>NC_072893.1:28270000-30770000 GCF_027943255.1 Anastrepha obliqua
AGGAAAGTCACGTCACCACTACTTCTATTCTCCTCCTCCTCCTTCTCCTTCTCCTCCTCTTCCTCCTCCTCCTCCTCCTCCTCCTTCTCCACCCAACACTCCGCTTGTCGTCGTTGTCATCTTGTGAAAATTGTCTCCGCATCGTCGTCACACATTTTATTATGTTATCGCTGCCATTCCCGCCGCTTCTTCTCGCTCTGGCGCATCTTCATCTTTCAGCCGCGCGCGCATCACGTATTCTCTTTGTTTATTTATTTCACTGTCGCTTTTTATTTGTTGCCACAATCGCACCATCGCGCGGTGGCTGTAGCATTTACTGTCAGCTTTCCACCAACTGTTAGCTAACTGCTGCTCCTCAGTCTCGTCTCGCCTCTTCTCGTCTAGTCCTGTCTCGGCGGACTGATTGAAATTCGCGGATAACCTGAAATGGATTTTTCCTCTCCGCAATTGCTTTGGTGGCAATTTTAGCAATTCACAAAGTGAATATTTTTACTGCTGAGCACCCGACGTCGTTGCAAGGTAGCTGCTGGGTTGCTCGTTTGCCACATCCCGCCGCATCAGCCTGCGTCACCCAACACGCCCATTTCCCAGCGATAAAATGCCACTTTGTTTGGTGGATGCCATCGCAGTTAATACTTTTTACTATAGAAATTTTTATTGCGTGCACATTTCACTTGGAGCTTGGCGGTTTTGATGGTGGCGTTGTTATTGAAACTGGTAAAGTATCTGATTGTGGCACCGCGATAAACGGGAAAAAGCGCTTTTGTTTAGAAAAGTCAGCGCAATTTAATGCGCACCCATTTTTGTCTATTTATATGCAACGAACATTGATTTACTTTTTTTTATATTCGCTCACAGAATCCTCTTGTCACTGGCGCTTAAAGCTTGAAAGTTAACTTTGCTTAACCAAAGTCCTTTCATGCAATAGACATCACGTTTGTACAAGGTTTTTCTATTGAATAATAAAACTGGCCTCGTTAAGCATTTCAAAACAAACAAAAAAATTCAATCAATTAAGAAAATCCGAGTGAAATAAAGTTTGTAACTTTGGACGAAATTCAGAAAAATTCAAAAATGTTTCATCACAATTTTCAATTTTTCACTCAGATGAAATCAAAATGAAGTTGTGTCGTGTGTCAAAAATCGCATTGATTTGAAAACATTTTTTTTTCTTATGGTGGTTAACTTTTCCTTCAAATAAAAACTGAGCTTTATATGGAAGAAAATGTACTGTACCATCAATCAAAAGGTTGTTAGAAATTATTAGAATTAAAATTTAATGGGCTATGAAATATAAAACTTAGTACTCAAATGTTTCATAAACATTCTGGTTGAACTTGAAGTTTGAAAAGGTCGAGCCAAGGATCACCAGGAGATTTGGTGGCTCCTAAAACACTCAGGCTAAAACGCTCATTGCATTTAAAGCTCTGAAAAGAGGGTAGATAGTCAAGGAGGCAAGGAGAAAAGTATCAGAAAAAGAGATAGGAAATAATAGAGAGAGAGATAGAGATAGTTAGACCTGTGAGAACTGCCTAGATTCTTTGGTACATCTGTAAATATCCTCCAGTTTTGGTGAACGAATATTACTCATTCTCACGACATCGGAAACCTAAAACTCGTAGCCGTGCTCTAACAAAGGCAGGATACTCACAGAGAAAGTGCTCAGTGCCATCCGCCTCCTCCAAGCAAGACAGGCATATTGGGTCCTCGATGATTCCAATGGTGGTCATATGCTGACCCCATAGGTTGAGTTCTGTAATGATACCGACCATCAACCGAACGTCTTTCGTTCCAAGTTTTAGTAGAAAGTTTGACAGTTTTCTGTTCGGACTTGTCACAAAACACTTTGCAGTTCTGCAGCGTTCTAGACCGGATCATCGCTTTTTATGTAGATTCGGTTTTTATGTCCATTCGGCCTACATAATCGCTGATCCAATGCATGATTCCTGCGGAACTAATTCCGATTATTGGCTCTGGCCCTTGCGGGGGAACCGCTGATCCACGGTTGGCCTTTTCGTTGGCAATTTCATTACCTTGAACACCGAAGTGTTCTGGAGCCCATGTAAGTAACAGGTGGCGCTAAAGTAATCCTCCTATCAGAAAATACTATAAATTTTGCGATTGGCCCCTAATGTCAGTTCTTTTTTGACATTTGTGTAGTAAACACATGCGAAATACACGTTAATAAACAATGTTACGCTACACTGCTCCAGAGCGCGGAATATTGCTGACTATTTATTTGACCAATAATCGGTCGGTGAATTCGTCGCAGATTTCCTCGCCGTCCAACGCCTACTGGTGAAACACTGCGACGTTTCGCCGCTCGCCTCGAAGAGACTGGCACAAAACAAGAACCTGCCAGGCGTGGCAGACCCCGGAGTAGCCGTTCTGCAGAGAATATTGCTGCTGTAGGCGAGGATGTCATGGAAGCGCCGTCGACGACGGTTTTTCGCTGAAGGAGTCATCGAACCTTTTTTCTTCGAAGACGTCGCGGGCCAAACGGTTACTGTGAATGGTGAGCGCTACAGAGCAATGATCAACGAGTTCTTTTTGCCGCAACTTGATGAATTGGTATTGGAAAACATGTGGTTCCAACAGGACGGTGCAATGGAACACACTGCATGTGCCACAACCGATATGCTGAAGGATGCATTTCCCGGGCGCCTAATCTCCCGTTTTGGCGATTTGCCCCACTTTTTGTGGGGCTTTTGAAGTCGCGGGTTTATGTCAACAAGCCTCAGACTCTTGCAGCTCTTAAAGACAATATCCGTCAAAAATGTGAGGACCTATCGCCGGAAGTTTTGGCCAAAGTGATGGAAAATGCCATAAAAAGGGCTCAAATGGCAATCAACTGTGGCGGCGGCCATTTACATGACATCATATTCTCGACTTGATGTACAAAAAATTAAAAGACCAAATAAAAATAATCCACAAGAAGAATCAAAGTTTTTTTTTTAAAATTACAGCCAAAAAACATCGCAAGGTTACTTTTGCGCCACCTTGTATGCCGACGATGGCAGCAATCCAGATCCCCACCTGATAAAATAACTTTAAATAAAATAACAAAAGAACTCTCTAAAAAGTTAAAGGCTTTTAAAAACCGCTCTCATAGTGACTACCTAAAAAGGCTAACAAATGAACGCAGCACCGATTACTCACTTTGGAAATGCGTAAAAAGATTTTCACAACCAGCTATACAATATCCACCAATAAGAAAAACAGATACCACATGGGCAAAAACCAATTTAGAGAAAGCGAATACTTTCTCTGAATACCTTGAAAATATCTTCAAGCCATACGACGTATCAAGAGCGGCTGAAATGGAATCATGGTACCTCAAAGATCACGACGAAATTCCTCCAGTAATGGATTCTGAATTATGTGAGGAAATAAAAAAAATAAAATCCAAAAAGGCACCTGGCTTTGACCTCATCACCGGGGAAATCTTAAAACAACTCCCACCAATTACTCTAATGAAATTAACCAAAATTATGAATGCTATCTTCAGATTGAAACACATCCCTATATACTGGAAAACTGCCGAGGTGATCATGGTCAACAAGCCAGGAAAGCCAGCACACGACGTCTCATCATATCGACCTATATCCCTCCTACCCATTTTGTCAAAACTATTGGAAAAACTACTTGCCAAACGCCTTAACAATATTATTGAGCAGAGGAATCTGATACCAGCGCATCAATTTGGCTTTCGCCCAAAACATTCGACAATCGATCAAGTTCACAGGCTAACTCAAGTTATAGAAAATGCCTTCGAAAAGAAAAAAGTGTGCTCAGCTGTCTTCCTAGATGTATCTAAGGCTTTCGATAAGGTATGTCACGATGGCCTTCTCAACAAAATAAGAGAGCTATTACCAATTCAATATTATAACATTTTAAAATCCTATCTATCCGATCGTTTTTTCCGAATTAAATACGACGACACGTATTCTGACCTGAAAGAAATTAAAGCTGGTGTCCCACAGGGTAGCGTTCTGGGGCCCATCCTTTATCTAGTTTTCACATCCGATTTGCCTACCGATCAGAACTGCGTCATAGCAACGTTTGCAGACGACACCGCTATCTTGTCAGTTGGAAATACACAAATTGAGTCAACTGCAAATCTTCAAAAACATTTAAACAGAATATATGAGTGGACAGTTACTTGGCGAATAAAACTAAATGAAACCAAATCCGTTCATATTGATTTTACGTACAATAAAATCAGATATCTCCCACTATATATAAATGGAGTGCAAATCCCATATCATAACACGGCTAAATACCTGGGTATGACTCTTGACACTAAACTGAGATGGAGTTCTCACGTAAAGAAGAAAAGAGAAGAACTTGATATTAAATTCAGAAACATGTATTGGCTTATGGGTAAAACATCTGCTTTATCCATGTACAATAAAGTACTTCTCTACAAGCAAATACTTAAACCAATTTGGACGTATGGGATACAACTATGGGGTTGCTCAAGCTCCAGCAACATACTTCAAATTCAAAGGTTCCAGAATAAAGTTTTGCGATGCGCTACTAACGCGCCCTGGTATGTACGCATCAGCGATCTCGAACGCGATCTCGGCATAGAACCAGTTGCCGTCGTAATTAAAAAGAATGCCCTATCTCATATAAATAGGCTATCTCATCATGTCAACAGCGAAGCCTCAGCCCTCACTGACCAACATAAATGGTTTGTAAGGCTGAAACGCAAAAAGCCGCACCACCTCGCGCAGTAATCAACTCCTTTGCAAGTTTTGTGCAAAGCACCATCATATTAATTGTATCATTCAAAAACCGAAGAAAATTGTTCGTTAGTTTATTTTTGTTAACTAGTTACAATAAAAATGAATACAAAAAAAAAAAAAAAAAAACCTTGTATATAATATGGAGTAAAACAATACCCCGTCAGTACTCCAAGCATTATTATACATTCCTTCTTGGGAGTAATAGAATAAAGTGGGCTGTTTCCGTGTTGCCAGTTCGTACCATTGCTTCGGCAATCCTGGGGAGCCCAAGGTTTCCCACATAGACTGTGAGACTTGCAGAGTTAGTTCCATGTCCAGTTCCATCTTCAAAACTGAGAGTGAGATATACTTAGTTAAGAAATTTATTAGGACCAGGGGAAGACTTGATTTCCGTATGTATTTTTGATCGTGCAACCGATGGTCTCACATGCTTTGACTTTGAAATACCAAGTAGAGAAGGAGGAACAGTAAAATCAATGTCACGTTTTGCTTATCTTAATAAAAGCTCTTAAGTGATTTAGTGCCAATGAAAACCAGAAAGTATAGAAAATTCGCTATCTTTCGAGGGCAAACGAAGGCAATTCTTAATAGATCCTTTTACCATAGAATAGACATACTGAAAAACCATTTTTTGGAATGAATCGCTTATATTTTTAAAATATTGTACTTAGTTGCTGTTTGGCTGCAAATTCAGTAAATTTGAGATTGGCCGCATGTATAAGAATTGAAAGTAAAGCTACTCCTTGGACAGCGGCAAAGTAAATTAGTACTATAGTGAAATCATTTAGGCCCAAACAAGACTATGCCGGTATAGAGTACACTTTCTTCTTGCAATACGAATTACACCCCCGAGAGGAAATGTAATCACTTCCGTGAAAGCAGCTCATGAGCATTTGCATGCCTGGTGCCTCAAAATTGGATGGCAATCATTACTGCCGATAATAAAGTTGGCCTGCTTTATAGCTAAATTTACTTTCAATTTATGTCTATGGATATGGAATGGTGTATGTATGTAAGTGTGTGAGAGCGTATGTGGATGCATTTTCGATAATTTATCTTCCTATTTTTCCAGACAATTGACTCTGATGATATGGTGTGGTGCGTTCGATGTGAGACAAAAATCTGCGCGTCACCGCCCACACCCACTCAGGCAGTGAAAAATGTGTTTAGTAAGGACTCAATCTCTACATACGATGACGACCACGTGCGTGGGTATTGGTTTAATGGGTGGGAGTGAGGAGGTGTTGTGGTGTGCGTTTGCATGTACGCAGATGTATTGAGTTAAAAAACAAATTCGCAAAAACACAAACTTAAGATGTTAGACACCGAATGTTGTTATCTGCAATCAAAGCTTATACATGGAAATGTGTATATATGTATATGAGTGTGTGTGTGTGCATGTATATGTATATAAATGTGCGCTTATGATGTTCATGCGTTTCAGCTTTTGTGCACATCTTTATTAGCCCTGTCGATATCCCGCTGAATGTCCTCATGCCGTCCCCTTTGTTTCCCGGCCTCCTCTCTCCCACTGAGTCTATTCGCTTTTCTGCCGCTTTCTGTTTCACCACCCCCATTGTTGGGTTTTGCCATGTTTTTCATTTTTTTTGTTTTTGTTGCTTTGCTGCGTTATTTTTGCTATTTTTGGCAAGCCGCGTGTGGGTAGTCGTGTGGCGAATTCAATTCGCAAAGTTTTATCCTGATGATCCTTTTGATTGTACGCCAACTGTGGTGCACTCGCAGTTAGTGTTTTATTTATTCATCACTTTTTACTTCGTGTTTGAATTCTTTTGCGCATTTTTTATGCCCTTGTACATATTTCACCCCAACTTTTCTTGCGCGAATTTTATAAAGTTTACCTCACTCCCGAATGCTCTTTGACTCAAAGGTCATAAAAGCGAAGCGCTGCAGCCGAAAAGGGCGGTTGAATTACAAATTAAATGCGCTGCTGTTCGATATTCAAATTAGTGTTTTGGAATTCTTTCGAAAATACTTTACAATTTCGTTCCTCATTTAATGACTCCCGCTACTTTGTTTTGCTTATTTATAAACCCAAAAGGAAACAAAAAATCTTTATAAAATACCATTCGCTTGCTTCATTTTAGTACTCAATTTTTTCTCTTGTTAAAATATCTTTTATGATTGATAATTTGTTGATGCTCGCATTTATTGGCGCCTGTTTGGGAAACCAGCGCATACTTGTTGCCCCCCCTCCGAAGCGGCTGATATGCAAGTGTGGGTAGTGTGGGTGAGTTTGGCTCTTATTTGGGCGGATATTTTGAAAACTCTTCTGCATTAATACAGTTATGTTTTCATTGGCAAAACATTGCCTTTTTACGATCGCATTTGGAAGTAAACATTTGGAATTTGTTATTTTGTTCGGTTGCTAAATAAACTCAGCGCAGCTCAATATAATTTTCACATAATTATTTACATCCTGCCTTTTTATTATCGCTGCTTGTTATGAAAATATAATACTTTTGTAAGCAGTCCACTTTGGCGCTTGTTAGCTGATGATTTTTCTGTGGTTCCAGATCTGGTGCGTTCCATAATGAGTGGCGGTCTTCGCTGACGCATTCCCATTCATGGAGCTGAATTTGTTATGGGGTAATTAAATTGGGAACAATGATGGGTTTTTCTTCGCATGGGTATAGCAGAAGAGTATTGTTGTGTTTTGGTTATTCTTAATATATAGTAATAAGCACATGACTCAGCGGATATTAAGTACCATGTTGAATTACCACGACAAATTTTGAAGTTTGTAACAAACGTTACAAGAAGCTCATAGACTTAAAGTCGGGCTGAGATTCGATGCTAACGCCCAGCACTCCTTGTCTAGTACTCATTTGCAACAAAGGAAAGGAACCGAATTTTGTGACTAGAGAAAGGGAACAGGTTTTAGACATCATATTGGCCTCAAGTATTAAATCCACCTTAACCCATTAATGACAAAGTATGATATATCATACGAAAAAGAGCTTTTTTCAAAAATTCACCAAAAACCCAATATTATATAAAAGCTTTTTATATTTACAGGGCGAGTGAGATAAAAGAGTAATTTGAAAAGAAAAGCTTTTTAGTTGTCATTTAAAGCTCGTTTATTTACATTTTTCGCGCCAATTCATGTAGTGTTTTTCGGAAAAGTGAATAATGCCACGCAGGTGAGTTTTATATCTTAAAAAACCAAGCAACAGTATTATATACATAAATACGTGCATTAACTCAAAGTTGAAACTATGAAGCATCGAATACATATAAAAAGCAGTGAAAAATTCGCCCCGAAATGTGTTTTAGCTTTTTGTAAATCATTGCGTATGTTTTATCATACGTAAACGCTACCCCAGTTTGGCTTTACGGGCATTCATATACGAGTATAATACCTTTTTCGAAGATCTGAATGAGGACGATAATGCAGTTATTAAAGACGACATCAGAAATGCCAATTCAATCGATGCGAATTTATTTCCACCTGAAGAACAAGAGTTATCCGATTGCGATGATGCAGATGAGAACGATGAAGGTATAGTGGGCGACTTGGGCCGTGGGGTTCTAAAAAGGCCATGCGCGATAAAAATTGCCAATTCAGAAATGGATAATGTACAGTTGTTTTAATGATGTGATCAATTCAAAAACCTCGCGGTCAGTGACTTCCACTCAAAGAAAAAAGAAAAAACCCACAATTCGTCGAAAGTGGTTCAAAATAGAACTAAAAACAAGAGAAGGCACAAACACAAAAAACGCGTTCACACTCCGGATATTATAGCAGATATTTTGAATAACGATTTAAATCTATTACAACTTTTTAAATTAATTTTTGATGACGATTTTATGAAATATATACAAGTACAGACTATAAAATACGCTGTAAACAAAGGATATGAAGCGGTGACCCTAAACCTTGAGGAATTGTACACATATGGGGTGGGTACAACAAAGTGACTATTCTCAACCATAATTTCATTTGATTACCTGATAAATTTATTAGTTGCATTTTTAGGTACCAGCTATTCGGATGTACTGGGGGACAGAAAGTGATGTGTACAACCATTTAGTGGCAGGTTCAATGGCGCGGAATAAATTCAAAAAAATACATCGGTACCTTCATTTCAATAATAATACACAAATTGTAGTGAATAATAAAGCATTCAAAGCACAGCCTATTCTGGATCATTTAAATACAAAATTTAAAGATCTTGGAAAACCATTTGGAACTTCATTTTCTGTAAACGAATCGATGGAGCCTTATTTTGGTAAGCATTCTTTCAAAACCAGTAGGAACTTGTCCAGTTTCAGCACGAAAGAGGAAACGAGAAAACGAAACTAGATACGATGGAGTCAAGCACTACGTAAATAACTCAAGAATTCAACCCCGATGCAAATTTTGTGGCAAATGTACGAAACTTATATGCATGAAAGGTAGTTTCGGATTGCACCCAGATAACTGTTTTTACAAATATCATGTAACTGTAACTCAACTGTTTTTATCAAATAACTAAGAAATTTAAAAATGTATAGATGTATAATATGTCACTTTATAAATAAAATGTTGATTTGAATTCAAAACCTATGTATATATTGAAGTTTTATTTTCATAGAAGTAGCTCTCCGAATACGCTTATGTATGATAAACCCACATATTTTGAGATATTTTTTGGAAAAATGGAAATGAACCGTTTAACATCAATACAAATACTTGGTGAAAATTTCAGTCACCTATCTTAACCCATTTTATGTGCAAGCATTAATGGGTTAAAAGATTGCCGGAGAGTTAGTAAAGATAACTCCTTGTTAGATCATAGTTAAATTGAGTTTAATGCTTAAGACTGTCTACCATCTCTGATATTTCGAAGGAAGGCGAATTTGATTTTGTATAGAACTACCTCTATGAAACCACTTGAAGATGCGTCTATGCAAAGTTTAGATATACGCAGCAGTCCCAATCAAGTAGTGGAAAGCTCACGAGTACCTACAACAAAGCACTTAGAGTGTCCTTCCAATTAATCATGCCATATATCCCTTGCAAGTGGAAAGAAACCAACGTGGTTTTTATTCACAAAGCAGGGAAGATTTCCTTCTTTCCGAAGGACCTTAGACCTATCAGCTTAATAAAAAACAGAGGGAAACAAAAAAACTACAGGGTACGCCATCTCTTATGTCGGTATGAGAATATTGAATAACTTTGAAAAAAAAGAACAACTGATTTGTATAAGTGAGATGTTTTTATTTGGTTTGGTTATTTAGAATTTATTAAAACTATTTTTTGAATACAATATCAATCAAGTCCCCCCTCCTTTATTAGCAATCACAAGCTGCCATCTTTTTTTCTGCGTTTGTCATCACCTTGTGAAGCGTTTCGGGTTTTATAGCGTCGATTTCGGCACGAATGTTTGCCTTAAGCTGGTCAATAACCTGCGGCTTGTTGGCGTAAACCTTAGTTTTCACAAAAAGAAGTCCGGGGGGTTAAGTCAGGTAATCTGGAGGGCCAGTCGATGTCGACTCTCTCTGACACTAGACGTCCCGGGAATTTTGCAGAAATTCATTAGTTGCGTTCGCTGTGTGGCATGGCGCACCGTCTTCGTGAAACCAGTAACCGTCTAAACCTTTCTCATCCATCGATATCGGTTTGCATCGACCGCTTCGTTTTCACAGTAGAAATATGGCCCAATGATGGTTTTGGCGTAAATTCCGTCCCAAACAAATATAGTCCGGTCCTGAAATGGCACGCACCCAGAGAAGTGAAAACGTGCCTCGTCAGTCCTTAAAACTGCTTCCAAAAATTAGGTTCAGTGTCAACCATTCAAGCGACTGTTTGGCCGTATTCCAAGAGACGTTAATGGTCTGTCGGTAATATTCTTTGCCATGCCAAATGCAGAGCGCGACGACGATTCGGTCCTGGGCTACGCTCCCCCTCACTGCTTCAACAGGTTCATTGGAACGTCTTGGTCGTTGATGAAAGGCCTGTTGACGATCTCCCACTGTCCCGTGCTCAAAAAAAATCGACACCAAGCGACGAATAGTATTGTCAGACGGTGCCTGTTTGCCGCGATACTTCTTGCGATATACGCGTTGAGTTAGAGCAATAGAACGACTATTTTCGATGTATAGCGTCACTATTTCAGCGCGTTGTTTCGGTGTAAAGCGATCCATGGTTGAAATTGTACTAAGTTGACGTATTGAAAACGTGTACGTTAAAGTCGATTGGTTGGTAAACGACAAAGTTATTCAGCGTTTACATACCGACATAGAAGATGGCGCACCCTGTACTTTGGTGATCGAAGTATTATTTACATTTAAGAAAGATTGTAACATATTATTTAATCGTGCTAAAATCACTGTCCACAGATAGCTTCAGAATCTATAAAAAAGCTCTTAAAATAGCAAAACGTAGCTCGTACCGGAATTTCTGTAGCTCAGTTGATGTGTGTACGAAAGCTTGCAGACTTAGAAAAGTAATGGCCTCGACCCTTATGCCCCCAGGTTTTGTAAAAACCGGTGTATCACGTATAGTAGAGAATCTCTAGATCTCCCATTAGATCCTGACTTTCCTAGTCGCTAGGGCATTGTTACTAGATCTGCCACTCCAGCGTTAAATCCTAACGAAGAGTGCAACCATGAACATTATAATAGCAAATTTAACGAAATCGTTTCAGACCTATATGTAATAATCACCTGGTACCCATGGCATCGCTCGAGTAGAGCTTCAACGAATGCTTGATCCGACGCAACCATGTTGTTGGTCGTTTTTAAAAATGGCCTCAGACTGTGGTATATCCCTGTTAAGTGGAAGGAAACCAATGTGGTTTTTTCCCAATACAGGAAGATTTCGCGTGCTCTTCCGAAGGACCGTAGCTCAATCAGCTTGTCATCGTTCCTTTTAAAAACTCCTTAACGTTTGATTGATCTTCACATAAAAGGTTACTTATCGGCTGCTCAGCATTCTTACACTGAGGGTAGATCAACCGATACTCCCCTGTACCCACTTATGGGTAATATTGAGAAGGAATATTCTTCTTCCTTCCTAGACATTGAAGGCGCGTGTAATAATATCTCTGCAGAGAAAATACACACGGTCCTTTGTCAGGTTGGAGTTGATATGTCAATTAGATTACTAGTACGTAACCTACTAGATAGTCGGAAAATAATTTCCAAATTAGGTGCTTCTTGCACCGCTCGCTCAGTTTTCAATGAAACTCCTCAAGCAGGTGTTCTTTCTCCTCTTCTGTAGAACCTGGCTATCAACGATAGGTATAATTCTCGGCTGGTAACTAAATGGGGGCATGAATGTAGAAATTATCGACAAAACGAACCGCGCTGTAAACTCGGCATACTCCAAATCAAAGAGAGAGGCAACCAATGTGGGTTTTCCGGTGAATAAGGCAAATAAAGTGCCTGCTGTTAACAAACAAGGACTTTTAGCGTCTTAGACAATATGTCAGTGTTGATAACCAACAATTTGATGTTGTGAAAGACTTTCTCTACCTAAGGACCAGCCTGAACAACAATAATGATATAAGTCTGGAGATCAAATGAAGAATAACTCTTTCCAACAGGTGTTACTTTGCGCTCAGAAGGAAATTGATAAGTAGAGCTCTCGCTCGATGGACCAAACTGACACTCTAGAACAAGTTCATCTTTCCCGCCCTGCTAAACTGCGCACATTTATAGCCTTCGAGAGAAAACTACTCCGTAAGATCTTTGGTCGAGTGTGCGTTAGTAAGAAGTACCGTGTACGGTGGAACAGTGAGCAGTATGAGCTATACAGGGAAATGGCCATCGTTAAACGTGTAAAAATACAGCGGTTACGCGAAGCTAGGCGAATTTACGACGAGGTGCCACTAGAAGAAATACGAGGAAGAAGAAGACCGCATCTCCGTTGGAAGGACCAAGTGCTGGAGGACCTGTCGGAGATTGGCACCACCGAGCGCAGATCAGAAGCAGCTGGTGCGTAATTCTGGATATGGCCAAAGCCGACAGAGGGCGCGATTGTAGCGCCTCATAAGTAATTAAGTAATATACCCCTCTGTTGCAACAACAAAACACCAAACACATCCGCTTCTGCCATTGACAGTGATTCAACCATTCGATGCAGCTCACAGCTTCCAAGCTTGGTAAAATAACCCACGTGAGTCAACCAAGCACCAATATTTGAGATGACCTAAAGTGAGAAGACGAATCCTGGTAGGAGTGCTCCGGTGACTTCGGTTTAAGGAGTTAGGAATAGTCAGAATTTTCCAAAATTTGAATTTTTTTTGCATTTTCTTGAAGAGTAATATCTTAAAAATACTGTGTGAAAATTTGAAGAGAATCCGCCGAATACTGTTCGACTTATTCAACAATTAACAAAGAGCGCTCGGGCGCTCCGGAGCCGATAGCAAAACTTTAAATGCGTTTTTCTCAAAACTATGTTTCTGATCACTGGTGGTGATTGCTGTAACTTAAAAACCGCTGGGCATATTTCAATAAAATTTATACTGCTTTTGAAAAACATGAAAAAACTCGTGCCTGATTGAAGGATTTTGATTTTTCAAAAATTTCGATTTTTTTTAAGGACGTAGTCTGAAAACATACCTTTTTCCAAAAGTCCGCCATTTCGTCATTTTTCAAAAAAATTTTCCTATTGTCACCTTTGACAAGCCTACAGAATGATAATCAGTTTAACTTTTTCGTTTCAGATGTCCTGAAGAGCCAAAATCCACTTGACAAGCCATCTATCTTTTTTTAAGACGCTTACTTTGGTGCCACCCTACTACAAAAAATGATGTCAAAAAAAATGTTTTTGTATACTATTATAGTAGCATACCATAAAATCAAAACGATCGCATTTTATTTTCTTAAAAAAAAAATTCCTAAAAAATATATATAAAAAATGAGTATTTGACCAGACTACGTCCTTAATAATTATTGTAATTGTCGGTTTTTTTCTCGAAAATCTGAAAAATATAATATTTCGTGAGACCGCCATATTGTTAATTTGGAACAAAAAAAAAGCTTGGTCAGGTACAAGACTATCCATTAATAAAACTAAATTCTCCAGTCCGATTAATTTTAGATGAATCTCCAAGGACTTCTGACGATCAACCCAAGGGACTTCTGGAGAAACGGGCTCCACACAAATAGCGATAATTTTTAAAATTAACAATTTTGTTTTTTTTTTTTTAATTTGTCTAAAGTTAAGTCGAAAAATGTGTATTAATGCTATTTTATTGTTTTTGTAAAATAAAGCCACTGACTAGCAAAAAAAATTATTGAAAATCATCATTTTTTTCGGGCCTCTGACTACCCCTAACTCCTTAAAAGCTGAACAGGTTGATATTATTTTTGGTGGTTTTTGTAGAGGTGACGCAAAGCGAAGTCCAAAAGTGTGGGATTTATACTGATTCATAGATAATATCAACTAGGTTTTCTAGTTTTAGTGGCTTTCTCACCTTAATGTCTGACTCGAGGTCTTCAACAACATCTTCTATACAAAAGGTGCAGTAAGGATCATTTGCATGCTTACATCAGTGTAACTTTAACTTAAAGCTTCCATTTCTCATCTGACTTGGATTATTTCACCAAATCTTCTGCCTATCCACCTTGTCCTGCCCGTGGGTACTGCTGAACGCCTATTTTATGGAGCAAGCCGCTTTCTCTATAGAAATTCTACTGCATTGCAAATACAAAAATACATGAAAATTTTTGCATATCACGAAAAACGAAAATTGAAGGCAACTGCGCTAATAGAAATGCATCTAAAGACATTTGCATTCAAAAGTGCGTATAAAGTTGCATATGAGCATCCAAAGAATAGCCATGCATTCAAATAGTCGCACTGCTAAAACCGCCACGGGCGCTGTAATCCCTTCAGCTTCAGTTTCAGCCAGATAAAGAATGCTTAATACCTTTATTTGCTTATCGATATGTCTCGAATGCCACATCGATGATTGTCAACTGTTGACACAGTCATCAAACAAAACAACGGTTCCGACAACAAAAACAACAACGCAGGCAATTATAACTACATGGAAGCACAACAGCAACAGCCAAGTGAACAATCACTACCAATGGCCACAAACGCGCCGCTGTCATCAAGCAAAAGCAAACACAAAACGCAAAGCACACAAGCAGCGGTGGTGGCTAAGATGAAGACAAAGGAGTGGGGGGAGAGGAAGAGGTGATATGCAACATATACAGCTGTCAGCTGTCAAGCGCTTAACAAACACACACACGTACACCTTAATAAATGCGTGCGTTGATAAGCAAAGCAAATAGACGCAGGCTCTGCCTTTTCTAGCGTCTTCGCACTGCAATGCCAAGGGTTGCAACTTGCAACTTCAATTGTGTGAATTTCATGCAGAAATTAAACCAGAATTTTCTTAAGGCAACTTTTGCCCAATCAACGCCCTCAGCCATTTGGACGAGTAAACAGTTTGTAAGAAAATCTCTTGGGATGTCATTTGTTGTAATCGAAAAATGAAGAAGCGCAAAGCCGCCACTCAACTCAGGCGGGTATTTAGCTTCTTGTTGTTGCTACTACAGCTTAGAATGGGCTTTAAAGTGGTGCTCCGTCATTAAAGGAAAAATGTGAAATGCAAATATGATTATCCTCGAAGTGTGTCTGTCGCTCTGAAGGACTATTGAGTTGTAGACATTCGCTGCTCCTTTTTTGTTGCTTTATTGACAGTCTTTAGTCAAATTTGACATCTGGTGAATTGAGCATTTAGAATTGTAAAACAGCATACAAAGGTAAATATGTATGTGTGGGTGGGTGTATGTTTGTAAATGGTGATGAAAGTTCTAAATATATTCTACCAAAAACCAATTTCATACTATTGCAGTCCAAATAATAGTGCTGCAAGGAGTGAGCTGCAAAAAAATTCATAGAAAATATTTATTTGTGTAAAAAATTTACAAAATGGTGCTTTATACTTTTTTGTACTTTAGTACACTGTACTTTTTTGATGTATTTCCCTATAATTTTGTGAAAATCTGATAGAAAATCTTTCAGCTATGGGAAAATGCAAGCACTGCACCGCCGAATAGCGCAACCTTATCAGAAAACAAATTTCGAAAGCAGTTGATGATATTGTGGGCTGTTCACCGACAATGATTTATAACACTTTAAAATATAAACCCCAACCTGGACAACGTGGATGGCGTCCCGCCCTGACTACGAAATCAGTCAGGCGTATTCAAAGAATAATCCGTTCGCACCTGTTACTAAAATTAAAAGAGAACTGGAGCTGAAGGCAAACGTGGAAACTATTCGTAGCCGTTTGCGTGAACAGAACTTGGCAGCTCATAGTTGAAGAAAAGTGACATTACTAACTAAAAGGTATGGGGCACAAAGGCTTAAATTTACAACTGGGCACCTCGATTGTCCCGCCGAAAAACGGAGAAATATTTCGTGGTCATGTACAATTTTGCATTTCATGATATTGGATCGATACACTGGATAAAGGAAACTGTGGAACGTACTGTATTAGTTCGAATAATGGAGGAACTTATGCTACGATATACTCGCGCAGTATTGCCACTGCTTTGGGTATTCCAACAATGAGCACACAGGCAGTGGTGTCAGAGAAATAGGCTTGAGGTTATGAAATGGCCTGCACAATCCTCAGACCTCCATCTAATAGATAATTTGTGGTGCGATGGCTCGTACAAGCCTTGAAGACAATCCCCGTCAAGGACGTCCAAAAGCAAAGTCCAGCAACAAAGCTAGAAATTGTAGAAAAATTACAACAAATCGTTTTGGAAAATCGTCAAGTGATTGAAAGAGATTTTATAAAAACCCTAAGCCTTCTTATTGTCAGTGTAAGCAATATTTTGACTGAAGTATTAGGTTTCAGAAAGCTGTTTGCACAATAGTTTTTTTTTATCGAAGGGTCACAAAGACGGCATGTACGATTCATACTGCTTGCTATAATAGACCTCATTCGGGACCACGCCCAGTCAGTAATTATCTTACTGTGCTGAACTTACAAAACAGTACGTTTACGTACTAAACCCTAAACTCCGTCTCCTTCACCACTCTCCCTGCGGTACTGCTTCTACGTTTTACTTCGCAGGGCTGCTTAGCTATATAGCTTAGTCAGTTTCAGCCATTGTATCCTCTAGCCTCAATATATCTTAGCTCCCTCTGAGTTGTGGCAACGAGTGCAGCTACTTTCTCCCACCTTTCTTCCGATTCCATCATGTAGCCAACTATGTCGGTCGCATTTGGAAGTCTACTCCTGCCGTGAACTGCGGACATTGGAAACTGACATGTTCCGCGTCTTCCTCAATGTTGATCCATACATGGCAGTAAGAGCTATCGTCGTGCCCAAACCTATAAAGGTATTTTTCAAAGCCTCCGTGCCCAGAAAGGAACTTTGTCATGTGATATGTTGTATCACCAAAACTACGGTTGAGCCATGGTCTTAACCCAGGAACCAGTGTATAAGTCCATCGCCCTATATTGGAGGTATTCCATCGATCTTGCCACCTTGTTAGTGATACAAGTCTTTCCTCTTCTCTCACCGCTTTTTTATTTATTTCGGCATCAAAATTTCGGTTGAGCCATAGTCTTAACTCAGGAACCAGCTTATAAGACCATGACCCTTTATCTTTCCTCTTCTCCCACCGCTTTTTGAAGTGAAAACTTCTTTAGAATCGTTGGGAGTGATTTGAGGAAAAGTGAAACGAAAAAAGCGACCAACTTGGCTACGAAGCGTTATATTATATGTTGATATAAAAGTAGCGACGAACTAAATAAAAATAACTTTTATTTTTTCTTGTGATTCGAACCAAGGATTTTGGATCGGAAGCTAACATTGCTAGTCGCTCGGCTACCGCGCCATGCTGTCGTCGCTGGCCTAAAAGTTATTTAGTTACGAAGCGTTATATTATATGTTGATATAAATAATTTTTGTGAGCGTGTAATTCTCAAAAGTTTTATTAGGTTTATTATTTAAAATGTATTGACTAGGTAGTGTGGTTATCAGCTTAACATCTGATAGATCCTCCATCGGAGGACAACAAATGTTAAACTAATTTTTGGAAATGGGCGTAGTGTTTTAGGGGCTTGCTCGCCTCTGCCACGGGTTGACCCGGTATTGCAGTACCGCCGGGATTTCAGCCTTGAATAAATACAAGAAAAAATATACTAATACATTTAGCTTTGGTGGGAAGAGCCATAAATTTTTATATGAATACAAGTAGACGAAAATGGAAGAAATTTGTAAGTCTGTTTCTTCGGTCCGTTTGGGTATTTTTTTTGACAACATCGAAACCAAAGCATTTGTATCATATCGCACCCTAAATACAAAAGGGTCACAACTCAAAATACTAAGATTTTCAGGAGAGACGAAAAACGTTCTATGTGAAAATTATTGTAATATTTAAAAAAAATAATGTTCCATCATGAAAATATACAACATTGAAGAAGGTTCTACTATATTTTTTTCAATTTTATATTATGTTTGCGAAAATAAAACAAAATTTTGATTTATGACTCTTTAACTGAAATTTTTTCGATTAACTAGTGATATTTTCTTAAGTTGTGCCTTTTTAACTGATAAAATGTTTTAATTTTATAAGTTTCTTAACCTAATTGAACTCACTTTTCACAACTAAAGAGGCACAATGCAAAATAATATACCACGAAATTTATCACTTTTTACAGTTATAGAGGCAGAACTCAAAATAAAACTCTTTATGTGTAATAAAAGTAATCAGCTGCTCTTGAACCCATTAACGCAACTAAAAATAATTCTCTTTAGTTGATCGTGCAAAAGCAACACACTTGACATAAAAATAGACATAACTGTATTTTACCAGTTAAAGAAGATAGTTATGTGAACGAAATATTTGCAGTAGTTAGAAATGTGTACTCTGAATTAATTTATGCAAAAAACTCAGTTTTGGAAAATTTTGAGTTGTGACCCTTTTGTATTTAGGGTGCGATATTTTATCTATCATAAGCCACTCGTATCATTTGTTGAAATTGAAAAATGTGGGATGAATAATGATAAAATGAAGAAAATAAAATATGAACTTTATAGCAATATTATAATGAACCTATAATTATCCCGCTCCTAATGCTGCTTTCGTCTTATTCTCTCTCAGTTTGTTTTACGGAAGGTTTCACTTCTATCAAGTCTAACCGTTAGACTGGTATTTTTTTTAATTATTTCGGCATCATCGGCACATCTGTCGTATACTCACTTCATTTTGCTGACGAGTATATCAGCTGGTATCATGCCAGCTATGTCAGACGCCGCGTCATCCGATATGGTTCTGTAGCCGCAATATGCCCTTAGAGCACTTAGCCTCTACACAGAGAGTAACCTCCATCTGTTTCCCCTTCAGCTTCACCGCATTTGCCCAGACTGGGGGTGCATACAGTAAGACTGAAGTAGTTACGTTCGCTAGCATTTTTCGCCGCTTGGGCATGACACCTAGGTACTTCAGCGCGGGTTGAGAACATATAATTGGCTCTCCCACTCTGATTTTCATATTTTTGATTTTTTTGCGGCTTGTTATCAGAACCGCCTCCGTTTGTGCTTTGCCAGTTTCAGCACCGCTTGTTCCAACTATTCTTTCACCTGTTTTATCGCTTCGTTTGTTATGAGTTCTAATTCGTATATGTTCTTAGCCACCGTCACTCCTGCTATGTCATCCGCAAAGCCTATTATTTTTACTTCTCTGGGTACTGATAAGCAAAGGATATTCTGGATACTGTCGTACATGATATTCTATTAAACAGGGTCTAAGACCGATACCTGCGCTACGCCAGCAGTAGCTTCACAAACTTTTTGCATAAAGGATGCATTCAGTGCATTCGCTAACAATAGAATAAAACCACATTCGAATTCGACTTTATCAGCAATATTTAGAGCGCTTCCAAAAGCATTAGGTGGATTTTGTGCATCGATTCATCACTTGGGTACAGCACCATGATCCTAAATCAAAATATGAGGCTATAGAGTAGTGTAAACCTGGTTATTCTACTCCGAAACGAGTTTGTGTCCAGATATCGACCAAGAAAGTGTTAGCATCAGTTTTTTGCGATGCGAAAGGAGTTTCGTTTGTGGATTACTTATGAAATTATAACACAATAAATTATTAATATTTTTACATAGATCAGCTGAAAGAAAAAATTCGTGAAAGTATCCAAGAAAAAAATTCTTTTTCATCTGGACAATGCACCGAATCACAAGAGTGGGTTCCATTCCATTGGCTTCTTCGCTATGTTGCCGTCTTCTTTGTGTAAAATATGACCAATCCACTTCCATTTCTGTCTTCTAATCCAAATGTCTAGTGGCTCCATATTTGCTTTTTGGGGCAATTCCTTGTTTGGCATTATCTTTGGCCAGAAAGTTCGGAATATAATCCTTCGACAGCGGTGAGCAAAAGCTTATCAGCGACTGGTTATAGCGGTGGGGATTTTCCAGGTAGAGCTACTGTACAGCAGTGCCTAGCCTTTACACAGGAACTCAAGTTGTTGTTTCGCCATACAGAGTAGAGCATCCCGAATGTATCTCTGGCATTTTCGATTCGGGAGCGCATATTTACATCTGTGCCACCTAGCTAGAAACCCATTTCCTTTAGTTAAGTCAATAAAAAATTGCTTTGAGTTTATAATAAATTTGCAAATTCTTTGGATTGTTTTGACTGTTTATTTATATTTGCGGATTTTCGAAAAATAAAAATTAACCGATTCTAACTTCTAGCACCACTTAGGAAAAAGAGATTTATGCTACTGGCTATTAGGCTACTCAGGCAGGTGTTTTAGATTGTTGCCCTTAAGGGGTTAGGGGTAGTCAGAGGCTCGAAAAAATGATGATTTTCACGAATTTTTTTTTGCTACTTAATTATTTTATTTAACAAAAATAAAAACATAGCATAAAAACATCATGTTTTAACTTGACTTCACCAAAATTAAAAAAAAAAAAAATTAATAATTGCAAAAGTTATCGCTGTTTGTGTGAAGCCCGTTTCTCCAGAAGTCCCTTGCGGTGAACATCACAAGTCCTTGCAGATTCATCTAAAACCAATCGGACAAGAAAAATTAGTTTTATTAATAGATAATCTTGTGCCTGATCGAAGCTTTTTTTTTTTTTTCAAAATGAACAAAATGGCGGCCTCAGAAAATTTTTTTCCAGATTTTCGGGAAAACACCAACAGTTAATTGTTAAAAAAAAATCGAAATTAAAAAAAAAAAAAATCCTTCGATCAGGCACAAGTTTTTTATGTTTTTCAAAAGCTGTATAAATTTTATTGAAATCTACGTAGCGGTTTTTAAGTTACAGTGTTCACCAGTTTGAAAAACATAGTTTTGAGAAAAACGCATTTAAAGTTTTGCTATCGGCTCCGGAGCGGCCGAGCGCCCTTTGTTAATTGTTGAATAACTTGAAAAGTATTTGTCGGATTCACTTCAAATTTTTACACAATATTTTTAAAACACTGTACTTTAAGAAAATGCAAAAAAAAATAAATCGATTTTTTGAAAATTCTGACTACCCCTAACCCCTTAAACAAGCAAAAAGCATTGACCCAGTACCCACAAAGGTCCACTACGGTGTGCAGAAAAGATTTGCATCTTTGCCCTTTAAGAAAATTCCACTTCATTTCCTTCTCGCCTGTAAGTATGCAGCAAGTTGCGCTCTTTGCTAGGCAGAGATGAGCTTACTTCGGTTAAAAAAAAAAATAGAATGAAAGCTGAAATAACGGATTCTATGCAATGAGATTGAATGAGAGTCCTTGTCAAGTACAATTTACAGAATGCAGAGGTGTAGCCAACATCAGAACATTAGCGCTTTTAGACGAATCAGCTGATTGGGTGACGTAGTTGGGGTCATGGCGGCGGGTTTTTTACGAAAACACTGAGATTGTTTTGGTGATATATGTAAGAAAAAACCAAGAGTTCCCAGGGTAGATTTTTTTTCCTTGTTCACTCCACTCGGGAGCATAGCTGTCTGGCTGTAGGTAAACGGCGCTTTAGTGCTACTTGGGGAGTGCCAGTCTGGTACTTCAATCATTTCACCTACCTACCTACCATTATAGGGTGCAATAACATATAAAAGGTAACCCTCGTACTTAACCATTGTTAGAAAGTTGAAAAATACTGTATACTTCTTTTTGAGCCATCATCACTAGTTTGCTTGGTGAAGAAAAGGAATGCGAGCTGGTTATAATTCCAAGTGCTCAAGAGCCGCAGCAGTGCAAAGTGAGTGAATATCCCTACTGCCATGTTGGCCACGCACATTAGCGATCCATTGCATGAACACACATGAAGTACATCTTCAACTCGCTTTCAACTGATCCATTCAATAGCACTGAAGCGCATAGTCAATTTTGTATAATTTCGCACTCGCCAACGCATCATTTAATAATTTCGACGATAACATAAAATCAAAGAGAAAATTGAAAGAAACGAAATGAGATGCCCGAAAAAATGGCAAATGTATGTAGAGCAGATTACCTATTAATGATTATCAATCAAACAAATCAATGCATATGAGTAGGATTTTATTAAACAAAAAAACTAGCAAACAAACAAACAACGCAGAACGCACACAGAACTCAGCTGAAGGTCAGCGCTGCTGATGCATCTGCAATAATTGGCCAGCAAAAGAAAAAAAAAACAATAAGCGAATAAAACAGATAAGCTGTTGATCCTCGATGTGCGATCGCATCTTAGCGTGCGAGGAACAATGGGCGCACCTACACACGCACATGCAAGCATACACATGAGTTTACAGAGGATATGTGAGTGAAGAAGCAAAGGTAGTTCTGTAGTGTTAAGAATCCAGCGTGGATTTAATGTGAGTAAGTGTGGGTATATATGCGTATGAGTTGCTGAGTGCGTATGTTTGGCTGAGTGCGCATGTGTGGCTGTGTGCGTATGTTTGGCTGTGTGATATGTAAACGCCTGCTAACTAGATTGGGTTAGAAAAAAATGAGAGATCTCTCAGTTGTGATCGAAATTCTTGCACAATCGCATGGCGGCGTGCTATGAGGCCCGGCAAAAAATAGGGTAGGCATTGGCCCATGATTCGATTTAAGCTGACAGATTATTATTAGCGTAACATTAACAACAAATTAGTTACGATAACGCGGATGAACATACATGCATACATACATACATATGCTTACGAGTTGCGCCTACGCTTGAGTGAGTTCATATGAGTTGTCGGCGTTTCTTCATAATTATTGCAGCACTCATTATTTGGGATAGGAAAAGGAGCAAAGAAGCCGACACATATGAATGTGAGAAGGTGGTGCAACATAATTTGGAAGGCTCATTAAAAATGTGTAATGGCAACATTAGTGAGATTTTGTTTGTTCTAAAAAATGTTTTTATATTGAATAAAAAATGAAAAATAATAGTAGTAAAAATGCATATGAGTAACTTGTAAGGTCAACAAAGCGCGGCTGCTTTTGTGTAGCCACAAATGGCGGAAGAAAAATACTTAGGTAATCCTTAAATTATATAGACAACACACGTAGCTGTATTCCTCTAAAAAACACAACAAAATAAACCATTCAGCTGGCATTGCCTACAAAAATACATACACAAGTAATTTGCACTCCAATCGCCCCTCCCTAATGATGGTAGGGCGGACAGCGCATGAGAGGAAATTTCATTAATTGAATTGTAGCAAATCGGCTTAAAAGAAATTATGTCATTACAAACACCAACGTTGATGCGCCAGAACACCTGTAAAAACTCTCAAACCCCGCGTATACTCATAAGATTTATTAAATGCAAGCAAAACCAAAAAACAAAAAAAAACCTGCTGCTTTTCAATTCACCACAACAAAAACTGCAATCGGAAAACATATTTATGCTTATAAGTGTATAAATTCGTATTGTCAACAGAATTAATGGAATGAAAACAACTTGAATCCGCTGCAAACTGCCACAATAATGCGGCAAACCGAGCATAACGCATGCATACACCTATACAAGCGCACATATGTAGGTGGGTTTGAACAAACACACACACATATACACATGGGCAGAGGTGTGCAACATGCAAGAGTCCTTTGGCTGCTGCCTGTTTGCGGCCCGCGCATACGAAAGCTTGCCTGAGAAGGCTGACAGCGCGCGCAATTATTGACACAGTCGCAGACGCAGGTCACAAGGCAGCAGCAATACATACAATAAGCATTAAATCACGTCCAACGACCAAGAATCAACAACCACTATAACACCGCACTGACGCTTTCACACTTCTCTCCACCCAGTCCATCCGTGGGTGTATGTATATATGTATGTGTATATGTACGTATGTATGCATGTATTTGTGTATGTGCGTATATGACCGTTGAACTTAAGCCGTTTAGCAAATACTCGTACAAGTGGTGCCACAAAGTGCAGAATGGTGCCGGCAACACGTGACATTTTCCCATATGCCCTTGACGACCAGCTATGGACTCTAAGTTCAAGTAGAAAAAGTACATAATAATCGAAGACAACGCTTTGGAGTGTAGAGTGAGATTTTCTTGCACCTTCGCAATATAATTCAAGTTCGTTGAAAAATTCAGTACGCACGTGCACTTCCAAATTTCGTAACTAGTACACTCCATTAAATTTGCACTTTTCATGTTTTGCCTCCTCTTTCCCGTGTTTGACAATAAAATTACTTTGATGTCAGCATTTGTCACACTTGCAACACTCCCTCATACACTACCCTGCAGTGAAAAACCAAACTACTCCCACTCAGCAGATATTTTAGTTCATGAACTGGTGTTTGAGGTAAGAACTCGTACTAGTTTCAAAAGGATTAGTGTGGAACTAGTTTCAAAAAGACTAAAATGGGAGTAGTTTTAAAAAGCCTAGAATGGGTCTAGTTACAAAATGACTAATTCGTGTGGTTTGGAAAACCAATATTTTCCATTGTTATGTTTATTTTCAATTAGTTTTAGAATAAACAAAAAATTTAAAAATAAAAGTTTCAAATATAAAATCATATTTAGTCATGTAACAAATTTAGCGATAAAAAAACAAATTTTAATTCATAGTAATATATAGGCAGCTGTTGCAGTCAAATGGGCTTGTCCGTGAAAACCATTTGTCCATTTAAGTGTTCGAAATACACTGTGGGATGGGGCACCAAATGATAAAAATAGATTTTTGCCATAAAAAACTCATCATAAAAAACCACGTGACATTCGATGGCGGCATAAAAACTGTGTATACCTCCGTTTGTGGAACCACTTTTACACCCACACCACAAATAGAAGGAGAAACCTGGAAAAGAACCCAACAAAGGACTAAGGCCCACGACTTCGCTAGCGTATAAAATGAATTACTTAATGTATGTCGAAAGCTTCTGGTACCTCAGCTGCACTACCTCATCAGACGGCAGAGCAGATGTAGATGTTAGTTACAAGCTAAACAAAGCAATGACGGCAGCTGAATGCATACAGTATGGTGGATTTAATTTTTTGTTTTTTAACGAGGTGTAAAAGCAATCGAAAGCCTTAGTAAGTGTGGGACTTTAACGCCACTAAAAGCACCTCAAGTCCGACGGCTCGTGAGCAATAAGCTCAATCATCAGTTATATTCGTCGACTGTTCGTCTTGCTGCTTTTTATCAATGCGACAGTTGTGGTTGCTGCCGCGTTCGTCTCGCGTCGTTCCTTCGCCTCCAATCAATGTTGCGAAGTTCCACGATAATTCGAGTTAGAAAAACCTGCACTGCCCTCGATTTTTCATTCGACTCAAACATTTGTGGAACTAGGTTAATGGGAGTCAGAAACACACCAGTTGTTCTTGCTAGGTCGTCGCGTTTCTTAACGAACCTGCTACAATAGAAGGCCACATGTTCGACCGTCTTCTCTTCGTCCAAGCACTCTGGACAATAAGGGTTACCAGCTAAGTCTAAGGGATGCAGATATTTTTGGAAACATCCGTGTCCACTTAATAGTTGCGTTAGGAAGAAATCAACGTCTCCGTGTTTCCGACAGATCCACTCGTTAATCCGTGGGATCAACCTATGCGTCCACCGGCCTTTTGATAACTGGCACTTTTATTGCCATTCAGCTATCGAGGTAGCACGTTCTGCTTGTTTGAATTCGTCTGTCGCATTCATACCTTGCAGTGCAACCTCTTCTGTAAGTTCGCCCGGATGTTTATAGGCATTTTGCAAGCTATGACGCAGGTTGCATCGTCCGACACCGTTCTATAGGCACATGCGGTCCTCAACGCACTTGTTCTACTGCCTTGCAGTAGTTCTTTAAAATCGCACTTTTTTGCTCCATTGGAGAGGCGTACAACATTATGGAGTCTGTCACAGTGGAAAGAATTTTTCTCCTGGCACCCTGTGGTCCTCCTAAGTTCGGTAGCATGCCCATAAAAGCGTTGTTAACCTTTGTCGCCTTCACACTAACAGCTTTAAGATGTTCCCTGAATGTTAGTCTGGCATCAATGTACATGCCAGGATATTTTATAGACTTCTGGGATTCTATGTCGTGGCCACCCACTGATATTGACAGCTTTTCTTCCTGCTTGCTTCTGCTGATCAGCACCAGTTCTGTTTTTTGGGCAGCTAGTTCCAAACTAGCGTTATTCAACCACCTTTGTATTCTTATTATGGCATCATTACATACATGTGGCAATCTGTTTATGTGCTTATCAATCACTACCAGTGCGATATCGTCGGCGTATCTAACTATGGTTGTATTAGCGGGCATTTCGATTTTAAGAATGCCATCATACATAGCGTTCCATGGGGTTGGTCCAAGATCCTTGCGATATCCAGGCGTTCTACACTGCGAATATTCAGCTCATGTGTGAACTCAGTATTGTTGTACCGAAGGTTTTACATGATAGGTCTCCAACACCATCACTCAGAGGCCACAATCTTTCGCCAACAAATGCCTCCGAATAGTGTATAGAATATTCTGGCCGAACATCATCAGCAACGACGCGCTGTGAAGATCAACGAATGAGGAAACCATCCTGTGGAAAATCAAACGCAGGAAGTGGCGATGGATAGGTCACATGCTTAGAAACCCACCAGTGAGCATGGCGAAAATGGCACTGGACTGGAACCTGGAAGGGAGCAGAGGTCGCGATCGACCAAAAAACACTTGGAGAAAGTCGATGTTGCGCGATCTAGCAGATGGCGACATCAAATAGGGCGGTGCAAAAATAACATCCCAAAATCGTGTACGAGGGAAGAGTCTTATCGAGGCTCTCTGCTCCCGAACGGAGTGAGCAAGGAAAAAAAGTTTAAAAATATTAAATTTTTGAAAGATAAAGGGAAACTATTTCTGATTATATTTCCAATTTTTTTATTGTATGGCAATTCCAATACATTTTGAATTAAAAAATAAGTGGCAACGCCGATCAGAAATTGATGTTTAATTGAAGTGCTCTCATTACACTCACATCATAACACTTACTTCACCTATACTTTTAATTACTATTCACTTCGGAAACGTTAGCTGGCAACGCTGTAAATAAAGTATTTTAAGTAAATCTCCGTTCATTATTTCAACAAAATTTGTTTGCTAGCCATATTCTAACTTTTAAATACATTTTATTACTAATTTAAATTTAAATTTAAAATTAGGTGGCAAGGCCTTTGAAAAATATTATTGTATTGAGGGTTCAATATTTACGTTTACATTGACATATGTTTGAATATACTTTTTTCACAATTAATATATATTAATTATGTATTAAATTTCTAAAATTCTTAAATAATAGGTGGCAGCTTCGCATGAAAATTTTTTTTATTAAAGCACCTTTCATTTGATATCTGCTTAACATACTTCAATATTCAACTGAAATGTTGTATTTTTGATTGTATTTTTGCCATCATACTCAGGTGGCAACTCTAGCAAAAAAATTAGTTGAAAAATTAATTTTTTCTTGATAACCACGTCATAATTCTTATGTCTATTATTTAGATGTGTGATAATTTGCTATTTTTGCAATAATAGTCAGGTGGCAACCCTATCAAAAAAATTGTTTTAGATATACATTTTTGCTTGATACCTGTACTGTAATTCGTATGCCTATTTTTAACACACTTTTATTAGGACGGGTTGTATGTATGTATGTATGTATGTATGTATGTATGTATGTATGTAACGGAATCTTTGAGCTTAATTTTCACTGGCTTCTAAACATCTGATCGACTTGAAATTTTGCACACCTATCAAGGACCGATAACAATGCGATAATTTGATAAAAATTTTCCATTATCCTTATTGGGATTGACAGGATTAATATTTTCTTTTTTTACCTGTGGGCAAAAAGTAAGGTGAATTTGGTTGTAAAATGAAAAAATCGTCATTTATTCTTGTAAATCAATTTCATTCCCTTCAAAATAATGCCCTCTCGATGAAATACACTTATGCCAACGAGTTTTCCAATCCCCGAAACATGCCAAATAGTCCATTTCCGGTAGTGGTCTCTTGAGTTTTGGGAATAGCCAGAAGTCACACGGAGCCAAATCAGGCGAATACGGTGGTTGCGGAACGATATGCGTGGAATTTTTGGCGAAATAGTCACCATCCCACGCTTTTAACTCTAATTTGAATTACTCTATTTGTATCTTAATTTTTGTTATAATTCTGTTCTGAGGTAGTTGACTATGACTGATCCTTCGATTTGCTATTACTTCATTATAGGTCCCTTTGTCATTAAAATTTATTTTCTACTTTTTAGTTCGATTAGCAATAAAAGCGTGTTTTTTAGTTTTTTTAAGCTATATTTTTTAAATTTGCTAGTTTTACAATAATAGTCAGGTGGCAACACTATCAAAAAAATTTTTTAGAAATAAATTTCTGCTTGATAACTGGACTGTAATTCTTATTCCTATTTTTTAAATGTGTGATAATTTGCTATTTTTGCATTAATAATCAGGTGGCAACTCCTCTAAAAATATTGCTTAAGAAATAAATTTCTGCTTGATAACTGTATTGTAATTCGTATGCCTATTTTTGAAATGTGTGATAATTTGCTATTTTTGATATAATAGTCAGGTGGCAACTCTATCAAGAAAATTGTTTTAGATGTACATTTTTGCTTGATAACTGCACTGTAATTCGTATGCTTATTTTTTAAATGTGTGAAAATTTGCTATTTTTGCAATAATAGTCAGGTGGCAACTCTATCAAAAAAATTGTTTAAAATATAAATTTTTGCTTGATTACTGTATTGTAATTCTTATGCCTATTTTTCAAATGTGTGATAATTTGCAATTTTTACAATAATAGTCAGGTGGCAACTCTATCAAAAAAATTTTATAGATATACAGTTTTGCTTGATAACTGCAATGTAATTCTAAAAAAATAAATATTTTTTAAACCTTCATTTATCCCATTTTTATTTACTTTTTAACTACTCCAAAGCTAGTGAATTTCTACACAAATTGGACTAGTTTTGTTTTTAACTTATTACAAACCAGTTAATTAACTGGTGTAATACTGATGTCGAGACTGACCAATGACATTTCGAAGAGTATCGAAGAAAGTTTGAAGAAGAAAATCCTAACCAAACTGGTGATAAGACCGTACAGAACTACTTGGTTTGACTGCAGTGTAGCAACACTCCACAAATAATTTGCAAAATCTTCCCCAACCCCATACCTACTTTTATCGATATGTCTGTGCACTATGTGTGAATGAGTGTATGTGCGCAGCTCCACCAACTTCCATTTGGCCACCCAGCTTAGTCTTGCGTGTAATTTAATCAAACAAACCATTCTCACCACCCTCTGTCTGTTTGGCAAGGGGACGGGCGGGTGAAGTAAAGTTGCAAGAGCGACTTTCAAAAAACCAAAAAGAATTTTATACAAATTTAGTGTTGTCCGGCAAAAAGGCAGTTGATGGTGATAATTCACTACCCACTCAACATTGGCCAACGAGAAATGTAGTCGATAAGTGCCCCCCATTTTTAGGCTAACCAGATACGGCGTAGTTATATGTGCACGAACACACATCAGTTCACCCAGACATAGCGTATACTAGCACACATCTACATGCTAACGCTTGCACGACGCCTACAGACCCACAAATCATATTGGCAAATGTTCTCGGCAAAACAGTGAAAGAGATACACTGGCGTGGCTGGACTTCATCTACACTGTGAGGCTTAGCTTGGCTCATACGAATCGGAGGCCAATTCGCTAACATTTAATTCTATCGCAACAGTTTTCATGAGTGGATATGAGCTTACCAAAGTTGGTGGAAGTTTTCACTTAAATACTCATCAGCCTTAAAATATTAAGTGAAGTATGTAAGGTGGTTGCCTACCGGATGATGTTGCACGTTTATGGATGCTCTAATAGAATTAATGCAGGGTTATCTAAATCTAGTTGTTAAAAGGATCGTACATTGCAACTTTTCGGTAAATCCTCTGAAGACGGAGCTCGTTTTATTTACGAGGAAATATAAATTCTCTCAGTAGCGGGCGCTCCGTTAGTGCTCTCTGATAGGGTGAATCACTTAGGACTCATCCTTGACAGAAGGCTAGCGTGGCAGCCCAACATTGAAGCAAAGAATCAGGAAGGCATCAGTCGTCTTGCATGGAAGCAGGGGCGATATCGAGAAAAGGCCTCTCGCCTAAAGTTGAATTCTGGCTATATAATGTAGTTAGAAACCAATTTTGTTCAATGGAGTCTTAAGTATTATTTGGGTGCCTGGTCATTGTGGTATTGCAGAGAACGAGTTAGCTGATAAACTTGCTGCTGAAGGCTCTACAAGTATGCCACTAGGCCCTGAGCCCTTTCTAGATGTCAATTCTGTATATGCTGCGGTCAGCGTTTTCCAGAATGCATTAATAAATCCAAGAGATTTGTGGAAAAATGGCCTCAAACTAATTTTTCCGTCTTACCAACCACATTTTATCTTTCCTATCTCTCTTTCCTTTCTACTGAAATCTATCCGGGTGTAGTACAATGGTCTTCTGACTGAGTGCCTGGACTTGTCCAACCCCTTCACAAATCTAATCTTATCTAATCTAATCTAATTGAGTCTTTATGGGGTGTAGGGCTGGAAAGGACGACATGAGTTAACAGGCTGAAGCAGAAGCAAAGGTCCACCTTCATTGGAATCAGTGGTGCACTTCGGACCACTGCTACTCTAGCGATTAATGCTGTAATAAATCTGCTACCCATGGATACCCTCACTAGATACGAGCGGTAATTTTTTTATTCATATTCCCTCAAGGAAGGAGTGGGCTTATATATACAACATTTGGAGACAGGGCAACATGTTTACAGGGAAACATGTTTACAGATGGCTCGCAGTGGGACGGAAGAGTTGGTGGGCTGGTAATCTACGAGGAGCTCGCCATTAAGTTCAAATTTAGGCTAATGAGCCACTGTAGCGATTTTTAGGTTAGGGTAGTCGCAATTAAAGGAAGAGTGATTTGGTTGCTTATTTCTGTAAGTACTGCAAATATCTACTATAACAGCCAGGCGGCAATTAGAGCCCTTATCTCGTTTTTTGTGCATTTGAAATTAGTCTGGGAATGCCTGATTTCACTCTCGACTGCCTAATGTTCGGATTTCTGGTCACACTGTTATAGCGGCAAACTACTGGGCTGATGAGCTGGCAAAACAGGGGAGCCTAGAAATGGTTCCAGCGCGAAATTAGAGGTTTGCGAACCTGTGGTCTGCTCCTGGAAATATTGGCCTCGTGTCAACTCAGAGAGCGCTGAACTAGTACCCAAACGAACAAAGTCGCAAGGTACTTCTGGCCACGGATAGGTCGGAGCCGCTCAAAGGAACTTCTGGGGCTATCAAAGCGTAGCTCTCGAATTTGGTTTGTGACTTAGGATTCCCTCAAATCCTTTCTGCAAAAGCTGTCTAGAAGATGGGGTGGAATGCCCTCAACACTTTATCCACAGCTGCTCTACTCTCCTCGGGCTAAGGTTCAGACATCTGGGCTGTCACTTGTTTGCTACACCTATGGATACTGCAGGTTTAAGCGTTACACACCTGGTGAATTTCATCAGCAGCTTGAAGCGCTTAACCCAATATAATTAGTCTCCTATCCAAAGCCTCTACTTCCTCCTTCTTCCCCCTGGTCGGTTTTTTCGTTTTCCCTCTCTGTTGTCCTTCTGCATGGCATCAATTGTGACGAACTGGATTCTTTGTCCAAGTGAGGGCCCATTGGGATGCCTTTTATCCTAACCTGTTCTGACATTATTCGAGTTTGTGTGTTTGGTGAAAAGAGAATTCAATACGGCTGACAAAAATATTGTTCTGTATATGGACTCAATCCAGCATCAAATGCAACAGCAAAACGGATATTCTAATGATTCCTTTCTGGTAGTATTGATAGCGAGGATGAAGGATGATTCAGGTAGGCCGATATAATCATAGAAATCGTTCAAGAAAAAATTTGATCTAAATCGGACAATTTCCACTGCGTACGTTAGTTGCATAACTTTTTAGTTTGGAAAATAAGCCAAAATGAAAATCAATTCGTGGATAGATTTTGGCTTCAAGAGTATGAGAAAAAGCAAACACTACGATTATTTGTTTGCTAGATCATGATTTGTCTGACTATACCGGATGGTTTGCAATAGCATGTTCTGACACTCCAATTTTGCAAAAGAACTTGTTGACCGCTTCTAGCTTTATTTCAGTATTCGTTAAGATCCTGCGTAATTAAGAACAAGGATCTTTAGGCGACATTCATCATTGACATTGTTGACATCTGAATTCTCATTATCATCATCATTAGCACCACTCTCTTGAGCAGACCATTGCTTCAACTTGTGGGTTCGCGATAATGAATACAGGTATAAAGTTGTCAACCTTTGGACCAGTCACCTCTAGAAGAACCACCCACTTCTTTTGTTCTCTTTCCTTTCACTAGGGTTTCCCTTTTTATGAGGTACCCAGTCTATGATTAGGGTTATAAGTTTCACAACTGGAAGGATTCATGTCACAAGCTCAGTATTCAAGTTGCATTTTATTGCTCTGTATGAAACTAAATTCATTCCATAGCTATGCGATATAAGACAAGTGCTCCATCGTCGCATATTTTAAATCTTCTGTCACCAAAGTTTTGTCGTTTTCATCTTCACTTAGTAAGGATTCCGTTACCTCCAATATAAAATCTGAAAGATGTCGAATGAGCCTCTAGAAATCTCTGCGAAAGACCAAGTATCAGTTTGTCGTTTGATTACATTCAACTAAACATCATCTTCCCACATAGATTTACAATCAACAAATATTCTTATATTCTACATTTGAACGCCACATAATGGAGTTTTCAGAAGAGGCATAAAAACTTTGTATTTAAATGCAAACGCACTCTTCCATTTTTTATAAAGTGGAAATGCCAAAAAGTTGATCGGGTCTTACATTTGCCAAACAGTTTCCTGCTCGAGTTCACGAAGCAACAAAATTTCAAATGTGCTAATGAAATTCTAACTCATCCAGGACATCTTAAAGAGCACTTGCTCCAATTTTGAGTTAAAATCAGCAGAATACCAGACGGGTTGGGCTTACTATAATAGATAAATTAGAGTAAAATACTCACCAATACTCACAAGTCCAGTATATTTTTCTCTTATTTGGTAGGATCTGTCCGTTTTTAAGCGTTTGAGAGATGCTGTACGTCACAAACTGCCGGAAATGTGGGCAAACAATTCTTGGATTTTGCATGATGATAACGCGCCATTGCACCGAGCCCAAATTATGCTGAATTATTTGACCAAACACCAAGTAAATATCATCGTGAAAGCACCGTATTTACCTCATATGGCCCCTGGTGATTTCTTGTTTCCCAAGTTGAAGTTACTACTTCGTGGAAAGAGATTTCAGTCGACAGATGAGATCAAAGAGAATGCGAGGAAGGAGCTGAAGGGCATCCCTTCGTCGGCCTATCATGGGTGCATGGAGGACTGGGATAAACGTTGGCACACGTGTGTTGCTTCAGACGGGTCATATTTTGAAGGAGATAAAATAAATTTGCCTGAAATTTAAATCTGTTTTGTTTTATTTAAACATTCCTCGCACTTTCTGATCATAAAAATGAATCGAAAGACGTCAGCAAAAGCAGATGGTACTCAAACCGAATTAATAATGGCTAAGCGGCTAATTTTAGTTGGAATACTCTAACCGCACCTCTGCACTGCTTGGCATAAGAAGCAGCTTCCTCTATCATGGACGAGGAGATCACTATGAAACTACCAAAGAAGAGCGACTTACGACACTGCTAACACTTCTAATTAATTTACAAATCACAGCTACTAAAATACAAAGAAGACTACACCGAATTCAGAACTCACTACTTGACTAACAGGCAGGTTTTCTCCCCCATCGGAGCTGTGTAGACCATGCAAACACACTGCGCTTCATCACCGAGCAATCAATTTAATAGCGCTCGCCACTCGACATGCCTTTCGTCGACTTTTAGAAAACCTTCGCCACAAACACCGGAGAGAGACAAGGTTGCCCTCTCTCGCCATTTCTCCTCGCAACCATACTGGACAATGTAATGACCAAATTCACCTTGCAATAGAGCGGCATCATTTGGAACTTCTGTAGACAACTTGAAGACTTGGAATTTGCTGATGTCTGGTCACGTTAGCACGAGATGTCGGGTTAGAGATTAGCACGGCAAAGCCCAAGGCTATGAGAATCAACCATTCCAACCGTAGTCAGATAATGATCGAAGATCATGCAGTGGAATATCCTGATGGTCGCTGCTACCTAGAAGCCGACAACTTCCTCTATTTGCACCAGCTGCATCTAATACTTTCAGAGCCGGAGCGTTTGTATCCATTCCGACGACACGACCCAGCCGCTACGTTGGGTTTTATTCGCCAGGCTATGTCTTAGTCGTCCTAAAGCTCACACAGCTCATTGTTCCATCGTCTGCGATACTCACCTTTGCTAACGTGCATGGGTCCAAAAATCTTCCGCAGAAACTTTCTCTCAAACACTCCAAGTGACGCCTCATCGGATGTTGTCATCGTTCAAGCTGCTGTGCCATACGTTAGGACGGCCATGATGAGAGCCTTGTAGAGTGTTAGTTTTGTTCGTCGAGTCAGGACTTTACTACTCAATTATATTACTTAGTACAAAGTAGGTCTTGTTGGTAAGAGAGATTCTACATTGAATTGCTATGCTGACATTGTTATCGGCGTTAGTGTGGGTTCCTAAATAAACGAAGGTTCTTACAACCTCGAAATCATAACTGTCAACAGCGACGCGGGTGCCGATATGCGAGTGCGGCGACTTTTTGTTTGATGACAGGAGGTACTTCGTTTTATCCGCATTCACCACCGGACCTATTCGATTTGCTTCCTTATACAGTTTGGCAAAGGTAAAGTTAAGGTTGAAGCCAAAGGCAAGGTAAACAGCGCGTTTGTTAAGGCCGTTGCTCGGTTACCCAAATTATAGACATTTTTTCTGTTTGTGTGGCTGTGGCGATGTGCTGACAGGGAGCATGCATCAGCTCATCTGCAAAATATGACTAGCAGAAAGCATGCCCGACGATTGGAATTTCAGTGTTCTTTGTCCTGTACTGAAGAAGGGTGACCCGACAATCTGCACCAACTACCGGGGCATCAGTCTTCTAACCATCGCTTACAAGGTCCTGTCTAGCGTCCTATGTGGAAGACTTAAGCCGTTTGCCAACACACTGATCGGGCCTTATCAGTGCGGCTTCAGACGTGGTAAGTCCACCATCAACCAGATCTTCACATTGCGCCAAAACCTGGAAAAAACCCATGAAAAGCAAGTCGACACCCATCATCTCTTTGCCGACTATAAAGCTGCGTTCGATAGCCCGATAAGGGATTGCCTGTACGCCACCATGTCTCAGTTCGGTATACCAGCGAAGCTCATACGTCTTTGCAGAATGACGTTGAGGAACACAACCAACTCCGTCAAGGTAGGAAATAACCTCTCCGAGCCATTCAATACCGTTCGAGGTTTCAGACAAGGCGATCCACTGTCATGCAACCTCTTCAACTTTGTGATGGAAGGGGTGCTCCGAAAAGCAGGTGTTCATCGTAATGACACTATTTTCTACAAATGTGTCCAGCTCCTTGCGTACGCCGATGACATTGACATTATCGGCCGCTGTAAGCGAGATGTTACAACTGCGTTTTCTGCTATCGAAAAGGAATCATCACGAGTGGGTCTGGCGGTGAACGAGGGTAAAACGAAGTATATGCTGTCTACAATGCGGAACACACGGCGTGTAGGAACGCACGTCATTGCGGACAACTATACCTTCGAAGTTGTGCCAGAATTTATTTATCTTGGCACCGCCGTTAACAGCAACAATGATATCAGCCTGGAGATCAAACGGAGAATCACTCTTGCTAATAGGTGTTACTATGGGCTAAGTAAGCAATTGAGTAGTCGAGCCCTCTCTCGCATGACCAAACTGTCACTTTACAGGACGCTCATCATATCCGTATTGCTTTATGGCGCAGAGGTATGGGTAGTATCACAAAGCGATGCAGGCGCTCTTGGGGTGTTCGAGAGAAAAGTTCTTCGTAAGATCTTCGGTCCTGTGCGCGTTGGCGAAGACTACCGTTCAAGAATGAACCACGAGATGTATGAGCTCTACGCCGACATTGACGTAGTTCAACGCATCGCCATCCAACGGCTGCGTTGGCGAGGGCATGTCGTGCGTATGGATGAAGAAGCCCCAGCAAAGATGAAGAAGCCCCAGGAAGAAGGTGTTCGGCGAAGTCCAAGGGAGCCGACGCAGAGGAAGACCATTGCTCTGGTGGAAAGACCAGGTGGAGAAAATCCTATGCCCGCTTGGTGTACAGAATTGGAGAAAGCGCGCGCGGAGCAGAGGCGCCTGGAGAGAGCTAATGAGGTCGTCCGTAACTCGGTAATGGGGCCCCCTAAGTAAGTAAGTAAGTGGCTGTGCAATTAAAATTAAAATGTAGATATGACTTCAATTTTGTTGCTTATTTAATTTAAGACCATAAAAGAGCAACATTTTTCTTAAAATATGAACTTAAACACCTAGTTTTCTCTGCTAAAATTCATCTTCTTCTTTTAAACGCAAAACATTTCGAGCCTCACCACCACCTCTCCAAAAATGTCTTTGTCAAATTCACTTAACAAGCCAAGCAAATCAAAGTTCAGAATGAGAGTGAGTGTGCGGGGGAGGGAAGAGGGTGAAAAATCAAGCTTTGTACTGAACGCACAAATCAAGTGGAAACGCACACAATTTACCCTCAAAAGATGAAGCTAACAAAAATTCCAAAAACAATACCAACAACTCAAACAACAACAATGCTGACTATGCTGATGATGGCAAGAGCCACATGGCGGCTAACCCAATGCCAAATGTTGGCCACAAGAACAAACCCTCAGAATCCTGTGTGGCTCCCATGCGCATACAGCAGATTTTTAATGCCTGCATCAACCCTCCAGCCTCCATCCCCCATCCTCAAGACATCAACACTTTTACAATTGCAGAAGTTAAAGTGGCTTTCCAGAAAGGGTGGCAACATAACTGTTGGTGAAAAGAAAATGCGAACGCTTGAATGGTAGCAAATGTTGAGGGGTAGAGGAGAGTTCACAAATTGCAAATGCAAAACAAGCGAATTAATGAACAAAAGCAAAATTGTGCCAATGGACGGACGGCCGGGCCGCCGGACAGACTTAAGGACCATAACTCGTTTTTGAGCTAAATGAATGAAGAACGAACTGATCAGCTAAATGCCTTGATGAGCCCATAAAGCAAGGAGCAGAATGAAGATGAATGGCATGAGAGGCGGGGCGAGGTGAGGCGTGGCGGGACGAGACGGAAAGGGAGTACAAGTGGCGGGTAGAGCAAAGTTGGAATGCAAATGCAATGCAATAAGGCAAAATGAAAACTCAATTGATACTCAGTAGAAATTTAACCGATTTGCTGCAGTTACTACACTCACACACACACGCTCACATGCACGCAAGTGTACTCAAGTGGAGGCACACATGTATGCGCGTTGCACACAAGCTACAGAAGTGGCAACACTTTTCGGCCACATTAGACGTGCCGCATGCCACAATTTCGGTTCGCCTCCAAGTTTACCCTGAAGTGGTTAGACGCACCGAACACCGGTAAATTGCAAACTTACGCACTGTGTCATTTAGGCAAATAAACTCAGCCACTCACACACCTACTCTCACATACATATGCATACATAAACACATGGCTATATGGGCATTCATGTGTGTGTGTGTGTGTTTCTGTGCCTGGCAAAGCACTTTACGCTCCCGGCATTCTTAATGCAATCGAATGCAATTTTGGCCAGACTGAGAAAACTTCGTGGGAAATGCATTTTCGTCCTACAAAGGCAACGAAAATGAGGCTGCATGCCATTTGGCTGGCATGTGCGTGTGTATGTATGTGTGTGTATCTGAGTAAAAGTTTTCATCTGCACGCACACACACACACGCACACATGCGCTACATATATCGCACTTACGCCTTGCAGTGGTGTAGTATGTAGTTTGCCTCTTTTGTTTGCCATGAAGGCTGTCCGTGTAAGCCGACATGACAACACTTTGAGGCGAAATTTGTGGCTTTAATGAAGGCAAGTTGCAACTTACTCGTGCTGCAAGCAACCATCAGCACACACACATACATGCGTAGATATACTAGCACTAACACACTCGTGTATGGCAGCGATGAGTAGTTTTGCATTTGTTCTCGTGGTTGCAGCAATTGCGTCCATCTGTGGCCAGTGCAACCACTAGTCAATGTTTTGTTGCTCTTTGAAAATTGCTTTTAAAGCAACAAGCAAACCGAAAATCTACTTTGACATTGCCATTTTCGGTTTCAGTTTCGGTTTTTATTGCTGTGCCATCTCATTTGCTGGCTAAACGTTGCAGGCAGTGCAGCCGTAAATGGCAAAAATCTCAACCAACAATTGGCCAATTGCATTAAAATGAAAAATCACACTTTTAGTGTAAGTTTAGGGAGCAGCAACAACAACAACGATTGTGTTGTAATACGTTTGATTTGTGCAATAATTAGATGTAGCAGCATAAGTGAATTTTTGGTTAAATGGGCTGAAGTGGTTCAAGGGAAGGAAGGAATAGCTCGAACGCTCGTCTCGATTTTGATTTTTACTTCTTCATACCAAAAATTGAAAGGCCTGTAAAAGCGCTTACCTCGCAAGCAAATTTACGCGTGGCATAAGCGAATTCAATTGGTTGAAGAAACGCTTAGCGGCGACGCAAGGTCAGTTCGTCAACAGAGTGGATTAACCACAGCAAACATCTCTGCATGCATTAACTAAATCGTGTCGCACTTTCCAAGTCTATTCGCATAGCGTTTCCTTTTCCATTATTTGGTAGCCCATGTCCAATACATTTCTAAGCACGTAGAACCACTGGATCCAATCACTATCTCTATGTAGAGCTAGAAATTTCAGCAGTTCTTGCGTAGCTAAATTTTGTAGATTTTTAATTTTCCATCATTAATGCCTGGTTTGTTGAAAATATCAGTTGTTGAAGAAATTCTTCTGTAAAGTACTCCAAAAAATACTCTACAGGTAATTTAATAGATTCCTTAGGGTACGTTTCAGCAAAAGTGGACTCTGGAGTGGTCAATGGTACCTGTGGACTTTGGAAAACAGCGCTTTTTCGAACTATCCCATCAACTTAATAGCTCTCCACTATATCCATTTCCCAACGAATCATGCAGATGTCGCAGCATCAAACGTAAAATCATTTTTTTTTTGTCCTGTGCGTACCCCGTTTACAACCAAAACTTACATTTGTATCCGTATTGAAATTTGAAATTTGAATTGGTCGAGCCAAGGACCACCAAGAGATTTGCTGGCTCCTAAATTACTCAGGCTAAAAAGCCCATTGTATTTGGAGAGAGGGTAGATAGTCAAGGAGGGAAGAAGAAAAGTTTCAGAGAAAGAGAAAGGAAATAATAGAGATAGAGATAGAGATAGAGATAGTTAGTCCTGTGAGAACTTTCTAGATTCTTTGGTAAATCTGTAAATATCCTCCAGTTTTAGAGAATGCCAGTTTTACTTCTCACTCTCACGGCATCGGAACTCAAAACTTGTAGCCTTGCTCTAGCAAAGGCAGGACATTCACAGAGAAAGTGCTCAGTGCTATCCGCCTCCTCCAAGCATGACAGGCATATTGGGTCCTCTATGATGGTCATATGATGACCCCATGGGTTGTGTCCTGTAATAATACCGGCCATCAACCGAACGTCTTTCCTTCCAAGATTTAGTAGCAAGTTTGACAGTTTTCTGTTCGGACTTGTCACAAAACACTTTGCAGTTCTGCAGCGTTCTAGACCGGAGCATCGCTCTTTATGTAGATTGCCTACATAATCGCTGATCCAATTCTTGATTCCTGCGGAACTGATTCCGATTATTGGCTCTGGCCCTTGTGCGGAAACCGCTGATCCACGGTTGGCCAATTCATCGGCAATTCCGTTTCCTTGAACACCGAAGTGTCCTGGAACTGGGTTCCAGGGTACTTATATGGGTACAAACCTGCTCTGTCTTGCGACAGAGTTAAGCTTCTTCTTACATTCTTGAACAATCTTTGAGGTTTGCCTCGCGTTCTCTAGGGCCTTCAGTGCAGCCTGACTGCCACTGAAAACTCCAATCTGTTTCCCGCTCCATCTCCTGTCGATTATCCATTCGGCTACTTTCAGGATGGAAAAACTTCTGTTTGGAAAACAGTTGCCATTTCCCCCATTCCATAGTGATACTTACTACTATCATTTAAGTACCAGACCTTATTTCATTCTTGGACCCATCGGTAAAGAAAATATCCGTCAAACCTCCCTTAATGCATTCTGGATTGCTCCATTGCTGAAGCAATATGGAAATCTGATATCAAATTTCCTTCCAAATGAAACTGTGGGTGTCAGGTCGTTTTTAGGTGCGAAAAACAGTGGATACTGCTCAGATAGCAACTTAAAGATTTGTCTGTGTCCCGAAGTTCCGTCTTCGCACCAGAAACCATATTTATGGAGTCTACACTTTGCTTTTATTGCTTCCTGTTCTATCTTAAGATCCAGGGGGAGCAAATCAAGCATAGCATTTGGGGCATTGCCGGAGGTTGTACTCATGGCACCGCGATGCATAAACATACACTTCTTTGCAGCCTGTATAGTTCCCGGAGTGTGGACTTAACCATGCTCCGTCGCCACCAGACCACAGAGGCGTAAGTGATGATTGGTCTGATAAGTGCTCTATATATCCATAGGACCACATCAGGTTTCAGACCCCGGGTTTTACCAAAGACTCTGCGGCATTGCTGAAAAATCCTTAATGCGCGATTCACCTTCAGTGAAACGTGTGTCTCCCAAGTCAGCTTCTTATCCAAGATTACTCTTAGCACTAGGCGAGAAGCGGCCGCAATATGCGGGGAGGCATGATTCTACAGTATGACAAGGATTGGTCTCACGTTGCTAAACCCGTTACAGCCTACCTGGAAACACTGAAATAGGAAATCCTACCCCACCCGCCCTATTCTCGAGATATTGCGCCGTCCGATACCTGTTTCGATCGATGGCACATGGTCTAGCTGACCAGCAGTTCCATTCACATGAAGACATCAAAAAATGGCTTGATCCGAGGATAGCCTCAAGAGAAGAACAGGGCTAGAGGCATAACAGCAAATGTCGGGTATTTGCTATTTTATTTTCATATAATACATAGGTCCAATACATACACATATCGAAGTACATACACACCCACTCGCAACTTTCAATCTACAAGAAGGTGAAAAAACCAGAAACTTAACAAAAAGTCTACCAAACTGAAAGGCTCACATTCTCGGATATGAGTCATATCGGATCCCCAATTGCATTAAAATTAATGCACTGATAATATATTGGCTGCTTCATTACGACACCTTCCACTCCTTGCGAGGCTGAAAAATTTACGTGTAACGGAATTTTCGCGCCGAAGTTTTTGTTGCCAGGGCATACAACAACTCGTAAATCAAAATTTCATAACCAACCCAGGGGGCAGCTGAAAGTAGTCAGCCAACAGCCAGCACACAAACGGTTGCACAGACTACAGCAAGGTTTATATCTATCATTTGCTTGCGCGCGTGTGTGTGTATATGTGTGCGTGTGGGAGTTTGCAAATACATAATTACAATAATTACACATTGAAATGAGCGTGGCCACAACAGCTTCTGCAGCTGCCGCCATTTTTGCTCCAGCTCCAGCTCCTTGCTCCTGCCACTGCTCCGTTGCAGTTGCGTCTGTTGCCGTGCCGACATTATAATTATCGTATGCTTGCATGTATTAATCGGTAAAACAGCAACAACAAAAATGCGTACAGAGTAAAATTTGCACTGTCGGTTCATAAGCTCGCAGTGTTAATGGCGGAATTGCAAAAATCCAGCTGCGCTGCGGAGGCGTCCAACAACAGCAGATATGTATAATAGCAACAACAACAAATGAAATAAGAGTATCGGTGTGGCAACACCAATGGGTGCAGTACAAAAAAGTGCAGTAATTTATGGCATGTCCAGTACGGAAAGTGTGAACGAATATGAGTATGTTTCACGTTCTTGCGAACCAGCGCCACGAGGGCATAGTTGGATGGAGCTCGGTACCATCAAGCCGCCGGAGAGGGGTATTCATGGCTTATCTGAATACCCTTTGCTATAAACACATATATATTAAATAAGTAAGCCGGAAAATTCTATTACCCCACGTGGCATTGTCGACACGAGTCGACAGGTAGGGCTACTCGATATTTCTCTGAAATCTATTCTGTCAGCTGACAGAATCACGTGGGCAATTAATAGTTTTTCCCCCTTTAAATCTCCTGGTTCTGACGATATCTTGCCTGTGATGCTTCAGAAAACAAGTACCTCGGTGGTTCCTGTCCTGCAAGAAATCTACTTGGCGTGTATCGCTCTTAATCACGTCCCCGCCAACTGGAAGAAAACGAGGGTTGTTTTCATACCCAAAATAGGGAGGAGGGGTCCCGACTCAGCCAAGGACTTTAAGCCTATAAGTCTAACCTTATTTATCCTAATGATGTTCGAAAGATTGATTGATTATCATATCCGAGAGCACATCGAATCCAAATTATCTCCCGCGCAAGATGCTTACCAGAAAGGGAAATCCACGGAATCAGCCTTACACGAGGTCGCAGGGACAGTGGAAAAATCTCTAGAAGGCAAACAGTTCACTTTGGCGGCCTTCGTAGATATAGAGGGTGCTTTTAATAACATCAGGGCGTAGTCAATTGTCACTGCGTTAGATAGACTAGAGGTGGAAAGACCTATCTGTCTCTGGATCTTGTGCCTGCTTGGCTGCAGCGAAGTTAATGCGGTGGCAAGAGGGGCTAAAGTCACTAGATTTGTTCACAGGGGGACGCTGCAGGGTGGTTTCCTTTCGCCCCTACTTTGGCTAGTTGCTAGTGACGAAGTTGCGGCCTCCGAGTCGACTCTGACTAAATGGAACTGGTGCTATTTACCAGAAAATATACACCTCCACCCTTTCGACTTTCCAAATTAAACAACCACGTTTTCTCGCTTTCATTGGAAGTTAAGTATCTTGGAGTGATACTTGATTCCAAGCTCCATTGTAAGATACGCATTGAAAATCGGGTAGAGAAGGCCAGTATAGCCTTCTACTCCTGCAAATCTATGTTCGGTAAAAAATGGGGACTCAAGCCACAAGTCGTTCTTTGGATATACAATGTAGTGGTTCTGCCAATTTTTACGTATGGTTGATATGGTTGCCTAGTTTGGTGGGTAGCTCTTCAGACGGACTACAACACCATTAAACTAGAGAGAGTGCAGAGAACTGCATGTGGGGTCATCACTGGTGCTTGTAGAACATGTCCCAGTGTAGTCCTGAATGTCGTTTTGTACTTACTTCCCTTCTACTTTTACCTTATTTCTATCGCAAGTTCAATCAGGCTAAAGGAGGTTAGCTTCTGGAGACAATCTCTCAAGGGACATGGTAGCATTTTTGGGCAGTTAACACCGTTAACACCAAGCTTCGAACAGATCCCTCTGTCCGCCAACTGGAGTTTGAGGGTCGTGCTAGGGCTACCTTTCCAAATAGGCAGGATTGGATTGAGGGGAAAATATGCACCGAAGCTTGCACCTCTATTTTCACTGACGGTTCCAAGATGGAATCGGGAGTCGGCGCAGGAGTTCTCTCTAAATCAGCCAATTTATATATCTCCTTTAAACTGCCGAATACTGCTAGTGTCTTTCAAGCAGAAATCTTTGCGATCCTGCCGGCAAAATGCGAAGGAGATATTAACAGTTTCTACGATACTCAAGCCATAACATTTCTTTAACGACGCTGTGGTGCAGAAAGAAACTACTGAACTCCTGTAAAGAAGATATCAAAACTCTTGGGTGTGCAGGTAACATTTCTCTGATCTGGGTTCCAGGACACAGGAACATAGAGGGAAATAAAATTGGAGATGAGCTTGCCCGGAAGGGAACTGAATTGGCCTCAGAGACCATCTACCCGGTCATCGACACCCCTGACAGTTGTTAAAGGGGTTATTGCAGGGAAAGCGCAGAAAAGATGGAGCTCCATTTCTTCATTTGCTATTTCAAAAACCCTTTGGCTCCACTACAATATACGAAGGACTTTGGACTCCTCGCCATTCAATTTCCAAACTCGTAGCTGTGTTTTCCGATCACTGGACGATCGGCACAAACGCGAAAAAGCTAGGGTTACCATTTAACCCCCATTGCAGAAGCTGTGGGGACCTTTCAGAGAAGAAGACCGTAAAGCATTTTCTCTGTAAATGTCCGGGTTTGGCAGCTAGACGACTAAGGTCACTGGGCGCTCCTTTTTTCGACAGTATGGGGCTATGCGCCAACCTAATCCCATCAATCTCCTCCATTATATTAACAGCTCTGGCTGGCTGTAGATATCTGCTTGTTGGAGTTCTCATAATGGTATCAAAACGGCGTTCCAGTGTCATTTCAGGAGTGTCACACTAGCACTTCAACCATTTCACCAACCCTACCTAAGTCGTTTGATATTCTATTTGATATGAAGTTTTATATTTTATGTTCGCGTGAAAGGAATTCAGTTATATTTTCTTAATAATTGTAGAATTTTGAGGTATCGGTTCAGATAGCTTTTCTAATTTTTTTATTCTATTTTTCACATACGGATATATCGCTTAAAATTTAAACATTCGTCGAGTCTGGTGTTCTTTTATTTGGCCATTGCGACCTCTGTTCTGTTCTACAAGTCTAAAATTAAAGGCTTCTATGAATTTCAGTATCTCTTCAGTGTTTGTTTCCCATATCACTAATGTGTTTAGAGTCGCATCCCCCGACGTGAATGAGTCTTCGTCTTGCGAGAGCTGCACAGTCGCAGACAATGCATTCTGAGGTTTTATCATCCGGTTCGCCAAGACGAAAAACCCCTGCTTCTAATTCTAGTTTTCTGAAATGCTAACGAAGACTACACTTGTCCGCGTAGTACCTAGTAAGAGTTCGTGAAGCTTCTCTATCCAAGTTTAGGAGTCTACTTGATGCACTTCTGGAGAGAAAGATACAGTATTTGGCCTGCTTCTGTCCCAAACTCTCCATCCAGTGTTGTGTAAATTACCTGTCCTCCCTCTTGATAAATTCCTTTATGTGGGCTTTGGTGGGGGCTGTGAAAAGGGTTCTGCTGCATGAAATTTTGAAATATCGCCTGAGATTACAGTGCACATAGATATGTAAGTTTGCCTGACTATAAGACAAAATGCCCGTTTCCACGACAGTCGGTTCTACGTTACCAAAACGACCCGGATTTATATCCGGCCAAGGACTGTCGCTCCAGCAGCATTCCCGGTATGTGAATATATGGAATGTTTATGATGCTACAACAACAACAACAACAAAATGCGCTTCGACGGTGTGACTCCTCAAAGGCTTTCCCTGCAATTACAATTCGATGGATTTTCGCTTGAAAGGCTGTTGGATAACCTCCCATGGATATCAATCTTTTAAAGTTTATAGGATGAATTCGAACGCTGGATACGCAAAAGAAATTATAGCAACAAACGGGAACTGAACGATAGACAGAAGTGCGAATACCAAATAACAGCCGAAGAAACAAAAAAAAAATAGTTTTTTAAATGCAAAATCGCAGAGGCAAAGAGAAGCATAAAATAATACTAACTTCCTGTTTTTTGTGTTTTTCGTCGGGGAATTTAAAATGGCTTTATGCATCTCAAAGGTGCCGTCGCACCAGTGGTATGGGCTAGATTATGGTCTTAGAGAAGTCTTAGAGAAGTCTTGGAGAAGTGTGTCGAGGCTTCTTCAGCGTGCTGGGGTTGCTGGGTGGCTCATTCTATAACTGACGTTTTGAGTTCGATTTAGAGGCCCGAGGGGACTTCTCCGTTACCTTTGTCGCCCAGCCAAAAGAGTTCTTGTGTTTATCAGACTACTCCCCCTCTGGAAACGTTGTTAAGCGTGAAGGAATCACGCTTCTCCTGGTAGCCATGCCGTGCAGAATTTGCTACTGCGGAGGTATCATTCGCTTTCAACTCGGTTTTACCACCAGGGCTATTACCGGTATTGGTGATACAAGAATTTGTCTTCTTGACCGAAGGTATATTATTTGTACTGCTACTTCTGCTGTTTCCTGGTTTGTCCTCTGGCTTCATCCAGATTTGGGGATGGAAGATATAGCTTCCTTTGTATTTAAGGACTGCTTGTCTATAGTAGGTTATTTGTTTTTTAAAAGACTCCATGTGTTTCGTACGATCGCCGTCCACCGAGGCATACATTGTGATCTTATAAAAAGGAAGGGAAACATAATGGTTGACCATGGCAGCGCCCCCGGCAAGGTCATGTTTATAACCCGAGATGACCCGGTATTGAGGTAGCTCCGTAGAAACACAGTCGGAAAAACCCCTGACTGCAAACCACTGGGATGGGTCGCATGACTCCTTGGGTTAGGGGGGATTTTTTAACAGGGTTTACTCCCTACTCCCTCTGTCTTAGCCAATTGTACTTCAGACAGGCCTTCCGACCTATTTGAAGAACAAGCCGCGCCTATGTCCAATGCACAATTGTTTCCAACCGTCACCGCGTGGAGGTAATAGATCTGACTGCCATAGAAACTCAATTACGGCATGACCAAAAAAGGAACATGTTGATCTCCTTGAGTAACTACTATCACAACGGCATGGCTCCAGTCTTGAATTTCCATCAAGCCTACCTCTTTCAGCTACCTCCTTATTTAATTTTTGTACTAAGATCCGCAGTGAAGAACATTTCCCTCAATTCTAAGATATAAATTATTAAATTTAATGTTTTTTTTTTTCATATGCAGCGCCACTACTGGAGAAATGCCCGTAACCCTTCATGTTGCCTAGAAACGCGTGCATATTCACCTGGCGACCACCAAGTCGCCCCGAATTGCCGCCTAATCAATTCGTTTAGCCTCATAAGAAGTCAAATCAGCCTGTATGATGGCTTCATTACTGCATACCGAGCCGAATTCAATTATTGTAAAAATCAAAAACTGTGTGACTGAATTAGCATAGAAATGGGACACTTGGAAACATGCAGCCACCACCACAACATACCATCCAGATCACTGATCCATCCGCGGCAACATATGTGGCCAGCCATGTGAACGACAGCAGGCGGTGCTGCTCGACGCACAACACGCAAAGTGCGGATCGCCAGCCATTCAATATTAATAATTGACCCATAAAAAAAAACGAAAACGCACACGAAACAAATCGATATCGGTGATTAGCTGAGCGATGAGCGATAATCGAAAGAAAATCTGATGAAGATGCAGATGCGAGTGAAGTAGATGCCCATCGTGGCAAGTGCACGGCCAACTGTTAACGCATAAACACAGCGGATACAAAGAAATCAAGTGGAGATCAGCAGCGATCACTTTGAATGGATTTTGAAGATTTGGCTGCGATAGACAACAGATTGGGGCGCGCGTTTACGATTTTCCACAATGATTTGGATTTGGAGATTTTGATGAAAGCCGCAGCGGGTTATTATATTTAAATATGCGGCTAATTGCATTGGAGGCCATTGAGCGCTGAATGGAGGGTGACCAACTGTCATAATTTCATAATTGAAATATAGAAGAAAGCCGCAGAAGATCAAAGAGGTACGCCTGATGACCGAGAATGGCCACAAAGCGGTGGCGAAGTAGTGGCGATAGTAGTGTTGGCGGTGGCGGTGGCGAAGTAACCCAATTTTTGACTTATTGTGACATTTACGACAGACGCCAGACAATGGGCATATGGTGAGAAAATCGAAAGAGTATGCAAATGAAAGAAGCAGTGGCCCAGTGGCGGTAGACGATGACGGCGGCAGCGGCGGCGACGGCGAATGGGTTAATGGTAATTCTATGCAAATTGAAAAGAAAAGGAGTAAAAATTAGAATAGAAAATATAGAAGAAAGCACGATTTTTTGGAAAACTAAGCAATCAAGCAGTTAAAATTGTGGCAGGCGACGAAACCTTGAAGTCTCAAAGTCAAACCGAAAAGGCAAACCAGTGAATGTTAAAGTTAAAAGTTAAACCAAAAGCGGTTGCGAACAAATAAAATATTATAATAATGAAAAAAAAAAAAATGTAACTGCAAGGCAAGTCCGACCAATATTGAAAATCGGTTGTTTATTTTAATATCTGCATACAAAATAATTTCTGGAAGAAAAAAATGTCCATGACTTTGCTTAAAATACATTTCCACGAAGCGTGCACGCTCGACCGCTGGCTCTTCTGTGAAAAAAAATCAAAATGACATACTTTAAAAAAAATATTAAAAAAATAAAAGAAATAGTGCAAACGTCTGCGTTAGGGAAGGGTTAGTGGCTCTCAGCACTTTCTCAATCCTTTTCGCTCTAAATACAAATGCACAGCGGCGGTTCACCCACAAGCCAATGTCACTCACGCGCCATTGTCATTATTATTCGAAAATTGGCGTGCTACACCCATAAAATGTGGCACAAAAAAATTAAAAAAAAACACAAGAAAGGAAAATGGAATTCAACAACAAAAAGTGCAACAAAAAAGTACCACAAAAAAGTATAACAAAACACAACCGAACGCTTCGCAACAAATTAGCCCCGTACAGCGCGCGCTTATCAAAAGTAGAAGCTGAAGGTTGAGGTCCGCCGCCCGTGCCTTTCAGCTGCTGTTTGTCCGGCTACAACTTTTCGCTATTTCAGTCTCGATTTTCGTTCAATATTTATGGCCTGTTTCGTCAAACCGAAACCGAAACCGAAACCAAACCAAAGCAATTTTTATAGATTTATTGTTTTATTGCTCCGGTCGGTCGATTGGCCGGTTGGTCACACGGACACTAGACACGGACAATGAATGCCTAGCGCGCATCAATACCACCACTAAAAAACCATTAACACTCAGCAGCGGAGGAACGAAAAAAAAAAACAACAACTATTTTTTAACCCTTCCTCATGCCGTTCTGCGCCTTGTTTGCACTCTTGCTTTTCTTTCGCTTTTCGCCTTTCGTTCCGTTTTTTTTTTTTGCTTTGTTTTTTTTCTATGCACAAACCCTTTTTTATGACTTCCCAAAACACTGCTTTGGTCCTTCTTTACTGACCTACAAATACAATTTGCAATTGTTTCCGCTAAATACAAGCGAAAATCTGGCGAGAGCGCAGACTGCGCTGAGATTTGACAATTCTCAGGTTGGCCTCGAAAAAACGAGCGTAAAAAAAGAACAAAAAAAAAACATAGCAGATAAAAAATTATTTACAGACTAGTTTTAAAAAAGGATTTAATGTCTGCTACAGTCAAAGGAGGCTAACCCCGCACATGTTTCTTTTTTTAATGACAGTGAATGCCTGACTACGCAGAATTGGCGTGACAATTGCGCTGTTGTGATACATAAAAAATGAGTGAAGAGCGAAAGTGCTTTGTGTGGGACACTGGCGATTTTCGTGCGTGACAAGCAGTGCATTTGTAACTATTTTTTAACCCGATTTGACAGAAGTTGAATTATTCTTTGCTGAACATTCCAATTTTTAGTTCTAGTTTCTTAAGTGCAGTGCCTACTGTTATTTCGCCGGAAAACAGTTAGACGGGGTGCTAAAAAATAGAACATCTATAAAATGAAAGAGCGTCAGGACTAGTGCCAGAAAACAAGTTTTTTCGAAGTCAATTCGAGTCGCCGTTAATGTTAAAAAATCTGTTAGTTATTTGGCATTCATTATGTGATGATGATCTTAGTGTAAGGATGGGCCATGTAAAATTTGCTTTTTAGATCGGCTATAAAAAAAAACTAATCAATATTTTTTCAAACTTTCTTTTTTATTTTGAAGATTGAACATTGTCATTTATGAATGAAAAATAATATCGTTCAAATGACTGCCACGACTGGCTTTACAGTAGGCCATTCGATCAACCCAATTTTTAAGCACATTTTCGATTGTTTGGGCTCCAATTTCATGAATGGCAACTTGGATTTCGTGTTTTAAATCACCAATCGTCTCTGGATGGTTCTCATAGCACTTGTCTTTAACTTAATTGATATCGGAATTTCGGCTGACTATTCGGTTTTCAAAAACCGTAGCCAAAAGTTCGAGTGTAACTTTGGCAGTGTGACAAGTTGCACCGTCCTGTTGAAACCAAATGTGGTCCATGTCATCCTCTTCAATTTTTGGAAGCAAAAACTCGTTAAGCATTTCACGGTAACGCTCGCCATTTACTGTAACCGCGGCTCCTCGCTCATTTTCGAAAAAAAATGGCTCGATGATGCCGCCAGACCAAAAACCGCACCAAACAGTGACTCGTTGTGGATGCATTTGCTTCTCTACAGTAACGTGTGGATTTTCTGAGCTCCAAATCCGACAATTTTGCTTATTGACGTAGCCACCGATGTGAAAATCAGAAAAGAAGAAGAAGACTCACCACTTTGGAAATAGGTTTTCAATATTTCCCAATTTTGTTCAAGGGCATAGCGTCCCGTTTCGTAAATGTCAAACCTTTAAGTAAATTATGAACACATTTGACATGTCATTTGTGTTACCATTCTCAAAAAAATAGGTGGTTCAAAAAGCAAACGCTATATGGCCCACCCTGTACTTGACCCCAAGCTCCACTGGAAGCTGCACATAGAAAATCGAGCTAAGAAGGCCAGTACAGCCTTCTACGCCTCTAAATCTATGTTCGGCAAAAACTGGGGTGTCAAGCCACGTGTCGTCCTTTGGATGTACAACTTAGTGGTTCTGCCAATTTTGACATACGCTTGCCTAGTTTGGTGAGTAGCTCTTCAAAAGGGCTACAACACCACTAAACTAGAGAGAGTGCAGAGAATTGCATGTGTGGGCATCACTGGTGCTTGTAGAACATGTCCCACCGCTGCGATCACCGTTATACTCCACTTAATTCCTGTAGATCTGCAGGTTAAATCCATTGCTGCTCAGAGTTCTATTAGACTGAAGGAGTTTGGCCTTTGGAGACAACTCCCTGTGGGACATAGCAGCATCTTGAAGAAGATCTCTCCTTCCTTCTCTGTTCTTCGCACTGACCTCTCCCTCCGCAAATTGGGATTTGAAGGTTGTGCTAGGGCTATCTTTCCGAGCAGGCAGGACTGGAAAGAGGGGAGAGTCGGCACGGATGTAGATACCTCTGTTTTCACTGACGGATCCAAGATGGGCTCTGGAGTGGGAGCGGGGGTTTTCTCTAAATCAGCTAGCATTTCGGACTCCTTTAAACTGCCGGAAACGAGCAGCGTTTTTCAAGCAGAGGTCTTTGCGATCCTGCAGGCAAGCAAAATGCTTTGGGATCGCTGTTGGGAGGGAGACATTAATATTTTTTTCGATAGCCAAGCTGCGATCAAGGCACTGTCGTCGCCGTATTGCAGCTTTCTTCTGGTGAACTCCTGTAAGGAGGAACTCAAATATCTCGAACTGCAGGAAACATTTCCCTTATCTGGGCACAGGAATATGGAGGGAAATGAAATTGCCGATGAGCTTGCCAGGAAGGGGTCGACAGAACGGGTTTCAGCTGTCCGCTTCTCAGACATCGGTCTCCCTTTTGACCATTGTTAAAGGGAAGCTACGCAATTTCTTTAGAAAAAAGCGCAAGACAGATGAAGGTCTGTCTCATCGTGCGCTATTTCGAAAACCCTATGGCCTCAATACGTCAGAAACAGAACGCTTAAGGTGATGAGAATCCCCCGTCATTCAATTTCCAAAGTCATTGCGGTTTTCACTGGTCACTGGGTGATCGGTACTCATGCGGAGAAGCTTGGAAATCCGTACAACCCTTATCGCAGAAGGTGTGGGGATCCTGCAGAGAAAGAGACTGTCGAGCACTTTGCAAATGTCCGGCTCTGGCGGCTAGGAGCTTGAGATTCCGTAGCGTGCCCTTTGGGGATGATTTGAGGAAATTGTCCAGCCTAGATCCCTCTCCTCCACTACATCAACAGCACTGGATGGCTGTAGACGGTTTTTCTCTTCCCTAAATCATTTCACGGGTAGTGGTCCACATAATGGTATCAAAACGACTCGTAACATAAGTTCTAACTACCAGGGCTATCGGGTTAGTCAAGTGATAGTAAATGTAAGTAAATATAAATTATAAGACTAAATACCTGTAAGTTGAAAGCTATTTATAGATTTAAGAAAATTTGACATTTTTATTATATTCGTTCAGAAGGGAGAGAATGTTGATTGGATTTGCGTTATTCAGTGTTGTGGTCCGTAACGCGGAGATAGATGGAAAATATAGTAGAATGTGGCGTATGGTTAACCGGTTCGCGTTGCAAAAGTTACACATTGGCTGCGGACTCTTTGTTAAATATTGGTGTGTTAAAAGGGTATGGCCTAACTAGCCTTAAACGTGCAAAGCATCGGTCCATCCAAGTAGTAATCGAAGTTGGTAGTATGGTAGCGAAACCATATGGATTTACTTCTTTGTATTCATGCTGGAAAATATACCAATTGGCGCCCAGCTGAGTCTTTTAAGCTTTAAATGGGTTACAAAAGTGCAAACACGAGTTTAAGAGAAGATTTGTGACATAGTCCGCATTAGTTTTGTATTTGGGCTTTCTTAGTTAACAATTGTTGCATGTGATATATAATACAACTGTGGGCAAAAAGTAAGGTGAATTTGGTTGTAAAATGAAAAATCTTTATTTATTCTTGTAAATCAATTTCATCCCCTTCAAAATAATCCCCTCTCGAAGAAATACACTTATGCCAACGATTTTTCCAATCCCTGAAACATGCCAAATAGTCCATTACCGGTAAAGCCATCAGCACCTTCTTCGATTCAGCTTTTATCTCCTCAATCGACTCGAAACGCGTTCCCCGGAGTGGTCTCTTGAGTTTTGGGAACAGCCAGAAGTCACACGGAGCCAAATCAGGCGAATACGGTGGTTGCGGAACGATATGCGTGGAATTTTTGGCGAAATGGTCCCGAAGAACGAGTGCAGTGTGAGACGGTTCATTATAGTGATGCAAAAATCAAGAGTTGTTGGCCCATAATTCTGGTCTTTTTAGACGAATTGCTTCACGTAAACGACGCATAACGCTCAAATAATATTCCGTATTAACAGTTTGGCCAGGTGGAAGGAATTCATAGTGCACCACACCACGAAAATCGAAAAAACTCTTTTCGGTCTGGCCTCACCTTTAGCACGATATTCGCTTGATTGGTCGGTTGTTTCAGGGTCGTAAGCATAAATCCAAGTCTCATCTCCCGTAATGATGCATTTGAGCTTGTCCTGATAGTCTGAAAGCATTGTTTCGTCCGGAGCGCTCCAAGTCATCAACACGTTCTCGACAGTCTTTGAAGTCTTTGTACCACTTATAAACATTTTTCTGCGACATGGTCGAATCACCAAATGCCTTCTGCATGCTAATCGTTTCCGCAGCCGAAATTTCATTCCGCAAACAAAATTTGATGGCACTTCTCTGCTCAATCAAAGCAGACATTGTAAAAATCGAAAAATGCACTTTTGGTCGTTTGGTAAACACAAGCGTAAATATATTACTGATAATGACATTCACATGAAAGTTGGCCCAGATGTTATTAACAGTGCTGCCAACTCATGAAAAAAATAGCTGGAGCGAAATTTTAATCCCGCGAACTTTGACAACTTAATTCACCTTACTTTTTGCCTACATTCATTCGAATTTTTCTTGCAGCATTGAATACTGATTGGCTATCAGTGCATATTAAAACCTTCTGTTTAATCTTTACAAGACTTAATGCTGAAATTATGCCCTGTAATTCAGTTTCAAAGATATTGGCGTCCTACGGTAGTAGTCCGTGAGGGTTTGTCCAGCCTCATTTGTAACAGCAAATGCGATGCCATTGACTTGCTTCAAGCCTTCAGTGGTTGGAATCACTTCATTTCCGAGGGTTCACTATCCTCCAGAAAATTTGCTGATATGTTGTGTTGCACCAAGTTTTCGTAAAAAGCATAAGTCTCCAATAAAGCTTTCAGAGTTTAGAGCCCAGGGTGGTACCTTGGCTTAAGGTATTCTCATTGAAGATGACTTCAAGTTTAAATGATCGGCGAGCTCTTTTACCTCGCTTAATGTTGATTTATGTGAAAGTGGTCTTCTTCTTTTATTCAGTAAACGAATCTCATGGCGAAGAATATGAGTGGAACCGCAGAATAATTTTTATGTTATGCGACTTCTGAGATACTTCGTGCGATCTTCAAGTGTTCATGAATATTACATCCACTCAATGAAGGCAAAAAATTAAGTGCACAGCGGTCGTACTTGACTAAGGCTATGACCACCACGATGACTAGGATATAAAAACGAAAAGATGAACCTAATTTACAGATATGAAAAAAAGAGAAGTTTTTAAGTTGTACTGCCTGTATGCATGCAAGGCAATTCTCAAATGTTTGGAATGGATGAATGAAATTTTTTTTTATGTGTGTACACTAGGGTGCGCATAGAGAGCTTCTTTCGAAAACTCCGAGGGCTCAAAATTGAGTTAAAGCAATACTCTAGTGGACTTTCTTTCCTAGAATTTTATATACTTTTAGAATCTGTCTGCTAGCAGTGGTGTCAAAAAGTAGACCCGCCCTAATGCATACACATTGGGCTAAAGAAATTTATAAGTATGTAAGTACTGCCGTTTATTAAGTAGCTCTTAGACAGGTTTTCACCTCTTTCGAAAGAAAATAAGTAGTTAAAAAAAAAACAAGTACGCATATTAAAATTCATGCCACCCCACTTATTTGAATGTGAAAAGCGACATTAAATGATCAACTCAGCTGTCACTTTTCTTTTGAAAACAAAAAAAAAAGAAACAAAAAAACACCTCTGCCATAGCGTAGATCCACCTCGCGACAACAGTTGCTGTTAATAGCCCACCATAATCAGCCATGACCAGGTCCGACATGCCAATCAAACAACCAAGAAACCAACCATAAAATCGGCCAACACCAACTGCCAACCGGCTGGCCAACGTAACAACCGCGCGATCAACCCTAACGGCGGTCAATGCTTCAATTCAATTCAATTTTCTCTCAGCCGCTATACACACACATACATCTACATACACTTATACATATTCACTCACACATGTGGAAGCGTTCAACTCTCATGGGCGCACTGTCTCTTTCTGTTTGTGGCCTAAATGAAGACTTCCTTAAAACGGTTATTTTTCAACAGTCTAATTGCTCCAGTACTTGTTGTGGCGGAACAGTTTTAATGAGGGCTAATTGCGCAAGTTCAATGCGCATGCGCATGCGCGCCTATCCATTACCATTCCTTTTACCGGAAGTCGCCGTTTTTCATTCAAGTGTCACTCTCGCACAGCGCCAGCGCAAACAATTTAAATGTCAATGTCAATGTTGGCGGTTATTCATTCTGCTACGTGCGTGTGTGTGTGTGTGCATGCCTATGTAACCAACACTAGAATGGGGATGAGTGATAGTTTACCAGTTTATTGTTGTTTTATATGGCCACTTTCCAACTGATTGGTTAGTAATTAAGCAAATAATGAGCAGAAAACATAAAAAACAACTGCTGATGCGATAAAACTACTGTTAAACAGCACATAAATTTACTACATTTTTTTTTCGATAACTGGAAAAAACATTATTAAATGGGCGTGAGTGATAAAAATTTTATTTATTGCGGCTATGAGACATAAAAATGTTTAATAATTTACTTTCTCACCCTCTACATTATTATAGAGGCCCGAATGCAGACTATTTATTTTTTAGTTTTCATTTTTAATCAATTAAATTTTTTTATAAAAGTATTATTTATTCTCTAACGAAAATCGTAATGGTACAAATTTCATACTTTGTACAAGATTTATAAAAATTCAACGAATTTATATCAATTATTTAAAATTTTTAATTGCAGCGTCCGGCACTTGAAGTGTAACCAATTCAAAAAGTCATAAATTTCGTTTGGAAAATTACTTTTATTCAATTCAAAGTAAGAAATGTGTGAAAATAATACAAAATTACGAATCAATTTACTTTTGCTCGATATGACCACCTTTTGCCTTAACTATGGGCTCGAGACGCTCCAGAAACGTATCGCAAGCTGCCCGTATGTGACTTGCAGGTATTTTGGTCCACTTGCGTACAATGGTTTTTTCACTGCCTCGAGGCTGGTGAATCTTTTAGTTCGGACTTTGCTCTCCAAAATAGCCCAAAGAGAATAATCCATCGGATTCGCGTGTGATGAATTTGAGAGTCATTGTGTGGACGTTATGAAGTTCGGACCGTTGTTTTTTAGTTCATTATTGGTTCACTCAGGCTATGTGAGACGATACCGAGTCAATCAACTCTTTCGTTCTTTCAATTCTGACTTGTCGTTGTTGCTGCTTTGGTGTGAGATCGCACCCCTTTTCGATCTTGTAAGGCTTGACTTTGAGATCATTTTTCAGTATGCGGCGGATGCTATGGTGTGATATTTTCAGTTCTTTCGCCATTTCATTGGCACTTCGTCAGGTATTTCGTTCTGCGTAACGTTGCAGTCTTTTGATAGCCACCTCCATGATGTTACGCGATGCTACCAGTATCATTGTAACGAGTAATGGCGCAATAAACAAAGACTTTATTTACTTTCAGGTTCTCGAGCTCACGAACAATCGCTAGTTGTGATCAATCACATTATTACGTCTGAAATCCATTACTGATTTCATTTACAAAATGCTTCCGCGCGCTTGTAAACAATACTCTCGACTGTCATTAGCCAACTAGCAGACAGATGCCCGTGCATGAGCTACGCGAGCGGTCTGAAATTGATTACAAGTGGCGGACTCTGTAGACAGTTTTTAAAAATTTGGCGGACAGTTATATATTTATATATATATATAATTGGCGCGTATACCCTTTTTGGGTGTTTGGCTGAGCTCCTCCTCCTATTTGTGGTGTGCGTGTTGATGTTGTTCCACAAATGGAGGGACTTACAGTTTCAAGCCGATTCCGAACGGCAGATATTTTTTATGACGGGCTTTTTTTTGGTCATGGCAGAAATACACCCGGAGGGTTGCCATTGCCTGCCGAGGGGTGACCGCTATTAGAAAAAACTTTGTCTTCATTTTGGTCTTTCACCAAGATTCGAACCTACGTTCTCTCTGTATTCCGAATGGTAGTCATGCGCCAACCCATTCGACTACGGCGGCCCATTAAATTTGAGTGTAATGAAGTACAAGTTTAAAATCCTGCAAAACAAGCCCATACAGCTCACTAATCCATCGCATGCTATAGTGGAACGACAGCCCGCCGACCTCAATTCAGCGATCAGAATCTTCACACCCTCTGTCGCATCTAACAAATTCAAGAAATGTTCTCTCCTTAACTTAGATATGATCTGGACATCAGCGACCTAGTCGGCGTCTTTATTCTTCAAGATAAACACTCCGAACCGACTGCCTAAATTTCTGGTGAAATTTTCTGGTATTTTTTCGCCTATCGCCGGCATCTCAAGCTCATCTCACTAACGTATTTCGGCCTCTCATTTCTTCTTTCTGATAATACGCCTTCTCTTTCTTCCTCTTACTGATAATGCGTCTTCTCTTTTTATCGGTTTGGGCTGAATTTCCCGACTGTGTGACCTAAGATCCCTTCGTTGCCCACTCTGCCGTCGAAGTCGCCAAGCAAGGTTTTTATATCGGAGTGAGGGCAGCGCTCATGGGAACATTCCAGGCACGCGCTAATAGAAGTAAAACAAATCTAACACCAAATTTACGAACCTTTACATGGCAACCAAAGATCTATTTGCCTTTCCCCTTCCATCGCATTTCTTGAATGGCGGGGACCTCATTTTTTGCTCCTACGGGGCATCAACCCGCCAGGCAGAGGCACCTTCACCATCAAGGGGCTGGACATTCTAGGTGCAAGCCGTCAAATTTTAATCCTTACTTCCTTTGTGATGGTCGTCATCAGAGTAGAGAGTTCACATCCGAGACGCTGTTTTTATTTTCATTGGGAGTTTCTTGTTTACGTGGTGGTTTTAAACCCATCCGACAACCAGATATTTTGCTGTCCACTACCAGATATTTGCTGTCTCGCCTTCTCATATTAGGTCGCCCCTTGGGTGAATACTTGCTGATAGTTGGATGAAGCGCAGACGTTGTGAGCTGTTTGAACCCTTTACAGCAAAATCATCGTGGCCACTCCCTATGAATGGCAATCAGAGACTTTTCCTACTTGCGTGGACTTTTGCATACGAAACTGTGCTCCAAATGAAGATTTCCAATATAGGTAGGTAATTTATCAATGAGTAGAAAGATCTCAACACTGCGGAAGTCTGGGATTTTCTAAAGTTTTAATTAGTAGTCGGCATCGGGCTTAGGAGTGAGAGGAACAAGTTCTCCATTCGGCATTTCAATGAGCTATAAGCCTGAGTTTGTCCATTAGTAGACAAGCGCCACCAAGCGCTACAACCTTACCCAATCTAACATTTGCTGCGCTCGTAAGAAAAATGCGACACGGGATGGGACATGGGTGGTGGTGGCCGAAATAATGTAGAAACCTTATGAGCAGCGATCACTGGAGAACCACACTTCCAAATTCATCTTAAAGTTTGTTGCCTTGAATACTATAACACCGCCTTTAGCTCAAGCTCATTCCATTCATGGGGTTTTTTTGAAGGGGGTGGGCGGTATGCTTCTTAGTTCATTAGAGCAACTGGGCTGTGACTGTAGACTCATCGACTTAGTGCTATGTTAAGTAGTTCAGCTTCTTCTTGGTCGGCTGAATTTAACAAAGCGCACCAGTCGTTTCTTTGTCATGATCATCGACGCCTGTTGGACACACCAAGTGAAGCCAAGTGCTCCTCTACCTGATCTTTCCAACGCAGTAGAGGCCTTCCTCTTCCTCTGCTACCATCAGCTGGTACCGCATCGAATACTTTCGGAGCTGGCGTGTATCCGTTCGGACGACATGACCCAGCTAATGAAGCCTCTGTATCTTTATTCGGTTCGCTTTGTTTATGCCGTCTGTTAAGTATTTTAAGTAGTTGAAAATAAAAATTAGAAAAGCCTTAAAACCAGTGTTAATATTCCTGGAGCGCCAGTAGCATCGAGTTATTGCAATTAATTTCGAATTCATCGCATTTCATTTCCTAATTATGTAAGTAAATGAAATCCGGATCACCTGTTTAACTCTTTCTACCGAAACGCACTAAGAAAACATTCGAGTTTGGTTTTAAGAATCGCTAAAGAAAAAAAAAAACGAAAATAAATAACTTGGACCACCAACGCTACCAACCAAATGGGCTGGCGTTATTCGGCTCTATGCCCGGTTCTCCACAACAAAAGCCAGTTTTTGTTTTTGGTTTAACGGATTTATTGAAGTAAACTACTGTGGCAATTAATTTATGAGACATCGCTCGGCACATCTACGCCGGCCCAAAGTCACGCGCACTACTACACAAGTGCAAGACAAGGTGCATATTCGGCTGTGTGTTGTCGATTTTGACGTAAAAGGACAAACAAACAGAGAAAATCACACCCATGCGAAGTCGCTGAAAAGCAAAATAGACAAACAGACATATAAACATTTGTATATACTCGTAGTGTCACTTTAGAAGAAGCCAAAAAGGATTGTGAGGCACAACAAAAAATAACTTCTGCTGCACTGACTAATTCCGGGAAGTTATGCACCAGCCACAACAAACCCGTTCGCATTGCAGTTTTGTTGCTTTTTATTAGGCCGCGAAAAACTAACATTACCGCAAACGGCAGCACCATTAAAAGGAGTTTCAACAAACACATACACACACACTCACGTGAGTACTCAGTGATGTACTAGTACGAGGGTTGCCTTTTTACTTTCATACTTTATTTGTTTTTTTTTTGTTTCAGGAGTTCAAAAACTCAGTTCGTCCAAAAGATGGAATTAACTCGTGAACATTTTCGTGTGATGATTTATTACGACTTTCGACTTGAAATATTGAGACAAGATTGCATTTATCAACTTACTTCGAGTTTTGGTGTCGACTGCCTTCTGAGGTTAAATACTTAAGAGTAATCCTAGGTAGTAAGTTTACCTGGAAGAAGCACGTCGAGCAGAAGGTCTCTCGAATACTAAAAGTCTGCTGGCAGTGTAAGAGAACCTTTGGCAAGACATGAGGTCTAAGACCGGCGATCGTACACTGGTTGTACAATCTACATCAGCCTGATTAGACCCATTATTACATACGCCTCTGTAGTATGATGGAAAGCCACAATAGTTAATTCCAGAGTAAAACCCCTAAACAGGCTACAGAGAAGTGTGTACTTGGGTATCAAAGGTGCTGTGAGTACGACATCTGGTGATGCCCTTAATGCCATTCTGAACTTGCAACCTCTAGATCTTCAAATTCGAAAGGAAGCGGTGAAGGTGGCGTACAGGCTCAAGTTAAACGGAGTCTGGGGAAATGAAGTAAGCACTGGCCACTGTCAGATATACCACCAGTTGTCGGAGCGGTGCACACTGTTCTCGATACGAGTGGGCAATCGGTTGCCTTTTGTTAGCTTCGGTAGAAAGTATGATGTTTTGATTCCAGATAGAGATCAATGGTTAAGTCCAGAGAACCTATTAACGGGATACCAGCACACTTTCTACACCGACGTATCCAAAACCAGTGATGGAAGCAGATCTGGATGGTACTTAGACGAAGACACTAAGTACTCCTATGACACAGGACAGATGGCCACGATTTTCTTTACGGAAGTCTATGCCAGCTTGAATATGGCTTACTGGCTAATTGAGAAAAAGTGGCAGGGCAATAGTATTGGAATTTGTAGTAACAGTCAAGCTGCACTGAAAGCACTTGCTAACCCACACTGCTCTTCGAAGTGCGTCGGTGAATGTAAGACAAAACTGAACGGTATTGCAAAGCACAACAAAGTTAGTCTTATTTGGGTGCCTGGATATTGTGATATTACAGGGAACGAGTTAGCTGATAAACTGGTTAATGAAGACTCTGTAAGTATGCCACTAAGCCCTAAACCCTTTCTAGGTGTCAATTCTGCATCGATTCAACTATGGATTGACGACTTCATGAAGTCTACCCATAAAGGACGTTGGTCTGCGTTGAACTCGTGCAGAGTAGGCAAGTGCTTTGTGAAAAACCAAACAGAAAAATAGCAACCTTTCTCCTAAAACTCAGCAGAAAGGACCTGATAGTACTGCTGGGTGTAATCACAGGGCACAACGCCCGTGGTCAGGATATGGATGCCATGGGGGTCGTCGACAACCCGATATGCCTATCCTGTCTTGAGGATGACGACACTGCAGAGCATTTTCTCTGTAGCTGTCGAGCGTTTTCCGGAATCATCATCTGCTACACGTGGGACCTCGAACGCTTGCGACTTTTTTCCAGTTCGTTATCCTAAGTTCCTTGATGTCCTCCTCTAGTTCGTCGGTCCATCTTGTTCTCGGCCTTCCTCTTGCTCTAGTGTTGAACGCTCTGGCTTCTACGATTTTCTTCTGCGCCCTCGTACCGTCCATTCTTGTAATGTGACCCATAATCAGACTTCGGATATTGGGCTGCAATATACTGAGTATGGATAAAGCTCCTACTCGTCCTCTTCTGGATCTTTTAAAATTCATTAATGAATCTTAGAGATTTGAGGAAGAGTGACCTCAAACTAATTCTTTCGTTTTACCACCCACATTTTATCTTTCCTATCTCTATTCTTTCTACTGAAATCTATCCGGGTGTAGCGCAATGGTCTCCTTACCGAGTGCTTGGACTTGTCCAACCCCCCACAAATCTAAACAAATCTAATCTAATCTAAATGAAAATTGGTTCCAGCAAATGCTGAAATGTACTGACTTCCAAGGAGAATATTTTGAGAATTAAGAAAGCCATTTTCATTATTATTTTACTATGTTTTCATTATTGTGCGCAAAATATGAAAGCCAGCCCTCGTATGGCAAAGCGGATGCTAAAATGCTGTGCGCATTGAAAATTCCTGTACAAACATTGTGCAAAGATCGAATTGGCTTAGAAGGGTTTCCAAGTCGTTAAAGGCAACTCTTTTGTTTTTTGTTTGACCGATGCTGGTTGTTTTGGCTTCTAGGAATCACTTGCCAGCGCAAACATCACAAATCAACGTGAAAATGCCTCGAATGTCGGAAGGCATTCAGCTATTTACCAAATGCGTATGACGCACATGCGGCAATATCGGCGTTCAATGCTGTGCTGGTGGCTTTCCTATGAATTCATTGACCAACATCAAAATGCGTCGTAACAATGGATGTTTTTTCTCACATTCCCCCATTTAAGCGATCTGTAGATATGGATGTGTGGGTATATAGACACACTTTCCCCGAAATTATTATAAAGGCACCAAATATTGCCAAGTTTTGACTATATTTTTTGTTTACTTATTTTTTAATTTCATTTATTTTTTTATACAAATTTGGTTCATTCTCTAACAAAGACCATAATCATACAACCATATAAACTTTCATCAAAATCTTCAGCTTTTTAGTCAGACTTTTTGAAACAAAATGAGAGTACGCAGTTTCGTAGCCCTTTGAATTTTAGGAATGAAAGTTTGAAGTAGCTCAAAATTCTCGTTGATTTTTAATCATTTTTCCCCCTTGAAGGAGTTGCATATTTTCTTCACATTTTTTTTATAAGGAGAAAAATTCGTATATACCAACATATTTTATTTATTAGCTATTTAACAGATGTTGTTGCTAGAAGAGCCACCTGTTATTTGTAGCTTCATTAGTAGCCCATCTTTCGCGTGTGTTTGTAGTACCTATTGGATTGGAAAAACGCCAAGGAAGTGAGCAAATTTGTAATAAAGGGAAAAGTAGTTTCCATTTCCGCTTTTGGTGAGGGGTAAACTGTTCTAAGCATTTCAAGAATGAAATAAAATAAATGAAATGGTTATTAGTTTTCTGTCAATTTTCCAATTCTTTCATTTAGAGGATACGTAAAATAAAATACATGCATGAGTGTATGGGTATAAGTAATGTCAACACATGGGCTGAAAAGTCCTTGAACTATATTTGATTAGATTAGAATAGATTAGTGGAGGGTTGGACAAGTCCAAGCACTTAGTCAGGAGACCATTGTACTACAAGCGGATAGATTTCAGTACAAAGAATGAGATAGCAAAGATAAAAAGTGTGTGGTAAGACGGATAAATTAGTTTGAGGTCACTCTTCCACAAATCTCTTGGATTCATCGATGAATCTTAAGAGATCCGGAAGAGGAGGAGTATGAGCTTTACCCATCCTCAGTACATCGCAACCCAACAGCCTAAGTCTGATTCTAGAATACGCCGTACAGCTACAGAGAAAATGCTCTGCAGTGTCGTCATCCTCAAGGCAGGATAGGCATATCGGGTTGTCGACGACCCCCATGGCAGCCACATGCTGAATACAGACATTGTAGACCCAACAGTACTCTCAATTCCTTTCTGCTGAGTTTTAGAAGAAAGGTCGCTATTTTCCTGTTTGGTTTTTCACAAAGCACTTGGCTGCTCTGCACGAGTTCAACACAGACCAACGTTCTCTATGGGTAGACTTCATGAAGTCATCAATTTATAGTTGAATCGATGCAGAATTGACATCTAGAAAGGATTCAGGGCCTAATGGCATACTTGCAGAATCTTCATTAGCCAGTTTATCAGCCTAGTAGTACCGCAATGTCCAGGCACCCAAATAAGACTAACTTTGTTGTGGTTTGCAACACCGTTCAGTTTTGTCTTACATTCACCGACTAACTTCGAAGAGCAGCGTGAGTTAGCAAGGGCTTTCAGTGCAGCTTTACTGTCACTACAAATTCCAATACTGTTGCCCCGTGACTTTTTCTCAATTATCGAGTATGCCACATTCAAGATGGCATAGACTTCCGTAAGGAATACCGTGGACATCTGTACTGTGTCATAGCAGTTTTTAGTGTCTTCGTCGTAGTACCATCCAGATCCGCTAAGTACCATCCCTGGCCTAACAAAGAAAACACGTTTTTTTTGTTCAAAATTTGCTTTATTCATCAACATAATTTCGTTGAAGAACAACGCAATCATTCCAGCGCCGCTCTAACATTTCAATACCACGTTTGTAGATTTTTGTGCCATTTATCTTTTGCCTTAAAATATGCAGGCCTCAGTTTCAGCGATAACCTCTTCATTCAAACGAGATTGAACGAGCGAGGTGAACAATTTTTTTTAGGTCTAGGAATAGGCAGTAGTCGCTGGGAGCCAAATCTGGCGAATACGGTGGATGCGAGAGCAATTCAAAGTTCATATATTTTTGCAATTGTTTTGATTGACTTGTGACACGATGCGTTGTCTTGATGGAACAAAACAGTGACCAAACGAGGCATCCACTTTGAACAGAGCTTTCTCTTAGTCAAATGCTGAAATACAATACAAAACCAAAACGTTCTTTTGATATCTCTACGATATCAGCCCTAGGCTCTATAATGGTACACTCGAAATTGGTCAGGGCGTGCCTGGTCTCACTTTCGATTGCATCGGAACTCTTCGACATAAGGATAATCTGGGTACCTGAAAGCTGGAAACTGCGAAGCCGACAAGCTGGCCAGACAAGGGACCTATGAGGTACTGTGCTCGCGAAAGGAGAGGATCGATATCCCGTTGACAACCTGCACTCTACTCCTGGAAGGATGGGCTTTGCACCAACTCAGCGAGCGCTGGGCAAGTACACGAACGTGTAAGGTCGCGAAGTCCTTCTGGCCACGTTTGGATGGAAGGCGTTCGATGGATATTCTGAGGATCTCAGCTCTCAAATTTTGTGGGCATCCTCACGAGGCACTGTCCGCGGGGTATACATGCCGTGAGACTCGGAATTACTTCGAGTCCTTTTTGCGGCGGTTGTATGGAGGATGAGGTGGAATCATCTCAGCACCTGCTCACTTCACATACTAGGTCTTGATATAAAAAACTGATGAACTTCATCAGCAGCATAAAACGGCTAACACAGCCGTAAATTAGTCATCGTTCATAGTCCACAAATACTTGTCTGTCTGTACACTGTCCGATCCAGTAATGGTCGGCCTGTTGTGACCTGGATCTCGTCGGCGTAATTGAGGAGGTGCTTCCTGACGTACCTGGGAGAAGACTCAGGCTCAAGCAGGTGCCTGCATCGGTAGGACCTGCGGTAACACCCTAACAAAAACTGTTTGCTGAGCAGTTTGATGTGCTCCTTCACTGGAAGCATATGGGACTCGTCGTGTAGGTGTTGAAGTGGGGACATCAGTAGATATCCCTTCGCAGTGTTTTGACAAGTCTGTAGCTTCGTCCACTACAAATCACTGGTTCCAGGCGACCAGACAGACACAGCATTGTTTACAACAGGCCGGCCTTTGCCTTAAATGTCGACAGCAACATTTCTTTGTCTTTGCCCCAAGTGCTGCCGGCAAGCGATTTGAGAACGTTGTTGCAATTTTGCACTTTGGTGGCAATAGCGACTGTGTGCGCAGAGATGGAGAGCAAACTGTCGAAGATAACTCCCAACATTCTGGGGTTGTTAACAATCTGAATTGGTGTGTCGTCGACTTTTACCTTAAGTTGCAGTTTGAACTCCTTTGTGCAGGTGGTGAAAAGGGTTGCCGTGGACTTCGTGGGGGAAATTTGTTGGCTTCTTGCAGTGAAGAAGCGAGAAAGGTCGGTGAGGTAGACATTTACTTTGGCGCATAGGCCATCAATGTCATTGCCCAACGCCATTATCGTGCAGTCGTCAGTGTATGAGACCAGGGAGACTCCCTCTGGTGGTTTGGTTTCGATAGATAGAAGTTGAACAGCAAGGGTGAAAGGACACCACCCTGCGGAATACCTTGCTTGATCTTCCTCTTTGGGTGTTTGGTCTCAAAAAATCACTGACGAGTGAAGATCGCTGAGATAGTTGGCGACCCCTCCGTCCTTAACTGTGCTTGTTAGGATTAAACTCTGTGTTGATCTTTTTCCATTACTGTTTTATGATTAACGGATCCACTAATACTAAATTTGCATTCATGTGCATATAAGCCGTTACTTCAAGATTATGGTGATCTTTTGCGTATGCGATCCAGTTACGCTGATTGCCACTACTCACGAAAGGCTTCTTTCTAATATTACACCCATGATAGTCAGCGTTATAAAATACTCGCGAATAGTTTGGGTACTGCTTTGCTTTGCAATCCCATATTCAACTTCAGATTTCAATTGGGAGGCACTTATCTTGAAATTTGTTATTGCTTCGCGTACGATTAGGCTATTTTCCCTGTCACTCGTGACGTGACTTATTAGAAGGCTTGCCGCATTTTTATGTTTATTTATCACCTTTTGAGGTGTACATAGCATAATTTTTATCCTCTAAACGACCGATTTCGCGTATTTTTTTTTCTTAATGATATTTCATTATCAAAATTTTCAAATCATCAAAAAACTCTTCCTCTTGGTGTCATCGCTAAAAATTATGCAAACAAATACAGAAATGCTATTTCTTTATTGAGTGACTCACAGCTTATTTGATGCAAAATATCAAATGTCCATTACAGAAAAAAATCTTATATTTTTTTTATTGTTAAATAACATGTTTTATTTAATAACAAAAAATAACAAAATATGTTTCTTCATAAGAAAGATATGGCAAATTAAAATAATTCAGTTACAGCTTAAATGATGCACCAAATGAAAAGTATTCAAAAAACATAAACACATTAATATATCGATTTCATAATTACGGCTAATACTTACTGAGATATCCCTTTGGATTCAGAACAGCTTTTAATCGGGAATTCATAATATAGATTCTACAAATTCTGCTGTATAATCGGAACTAATTTTATTCCATTCTTCCTGTAGTACCCGTTTCAGATCAGCAGCAGTAGAAATATTTTGGTTTCTTACTGTATTTTCCAGCGCTGACCACAAATTCTCAATAATGTCGAGATCTGAACTCTGTGCAGGTGTCTGTACAGCATGTGGGCAGTTCCAGATAAGCTAAGTTTTCACAATACCAGAGTATACTCTGGATCGTTGTCTTGGTAGAACCTAAAGGAATCCCTAATGCCCATTTCAACCGCACTTTGTACTAAATTATCTTTTAGCAGATCCAGATACATCTCCTTTTTCATGTTTCCTTCGGTAAATGTTAAATTTGCATCGCCTGAATAGGACATGCAACCCCATGCCATCACACTGCCCCCGCCGTGTTTAACTGTAGAGCGCAAATTACATGGTTGAAGCGCGGTGATTGGTTTTCTCCAAGCGCAGGACTTCCCATCAGATCTGAAAAGGTTAAATTTGCTTTCATCCGCAAAAACAACGGACTTCCAGAACGAAATGTCTTTGTTCAAATGTTGTCTGCAAAATTCTATTCTTTGTTTTCGATTACGAGCATTAATCAACGGCTTATTTCGGGCAGTCCTTCCATGAAAATTTTCTTCGCGCAGAACACTACGCACAGTTTCAGGGTTACAGATCTTGTTTAAGTACATATTTTTCGACTTCGTTCGTTCATTTTGGAGCGCTTAAATCGGGGTTTTTCTTTAACTTTGCGAACAATCCACCTCTTATCTGCATCATTGAATATTTTATTTGGCGCAGATCTGCCCTTTTCTTCTATCCTGTTTTCGTGGCGAAACCTTTCTACAGGTATAATGTGCTGGACAGTTGAGGGAGAACAATTAGCAACGATTTCTGCAATATTTCGTTGGCTTTTTCTCTTTTATAATGATGAATAACGTCTTCCCTTTTTTTAAGTGAGGTCCGTTTTTCCTTTGAAAAAAATTTTAATTTTTTCAACTTTTCTTTACAACAATTTTTTGAGAATGACTTAAGACGCTAAGCTAAACAGAAAAGAATGCATTTCACCGTTATTGCATTCTCCGAGAAAATATAAAATACGCTGCATCATTTAAGCTGTGAGCATATTTTGATGAGAAAGCTATTTGTTTCTATATCTTTTAAGCACGCTTTGTTTTTGCTATTGTTCTTTCTACAGCGGTAAACAATACATACATACATATCTCATTGCAAGTTGTGTACATTTATTTCGGCTGTATACTAACTTTTTGTTTTTGGTTTAAATTTCTTGAATTTTTGTAAATGAAAACGAAAAAATCGCGTTATGATATGAACTTTATCAAAAGCTTCACTGCAATAAAAGCTTTAATTCAAGTAAATTTCATTTTTTGCGCTCAAATCATCTTAGTTTCGTGTAGTATCTGCAGTGTAGGGTGTAATGAGATGTGCCCAGCCGCACGATTTTTTCATATTTTGTCAAAGATCCAAATATAATAAAAAAGCTGCATGCTTATGTGGATTATGATGAGTCGACGGAAATACAAAGTGTAGCCGCAAAGAGAATAAACTGAAATGTGCAGGGTGCCTATCGCTCATAAACACGTCATCGACCACAAATGGCAAAGCCACAAGAGTCAGCGCTTAAGAGATAAAGAGCATTCATATACATGCATACACATATACATACATACATATGTTTTAATAAGAGCTGATTTTTTAGTATTCGGATCTTGCGAGTGGCAATTATTGACTTATACACTAGAAATATGACTAATTAAAGTATTGATTAATAATAATAAATCGAGTATATTTTTTTATTCTAACAGTGGGAAATGTATTCTCGTTTTGTGTATTGACTGTCGGGTCATTCCAAGGCTGTGGAGATTTTCAGATATACAAATTTTAATTTTCTTTTGTTATTTCGTACGAGAAAGGAGTAATAAAAATGTTTAGTAGTCAAGGGAAATCATTCGAATTTTTGATAACCGATTGAAATCGATAATAACTATCAAAAAATCGATAATAAAAATATGCAATCGATAGTAATCGAAATAGAGCGTAATAAACCTTATAATGCACGTCTAGCGAAATTAATAGCATCTTAGATAACCAATAAAAGATCGATAATAGTGACGAAAGAGTCGATAACAAAATTATTCAATGGATAGTATAACAATTAAAATAAAGAACCCTATTAAGCCTAGTAATAGAGTAAAATTAGTCGCATTCGAGATCATCGATAAAAAAAAATTGATAATAATGATTACGTATCGATGATAAAAATATGAAATCGATGGTAATTCAAATACTAAAACGTAATGCAAGTACAGCGAAACTAATCGTATTTTAGATAACCGATAGGAATATCGATAATAAGTGGAAAAAATCGATAACAAAAATATTAAATCTATGATTCTTAAAATAATAAATCGTAATAAACAAAGTACTATGGCGAAATTAATCGCCTACTTAATAATCGATAAAAAAATCGATATTATTGAATAAATATAGATAAAAAATATTAAATAAAAAAGTGTAATAAACCTGGGAATATATTAAATAATAAAGCGTTACAAGCCCGCATTCTAAATCATCGATAAAAAATCGATAATAATAGTTGAATATCGAACACTGGTGAAAAATTCATTAAAAAATAATAAATCTATAGTAATTAAAATATCCAAGCGTTACGCAAATATAGCGAAATTACACGCACTTTAGATACCCGATAAAATATCGATAACAAAGGCAAAAAAATCGATAACAAAAATATTAAATCTATTATACTCAGAATAACAAAGCATAATGAACATATTAATGTAGCGAAATTTAAAACATTCTTGATACTCGATAAAAAAATCGATAGTAATGAATAAATATTAATGAAATGAATAAATAGTCGATATCAATGAATAAATAATCGATAAAAAATCGATATTAAAGGATAAATAATCGATAAAAATCGATAGTAATGAATAAATATTAGTGAAATGAATAAATAATCGATAGTAATGAATAAATAATCAAAAATCGATAAAACGAAAAATCCCACTTTGACCCATTTAGAGTGCTCCAATCGAGTCCAAATGTATGACCGACCCCCACTAACTTTGGACGGTCGATCCACCCATGCCAGTGGCACACCCTCTGGAACTCCCCTGGGGGGTTCCCCATACAATCATTTCAAAATATCACCATTTTTGGCCTTTACAATAGAAAAGAAACTAAAAAGTTCGACCCAAATTGGGGGACATCAGAATTCGTTTTAAAGGTATGGTTCCTTCGGCAAAGTTTCTTATTTTGATCCATAGAATATGATTTTCACAGAGCAATGGGCGATTTTTTTGCCTCTCCCCATAAGTCGACTCTAATTGTGCCGTTGTGATATATAAACCTAGTAAAATAGCGAAATTAATCGCACTCTAAACAGCCGAAAAAAATTGATATTAAAAATCGTGTGTGCTAAAAGCTAAACAAATTTTAAAAGCTATTTAATTTTAATTTTTTATTTTATTTTTTAATTGATTTAGAATTCTCCACTGTGATTTACAATTTTCCATGGAATGCACCTATTACCAAGTACTCAAAGTGTACAAAGTAACAGCACTCAGCCGTCCGCGCTAAAAACCGGTTCTCCCCACTTTTGCATCTTCATTGTACTTTTAGCTTTTGTATTTTTAGCAGCCAGTTGTTTTTATTATGTCTCCCGCTCAACCACTCAATGGGGCAACGAAAACCACAAAGTGAACAATTTTTCTTCATTCCAACTACGTCAAAATTTTGTCAATTCACACTGAACTTTGGAACGAACGCTCTCATCATTCAGCCGTGTACTCTACTCTATTTACTCAGAGTGATTGAAGTAGGTGAGCGAACTGTTTATTCGCTTATTATTGCTGCTGCTTCAACTTTGCCTTTGTATTGATCGAAACCCATTAACTTCAGTTTGCCGATAAATTCGCAATTTTTTCTAAGTTCACAATTATTTACCAAAGCATCAAAATGCATTTCATACGAAAGCGGGCCGGAGACGAGGCCGGGCACTGCAGCTTTACTTTTTTGCTTGCTGGCTGAAAAATATGTAGCTGTTGTTTGCTCGCTCAACTGTCGATACGAGCAAATAAATAAAGTAGTAAATAGCATTCTAATTGTGCCGTTGTGATAAGCCATTGACATTGTGACGCAAGGTGCTCGTCTAATTATATTTGTGATTAAAAGCTGTGTCATTAGTTCGCTAGAGTCGTGGCGATCGTATCGGGCACGAATAATCGCCAAACTTGAGGCAGTCTTTTTTTCCCCCCCCCAATAGTATTTCAGCACATTTTCCCTTTACTTGGTAAAAAACAACAGCAAGTAAAAATAATTATACTCATACAAATGTGTGTGCCTTTACACGTTCACATGTATGTGTGTATATGCATGTGGCATCGAACTTCGTAAACCCAATGCATGTAAAGCAGAAGTAATGGATATTGATTAATCAACGTAATCGAAAGTTGGCGCTTGTTTTCCTTTCCTTTTCTTTTTCCTAAAAGCCAACGCATCAACAATTAAAAATTAGTGTTTTATAAATATACTACAAAAAATTAGTCGATGGTATAGTATGTATAATTGATCGGCTTGTTGCAAGATAGGATAATTGATCCGCGCTTATTGAACTGTGAGCAACGGTAGAACATAAAATAGGTTAATTATTTATAAATATTTACTTGTCAAGCTTTAATAATCACTTCTTCACTTTCACTTTTTAAGCTTTATTCTTCTCTATTCTTTCTAGTCTATTCTTGTTATTGAAATATTTAGTATTGTTTTAAATCCAAAAATTCGAAATTTTTTCAAAACAAAAAAATATTTACTTCAAAAATTCTAAATATCAACACAAAAAATTTAAAGGTAAATAAATTGTTTTCTAATTTTTGATAAATTTTTTTATTTCATTTGAAAATTTTTTAAAGAATTTTTTTTTTTAATTTTTCGTAATTTTTTTTAATAATAATAATTTTATTTTAAAATTTTTTTTATTAATTTGTTGTTTGGTTGGTTGGTTGGTTTAAGGGTGACCCCGCATCGGAGTGCCACATAGACCGCAAGTTGGGTCCGTTGTGTCGCCCTAGAGCTCATTAATTATATGATTTCCCCACCTAACCGAGATTTTTATTGTAGATTTTGGTCAAAGATATTAATTCGTTTCGATAATTTGATGAGAGATTCGATTTTCAGGTCCGAGAGTACTGAAAGATTGTCAATGGTTGGAGAGCCTGGAAGAGCGAGTCGACTTCTGGCTAGGCCGAGACAACTGTACAGCTAATGCCTGCTCGATATTTCCTCATCTTCGTCCTCGCAGTATCTGCACAGGTCGTTTTGAGGAACCCCGAGCCGACGTGCGTGAGTGCCCAAAAGGGAGTGGCCGGTGATAAGAGATATTATATGCCTGAGTTCGTGTTTCGAAAGACTTATAAGGGTTTTTGTCTGTTTCAGATTGTAGGATGGCCAGATTTGTCTGGTCGTAACGCAAGTAGTTTCCACTCGCCACCTCCGATCAGCAATGCTGTGAAATTCTCGATGGAATTTGTTGTTTACATTTTTTTTTTAATTTTTCTGAAAATTTTTTTTTAATTTTTTTATAATTTTGGTTAAAACTTTTTGTTTTTAGTTTGAAAATTTCTTTTTTTAATTTTTTTGAGAAAAATTTGATCTTTAAATCTTTTTGAAAAAAAAATTTTTTTTTTAATTTTCTTGAAAAAAATTTTTTTTTAATTTGTTTTTTAAATTTTGTAGAATTTTTTTTTGTTTTAAATTTTTTTTTTAATTTAGTTCTAATTTTGTGAAAAAAAAATTTGTTTTTTATCGATTTTTAATTTTCGAAATTTATGAGCCGTACGAGTATAACATTTTTCTTATAAACGATGCTTATTTCCATATATTTACAATATTATATGAAAATATTTAACATTTTTTAAATATCAAAACAAAAAATTTGAATGTAAATAAATATTTTTTTAATTTGAAAATTTCCTTTTTTAATTTTTTTGAGTAAAATTTGTTTTTAAATTTTTTTGAAAAAATTTTTTTTTTGTAATTTTTTGAAGGAAAACAATTTCTTTTAATTTTTTCGAAAAAAATTTTTTTTATTTGTTTTTTACATTTTTTTTGAAAAAATTTTTTTTCTTATTTTTTTTTTGAAAAAAATTTTTTTTTAATTTTTTTGAAAAAAAATGTTCTTTTCGATTTTTAATTTCTGAAAAATTATGAGCCGCTCGAGCACAAAATTTTTCTTATAAACACTGCTAAACATTTTGGACTTTAAAATGCCCCAAGGTGACTAAATTAGAATATTTATTTATGTTAAACTTGGTAATAAATTTCACACAAATTTTTCAAAAATGTAATTTGTAATTTTCTTACAATTGTTTTTTCTTACAATTATTTTTTTATTTTTGTTTTATTTTTTCACAGATATTTTCACGTGTTACACATTACCGTTACATGGCCAAGCTATATTACCCTTACCTTTTTATGCATTGGGTGAAGAAATTAGCCCCAAATGAGAGCGCGAAAAACCAGATAATAAGCCATGAGAGAGGTGTACAAATAAATTTAAAATAGTAGGCCAAAAAGTGCCCTAAAATTGTAACATAGGTTACGTATTTATTTTAGTTTTAACATTTGAGGAAATATTAAAAAAAAATTGTTTTGTGCTTTCCACATAATCAATATTTTCAAATTTTTCGAATATTTGAAATTTTAAAATAAATATTATTATTAAAATTTGTAAAAAAATGAAAACTTTTACTGATTAGTCAATTTATATATAATTTAAATTCTAAAATTAAATTCTTCGATTTAATTTGTGAAATCATTAAAAAAAAGAATTCCCTTAATTAAAATTATTTTAATTTTAAAAGCTTTATATTTTCTTCTATTAATAAAATTTCAAATATGATTTGTGGCGGTTCGCAATTAATCGCAAGTAGCCCGGCATTATGGCAGAGTGTAATCTTGCACTTAAACATTTCAAAATTGAAAGACATTAAAAAGTGAGATATTTTGCTTGCAATTTACAATTGAATTGAAATCCTAAGATTTTTGATATTCTACGTTGCAAAAGAACAAATTTTTAATACATATTGGAAAAAAATTGCATACTATTTTTAATACTGGCTTCCCCAATTTTCTAAATTTTTCCAAAATTTCTAAAACTTCTGAAGTTCTAAAAAAAATTGAATCTTGAATCAAATATTTAATTCCTTTTTTGCATTTTATTTCTCAAAAGTTCGTATAATTTATATTATTTAATTGTAAATTTTGAGGCTCCTTTATTAATCGTTTTTAAATCTAAAAATTTTAAATATTTTTTTTCATATTATTTTTTTTATAAATATAAAAATTAAATATTTTGAAGTTCCAAAAAAATTTGAATCTAAGATTTAATTTCTTGTTTGCATTTTATTTCTCGAAAGTTCGTATAATTTAAAAATATAATTATAAATTCTAAGTTTTGAAGTTCCTTTATTAATCGCTTTTAAATCTGAAAATTTTAAATATCTGCAAATGGATTATTATACCACATTTACAATAAAACTGGAATTTTTTAAAACTCTCCATACAAACACTTTATTTAGATTTTTCCGCACGCATTTTCAAAATATTTTTCTCACTCCAAATATTCGTACTTAATTGCAAATATTTTTCTAAAAAATTTAATTTTTTTTTGTAGATGATTACAAGGTTTTGCATTAAGGGATTAGGGGTAGTCAGAGGCACAAAGAAATAATTATTCTCAATAATTTTTTTTGCTAGTCAATTGCTTTATCTTACAAAAACATAGCATTAGCACAATTAAAAAAAAAAATTAATAATACTTGTTGTTGTTGTTGACGGGGAATGTTGCTGAAGGGACAGTCCTTGGCCGGATATAAATCCGGGTCGTTCCGGTAACGTAGAGCCGACTGTCATGGGAACGAATTTATAATTGCAAAAGTTATCGCTATTTGTGTGGAGCGCCTTTCTCCAGGAGTCCCTTGCGGTGATCACCACAAGTCCTTGGAGATTCATCTAAAATCAATCGGAGAAGAGAATTTAGTTTTATTAATAGATAATCTTGTGCCTTATAGAAGCTTTTTTTTTCAAAATTAATAATATGGCGACCTCAGGAAATATTTTTCAGATTTTCGAGAAAAAAACCGACAATTAATTATTAAGGACGTAGTCTGGTCAAATACTCCTTTTTTATAGATCATTTTTAGGATTTTTTTTTTTAAGAAAATAAAGTGCGATCGTTTTTATTTTATAGTATGCTATTACTGACATCAAATAGTATACAAAAACAATTTTTTTTACATATATTTTTTTTGTAGTAGGGAGGCACCAAAGTAAGCGTCTTAAAAAAAGATATATTAGATAGAAAAAAAATTAATTTTTTTTTTAATTCTATCTTCCCCTAACCCCTTAAAATTTCTGCTTAACTTAAAGCTATCATATTTTCGGCGCCAACAACATAATTTTAAATTTTTTTTGTTTTTTTTTCTTCGAACTTTTTACTTAGATGTGAAGTGACCTTTACTATTTTTTATTTTTTTTTTTTAATATTTCGTTAACAAAACTCTGCTTTTCAGTTTTTAATTTAGTAGTTTACTTAACTTAAAATTATTTGAATAAATATATACGTGCATATATTTACTTATATACATTTTGTAATTAAATATTTTTTAAAATTTAACTTTTGAATTTTTTTTTGAATTTTCAAATTTTTGGTTACTTCACATTTGTTAGATTAAGTTGACCTGGGTGGCTGAAAGCCATCTCATAGACCTATTGATCCTTAATGGTACCAGATGGAGCTTGACCCTTACGTTTCCTTGTAGTAGGCTTCTTATAATAAGCCTGCAACTTTTGCGAATCTAAGTAAGCTTTGAAGCTCTAACCCCGAGCGATATTCTAACCTCTCATGTTGTAGAGCTGCTAAGCATTTCATTCATTTCGAGTCTGAACCTGATGGTAGCCACATAGGTAGTCTCGAAGTAAACGAGCAATGAGTGCGTTACTCGCAAATTTAGTCTTAAAGTTTTCTCCATAAAAAGGAAGAAGACTTCTTTCGAGAACATTAAAGCTTATCCGCTCAAGTAGATCTGGACAGGTTCTAGCTAATGGAGGGGAAGAACATAGAAGGTGTTCAAGAGCTTCCCTTTCTTTCCCTCTAGTTCATTGCAAAATCTGCAGCTTCTGTTAACTTTCAATTTTTTAATATTCACTTTCGAAGTTTTTATATTTATATTTCCTTTTTACAATTTTCCCTTTTTGAAATATTTTAAGATTGTTTTGGAAATTTTTTCATGCCGCATTTTTCGCTAGTCGCATATTTGAATGGTAAATACATTTTTAATGTTTACTCTAACGAAACTTAGTCAACAGTCATAAAACTTAGTCATCGGTCTTGCTAGCCGAATGTAAGGTGTTCGAGTGCCAGCATTCTATCTCCCTTGCGGTCAGAGAGCGTGCGGTTCTCCAAAAGCAAGTGTGTATGGCAAAAAACGTCGCATGAACTCATGCCGCTGCCACGCCACTTCGCTGCCCACGTGAATAACAACAGAGATGCCAAAAGTGGGGCTCGTGCTGGAGCGTCGGCAGCGCTTCTACACCAGCTTGTCAGAGAGCATAAAAGTAGTCGTTCGCTTTGTTTTGATAATGCCGGTACGCGTTGGTCTCGTTGCTGTTGTGTTTTGGCGTGGCGTGGCGTTGTCGGCTTTGTTTTGAGCATTCGACTGTGCGTTCAACTATAAACTCGTTTATCAGTTATAATAATCGCACAGCTACATACACTCCACGTTGCATTTACATATAAAAGTAATAACTAAGTGAACGGCTGAATATAGAAATAGAAACAAGTGATTAAGAATACTAAGCCGAATTGAACTGAAAGTGGTGCATCAATTATGGTAGACCCCACCACGGTGCTGCTCGTCTTCGTCACGCTGCTGACGGGCGTGTTCGTATGGTCGCGACGTACATATGTTTACTGGCAGCGCAGACGCGTCAAATTCGTGCAGCCCGTACATCTGCTGGGCAACCTAAAGGAAGTGCTTTGGCTGCAAACTTCATTCCCTTTGCTGCTGCGCGATTACTACTTCGATCCACAATTCAAAGATGAGCCAGTGGTGGGTATTTATTTGTTCCACCAGCCAGCGCTACTAATACGCGACCTCAATCTGGTGCGCACCATATTGGTGGAGGATTTTGTCAGTTTCTCAATGCGCTTCTCGAAATGTGACAAGCGTCTGGACAAGCTGGCCGCAAATAGTTTGTTCTTCGTGCGTAATCCGAAATGGCGTGAGATACGGACGCGGCTGTCGCCTGCCTTCACCAGCGGTAAGATCAACCAGATGTTTGCACTAATGGAGGAGGTACTTTCACTTGTTCGAGATTGTGTTGCCCGTTCATAAGTCAAACTGAAGCATTTTGTTATTAATTTCTATCCTCTTTCTCGTTCTTGATTCTCTCCACAGGTGGGCTGTGATCTGGAAGCTTATTTGCAGCGTCTCACCGCAAACGGTGGCCAGCGACGCAGCGTCGTGGTGAATGTCAAGGAGATTTGCGATATGTACAACACAGATCTTATCGCTAGCATTGCATTCGGCTTGCGCTCGTACAGTTTGCGCAACAAACAAACCGAACTGGGTAGCCATTGTCGAGAGATGTACACGTTGACGTTTAGACGCGTCTTCGATTTGTGTGTGATATTTTTCTTGCCAAAATTCATAACGCTATTGCGCCGCAATCTGCTCACACCGGCACATGCCGACTTTCTGCGTCGCACAGTGTTGCAGGTGATCCAGGAGCGCGAGCGCATCGGTATACTACGCAATGATCTCATAGAAATGTTGCTTACGCTGAAAATGGAGGCGGCACTTAATCAGGACCGCTCGCATTTCACGCATCAAGAGGACTATCTGGTGGCGCAAGCGGCCACATTTGAGCTCATGGGCATCGAAAGTTGTGCAGCCACAATGAGTTTCGCGCTATACGAGCTGGCCAAGCAGCCTTTGCTGCAGGCACGTCTGCGCGCTGAAATACGCCAGACGATAGGCGGTGCGCAATCCAACGATATTACTTACGATAAGGTGAAAGACATGAAGTACCTAGCAATGGTGGTGGATGAGACGTTGCGCAAGTATCCCAATGTGCCGGTGTTAGAGCGCGAATGCACGCCGATCAATAAGAAACGCTTCTATCCTTTACGCCCGTACGCTGAGTGCTTTGCTCGCCGTGGCATGCCCGTCTACATATCCAATTTGGCCATACACCATGACCCAAAGGTGAGTTATGAATGAGTTCGGTACATACAGGGTTTGATTGAAAAGTAATGAGCCTCCCGCGTCTGCCAAGCGATCAACCGAATCGGCTGGTGGGGGGAAATGATCGTTGGACCTTCCTCTTCCACTAGAAACTGGTCCCAGTTCGCTGGCAACAGCGGTGCAGTCAATATCGGCCCGCGCGTGAAAGCTGTTTTAAAAGTGTGTTCGGTTTTTGCAGTGGCGAAAATGCTGCGATCGTTGGAGCAACGTTACTCGATCAAATTTTGCGTAAAGCTAAACAAAACGAGTGCCGAAACCATTGGGCTAGTCAAAGAGGCTTACGGGGACCAATCTCTGTCCAGTGCCCAGGTAAAATGGTGGCACAAGTCGTTCAAGGAAGGCCGGGAGGGAGGATGTCGAAATCCAAGGTCAAAACCATGCTGATCGTCTTTTTCGACTCTCGAGGCATCGTCCACAAGGAGTTTGTACCTCCAGGAAGCACTGTAAATGCGGCATTTTACAAAGAAGTGCTGCTTCGGCTGAAAAACCGCGTTGGCCGGCCGGTTTGGCCAGACCTCGTCAAAAATTGAACCCTTCATCACGACATTGCGTCGGCGCACACCGTCTTCCTCTGCATCTCTGCATTGGCCAAGATGGGGGTTCAGGTGCTTCCCCACCCTCCCTACAGCTCAGACCTGTCCCCTTCGGACTTCTTCTTGTTCCCGCGCTTGAAAAGAAAGCTGAAGGGGAGCCGTTTCGACTTCATCGAGGCGATCCAAAAAACTGTGACAGCCGAATTGAACGCGATTCCGGCGGTTGAGTTCAAAAAATGTTTCCTGCAGTAGAAGGGCCGCTACCAGCGGTGTATTGACGCTCAAGGGCCCTATTTTGAAGAATATTAGTTGTATAAGCCAAAAGGTTTTATAAAACTGCTTAAAACGAATAAGCCTCATTACTTTTCAATCAAACCGTGTTTATACATGCATGTATGTGTGTATGTATGTCTATGTTCTAGTTTTTTTTCGCAACTAACACTTTTTTCCATTGATTTAGTATTGGCCGGAGCCGGAGCACTTCGATCCCGAGCGTTTTTCGCCGAAAAATCGCCACCTGCACACGCCCATGTCCTATTTGCCATTTGGCGCGGGTCCGCACAGCTGCATTGGCATGACTATAGCACAGGTGCAGATCAAACTTGGCCTTATATATTTTCTGCACACGCATCGTGTGGAGATTTGCGAAAAGACTGTCGACAATATCGAATTCGATCGAAAATTTTTACTATTGTCAAATAAAAGCGACATCTATCTGAGTGTCGAAAAGTGTTTGTGATGATGGAGTAAGAAAGAAGCACAATACCTGTATGTATGTATGTGTGAATGCCTCTGCCATATCGTAAAGTAGCTTGATTGCTGAGCTTAGATATCGCCACGAGGCGGTGAGTTATCAGTGACCGATAAGATATACTACGAGCACTTGGAATATGCTGAACTCAAGAACAGCTACCCGAAAATAGATTTACGATATTGCATGGCGAGTCATGTGACCAAAGCAAAGCTCACTTGGAGCAACAGCAGGTTTTCCTACGATTTATTGTTGTTTCCTTTACAAGCAAATCTACAAAATTTTACTTAATTCTCCATGTTTGTTTTTATTGATTTTTTTGTATCAGTACTCGTATGTATGTATTTGTAAATGTATTTTATACCAAGAAATATTGTTAATATAGCGTTTTTATGAATGAGTAAATCTCAAGGAAATTGTTTACTTGCACTTTGTTTTCTCTTTAATATAATTTAATTAGCGTTTGCTTGTTCGATTGGGTCACCGGTGAGGAGAGAGAGTAAAATAGTATTTCGGCCACTTGTTGACATAGTGGAATGCCATTAGTGGGTGCGCTTTGCTGTAGCCGACCGTGTATGTATGTATGCACTTGTTCGTTTTTATGTGGCTGCGGGTGGGTGGATAGGTATGCCCTCTTACACGCCCAATTCTCGTTTTACACGGTCTGTTTTTACACGAATTTGAAAGAAAGATGGTTCGCTAATAAATTTTTACACGAAATTTTCGTTCTTGCACGAATCCCAAAACCAAAAATGTATTTCTATACAATAAATTATACCTAATGTCTTATTTAGTAAACTTTTTTCGGGTAAGAAAAAAGCAAAAAATACAATTTAAAACTAACGAAGTCAAACTGTGCATTAAATTTCTAAAGTAATCCTTAGATTGCGTCTAGCTGGATAACAAGTAAGGTACATGATGGCACAAAATTAATCATCCATTTTTTTTATTTGATTTTTTTTTTTTTGTTGAATAGCTGTATAACAAGCATTGTAAATAATGGCGCAAAATTAATCATCCAATTTTTTTTTGAAGCACGAGTTGGTTGAATAGATGGATAGAAAGTATTATACATGGTGGCGCAAAATTAATCATCAATTTTGTTTTTTTTTTTGTTTTTGAAGCACGGTTTTGTTAAATAGCTGGATAGAAAGTATTATACATGGTGGCGCAAAATTAGTCATCCATTGTTCTTTTTTTTTTGAAACACGTTTTTGTTGAATAACTGGATAGAAAGTATTGTACATGGTGGCGCAAAATTAATAATCCATTTTTTTTTTGTTTTTTTGAAGCACGTTTTTGTTGAATAGCTGGAAGAAAGTATTGTGGTGGCGCAAAATTAATCATGCATTGTTTTTTAAGCACTTTTTCCTTGAATAGCTCGATAGAAAGTATTATACATGGCGGCGCAAAATTAATCATCCATTTGTTTTTTTTTTTTTAAGCACATTAATCATCCATTTTGTTTTTTTTTTAACACGTTTTTGTTGAATAGCTGGAAGAAAGTATTGGGGTGGCGCAAAATTAATCATCCAATTTGTACTTTTTTAAGCACGTTTCTGTTGAATAGAAAAAAAAATATTTTCAGTGAGCTGTGCTAGAGAGTGACGAAAGCGTAATATCCAAGGGTTGGTTGACACCGAATAGCTCCATTTTTTTCTGCCGAGGCATTGGCTATTCTCCAAGCGTCTGAATATGCAACAAATAATAAGGGCAAATTCCAAATATGTGCAGACAGTTTGTCTAGCGCTAAGAAATATATTTAGCGGTAATCAGATCGTTTGTCGAATCAGGGATAAATTAAATTAATGAAATATCCTAACAAAACAAAGCTTCTGTGGATACCTAGCCACAGAGGCATCCCTGGGTATGTAAAAGCTGTGGCAGCAGCCCCTCCATTACTTTCGACACCTTCTCCTCGCATGACATTTTTAAAATTATCAACCTACATTATTACCAAATGAGAAAAGTTTATTGGTCTCAATTTAATTATCCGTACACCCTTATAAACCCTGATTCTATAAAATCCCTATTCCATATTTTTCTTTCCAAGCACCAAATCATAACTTTCTTACATCTGAGACTCGGTCACACTAAACTAACACACGAACATCTTCTCCTCGGTTCTCCTTCTCGGACTTGTCAGGTTTGTGGTGGGCATCTCTCAATCCAACACATCCCACACCTCTGTCCAACACTAACCGCCAAACGCACTACCGCATTTGGAACTATGGCACCATCCACTCTATTAAATAATGTTACCTTGGACAAATATTTATGGGTTACCAGAGCAACAACAACAACTGACGACGCCATTTGCAAAAATCACCATCATTTCTTTTACCTCTCATTGAAACATAGGGCCTCAATCGAGCATTTCCACCTGGTTCTGGTTTTGGTTAGCAATTTTAGTGCGTCCCACGATTCCCGTATTCATTGATTTCTTTTTATAGCGATCTTCTCCATGTAATCTTAGGCGGTTTTCTCAGGTTTTAGTAGCGGGCCGATAACTCTCCTTTCCCCATTAGTGAAGGCCCTTGAAGCCCTCCTACTCCCACTCTTCACGAAACACTTGGCTCCAGCCCCACATCAGAATGGCTTCCGACGAGTGCACGGCACCTCCGCAGCACTCATCGTCATAAATGCCCAGATAAACCACGGGCTTAACCAAAACCGCTCCTGCGAGAGGACTGTCCTAGTAGCGTTGGACTTGAAGAAGGCTTTCGATACTGTCAGCCATTCCACGCTATTTGGGCTGAAGAGGTGGTCCGTCAACTACCTAAGCGGCCGTCACTGGTCAGTGATTTTTAGAGACCAAACATCCAAACAGAGGAAGATCAGTCAAGGTGCTCCGCAGGGTGATGTCCTTTCACCCTTGCTGTTCAACTTCTATCTATCGAAGCTCGCCCAACCATCAGAGGGAGTCTCCCTGGTCTCATACGTTGACGACTGCACTATAATGGCGCCGGGCATTGTGCGCCAAAGTGAACGTCTTCCTCACCGACCTTTCTCGCTTTTTCACTGCGAGGAATCTCCAACTTTCCCTCACAATGTCCACGGTGACCCTCTTTACCACCTGGACAAAGAAGGTCAAACTGCAACTCAAGGTAAAAGTCGATGACACACCAATACCGACTGTTAAATATTCCAAAATATTGGGAGTTACCTTCGACAGTTTGCCCTCCTTCTCTGCGCATACAACCGCAATTGCCACTAAAGTCCAAAATCGCAACAAGGTTCTCAAATCGCTTGCACTCGCTAACACTTAGGGCAAAGGCAAAGAAATGTTGCTATCGGCTTTCAAGGCAATAGGCCGACCGGTTCTAAACTATGCTGTGCCTCTATGGTCGCCTGGAACCAGTGAGACGCAATGGATGCAACTACAGATATGCCAAAACACTGCCATAAGGACCGCGACAGGATGTTTTATGATGTCCCCCTGTAAAGGAGCATAATAAACTCCTCAGCAAGCAGTTCCAGCTAGGATGTTACCGTAGGTCCCACCCATGCAGAAACCTGCGTGAACTTGAGCCACCTCCCAGGCATATCAGGAGGCACTTTCTCAATTACGCGGACGAGATCCTGGACAAAACAGACCGACAGCTACTGGATCGGACAGAATACAGGCAGACAATTAACGACATTCATCGGGAGACACTCACCACCTTCTTAAACTCCCGACTCCCGAATGCCGTTATCGGAGTCCAACCACCACCCAAGGGGAAAAGCTTCAACTTCCCCGAGAGTCCCACGTAACCTTGGCACAACTACGTTCTGGATACTGTAGCAGGTTAAACTCCCACCTATCCAGAATTGATCCTTCTCCCTCTGGACGCAACCTGTCGAGACTGCAAGTTTCCTGGGACCGTTAGATGAGCTAGTCGAAAACGACCGGTGATTACACTACACTGACAGGGCAAAGTTACTGCTATAACAACAACAACAACAACAACAGCCGCAGTGAGATTCTGTTTTTGCAGTTCGGTGTTAGGCTTTCTCCACACAGTTTGCCGGCCATCAGATTGAAAGGTGTTGAATTTGCTTTAATCAATTGGTTTGTCTAGACATTCCCTATCATAATAAAAATAATGTTAAAGTGGAAGTTTCTTCTGTGAGAATACTTTTGTTCATTACTGTATGTGTGCGTCCATTTACATTTTTCATTGAAATCAAGACAAACCAGTAAGAGCTTATGACGTTTTTTTTTTATTAAAAGAAACTAAATTATTCACAAAAAATGTATAAGCAGCAATTCGTTGAGGCATACGGCTACGCACTATGCTATCTTCATCTTAAGATTTTGGTCGCTGTACCACACATCTTCGATGTTTTTTTAAGCTGTTATATTGTGGTATTATTTCGCTAGTATACTGCTAATTTGAGGCATGCCCAACAATTTTCGATGGAGTTAAGATCCGGTGAATTGCCAGGCCATGACAAAACCCTTATTTCTATAGAATTCCGACAATTCAGGCTCATCCTGGATGTGTGACATGGAGCTCCATCGTGCACAAAAGTTTATTCGTCAACCGGACACTTCAGGGTTTCTAAATATGGTAGCAAAACGTTTTCCAGCACCTCCACGTACTGGACAGAGCGCATTGTTCTTTCAACAAAATGTAGAGGGCCTGGTCCCTCTGATGCTATACAGCCACAAATCATAACACTGGGGGGGGGGAGACAATCTTCAGAATATCGTTCTTCGGCTCTTCTGCAATCAAAATTTGCTGTTTTTGTGACCGCTCCCAGTCGGCATTCATCGCTGAAGATGAGCTGTAAGAAGAAAAGCAAAACCACAAAAAAGTGTGACTGCTATTTGTCAAAGGAAAGCATGTTTTTTTTTAGCATACTTTTTTCCAATATTCCGCGCCTCTCTTAAAATCTTCCGACTTGAAGTATTTCTGTTCCAGAGGACTGTTTGGACGATTTTGCGACCCTGCCTAGTCAAGGTGATGCGTTCTCGGCGACAATTTTGCCGATTATTTGAAGTTACCGCTAAAACGTTGTCAAATGGCGAAAGAACTTTAGATATCTGACCGTAGCATCCGTCGCATACTGAAAAAAGATCTCAAAGTCAAGTCTTACAAGATCCCAACGGCGTATGATCTCACAGCAAAGCAGCAACAAGTCAGACTTAAGAGAGCGAAGGAGTTGCTTTGCTTGGCCGAAAGTGGTCAATTCCCGAATATTATGTTTTCTGACGAGAAAGTTTTTCACATTGAGCAATTCGTAATAATTCGGCATAAGCTCGAGGGAACCAAGAATGGATAAAAACACCTTTCCGAACTTCATAACGACCACACAATGGCTCTCAAATTCACCAGACGCGAATCCGATGGATTATTCTCTTTGGGCCATTTTGGGGAGCAAAGTCTGAACTAAAAGATTCACCAGCCTCGAGGCGCTGAAAAAAGCCATTGTCCGCGAGTGGGCCAAAATACCTGCAAGTCACATTCGTTTGTGGACCGTCTCGAGGCCACAGTCAAGGCAAAAGGTGGTCATATCGAGCAAAAGTAAATTGGTTCGTAATTTTGCATTATTTTCACACATTTTTTAATTTGAATTGAACAAAAGTAATTTTCTAAACTAAATTTATGGCCTTTTTAATTGTTTGCACTTCGAGTGCCGGACCCTGTAATAAGCTTTTTGTTGCCGATTTTTGCTAGTGAATACTGTTATTTTTTCAAATTCTGCTTTTATTCAAAATATGTAAATATATATAAATATAGTATGTACATATGTATGTATAATGCAGGCAGCTTCAGCACTGAAGTATGTAGTTTATTCTACAGCTACCCATAGAGTTATTTCATATCCCATTCCCCCAAACAGCCACTAACTTACAAAAATCTGCATTTCCCACTGACTGATCCCGATCCCTATTATTTGTTACACGCAATTCCATATCCTTTTTGACAGTTATCAACACTGTTACTGGGCTTGAATTGGTTTTTGTTGTTCCTATTAGTGGAACATTGTTATGATTGTATTAGGTAATGCGTGTGACATCCTCATTATCGTGTAAACGCTGTGCTCACCACTCACTCCGCTACCGCTAGGCAGCTCGTATCTGCTTTATGAGCCGCATAGATCCATTTTACGCGTTCCCATTCTAATTCAATTTATTGCGTAGCATAAAATGTACGTTCCACTTCCTCCCTGTGGCCTGCATCGCCACTATGAGGTGGTTGCATGTAACCAGACAGCCCTACACTACCCTACCCTACCCTCTCCCGACTGCTACTTGGCAAATGTTATCATTTTATGCGCTTCACGCTGACGCTTCAGGTAATCAGAAATGAGTATAGACACGCATACATACATGCGCACATACATACATACATACGCACATACATACATACATAGGCATATGCGCTTATATAAATATCTCTTATTTGACGAGACCGTATAAAATATCCATAAGTTTGTTAATGTTGTTGGTTTTTGTTTTTTATTTATATGTATATCTTGATTGTTGTTGTTGTTCTAGTAGATATCATTTGCTTTACATGCTTGTCAACATTTTCCATTTTTTTCTTCATCACATTCGGTAGTCACTTTTTTGTGTTGTTGTACTTCTACGTGTGTGTGTGTGCGCATATGAGGCTGCTATTAATTTATGCATTGAGTGCCTCAAAATTTGTTTAATGCAGCAAAATGTGTCAGTTTTTTATTACTTTTATGTGTTAGTTGATTTGTTTGACTTGGATTGAGTTGTAGAAAATTTTTGTGCTTAGGGAAACCGCCGTTGAATAATGGGTTTGGGCTTGAAGTAATGAGTTCGAAACCTACTATGGACGTGAAGCATAAGAATTTGTTTTAATAGCGATCCCTACTCATACAAGCCACGCTGACGCGCGGAGGCGGCATAAGGAGAGGAGAATCTCGGTCAAACTTCGTAAGAGTATTTGTCCCAAAACATTTCATAGATTTGTTGTTGTTACTGGTTTGGGTCTCGGTAATAATCAAAAATCGTTTCTTAATCACACATCTCCCTTTCCAGTATTGATTATTTCTTTTTCTCTCCCGTCTTAATGCCAAATTCGGAAATGTTTCACGTAGATGTTCACTCACTACTTTTGAAGCTTAATATTTCAGGGCGACCCCTGCCCACCAAGTTCCCAAGCTCCCAATAAACTTTGTGTTTATGACAACTATTCTGGCAAGCCACATCGCAGGCCAAGCCGAACAACAGGTACTATGGGTTCCTGGTTTTCGTGTATATGAGATAAGAGGCGACAGATATCTCTGTCAGAAAAGAGGCAGACAAAGGACTTATAAGCCTAGGACCTAAATAAATTTGTTGCCAATTTGTATGAAATCCGAGCAGGTGTGCCGCAGGAAAGTGTCCTGGGACCAGTACTTTATACGCTTTTCACTGCCGACCTACTTTTAACAGTTAACACACACACAGCTTCATATGCAGATGACACTCCAGTAATGGCTGGAAATAGTCACGTTTCCACTGCTTCTAATCCACTTCAGCAAAACCTTGACAGCCTTGGCAAATGACTGAACAAATGGCGCATAAAAGTCAATGAAAAAAAAAAAAAAAATCAGCAAAAATAAAGGATACTTGTATATTAGGCCGGGTCGATTTGTGGGGAGGCAAAAAAATCGCCCATTGCTCTGTGAAAATCATATTCTAGAGATCAAAATAAGAAACTTTGCCGAAGGAACCATACCCCTAAAACGAATTCTGATGTCCCCCAATTTGGGTCGAACGAAATCGAAATAAAACTACAAAAATTCCAATTGATTGGGCGATCTTTATTATTTTTGTGTAGAACCATTCATTGCATTTCTTTTGTGAAGATAATCCCTTTCAAATGTTGGCCGCAACTGCGCCGCAATTCGGCCATCCGTAACACCAATTTTGAATGACTCGCCGGCGGACCTCGGTCGGTATCTCGTGAACAGCTTTAATAATGTTGGCTTTCAATGCCTCAATCCAAACTGGTTTATTCACAAAGCATTTAAACTGTACATACCTGCACTAATAAAAGTCATAAGGTGTGATATCACACAATCTTGCTGGCCAATCCACTGGTCGGGGACGAGAGGTAAATTCCTCACCGAAACAACGTCGCAGTAAACGCATTGTTCCACGGGCTGTATGGCAAGTAGCGCCTTCTTGTTGGCACCAAATATTGTGGAGATTATGGTCTTCAATTTCCTGTATCAAAAACTTGTTTATAATAGTGCGACGGCCGCCGTAGCCGAATGGGTGGATGCGTGACTACCATTCGGTATTCAGAGAGAGAACGTCGATTCGAGTCTCGGTGAAACATCAAAATTAAGAAAAACATTTTTCTAATAGCGGTCGCCCCTCGGCAGACAATGGCAAACCTCCGACCGTATTTCTGCCATCATAAAAATATCTGCATTTCGGAGTCGGCTTGAAACTGTAGGTCCCTCCATTTGTGGAACAACATCAAGACGCACATCACTTGTATGCCAAGGATTAGTCCAGTCATCAAAGTACCTTTTAAACGCATTTAAGGAGATCTTTTTCAGCTCCTTCAGCGAATTCTCCTTAACGGCCTCTATCGACTCAAAGCAGCGTCCGCGGGGAGCCAATTTAAGTTTTAGAAAGAAGTCAAATGGATATAAACCCGGTGAATACGATGGTTGTTCGATGATATTTGTCGAGCTTTTGCTCAAAAAAGTATTGACAATATGAGCTTTGTGAGACGGCGCGTTGTCATTGTGTAAGATCCATGAGTTTTCTTTCCACAAATTGCACCGTTTCCTACGCACTTCGTTCCTTCTATCTTAAATGTCGCATAATTTCCAAATACTATTTTTTATTTACCGTAGAACCATTTGGAACGAATTCCACGTGCACAACACAATGATAATCAAAGAAAACGAATAGCACGACTTTCACTTTTGACCGACTTTGACGTGGTTTTTTGGGTTCCGGCTCATGTGAATAGCGGTGGTTTGCATGTCTAACTCATATACCCACGTTTCATCACCTGTTATGATACGCTGGATCAACGTTGGGTCCGAATTCTCTTGGAATGAGTCGAGCAGCCATGCGTTTGATGGTATAAGTGTTGCGAATTGGTTCGTGAGACACGCTAAGGCCCGAACTACCTCTCTCAAACTTAAATGATGGTTTCCCAGCACCATTTCCTTCACGCCCTTGGTCTACGTTTTCACCTGTTGAAGACGTTAATGGGCGACCAGATCGGGGCAAATCTTCCACGACTTCTCGGTCTTCTGCAAAAGCCGTATACCGCTCGCAAACCCGTGTTTTGGTTAAAGCACACTCGCCATAGTCTACAACATTTTCAACGATTCGGCACCCGAAATCTCGTTCAAACTCCCAAAATTGAAGACAAATTCTTTGTTCGATATTTTTATCCATAGAGAAAATCGCAGAGCAGACCTGCGGTTGACTGATATAATTAAATGCCAGAAATAAGCTAATTTACGGGTCACGCTCAAGCTCCGCGACACTATAGAGGACAGTTGTACCAGCATTCCAGCAAAAAAAAATGCGTGTAGCGTAGTACACATAACAGAAGTGAAACTTTCAAGGACAAAGAAAGAGGGAGTGAATGAGAGAGAGAGAGAGAAAGAATATGTGTCTAAATAAATTCACAACATTTGCAGAGAATACAAATAGACAAAATTTACAAAAAACGGAGAAGGGTCGACCGGTGTAGGTAAACGCCGGACACAAACCGTGGCAACAACGCGCACTACTCTGAGCGTTTATCACCCGCACAAACGCAGCGATTCCAGGACCGCAGCAACGGCACAAATTACCGCAAGGCAATACCAATAAATCCGACGCCGGAATGGATAGCTTTTTATAGTAAGCATAAGCACTAGCCAGAAAACGGAAATAAGCGTCAAAAAATAGGCACCAAAAAAACGCCAAAAAAATTGGGACCGAAAAACGCCCCAAGCAGTAACGACCAAGGAAATATAACTCCAAAGAAGTTGGGACCATAAATATATTTCCTACAAGTTTGCACCAACAAACACGCGCCAAAAAAGTAGGCACCATAAATATATTTCCTCCAAGTTTGCACCAACAAACAAGCGCCAAAAAGTAGGCAGTGTTATTTCTCACTAAAAATTAGCAACCACAAGGAAAACCTCAGGAAAAATAGTCTAAAGTGTATCTAAGATATATATAAGGTATAGCTCTCTCTCTCTCCTTTCTTTTCCGTTATATCTTTTTTCTCTCTCGCGTTATATCTTTTACTCTCCATTTACGCTCGTCCATCGACGCCTAAGAAGTTTCACTTAAAAAATTTTGACATTTAGAGATGTGTAACGCGCGCTTTTTAAATGAACAATTCCCGATACTTTTCCGACAGAATGTAAGTCCAGAATAATATGAGGTTATCATGTAAATAAATACTTAATTGGAATTAGAACGAAATAGAACTAAAAAAGCAGCGGCACAGTCTCCATATCTTCCGCTGACTACGCACGCACACACACCGACACATTGTATGCGTGTGCGTAGGCAAATAAATCTTCCGCTTTCTCACTTTTCGCGTAGCAAAAGCGGCTTGCAAACTACACAAATTGCGAAAATCCTTTAAAGGCACCGAAATCGTTAATCCGACAAAACAAAGCCGAGTCCTATCGCCGTTGCATTTTCTATCTGTTTTCCATTTTCCAAATGTAATTCAAGTAGCTGCCGCTGCAAGGCTATCATATACTATTGGATACAATTACGTTATCCTTATATCTGATGTATGCGAAGCACTTCCGTTTGACGACTGCGATACCGAGTGGATGCAGGCACACACACACACACGTATTTATGTGCATACGAACAAAAGTACTTTAGCACTCGAAATAATATTTCTACTACATTTTATTCGCCCATAGATTGCGCTTAATTCGCTTGTTGTTATTGTTGTTTTTTATGATACATACCTACAAACGTACCTGTGCACGCTCATTTTGTTGTTACGGGTGTGCAAATCTGCGATTTAATGCAACAATTCTGCTACAAATGCAAAAACAACAAACAAGTCATCAACTCTGTTTCAGCTTCAGCCTCACGAGACCGATTGAGAATCTCTTTGATAGGCTGCACTCATTTCCACAACTTTTGGCAGCAACTCACTTCATCTGCATGGCTCATTGACCGCGCGTCTAACTGACTGACTGCCGCAGTAGCTTCACAGCCAAGGCGCAACGGAGGAATTACGCACAACCTTCCATCACGCGTGTGCGTGTGTGTGTAGCCTGTCATCTTCGATATGCATTGCCACTTTGCACTCGAAGAGCAGTAAAGAAATACAAATAAAAATAAAAAAATGGGGAAAAGGAAGCACCAATTTGCCTCGTCAATGAACCATAGCTGCGGCGGCTTTTCATCTCTTGCTGGCGCAACAATTTTCACAAGCTGTCAGCCTGAGTGTCTGAATGCGCGACTGCCAGGCGGTCCAATGTTGCAGCACACACACACTCCCGTATTTGGCGTGTAGTGCGTGCTGCTATCATGCACGCCATATCCTCGTTATCATCTTGCCGTATAGTTCCCCGGTGCCCTGTTTACTCCTACCTATCCGCTGCTCGCTGCTGCTTTTTGCCGGTAAATTGTAATTCTTGTGTTGACGGTTGCTTGTCAATTTGACATTTTTTGATTTTTTTTTAAAGGTTCCGCTTCATGCCTTCGTTGCTGTTTTTTTTTTTGTTTTTTGTTACCCTCGCTGCTCCAGAAACGAAATGTTATATCCTTGACAGTCTTCAAGCCGGCTGTTGGAAAACATCAAATAGCAATTTTTTTGTTATGGCACTCACAGTGACTCGACGGTGATTTAATTTGTGCGCCAAATCGTCTGTAAGTAGTTGAAATTAATAGCAAAATTATACGAAATTCCATAGGCGCTTTTTAAACAAGAAGCCAAACACTTTGAAACACAAAACAAAGGGAGTAGCAATTTTGGAGTTGTGGATTTTTGTTTTGTGTGTGAGTTTATGAATCTTAAATGCACGTAAAATACGCCGAGGAAAATATGTAGTAGACTCCTGTTAATGTACGGAGGTGGAGATGACAAATGCGAGCAAATCCCATACATGGTTTCCGTAACAAAGAAGATTTGTTAACAGCTTTGACTCTAAGTCTGCTACTTCGATAATAGAGACAAGTGCATGTCTCTGCTACGAAGCCTCTGATAACGAGGAAGCTAAACATCTTTTCAGAAAGTGATTGTTCAACAGATAAGTCGTTAGTTGGCTTGCTCCAATCTCCAGAAGATATTGGGAGCCATAATGAATTGTGAGCCATGAAAACCAAGAACCAGCCACAGGGACTAAGACGTGTAAACTTCTAGAAGCATTCAGTTCAGCATTCAAACTCTGATTCCCTTTGCGCAATTTATGTGAAGAAAGCTGAAATAACATTCGAGTGATCGTTCCATATGTAAAAGTCCACGCCAGTGGGAAAAGTTACTGATCGCCATTCACTTGAGAGTGGTCAGGACGATTCTACTACATATGGTTCAAGCAGCTCACAACTTCCTGGATTAGCCTAAGTATCCTCATGGTAGCTTACGAACATCCCTTCGACAGCGCGCCAACGTGAGAAGGCGAAGCATGCTAGGATAGCTGGTTGTGCGTTAGGCTTGGTACCCGGCACATAAAAATCCTCCCCAATGAAAACACGAACAAAGCCTCAGATGAGAACTTCCTGTACTGATGTCGACTACGAAACTACGCACACTCCCCTGTGCAGCAAAAAACGAGCATCTACCTACGCAAAAATGTTCGATATCGAAAAGCTGAAGCCAGAAGATTCGCTTCTCGACTCTCACTACTACTCGCCGAGAGTATTGCCCAACAATCCGGCATGCACAATGTAGCAGCATTTCTCGCTATCTACGTACCGCCGCCGAAGAAGAAATTGGATTCCAGGGAGCCCGAAAAACCGTTGGTACGACGAGGAATGTCATGGTGCCGCAGAAAGAAAAGATGATGCCTATAGAGCCACGCTGAGATCGGGCGCAATGCGAGCCATGATCGCTACCGGGAGCTAAAACAGGAAGAAAGACATATTATCCGACAGAAGAAACGAGAGGCCGAAATACGTGAGAGCGAGGAGCTTGATATGTTGGCCAATAGGAGCAACGCCCGAAAATTCTAGCGACTTACAGAAAGATTTAAGACTGGGGCGTTTTCCTGTAAGAACAAGGACGGCGATCTGGTGACTGACATCCAGAGCATACTTAAGTTATGGAGGGAACACCTCTCGAACCTGTTAAACAGTGACAGCTGCGCATGTCACAGAGAATGTGAAGATCCCGATACCCCAATCGGTGAGAATAGCAATAACAAGGCTAAAGAACAACAAAGCCGCAGGCGCCGACGGACTGCCGGGTGAGCTATTCAAACATGGCGACGAGGAGCTGGTAAGGTGCATCCATAAGCTTCTATATGGTCGGATGAAAGCATGCCTGCCGATTGGAATTTAAGTGTGCTCTGCACAATCCATAAGAAGGGTGATCCTGCAATCTGTGCCAATTACCGCGGGATTAGTCTTCTAAATATCGCCCACAAGGTTCTAGCGAACGTATTGTGTGAAAGGCTGAAGCCCACCGTCAACCAACTGATTGGCTTTATCAGTGTGGCTTCAGACCTGGAAAGTCCACCATCGACCAGATATTCCTAATACGGCAAGTCTTCGAAAATATCAATGAAAGGAGAATCGACACACACCATCTTTTCGTCGACTTCAAAGCTTCATTCGACAGCCCGGAGGGGAGTTGCCTGAATGTCGCGATGTCTGAATTTGGTAATACCGGGTCAGGACCTAAAGTTTATGATAAAGGAAAGGAAAGAAGCTGCCGTTGAAAAATGACTAAACAATTCCATCAGTGATGAATTGGAGGCATCGACGTGCTGCAAATGGACTAAGTTCATCATCCCCTTATTCCTGGAGGTCTAACTTGTCATCGTCTCTGCAAAGACTGGTATTGCTGACTGCAAAACCTCCACCTGTATGGTTCTTGGTAAGTTAGAATCTATTCAATGGTTTTCTTAAAGGCACGTTGCGGCGAATATCGCAGACGATGGAACAATGCGCATCATGAGCTTTACGACGACAAAAACATAGTGTAGTGAATAAAGACCCTGCGGTTCCGCTCAAACTCTGAAATATTCGATGCGATACCAGCTGGTGGCAGCAGAGAGAGCGGAAGTCTTCTTTTGCGTTATAAAGATCAGATGAAGACGGCGTCAACGCGTCCCTTGGTGTGTCCGACTTGCGCCGGTTAGCTTTGGAAAGAAATGATTGACGTGCCTTGTTAAACTCGACCAAATCGTTTCAACTGTTATCCCCCCAATCATAGAGAAGGAGAGAATTTGAGAAACTAGCGCGAGCTCAATTAAATTTGTGTATGCTGCGATTGACTTTGGTAGACTGTAATTCAAGGAATTCCTCTATGAACGATCATGCGATGGATTTTCTCTCCAGTATAAAGCGATTTTCAATTAAGAGAATTATTGTACTATCATCTAGATGCTTGTGCGCTTCTATGTCAGTAGCTGATCTGTGGTTTTGAAATTCGTGCTTGCATAAAAACAAAAAAAACAGGTCGCCTACCGCTTGACAAGAAAAGTGCCGCCTCAGCCAAGGTGCAATAGCAGTATTCATTCCTGCTTGTCAGGTGTCCCACTTGGTGCACACACAATATGTGTTAAGGCTCTTTGGCCACACAGTAGCCAAATATTTGCACCAAAAATCCAAAACAAAATTATCTACTGAAAAATCAAAAATCATCAACATTCAAAAATACAAAGGATTTGAGCCATGAAGTCATTTTTTCCGCCTAATTCGACTCCCAGTGCGAGTTGGGCAAGCGAATTGTAACCAGCAACAACGCATTGCATGATTCGCAATTTTCCTGCCAACCAACACATACATATACACACACACACACACGATTTGCTGACAAAACAGTTCAAAGTCATCCTGTACGAGCAGCCCTTTTAGTCCTTTCGGTGAGGCTTTTTTTTTAATTTTAAAAGTAAAAAAGAGTTGACGGCAACAGTGTCTTGTTCACGCTAATGAAACCATTAGCAATTGTAATCACTGACTAAATGAGTTGTCAGTGGAATTTGTGCAAATCATTTCGAAAATGAATTCGCAATTAATTTTTCGGTTGTACGGCAAAAGATCAAAGCGGCAGGCGAGAAATTGAAGGTGCAAAGGTGCGTATAGGGAGAGGTAGAGAGAGGTGTGTTGATCACGCTGATTGTAGCAGCTACTGGTGTTTGGTAAATTTTTTATTGTTGTGTTTTTTCAAAGGCATTCAAACTCTTGCTTTCCAATATTTCGCAGAACTACCGTAGAAATAAAGAAAGGACATGTGCAGCATCATTGAAAAATTGTGGCGATAGACGTTAACTTGGGTGATATTTTACAATAAGAAATACATTTTCAAAAAACATTTATTTAAAAAAAAATTTAAAAAAAAGTTTAAAAATATAATATAAAAAATTAGATAAAAAAAACAATTATAATAAAAAATAAATACAAAAAAAAAAATTTTTAAATTATTTTTTTTCAAAAACAAATTTACAAAAAATTACAAACAATAATTACAAAAAATTAAAAAAAAAAATGTTTTAAAAATTAATTAAAAAAAAAATAATTAAAAAAAATTAATTTTTTTCAAAATATTTAAAAAAATAAAAAAATGAATTAAAAAAAATATTAATTGAGAAAAACAATTAATTACAAAAAAAAAAAATAAAAAAAATAATTAAAAAAAAAATTAAAAAAGAAATTAATTTCAAGTCGATGGCCCTCTGTTTATATATACAGATGGTTCAAAACAAGACGGTAAAGTGGAATTTGGAATTTTTTCCAATTCCCCTCACATCAATCTATCATTTAGATTACCCGACTACTGTAGTGTATTTCAAGCGGAAGTATGAGCTATCTGGAATGCTGCGAAAACTATCTTAGAAAAGAGAAGATCACTTGAGGATATCCGCTTTTTCACTGACAGTCAAGCGGCCGTTCGAGCACTAAGCTCCTCTTATACCCACTCAGATGTGGTTCGATCCTGTCTCTTATCTCTTAACGAAATGAGTGTTCAGAATTTTGTCCAAGTTATTTGGATAGCGGGTCACTGTGGATTCGAAGGTAACTGCAAAGCTGATGAGCTCGCAAGAGCTGGAGCTGCGCAATCAAATCTGGCCATCCCACAATCTGTAACAGACAAAAACCCTTATAAGCCGGCCACTGCCTTTTGGGCACTCATGCACGTCGGCTCGGAGTTCCTCAAAACGACCTGTGCAGGTACTGCGAGGACGAAGATGAGGAAGTATCGAGCAGGCATTTGCTGTGCAGTTGTCCCGGTCTAGCCAGAAGTCGGCTCGCTCTTCTAGGCTCTCCAACAATTGACAATCTTTCAGTACTCTCGGACCTGAAAATCGAATCTCTCATTAAATTTTCGAAACGAATCAATATCTTTGACCAAAATCTAAAATAAAAATCTCGGTTAGGTGGGGAAATCATACATAATAATGAGCCCTAGAGCAACACAACGGACCCAAATTGCGGTCTATGTGGCACTCCGATGTGGGGACACCCTTAAACCAACCAACTAACCAATTAATTTCCAAAAAAAAATTGAAAAAACAAAATAAAAAAAAAAATTGTTATCGGAGAGAGAATAACTCTCTCTGAAATATAAAATGAATGAAATAAATTTCACTTTGAAAAATTATGCCAAATTTTTGAACATTTTTAAATTTTCATTTGTTCAAAAAATAATTTTTGCAAAAGTTTGTTTTACCCTTTTTTGAAATTTAAAAGAACTAATTTCAAATTGGAAAATCGTACAAAAATTTTAAAAGTTTCGTTTTTTTACAAAAAATTTTGAAAAAAAATATTAAAATTTTTTTCCAAAAAATTTTGAATAAAAATATAAAAACTTTTTTCCAAAAAATTTTGAACAGAAAATGAATATTTTTTTCTAAAAACAATATTTGTAAAAATTTTTTAAATCTAAAAAGTACCAAAGAAATTTTACTTGGAAAAATATTACCAAAATTCTCCAAAATTTTGGTGTTTTCCCAAAAATCTTCAACAAAAAATATAAATTTTTGCAAAAATATCATTTTCTTCAAATTGAAAAGAAAATAGTACAATTTGAAAAACTGTACCAAAATTTCAAAATAATAATTTTTTCCCAAAAATTTTGAGCAAAAAAATTAAATTTATGCAATAAGAAATTTTTGTAAGAATTATTTGTTATCCTTATTTTGAAATATAAAAAGAACCCTAGAAATTTATCTCGGAAAAACTATACCAAATTTTCAAAATTTTATTTTTTTCCCACACATATTCAGCAATAAAATATTATATAATTATTTTCAAAATTTTTTTTTTTAATTATTTAATTCTTATCAAAAAACAAATTCGAAAAAAAAATAGTAATGAAAAAAAATTTATTAAAAACAAAATTAAGCAGAAAAAACATTAAAAAAAATTTATTTAAAAAAAAATTTAAAAAGAAATTAATTAATAATTTTTGTATGCAGATTTTTTATCTTCTCTTTGAAATATAAAATGCATGAAAGAAATTTCACTTTGGAAAACTATACCAAATTTTTCAAAATTTTTAAATTTTCATTTGTTCAAAAAATAATTTTTGCAAACATTTTTTCCCCCTTTTTTTAAATTTAAAAGAACTAAAGAAATTTCATATTGGAATATCGTACAAACATTTTTTAAGTTTCAGTTTTTTACAAAAAATTTTGAAAACAAAAAATTAAAATTTTTTACAAAAAACGTTGAACAAAAAATTAAAATTTTTTTCAAAAAATAAAAAATTTTTAAATCTAGAAAGTACCAAAGAAATTTTACTTGGAAAGATTGTACCAAGTTCTCCAAAATGTTGATGTTTTCCCCAAAAAATGGAGAAAATACTTCAAATGATAAAATACAATGAGCATAAGTGGCAAATTGTGGCAGATTTAAAAGTTTTAACAATTTTATTCGGCATGCAAGATGGATATACCAAAAATCTACACTATTTTTGCGAGTGGGATAGTCGAGCACCGAATAAGTATGAAAAAACAGAGATGCCCTCAATGCATTTCCCTCAATAAGATTGAGGGAAAATTTATTATTATTCTATAATATCAGATAAACATATTATTAAACTCTACACACTGATAATTTTGCGGAAAAAGTATAGAAAAGTACATAAAATGCAAAAAAAAAAAATACGAGGAAGTAAGAATAGAAAAAATATCACATTACTTGTAAAACTAGTAAAGTGACTATAATCTTATAAACGCAATTCCTTGGATAATTTCTAACGAATTCTTTTGAATTAGGGGTCATTAAAAGCAAAATTAAATACACTTTTGATGTAGTAAGAGAAAATAGATGTTTTATATAAAATTAAAGCTACCAACTAGTCTCAAAGTTGAAAAATAAGTAAAAAAATCAAATTTTTTGAAAGTTTTTGGTCTCTATCTCCATGAATTCAAAAGATAATAAAAAATTCTTTCACGGTTGGAAAGGTTAAACTTTTAGCTGGAAAATGAAAAAAAAAATTTTAATTTCGTCAAAAAATGACAAAGATACGATGTATTTTGTACATGAATATGCCTAAAAACGGTTTTTTGGCTCTAAAACGAGATTTTGAGGGTGTATTCAAAATTTAATACATACCATTCTTTTCAGTTTTTCATAAGCTACAACCCTCACCATGTCCGATCCAAAGTTTTTTTGCAACTTTTTTTTTTGTACCACAGTGTTATCAACAAAAAATATAAATTTTTGTCAAAAACTTATGTTTGTAAAAATATCATTTTCTTGAAATTGAAAAGAAAATACAATTTGAAAAACTGTACCAAATTTCAAAATAATACTTTTCTCCCAAGAACTTTGAGAAAAAAAATTAAATTTATTAAAAAAGAAATTTTTGTAAGAATTATTTTTTATCCTTATTTTGAAATTTAAAGAGAACCCCAGAAATTTATCTCGGAAAAACTATAACAAATTTTTAAAAATTTTAATTTTTTTTAATTTTGAATTTTAAATTTTAAATATTTTTTAAATTATAATTTATCTTAATAAATAAAAGAAATTTTTTCTTTCAAAATTTCTTTATTTTTTCTTTCAAAATGTCTTTGTTTTATTTCTTATTATACTCAAGCCTACAGTTAAACCAAATTTACAAAAGATTGCAGACCATGTCCAAAATACTTGGATCACTTGACTTGGAATCGCTCAGATGGGTCAGAGGCATTGGTAGCCAACATTAATTAAAGTTATTCACGAGATACCGAGCGAAGTCCGCCAGCGAGTCATTCCAAGTTGGTGTTTACGGATGGCGGGATTAAGGCGCAGTTACGGTCAGCATTTGAAAGGGATTATCTTTAAAAAATAAATGCTATGAATTATTTTACAAAAAAATAAAAAAGATTGCCCAAGATTGCCAATTTGAATTTCCACTGTTTTATTTCGATTTAAAATCCGATACCTCCAATTTGATTACCCTTTATATCCCCGCCATGAGTAAAGACCTTTAACTGCAGTACGTGAACGAACATTTTCATCATCTGGAAGTCCGCTGTTAAGAGCACAGACTTTTTATTTTCGTATTCATTCAAATTTCCATCTGGTTGCTTGGGGTATATTCCTGGACAGAGTTCCAGCTATCTAATCATTGGTTTCGTGGCTACTCCCTTTGCAATTTTTCACTTAGTTTTACTGCTAAGCCGTCCTTCGTCATCTCCACTTCGGTTTGTATCCAACTAAATCGCTTTCCACTTTTGATTTTTCAGTTTCTGCATTTTTCTTTTACTAAACTCTTAGAGCCCTTTGTGTGTTTGACGGACGTCTACTTGCCCCAGTTTCTATGTCATCAACTGTGCGCATATCTCAATTTCCGCCAGCAATTCGCCTTTTAATGTGTTTGTCATTAATCGCTTGCATCTTTTCCATTTCGTTTACGATGTTTATGCCAATAATTTGTTTGCTTTATTTTACATACCAAAGCTCGTCAATTTTATATGCCTCATCACAAGCAACTGCATGCAACTGTATACATTTACATGTGTGTGTGTGTGAGAGTGCGTAGAACCACGACGCCAATACTGTAAGTTCCATTCTTTCAACATCAAAGTGTTCTCTTGTTTGTGGAAAAATTTTATTTTGTTTTTGCCGCCAAATCTATCATAAACGCCACCGACTTTGTCGTCACCGCGCAATTCACCATACATCGGTTGCCTATTGGTTGCACCATAAAACTGGGCTATAATGTAAACAGTGGCTGGCGTAGAGCTTAACATTTTTCGCAAAGTACTTTACATAAAATTTCACATCTAGTAATATTTAAGTATATTAATTGCTTATTATCCGTACGAGGCAAATTTCTTATTTTCAGTCAAATGCATGTAAGGATTCTTTTGTTGTAAAAAATTTTCTGCAACTTCGCACTTCGAAACTGCTGTGCAGATCTTTTGTCCCATATTAAACTTGAGTAGGCTTCAGGCCTTCGCTTCAATTGAAATGGTGTTTTTTGTGTGTTTCTTTAAAAGCGTGTGAAATGGAAATGAAAAAAGAGTTTGTATTCTTGTTTTGAATATTTTATTTTTTGATCTATTGTTAAAAATTAAAATTTTTTTTTTGGCCATACAAAGTTCGTTCAAAAAGTTGTCAGCCTTCAAGAAACAGTCTTCCAAAAAAAAGTTGTCGCTGGCGACACGGATTCCGGGTCACAGATGTCTGAAATCAGAAATACACAAAGGTTCTTATTTAGTATGAATCTCGTGATCGTGTAAACTACGATCTTTAAAAAAAAATTGTCAAAATGGCGGTCGTTCAAAGATGAAAAACCATTTTTTTAAGCTTTTTTTACTTTCAAAGTCCGAAAAAAATACTCAAATTTTTTTTTCCAAATCATCGTAGTTCACACTATAACGACGTCAATTCTACATCATTTCAATTTCATTTCAGCAAAATCGGTTCAGTAGAACCGGCTATATCTGTGTCCATTGTCCATGTGAAAACAATTTTTTGAAGGCAGACAACTTTTTGAACGAACCTCGTATGGCCAAAAAAAAATTTTATTTTTTAACAATGGATCAGGAAACAAAATGCTCAAGACAAAAATAAAAAATCTTTTTTCGTTTGCGTTTCACGCGCTTTTAAAGAAACACCCAAAAAACATCATTTCAAATGAGGCGAAATCCTTCATTTATTTGGGAGCCTCATAAAAAATTTCCCATTGATAGAATCGCTTGTGCTCAAAAGTTCTGCCTTGAATATATCCTTAGTTCCCTTAAATTGCCTTACCCCTTCCCTATAAATCCCCTCTCCTTTTATCATCCTACAGCCTCTTAAATCATAAGGACTATTCGCTCTCTGGCTTTTGTGTTTGACCTGAAAAATTCTGATATTGGTTGACTCCCAATTTTTTTTGCCATTCAGTTTCTTATTCCAATGAGGCCTGTTAAATTTTATTATTTGCCTTATATCAAGACCTTCCATATGTATTATGCCAGGCTTGACCCAAAAGCGGGTTCTCTTCGATAACTAAACGGGATTTCAAATTCTAAAATTTCAAAATTTCCTATTCTTGGTTCTTCTTTTGCCAAAAGTAGTAAAAATAGTCTTTTGTCTTTCTTTTGAAATCGTTGAATCCTTTACCTATTTAGGCTTCAAACTGAATGGAGACAATTCAATGAGCCTCGCCATCGGTGAGAGAATTCTAGCAGCGAACAGATCGTATGCGTCGTTAACGAAATCCTTCAAATCAAAACTGCTAAACAGACAATGCAAATTGACTCTGTATAAAACCATCATTAGACCAGTATTATGCTATGCAGGTGAATCGTGGACGCTAATTGAAGCAGATAAAACAAAACTGCAAGCCTTCGAACGAAAAGTACTCAGAAGAATTTTCGGAGCACTCAAAGATCACGGCCAGTGGCGGATAAGATGGAACGACGAGCTAAATCAACTGGTAAAGGGCGAAAATGTTATACGTTTCATCAAAGATGGCTGGGTCACATTACAAGAATGGACGGTACGAGGGCGCAGAAGAAAATCGTAGAAGCCAGAGCGTTGAGCACTAGAGCAAGAGGAAGGCCGAGAACAAGATGGACCGACGAACTAGAGGACGACATCAAGAAACTAAGGATAACGAACTGGAAAAAAGTCGTAAGCGTTCGAAACGTGCAACAGGCCAAAGCTCACAAAGAGCTGTAGAGCCAAAAGATGATGATGAGTAAAAATTGTCAAAATCTAAATTGTTAAACTAAAACTTATTTTAGATTTCTTAGTCAATATTCCCCGATCTTCCCCGATTGCAATACAGGTATTCCAATAATCCTTCAACACTTCTATGCTGTATCTGCTTTCCAATATGCAATTGTTCGTGTAAAATATTGATTACTCATTCATCTTAGATGATCATTCGTCTTAAATGCGTCCCTTGCGTTCCAAGACGAACTTAATCCAAGCAAAAGTTGTTGGCTGAAGAATCCACTCAAGGCAAATAGTCGCCGGGTTTTTATAAAAATCTGATCACGCCGCAGCTGTACTACTAGAAAAACTTAAAACAGTAAATTTTGAGTGGTACACAAGCATTTTTTTGCCAAAAGTTTTCGGATTAAGGAAAACCAGCAGCCGAAGATGAATCATCCTTCGCCAAGACAATGCAAGCTCCCACGTTTCGGCTCACACAAGAAAGTTGTTGAGCACTCAAAAGTTCGAATTAACTCGTCATCCTTTTTATAGCTTTGATTTGGCACATAGTTATTTCTTTTTGTGGAGGATTGTTCCATATGTATGTAGAAGACCACGCAAGTGGGGAAAGTCACTGATTGCTATTCACTTCGGAATGGTTAGGACAATTCTTTTGCTTATGGCCCAAGCAGCTCAAAACTTCCGGGCCCAGCCCAAGTATTCTCTGGGTAGCTTCCGAACACCCGTTCGAGTGCGAGCTAATGTGAAAAGGCGAAGCAAGCCAGGATAGCAGATTGTGCGCTATGTTTGGAGCCCGCCATGTAAAAATCCCGCAAAATGAAAATGAAGCCTCGAATGTGGACTACCATTACTGACGATCCCCACTACGAACGAACTAAGGATTACGATTTGAGGGCATGCATGGAATGTCCGGTCCCTTAATGGGTAAGGTGCCTCTGCCCGGCGGGTTGATGTCTTCGAAAGAGTAAATACTGACATCAATGTCATTCAAGAGATGCGATGGACGGGGTAAGGCAAAAAAACAATAGGACCTTGCGTTATCTACTACAGCTGCCATTGTTGTGAGAGAGAGACTTCGTCGCTAAATACTTACGTTCACTCAAACAAACAGTCAGCGCACTCGCGTATCAGCACCCACGCCAATATCAACAGTTATGATTTCGAGGTTGTAAAAGACTTCGTTTATTTAGGTACCAACATTAACACCGATAATAATATCAGCCTGGAAATCCAACGTAGAATCTCTTTCGCCAACAAGTGCTACTTTGGACTAAGTAGGCAACTGAGCAGTAAAGCCCTCTCTCGACGAAAAAGACTAACACTCTGCAAGGCTGTCAACGTATGGCGCAGAAGCTTGGACGCTGCCCACATCCGATGAAGCGATGCTTGGAGTGTTTGAGAGAAAGATTCTGCGTAAGATTTTTGGACCTTTGCACGTTGGCAACGGGGAGTATCGCAGGCGATGGAACGATGAGCTGTATGAGCTTTACGACGGCATAGACATAGCGCAGCGAATAAAGATCCACCGGCTACGTTGACTAGGTCATGTCGTCCGAATGGATACAAGCGCTTCGAATCTGAAAGTATTTGGTGTGGTACCAGCTGGTGGTAGCAGAGGAAGAGAAAGGCCTGGTGAAACTTTTCAGCAGCTCGTTTTGGACGTATCCACTTCTGAGTGGCAAAAGTGTTTTGAAAATTGATTCAAACGAATGAAGACGTGTACTGAGTTCCGAGGAGAGTATTCTATGAAAGAGTTGAGCCATTTTCATTATTATTTTACTTTGTTTTCATTGTTTGGCGCAAAATCAGTAGGCACACCTCGTACTACTATCAGGTCAGTCCCTTATGGTCGTCCGTTTTTTAAAGGTGGTTTTAAAATTAATAAAAAAGATGTTTAAAGTTTTTATTAATCAATAATATATTTTCCTTCTTTATTTACTATCTCTTCTCAACGTTTAGGTAAATTTCTAATTCCCTGCTCAAAAAATTGTTTGTCCTTGAAGCCAAAATACGCTTCGATATCCCTTTTTATAGCTTCTTTTGAGGAGTAGTTCTTGTTACTCATATGGGTTTGAAGTCCACGGAAAAGGTGATAATCACAAGGTGCAATATCCGGAGAGTATGGTGGATGCGGCATTCGCTCCCATCCGAGCTCGTTCAGCTTGCCTCATGTTTGCCTTGCGGTATGAGGTCTTGCGTTGTCGTGGTGACACAAAACTTTGCGTCTATTTACTAAAGACGGTCGATTTTTGTTAAGCGCCTCATTCAGGTTTGATAGCTGATGGGAATAATAATCAGCAGTTATCGCCTGGTTTGGTTGCAGAAGTTCACAATAAACAATACCGGCCATATCCCACCAAATAGACAGGAGAATCTTCTTGGGGCGAAGGCTATCTCTAGGGGTCGGTTCTGGTGTTTCATATTTATCTAACCATTGACGTTTGCGAGCCGGATTATTGTAGAGGGCCCATTTTTCATCACCAATAACGATACGGTTCAAAAAACTTTCATTTTCAAGCCGTTGCAGCAGCTGAGAACACACATTCACTCTCTGCTGAAGGTTGGCGACGGAAAGTTTCCACTTTGGAACCTTTCCCAACTGAACCAGGTGTCTGTGAACTGTTCCATGCGATGAATTTAACCTCTGAGCTGTCATATCGACTATGAAATTCGGCTCAGCTTCCACGAGTTCGAGTAAGGCGTCGGAGTTAAAGACTTTCGGACAATCAGCGCCCGGGGCATCCTCTAAGTCGCAGTTGCCACTTTGGAATTTTGAAAACCACGATTGCGCAGTTCTTACACTCACGATGTCCTCTCCGTGAACAGTGTTTATTTCTGCAGCAGCAGTTGTTGCATTTTTATCACTTAAAAAAAAATACAAAATATGCCTCTTATACGCGTTCGAAGATTCCGTTTTATTTTTTAACAACACGTGCCTCTATCTGCGATTAAAATCACTTGTTGAATGCCCAATATATCAAAGAAAATATAAATACATAGTTCCGTTAGTTCCGCGAATAATTTTTTGTAGGCAAAAATCGTACAAAAGTGAAATTGTGGGTAAAATACGCACGAACTTATGGACTGACCTGATACTAAGGACGGCGTTAACTATGACGAGGTTTCTAGGCGATTTAACTTTCGGGGCTTACAATTCTACATTGCCATGTAAAAAAGCTCCTCCATGTAAAAAAGCACTCCTTGAAACATTTTCAAATGTATTTTCTCTGTGCGCACAACCCCTAGTCTATGAAGAACCTAAGTCGCCTACACCGCTTTATGGATAATCCAGCCTTGCTAGTACTGCCCAAGAGAAGTGAATTTGGAATAAGACATTCAAAGCAATGCCTTCAGAAATCAATACCACTGGAAGCGATTCTGAGTTTGTCCTGCGATAGGCGGCATTTTCGTCTGCAATCTAATACTGAAATTACCACAGATTTCGCTATGGCTGCAGTTTTGGTTTGAAAAAAAAAAAAAAAAAACTAAAAATAGAAATAGAAAAAGTAAGAAGAGCGTAAAGAGAAAAAAATGCTTGCTAACGATTTTTCATAGTTTTGGCACTTTGATAATTTATTGTTGCACATTGCATCCTGCGTGCCTTTCTTCCTTTCAGACAACTTCGCACTAACAAAAGCAGTAGCACACAAACACACATACATACAAGTACAAAGAATCTGCACACAGCTACACACACATACACATCTTCATTCTGCAATTCAATTATTCTTAGCCTCTTGCTTTTTATACAATTTTATTACATTTCATTTGGCACTCGCTTTGCCGTTAACCAATTTTTCGTTGTTGTTATGGGCTTCTCAATACACACAATTCCTTTATACACACACAAGTACATGTGTATGTGTGCCAAGGGGTACAAAAGTTTTGTAATGACATCCTTTTTTCCCATTTCCCCCGTTTCTGCTGCTTCTGTTGCGTTTATTGAATAGTTGAATTGAAATTCGAAATTGGCATCCACCCTGTCATTAGTGCGAACAATAGTGTCCTTATACCTACACACATACACACATGCATACATACATACACGTATAGGCAGGCAGTCGTATGAGTGTATGCACGCCAGGGTGTATGTGTTGCTGTGTGTTTGGGTACAATTTGAGCTCGAGCCCCTTTTGGCGTGAATGACATGAGGATAAATGTTGTGATTTCTTAATTTTCTGTTTTTATTTTCACCATTACATTTTAAAATAGAAATCGGAGCTGTGTTCATCGCAGAGGCTTATTACACTAATCACTCTGATATGAGGGATAATAATACTTTGACTTTGCGAGCGTTGCATGCAAGATGTGCGCCTGTGTATGTGTGATTGTGTGTCTGTATGTATGTAGGTATATACGAGCATGTGAGTGATTCAGAGCGAATGATTAATGTTTCGAGGAGTGAAGTTTAAGTTGTTTGAACAGAAAAATTAGTGGGAAACAAAGTGCGTGTGTCGAAGAAAACGTGAAAAAAAGAATATCACAAAACATATAAACATACATACATACATACAGATGTTCTTTGTAAAGCATTATCATTGGTTTTCGGTTTTTGGTTTTTGGATTTGGGTTATTGCAAAAGTTTTTTACGTCTTTGAAACGTGAAATCTGTCGCAAAAAGATGCGCAAACACCTCAAACTTTCAGAGAAGAAGACTGTAGAGCACTTTCTCTGTAAATGTCCGGGTTTGGTAGCTAGACGACTAAGGTCACTGGGCGCTCCTTTCTCTGCCAGCCTGGGACAGTGCGCCAACGAAAATCCAATCAATCTTCAACCTTTACATCAACAGCTCTGGCTGGCTGTTGAAGGTCTCAAAATGGTATCAAAACGGCGCTTAAGTGCAACTTGCGGTGTGCCAGACTGCCACTTCAACAATTTCACCTTCCTACCTACCTACCTACCTCAAACTTTTGTTAGCCGCTGTCTGCGTAAAATCATGCGCATATTCTGGCCGAATACCATTCAAAACACTTTGCTTTGGCAAACCACAAAGCAGAAAGGAAGTTAAGGAAATGACCGAACGAAAATGGAACTGGCTTGGCCAGTTGGCCACACACTACGCATCAACCTAATAACTACGTCCCTAGAACCCGCAGTGCAGCCGCTGCAGAGGAAGACCGTGTAACACTCGGAGAAGGGCTATTGACTCAGAAATGAAAACGACGAACAAAACTTATAGTAAAGTTAAAATACAGCGCAACAGTGAAACAATTTGTTAAAGCCCATACAGGAATAGGTAGGTAGGGTGGCTGTCGCAATGACACACTTCGACCTTTCGTAGGTGCATTATGATACCACTGGATCTTATCCTTATCCTATGGGTTCCTTTTCAAACCATCCGGTAGCTTTAATAAACGAGCAAAGCTTCGTTAGTTTCAGATCGCTACATCGATTAAAAATGCTGTATCAAGATGCGCAGACTCCTCATAGCTAAGCTTTCATACTCACTCAGGTGTCTGACTGTTTCCTCTTCTTCTGTATTAAGACAGCTTCTACAGAAATCGAAGTACGGGAGTCTCAACCTTCTAGCGTGGCTGCCTATTATAAAGGGTGGTTAAGTTTTAAGGGCCGGTGTTGCTTTTGAATAAAGTACAATTTTTTTACGAAATTATTGTAATTTCTTTATATTATGATAATACTGATATAGCTCAATTACGTATGGAATAAAATATTGGTCAAATAGCCGCCGCGGTCTCGGCGGCACACCTCCATCCGATGGTCCAAATTTTCGATGACGCTGAGGCATAATTGAGGTTCTATGCCGTTAATATGCCGAATTATCTCATCCTTTAGCTCTTGAATTGTTGCTGGCTTATCGACGTACATTTTTTCTTTCAAATAATTCCAAAGAAAGAAGTCCAACGATGCCGCTGACGCTTAGGTGTGGTTCACACCCTTTACAATGACCAGTTAATACCCCTATCATTTTTCTTATAGCTTCTCTGTTAAATCTTAACAAGATTTTCGCTCGACCGCTGTTCTATTTCGGCCTTGCCTGTCCTCTTAGTTGGCATGTTGTGAGGTTTTGCCAACTTGTATTTACCTTTTGGATGGTTTCTCTGTCTATAAATAACTTACAAGTGTCTATAGGCATGGGTATCAGCGTCTTATCCGGTTGGAGATCGAGCGTTGTACCGGTTCGAGCAAGTTCATCTGCCTTGCAGCTCCCTGCTATATTCATGTGGCCTGGCTCCCAAATAAGGTTCACTTTGTAGCACTTACGCCATTTAGAAGTTTAAAATATTCTAAGACTGTTTTTGGTGGGTGTGTTTTAGATTCTGGCGTTTTTATTTCTGCTTGACTGTCCGAGTATATTAAGACTTCATTTGTGGCTAATACTCTCGTTCTTATTACCGTAAGTCTCTATTTTATGGCAGTGACTTCCGAATGAAATACACTGCAATGATGAGGTAGGCGAAATGATTAGCTAACTACGAGTTTATCGGAGTAAACCCCCCACCTACTCTGTTGTCTAGTTTTGAGCCATCTGTATAGATGTTTATAACATTTTTTCTAACAACAGGCCCGTTATCTTATTACTCTTTGGAAGGAAGTTCTGTGACGAACGATTTATTTACGTTGATGTCATTCGTCTTGCTGAAATCCGTTGTACCAGGAATGCAGGGGAATTTTTCTAAAATTGAAGAGTGTCCTCTATGGTTCGTTCTGAGTAGACCGATTTCTCCTAATCTTGCTTACCAAATTGCTCTTTTGTTAATAGGTTAAGCATAATATTTGGTGCCTCTGTGGGTGTAGTCCTAATGGCCCCGCAGACACAAAGACTGGCCATTCTTTGTACACGTACCATGGTTTTTTTTTATACTTAACTTATCTAAATCCGGTCACCATACGAGTATACCGTATACTAAGCCAATGTACGATAGATATCAGCTGTTTATAAGAGTAGAGTGCTATTGTCGCTCTTTTTACTCTACCTTCGACATTTGACTTCCATCTTAGTTTTCTGTCTAATATAAGACCTAAGTAGCGGGCCTCATTACTGAATAACAGTGCCGTTTCACCTAGAGCTTACCAAGGCGATCCCTTATCATGCGACTTTTTCAACTTGATGATAGAGAAAATCATCGATACATCCGGCAATATATATATATATATATATATGGCGCGTACACCCGTTTTGGGTGTTTGGCCGAGCTCCTCCTCCTATTTGTGGTGTGCGTCTTGATATTGTTCCACAAATGGAGGGACCTACAGTTTCAAGCCGACTCCGAACGGCAGATATTTTTATGTGGAGCTTTTTCATGGCAGAAATAAACTCGGAGGTTTGCCATTGCCTGCCATCCGGCAATACTTTCTATAAAAGTGTTTTGTTCGCTTACGCTGATGATATCGACATTGCTGGCGCTAATCAACGGGCAGTTAATGCAACTTTCTGCAGTGGTGGAAAAGAACGCCATCAAGTGAGTCTTGCGGTAAACGAGCATAAGACAAAGTACCTCGTGTCAACAACCAATAATTCTACTCGTATTCGACAGAAGGTTGCGATTGACAATTAGGGCGCAGTTAAGGCCTTTGTCTACCTAGGATCCAGCATTAACACCAACAACAACGTCAGCCAGGAGAACCGGCGAAGAATAACTCTTGCCAACAGATGCTGCTTTGAGCTCGGCAGGAAATTGAAAAGCAAAGTCCTCTCTCGACGCACGAAAATATCACTCATTCTCCCGGTCTTATTGTATAGCGCTGAGTCCTTGCGAAGAACTTTTATCTCGAAAGCTCCTAATAACCCCCAATCGGTATTTACCAATGTCCAGTGAAGAGAGAAAAGAGTCCAGTAAACGCCGATTGGCGGTTATTAGGAGCTTTTGAGTGAAAAATTCTACGCAAGATCTATGGTTCAATTTTCATAAATAATGCATACAGAATAATATTAAACAACGATCTGTACACGGCTATCGACGTAATGAAGCGCATGAAAATTCAGCAGCTGTGCTGGCTAGGTCACGTTGAGTGAATGGACAACGTTCCAGCAAAAAAGGGCTCTTTTCAAAATGCACTGGTGGAGCTCGCAAAAAAAGACTCTTCATCTACGTTGTTAAAAGAAAGTCGACGACGACTTGACCGCCCTTGGTGTCTCTAACTGGTGTCAACACACGTAATGCAGAGGCGATTGCTGCAACATTTTGGTAGCGGCCAAGGCCGACTATCGGTGTTGTTTCCAGCTAAGTAAAGAAATAAGTACCGAGCGCACGGGCGAAGGGATGGACGGTCAGAAATAGCAAAAATCGGCTCCTCTCATCACTCTGAGCTTTTTCGCATATACAAAGCGATATCCAAAATAAGCAAGACTGAGCTAAAACCGAAACGACGGGTGCTTTGTTCTGATAACTTCGAGTTTATTTATTCAATATAGTCCCCTTTGACGTCGATACACTGTTTTGCGCGATCTTAAAGCTTTTCGAAAGAGTGTTTCAGGTCAATGACCGGAATGACCTTCAGGATGTCGGTACAAGCCTATTGGATGACCTCCACGAACGCAAAACGTTTTCCTTTCATAGCCAAATGCAATTTTCCGAATAGGTAGAAGTCACGGGTACCATATCTGGCGTATGCGGTGAGTGATTGATGGTTAAAATGCGATTTATAGTCAAAAAATCAGTCACAAGAGTGGATCGATGAGATGGTGAATTTTCATGCGGTATTCAGTGCGAATTCGACGAATGCGATGCACGAAGCGCTTCAAAACGCCAAGATAGAAAATAGCATTGACGGTTGGCCCATTAGCACGAACTCCTTGTGGACAATTCTCTGGGAATCCTAAAAACAAATGAGCACCGACTTGATTTTTAACTTTTCCAACCGCGATTTTTTGGGTGAATGCTCGCCTGGGGCCTTCCATTCGGCACTTTGACGCTTACTTTCAGATTCAGCAGTGTGTGCTAGTCGATTCTAATATAACCTCACCGTCATAAACCAAGCTTAGACATATGGTGAACAAACGACACATTCGTGATTTTGGTTTGGTATCAGATACTTTTGGTTTTGTGAAAATGTCTGATTTTGTGCCGAATAATCGTCATTTGCCGGAAGTGTTGACTTTCCTCTTTCATTCGAAAAAAACGGGGGCTGAGGCACATCGAGAGCTACAAAAAGTTTATGGAGATGTTGCTTTCAGTGAAACAACGTGCCGAGATTGGTTCCGTTGCTTCAAAGACGGTGTTTTTAACGTTGGCGACCGTCCGCGTGAAGGAAGGTCAAAAACCTTCGAAGACGCTGAATTGGAGGCATTGCTCAATGAGGATCTGTATCAAATGCAAGAAGAGCTTGCTTCAATATTAGGAGTTACCCGCCAATCCATTTCCAAGCGATTGCATACTTTGGGAACGATTCAGAATTCAGAAACAAGGGGCTTGGGTTCCTTATGAGTTAAAACCAAGGGATGATCAACGCCGTCTCTTCGCCAGTGAACAACTGCTGCAGCGGCAAAAAAGGTAGGGTTTTCTTTATCGCATCGTGACGGGTGATGAAAAATGGATTCATTACAGCAATCCAAAGAAAAGAAAGTCATGGGGATTGCCTGGTCATGCTTCTACGTCGTCGCCTCGGCCGAATATTCACGCTGCGAAGGTTTTGGTATGTATTTGGTGGGACCAAGTTGGTGTTAATTATTATGAACTGCTAAAACCAAGCGAAACCATTACTGGGGATCGGTATCGACTTTAATTGATGCGATTGAGCCGAGCACTGCGCGAGAAGCGGCCGCAGTACGCGAAGATGCATGAAAAAGTGATTCTACAGCATTACAACACTTGGCCTCACGTTGCCAAACCCTTTAAAACCTACCTGGAAACACTGAAATGGGAAATCCTACCTCACCCGCCATATTCTCCAGATATTCCGCGCGTCCGATTACAACCAGTTCCGATCGATGGCACATGGTCTAGCTGACCAGCAGTTCCATTCATATGAAGACATCAAAAAATGGCTTGATCCGTGGATAGCCTCGGAAGATGAAAAGGTTTACCGCGACGATATACGAGATCTACCAGAAAGATGGGAAAAAGTAGTAGCCAGCGATGGGCAATACGTTCAATGACTCACTTGTAACCATTTTTTCTGAATAAAGTTGTATTTTCATCCAAAAAACAGCGAGAACTTAGTTGCGCACCTAATACAATACTGTAAAGGGAGTTCTCGTCTTTTCTCGCCTCTTTAATGAGGTCTTTCGAATATTGAATTCTGAACTCTTTTTCGTCCTCACAGACCTTTCGTAAGCCCGAACGATCAGTTAAAATGCCATAAATCGATGTTTTGGAGATATTCAACTCGGATTCCATGAATTTCAACGATGATTTCGGTTCATTTTTGATAAATTTACGAACGATTTCGATGGAGTTTTCGGTGATTACTGATTTTGGGCGGCCCGGATGTTCATTATAATTTATGCCCTCACAACCGTCTCTGAAACGTGTAAACCACCATGAACTGTGGCACGAGACAGACAATCATCAAACAAGAAAATATTTTCTAAAATAAACTTTAAATCAAATAACTTAAAAGCTTTGAATGTGAGCTTAAATATCGAGGAGGACTTTCCCGCTAACCCTGAATATTTGTTAGTTCCTTACTAAGTTGCATATAAAAAAGGACGAGTACCAACAAAGCACCAGCTCTCACCCCTAAAATGCGATCACCAATAACTAAGTCGAAAAGCCCAATATCGCGCTATGAAAATCTAAGCGTTGCAGAATTTTTCATCAATTTTTTTTCATAGCGATTCCGCAATTATTTGATACCATCCAAAAGCAATGCGCAACTAATGTGGCAAATTGACCCCGGCCATGCAATCGACCCTATATCACTGTACCCACATCATGCCACATCAACGACCCACAATGCAAACCAGCCATAGAGTAGCATTAACAACAACAGCAACTAACGACAGCTGAACGCAGCTAAGTGAAGCTGTGCAGTTTTTCAGTATTTTTTGCAAATTTTCCACACCACCCGGAAAATGACCAGCAAACGCTATTGATTCGCATGCGACAATATTTGTAACTGCTGTTGCTGTTTGTGTTGTTGTTACAACTACAGCTCTTGCTACGAATTGATGACGTTATTTGCGCCCATGTAGTAGCTTTTGACATTTTTCGCAATAGTGATTATAGTAGCAAATCCCGACTGAAGATCTTCAATTAGTCCTTCAGCTGGATGTCAACGAGATACTCGACTTTTGTTTCGACTGCGACGCATCTGTTCGAAGTGGTGCGGTACAACTGAATGACAGGACATGGGAAAGAGGGGCTACTCGTAGCTGATGGCTGATGGTTGATGGTTGAGGGCTGCAGTGGTGTTGTCGCTGGCCACAGGGGTGGTGTGCCGATCCGGTGGCTAGAACAAATGTGCCTTGATGTGCATATGTGCACATGCGTGTGTGTCTGCTTGAGAATCGCAAATCTGTGCAGTCACTCGAAATCATAATAATTTCAATTGATATCCTGTTGCGTTGTTTTTGTTGCCATTTGCACAATATTTACCTTTTAAATAATTGAAATGACTGAATTCGGAGTGTGAATGAGGCCAAGTCGATGGCCACCGCTGATGCAGACGTTGTTTGCTGTTGTTGTTTGCTGCTGTTGCTGCTGCGGCTTTTCTTTCGCTTTTGCTGCTCATTGCTCAAGTAAGTTGCAAAAATTCGACAACAACAAAAAAATTAATCATACTCCAGTTGGTTTGCCTCTGCCTCTGCATGAATTTTATATGTCAACTAGAGACCGCTGGTGGTCGCATGCTGCGTTTTTGTGCCGCAGGAAGTGTTGACTTCATTTGGCGCTTCATTTACCTCATTGCGTTGCACTTCACTTTAATTTTTCCTTATATGAAAATATCATTGCTAAGTACGCACCTTTATTCATATTCGTCTGGAATGTTTACGCCGAAGTCACAGCGTGTCATTCAGACTTCGGCGCGGGGTGAAGAGGTGCGTGCTTTGTGCAACAGCAGCGATTACCACGATGACATTGCGCCTTGCTAGCCATCATGTGGAGTGCCATTTGACATAAGCACGCTTAACTTTCTTTAGAGGCTACGCTGGCAGGCTTGCTTTGCCTTCGGTGGACGCTCTTGCCCGATTCGTGAATCCATTTCCACAATTAGGTAATTTCCGGATTCGCGACTACCTTTTTTATCTGAATTGTGACATTTCGATTCTCAGTTTTTTCCTACAGGCCAGATCAAATGCTTTCATAGGAGCTTCTGTTTTCACACACCAAAGCTGGGGTATCCAGCATCAGTTTTCTGGGAGCTTCGGAACGTTTCTTCAGGAATTTTTCCCTCAGCAGACCTACGTGGGAGGCAGGGGAAAATAGAGGGTCTTTCTATCACTATCAAATACCTATGATTAGGGTGTACTAGGGTCGTTCTTCACTATCAAACCACTGAACAGACAAAATGCTTCTCGGCTTCTAACTGAGAAACATTCTCGAAAGCTTAAGTGGACCAAGGAGTGATCAGCGTTTCAAAAGAAGATGACGCAGAGAGGATCAATGCTAGTGCTCCACAATCAAACTCGGAGTCAAGTGGCAACGCCCTCAGAAGGAGGATACTACCCTCGAAAGAGACCGAAGATTGGTGGCGGACTGCCTAAGTTATTTGGGGTAGTCGCCAACCACATAGGCTCCATCATTCCTGTGATGAATAATAAAGCCAGGGAGGAATTGAAGAGGGAAGCGTTCACCATCTTTGCTGTTGTCTCGACGGTAGTAAGAGAGAGTCCTGGGTTTCTCCCGTGCTAAAAGAGTGCAGACTGGCCGTATGCGACGTGCAAATAGATTATTTCTCCAGACGAACGGTCGACTGTGGCCAAAGAGTGCGGCTATGATATTGTCGCGGAAAGTAAGGAAAGGAGCTGTGCTGGAAATGAAGAGTAAAACATATCTCCCAGTGTGCCTGCGGGCTCGCGTATGACTCCCTTTCGAATCATCCATTTCAGAAGAGATAGAGGAAATCCTCCACTACTGTAACACGAAACCGCGTTGTTATGGCCAAAGACATAATTTCCAAGGCTGAATCTGACTCAACATTCATCAAATGCATCATTGCTGGAGACTCCATCATTACGAGTACGAAACGCAATTCAGATATCAGGTGAATGATTGAAGAGTTCCGAATAAACCAGGACCAAGGAACCCCCGTCGATTTTAGTCAAAAAAGAAAACGATGCTACAGTTTCTATGGATTACAGCGGTATTGCACACCAAATTTTTTTGAATTTTTGTCGGAAGATCAGACAGTTAATAAGGACGTTGTGAGACGTTTACGTGAAGTATTTAGTCAAAAAAGAAAGGATTTCTGACAAAGCAACTTGTGGATTTTGAGCCATTATAACGCGCCGTCGCACAGTGCCATGAGTGAATTTTTGACCAAGGACGAAAGCCAATCAACAGCCATCGAATTCACCTGATGTGCTCCCTGAGATATTTTTCTGTTTGGTTGTGTCAAAAAACACTGCGATAAACGCATTTTCACAACTGAAAGGAAGTAAGGAAAAAATCGAAGATGGCACTGCAACACACTAATGATGCCACAGCCATCGTATTCCCCGGATCTGGTCGCCTGTGACTTTTTCTTGTTCCCGAAACTGAAGAGGCCTATGAAAGGACGACGCTACGGTACGATTAACGAGATAAAGACGGCATCGAAGGAGGAGCTGAAAAGATAAAAAAAAAGGTTTTGGAAGTGCTTCGAAGATTGGAAAAAACGTTGGCACAAGTGCATAATATCTCATGGGGATTACTTTGAAGGGGACAAAATAGAGGTTAATGAATAAATAAACAATTTTTGAAAAAAACACAAAATTCGCGATACTTTTTAAACACACCTCATATACCCGCCAGTTGGTTGGTTGGTTAGAGTGGTGATTCATCCTGAATCCAACTAGCGCTTCCGCACCATTTTGTTGCCACATCCTCGTTACCAACTTGTTATTTACGGCATGACTATACCCAGTCTGTGCGGTTCAGGAACCTTATTAGGTTGTTGACATCTAAGCCAGACAGTTGTTCGAGCTCCTCGAACAGCGGTTTGCCCAGGGTTAACATTCTGTCCTTCCATAGGGCAGGGCATTCACAGAGGAAATGGAAGATTGTTTCCTTTTTCTCCGGTTGTTTGCAACTGTGACAGTATGTATTGTGAGGGATGCCCATTTTGGCTGCCTGTTCTCCGACAGACCAAAAGCCAGTTATGACTGCCGTTAGTCTCCAGGCATCCCGTCGTTTCATGTTTAACAATATTGATGATTGTTTAAGGTTGTAGGTGGGCCATAACGTTCTGCTGATTTTGCATTTCGTCTGGCCCCTCCATCTACACTCCGCCATTCGGAGGTATTTTAGGGAAATTGTACTCTTGACTGCACCTAATGGTGTGAATACCGGTTCTGCAAGAGCGTTATTCATGGCAGATCCCCCTCTTGCCAGTTCATCTGCTTTTTCGTTACCTTCAATATTCCGATGTCCTGGGAGCCAGATTAAGGTAACATTATGTTTTTCGCTCAAGGTGGAAAGGCTATTCCTACTTTTTTCCACCACCATTGAGGTTGTAGTCGCTGAATCCAGTGCCTGGATTGCAGCTTGGCTATCCGAGAGAATAGCGATATTGCTCTTAAAAGAGAAGTCTGTGATTAGTAGCCTACAAGCTTCCCCAATTGCCAGTACTTCCGCCTGGAAGACACTGCAGGTATTGGGGAGGCGCACAGATTTTTCAATTTTAAGTCTATGAGAATATATACCAGCTCCAACACCACAATCCATTTTAGAACCATCTGTATAGACTGTAGTGTCGAAGTTGTTTAATGAGAATCCCTTATTCCACTCTTCCTTAGATGGAAAGAGAGTGGCAAAATTCCTATTGAATGTTACCGTCGGGACGATGTAGTCAGTCCTCACCGAGGTTAACTGAGTTTGCCGCAATAGTAGACTGGCATGACCATAAGTGTTTTCTTTCCAGCGGCCCGCTTCGTTTAACCTAAATGCACTCATGGTTGCCGTCTTTTTAATATGTAGGTCTATTGGAATAACGTGTGTCAGTGCGTTCAGAGCCTCCCTAGGACATGATCTGATTGCGCCGACCGTTATTGCACAGGCTGATCTTTGTATTCTGCCGAGTAATTTGATGTTGTAATCTCTCCCTAGAGCTTTCCACCAAACTACCGAACCATACGATAAAATTGGTCGTATAACCGCCTTGTACAACCATAATGTATGCTTAGGTTGAAGACACCATCTTCTTCCAAGCATACGTTTACAGGCATATAGAGCAATTTCAGCTTTCCTTACCCGTTCTTCGACGTTTAATTTCCAGCTAAGTTTGGAGTCCAAAATTACCCCTAAGTACTTTGCACTGGGTGAAAGTGAGAGGGTTTGTCCATTAATATTTGGTAGGGTAAAGCTTGGTACCTTGTATCTGGTGGTAAAGAGCATGAGTTCTGTTTTACGCGGGTTTAAACTTAAGCCACAGCCTGTTGCCCAAGAATTAAGCTCGCCTAACGCCCTTTGAATGATCCCACTGATCGTATTAGGACACAGTCCTGACGCCATTAGCACCACATCATCAGCGTACGCCACCGCTTTTACCCCTCCTCTATTAAGTTTTATTAGGATTTTGCTAATCACACATAACCAAAGAAGTGGAGATAGTACTCCCCCCTGTGGAGTACCCCTGTGGACTCTCTTAGTTATGTTGATGTTACCCATATTAGCTCTAATGATCCTGGTTTCTAGCATAGAGATGATCCAATTGGTGATACAATTTTCCACCTCTAAGTCTATTAACGCCCGTTGGATAGCATTCGTGCTAACGTTATTAAATGCGCCCTCTATGTCAAGAAAAGCTGCCATCGTATACTGTTTGTTTACTAGAGACCCCTCTATTGTTCGGATTACCTCGTGAAGCGCTGTCTCCGTCGATTTGCCTTTGAGGTAAGCATGTTGTGCAGTTGATATACTAAAGCTCTCCAGCGAACTTCTAATGTGCATATCTAAAAGCCGTTCCAAAGTTTTAACAAGGAAGGACGACAAACTGATCGGCCTAAAGTCCTTCGCTGATTCATGTCCTCTTCTGCCTGCCTTTGGTATGAAGACGACCCTAACAAGTTTCCAGCTGTTTGGAATATAACCTAGATTTAGACACGCTTTGAAAATTTCCATTAGCCATGGTAGAATACTATCAAGAGTTTCCTGTAACATCTTAGGAAAGATCCCATCAGGGCCTGGAGATTTGAAAGGTGAGAATGATTTGATTGCCCATGCAACCTTCTCTTTCGTAACTATTACATCGACAAGATGCTGTGGGTCATATCGGCTCCGCCGGATTCTCCCAGCATCACTGTCATGGGTGCTACATCCCGGAAAATGTGTATCTAAAAGAAGTTCTAGAGACTCTTCCGCCGTAGAAGTCCAAGTGCCATCCGGCCTCTTGACCCAAGAAGCCATTGAATGATCCTTGGACAGAATACGGCTAAGTCTCGCAGAATCTCTGGTAGATTCGATAGAAGAACAGAAATCTCTCCATCTCTCTTTCTTGGCGGCCCTGATTGCCTTCTTGTATTGTCTCCGACTGTCTCTATACAACTGCCAATTACCTGTTGAGTAGCTGAGATTGAAATTTGATCTGGCTTCTTCCCTTAATTTTGAGAGCTCATTGCTCCACCAAGGAGGATAGGATTTTTTGCTATATTTAATTGGACATGACGTTTTGTAGGCCCTACTGAATGTCTTTTCCAATGTTGTGACCCTACTCTCAATGTTTTCTGCGAGAGTGATTTGATGGATCGGAATCCTTCCTATCCTATTCCCTACTACATTTTTGAACCGTTTCCAATTTGTTCTAAGTGGGTTTCGATATGGTAAGGGTGGATCTACCTCAAGATCCAGGTGGTAGAGGATCCAGCTGTGGTCCGAAAAGGACTTTTTGCTTGAGACTCTCCAATTTTCTACCCTCACTGAAGTATTTTCAGACAGTAATGTCACATCTATTACTTCCGCCCATCCTCTAAAGCTTTCCGTGCTTGGAAAGGTGAAAGTCGGGGTATTACCCCTGTTACATACTGTTAGGTTAGTATTGATGATAAATTCATATAGGGACTCACCTCGATCATTCGTTTCGGTACTCCCCCATAGGGAATGCCTCGCATTGGCGTCACATCCTAGTAGCAGGATACTGTTTTTGCAGTCAAGCACCAGCCTACGAGCCTCGTCAGGTGGTGCTGGTTGGTCGTGTGCCATGTAGATGGAGGCAATTTTGATCCTGACGCCGTCAGTAGCCTCCATTTCGATGACCGTCACATCCGATGAGCTGTAGGATGGGATTAAAAATACATTTAGATGTTTTTTTGCTACAATACATGCCCTGGGGTTACCCTGGGTCCGCTTATAGTACAAGTTGTAGTTTTTGAGAGAGAATCCGCTTACCTCAGTACTCCGCACTCTGGGTTCCTGTATCAGTGCGATGTCTACATCCTCCTCCGATAGGAGAACGGCTAGGTTGTCCGTTGCAGTCCTGGAGTGCTGCAGATTGATCTGGACAACCTTGAGACCCATACTTACTGGTCGTTTTTAGGGGCGTCAAGCTGCATGCCCGTATGCTGCTCATTAGCGCCATCGTTTTGGGTGGACCCGGCTTCTTCCAGTTGCATGCCCATGAGCAACTCATTAGCGTCGTCAACCTCGTCCTGCTCATCCTCCGGATTTGCAGAACGGAATAACTTCAGATGCGCTTTCCTCACGCCAAACCGAAGTTTGTTGTCCACTTTTCCCAGTGGCTCAATACTCTCCTCCGAGATTTGGAGAAGGAAGGACACACTGTTCTTTTGCGGAGCCTCCGCTTTGATGATACTCCAGTCATCCATTGGAACAGTGCGGTTGTGTGCTTGCAGGTATGGTATTAACTGCTTAGCTTCGAACTCCATGTTCGGTATCCAGATACGAGCCCTTGGTCGTCTTGGAATCTCACTGGCTGGGATTAGTTTGAGCCTCAAACCTTCCCAGTCGCTCTGGATTTTGCTAATAGCGTTTTGAAGGAAATCAACAGAGAACTGATCGTCGCATTTGATCACCCTGTATCCACGGACCACCTCCATTGAATCATAACCTGGCACTTGATCCTCCGGGCTTGCCATGACGTGATCAACGACAATGCGAGACAGCCGTGCCTCGATTTCGGACCACCTTTCTAACGCAGGTTTACCGCGGTTCGTTAACTCGTCCACCAACGCCGTTTGCAGGTGATCCCGTGCCACCTCGTTAAACGCGCGTTTGGCTTCTTTGGGCGTCAGAGCAGTGTGAGACGTCTTGTGCTTTTTCGCAGTTTTACAGCCCTCGTCCTGCGAACGATTGCGTTTTACGGCTTCTGCCTTCTGGGTGGCCTGGAACGCCAGGTACTCATCGACCACCCTTTGGCACCTTGCCTTATCGGCCGCATCTTTGGGATGAGTTTTACCTTCGGCCTCATTTTTGCTTATTCTGCCGAGAATAGCTAGAGACCGCTGGTAAAGCTTATATCTAGACGGGCCTTTTTTTGGGTATTGACGCTTTTGCCCCTTGGCATCAGCGGATGTGATCGGTTGATTTATAGTTGATGGCGTGCTGTGGCCCACAGCTTTGTTATCAACTGTCTCTTGACTAGAAGCCAAGAGCTCGTCCTCTGAGGGAGTTCCCAACTTCCTCAGCTCGATTGTGTCCGTTCGTTTGTCTGTCCGTTTTGTCATTGGGTCCGTCCGCTTGTCTGTCCGACTGTCGGTTCGTTTTGTCTTTGTGTCAGTCCGTTTGTCCGTCTGTTTGTCTGTCCGTTTGGTAGCGTTATCCGATTTTTTGTTTTTTTGTTGATTGTTCATTTGTCTGTTTCTTACGGTCACCTGCCCTTCCAAAGAGCTGCCCATGTCGCCATGTGCGGTGACCAATGAGGATGGAGGGGAAATAAACGGTCCGCCATGGCAGCGCCCCATACCATGGTAAGGCCACCGTTACAACCTGAGGCGGCCTGATATCAGGAGGGCTCCGTTAGGAGACAGCCTAATTTTATCCCCCGGCTGCCAAACCCACCCAATAGGCACGGGTCGCGTTACACCTTGGGTTGAGGGAGTTTTTTTTAACGAAGTTTACGTCTTCGACCTGTGTGGTTCGCGGGAGACCGATTCTCCTGCCTTCCATATCTGGGAGGCGTTCCCCTATCCACCACCTGGGGACGCGCCCTATAGGGATAACAGGTTCCCCCAAGGGATACCCGCCAGACATCTTAACTTTTTTTTTTGTTTTTTTTTTTTTTGGCGATGAGTTTGGGCTAAATATGTCTTCGCACCATATATAAGTAGTAACCGTCGCTACTACGTGTGTGGTGATTCCACTAAAAATGAACCTCCTCTTCTCTTGGATTTTTCCCTCCTCCCCGGGACTGCTTCCGCATTGCTCTCGAGGTAGAGGACCAAGACGCAGTCCTAGGAAGGACACTTACTTACTCACCCTGCGTCCAGGGTCGCCTGTTTTAAGAAACGTATGCTCAATGCTCTTCAGCATAACTTTCCATTTCACCCTTTTTTTTCGTATAATATCCTCCACGAAATTTGCAACGGCACTTCATTTTTCGTCGTCTATCATCATTTTCTCGATAATTTCTTCAGGTGTAAATACACCAACAGCTTATTGCAGACCTGTTCTCTCTACGTTCCACCTCTCGCATTTAAAGAAGGTGTGCTCCGCATCATCATACTCAGTATCTCCATATATGCAGTTTGGTAGGCTCACTTTTCCCATTCGCCACAAATACTTGCGAAAGGACCCATGCCCGGACAAAAGATGTGTAAGGTAATAGTTAAGCTCAGCGTGCTTTCTTTCTACCCACTTTTTTCGATCGGGTATTAGTCTCGCTGTCCATCTACCGTACCGTTCCGAGTTCCATCTTGCTTACCAAAATGTGAGCGTTTGATATCGGAGAAGAGTGGTACTGGGATTTCTGGCTCTCATCTCACCGTTTTACCTTGTGGCAAGACCTCATGATGGACAGCACCCCTGCAATGGAAGAAAACGGTAAGCAAAACTTTTACATTCGACCGAACTTGGCGCGCTTTTTTCGGTCTTGGTTCGTGTGGCAGCTTCCATTGAGATGATTGAGCTTTGGTTTCCATGTCATAACCATAAACCCACGATACGTCACCAGTTATGACCCTCGCGGACAGAGTCCAACATCTCATTAGGAATGTTCATGCGACGCTGCTTTTGGTCGTAATTGAGCAGTTTTGGTACGAATTTTGCGGCGATCCGTCTCATGTCCAAATCATTGAAAAAAATCGAATGGCACGAGCCAATCGATATGTCTAGGTCCTCAGCAACTTCTCTAACGGGGATTCGGTGATTGGCCAATACCATTTTCTTCACTTCATCAATTTTTTCGCCTGTTGTTGAAGTGCTCGTGCGTCGGGCACGTCGGCACGCTTATCGTCGTTCACATCTTCTGGGCCTTCTGAGAACATTTTGTACCACCGATGAACGTTGCATTGGACCAAAGAAGCTTCTCCGTATGCCACAGTCAACGTTCGAAATACATCCGCGCACTTAATTTCGTTTTTCACACAAAATTTTATCCATCTTTTTGAATAGGTAAAAATCGAAGACGAGCCGAAACATGTGGAAGAAAAGCAGCTGTCAACAATAACTGATCATTCAAAATGGCCGAACTCGTCGACATGAGTGAGAGACATGAGTACCAACATAACGCCACAAAAAATCGAAATTCGAATATACGTAACCTGCGAAATTTCAAAATTCGCGACACTTTTGAACACAGCTCGTATAAAATTGGATGTTTTTTTATTAAACCCTGAATATTATTTTACGTGCGTTTAGTGCTAATGATCTTCGATTCCGCGAAGTGTTTAAAAAACTGTGTTTTTTTTAGAAATGGAAAAGTAAACTAATGTCGTTTTTCAAACCTGTTTTATTTTGATAACTGAATTTAGAAAGAAAACTATTTTCAAGAACTCATATATATATATAATTGGCGCGTACACCCTTTTTGGGTGTTTGGCCGAGCTCCTTCTCCTATTTGTGGTGTGCGTCTTGATGTTGTTCCACTAATGGAGGGAACTACAGGTTTAAGCCGACTCCGAACGGCAGATATTTTTATGAGGAGCTTTTTCACGTCAGAAATACACTAGGAGGTTTGCCATTGCCTGCCGAGGGGAGACCGCCATTAAGTTTTCTTCATTTTGCTCTTTCACCGAGGTCCCAACCTACGTTCTCTCTGTAAATTCCGAATAGTAGTCGCGCACCAACCCATTCGGCTACGGCGGCCGCTGTTCATAAAATTTAACCGCGTCCCTTCTTCTTTCTCCTTTCCTCTATGTAGCCTACAACGGGCGAATTTTGAATATTTGTCCAAGTGGGCCCCAAGCAAGGGAAGCCATTTAACCTAACCTAACCTAAAATTAAATCATCGAATCGACGAGTATTAATACTCTGGGATTAAGAAAGTTAGAAAAAATGCTTAAGGTTACGCGCGTTAGAAATGGTTGCGTTAGTGCCTCACCAGCTGCACTTCAGCGTATTTCAAGAATAAATTTTTGTCCTTTCATTTTTCATTACGAGAAGTTCTGACGAAAAAGGCTATTATTCCAACTAAGTAAACGTGGTTTTTTACATCGCTTCGACTAACCGAAAAATCAGTTAGATTAGGGTTTTTCACGCAATATAACTTTTAGCGTCAAGGACAAGGCAAAGGATTAAAAAGTCAAAGTGTAAAAAACGCAACACTACCAGCGCACTTTGTTAACTCCTTTCAAATGTTTAACACTTTCTGCAGAATATCGACAAATCCAGGAATCGTATTTGATTGTTGGCCTTGCAAAGCGTTGGTTAGTCACAGATCCTCATCCGCATAAGAGTTAAATAATGTTGCGTTTAGCCTGCAATAAATGGAAAAACTCAGCAAGAAATCTCCAACAATGCGCAAAAAGTGCCGCTTTATTGCCACAGAAGTGCACGTGAATGGAAAAGGGATAAGAAACGAATCCTTTTTTTCATGTAACTTTCTCCTTTTTTTACCACTTTCGCTGCGCATACCGAGAAAAAAACATTTACTTTTCCGCCAATTGTTTACTCAAAACGACAACTAAAATAAAATCCATAGGAACGAAAAACGAAACGAAAAAACGTTTTGCAAAAAGTTACACAAACAACACCAAGCAAAAAGACAAAGGTGGCATAGACAAGCGCTTCCAGAGTAAAACACGACACTCACCGTTTGAAATTCGCAAACTCGCCAAACTCCTTTCGTTGATTGTCACGAAATCCTTTCCCTTGCGTTCAGGTCTTTCCAGCTGAGTGGCTGCCGCTTTTCGCCGTTGCGAAGGAGTTGTGTTGCATGAATGCGCATGAAAAATGGAGGAAAAAATTACATGAACAACAGAGTTCGCAATCACTGTGAAGAAAAGTGCTCAAGTGTTGTTGTTGCTGTTGTTTCTGCTGCCACCGCTATTATTATGCTGTCACGCAAAATGTAAACAAATGGCAGGATTATGTAAACAAAGCGGCAGCACGAAAGAACAACACAACAAAAGTGAAGACGACAAAAAACGGGAAAAGGAGTAAAAAAGGCGCGCGGCTTATGGAACAAAAGGTGCCACGAAACGGGAGACAGCATTCGCGAAACACGCCGCCAAATGTAAGCGTGCAAAATTACACAAACTCAAGCACAAACACTAATACTTATTTACATTTATAAGTCTGTGTGTGTGTGAGTGCGGTGTATTTAAATTTTAAAAGGACACCCAACTGTGTTGGTAGGCGAGAAGGCTGCCTGCACCAGCATTTTGCAGCCGAAATCAGCTAAACGAAAGGCTCTCAGACAACAACTCCTTCGGCAGGCTAATCGCATTGTTCAACTCTTTCAAGTACAGTTTACGGCACTCACTTGGTTTGTTGTTGTTTGTAGGTGTTTCATTTGATTTCAGCTAATATCTGTTAGTGAATTTCAACAGGTTCAGCAACCAATAAAAACTTCTACGAATTTCGCCCAGTAAAAGGATTAAGCCGAAAATGCAAGAAATCCTATTCGCACTGGGCAAAGCAAATGGTAAGAGACCGCAAAATGCAAGAGAGTGGGTTGAACGTATACAAATACTTGGTGACTCGGTGGTGCCCGTCGACACACCGCAACGCCCACATGACCTTGACGAACGCCCTACATAAATTGCTAGTTACAATTAGCGCCGCACATTAACTCTTTGCTCCGATTCCGTAAACACAGCCGAGAAAAAAATACATGAAGCCCGTCGGAAAAAGTGCGCGAGCGTTCGACTGTTGGCGAAAAAGTGATCTACATTTCTGCTTATAGCAGAGCGCAAACGCGTTCCTGTCACAATCATTTCGCATAAATGCCATTGTCAGTTGGCCAGCTCAGCGGCTCGCCGAGCAGTCAACTGCTACAAAACGCCCATTTTTTCAACAGAAGGCGGCTAGAAGAATTTGTTTATTTGAAAAGTAGGCGATACCCCTTTACCTTAGCAGCTGACCGAAATCGATTGCGCTGTGACGCTTATTCTAATTTTAATCCTTTTAGTTGGTTTGCTTTGCGCCGTTGCACTGGTGGGCCATCCGTGCATGCGCAGGCAATTCGGGTCAATCACTTCGACAGGCAATTAGCATTACAGGCATGCGGAGCGAGGTGAAGCAAGTACAGGCCTGCTTACATACGAAGATGCGACGAGAGTTATGAGAGGAGGTTAATAGTTTGACTCAGTTTGATTTGATTTTGGTTTATCTAGCAGCGTCAGAGGTCATAACAACTCGTAGTAGCGGGTGTTATTTTAGCTGCATGAGAAGTATCGATATCGACAACTATGGTTTGACAGCTGAGAATACTGTTCCTTAAAGCTTGAGGAACGTTATTTGTTAGCCATTGAGGTTCGCAAGGTTGTTTTTTAGCCATTCTTAGTTCACTCGAACTTTGTGAGATGGTGCCGAGTCCTGTTGAAACGTCCATGCCACCAAAATGTTTGTCTAGCCACAGCAACCTTCAGAATACTTCCCGATAATATTTCGCATTTACCTTGACGACAGGCTCAATGAAAATGATTGGAGAGCGCCCATCCGCGGTCACAGCGGCCCAAACCATTACCAGTGGCGGGTGCTGCCTCCCAGTGGCCAATCTATGACTCAAATTCTCGTAGGAACGGTCTGTCAAATAAACCCTATCGTTTTTGGGAGTTTACGAATTGCTCAATTTGGAAAATTTTCTTGTCAGAAAACAAAATGTTTGGAAATTGACGGCTTTCGGCCAAGCGAAGCAGCTCCTTCGCTCTCTCAAGTCTGACTTGTTGCTGCTTTAGTGTGAGCTCATGCGCCTTTTGGATCTTCTAAGGCTTGACTTTGAGATCATTTCTCAGTATGCAGTGGTTGCTACGGTCAGATATTTTCCGTTCTTTCCCCATTTGATTGGCACTTCGTCGGAGGTTTCGCACAAGTCGCTTCTTCACCTTTTGCACTATTTCACGTGACGTTGCAGTGATGACCACCTCCATAGCGTTTCGCGAAGCTACCAGTATCCTTGTAACGAGTAATGGTGCGATAGAAAACTTAATTTGCTTTAAGGTAATCGCTACTTGGTCCTCTCTAACCCTATTGTGTGATCTTTAAAAAGCTGGTTATACTAGCTGGTTTAAGACTCGCTACATTCGCAATGTTGCCCAGAAAAGCGAGACTGAGCAATCTCAACCGTCTACTACACAGCGTCAAGCACCCGTATAGAAGGTGTCCGATTGTCTTTTCCACTTGCATATCCTGATAGCTTCTACAATAGTCATTGGATGGTGCCCCTACTACGATTCTTAGATCTCTCCTACTTGAATTAAGTAGACTCTTAGTGCGACCCATGCTCCATTCGGGTCCGTTTGTTTACTGATAGCGCAGGTGTACTGTTCCCAGTTGGAATTACCAACAGTAATGGTCAGTCTGTCTATTAAAATCTAACATTTTGCCAAGGACTTGGGTGGTCGGCGTACCCTAGTCCTGACTAATTAGGAGCCAGTAGTCCAATCCAGCTAACGCCTGGTTAAAGTGAAAAAAAATCAATCCAACAATATTTCTGTTTTGAATTATCGTTTTAAGTTCTCAAGCGATTAAAAAACACCCTATATACAAAAGTGCCAAATAAATATAATATTTATCACTTTACGAAAATGCCACATTAAATGTAATAAAAATTGGTAATTTCCTTTCTCCCGATTTCGCTTCTTAATTCATGCTCAAACTGACGGAAATGGACTTAAACAAATTTTGCCATTTTTTCACAGAAGTTATGGAAATAGCAAAAATGAAAGAAGTCCCTAATGAGATGCATCAAAACTTTATATAAGTCAACATTTTCTAATTCGATTTGCACAAGTGGGATATCTTAAAAATTTTTTTAAAGGGCCCTGCATTGAACTATTTGAAGCGCCAGTCTGGCACTCCTCAAGTAGCTCTAAAGCTCCGTTTTGATACCATTTTGAGACCTCCAACTAGCAGATATTTACAGCCAGCCAGAGCTCTTGATATAATAGAGAACACTGATGGAATTTGGGTTGGCGAACTGCCCCAGACTGTCGAAGAAAGGAGCACCCAGTAATCTTAGTCGTCTAGCTGGCAAACCCAGATATTTACAGAGAAAGTTTCCTTCTCTGAAAGGTCTCCACAGCGTCTGCAATGGGGGTTAAATGTTAACCCTAGCTTTTCCGCGTGTGTGCCGATCGCCCAGTGACCGGTAAACACAGATACGAGTTTGGAAATTTAATGGCGAGGAATTCAAAAGACTTGCTGAGTCTTTCTTCGTATGTTATACTGGGGCCAAAGGGTTTTCGAAATAGCACATGAAGAAATGGAGCTCCTTCTGCCCTACGCTTTTCGGAGAAATAATGGCCGCGTAGGAGGTCTCTGAGGCCAATTTCTTGTCCCTCTATGTTCCTATGTCCTGGAACCCAGATCAGAGAGATGTTACCTGCACACCCAAGAAATTTGATCTCCTCCTTACAAGAGTTTAGATTTTCCCCTCATTCCAATCCTGCCTATTTGGAAAGATTGCCCTCGCGCGACCCTCAAACTCTAGTTTGCTTTCTAATTTTCAAAATTTTATGCCATATGCCTAAGCTAGAAGCGTATAAAAATATTGAAAAACTCTTTCCTATATAAGATATTTTCAGCGTTGAATCTCAAAGGCTTCAGAAGTCATAACTGTTTGAAGATGCACTAACAAACCAAAAACAAAAAAAAAAAACAATTAACGAAATTAAAGAAAATAATTTCCCAAAGAACAGATACGGGAATCTGATGGCTGATTCCGCTGAATAGCGACAGCAGTGGATGTCATGGAGAATTTGGTCTAACGGATGGTTACACATATTCCTGCAATCCTTTGCGCGCACTCCAATCTCTCAATCACACGGCCCCCCCTACTAGCCATCCATAGAGCCTTATTGGTCTAGTAACCGCTATTTTTAAAATATTAAGAAAAATAACTCTGGTCATATAAGAAGACTTATTTTTAACTGATTTCGAAACTTATTCGGAAAATTTTTATTATTTTTCTGATATTCTTTTGTCTACTTTTTCTTCTTTGGTTATCTACTACTAGCAAATCGATAGTAATTTTTTAGTTCCTAATGGAAAAAATGTTTTGGAGAATCGCATTTTCTTATCACCACCTTCGGCCTTCATTTTAAGAATTTTACTACAGCAGCAGCGATCCCGAACTACAGACGAGGAGACTGAAAAGAATAACTCTCTGAAAGGCTATCTACTACCTCCCATTGAGAGGAAATTGAAATTATATAAAATAGGTACATTTCAGAGTAAAAACTTAAAAAAACCGACTAGCAAATATTACCGTGACTGAGTGGTCACGTGAGCCAAAGCCACAAGCACTCTGCAACCGTTTCACGCAATCGAGTTTTTTAATGAATCTTCGCGCTAAAAAATTACAAAAAAGACCAAAAAAAGGCCAAGAAATGCAAAGAATTGCCACAAAATAAAACTTCTTAGAATTTGGCAAAAAAAAAGTCATAAAATGCAGTTACGCAAAAGAGGAGCGAGTAGGCAACCTTTTATTTTACATCGAACCGAGTTTACGCAAAAAACGGCCAAACCACAGGGCCACGCGTATACACCCGCACTGCTGACGAAGCTGCTGCCTGCGTGTTCGTACGCCTGGGTAATTTGTGGTGGCAGCAGTTTCGGTTTTTTAGCGGACCAGCGGACAATTATTGCGTAAAAAATTTTATGGAACAAAGGCAGCGCACTTTTTGCGAGTTAATAGGCGCGTCAGCAGCGCTGTGTTTTTTTTATGCTTACGTATGTATGTGTGTATATGTATGTATATATGTATGTGTTGTTATTATAAAAAGAGACAAACAATTAAAAAATGACACGCGCAAAGTGGGTAACCAGTTCGGGCCAATGAAGACTGGCTGAAGAAGGGCATGAATTGGTAAGGAAAAAACATAAACTATTAACTCCGTGGAAAATATTTTTTATGCAATTCAAGGCTGCACTTAAAACCGATTCTAAAAACGCAGAGAATCATCAGAAACAAAAAATTGGAATTCAAAAAATTCGGCCTTTGACAAAAAAGTGTTTCTGCAGATTTTTTAGTTTGGCACTTACACACATAAACGAGATTTACAAAATAGTTTTGTTGAAGCGAGCTCGTCTAGTTAGCATTCCAAGAATCTTATAAAACAAAATAAGAATATCAAGAACGAAATGAAATGCATTTTGGGTCTGGCATGCGCTTAGTTTTTACATGTTTTGGAAAAAAAATTCTTGCATTATTCCCAGTATCAGCGTGCTAGTTGGACTTGAATTATCAACAAAAGTGGCGTTGAAATATTTACAATCAAACAGTTTAAATAAAAGTTCACTTTTACTGGCTTAGAAACGACTGGTTCACAAGGAGACGTAAGTGTTGTGTTGTCTTATGATGTGAAATTTTTAGCAATCAAATAAATCTTTAAAAGGACTTGAAACACCTACAACTTTACGTAAATTAAGCAGCCAATTTTGGTTTTTAAATAACTTTTTTACTAAATATAAAAATTAATTTGACGGACATCTTTATTTTGACCTTTACGCGTTTGATCATTGCTTATCTGTTTGTATACTGCAGCTGTCTCAGCTCACAAGGGTCAAATACCAATGACGTAGGGCGCTAATTGTAAATAGTATAATTCTTCTGATAGGGTGATTAATTATGCGTCACCAAAATCAATACAACCAACTATTTTTTAACTGTGTGAATCGAAAGGCTGTAACGTCTCGTGACATGGTTCAAAAAGTGAAGAAATGACTTGGGCAAAGTCCCCGACGAAGTGCCAATCAAATGCCGAAAGAACTGAAAATATCTGACCGTAGCATCCGCCGCATACTGAAAAATAATCTTAAAGTCAAGCCTTACAAGATCTAAAAGGCGTTTGATCTGACACCAAAGCAGCAACAAGTCAGACTTGAGAGAGCGAAGGAGTTGCTTCGCTAAAGTCCCCAAACGATAGGGTTTATTTGACCGACCGTTCATACGCGAATTTGAGTCATAGATTCACCACCAGAAGGCAGCACCCGCCACAGGTAATGGTTTGGGCCGCTATAACCGCAGATGGGCGCTCTCAAATCGTTTTCATTGAGCCTGGTGTCAAGGTAAATGCGAAATACTATCAGGAAAGTATTGTGGAGGTAGCTTTGAAGCCATGGGCAGACAAAAATTTCGGTGACAGACGACGGACGTTTCCACAGGAGTTCGAGTAAACCAAGAATGGCTAAAAAACAACGTTCCGAACTTAATAACGTCCACAGAATGGCTCTCAAATTAACCAGAGGCGAATCCAATGGATTATTCTCTTTGGACCATTTTGGAGAGGAAGGTCCGAACTAAAAGACTCACCAGTTTTGAGGCGCTGGAACAGCCATTGCCCGCGAATGGGCCAAAATGCCTGCAAGTGGCATTCGGACAGCTTGCGATTAATTTCTGGGCCGTCTCAAGGCCATAGTCAAAGCAAAAGGTGGTCATATCAAGCAAAAGTAAAGTATTTTTCGAAACTAAATTTATGGCCGTTGTAATTGGTAACACTTCGAGTGCCGGACCTTGTACTTTGCGATCTTTCTAAATTTTATTTAGCCGTTTAAAGTTTACAACATATCAGGTCAGTCCATATATAAAGTGCATTCAACAAGTGATTTTAATCGCGGATAATATGGGAAGGACGTGTTGTTTAAAAATAATATGGAATCTTCGAACGCGGATAAGAGGCATATTTTGTATTTTTTTTTATAAAAGTGGTAAAAATGCAACAGCTCCTGCTGCAGAAATAAACACTGTTCACGGAGAGGATACCGTGAGTGTAAGGACTGCGCAAAAGTGGTTTTCAAAATTCCGAAGTGGTAACTGCGACGTGGAGGATGCCCCGCGCGCTGGTCGTCCTGAAGTCTTTAACTCCGACGCCTTGCTCGAACCCGTGGAAGCCGAGCCAAGTTTGACAGTCGATAAGATAGCTTGGAGGTTAAATTCATCGCAGGGACCGGTTCACAGGCACCTGGTTCAGTTGGGAAAGGTTTCAAAGCTGGGAAAATGGGTTCCGCATAGACTTTCCGTCGCCAACCTTTTGCAGAGAGTGAATGTGTGTTCTCAGCTGCTGCAACTGCTTGAAAATGAAAGTTTTTTGAACCGTATCGTTATTGGTGATGAAAAATAGGTCCTCTACAATAATCCTGCTTGCAAACGTCAATGGTTAGATAAAGATGAATCTCCAGAACCGACCCCTAGAGATAGCCTTCACCCCAAGAAGATTCTCCTGTCTATTTGGTGGATATGGCTTGTATTGTTTAATATGAACTTCTGGAACCAAACCAGACGATAACTGCTGATTATTATTCCCATCAGCTATCAAACCTGAATGAGGCACTTAACAAAAATCGACCGTCTTTAGTGAATAGACGCAAAGTTTTGTTTCACCACGACAACGCAAGACCTCATACCGCAAGGCAAACATTAGGCAAGCTGAACGAGCTCGGATGGGAGCTAATGCCGCATCCATCATACTCTCCGGATATTGCACCTTGTGATTATCACCTTTTCCGTGGACTTCAATCCCATTTGAGTAACAAGAACTACTCCTCCAAAGAAGCTATAAAAAGGGATATCGAAGCCTAGTTTGGCTCCAAGGACAAACAATTTTTTGAGCAGGGAATTAAAAATTTGCCTAAACGTTGGGAAGACATTGTAAATAATGAAGGAAAATACATTATTGATCAATAAATACCTTAAACATATTTTTTTTTAATTTTATAACCACCTTTAAAAAACGCTCGAACTTATGGACTGATCTGATGTAACAGCAAGCTACGTAAGGCACCCCTGTGAGTATCCAAGCAGTTTTCTTTTCCATATAAGGATACCGCACTACACTGACAGAAATGATTTTTCCAAAGAGAGTTTTTAAATTAGCCAATTTAAAGACGTATTTTTTTATAATGCATACTTCATTATTGTTGTTGAAACAACACAAAATATTCCTGATAAATCTATTCGTCAAAGTGGCCTTATTCGACGTTTTTGTTCCTATTCGTGCATTCGAAAAAGATGAGTTCAGCGCCATCTTCGGCTGCATCATTGTATATGCATGTGGGGATTTTGGAAATACCCGTGCCCCAAAAGCATTTTGGTGTATAAAAAGTTACTTTACCGAAGTCCCTGCTGTACCATGTAGTGACGTCTTTTATTAGCCTACCCGCCCATCTGCCGCGTATCATTTCTCCAGCGGTCTTGCCATAGTATCATCGTTTCATCCTGTATTTCACACGTTGCAGATTTGCTAACTTCCTCTTCCATCCCCTCCTTCTTTAATGCCCACAACTTTTTCCTCTCAAGGTCTAGTAAATCTATCGGTATTGAAGAGCTTATCACTTGAGCAGCTGGGCTTGAAACTGTGCGGTAGGCAGACACGAATCTCAAAGCTGGCGTTTGTTGTACCGATGTTAGGAGCTTACACCGGTCATTATCTCCCATTTCCTTGCATGTCATCTTAGCGGCGTTCTCTGTTTGCTTGTCATAACTCGTCATAACCAATGTTCCAACTAATTTTTGTATTTCGGGAACCCTCTGGGGTTTATGGACTAGTTTGCGATCTCGCAAGTAATTTCTCATCCTGTGCTGTAGGTTGCGGTGCTCGTACGTTGCTTATAACAGTTTCTATTGCGCCTATTGTAGACTTTCCGCGCGACATTTCCCGTGCATGTATGGAGAGTGACTGCTCAGACTGTTAGTTCTTTGCCAGATATAAATCCGGTCGTTCCGAAAGCCTAGAACCGACTAGCATATAACGTCCTGTCTGAGGTATATGTCCTGAGCCCTGGTTGTCTAAGAGACTTTGAGGCTCCCACATTCGGGCCCATATGGCAACATTCAAGTGTGTACGCATAAATCTCAAAGCAAAGCCGGCAACTTAGCTCAGGCTTATTTGACTGATGAATGCGGAAATGGCTTCGATGGTGGGCGGTTAAGTAACCAGTAAACTACCTAATGTCGGTCCAACTTAACGACTATAAATATTATTTACTGAACGGGTAGCTAAACAAACTCAATACGGCTGGAAGACGGCTAGCCAATGTAAAAAAACAAAAAATACCTAGAGGCTTGTCGATTCTTCGCTTGTTAACACGTCGGCATTCTCGTTACCTTAGATTTCACAAGCCCAAAAAGTTGTATTTTTTTTTTGCCGATAGAAGCTGAAGCAGTCATGAAAGGAATGCCCAATTTGGTGTGTGTTAACGAATTATATGGCCATTCCCACATTTCCGTTTGATTTACATATAAGATCGAGAAGGTGTTAGTTCGAATGATTATATTTATGCAATTATATAATTGGATGTTACATCCTTACATCGCTTACAGGCCAAGTTCCTCTTCCAATGTGAATTCTGCGTCTTTTTTTTTGCTGCCAAATTAAAGGGGCCTACAGCTTTATGCCGCCTCCGACCGACATATGATTTATGGGGAACTTTTGCATGGCAAAACTATACTCGGGGATTTCCCATTACCTGCCGAGGGGCGACCGCTATTGGTGTAATTCTTTTTTTTATCACTTTGGTGCTTCGAGCCTTCGGCGAATTTCGAATCTCTGCATATCGGAATGCAGGGTTGATGAGCTGCTTCCCGGTAGCACGCACCCAGACGAGCTATCCAGATAAGATGAGCACATCTTGGAGCCTCAGTGTTCAAATACAATCCACGAAAGGGTAATCACTTAGGCACTCATCTAACCTAACTCTCCGCCAGACTAAGATAATTTAATCTTCGAAAACACCTTTGAATATAGAAAATTGTGATTAGATTAGATTATAAAGCCGCTCAACTCTAGTAAAGGAACTAATATAGTTTGCGAATCCTTTACTGTAGAAGAAAAACCTCTTTACAATACCTACTTCAAACAAGCCCTGAATTTGTATGGGTTTGTGCACCATTCGGAAGTGCGTGAAAAACCAAATGATAGAAGAAGTTTTTTCTAATAGAAAAAGCTCCACATAAAAACAAAAGGCCTATCTGCTGTCCGTTTAAAACGATGGGTCCCACCATTTGTGGAGCAACATTAAGACGCAGACCATAAGTGGGAGGAGAAAGTCACATAACCTCATTTCAAATGATAATTCACGAACAAAAATATTTCACTTCGGTACATTTACCTACTACTCCGCCTCGCTTACAGCTAGATACACCCTTTATCAAATACTTTCAAAGACTTTTTAACGATTGCTTCGACCATCAGTGGCACTTAGCAGCCACTAATTTATCCGCAATGTAGGCAAACCTTAGACAAGACAGAAATGAAGAAAACTTTGTCTGCCAAGCAGAACAAGGAAGTGGAGTGAACTTTGCAAACAAAAACAACCAGCGACAAAGCGGCCAAGTGTCAATCCCATGTTAAATCCAATTCCAACTTAGAACGCCCGCCCCCAAAAACACCCAGCACTCAATGAGCTCGCCAAGCGAAGACGAATGGAGGTGTTAATCCTTTATTTTATTAAATCATCACATTTCGGCGGTGGTAAGGAGCAAACACGCTAGCGCTTCGGTGAGAATCTTGAAGACAGAAGGAAGCTTAGTTAGCGCCGCGATGGAACAGAGTATCTCATGCGAACGCGAAACATGCCTCAATGTAAATTAATTATGCGAATGTGCGCGTGTATTTGTTTGTCGTGGGAGCGCAGCGGCGGTGGTGTGCGGCTGGCGCTTTCTACTCGGCTAGCTGCTGCTACGACTGTTCAGGAGGATGAGGAATCAGTTATCCGAAGGATGCTAACGAAACTTTGGTGCGATGTTATAAATTATTCAAAATCAGCAACCGATTTGTGCACAGCCGAAGACAGACAAACAGAAGAAGGTGAAAGTGTTAAAGAGTTTAAGTTGGGGCGCGCGACAATATTACCTCGGTCTAGCTAAGCAGTTTGTCGGGGGAGGCGTAGAGCAACAAATTATGTCAAATGCATAGTTGCGGAAGTGGGCCGGCTTGAGCGCAGAAGTATACGACGACACCTCATAATTAATTCACGCCAAGGAATTAAAACAATTTGCAGCGCTGCCGTTGTCTTTGGCGAGCGAAAACTGAAAGTGAAAAGTGTTAGCCCCTTCCCTTCGTCCTCATTATGGGCGCTCCTTCGTACTTCTTGCAACATATTAATGCGGGAGTTATCTTTATTCCCCGGACATGTGTCGGTTGGTTGGTAGAAAAGGGTGCAAATGTAATTTGAAGTCTACTTTTGGGGATGATAGCGTCTGGCTAAAGGGTTGATGAAGGCGCTCTAGTGGCAGTGAGTAGCAAGCAAGCAAATACATAACGCATTTCAAGGGCAAGATTTGCAAGTGTGAACGCATACATACAGACACCTTTGTATGTGAGTCACACTCACAGTTAGTTGGGTTAGAAAGCAGCTTGAAAGTTTTTCGTTGCAACCACATAAAAATCTCTAATGCCCGTATCAATCAGTCGGTGCGTCAATTGTGTGGCTACTCACATGCAATATACTCGCGGTCCAGATATCGCAAACTAGCGGCTATCAGCTGTTTACTCTTTCCACACTGCTCTGCGTTGAGCGCTCATAAAACGCTTATTATCCGGCAAATGCGCGGCGCTATGCTGCGCGTAAAATAAATAAATTTCCAAAGCGTTTGTAATGCGGCGAGATTTATTTATTTTGAGCATTTAGCGGATAACCAGCAAGAAAAAATTCGCGATTACTTTGTTTTTTGTAGCGCAACTCTTTCCTTTTCGGTGTTTTTTTTTTTTTGGTTTCCTGTTTTTTTGCTTTTTTAGCGCGTTCGAGCGTTCTGCTTGAAATCGCATCTTTACGCTGGGATTTTGCTGCGTGTAGGCAGCAATAAATTTGGCTAAATTGACAGTCATATAAAATGAAAAATAAAAACAGGAAAGTAAAGTCAAGTGAAGCAGCAAAAGGGTTACAAAGCAACCAGTTACAGGCGATTCAAAGTTTTTTCCCATCATTTGCCAGCGCACGCGTGTGTTTGTGTAGTTGTTGGAATGCGCTGGGACATGGGTTCGTCGATAAAGGCTAAGCGATATTCTAGGCGCTTAAGTCTACGTAAATGATAAGAACAAATCGGCTTGTAATGCCACAATTTATTTGACTTAAGTTGGTGCGTTTGCTGAGCTGAATTGATTTCTCTGTTGTATTTCTCTCGTGGTTTCCTATGAATACCCAACGATTTTATATTTAAATAAAACAGGGAATGATTGGAAGCGGAAATTTATTCAAAGCTTGGCGCCTATGCACTTCATAAAGAAACCGCGTGATGACGCACATATTGAAATCGATGGTAAATGCAAAGAGAGAGTTGAAAAACTTAGATACTTTGATCTCTTCATCAGCAGAAGTTTTGACACTTCCGTGGCAATAAATGACCGAATAAGCGCAGCAAACAAAGCATTCTTCGCAAACATAAAATTAAATAAGTCTGGATTGCTATCGAGAGCTTAAAAGATGAAATAGTTACATAATGAAATGAAATAGGTGTCCTCAAACGATGAGTGAAATACACACAGAGACGCTCAGAGAAAACTATAAGTGGACGGAATTGATCGGACTGAAAGTAAATCCAGATAAAATGGGCCTAGTAATAATCACAAGAAAGTACAAGATTCCTACCTGGTCACCACCGATACTTGAAGGAATTGAATTAACACTTAAAATATCGACTAAATACCTAAGGGTTAAGGGGTAACACCACTGTAGAAATTTCAAAAAATTGATTTTTTTTTATAAGCTTAAAAAATTCTTTGAACCTTTTAAAATACAGAACAAAAAGTTTTATACGTTACCGAAGTCTATTTCATAAATATTTTAAGCTTTTAACCAAGCGTTAGTGACTGCTACCTAACGACTTCTCCAAATTTCCAAACTTTAAACGCGTTTTTCTCAAAACACGTTTTCTGAAATTGGCACGCAGCATAACTCAAACAATTTTAAATATTTTTAATCAGGTTTTTCACTACGTCTGTATAATAACCTTTTTAAGAGAAGAGCGTCGGGGATTTTCGATAGATTAATTTAAACGATTGTTATAATTATTTAAGTGCCGTTTTTTTAGTCCAAAATAGAGTTTTTTCCTTCAAATGCTTGCTAATTCCACAAAAATAAATATTTTTTAAATCCCCTACGTGTTTCTCTAGCTATTCTTATCTAGATTAAGAAAAAAAATGTTTCTTTGTTCCAGATTAAAATTTGCACCCTCTGTGCTGCGTGCCGCGGAGCTCCTTCAAGAGAAACCACATTACAAAAAAGTCTCCAATGCCGCCATTTTGTAAAATTTTTCGATCAAACTTTGTAGTTTTGTATTTTAGTATATAAGTAATAACTTCCCAAATCAGAGTGATTGTTTTCCCTTTCCTTCTATACAAAAAAAATCTTTAAAAATCGTGTTTATTTTACGCGTGTACAGTGGTGTTACCCCTTAATGTATGTAGATAGTAAACTGGCTCGGATCGGTATACTTTTCATCTCTGAAGGATATTGCTGACAAAAGTTTAAACCGTTTATTAAAACTCGCCAAGATCTTCACCACGAACAATGTTTAACACGACTCGAACAACAATGGTAACACTACGGACTCTTATGGTATATGTGAGATCTGCCAGATCAGCCAGATATACCTTGCTTATCCAAACCTACATAATGAAATACTTAGATAAAAAGAAATACTAACATACAGCAGCGAGGTAAGGGTACTTAAAACAACGACATTGATACTGAAGTTTGAGAGAAAGATACTACGAACAATATATGGTCCCTTCAGGTGGGATGGGGAAACATATCAGATAAGATATGTCTGTGGATTTCCTAATCCTGACGGAGCTACTGGTATTGCTAAATGCCGATTTAGGTTTGCGAGAATATCAGATTCAGACTTCACGACATAAAAGCAACTCCTTTTGGTACTATGGAATACGACTTTGAAATCGAAGAAAACATGGTGTGTGACGATTCGCCTTCCATAGGTATTTTCCAAGAATTGGCGCCTTGCGAACAGCTGTCAATTGTCAATTGGTCCAAATCTAAATCCACCTTATAAGGTTGAAGAAATTGGTTGATGGTGAACCTCAGTATTTCACACGAAACGCTCCATAGAATCTTTTAGGCGATATTTGGAAGATTATTTCTACGGCCACCATAGGCAAATGGGTTGGTGCGAGACTACCATTTGGCGTACGTAGATTTGAATCTGCGTGTATGAAACACCAAAATAAAGAAAATATTTTTTTTCTTACAGTGATCACCCGTCGGCAGGCAATGGCAAACCTCGCAGTGTATTTCTGTCTCGAAAAAGCTTCTCATTAAGAGTATCTGCCGTTCGGAGTAGGCATAAAATTGTGGGTCGCTCAATTTGTGGATCAACATCAAGTCGCACACCACAAATAGGAGAAGGAGCTCGGTCGAAGACCCAAAAAGGGTGTTCGCGCCAATTATATATTTTATTTTAATCCTGCGGTAGTTGACACTGATTGCGGGATCGCCTTTTTATGGATTTATGTGGATTAGGCATTCAACCATATTTTGCGAAGGAGGCGATGCATGCAGCTTAGATTTTCCTATGGTGAGAGCCGTTTGAATAACTCAGCCCGCAATTTGCCGAGATCTACAAAAAGTTTATGGAGATGCTGCTTTAAGTGAAACAACGTGCCAAGATTGGTTCCGTCGCTTCAAAGACGGTGATTCTAATGTTGACGACCGTCCGGGGGAAGGAAGACCAAAAACCTTCGAAGACGCTGAATTGGAGGCATTGCTCAGTGAGGATCCGTGTCAAACGCAAGAAGAGGATGCTTCAGTATTGAGAGTTACCCGCCAATCCATTTCCAAGCGATTGCATGCTTTGAAAAGGATGCAGAAACAGAGGACTTGGGTTCCTTATGAGTTAAAACCAAGGGATGTTGAACGTCGTGTTTTCGCCTGTGAACAACTGCTCCAGCGGCAAAAAAGGAAAAGTTTTCTTTATCGCATTGTGATGGGTGATGAAAAATGGATTCAGTACAGTAGTCCAAAGAAAAGAAAGTCATGGGGACTGTCCGATCATACTTCTACGTCGTCACCTCGTCCGAATATTCACGCTGCGAGGGTTATGCTATGTATTTGGTGAGACCAAGTTGGTGTTATTTATTATGAACTGTTGAAATCAAGCGAAACCATCACTGGGGATCGGTATCGAATTCAATTGATGCGATTGAGCCGAGCACTGCGCGAGAAGCGGCCGCAATGCGCGGAGAGGCATGAACAAGTAATTCTACAGCATGACAACGCTCGGCCTCACGTTGCCAAACCCGTTGAAACCTACCTGGAAACACTGAAATGGGAAACCCTACCCCACCCGCCATATTCTGCAGATATTGCGCGGTTCGATTAACACCTGTTCTGATCGATGGCAGATGGTCTAGCTGACCAGCAGTTCCATTCATATGAAGACATCAAAAAATGGCTTGATCCGTGGATAGCCTCGGAAGATGAAAAGGTTTACCGCTACAATATACGAGATCTACCAGAAAGATGAGAAAAAGTAGTAGCCAGCGATGGGCAATACTTATTAAATTTTTTTTTTTTCTTTGGTTAAATTTTTTTAAGTGTTTCAGAATTTGGCTTTAGTGATACATTTTTCCGATGCCAAGTATATAAACTTCCATTTCACGCCACCTTAGACACTTATTTGCTTTAATATCATAAAAATATGTGCGTATGTAAGTAAATTAAAAGTATCCTCCCCATTTTCCCACAAACGATTGGAACCCTCAAAATTCACATTGTAAAATATTTTCACTTTGCTGCATTGGGTATTGTGCGCATCTATAAAATAGCAGTAAATAATAAAACAGTGGCTATGACCAACTCATCACGTCACTCACCGTTGTCCATTATGACTGATTGCTGCCGCTGGTCGATGGGAATTATGATGGCATCTTCCATCATCGCGCATAAGCTGGTAGTTGCAGCAAATCAAACACAAATGTGATGCACACACACAAACACATGCATACATACATACGTATTCACAATTACAGTTGCCCAGCGCATTTCATGTGTCATTTACGTGCGTTTTTTATTTTATTATTTTTATTTATTTATTTTTTTCAATTCACCCAAAAAATATGTAATTCTATACTTTCTCAGTATTCAGAGTCCCCATTTGAGGAGCGCAACAGCAGCTACTACTAGGTTCAACAAAGTATGTATGTGAATGCGCATGTGTGTTGTTGCATTTCCATTGCATTTGTGTCCGCATCTCCGCATTTGTGTTAATTTGCCAGCATTCACATTATTTTTTTTTGGCATTTTGTCAACGAACAAAATTTGTTATTCGGTCAAATGCTGATGGTTTTTGTGTTAGATTGACTGCTTTTCGGATGAACTGCCGCCTAATGGCGTAACAAAGCGCGCGCAACCACTACACACACACACACACACGCACACACACACTTATATTCGTATGAAATCATAGAAAGTAATGAAATATTCGTATGATTGTTGTGGATTGGTGGCGGCTGAGTGTTGATGACTGGTCACCCGCTGATAGTTGGTACTAAATGCACAGCTACTGGCGTCGGCTGGTATCGAAAATGAAGCGTAACATATTTTGTTGACATTTTAATTAATTTGACACTCGCAATATGGGATTTACTATATTTTTCCGTATTATTATTATCCGTTTAATTCGAGTGCGTCCCGTTAACTGAAACCATCCCTGGCTTTGGTCAGAGGCTGTGGGTGCAGCAGAAGCAAAAGTTGAGGCATTTGATCGGACTTCGTTCACTTATTAAATGCAGTCCAAAACTAACTGATGTACTAAGTGACGGATTACTTTAAGAGTTTATTTTCTAGTCTAAAAAAAAATATATAGTAATTGCCTATAATTCTACTACTACTCATACGTTAGAGTGTTTTTGGGATTAGCTGAGTTTGAAAAATAACAACATGCGATAAAAATCAACTTTTTTTTGTGATCCAAGAAAAATTTCATTCACATGTGAAGCAATATATTTTGTACATATCAATTTAACTTTTTAATGAAACTAAAAATGTCAAAGGACTATATTTTAAAAACTATCGGAGGCCGCTGTTATGACCGAACGCATTCGAAACCCCGACATAAAACAGCAAAATGAAACAAAAATTTGTTTCTAGAAGCGGCCACTCTTCGGCAGGCAATGGCAAGCCTCCGAGTGTACGAGTATTTCTACCATGAAAAACTCCTTATAAAAACGACTCGCCATGCGGAGGCCGCATCAAACGGTAGGACCATTTGTAGAAAAACATTAAGACGCACAGCACAAATTGGAGGAGGAGCTCGGCCAAAAAAAAATAAATGATGTAAGGAAAAATGAATATATGGTTTTATTTTCAAACGAGGACTTAATTCTTACTATATGGCATAAATATGGGTAGCAAAGGAAAAAGTATAAATCAGGTTAGGTTAGGTTGACTTGGCTGGCTGAAAACCATCATATAGACCTATAAGTTCTTAGTGGTACCAGATGGAGCTTGACCTTTACAATGGAGCTTACCCTTATAGTAGGCTTTTTGTAATAAGCCCGCGTCTTTTGCGAATCTAAGTAAGCTCTGAAGCTCTAACCCCGAGAGACATTCTAACCTCTCATATTGTAGAGCTCCTAAACATTTCGGCTTCTAGCTAATGCAGGGAAAGAACATAGAAGGTGTTCAAGATTTTCCCTCTCTTTCAGTTCATTGCAAAATCTGCAGCTATCATTGTTTGCAATTCCTATCTTGTATGCGTGTGTGGTCAACAAATTGAGGCCTGTCAGTATATCTACAATATTTCTGTTTTCCTTTCCAGATAGGGCTAGTACGAATCTGGCGTATTTGTCTGCATTCTATGTACACATGATTTTCGCCAATTTTCAAGTGGCCTCCTTATTCCACCTCCTGTCTATCCGTGTTTTCATGCCGCAGCGATGTCATTGTACACCTTATTTAAAAGTTTCAGTATGTCGTTTTCTTGTCCGAATTGTATGTAAACAGCGCTTTTGGCAATCTCATCTACAATTTCGTTTCCTGCAATGCCCTTTTGTCCGGGTACCCAATAGATGTGTAACCGTCTGTCTGCAGCTAGTCTCTCAATTGCGTATAATTTATTTCATAGGAGGAAAGCTCAACTCTTTTTTACATAGAAACCCAAACCACAAGTCGTTCTTGGGATATACAACGTAGTGGTTCTACCTGGTTTGATGGGAAGCTCCTCGGAAGGGCTAAAACTCTCTAAACTGGGAAGATTTCAAAAGACGGCTTGTATTGGCTTCACCGGAGCATGTAGAACTTGTACAAGTGCAGCCTTTAATATCACTTTGCATTTCCTTCCCATCGACTTTCACGATATTTCCATCGCTACTCAAAGTGCAATCAAGTTAAAGGAGCTTGGTCTCTGGAGACAATCTCCATAGGGGCAGAGTAGAATTTTTAGACATTTCTTGACACCGGAGTTTGACGGTCCAGTCTGAGCAATCTTTCCAAGTAGGCGGGGTTGGAACAAGGCTAAAATCTGTGCCGATGCTGGTATCTCTGTCTTCACTGGTTTTCTCTAAATCAGTTAATTTAACTATTTCCTGTAGACTTCCGAATAAAGCTAGTGTTTTTCAGGCAGAAGTCTTTACAATCCTGCAGTCATGCAAAAAGCTTAGGGAAAGTGGGAACGAGGGCGATATTAACACTTTTTTTCCGATAGTCAAGCTGCGTTCAAGGCTCTAACGACGCCATGGTGCAGATCCAAACTGGTCAACTCCTGCAAGGAGGAGATCAAATCTCCCGGGCATGCAGCTAATGTTTCTCTGATTTGAGTTCCAGGACATAGGAGTATAGAGAGAAATGAAATTACTTGATGCGCCTTCCAGAAAGAGGTCGACTGAATTGGTCTCAGAGGTTTCCTATCCGTTCATCAACATCCCTTTGGCTATTGTTAGAACTTAATTCGCTGGAAAGTCAGACGTGATGGATCTCCATTTCTTCGAGTGCTATTTCGAAAACTCTTGTGTGTTCTTGGCACACGTTAGATTGGATATTTCGAATTGTTCTTCTCGCTGTTTCCGTCCTCTTTTGTTTGCGGTCGAGAAGCTCCGCGTTCTTCTTCGCCTCTTTTGGTATTTTGTTTTGTCCTCAGCATTTTGTAACTGTACTCTTCCAGTAGCCTCGTTCTTCGTAGTCTCGCTAAACATAAAGCTTGCCTTCGAGTACTGCGGTTTTAGGATACTGGGTATGGATTTCCCTCTCTTTGGTCTCGGCTGATATTTTCCGCTCAGCCTGGTCGATGGTCAGGAAGGAAACTTCGAGTTTATTCGATTTTTTGTTTTGTTGCAGTTGATGTTGACTTCATTCAAACCATAGTTTGTGCCCTTTTTTACAAAGCAAGGCTACAGTTACTCACTCAGGCGGCCAAGAATCGATCAGGGAAGCTACGTTCACGATGCACATATTTGAATTCCCTGCACATTCAGCCTTCTGCGCGAATTGGAAGTTGGATGAATTTTAGTGGTCAGAATCTCCCCAAGGACCTGCTCGGTATGTTTGGACCTAGACTGGCCTAACTCCTTGGCTAGCTGACCCTACTTCAGCCCACATCTACTAACTTAAAGGTCTTTTGGTTTGAATTCGTATCATCACAAAAATTGAGAATCTCCAAGTCTTCATTGTGGTAAAATTGAGGTGAAGATCTAACTCAATAAATGAAGTATATTTCACATTTGAAGGTGCGACACCTCTCTAATTGCGTACTGTACAAGTTTGGGAAGATCCCTGATTACAAGTCCCTCATCATCTTCAGCGAAGAAATCTTTTTTTCGGTAATGTTGGAATGTAATTTTTGTGCAGGATTGTATGGACTTGATATTAGTGATATGTGGATGCAACAATATGGTGCCACATGCCACATTAATCTATTCAAATTTAGGTGTAAGAGAAGTTTGGTAATCGCATAATTCCGAAAAACTCTGCGGTCGAAAGTTCAGCTCGTTCTTGCGATTTAATGCCCTTGAGTTGCTCTTTATGAACGGCGTTAGGTCGCTGATTCGTGCCAATAAGCAGACAATATTAGAGCAATTCAAGAATAAAATCAAGTTCAAAATTCCCAACGTTCCACCCGGAGTTAGAGAAAATTGGTTTCAAAGTTTCGATCGTAGTGATAGTCACAGAGCTTCCATACTTCCATATAAATTCCACCCTTTTTGGGTGTTTGGCCGAGCTCCTCCTCCTATATGTGGTGTGCGTCTTGATGTTGTTCCACAAATGGAGGGACCTACAGTTTCAAGCCGACTCCGAACGGCAGATATTTTGTATGAGGAGCTTACGGAAATACACTCGGAGGCTTCCCGTTGCCTACCGAGCCATCTGTGGATCAGGCCAACTGCTGATCCCCTGTTACTCCACAGCGACCAGAGCCAATAATCGGAATCAGTTTCGCAGGAATCATGAATTTGATCAGCGATTACGTATGCAATTTATATAAAGAGCGATGGTCCTGTCTAGAACGCTGCAGAACTCCAAAGTGTTCTGTGACAAGTCCGAATAGAAAACTGTCAAACTTTCTGCTAAAACTTGGAAGGAAAGACTTTCGGTTGATGCTCGGTATTATTACAGGACACAACCCATGGGTTCAGCATATGACCCCCATTGGAATGATTGAGGACCCTATATAATTACCTACCTTGCTTAGAGAAGCCGGATAGCACTGAGCTTTATCTCTGTGAGTGTTCTGCCTTTGCTGGAGCAAGGCTACGAATGTTGGTTTCAGATGTTGTGAAAATGAGTAATATTCGAACTCTCAAACGGCAGGACACTTTCAGATTTACAAAAGAATCTGAAAAATCCTCACAGGATTAGTTATCTCTGTCTCTCTCTCTCTCTATTCTTTCCAATCTCGTTCATTTTGTTACTTCTCTCCTGTCTTTCTTGAATTTCTACCCTTTTACTTTCCAGAGCTTTGTGAATATAATGAGCTTTTTAGCCTGAATGTTAAAGGAGTTGCCATTCTCTCGTTGCTTCTAGGCTCGCCTTCTTCAAATCTCCATGCATAGCTGCTTAGCTACCCATCGCTGTGAAGTCATGCGAAGAACAAAAAAGGTACTGATTACTTTAAATTCACACATTTGGTTTTTTTTTTTTGTTTTTTTCTGCAACAAAAGTAGTTTTTTTTTGTGCCACAAAAGTAGTTCTTTTTTATGTAGTCGAGACTGCGGTCAAAAAGTGTGCCCCTAAAAAAGTCAAAGAACTTCACAAAAAATTCATAAAGCAGTGCTCTAGTTTTTTACCAATTTTTAGTGCGTTTTTTGTTCTTCATTCAGCAAGTTTCATGGCCTTGACTTACTAATGCGTCTATTAAGACTGATCTTACGTAATTTGCAAAAATGCACAACTATGATTACATTGTCCAAAAGTGGCCTTCGCAGAATTTGGCTTTGGTTGCCAAACTAGTCCGATTTTTTACGTACGTCACATTGTGAAGTCGCCCATTCTTTTTTATAACACAATTTTTTCCATCGAAACAAGAAACTACCACTGCTAAAAATCCATAGTTAAAATTCGCACAAAACTGAAACACAAAAAAGTACCCATAAAAATTTAGATCTAGATCAGGTCAGTCGCTTCCATCAACGAGAAATTCAGCATGAAAAATTGCCAAACAACGAAGTGGCTTCGCGGCTGTCAACAGCTGGTGTGGCATAAGAAACAAAAAATCACACACAAAAGATGCTGCAAAAATGAAGCGTGAAATGGAATATAGGACACCAAAAAAAAAAAACAAAAAAAAAATTGGCCAAAAAATTATGCTAAAAAGTCACAGACACACACACAAATACAAGTACGTAAATTTGCAAGAAAACTCACCGGAGACTAAGCGAGATAACAGCGACCTAAGGAGGAGATTCGCAGAAGCGCCTGAGATGTTTTTTGTTTTGCATGAACTGAAAAAAGTCATCGAAATTGTAGCAGGACACGAGCATTGCGACAGGGTCAGCCTACTGCGCACAGCCACAGCGATTGTCCTCCCGCTGATTCGGTCTAGTTTTTTAAATCTTTGCGTCGTGCAACATTTTCGAAATTTTGCATGTGAAATGCGAATACGAATGCTTGTGAGCCGAAGGCAACAACAAGGACAAAAAACAATTTGGCTGTATATGACTTATTCTCAGCAGCAAAATAAGCAAAAAAAAAAGCAAGAGCAGGAAAAACTGTGAAAATTTCCATATTTATGCAATAATGTCCTCATAAAAAGAAACAAATAGGGTCCCCCGTGTTTTGTCATAATTTTCGGAAACAACATTTAGTGGCATGGCCAATTCGGAAGCAGTTCGGGGCCGTGAAATTCAAATTATTTGTAGGTGATTTTTTGTGGCGAAAAAATATTTGTCAAGGGCGATGAACAAAAAACTGCTCTAAATTTGGCTAAAAAACTGGAGCGACCTAAAAAAAAGTTGAGACATTTTTTAAGTGCGGTCATTTTGGCATTACCTGGGTGTTTTGTGGGTTTTTCTTTTTTTTTTTGAATTTGTTAATTTTTCGTCTTTTATGTGGCTTTGGGCGTGCAAATAGTAATTAATTTTGAAAATTAGTAAATCATCTTTTTCTTACTTGGAAGCTGACAGTTGAGAGAGTACAAATAAATTGCTGATATACGATAAAAAAAAGTTGGATATTACAAGAATCGGTATAAAATTGGCATTTCAATATATCTCATGTTTTGATAAATACGAGATGTATTCAAAAAGTATCGCGAATTTTGTGTTTTTCCAAAAATTATTTATTTATACATTAATATCTATTTTGCCCCCTTCAAAGTAATCCCCATGAGATATTATGCACTTATGCCAACGTTTTTTCCAATCTTCGAAGCTCTTCAAAAAATCATTTTTTTTTTCATCTTGTTCAGATCCTCCTTCGATGCCGATGCCGTCTTTATCTCGTCAATCGTAGCGTGGCGTCGTCCTTTCATGGGATTCTTCAGTTTCGGGAACAAGAAAACGTCATAGGGGCCATATCTGGGGAATACGGAGGCTGTGGCATCATTAGTGTGTTGTTTTTGGCCAAAAAGTCGCGCACAAGCAACGATGTGTGAGCAGGGGCTTATCGTGATTCAAGAGCCAATTTTTGTTCTTCCACAAATCCGAGCGTTTCTGGCGGATTGCTTTGCGCAAATCGCACATAACTTGCAGGTAATATTCCTTATTGACCGTTGTACCCTGTGGCAAGAACTCATGATGCACAACACCCCTGCAATCGAAGAAAACGATAAGCAAAACTTTTACATTCGACCGAACTTGACGCGCTTTTTTCGGTCTTGGTTCGTGCGGTAGCTTCCATTGAGATGATTGAGCTTTGGTTTCCACGTCATAACCATAAACCAACGATTCGTCACCAGTTATGACCCTCTGGAGCGAATTTGGGTCGTCGCGTTGGGTCAGCAGAGTCCAACATCTCATTAGCAATGTTCATGCGATGCTGCTTTTGGTCAAAATTGATCCAATTGATATGTCTAGGTCCTCAGCAACTACTCTAACGTCGATTGGCCAATACAATTTTCTTCACTTCATCAATGCTTTCGTCTGTTCTTGAAGTGCTCGGGTGTCCGGCACGCTTTTCGTCGTTCAAATCTTCTCGGCTTTTTGAGAACATTTTGTACCACCGATAAACGTTTGGTCCAAAGTAGCTTCTCCTTATGCCGCAGTCAACGTTCGAAATGCATTCGCGCACTTAGTTTCGTTTTTCACAAAGAATTTTATCCATCTTTTTGAATAGGTAAAAAACGAAGACGAGCCGAAATATGTGGAAGCAAAACAGCTGTTAACAATTAACTGAACACTCATAATGGCCGAACACGTCGGCATGAGTGACAGACATGAGTACCAACATATCGCCACAAAAAAATCGAATATACATAACCTGCGAAAATTCAAAATTCGTGATACTTTTTGAGCACACCTCGTATAAGTGACTGTGATCTGATTCCTTTCTCTTCTTCTCTCGCTTTTTTATTGTCCTTGTTTTGTAGGAATGCAAAATAGGCTATTTTACATATTTTTTTTCTTTTGTTCAGCAAAAATGTCCTAAAAATAAGAATAGTTTCTTCCATCCAAAGAGCGAAATTCTACGAAGGCCTCTATTGTACTCCTAGAACGCATTTGTTGTTGCGCGGTTTGTTAAATTGCGTAACGCCGCTGAGTCAGCTTGAAATCTGGAATTTGCCTATTGGCTGTAGCGCAATGATTTTGCAAAAAGTCAAGGCCAGTCCTTTTGACGAAACAAAAGCAAAAAAAAAATGTATTGAATGTAGTAAAAAGTGGAGCAATGTTTTACTTATAAGTATTTCATGTATTTTATTATTATTTATTTTATATTTTATATTTTTTTTATGTTTGTGATTTTATGATTATTTTTATTACTATGATTGTTTTTGACCACAGAGTAGAGTAAAAGGAGACGGATTAAGAGTAAAGAATTCTGAAAGAAAGTTGCAGTTTTTTCCTCTTCTTTAAGTTCGCTGGCTCTGGAAAAATATGAATTTCAATCTTTCTCATTATTTGTAGATACCATCTGAGTCTTACATAGATCCGAATTGCAGCTTCCATTGTTGTTGCCAAAGCACTAGTTCCAAGACTGAGTTTTTTTTTGCCCCTCATTCTCTAACTTGTTGAGCTTAGGTAACAGCAGACTAATATTGAATATTCTGCGAAATCTTTTAGTGAGCTTCACAGCTTTGATAGGGATTATTGTTACGATTACTTTGGCTACCACAAGTTCAGGTTTTTCTCACTTGTATGACATCCACTTATCTAGTAAATTTTGTGGCGATTGAAAGAATTTCATGAAAGTGATTTTTCACATAGTTCATTCGATACATTACACTTTATTCGAAATTAAGCCATTTTCCAGTACTTAAAATAATCCAGCTCCTTTCCTGACTGGCGAAAGTATTTGCTTGTTCGAATAAAATATTTTTCCCTCCGGCCATCTCTTCAAATTGAGGAACAAATAGTAGTCCGAGGGATCCGAGTGAGTCAAGTCTGGAATAGGTGGGAAGCGAAATGTGTTTGATCCCTATTTTCAATAATTTTGCGACCACAACTGCTGAAAATTGAGCTGGTTGTAGTGATGGAAAAGGAAAATCACTCGAGTCCTTCGATTCAAACGAAAGCCAAACACAAAGAAATAGACTGAAACTTGGTGTGTGTTCTTCCAAGAGATGATACTAACTAAATATAACCTCCATATGCGACAGTTCTTTAATTTTTCACGGACTTTTCAGATGACCCTTGCAATTGCTACTTACTTTGCGTTGAATGCCTCGCCACCATCTCAACCTAATTTAACATAGCATAAAGACTTAAAGCGCATTCACTTGCAGTATGCAAGGTGGCGCAAAATTAATCACCCTTTCGGAAGATTTATAATATTTTTGATATTTTGTTGTAGGTCATTCATGAGGCAAAAACACCATCTAGAGAGATCAAGGGCTATCAGAAATAGCCGGCGAAAGAAAGCTTGACCTTGTCATTGGTGCTGACGCCACTGCTCATCACTCGGTATGGGGTAGTACTGGCATCAACGACAGAGGTGAGTCACTTCTTAACTACATAATTCAAAGTAGACTGTGTCTTGCAAATCGGGGGAGGAACTGTCTGAAGCACTTACCTCGAAAAACGTGCTCGATGCAACTATCTTTACGTATGATAGAACTATGATTAGGGACTGGGAGGTTCTGGGTGAGCCCTCGTTCTCAGATCATAATTACATCAGCTTTCATATTAACTTCCATTTCACACAAATCAGCAAATTTCTGAGGAAACCCAGAAGTACTAACTGGGATCTTTATGGAAAGATTCTCACTAAGAAAACGGGGGAAAAATGCATCAATAAATTCTCATGAAGACGTAGACGTTTTGCTTAGCAGGCTTACAAAATCTCTTGTCCGCCAACACGAATAAAACGCGAATCTCAGACTCTTCGGTGGAAGAAGGAGCTGGGCGCTAGAAGACAATATGTTAGCGAAACTCCCAAGATAGCGAGGTTGGTCGAATGTGAGGTTATTTTGGAAGAATATAAAGATGTACTTAAGCTCTTTAAAAAGGAGATTCGTGTTGCCAAAAGAAACTCCTCGAAGGACTTCTGCGCAGGTATACAAAAAATGGTTGAAGTGGCACGGCTTAGAAAGCTATTGTCAACGCACACTTCTGTAAGTACCTGGTATATACCTATGAAATGAGACTTTCAGCTATTAGTCCATAGATATCGTTAGGAGTATTTTTAAACCTTCCCAAATGTCTTGTTTTTTCGTCTATCATCTGTCAACAATATTCAGTTCATTGTTTGTTACGTTTCATACAACAATGCATTTTGTCGCTCTTAAAAATGTCGAATTTCGTGCCTTCAAACTACGATTTGCGGACATCGTTGATTTTCTGTTGTCAATTGAAGAAAAACGCTTCTCAAGCTCATCAAATGCTTATAGAAGCTTATGGTGGAGATGCTCTAAGTAGAGCACAGTGCTTCAGGTGGTTTGAAAAATTCCGAAGTGGTGATTTTAGCGTGGAGAACGAACACCGTGGCCGGCCACCGAAAAAGTTTGAGGACGCCGAATTGCAAGCATTGATGGATGAAGATGATGGTCAAATGCAAGAAATGATGGCAGAGCAGTTGGGAGTGACCCAAAAAACCATTTCCAAACCTTTGAAAGATATGGGCATGATTTTAAAGGTCGGAAGATGGGTGCCGCATGAACTGACTGAAAGGCAGCAAGAGAACCGAAAAACCACTTGCGAAATGCTGCTCTCCCGGTTCAAAAGGAAGTATTTTTGCATCGGATCGTTACGGGTGATAAAAAATGGGTGTATTTCTCCAATCCCAGTCCCCCGGCCACAAGCCCAAAACAATGACCAAACCAAATCGCTTCGGCCATGGCAATGCTGGGATCAGCGTGGCATGATTTGGTACGAGCTATTAAAACCAGGTGAAACAGTTGACGGTGCACACTGTCAACGACAATTGGCCGATTTGAACAGCGCTATACACCGAAAACGCTCAGAATATGCCGATCGGCGTCACAAAGTAATTTTTCTTGATGACAATGCACCGCCACATCGAACAAGAGCGACCCGGGAATTGGTGAAGACGTACGATTGGGAACCGCTGGTGCGTGCGACTTACTCACCAGACTTGGCGCCTTCCGAATATCATTTGTTTGCATCGATGGGCCACGCACTTTCCGAGCTGTGCTTCAATTCTCACGAAGAAGCCAAAAAATGGCTCGATGACTGGTTTTTTGGCGCGACATCCACAAATTGCCTGAGAGATGGGAAAAATGTGTCGCTAGCGATGGTTATTATTTTGAAGATTAAATTTGTTCCCATTTTTTGTTAATAAACGTTTGAAATTGAAAAAAGTCTCATTTCATAGGTATACCCCTATGATTTCGGCACTGAACCTTGCAGGACTTTTAGGAAGTAATTGGACTTAAAGCTCACATAAATTGTTGACCGAAATGCATGTAAATCTAACTTATCTTAATACCAGTAGAATTAAAATTTATCGTTCAAAATTTTTTCTGAACATTAAATTATTTAACTACGCATTTCCACAAAGCTCACTGAACAACTTAATTACCGCCAACAATTTAAAATGTTCAGTTAATAGTCAAGTTGAATGAGTTATTCGCACAAATTCACATCGACGCAGAGCATTATCAAATGTGTGTGTGTGAGTGTGTGTGGAAAACTGTATCAGTTTGTTTGTGTGCGATATTAAATCGTGTCAGTTAATCAAGCATTTTGGCCAAGTCAATATTTTTATAGCGGTTTTGTGAGTTGACAAAGTTTATTTTTGCACAGTGGCCTCAACAGTGGTCGTCGGTTGAATAGTGGGTCGGTTGCTTGATTGGGTTGGGCCGACCAGTGAACCAGCGACCAACCAACCAGCCAGCCAGGCAGTCAGTCAGCCAACGAAGCGACCAACCAACCACGGTTAACCAGATAAAAGGCCACAAAAATGCCATAAAATGCCAAACTAAAAATAACACACCAACACAAGCACGCTAGCGCACAAATACATACAGAAATATATATACACACACATATATACAAGTAAGCATATGTATGGGCAAGTAAGCATATGTATGTACATGCCAAATGTAGTTATGTATTCACAAATTCACGGTAAACTTTAAAAAGTGCTACCTACCGCAATATTTGCGCCACACACCCAAACACACCCAGTAATGATGCGCCCACTGTGGCGCCCAAGTCGCCCTTTGTGGGAGAGCAGCGCAATGAGTTTTGTGTGGGAGAAATATAATATTTTCTGAGAGCATTTTTTACATTTTGCCACATTCAGGCTGCCAAAGAGCGCCAATTGGGGTGGCCTAAGAGCGCACAAGAAGTGCGCCCAGTTGCCAACTCTTTGAAGCGTTTGGCTTTGATGGGGGTAATAAAAAGTAATTGTTGGGGGGGAAAAGTTAGAAATTCTATGCCACTTACCACAAAAATTATATCCATATTTCGAGAAAATAAAGCAGTGCTTTTAGTACGCGCTGAGAAGGACAACCAAATCAACCCTTAAAGCAGCTGCTTCAGCAGAGGCGAACTAATGCCAACAAAGCAGAAGTAGAAGGGGTTGCTTAGCTAAGCAGGCTGCTTCCTCTTCTCCGTAGGGTTTGCAACTATGATGCGCTCGGCGAATACCCATAGCGACGTATGCCAAACCAAAAGCTGAAACCGAATTAAATATAATAATAAAAACAGCAACAACAACAACAAACACTAAGAGTAGCCCACCAAGCCAAAGAGTAGAGTGACTATCAGTCATTGAAATACTTGAAGCAAAAAAAACAAAAACAAAAAAAAACCAAAGAACCCAAACAAAATAACAGTTGTGAGCAGCAGCAGTCGCAAAGGGGAGGAAAAAATCCAACCAACAAGCTACACCGCACATAAATGTTGCCGATTATTGCCCCTTTTCGAGTGTCACAACAACAGCAACAAGGCAATACAGGCGCTTCTCACGCGCTAGCCTTCTCTTTCGCACGCCCAACAATGGCAAATCGCATGACGAAGGGTTCGCTCTCTTTGCGGCTGTCATGGCGGCCACAATGGTGGCGGTTGCAATTGAGTAACTACTGCGGCATGTTGCCCATACACCCCGCGGTATGGAAATTTGCATTTTTTGTTTTTTGTACGTTATTGCCACCCCAGCCATTCCATTTGGCGGTGAGGATGCGGGAGTGCTGCTGCCACTCGACCCTCCTCCATCCACTGTTGCAAAAGAACAGAAAAAGAAAAAAATACTAGTTAAAGCAGAAACCGAAAAAATATGCTGTGAAGCAGTGAATAAAGAGCAAACTCAAGAAGAAAAAAAATAAAAAAAGATAAAAAAATGCTATCTACAAAAACAAAAAAAAAAGTATTCGCTTCAAATCCCTGGACAGCGCTTCCAGTGCCTCATTGCAAAAGCATTAAAATCATGCACTTGGCCATAACTTCGTAAATATATGCCGTTACAAAAGCAACAACAATAACAACAACAACAAAAGGATGAGTTGCGCTTGAGTAGCGCACAATGCAGCAAAAAAATCAAACCAAACATAAAGCGAAAATAAAGTAACACAAATACTTTTCCCACTGTTCGCATTCATAGCAGAAAAAATCAACCCCATTCAGCGAAAAGCTGAAGCCATAAACCGAACCAAAAACCAAACCAAACCAAAACCAAAACCAAAAACCGCCTCATGAACCAACAGCACCACCACCCCGTCATTTGCCATCGTCAACAATAGTAACGAAACCAGTATCTGCGGCCTGCATTCACACACAAGAAGCAAAGCTCTTTAGCGGAAAGCTGAAGGCTGACGGCTGTAGAGAAAGAAGGATTAGACAGGAAACGGCGATGATGAGGTCGAGTGGCGAGTTTTTAAAAATGGCAATGAACAGTGTGAGGATCACAATGCCGTTACTAATAAACATATATGCACATATACACACACACATGCACACATGCATAGAGGCTACTTGAGGCCGTGGCTCGCTAGATAAGCGCTGCCGGTTGGTGGAGCGGGCGAACACTCGAAACTCGCAAACGCTCAGAGTAATCGTAGAAACATACGCCAGGCTGAACGACCGACCGAACGCCCGCCCGCCAGCCTGTTTGACATTGTTGCACGAGTATAATGAAGCGCGTGTTGCAAAATATCCAATCCTGCACTATCACAAACACACCCCTTCACGTGACCACCTTCTAAGTTTCGGATATGCAGAAAATTATTTGCGCGTATTTTCATTCATTGCGCATCCAGATAGTAATGCGATTTCAAGTATACGCTGTATGTATGTATGTACAAATGTGGGCCTGTATGTGCATATAAAGGGTGCCGCACGCATGGCCACAATAACAAATTCTTTGAATTCCCTATTTGCGACGGGCCAAGCGTCGCAGTCCCAGCAGGCGCGCCACCCCTTCTTTTGTTGCATTTACGTACGGTTATATGATACATATACATATATATAGTTACACCCATGCATATGCATTTACATGTTTATGATTCATGGGCTTGCCGGTTGCCGCGTAAACTAACTGCTTATGGGTGCTCGACGGCGGTGTTGTAAGCGGCGTCCTGCCAGGTTTGGTATTTCTTATTTCATATTTTTTTATGCGCTCATTTGTTTTACAATAGTTGTTATTGCTGTTGTTGCAAGCAAGCACACGTTTGTGTAGATATGTTGCATACAACGTAGTTGCATCAAAGTGAAATATGGCGCGAGTTGCCTATCGGAAAGTTAACTACGAGAAATTTTTAAGATATGTTTGTTTTTCTATTATGAAATATGCGTGGTGTGAACTTTTCAAATTTTGATTCCCGATATTTTGTGTGGGTGTAAGTTCCCGTGTTAGAAATGAAGGCACCATTTTTTCAAACAATTTTTTTTTTTATTTTTCAACATAGTCTCCTTTAAGAAAAACACACTTCTTCTAACGCTCCGTCCACTTTTATAACCCCTGTAAAAATAGGATTTGTGGAAATCTCCAAAATACGCTTCTGTCTCGGTGATGACTTCCTCGTTTGAACTAAATTTTTTTCCCGCGAGCCATTTCTTCATGTTTGAGAACAAGAAAAAGTCGCAGGGAGCCAGATCGGGTGAATACGGGGATGTGGCAACAATTCATAATCCAATTCATGCCGTTTAGCGGCAACAACTCCAGATGAATGTGTTTGTGCGTTATTGTCGTGCAACAGCGCCAAATGCGGCCGTGTTTCCTTCAATTTTTTGTGAAAGCGGTGCACTAACTCGATGTAATATTGTCCAGTGATCGTTCTTCCTTCTTCTAAAAAATCAACGAGGATGACGCCGTTTGCATCCTGAAAAATCATCGCCGTGACCTTTCCAGCCGATGGGACTGTCTTCACCTTCTTTGGAGCAGATTCCCCGCGAGAAATCCATTGTTTTGATTCTTGCCTAGCTTCTGGTGTGTAATGATGAATCCAGATTTCATCAACGCTGACAACGACGCAAAAATTTCTTCGGATCTCACTTAAATTGCTCCAAGCACTGCTTCGAAGTTAACAACCGCATCTGCTTATTGTAGCTTTTGACCAATCGCGGCACCCATCGGGCCGACAATTTTTTCATAGCCAACTTATTTCGACACACCTATGGCCTCTGTTACTACGATCAGCGAAAATCATGTCGTAGACTTTTTGAATGATTTCCTCAGTAACCACGTCTGCCAGGTGCCCTGGTGGCTACTCACCAAAAACAGATGTCACAGAGCCCTCGTTTAAATTCGTGGAACCAATATCTAACTGTGGTCAAAGATGGTGAAGCGTCGCCAGAGATAGCATCCAACTTTGCTTTTATCTCCCATCCAAAAACAAAAAGCGAACCGTCCATCTGCTCATCTTATCGAAAATCTCGAAACACGTCTAACTCGAATAGCTTCCACAACCAACCGTCGTTTGATAGATGGCAGCGCACGATGCTAATACCAACTTCCTTCAGGAACGCCCTCTGTCTTCAAACACGGGTGCTTATTTAACCGCCCTCCTATTAGCTTAAGCAAATATTAACACATTCCTTTACCAAAAACTACTATCCCGGCTACAAAATTTCTACACCATTGGTCGCAAATGACTCGTGTGTAAGACTAAATTTTATATGAGTGTTGCCACCTTTTTTATTAGAAATTTATATAATTATTACGGCATGCGTATCAGCGCAAATAAGAAAATTCTATCAAAATCTAAAAAAAAAAAAATATTAATAGCGTTGCCACCTGAACTTTTTTGCAAAAATTGTAATTTCTCATCCATTTCAGTCAGTTATTTAGACATAGGCTTCAATTGAAGGCGCTGATATAAAATTACAAAAAAAAGATATTGGTGTTGCCACCTATTTTTTTGGAAATTAAGAAATTGAGAATATATTCATTGTGAAAAAATATATATACAAATATCAATGTCAAAGTAGATAAACATAACTTCCATCCAGTAATATTTGTAAAAGGCGTGGCCACTTATTAAAAAAAATAAACAATACTGACCAGTTAAGTACTACAATGTGGATATTACGCAAATTATGATTGAGAACGTTTTAATAAAAAAATATTTTTTATAGACGTTGCCACTTATTTCTTAATTCAAAAAGTGTTGAGTTTACCTTATAATATAAAGTATGCACGTGAGGGATATGAGCGAAATGAAATGGCTCATAATTAAGCTAAAAAGGGACAAACATGCCTCTAATTGGGTACTGAACCTTTCTGTGAATTTACAACAGGCCACATTAACGAATTTCTGAGAAAGTGGGAGGAGAAAAAATTCGTTGAACACTGGCGAAATTCTCTCGGTCAGCGGCAAGCGAAGCAATTCCTAAAGCCTCACAGAGGAATTTCCCATAAGCTAATTTCGCTCAGCAGAGTAGACTTAAGACTTTTAACTGATTACTTGGCAGGCCACTGTAGTTTGAGATATCACTTAAACAAAATTGGTCTCTCAGACCATTATCATTGCGCTTATTTTCCAACAACTTTTACGTTATTTCCATCGCTACTCAAAGTGCAATCAGGTTGAAGGAGGTTAGCCTCTGGAGCTAATCTCTCAAAGAACATGAAAGCATTTAAAGGCAGTTAAAACCGCATTTCTCTGAACTCCGTACCGACCCCTCTATTCACAAACTGGAGTTTGAAGGTCGTGCCAGGGCAACCTTTCGAAGTAGGCAAGGTTAGAGTGAGGAGAAAATCTGTACCGATGCTGGTACCTGTGCCTTTCCCTTAAAAAAAATTGTTGTTGCTAACTTGTTTGTAGGTATTAGATGTATTTTAATATCATTTTACATGCCAGAGACGCCGCTAGCATTTTACAAAAAAATAATTAAAATTATCTTCTTTGAAAAATTGTTAAGAAACAAGAAAAAAAACAGCATTTAGTCCTCTTAAATTTCACATATTCTTTACCCAAACCAAAGTACACAAAATTGAATAAAAAGAAAAAATCTCTATTCTTTCATCTCGCTAACTACGCCACCAACTGTATCTCTTTCGCATTATTTTAATGGCATCAAAAAAAATTTGCATAACGCAGTTCATGAAAATAATTTATGCAGATACATTCGGTCACACATACATGCATATCGATAGGGCGCACACATCTACGCGTCCATAAGACTAAGTAAATCACAGCGTGCAAACGCAAATGGTGGTTTTTCCAAAAGCGAGGGAAAATGTACGACAATGCAGGCGACCGTCATTATCGGCTGCGAAATTTGATACTTTTCAATGATATGCTCGCATTTTAATAGCTTTCGGCCATCGGATGATTGGCACACAAATTTAATGATTCCCACACACAAACTTATGCATAAATGTACATACATACACACACACACTTATTTGTAGTTCATGCGCAACTTATGTATGTATGTAAAATATGTTATAATAAGTAGGCATTTGAGGGGTGTGGACAAGGGTAAATAAATATGGTTAGAAGGCGAAGCAAAAATGGCTTCCGCAACGAGCAACCATTATTTATGAAATAAGTAGTTGATGAAACCAAATTTTTTAGCAGAAGTTGTTAGAGTATTTTTTATATTGGAATATTAGGGGGGCAAGCTGCGAGCGTCTAATTTAGAAGTGTTTTTGTCCCATTTAAGTGAACTGACTATCAACATTTTTTTCTAACTTTTCGGCGCATATTTTTATAGAACAAACTTGGTTTAGTTCTAAATTATTTAATTTATTCATGAAAACCAGCAGCATCACTGTTTGAGCCCAACAATTATGACAAGGTTCCGAGTCGCTGGTACTTGGGAACGAGGAATAATATCTCACATTCGTAACTTAACTTAATTTGACTTAAGAACTTATAGATTTTAAAACTTAATCAGTGTGGACTTAAATTGCGTAACTTAACTTGATATTTTTTCCAATCTATTATAGAAAAATTAATTTAAATTAACTTAAGAAATTTTAGATTTTCAAACTAAGTTAGTGTAGACTTCATAAAAATAACTTAACTTAGTATCTGACCTAATATTTGGAGAGCTGTGTTAGCGGTCAGATAAAACGTAACTTAACTTACCTTAAGAACCAGGAAGCTTTAAGCTCAACTTAATATTTTGTTTTACCTGTCATATGGAAATATGTTCTAGGAGTTAAATGAAGCATAACTTAACTTAATTCACTTAACTTGAGTTAAAAATCTTAAAAATTTGTAGATGTTAAAACTAAGTTAGTATAGACTTTATAAATATAACTTGACATAATATTTTTTCCAACCCGTTATATGGAAAATTAATTTAACTTGACTTAAAAAATTTAAAAACTTGTGGATTTTGAAACTGACTTTATGTAGACTTAATCAACATAAGTTAACATGACATAATATTTCACCTAATATTTGGAAAGCTGTGTAAGCGGTTAAAAAAAACTGAATTTAACTGGAGGCTTTAAGACTCAGTTAGTATGGACTTAGCATCGGTAACTTAACTTAACTTAAGCTGGGTTAGCGATTAGTTGAAGCTTAATTTAACTTAAGAAATTGATGAAGTTATAAATTTTAGGTTTCTAAATGTCTGTCTTATATAAATGAAAAGCGATGAGAGCATCGGGCTTGTCATACCTTCGCTTTTATAATTTTCAAAAATAAATGCATGTGGAAATTTGTTTCGATTCGAGTTAATTTTCAAAAATCGCTTCAAGCTAGCTTTGCATTGCGAAGGGGAGACTGCCCAAAAGTGGTTCCGGAATCCTCCAAATCGATACAGTTAAATATCTTGGAGTTTACCTTGATCGAAGGCTAACCTGGAAAGTCCACATCAAAGAAAAGCAGAAGCAACTTAAAATTAAAGCCAAAAAAATGTATTGGCTTTGGGGTCGATACTCCCAAGTCAGTTTTGACAACAAAGTGCGCCTATACGAAACTATATTAAAACTTGTCTGGACTTGTGCTATTCAGCTTCGGAGTAGAAACTTTGTAGGAATTTTGCAAAGGTATCAATCGAAAGCCGCCGTAGCCGAATGGGTTGGTGCGTGATTACCATTCGGAATTCACAGAGAGGTCGTTGGTTCGAATCTCGGTGAAAGCAAAAATTAATAAAAACATTTTTCTAATAGCGGTCGCCCTTCGGCAGGCAATGGCAAACCTCCGAGTGTATTTCTGCCATGAAAAAGCTCCTCATAAAAATATTTGCCGTTCGGAGTCGGCTTAAAACTGTAGGTCCCTCCATTCGTGGAACAACATCAAGACGCACACCACAAATAGGAGGAGGAGCTCGGCCAAACACCTAACAGAAGTGTACGCGCCAATTATTTATTTATTTTTTATCAATCGAAAGCCCTTCGTAAGCGCGCCTTGGCTCATTACTAATGCCGAAATTCATAAAGATCTTTGAGTAACTTTTATAAAAGATGAAATAGGAAAATTAAGTGGTGCTGATATCCATAGATTACATTACCGCCCTAATATCCAGCTTTAAATATCCTAGAAAATATATTAGTTTAACTAATAGAAGACTGAAAATATATCATATTCTATATCTCCCACATAGAGTTTAAATCTATTTATTATAACCTACATATTTTAAGTAAAAAATATATGTATTTTAAGAACTTTTATAGCTAGTATAGCACATGGGCGGAAAAGTGCCGGGCTTAATAAAGAAAACACGTTTCCTTTTGTTAAAAATTTGCTTTTATTCATCAACGTAATTGACATCAACAACGCAATCACTCCAGCGCCGCTCTAATATTTCAATAAAACTTTTGTAGAACGCATCATCTTTTGCCTTAAAATAGGCCCCAGTTCTTTTGATATCTTTACGACGCCAGCTAATTCACGTAACTACACTTTTCGATCATTCAAAACTATTTTGTGGATTTTTTGATGTTTTGTGGTGTTACCGCCTCATTTTTGGTTATGGTCTCTAAGATAGATTGCAAATAATAAATGAACACAAAATTGTGATAATGCGACATTTCATCGATCGGTACTTGTGCGTAATTTTATGAGTAGAAATCATATTTTAGCCACCAACTACACCCAGAATTCGCCTAATTTTATAGCATGCGACTTTTACGTTTTCGAAAAAAAAAAATGTATTTGTCAGTCAAATGAAAGCGTTTTGTGGACGTAGAAGCCGCCTAAAAGACTTCGGCCGACATTCCGAAGGAAACCCCAGTCGGTGACTTAATTCATTCATTCGAAATGCCCTTAAACCTTAACAAGCGTCACGAAACTATAGTTATTTCTTCGCTACTACATTAACTTACTTCTTAGTCTACATTCAATTTAGCAATGGCCCTCTATAATTCTCAAACACTTAATAGTAAACCTATTATCACAATCGAGTCCTATTATGTGTCAGAATCAGAATGAAAACATAACTCAGCTCATAATTGGATTTTGATCCAACTGCAGATGTGTTGACAAAACAATAAAAATCACTTTGAGCGAAAAAAGAAAAGATACTTAAGAAGAAACAACACACAACGAAAAAGAAGGCTTCCTCTTAAAAAATAATAATTCAGCTCATAAAAAGTAGATAACAAAGATCCAGCCCAGCGATCAGGCTGTGTAACAAGCGCGCGGACGTTCATGTACTTGGGTGTGTTTTTGTTGTTATATAAAAACAACATAAGAGCATATAAATACATACATATTTGAAACATATTCTTTTATATGCACCTACATATGTGTGAATGTGTGCTGGTATGTGTGTTGTTAATCGTACTTATCAAAATGGTTGTCAGTGTTGTAGGAGCCAGCGGCCAGAAACATTAGAAGACAAGTATATGGAAGTGCTGTAAATACATTTGGATGTATAAGTATGTATGTATGTATGCGTGTATGTATGCACGTATGTATGTATGTATGTATATATGTATGTATATATGTATTTATGTATGTACATATAAACCGAATACCGCCAAAGTCTTGCGCCAGCAGCAGCTGCTCTGTAAATTAAGAAATAACGCGGCACGTTCGTTGCAGCCAACAACAAAACAAATAGTGTCATTCATACAATGCAACAATGCACGTCGTAAAAGGAGCGGAAAATGCCGGCGAACGAACAATGTTTGTACATACAAACACACATAAATGTATACATAACTATGTAATATGGGCACATATGTGCATGTGTGTGTGTGGGCATTACATTTGTAAGTAATAAAAAGCGATTATTTGCTACGAATTGTGTCAATTTTTGAAATTTTTCTATTATTCATTTTTTATTAAATCTTGCCTTTTGGAAAGATACATATGTGTGTACATATGTGCGCCGCATTCTCATTTGTTTTTTGCTGCTGTGAATTTTCTTGCTGTTATTCCAAGCCGACAAGCGCTCCAATGGCATGCGTTTAAAAAACGAAGTCAGCCAGGAAGGAAAATATCACCTATGCACATACACACACACACACGCGCACAAACACATACTCTTCCAAGCACTTCTCTCTCACGAAACAACAACATTCAAGTAAACCAGCAGTAACTAAAACTGCTTGGCACTACTTTACACCAACTCTTAAGTAGCAGAACATATGCCATAGAAGTATGTAAGTGACACATGGACACACACACACACACACACACGCATCCATAGCATGCTTAACAGGCATATCCCTTCGACGCGCGCTACAACATTCTCAAATCCCCCAATTGCATACAAATGATTTTAAAAGGAGATCCATTTATGGCGCACATACCTACACACACACACACACATGCGCCTACATTCGCATGCGATCAAGCCCTGTAGGGAGTAAAAAACGAGTTAATAATATGCATGCACCGAATTGCATGCTAAAGCTGATAGCGCCCTACTTCACGGACAGAAGCTTAGTCTACGATACAGACTTGGGACCAGATATCTTTCGCTGAAACTTTCTCTCAAACACTCCAAGCGTCGCTCATCGGTTGTTGCCATCGCCCACGCTTCCGCGCCATACGTTAGGACGGGCATGATGAGAGTCTTGTAGAGTGTTAGTTTTGTACGGTCTTATAAAAAATTGTGCCTGGGCGATTAAGTTTTAGGGCTCGTACGATCCTTTCCAACATCAGGTTAAAGAAGTCACACGACAGCGAGTCACCCTGCCCGGAACCTCGTTTGGCATCAAACGGCTCGGAGAGGTCCTTTCCAATTCTGAAGGCGCTGCTGGTGTGGAGCAACGTCATGTGGCATAGCCGTATTAGTTTTGCGGGTATACCAAATTGAGACATCACGACATTTAGGCAAATCCTTTCCGGACTGTCGAATGCAGCTTTGAAGTCCACGAAAAGATGATATGTCGATTCTCCTTTCGTGGGTATTTTCCAAGACTTAGCGTATTGTGAATATCAGGTCGATGTTGGACTTTCCAGGTCTAAAGCCACACTGGTAAGGTCCAATCACTTGGTTGACGGTGGGCTTCAGCCTTTCACACAATACGCTCGCTAGAACCTTATAGGCGATATTTAGAAGACTAATCCCGCGGTAATTGGCACAGATTGCAGGATCGCCCTTCTTATGGATTGGGCAGAGTACACTTAAATTCCAATCGGCAGGCATACTTTCATCCGACCATATTTTGCATAGGAGATGATTCATGCACCTTACCAGCTCCTCGCCGCCATGTTTGAATAGCTCAGCCGGCACTCCGTCAGAGCCCGAGGTTTTGTTGTTCTTTAGCCGAGTTATCGCTATTCTCACCTCGACATGCACGGGTAGCGGAACTACAATTCCGTCGTCAACGATTGCGGTATCGGGATCTTCACATTCTCTATGACATGCGCAGCTGTCACCGTTTAACAGGCTCGAGAAGTGTTCCCTCCATAATTTAAGTATGCTCTGGATGTCAGACACCAGATCGCCGTCTTTTTTCTAATAGGTATCGAATTTCTACTGTATGTAAGTTTCGGCAGTACAATAACAAAACCGAACTTTACCAGACGGGCACCAGTTGCGAGCGGATCAATATTCCTGCAGGGCACACATCTAAGAAATGTTGCAACTTTCATGCAACCAAATGGACCACGAAATAGAGGGGGATCACAAAATTCAAAAAAGGGGCATATTTAAAACAGGGAGAGGAAATTAAAATGACAACAGCAACTAGCAAAGAAAAAATAGCAACAATTATAAGTGTAAGTATGTCAGACTCTAACACCCACACGCATACATACACAGAAAACTGTATTTAAATAGACATTGCAACGACTTGCGGGCCTCCGCATTGTTGTCGTGTTGTGGCTTATTTAGTGGGGAGATGAGTGAAGTGGATTGGCGGGCGATGGAGATGATAATGGCGGGGAGTAGCAAAGGAGCGCAACGCTGCCTCAACACTCAGCAACGCCAACGCAACCAAACAAACAATCGAGTTCGCCACCATTGTCACCGCATGGAGTGGCAATTCCAGTGCGTCACAGGCGCATAAAAGCAGCAGTAGCAGTGGCAGCAACAACGACAACAACAATATCGCTATCACACCATACCAACAGCACCACCACCACCACCAGTGCCATGTGTAGGCACACATACACAAGCGCCATGTACGCCATCGCTCTTCGCTACACCCACAGCACCACCAATAACAACAACGGCATGAGAGGCTACAAAGAAGGTGAAAAGAAAGAGCGAACAATAACAACAACGCCAGCCACTGCTGCAGCCACAGCAACAAGAAAAACTCAACTATCCGTCACCGCTGCCGCCACTGAGGTTGCACTCAAAAGGAAAACACCAAAACCGCGCTGCCATACGTCAAATCGGCAAACGAAGTGGTCACAGCAACAACAACAACACACACAAACACAAACACGCATACCCAAGCACATGAACAAAGCAGTTGTAAGAAGAAGTCGCATAAAAAGCAGAAAACGGAAGCAAAACAACGCTCGAATGCCACGTCAAATGACAACAGCTGGCAACAACAACAACAACAATATAAATGAGCACAACAACAAGCACAAATGGTTTTTGGCGTATTGCCTGACGCTTGAGTTGTCACATTAGAAGGGAACGGCATGACAGCCGGAATGCGCCAATCTCCATGTGCGCGAAGCAGCCGCACGAAGGAGCGTAAAAATGTCGAGCGACAACAAAAGCAACAACCACAAAACACTCCACACACACTTCACCAGCCGTCTGTCACTCGTCATTCAACACGGCGCACTCAACTCGGACTCATGCACTCATTCCCCTGCGCGCCACAGCGCAACAACCCCACGACACATTTTTTCCCATTTACTTTAGAACTCTGGAAAAAGTGTAAAGAAAAAATGTAAAAATTTCCCTCACTCAAAATGTTTTACTTTCCAATGGAAATGTGGGATATTTCTCATTTTCACTCATTCCGATCGCTTTTGTTGTTTATTCGGTTTCCACAGTAGCAGCGCTTGAATTGTTGCCGTTGTTGCTGCTGCTATTTTGTGGTGGTGGTTGGTCGGTCGGTTTTCTGGTTGCAGGCTGTTGTTGGTGGTTTCTGCTGTTTCTACCTCCTATGGCCGCACGCACGCACGCACACAACCAAAGCAAAGCAAACCAAACAAACCACAATTCACTCAATGGGCGACACAACAACAGTTAGTGGTGAGTGTAGAGAAAAAAGCTGGCAAAATAAAAAAGCGAAACATTTAAATGCGGGTCCTTGCGCAAATTTCCCACACAGCCTGCGCGTGTATTTGTGTTGGTGCGTGCTTGTGTGCGCTTGGGGAGAGCACGAAGCTCTTTTTTCTCAACTAAATAAAAATAAAAAAATAAAGTGTGGAAAGAAAAACATTTTACTCCTGCTATAATCGCTGGATTTCCCCTGTGCGCAGGTGTGCGTAGTAAAAAAAGAATGGAGGAATGGGGCGGCCATGGAGAAATATTGGCGCTGTTTCAAAGGATTTTATTTTCATTTTTTCTCGCATTTACTTTTTATATTTCTTTTTTTTCAAGCTTTTGTCTCTTCTTTGGTTTCTTCTTTCTATGGCTTTCTAGGTTGGAAAAAATCTCTTTTATCCTTTGCAATTTGTTACATTTCTCTTATAAAAACCTACAGATAATTGGGAGCCAGAAAAACGAAATTACTTGGGATTTGCATGCAAATGCGTAAAAAAAAAAACGTTTCTTTAAGTCTTAAGAAATATCTTCAGTGTACTACGTCATATGTATGTGGGCAGGTCACTTGGCTATTACTAAATTTTAATACCTTTTTTGGGTACCTAAAAGAGACGAACTAGTTTTTAAAATAATTTTCAAAAATTTTTTTAATGATGTGAAGTAGGAAATACTTGGAGAAAAATCGTATTTTCGTATTGCAGCTATACAACAGCGGTAAACAAACAGACGATCAGTGGAGCGCATAAATGTCAAAATAAAAATCTTCATCACTCAAATTATATTTTATTGTGTTTAGTAAAAAAGTAGCACGGACTGTAGAGAAATCTCTGGGACTGTAGAGAAATCTCTGGAGGGAAAACAATTCACTTTACCGGGCTTTATAGACACAGAAGGCGCCTTTAATAATATTACGGCTGAGTCAGTTGTCACTGCTCTAAATAGGCTGGGGGTAAAAAGACCTATCTACCTTTGGATCTCGTCCCTGCTTGGCGGTAGGAAAATAAATGCTGTGGCAGGAGGAGCTAGAATCACTAGGGTCGTCCACAGGGCGGCGTCCTCTCGCCTCTCCTTTGTCTAGTATGGCTATTGATGAAGCTTTAACTCGCTTAAACAGGGGTGGGGTGAAGGTGGTAGCATATGCCGATGACTTGGTCCTAATGGTCTCAGGTCTCTTCCCATCAGTAATGGCTGAAATTTTGGAAGGTGCACTGGCTACACTAAGTAGTTGGGCTGCCAGTTGCGGTCTCAGAGTCAACTCTGACAAAACGGAGTTGATGCTATTCACCAAGAAATACAAGCCTCCGCCGTTTAAGCTTCCAAGACTAAACAACCAGTGTCTTACACTCGCATCGGAAGTCAGGTATCTTGGTGTAATACTTGACACCAAGCTCCACTGGAAGCGGCACATAGAAGATCGAGTTAATATAAGAAGGCCACTATAGCCTTCTACGCCTGTAAATCTATGTTCGGCAAAAAATTGGGTCTCAAGCTAAGTCTCGTTCTTTGGATGTACAACTTAGTGGTTCTGCCAATTTTAACATATGGTTTATGCGGTTGCCTACTTTGGTGGGTAGCTCTTCAGAAGGGCTACAACACCACTAAACAAGAGATAGTGCAGAGAACTGCATGTGTGGGCATCACTGGTGCTTGTAGAACATGTCCCACTGCTGCGCTCAACGTTACTCTGCAATTACTTTCTTTGGATCTGCAGGTTAAATCCATTGCTGCTCAGAGAGCTATTAGGTTGAAGAAGATTGGCCTTTGGAGACAGTTTCCTGTAGGACATAGTAGCATCTTGAAGCAGATCTCCCCTTCCTTCTCTGTTCTTCTCACTGATCTCGCTGTTGGGAGGGAGACATTAATATTTTTTCCGATAGTCAAGCTGCGATCAAGGCCCGGTCGTCGCCGTATTGCAGCTCTCTTCTGGTGAACTCCTGTAAAGAGGAATATTTCCCTTATCGGGGTTCCTGGGCACAGGAATATAGAGGGAAATGAAATTGCCGACGAGCTTGACAGGCATCGGTGTCCCTTTGTCCGCTGTTAAAGGGAAACTGCACAATTTCTTTCTAAAAAAGCGCAAGACAGATGGAGGTATGTCTCATCGTGTGCTATTTCGAAAACGCTATGGCCTCAATACGATAGAAACAGAACGTTTAAGGTGATGGGAATCTCCCGCCATTCAATTTCCACACTCATTGCGGTGTTCACTGGTCACTGGGTGATCGGTACTCATACGGAGAAGCTTCAATATGAAGCAATATGAAGCAAAGAAAGGAAGGGGTGGCTCCAGAAGATACGCTAAAGCCGAGAGTCAAACCAGATCTTCATCCAAAGAAGATCATGTGTGTTCGGTGGGACTAGGAGGGCATGGAGCACAGACCACAGCCAACAAGGAGCTCTTCATTGCCTAGTTACACCGCGTGAATGAAGCTGTTCGACTGAAAAGACCTGAACATGTTCAAACTATGTTGTTGTAGTGGTTGAGTATGAGCTGAAACATTCGAAATTAACGACTAGCGCCATTTTACTACCACTGTTCTCGTGTGATGATGTCTTGTGTGTTTTTTTTTTAGTCAGATCTATTTTTAATCTATCTATCCTCTATCGATCTATCCCTGAATGCTCATTAATTTACCGTAAGAAAGGCTTAAGAAAGAGCGAAGTCTTGCCTTAGCTAACCCTGGACATTCGGATAAATAGTGGACTTTCTTTCAGCCCTTCTGCTTCACGGCTTCTGCAGATGCGATAGAAAGGGAGGCTAAGTCTGGCTGCGTGATCCTCTACACTCCAGTGCCCTGAACGACAACGGCAGGTCTCATGTTGCACAAGTCGTCAAAGTCGCACCCCAAGAGCTCGAAGGGAAGGTCCTTCAACATCCGTCGTACGCTCCGAACCTTGCACCGACTGATTACCATCTTTTTCGCTGCCTTCATATGATTTGAAGGGCGTCACCTTCAATAACAAAGAGGTCCTTAACACGAAACCTACCATGGACGGGTCAAATGACCCATTTTGAACTTTTTGTCAGAAGTTCTTAGAAATAACATTATTAAATCGTGGTTTGCCTTCACGACTTTTATTAAAAAATACATGGAATGTATTTTTCAAGATTTATTCTTCTCTTGCTAATTGTTTTACCGAGAAATATATGTGATCTTAATAATATATATAATATTTTTAAGACGGGTCATTTGACCCACTTTGGTAGGAATAGGAATACAAAAAATATCGGTAGGTTTAGTGTTAAAAACTAGCTCAACAACTTCTTTGACACCGAACCAGACGATTGCCGATTTTTGGCGGAATCGCATCCACAAATTGGTCGAGAGGTGGGAAGAGGTTGTAAACAGCAACGGCGAATATATAATTGATTATCTTATTGATATAATTAATGTTGTAGGTAGCTTTTAACCAGGCCGAGCTGGGCCCTTATTATCTAATAAATGGAATTATGGACTAATATCAGTATAAAAATATTTTGGGGACTTCTACGTTGCCCTACTTGGTATAGGAAATGCTGTTGTACTGAACCTACCAACAGAAATGCCGATGAACTCTTCAATAGGCTTCAAGAGGCTTCAAGAGGCCTCACAATCAATTCCGTTGAAAACCATGGATAATTTAATAAAACATCTCTTTTTGGAGGTATCCACTGCTGAGTGGTAAAAGTGCTTTGAAAATTCAGTTTAAGGGAACGCCGAAGTGTATTGACTTCCAAGGCGCATATTTTGAGACACAATATAGCGGCAGGCTAATCACCTACCCTGTCAGAAATCAAACAGATTAACGAAACCAACGCAAGACAAGTCTTGTCGAGGCGCTATGCGCCCGAGAGCAGTGAACAAGGAAAAAAAAATTATTAGTTCACTGTTTTTTTATTATAGCGCGCAAAATTTAAAAGGCAACCTTCGCATCCTGTCGATTTCCCTCCCCTTCGCGGCCATCCATATGGCGATGCATGAAGTTAGCCGCAAGCGATACACTGATTAGCAGCTCATCTGCAAATCAAATGCAAATATTTATTTATTACATTGCTTACACATACATACGCGCATTTAAAGTCTGCATGTTGATAATTCAATTTCATTTGCTTGGCAGCTTAAGGACTTATCGATCATATTTGGGCGCTTAGAAATACAAATCGCAATAATCAATTGTTTATTTATTTACCTAGCCGCATAAACGCATATAAATATGTCATGCACACACACACACATATACATATATATCTATCGAAAATTGCAATGTTTTCCGAAACCACCGATTCGAACACAAAAGGCGGAGTCTAAATTCGTTTCATGCCTTCACGTCTTGACATTCATAGCATTAAAGTGCGATCCAGCAGCAGCGTGGCGATCATTTACCGATTTACCCAGCTAATGTATACGCCCATTTTTGTTGTTGTTATTATTTTATTTTTATTTGTTGTACACTCGCGCTGTATTAGACTATAAATAAATGTAGTAAGCAACCCCCAGATTCGGCGGTAATTGTGGAAGGCATTGATGTGCTTGTATGTGTGCGTGTGTGTATGTTTGTATGCGTGTTTGAGCGGTGCGCGGCAGCAGGGCATGGAAATAATGCGCGATGAAACGATCGCTTCCGGGCTGCAGAAGTGAGGGGTAGGTAGTATTTTGCGGCGTGCAAGAGTGGAAAATTCGAGGTGCGCGAGTGCATTGAGGGGAATTACTTTTGAAAACATAAATACATACAAACAAAGAAGTTCGCATTAATGCACAGCCATGCATAGAATAAAGAAAATTTAGCACTATTTCCGACGGCAAATATCGAACAAAATGTTTGCATATAAACTGTCTTGGATGCGCCACTTGACGCTTGATGAAAAATTTGTAAAAAAAATTATCGACCAGGATTCGCCACATGGCGAACTCTCTGCCACTCTCTTCTCTGATATTAGACAAGTTTCATTACTAATTGGTAATGGTAATGGTTGCACGACTAGGCTAAAGCCTTTATGCACTGCGACCAAATTGATCTATTGTGCGGCCCTAATTACTTAATTATAATTATTTAGTATACCGAGGAATCGAATCAGCTCCTTAGGAGGGATCAATTGTAGGTCTTCCTCCTCTAGTAGGTACGAGCCCAGGATTCTGTGTCTGCTGTGGCCTCATTACAAATTACTCATTAAGTATTTCCACGGCAATGTCACTTTTGGTAACTCTTTTCCAGTGCTGCCAAGGTGTGTATTTATCGCAGTTTCTTCATCCATTCGCCACTCGCTAACATATTTTGAATCGAAGACGGCTATATTTCAGTTCACTGTTCAATATTCACGTAATTAGTTGTTCTGTATTTAAAATGATCTGAATATCCTTAAATTATCCTCTGTACATATTTTAATATTTTAATTTTTTTTTCGTTTTTCAACTTTTTGATTTTTCTATTTTTCATTTATTTATTTATTTATTTCAAAAAGGCAATAAACCAAATTCTGCGAGGAACTCCCCATCGAAGATTACTGGCAGATGAAATAAACACTCCAAAAAATTATAAATAATCTTGCGTTCACTGTGAAAAATGGAGCATGGAGGGTAACGCAGCCAAATAGGCAATAATCGGAAAAATGAAAAATCACAACATAAAGGAGACAATATTGTTATAACGAACACGTACTGCTACCTGAGAGTGGTTCCTACATGAAAATGGTTTTCCACACAATTCCAGAAAAAAAGGAACAACGCGGCAAAGGCCAGTTGAAACTTCACATGGAATAATTTTTTTAAAAAGATGGAAATAAAATCAGTAGTTAAATGGAAAATGTTTCATTCAAGCCCTCATTTGAAAAAAAAAAACAATTTTGGATTTTTTTTTGCTTGTGTACAGGGTCCGGTACTCGAAGTGTAAGCAACTTCAGACGGCTCGCGCAACTGATGGGCGGGCATTAGCTGTCTGTTAGTTGGGTAAATAGCAGTCCAGAGTATTGTTTACAAGCGCGCGGAAACATTTTGCCGAGGGTAAACGTTAGAACATTACAATCAGTAATGGATTTCAAATGTAATAGTGACGTTAACCAGCGATTGTTCTTGATCTCGAACATCTTAAAGTAAATAAAGATTTTTATTATCGCACCATTACTCGTTACAATAACACTGGTACCATCGCGAAACGTCATGGAGGTGGTCACCAAAAGACTGCAACGTCACGTGAAATGGTTCAAAAAGTGAAGAAGCGACTTGAGCGAAATGCCCGACGAAGTGCCAATCAAATGGCGAAAGAACTGAATATATCTGACCATAGCATCCGCCGCCTACTGAAAAATATTTTTAAAGTCAAGCCTTCCAAGATCCAAAAGGCGCACGATCTCACACCAAAGCAGCAACAGCCACAAGTCAGACTTGAGAGAGCGAAGGAGTTGCTTCGCTTAGCCAAAAGCGGTCAGTTTCCGAAAATTGTGTTTTCTGATGCGACATTTTTTCAAATTGAGCAATTCGTAAAATCCCGAAACGATAGAGGTTATTTGGTGAGATTTGACCAATCATTTATACGAGAATTTGAGTCGTCGATTGGCCACCAGGAGGCAGCACCCGCCACAGGTAAAGGTTTGGGCCACTGTAACCGCAGATGGTCGCTCTCCAATCGTTTTTATCGAGGTCGGCGTCAAGGTAAATGCGCTCATTCGGGCAGCTTGCGACTCCTTTCTGGACCATCTCAAGGCCACAGTCAAGGCAAAAGGTGGTCGTATCGAGCAAGAGTAAATTGATTCTTAATTTTGTATTATTTTCACACATTTTTTACTTTGAATTGAATAAAAGTAATTTTCCAAACTAAATTCATGGCCTTTTAATTCGTTACATTTCGAGTGCCGGACCCTGTATATAGTATTAAATCAATCATATCTGTAAGTTTTTCGATTGTGATTGGTTTGGAGTGATTTGTACTATATTCTCAAAGTTCTGTCGTCTTCTTCGTGAGGGTAATAAACTTCGTGATTTAAAATCTTCATTCTCAGTAAAAGCAGTTAAATAGAACTGTAAAGTGTATCGTTTGCTTTTTAAAACCCTTATCCAATATATCTTCCAATTTACGTCTTCACCATTTTCACGTATTTTTGCGCCTTCCCAGAATTGCATATTCTAAGGGTTTTGTTGAAGCCAAATCAGCTTGTTTCGTTTCATGCAAAATAAACTTTTTATATTTTCGGCATTGTTTTGTAATAATAAATATAATAGTATTTAAGGGCATACAACAAATCTTTTTTTTCTTTTCGTACACTTTAAAAATGTATGGTTGATAATTTGTACGCCGTTCCTGTGGGACTGAACAAGTTTTTTGAGCCACATTAAAGCCAATTTCAATTTTAGGCTATAGGCTCTTACCTGTTGTTGGGTGGTTACATTTTCTAAATACCTCAAGCAAGAAGAAGTAATTTCCAGGGGTGCCTAGGATGCTTAAATATTCTATAATAAACGGGGGAAAAACCGAAATTCCGAAAAACTATAAAAATGTGTATGTCATTCACAATGTTGCCGCACATGAAAAAATATAAAAACGCCATGTAAAAGTTGTCTTTGTGTGCGGTTGTACCCAGATTTGTGCTCTTGAATTTCCGCTGCAATTAATATAATTAATGGATAATTGAGACGCAGTCTCGTAAATATTTTGTGCAGTGCTAATTTGTCCTTGAGGAAAGTGGACTTACACCGTTTTACAAATTATTATATTTGCAACTTCATTACCCACGAAAATTTTTAATGATAAAAATGATGAGCATTTTGACAGATGATTTTGAAGAAAGTTTATAAATAAAAAGTTCACGGTAATCAATAGGTATTATTTATAATAAATATTCAAAAATTTCAATAGGCAAACTTTTGAGCATGAAAAATCGATCTCAACAAATTTAGAAGGGCAAGAGAGGAGCAATTCGAGCATGAGGAGATTTTGAGAGACCAACACAGAAAAACTCCGAACTATGCAGACCTTTGGCCGGAATATCAAAGAAAATCCTCTTAAGCAGCACCGGGCAGTCAAGAGCGCCACATATCAGATCAAAAATGACAGATAGAAAAGATGAGATATTTCTCCTGTTCTGCACTTATTTTAAGTTAATCAATAAGCATTGCACTTCATAGGTACGGATAGCATCCGAAAAGTGTCTGCATTTATGCATATTTTACGGCTAATTTTGACGTGAAAAATTCCAAAATTTATTTTTGCTTTAAATGTCAAAGTAGGTATGCCTTCGGGAACAGATACACACACACACATTTATATGTAAGTGCACATCCATGTCTGTCGCGGCATAGCCAGGTACAAGCAAGATTTCATGACAGTGGTTTTCAGCGGTTAGCAGTGGTTTTCAGCGGTTTTCTGCCCTGCTAAAGGCATTGAGGTTGCTTTTTGGTCATTTTTGTATGTAAAATTTTTATTGTTAGCGAATTAGACGAAACGCCCATCGAATGACTAACTAAGCGACTTAATAGCTGTTATAGAGAAATATGCCACAGAAATGTTTGTTTAACTGTTGGGCGTAACGTGTGTCAACACGGGTTTGTATGGCTATCGCTCTGTGGCTCGAAGGATACCCGCGAATCTTTTATTCTCTACTTAACCACTAAACCGAACAATTCTGGAAATTTTCTGCGTATTAATGAAAATGCATACCTACGCACAAATCCATGTACATCTGCTTTAGGAAGGGACACGTACTCGTACAGGCACACATATATACATAAGTACATATATGTATATGTATTTTTATAAATATGTAAATATATTACGTATAAATGTTTTTCAAAGAGCGCCGTTTTCGACCTGAGATCGACACAAGTACTTACAAATACTCGTACGAAGAAATGCTTTATGCGCTGTGAGTAAAAAAAGAAGTTTTAAAAAATAAATGCTGCTGATACAACTAAAACATCTATTAATTTTTTTTTTTTGTTTTTGAAGATTGACATATTTATTTATTTATGAGAATAATTGTATTATTATTACACGTAAAAAAGGAGCACTGGCTGCCAGGTCCTTCGGCTCGCTGATGTGAAAGTAACCGATAGTTAGCTTAAAGGCTTTACATGTAAAAGTGAGACTGAAAAACTGAATTAATTAAGACTATGGTGAAAATATAGCAACTATGTAAAAGGAGAAAAACTTCAAATCAATTTTTTCAATCCTGATTTAAGCAGAAATTCTGACATTTTTGACATATTTTATGAGGAAGTAGTTCTTAACAGTGTAGAAGGTATTTGGTTACGGAAGATACTTTTTCTGATTTATTCAAAATTTGAGCAGTCGTCGAGTAGATGGCAAACCATTAAATACGATATATGACAGTGTTGCCAGCATAGAGGACTGGAACCATTGAAATCGTATGAATGGGTGGCGCTTGTGTGCCCTAGTCGTAGGCGGGCAAATGATTTGATTTCGTTGCAACGGCAATTTAATGGGTAGTTTGGTTTTATCCTGTTTGGATTATTTACGATATAATGGAGGAAAGTGGATCCCCAAGTGATTTAAGTGCATTATAGTGCCTGTGATATACAAATTTGTATACGGCTTTTTTCGAAATATAGGCCGAAAGTTAGAAGTGGCTCTTTCCCAGCGAGTTTCACCCGTTCAATTGTCCCTTTTAAGCCTGCATGGTCTGGAACCCACATGAGTTTCATGCGGTCGCTATTTTTTAATAAGCGGCAGGCTAATCACCCACCCTGTCAGAAATAGAATAGATTAACTTAACCAACGCAAGACAAATGTCTTGTCGAGGCCCTGTGCTCCCGAGAGGAGTGAACAAGGAAAACTTTTTTTAATAATTTGCTCCGGATACAGGAGATGATTTTCGTCTTGTTCATTGCGTTTATTATCGAGTAAATTACTGATTTGCTATCCGTTCAAATTACTGCCTTCTGTGAAGAGTTTTCAGCGAAGGTAATACCATTAAGGATCTCTGCAGCTTCGGCTGTATAAACGGAGGCAGAGCTAGGCCAGCATGCATATGCTGACTGTGACGTTTGTGCGACCTTTAAGGTAACGATATGGTTATTTTAACCCGGATATAATAAAAAAATAATACAAATTACTGAACTATGGTAGAATTTAGTAAAATAATGGATTATATCAAATTTTTACTTTTTAATGAAATCCAGAAAAAATTTCAGGGTTATGGAATAATACATTTCCAAAGGCAATTTTTCACAACTTTCTAAAGAATAACAATAAAGCAAAAAGTTGCACATGCCTTTTATAATCTTCTTTCATATCCATATGCCCATTTAAGGTAGTCGCCCGATGAGACTGGTTCAAAAAATCGAATTTTTCGGAAGAAAAACATCTTAAAAATATACTATAAAAATTTCAGACAGAAATTTTAATTATTTTTAAAGTTATAGCTAAAATAAGAGAGCGCGCCGTAGTGTGTATGGAAGCGTGTGACACGCCGGCAGCAGCTGTTGTCGAAACTTTAACGCGTTTTTCTCAAAAACATGTTTTCGAAATTTCGGGGAATCACTGACTCAAAACTATTCAACCGATTTGGCTAAAAATTTAACCCGTTATTCTAGACATACATATCTAGATCCCGGACCTATAAAACATTTAATTTTTTAATAAGAAAGAATAAGAAATAAGAAAAAAAAATTAGATTTTGAGAACTTTTCACAAGTTCGCCATTTTTTTTTTTTGTAATTTTATGCATATTTTAGGTTCAGGACCTAAAATAAAGTCTACAGAATAATAATCTCTTTGAATTTTCTATTTCAGATGACTTTGAAAAGCATCTGGCATTTGGGGAAAACCTTAAGACTCACACCACAAATAGGAGAAGAAGCTCGATCAAGAACCCAATAGAGGGATTGAGCGTCAATTGTACAAGACCTCATAGAAGGAGAATTCTGTACTAATATTTAAAATATTTTTCCTTGATAAAGAGCTCTAGTTCCTATTCTTGATGAAGTGTTCTAATTCTATCTGCATTGTGGCCATCGAATCTGGGGCTAACTCTGCTACGGTGGTTTAACTATTTATTATGGCTGTGTGTTTCCCCGAACCAACTCATCTTTTTTTTTAAGGACTCCACTTTGACGTCAAAAATTTTAAACAAATTCATATAAAATTAACTTTAAAAAAATGTTTTTATATACTTCAAAACACCAATAAAAACATGTAAAAACTTTAAAACGATCGCATTTTATTTCCTTTTTAAAAAAGATTCATGAAAAAACGGCGAAATTTCGGTCGTTACACCGGACTACTGCCTTAATGCCAAAAAGTTCATTTAAAACTTGTTTATATATTCTAAGGACGCACTTAGATCTTGCTTTAAAATAAAGCAACTAAATGTTTCGATTCTTTCGTGAAACCTTTATTCAAAATACGGGTATCTTAACAATTAAATGTGAAGAGTTACATCGTTCAAATGTCCACCACGAGCACCAAGTCTACAGGCTGTCGTACGAGAGTTGAAATTTTCCAGGACTCGCTCGCTCATTACCGCATTGAGTTCAGCAAAGTTCGATCCAAATTTCGTGCTTCAACTCTGGAATCATTGTTGGCTTATTCATGCAGACATTAGTTATGAAAAAAACCATAAAAAGTAATATAATGGAGTTAGATCGTATGATATAGGTGGGCAGTTCACGACACCATTTCAGAAATTAATCGACCAGCAAACTTAGATCGCAGTAATGCAATATTTTCCCCATGTTGTGTGGCTGGTGGCTCCATTCTGTTCAAAATAAAAATTGTCTATGTCTATTCCTTCAGGCTCAGCTCACAAAAGGTCTTCAATTAGTTATCTTCGGCGATGCCTATTGACAGTCACAGCTCTTTCATTTTCATCTTCGCAAAAAACGGTCCAATTATTTCACCAGGGTTAGTGTGGTTTTTACCATCATTTTACGCAATGATTTTTCTCAAATTACTCGAGGCTTTTCTACTCCCCAGATGCGACCATCTTCTTGGTTGACAAACCCATCCATTGTGAAATGAATTTCATCACTAAAGCTAATTTTGCTCGATGAAATGTAAGTTCTTATATAAAATCCACCAAACAGTCGATTCATGAATGCCTAATTGTTGCAAAAATCGAAAAGTCGATGTTGAAGGCTGTTTAGCAACACTTTGCGCTACAGCAGCGAATTCCACCAACCTTTGAACTGTCGACTCATTCGTATAAGAAAAAATTTCACAAGAAAAAGTTACGAATTTTACGATATTTTGTCCTTAAATATCGACGATTTTCAGAATAAAATTATAGAATTTAAATGCGTTGTTCTACCGTATAAAATTGTACATCTGTCTATGGTATCACAGCGGATGGGCAACGGTCTAAGTGAGCTGGTTTAAAGACCGACTTCCACTTCTGCCTACTTGACATATGCCAAAGATGATATAAGAAAAGGTACCATCTAGGAATTATTCACTACCGACATCTGCGCATCATTTCTGAAAGACCAATTCGTTTTCCGAGTTCTAGGCCTAAGTTACATTTAACTTTCAAGTTCTCTTACAACAAATCCCGCCATACTGGTGGGAAGCGAAAAAAACGCCGACTTATTCAAATGAGTTCCAGGAGGGCACGAATATTGGCTTTCCTAAATGGGAAAAAAAGTTCTAAGTTATTCTCATCTAAGCAAAGGAGACTCCAATTTTATTACTTTTCCAATGCTTCCTTGTGATGGTTCGTAACATGAATAATATTTTTTTAAAGAACAACACAGAGTTTGCCAATGTATGCCGATGGACGACCAGTATTACAAAAGCTTTTCTAAAATTTTTTGTTTCAGCCACACAGAGGACATAGAACACGGCAACAAACGAATAGTAGTGACGCACAAATTTGCCACCAGTTGATTTAAGAAAAAACTTGAAAAAATTTCTGCTAAAGTTTAAAGGAAAAATAGAATAGTTTGAAATAACGCGCATGAACATCCAATACAAGGACAAGTTTTTTCTAATAGCGGTCGCCACTCGGCAGACAATGGCGAACCTCCCTTCCACCATGAAAAAGCTCATCATAAAAAAACCATTTGACGTTCGAAGTCCGCTTAAAACTGTAGATCTGTTAGATTTGTGAAAGACCACCGCAAATAGAGGAAGGAGCTCAGCCAAATGCCTAACAGTTGCGCCAGTTATTCCTTTAATTGGTTATATGTATATAGGTTTAGAATCTTCTGAAGTCAAATCGAAACCAGTAACTTCGTAGTCATCCAAAAAACACACACAAAAAAAGAAATAAATCTACTCCACTCACAGCCTATTAAAGATCTATTAAAGCGTAAAGTTTTACAGCCAAACACAACTCCGAAGTATAATTATTGCTAATCAAAATAAAGTCATAGGTGCAATATTTTTTCACAAACCAAAAAAAAAAAAACAAAAAAGTAACTTCCTCTGCCTACATGCAACACATCGTTGACACGCTTTCTCCATCAATCGCACACGTCTTCCAATTTGACACACAAAATTATGACCATTACGACGAATGTGATTTGATTGCTGAGTGAACGATGCCACAACGGTTGGTGTCGTTGTTTGTCAGCTGCAGCATCAGCATCAGCACCAAAACCAAAGGCGCTGATATTGGTCTTGGCGTCTGACACCTCCGTGCAGGTTGAGCATTCGCCAACAACTGAACGCGCGCAGCAGAGATCATCAGACATCAGGCACCAAACCTATGCCACCGAAGAGCGTTACAAATCGCCTCCTTAACGGTCCTTAAAGAGCAACAATTTCCTACCTCCTGTGTGGCTACGAAGAAAACTCCAAGTACACATATAAGAAGACATCAAACCTGTGGAGAAGTGAACGAGAGTACCTAAGTAAGTAAGTAAGTAAGCAAGAAAGAAAGCCAGCGAGTTGAAATGATGGGCAGTGGCGATGTCTTTGTCGCACCCACACAGCAAATGTCATTGGAAATAACAGACGAAGCAGGCGAGTAAGAATAAAAAAGTAGCGCTAGAAATTCACCAGTGTGTGTGTGTGGGTGAGCGCACTTATTGCTGTCTTATTGAGCGTATCCTGTTGGCAGGACTCCCCCCTCGTGAAGAGTCACGCGACGCTGTGGCGGCTCGCGACATTTTGGTTGGTGCCGCCGCACCATCTATCCCTCGGCAACGTCCGGTGTGCCCCGCCGCTCTCTCATTGCTGCCGTTTAACTGTTTCGCCATCCATGCCATGCCATGCGTTGGCTTTCATTCGGTAGCTCAGTTGCCCAGCTGCCCAATATGTCCATTTTATTTTGTTGCTGCTTCTTTCCAATGCTTTCTTTGTGTGGGTGGGTTTTTTTGTTCTTTGTTTTTTGTAGGTTTTCCCCCCATTTGGTTTGTCACCTTCTTGTTTTGGTGCTCCGCAGTTTTGGCCACTTTGGTTGTGATTCTACAATTTCCGTTCTCCCCAAACGGCGGTGAGGTATCGGCATGCCAGCATTCCATTTTGCGGATATTTAGGTTGAATTGGTTGTTGCTTGATTGGATTTCGGGCGGCCAGCTGCTTTTTCTACGTCGCATGCCATGGACTAGAATAGTTTGCACGACCTTATTTTTAATGCAGTCATATGTTGACTGTTGAAGTTGAAGATGTTTTGGGACGCCGTGATTTTGAGGGTGGTGAGGTCAGGTATACTTAAGAGAGCCGTGTCGGACTCGTGACGTTTCTGAGTTTCTGAGGTTGTGTAGGATGTGATTTTAATACGTTTACTTAGTTTTGATTTGAGATTTTCAACAATTTCCAATTTTAGTTCGTGTGGATTGCAAAGAAGATGTGCTGCGAGATATTTTTATAGCTACTCGATGCAGTAAAAAAGGATAAGCGCTGATGGATATCTTTCGATCTACTCGGTGCGTGGACTGGAGGATATATAAGAGAATGAGCGAGTTCGAGACTGGTGCTAGCTCATCATTAACATCCTGCAAGTCCGTCAAAGTCATGCTTCATGCTTAAAACATCTCAAAAACTATCAACTTGTCAGCACTCTCAAGTGCAGATCGTGGACTAGTGGTTAAAGTGCTTATGAGACACGGTCTTACACGAGCTTATGCAACACAAATACATAAGACTCGTGCAAAGAGAAGCAGGCCTAGCTCGTAACGAAGATAGTGTTCAGGCACACTGGAACACAACACCTCCAATTGTCATTGTCGAGCACTTTGCAGCTCGCGGCTTAGCTGCTTTAGATCTGCGTTCCATCACTCATTGAGCGATATCGCGGATCTGAGGATGAAGAAATTAGTAAAACATTTCAAACAGCGCATCAAAAGTTGAAATTGAAGCCTATGACTCCATATAATCTCTTTTTAACCCTAATGGCTTACTTTGAGCTATGCGAGACCTTTGTTGATCAGCCAAATTAACCGAAAATAACTTACAATGTACCCTCGAAGTCATCGTCTTCAATTCCTAGAGTTCGAAGTTGGAGCATAGGGCCACAGTACCCTCGAAGTCATCATCAACAATTCCTAGAGTTCCAAGTTGGAGCATAGGGCCACAGTGCCCTCGAAGAATAGCACTTATTCACTTTTTCGGAGCTGAAATTTAAGGCATGAAATTGGGCGACTTTTGACCTTCGATTTCAGCAGAATTGAGTATAATGCCATTGTGCCATTCAAAGGATCGATCTTTGGCGCTATCGAATGGCTCCAATATTAGCCGCTTTGGCTATGCCAATGGCACACCTCGGAATTACAATTTGACTCTGTCAGACTTTTTCATGTGGTAGTCTAGGAATTATCTAAGTAATTAAGAGGAGTATCCGCTCAGCCATAAGTTGTGAGGAGCCACAAGTTGCCGAAATGGTATTGGGAAATTTTGTTAAAGTGATGCATCTCAGCTGGCCCAGCCGAACTTTGATTCTTTCGTCTTTCACATAAGGTAGTAGTCTGGTAACTTATTTTGAAAATTTCGAATTTCGGCTTTTTACCTATTTTGAAAGTGCGATATATTGGTAATATACTGTACAAATTTTAGACCGAAATTCGAAATATTGACGAAATTATAGCACATACATGAGAGCGGCTCGTACTTGCGCGCGCTAAGCCGTTAAAACTTTAAACGCGTTTTTCTCAAAACAACGTTTTTCCGGATGGCCGTCATGAAAACAAATTTTCTATCTAACGGATTAAGCTGAAATTTAGATATGTTTTTCTACACATCAATAGTTCTGGAGGGTAGTAGATTGTACCTCTTTTTTTTGCCGCTTGCTGCAGTGTACAAAAATAGTATCAAAACATTAAAAAAAAAAATTGTTTGTACACCTTCTGTTACCTTTAATAACATATCATAAAATCAAACCGATTGAATTTTATTTTCTATTCCAAAAAATATCCCAAACATGGCCTCAAAAAACGTGTAAGTTACCAGACTACTACCATAAATAAAAATGTTGTCGTTTTTCCGCTTACATTTCAGGTCCGTAAACTGATAGACTGCCCAGCCGATTGAATTCAAGCCCACTGGATGAGTTTGTCTTCAAGCCAATTAAGAGAAAATCGCAAACCATTTCACAGGTGGCGCTGTGATCGGTTTATTTATTTAAAGCCCGATTTGACTCAAATTAATATTTTGTTACAAAAAAAATAAATAAATAATTGACGCGTAACTTCTGTTAGGTGTTTGGCCGTGATCCTCCTCCTATTTGTGGCGCACGTTGTTTCACATATTTTAGTTACGTACGTCCCTGACTCTGGAGCTCTAATGACGATTTACATTCGAACCTGGTTTTAGGTTCTGTCCACTTTATAATGTACTATCTTTAGATTTAAGTTACGCGAATCAGAGCGCCACTGAGATTTGTATATTTTTTTAATATTTTATGAAAGTACGGAATTCAAAAATTTGGGGCGATCCATATCGTATTTCTAATAGCTTGTTTTTCTTCTGAGGCTCAAATGTGGCCGACGTAGCCGAATGGGTTGGTGCGTGATTACCAATCGGAAGTGCCAAGGATCTGCAACGAATCTCGGTGCAGGAACATCAAATTCTAGAGAAGGTTTTTTCAATTGCGGTCGCCCGTCGACGAAAAAAATCTTAAGAGAAAAGCCATCTGGCACTCGGAGTCGGCTTAAAACTGTAGGTCACTCCACTTGTGGAACAACATTAAGACGTATAGCACTAGTAAGAGGAGAAGCTCGACTAAACATCCAAAAGGATATAAAATTCGAAGAATAAATAATAGTTTTTAATTTTTCGAACTCTTCAGCGACCGTCAAAGAGCTGATGGCTGGCGCAAACCCTAATTACCTAAGGGTAATTTTTGTTCTAAGCCAAGAAGCAGTTTTTTCAAGACTACTACTTTTTAAAATTAGTTCTATATAACAACAATCTGTGCTTCTTTAGCCACATTTTCGCTCCTTTTCATTGTTGCGTTTTCAAAGCTATCATTTAAACTTACCTTCCTGATTCAGCCTTCTTTTCAGCTGTTTGAATATACTTCCCTCCATAATGCAGGTGCCCTTGAGTAGTGCCTTTAGGGTTTCCTGAATATGAGTTGCCTTTTCAACACTTTGTGTGCCGCCATATAAAGGAATTTTGAATTTGAAGTACAGGAAAAGACAAAAATTTTAACAAAACTTAGGTTTTTCTTGGTGGCATTCACTTCTTTTTAGTATAGTAAAACAGAAAATAATCGTTTTTGAGTTCAGCTACAATGCAAAAACGATGCTCTAGTCAAAATGAAGTATACATAACCGGCGCTGCGCATGGTGCTCAACGGGTTAAAACTAAATTTTGGCATCATATCCATATTGTCGCTTTAAAAAACAAAAAACAAAAAAAACTTAAGTTAAGAATAAGAAAAGCCATTTTATGATCGGCGAGAGTGGCAGCCGTGTATGTTTTTGAATGACATAACGGCAGTTCGACCAGGAATCGATCCCTGTATAATTGCAGAAAACATCGTAAGGTTTTTCGTTAGCCTAGTCGTTCAACAGGCAACGGAGAACCGTCGAGGCGGCATTAAAACTGTGGCGTCATCCATTTGTGCGCCAACACAGATTGGAGCAGAAACTTGACCTGAACCTTTTCAAGTATATTTGCGCCTGTATATTCTTATTTTTTCTGCGGAAAGTACATTTTTTCCCCACTATGCATATTGCGGAAGTTGTAGAGCGGAGAAAGAGGAAGAAACAGTTGAGCACTGCCTTTGCAATTGTCCTGCCTTAGCAAAAATCAGAGCAGGTTTTTTTAGGTAAATATTTTTCCAATTCTCTTACGGAACTGTCTGGCGTGGGGATAGGACCAATCCTGCGCTTCATAAGAGCCACAAAATGATTTCACGCAGAAAGCTGAATGAGGTTCCCGTGTTGCACAGTGGTATCACAACGGACGCTAAGGTCGAAGTGAGTTGGTCGCACAGACCGTCCACCACTAAAACCTAACCTAATCTAAAGTACATTTCTATCAGATAGTCAAGCTGCCCTACGGGCCTTGGATGCATTCTGAATAACATTAAAGAATGTCTTACATTGTCGCCAATGTCTTAATGAGATGGCAAAACTATGTCGTATTAACTTATGCTGGGTTCCGGGCCACAGAGATATACCAGAGAACTGTAGGGCTGACCAACTTGCAAGAGAAGGTACCTGTATGCCAAACGTAAGCAATTTTTAGGGAGGTACCTCTCGCAACTTGTAAGCTTCTTATTATGGACGCACTAATCAACCCACGTCCCATTTCGTGGTCTAAGCGGCATTGCTGTATCTAACCTAACCTCATCTAAAGTTCTTTTTTCGCATTATTTTCAAATTGTATTGCAGATGGGACAGATTTTTCGCTTTAGAGTCGCTTAATCGCTTCTGAGAAACTTCCCTAAGCAGTTATTCCAAATGCAAAAACTCCCCAGCAGTGAACTGCAAATCATTACCGTGATCTAATTCATATCCTCAGATATAGACTTCGATATCTCAGAATAGATTTAGACCCCCACATACGTACATACATGCATACATACATACACTAATTATTTACATACGTGCAAATCAACCAGCCGAGACCTCCAACGCATCACTCTTTTCAACACAATTAAGACTTCAATTAGAAAATTCTCCACATCTTACATGGCTCATCATCAGAAGCTGCAAGTGACCTGCCCTCCACAGATCTTTGCCGTTCAACATTTATCGGTAGAATTCATAATTCATTGACTGACCAACGAGCGCAGGAGCGAATCGTTCCATGGTCATTCATGTTCGAGCGGCTATGTTGTTCTCAACATTACGGAGCCCACTCGCTTGGGTGCCACTGTGTTGAGTTTTCACATTTTTTCCGCAATTTTCCACATTTCCCCCCGCTGTGGAGCGCATTGGCTCTGCACACTTGCTGCGCTTACTCCTTCGCTCATGCGAATATTTTTTTATTTTATTACAATTTTTTCCTTTATTTTCAATTTGCCATCGTACGCAAATCCTTATGACCTGCTGCTTCTCCGCTCTGGCGTGCGATTTTCCAATGTGCGCCCCCAGTTCCAACCCCGTGATGGCGTGTGAGTGCGCTCTCATCGCTTATTACTACCAACTTTGCTACGCTCTCAGTTGATGATTTTATTTGTGTAATTTTTACATTTTTTTATTTATTCTGCCGTTTTTATTTTATTTTTTTAGTCGACTCAGAGGCGCGAGCATTGCGCTCAATTTTTATATTTTCCCCGCTTTGGTCGGCCTACAAAACTCTCTGCAACAGTGAGTGTGTATGTGTGTGCGTGCGCGTTAGTGTGCGCTGTGGTGAGGCGAGTGCACACCGCAATGGAAAAATGGGAAATTTTTCCTGTGGTTGTTGTTGCGGCAATGGTGGTTGCTGATACCTGCCATTCAGCAAGCCAGCTAGCCTTGGCTTTGTTGCCTTCTGTCTTTTTGCCTTCTCCTTCTCCGTCATTGCCGTCGACTTGCTGCCTGCGACGGCACCCTTAGCCGGCCGTGAATTTCGTGGTTGGACGGGGACGAACCAATGAATCGACCAACAAACACACCAACAAACCGACCACCGCTACATCAACAATACAAACGACAACAATAGCAATAACAACAAAGGCACTGGCAACAACTCAACCAAACGTTGTAAGTTTGTTGGGCGAGCACGTTGAGCGGCGGTGCGTATGTGTGTGTGCAGCGGACGGCACACATTTTCACTTCAAATACTGATGACGATCGGTACGGAGAGTCAGTTCACTCAGCGACTTAAGCGTGTTAGGAACGTTTTCCTCGGAGCAATTTTTGTGGATGATTTTCCTAAACGAAACGAAAAATTTAAGTTAGAACAAACTTGCATAAACAAAGGCGAAACGTGAATCGCGTCGAGCTGTCGAAATCGAAAACACATCAAATTGGAGTATTTCGGAACGATTTCAAAAATCAGCAATTACGTGAAGTGAAGTCGTGGCAAGAAATTAAAACACCAAAAAAAAAAAAAAACACGAATGTGGATTAAATAATTGAAGGTGCAAATCTATGAAAACAACAAATAATGCCTTAGCGCTAAAGTGTATATAAACAACAACAAGTGTTGGTATGCAAAACATGAAAATAATTTAGAAACAAAAACCAAACTTACAAAACCAAGTGCAACCCGAAAAAGAACCAAAAAAAACTATAATAAACTGGCACAACACTACGCTTGTGTACCCACGCAGCATCCCTTGCCCCTCGTCGTTACCAAAAGAAATCTCAAAATTCGTGCACCCACAATGCATTTACCAGCCGGCCCCACAATGGTCGCTGCGCCCGCGCAACTTGCCAATATCCCGGCAGCATCCGCCTCAGCAACAGCCCACCAACAACAGAGTGGCGGCACAACTGCACACGTGCCCAGCTCCGCCAGCTCGACTGGCTCCTCCACACCGGATAACAACAATTGCAACAGCAACAACAGTAGCTCATCTGCCAAATTGCCGCCCTCTATGACCGACATGTTCGCCAGTTTGCATGAGATGCTGCAGGAATATCACGGCGAGCTGGCGCAAACAGGCTCCCCATCGATCCTCTGCAGCGCGCTGCCCAATCATTGGCGTTCCAACAAATCGCTGCCGGGCGCTTTCAAAGTGATCGCATTGGACGATGTGCCCGACGGCACATTGGTGTCCATCAAGTGTGGCAACGATGAGAACTACTGCGGCGAGCTGCGTAACTGCACGGCCATCATGAAGAATCAAGTGGCGAAATTCAATGATCTGCGTTTTGTCGGACGTTCCGGGCGTGGCAAATCCTTTACGCTGACCATCACCATTGCCACTTATCCGGTGCAGATTGCGAGCTACACAAAGGCGATCAAAGTGACCGTAGATGGTCCACGGGAACCAAGAAGTAAGCAAAGTAAGTTTTTAGTTTGTTTGCGCTTTAGTTGGACTCTTTAGTTGCTTTGCTTGGGTTTTGTTTAGAACTACTACTACTACTACTACTAGAACTTGCACCAGCTTTCGGACTGCACGCGGTACTCATTTTATAAGAACTGCTTTAAATTAGAGGGCTTCACTTTATTTTAACTTTTTACTATTTAGTTTTTCAGTTTTTCACTTTAACATTTTTTCTTAACTGCTAAACACAAATCTTTTCGTGTTATTATTTCCATTACTTATTTCTGTTATTTTTCTTTGTTTTTGTAGGTTATGGCTACCCACATCCTGGCGCTTTCAATCCTTTCATGTTGAACCCCGCATGGCTCGACGCCGCCTACATGACATACGGCTATGCGGACTACTTCCGCCACCAGGCCGCACTGCATCATCCCGCTTTGGCCAAGAGTTCGCCAACGCTGCCGGTTAACGCCGGCGCTACCATTGTACCGCCACCCCCGCCACCAGCCGGCGGTGCGCCAACCTCCGCCGCAGACTTCCACTCCTCCCAGCTGACACCGCCGCCAGTTGGTGCGCCTGGTGCATTACCGCCCAATGCAGCTATCGGCATGATTCCCTCGCCACCTGGTTCCGCCTACGGCATAGGCATGCCACAGTTCCCATTCAATCCCGTCGCAGCCGCCGCTTTTCACCCGTACAACTTCGCAGCCGCCAGCTTGCGCGTGCCCAGCCACAATCTGCACAACAACTCGCTAAGCAGCTCACACGGCTCAACGGAACACATCAGCCCATCACGCATAAGTCCCGCCTCATCACGACCTTCGTCATCTTCACCACCCGCACACGCACACGTACACAATATAAGCAGCGGTGGCGTTGGTGAGGATTGCAACAACAAGACAAACGCCTCTCTGGAACAATCCTTGTCCGATGCCGATCCAGATGTCGAATCGGACGATGAACAAATCGATGTAGTGAAATCCGCTTTCGTGCCCATACTGCGTCCACCAATTGCGGCGCGCACAATAGCGCCCGCTGGCGAACAGTTAGAGAAACCAGTGCAACCGGCGCCGCCACCGCGTACGCGTTCCGATCTGAAGGCGCCCTCCATGATGAAGACGCAGTACCAGCATACCGCGCAAGCTCGTCAAATTTCGCCCGAAATTACCGCTGCAACCAAATTGAAGGCGGCGATGAATGCCACAAAGACCGTGTGGCGGCCCTACTGAAACACTACCCACTCCGCCGTCGGAGTTGTTCTACACTCAATATGGAAAGTAGCGCAAAGCAGCGGGAGTGTGAATTGAAAAGTGAACCCGTTCAACATTGGCGCGCTCACCGACCGAAAGCAGCAAAGTGAACTGTATAATGCGGCGGCCATCAGCTGTGGCGCGCATGAGAAAATGCCGACGGCAAATGCGACAGTAGCGCAAAACGAAAGGAATGATGCTTTTGAATAGCAGCAGAAGCGGCGGCTGTTTAGTGGGCAACTCATTTGGGATCTCTTAAGCTCCAGCGCTCCAGCACTCACCTCCTCCTATTCGCACATGTGATAAACGGTTTTGTTTTTTGTATTATTTGGAGCGGCGGAGTGTAGTTAAAATATTTTGTGATATAGTGTTAAGTTTAAAAAAAAACAATTAGTGTTTCAACGCCACGGATGAGAAAAGAAGCAGTAGCCGAAAGATGCAAAACTCCAAACGCCACTTAGGCCAGTAACTAGGACATCGGCGTTCTGATGTCTCTGCAGTTGCTCCAAATTGCTGATGGCGTTCAAATTAGAACGTCAGCGCCCCATTTTACTCAAATGTACCTACTTCCAACATGCACACGCACACACACATTTATATGTATTTGCACCATTGTACATGCATCAGGACACTTGGCCTGTCTCTCTCATGCACACACACACAAACACACATTGAATTTAAAACAAAAATTTTTTGTAAATTTGGTAGAAAAAGGAAGATCCGTCGGATTTGGTGGTTGCCGCAATGCAACAAGCACTTGCTCAGTCACACACACACGCACACACGCTCACACCATCTCACAGTCTTCATTTGTACGCAATAAATTTGTTGAATTCATGCAAATACTCGATTTAGTTTGGTCTTGCAAACGTAAATTTGTCAGTGTTGTTTGGCGCAGCATTTTTAATTTTTTCCCCCGGATCGCAACCAAATCGATGTCTGTAAATATCAAATTGTACCTATGTAAATGAAGATTATGAAAATGAAGATTATTGTATTATTTGTATGTATGTATGTAATTATGTTTTCTGATTCTTGTATTATTTATTAGTTTTATTAGAAATGTTTATTGTAAGTTGTTGGCAAACGAAAATAAGAAAAAATTGCAAGCATACAAAATTAACTAACGAATTTGATGCAAATAGTAAAAGAAACAAAAACAAAAAAAAAACTCAAAATATATTTTTCCAAAATCATAAAAACAAATTACAAAAGTGGTTTCAATTCAATTGGATTTGTAAGCAAGAAGTGGAAGAGAATTAATTTGTGCTTGAAAGTGTTGATTTTTTTCTCTACTGGCGCAGTAACCGCCTACGCGATTTTAGTTTCTTCGTTGCGGTAAATCGACTCCAACTATATACAAGGTGGCGCAAAATTAATCACCCTCTCGGATGCCCGACTAGAATTACAGTGAGGCATGCCGAAAAATCAGTTAGGGCCGAATTAGGCAGGCCTTACTGAGGCACGCCTCACTATTACCTTACCAGGCCCACGTTAGGCAAGGCAAAGATTGGCAGGCCAGAACAATACCAAATTTGGTTGTGGTCACGAAAATCTGTGGCAGTGTCTCACTTAGCTCACGGAGCATTACCGAAGTTCGGTTTTTCGAACCTGCGCCTAATGAGGCAGATGAGTGGCGATACGTTTCGGGATTTGGGCCTTGTTTGGCTGCCTTATGAGGCGCGAATTTGTAATGCGGTGTGCCTTATTTGCGCGTAATCACCGCCTTACCAAAATTTCTATTCGGGTGGTGTTATACTTTTTGGAACTGGCGTCGTACGCCAATCATGTTTGGCACTTGTAAAGTGGGTAGCCGCCATATACAAACTGACAAGCATTGGAATGCGTAAATGAAGATAAGAAAGATGTCCATCACTCAAAATCATTTCTTTAATCTTTTTTTTTTGTTTGAATACATTTTTTTATTGCTATCTGTTTCCTAACATACAGCAATATTTTTACTTAAAACTAAGACATTACACTAGACATGCATGGAGAGCACCCAGTGGTGCAACCATTTCCAGATGTCTGCCTATTAACCTAATAAATCCGTTATTAACTTCCTCTTCAGTCTGTTAAGGCACCTTTTTGGTCTAGAATTTTGGTCTAGAATCGATTTTTTTCATATTATGATAAAGGGTTTTCCAATAACAGGTGTTATCGGTGAATGGATTGCGCTATCTAGAGATGATTAACGATTTTTATGGCCGGAATTGGATGGTATTGATCTGGGCAACAACAACGGCGGTACGTGCCACACAAGCAACGAAACCATTGATATTTTACGGGAAAAGTTTCCGGCCCTCTTCCCTCGAAGAGGTGATCACAATTGGCCACCGAGATCTTGTGATTTAGCACCTTGTGAATTTTTTTGTGGGGCCACGTGAAAGAGAAGGCCTACGCCAAGAGCCCAGGGTCAATTCAAGACCTCAAAGATGGAATTCGTGAGGCTATCGAGGACATAGGGCAGCCACTTTGCAGTTCGGTTATAGAAAATTCATGAAAAGGATATTGTCCTGTGAGCGTGGTCGTGATGGTCATTTGCCTGATGTTATTTTCCACTATTAACGGCATACCTTCCTCTTTGTAATGAAATAAACAACCGATCATTTATATTAAAAAATAGCATTTCTTTGAATATCTAAATAACACCTGTTATTGGAAAACCGTTTAGTTTATAATTTCAAAAATAAACTTGGAAATTTTTATATTGAAATTCGTTGTAGGTTAGACGTTGTAGCCCTTTAAAACGAGACGGTTTGGAGTACGGCGCCCATTATAAGCGCGTTAACCGAGTTTTTCTCTCACGGGTAGCAGAATTATAATTTTATAATCAATTTTTCTATTTTTTTAAGAGCGAGAACGTGACAAAAAATTCTCTTTTTTCCAATGAACAAATAAAATAAAAAGATTTTTTTTTTGTTTTGTAAATCTGCTACCCACCATAGCGACATATCTCCTGATGAATAATCGACTGAATTTAATTTTTCAGAAGTACCTGAACAGCCCAATCAGATGATTGAGAAATATTTCTGCAACTAAACGGCTTGGGTGTGATGTGGCTGCCTTTTTTAATTCTTGAGCTATTGTAGGAAATTTGAGATCAAAATTGGATTTGATCAGTTTTAGGGTTTTTGAATGGAATCTTTGCAGTTTTTCGATGTTTGAATTGGCTGTAGTGCCCCACAGCTGTATGCCATAGGTCCATATTGGTTTGAAGATGGCTGAGTAGAGTAAGAATTTGCTTTTGAGAGAAACATGAGAATTTCGATTAAGTAAGCAGTATTGAAATTGAAATTTGAATAGGTCGAACCAAGGAGTACCAAGAGATTTGGTGGCTCCTAAAACACTCAGGCTAAAACGCTCATTGTATTTAGAGCTCTGGAAAGAGGGTAGATAGTCAAGGAGGGAAGGAGAAAAATATCAGAGAAAGAGATAGGAAAGAATAGACACAGAGATAGAGATAGTTAGTCCTGTGAGAATTTTCCAGATTCTTTGGCAAATCTGTAAATATCCTCCAGTTTGAGAGAACGAATATTACTCATTCTAATGACATCGGAACCCAAAACTCGTAGCCTTCCTCTAGCAAAGGTAGGACACTCACAGAGGAATTGCTCAGTGCTATCCGCCTCCCCCAAGCATGACAGGCACATCGGGTCCTCGTGGATTCCAATGGTGGTCATATGCTGACCTCATGGGTTGTGTCCTGTAATAATACCGAACATCAACCGAACGCTCTTTATGCAGATTGCCTACATAATCGCTGATCCAATTCACGATTCCTGCGGAACTGATTCCGATTATTGGCTCTGGTCCCTGTGGGGGAACCGCTGATCGACGGTTGGACAATTCACCGGCAACTCGTTTCCTTGAACACCGGAGTGTCTTGGGACCATATAAGTACAAGGCTATTCTGAAATGCTTCCCTGAAGGCATTCTGGATTGCTCCATTGCTCACGCAATGCAAATCTGGCATCAAACTTTCTTCCAAATGAAACTATGGGTATCAGGTAGTCTCTTGGTCTGAAGAATAAGGTAAGCAGTATAGAATTCGGAGTTTGATCGCTGTCAAGGTGCAAACCAAAATATTTCGTAACATTATTTTGCTTCACGGGAGAGCAAATGCATCGATTGAGTGTAAAAGTTGCTAGAACTGATTTTGTCTCATTGGATTTTATTATCCAATCTTCTAACCATTGAGTTGAATTATCAAGTCCCTCTTGGAGTTTAAGTGAAGTCTTCTGGGCGTTAGGGTAAACTGCGAGAATAGCTGTGCTATCTGCACAAGTTTCGACGATAGTTTCCTCAGTGACTGGTAAATCGCGGGTGTAGAGCTGTAGAGTATAGGATTCGGCCTATTATACTGTCCTTAGGTTCACCAGCTAAGCTTTTACAGAGTTCAGAGTGTTCTTCGTTTTGCTTAGCAAAGAATTGTCGTAGGAAAGAATTGTAGGACTTAATAAAAACAATTTATTGGTAGAGTGTCTTTTATTTTGCATAGCAATCCATCATGCCAAACGCGGTCATAGGCTTGGGATACATCGAAAAAGCGGCTGTGCAATACTTCTTCTGCTCCAAAGCTTTGTGAATACTATTTACGAGTCTGTTTACCTGTTCGATGGTACCGTGTGTATTTCTGAAGACGAATTGGTGATTTGAGATTAATTTTCGGTCTTGAATTATAGGCATTGTTTTATTAACAAATAGGGACTCCATAACTTAAGAGGCAGTGGGCAATAAACTGATGGGGCGATAAGATTGCACTTTCTCGCCACTTTTTCCGGGTTTAGGGATAATTTTTATTTCTGCGACTCTCCTTTGGGGGGACAAAGCCAGTTAATACAGGGTGGCTGATGAAAGCCGCTATCAAAAAAAAAATTGAATAACTTTTTTTCTTTTTAAGTTATCTGTTCCATTTTTGTTTTAATTTGCAGATTGATCTTTAAAATTTATTAAAATGGATAACTGGGACACGCAAACAAGAATTTGGATAGTCCGCCGCTATCACGCACTGGAGTCCGTAGTTTTGGTACAGAGAGAGTACAGGCGGATGTTTGGCGGCGATCCCCCGAGCAGATGGACCATAATGAGACTGGTGAATAATTTTGCTGAGCAAGGAACAGTCGCAAGAAGGCCTTATCATCGAAACCCACCAGTTCGGACGGAGGAAACGATCGCTGCTGTAACTGCAGCTATACAAAGCAATCCAAGGGTTTCAACAAGAAGCTTATCTGCTCAACTTGGTGTCAGCCGACAGTCTTTGCAAACAATAATGCACAAAGATTTAGACTTATTTCCCTACAAAATTCAATTGGTTAACAAACTGAATGCAGCAGACTTGCCGATTCGCTTGGAATTTTGCCAGAAGATCCTGCAAATGGTGGAAGAAGACCAAAACATGTTAAACTGCCTTTTCATGTCTGATGAGGCCCATTTCGATTTAAACGGCAATGTGAACAAACAAAATTGTCGAATATGGAGTACTTCTAACCCACAGATACTCCACGAGACGGAATTGCATCCTCTTCGCGTGACAGTGTGGTGTGCGGTTTCTTCACGCTGTATTGTCGGGCCTTATTTTTTTGAAGAAATTGGTCACACCGTTACGGTTACTGGAGACCGTTATTTGGAAATGCTGAAAGAATTTTTCTATCCAGAACTACGCCGAAAGAGAATTCCTTTCAACTCTGTGTGGTTTCAACAAGATGGGGCAACGTCTCACATAGCCCAGACTGTTATGACAGAGTTGCGACGAAAATTTCCCAATAAACTGATTTCAAGAAACTCCGAATTTCGTTGGCCCCCCAGGTCGCCTGACCTTACTGCACCTGACTTTTTCTTGTGGGGTTTATGTAAACAAGAAGTTTATAAAACAAAGCCAACAAATTTGGATGAACTAAAACAATCCATTCGGGCAACAATTGCGCTTTTTCCTGTCGCAACTCTCAAAGCAGCAATGAACAACTTTTTACTAAGATGCCGCACTTGTGTCAACGAGCATCGGGGGCATTTAAATTCAATTATTTTTAAAACTAGTTAAGCCCCATTTAATAAAATTTAATAACCTTCAATTTGAAAAAAAAAAATAAATGAATTCCATACACTAAAAAAAAGTTATTTGAGTTTCTTAATGTAGCAAAATTCATCAGCCACCCTGTATGATAGCGTTGCATATGTACGTGAGAAAAGAGATCCCTTCAACTGGCAGTTGTTACTCCGCCTGTGATGAGCTCATATCGCTGCTATTTATTGTGCTGGTTTTCTAAGGTTATGTCCGATCAAGGCCCACTTCCTCTTACGGATTTCAAATGTTGATTGCGATCCGATTGCATCGTCTGTGTAAATCAATGTGTGATATCCAGTTTTCTGGCCACCGAGCGCGCATTATTCTACGTAGACTTCGATTTACAATGGTGTTGGTCAGGACTTGCAGCCGTATAATAAAACTGATTTAACATTTGAGTTATGCAAACTCTGCTTTGCTCTGTTTAATCTAGCTAATACTCGTATATCGGCTCGGGCGCCACCATCTGCAGTAATTTGGCTACTAAGATATGTAAACTCCTGAATTTAGTTGATCTGTTGGGCAGAAATAGTGATATTATTGAGCTGGATATAAATAAGTTTATTTCTATGGGAGTTTGATAAGCTACTGGGTTTTTGGCAACCACGAATTTAATTGGCCTTTTGGCTTCATTTCCTCGATACATTGACTACATTCATACACTCGCGGATCTATTTTTCATTTTACAAAAAGTGGAAGTTGGGTAATGGACTTTGCGCGTACTGGTTGTATAGAAGTATTACATACATATAAGATTTTCAAAACATTCTTAAATTGTTTCCCACAAAAGTTGATTCGCCCTAATGTGTACCGAAATCTACAAATTCTATTGTATATGTACAGTAGCGAGCGTAACTGAGTGTACGATGTATTTGTTTTATATTTGCAAAGTTTTTTTTTATGTACATTGTTTTGTTCTTAATTTTTTTTAATATTTACAATTTTCTTCGAGTTAAAGAAAAGTTTTTTGTTTTGACTTTGTTTTAATATTTACAATTTTATTGAGTTAAAATTTTTTTGTTTTTTTTTTACTATTATTCATTCTTTAGCCAAAGGCATATATGTAAATCAAACTTTCAAACTTTATTCGAAATTTAGAAAAATTTAACAAATTTTTCTTTTATTAAAAATTGTTCAATCTGAAGTTTTAGAAAGTTTTCGAGTTCGCAGTTGTATAGCCCTTTTGGAACTACACCAGAGCCCACCAAAATTTGGTGGATATTTTAAGCGGCGGAGAAATTGTGCGTATTTTTAATAATTTTTTTTTTCAAGGCGTTTAGAGCTTCATTCCATATAAAATAGAATTTCTTGTGGAAGAAAATGCGCTAGACCAGGAGTCGGCAACCTTTTAAATCGGAAGAGTCAAAAATTACAATTTACAAAGTTTTAAAGTTTTTAAAGAGTTTGTGTTTTTGGCATCGAAAATAAGTGCTTCAACTCGCGGCATTTCCTTTACAGCTGTCCCCTTTTGTTGCGTTACGTGCATACATTTTTGGACCTCCAACTCTTCAACTCTGTAAAGTTTCACTCCACGAAGCTTTACATTTTAAAGATTAGATCTCTAGAGATTCTAGAGATCCAGTATCAATTCCAAATGGTTTAATGTGGATTTCGTTATTATTTGTGTTGAGAGGATTCTATTTATATGAATGCTAGAGTGGCTTTGAGCTGCTCAAATCTGCAAGCAAATTAAACTTTAATTCTATTATAACTGTGCTGAAGTAATTCGTGTTTGGTTTCGTTTTACCGCGATCTTGCTTTAGAAATAGAAATGAAGTAATTTACGGCTCTGAATATCTTTTGCAAAACGAATTAATTTTTCTTCAAAAGAAAGCAATTCTTCTACGAAAACATAGGCTGGGTTTCCCCTTCCTTGCAGTTTCAGATTCAGCTCATTTAATAAATTCGCTGTGAAATCCACCATAAGGTAATATTTTTGCAAACTTTTGTCGTTCTCCGATTCAGCCGATAGATTTTTAAATTCATTCAAGCACAAAGCAAAACGTTTGAACGCCTCATCTTTGGAAAGCAATGACACTTTATTGTAAAGAAGTAGTTCGAAATTCGTAGTCTCCATTTCGCTTAAGAATTCTTCAAACTGACCGATGGTAGAGTGCTTTTGACAAGATGCTGACAGCAATCTTGATTACGATTCCTAGTAAATACAAGCAGCTGAGATAGAATCTAGTCCTAATCTTTGATAATCGGTTCAGAACGACTTTTACATATTATATTTTTTTGCTTTTCGACAAAATAAATCATATTTCTGCAAGGAACTAAAGAGACGCAGCTTCACATCCAAAAAGCCGCATGTGGCTCGCCAAGCGCAGGCTGCAGACTCCTGACCATTTGAGCGAAAAAAACTTAAAAAGATCAGCTCCAGTTTATATAAATTGCACTTGTAACAAGGAAAGTCCCACAAGAGAACCCACTAAATATATTTTTTTTAAATCAAGGCAGTTTTTTAGCTGCTTAAAACTTGGACTTTATGCACCAGCAGTCTATAAAACTGCATACCTACTCGAAATTTTTCTAAAAATACTAGTAAAAAAATTTTTAATTTAGACGTACATTTTTCAAATTTTTGCAAATATTTTTATGAAGTTTGAAAGTTTGCTTATATGATTTTGCTAACCCTTTTGCATCACCCATCGAGATGCGCGATGTACTCAAAATGCCTTGCGTCCATAATATCCCTCGTCGGCAAGAATTTTACTATTTGCTTCAATGAAAAAAAATCCTACAGAACTAGCAAAATTATTTATTTTCCTCAAATTTTAATAAAAAAATAATAATTAATTGCGGGCTATTCCGCTCTTGGTGATAAAATAAAGTTTTTATTCGCGGATTATTCCATCGAATGATGGAAATGGGTTAAAGAACGAACAATATTAAAAAAAAAAAAAAACATATTAAATTTTAGCTCGAAACATTAAAAAAAATCATCATGCACTCTTTTGAACCAAGGATTATTTTCCAAGGCAGCACAAAACTTAGGTAGTGGGGATGCACAAATGTTGACCAGAGATGTAAACCAAAATCCTGTTGTTCGCGACGAAAATGAGTACAAAGCTAAAATCCTTAAAGAAACCAAAATCCTGCAGCTTCAGACGAAACGACGACAAAAAATAATAGTTATTTTCTCAGCACTCCAAATTACGATTTACAATTTAGAATCTATAATATATTTTCAACAAAAATTATAGAAAGAAGATTGCGCCCATCAGAGAGTATGTGATGTCACGTTTTTCCAAGTTGTGCAGTATTGCCAACCATTTGCTCTTCGCAATAAATTTTGTACTTTTTTATACCGAAAATGCGAAAATTTTGAAGTTTCGTGTTTGTTTCTTTTTTTTAATTTAAAGCTACCGAAACTTTAAGTAAAAAAAAACTGTATTATTATACAAAAGAAGGTTAAAAAAGGCCACTCTGAGAAGATTTTAGTGCTAATGAAAATTAGTTCGTTCTTATAAAATTTGATATTTTGAAAGTGTGAATTTATTTTTATGCTCCTTTTAAGGTTATGCATGAATATTAAATGCCCCTCTCTCAACTCTTCTTAAGATTGAAAACCTTTTTACACATTTTAAAAGGCGTTTGAATTTACTGAATGCGGATTAAAACCATAGAGGTGTAATCGTTTCTTCCGGTCATCAATCCTTAGTGGGACATAGGGCATCAAGAGGTGTATTCACTGTAATAATAAGCAACAAAATACCAGAAAATACTAAAAAAACCATACTGACATTTTTACAAAAAGAGTACCTTATCTAGTTACATAACCTCAAATATAGCAAATAAGTCGTTTCGCTTAACAAAAAAAAATTCATAAAATAAATTGTACATAAGCATAACACATTTATTAAAAAAAAAGCACATTCTAAAGACAATTTGTCACGCATACAAAGTTCTTTAAGTGATTCAATAAAAATTTATTGGGTTATTTTCTTTGAATGGGCATTTTAGTGCGTTTTTATATCCAAAGCTAGGCAACATTGCAGTAGCGAGAAAGAGATTTGACTGCCGAAAGCAGAAGAACACCAACAACAACTGCAATCGCGGGCAATGCTACCAGATGTGAAAAAAAGTAAAGCTAAATAAAACTGAGTGAATTATTTAAATAATTATAATATTAAAAAATATTTTACAAAATTATAAATATTACATTTTAATTAGAACAGGTTAGAAAAATGTCATGAAGAAAAACTAAAACTCTGAGACTAAATAACAAAAAAAAAGCTAAATCAAGTTACGAAAATGGTAATCTGGCCATACTGGAGCTAAAATCACGTAACTCGTTGTCAAATTCGCTGAGATCAAAGTAACGGGACCACGATAGGCGCCATCTCATTATTCTTTCCATCATGTAGTTTCAAAAATGTTCCCCTTTATATACAAAGAAATATTTGAATCAAAGCCTACTTATTTTTACAGAAAAACAGAACCTACTTATTTTCACAAATAACAAGTGCTGATAAACCTTGAAGTGTATAACTCACAAATGTCATATACTGTTTCAGTTTACATTATGAGTGAAAATTTGAGTATTTTAATATTCGTTTCGAATGCCATTAGGGTGATCCAACACAATCAGTTATGCTCGCCACTGTAGTTTACGTATTTGGCCGCATAAAAACCAAAATATATTGAGGCATTCAGCACCTATGGTTAAAAGCCGTGCAAAAAATGTGTAACTGCAGATACTCAGCGCCCCCTTGCTCCTACTCCGCTATGGTGAAAAAAAGGAATTTTTCACTTGACCACAGAGCATTACTAATATGAACACCTAATAAATCGATGGTAATGAGTATAGATAAGCAACGATTATTAAAAACCCAAAATCCCACACACACGCTAACGCACCACGCATTTGCTTTGGCCACAGGCGTGCAGAGATCATTAATGTGTTAATTTCATGCGACAACAGCATATTGACATTTAACCAACCAATGCCAAGCCACCAGAATGCAATGATTTCGCTTTCGGACAGGATTCAGGATATAAAACTAAATATAAGAACTAAACTAATATGTTTCTGTATAGGTGCACACACACACACATACACGCGTATAAGAAGAATGGCAACCGAAGAGGAAACATATAAAACCCAACTCTCAGTGGGACATGCGGGCCACCCACTTGCTGTACTGCGCGACTGTTTGCTGGGCGCTGGTGTGTAGGAATGTGGAAAAATCGCACAAATTTGATGCAATTATTTCACACAAAACAGCATAACGACCTCAATTAGTAATCACTATGGCCAATATGGCCAACGGTAATGGCCATCAACAGTCAACCATCAAGCGGCAATAGGCAACCAACAACAACAGCTAGGGAACATTAGCCATTTAACAAATAGCCAATAGTCAATATGCAACCAGCTATGCGCCCAGACACACACACACTCCCATACGGATTCGGTGTACGGGTAATTTATACTAACTAAATCGTTGGTATCGGAAAAATGGCATGGTTGGTTAGCAATTTAAGGCGTAACGCAATAAAAACCACAGCGTTGGCCACCCTGTCGAGGCGGTCGAATGCGGACGGAGTCGCATTGAAATGTGGATTTTGGTGATTTTGTGTAGGAATCAGTCACTGTATGGGTATATATGTACACTAAACACACTCACACATATGTCGAAATGTGCGTACTAACCCACCCAGTAGCAAAAGCTGCTAGGCTAAGAAATGAGTTGGTAAGTGCGAAAAAGCTAAAGTGGCCTTACTGCTGAACTCAACCACAAAATTTTAGTACAGTGACACTATGTGTGACCAAAATTTAAAATCCTTTCGGTTCGGCTTGAAACTTGGTCCGTGGGGGTTTCAGAATCTGGGGGATCGGATCTTTAGGAATCTGGAGTCACAGAACAGAACTAAGAAGTTCACAACTGAATAACTCACATAACAACTGATATGAGTCGATGAGTTGTGTGCATTACCAACTCTCAAGAATTTAATATACAAATTTTTCATAAGTAAATTTTTTCTTTATTTAAAAATATAAAACTGAATATACATACATAAAATATATAGAAATTCATTTTAAGACGTTTTATTAAATGAACTTCAAACATTATAGTTCTACTAGATAATTAAAAAATAATTTTTATATTAGGTGGCGCAATATTAATCATCCCATCGGAAGCTTTATAATTTTTCAAATGGCGCTGACAGCTTCAGGATCAAAATAAAGATCTCCATAACTCAAGATCATATTTTTTCATTTAGTAAAAATGGTATTAAAAAAAATGGATGATTAAATTTGCGCCACCCTATTTATATATACTCAATCGTCCGAAAGTATTTATAGTTTACTTCCCACTAGACTCAAGCAATTTTACGTACTAAGAGAATATATTTATATAATATACAATATATAAAAAATTGAAAAGAAAGGAAAGAAATAATTGAAAGAAAAATATTAAAAAAAAAAATATTTGAAAATAAGTATTTTTAAAAAAATATTTATATTTTAGTGAAATTTGTATAAATATATTATCATCATCATCATCATTGTTTCCTTGAATCCCTAGCAGGACATAGGGCACCATATTTTGGTGTTTCTTCGGGAATAAATTTAATCAGAAGGCCAGAACGACGACTATACCTCCCACTCATGAGGATGGAGCATCCAGGTAGGCCAACTGGTGACCCTTAGCGGACTAAAGGCTAATATCGGGTTCATCCGCTATCAACCACTACATTCAAGACACCAGCAAGCAGCAGCAGCCCAAGAATGACACCCATAAATGGATTAGAGTCCTCCTCCGACGGATTTGGCGTACCAGTCCATCTGACCTCAGCCATACTCGGCGTTGGGATCAGTGCACGATGTTGGGGTTGTACATCATACACCCCCCTCATTGTTACGCGTGCTGTGTGGCGTGTGGCAGCGTCTTGCTGAAACCACATGTCGTGCAAGTCAAGCTCTTGCATTTTGTGCAAATAAAAGTTGGATATCATTTCACGGTAGCGCTCACCATTCACAGTTACTTAACGATTCGCAGCATTTTTGAAGAAGTACGGTCCAATGATACCTCCACCCCATAAACCGCACCAAACTGTGACCTTTTTTGGATACATTGATAGCTCTTGCAATTCTTCTGGCTGATCTTCACTCCAAAATCGACAATTCTGCTTATTTACGTACCCATTGATCCAGAAATGAGCTTCGTCGCTGAACACAATTTTTCGACTTTAAACTTTCTTAACAGAACACGCATTTTTATAATAAAATTCAATGATTTGCAAGCGTTGTTCGTTTGTAATTATAGACCAAACTGAAGATGTGTTACAATGAAACAAAACACGAAACGTGCGTCAGCTTTTTAAACCAACTGTTTAAAAAGATAATAGCTAAAAAATCACCCGTTATTTCTTAGTACCACAGCGCGTGAAATGGAGCTAGTTAAAGACTTGCTTGTCTGTGGAAAAATTTAAAAATTTATTTTTATGAATTTAATTTTAGGGTAGTTCTTAACCTTATGTTAATACTGGACTGAGTGCCAACATATTTGACAGCCGTATCATCTTACTGCTTTAGCACACGACTTGTATATTAGTTTCTTTGTTTGCTGTTTAGGAAAAACATGTTTATCTATTGTTATTCTTAAAATATGTTTGAATTTGTTCAGCCCTGCATGATTATACTTAGAATTTACTTAACTATTTTTATTTATTATTTGTGAATGAAATCATTCTTTAACTAGCTCTCGATCTAGTCCGCGCATCTTCCATTCATTAAAAGTTAATTTCCGAACATATTTCTTATTTTTTTTAATAATAGTCCAGCCTTCATTTTAAATTACTTCTGCAAAACCATAAAAAATAGTGTGCAGAGATTAATTACCTATAGCTCTATGTAAATGCGCCCTTATCTTGCAGGCCATCATAATTGAGTGCGACCATAACGCTATCTAGTTATTATTATTTTGTATAGCTTCACTCGCGGCCGCTTTCAATCAATATGCAACGCGGCACCCAAACAAACAAATGAAAAGACACAACGACAGTAAATGCCGCCATCGCGACAGCAGTAACGTTGGTTGGTTTAAGAAGAACAAAGAATATTCCGATTTTAAAACGCCATTCGTCCCGCAATCTATTAAAAAATCGCTTACTTTTTCACTATGTAGTAAATTATTTTGCTAGTGGGTGTACGTGTATGTATGTATTTGTGTACTTACACAAACATACAAGCATCAGCATATAAACCGACGTTTGGTCACTACTGCGGTTTTAGAAGCATAACCTCACAGCATTGAAATTATGGTGTCCCTTCATTTTACTGTTCGAGGTGGTCGATTGTTGAATACCCAGCACCTTGGAATGTTTACGTGCAGGTTTGAAGCAGTCAAGTCCGTACCCTTATATTGTCTCAGATGTCCTTGAAAATTTCAAACAATGTGCACTTTAAATTGCGGTTGCCATGTGGTTTGAGCAAAAGTGAGTAAAATATACAGATATTTTTCATCGAAAAAATAAATCATGTTTTATGTGGATATGTATACCAAGAGAATTTTTTAAAATTTGACAATTTACTTTTCCATACATCCTTCATTTTCAATACTAAATTTTCGTTTCGAAGTCATATTAGCGGTATTCGAGGTGGCACAAAATTAATCATCCAATTTTGTTTGTAAGTAACTTTTTTATTAGAAATAAATACACATTTTTTACCATGTCAAAATGGTCTTAAAAAGTGAAGAGTCTACTTTGAGATGCTGTCACGACATAGCCAACACATTTTTTTTTCATACGAGGCTCGCCTTTTATATTTTACGCGTTTGTGTGACGAGCTGGAATTTTTATGGGCAATTTCTGTATTTTTTAGCATAAACATATAAATAACGTTTTCAATTACGAGTTTTCTTTGTTCTTTTTCCAGTGAGTTTAAAAATTCATCTCGCCCAGAAGAAGAAATTAACTCATGAAAATTTTCGTGTGATGATTTATTACGATTTTCGATGTGAATTGTGGAGACAGGAGTGCATTGATTTTTGTCATTCAAGCACCACACTTATCACCTATAAAACATTGGTACAACGAGTTCCAACGTAGTCATCGGTCCCTGCATGATGAATTTCGCGAAGGCCGTCTAAAAGCGATTGTTGTGCCAGAAATAATCGATGCTGAGCGTCAATTGACAAGTGACATATACTACATGAACATTTTGTCATCTAGAAGATTTGTTATCGTTGAACACCGCTCAATCCGACCATTGCCCAAAAAAGTACTCGTCTCGATTAGTGTAAATAAATGCTAAAGAAACTAAGAGGCGGTAGTTCAAAGTATGTCTATAACATCGAAACTAGTAACAAATCTTGGATCTATGTATATGAGCTGGAAACCTAACAGCAATCAAATATTTAGGTGTATCAAGACGAGCTTAATCCAACAAAAGTTGTTTGCGGAAGCAGTAACTCAAAAAAATGGTCGTCTATTTTTTTCGTATAAACTGGAAAAGCTCATGGTCATGTTGCAACTGTACCACTAGAGAAACTTAAAACAATCAATTCTAAGTTGTATTCAACCATTTTTTAGGCAAAATTTTTTGGATAATTATAGAAAACGAACCGCCGAAGACGAATAATTCTTCACCAAGACAATGCGAGCCCTCACGTATCGGATCACCCACAAAAGTTTTTGAGCACTCAAAAGATGGAATTAATAGATCGTCTGCCTTACAGCTCTGATTTTGCACTTAAGGGGTCTCGGTGATCTAGAATTTTCAAAAAATCGATTTTTCTTTATATTTCGAAATTTTTGGAAGGATATTCCAAGTATTTTCGATTTTACAGCCGTTTTAGCAGGTAGTCAGATTCGTCACGTGGCTGCATCATTGGAAAATATTCACTATCAAAACTTTAAACTCAATTACCTCAAAACCACATTTTTCGGCCTGGTGTTGCAAAAATAAAAACCGAATCGTCTGAAATTTTAATATGTTGTTCGCAACATCAATGGCTATCGCCCGTACTAGAACCATATTATTATTTCAATTATTTCGTTTTTTTTTTAAATCTGAAAAAATCCGATTTTTAGAGTGTCAAATTCAAAACCGCGCCATTTTGTCAATTTTTATTTTTTTTTTAATTTTTTTTATTCTAGTACGGGACATATAAACTATAATTTGTTTGGTTTTTGTGTTTCAGATAAATAGAAGCGCCAACAGGGACAACACCGTCCAGGTCCACATTTTCGTTAGGGCCAGCTTCAGCGCCATTTTTAAAATTATTAAAATTAAAAAAAAAAAATTTCATTTTTGTATGTAAAAGCAGTTAAATAAAGCCTAAGAAATTTAATATCGTTTTTTATTTTTTTTTTTATTGTAATAAAAATTCCTGAAAATACCCTAAATTTTTGAGCTCTAGACCACCGGAACCACTTAATGATTTATGTACGTTCCCGTACAACAAAAAGAAAAAGCGAGGTCAATGGTTTTTCACACCTGAAGAAGTTTTTGAAGCGTATTTTGGAATTTTATTTTGGAGGTATCTACCTCTGAGTGTCAAAAGTGCTTTGAAAAGAGGTTCAAACGCATACAGAAGTGCATTGAGTTTCCTGGAGAATATTTTGAAAAGCAATAAAGCCATTTTCATTATAAGTTTACTGTATTTTTTTGTTGGGCGCAAAATATAAAAGGCAACCTTTGTAAATATGTTTGCTTTTGTTGAAGTGGTTAAGTATTTCTAATGAAATAGTCCTAATTAGCGACTAGCGCCGTTTTACTACCACTGTTGTTTTACTACCTGATGTCTTGTTGTTGTTTTTTGTTTTGCTTTTGGTTTTCGAGTCACATCCATTTCGTAAGGTCTAGGTCTAAACTTTTTATCTCTATGTCTGAAATTGCATTAATTTGCTTAAGGAAAGGCTTAGGCTTAACGAGAGAGCGAAATCTTGCCCTAGCTAGCCATGGACATTCGCATAAATAGTGGAAAAGATTTTCTCTGCTCCGCCTCACGGCTTTTGCAGATGGAATTGAAAGGAAGGTTAAGTCTGGCTGTATGATCCCCTATCTTCCAGTGACCTGTAAGGATTGCAGTGACACGTGCGATCCTTGGACGAGCGCATCCAAACAGGTAATTCGTCTTCGGGATGTTATTCGACAGCCATGTGTTTTTTGTTGTAATACATGTAGTTAATTGCTTCCACCTTCTTTCAGCTAAGTCATGATAGTGTGAAGCAATGGATTATTTGTATTAAAAGGTGTAACGACCACCATCGCCTCTGCTATGTCTAGTGCAGAACCTCTTCTTGCTAGTCCATCTGCTGTCTCATTAGCCTCTATATTCCTATGACTGGCAGCCCATATCAGAGCAATTTGAAGTCAATAACCAGGCAATTCTACATAGTTCCTCTCTGCACTGTAAAACTTGTTTGCGGGAAATTGTTTTTGTAAATGGTGTAAATGCATTTAAGTTAAAATATCTTGAACCTGACGCGCTGGATCTCTTACGAATTCGAATTCGAATGTAGTAGAACAAAAACTTTCGGAAAAGTGTAGTCTGGTCTTGGTTCAAAATCTATCGCGGCCGCTGTAATTGTATGAAAATCGCTTTTCGATTGCCAAAAGTCTGTATTATTTTACAATTCATGCAAATTTGCACTGCCGCCCCCACTTTGTTAGACTTTTTATTAAATTTATGTACCACTGAAAGTTTTAAACTCCACCTGGTTTAGATTTGAATTATGTACATTTGCAGCTGTTACTCTCGTCTCTTCAGTTATCTGACAACTATGCGAGTTAGGCATACCTTTTGAGATTACTTCTTGGAAAAGGTATTGATTTTCTGCCGAAAGAAATGAAAGTCCCTCTTGCAGTTTTCTATGCACTCATCACTCGTGTCAATATGTAGAACGCTTCTTAACATTGATAGCCTACTGTATTGCTCGACTATGATGTCATTGTGTGGCTCTACAAGGAGTAGTCCGAAGAACACTAAAGTCGATGTTTTTCAATTGAATTGGACGCTATACTAAAATATAGGTATTTAATATACCCTAATGCATAAAATATTCTACAAAAAAATTACCTCTGGACTTGTTCAAGAGCTTTGGTGTCACCAAGAAACGATACAGAAAATGAAATAAAAGCTATAATTTAGCAAACAATTACTGGATAAGTAAAACATTATAAACCCTTCGATATAGTCAGCGATATTGAAGTCATCGTATACTACCCATAAAGAGAATTTACATTCAATAAATACTTCAGGACTACCACCACACGATCGAGTAGGGTGTTAAAGAACTTGGTATACCCGTCATGCTTCTAAGAAATTTAAGCCTACGTAATCAATAACCGATTAACGAAACCAACGTAAGACTGAGTCTTGTCGAGGCCCTATGCTCCCAAGAGGAGTGAACAAAGAAAAAAAATATGTTACGCATAATAGCCCAAGGTTATTAAGAAATAATTTAGTAGTTGCAATCATTTTCAGTGGATCCGCAGCTAAACAACTCGCTTACATACATTCCGCGCTTTATTGTTTTACCAACTGGTTTGTCTGTAACTCTCAACCGGCTACGGTGTTTCCAGTGAAAGTATCATTGGGCCTCGCCATTAGGAAAACACAGGCGCAAACATTCGCAGTGGCGGGCGTTAACTGAAGAAAGGATTATTTGTCCCATGGCCAATTATATATATAATATGTGGGCTTATCTCGAGTGTAATCTTTTGAAAACCATTATTTCTTGCTATCAGAAGCTAAAGAACAACATATAGGTATAATATAAAGAGAAGACTTGTGCGAATTTTGGAAATTATATTCAATTTAAAAAATTTAAGAGGCGTTCAGCTATTTAGCATTGTTTTATAGTTTTACAACTGAATAATATATTTGGCATAAGCATTGAACAATGAATTTTAAACAGTTTATTGTTTAAGGCGTAGCTACGTGCGCCGGGTGTTTCCCAAGTATTGGGCCTTCAATGGCCTTCAATTATTCCGAAACTACGTTTATTTGTTGGCTTCAGTAAAGCAAGAAATACTCTAAAAAAAATGGAAAAATATTTAATAATTTTAAGATTCATGCAATGTTGAAAATTTTTATAAATTTTTTATAAATTTTTTCCCCCCTTTTATAAATTTATTTTTTAAGATAAGACATCCTTTAAAAATTTTTTTTTTAAATAAAATTTTATAAATCGTTAATAAATTTTAATTTTTTTATTTTTTAAGATAAAAAATTCCTATTAAATTTTTTTTTTTTTTGGAAAAAATATTGATTTTTGTTTTGTTCGAAATTTTGCTTGTCATTTGTGAAAAGGAGCCCCACTTCAGAGTTTCCTTCATTTAAAACTGAAACCACGCAAATGATTCCTGAAAGTTTCAAAGGGGAATCCCTACAAATTTTTGAGATATATTCACATCCATCAAAACAAAAAAATACAAATTGAACAAAAAATAAACAAAAAACAGAAAAATCTTTAACAAAATAAAAAGACTTATGTCATTAAAAGAAATAAAAAATACATTAAAGTTCTAATAAAATTTTAACAAAAATATATTTTGTTTTTAAATCCTTTTTTATCAAACTTTATCTTTGTTTTTAATACAAAAATACCTTTCTTCAACAATGTTTTTAATAACGAGTATTTGTTAAAATAAACGTATTATTTTTTTTATAAATAAAAAAACATTTATTACATTTTTATAAATAAAAAATATGTATTAATTTTTTATAAGTTTATATTATTTATTTAAAAAAAAGTATTAACTTTTTACAATTATAAATTTTTTATTTGTAAACTTTGTTTTACTTTTCAAAATTTTAAATTGTTTTTAATACAAAAATACCTTTTTTCAACAATGTCTTTAATAATGAATATTTGTTTAAAAAAAATTATTATTTTTTTATAAATAAAAAAATTTTAATTTTTAATTTTTTTTTTAATTTTTTCTTTGTTCACAATGTTTGGGAAACTTTTTTTGCGAATTACAGCCAACTTCAGAGTTTTTTTCGTTAAGAGCTGAGACTGCGCAGGTAATCCCTGAAAATTTGAAAGTGGAATTTTTATAAATTCTCGAAATTTAACAAAAAAATTTAAATAAATAAATAAAATTTTAAGAACAAACCAAAAGTTGTTTACCTTATTAAGCTTTAAGAATTAATGCAAACTCATTAAATGAAAAAAATTTTTTTTTTCAAATAAATTTCTTTTACAAAAAATTAAGTAAAATAAAATAATTTTCAGAAAAAAATTTTTTTTAACTAAATTTTAACAAAACAAAGTTTTTTTTAATAATTTTTAAATTATAACAAAAAAACAATTTCAAACAAAAAAATTATTTCTATATTTTTAAATAAATTTCTTTAACAAAAAAATAATGAAGTAAAATAAAGTAAATTTAACAAAACAACTATTTTTTTTAACAGAATTTTAACAAAAAAACTATTCTTATATTTTTAAATAATTTTCTTTAACAAAAAATGAAGTAAAATAAAATACTTTTAACAAAAAAAATTTTTTTTAACAAAACAATTGTTTTTTTGATAATTTTTAAATTTTAACAAAAAAACTATTTTTTTATATATTTTTAAATAAATTTCCTAACCAAAAAAATAATGAAGTAAAATAAAGTAATTTTAACAAAAAAATAATATATTTTTAAATAAATTTCTTGAACAATAAATGAAGTAAAATAAAATAATTTTAACAAAAAAAAATTTTTTTAACAAAACAAAATTTAATTTTTAAATTTTAACAAAAGAACTTTTTTTTTAACTGAGTTTTAACAAAAACACTATTTTTTTAATAATTTTTAAATTTTAACAAAAAAATAATATATTTTTAAATAAATTTCTTTAACAAGAAATGAAGTAAAATAAAATAATTTTGACAAAAAATTATTATTTTTCTTTTAATTTTAACGAAAAAATTATTTTTTCCCACCAAATTAAATTAAAATAATAATTTTTTTGGAACAAGAAAGATTTTTTCAAAAAGGATGTTGATTTTCAAAAAAACAATAATTTATAAAAATGTTAAAAAGAACTGTAAATACTTGACTTTGATAAACTTCACATTTAAATTTTCAACATTGAATAAATCTCAAAATTATTAAATTCTTTTCAAAATTTTTGCTATTCATTTTTCTATAATTTTTTATATATATGTATGTTTTCGCTTTTATATTTTTATTTTTTTTTTAATTTTTTCATTTTTCAACTTTTATAAAAATGTATGAGAACGTCCAAATACTACAGTCACTTGACATGGCATCGCGGTATTATAAAAGTTTGCCTGTACTTTCATTCTTTTGCTTGTGTTTCATAGATTAATTCCTGGCATGTTTCAATCCAAAAAAAATAGAATATTTACTCTACAATGAAAAAATGTTATGAAAGTATTTTCTGCACGGTTCTAAGCTGTCAAGTACAACTAAGCCGTCTCTTGTGAATGGCTCATTTTCAAGTTGGGCATCCAACAGCAAAAGCGTTAAATAAAAAATTCTAAATTTCCATATACAATTTTTTTACATTTTCTTTTTCGCATGCAATTATTTTCTGTTTATTAACTAAATTTTGTATTAAATGCTTCAATAAGTCGGCAATTTGAAGCACTATAGGCAAATACTAGACACTTCAGCGCCAACGAGGCTGCTAAATACCTGAAAGCTTTCGATTAAAGCTGCCAATAGCATGGCCTTCATCTCTCAAACCCACTCTGACTGGAATATTGAAAAAAAGAAAAAGAAAAAAACTTGCCTTAACTGTAAAAACAAATCTACTTTACGACTGGCAATCCCCTGCACTGTGTCCTCTCCACTCCGAACTCGCTTCGTTACGGTATCATTTATCAACAGCTCAGCAAATCCTTCAAACCGCGGACAATGGTGTTCCGCGAATATTCCAAACTTGCCCGCTTCTCTGTCCGCCCTCTCCGCGGCCACTTGTTTGTAAATTACTGCCCACATTTTGATATCAGTTTTTGATTTTTTACACTTTTTTGCTGGCACTCAAACAGCTTCAACTTCAAATTCCAGCTTTAGCCTCCGCTCACTGCTCGCGAGTTTTTTATTTCTATTTATTTTTGTCGTTAGACCACTTGCAATTTTCCTGTTTTCTTTATTTATTTTTATTTGTTCGCCATTTTGCACTTTTGTTTTCCATTTGCGACATTTGTGTTGCTGCATTTTGTTTGATTGTTTTAATTGTATTTGTTTAGCTCCACTCCTCGCACTCTGCATGATTTTTAATTTTTTTTTTTTGATTTTTTTATATATTTTTATATTTTTTATCGCAAACACTTGAAGCATTTTTCCGTTTGGCTAAAATCCTGCCAATGTCCGGCGGCAATGGCAACAACAGCAGAATACTAGTTCCAGTAGCATCACCGGCGCGAGCAACTCATTGATCTAGGACGAGTGCCAACAACAACCAAAGCGAGTAGTTATTTGTCGTTCGTAGTTTATTTTCCGTTTCGAGTTGCAGTGCAGTTCCACTTCAAGTCCATTCAAATTCAAACGTAAATCGTCAATTTCAAAACCCCGGCAATATGCGGATGTGCGGGTGCGATTGTCTGTGTGGGGGCGTTTGGCGCGAATTCGAGTGCGGACGCAGTGAAGTGTGACCGAGTGGAGTGCAGCCAAGTGGCGGTGAGTTTGTTTGATTGGCTCGTTACTTTCGCTGGCTGTTTTTCTATATTATTCACTTTTTGCCTGGTTTTTATTTTGAAAACTTATTTGTTTGTTTGCTGCGCTCGTTCATTATACACCCGTGTTGCAAGCACAAGTGTTGTCAGTGACTTATGTATACTTTTTTTTTTTTGTTTTTCGGTACTTGTGTTTTGCTGTGACGAGTTGATCGTCGATAAATATTGCCATCGTTTGGTATTTCTACATCAGTGGCTACAATCAAACAATGCATTTTTATATTTTTTTCTTTTTTTTTTATTCAACACTTCTGAGCGCAACGGCAAAAAAATAACTGCATTTTGAAAACCCTTTCAAGTTTTGAAATCTCAAAACCAAAACTAAATACTAAAGTAAGTAAGTTTCCACGGCGGCCGGTTCTACATTACCCGAACGATTCGGATTTATATCCTGCCAAGGAATCTCGCTCGCAGCAGCACTCCCCGTACATGGGAAATGTTTAAGCTGCAACAATAATAACAACTATTGGGTTAAAAAAAAAAATAAATAATTGGCACGTACACTTCTGTTAGGTGTTTGGCCGAGCTCCTCCTCCTATTTGTGGTGTGCGCCTTGATGTCTTGATGTTGTTACACAAATGGAGGGACCTACAGTTTCAAGCCGACTCCGAACGGCAGATATTTTTATGAGGAGCTTTTTCATGGCAGAAATACACTCGGAGGTTTGCCATTGCCTGCCGAGGGGCGACCGCTATTAGAAAAATGTTTTTATTAATTTTGCTTTCACCGAGATTCGAACCAACGACCTCTCAGTGAATTCCGAATGGTGATCACGCACCAACCCATTCGGCTACGGCGGCCGCTATTGGGCTGGCAACTTAGTAATTGCGAACTTCACCCATGGATGGGTTGAGTCGAATTTTTAGGTTGGCAGACGTAGTACAAATGTAAAACACATTTTGTTATTTGATAGTTGACAATTCAGCGGTCATTCAGTAAAAAAGTTTTTTGATCGGCTGCGTAGTTTTTGTTTGGCATTCGTTGAAAAATGGAAAATCAAGAGCAGCATTTTCATCATATTTTGCTTTCTTATATCCGCAAAGGGAAACCGCATCGCAAGCTCATAAAAAGTTATGTGCTGTTTATGGTGACAAAGCCTTAAAAGAACGGCAGAGTCAAAATTTGGTCTGCCAAATTTCGTTCTGGTGATTTTTCACTCAAAGATGAAAAATGCTCTGGTCGTCCAGTTGAAGTTGATGACGCCCTAATCAAAGCAAAAAACGATTCGGATCGTCACACTACAACACGTGAGATTACACAGAAGCTTCATGTATCACAGACATGCATTGAAAATCATTTAAAACAACTTGGCTAAGTTCAAAAACTCGATACGTGGGTTCCTCATGAACTGAAAGAAGGTCAGGTGAACCAACTCAAACAACATCAAAAGCTGATATTCATCAAAAGAAAGTTTTGTTATGAGTTTGGTGGGATTACAAAGGAAATGTCTACTTTGAACTCTCACCACCCATCCGAAAAATCAATTCTGATGTCCGCATTGAACAACTAACGGAATTAAACAATGCAGTTGAAGAAAAGCGGCCCGAATTAACAAGTCGAAAAGGTGTTATAGTCCATCATGACAATGCAAGGCTACACACATCTTTGACCACTCGTCAAAAATTATTGGAGCTTGGTTGGGATGTTTTGCTACATCCACCATGAAGTCCTGATTTTGCACCATCTGAATACTTTTTGTTTCGATCTTTGCAAAACTCCTTGAATGGTAAACATTTCAATAACCACGATGATGTCAAATCGTACCTGATTCAGTTCTTTGCTAATAAAAATCAGAAGTTTTATGAACGTGGGACATAATCCACATGCTGCCTGAAATATGGCAAAAGGTTTAATCAATGAATGGGCAATACATTATAGAATAAAGTTCTTTAGTTCCATGAGAAAATTTTCTTTGACTTTCTAAAAAAAAGCCGCAATTACTTAATATCCAACCCAATACAACACAATTAGAATGTAAGTAAAAGAGTCATTACTTAGCACCTGCGTTGCTCTACTAAAAACAAAACCAATCTTTTTTCTTTAAGACACTTTATCAAGGAAATTTGTAGAGAGTTCTCCTGCGGACTCCTCGCCATTCAATTTCCAAACGCGTAGCTGTGTTTGCCGGTCACTGGACGATCGGCACACACGTAGAAAAGCTAGAGTTTCTATTTAACCCCCATTGCAGAAGTTGTGGGGAGCTTTCAGATAAGGAGACTCTTGAGCACTTTGTCTGTAAATGTCCGGGTTTGTCAACTAAACGATGGTTGAGCTTCTCCTCCTATTTGTGGCGTACGGCTTTATGTTGTTGCACAAATAGAGAGTCCTACAGTTTTAAAGAGACTCCGAACGGCAAATAGTCTTTTATTTTATGAGTAGCTTTTTCATGGCAGAGATACACTCGGAGGCTTGCCATTGCCTGCCGAGGGGCGACCGCTGTTAGAAAAAACGTTTTCTATCATTTGGTGTTTCTTGCCCAAGCACCAGCTCATTGGACTACTGCGGCCGTCTTCATAAGTTAAGTTAATAAGGCCAACAAACAAAAGGAGACTGCCACAAGTTCGATAAAGTGATGATATTTTACATGCCAGCTTAAGTCTATCGAGCTTTACAATGATTCCAAACGGCGCAAACGATTCCACACTGAACATTTTTCTGTGGAGGACGGGCCTCGGCAGCTCCGAATGGTAGTCATGAACCAACCCATTGGATAGTATAGGTTATCCTCTAGATTTATGTATGGCTTTCAGGAAGGGAAGGATTGCTAATTTTTTTTCGTTTTTTTTTTTGTTTGTTTTGTGATACATCCTACTCCTATCCAATCACAAAAAACTGATTCTAACGTCTTCTTGGACGATTTCTTGACACGAACTCCTTTCGGAGTAGAAGAACCAGGTTCACACTCCTCTGAGGCTCTTGTTTTGATTGAGGATCATGGTGATACATCCTAGTCTCATCCATAGTCATGAATCGACGCACAAAATCCGTTTTATCCCTTCGAAAATGCGCTAAATGCTGCGGAAAAAGTCGCACTCGAGTGTGTTTTTGTCCCATTGTTAGCGAATGCGGCCCTCTTTATGCACACAGCTTTCTGAAACCCAATACTTCAGTGGAAATATTGCTTATGAGATGCTTTATATTGCCCAATGAGATGATTTGAGTTTCTACTGAACTTCTTTCAGTCCCTCGACGATTTTCCCATACGATTTGCTGTATTTATTCTACGATTTCTGGTGTTGTTGCTGGACGTTGTTTTTGGACGTCCTTGACGTGGCTCAAGGTTTTAAGGTGTGTACGACCACGTTTAAATTTAGCAACCCATCTTCCTACTGCTCTAATTGATGGCGAATAGTCTGTATACCCTTTCAACATTCGTTCAAAAATTTTGTTTGCTTTTAAACCTTCCAAAAATAAAACTTCTATCACCGCACGATACTTGATTTTTCCATTGTAGAAAATACTGTGACGCGTCGTTACTAAATATCTTGCAAACAAAGAACGAATTGGCAGATTGAAATGAAACTTCTTCTTACAAAAAGTGTTCCAACATAACAAGAAAAGGCAGATAGCAACGCTCTCTCTAATCGAACCGCAAAACCTATAGAACAACCTACCGTCTGTGTCAGAAAAAAGGAACCGCGATTATTAATGAAGTATAAAAGATATCTATTTAACATATTTTTACATGCACAAAACTACGAGTTGCAATTACTCAATAAGCCGTGTAGTCTTCATCGTTGTCGAGTATAGCCTGGCATCTTCTTCATGCTTTGAAACAGCTTTTCTGCGTAGCTCGTCGACAAACAGGTCTAGATTTTGTAAACTTGACACACGAGTTGCTTTAAGTCATGGACTGGCCTTCTGGCAAGATTCATTTTCGTAGTACGCCAGTAGTAGTAGGTCAGTCCAATACTGTGACGCCATTTTCTTGTGTTTTTCTGAGAGTAGTTGTTTTGATGATGTGAGACAGTAGGATATGTTCGCCTCACATACTCACATCTATTCTCTTTTTAACAAGAGCTGATCGTGCTTAGCGTAGTCACAAAGAAGGGCCCCGCTTAAAAAGTTGCAATATCACTTTTTTCCGCTTTTTTGTCGTCCCTCACTTCAAGCCGCGCTCGGAAAAGTCATCAACATTTTTGTACACTTTATACCGCTGATTCCACATCACAACCAATGTTTTTGATTTTTTAACTACTTTTGCAGCCGCGGCGTAAGATAACTCGAATGCGTACATAAAAATACCGCCTCGAAACGCTTCGTGTACTTTTCACTCATTTTTTTTTGGTTGCGTTTACGGGAAAGTTCCGTACGACACTAACCTGAGTTAGCACTGGCGTCGCAGCCCTTGAGTGGAACTATTTCGCAGCAGAAAGCAGAATGAAATGTATATCGAATTAATTACATCATCAAACTCTTTTTATTTTGTAGCAAAAAAGTTATTCAAAAACCAATTTGGATGATTAATTTTGCGCCACCTGATTAAATAGAGAATAGGAATATGAGTGTCGCAATTCAGTTTATGGCATGAACTGAGACATATTGGACTCGGATGGTTGTACTATCAGGCCTAACATTTATGCTCTGCTCTCAATGGGATTTCTGATTGTCTTTTCCTTTATGAAGGGTGATGTAAATTTTTGATGTTGGCGCTTTAGAATTTTACACATCTGACTCTGGAAGCATTAGCCAAAACTGACGAAAATAAATAATTGACGCCTGGATTTACAGCCTGGATTTACAGGACTTCACTACCCCTGATGTGGTTTGAGGGCTGTCTAAGGCCATAAGCGCAGCCTGGCTGTCGCTGCAGACACATATAGATCTGCCTCTCCATCGTTTTTCCACAACAAAGTTCATCGCTTCTTGAACCGCATACACCTCCGCTTGAAACACAGATGCATGCATTCCAAGAGCAAAGTGCAGTTTTGTCCCGCTGGATTCCACGTAGACCCCAGAGCCGGAGCCATGCTCGGTCCTGGAGCCATCCGTAAAAATGCGAAAACAGTGTTTGCCGGGCTCATTTTCTGAGTCTCCCCACAACTGAGCCTCTGGTAGCACTACACTGTATCTCTTTTCAAGTACGACCCTTGATGGCATGGAGTCAAGGGGCATGGAGAGAATCGTTGGATCGATGTCCATGCCTTCTCTGTGTTCCAATGCCGGACAAGGGCCGTACCAGTTCCCACTGTGTTTCAGTCTGCAGATGGCCTTCAAGGCCTCTCCTCGGATGAAAGCATCAAGTGGTGGTAAACCAATCAGAGCATCTAGTGCCGGGCCTGAAGTAGTCGGAAAAGCTCCGGTACAACAGATGGCCACAGTGCGTTGTAGTCTCGATAAGGTCCTCCTGACTCCCACTAGGGAGAGTCTGCTCATCCAGACCACTGATGCATAGGTGATAATGGGTCTTATCATAGCCGTGTAGATCCATAGGACCTTGCTAGGAGAGAGACCCCACGTTTTCCCAAAGACACCTTTGCACTGACAGAAAGCTGTCAGCCCTTTTGATGCCTTTGTTTCAACGTGTGATTTCCAAAGGAGTTTACTATCGAGGATTACTCCAAGATATTTGATTTCCTTGGATAGCTGGATTGTGACTCCTTTTAGCTTTGGCAGAACGAGTCCATCAAGCTTCCTCCTTCTGGTAAAGAGGACTATACCAGTCTTGGCGGGATTTGCCGACAGCCCGTTCGCACAGCACCAAGTGTCAATCCGACCCAGAGTTTTCTGCACTTTCCTGCAGATGTTCATAAGCGAAGAGCCTGTTACCAAACAAGCAACATCGTCCGCATATGCTTGTGCGTAGACTCCCGAATCGTTTAAGGTGGTGAGTAGAGGATCGATTACCATGCACCAGAGCAACGGAGACAGCACACCGCCTTGGGGGCAGCCTCTGTTAACCCCAGATGGCACCAGCAGATCTTCCTCTGCTCGCACCGAAATGGTTCTTTGGGCCAGCATCGAACGAATTCAATTTACTAGCACCCGGTCTACGCCGTTCCTACTAGCAGAGTTACACATACTATCAAAAGTGGCATTATCAAACGCCCCCTCTATGTCTAAAAAGATACCCATAGCGTAGTCCCTCCTGTCGATGGCCAGCTCTACCTTAGCAACAAGGTTTTGCAGTGCCGACTCGCAGGATTTTCCACTCTGATAGGCATGCTGAAATAGAGACAGAGGGTGAGCCTTCAGCGACTTCTGACGTATGCGCAGTTCCACCAGTCGTTCGAGACTTTTCAGCATGAAAGAGGTCATGCTGATGGGTCTAAAGCTTTTGGGGCTGGTGTAGTCGTCTTTTCCTACCTTTCGGATGAAAGCGACCCTCACCATCCTCCAAGAGCCAGTGCCAGGCATGCCGAGAAGATTTTCTTCAGGGCTGCTGTCTGGTCCGGGCCACTTGTAGTCGCCAAAAGATTTGATGGCAAATCGAATGGCGGCCTCATTCACCACAGTCATGCCGAGAAGGTGTAGCAGCTCTGACAACTGCCTCTATCAATAAGGGCTGTTGCCGGCTGATGCTTATCTGATTACCAGGAAAGTGAGACTCCATCAGCAAGCTGAGTGTCTCACTTTTCCGCTCCGTGAAGGAGCCCTCAGATTTCCTAAGTGACCCCAGCTTTGCCGTTGGGTCCCTTTTCAGGATCTTAACCAATTTCGCCGTGTCACTCAGAGATTCAATACCGCTGCAGAATTCCCTAAATGAGGCTCTTTTCGATTCCCGAATAAGCCTCTTGTAGTTCTTCTGAACATCACGGTATCGCTCCCAGTCCTCTGCAAGGTTAGTCTTGAGGGCCCGGTTTAGAAATTTTCTCGACTCGCGCCTCAGCATCTGGAGCTCTCGATTCCACCAAGGAACGGGAGTCCGGCTGGGGAGAGGTCGAATTGGACAGGCTGACTCAAAACATTCGGTTAGGGCAGCATTGAGTTTCTCAACAGCCGCCTCAATGGCCTGTTCTTTTCGAAGTCTTGGTGGCGCAACGCCAAGGTCCCGCAACGCCTCCCTAAACTTCTGCCAGTCTGTTTTTCTTGGGTTTCAAGAGGGCAGTGGCATTTGTGCCTCCTCGCCACACTGAAACTCAATGTACCTGTGGTCCGAGCACGAATCTTCGGCAAGGACCCTCCAGTTCTTGATTGACCACCCAAGTTTTGAGTTTGATAGGGTTAGATCAATCACCTCCTGCCTTCTAGCCGTTACAAACGTTGGCTGTGAGCCCTCGTTGTGTATGTCTAGGCAGGAGGAGGCGATAAATTCGAATAGTCGAGAGCCCCGTCCATTGCACTTGCTGCTGCCCCAGATTGTATGCTGGGCATTAGCATCGCAACATAGGATGAGGCCCAGACTGCGCTTGAGGTAGTAGTTTCATGAATCTTTTTAAAAAAGTTTTTCATGAATCTTTTTTAAAAAGAAAATAAAATGCGATCGTTTAAAACTTTTACATGTTTTTATTGGTGTTTTGAAGTATATAAAAACATTTTTTTAAGTTAATTTTATATTAATTTGTTTAAAATTTTTGACGTCAAAGTAGAGTCCTTAAAAAAAGATGAGTTGGTTCGGGGAAACACACAGCCTTCCAAAGTCATCTGAAATAGAAAATTCAAAGAGATTATTATTCTGTAGACTTTATTTTAGGTCCTGAACCTAAAATATAAATAAAATTAAAAAAGAACAAAAACAAAATGGCGAACTTGTGAAAAAAGTTCTCAAATTCTAATTTTTTTTCTTCATAAATTGCTTAAATTAAATAGTTTATTATTGAAAAATTAAATGTTTTAAAGGTCCGGGATCTAGATATGTGTGTCTAGAATAACGGGTTAAATTCTTAGCCAAATCAGTTGGATAGATTTGAGTCAGTGATTCCCCGAAATTTCGAAAACATGGTTTTGAGAAAAACGCGTTTAAAGTTTCGTCAGAGCAGCTGCTGCTGGCGTGTCACACGCTTTCATACACACTACGGCGCGCTCTCTTATTTTAGCTATAACTTTAAAAATAATTAAAATTTCTGCCTGAAATTTTTATAGTATATTTTTAAGATGTTTTTCTTCCGAAAAATGTAAAAAAAATCGATTTTTTGAACCCGTCACACTGGTCTATTACCTTGACCGACCTCCTCCTTTTATTTTTGACGTGCGTCTTGATGTTGTTCCACAAATGGAGAGTCCTATAGTCCCATTCGGTTACGACAGCCGCCAAAAATGATACTAAGGCATAATTTACATAATTTCCAAATCTAACATTTTTCTCACTCTTGATGAAATTTCGTAGTGCTCACTTCTAAGAGCAGAGGGTAGAAGGAAGCTAACTGCATGCGGCGAACATTTCGAAGGTTGTTGAGCTGAATTCTAAAGATTTATTCAAATAGCGAAGAATGAATGCTTGCACGTTTGACCATTTCATTCCCGCACTAATTCACACTAAGTTTTCTTCCGTTCTCCATCTACTCTATCCACCTACTTACGCGAGCTGCTCTTTAAGAGGTAATTCAATACGCAGACTTAGGGCACTGATTTTTGCAATCGTCATTAGAAAAAAAGAAATTGAAACATTGCGGATTATTGGCCATATTATGGCATATGTGGCATGTTGCCACTAAGCCGCTGCTAACGTCAATAGTATTAAGTGCTGAATAGGAACAACAACTACTCGTTTATAGCGAAGCAGATGGCTAGCGAATTAGTTAAACAAAATAGAAATAAATAAATAGGCAACAAAAGCACGCACTAAGCATACCACAAATGGTTAAATGTGGAAAACCGCCGATGAATCGATGTGTGGAAATGTGGAAAATGCATTTGTGGCCAACGACCAGTGGCCAATAGACACACACACACATCCATACGTACCTAAGTAGGCAAATATGGTAATTACAAAATAGGGGCCAATAGGGGCAACTAACTGGAAGGGGTAGAGGCATTGGTGAGGGTTGGTGGGCTCAAGGATTAGATTTGTAATTAGAGCGATTTGCATGGCGTGGCAGCAAGTACTTGCAGACTTAAGTTCAATATTATTGCTTTGTGTTGAGAGCGTGTATTACGTCATTGGATGGTGGCAGCTGCTGCTTTTGAGACAACACATAGCTGGTAAGCTAAGACACCGCGGCATAGGTGAAGGAGTTACGGCAATTGGTTGTGATCGCGTGACAACTTTGCAAAGCAACTTGGCAACAAAGGCGCGAATTCCGGTGATAATACTCTGTAATTTTATTGCAGTAGCCGCAGCACTTTGTGGCACGCTCTCTTCGTTCTTGAGAAGCTCTAGGTGCAATTGCACTTTTAGTATTCGATTAAGTTGAAAGCTGGATGCAACGCTTTTGGAAGGCTATACAATTCTTTGTGGCGACTCATTCAGTGTGTGGCAATAGGAATTGCGTAAACTCAACGCTCACTGCAACGCGCGCATTCTGCTCGCAAATTCACACAAAAGCAAGCTTTCAAAATGCCAGCTTCCTTTCCATGTGCCTGTGTTTATCAGCAGCTCGCGACCACAATGCGCCCAATACGCAAAATGCGTATTCGGATGTTAATGCAATGCAATTCAATGTGCGCGGTGCAACATGCCACCAACAGCCAACAGCCAACGGAGAACAGCGAGTGGGCCATTGCAATGCCGATAGTTTATTTTTCGCTGGCATTTTTTTCGTACGCAACACCCAAAAACAGCTTGCAACACACACAGCACACGAATGACTTTTCCTATAAATAAGTACGAGTATTTACATTTATATATGAAGTATAGGTGAGTGCATGAATGTATTTGTGCGTGCGCGGCTTTAAAGCTTCCATAGCAGCAATAGCGGCCACAATCGCGCGGTAAAGACAAAAACTGGTTTGTAAGCGGCGGATAAAAGGGGAGTGCACTATGCTGTCCCGCTGCAATTAAACAAAAAACACGCAGCGCTACCAGAAAAACCAAAGCGACCAGTCGGGGAATGCTGCGAAATTCGAAATAAAAGTAATTGGAGCGTGCAACGGTAGCCACGTAAAAATGGCGCCAAAATCGGTGTGCCCCCCTAAATGCAGGCAACAAACCGCCTTGGCCGCCATGCCAATCACAGCCGGTTGCATTTGCTTTACGCTGCCGCTACAAAGGATACCAAAAATAGCTATGTATATAGAGGCTAACACTACAACCTCTGCCATAGCTCAGCATGAGTCCCAAACGCAGAAAGTTAAGAAATGTTCGCTCAGCGCGCTCGAAAAATGGACTTCCGCTTACGAATTAATTTGGCTATACGCACAGATTTAATATTCGAGCTCAATTTCAATATAAATTTGATAAGAACGGACTGCGCTACAAAAATTTGGTTCGACTTTGTCAAAAAATGGGCTCACTATCCCTAAAACAAAAACAGATAATTTTTGTTTAATCACAAATTGTTGAACAATTTTTAGTTCTGACATATTTTTCTATGGGTTTTAAGCCCGTTTTGAAACTATGTTTAGATAAATCAAGCGTCGCGCTTGACATTCCCTTCGTCCCCAAGCTGCAGGCGAAGCTTGAATTGGTTAAAACTTGCACTACCGAGCCGGACGAATTAAAATTGCTAGAAAAAGTGCCTTTAATGAACCGGTGCAAGTAGGTTATCAAAAGCTTCAAAACATTTACCTTATGTGCTTTTCATTTTCCGTAATGGAAAAACTATGAAACAGTTGTGCCTTCTTCATCCTGATTGGCCGTTTACGAGATTTTAGCCGAGTTTAAAAAGGCGCGCCAGTCGTTTCTTTCTCATGCCATCAAGTAACGTCAAGTTCTTCTCCATCTGACCTGTCCAACGTAGAGAAGTACTTCCTCTTCCTCTGCTACCACCAACTGGTACCACATCGAATACTTTCAGAGTCGGAGCGTCTCTATCCATTCGTGTGACATGAACTAGCGAACGAAGCTGTTTGATCTTTATTCGCCGCGCCAGGTCTATGTCGTCATAAAGCTCATACAGCTCATTGTTCCATGGCCTGTGATACTCGCCGTCCCCAACGTGAAAAACCTCAAACAGTCCAATGGACGCCTTATCGGATATTGTCATCGAAACAGTTATGGTACTAGCGCATAAAAGCGGGAAAATGTTGCTTCAAATATGACGTCTTATGAAACTTTCCTCATAGTAAAATATATTATCAATTTACAAGCACTCTATATCGAGCAGTTTCCTTGAAAACTCACAGTTTTATTGAATTATGTGGAGACTTCTCATCTCAACTTGGAATCGTTTGTTTACTGATACATATGAAATTCATGGCAATTTGTATGGATCAGCCATTTTACATAAAACGCGATTTAAGTACTACGATTTAGAGTAAAATATGCTTTTTAAAAAAATTATTTGAAAAAAATAGATCCCTTTGTTGAACATTTCCAGGAAAATAAGTGTGTTTGCCATTTTTGAAAGGCACCTACTCAGAAATTTTCTTCTTGTTTAATAATTGTTTATGCTGTTATAATCACTCCAAGTTTCTTAATGTAGTTCTAGCTTACAGTTTGGACCAAATGATTACCGCTATTACTAACTACAGTATAATTCCTCTTAACCGGCTTCGCATTAACCGGTCGACGGATTAACCGGTCGCAGCGAAGTAAACTATTATATAAACGATGTTAGATAGGATTTTGTCGTTTGTCGTTTTGATCAATTTGGTTTGTTTTTGCTATGGGTACGGACATAACATAGTTCTTTCCTTAACAATGAGTGCAAAGCGCAAACGAATTGTGGTTTCGATGGGTACACGTTTAAAAGTGCTAAGGCGGATTGATTATGGTGAATCCGTAGCGAAAATATGTGCAGAATTTAATGTTGGAAAAAGCACTGTAAATGACTGGAGAAGAGATAGGCGTTCCATTGAGGAGTCTTGCTCGAAAATGGAATCTGATAGAAATCTGGGTAGCCGTTGTACGAGAAAAAAACCGATTTGCGAGGTCATCGATGAAGCTTTGTGGATCTGGTTTCTTCAAGAACGTCGAAGAGGTACACCGATTTTGAAAGAAAAAGCTTTGGCTATCCACCAGAAGATTAATATTGGAGGTGACTTTGTGGCAAGTGATGGTTGGTTTAATCGATGGAAGAAGCGACACAGAATTCATTTCGCACATGTAAGTGGAGAAAAAATGTCTGCTGATACTTCTGGTGCGACAGAATTCAAGACTAAGTTTGGTGAAATGTTTAAAACAGAGGAATTATCTCCAGAACAAGTCTATAATATAGACGAGACCGGGCTAAACATTAAAATGTTACCAGAAACAACTTTTCTAGGCAGTCATGAACAGTCTGCCTCTGGCTTCAAAAAGAACAAAGAACGTATTACAGTGGCCGTTTGTTCGAATGCAGCAGGGACTCATAAAATTCCTCTTTTCGTTATTGGCAAGTCTGCTAAACCACGGGCATTCAAAAACTTGAATCCATCTTCCCTTCCGGTTTATTATAAGTCACAAAAATCAGCGTGGATGAATTCAGACTTGTTAAAAGAGTGGTTTAATTTGGAGTTTATTCCAAAAGTTAAAAAACATTTAAAAAGTGTAAACTTGCCTATTAAAGCAATTCTTGTGTTAGATAATGCTCCAACCCATCCTTATGACTGCGCTGTAGATGACATAAATCTGGTTTATCTTCCTCCTAATGTGACAAGCTTAGTTCAACCAATGGACCAAGGAGTGATCGAAAGCTTAAAAAGACGATACAGGCGTAAACTTGTTTCTGAAATTCTGCAACATTCGGAGAGTGAAGACAAAGGTCTTTTAGAAGTCATCAAAAAGATCAATATCAAGGACGTTATCTATATGTTAGCTACAGTATTTCAAGAAATGCCCTCTTCAACGTTTGTTAAGTCTTGGAAAAAACTTTGGCCAGATGTTGAGAATCTAATTGTGATCTCAAATATTACAGGGACTAAAGAAGAAGAAAACAAATCTACTTTACAAGACCTTCAAAAGTTATCGGGTAACGAATCATTACAGGCAGAAGATGTGGAAAATTTAATGATAAACTGTGACGAACACCTTGAAAATGAATTTTTGAATGATGACGAAATCATAGATTTAGCAAACAAAGAACAAGAGGAAGATGATGAGAGTAGTGACGTTGAAGAGGAGAAAACAGTTTCTCATGAAGAAGCCAAAAATGTGATGGAAATTGCATTGAAATACATTGAGCAGCAACATGAGTTAACAGCATTAGACGTTTTGGTGATTAGAAAATGGAGGGATGTCGCATTCAGAAATTCACTGAAGGTTAAAAAACAGAAGAAAATCACAGACTTTTTCAAAAAATAATTATTACACTTATATTTTATTGATGTAACACATTAACGTATGTAAATATGAAATACATAAATATGTAAAAAATTCTTCTTCATTTTTTTATATGTATGTATACAATTTATTATACAAGTACACTTCGGATAAACTGGTCAAAACGGCAACCGGCCAGGTATGCAGTCCCGAGGTGACCGGTTAAGAGGAATTGTACTGTATGGCGAAAGATTTTGATATCAAAAAATGAAAGCTAGTGAAACTTAAATGTCCCAGTTTCCAACCGATAAGAATTTCTATGAGAGAGGCGTAGTTCAATTATCTTCAATACAGCAATAAGTTATCGAAAGAAATGGTGCGTGATTCGATTTAGGGAAATCGAACCATTCTAACCAACTAAGCACGTTCTATATCTTATACAGGGTGGGCCATATAGCGTTTGCTTTTTGAACCACCTATTTTTTGAGAATGGTAACACAAATGACATGTCAAATGTGTTCATAATTTACTTAAAGGTTTGACATTTACGAAATGGGACGCTATACGCTTCAACAAAATTGGGGAATATTGAAAACCTATTTCCAAAGTGGGGAGTCTTCTTCTTCTTCCGCGGTTACAGTAAATGGCGAGCGATACCGTGACATGCTTAACCAGTTTTTGTTTCCAAAAATTGAAGAGGTGCAACTTGTCACACTGCCAAAGTTACACTCGAACTTTTGGCTACCGTTTTTGAAAACCGAATAATCAGCCGAAATTCCGATATCAATTGGCCGCCTCGGAGCTGTGATTTAAGCCCGTTGGACTATTTTTGGTGGGGAGCCGTTAAGGACAAATGCTATGCGAATAATCCAGAGACGCTTGATGCTTTAAAACACGAAATCGAAGTTGCCATTCATAAAATTCGAGCCCAAACAATCGAAAATGTGCTTAAAAATTGGGTTGAACGAATGGCCTACTGTAAAGCCAGTCGTGGCAATCATTTGAACGATATTATTTTTCATTCATAAATGACAATGTTCAATCTTCAAAATAAAAAAAGTTTGAAAAATATATTGATTAGTTTCTTTTTTTATAGCCGATTCAAAAAGTAAATTTTACATGTGGTCCCTCCTAGGTACGCAGCGACAAGCCTATGTCATGCCATGAAAAAGCTTCAAATAAAAACCAGCCGCGTAAGTCGCTTCATTTTTAGAACAATATCAAGTCGTGTACTACAAAATGGAGTAGCTTGATCAAATATTTACCCAACAAACGATGTCTAGAATGGAAATATGAATACATATTTGCAATGTGACGCAGAGGAAATAAAAAAGCAATTATTATTTAAAACAAAAAGAAAATAAAAATAAAAAATAACATTCTATCTCTTATTCCCTTTGCCCTCCCAGAGAGGTAATAACGAGAAGGAGAAAAATACAAGGTATTGATCCCAACTTATACCAATGCCTTGCCTTGCGAGATCTCTATCTTCGGTTTTCTAACGAGCCCACACCAACTCATCCCATCTACTGCTCCAAAATCATACCAAGAGGAGAGCTCTTTAATTTCTCGCGTTCATATGCTACAATTCTACACCTTACACGGAGATGCTAAACCATGCTGTTGTGGCAAAGCCGATGGGTCACTGAATCGAGTGGCAGATGGACGGCGAAACTCATTCCATAAAAAGACAAATGGAACTTCGGAGACGTAAATTACTTTTTAACTGAGTTCCTCTCTGTTCACGGATACTTCCGGAGGTACCTATGGCGTATAGGCAACGGTTTTTAGTTGTGACAGAAGGCTCGCGGAAAGAGATGCTCTGAGGAAGCAGATTGGGAACATAACGCCAAGCAACATAAGCAGCAAAATGCGAATACGAGGACCGCTCGAACGCGGTAAAGAGATACAACGAGGAAGTACCACGGAAAATATATAGACCTCGATACAGTACAACAAAGCGAAGCCTCTTAGACAGAGACAAAAGAAGATGCGCCTATAACATGAAAGCTGGTTACAAATAAGGTGTACGCAGACGTGGGTGAATGGAATTAGTCCTTTATGGATGTCGTTCTGGGTCCTACATCGGGAGGAAAGTAGTGCCGGGAGGTGTGACTTCTCAGAAGGAGAGGAGGGATTGCTTTAATGGCCACACCACTCAACGCAGTAGACGGTAGACGGTCGCTGTAAGAGCGAAGACATTTTGAGCCCCACCTCACACCAAAAAAAAAAACAGTTCTGCACCCGTTGAAAAAAAAACCCCGCGCCCCTTTTGTGATTATAAATTTTACCACTAAATTTCTTTAATTTAATTTCTAATTTATTTTCAATATAAACATAGATAATTTTCTAGCAAACGCCAAATGAATCAAAGTTCCAAACATTGTCTGAAATTCCGAAAAATTCAACATCAATTTCAATCAAAATCTTCAACTTTTTATCAGAATTTTTCGAACATTTTTGAGAGTGAAGCTTTGTTGCGAATTAAATTTGAAATGGAAATTTTTTAAAATTCTACTTCCAACACAAACGCAATTTTCGAGCCACTCAAAATATTCTCTTTATTACAAAGAGTGATCAATTTAGAGGTATCGGATTTTAAATTGAAATAAAGCAAGGGAAACTCAAATTGATTCGGCAATTTTTATAATTTAGAATGTAGTATGTAGAACCATTCATGACATTTATTTTTTAAGACAATCCCTTTCAAATGTTGGCCGCAACTGCGCCGTAATTCCGCCATCCCTAATACCAATTTTGAATAACTCGCTGGAAGACTTTGGTCGGTATCTCGTGAATAACTTTAGTAATGTTGGCTACCAATGCCAAAGCGGCTTATTCACAAAGCTTTCAGACTTTACATACGCCTACAAATAACTGTGCAAGGGTGTGATATCACACGATCTTGGTGGCGAATCTTCTCGAGAGAGAGAGATAAAGAGTCCGAGTCGAGAGGTAAGTTGGTCACCGAAACGACGACATAGTAAATCCATTGTTCCAAGAGCTGTATGGCAAATATAATCCAATCCAATAATCTTGTTGGATCCAAATGTTGTGGAGATCCCGGGCTTCAATTTCCAGCATCAAAAAGTCGTTTCGCGATAGCGTTCGCCATTCACTGTTACATTGGCACCAGTCTCGTCTTTGAAGAAATATGGGCCAATGAGGCCTCCAGCCCATAGGACGCACCAAACGATTGTTTTCAATGGATGTAGTGGCTATTCTTGAATGGTTTCGGGTTGCTCTTCAGCCCAAATGTGACAATTTTACTTATTGACGTAGCCATTAAGCCGGGAATGGGCTTAACACCTGATCGCACGATGAACACTTTTCACAGAGCGTCGATTTTCGTCATACAATGAACGATTAGTAAACGTTGTTGAGGCGTAAGTTTTTTCATGATGAAAAGTCAATGAAAACTAAAAAAAGTATTTATTTAATAGGACTATGAATAAGTTCGTGCGGTTTTACAACAGATGGCGTAACTTGATTATTATTCCATCGATCCACATTTCCAAACATTCATTGGAGAGCTACTGTCGTAAGGCACAAACGTCAGTATAAGTTTTTTATTTGAAGCGTAAACAACAATATTTTTACCACACTTGAAAATGTCGAATTTCGTGCCAAATAATGTGTTTTTGCGGGGAATTTTTTAATATGAAGAAAAAAGCAGCCGAAAGTCATCGTATCTTGGTGGAAGTTTATGGTGAGCATGCTCTAGCTGAGCGAACGTGCCAGAAGTGGTTTGCACGCTTTAAAAGTGGTGATTTTGGCTTGGAAGACGAAGAACGCGAGGGTGCGCCGCCAAAGTTCATGGATACCGAATTGGAGGAATTGCTCGATCAAGATCCGGCTCAAACGCAAGAAGAGGTTGCAAAAACTTTGGGAGTTGATCAATCAACCATTTCCAAACGTTTAAAAGCCATGGGAATGATCCGAAAGGTAGGCCATTGGGTGCCGTATGAATTGAAGCCAAGAGACGTTGAACGCCGTTTTATGGCATGCGAACAACTGCTTCAACGGCACAAAAGAAAGGGTTTTTTGCATCGAATTGTGACTGGCGATGAAAAGTAGGTCCATTACGACAATCCAAAACGTCGGGCAACGTATGGATACCCTGGCCATGCTTCAACATCGACGTCGGCGCAGAATATTCATGGCCTGAAGGTTATGCTGTGTATCTGGTGGGACCAGCTGGGTGTTGTGTATTATGAGCTACTGAAACCGAATGAAACGATTACGGGGGATGTCTACCGACGACAATTGATGCGTTTGAGCCGAGCACTGCGAGAAAAACGGCCGCAATACGCCGATAGACACGACAAAGTTATTTTGCAACATGACAATGCTCGGCCACATGTTGCACAAGTGGTCAAAACATACTTAGAAACGCTCAAATGGGATGTCCTACCCCACCCGCCGTATAGTCCAGACCTTGCGCCATCCGATTACTATCTCTTCCGATCGATGCAACATGGCCTGGCTGACCAGCACTTCCGTAATTACGATGAAGTCAAAAAATGGATCGATTCGTGGATTGCGGCAAAACCGACCGAATTTTTCACAAAGGGAATCCGTGAATTGCCAGAAAGATGGGAAAAAGTAGTAGCAAGCGACGGACAATACTATGAATATTAAATTTGTAACCATTTTACGTCAATAAAGTTTCAAATTTCGAAAAAAACCGCACGAACTTATTCATAGTCCTATTAGTTTCGCAGTAGTCACGCGCGATCTGTCGAAGAACCCTATTGGAAAAGTACATCCAGTCTGATCACCCTTTACTACAAATGAATTGGCTATGAATGCAGACTCAAAAAAGTTGGAAATTTTTTTTGAAAATATGGTAAATTTTTCTGACTCACGTACAAAAGATACTCAGCAGAAGTTTTCCGAACGAGTTTGAGATGCTCCAGATGGAACTTGAAACTTATGGAAAGAGGAAAGAAGAAGCACTGAAGCCATAGAGGTTGTCACATTGAAATTTGTGCTCCATAGAAATATCAATCTTAGGGAGCTTCTGTCAATGATAACAGGTAAGTTTAGGTTGGTAAGGATTAAAAATTTCGCCGATCTGCCCGGAAGAGTAAAGTGACCCTGAGACGCAGCTGATAAAGCTCCTAATACAAATAAGTTAGAAGATTTGTGTTGTAAGCTAATTTTATATAATTAAATAAATAAATAAAAAAGTTATATATTGTTGCATTACTAGGGTGTAACTTTCTTCCCTCCGTTTTTTTTTTAAATTAATAAAATACGACCAAGCAAAGGAACTTTCGTGAGTCCCCCTCTTCACCTGTGAGTTCATATTAGGAATTCAAGCATGTTTTTTTTTGTTTAAATAAGCAACGTTTAAAAACCTCAGTTAATGCGCGCAGCCTCCACTGCACCTCACACGCTTGCAACCCCCCCGCGCTTACCTCATGCCCCCAACGCTCCTCAAATTCTCTATTTTGGCTGTATTTGCATTGATTGACTTTTATCTGTTGTTAATTTCAACTTTCGTAGTTATACAGCAGTTCACTTTACTTATTGTTGTTGCACATTCAGTGTGTAATTTGTTGCACAGACATTTTTAGTAGTGCAATTCGTGCCACAGAGGCGCTCCGGCTACCGTTTTGCGCGTTTGCAATTAGCATTTCCGCGCATTTGCTGGCATTTCTTTTGTGTTGTTGCTCCTGCTGCTGCTGCTTCAAAGCACTCTGCTGATGTTGTAGTTATAGTTGTTGCTTTTTGTGCGTATTTGGCGGATTCTTTCTTTTGTTTTGTTTGATTCGTTGGTTTTCGGCATTTGGCTTTGGATTTTTTCCCGCTGTTTTCGCAGTAATTTTCCGGGCAAAGAAGAAAAACGAAAAAACCGCGCAGCACAAAAGCGCGAATGTAAATTTTCATTAATTAAATGCATTCGGCCGGCGTTGCCAGATCGACGATTGATTGCACTCAGCCAAATGATGAATGTGCGCACTTATGCATATGTGTGTATGTATGTGTAAGCACACATTCAAGTGATCATTTGTGTGTATGTGTGTGTGTGTGGGTGAGTGTTTTGGCCGCGAGCTCGTTTGAACACTTGAATGCAATGAATTAGTTGCTTTTAATCAGGCATTTTGAAGTTTATTTGCTTTTATTTTTTCACTCTTTTGATCACTTTTACCAAACGAAAATCCACACGATAACAACACTTTAATAGCAGGTGGGGTAAACTTTCGAAATGGCTGCGAAAAAATTGTAATGTAAAGTGACCTAAAAGGTGAAGTATCCATTTATATTGAAGTATCCATTGAATTTCTGAATCGACACTATATATTGAACGAAGCATACGTACACTCGTTGGTGGCGCAAAATTAATCATCCAATTTAGTTTTTGAATCAAATTTTTACTAAATGAAAAAAGGATTTTGAGTAATGAAAAACTGTTCGTCTGATTGCTACATAGGTCACAAAGGCAGATATTTTAATATAATATTACACGTATTTCATTATTCGAAATTTTATTATAATTTTTATTATTATTATTTTTTTTTAAATGCGCCATCTTTGTTTTATTTTTCTGACAAAATATAAAACGCCATTTTGTCAGAAAAATAAAACAAATTGGTTACACTAAGAGTGCCGGACCCTATAACGAGCCCCAGCAGGTACGTATCAATGACTGTGAACGCGATCTCGGCATAGACGGCAACTGGGTCGTAATTAATATAATCCTTTAAGAATATGTCAAAAAAAATTTAGAACGTAAATGTAAGTATATCTTATATTATACTATAGATCGTCAACCGTGGTGACTATTCTTTGTGTTCGAGCGCTGGGAGAGGTATAGTTACGTTGTATTCAAACTTTAGACGTTTTTTTCTCAAAACTATATTTTTCGAATTGGCGTACATGATAACTCGAAAAGTTATTGACCGATCTCCCTGAAATTTTGCACACATCTTTTTTATGATATTACTTTCTATGTGAATCTACAATTCGAAAATTTTTGAAAAAAATAATTTTTTCGAAGCAAAAATAGTAGGAAATTTCGCGCCAAAATTAATTTTTTTTTCTAAGCATTTTATTCCGCGACTTTTTTTTTCATTTTTGTTGACATTATCCAACAAAAAAATGTTTGGTTTTTTGTATTCAGGTTACTGGCGCAGATGCTACAATGCCCGCCGGTTTAGAAGCCCCGCTGCGAACTTCCTAGAAGAATTTAGTGTACCTCCGCCATTTAAATGATTAAAAAAAAAAAATTATATTATTTTAATGTATAAAGAAACTGTATGCCAATTTTGAAAAAAATATTATGACTTCTTGATTTTAAATAATTTTAATGAAAATCAGGGAAAATATTTCCGTTTACAGGTATCTGTCGCCTTAAAAATTTTTTATTTGAAACTAATTTTTTTAAATTTAAATTTAAGATTTTTCATTTCTAATTAAAGTTTATGAAATATGATATGATAATTAATTATTAATTTCCAAATATGTTTATTTTGCTGATAATATATTAAGTTTAAACACTTGTAAAAGTTTAGCAATTTCAGTAATCACAAAATAAACCTTTTTTTGCAATCGCAGTAAAGGCAAGTTTATGATAACGAACACCAATACATCACCTGAAGAAGTGACTGTTGAAGATAATACAGGTAAATACGAGGGGTGCCTTTTATATTTCGGGACCTGGCAACCCTGGTGTTGCAATCTGGCAACTGACAGCTGTATCGCAAAGTTTGACATTTTTTGGCTTTTACGTACTCGGAACGTTTTGAAATACCAGCGCTATTTGTGTTGTTTACAGTAACTTAAAAGATTCATCTCGGTTCAAAAATGGAATTAAAACGTGAACATTTTCGTGCGATTATTTTTTACAACTTTCGACGTGGATTAACTCAGCAACATTGCATGGATGAACTTAATTCATTGCTTGGCGCTGAAGCTCCATCAAGGACCAGTGTTTATCGATGGTATGGTGAATTCAATCGTGGTCGTAGTTCACTCCAAGACGAATTTCGTGAAGGTCGTCCAAAATCAGTTATTGTTCCGAAAACCATTGATGCTGTGCGCGAACTGATATTGCAAGATCGTCATGTGACCTATCGTGAGATTGAGACAATCTTAGGCATTAGTGGGACATTTGACTGTCAAAAAAATTTGTTCGCGGGGCCAATTTGCCAATCACTCAAAAAAAGGCTCGTGTCGATTGGTCGAAGGAAATGCTCAAAAAATACGATCGCGGGGCTTCGAAACACGTCTATGACATCGTGACAGGTGATAAATCATGGATTTACGCGTATGAGCCCGAAAGTAAACAGCAGTCGACTGTATGGGTGTTTCAAGATGAGCCAAATCCAACAAAAGTTGTTCGCGCACGAAGCACTTCCAAGCAAATGGTCACCTGTTTTTTCGGAAAAACTGGACATGTCGCAACCGTACCACTAGAACAACGCAGAACAGTAAATTCTGAGAGGTACCCAACCATTTGTTTGCCAGTTGTCTTCCAAGAAATTAGGAAAACAAATCGCCAAAGACGGATCACTCTTCACCAGGACAATGCGAGCTCTCACACATCGGCTCAAACAACTGCATTTATAAGCACCCAAAACATCGAATTAATGGGTCATCCTCCGTATAGTCCTGACTTGGCAACGAATGACTTCTTTTTATTCCCGTATGTAAAAAACAAACTGAGAGGTCAACGTTTTTCGACACCTGAAGAAGCGGTTGTGGCATTCAGAATGCATGTTTTGTAGGTACCTCACTCAGAGTGGCAAAAGTGCTTCGACAATTGGTTCAAACGCATGCAAAAGTGTATAGATCTTCATGGAGAATATTTTGAAAAACAATAAAGTGATTTTCGATGATTAGAATTTGTTTTTGTTCTCTAATCCCGAAATATAAAAGGTACCCCTCGTACACGTCATTGTCGGCGAATAATGCAGGTCACAGAAGATTGTGATGAAAGCAATTTAGAAAATGAAGAGAACTTACCTATTCCTCGTTGCAAAAACCACAGGCGAAATTATGTTAAAACGAGTATTGGCAAAAAGGAGATTTTGATAAAATGCTGTGAAGAAAGTAAAGCTATTGCAGAGTCAGCAGAATTAGCAGAATTTAAAAAAAATTTAATTTAAAGTTAAAAATGCAAATGGAATAAAAAGAAAATCCCTACCTTAAGAAGAATTTTTTTTTTTGAATACCCATGTAGAGATTCAGAATCTTTAGCGTTTTTTTCAATTTTTATTCTACCACATAGGGGATTCAAACTAAAAGCAATTAGAGCACATTCACGTGTCGTCCCACGTGTTGGGCCTAAGAGTGCGCCTCTGCACGCTTTGGCTGTACTGGCCCTTCCAAAATTCTTCAAGATAATAAACTATTTAAGTAGATGGTGGAAGTTTGAGTCTGGTATGTGAGGCATTTCTTCGAAGTAATTTACTAGTTAAGATAGAGTGAGACAACGTATCAAAAACTTTTGAAAATTTATTCAAAGACAAAATTAATTATTGTTTAAAGCACTCATTACCAATGTGGAGTACATTTCAAAAGTCCTCGACCTTCCCGCAAATCTACGTACTTGACAATTTTGACAACCTTACGAAGTGATGCCTAATCGGAGTGTCACATCAATAAATTTGTTCCGCAAATCTGGACTTTTTCGACGAATTCTGTTTGGCATACTTTTTTTTTATTTCTTCAAACTGGCTTACTAAATGTTCGATTCTCAGAACTTTTATTAACAAAAGCAGAGTTATAAAAGAAAAACCGGATCTCGGAAAGAAAATGTGTTTTTACAAATGCTCTAATCCATTCATATTAAATATTAACGTCTGTCGGAAAAAATTTCACTTTAAGATTATTTATAAATAATAGCACTAATTGTTCTTTTTTTTTTTTAAACAAAGCTTTGCCTTTGTTTAAATCAATTGGTTACACCGCGCCTAATTTTGTTTGAAAACACATTGTGTCCAAAGGAGGTTAAACCAAATGAATATATTCGCGTTCTTTCGTAACCAACTGATTAAGTAACAAAAGAACGCTGCAACTCTGCAACTCAGCTAGAATTTCCTTTAGTTACAGAAATAGCGCAGGTAATATCTGCCATAAAATATGTGATTTAATTGGAAAAACAAACGAAGCCCATAAAATACTAAGTTTCGACATTGAATTTTTGAAAAAATTAAAAAAGGAAGCCCATCAAATAATGAGTATTGAATTGAATTTTTGGTAAGTATGTACTTTTTTTTTAATTTTATAGATATAAAAAATGAGATAAGGCAGTAAATTTAGATTTAGGTAAATTTCCACAAGTACTTTCCCAGAGTCCATCGGAGTCCATTCACAAAAACGAAGAGTTTTTTTTGCTTTCATTTTTTTTTTGATTGTTTTGTTTGTTTTGTTTGTTTTTGTTTTCTTTTTTACCTTGCACCACCTTGGCATGGTCACCTTTGCGGTCGCTTTTGTGGTTGAGTTTGTGCTGTTGCTTAACATAAAACGTGATTCGCTATACTACCGCCTGGTTTTGTGCGACTGGGTAACAAAAGAATGCGTACTATTCAACATCTTGTTACGCTTCCGTAATTCCCATTTCGGAAAAACCTTAAAAGTGAATACTTTTTGTCACAATCTGGCCTGTTTACTTCAGTGGAAAGTCTTTATCTGTGTCTGCACTAATTTAACCTATGAATTGCATTTTTACAGACAAAAATTAGCCAAAAATAGTTGACAACTAACTACATACATGCACACATACATACATACATACATACATACGTATTATAATTCCAAAAACTAGAAAACCCGTATTCATGGTACTCAAAAAAGATGTCGTTTATAGAGAAAGGTCCAGAGTCCATTTTTTATATTTATTTTATTATATCTCTTATTGGCACAGAATTGAACTTTTAATTATTTTACAGTTTTTACGTTGATGAAATGAAGACTTCGCTTCATATGACCCATTGTAAAATTTTTCGAAGAAGAATTCTTAGGAAGATGTCCAGTAGCGTGGGCCGAAAAAAAATTTTTTTTAGGATCGAATTCTAATAGTGCGGAAAAGTTGCACTGTGAGACTAATAAAGTGTGTGCCAAATTTCAGTCCAATCGAACGATATCTTCTGTCGCCAGCAGTGGTCTCAAATTTTGAAATTTCAGCTTAAATTCTGAACAATTTTAACTTTTTTGAAAATACTATTTATTATCATACCGGTATATGTTAAATACAAATTTTATATGAGAAGACCCACCGAAACAATTCATTTCACTACACTCCAATCAATTTGTTTGATCAAGCAATACGTTTATGGAGCTGCCAGTAGCACGTCCTTCTACTGCGAGTTGAATTGAAGTTACAGCAATTACTTTGTCTATTTTTTCTTTCGCTTTATTCGAAAGATATTGTTTATATGACGACAATGGCATTAACTAAATTTTCCGTAGGACAAACGTTTAATTGCCCACTGTTTGGAAGTCCTAAAGATTTGCCAGATCATCAACTACCAAGTTATGAAGATGTAATGAGATGTTAGTTTTTTCAAAGACGGGAACTGGGAGTAGAGTCAGGAGGAAATAGACAAGTTGCCAAGAAAATTATTTGTATTTATTACAAGGCTTCTATTCCCACAGTTTCACATTCACGCATAATATATATACATGATAAATGAGTATCATAAGAAGTACGGAAGAATTAAAAAGGGTTTGTATTCGGCACATAGAAGTCCCGCTTTGAAAAAACGTGCTGATGACTTTAAGGCGAATGCTTCCCGACTTTTTGATATTTCAGCTTGTAAGTATCAATATTTTACAACTTGCCGATGTCCAAGAGAAAAAAAAGTTCCTCAAAAAAAGCAAGCTTTTCTGTAAGACGAAAGAAGTGCTCCTATAGGCCGTATCGGAATAGTGGGCATAACTGAAACAATGAAACTTATAGAAAGACAACGACACCGCGATGAGATGACCAAGCAAATTATTAATAAAAATTCTGTGGTCCAGAAAACTATCCTAACTAACTAACTATATATTTTGCAAGCGCGAAATAGTTTACACCCAATCTCGATGTTGATACTGATGATTACAGCAAAACGATAAACTGGTCTTCGGTAGATATAATTTCTTCCCCTGTTCTAAAGAACGTAACAAATGAAATTCGTACGGAGATTTTATCATCCAACAATGTGTATGAGAATTGGGCGTTCTCTAACTATCCATGTCACACACTTGCGGTGGAGCGAATGGCGAAACTCGTTACTGAAGCATCGCTTCAAGTATGCGGAAGTGACTCTCGGGATGGATTCATTCGGTATACTTTAGCATCCCGTCAAACTATGCCTCAGTTTGACAACAAAGCACAATACTCCCTCTGATTTGATAAATATGAAATGAACTATTGCTTTATGTTTAAAAACCGCAGGGTTTTCTTGAAATACCTTTTATTTTATTATCTTATTACAATATTACGAAAAATGAAAAAAAGAACAAAACCAGTTAAAAATAAATAAAGAAAATAAAAAATAATAAAAATTAAAAATAAATAAATGTAAAAAAAAAAATTAAAAAAAAACTAAACAAAAGAAAAAAAAAAACAAAAATAGGAACCCAGAGTGCAGCAACCTCCAAGTGGTGGGTTCTGGACTACAAAAATATTTATGTACTCGTATTTTCGTAATAAAAAGTAGGCAGAAAGCTTCACAATCAATAACGTTTTACAGGTTATTATTTTATAGCGTACAGGTGCTTAATCTTGGATAAATTTATGTCTAATTAGTTTATAGTCCTTATTTTTGGTATGAAATGTGCTCCGGAAAGTATGCACAGAGAAAAAAAAATATCTTGAAAAAATAAAATTTCTCAGAATATCAACTGAAATTTCAATATTTGATACTGACGACAGAAGATATAGTTCAATTGGGCTGAAATTTGGCACACACTTTATTAGTCTAACAGTGCCACTTTTCCGTACTATTAGAATTCTGTCCTAAAAAAAATTTTTTTTTCGGCCCACTCTAATGTCCAGTACTGAAGGCAATCAGAACAAAATACCTAAACTCATTCTCGCGGCATAGCTGGGCAATGTAGAGCTCCGTGGCATTCTTTTAGAGCATAGAATTTCCCACTGCACCATGCCCTTCCAGCCCCGCCACACACATTTCATGATCTTTTTTGGACGAAGATCCGCCTTGACTCTCGGCTTTGACGTATCTCTAGGAGCCACCCACTCCTTTCTTCGCTTCATATTGATGTATAAGCACCATTTCTCATTCCCGTGATGATTCGGTACAAAAAGCGCTGTTAATGACCGCGTGTTGCTCGATGGCGGGTGAGATGCTGAGAAGCAATTTGAAGGCGACTTTCTTCGTTCTTTCGTTTTTTGTTGAGCTCAAGAGGCACCCAGGCTCCAATTTTTTCGGTAAATCTCATTGAATGAAGGTGATTGAGAAACGTTTTATGATCGCAGTTAATTTTTCCCGCCAATTCACTACTGTTTTGAGGACCATTCTCCTTCAAAAGTGATTTGAGACGTTCTTCATCGTATTTAGAAGGCCTTCCGCTGCGGACGTGTCATCGACGTCAAAGTCGCCAGTTTTGAACTTTCCCAACCATTTTCGTGCTGTAGATTCGCCTATGAAACCTTCTCCATACACGTCGCTAATCTCCCGCGCTGCTTCCGTAGCTTTTTCACCTCGAAGAAAAGCAAAGAAGAGTAGGTGTCGAAAATATTGATTATTGCCTCCTGGCTATTCCATTTCTAAGCCTCAAAACTAATAAAAAATTAATTAACCCAAAAACATAATTAACATAGTTTTGTAGAGCAGAAAGAGTTCTATTGAATGAATACCTAGCCTTTGCCAAAAAGCAACCAAATCGCTGTAAAATAAAAGAAAATATAAAAACGCTGTGAACTTATTCCCCAACCCAATATATATGCATAATTAGGTTAAAATAATTCAATTTTTTAATTTTCCTGTCTACTTAATTATCTCCACAGGAGAAACAGTTTAGCCCAACGAACGATTTTGGTCAACAAAAAAGTAAATTTACATGCATACACACAGGTGATCGCTGTTCGTCAACAATTCGCAGATCCATGTTGATTTTCTGGTAAACTCAGCTATAAAGAGTGATTGGCGACACATTCTCCTTAGTTGATGTTGGTGCGTGCAGCTTTTTAAAAGGTTAAACTGGATTTTTCTTTGGAAATTGGCAGGCACAACAGACTTCTTGAAAGATTTATTACATTTACATTTCATAGCAACTTATTTATAAAACTATTTATTTTTAGCTAATATGTACGAGTATCTCCTCTGCTTTCCCTCATATCCTGGGCACACTTCGTCGCACTAGGAGTTCACCATTTCACCAAAACATTTCACATTCCCTTCCTGGGTCGCATTCATGGAATTGCATTGATTGTAAATTTCTTGTAGCTACTGAATATCTAGAAAACAATTGTTAGCCGCTGTACGGCCTCATTGACTGGGATAGGAGAGAATTCGAAATTATACGGCTGCATGTAAAAGCGAAGACGCTGGTCAGCGTGGCATGCATATTGTGCTAAATTAAACGGCACAGTGTGCAGTTTACAAAATGAGTAGTGGCATAAGTGAGTTTGTAGGGAACTAACTGCGCCTGCACTGTGAACGATGCCAAGATCTGCATTTAACCATTTGTGTTTTTTTTTAATTTCTTTGCAATCCTAAGTTAATAAAATGTACGCAAAAATGGGCGTGGAATTGAGGGGCTTATCGGTTGGACTTGGCAGCGCATTCCAACCATCATTTTTCTTGGTAGCCAAGGAGTTAGAGGATCGCTTAGCAGGATTAAATAATTCATGTGCTAAGCATTGCGCAATTGTCTTGCTGTTTCGGAAGGCAGCTTCAAGTGCACCAGCGCACAACAACCAAATCGCCTGATTACACGACCCAAAGGTGAAGCATCAATGACTTGCCGACAATTAATACCAACATCTCCAATGCGGGTCGAATTTTCACGGTGTTGTGAGCTGAGTTTAGCGTTAACTAGAATTTGAAATGGGTTCTCGTCTGTCAACAGGTGGATGATTTCGAAGGATATGATAGGCCGTAATTTTTTTATGTAATTTTTTTCGCATAAGGAAGCTGTCTGCTTTTCAAATGATTCGTTCTGAAAATTAAAACTAAAATTTTACTTATTGATCAATGCACCTCCCGACAAAAAAAACTCATTACCCTTTTGTTCAGTTTTGAACATTTTTCTTTCTTATTGTTTTCCGAATTAATATATAAATGCAATTTAAAAAAATATGAAAAATTAGAAAAATTCTACAAATTTCCGTGAAATACCTAAGTGCGAGGAGATTGAGATGCTGGCCAATAGGAGCAACGCCCGAAAATTCTACCATAAAGTTCGGCGCCTTACAAAAGGTTTTAAGACCGGGGCGTTTTCTTGTAAGAACAAAGACGGCGATCTGGTGACTGACATCCTTAAATTATGGAGGGAACACTTCGCGAACTTGTTAAATAGTGACAGCTGCGCATGTCACAGGGAATGTGAAGATCCCGATGCCCCAATCGTTGACGACGGGACCGTCGTTTCGCCACCCGATCATGACGAGGTGAGAATAGCGATAATGCGGCTAAATAACAACAAAGCCGCGGGCGCTGACGGAATGCCGGCTGAGCTATTAAAACATGGCGTCGTGGAGCTGGTAAGGTGCATGCATAAGCTTTTGTATGGTCGGATGAAAGCATGCCTGCCGATAGGAAATTAAGTGCGCTATGCCCATTCCATAAGAAGGGCGATCCTGCAATCTGTGCCAATTACACCAAGATTAGTTTTCTAAATATCGCCTACAAAGTTCTAGCGGGGCATTGTGTGAAAGGCTGATTGTCAACCAACTGAAGGTCCAATCACTGTGACTCTAGACCTGAAAAATCCACAATCGACCAGAAATTCACAATGCGCCAATTCTTGGAAAAACCCCAGGAAAGGAGAATCGCCACACTCCCTTTTCGACAATTACGAGCCCATTCGACAGACATGCAGCTATACAAGATGACGTTGCTCAATACCAGTAGCCCATTAGAATGTCAAAGGAACTCTCCGAGCCGTTTGATACCAAACGAGTTTTCATACAAGATGACTTGTTGTCGTGGTAGTATCGCGAAACGTCATGGAGGGGGTCATCAAAAGACTGCAACATCACGTGAAATGGTTCAAAAATTGAAGAAGCGACTTGAGCGAAATCCCCGACGAAGTGCCAATCAAATGGCGAAAGAACTAAACTAAAGAAAATATCTTACCCTAGCATCTGGCGCATACTGTGTTTTCTGACGAGACAATTTTTCAAATTGAACAATTCGAAAACTCCTAAAATGATAGGGTTTATTTGACCGACCACAGGTAATGGTTTGGGCCGCTGTAATCGCAGATGAGCGCTCTCCAAATGATTTCATCGAGCCTTGCGTAAAGGTAAATGCGAAATATTATCGAGAAAATATTATGGAGGTTGCTTTGAAGTCATGGGCAGACAAACATTTCGGTGGCAAACCATGGGAACAGGACTCGGCACCGTCTTACAAAGCTCGAGTGAACTAAGAATGGCTAAAAAATAACGTTCCGAACTTCAAAATACCTGCAAGTCACATTCGGGCAGATTGCGATTCGTTTCTGGACTGTCTCAAGGCCATAGTCAAGGCAAAAGGTGGTCATATCGACCAAAAGTAAATTGATTCTTAATTTTGTATTATTTTCACACATTTTTTACTTTGAATTGAATAAAAGTAATTTTTCTAACTACATTTATAACCTTTTTAATTGGCTTCGAGTGCTTGAGCCTGTAGATATGTGAAAAAAAATCAATAGATTGAGCACCACGATAACGCACTATCTCACAAGACTATCATTGTGGATGACTTTCTAACCAAGAACTACGAGAACGAGCAACCGCTGAATTTTGACATGGCTTCGGCTAAGTTTTTTTTCCACAATTTTCAGTCTGCAGGAAATATAAATAGGATCTGCAGCGAGAACTTAAAATATATTCTGGAAAATGCATTCGAAAAATACTTTCATTCCTGGAATATTCGTTGGAATAACTCGTATTATAATATTTCGAAAGGAGCCCACTTTGCAGGCGGTAGATTAAATTTGCATAAACGTGATATTCTTTGAGATTGACCAATTATTGGTAGTTGTTTTACAGAATGCATTTTCAAATATAACTCTTTTTATTTATTTATTATAATTAATTATAATTTAAAAATTATAACTCATAAAAATATTAGAAAATAATTAGAAAATATTGCTATTCCATTGACTTCTTCATACAAAATTGTGAACCTCCATAACAAATACTATATATGCTTTAATCCTCAAAAAAATTATAGACAATAAATAGGAATAGTTAAGTCGTTAAAAACCTATTTTACTGCAAAATTTTACCGACCTCGTGGCTCTCTTTATCTCATACAATAATTTATATATAGCCTTTTTTTATTTTCTCACATTTTAATCAATTTTGTCACACTATGTCACAGCAAATTTAGCTCAGCAAAAAACTCAACTACTCCGACGTAGAAAAAATCTCGCCGAATCGACAACAATGACTGCGTGGCATATCGGTCACAAACTGCAGACTGCACGCAGCGGCAGAGCAGCAGTGAAAGCATCCTTAGCGCTCAGCACTCAGTAAAGACATCGCAGCTAGCACTTCGACCAAGCAAAATCGAGCTCTACTAGAGTGCAGCGCATACTTCAGCATGTCGGCAAGCGCGTAGCTAAACAACGGAAATAATTGCATTTCGGTGGCAATTAATTCAAGGTCGAGACACGGCGAGCAGGCACTAACACACAGCCCACACACTAAACAACCTAAAATAAAACGAAATGCACAAATATTGGCAAAGGCCATGATGACAGGCAGTGCGTGTGAGCTGTGGTAGATAGACGACACGGCCAAGAAAGGCAAGGCATAGCAAGGAAAAGCAAATGCAAAGGCAAGCAGTTAACGTTAGCCACCTACCTTTACGACTTAATTGTCATGTGAGTTGATATTTGTATGCTGCGGCCTGGGCAGGGCCCGCACGGCAGCCACGGCGTCAAGTCACTCGCTAAATCCTTCGTTGGTGGGAGTGAAGTTAAGCAAACAAATACATAAGCAAACCTCAAAATTTTGTAGACAATTATTTGTTTTATTTTATGTTATTTTGGTTGACTGTCGAAGTGTTAAAATTCAGCTGAAACTCTTCGTCGAGAAAAGGATGCGAAAATATTGGAAATTTTATTGGATTGCGCAGCTACGTAAAATTTATGATTTTCTATGCAGCTCAAAATTAGAGCAATCTACATAATGGGCCAAGCGAAAACAAAAAGAAATTATGGAAAATTGTAACATTACGCTAGGTGCGCATGCCGAGGTGTGAATTGATGCAAGAAGTCAGTCGAAAATTTGTTTGTACTGCAGCGTAGAAAGTTTCAGAGAAATTGTGTTTCAAGGAGAAGGGTTGCGAGAAATGATAAGTATTTATATGTATGATAAATAGTACGCACAGTAGAGAGCATAACTGAGTGCATGGTGATTTTTTTTGTGTTAATATTCACCATGCTTTTGAGATAAAATTTTTTCTTAAATTTTTTTTTTAACTTTGTAAATTTTTTGAATAAAAACCAAATAAATCAAAAATAGAAAATTATACTAATATTTAGAAAAATAGTATTATTATTATAAAAAATTTAGAAATGATGATTTTTCTAACCTTTACTATGTTTTTCGAGCTAAAATTGTGTTACTTTTTTTAATTTCATTGAAATTTTTAATAGAAAACAAAAATCAAAAATAAAAAATGGTACAAAATTGAAAAAATGCAACAATTTTTTAGTTAAAATTTTTAATTCTTAATTAATTTTTTTAATTCTATTCTAAATTAAAAAAAAAAAATAAGTTTCTGCAGTTTTATAGCCTGTCAAAATGCAATAATAATTTAATAATTTTTTCTGATGGATTTTTGCACTTTATTTCATGTAAAAATGAATAGCTTGTGAAAAAAATGCGTAAGACCGTTTTTAAAACAAAAAAAAAATTAAACGAATAAACTCCAGTTTTTATTGTGATACGAAAATCAATTAGCTGAATCGATTGGTGCATTTTTTCTTATAGCGATCACCCCACCGGCAGGCAATAGCAAACCTCCGAGTGTATTTCTGCCATGCAAAAGCTACTCATAAAAAATATCTGCCGTTCGGAGTTTCTTTAAAACTGTAGGTCCCTCCATTTGCGGAACAACATCAAGCCGCACTACATAAATAGGAGGAGGAGCTAGGCCAAACACCTAACAGAAGTGTAAGCACCAATCTATTATTTTTTATTTTTATTTTACTTATAAAGGGTGGTTAAGTTTCAAGGGCCGGTATTGACTTTGAATAAAATACAATTTTTTTAAGAAATTATTGTCATTTCTCTTCATTATGATAATATTGGCTCAATTACGTATGGAGCAAAATATTGGCCAAATGGCCGCCGTGGCACACCTCCATCCCATGGTCCAAATTTTCGATGACGCTGAGGCATAATTGAGGTTCTATGCCATTAATCTGCCGAATCATCTCCTCCTTTAGCTCTTGAATTGTTGCTGGCTTACGACGCTGGCGACGTACACCTTTTCTTTCAAATAACTGCAAAGAAAGAAGTCCAACGGTGTATTTGACGTTTAGGTGTGGTTCACATATATGATGGTTCACATATATATATGAAAAAAATCGCTCTGTTGAAGGGTCATCAAAATATTTTTTTTTTCTTATTCAACACGAGTTTTTAGCTGCTTAAACTTCCAAATTTATCTAAAATTTCACATTTAAAAGTCAAAAAATTATATAAAAATTTGTTAAATTTTTCTGCCTTTTGTATAAGTTTTGAAAATAATTTTAAATATTCGTATTAAAAAAAATATTAAAAAAAAACTTTTCTCAAAAAAATCGTAAAAATTAAATACATGTACTCAGTTGTGCTCGCTACTGTACTTATATATATTTGCATATGCACATACCACATATTTATTTTAATAGTTATTGCCTCATAAATATCTCACTCTCTCTTTTTCTTTGTTTGTGTAATAAATATACGTTCTTAGAATTCACAAACTCCTTGTACTTAATCCCGGCAGCGAGAAGGTCATATTTTAGCCATTTATTATATGATATAACTATTTGCTATAAGTGAAAACTATAACGTGAGCCACATGCGGCTCTTAGAAGGATTATTTGTGGCTCTCGATAAATGTACCCGAGTTCCCTTTTAATTTTTCTGATTTTATAATTAGTATAACTTTACTGAATCAATTTAAAACTAACATAATTCAAGGTGATCTTCAGTACTAGAAACCCGGAAGCTTCACACTTACCGAAGCCAAACACACAGAGATTACGAAGAACCAAGCCTCGAAACTTAGTGGCCAATGCGTTACAGTTATGTTGTAAAATTTTAATGGACTGCTTTATGTTATCAATTAATTATACCGAAAAATAAAAATAAAAATAAAAAATTCAAGGTGCGTTTTCTATTGTCAATATGAGCCCTTGATTTTGAAAGTGGTATAAGTCAAAAATTTTAAAAGTCTAGTTTATCAGCTATTTCATATCAAATCCTAATAAAATAACATTAGATTTAGCAGTATGCCATGAAAATTAACTCGATAAAATGTGTTTATTTTTTGGTTGGTAAACAAAATATGGTGGCCGCCGTAGCCGAATGGGTTGGTGCGTGTCTACCATTCGCAATTCACAGAGATAACGTAGGTTCGAATCTCGGTGAAACACCAAAACTAAGAAAAAAAAAAATTTTTATAATAGCGGTCGCCCCTCGGCAGGCAATGGCAAACCTCCTAGTGTATTTCTGCCGTGAAAAAGCTATAAAATAATAAAAAAATATTTGCCGTTCGGAGTCGGCTTGAAACTGTAGGTCCCTCCATTTGTGGAATAACATCAAGACGCACACCACAAATAGGAGAAGGGTACTAATTGTCAGCCAATGCAAAGAGGAACTTAATGCTTAAGGACGAATTTTCAAATTTCGCGGCTCCGCACATTCGACTTCCGATTATTATTATTTTTTATGTTGGTATGTACACTCGTCTCGAAGATATGTTCACGGTTTTAGCAATATAGCAGTTTAGTTTGTTTGTGAGAGGCATAAATAAGACAAGTGTTTTGCGTGTTCGGCGATTTTTTGCTATCGACGAAAATTGTTATCAAGAATCGTCGAGCCACAGTTAGAAAAGTTGCTGAGAATGTCGGCATATTGGTTGGCTCATTCCATGCAATCTTTTCGGAAATTTTGGGCAAGAAGCATGTGGCAGCGAAGTTCGTTCCGAAATTGCTCAATTTTGACCAAAAACAACGTCGCATGAGCATCGCTCAGGAATTGTTGAATGACGTCAACGATGATACAGATTGGCTTAAAAGGGTCATAACTAGTGACGAATCATGGATATATGGTAATGACATCCAAACCAATCGTCCCAATGGAAGTGTTCAGGAGAGCCAAGACGAAGCAAAGCACGCCAAGTTTGACCAAATGTCAAGGTTTTGCTCACAGTTTTCTTCACGCCATGGAACGTAGTGCATCAGGAGTTCTTACCACAAGGTCGTAGAGTAAATAAGGAATATTACCTTGATGTGATGCGCCGTTTGCGTGCAGCAATACGAAAAAATGCCAGGAATTGTGGAAAAAATCAAGGGGTTTGCATCATGGTAATGCACCTGCTCACTCTTCATTGCTTGTGAGATATTACTTGGTCAACGAAAACACGGTTATCACCGTATTCAACAGATTTAACGATTTTTTCCTGTTCCCAAGATTAGAGACACCCATGAAAGGACGGCGTGTTGCGACGATTGAGGATATAAAAACCGAATCGCTGAGAGAACTCAAGGGCATACCAAAAAGTGCATATCACCATTGCTGCGAGAATTGGAAAAAACGCTGGCACAAGTGTATTATATCTGAGAGGACTACTTTGAAGAAGATAAAATCTGAAGCAGTAGAAATAGGCATGCGCAAAAGGGAGATATCTTCTCGCTATTCCATGAACAGGCCGTTCACAGATGGACCAATACGGAAACCTGCAAAACAGCTAAGCAAACTCGGTCCAATTTCAACCGATCCGGAAATGACGAGTTGTTAAGCCACGCGCCGACATATTCAGAATTACGTCAACAGTAACCGACCATTGGGCTTTGGGAGACCATGAGAGATCTAGAAGCCTTTGAAGGTGTAGAAATTGCAATCAAGAAGAATCTAGGGAAACAGTCTTTCACTGTCTGTGTGAACGCTCAAGTCTGGATGCTCTACGACATAGAATGCTGGAGGATTTCTCGATGGTTAACTTGAAAATAATTGCAGAAAAGGAAATAGGCGAAGTAGGTACATTCATAGTCAAATCAAGATGGTTCGACTACGATAAAAAGCAGTGGTTCTACAAGTGATATAGCCAAATGACAGCTTTTGTGCTAATTGGGTCTGGGCTATGTCACTCGGACAACATCTCCTCCACAACCACCAATAATCAAGAACTTCTGCTTTATCTCACAAATGGAGCGCTCTAGTCATAGTAGGCGAGTCATAGAGATCTTTTAATAGACACGTTTCACTGGCAAAAATATCTGCTGACGGGCGACTGCTACTTATTAGAAAATATTGTGTTCATTATTAGGTTTTTGTTGTCCTCAGTGTGGATCACAATCAGCAGCAACTGTGTATTTGCAAGCACAGCCAGCGTTAGCCGCTCGACTCGGATTTACAAGCAGCCAAGGACGTACACTTGAGGAAAATTTATTAAGAGTTTAGAGTAAAAGTTTTATGTTGTTAAAAAAGTAGCAACTATCCGCTCTAAAGCACCTTCAAGCACACTTTTGCCAAGGACAGTAAATATCAAAATATTACTCGTGAAATGGGAGCATGTACCTATATACGACAATGAAGTGCCTCACTTTTAAATTATTTCATTTTAAATTTGCATTCCTCCCGACATGCTCCGCGAACATACCACTCTTCTCACAATTCCCTTTACCATAATTGAGTACCTCTTCGCAAAAATCTCTTACCCCTTTGGTTGGGTTGCTCATTTGTCAACCATGCGAAATGTTTGCCGATTCATTCGATTCGTTTATTCTGTTGATCCTTTAAATTAAAAATTTTTGTGCCAAAAATACGACCACCAACAACAGTGCAACAACAGCAATAACAAGTACGAATGCAGATTGAGGATAGAGGAAGGTGCTGCTCCGCTCCATGAACATTGCTGTTGAACTGTTCAAACTGTTGTTGAAGGATGAAGAATGCTGAGAACTGCTGATGATTGAACGAATAATTCTGTTGTTGTATTCAACGTTCTGACTAGTTAATAAGTGTCGCCCACAATGCACATACTCTCCCGTGCATTCATACCTACACATCTACGTGTGTGTGTGTGTGCACGAGTATATTTACGCTTACATTAAGGCAACTGAAGCAGCTTAACCCAACCAAATGGACTGCCACTGCGGAGCTCCTAATGAACTCTCCAATATGTACCCTTCAGCGCTGCAGTTACAGCCTCAGCTATGTGTGTGTGTGTGTGGGTGTGTGCAGCTTTTCCCTTACCAGTTGATTTTTGCATTTTGTTGGTGTCATAGCTGTTGCTGCTTGCAAACTGGTGTTATTGCTGCTGCTACTGGTTCAGTGGGAGCGTTCGAGCAATTGTTGTTGTAATTTTTTGGGTTGTTAACATGTTGTCTCTTGAATTGTGAATTTTGACTTTACAAACTCGACTGGCTTTGCCGCCTGACATTGGGCTCTGCCGACTTCTGTGTGCACTGCTAGTTGGCATTTTGGTATCAGTGAGCTTTCTGTCTAACTGCCTGTCTGACTGGCAGTCTTTCTGTCGACTTTGGCCTGGTGCTTGCCGGCTTGCTGCCTGTTGTCTGTCGCCTGGCGCTTGTTCATTTGCAGTGTTAGTTCACTTCTGATTGCTAATTGGTTTGTTAAACAATGGCAAAATGTTTTAACGAATTGGCCAAAAATTTATCAACGCTGTGCTCGAGGAGGCGACAACTCCTACTATAGGTGGTGCAGGCATATTTGTGCTCTCATACAACCCTTTCTATTAACTGTTGTCCCACTGTTGTTTAATTCGTCAGATTTTTCTTGAAGCAGTTACAGATTGCAGTTTTCAGAAAGGATAATGAGAAAATAGTGAAAATTTTGTTTTTTAAGCCCTGGTTGTGATTGAAAATGCTTTTAATTAGTCAGTTTTGGGAAAGCCTTTGGTAAACTGTTCAAACGTGGCTATTTTTGCCAGTAAATAAAAAAGTTCAAATGTACTTCAAGTGTAAAATGTAGTGAAATTGATTTAAGATACTGATAACTCTTCCGTACTTGTATTCTTGTTGTTGTTGTTATAACAGCATAATTAATCCGCATACATAGGCGGCCGCTGTTAAGCGGCTATCACTCAACTGGCAAACGTGGCAAAGCACGAAATAAGCGCATTGATGAAAAATATTTCCCCAACAAATTTTTCAGCCGTCCTAAATAAGAAACTCTCGACTAGCGAGCTGGCGCTGTAGTTGACTCATTCGTACGGATTTTATATTTTCTTTACTTATTTTCTTTAAATGCTAACCGCTACGTTGGATAAACTCCTGGAATCTTGCTTCCGAATTCAGATTAGTGTTCAGATAGTCGCTGAGTTTGGTTCACAGGCTTTACTTTTGAGGTAACCCCATAGAAACAAGCCCATTGATGTAAAATCGGACGACTTGGGTGGCTAGGAAATGTCAGCGAAACAGTTGATAAATTTAATAGGGCAGAAATCACGCAGTATCGCCATGGTCTCTCGTGCCATATGCGGAGTAGCGGCATCTTGCCGAAACGATGTGCGTGTTTTGAAGGAAGGAAGGATGTCCTCTGATTATTAACAAAAACAATCGTACAGCCTGAGCTAAAACAAGACTCCGTCCACAGAAATTTCTTGCCCTTGACAATTTAAAAAAATATGCTCCAATTATTCCACTCCTTCACATTGCACACCAAACCATTACTTTGGGACTGTGAATGATGAAGTAGTTTAATAGTGGGTTCTATCGGTTAGGTAACCAATAACCAAAATATAGTCTTTACCATACGAAATCGCTCGAAAATTGTCTCGCAGAAAGTTTTACTGAAATTACATGATTTCAATTTTAAAGTAGTAAAGCATAAGATTCTCCCTTAATATTTCATGCACAATAGTTCTTAGAAGTCCTGGGGTATCGTGCAAACTCCGGTTGGGCTGTGGGTTGTTTGCCACGGAACTTGTTGCGCGGAATCTTCGCACCCATATACGAATCAAATTTCACTTGGCGTATCACGCAAACGTCGCACCAGCAATTGGCCTCGAAATACGTTGAGATTGGGAACGCACGTTGTTCACCCGTCCACTGCTACATCTTGAATAGACACCCCGCAAGAATAACGAAGTTAATGTGGTCATCGCTCCCCCCAATAGGCACAGCAGATAGGCAGAAACTTTAAATTAAAAATGCCTGACTCCCGGATACCCTATATAAGGGCAGTGTCAAATCATGCGTACTGATCTTATTACGAGTATTTCACCTGTGTAATTTCACCATGAAATGAATTCGAAGCGCATTGAACAGATAGTAGAAGTAAAGCAAAAAAAACATAAAAACATTGTATCTTATTTTTGCTTTTGGTTCCTAGAATAGCAAAATTTATCAACAAAGAGTAGCAGTTTGTAATGGTCAGTTATGGACAAACTCTTTCACTTTCACCCAGTGCAAAGTACTTAGGAGTAATTTTGGACTCCAAGCTTCGAAATTAAACGTTAAAGAAGGAGTAAGGAAAGCAGTAATTGCTTTATATGCCTGTAAACGTATGCTTTGATGAAGATGGAGTATTCAACCTAATTATACTTTAAGGCTGTATACGACGGTTATACGACCAATTGTATAGTATGTATCGGTAGTTTGGTGGAAAGCTCTAGAGTGTAACCTCTCACAATCAAATTCCTTGACAGAATAGAAAGATCAGACTGTGTAATAACGGTCGGTGCAATTAGATCGTGTCCTAGGGAAGCTCTTAGTGCACTGTATTACGTTATTCCGACAGATCTGCATATCAAGAAAAAGGCAACCATGAAACTTATGGTGGTGCCAGTCTATTATTGTGGCAAACTCAGCTCACGTCGGGGTGGACTGATTATATCATCCCGACGGTAACATTGAATAGGAATTTTGCAACTCTCTTTTCATCTCAGAAGGAATGTACAACAGTAAGGTATTCTTACTAAACAACTTCGACACTATAATTCGAGTCTAAGAGTCTATACAGATGGCTCTCAAATGGATTGCGATGTTGGAGCAGCTATGTATATATTTTTATAGACTTGGAATTGAAAAAAACTGCACGTCTTTATAGTACGTCCGGCAAGCACAGCTATCCAGACGGGAGTATTGGCAATAGAGGAACCCTGTAGGCTACTAATCGCACATTTCTCTTTTAACGGCATTATCGTTGTTCTTTCGGATAGCCAAGCTGAGATCCAGGCACTGACTTCAGTTACGACAACCTCCAAACTGGTGGAATAAAGCAGAAATAGCCTTGCCAACTTGAGCGTCGACCTTAAAGTTAACTAAGTCTAGGTCCCAGGACATCGGATCATTGAAGGAAATGAAAGAGTAGACGCACTGGCTGGGGAATCTGCCATGAATAACATTCTTGCAGAATCGGTACTCCCACCACTGCACTATGGGCTGGCATCAAGAAAGGTGGCCAAAAGTCGGTTTTGGAACTGGGACCAATGGAGTATATTTTTGATATCTATACACTTTAGCGCAGCTATGAGCAAAATTTCAGAGAATTTCGTTTAGTAGTTTTGCCATTAAAGGGCGATAACCATTCATACTTCGGCTTTTTTTGCACTTGGTCATATTGTTAAAAACAGTGCGAAATTCGAATATCGCTCAAAATATTTTTGGTAAATTTTACGTTTTTGTATTCAGTTAGAATATTCCAACACAGATTATACTGAAAAAGCTTTGAAATAAAGGAACTTGACGAAAAAAAATTAATTTTATTCTTAAAATGTTGTTTTTTACCAAAAAGTTTTAGCCGTCGAATGCTGGCAACTTTTGGCACTCCATGATATTAACAAAATTTCAATATGAAAATATTCTTTGAAGTATCTATTATTACCTATTAATGCGCAAATGTGCGCTTTTTAGTATTTTCAGAGATAACGGTAAAAACGTATGTGCGCTCTGAACAGCTTTTGTACTGTGTCTATGTTCAAATGCCCATAACGTTTTACTGAATTGACAGATTTGAGTCATTTTTGATATATTAAAAATATTTTTAAAAAATCGTTACACAGCCAATAGAAATGTTTTTTTTGTTTACATTACAAAAGTAACAAAGTAGCCATGATAAATTAAAAAAATCTGATTGGGGGAAGGTTTTTTTAAATGTCTAGAATTTTGCTTCTAACAACATAGTAGGCATTAAATCAAAAATAAATTTCAGAAAATTCGAAACTTAGTTGGTCGGCTCATTGTTAAATGCAATTTAATCAAAGCTGTTTCATTATAATGGCGACATTCACGAAGAAGGAAATTTTAGATGCCAATGATGCTGAAAAAGGAAGCGGTGTAAAATATATTTTAAATAAATTACTAATTGAAGAAAATAAGGTACATTCTGAGGATCTTAAGCGTTTAGTTAAGATGGTTGCGTCTCTTATTTCTAAAAGAAAGGTTAAATACAAAAAAACCAAAAAAAATAATAAATCATTTACAGAGAAAAATGTCGAATGGATTAATTCACAGTTTCTCATTCCAGAATTAAGAATAAAGTCTAGTTCCGATTCTTCTTCCTTGAAACGTGGTCGCCCATGTGTTGAATTTGAAAAAATGTCAGATCGATCGAAGCGGCGGGCAATTGCAAAAATAAGCCAGCAATGTGAAAACGATCCTCTAAAAATATTATTGGCGGCACGACAAGCTGCAATAAAGTCTCAGGAGTGCGAATTAAGTTCGGTTTTGAAGAAAATCATAGAAAACCCAGAGTATTGCGTGAAAATAAAGCAATCCAGTAAAGCCACGCTTTCACTTATTGTGAAATCTCCTGAAGAAGCTCTGGCTTTTTTGATCGATAATGGGCTTTCAAAATCAGTTTATACAAATATAAGGTTAGCAACAAAATTAAGCGGAGCTGATGTTTGGCCTCCTTACGATCGATTAAAGGAAGCTAAAGAGCAATGTAGACCTCTAAAAGAATTCATTCAAATAAATGAGAATGAAGCTAAGTGCGATCTTCAAGCGCTTTTAAATCATACTGCCAGAAGAATTGCCGAGTTGCAGCAAGAAGTAGTACTTTTATATGCACAGAAGTCTAATTTTTGCGACATTGAAGCTGTTTTTATTTTTTCTTGGGGGTTTGATGGAACCAGTGGATTTCCATCATTCAAACAACCTTATTCTGAATCAAGTGTAGAAAAAGTTGATACAAATTTACTTGCTTGTACATGCATTCCTTTAAGATTAGTAACGTCAAATGGGACCATTTTGTGGAACAACGCTATTTCTCAATCTGAAAAATTTTGTCGCCCAATTTCACTACTTAAATGGATAAAAGAAACTACTGAAATTATTAAATCACAAAAGCAAATAATGGACGAACAAATTAATAAGCTCGAGTGCTTGGAAATTGAGGTACAACATTTTCGTATACGTTTACATTTTTCTTTGCATATGACTCTAATAGATGGTAAAGTTTTAAATGCACTTACTGACACAACATCATCACAGTCATGTCCAATTTGCCACGCGACACCAAAACAATTCAATGATCTTTCCAATATTGCGACAGATGTTTTCTTACCAATTACTGGCTCCCTGCAGCATGGCATAAGTCCATTGCACGCTTGGATTAAAATTTTGGAATGCTGTTTAAATATTTCATACAGGAAAAATATAAGAAAGTGGAGAGTCTCAAACGAAGTTGATATAAAAGAATATTCGCGCAGAAAAGCAGAAATACAAGATATTTTGTGGAAGAAATTGGGATTGAAAGTGGACATGCCCAAGGATAGAGGTTGCGGAAACAGTAATGATGGCAATTCAGCTCGTCGGGCTTTTCAAAATTCAGAAGTCTTTGCAAATTGTTTAGAGTTGAATACAGAATTAGTAACCAACTTTTCAATAATATTAATGGCTTTATCCTGCCATCTGCCGATAGATCCTAATAAATTCAATATACTGTGCCATCAGACTGCAAGAATTTATGTTGCGAACTACAATTGGTATTTTATGCCTGCGACGGTTCATAAAATATTAATTTACGGCTCTGCGATTATAGAAAATAGTATTTTACCTGTAGGAATGTTTGCAGAAGAAGCTTCTGAAGCCCGCAATAAAAATTATAAGTGTTACCGTGAGCGGCACAGTCGGAAATGTAGTCGAGAAGCTACAATGCAAGATATGTTCTTGCGTTCTATGGATTCCTCAGATCCACTAATAGCGTCTCATAGCTTGAGTTCACGACTACAAAAACGAAAAAAATTGCCTCTTCCATCTGCAGTAATTGCATTACTCGCATTACCAGAGGTTCCGCAAAGTGAAGAGTAACGGCCACTCCTCAAAAGAGATAAAAAAAAAGTAAATCATAAAAAAAATATAAAAATATAAAAAAATTAAAAAAAAAAAATCTTAAAAAAGCAAAAAAAAATATTTTCAGTTGAAATCAATTTTATTTTCCTAAAATATCTTTAATTTTCAAATTAAGAAAAATATAAAATAAAAAAATCTTAAAAAAAATCGTTTTAATAAAAAAAAACCAAAAAACCGTAAAAAAAAATTTAAAAAATAAAGAAAAAATAAAAAAAAATAAAAAAAAAATTAAAAAAAATAAAAAAAAAATAAAAGTGGAGTCTTCTAAACCTGTAACCTCCTCGTGGTAGGCTCTGGAAACTGCAAATGTTCACCAAACTTTGCAGGCTAATAACAGGCTTATGAAAGTGCTGGAATTTTCAACTTAGGCGCTTGGTATAAAGATTTTTCAAATTCTGAGTCCAGATTCGAAATCAGCGACCTCGAAAACCCCTTTATGCAAATATTTGTATAAAAAATTGATTTTTTTTAATTTCGGCCGCCATATTGGATCCGCCATATTGAATTTTTAAATTCTGAGTCCAGATTCGAAATCAGCGACCTCGAAAACCCCTGTATGCAAATATTTGTATAAAAAAATTGATTTTTTAAAATTTCGGTCGCCATATTGGATCCGCCATATTGAATTTTTAAATCCTGAGTCCAGATTCGAAATCAGCGACCTCGAAAACCCATGTATGCAAATATTTGTATAAAAATATGGATTTTTTAAATTTTCGGTCGCCATATTGGATCCGCCATATTGAATTTCTAAAATCTGATTTCAGATTCGACATCAGCGACCCCAAAAACATTTATATACCAAGTTTCACGAAAAAATGTTTTGATTTCGATTTATGGCCGCTTTTCCTTGATGCCAGCCCATAGTGCACTGGGTGCAACCAAGAATGCAATTTCCTCACAACAGTCGGCACAACGGCAGTCATAACTTACTTTTGGTCTATAGGAGAACAACCAGCCAAAATAGGTATCCCATACAGCACATACTGCCACAGCTGTAAACATCCGGAGAAAAAGAAAACAATCTTCCATTTCATCTGTGAATGCCCTGCCCTTGGAAGCAGAGAATGTGAACCCTGGGCCAACCGCTATTCGAGAGTCTCGAAAAACTATCTGGCTTAGACGTCAACAACCTAATAAGGTTCTTAAACCGCACAGACTGGATATAGATTTGCTGTAAATAACTGTTAAACAAGTTGGTAACGAGGATGTGGCAACAAAATGGTGCGGAAGCGCTAGTTGGATTCTGGAAGAATCACCACTTTAACCAACCAACCAACCTCCGATTCGCAGATTGTAGATGGAAAGACCAAACGACATGCAAAATTAGCAAAATGTTATGGCCCATTTACAACCACAAACAAAGGTCAAATTTAATGCTGGAGATTCCCGGCAGTCATAATTGGCTTTTGGTCTGTCGGTAACATTTTTTTTTCCTTGTGCATTCCTCTCGGGAGCATAGGACATCGACAAGACTCTTCCATCGGTTCTGTGCTATTGTTTTTGCACCGTCCTATGAGATATCGGCATCTGCTAGTTCGCGGAACATTGACCTTCTCCAAGTGGCTTTTGACCGACCGCGACCTCTGCTCCTTTGCGGGTTCCAGTCCAGTGCCATTCTTGTGATGCTGTCTGGTGGTTTTCTTAACGTGTGAACTATCTATCCCCACCTTCTGTGTTTGATTTGCCTAAGGACGGGCTCCTCATTCGTTAATCTCCACAGTACGTCGATACTGATGGTGTTTGGCCAGAATATTCAGCAGATTATGCGGAGGCATTTGTTAATGAAGGATTGTAGCCTCTGTGCGATGGTGTTAGAGACCAGCCTTGCTTCGCTTTCGCACAACAATACGGACTTCACGCTAGAGCCGAATATTAGTAGTTTAGTACACCTATCGGCTATATGGCTCAAAATCACCAAGGTTGCGAATTTCAAAATCGGTTTTATGACAAAAAAAATTGCAAGCTATAATGATGACTATTAGTTTATACTGTTGCTTAATTTGTATATTTTTAAACCTTCACAGGGCAGCGTACAGAATTCTTTATTTTTTTAGTAATATTGCTTAGTAGTAAATATCTTGCAGAAAACCATCAATTCGGGAACGTTTTCCTAAGTTTCATAAAATCCGCAAAAACCAAGCAAAGCGCATAATTTGAGCTTTGTTTAAAAACATGGGTATGTATCTATATATATAATATTAAATATCTCCATTTATGAGTATTTTATTGAAATATTGTAATGTTCCCGAAAATGATCAACCGTTCCCGGAATGACAAAAATGTTCTCGAAATGATGATATTGATATAATTAGGGAGAAATAAGAAAATATTTAAATTATAAACAACCGTTTAATTTTTTACAAAACTTATCACTTTTCAATATCAACATCAATATCATTATCAAAATAATAATATTCTTGATTGTTTTCTTTTTTTAGCATCGGTGTTGGAATAATACTGATTATTTGCTCAAAATCATTATATGATATTATATATCCTTAGATTCCAGCTTAAATTTTCTAATATTGTTACGCACAGATCTCAAAAAGGGTACTAAGATTTCTTCATCATCGTCATCGACACATGTCTGGCAGGTAGCAACATACCTGAAGCAAATATTTGGCTTCTCAGTAGGAACTTTAACAAGCAAGAATGTCCCAGGGGATACGAGGTTTGGATGTATATTTGCTTGTATTGCTTCAACATCAATTTGTATGTATTGCTTCAACATCAATCTGTTTAACTTTAATCTGCTGACGACGAGATATTGTCTCTAAATCTTCATTGTCCGTGGAAGATGACCAGTATTCAGATTTATAAATGCTTACTCTATTTTTAAATCTCAAATCGTTATCTGTGATCATGGGCTCTTCGTCAACACGAGACTCAATTGCAGGCATAAAAACTTCCTCAGGTTCAACTGCACTCATATTACATAGGCTAGAAAGCCTCGACAGTTTTAGCTCTTTATGAAAATGTTCGTATCGATATAATTGTATTAAAACGTCTAATCCTTTTTGCCAGTACACATTTGTTATGTCCATTATACCTGGAATAGCATCCAGAGACTTTGGAACGCGGTTTTTCTCCTCAATCACGTTGTCTTCTGGGATTACTTTTACTTCGATAGCAGCATTTTTGAACAAATCGGGGAATTCTGAGGCTGTTCTAACATCAACAAGGCATGTCTGTCAGCTGTTGTTTTTAGGTATCCTCCTACACCATCCATTGGGCCTTTACCATGACCAGCCTCGCCTTTTTTTCTATAATATTCTCTGTCCTTAGCCCGTTTAATTTCTTTCTGCTCTTCAGTCATCTTATCCAAAAACTTTCTTCTTCTAGCATTCGCCTTTTATCATTGGCGCAAATAAGCTGCACTATCCTTTTTAAGCTTTTTTTGAGATTTTGTTTTTATTTTTTTCTTTATCAGGAGTTTCCATTATGCTGTAATTATAAAGAAACAAAATTTTAAAATAAATTTATTAAAAAATTGTAAGTGATTCGCCTTTAGAAATAATAATCATCATTCCGCGAACGCAACAGTCATTTCGGGAACGTGTCATCATGTCCGGGAACGTTTCCGAAATGACGATTTCAAATAAGCGCGCGCTTTGATTAGACGGCGGCCATCTTTAATGCGATCTGGGTTTGCCAAGAGGAAAATATGTGAGTTTACTTTGTTATTTCGTGTCGTAAAAAAGAATTTCATCAATAATTAAATGTAATTATTTAAGTTTAATGTAAGTGTAATTTCGTTCACGAATTGACGGACTATTGATGTACGCTCTTCGAATACTGAATTGAAAGGTACTTACCATTTAGATTTATTTTATTTGACGATAAATACTCTGACAGCCCGCTTTGTTATTGTTTTCTTCCTCGACTGACGTTAGACACCGAATGGCTGCATTCACTTAAAATTATTTTTGATCTATTATCAATACGTTCACTGAAATGACTTGTGCGGTATCGGACAAACTATATTGGACATTTTTATAGTTAAAAATAAATAATCTTTTAGTATACTTTCTAAAACTAAATTTTGTATAAAAAATACAGTGTATTAAATAGTGAAATGTGTAACTTACCTCAAATTTAATTATTAAATTTTGGACTTGTTGCTGAAGATTGTACATTAGGACGAGTTCCCGGAATGATTATCCATGCATGTATATTGATTTTATTTAAAATTTGCTTTATTAATTAGTTATATTGTTTGATGTACACACAAAACAGGTTAGATGAAGTAATTTATTAATTTTTTTTTCTCAAATAAGTCAAGATTTAAGACATTAAATTGCTAGCAAAGCCAATGGTGATTTTGAGCCATATATGTCACTTAAATTTTAGAAATAAATGAATATTGAAATTTGAAATGCAAATATTTTCTCAAATAAAAGCAAGAAACTGGTCATTTAGCGTACAATGCCAAAGCAAAAACTTTAAATTGCCCGAAAATGATTTTGTGTCGCAATCGCATGTCAAAGGAGTGGTGTCATTATTTCGAAAAACAGTTGACCTTTCATTTCGCGATGCTACGAAATAGGTCCAAATGTCGAAATGTTACGACCTAAAAGTGCGCAAAATCGGAATCTTACGATCATATAAAAATATTGAAGCACCCAATCCGAATGATAAACCTAATAAGAGTGCTAAAGCACGTGCGTGAAAACATCCATAATATGACAGGGAGGTTATGGACGATGAAACATACGTCAAAACAGACTTGAAGCTGATTCAGGGCGCTGAGTTTTATACTGCAACGAAGAGAGGAGGAGTCTCAGGTGCATTTAAACTAGAATTGTTGATGAAGTTCCTTAAAAAATGTTTTGTATGCCAAGACACCTGCCAGTGTGGTATGAAAAGCAAAACGTTCATTACCACAGGCAATATAAATTAAGAAATTTATGTGCAGGAGTGTCTACACAAACGTTTGCTGCCATTCATAAAACAACATACACACACAATTCATACAGACAAGGCTCTCATCATGCCCGTCCTAACGTCCGATGAAGCGAGCCTTGGAGTGTTCGAGAGAAAGAGTCTGCGCAAGCTTTTTGGACCGTTGCACGTTGGCAACTACGAATATCGCAGGCGATGGAACGATGAGCTGTATGAGCTTTACGACGACATAGTGCAAGGAATAAAGATCCAGCGGCTACGTTGACTGGGTCATGTCGTCCGAATGGATACAAACGCTCCGGTAACAGCTGGTGGTAGCAGAGGAAGAGAAAGGCCTCCTTTGCGTTGGAAAGATCAGGTGGAGAAGGACGTGGCTTCACTTGGTGTGTCCAACTGGTGCCGGTTAGCACGAGAAAGAAACAATTGGCGCGCTTTGTTAAACTCGGCCAAAGTCGCGTAAGCGGTTATCGCACCAATTAAGAAGAAGAAGAAGACTCAATTCTATTCTGGTTCGATTTATCATTATATCATTATGGCGATCTTGTCATGAACTGGTATGAAAACTCCCGGGTATATATTGTTCCAATGAACCACAACTCACCAAACTGTCCATAATTGCGACGCATTAAAAAATATTGAGTAATTTTTAAAGAAAATTTGCAAAAACCAGAAAAAAAAGAAATTAAAAATGAATGAGCAGAGAGCGGCAGATACCGTAATAAAAACTAATGTCCACCGCCCAATGAGAGTAGCCTAATCTAAATGGCACCATTTGTTTTTTAACAAAGAGAATTGACATGAGTTTTTTGTTTAACATTGTACGCTTAATAAAGAAGAAAATAAAATAAAAAACTTTTACAAATTTGATATTATAATGATTTTAGGCCGACCAATATTTTTCTTGTCCATTATTTTTTCGATCCTGTCAATAAAAACTTTGTGGAATGGCCTCTAATAGACGCGGCGCATTCCAACCCAGAGGCACGAATACTCGTACAGTAAACAGAAATATTTTATGCAAGCAGTTATGTAACAGTAATATAAAATAACTCCACAAATTGGATGCAGAATTTCGGAAACTAATTCCTAAAGTAACTGGGAGTTAATTAAATGGGGATTAATAAAGAGCCCCAGTCTGCCAAGGTTACCGTTTGTCGGAGTAAAAAATCTGCTCTTCAAAAAAGTTCTCTCCACAGCTGTATGAAATGGCATTTAAATTAACAACATCAAAGCCATGCCGCCGCCTCTATTCGCCACAGAAGCACAGAGCTGATTAAAACTTCTTTCTTAAATTGTAACTGTACTTATGTAGCGTTAATTAAATGCCATTAATTTGATTTTGGGCAAAATTCCGCAAACAACACACACACACGCACACGCACACAGCTGCCACAGTGCGGGTCGCAATTCCGGACAGAAACGCTCCAACCAGCCAGCAGGTGAATGAGTCCACTCAGAGTAGCAGCAACCAGGACGCGGAGTATTACGACCAAAGTCCTTTCGACCGCATTCAATTTGATTGTATTTATTAAGTGATTAAAAAGCTGTCGATACTTTTCAAAGCGTTGCAATGCGCTAAGTTTTTATTGTTGGCGAGCTGTAAAGGTATTGTTGCCGCTGACTTATGTATGTTTACATGTTTGTGTGCTTATATTTGTGTGTGGATGCGTGTAAATGTGTGGCATATTGTTTGTCTACTTTGTCACTGGCAATGTGGCTGTTGTTGTTGTTGGTGTTGTTGTTACTGTTGCTGGCTTACGTGTAGCCACATTGTTGTCACTTTAATCCTTTTGTAAACCGCAAATACCGCATTGAGTGCGGTTAAAAAATTTTGCCATGCCTTGTTGTTATTGTTGTGGTTGATTTTGTCGGTGTTGGTTGGCGAGCGTTATTTTTACACTATTATAGTTGTTGCTGTAACTGTTGTTATTATCTATAGCTGGTTTACCGCCATTGTTGTTGGTATGTATTCGTGTTTTTTTTTGCCACTTTTATTTACATATTTTGCTCTATCATAGTTTTAAAGTGTTTATTGGTGTTTTTGTTTTTTTTTTCGTTAATTGGTTTGATCTTCATTTTTACGCTCCGCAGCTATTGTTGGCCGCCACATCAGCACCATTGGTGGGCAATCAACTGCCATTAGCAAAGGAGGTAACCGCATTCGGTTGTCAATAGCAGATACAAAAACAACACCAACAAAAACCAATTATATCTTGCAGCAGCAAATGCAGCTACTTACGTGCACGCCTAGTCAAACTGTCCATTTAAATAGTTTTAAACAGGTGCACACAGCTTCCGCGCCCTCAAGCGCTTCAATGACGCCTTTGTCGAAATTCTACCCCATCGCACTTTCCTCGCCACTGTTGCTGCCCACGCGACAACTGTGCTCGCTGCCCTCGTAAACGCCTCAGCAATGCAACCGCATTTTTAACAGAAAATTCTGCACAAATCCGTCTGATAACCGACAATAGCAACAATAAAGAGCTTAACAATCAATATGGCCGCCACCGCCGCCGCTGCTGCAACGGAAGGAACTGCTGCATGCCCTCAGTTCGCGAACGACGCGAAAACAAGAATCAAATGCGGACATTTGCTACTCACAGCCCGCCGCCATTTATTGTTCGTCACTCGTTGTATTGACAAGCAACTGACCTGTATGCGCTTCATCGCTGCTCCACTCGCATTAATCATTTTATAATTCCACCATTAATCGCTTTATTGCCAGCTGACATATTATTGTGATTTTTACTTTGCTTAAATCGTGATTTTAATTTTCTCCTTTATTTTTATAAATACTTTTTCTACTTTGCAACAGCCGTCAGGCAATTGGGAAGCTGTGGCCGCCACGCCTTCGTTTGTCATCGCTTCTTTGTGGCTGTGAGTGGTCGGAAGCGCTTGTTTGTGCCACAAAAAAGCATACAAACTCACAGTCGCGTTGAGCAAAGTGTGAGTTGTCGTTGATGATAATAAAACACACAAAAAAGAAAAAAGAAAAAAGAAAAAAACACGATGGCATTAAAAAATAACAACCGCGAAATATGTATTACAACAACAGCAATACTTGAAGCAAAACATGGCTACGAATTAAGGAAGAAAAAATTGCATGCAGTAAAAAAATAAAGCCCACGCAATGAACCTCAAATGCTGTGGTGAGTTGGAAAAAAATTACTCCAAGACCATGCCGGAAAAATGGCGAAGAATTTTGCAACTTTACGCTTCGGACAATGACAAAATATGATAGGAGCTCATAGTTATGAAAGTGGTCTAAGTCATACGAGTATATTTCTTGTTTCGAGACATTTAATGAATTGCATTTAGGTGGGTAGGTTAGATGGCGATAGTACCCCTGGCACACTACAAGTAGCACTTACGCGCCGTTTTGATACCAAAATGTGGACAACTACCTGTGAAAAGAAAAATTTAGGGAAGAGAAAACTGTCTACAGCCATCCAGTGGTGTTGATGTAGTGGAGGAGAGAAAAGGGATCTAGGCTGGAGAATTTCTGCCCCCAAAGGACACGCTAAGGAATCTCAAGCGCCTAGCCGCCAGAGCCAGGACATTTGCAGAGAAAGTGTTCAACCGTCTCTTTCTCTGCAGGACCCCCACAGCTTCTGCAATGTGGGTTGTACGGAAGTCAAATCTTCTCAGCATGAGTACCGATCACCCAGTGACCAGGAATTGCATTTGAAAAAATTAAAAAATATTTTTACACTACGACCTTTCTATTTAGAATTAAATAAGTCTTGATTAACCCAAATTTAGTATGAATATGAAATTTTGTGTAAATTTCATACGAAAATGTTAAAATTTTAAAATTAGCTGATTGTCCTATAAATAAGCAATAAAGTACAACGAGTTTTATTTGAAACAATAACTTTAACGAAATAATTCATGTATTGGGTATGGGAATAAGTTCAGAAATATAGCAGGGAACTGCAAGGCAGATGAATTTGCAAGAACCGGTACAAGGCTCGACCTCCAAGTGGATAAGACACTGATACCCATGCCTATAGCCACTTGTAAGCTTAGCAGACAGACATGGCCGAAATGGAACAGTGGTCGATCGAAAATCTTGTTAAGATTTAACAGAGAAGCTATAAGAAAAATGAGAGGGGTATTAACTGGTCATTGCCTGATAGGCAGCCACGCTAGAATTTTAGGACTCCCGTACTTCGATTTCTATAGAAGCTGTCTTAATACAGAAGAAGAGGAAACAGTAAGACTTCTTTTATGTGAGTGTGCAAGCTTAGCTATGAGGAGGCTGCGCACTCTTGATACAGCATTTTTAACTGATGTAGCGGGCTAAGCGCATCTAAAACTAACGAAGCTTTGCTCATTTATTAAAGCTACCGGATGGTTTCAAAAGGAACCCATAGGGTAAAGATAAGTTCAAGTGGTATCACAATGGACCTATGAAAGGTCTAAGTGTGACATTGTGTTACCTACCTACCTATGAGAATAAGTTTCCGCCCCCATAAAAAAGATGTCGCTGCTGATACTATTTTTGCGTTCACTCTAGTAATATATTGGTGATTTGAAGGCGTATATGAGAGATCTCAATCGCAGTAGTTGACATTCATTTGAAGCGTAAAGATCCTTTTTTAGCTGATGTCAAAAATGTCTACGTTCGTCCCGAAAAAACAGAATTTGCGGGAAGTCATGCTCATTATTACCTTTTAAAGAAAAGTGCAACTGAGACGTCGTACATTGATCAATATTTACGGTAATCACGGTCCATCAAATACAACTTGTAAATAGTGGTGTCGACGCTTCCAAAGTGGCAATTTCGACGTGAGGGATAAAGATCGCTAAGGGGCACGGAAAAAATTCAAAGATACTCAACTGAAGACGCATGTCGAACCTTTGATGATATGCCTAAAGAGTTGGATGTTGACAGATTAACCATCGGTAAACGCTTGCACGCGATGGGAATGGTCCAGAAAGCAGAAATCAGGTAACTGGGTGCCACATCAATTGAAGGTGAAGGATATCGAGAGACGTGAATGTTTCGTGAATGGCAGAAAAGAAAAAGTTTTTTGCATCGCATCGTCACTGGCGATGAAAACTGGATATATTAGGATCACCTTAAGCGTCGAAAATGTTGGAGCCTGCCAAGTGAACCAGGTCCATCGACAGCGAAAAAAAAAAATTCATGCTTCAAAGGTTATGTTAGGCATATGGTGGGATCAGAAGGGTGTAATCTATTATGAACTCCTCAAACCATCACTGGCGATCGTTACCGACTGCAGGTAATGCGTTTGAATCGAGCTCTCAAAGAAAGGCGGCCGGAATGGGACGGTAGACATGACAAACTGATTTTGCCAAATATATTTATTTATTATTTTAAAAAAGTTATATATTTGTCTCCTTTCGATTTTTAAGATTCTTTAAATGTTTCCGAGAAACTGGAGAAATTTATGGTAGAAGATACCGCATATAATATGTTTATGTTTTTCTTCCATTGTTTGTCATTTGATAAGCTTAATTCTTCAATAATTTCAGACAAGACAGATTCGCCCGCGGTATTGCGGTTGACTCTTCTAGTGATTTCGTTGAAATAAAATCTTTCTATACTTTTCTATGAATTCATAATAATGCTCAGGTCTGTATAAGTAATTTGATTTTTTATTTTCATTTCTATCAATCCAAAATCACCATTCTGTCATTCTATCTATTGTTGCAATATTATTATTTGATGAAAGCGTAATTTTTGGACCATGCCAATGCTACTTGAATGCTACGATTTTGGCCTGAATAAGCATCACTGTAAGGTATTTCATGTTTTTGAGTAGTTATATTCTCCCTTTGCACAAAAATGCAAGATGCTACTCCCTGTGCCCTTCTTGAAGCTGTCTTTTCATCCCATACTGACATCTTGATATTGTCATCAAAGAAATTGTGGAAACCCAAGTTGTCACGTACGCGAAGTGTAACCAATTAAAAATGCCATAAATTTAGCTTAAAAAAATACTTTTATTCAATTCAAAGTAAAAAGTTTGTGAAAATAATACAAATTTAAGGATCAATTTACCTTTGCTCGATATGACCACCTTTTGCCTTGACTAGGGCCTTGAGACGGTCGAGAAACGAATCGCAAGCTGTGCGATTGTGAATTGTAGGTATTTTGGCCCACTCAAGGACAATGGCTTTTTTCAGCACCTCGAGACTGGTGAATCTTTTAGTTCAGACTTTGCTTTCCAAATTGCCCAAAGAGAAAAATTCATCGGACTCGCGTCTGGTGAATTTGGGAGCCATTGTGTGGGCGTTATGAAGTTCGGAACTAACAAACCGGAAAGTTTTGGATACTCAGGTTTTCCTTGCAAATCAAATGAGAATCTGTAATATTTCCTGAAATTTTCTTTTGCTTTTTCGGGACATCTTATATTATACTTATGCATCATGACTTTCTCTAACATTTCATTTCTCTTCCTCATTATACATGCATACTAGGGCGGGTAGATTTAAACTCGCTTATTGCTCTGTAAAAATCGTACTCTAGGGATCAAAATAAGAAACTTTGCTGAAGGAACCATTCCTCTAAAATGAATTCTGATGTCCCCCAATTTGGATCGAACGAAAAATCCCACTTTGAGCCATTTAGAGTGCTCCAATCGAGTCCAAATGTATGACCGACCGCCACTAACTTTAGACGGCCGATCCACCCATGCCAGTGGTACACCCCCTAGAATTCCCGTGGGTGGTTCCCCATACAATCATTTCAAAATATCACCATTTTTGGCCTTTACATGAGAAAAGAAACTAAAAAGTTCGACCCAAATTGGGGGACATCAGAGTTCGTTTTAGAGGTATGGTTCCTTCAGCAAAGTTTCTTATTTTGATCCCTAGAATATGATTTTCACAGAGCAATGGGCAGTTTTTTTGCCTCCCCACAAATCGACCCGGCCTAATGCATACTCTGATTTTTAAATTTTTTTTTTAAGGTACTCTTATATAATTCTTTTCTTTAATTTTTGACTTAGACCACTTTCGTAATTAAGAGCACAAATAAAACAAATGCTAGAAAAATTCTAGACCTGCTTTCAAATAATGCTCGCTTATTCGATTTATTTTTGAAATAAAATAAAATTATTTTGAGTGATGGAAATCTTTATTTTGGCCTTAACCGTTCCGTTGCTTGCCTCTTTATACTTATATATTGAAGCTGTCTAGTTCAGAAATGCCAAATATGATTAACGCACGACGCTATTTGCAAAAATTATATATCTTCCAATAGGATGTCCATTATTCACATAATAGACTAGTGTACCAAGTATAACAACGGCATCTGTAAAGGCAGGAAACCTCAGATTTATTAAAGGGTTAGCGGTAGTCAGAATTTTCAAACAATTGGATTTTTCTCCACTTTTCCTAAAGTATAATATCTTTAAAATAAAATTTTGAAGAGAATCCGACAAATATGTTTCGAGTTATTCAATAATTAACAAAGGGCGCTCGGGCGGTTCGGAGCCGATAGCAAAATTTTAAATGCGTTTTTCTCAAAACTTTTTTGAACTGGTGATAACTGTAACTTAAAAACCGCTTGGTAGGTTTCAATAAAATTTAGACTGCTTTTGAAAAACACGGAAAACTCGTGCTTGATCGAAGGATTTTTTTTTTTTCAAAATTTCGATTTTTTTTTAACAATTAATTGTCGGTTTTTTTCTCAAAGTCTGAAAAATATTTCCTGAGGCCGCCATATTGTTAATTTTGAAAAAAGCTTCGGTCAGGCATAAGATTATCTATTTATAAAACTAATTTCTCTTGTCCGATTGATTTTCGATGAATCTCCAAGGACTTGTGATAATCACCGCAAGGGACTTCGGGAGAAACGGGCTTCACCCACACAGCGATAACTTTTACAAGAAAAAATTTTTTTTTAAGTTTTTTTTTAATTTTTTTTTTTTAGTTTTTTAAAGTTAAGTCGAAACATGATGTATTAATGCTATGGTTTTATTTTTGTAAAATAAAGCAACTGACTAGCAAAAGAAAAAAATTGAAAATCATCATTTTTTTTTGGGCTCTGACTACTCCTAACCCCTTGAAAGAGATTTTTTATAATTTTGTTTATTATTTCCTATACAATTTAATTTTATTCTAAACTTTTTTATAATTAAGAAAGGAAACTATTAATATTTCTGGACATGAAAATAAAAAAAAATTGTTAAGAATTTATTAATTTATCATTAGTTAAATTGTCGTGCTTTGTAAACCCGGCAAAATAGCTTAAACGGTTATATCACCTATGAAGAAGAAGAAATAAATCGCTGCTTAATCTATATGACGAAATAGATGCAGTATGTCAGAAGCTCATTTTAGCGAAACTGGCTTATCTACTCACGAAAGGTACATCATAATTGGCTGCAGAACTAAATTACTTTAAACTTTTATTATACTTTTTGCTCTCACACATCACCCACAAAATGCTAGTTCGTGTTTCGCCTCCTCGAAACGTATCTAAAACTTTCAATTAGTCTTAATGATTTTAAAATTGATTTCTCAATTGGTAAGGTAGACTTTGGATTTCAAAGAAGAACTCACAGAACAAAAAAATATATAAAAATAATGTAAACTATATATGAAACTATAATTTTTATTTTCCATTTTTCAAATACATTAAGTGGCTTCCAACCCGCATTCAGTCAATCTAATTATGAATTATGTTATAATAAAATTCAAGCAAGCGCTTTCCATACTAGAAATAAAACGAACTTTCTGTCACATACAAGTCCTAACAGCCTTTTCCTACCAACCAATTCTATATAAAAAAGAAATAAAAACCGCACACACCTTTGCATACTCACAAAAAACTGCAGACGTGAAAAAAGTGAGAAAAATCCAAAACCAATGCAAAATGCACCACGAAATCTGACAACAGAGCGAAACGCTGTGCAAACACAAAATGCCATGCAATATGGCGACCGCAATGCGTTCGCGCGACAAATACCCGCCAGACGCGCCGACAATCACATTCACACACACACACGCACACGCACACGCTTAAGCTCACAAACAATGGCGCTGCACTGTAATAATGTCCAGGCGGTTGACTGGTTGCATGGTTGCAGTAATGAAGCGACAGACTACCATCCAGCCCCTCCAACCGCTGCCAGCGCAAGAAGACAATTTTACATAGACCAACAATGGATGGCCGAAAAAGCGGCTGTTGCAATAAAAAGCACTGCAATTGAGTGCTAAAACCAACTCAGCATCACCAATGCAAAAACCGAACAACAACAATAATAGGACAGACAACAACTATATGCACAATAATAAATATAGCAACAACCACAAGTGAAGCGATGACGACAGCCATGTCAGACCACCGAAATATTTCAGTGAGCAAATATTTTTAATACCCCAAATTGAGGAGCTTTACGCGCATCACAACGACAACCGATTGCGACGAGCCAGTTGGATGTGCGAGCGGGCAGAGCGGTGTGCTACTAGAACGTGACGGTTGGTGGAAGTTGATGGCACAATTGCTATGCGACAACAATTGCTAGGCGAGAGCGTCGCTGCAACAAATGATGATTAAAAAAGAAAAATATTATTCTGCTGTTTACTTAGTGTGAATGTGGGGGTGTGGCTGTGTGGGTTTTTTTTTTTTTTTTCGGGATGACGCCCATGAAGAGGAAACTCTCATGAGTACTGCTATACCGGCATAGCAGTATGCACGACTTGTAGCCTCACAGCTACACCTACGTACTAAACACCTCTCCACTCTACCACTCTCCCCGCGGAACTGACCAGGAAGGAATTACCTCACGGGGCTGGTTAGCTCATAGGCTGCTAGTTACTTCGTCTACGAACCTCCGCGCGTCTTAGATCATTGTGGATATATTTTGCATGCGCGCAGATTCGCTTCCAGTTATCGCTCGATTTTAGCATAAAATCTATAATATTTTCTCCGTTTAAAATACCACAAGTTTCGGGAGCATAGCGTGGGCATTGGAACAAGACGTGATCAGCGTCTTCTTCCCTATCCGTGCAGATTGGGCAGTTTGGGGAACTGTCATGGCCGAATCTATGGAGGTATTTTCGAAATACTCCGTGCCCTGAGAGAAATTGGGTTAGGTGGAAGTTTGTTTCCCCATGCTTCCTTTCTAACCACGTCGTAAGGATGGGTATTAGCCCATGCGTCCATCTACCTTTCGGTGATCTGTTCCACCGGTCTTGCCAGTGGGCGATCGAACGACGTCTTTCTTCCTCTGCAATAGTTTTACGACTTGCTCTACTGTCGTGTTCAGATAGCCTTATGTACACTCTCTGCATTTCTTTCGCCAAGATGTCCACGGGGACTAGCCCTGCTATAACGAAGGAAGCATCATCCGAAATTGTACGGAAGCCGCAGATAGTTCGCAAAGCGCTCAGCCGATAGACGGCTGTCAGTTTTTTTTTTTTGGGTGTGTGGATGCATTTGTGTGCGTAGCCAACGTTTCGGCAATGCGCCGGTTCAGTGGACACTTGAGAGATGTCAAAAGTTTAACTGTTAAATGTCAACCATCAAATATGTTGCACAAATGTGGCCATGATGAAAAAACAACAATTACATAAAAAAAAACGCAAAACAGAGTTTAGGTTGGGTTGGCGTGGCAGCCACTGAAGTCAACGACACACTTACGGCGGAGATGGAGCCCCAAATGAAGCTCCCTTATACGTTTAAGTAAATATCTGACACAGATTTATGCGATTTTTTTTTTTTTTAATATTAATTATCTGGTTTTTTGCAGCAATTTCGGTTCATTGAAAGTTAAACAAATTTTTTTTTTATTAAATGTGATTTGGCTATGTATAGCAAAATTTTTAAACTCAAGCTGAAATACTAGGATTAGTATTTTCAAAGGGTATTTTGTGAAATTTTGTTTTATAAATAAATAAATAAATACTTGGTGCGTACGCTTCAGTTAGATGTTTGGCCGAGCTCCTCCTCCCATTTTTGGTGTTCTTAATGTTGTCCCACACATAGAGGGACCTACAATTTTAAGCCGAATGTCAAATGGTTTGGCCACATCATAAGAATGTGCATCGAAAGAATCCAAAAAAGGATGTTTACTTTGCGTCCAATTGGAGGAAGAAAAAGAGGCCGACCAAGAAAGAGATGGCTTGATGACGTAGAAGCAGACTTAAACGCGATGAACGTTCGTAATTGGAGAAATGAGGCAAGAGAGAAACTGAATTGGAGGAGGATTGTTGATGAAGCTATGGTCCACCACAGACTGTGAAGCTAAGAGAGAGATAGAGAGAGGCAAATGGTTTTTATGAGGAACTTTCTCATGGCAGAAATACACTCGCAGGTTTGCTATTGCCTGCCGAGGCTTAGTACCTTTAACGGCATGCGTCCCTCCAGTACCTGTACCAGCCATATCATTTATTTAGTACCCGTTGTATGGCACAATCATTGTTAAATTCTTCAAACGGTCTCAGTGCATAAACTCAATCGCTATATGAATTTGTGTGAATGACTCATTCGTGCAACAAACCTGGTTGCAGCACAATTTCCATGTAAAAAACATAAGTTATTGAGTGGCTTTTATGAAAGCAGGCCTTGCTCCAGTCATCTACTGTCCAACTCTAGCGCGATTTTACTTAATCTGCATTACAACAGTAAGTTTGAGTATTTATAGGTGCATCACCTATCAAATTTCTAACTTTTTTTTTACGACCGGTTTTCGCATGTTATGAACACGAATGAACTATCAGTTCAAGTTAGTGCTTTGAGTTTTCGCCTACACTTTCCATTTGAGTCAGCTTCGAGACTAGAGACTCAACTTTTTTGTTTACTATTTCGCGCACTGGAGTGTGAGTTATGGCCCTTTAAAATTTTAGGAATTTTCACCTGAGCGAGTCCTTATCGAGCGATCAAAGAATTTTGGACTTTTTTATAAGTTTCTCTGAAAATCAATTAAGTTTACTTAATACATATGAAGTGAACCGAAAAAACTTTTGAAATCAAGTTTATAAACTTGAACTTTTTTCAAAAAAAAATTTTATTTTCTTAAAAATCTTTAGAGTGAAAATTTTTTTAGAAAAATTTGTTTAGAAAAAAGCATATTTTTTTTTTTTGTTAAATTTTTTTTTTTTCCAATAAAATATTTTGGTAAAAAAAAACTTTTTTCTTTGTTAAAAATCTTGAAAGTGAAATTTGAAATTAATGAGATTATATAATCTTTAAGAAAAATTTATTTAGGAAAACCTTATTAATTCTTTTATCTTAAAACTTTTGGAAAAAAGTTTTTTTTTTTCGTTAAAATTTTGAGGTAAAAAAAATTCGTTAAAACTTTTATGTAAAAAAACTTCATTAAAATTTTTAGACATTAGAATTTTTTTTAGGAAAATTTGTTTAGAAAAAATCATTATTTTTTTGTTAAAACTTTTTGGAAAAAAAATTTTTTTTTTCGATAAAATTTTTTGGTTCTTTTTAACATTTTTAATTTATTAAAATAATATAATTTTTTAGAAAAATTTATTTAGGAAAAGCTCATTAATTTTTTTTTCTTAAAACTTTTGGAAAAAAGTTTTTTTTTTGTTAAAATTTTGAGGTAAAAAAAAATTCGTTAAACTTTTATGTAAAAAAACTTCATTAAAATTTTTAGAAATTAGAATTTTTTTTAGGAAAATTTGTTTAGAAAAAATCATTATTTTTTTGTTAAAACTTTTTGGAAAAAAAAATTTTTCTTTTTCGATAAAATTTTTTGGTAAAAAATCCCCATAGGTGGATCCTAGGGGTGTAAATTGGTTTAAGCACCTGCTTATAGAAGATAATTTTATTATACACAGGTAAAGTTGCTTAGTTGCCCACAAGCCAGTAGATATTTCTAAATCTCATTTCTAACTCTGCGTTAAAAAGAAAAAGCTTACCTAAGTATCATATTTGGCAGTGTTGTTGTATGGAATTTGCTCGCCGTTTATGTGTAGTGATAGATATTTGATCTTCTTCTGTATGAAGTCTACATGAACCGATTTTGTTTCGTTTAGTTTTATGTGCCATTTAGTGGTCCACCCAGACCAAGTTTTTCGATTGAATCAATCTGAGTTTTTCCAACTGACAAAACAACTGTGTCATCAGCAAAAGTTGCTGTGGAGCAATTTGTGTCATTCGGCGAGTCACATGTGAAAATAATAGAGAGTGAGCGCCAGCACACTGCCCTTCTAAATCTTTAAGTTCGGAATATGTGTCTTCGTGTTTTATTCGAAAAAACGATTCGATAGGTACGATTTTAGAATATCATAATTTTATATTGGTAGGTGCGCATTTATTTTGTTGAGAAGGTCACTTTGACAAAGGCTTTAGACATGTTCAGAAAGACAACAGCGTACACCTTTTTTTTCTTTAAAGGCGTTTTCAATGATGCGAGTAACTCTCTGCACTTGATCAGAGGTAGAGTTTTCTGTGCAAAAACCAAATTGATATATGTACTTTGCTCAATAGGTATGTTGGAGGCGTTTGGCTAAAAGCATTTCCATCAGTTCTGATGTAACTGGTGGGGGCGAGATAGACCGAAATTAGCTTTCAAATGATTTCATTGTTGATTAAGTAGACTTCGGAATTCAAAGAATAACACATTTTTCTTCCCGTTTTCTTTTTTTTTTGATTTTTTTTATGTCATATTCAGAGAAAGTGTAAGTCCTACTAACTGTCGTTTTACATGAAACATATAATTTACTTTTGAAGCTGACATTTTTTGATATTTGACAAGTAGAAACTACACCATTAATAATTGAAATTATTAATATTCACTATGAAAGGGTGAGAATTGGCAGAGACGATTCATGAAACTCGAACATTTTGGGTCATCGTGAAGCACCTTGTCGGACCGCAATACAAAAATTGGTGAAAAAGTTGGAGCTGTTGGGACAAGTTAGTGATGTGCACGTCGCTCAAGAACAGCCGAAAATATTGCTGTTGTAGCCGAAAGTGTTGAAGAAAACTCAGGTTTGTCCATTCCTCGACGTTCTTTGAATTTGGGCATTCCTCAAACGTCATTACACCGTATTTTGCATAAAAATTTGGGTCTTAAGGCTTATAAAGTCCAGTTAACACAAGAACTCAAGCCGGCCGATCATCAACAACGTCGTGTCTTTGCTGATTGGGTCGTTAAAATGCACGCAAATGATCCGGAATTCCGTCGAAAAATCATCTTAAGCGAAGAGGCCCATTTCCACCTCAGTGGCTTCGTCAACAAACAAAATTGTCGGATCTGGGGCTCAGAAATCCAAGAGTTATTGTTGGAAAGCCTCTCTATCCTCAACGTGTGACTGTTTGGTGCGGTTTATAGTCCGGCGGAGTCATTGGACCTCACTTTTTCGAAAATGAAGCTGGAGCAACAGTTACGGTGAATGGACTGCGCTGTCTAGAGATGATTAACGATTTTTTATGACCGGAATTGGATGGTATTTATCTGGACAACGTTTATTTTCAACAAGACTGCGCTACGTGCCACACAAGCAACGAAACCATTAATCTTTTACGGCAATAACACCTCTTATTGGAAAACCCTTTATATATATTCTGGTAATTTTTATTTTCCATGATAGAATCGTTTTCAAGGACGCTAAGTGGCTTCTTATCCGCATTAAGTCAATCTAATTATGAATTATGTTGTAATAAAAGTCAAGCAAACGATTTGCATACTAGAAACAAAAAATCATTATTTTTTTGTTAAAAATTTTTGGAAAAAAAATTTTTTTTTTCGATAAAATTTTTTGGTTCTTTTTAACATTTTTAATTTATTAAAATAATATAATTTTTTAGAAAAATTTATTTAGGAAAAGCTCATTAATTTTTTTTTCTTAAAACTTTTGGAAAAAAGTTTTTTTTTTGTTAAAATTTTGAGGTAAAAAAAAATTCGTTAAACTTTTATGTAAAAAAACTTCATTAAAATTTTTAGAAATTAGAATTTTTTTTAGGAAAATTTGTTTAGAAAAAATCATTATTTTTTTGTTAAAACTTTTTGGAAAAAAAAATTTTTCTTTTTCGATAAAATTTTTTGGTAAACAATTTTTTTTTCTTTGTTAAAAATCTTTAAAATGAAATTTGTAGCTTCCGTTCTTTTTAACATTTTTAATTTAATAAAATAATATAATTTTTAGAAAAATATATTTAGGAAAACCGCATTAATTTTATTATCTAAAAAGCTTTTGGAAAAAAAATTTTTTTTCGTTAAAATTTGTAAGTAAAAAAAATTCGTTAAAATTTTTAGAAATTAGAATTTGTTTTTTAGTTTTTAGAAAAATTTGTTTAGAAAAACAAATTTTTTTTTTTCTTAAAACATTTGGAAAAAAATTTTTTTTTTTTCAAGTTTTTGGTAAATTTTTTTTTTCCTTTGTTAAAAGTGAAATTTGAAGCTTCCGTCCTTTTTAACATTTTTAGGTTATTAAAATAATATAATTTTTTAGAAAAATTTATTTATGAAAACAACATTTTTCTTAAAAAATTTGGAAAAAAAAATTTTCAATATTTTTAATTTAATAAGATAATATAATCTTTAAGGAAAATTTAATATATAATCTTTAAGGAAAATTTATTTAGGAAAACCTCACTAATTTTTTTATCTTAAAACTTTTATCTTCAGACCAAAATTTTGAGGTTACGAGAGTTGATCATCCATATCAAAATATAATCAAATTTATTTTAAGAGAGGTAAGTCCAGCAATGCAAAGTTAATCACCCAATTTGGTTGTTGAATAACTTTTTTACTAAATAAAAATAAATGATTTTGAGTGATGAAAATCTTGACCTGATCCTTTACAATTTTTTGTTAAGTGAGTAAGGTTAGTTTTTAATGTAATAATTAATAGCCAATAAACGATAATCAATAAACTAAATAAAAAAAATTAATGGCAATTTTTTTCCTAAGTACAGCGCTTCAAAAACTGGGCGAAATTTATGCCTTTACACTAGAGTACCCCTTAACCCTGTTATGTGCCTTTTTTTGTCGCAGAATCAACTTCCTGTCTATCCATCAACTGAAAATACTGATTTTGCCATAATTTCAATAACTTATAGCCAATTAAAAAATCATGTAAACACCTTCAACCTATTCCATAAAAAATTGTTTGTTGCCCTCAAAAGTATGCTTCTATTTGTTAGTGATACTCGCCTTAAACAAAGAAGAGTCCATTTCGTTAGCGCATCGGTGGATAAAATCTATACAAAAACGCTATTAAAATGGTCGATAGCTCAATGTTGTTGCCACCAAATGTTGCACGTTTGGCTTGTGTTGCCTCTTTTGTGACTGACGCATTTCGAATGATGGGCAACTGAAGTTTCACATGAAGGTGAGGCGTTAGTGGCAGGCTGGATGTATTTTAAAATATCGAATGAACGCCAAAAGAAAAAACAAAAAAAAAAAAACAATAGCAACCACGAAGTAACGGAAACTATAAAAGTTTTGATAACAACATCTGAAAGGCAACCACTAACAACCGACAACTAAATGGCGGTTCCAGTAAAACTGTATACTCGTATGATGGTGTGTGTGTGTGTGTGTGTGTGCTTAAAATGCTGATGGCATGACACATGGCCATTGTATGTGTCCGAAATTGATCCAAAAGACCTAAAAAACATGCACACACAAAAGTTTACAAAATTTAGAATGACATGTGTGACCATGCCCCGGCGGGCAAGGGGGTAGCGAATTTTGTAGAGGAGTGAGTTGAAGAAATCAAGTGCAACTAAATAGTTGGCGGCGACCATGCAACATTGTTAAGTGACAGCGGGAACAAATGACGGCAAGTGGACATGTCGCAAAGCTAGTTGCATGCCTCGAAATGCTGTTGCTGCCACTTGTGTTGCAAGTTTGCATAAAAAGCTAATGCACTTCTGCGGCCAACTTCACTGTCAATCAATGCAGTGGCCAACAATAGTGGCAACAACAACAACACGCGCATATCAACTACAACTACCACAACAAAAACTAACGGACTGTAAAAATCAAACCGAAAAAATGCAACAAATTGATGGCGGCCGAAAAGAAAGACAGAACTTTCCGCTGCAACGGCATGGAGCACAACAGACAGCCAACAACAATCAACAACAATTAACAACAACCAACCAACAGTCAAAGTATAAATGTCGCAACGAACACGAAGCGACATGTGGCACTTTATGGCGGTGTTGGTGGTGTCACACACAACTTAAGTTGCGGCCATGCGGCTGGCGTCGAGGGTGGTGGTTCCGGCGTTCATGGCGTGCGAGTGGGCAGGCAACTGCGGCGGATAGTCGTCAGACATTGCAGCACACATTTGCAACGCCGCATGTGTGTGTGTGTGTGCGAGTCTGTCTTTGTATGCGTGCGCGTGATTGCGCGCCACTGACACTTTATGTGCGAAAATTGCAAGTTCGAATGCCGTCCAGTAGCAACAACAACAACAACTACTACTACACAAGTGCACGCCACGCGATGTTGTTAAATGTCAGTTGAACATTTGAATGGCAGCTGGCGGCAATGTTGCATTCTTGTTCACGATTTTTGTTGCTGTTTTGTGTTTGTTTGCGTTGCTTTTAGGCAGCCAAGTGATTTTTGTCCGAAAATTTGCAAAATGTCTGGAATTTTAGATTTTTTCCGCCAGACGTTGCATCAGCCATGCGCTCACTGATACACACACACACCCATACATGGATATGCATATTTGTTCCACTATTTCCATGACTTCCAAATTATTATTTTTTTCTTTTTTCGTACTTTGCTGGTAAGTTTATTGCTTTGGTATTTGTTATTTGTGTGGCGGCTTTAGTGATTCGGCCGCAATATTTCGTGGTCCAATTTGAGAGAAACTTGCAACTCGCTCATTTCTTTCTGCAGCCAACAAATGCATTATTGCAATAACAATTTAATAGAAGCAAAAATCAAATGTCACTTCACATTGCGGACTTCAAAGTATGCATCTGGATGTGTGCATGCGCATACACACATACATACATATATCGCAGTATAAGTGGCTATGAGCAGGCAATTTGCCACCTCTAATCAGTTTGTTGCATTGTTTTTCTACAACTTACTAGTTTAGTGCCACAAATTTGTTCAACTCCATTTGAGGGTAGGAATTTTCAAACAGTTTCGTTTATTATGCATCTTTGTGTGTGGTGGAAGTTATCCAAAATTAGTGCATTTCCCAATTTAGTGCACTTCAGATTTTAATGTATATGTGCAGCCGCAAATTGACAGATGCCTACAACGTTGAGGGCAATCGCCAATTAAGTAAATTAAAAAAAAGTGTGATAATTAAAAAATATATATATTAGTATTCTTCATTGGCCGCCAGTAGGTCTAACAGTCTTGGTAAGGCCCAATATAATTTTCTAGCGAACGCATGACGTAGAGGAGGATTTCATCTGTCAGAAGGGATTTAAACTTTATTATTAGGTGCGCAACTAAGTTCTCGCTGTTTTTTGATGAAAATACAACCCTATTCTGAAAAAATGGTTACAAGTGAATCATTGAAAGTATTGCCCATCGCTGGCTACTACTTTTTCCCATCTTTCTGGTAGATTTCGTATACCGTCGCGGTAAAACTGTTCATCTTTTGAGGCTATCCACGAATCAAGCCAGTTTTTGATGTCTTCATATGAATGGAACTGCTGATCAGCTAGACCATGTGTCATCGATCGGAACAGGTGATAATCGGACAGCGCAATATCTGGAGAATACGGCGGGTAGGGTAGGATTTCCCATTTCAGTGCTCCCAGGTGAGTTTTAACGGGTTTGGCAACGTGAGGCTGAGCGTTGTAACGCTGTAGAATCACTTTTTCATGCCTCTCCGCGTATTGCGGCCGTTTCTTGGGCAGTGCTCGCCTCAATCGCATCACTTGAAGTCGATACCGATCCCCAGTGATGGTTTCGATTGGTTTTAACAGTTCATAATAAATAACACCAACTTGGTGCCACCAAATACATAGCATAACCTTCGCGGCGTGAATATTCGGCCGAGGCGATGACGTAGAAGCATGACCGGGCAGTCCTCATGACTTTCGTTTCTTTGGATTGCTGTAATGAATCCATTTTTCATCACCCGTCACGATGCGATGAAGAAAACCCTTCGTTTTTTGCCGCTGGAGCAGTTGTTCACAGGCGAAAAAACGACACTCAACATACTCATAAGGAACCCAAGTCCCCTGTTTCTGAATCATACCCAAAGCATGCAATCGCCAAAGCATGGATTGGTGGGTAACTCCTAATACTGCAGCAAGCGCTTCTTGCATTTGACACGGATCCTCATTGAGTGCACGGTCGTCAACATTAAAATCATCGTATTTGAAGCAACGGAACCAATCTCGGCACGTTGCTTCACTTAAAGCAGCATCTCCATAAACTTTTTATAGCTCTCGATGCGCTTCAGCCGCCGTTTTTTTGAATGAAAGAGGAAAATCAACTCCTCTGGCAAATGACGATTATTCGGCAAAAAATCAGACATTTTCACAAAACCAAAAGTCTCTGATACCAAACCAAAATCACTAATGTGTCGAAGCAGTTGGTTTACCATATGTCTAAGCTTGGTTTATGACGTTTAGGTTATATTAACATCGACTAGCCCACACTGCTGGTGCCATCTATTGACAAACAGTTGACTTTAGTTGCGTAAATTTTTTTTTAATTATTTCACACCAGTTTTCATTAGGAAGCTCCAGCGATCCGCTGTTCTCCGAATTTCCATGCCAACCAAATGTTAGAAGATATTTTAACTCAACACAATTTTTTTTTGCCTACTTCAAATATAAGTACGAGTATGTTAAAGCCTCAATGGAGAGAATAATGAGGTGGCGTCTATCGTGGTACCGTTACTTTTCTCTCAGCGAATTTAACATGAGCAGCTGATTTTCATAACATCACTCTGGTGCAATTGCTTTTCAGTAAAACCAGATTACCATTTTCGTAACTTGATTGCTTGTTTTTGTTTAAGAGGACAGATACCTGTACAATTTCGATTTTTTTTCATAAAATATTAATATAATCCTTTAAGAATATGTCAAAAAAAATTTTAGAACGTAAATTTAAGTATTTCTTATATTATAGATCGTCAACCGCGAGGACTCTAATCTTTGCGTTCGAGCGCTGGGAGAGGTATAGTTACATTGTATTCAAACTTTAGACGCATTTTTCTCAAAACTATATTTTTCGAATTGGCGTACACAACAACTCGAAAAGTTATTGACCGATATCCCTGAAATTTTACACACATCTTGTTTATGATATTACTTTCTATGTGTTTAAAGTTTGAGAAAATTTTTCGAAAAAATAGTTTTTTCGAAGCAAAAATTGTAGGAAAATTCGCCCTAAAATTATTATTATTTTTTTTTTTTTGAAGCATTTTATTCCGCAACCTTTTTTTTCATTTTTGTTTAATCCATATAGAAATTATGACATTAATAAACAAAAAAAATTTGGTTTTTTGTATTCAGGTCACTGACGCCGATGCTACAATGCCCGTCGATTGAGAAGCCCCGCTGCGACCTTCATGAAAGAATTGAGTGTATGTACATCCGCCATTTCAAATGATTGAAATAAAAAAAAATTATGTATTTTTTTAATGTATAAATAAACTGTATGCCAATTTTGAAAAAGTAAGTATATCTTTCATCTCTCTTCATCGTTTTAAATAATTTTAATGAAAATGAGGGAAAATATGGCCGTTTACAGGTATCTGTCCCCTTAAGCAATCCAAGTAAAGCTGGTTAATATTATACTCTTACAGCTGTAGAAGCAACAGCTCCCCTTTTTTCGTTTTTTTTTTCCACTACTCTCGGCATGGTACTTTCATTAGAGGCATTTGCTCAGAACTCAGAAGCCTCTTCAAATATGATTTTGAAAACTTCATCGGCGATCGATCCAAAATTTATTTTATAAGTCCAGCGAAAACCTGACCAGTTAGTTTCCCTTAAAAATATGAGGCCTTTCTCTTCCTTTACTACCAACAGCTGGTACCGCATCGAATACTTTCGTATTGAATTGAACGACATGACCCATCCAACCGAGGCGCTGGATCTTTATTCGCTGAGCTATGTCTGTTGTCTATGCCGTCGTAACGCTCATACAACTCATTGTTCCATCGCCTGCAACACTCTCCGACACCAACGTGCAAAGTTCCAAAAATCTTCCGCAGGATCTTCCTCTCTCTCTCTTATAGTAAATTGTGCCTGAGCGATTAAGTTCTGCGAGTCACCCTGTCGTAAACCTCATTTGAGAGGTCTTTCCCAATTCTGACGGCGCTTACTTCAATTTTCACAGCCGTATTAGTTTTACAAATTGGTTATTTGGGATTAATTTTCTTCAATTATGGTCATGATTCTTTCGAAAAACATGGACTCCATAACTTTAGGGGGGGTGGAACAAAGCCAGTTAATGTGATAGCATTGCATAAAAACGTGAGAAAAGAGATTCGTTATCGGGCAGTTGCTTGAGTAGTGATGAAATCATATACGGGAATTTTCTTTGTTTTGAGCTTTTTTAATGCTGCTTTTACTTCGTTTTTTGAAAATGTTTTTATGGGTGGGTTCATTTGGTGGATGAATTCCAGGGTGTTTTTGACTTTTTAGGCAGTGCTTAGTGAGGGTTCGATTTCATGTGGTGTAAAGACTCGGGATAAGGGACCAGCAAATGCATGAGGTTTTTCAAGATCCGATTTAGACCACTTATTATTTTCCATTTTGATGGCTGATTGTGTTAAGATTGGTCTTTTCAATGTTTTTGCTGCTTTTCAAAGAGAGTACTTAGAGTATGAGGGTGCAACGAAGTTACTGAGATAATTTTGATGTCGAATGTTACGTTCTTTTCCAAGGAGTTCTTTGAGTTCTTGTGCGAGCGAGTTCAGAGTTTCTTGTCCTCTTGTTATTGTTGTTTTAACAGTAATAGAAGCCCCGTCAGTGTAGGGTGTATCACCGGTCGTCTTCGTCTTGCTCATCTAACAGTAGGTCCAGGAAACAAGCTGTTTCGACAGGTTGGGTCCAGAGGGAGAGGGGTGTTAGATGAGTAGGTTTTAAAGGGCAAGTGAAAAGGTGGTTAGTGTCGTGTAGGGTGCCTTCACATGCCCGACATATGTTTGGTATGTCGGGGTCAATTCTGGATAAGTAGTAGTTCAACCTGTTACAGTATCCAAAACGTAATTGTGCCAGTGTTACGCGTATCTAACGGGGAATCTGGAACTCTTCATCTGCTATAGGTGGTGGTTGGACTCCGATTACGGCATTCAGTGGACGGGAGCTTAAGAAGGTGGTGACAGTCTCCCAGTCAATGTCGATTAATGTCTGTCTAAACACGGTCTCGTCTAGTAGATGTCTGTTAGTTTTGTCCTGGATCTCGTCGGCGTAGTTTAAAAGGTGTCTCCTGACGTGCCTAGGAGGCAGCTCCGGCTTAAGTAGGTGTCTGCAAGGGTGAAACCTGCGGTAGCACCCTAACAGGAACTGCTTGCTGAGCAGTTTGTTGTGCTCCATTACAGGGAGCATCTGCGCCTCATTGTGAAGGTGTTGAAGGATGGACATCAGGAGGCAACCGGCCGCTGTATTTTAGCATGTCTGTAGCTTTATCCATTGTGTGTCACTGGTTCCAGGCGACCAGACAGACGCAGCATAGTTTAGAACCGGCCGGCCTATTGCCTTAAATGTCGATAGCAACAATTCTTTGTCTTTGCCCCAACGGCTGCCGGCAAGCGATTTGAGGACCTTGTTGCGATTTTGGACTTTAGTGGCAATAGCGGTTGTGTGCGCAGGTCGAAGGTCACACCCAAAATGTTGGGATTGTTTACTCTCGGGATTGGTTATCGACTTTTATCTTGAGAGGCAGTTTGCCCCCCTTTGTACAAGTGGTAAAGACGGTCGCCGTGGACTTAGTGGGGGAAAGTTGTAGATTCCTCGCAGTGAAAAAGGGAGAAAGGTTGGTGAGGTATTTTTTCACTTTGGAGCACAGGCCATCGATGTCATTCCTCGGGGTGTCTGCTTTGTTGCCATCTTTTTATCGCCTGGTACTTTTCTTTTAGCTCTTCTTAAACTACAAGAGATATGTGGGGTCGTTGCTGCTCGGTTCTGGAGCTTGCTGAGTTCCAAATATTGAAATGCTCAACTGCAATTGTGATGTCTCCATTAGACTGTGATGTTTCCATTAGGTGCTCCAGGTTAATTGATAAATCAATTAAAGTTATTGAAAGAGAAAAACCTACCTTGTTCCGAGAAGAGGCTTAAAATTTGGGAACTTTCTGCATTTCACATTTGGGGTTGAACTGAATAGGCCTACCCGACTAGAAATTTTGGTAAGACGGTAATTAGGCGCAAATAAGGCAGACCACATTCCAAATTTGCGCCTCATAAGGCAGCCAAACTCGGTCCAAGTCCCGAAAGTAACGCCACACATCTGCCTCGTTAGGCGCAGGTTCGAAAAACCGAACTTCGGTAATACTCCGGATGCCCTTCTACAAATCAGTTAGGGATTCCAATTTATGCCTAAGTGAGACACTGCCACAGATTTTCGTGACCACAACCAAATTTGGTATTGCTCTGGCATGCCAATCTTTGCCTTGCCTAACGTGGGCCTGGTAATGTAATAGTGAGGCGTGCCTCAGTAAGGCCTGCCTAATTCGGGTCTAACTGAATCTTCGGCATGCCTCATTGTAATTCTAGTCGGGAAGCTTCACTGTACACTGCCCATTCTCTGCTTCAATTTATCCGTCTGTCTGCTCTGATTTGTCGGAAAAATGCAGTTAGCTGTCGTAAGTCACAGGCACTGAATAAGGAAAAGGAACCAAATGCAGTCAATTGTTTAACTTCAAAGCTTTTCATAACAATGGCCGTTTCAACTTTCGCCACAAAATCAAAGCCAAAGACTGTCAGTCAGCGCCCGAAGATATGCAACGGAAAAGCGATAGATATTGAAATGCCTTCACTCTTTAAGTGATTGGAAGGCAAAAACAAAGTCGAAAACGAAAATGAGATTGCTAGCCGTTGGCATTTCGGTATTTGAAACGGAAGGATATGAAGTGAATCCTTGGCAAAGGCGCAAAAACTGCAGGGCACCAATAGCTGAGACAAAGAGGAAAAAATAAATAAAAAACAAGGAGGTGAAAAGCGCAATAAACAATTTGATTGGGCCACTTTTATTGCCACTTTGGGCAATCCAACACCGTTGCATGCAAACGGACAAAAGCCGCCAAAAAATGGAAATGTGCCAACACACACACATACATAAGCACATACATGTCGGAGTGTGTGTGTGTGTGCTTACAAGTAGCCGGGGCAAAACAAAGCTGAAGAAACTAGAAGAATGGCAATGTAGAAATTGTAGCTTTTGGCAACGAGGACATGCAAGGACATGCACATTGCATGTCCTTCATTATTATTACTGCTGTTGGCAGTGCAGCAATGCAAAAAATCTGCCAGAGAAAAAAAGTGCACACACACACAGGCGAACAATGCATTGGCACAATCAAATTGAAGTGAGAGACTAAAAAACAAAATCCAATAATTGAAAATCGGATTTGAACGAAAGAAGCGGTGGAGTTGTAAGTGAGAGGAGCAAGTGTGTGCTTGTAGGTGGCAAGCGACCGGTATTGCTGCTACTGCTGGTGGTGCTGCGACATGATGTGGCAAGTGGCGAAAGTGCATTAGAAAAACAACTGCTCCAGTAGCAATAACAACGAGCACCACAGCAACAATGCGAACATGACAAAATACCAAACATGCGGGGCAACAAACGCCTCTCCGCCATGTGCGCCAACCATTCACGTTGTACTGGCCCGCATGGCTGGCGTCACCCTTTGCTGCAGCGCTTCTACCAACTTTGTGGCATTTGGTATTTGGTGTCGCAGCCACCACTCAAAATTAACAACGAAACCGAACGTGGCGGTTGCAAGCAGATCATGAATGCGGCCAACAATATACTACAGGGATATGTAAGCAAGTAACCAAAGTGGGTATGCGAAGGGAGGCTCAACCGGCAGTGGGTGCTCACTGCCAGCACCGCCAACGCAGCGCTCTTACTCCCCCATAAACAATAAACAACGCAAATTCAATTCCACCATCGATGCGGCATTCGAAGCAAATCTCTAAAAATTCTCCAGCACTACATATTGCACTTTGTTTGCAACAACAACGACAACAACAATAGTGACAATGACAAGCAGCAAGCGCGGCAGCAACGAATATGAAAATGAAAAAATGCAATGACATCAAAACAAACTAAATTCAATGCAATAAGAACTAGAAAAAAAGGGAGAAGCAAAAACTAATAATAAAAACCCTCTTTGAGAGAAAAAACGGGACTTACTTTAAATTGGCATCCGAAATAAAATATTCGTTTTCTGATACCAACAGATGCTTGGATGAACCATGTTTTACCCTCAAATAAATTTGCCAAATTAGCTCTACTTCCACCTCAAGGCGCACATTAAACGAAACGTATTTTCTCAGAGACGAAGATAAAATTATTCAGGTAGTCACTAGAGTTGACACCTAGACTAGTAAGCTAAGTCCGTAGTGGGCGGTAAAGAATGGGTGGGAGGCGGCCAATGAAAGCGTGAGTGCCCAAGTAGCAGCTGCAAACAATTTTGATCATTTTTCTTTCTACACCCACGCCATCATTCATCGTGCATATATTTCTGTAAAGACAAAGACTGAACAGTTGTTTTTGGGCATTATGAAGCACTTATGGGCGCGCACTTTACATACAGAGCCCGAACTCACTGAGAATGGATTCATCCAGCATCTTGCAATAGTGCGGTAGCACATTTATAGTTAATTTTGCACCTAACCTACTTGTTTCCGCACCTATACTTTCAGCTAGAACTCCATTCCAAGCGTTCCAGGCATTATGACTTTCAGTGCTTTATTCATTTGCCAAATCTTCCGACAGAATAAAACGTCTAGTATTGAACTAGGGAACAACCTTCGGGATGACCGCAACCTCTGCTTGAGAGCTAAATTTAAGATTGATGGAAACAACAGAGGATAAGTTCTCTGTGCACTAGTTCCAGTTGCCTTTCTTTACAAGAATTCGCTTTAAAAGATCTTCACTTGCAGTAAGTCATTTTCTGTGAACCAAAATAATTCGGGCAATGTCCACCAACTCTATACCCAATGTTACGTGGTGCATTCCAAACACGTTATGCTTATTCCCAGATTAAAACTATAGATTTTTCGGAAAAATTACACTGACTTAAAAGGCTTCCGGGGCTTCAACAGCTCATTAAATTCAGCTTTAAATAATGCGTTTCTTTCAGGAGTATAGAAATTTCGGTACGGAATCTGTCAGGCTGACTGTTTTGTTAAAGAGTCATACCGAGAAAACGTTCAAAAAGTGAAAACGAAATTCATTTTTAAAATTAACAAAAATCTTGCCCTTGCCTTTACATGCCGAAAAAGCCATTTTTTGGTGATTTGCAGGCAGATGCTTGATACATTCATCACCAATCAATATCTATCAGCGGTCAATATCAATCGGTTGAGTTTTTACTATTCATATTTTTTTACTTTTGTATTGTATATTTAGTGACTGCTTTTTTTATACTTCCATAGGTAGAGTAGGCGGAAAGCAGCACTTGGAAACAGGGTCTGGTGAATCTCTTCACGCTTGGCTAGAAGTGGGATGGAAGGGTTGGATGGCGAAGGAGACTTCTGCGACGAGCTCTCCATCAGACTCTAGTTTAGCTTACCGGATATTCCAAGCAGAGGTAGCCGCAATCAAAGAAGCAGCTGATTGGCTACTCACTTACTTCCATTACGAAAGTTAATATCTACTCGGGCAGCTAAGCGACCATCACTGCCCTGGGCTTGATGATAGTGCACTCAAAACTGGATGAGTAATATTTTACTTTACTTTGGATCGCATCCGAATTCATAGCCATTCTGCAGGGAACTGCGAGACGGATGAGCTGGCTAAACAAGGGACTTGTGACGTCGCGAAGTCAGGATCGGAGGCGCTCGAGAGATCTTGTGAGGTTAAGAAAATCTCAGCTCTCGAATTACGTGGGTACCCCTTATGGGCACTGCCCGCGTGGTATTCATGCTGTGATACTCGAAATTACTTAGAGTGTTTTTCGCGTCAGTTGTATGTAGAATGAGTTGGAATCATCTAAGTGCCTTCTCTCTAGCTGCCCTGCTTTTACGAGGCTAAAATTTAAGCATCTTGGCTCGCATTTCTTTGCCACGCCTGCTGGTAAAGCAGGCCTCCGCGACCGTCGTCTATTGCGTTCAGTGGTGTGATGACTAAAACAATCCCTTCTCTTCTTCTGGCAGACACCTTCCCTGGACTACTTTCTTCTTTACTTCGGGAGAGCCCAGAACAGCATCCATAAAGGACCAATTCTATTTACCCACGCCTGGGTCCACCGTATTTGTAGCCAGAGTTCATGCTATAGGCTCGTCTTCTTGTGCCTCTGTCTACGAGGCTTCGCTTTGTTGCACTGTGTAGAGGTCCATCTTTTTTTCTGTAGTACATCCTGTACATCCGGTGAAACATCAAAATTAAGAAAAACATTTTTCTAATAGCGGTCGCCCCTCGGCAGGCAATGGCAAACCTCCGAGTGTATTTCTGCCATGAAACAGCTCCTCATAAAAATATCTGCCGTTCGGAGTTGGCTTGAAACTGTAGGTCCCTCCATTTGTGGAACAACATCAAGACGCACACCACAAATAGGAGGAGGAGCTCGGCCAAACACCCAAAAAGGGTGTACGCGCCAATTATACATAGGTATATATATATATGTACATCCTTGATGTATCTCTTTACCGCGTTCCAGTTCTCCTCGCGATCGAGCATTTTGCGATGTCTCCAATCTACTTCCTCAGAGCATCTCTTTCCGCGACTCATCTGTCACAACTAGAAAACGTGTGTTCAGCGTTCTCGCTTGACGCCGCGCAGTATATGCACTGGCGATCGCTTGCCTTGCCCACGCAGTATAGGTATCACCGGAAGCATCCTTGGCCCAAGAGGAACTGACTTAAGAAGTAATTCACTTTCCAAATTCCTTTGGGTCCATTTGCCTATTGATGGAATTAGTTTCGCCGTCCATCAGCCACTCGGTTCGGCATCCCATCGCCTTTGCCACCGCAGCGTGGTTTGACATCTCTGTTTCGGGACGCTAGTGATGACTTCTCTCTTCTTGGAGTACCACGCACCCGTTCATTCCCGGACCATGAGGTCGACGGTAGGCTGAAGCAACTCTAATTGCCGCTGTTCGTTGCACTGCCTCCAGTGCTTTGCGCTTGGCTTTGCCGTTTAGCGCATTTCCCCATACTTCACTACCGTAAAGGAGAATTGATTTTGTGGCCCCTATGATTTGTATTTTTTTGCTTTGTATTGGCTCACCGATTTTGCCATTAATCTGCGTCAGCATTCCCGTGACCTTTACTGCTTTGGTAGCCGCATGCCGTATCTGAGCCCAGAAAGTAAGCCCACAGTCTAGTTAAATACCTAGTTATTTCGCTACTTTTTGAGTCACTAGGGACGTGTGGCCTCTTTGCATGCTGACCTCGAGTGACATGTGACCTCGTGTTATTAGGATGACTTCGGTCTTATTGGTCTTAATTTTAAAAACCTGATGAACTTCGTCAATAGCATGAAGCGTCGAATAACACCGTAAGTCAGTCATCGTTCGGGAGTCACCAACAAATACACAGGTTCCTCTCCTCCTTCCTACCTCTCCGTTTCTTTTTCTTCCTTATTTCCCTTGCAATGGTATCACAAACGGTGAATTTGACTTTCGTCCAAGTGTGTCCTCTCTCTCTGGGCAAACATTTCAACCTAACCTAACCATATTTTGCAGTATCAGCTAAAAGAACTGACGGAGGTATTTTCTACCCTTTCGCTCATCATCGTCGAACTTATTTGGTTTCCTGCTAAGACGAGGGCCTCAAAACTCAAATCTAACTGGAGTCCAAGAAAAAGGACTTATCTTGATCGCCTTCTTATCTTTATAAAATCTCCTAGACAATTTGCAACTTTATTTTGGTACATTTTACTCATTCAAATCGAATTATTAACCGCCTCCTTTAGACGCCTACGCTCCAATAACCAATTCGTGCAACTGTGAAATTCCTTTAGCAAAAAGCAAAGCATCTATCAATAAATACACGGCTGGCAATCGCATTGAACAAGGGTGGAGGTGCGCGAGGGTGAGGAACATCATGAAACGCTTTTATGAAACACGATTCCAAAATTTCAACCAATAAAAATGGCAAACACGACCAAAATGGACCAAAAGACAAAAAAATACGGAAAAGAAAGGAAAAACCAATAAGCAAAATCAACTAAAAATAAGCACAAACAAGCAAAAAAATGTGATAAAAAGAAACTATTCTGCAATGGCATGCAACAAAGTGGTTGCGAGTGTTGCAAGAGCGTCATGTACAGGACATGCAAGCAAGTGCCAACAAATGCAACAACAAAACGAACACTACGGCCATTACCATGGCAGCCATTGATAGCAGCAGCAGTGGCAGCAGCAGCAGCAGTAAAAAATGCGAAATTGCTATTTGCACTCAATAACCGAGCCTGCGGCATTGGGGGCAGCAATCGTTTGGGAGCAGACGAAGTGCGCGGCACTGGCAATCGCACTAGCAGAACCATTCTGGCCACAAGCGCTGACCCAACTATATCGGATACCCGCAAAAAATGCTTCACAAGCTACAAAAGTAGCGCCAGCAACAACAAATGCAACAACAACAACAAGAGCACAGCACTACATAGCTGTAGAGGAGCTGGGAAGAGCGAGTAAAATATTTCCACAAAGTGGATGCAATCAAAAAAATAATAAAATTTGCAACTGTGGCAAGTGAAGCTTTTGCTAGTTGCAACAATTTTAATAGGCGAAACAACAAAAACACTGTCCAAGTGTTAGTATATTGGGCAGCAGTTGCAAAAGATTGCGCAAATGTGCATTGGTGGCAGCAACAATTGGTGGAATATTTTTTTGTTGAGCGAGTGAAGTACAAGCAAATAAAAATAAATTTAGGTGTCACACAAACTATTCTAAATCGGGACAACACCAGCCGCTTGCACGGATCAACGGAATGGCGCTTTTCCCCAGTAATCCGGCTAACTTTTGCTTGACCGACCATTAGCGTCACGGATGCTGCAAGCGCTTGCGGCCATTGTAGCTACAACTGCAATTTGTGCTCGATAATAACTGCTACAACAACAACATATGTGCATAGTATGATAGTTACAGCAACAATAAACGAAACTGTACAAGTGACCGATGAGTGCTATCGCTTGGACTCCTGTTCGAAAGCTGAAGGGCACTGAAATAGAAATTCAAGTGGCCAGAGGAGCTGGGTGAAATGCAATGCGTGTTGCGGATTTTTTGTTCTTTTTAGTTATTAGGTACTTGACTATTGCTGAAGTGAACCACATAGATATGGTCAAACTAGAAATTTTCTTAAACTCGTTTTTTCTCGAAATCACTTTTTAAATTTTAAATTCAATAAACTACAAGTTTTGTCTTTCTTAGACCACACTAATGTACGTAGTGACGCTTTGTATGTATATAGGTTGGCCAAAAAGTCTTGCGGTATTTCCACAAGCTTGTCTTTGCAAGCGCGTAGTTCTAGTTGTATTCGTCGCATCGGTTCAAGCTAGAGAAAATACGGCATATTTTACAGTACTACTACGATAAAGGCAAAAATACATCTCATGCTGCCAATAAAATTTGTGCAGTTTATGGACCCGATACAGTTTCCATTTCCACCGCACAACGATGGTTTCAACGTTTTCGTTCTGTTGCAGAGGTGATCGAAGATGCGCCACGGTCCGGAAGGCCTGTCGTCGAAAATTGCGATAAAATCGCTGAATTGATCGAAAGAGACCGGCATAGTAGCAGCCGTAGCATCGGCCAAGAGCTGGGCATGAGTCATCAAACCGTTATAAACCATTTGAAGAAGCTTGGATTCAAAAAGAAGCTCGATGTGGGTGTCACACGACTTGACGCAAAAAAAACATTTTTGCCCGTATGGATGTATGCGAATCGCTTCTGAATGGCAACAAAATCGACCCGTTTTTGAAGCGGATGGTGACTGGCTATGAAAAGTGGGTCACTTACGACAACGTGAAGCGCAAACGGTCGTGGTCGAAAAGCGGTGAAGCTGCCCAGACCGTGGCCAAGCCTGGATTGACGGCCAGGAAGGTTCTTCTGTGTGTTTGGTGGGATTGGCAGGGAATCATCCACTATGAGCTGCTCCCCTATGGCCAAACGCTCAATCCGGACCTGTACTGCCAACAACTGGACCGCTTGAATGTAGCACTCATGCAGAAGAGGCCATCTTTGATCAACAGAGGCCGAATTGTCTTCCATCAGGACAACGCTAGGCCACACACATCTTTGGTGACGCGCCAGAAGCTCCGGGAGCTCGGATGGGAGGTTCTTTTGCATCCACCGTATAGTCCGGATCTCGCACCAAGTGATTACCACTTATTTCTGTCCATGGCGAACGAGCTTGGTAGTCGGAAGTTGTCCTCAAGAGAGTCCTGTGAAAATTGGCTCTCCGAGTTTTTTGACAATAGAGGAGCGAGCTTCTATAAGAAGGGCATTATGAAGTTGGCATCTCGTTGGGAACTCGTTATCGAACAAAACGGCGCATATTTGACTTAAATCACATTATTATAACCAATTTTATGAACAATTGAAAATTCAATAAAAATACCGCAAGACTTTTTGGCCAACCTTTATGTGAGCGTTACGCTAAAGCGGAATTTGCACTAATTTTTCAAAGGTTCGCTGTACTTATTTTAATATATCGAAAACTAATCGCAAAATTAATGTAAGCAACATTTTTTTCGTCCATCGTAGCCGAATGGGTCGGTGCGTGACTACCATTCGGAATTCGGAGAGAACGTAAGTTCGAACATCCATGAAGCACCAAAATGAAGAAAACGTTTTTTCTAATAGCGGTCGCTCCTCGGCAGGCAATGGCAAATCTCCGACTGTATTTCTGCCATGAAAAAGCTCCTCATGAAAAAAAATCACCGTTCGGGGTCGGCTTAAAACTGGAGAACCTTCCATTTGTGGAACAACATCAAGACGCACGCCACAAATAGGAGGAGGAGAAACGAATCGCCAGCTGCCCGAATGTGATTTGCAGGTATTTTGGCCCACTCGCGGAGAATGGCTTTTTTTAGCGCCTCGAGACTGGTAAATCTTTTAGTTCGGACCTTACTCTCGAAAATGGCCCAAAGAGAGTAATCCATTGGATTCGCGTCTGGTGAATTTGAGAGGCATTGTGTGGACGTTATGAAGATCGGAACGTTGTTTTTTAGACATTCTTGGTTCACTTGGGCTTTGTGAGACAGTGTCGATTCCTGTTAAAATGTGCATGGTCTGCCACCGAAATATTCGTCTACCCATGGCATCAAAGCAACTTCCAAAATACTTTCCCTATAATATTTAAAATTCATAATTTTAGGCAAAAACTGATATGCGATCACGACGTTTTCCACAGCACACGTATCTGACAATGTTGTTGTAGAGACAAAATTCACATCCATATGTGGCTACTCCACCATAGAATTCTATGGAACTATTTTCCTAGATTTTATAACAGTGTTGTTTAATTTCCAAATATATGCTGGCGTTGTGCAGGGAGTAGTGGCATTTTGAACCCTAGATCGAAGTTAACAGCTATGAATTTGATGTAGTCAAGCACTATATCTTGGTTTGAATATTACCAACAACAACGATACCAGCCTTGAAATCAAGCGAAGGATAACTCTTGCCAACAGGTGCTACTTTGGGTTAAATGCGCAGTTGAGTAGTAAGATCCTCTCTCGACAGACGAAAGCAACACTCTACAAGACGCTCATCATCCCGGTGTTTCTCTAGGCCTCTCTGCTGAGGCCTGGATAGTCAAACAGTCAGATGCAGCCATTTTCGAGAGGAAAGTACTTGGAAGGATTTTTTGCCCTGATCGCTTAGATAACGGTTACCACATTCGAATGAGCTGGATGAACTTTAATGAGATATTGTATAGTCAAACTAGTCACGCTGCAGCGACTAAGGTGTTTGAGACGGTAATTGGCTATCGACGGCGAAAAGGACATCCTTGTGTCCGGTGAAGAAGCCAATTGAAAATGGCCCGTCTTCTCTTGGCTTAAGAAACTGGAAAAGGTGTGCGGAAAACAGAGACACTTGGCAAAACCTTATTCAGCAGGCTGTAACTCAGTAACTCGGAGTAAGTAAGTAAGTTTAATTTAAGTAAGTAAATTTAATTTCACTTCGCTGTAGCCTTTGAGTTTAAAGGTTCCACTTTCAGAAAAGCTATTCCAAAATTGTCAACATTGAACAAATCTCAGAATGATTAAATTTTTTCGCAAATTTTTGCAATTCCCTTTTATCTAATTATACTAGAGTCTACAAATAAAACGACTTTCAGAAAAACCGACGGCAGTGAAAAGTATTGGGAACACTTGGAGACAGACCACTTTAAAGTTAGAAATAGTTTATAAGCTCGTTTAGTGAAACTTACTTTATTAATGAGACAAAATATGTGGCAATTAGTCGAAAGGCATGCACCATGCACCCATTTCTAAATTGCTTACACAAATAAAAATCTACATTCATAATATTTTTAACATTTTTTATATGCCCAACTTTGTGTCTTTTACAAAAGCCTCGAGCTTTAAAGTCACGAAAATCGCCAACAAATTTTAAATTCCTGTGGTAGGAGACCGAAAAAATGAGTGCGTCACGTGTATTTAATGACTTGTACGTCAACGTAGCAAAAACCGTTATTTTTACATTTAAAATGCAAACGCATGTGTACCGTAAGCATTCAACAACATAAAACCATAACACAAAGTAAAAGAAAAATCTTCAATATACAAAAGCCCAGTAGGCATAAGTTAGAAGTTAAAATTTTAAGTATTTTGACCAGGCAACAATGGAGTATCTTTAATAGGCGAGTGAGTTGGTGAGCTTTTGAATCGACTTGTTCATATTAGAGCGATTTGTTGTCTACGTGGAACCAAAGAAAATTTCCCAATTAGATGCATTTTAGTGGCAGGTTAATCACCTACCCTGCCAGAAAGAAAAATAGATTAACGAAACGAACACAAGACTAAGTCTTGTCGGGGGCCTATGCTCCCGAGTGGAGTGAACAAGGAAAAAAATGCATTTAAATTGGCTCTATTGGGCATAGGGCCGAGATCCTCCTCCAATTTGTGCTGTGCGCCTTTAAGCTTTTACACAAATGCAGGCGTTTACAGGTTTATGTCTTCTCCGAACTGTAGTTGGTTTTTTTATGAGTGCAGTAGCGTCACTATTTTCATCAATTAGCGGAAGTATGATATGCCTAAATTAAATTATTATATTCCTAGATATTTGTCTGGACATCCCGATAACTCATCGCGGCCTTGAATTTTTGTGTAACCCATCGAAACTTCCCAAAGAACTTTGCTCCTTTGCAGTCTGCGATCTATGGTAATCTCCTCACACTCATTTACACTTCCTCCATAGGTAAGGCAACTTTTTACTCTATTCTAAAAGCTATGTGTATTTTTCTAGGCTGTTTTTTTTTTTTTTTTTTTTTTTTTGGCGGTGAGGTAGGGTTCAAAATGCCTTCGCACCTACAGTAACCGTCGTCTACTGCGTCGAATGGTGTAGCCACTAAAACAATCCCTCCCCATTCCTTCCCGGATGTTTCTAGGCTGTAGTACACTTAAAATATCAGTAATAAACTTTACTCCTTGGCGTTTGGGCACCAAAAAATTTAAATTTTGACTAGAATTTTTGAAAATCTGATCAATTTTCTTTGTTCAAGTTAACTGAAATATTTTTGGTGTTTTTTATACAAAATATTGTATAAAGTATTGACGGCTTCAGAAAATAGAGTTCACCCGAAAATTTTCCACATCCTTATCCTTACATATTCTTAAACCATCCGCATCTTTTACCGAATACAGACGACCCTTCGATATGCAAAGGTCCAAGCCTGATGACCAAATAATCCATAGTACAATATACCGTTGATTTTTCCATAGGGTATGAGTATCGGCTTTTAAGGTATCAGTAAGTTTGGAGCTGCTCTTCTCCAGATTAGTCCACCTGTCGGTAGTAGATTCCTTAACCTTCTCCTGAACTCAAAAATTTCTCAAATCCTGTTTCAAGTCCTTACTTCTTTTTTCTCCGAAACAAAACTAGACCCACCACAGAGTAATGCTTTGTCTACGGGAGATTTTCGACATTCTTTATTTAATATATACAAGTTTTCTAGCGTATAGGTCTTCAAAGTACAGCGCCGCAAAAAAGCTAAGTTGGCATATCCCTTCGAAATAATAGAGTTAATATGGATAATGAACGTAAAAGACGAATCAAAAATAGCACCAAGATTATGAACTTCAATGGCTGAGACAAGATTTGGATTTGAAACATAATAAGTTGAAGAAAGAGGATTCATGGACTTGGAAAACGTCGTGTGATAACATTTGCTAGTACTAAGACATAGTTGGTTTGCAGAGCCCAGTCATTCAGAGCATTTAAATCTTCCTATGATACTAGTGCATTCGATAGAAAGCAGATTCACCGAAAAAAATTCAAATCGTCTGCAAGGAGTAAATATTTAAAGAACTTGAAACAACGACCAACGTCATTAATGAAAAGTAATATATAAACAGGATAGAACCAAGAATGCTAGCTTGTGGCATTCCAGAAGTTGACACAAATGTGTTGGATTTAGTAATCCCAATTTCAACAAATAAGATTCTATATGACAGCTGTGATTTCAGCCATAAAAGGAAAACCGATTGAAAGCATAGATTTTCAAATTTCCAGAGGAGAATTTTATGCAAGTTCATGTCAAATGCTTTCGAAAATCGATCTATATGGTGTCAACTTGAGACCTGCTCTTAAACTCAGGGGCACAAAACTAAGAAAAAATAGCTAAATTTGTAACAGTAGATCATCGAGCAGCAAACGCACGCTGACAAGGTTCAATTAATTCTTTGATCAACTAACCCTAGCAAATGCTAGCTTGTCCACTTTCTTAAAGGGTTTGGAACAAATCGATAATTTAGATATAGGCCTATAATTTGATACTTCATTCTTATTACCAGTTTTGAAGTTTGCAGTGATGGACGCCAACTTCCAACGGTCAGTGACCCCGCCAGTAGATAGTGAAATATTGAAGATACGGCAAATAATTTGATCGCAACTTGATTTTCCACAAAGCAGGTGAGCTTCGGTTCCACGAGATCTATCACGCTTCCTAAATTGCATGGCGATTGGTGTGAAAAACGCTGCAATTGTCGGAACATCTGTGAGCCTCTCTTGCTGAGAATTGGTGGGAGGAACTGACAGAAACTGTTGTAATACTCATCTTTCAACCGTTTGTTTTCGAGTCACGTTAGATTAGATTCTCGCCATCACTTATAACGGTATCAGTTTCTATGCTAGTATTGCGAAGGTGCCATGGGCCATTGCTGTTCTTGGTAAAAAGTAGGCAGTAATGATATAAAAATAGCTAGTAATTAAACTTCATAGTCACCTCTTTATTCTTCAAAACTATTTTGTATTAATACGAGGGTTGCTATTTGTATTTCCGGCATTGGGTGTTATATAGAGTTTTCCAAACAGAGGTGTTATTTTGATATTCAAAGAAAAATGCTATTTTTTAATATAAATGATCGGATGTTTATTTCATTATAAAGAAGAAGGTATGCTGTTAATAGTGGAAAATAACACCAGGCAAATGACCACCGCTGCCACGCTTACAGGACAATATCCTTTTCATGAAATTTTACATCACCAAATTGCAAAGGCGCTGCCCTATGTCCTCGATAGCCTCACGAATTCCATCTTTGAGGTATAAAATCGACCCTGGGCTGTTGGCGTAGACCTTCTCTTTCACGTGGCCCCAAAGAAAAAAGTCACAAGTGTTAAATCGCAAGATCTCGGTGGCCAATTGTGATCACCTCTTCGAGAGATAACACGGTCCGAAAACTTTTCCCGTAAAATATCAATGGTTTCGTTGCTTGTGTGGCACGTAGCACGGTTTTGTTAAAAATAAACGTTGTCCAGATCAATGCCATCCAATTCCGGCCATAAAAAATCGTTGATCATCTCTCGATAGCACAATTCATTCACGTGTAACACCTGTTATTGGAAAACCCTTTAGTATTATCAGGCGCCATCTGACGTTTCTCTTGGAAAGCTTGACATATTTTACCATAAACTCACTCAGAACGTCTTAATGTGTGAGCCTTACTACTAATTATTGCTTACAGTGACCTCGACAAAAAAAAAGAACTAAACTGCGACCATTTTCGGGTGATATTTTCCACATTTTTCGACTTAGATTAGCAAATCGAAAATGCAACGATGAACTAAAATCATCAACGGTGAGAAAGCACCATCCTTTAGCAGCATAAAAGACTGGTACATTGAATTTTCTCAAATTCGACGAATTCAGTGAAAGGCGTCTAAAATCTGCTAATGTGTCAGAAAATATAGACGCTGTGCGCGAAATGATTGAGGAGGATTGGTGGGTCACATATTCTGAGATTAAGGTATTCTTGCGCATTTGTGTGACGAGCAGCAATAAGATTCTGCATGTTCACTTTGTGGTGAAAAAGGTGTGTTGGCATTGGATCCCAAACAATTTCAAAAATGCACTGGAAACGCAACTGGACAAAGTGCTTCGAAAATTGGTTCAAACGAATGCAAAAGTGTATCGACCTTAATGGAGAATATTTTGAAAAACAATAAAACCACTTTCAACCACCGATGTTCATCGAAATTGTTCGTAAATTTATCAAAAATGAACCGAAATCATTGTTGAAATTCATTCATGGAATCGGAGTTGAAACATCATCAAAACATCGATTTATCGCATTTTAGCTGATCATTTGGGCTTACGAAAGGCCTGTGCTCGTTTCATTACGCACAAGTTAACTGAGGATCCAAAATTGCTCAGAATTCAACATTCGAAAGACGAGAAGAGACGAGAACTTCCTTCACACAATTGGAGTTGGTGATGAAACGTGGTGTTTCCAGCATGAACCTGAAACTAAGCGTCAAAGTGCCGAATGGAAGACTCCAGACGAGTCACCACCCAAAAATGCACGTTTGGAGAAGTCAAAAATCAAGTCGATGCTCATTTGTTTTTGCGATTCCAAGGGAATTGTCCACAAGGAGTTCGTGCCAACAGGCCAAACCGTCAATGCAATTCTTGTATCTCTATCTTGGCGTTTTGAAGCGTTTGTTGTATCGCATTCGTCGAATTCGCCCTGAATACCACGAAGGAGAAAGCTGGCGCTTATTGCATGATAATACACCATCTCATCGATCCACTCTTGTGAGTGATTTTTTGACTAAAAATCACATTTTAACCATCACTCACTCACTGTTTTCGCCTCATATAGCTCCTTGTAACTTCTCCCTGTTCCGAAAATTGCATTTGGCCATGAAAGGAAAACGTTTTGTGTCCATAGAGCCCATCCAACAGGCTTGTACCGACATCCTGAAGGACATTCCGGTCAATGACCTGAAACACTCTTTCGAAAAGCTTTTAGATTGCGCAAAACAGTGAATCGAGGCCAGAGGGGAGTATGGAATTAATAAACTCGACAGAGCTCCTGTCGTTACTGTTTTATCTCAATCTTGTTTATTTGGGACTTCACCTTGTATGTATCTTCACGCTCACGTATTTCCGACTGACTTCTTTCTCGCACAATTTGCCAGCGTAAAATTACTAAAATTGTCACAAAAACGCAAATCCACTTTTTTGTTGTAGTTGTCTGGCTTGTAGTTGTTTGTTTTCGCTACGCAAACCAAATAATTACGAATTCATAATTGTTGCAAAAAATTGCAGAAAAATGCAAATGTAATTTCTGTATGCACCCTGTATGCAAAACAAAGCAAAACAACGAACCGCAAGCAACAACAACTACAGCAAGCATTGTGCGTAGTTCGGTGTGTTTGTGGGGGGTGTGACAACTACACCGCGCCGACAAAAGCCATTGAGGCAATCCGCAAAATGTGGCCAATATTTTAAATATTAAAAATACGCATACCACTGCCCGCTCTCCATCAACGCAGATGCAGATAGTTGAGCACAGCTTTTTTGGTTCAAAATAAATTTTTCGCATTTAAACACTTTACAGAATTTAGCAGCAGTAGAAAAAAATTGGTCACATATCCCGCTTGCCACACAATAGCCGACACATTTATTTGCTGCTGTGCACGGCATTATCCTTTAAGTAATTTAATTCGAATTTATTTTAATAAAGCCGACGAACCGCTGCCGGCGCGCTGGCTTCATTTGGAATGGTCGTCGAAGTCAAGGCAACCGGTGTTGCATAGCAACATATCCGGTATCTGCAACGTGCCACAAATGAAATTATTATCCACTAGCAAGCGGTAGTGTCACACCCACACACACACACATACACTGGCCGACACTACGAAGGATACTCCACCTGAGTGGCAACAAGGCTGACCGGAAGTGGACCGAGAGAAGTGCGTTGCTGAGGACGAAGGACTTCAAATCATATTACTGCGAATTTTACACGCTCAAAACGCATATAATTGGCTTTTGGAGAGCCAACACAGCTCCTTAGCTACTTGGCTGCTTGGCTGCATGGATGAGAAGGAGCCAAAGTGTGCGCAATGGCAGAGGAAAACTAGCCTAAAGCAGTGAAAGGCAAAGCCATGTGTGAAGCACAAATTAATAATAAAATGTGGAAAAAGAGCGCAAAGCTTTACAAAGTGGACATTCTAGACTCAAAGAATTAGAGCATCCACACACGCACACACACATACACATGCACGCATGGCATTTGCCGCCAGCGCAGCCAACGTTTCAGTGGACATTTGACCAGCTCACTTGCCTGGCGTCGCATCACACTTGAGGGGGCACACTGAGGCTGAAGTGGCACTAAGCTCAGCGTGAAATGTGTAATAGCCATACCATAAAAAGGGGGTGGCACGTCGTATGTGGCTGCTGCAACAGGAGCACTTTCGGCAGTGATGCAAGAATAAAATAAATTACGAAAAGATGTGGAAAGAAGTGGAAAAATGGCAGCAAAGGTCGTCCAGAGTGATTGTAAGTCCACTCAGGCGATGTCCACCTGTGCAATAACGTATCACAATTACACTGACACACTCATAAGCACACACACACACATGTGGCTGCTTATGCTTGCGTATAATAATAAAATGCTTTTGTAAGTTGAGCTCGCACAAAACCCTTTCTTGTTGAGGGTCTGTAAATTTACACTACAGTCTGCTTTATTTTCGGTCAAAATATTGGATTGCAAGTTATGGAATTAAAGCGTCGAGCGACTTAAAAAGGGTAAATGAACATCATTAATTTTTGCATGGGCACTTCTACTTAGTTGATGCGGCGCATGGAAATTGGAAATGCTTCCATCAACATGTAAAAATAGATTTTTTAATAAAACTTTTAGTCCTCGACTTAAACTCGATGGTGCCAGAAAAAAAATAACTTGTTACAGCTCGATTTCTATGCCAACTAAATTTTAATAATAAATAAAATTTGACTCACATTGGCCATTTATGCTGTGGGGGCAGTGCTAGGAATAGTTTTTGTTGTTTGCTTTTCACTTTTTTACCCATTCTCAAGAGGCTCTGCTGTTATGGCAATTAATTTCATAAGCCACATAGCTGATCTTCTAGATGCAATTCGCACACCTTCTTTGAAAGGGGCGCAACTCCTTGGGCATAACGACCACCTATAAGATTTTGCATGATCACCCGGTGGTAAAAAATGTCCGTTCACAATTTAAATAAGGGGCACAACTCAAAATGTGTGATTTTCCTGAAAACAAAAAAAGCTGTTTTTCGAGCTTATAAAATATTTTAGAAAAATAAAACTTTGTTTATTGGGTTCCCTCAATGCCCAGACAAGGTCGGCTGAAGCAAGTGCCTTGTCGCGGTATGCCGGTATGCATACTTGTGGGACCAAAATGTAGGTCAATAGTAAATAAAACTAAAAACACTACGGAAACAACAAATAATGAAAGTGTGCTGGGCACACTGGCTTCTAGCCAGGCCACAATGGTCAGACCCAGCACGTCGAGTGCTTACCATAGCACTCCACTGCTGAAACCCAGCCGTCTACAGCCAATAACCCCACAAACGTAATCCTCTTCTCCGGCGGCCTCTGGTAGTGATGCCTTTGGTTCGCTGCTCAAAGCGCGCTACCTGAGAGCCAAATTCATTCTGGCTAAGAATGAATTGGCCGGTAGACCACATTATCGCGACGCAGGGGACAAGGTCAAATATGAGGCCGTTGTTTCGGGTTACGAAACCATGGACGCTAGGAAAACTTTCGACCTCCAGTCACATATAAATCCTCAGAACCAATCAGCGGCTAAGCGTAATCGATCCCAAGATGTGAGCGGGCGCGACGCCAAGAAAATAAAAAATTTCTCGAATTAGGGCGTTACAACAAGAGCGGTGGTTGCGTCTTCGAGGGTAGCGAGGTGGCCAGGGATTACTTCCAAGTTACCCTCGTGGACGCAAAATCCCATAGTGGTAGGGAGGTGCTGGACAATTGGAGTGCCATTGAGGGAAGGCTGTCAGAAATGATAGTCGAAAACCTCATGGCAAACCAAGGACAATTACCACTTTTCGACTCAGGAGACATCTGTCGTGGGTGTAGGGTGATTAATTGTGTTGATTAGTTCTCCAGGGATTTTCTGGAGAAGTGCGTTGCTGAGGTCAGAAATGCCTTGGAGAGCCTCTCACTTAAGCTCAACCCAGCTTCGGAGATTCCAAAAAGGCCCACAGTCCGCATTTGGCTACCAAAGGTCAATATGGAGGATTCCAAGATCCTTCACAGCCTCAAGCTTCAAAACCCTGAGGTTCCTAAGGACAATTGGTCTATGATCAAGTTGGAGGAACCTCAGAAAAAATCCCCACGGCTGCTAATTTCTGAAGAGCCACTGAAGATACTCGAGAAAAAGAAGTTTGTGCATTTTGGCCTCAAGACGGCCAAACTTAAGATCTTCCCCGCGTCTGATGTTTCGGAGGGCGAACTGGACGGAATAGGGGAAGTAGCAAATCAGCTCGGCGAACATCGGCCGTCTGCGACGGGCGCGGTACCGCAAGCCAAGAGCTCCATGAAATCCTCGGTGCTAGGGCATAAAACAGGCGTAGGGGAGCATCTTTTAACAAAGAAATGTTACTGGTAGCTCAAATTAACCTTCGCCACGCTAGTTTAGCCACCGATAACCTCTGTGTTATCCTCAGGGAGGAAGACATAGATATCTGCCTGATCCAAGAACCCTTGGTTTGGCAGTCTAAGATTATGGGCTTCCAGAGCAGACGCTATGATCTTTTTTATGTCCAGCCGAAAGGTAAGCCTAGGGCTTGAATCCTCGTTAGGAATACTATTAATGCCTTTCTGACTTCTCATTTCAGCTCACCAGACGAGACAGTAGTGCGTGTAGAAGCATCTACTGGCCGCTGGTACTATTTGTTTTCTGCACACATACATGGCCCAGGAAAATGCAGCAGCTCCTGAGGAAGTGGGGCGTTTAGTGGACTCACCTTCATTTAATAAAGAGGTCATCCTCATCGGCTGTGACGCCAATGCGAGACATACCATTTGGGGAAGCAGCGAGATAAATGATCGAGGTGAGTCTCTTTTTGATTTTATTATAAGTCGAAATCTCCATATTTGTAACAACGGCAACACCCCCAGGTGCCAGGACCTCCATTTTTTTAAATATTTTTCCGATTAATATAAAAAAGTTATACTATTTTGAATTCGCCCTTTACAGGGGCGTTAGAGAGTTAGAAAGGTTGAATTTGCATATCTAAAAGTCTCCAATTCAAAACAGAATAACTTTTTTTATATTAATCGTAAAAATATGTTTAAAAAAGGACCTTAAAGCTAAAGAGTAGTACTTTGTGATGCCGTTGTGGAAAATTAAAAAAAAACCTTACCTAGCTCAAAAACTTACCTTGTATGATTTTTGCATACAAAAAATTATTCGCGGAATATAACGGAACTATTTATATATTTTTTGAAATAAAGTCCATTCAACAAGTGCTTTTAATCGCGGATAGAAGCACGTGTTGTTAAAAAATAAAATGGAATCTTCGAACGCGTATAAGAGGCATATTTTGTATTTTTTTTATAAAAGTGGTAAAAATGCAACAACTGCTGCTGCAGAAATAAACACTGTTCACGGAGACGATACCGGGAGTGTAAGGACTGCGCAAAAGTGGTTTTCAAAATTCCGAAGTGGTAACTACGACGTGGAGGATGCCCCGCGCCTGGTCGTCCTGAAGTCTTTAACTCCGACGCCTTGCTCGAACTCGTGGAAGCTGAGCCGAATTTGACAGTCGATATGATAGCTCAGATGTTAAATTCATCGCATGGAACAGTTCACAGGCACCTGGTTCAGTTGGGAAAGGTTTGAAAGCTGGGAAAATGGGTTCCGCATACACTTTCCGTCGCCAACCTTCAGCAGAGAGCGAATAGTGAATATGTGTTCTCAGCTGCTGCAACGGTTTGATAATGAAAGTTTTTTGAACCGTATCGTTACTGGTGATGAAAAATGAGTCCTTTACAATAATCCTGTTCGCAAACGCCAATGGTTAGACAAAGATGAAACACCAGAACCGACCCCTAGAGGTGGCCTTCACCCCAAGAAAATTCTCCTGTCTATTTGGTGGGATATGGCCGCTATTGTTTATTATGAACTTCTGGAACCAAACCAGACGATAACTGCTGATTATTATTCCCATCAGCTATCAAACCTGAATGAGGCACTTATAAAATCGACCGTCTTTACTGAATAGGCGCAAAGTTTTGTTTCACCACGGCAACGCAAGACCTCATACCGCAAGGCAAACATTAGGCAAGCTGAACGAGCTCGGATGGGAGCTAATGCCGCATCCACCATACTCTCCGGATATTGCACCTTGTGATTATCACCTTTTCCGTAGACTTCAATCCCATATGAGTAACCAGAACTACTCCTCAAAAGAAGCTAAAAAAAGGGATATCGAAGTGTATTTTGACTCCAGGGACAAAAAATTGCTTGAGCAGGGAATTAAAAATTTGCCTAAACGTTGGGAAGACATTGTAAATAATGAAGGAAAATATATTGAATTATAAATACTTTAAACATCTTTTTTATTAATTCTAAAACCACCTTTAAAAAACGCACGAACTTATGGACTGATATGTATGAATAATACACTTTGTACTCATTCGTAATAAAAAGAAGGATCAACTTTCTACTACTGTAAAAATAAATACATAATTTTTTTCAGTATTCCTTGACATTTCATCATGGCAAGGCTTACACCTCAACAGCGTTAACAAATCGTACATTTGAATCACAAAAATCGACGCTTTGTGAAAAATTTTTATCGCGCGGTCAGGCCAACTTATGAGCGATGAGGCCCATTTCTGGTTCAATGGCTACGTTAATAAGCAAAATTGGGTTGAAAAGCAACCCGAATCCCTTCAAAAATAGCTATCTATTACATTCTTTGGAAACAATCGTTTGGTGCAGCCTATGGGCTGGCGGAATCAGCGTTCCAAATTTCTTCAAAGACGACAAAGTAACAGTGAATGACGAACGCTATCGCGCCATGATAAATGAGTTTGTGATGCCGGAAATTGAAGCCGTGATCTCCACAACATATGGTTCCAACAAGATGGCGCAAATCGCCATACAGCCCTTGGAACAATGGATTTACTACGTCGTCGTTTCGCTGAGCTATTCATCTCTCGTCTCGGACCAGTAGATTGGCCACCACGATCGTGTGATATCACACCTTTGCACTTTTATTGGTGGAGGTATGTAAAATCTTAATGCTTTGTGGATAAACCAGATTCAATTGAGGAATTGAAAGCCAACATTACTAAAGTTATTCCGAGATACTAACCGAAGTCCTCCAGCGAGTCACATAATATTGGTGCTTACGGATGGCCGAATTACGACGCAGTTGCGGCCAACATATGACAGGGATTATCTTTAAAAAATAAATATCATAAATGGTTCTATACAAAAATAATAAAGATTGTCCAATCAAATTGAATTTGCGCTGTTTTGTTTCCATTTAAAACTCGATATCTCTCATTCGATCACCCTTTATGTATGAAAGGATACTAATAAGCAATTTTTATTTGATAATTTTACTTGTTTTAAGGAGCATTTTACAATGCAATCGCTATTCGCTCGCTATAAGGTCTGCCACCGTTGTGAATTTTAAGGGGGGAAACCGGTTTAGGAGGCCAAAATTTTGATGTTTTTCGAGAATTTTTTGAACAAAGAAGGTATACTCAGAAATTGTTTAAGTTTAGAGGATATTTTATTTATGTTTTCAGGTACACTTTTAAAATTTTTTTAAGCTATTTCCGCGGGAGATAGTGGCGTTAGAGCGTGCTGTTCATGGACGAGTGTCTTGCTGGTGGGAATTCCTGAAGTTGCAATTTTTTCTGAAATCAACAACAATTTTTTTTTATTAACAACATATTTCCTAAGAATATGAACCTAATTCTGGTAAGAAAATATTGAAAACTGCATGCTTTTGAGGCGCTTGACCACAAAGCATATTTTTTTCATCCATTTTGCTTAAAAAACCATATTTTAAATAATAATATAATGTATGACGATGGCATACAAAAGCAAGTCCCGTGTTTTTTATGTCAAAACGGTGCTTACTTTAAAAAACACGCCTCGTATTTAAGTCCTTGTGGATATACATAATTGTGACATACCTCCATGGAGCATTCAGAGTGTTTTTGCCTGATATCTTTGGATCCCATTTGCATTCGATTTGCTTGCAGTGCCCCAGATTGGAATGCCATATGACCAAACAGGTTTTAACATAGTCTTGTAAAGAAGAATTTTGCTCTTAAGACTTAGTTTAGGTTTCGGACCATGCAGCCAGCAAATGTACGAGTTTTTGTCTTCAATTCAGATCTTTAACTGTGATGTTTTGCGCCATGTTAGTCTTATATCTAATTGTAGTTCGAGATACCTAGCGCTACTGAATATTGGAATAATAGTGTAGGTAAGACTGACGCTAGGACAGTCTTCTTTTTTTCAGAGTGAATGTGGAAGGAGCAGATTTTGAGGCATTTACCAAGATGTTCTATTCTCGATGCCAAGTTTCTAATTCGTTTAACTGTGTTTGAAGAATTTCAAAAGCTTCATTAGCCGAGTGGGAAGGAAAAAGAATCGCAGCATCATCCGCATAGATGGCAACTGTTAAGCTATTATTCCTTGGTATTGGCATGTCAGTAGTGAAAATTGTGCAGAGCGTTAGTCCATGTACTCCAAGTCTTGTGGAACTGCAGCCGTTATTTCATAAATATCGAAAGTTTCCCCCTATAAATTAACATGTAAAAAATTCCTCTAGCTTATACTTATACATGATCTCAGAAAGAGGTAGAGAGGAGTGGGTGGTATCTTTTTTAATTCATATAACAGACCTGAGTGCCAGACTTTCTCTCAACCGGTTCCCCCCTTAAACACCTTTGAGAAGAATTCCACCGAAATTGCTGGATGCTGCAGCATCCACATGATTTTTAGTAGCCGTTTGTTTTAGTAGCTGAACTTTTTTCAGAATTGCCAGTAGAATACTTCAGTCACCAACACAGCAGAGAAAACATTCGACCCACCCTAATACACATACATACCAATTACCAATTATATTTTTACATATAAAAACAAAGTGCACATATTTAGATATATTTTTCCCAAACAGGGTCATCAGAACGAAAAAAATTAAGTGCTGCGCGATGATGTGTCAGGAGATAATGCGTTGTGTTTTTTTTTTACCTACTAAAATTGCATATACTCACTCATATGTATGCACATATATACATGCGGGTAGCATGCCCTGACAACATTTTATATTCACTTTTAATGCAAATTTGTTTTTGTTGCTCCTCTAACTACTACTATTTTATTCAAGTGCCATCATCAAAGCCTGGGAAAATCGCCTTACAAAGTTCATGACACAAATGCGATAAGCGCTTAGTAGACCGAAGCCGAGTGTATGTAAGTAAGTACATGCGTACACACACACATCCATGCATAGGCTCATATGCACGGACATATCTTTGTTGGAAGCCGCCAGTCCTTCCGCGCTGCGAAGTGATTGGCGCGGCCCAGCGGTCGACGCGTGGAATCTACTTCACTTTCCGGTTTCATTGCGTTATTGCCACCCCAAATCAATCCTCCTATGCTTTCAATGCCATTTTTTATTTGTTATTGCATACAAGTCATATTGCTCGATGGTATACTTTTGTGTTTGTATAAATTATTTATTAGCGATGTGCTCAAAGAGATAGCAATGTATCAAAGTGAATAGGACGCATAACTGTGTAGGTATGTATGTATGTATGTATGTATGTGTATAAATATGTGTGTGTAGTTGGTTATACCCATCTTACTGCAGGCATAAATCTCTCCCTTCAAGTCGTATGTCTCCTGCGTAGTTTTGACCATTAGAAGTCACCCTGAAATTCAGTAGATTACCAAATTCAATGCCGGAAGCGAGAAATGAGTATGCAAGCAATCTTTATGTAAATTTCTATGTATACCTACTCGCATATATATGTATTATCCATTTACTTTAGCTACTAGATTTTAATATTTATTTTTATTTTAATTTTTTTCATTTAAATTTTTGTTATTTAAATTTGTTTCAAATAAAATCTCATATTTCTGATTAGAGTATTGCTAAACAAAAGCATTTTGATGGTACCTCAGTCAGATGGGGATAATAAAAGTTCTGAATAGCAGATTTTTCAAATACTTTCCGTATATTTTTACAAATATCTATTACAAAGTTCGAAAAACCTTCAAAACATCTCAGTAATCGAACTTAATCGTCAGATCTCCTCTCCGAACCGTTTGGTACCAAACGAGGTTTCAGACACGATGACTCGCTGTCAGGTGACTTTTTTAACCTGATGCTGGATAAGATCGTGCGAGCCACTGAATTTAATCACTCAAACACAACATTTTATAAGAGCGTACAATTGTTGGCATTGGCCGATAATATTGACATCATCGATCATCGGCCTTAACAATAAGATGTTAGTTCTGCCTTCTCCAAACTGAATAAAGAAGCAAAGCGAATGGGTCTGGTGGTAAACGAGGACAAAACGAAGAACCTCCAGTCATCAAAAAAACAGTCGGCACACTCGCGTATTGGCACCCACGTCACTGTTCACAGCTATGATTTCGAGGTTGTAAAAGACTTTGTTTATCTAGGAACCAGCATTAACACCGATGACAATGTCAGCCTAGAAATCCAACGAAGAATCTTCCTTGCCAACAGGTGCTACTTTGGACTAAGTAGGCAACTGAGTAGTAAAGTTCTCTCTCGACGAACAAAACTAACACTCTATAAGGCTCCCATCATGCCTGTCCTATCGTATGGCGCAGAAGCGTGGATGATGATAACATCCATTAAGGCATCTGCGTTGGCACTGCGAATATCGCAGGCGATGGAACGATGAGCTGTATGAGATTTACGACGACATAGACATAGCAAAGGGAATAAAGATCCAGCGGCTTCGTTGGCTAGGCAATGTCGTCCGAATGGATACAAACGATCCGGCTCTGAAAGTATTCGATGCGGTACCAGCTGGTAGTAGCTGAGAAAGAGGAAAGCCTCCTCTGCGTTGGGAAGATCAGGTGGAAAAGAACTTAGCTCCACTTGGTGTTTCCAACTGACGCCGATTTGTACGATAAAGAAACGACTGTCGCGCTTCGTTAAACTCTTTCAAATTCGCATACGCGGTTACCGTGCCAATCGAGAAGTAGACGAATCGAACTTAGCCCCTACTTTCCAAGACCGAACTCTTTCTGTTCACTCAAAGATATAAGATACCGAGTTTGCAGTTACCGTCTATAAATGAAGAACCACTAACCCTATCGAACGAAGCCAAGTATCTTGGCATAATTCTGGACTCAAAGCTTTCTTGGAAAAGGAACACTGAGGAAAAGAGGAATAAAGTTTGTAATGCCCGCTTTATCTGTAAGAGAACATTTCGTAAAAAGTGGGGTCTGGACCGTATATGTATAAACCACTGGGTGTGCAATACCATCACCAGACGCATTTGGACTTGTGGAGTTTTCGTGTGGTGGGAGGCGGTGCAGACACATCCCATCCTAAGGAATCACATAAAAGTCGAACGATTGGCTTACCTTCGAATAACAGATGCGCTCCAATCGTAGCCTCAGGCGGCGCTGGAATTGATGCTACATAGCGGCCAAACCATCTTTCAGGATTAAAGTGGCAGGCAAGGTAAAATAGGTCATGCATCAGTTCTACTATCTGCGGAAGAATGAATAAAATAGGAATATTCAGCAGAAAGTTTGGGCAGACTAGAGTCATGTCAGATGATAATAATTACCATATTTATACTGACTTCTCAAAGATGGACTGTACGGCACTGATGGCACTGGATCGGCAGTGTACTCGGCACAATTAACCTTAAACTGCTCCTTTAGACCGATGTAGCGTCTTCCAAGCTGAGATCTACGCCATAAACAAAGCAGTAAAAACGGTAAGACTTATGGACTCCGATAAACCTTACCATTTTTGTAGATAGTCAAGCAGCGATCAAAGCACTGATCTCACCGAGCATCAATTCAAGATGTGTTGAAGAATGCAGGAAGTCACTCTCGCTTATCCAACATTACAACACCACACTTTGTTGGAGCCCCAGCCACTCTTGAGTGGAGGGAAATGAAAGAGTGGATGAGTGTGCAAGGAAAAGCTCTGAGTTTAGCCTTCAGCGAGTGGTAGAGGGCATAAGCATTCCTGTACATTGCGATTGACTTGTGCGCAATCGCGGAAACCAATAGAAGATGGTCTCTGACTACTAACTGCAGAGTCTCCAAAGCGCTCTGGTCAAAACTGAATCCTAACAGCACAAAATGTCTGCTTGGATTCAACAGATCAACTACCAGCGTCCTGACAGATGTTATAACGGCTCACTGCACTATTGGCACTCTAGCCAATGGAATGGGTGTACCTCACAATGACTTCTGCAGGAGGTGTGGAGTTAAAGAAGAAAATGAGTCGGTAGAAAACCACCTCTGTGAATGTCCTATCTTATCGATTATTTCTTTCAAAACCTGGAAAATTTGGGAAATGTCTCACTGGAGGGACTTACTACCTTCTTAAAAAGATCTAAGTGGTTTGAGCAACTGAGTTAGGAAATGGAAATCAAATGCAGATATCACAATCGGCCTTAGGGCTACCTAGTATTGTGTCTTAGACAAGCAATCTGACTAACTTAAACTATCCAAGCTCCTTACTTTTACTTTTATTTTTTAGTTTTATTTTTTACACCATTTACACCTAACACCACTTAGCATATGGCCGTCGTAGCCGCATAGATTGGTGCGTTCGGAAAGGCACGAATTCGGAACCTGGGCGCGAAATACCAATTTATAGAAACCGATTTTTCTAATAGCGGTCGCTCCTCGACAAGCAATAGCAAAGCTCCGAGCGTATTTCTCCGATGAAAAAGTTCCTCATGAAAAATCAACTGCCACTCCGAGGTGGCATGAAACTGTAGATCCCTCCATTGGGGAAAAACATCAAGACTCACTCCACAAATAGGAGGAGGAGTAACTCAACCTAACACCCAATAAAGAGTGTAAACGTCAATTATATACCCTTCAGCACCCCCTGTATTACTTTTAACTCGCTTGCACCACACATTTTTTCAAATAAAATATTTTGCATGCCAAGTGTCTCGCATAAGTACCAACAATATGTGCAAACAACTCCCCAAACGACGACAGCGCCCAACCAACCAACCCAAAAAAAATTAACAATGAAAACGATACTAGAAAGTACTTCAAGTAGAAAATAATAACAACAAACATAACAAATTACGAAAATGGTAAATAATATTTGTTAACTGCTCAAAGTGTAATTCACACGCCACCAAAAAAACAAAAAAAACGAACCAGCAAAGAGGTGAAAAGGTGCAGACAGTCGGGTGTGAGTAGAAGCGCAGGATGAAGAAGGTGCAAAAACAACTCCTCAAGCCAGCCCTTGCAACATGCGAAGTGCTGTGCAAAGTCAAAGGGGTAAGTGTTGCGAGCAATGCTGCTATTTACTTGAATAGCTAAGGTGTGTTGTTTCTGTACGACGTACTGCAGAGGGCATAAATTGCAACAATGACATGCAAATTAGTTTTGTACAAATGTGGCTGACAGACGGATTGGCGGACAAGTGAAGAGAATCCAAGGTGGCAGCGAATTGTGAACTTTTGGAGCAACGGGGTTGATAAGATTGTGACATATGTGAGCCAGAACAAGCGGCAGCGGCTATGCGGTAAGCAACATGGGGAGGACAACCAAAAGTATAATAAGCAACATCGTCGCCGTCGGCGCACAATGCAATTGCAAATAACAATAAACCAATTCGAAAGGTGGAACGAGAACGTGGGTGAGTACGTGGGGCGCAACAAACGTTCGATTAGTTTAGTATCCACTGTTTTCTGTTTTTTTTTTTTCGATTTTGAAACTGCAGCCAGATTCCTCTAGGAACCATCATTAACACCGATAACAATGCCAGCTTTGAAATGCAGCAAAGAATCTCTCTTGTCAACAAGTGCTTCTTTGGACTAAGTAGGCAATTGAGTAGTAAAGTCGTCAAATAAAACTAACAACTTACAAAGTTCTCATCATGCCCGTCCTAACGTGTGGCGCAGAAGTTCGAACGGTAGCAATATCCGATGAAGCGTTCATTGAAGTGTTTGAGAGAAAGGTTCTGCGCAAGATTTTTGAACCTTTGCCCGTTGGCAACGGCGAGTGTCAGAGACAGTGGAACGATAAAATATCTGAGCTTAACGACGACATAGACATAGCGAAACGAATAAAGATCCAGCAGCTTCGTTGGCTGGATCATGTCGTCCGAATGGATACAAGAACTTCGGCTCTGAAAATATTCGATATGCTACCAGCTGCTGGTAGCCGAAAAAAAGGAAAGCCTCCTCTGCGTTGGAAAGATCAGAGTTAGAAAGGCTTGACTTCACTTGGTGTTTCCAACTGGCGTCAGTTAGCACTAAAAAGAAACGACTAACGCGCTTTGTTAAACTCGGTCGAAATCGCTTAGGCATTTATCACGCCTATCAAGAAGAAAGAGTTAGATCCTTTCTCGGCTCGAGGTTCCTTGAATGTTCTTTATTTCCATATTTTAGATTGAAAATGTTTTCTGAAGTTTGAATTTCAACAAAAATGGGTAAAGTTTTGAACTATGGAAATATTATAACTCTCTAGGCTCCAGAACTTACACAGTTCGTACAGTAATCATATGAACGCTAGTGCAGAAAATGTGTTGTTGTAGGATTTTTGGGGAAGATTTTTCTTTCGGGCCACATTTGTTGAACGCTTGGCAAAGGTTATATTCTGCAAAATATAAAAATATAAGCAATAAATCTACTGCACTAATCGAAAACCGATCTCTCGACAATGCAGGCAGAACTAACAAAGTCTCAGCGCTTAGCATGCCTGTGTATCAAGGGGGCGACGCGGACCTACCCTACAGCTGCGATGGGCGTGATGCTTCAGCTGACACCACCATAGTTATTCAGTAATCAGCCAAGCGTACCCTGTTGAATATTACTAAGGAAGGTTTCGCTAAAGGAAAAGTGATTTTATAAAATTCCTGAGCCTGCAGCTACTCAGGTAGCTGATACCACTAAAGTCCTTAAATTTAAGAAAAATTTTAGAATGGAACTGGACGACATAGTAAACTGGAGTACACCTGAATTTGAAAGTAAACTTCAAGAGTTTCGAGCCGTCTGTACACCCTGCACTGGTATACAGCTGGCTCGAAGACACCCGAAAAAGCATAGGCGCTGTAACATATGGCCCGAGAACAAAGTCTTCTCCGCCGATTGGTAGTTTCCTAGCATTTTCGAAGCGGAGGTGAGCGAATTGCCATTCTGAACAACAGTGAGGCGCTGTCATTTTTCGAGGTTAAGTCATCACAAGTCCTTGAGTGTCTGGAGAAACTGAATTTATTAAGAACGCACAATCGCACCCGGCTTATTAGGGTACCAGGACACTGGGGTGTAGTAGGGAACAAAGTAGCGGACCCATTGGCTACAGACTCTGTGGCCTCGTTACCATTAGAACCCAAGGGATAGCCCTTGCTATGGGACAACACACCATCAACGAGGGATATGTAGATCTGAAGAGCTAAGGCTTAGGAAGGTTAGCTGGCGCCAAATTGCATTTCCTGGTTTGAGTTATTTCTGGCGTTCAAATTTAATTTTGTGTTTTGGTGACTTCAAGTAGAATTGTATGACAAATATTTTTATGGTACATTTTAACCCGGTGTATCCCTTCGTTATGAGTCTTTTTGATACTTTCCGCAAAAAAGATAATAAGGAGCCATCTAGTGGGAAATTACAGGGTTAATTCCACAAAAATGTTGACCTTTGTTTTTTCCATAGAACTGCTGAACACATCATACATCTAAATTGTAGAAATCACACAGAGTTCTATGTCGGTTTACCGTATAAAAGTACAACAAGTGAAACTTTGACTTCCTCTAAAAAAAATTCAGAGGTAAACTTGCAAATCGTCAATTTTGTCGAATATTTTCTTTAGAATAAAAAGGTAGGTATTATATTTTGGAGAAAACAGAAAACTACATAAAATGGGAACATATCCATATACAAGGAAGGTGGCGTAAAATTAATAGTTCAATCTTGTTTTTGAATCACTTTTTTACAAAATAAAATAAAATACTTTTGAGTGATGGAAATCTGTTTTTTTTTTTTGGTTTTTGCTTTGGCGCACTCCGTTGCTTGTCTAAGTGTGTAGTTTTTTGTTTTGCTTGTTTGTCCAGTTTTTGCATTAAAAATGTTTTCTGTGAAATTTGATGATTTATTAGAAGTGAAATGCCTAATGCAGCCACACAAAGTCATTAACAATCGTGACTCCAAAAATGTTTAATCTTTTAGAATTAAGCTCAAAGACTGTAAAATAGCTTGTGGTTGTGTGTTTGATTAATAAAATAAAAGAAATAAAACTAGGGTGATTAATTTTGTGCCACCTTATATTACATACATACAATGAACGTCTTTTTCAGAATACTGATTTATTTATTTCACTATCCCGCAGAAAAAAATTCCCAATTGCTTTTCCGCCACTTAGTGGTGTAATCCATTCAAGCTGCGAAAATGTACATTATATCGGGTGTTTTTTTAGCTGCATGAGGATCGACAGCTTTATCGATAACCACGGCTTGACAGCTGAGAAATTCTGCTGCATTTCTGTTCACTAAGGTTTCGCAAGTCATCATGAATCGTCTAATGCCAGAACAACACTTCCGAATTGTGGAAATTTACTTTGAAAAACAAAAAAATTTGTTCACGAATTTCATAGAGCGAAATGTTGAAGGAGACGCCTAAATGTTGATTCGTCGTCATTTCCAACTTATTGGTCTTTGCCCTTCGACTACGAGGCAAATACAGCGCGTGCACGAATTGAAGTCAAATGACAATTGTTTACGTCGCTTTTTGGCTAATTGGGTTCATTTATGATTTATTACTCAGATTTATTGGAAAAAGTAGTCAAACAATGGATTGAGCGAATGAACCATGCAACGCGTAGCAGTGCCGGATTTCATGTTCGAAAAGTAAATGCCATGAAATTAGCTAGCAGATTATCATAAAAACAATGCGTGCCAACAATAGTTCAGTTTTGTATTACCATTTTAAGTTCTCAAGCTCTTAAAAAACACCAGATTTCATTTAATTGCAATCATAACAATTACCTGCCTAGATTGTTTTGGAAGCGTTCCTTGATTAACGCTCCATTGGACCTCTTTTTTAGAACAATCGGTTGGGCACCCGGGTCTGGCCTTTTTATCGTCCTTTCGAGAATCCTTTTAAAAAGATTATAAACATAAATAGAAAAATAAATAAATAAATAGATAGAAAATTTAACTTTAGGAAGTTACGCGCAGGCTCAAGTCGTTAGCTATAACAAAGGGTTTCGCATAACAGGTGTTAAGTGTTCAATAGGAGAGATGATTAACGATTTTTTATGGCCGGAATTGGATGGTATTGATCTGGACAAAGTTTATTTTCAACAATACGGTGTTACGTGCCACACAAGCAACGAACCATTTGATCTGTTATGGAAAAAGTTTCCGGAACGTGATATCTCTCGAAGAGGTGATCACAATTGGCCACCGAGATCTTGTGATTTAACACCTTGAGACTTTTTTCTTTGGGGACACGTGAAAGAGAAGGTCTACGCCAACAGCCCAGGGTTGATTTTAAGACCTCAAAGACAGAATTCGTGAGGCTATGGAGGACATAGGCCACCCACTTTGCAATTCGATTATGGAAAATTTCATGAAAAGGCTATTGTCCTGTAAGCGTCGTGGTCGTGATGGTCATTTGCCTGATGTTATTTTCTACTATTAACGGCATACCTTCCCCTTTATAATGAAATAAACATCCGTTCATTTATATTAATAAGATACATTTTTCCTTGAATATCAAAATAAGACCCTTTGGAAAACCTTTTAGAAATAAGTTAATTTTTTTTTGTCCAAAGTCCGAAAAGTCTGGCCAGGAAAGCCTAACCAGACCCGGGGGCCCAAGTGGGGATTACAAAAAAAGCAAAGGCAGTTCGTAAATGTCAGTAAATGCCTAAAATTTCCTATTCTGAAAATTTTGTACGCAACTACTTAATCACAAAGCATTTTATTTTTTCTCATTAAATTACCGAACGTTTGTAAGTTCCGCGAATTTAAAAGGGCGATTAATAAAAGGCAATGTAATAAGTTTTATATGTTTTTCGAAAAGTACTAAAAATCAAATATAAGAAAGCCACACAAATACAGCAAAAACTGTGTAATTCATATGGCTGTGTGGGTGCATGTAGATGTGTGTGTTTATTGGCTTGTTAACCGATTGCCCATTCATTGGCAAATTTGAAGTACTTGGAATGCAGTCGCAGGTCGCCTTTCATGCCTTTCGGTGGTCTTAGCCATGCGTGAAAGGATAATTGTTGCAAAAGTGTAACGGATATCGTCTTGTGTTGCAAGCACATCAACCAACACGGCAGTTACCTGCCGCTTAGTGACTGACCTTAAAGCAGCGCAGGACAAATCGAAGCCAACAAACTCCTGAACGAACATTTAAAGTCGTTCGCTACGAAAGAGTTAGCAACAGAAGCAACGGGTAAAGGGTGCTAGTTTTGTCTTTTGCGTTTACACGCACAAAGCATTTCCTACTATTTCTTATTATGCATCCTTTCCGGCCGATTGTCACTCTTTATCCTGAAAATTTCGTGGTCACAGTCGCTGCATTTAAAGCATTTAGGGTTATCACTCAATACATCAAGGTCATGTACCCCTTTCCCATGAACCGGCAAACTACTGGCGACCAACAATTAACAAAATTAGTAGGCGTGCGTCGAGCATCAACGACAACAACAGCAACAAACTTTCTAAGTGAATTGTGCGCCTCGCTTGTGCTCTCTATCCGCTGCAGGTAGCTTTGTAGCTGCGTAGTTGTCTTCGGATGCAGAAGAAGGAATCGCGGCCTATTTCAGGGAAACAGAACGAATGCTGTGAAATCTTTGTTGTTCACCAACGACGACGATTTGTTTGTTTTTATTTGTTTTATTGTAGGCAGTTTGTCTACACATTTCATCTAATGAATTTAACCGAAGGAGGCGTGCAGACCGTCGAAAGGATTAACGCGCCATTCATTTGTGGTGGGTGGATCTGCTTGGTAAAGGATTTGTAAATTTGTAAATTTTGCAAATTTTTCCAAATTTTTAAATCTGTAAATTTGGAACATTTCTTAATGTGCGAAAGGATTAGAACGGTGAGACTAAGTTGTGTTTGTGTTCCTCCATCAATCCGCTATTGTCGGTGAGTAGTTGAACCAAATCGCTGGTTGACCATCAGTAGATGTATCGGGGATAGCAAGCAAAGTAGTATACCAGGAATTCCTGGACGTCGCTGCGTTCATGCACTAATCCATTGACTTTGGAAATGTGTCTCGGCAGCACACTTTCCCCGCCCACTTACTTGCAGCAGTCGACAATTCGCTGCAGTCGACAATTTCTGCGCTTCGCTTTATGACTTCCATTTCCACTGCCACTGCCACTTCCACTTTGCCTTTGGCTTGGCTGCACTTCTGTGTGTTTTCCATTAGTTGTTGTTGTTGTATACACATACCACCACATGTGGATTTTTAAATTACGAATCCTGTAAATAATCGCTGAGGATATTCTGCTAATTAACCCTTTTTCACATTATTTTTCCACCTAATAGCTGCGTCTGTCCATGGGACTTCATGTGGTGGACTGTGGATTGATTGGTAAAGGGTTGTCCACCTACAAATATATGTAAGTACGCACACACACACACACATGTACACTACAGCATTCCTTTATGCTGCATGCAACATTCATCGCTCGTGCGCTAGTAAATATTTGCCAATTCAATTAGTCTAAATTCGGGATTATCTTCGAACGCAAATCAGTGCTTTTTGGTTTGCACTTCGATGCTGTGCAGATTTCAGCGGTCAGCAGACGAGCGCAAGCGGGAGGAGGCAGTTGTAATCTCCAGCGGTGTGTTGATAATAATTTGCCTCATATGTTGGGATTGTGGATAGCCTGATAAGATATCATGTGGAGAATTTGTTTTTGCCATTGGCGTTGTATGCTAATCCTTTTTTAAAGGGAGTGCCAGTGTGTGCTGTGCTATTTACTACTTTTTTAATTTGAACTCCGTCGCTTACTCGCTTACATACAAAAGTACGTGTGGGTGTGCACTTCGTAGTTTTTTTTAGATCACAAAAGATTTAATTAAATATCAAATCCCTTAAAATCTGGCTCTGCTTTGACCATCATTGATGGATGGATGTGCATATGTTTTCTTTTGGCCTTTAATTAACGCAGTCAATTAGCTGATGGACATGAAAACTTCCCGAGGCGTAAGGGATACTTGGGTATATACTTTAAAAGATTCAGTCTTTGCTCACTCCTGCATGAACCATCAGCATCAGGCTGCTGAAAGTATAGTGCAATACGCCATAAAATGGTTATTATTTCAACAAGGGACTACTGCAAGCAGGGCCGTCGACAGAAAGTTTGGGCCTGGGACTAAAAATGACGGACCCCTTTACATAAAATTGAATATATTAGAGGTATTTGGTCAAACAAAAATTGCTGTACGAGGACGGTTCAATAAGTACCCGTGTTTGATGACAGAGGGCGTTCCTGAAGGAAGTTGGTGTTAGCATCGTGGGATGCCATCTATCAAACGACAGCAAAACAAATTTCAGACTGATTGATAGGTAAGTTTGGATTTGGAAGCTATTCGAGTTAGACGTGTTTCGAGATTTTCGATAAGATGAGCAGATGGAAGAGCAGTATCGTTCGGTAATTCGCTTTTTGTTTTGGATGGAGATAAAAGCAAAGTTGAATGCTGTCTATGAAGACGCTTCACCATCTATGACCGCAGTTAGATATTGTCTCAACGAATTTAAACGTGGGCGAACATCTGGCTTTGATGAGGAACGACCAGAACGCTCGGCTGATGTGGTTAATCGGTCGAAAAATCCACGACATGATTCTCGCCGATCGGCGAACAAAAGTGCGCAAAGTAACAAAGGGTATATCGTCCCCTTAGTATTAAAATAGCCTATAAATTTTTTGATGTTTTGAGAAAATGAATTTCAAACTTTTTGTCGAAAGTAGCTCTCACTCAAATCTCGTTATGTCTGTAAATATTTATTATTTTTTGACTGACGTTTTGACCCACTTTGTGGAACTAGAATTTGACAAAATTTTGACCACATATAAAATCGACGATGGAGAATCCAAAAATTCAATAAAAAAATAATAGCCTATGAGCACATAGGCTATTGTTATACTAAGGGGATGATATGTGCATCGATCGGAACGACAATTAATAAAGGGTTTTTCAATAAGAGGTGTTATTTTGATATTCAAAGAAAAATGCTATTTTTTAATATAAATAATCGGATGTTTATTTCATTATAAAGAGGAAGGTATGCCGTTAATAGTGGAAAATAACATCAGGCAAATGACCACCACGACCACGCTTACAGGGCAATATCCTTTTCATGAATTTTCCATAACCGAATTGCAAAGTGGCTGCCCTATGTCCTCGATAGCCTCACGAATTCCATCTTTGAGGATTTGAATCGACCCTGGGCTGTTGGCGTAGACCTTCTCTTTCACGTGGCCCTGAAGAAAAAAGTCAGAAGGTGTTAAGTCACAAAATCTCGGTGGCCAATTGTGATCACCTCTTCGAGAGATAACACGGCCCCGAAACTTTTCCGGTAAAAGATCAATGGTTGCGTTGGTTGTGTGGAACGTAGCGCCGTCTTGTTGAAAATAAACGTTATGCAGATCAATACCATCCAATTCCGGCCATAAAAAATCGTTAATCATCTCTCGATAGCGCAATCCATTCACGTGTAACACCTGTTATTGGAAACCCCTTTATTTTACGTGATAACTTGGCGATGAAAAAATATGTCAGCCCGACGGGTGCCGCGATTACTCGCAAGCAACAACAAGCGGATGCGACAGTATTTGGAGCAATTTAAGTAAGATCCGAAGGAATTTTTGCGTCGAGTTGTCAGCATTGATGAAACCTGGATTCATCATTACACACCAGAAACTAGGCAACAATAAAAACAAGGGATTTCTCGCTGTCAATCTGCTTCAAAGAAGACGAAGCTCTCTTCGTCCAGAAAGGCCGGAAAGTTCGTGGCGACGATTTTTCGGGATGCGAACGGCTCCATCCTGATGGATATTGTAGAAAAAGGAAAAAACGATCACTGGATAATACTACAATCGGTTATTATACCACTTCCACAAAAATTTGAAGGAGACACGGCCGCTTTTGGCGAAAAGGAAGGTGCTGTTTCACCACGATAACACACCAACACATTCATCTGGAGTTGTCGCCACAAAACTGCATGAATTACGTTATGAGTTGTTGCCACATCCCCGTATTCACCCGATCTGGCTCCCTGCGACTTTTTCTTGTTCCCTAACAATAAGAAATGGCTCGTGGGAAAAAAATTTAGTTCAAACGATGAAATCATCGCCAAGACAGAGGCGCATTTTGGAGAGTTCGGCAAATCCTATATTTTAAAGGAGTTAAAAAATGTCCAGAGCGTTGGGAGAAGTGTATGTTTCTAAATGGGGATTATGTTGAAAAAAATTTTTTTTTTGAAAAAATGGTGTCTTCATTTTCAACACCGGTACTTATTAAACCCACCTCGTAGCTAGTAAAAGGTACTCAGAAATGATCAGCGTCTGACCGGTAAAAGAACACCAGGAAATTTATCGAATAACGTGGAAAGCTATAACTCAAAATTTCCTACTGGAGTTGATGTAAGCGGTTTGTGTGCACGTAAGCACGTAACTATCGGCCGTGCACTTAAATGATAATAAAAAACAGAAATATTCTTGGAATATATATTATTTTTTTATTAAATTCTGGTAGGTAAATTCAAGACATTTATATACATATGTATGTATATCTATACTAATATTATAAAGAGCAAAACTTTGTTTGTTTGTTTGGTTGTAATGAATAGGCTCAAAAACTACTGGACCGATTTTAAAAATTCTTTCACCATTCGAAAGCTACATCATCCACGAGTAACATGGATTATATTTTATTTTGGAAATAGGGCTCGACATATAGGTCAAAACGTGGACCCGGGTAACCTTCGGATGTGTATGAACTATATGGGTATCAAATGGAAGCTGCTGGTGAATGCTTTAGTTCAGAGTATTTTTCATGCCGCTCCGTGACTAGGGTCTCGAGATAGAGACCAAAACGTGGACCCTAGAATGTGTTTGTACAATATGGATATCAAATGAAAGCTGTTGATAAGTGCTTTAATACGGGGTAATTTTCATACCTATTGATGACTAGGGTCTCGAAATATGTGCCAAAACGTGGACCCGCCGTGTCTTTGAACCGAATTAAACCAAACTTACACACATTGTTAAGTAGGTATTGAAGATGATTTCCGTATAGCTTGAATACCTATTGGTAGATAGGGTCTGGAGATATAGGTCAATACGTGGACCCGGGTAACCTTCGGACGTGTATGTACAATATGGGTATCAAATGGAAGCTGTTGGTGAATGCTTTAGTTCAGAGTATTTCCATCCGCTGCGTGACTAGGGTCTCGAAATAGAGACCAAAACGTGGACCCTAGAATGTGTTTGTACAATATGGATATTAAATGAAAGCTGTTGATAAGTGCTTTAATACGGGGTAATTTTCATACCTATTGAAGACTAGGGTCTCGAAATATATGCCAAAACGTGGACCCGCCATGTCTTTGAACCGAATTAAACCAAACTTACACACATTGTTAAGAAGGTATTGAAGATGGTTTCCGTATAGTTTGAATACCTATTGGTAGATAGGATCTCGAGATATAGGTCAAAACGTGGACCCGGGTACCCTTCGGACGTGTGTGTACAATATGGGTATCAAATGAAAGCTGTTGGGGAATGCTTTAGTACAGAGTATTTTTCATGCCGCTCCATGACTGGGGTCTCGAGATAGAGTCCAAAACGTGGAGCCTAGAATGTGTTTGTACAATATGGATATCAAATTGAAGCTGTTGGTGAATGCCTTAGTACAGAGTATTTTTCATGCCGCTACGTGACTGGGGTCCCGAGATATAGGTCAAAACGTGGACCCGGGTAACCTTTGGTTGTGTTTGTACAATATGGGTATCAAATGAAAGCTGTTGATAAGTGCTTTAATACGGGGTAATTTTCATACTTATTGATGGCTAGGGTCTCGAAATATATGCCAAAACGTGGACCCGCCGTGTCTTTAAACCGAATTAAACCAAACTTATGCACATTGTTAAGTAAGTATTGAAAATGGGTTTCGTAAAGTTTGGTTGTAATTCGCAGCAGTGGCAACGGGTACAGCGTTCTTTTGAGCCAGACATAATGTCGCTTACTTTTTTAACGCTTGGGGCGGAACTGAACTGTCAAATTGACAGTGTGAGTTACAATGTCTCAATATTTCTTTCTGATTTGGATGCCATAAGGAAAAAACGTAAGTGCAACATGTAAAAATTGTTTGTGAATTTTTTTGGAGTGGATCTTGGAACAGTGAATAATTTCTTACGAAATTTGAGAATTTAATGTGAAATCCGAATGAAATTATGTGTTCGTGGAAAAAAATTTTTTTTTCGTTTTTTTTTTTGAAAAATATAAATGGATAATGGTTAAAAAAGCTCCAATGCTTAATAAAACATATAAATTGAAACGAAAAATTCATGGATGATCAGGAAAAAAGACGATTGTTTATTCATATGCGTTGATTTGAAATTTAAAAACAATCTTCTTTTTTCCTGATTTTCAATTTATATTTTATATTTACTCAAAAACAAATAGAAAAACAAAAAATATTGTTTAGGCCAAAGAGCTTGAATAAAGAATAAAGAAATAAATAATATGAAAACCATATATTTTCTGTTCTAAACCATATCTATTCTATTTTAGTGTGCCCAGCGAAGGGGGCCGGGTTTGCTAGTATATATATATAATTGGCGCGTACATCCTTTCTGGGTGTTTGGTCGAGCTCCTCCTCCTACTTGTGGCATGCGTCTTGATGTTGGGACCTACAGTTTCAAGCCGACTCTGAACGTCAGATATTTTTTATGAGGAGCTTTTTCATGGCAGAAATACACTCGGAGGTTTGCCGTTGCCTGCCGAGTGGCGACGGCTATTAGAAAAAACTTTTTCGTTATTTTGGTGTTTCACCGAGTTTCGAACCTACGTTCTCAATGAATTCCGAATGGTAGTCAGGCACCAACCCACCCAGCTACGGCGGCCGCCAAATTTAAGTCATTTATTTATTGAATATAATATCTGACAAATGTCCGCCGCGGCTTTAAGTTAGATGATCCATTCGATCAGTCCAACTTTTGATTCCTTTTTCCAATAAATGAGCTCAATCAGCTAAAAATGCGACGCAAAGGATGGACATTTGGTATCAATTCCTGCACGCCATGCATTTTATAGGCAACTAAGCCAAGATCCTTTCGTAAAATTTTCCACGCAGTCGAAGGACAAAATCCAAATACTTAGTTGAGAACGAATCGACAATTCGGCGTCTTCTTCAACTCTTCGCTCTATAAACTTCGCAAACAGTTTTTTTTTAAGTAAATTCTCTCAATTTGGAAGCTTTGTTCTGACGTTAAACGAATCATGATTACTTGTCTAACCTTACTGAACCGAAATGTCTTCATAGTTTGCCATTCTCAGCTGTCTGCCCACAGTTAACGATATCGATAGTTCTCATGTAAATCCAAAGTTGGTTAGCTCTTCCAAATATCTTCATAGCTGACGGTAGGAATGCTTTTTAGTAAAATTTATTTATCAAAACTGTAATCAAATTTGCGTTAAATACAAATAAACGGCAAACTCCTTTTTTTGAGAAGCAAAACATGAATCTTAATTAGATGCTTTACAGTTCATTGAAGTTATCGATAATCAGCAGTAACCCAGAATCGACGTACGCAACTATTCGGCAGAAATATATTAAAAAACAATACATTTGCCCTAAATAGAAGGATTGCCCAATTCCATGCTGAATTTGCTTTAGCCCATGCAAGTATTTTTTTTCATGTGCACCGGAACTTGAGGCCTTCTGCACGTATACGTCGAATACATTGGCACCACTTTTCCTTAAAACTTTTGGACTGATGTATGTATGTATCCTATTATTCGGTATAGTCTCCCTGAGCATGAATACAGTTGTTCCCACGAGATGACAATTTATAAATTCCATCCCTGAGTGAGAATCTGGAAGGACTGCAAAAAAAGCTTCCACAGCTGTTATGACCTCCTCATTTTTTAAGATCTAGAAACAGATGGAAGTCGCTAGCGGCCAAGCCTGGTGGATTCGGTGAATGTTCCAATAATTTGAAGTTTAATTTATGGGTTTTAGCCATTGTCCTGATGAAGAATAATTTGATTCTTTCGCAAACTGGGACTTTTTTCAAGAATTTTTTCCTTCAAAATTTATTGTTTTACCAATTTCCAAGTTTTTTTTTTCTTTGTTCCCTCCTCTCGGGAGCATAAGGCCTCGATAAGACTCTCCCATCGTGCACAGTTCTGTGCTGTTGTTCTTGCACCGTCCCATGATATGTCGGCATCTGCTAGTTCGCCCAGCATCGACCTTCTCCAAGTGTTTTTTGGTCGACCGCGACCTCTACTCCCTCGAAGGTTCCAGTCCAGTGCCGTTCTCGTGATGCTATCTTGTGGTTTTCTCAATGTGTGATCTATCCATCGCCACGTTTTACGTTTGATTTGCCTAAGAATTTGCAGTTTGCAAGTAATCCAGAAAAATAAATTCCTTTCGTATTCCACAAAACTGATGCTAACACCTTTTCGGCCGATTTCTAGACACGAACTCGTTTCGGAGACAAAAAACCAGATTCACAATCCCCTTAGGCTCTTGTTTTGATTTGCAATCATGGTGATAGACCCAAGTCTCGTCCATAGTGATTAATCGACGCACAAAACTCACTTTATCCTTTCCAAAATGCTCTAAATGTAGCTGAGTCACTTTTAAATTCGCATTCGAATGAGTTTTTGTTCTATTGCTAGCAAATCAGATGCCCATTGAGCACACAGCTTTCTGAAACCCATTACTTTATCCCAAATAATACTTACACTAGCAATAAGAAGGCCCTGACCATTCACTCAACGATTTTCCAATACGATATCCTGTATTTTTTCGAGATCCTGTTTTTGGACGTATTTGACGTGAATCTTCTTCAAGGCTTTTAAGACCACAATTAAACGCAGCAATCCATCTTTCTACTGCGCCAACTGATGGCGAAAAGTGCTTATACACTTTCAACATTCGTTCATAAATTTCCGTTGCTTTTAAACCTTCCAAAACTAAAAATCATCACAGGATACTTGATATTTTCCATCGCAGGAAATACTGTGACACGTCGATACTAAATGGCTTGTGAGCAAAGAATGAGTTGACAGATTGAAATGAAACTTCACCTACTTTCATATGAAGAGTACACCAACAGAACAAAAAAATGTAGGTTAGTAGCAACGCCCTCTCTTGTCGAACGACGAAACTTATTGAACAACCTAGTACTTTGAAAGCAGGGTAAGTTAATTTTTTTTCTCTAGAAAACTTCCGAAATAAATTGGACCAAGCTTGACGACGTATTAGCGAAGGAACAAAGTTCTTTGATGACATACGTGACTGTTGTTGTGTCAGCTTAGCTAAAATATTAGGTCCTTTTGGGCCACAAATTAAAAAAAAATTGATGACTGAAACAAGTGCGTGTAGCGTAGTACACATAACAGAAGTGAAACTCTCAAGGCAGACAAAGAAAGAGGGAGAGACCCGAGAGAGAATGAGGGAGAGAGAAAGAAGAATATATATCTAAATAAATTCTCAACATTTGCTGAGAATACAAATAGACAAAATTTACAAAAAACGGTAAAGGGTCGACCGGTGTAGGTAAACGCCGGACACAAACCGTGGCAACAACGCGCACTACTCCGAGCGTTTATCACCCGCACAAACGCAGCGATTCCAGGACTGCAGCAACGGCACAAATTACCGCAAGGTAATACCAATAAATCCGACGCCGGAATGGATAGAACTTTATAGTACGAACAAGCACTAGCCAGGAAACGGAAATAAGCGCAAAAAAAAAAAACCAAAAAAATTGGGACCAAAAAACGCCCCAAACAGTAGACACCAAGGAAATATAACGTCAAAAAGTAGGCACCAAAAATATATTTCCTACAAGTTTGCACCAACAAATAAGCGCCAAAAAGAGGCCGAGTTATTTCTCACTAGAAATTAGCACCCACAAGAAAAAACTCAGGAAAAATAACCTAAAGTATATCTAAGAGATATACCATATAAGGTAGAAGTTATATATAAAGTCTAAGTTACATATATGTATCTTTTTTCTCTCTCGCGGAACGAAAATGCCCAAAACGTTGCATGGCCTGGAAATTTTACTCTCCATTCCCGCTCGTCCATCGACGCCTAAAAAGTTTCACTTCAAAAATTTTAAGGAAACTGCACTGTTTCCAAATAAAGTCAAATTAAGTTAAGAATTATATAAAATATTAACCTCCTGCCCTTCCGTAGTTGCTAAAATGGTAGTTAATGGCACTCATATTCAAGCCACCAGTCTGAATTTTCCAAAATGTGCATATCTATCGAACCTTCATTTGTCCCAATGTCAGTTTCCAAGTCGAACGCCATCAATGATATGAAAATCAATGATGCCCAACGGTCACAACTTTAATTGAGAAGCTCTCGTTTGTCACTTTAAATCACCGACCATCACATAACCACTTCATAAGTCCAAATAGAGGTGCATTACACCGGCAGCCCAACTCTGCTAATGCGCGCTTCCATGAATAGCCCATCGGAGTGAGCAGACAAAGGCTAGGCCAAGTCATGGCAAACAATAAACAGACGAGCGGCTAGGCTATTTGCGCGGCCGCATATTAAATTTGAACCGCAGCGGATGCAGTAGCAGCAAGGGAATAGATTTCCAAGGACCATGCAACAAACGGCAACCAACAGCCAGCGGCCATTGATCCAATATTGTGGCATTAGTGGAGAGTGGCATGACTCTTCAACCGGCTGCATTGGTCACTGCTGGTCCGCCCTAGGGGCTCGTGACAATCAACTCTTTGCTGCATTTCGTCCGTCAAGGGTTCTCAATTGAGAGTTGGCCACTTCTTTGTTTTTTTTGTGTTTTCCAATTTTTTCACATCCATTTGCTGGCCTCTTTTTGACGGTTGTGTCAATGGCGGCGCGAGGCTGTTAATGGCGACGGTAATGGCGGGCAGCAGCTGACACTGATGGGACGCCGGTCAATGTGCTAGCTTCTGGCTGGGTGCTGACGACGACGGCATTACTGGGCAATCATTTGGGCGCCTCCGACCGCCGCTGAATGACTGAACGCTTTGATACATTTTTTTCTCGCTACGCTGCCATTAATGCGCTGTACCCTGCCATTCCTTGATGTGCAACTTTATGTCGCCGTCGCGCGCTTTCATAGCCCCTTTTGTAGCTTGCCCAACAGTGCACTATAGCCTGCTTTGAGTGGCTGGTGTGCCACAAGTGAACTTGCCACATGCAACTGTGTGCCAGATTGCAATCAGAGATTTTTTTTTTTTTTTCGATTTTTTCTTACTCTTTGGCCACCAAAAATGTATTCGCTTTCGGTCAAACGCATCATATTTGTGTTGAATTTTTGTTGTTGCCTTCTTGTTGCAGCCTCATAAGTGAAGTTGCGCTTGCAATACAAATGAGCGCGCTTTTGTAGTTGTTTTGCGTTTTTCACCGCGATTGGTACTGTTATTGTTATGTTCACTGCACATGCGAGTGTCCAGTGTCCAGTGTGCCCTGTGTGCGTGGCTCTGTGTGTGCGTGTGGCAAGTCTGCTTTGTGCGAGTCCTGCAAACATTTCATTGAGTGTGTGTTAATTTTTATATTTGCGCAAATGGATGCAGCGACCGTCATTGCTTTGTGTTGCATATTGCATATAGTACACTTCCACTGAACCCCTCCACTAACCACCCTCCACCCACTACCTTTGCTGACTTCTATGGAATATTCGCATTTTGAGTGTTTTTGAGGCCATTCTGGCTTTTATTTCTTATTTGCTCTGCGTTTGTTCTAATAATTGAGTCAGTCGAAGTGGCATACAACATGGGGACACACATACATACATGTGCACATGTGCGTGTGCATGTATGTATTGCATTAATTTACTACAGCTCGGGCAATGGAAGCGTCATCACCGACTGGTTTGCCGGCTGTGGTTTTTCGCCTTTTAATATGAAGGCTTCCACATCCAAAAGCATTAAAAATATTTTTTTCTCAGTTAAATGGAATTTTTCATTAATGCGGAGAGGATGTGACTTTAAAGTATTTTTTTAATAGGGATTTTGTCAACTTTACATTGAAGGTCTTTAAAATATAAATTTGTTCAACTTGGTCCATTCGATTTCACAAAATACCGATTTTATGTTCTTCTTCTACTTGATTGGCTCTAAAGAGGATGGCTCCGTGTGTAGAAGTCCACGAGAGTAGGAAAAGTCCCTGTTTGCCATTCACTTTGAGAGCGAACTAATGTGAGAAGGCGAGGCATCCCTGGCTATCAGGTTGTGCGCTGGGCTTGGGACCCGCCACGTAAAAATCCTTTCTCAATGAAAGGGACTACAATATTTAAAAATATTACAGAGTGAGTGAAAAACGGACTAATCTACTGAACTTCAGGACAACTCCTAAACTAATTGACTAAGCTCAAAGTCTGGCAATACTGATATTTGACCGATGTTGCACATCTCATTGACATATTCTCACCTAAGCACCTTTACTAATCGAGTAAATAAACGGTAGCTAACTTTAGCAAGGTAGCTAGACAACACCCCATCAGCCACTACCTGGCTGTAGCTGAGATAATCTCACATCAAAAAGGCGAGCCAAGAAACACCGAGAGATCGGTAACTCCTAAAACACTCAGGCCAAAAAGCCCACTGTATTCAAAGCTCTGGAAAGTGAAAGGGTAGTTAGTCAAGGAAGAAAAGAGAGAAGTGGCAGAGAGAAAGAGATAGTTTCCCAGATTCTTTGGCAATTCTGAAAATATCCTTCAGTTCGAAAGAACGTATATTACTCAGAACCCAAAATGCATAGCCATACCCTAGCAAAGGCAGAACAGTAACAAAGAAAATTTTCAGTGCTATCCAGCTTCTCTAAGCAAGGGAGGGAAATCGGGTCCTCAAATAATTCCAATGGTGGTCATATGCTGAGTCCTGTAATGATACCGACCATCAACCGAACGTCTTTCCTTCCAAGTTTGACAGTTTTCTGTTTGGACTTGTCACAAAACACTTTGCTTCTGCAGCGGTCTAGACCGGGCCATCGCTCTTTATGTAGATTGCCTACATAATCACTGATCCATATCATGATTCCTGCGAAACTAGTGTAATTCCGATTATGGGCTCTGATCTCTGTGGAGCAAACGCTGATCCGCAGTTGGCCAATTCATCTATAAAAGAATTAAACTGAGTACCAATTAATGTCGACAATTCAAAGGCTGTGGAGCGAATTTTCTATCATTCAAGGAACTGGTTCAGTCGTTGATAGAAAAAGGGCCGGCAGACCAAAAACTAGGCATTCTGCAAATATTGCTGCTGTAGCGGAAAGTGTTGCTGAACAACCTTCAACATCGATAGCCCGATTTCTCGATATTCTCAATAATTAGGCATTAATGAATCTACTGTTTGACGGATTTCACCTAGAGACCTGATGCTTTTAGGGGAGATTTAAATGATGTAATTTTTCACGTATAACTTTTGCCTCCGAAGACGAATCATCCTTCACCAGACTAATGCAAGCTCTCCCATTTTTCCGCACACAAGAGAGTTTTTAAGCGTTCAAAATATGGAATTAATGCGTCACCCGCCTGACAGCCTTGATTTGGCACCTAATGCATTTTTTCGGTTCCCGAACATTAAAAATAAAATGCGAGATCAACATTTTTGAACGTCTAAGGAAGCTTTTGAAGCCTTTTAACAGCTCGTTTCGGAGGCATCCACTTCTAAGTGGCAAAAGAGCTTTGAAAATTGTTTCAAGCGAATGCAGAAGTGTATTGCATTCCAAGGAGAATAATTTGAGAAACAATAAATCCAAAGATCTGGGAATAAAACTCAGAAGCCCATGTTGGTTATTACATCGAAATCCTCCTGTTTCTCTCGAAAGTAAGCTCCCACCTTACTCAGATACCGTGAACCCAATATGGACATATGCCATTCAACTTTAGTGTACTGCACCTAACACAAACATCGAAATACTTCAAAAATTCCAGTCAAAAACCCTCAGAATGATCTAAAACGAAACAACGATTATAACAACTGCGAAAAAGATCCTAATCTCAAAGTATCGACAGTAATTGAAAAATTAAGAAAATATGCCACATCACACAACACACGACTCCACTCGCACTCAAACCCTCTGATCACAGAAATAATTGCAAATCCAATAACCTTAACCCAACTCAAGGGAAAGTCTCCAAAAGGTACGAGGAGATAATAAATTAGTATAAATTATTTAACATTCGAAAGACCTCATTAAATAGGCAAGGAAAGACGAAAACTTCCTTTACAACATTGTAACTGGTGATGAAATGTGGTGTTTCCAACATGAACCTGAGACTCCGCGTCAAAGTGCCGAATGCAAGGCCTCAGACGAGCCACCACCCCAAAAAATCGCATTTGGAGAAGTTAAAAATAAGTCGATGTTCATTTATTTCTACGAATCCAAGAGAGTTCGTGTCAACGGGCCAAACCGTCAATGCAATTTTCTACCTTGGCATTTTGAAGCGTTTGTTGCATCGCATTCGCCCTGAGTACTGCAAAGGAGGAAGCTGGTGCTTATTGCATGATAATGCATCATCTCGTCGATTCTCTTTTGTGACTAGAAATCGCATTTTAACCCTGAATCGCTCACCGTATTAGCCTGATATGACTTCCTGTGACTTTTCCCTATTCGGAAAATTGCATTTGGCCATGAAAGGAAAACGTGTTGCGTCCGTGGAGGCCATCCATAAGGCTTGTACGGACATCCTGAAAGACATTCCGGTTAATGACCCGAAGCACTTTTTCGAAAAGCTTTTAGATCGCGCAAAACAGTGAGTCGAGGCCAGAGCGGACTATTTTGAATAAATAAACTCGAAGTTATCCGAACAAAGCGCCTGTCGTTTATATTTTAGCTCAGTATTGTTTGTTGTTGTTGCAGTGGTTGTGTACTTCTATTGAAACAATCCTAATTAGCGACCAGCACCGTTTTACTACCACTGTTCTCATGTGATGATGTCCTTTTGTTTTTTTTTTTTTGTTTCTAAGTCAGATCCATTTTGTGAGATCCAGGTAAAGCAGCAAATTCTTTATCTTGATGTCTGAGATCTCATTAATTTGCTGTAAGAAAGGCTTACAGAAAGAGCGAAGTCGTGCCTTAGCTAGCCCTGGACATTCACATAAGTAAGGGAAAAGACTTTCCTTCACCCCTTCCGCTTAACAGCTCCTGCAGATAGGATTGACGGGTAGATTGAGTCTGGCTTCATGATCCTCTACCTTCCAATCACCTCTAAGGGTTGCGGTGCAGTAAAGATTGCAGTCTTGTTTATTGTGGACATCATCTGGTACTATAAAAGGCAACTCTTGTACCTGAATACAGCAACATTTCATCCTTTGTGACACTAATTTTTTCGAGTTGATTCACCTTCAAAATAAAATAATGCTAAGATCAAGTAGGCTCACAGTTTTAACAAGGGTATGTATATGTTTTGGGTTGCGTCTAAGATATGATTTGCTCATAATCAGTGTTTTCTGGTATAATTTAAGCAAAGTTAGATCTTTCAAAAAATGATTCTATTTGACTCATCCTAACTATCAATGAGCCCTCAATCGTATTTAAAACAAAAAGTAGTAAACTTCTTTGGTTGAGCTCTTAATGCCCCATTTTTCAAGCCAAAGTACCCCCCAGCAAATACTCGTTTGTCACAAATTTTTTAATTAAGATTTAACACAACACCTTAGCTTGAAAATATTCAATAATTCAACAAAGAATTTCAACATAATTACGACAAGCAGACACAAAATTTGATGATGCTTTCTAAAATTACCACATGACGACGCATTTTTGCGGCTCATTAAAACCGAGAAACGACGCGGAAAATTAATATGAAAACATTTCAATGCAACTTTTATGTAGTTATGTAAGTACAGTATATACATATGTGTGTTTTCCAAAAATAAAAACAACATAAGACAACAACAAATTAAAACAAAATGGTTACAAGACATACTTTTAGAAAGCGAAGTTAAAACGGAGTGCACGCAAAGAGCGCAGAGGTTGGGTGGGAAGGAACTCAGAGAAGAACCAATTTCTTACAACAATTAACAATTCATAAATTACCATCCCACTTGCTAAATGTACCTACATACACATATACATATAAGAGCATTGAAATTTACACACACATTTCGACGTGTGTTTGTATTTGCACACATCTTTACGTGCTACTCAAGCGAAGGTGTGTTGCTTGCAGCATTCACTGCTAATAAGCCAACATCCTTTGAGGCCTCAACTGGATGACGACAATGGCGCTATGCGTTTCTTGTTTGGTTGCATGCAACAAAAGGTAACATTCAAGTGCCCCCACTTATGCCACCTGCCAATTTACTGAACTTCAACTCACTGCGTCACACGCCGCCTGTCAAGCGTCTTACCTTTGTGTGCGCAATTGTGACACTTTTCATGCTCGTTTATTAAAAATAATAACGGTGGCAACACAGCATTTAAACGACACCGAAAACTCGCCCACCCCCCCATTTTATATTCGCATGTGGGCTGCAGGACAAGCGGGAGGAGGGTGACACCCTGCTATTGGCAAATGACAGCAGGCCTTTAGTCACCTTTTAAAGGCTTTCGCAAATGTGCTTGTGTGGATGTGTTGGTGCTCGCTGGAAAGGAATTGTTTCTAGAGTGCGTACACACCCACTTACGTATGTACATGGCAACATATATAGATTTGTATAAGAATGTGTAGGTGTGGTGTTATGACTTTGAAGTGTTAACGACGTGTGTTGCAAATTAACGCCTTTTAATTGCTGCCTCCTTTTGAAGTATACATTAAGGCGCCTGCCGTATGAATACATATTTACTTATGAAATGGTGACACCTCTTGCGCCTGCATATTCATAAATACATGAATATTTAAGTACAACAGTAAACAAAAATTTGATATTACCCAGAATGGGAGCATTAAGGTTGGTCATCACACAGAGGCTACAATCCTTCATCAACATATGCCTCCGCATCATCTACAGAATATTCTGACCAAGCACCATCAGTAACGACGCACTGTGGAGAATAACGAATGAGGAACTCATCCTTAGGCGAATTAATTGCAGAAAATGGCAAAAACCACCAGATAGCAACACGAGAATGGCGCTGGACTGGGAACCGCAAGGGAACCGAGGCCGCGATCGACCAAAACACACTTGGAGAAGGTCGATGTTGCGCGAACTAGCAGATGCCGACATCTCATGGGGCGGCGCAGAAACAATAGCACAGAACCGTGTACGTGCCTCTTGTCGAGGTCCTATGCTCCCGAGAGGAGTGAACAAGGAAAAAAACAATTTTATGTTGGAATGCAATACATAAATTGCTAGTTCTGAGGTATTTAATTAAATTATATTTATATATAATTGGCGTATACCCTTTTTGGGTGTTTGGCCGAGCTCCTCCTCCCCGCACTTGTAAACAATACTTTGGACTGCCAACTAACAAAGAGTTGAGGCCCGTGAATCAGCTACGTGAGTGGTCTGGAGTTTGTTACACTTCGAGTGCCGGACTCTGTACACCACATATTGATAAGTTTTGACTATTTATTTATTTACTTGTAATTTCAAATATTTTTTAATATAAATATAGTTCATATAAGCTATAAAATTGCATACTTGAAATTTTATCAGAAGCTTTGATCAATATTTGCAAAATTCTTAGAAATATTGTAAAAAGTTTGAAATTTGCTTCAAGTGGTTTTTGTTGTAGCATGAACTATGCTTTTAAAAAAGAATAATTGAAAAGTAAATAAATAGTAGTATTAAATATATCGGCCAATCCATAAGTTCGTGCGAATCTTACCCATAATTTCACTTTTGTAAGATTTTTGCAAACATAAAATGATTCGCGGAATATAACGGAACTATTTATATCGTTGATATATTGTGCATTCAACAAATGATTTTAATCGCGAATAGAAGCACGTGTTGTTAAAAAAGAAAATGGAATCTTCGAACGCATATAAGAGGCATATTTTGTATTTTTTTTATAAAAGTGGTAAAAATGCAACAACTCCTGCTGCAGAAATAAACACTGCTCACGGAGAGGATACCGTGAGTGTAAGTGGTGGCGCAAAAGTGGTTTTCAAAATTCTGAAGTGGTAACTGCGACGTGGAGGATGCCCCGCGCGCTGGTCGTCCTGAAGTCTTTAACTCCGACGCCTTGCTCGAACTCGTGGAAGCTTAGCCAAATTTAACAGTCGATATGATAGCTTAGAGGTTACCAGGTGTATAAGCTTAAATCCGCTGATTGCTCGTAGATGGCGTTAGTGAGCATATCAAGTTACCATAGAAATGCCATATTTTTTTTTGCATGGGTTCGACACCTGTTTACATCAATCACTGCACATCATCAGTGATTTCATACAGCAACACACTTTTTTCCTTGCATAATCATGTCTAATTTTGTGCCAAAAAAAGAGCATATGCGGGAAGCTCTACTTTTTTGCTTTAATTTGAAGAAATCGGCTGCCGAATCACATCGAATGCTTGTGGAGGCCTATGGTGACAGTGCATTATCGGAAACAACTTGCAGAGACTGGTTTCGTCGGTTCAAAGACGGCCATTTTGACTTGAGTGACAAGAAGCGTGAAAATCGGCCCAGAAAAGTTGAGGACCATGAATTGCAGGCTCTTTTGGATGAGGACGATACCCAATCGCAAAAAATGCTTGCCGAGCAGTTAGGTGTCACTCAACCAGCCATTTCCATGCGTTTACGTGCCATGGGAAAGGTCCAAAAAGTCGGAAAATGGGTACCCCATGAATTGAACGATAGACAAATGGAGCGACGCCAAAAGATATGCGAAATCTTGCTGGCTAGGCATAAAAGAAAGTCGTTCCTGCATTTTGTGGTCACTAGCGATGAAAAGTGGATATACTTTGAGAATCCTAAACGAAAAAAATCATGGGTCGATCCCGGCCAACCATCAACTTCTTCATCAAGACCTAATCGCTTTGGACGCAAGACGATGCTGTGCGTTTGGTGGGATCAGCAGGGTGTCGTTTACTATGAGCTGTTGAAACCTGGTGAAACTGTTAATTCTCATCGCTACCACCAACAACTCATCAAATTGCGCCGTGCTTTGCGTGAAAAAAGGCCTCGTTATGAACAAAGACATGAGAAGCTGATTTTCCTCCACGACAACGCCCATTGCACACGTCAAGAATGGTCCAAAACTACTTGGAGACAATCAATTGGGAGGTGCTACCTCATCCCGCTTATTCGCCAGACCTGGCCCCTTCGGACTATCATCTGTTTTCATCGATGGGTCACGCGCTCGCCGAACAGCACTTCGATTCGTACGAAGACGTCCGGAAATGGTTTCACGAGTGGTTCGCCTCGAAAGATAAAGAATTCTTTTGGCGTGGTATACACAAATTGCCCGAGAGATGGGAAAAATGTATAGCTACCGAGGGCAAATACTTTGAATAAATTATTTTTTTGCTTTCTATAAAAAAAATGGGTTTTTTTACTAAAAAACAGCGGATTTAAGCTTATACACCTGGTAAATTCATCGCATAGAACAGTTCACAGGCACCTGCACCTGGTTCCGCATAGACTTTCCGTCGCCAACCTTCAGCAGAGAGTGAATGTGTGTTCTCAGCTACTGTAACGGCTTGAAAATGATAGAGATAGCCTTCACTCCAAGAAGATTGTCTGTCTATTTGGTGGGATATGGCCGGTATTGTTTATTATGAACTTCTGGAACCAAACCAGACGATAACTGCTGATTATTATTCCAGCTATCAAACCTGAATGAGGCACTTAACAAAAATCGACCAACTTTAGTGATTAGACACAAAGTTTTGTTTCACCTCGACAACGCAAGACCTCATTCTACAAGGCAAACATTAGGCAAGCTGAACGAGCTCGGATGGGAGCTAATGCCGCATCCACCATACTCTCCGGATATTGCACCTTGTGATTATCACCTTTTCCGTGGACTTCAATCCCATATGAGTAACAAGAACTACTCCTAAAGCGGACAAACAATTTTTTGAGCAGTGAATTAAAAATTCGCCTAAACGTTGGGAAGACATTCTAAATAATGAAAGAAAATATATTATTGATTAATAAATACTTTAAACATCTTTTCTATTAATTTTAAAACCACCTTTAAAAAACGCACGAACTTATGGACTTACCTGATAGTTTTGACTTTGTTTTGATGTTGATTGTACATATATGTAAGTGATAAATTGCATCGTAGTCATGCTTCAGTCAGTTTATTCCCCGAACATGGCCCTTTGTAACTTTTTCTTGTACCACAAACTAAAAAAAAATCAGTAAAAAATAAAGAGTCAAAGAGCTCAAGGGCATTTCAAACAGAGAAGTGCATCGAGTTCACTATACTTTGATGAGGACAACATAGATATGGATGGATAAAAAAGTATTTTTCTAGAAAAATAAGAAACCTATTTTTTCTCAAATGTCTTTCAAAGTGCAGAAGTTAAATTAGCATAATATTAACAAATGTTTTAAAAAATTCATAGTCAATCCATGTTAAGTTTATAGCTTTTTATATTCTTTTTTCCGAAGGCCCTGGCAGCCAGTAAATAATATCAATAAAATAAAATAAATATTCTTTCTCTTCATGCTTTATTTTTACTATCCCTTTAAAAATCTTTAAATTATGAATTTTGATTTAGAGCTGGCCTTTACCTTCAATAAATTACACCCAGATATAGTTTTAACTATCTCTCATATATACATGCACATGTATGTATTCGATTCATCATTCCAACCCGCGCTTTTCGGCATCTATTCAACAGCGAGAAATCTATTAAAATTTTAAGTCAGCTAATCCGCAACGCCTGCCACTACTTGAGTTTCTTCCAATTAACCCCATCACGGCGCATAACACGAACAAGCGAATTGCATAGATAAATCTGTATGTATCTATGTACTATTTAAAACTCATACGAGTAATTTACGGAAAAATTTACAATATGGAAATGTGATGTGCGATATGCCAGTGAAGAGGTGGCGATTGCATTGCTTCCCCTCCTTAGGAATAAACTCGCATAGATTTTCAGGGGCACTGCTAAATTAAATAACGCGTGCGACAACATAATCAAATGTTCCAGCTACAACATGCCATCTACTATTAACAACAACAATAACAACAAGAACAGCAAAAACAAATATTAACGCATGCTTCAAATTACACAACAACAAATTGTTCGCACTCAAGCCCATCGCGCAGACCTATTAAACTACACACATTTCTGGCGAGCAGCCTTGATCAACCCCATAGAAAGTTGTAGTTGGAATTGATAAACGAAAATGCATAAATACCTAGTACGTTTGTCTCCCCCTCCTACGCGGCATTGCTCTTCGCGTGACATTTGCTTTGTTTCACTCGAAGGTAGGCGCGTGTGGCATTTAGTGTGTGTGTCGTTGACGCTGTTCGACGTGCCACCCGCATGACAATCGAATGACACTTTGTCATGTTAAAGATGTAGTTGAAGTGGCTCCCGAAAGCAAAGGAGGGGGCTCATCACGCGTGATGTCTATAGGCACCAAAGCAGGCGCTTACATATCTACATAAAAGTGAAAGTGTCACTTAAGGCAACTCACGAGCCAAAAGTCACACTTAAGCCTACTTAAGTCGGTGCGCCGCCTGGGCACAGGGTTAATACTACGCGAGTGGTGCTGTGCGTAGAGCAGGAGGAGCTGTGTTGGCTGCCGAGCGTGGCTGTTTATTATTTATAGCCGATTGCTCTTATGTATGTATGTGTGACTATATGTATGCATGTGTGTGTGTGTGTGAGATGCAACAGTTGCTCCAACACATATTTCACATCTCATTAAACAATCAGCTAAGGGGATCCACTTTAAGGAATGACGGCAATTAATGTTTGTAAATATTTAAGGAACTTTACACTTAAATGCCTTGCAATGGAATTTTCTCATACTGATCGTAAATTTTGTCTGATTTTGTGATTAAATATTTTTTGAAAATTATTGACAGTTCTTACTGCAAGTTTTTGAAAATAAATTTTTGTTTGATCTCATTTAATCGACCATAAAATTTAAATGTTTGTTTTGATTGAGAAATGAAAAATATGCGCCAAAGGGGGAGGTGTGTGATTCGACCTTTCTCCGAAGATGGATCGGTTCGGCAAGAAGGTCTTTTCGAGTTTATAATGCAAAAGAAGAACTCACGTTTTTTACACAAAGTGCAAATTTTATTCGATTCTACGTGAAAAGCTATTCAACACTCTGAGGTAATTAAATCCTTCTCAAAACGAATGGTGTATCCATTTCAGAAGCAATTCCTTAAAGCACCGTGAGGATGTCATTAAAATTATTGGCGTATATACTTACACTCGGGCACTGATTTTCCAACGGATTTATAAACGATATTAGGTTTTAAGACTTCCGCAAAATATTTCGGAAAAATATTGAGATTTACGTGAACTGGACCGATTCTTATTCCACTGATAAAATTTTTAAGCATTATCTGAAATTATTTTTTGAAAAAATTTATTTTGACAATTAACTTTATTTAAAAAAAAGGTCGATTTTTGTAGATATCTTCATTTCGTCTCGAAAAACTTATTTTTTTTTTCAAAACCTCGAAACTTTTTTCGGTGAGAACCCAAATATAAAAACGCTTATATTGATAGTGCGGAGGTAGACTCAGAAGTTAACGAATATCTCTCAGCGCCATTTCAAATGGATTTTGCGACTTTATGATTTACCTGGAAAGAAGTTAAATACGCAGCAACCAAAACTCTTAAAACCAAAAAGGCGCCAGGTTACTATCAAATAACTGGTAAGGTTTTAAAAGAACTGTCGATATGTGGATACAAATTCCTCACCATTATATTTAACGATCAGACAAGAGTATTTCCCAACTCAGCGGAAATCATCTTTATACAAGAGCTAGGGAAGACCCCGAGCTGGGTCTCCAATTACAGGCCAATAAGTCTATTGAATGTTGCCTCCAAACTCTTCGAAAACCTGCTTTTAAAAATGATAAATCCAATAATTGCGCAAAGGAATCTCATTCCAGCCCACCAATTTGGTTTTCGTAAGTATCACTCCACCATAGAGCAAGGTAATTATGTGTATGATTTCGCTAGACAAGCACTTGAGAGGAGGCAGTACTGTACAGCGGCATTTTTAGATATAACGCAAGCCTTCGATAAAGTCTGGCATGAAGGCCTGCTATACAAGCTTAAGGAGGGTTTACGGCACAACTGTTATATGCTCATAAAACATACTTGCAAAATAGACATTTTCGTGTTCAAGTAAGCAACGAAACCACTAACCTTTAACGCAATTAGAGCAGGTGTACCAAAAGGAAGTGTTCTAGGCTTCGTCTTGTACACTTTGTTCACGGCAGACCTGCCACTATCAAAGAACACATATACAGCCACGTATGCAGATGTTACTGTCGTCATGGCCAGGAGTACCCTTCCCTCAATTGCTTCTGATTACCTACAAGAAAACCTTAACAGTGTTAGCGGCTGGACGAAAAAATGGCGCATAAAAGCTAACGAAAGCAAATCGGCGCAGATAACATTCACTCTTCGAAATGGCTCATGTCCTGCCATATTTCTTAACAGCGTTCCAATACCACAAACAGGTAATGCCAAATATTTAGGTATTCTATTAGACCGGCGACTTACTTGGCGATCGCACATATTTTTAAAGCGAAAGCAACTTGGACTGAAATTGCGATCACTACACTGGTTAATCGGCTACAATTCAGCACTTACACTAGACAATAAGGTGCTTATCTACAAATCTATTCTGAAACCGATATGGACGTATGGCGTTCAATTATGGGGCTCAGCAGCAAAATCAAATCTAGAAATCATGCAAAGATTTCAGTCAAAGGTGCTCCGCATGTGTGCCAATGCGCCATGGTTTGTACGAAACGAGATATTGCACCGTGACCTAAAAGTTACGACAGTTTTCGAAGAAATAAACAACCTCAGCCAGAGATACACCAACCGACTTGCCACCGAGATAATAACCTTTTCTAGATAAGCTACTCTTCAAGATTAAAAAAATGTCAGCCTAATGATTTAATGCAAAGATTTAAAACGTAATGTAGGTAAATGCAAAAGTAATAAAATTGTGTAATATATACATATGTATATATATGTATTTTATATGATGTTCATTATTAAGTAACGAATTCCACAGGGAGTTCTTACTCTAAGTTATTCTTCTTTAAATTGTAGGTAAAAAATAGTACTTATTGTTATTGTTATGACAGATTGTATGAAATAAATGGAGATCTTAAAAAAAAACAAATATTGATAGCTGTTATGTCTCCCAGAAATTTGCTGACAAATATTTGCATAGCATATTTAACTTCTCAAATGCCCTATTTCGTAGGTCTTTGTGGAGTTTTTTTTTTTTAAAGATGTCAAATTCACACAAAAAAAGGATAGCTCGGGGGTTAAAATAATATATAAAAATGATCCTCGTAAAATTCTAGCATAGAACATATGTAGCTAATAATCGACTTATTACGCTTTTTACACGTAATACAAAACATTTATACAACCAAAATTTGGAAGCTTTGACCCACTGTAAAAAAATAAGTCAGGCTGGATTGAAATTTTGTTCTACCCTTTGTATGTCAAGATAATAAAAATGTATAGATTTGTATGAAAAAAGACTGAGGAAAAACAATTACATATTTTAAATTTGACTCAACTTCTTCTGAGAAATTAGGACGCTTGTTCAAAAATATTGAGGCTTTTACCTACTGGCTTGCTTATTAGCCTCTATACATATTTTCATAAATGAATACTCGGCCAAACACCCAAGAAGGGTATACGCGCCAATTATATATACTTATATATAATACCAGAATCAGGCACTTACTAAAGTGGTAAGCACTCATCATAGAGTATTAGAGTATTGTAAACTGAGCAATAACTGAAAGTTTTCAATCCACTCCTGAAGAAAAGATACTTCACCGTTGCGTTCGGGAGATTTGTTCCTTAGCCAATGGTAATGAGGATTCATCGGCCGCTTAAGGCTTTTCTATGTTGATGATGGTGCTTCGAAGACGAATACGGCTGGTTATCCAAGAACACATCGGCTCGCTTCCCTCCTCTTACAAAAATCTGCGCCCCTGGTAAAGTTTTGCCACCAGAGAGGATTTCTTTCTATACAGGTATTCAAAATTGTCAAATTTAGAAAACTTCCAAACAAGGTCACTGAGGTCACAGGATATTGTGTATAGTAAGTTTTTTTGCTAAGTGAAAATAGCCAAAATACAAATACACAAATAAAAATAACTCCGAATTTTCTGCACTGAGGAAAAAAATTATAAACTATATTAAAAAATACAAAAAAAAATTGGCTAAGAAGTCATTTTGGATAGAAAAATGACGCAAAAGAGTTTACCGCCCTCGTAGATCAATAAGTACCCGTGTTACATGACAGAGGGCGTTCCTAAAGGAAGTTGGTATTAGCATCGTGTGCTGTCTTCTATCAAACAGGATGATAGACTGATGATAAGTAAGTTTACATTTGGCAACTATTCGAGTCAGACGTGTTTCGTGATTTTCGCTAAGATGGGAAAAAAGCAGTATCGTTCGGTAATTCGCTTTTTATTTTTGGATGGGAGATAAAAGCAAAGTTGGATGCTGTTTATGTGGACGCTTCGCCATCTGTGACCACAGTTAGATATTGGCTCAACGAATTTAAACGTAGGCGAACAATTATTTTTGATGAGAAGCAACCAGGACGCTCGGCTGACGTGGTTAATAGTTCAAAAAGTCCACGACTTGATTTTCGCAGATCGTCGAACGAAAATGCGTGAAGTAACAGAGGCCATAGATGTGTCGACCGGAGCGGCAATTAAATTTTACATCATAAGTTGGCGATAAATAAATTGTCGGCCCGATGGGTGCTGCGATTGCTCACAAGCAACAACAAACGGATGCGGCTCTTAACTTCGAGTAACTTAAGCGAGATCCGAAGGAATTTTTCCATCGAGTTGCCACCGTTGATGAAACCTAGAGTCATTATTACACACCAGAAACTAAGCAACAATCAAAACAATGGATTTCTCGCGGTGAATCTGCTCCAAAGAAGGTGAAAAAAGTCCCACCGACCAGAAAGGTCATGGCAATGATGCTTTGGGATGCGAACGACGTCATCCTCATGGATTTTTTAGAAGAAGGAACAACGATCTCTGGACAATACTACAGGGAGATATTGCACCGCTTTCGCGAAAAAGAAAGTGATGTTTCACCACGATAACACACCAACACATTCATCCGGAGTTGTTGCAATTATTATTTTTTATTTATTTTTAAATCCCCATCAGGCGAAGCTACATTTGTTTGTTAAAAATTATTTGGCTTTTCAATTAAATTTGAGAAATTGCAAAAAGTTCTCACAGATATTACAGCCCTCTCTCTCCTACCTGCAATAAATTTCGAAAAGGTCCAAGATATATACTTACATATATTTTCAATCTAACTACGCCGATGTTTGTGAATAAAAAATTTCAAATCACATAAAATAAACAGCCAACGCAAATTCCCAGTCTTCTGCGTGATACAACTAAAAACAAGCTTTCCTACGTACATACACACATATACATACATATATTAATTTATTACACACACATGCATGTATTTGCATTGGTGTCCGAGAAACATATTAAGTGATTCATTTAGTTACGGAAGTTCAACTCAAAACTGCAATTTCCCAATTACAGAAAAATTTAAATTCGTTCTAGAACACAGAGAAAATAGAATGGAAACTCTGACGCAAAGCCGCACAGAAGCAAAAGAATACACACACATGCACGTACACATGTATACATATATACATATATACTAGGGATGCATGGAAGTGTGATGAGAACTGATAAAATCTAGAGAAAAGTGGAGGGGTGGCAACAACAGTGAGCGCTGAGTGGTTACCCAGGATGTGCTGGACAGGCTTGTTCATAAATTGAAATCACTTCCATGTCCATGTCCAGCAGTGCAAGTTAAATACACAGACAAGCTCGAGCTCACATTCACCCACAAGCACACCATCACACACACACACACACACACACTCACACGCAAAGCACATCAACTAAAAGAGCGCCAAAAAACGAGATAAAGCAAAATACGAGCCGCTAAGAGATAGTCAGGATGCTCGTACATCAGTGTAGTTGGCGCTGCCAGCGGTGGAGAGGCGCAGGCTGGCGTGCTCGAACGGTTGGACAAGTGGGCAACACTTGACACAGTTGCCACTTACAATTGCCAACATGACAGCCGGCGGTGAAAAAAATACAAATACAAAAACTAAAATAATGAAACGAGAATTGCTGAGTTGAGGCGCCGCCAAAGGAAACTGGTGGCTGGTGGCTGGCGGCTGACGACTGGCAGCTGAGTATTAGGTGGGGCACAAAACGGAAAAGGAATAAAATGAGTGGAAATAAAAAGAAAAAAAAACAGCTCGGAATAGCAATTCAAAGGGTGCCGGGCCTACTAGTAGCGCAGTCAACGAATGCCTGCATATAAATAACGCCTGTGGCCATAAAAAGCCCAACTTGTTTGGGCCACTCCAGCGGCCAACCGACCATCACCATTACTAACGCCAACAACAACACCATGCCATAGCACCGACCTACGTTGATGGCTACTCTCTCACCCTCAACAGTAGCAGTACATAACATCTTGATCAAAAAGTTCCCGGAATAGCCGGCAGGTGACGCTCTGAGTGGGCTGATTTGAGTTCTGTTCGTTAGGTTAGGTAGTGTTGACTGATCTGTAAACAGATCTTACTTAGACCTTTAGGGTCCATTGTATTACCAGCGCCATGTATTTGGAGTCGAAGATATTTTTTTATACAATTCTTAATGCACGTCTTCATCACTTTTAACAAGCCGTTCAGCCTTTTGTCACCAGAATCCTTCCAGGATGAAAAATATGTTGATCCCAGGCACATTTGTCGAGTACTACAAAGAACAGGGCAGTCTCAAGTAGGAGTTTCAAAGTACCCTTAGTATTCGCTTCCTTGCGCGTGTTACACTCATAGTTCTGGACTAATCCCATTTTGGCTGCGTAATGTGGGGTGAAGCAGTGTCTCGTCAGTAGTCCAACCAATATTTTGCAGTGTTTTCAAAGAGTGATAAAATAAAGTTAGTAGTTGTCGTATTCCAAGTCCTAAGCATAATTTGCGGCAGTTTTGTACGAGGTTCAGTGTTCCCATATCGTCTGGGTTTCTAGAACTAATTCGTAATTTAGTTCCATTTTCAGAAAGGAGAGGGAGGGGATATTTATGTTTGTTAGGTTGTCACAACTTGGATTCCAACCAAAATACAGGGTCTGCCATATAGCTTCTGCTTTTTCAACCACCTATTTTTTTGAGAATGGTAGCACAAATGACATGTCAAAAGTGTTCATAATTTACTTCAAGGTTTGACATTTACGAAATGCGACGCTATACGCTTAAACAAACTTGGGAAATATTGAAAACCTATTTCCAAAGTGGTGAGTCTTCTACTTCTTTTCTGATTTTCACATCGGTGGCTACGTCAATAAGCAAAATTGTCGGATTCTGGGCTCAGAAAATCCACACGTTACTGTAGAGAAACAAATGCATCCACAACGAGTCACTGTTTGGTGCGGTTTTTGGTCTGGCGGCATCATCGGGCCATTTTTTTCGAAAATGAGCGAGGAGCCGCGGTTACAGTAAATGGCGAGCGTTACCGTGACATGCTCAACGAGTTTTTGTTTCCAAAAATTGAAGAGGATGACATGGACGACATTTGGTTTCAACAGGACGGTGCAACTTGTCACACTGCCAAAGTTACACTCGAACTTTTGGCTACCGTTTTTAAATTCCGATATCAATTAGCCGCCTCGGAGCTGTGATTTAAGCCAGTTGGACTATTTTTTGTGGGAAGCCGTTAAGGACAAATGCTATACGAACCATCCAGAGACGATTGATGCTTTAAAACACGAAATCGAAGTTGCCATTCATGAAATTGGACCTCAAACAATCGAAAATGGGCTTAAAAATTGGGTTGATCGAATGGCCTACTGTAAAGCCAGTCGTGGTAGTCATTTGAACGATATTATTTTTCATTCATAAATGACAATGATCAATCTTCAAAAAAAAAAAAAAAAAGTTTGAAAATATATTGATTAGTTTTTTTTTATAGCCAATTCAAAAAGCAAATTTCACATTGGCCACCCTGTATTATCGAGGTTTCTTGACATTTGTTACGCACTGATGAGTAAATCTACCTCTGTGCGTTTACAGTTTTAAAAATGGATTTGAATTTGCAGCAAAAAGTTTGTATTAAATTTTGCTTTTCAATGCATTCAATGGTATGAAAACCTTAGAAACGTTGTGAAACTGTTTCGGTGTTTCGGTAAAGATACTCTAAAGAGTGGCACGAACGCTTCAGAAGTGATCGGGAGTCCATGAAGGATGACGAACGGCCTGCGTAGTAGCAAGCCGTTTATGAAAAATCAATAAAGGGAAAGAAAAATTAATCAATAATCGCAAATTGACCATCAGAGAGCTCGCAGAGGACTTGAATCTTGCTTATGGATCCATTCAGGAAATTGTAATCAATGAATAGATTTGGGTTTGCGCTATGCTACTGTAATGTTGGTCCAAAAAGACTTGAAATGCATGCCTTCATATCGCTAAAAACCTAATTTCCAAGATTGCATCCGACGAGACATTCATCAAATGCATCATTACTGGAGACGAGGCATGGGTTTATGAGTACAACACACAATCCAAACATTAGGCGAATGAGAACAGAGCTCCGAGTAAGGAAGCACCAAAAAAACTTCGTCAAAAGAAGAAGATGCTCAGACAAAAGAAAGCGATACTCACGGTTTTTATGGATTGCAGCGGTATTGTACATCACGAATTTTCACCAGAAGGTCAGACAGTTAATAAGGTCTTTAATTTGGCCGTTATCATTTGTTTACGTGAAGCAATTCGCCAAAACCCAAAGGATTTATGGGAAGGCAACTCGTGGATTTTGCAACATGGCAACGCACCGTCGCACAGTGCCATTTTTATTTGTGAATTTTTGGCCCAGAACGAAACGAATACTCGTGCGATCCAACACCCATCGAATTCACCTCATATGGCTCCCTATGACGTTTTTCTGTTTGATTGAGTCAAAAAACCACTACTCCTTCAGCTCGCGTTTTAACAGCCTTTCGGCTATGTAATGGAAAAAAGACGGCTGTACCGAAAATAGAGTTCCAGAAATGTCTCGTGAGCTGGATCAAACGGGGGCATAAAAGCGTTGCAGCTGGTGTGGACTACTTTGAAGGCGATAATATCTCTTTTGAGGAATAAAATTGTCTTTTCCGAATATATTCTGGGAACTTTTTGTTCAAGGTGGTGTGACGCCTACGCTCAGCCATTACCATCAACAGCGCACACTTGTCTGTTCCACTACCAACGTTGGGCGACTTTATGAACTTCAAACACCACTGCTGGCATCTAGCGAAACCGTTTGACCATCAAGTCCTGCCCGATGTTCCTGCTACGATTTTTACTATTTTTTAACATTTCACATCCTCATAGTTGTTTCAGTTTTTTGTCTTGTTTTTGTTGCTATTACACTGTGACTGTTCGTGCTTTTGTTGTTGCTGCTGTCGTTGTTGTGGTAGTTGGTTGCGACCTGAAGTGTGTACCTAGCGTAATATTTATTGGGCCACAACGAGTGAAAAATGTTCAACGCTTTGGCAGTTCAGTTCAGTACAGCTGAGTTGAGTTCGGTTCAGTTCAGTTCAATTCGTTACTGCACAGGTCTTTTAAGCTATTAGAGGCAGGGTGTAGTGGAAAGTTATCCTTTGTGCCTCTGTGAAGCTATGGCAGCAGTGGCCGCATTGGTCAATGGGCTACTCCATTAAGTGTGGAATTTATGGGGAAAATAATACAGAAGCTTTACGGGTAGTTGAGTAGTTGCAGCATTAGAGCGAGTAACGTGAATTGTTGCTTTTTTAGAGTGGAATAGTTTTCTTTTCTTCCTTCCTTTATTTCTTTTTGTTTAGCCTATTGTCGGCTTTGTAGTTGAAACTAAATTTAGTTTAGATGGCTGATATAAATGCTTGGAGATTTAGTTATTTTAGTTAGCAACAATTCGTCCAAGCAACTATTTTCCATTTAGTTACCCAACATTGTGTTTCCACACTGATTTTCAAGGTTCGTGTGGTCAGAGATTCTGCTTTGGGGAAACACAAACTCTTTAGTGGGAGCCCAGTCAATATAAATATTTATACACAGTGTCCCTGGTTGGCTGGTTGGTTGAAATGATGATTCATCCAGAATCCAACTAGCATCCCTAGGATTTATTTATTCTCTCTTTGTTCTTGTCTTTGTTTCACATTCTTCTCAAGAAAATACGTGCCAACCTACACATAACGTTTTGGAAGCCTTCATCATGAAGTGAGGCTATGAGAGGCCACAGCTCTGATGAAAGGCAGAACCGGCCCTAACGGAGATAACTTTTGGCGATTCATAAGGAAACGCAAAAACAAAAGAACAAAACAAGTAAGGAAGGACAGTTTGTAATACCAGACGGTTGGACGAAAATTTAAACTTAACATATAAGAAAGTGGGCGTGGTTTTATCCGATCTCAATCGTATCTATGCTGCAGCTATGCAAATACAGAGTATACAGGGTTTGATTGAAAAGTAATGAGCCTTCCCGCGCGGAGCGTCTGCCAAGCGATCAACCGAAGCCGCTGGTGGGGGAAAACTATCGTTGGACCTTCCCCTTCCACTAGAAACCGCTCCCAGTTCGCTGGCAACAGCGGTGCAGTCAACATCGCTCCGCGCGTGAATGCTGTTTTAAAAGTGTGTTAGGTGATCCAAAAAACTGTGACAGCCGAATTGAACGCGATTCCGGCGGATGAGTTTAAAAAATGTTTCCTGTAGTGGAAGGACCGCTACCAGCGGTGTATTGACGCTCAAGGGTCCTATTTTGAAGAATATTAGTTGTATAAGCCAAAATAGGATCGAACCCAATCAAGGAAAGTTGAATGAAACCCGGACAAGCCAATTTAGTTACTAAAATCGTATGGGAGATTTCATCGAAAGCTTTAGAGAATTCCTTATAAAAGGTTTTTCAATAAGGGCGGGTAGATGTTGAAATGGAATAAAACAAGCTGTGTGTGAGTTATTGACAAAATTATTTTTTTATTTGAAAGGCGCATATATGCCATTAAGTGTGGAATATGACATCATTCAAATGCCCGCCTCGGCTTCTTACGGTGGAACGGATCCGAGTGGTCCAATTTTCAATGACTCTTCCGCATAGATCCGGCTGAATTTGAGCGATGGCCTGTGTTATGTTCATCTTTAGAGCATCGGTTGATTGTGGTTTATTTGCATAGACCTGAGACTTCAAGAAACCCCACAAGAAAAAGTCTAGCGGGGTCAAATCGCATGACCTTAGTGGCCAATTCACATCACCCCTGCGAGAGATAACCTCACCTTCAAAACGTTCATGCAGAATGTCAATCGTGGCGTTTGCTGTGTGGCACGTAGCGCCGTCCTGCTGGAACCACATGTCGTCTAGGTCCATATGGTTCAATATGGGGCATAAGAAATTGATTATCATCGTTGTGTAGCGCTCGCTATTGACGGTGACCGCCTCACCAAAGTCGTGTTCAAAAAAGTACGGACCAATGACGCCGCCGGCCCAAAATCCACCCCAAACGGTAACTTTTTAAGGATGCATTATCACCTGGTGAACCTCGTTTGGATTGGTGTCGTCCCATATACGGCAATTCTGTTTGTTAACACCGCCATTCATCCAAAAATGCGCCTCGTCACTAAAGATGATTTTTCGCCCAAAACTGGGGTGCTCTTCCAAACGATTCGAAGCCCAGTCAGCGAACAAACGGCGTTGTCTATGGTCATCAACTTTGAGCTCCTGGGTCAGTTGGATCTTGTACGGGTGTAGGCCCAAGTCCCGACGCAAAATTCGCCAAGTTGAAGTCTGCGAAAGGCCAAGTTCTTGTGTACGGCGAGGAATAGACTGCCTCGGGTTCTGCTGTACTCTTTCACGGACCGCGGCAATGTTCTCGGCTGATCTTGCGTTCTTTGAACGTACGGGTGTTGGCTGATTGGTTACTGACCCGGTCGTCACAAATTTGGCCACCAAACGTTGAAGAGTCGACTTTGAAGGGCCACCACGTCTACCGGAAAATGGGCGCAATGCGCGCAACGTTTGCGTTAATGAACACTCATTTTGATAATAAAGTTTTATCATTTGAACGTACTGTTTAATCGTGTAACTTGCCATGATGATTTGGCATAAACAACTGAATAATAAACAAAAGATTTGTCACCAAAACGAAATGGCTGCCACAGGGCGCCAAAATCGACCCGCGCCAATTGAAAAACCCTTTATATCGCATCAATTTGGCATCCACTCCGGAAGCCTGCGTGACAACCTTCAGAAAAAAGTGATAAGTTAGATAACATAGATCTTGCAACTACAAAACTATGCTATCTAGGACTAATCAGATGTTTTACGCTAAAATATAACTTATCTTTGACAACAAATTTTGTAAATTTAAGTGACTGAAGTCAGCTTCCAATCATCGATAGATATTCCTTCAGCCAAGAATTTATTCAAAATTAGTTTACGAGGTTTCATCATAGAATGACCGTCGACATCCGATTGAGGTAAATTTCTAATCCTTAACAATCGCTCATTGACATCATCATCTGAAAGAACAAGTGAATTGAAGCAAATTTCATTGAGGAATTTTGGCAATTGGCGAGAAAATTTCCTAAATATCTTCATCAGACGAAGTTAGAAGAGAAGAAATCAGCAAATAAGTTCGCTTCATCACTGACAGAGGAAGCAGTAACGTTCTTATAAAAAACAGTATTAGGAATACAAGAAGCTTTTTTAATCGATTTAATATATTAGCAAAAATTCTTCGAATGTATTCTTTATACGAGTACCAAGACTTATTCAAATTACGAAACTTATTAAGATAAAAAATCATAAAATCGGTATTTTTAGTTGGCTTGAACTTGTTAAAGAACTTATTTCTCAAATTTTTCTGATGTTTGAGTTCTTTCGTGCAAAGTCGGCTGAGGCAACCTGTGGCTGCTCAACGTAAAACTTCAATAACTTAATGAGGACTCACACAGCAAAGATAAATTGTAAGATTCGGCTCAAAACCTCAACCTAAAAATGATCTCAAGGCGAGCAGGATTGAAGCATCTCATAGTAGCAAATCTTTTCAGTCAGTTTTCCTTGCAGCCACATTGCTAGCCGCTAACCTTCTCATCCGTTCCTGTTAGAAAACCCTATTAAGGTCTACAGAGGACAAGTGGGCAATGTTGAATGTCCCGCTGTTTGGTCACACTATAGGTCAAACGAGTCCCAAAGACGCTAATGTAATATTTCCGGCCCAACTATGGAAAAATGAGCATCGGTAATTGAAAATTATTTATTGCTTTTGAAAATTTTATCCATTATGATTACTTACATACAAATGAATGCAAGTTTGAATCAATTTGTCCAGTCGCGTTTTCAGAGCATCTTTTGAGTTGAGTGAAATCCAATGCTATTTCAAGCCTGGTCGCTCCACCGTCGACCAAATATTCACACTGCGACAGATCTTGGAGAAGACTCACGAGGACCAAGTTAACACCCAGCACCTATTCGTCGACTACAAGTCAACATTTGATAGCCCGATTCACGACCAACTCTATCGCATAATGTCTGAGTTCGGTATCCCTTCTAAACCGATACGGCTGTGCAGAATGACGTTGAGCAGCACACAAAGCTCTGTAAAGATAGAAAAGGACCTCTCCAAACCTTTCGATAGCATTCGAGGTTTCGGACAAGGCGACCCATTGTCATGCTATCTCTTCAACTTTGTAATGGAGAGTGTGGTTCGCAGGGCGGGGGTAGAACGAAACGGGCAGTGATTTCATAAATCTTGTTCCGCTATTACCAGCAATAACAATGTCAGTCAACCGAAGGATAACTCTTGCAAACAGATGCTAAGTGCACAATTGCATAGCCCAAAGCCCAAAACAACACTCTACCAGTCGCTCCTCAACCCGGTGCTTCTTTATAACGCTGAAGCCTGGACAGCCAAACAATCCGATGCAGCCGCTTTTGGAATTTTCGAGAAGAAATCACTTCGCAAGATATTTGGCCGCGCTCGCATAGATGGCGGTTACTGCATTCGAATGAGTTCTGAAAGTATTCAATGCGGTACCAGCTGGTGGTAACAAAGGAAGAGTAAACGGTGTAAACAGAATCAAAGCGAAGGCGACCGAACTAAACCATTCAACTGATAATTCGTCCAAAGAAGACAACGTTGAAGCAGATCTAATGTGGGGTGTCTGCATTTACGAACAGACGACAAGCACGAATGTCTGAGGAAGACGAACCCAAACAAACGACAAATCGATATAGAGCAAAGATATTGCAACTTTCAGACGGCCACAAAGTAGTAACGGAGCCTATTTGTAGCGTATAACGCCCATACGCAACAAGAAGAGGAACCTGGACGCAGGTACCTGGTGTGTCTAAAAAGCACAAACGCGGCTCCACTTCGATAAAATTCGCTTAGCAGTCCCAGGGTGGGATCAGCCGTGGGAGAGTAATAGTCAGGTGTTAGTGAGAGCATGGCCCACATACCACTGGTGTGACGGCACCTTTGATGCTATTTCTGGCATTTTCGATTTTAACCTCCTCTGAAAAAAGACCCATTTGGCGATCGATATTTCCGGTGAATGCTAGTAAATGAAAATATCTGAACCTCTAAAATGTTCTCTCACAAAATCGCAGCACCTTCAACCGCTTTTTAGTTTGTGTGCACTCACTGCTTTATACAACCCCTTCTCAGTCCTTCTTAACTCGCCAAACTTTTCTACAAGTACCTATCACCGTTATTTGCCACACTGATTTGCCACATAGCGGACAAGTGGACATGTGTTGAGGGTAATAAAAATGTTGCCATAGGTAAGGGTACAAAGCGATGGACGTGTAAGCTTTTCCACGCACACACACACACATGCATATACACCTACGCATACGAGGAAATGTACTGAAAGTTTAAGGACACAAACACACAAGCAAACACTACCGAACACCTCAGCTACTGCTTTACATTTTTTTGAAGCCAAACTTTGGCAACAGCACTTTGGCGTCTGTCATTTATACAGCGATTAAAATCCGATTTCTGAAATGCCCAAATTACTCAGACGAACTGCAACTACAAGGAAATAGGAAAAAGTTTGCCATAAGCGAGGATGGGCGAGCAGTGCACAGTGTGCTAAATCGGCAATGTAGATGGACGAAATAATTTTTTTATAATTTTGGTTATTTAGTTAAAAAATTATAAATAAAAGACGTAACACTTCGTATTTTAGTAAAATGAATATATTCGGAGCATTTCAGTTTAATATAAAAATATTCTGAATGAGAAGAAAGTGTAACACCAACCTACGCTGAACCAGCATAAAACGATTATCATCATCATTGCTTCCTCGAATACCTAGTGGGATATAGGGCACCAACAACATTTAAGCGACATCTCGTCCGATTACTGGATAACGCTTTCACCTGCTTCTGCTTCACCTGAGCTGAGCCGTCTCGCGATCCACAGTTCTTTTTCAGGTTTCCCTTGGCCTCCCAGGCGCTCCTCCTCTCGCTGTGAGTGGATTCCATTCGATTGGTTTATTCGCTATATTGCCGTCTACTTTGTGTAAAGTGTGACCAATCCACTTCCATTTCAGTCTTCTAATCCAGCAGTCTAGCGCCTCCATGTCTGCTTCTTCGAGCAATTCCTTGTTTGGCATTATTTTTGGCCAGAAAATTCGAAGTAGCCAAATGAAATGCTTTCCCATGTGGAGCTACAACAGTACCGACAGCACATTCGCCTTGAAGAGCCTAACCTTTAAACTGGAACTCAGGTTGTTGTTTCGCCATACAGAGTACAACATCCCGAGCATATGTCTACATCCGCGCCACCACCCGGGACAGCTGTAAGTAAATTCCTCCACTGTTTCGATAGTGTTGCCTGAAATCTCTACACATACACATCTTATTTGCCAGACTCATCACATTCGTCTGCATAAAACCAAAGGTCCTTCCATTTGTGGAAAAACATATAATATTAGGTCGGGGAATAAGTTCATATCGTTTTTATATTTTCTTTTATTCACTTCATTTGTTTGCTTTTTGGCAAAGGGTAGGTTAGGTTATGATGGTTGCCCAGAGAGTAGGGCCCACTTGGACGAAATAGTTTTGTTCGTCCTTTGTGATACCATTTAAGGACAGAAAAGGGGGAGGAAGGGAAGGGATGGGGGAGTGGTGAGTGTTGGTGGACTACGAACGGTGACTAGTCCGCGGTTGTGTTAATCTCATTATGCTGCTGATGTAGTTCATCAGATTTTTGTTATCAACACCTGCTATATCAGCAGGCGCAGAAAAGAAGTGGGAACCAAAATACTTGAATCTTAGTCCCGCGAAGGCTGGGCAGCTAAGGAGCAGGTGCTGAGATGATTCCACCTCATCCTCCATACAGCTGACGCAAAAAGGACTCGAAGTAATTCCGAGTCTCACGGCATGTGTACCTCGTGGACAGTGCCCCGTGATGATGCCCACGAAATTTGAGAGATGACATTTTGTCATTCCCAGGATATCCCTCGAACGCCTCCTTTCCAAACGTGGCCAGAAGGACTTCACGACCCTACACGTTCGTGTACTTGCCCAGCGTTCGCTGAGTTGGTGCATAGCCCATCCTTCCAGGAGTAGAGCGCAGGTTGTCAAGGGGATTCCGATCCTCTCCTTTCGCGGGCACATTGCCTCACAGGTCCCCTGTCTGGCCAGCTCGTCGGCTTCGCAGTTTCCTGCAATGTCACTGTGACCAGGTACCCAAATTATCTTTATGTCGAGGAATTCTGATGCAATCGAGAGTGAGACCAGGCATTCCCTGACCAGCTTCGAATGCACCATAGTAGAGCCTAGGGCCCTAATGGCCGCTTGGCTATCGTAGTAAATATTTACCTTCTTAACAGTTATTACGCAAGTAAGTAGCCAGTCAGCTGCTTCTTTAATTGCGGTCACCTCTGCTTGGAACACACTGCAGTGATCCGGTAGCCTGAATTTGAGTTTGATGGGGAGCTCTTTGCAGAATACTCCTCCTCCAACCCTACCGTCCAACTTCGAGCCATCCGTGAACAGGTTAACGAGGCCCTGGCAAAGGGTAAGTATTCATTCAATAGAACTTTTTCTGCCCTACAAAACTATGTTAATAGTATTTTTCAGTTATCTAATTTTTTATTACTTTTGAGGCTTAGAAATGGAATAACCAGGAGGCAGAAGTCAACATTTTCGTCCCCTGCTCTTCTTTGCTTTTCATCGAGCTCAAAAACCTGCCGAAGAAGCCCGGCAGGTCGCCGACGTTTATGGAGAAGGTGTCATAGGTGATGCAGCATAGGCGACATTGACGTCGATGACACGTGTCGCAGCGGAAGGCCTTCTGAATTCGATGAAGAACGTCTCAAAACATTTTTGAAGGAGATAGCAGCCAAACCGGTCGAAAATTGGCGAAAAAATCGATTCTCAATCACCTTCATTCAATGGGATTTACCGAAAAATTGAGAGCCTAGGTGCGTCACGAGCTGAATGAAAAAACCAAAGAAAGTCGTCTTCAAATTGCTTCTCAGCATCTCGCCCACCATCGAGCAACATTCGGCTTTGTACCGAATCGTCGCGGGAGATGAGAAATGGTGCCTACACGTCAATATGAAGCGAAGAAAGGATTGGGTAGCTCCAAGAGATACGCCAAAGCCGAGAGTCAAGCCGGATCTTCATCCAAAGAAGTTCATGGATATGTGTTTGGTGGGACTGGGAGGGCATAGTGCACCGGGAAATGCTCGAAAAGAATGCCACTCCCAACAAAGAGCTCTACATTACCCAGATACACCGTGAGAATGAAGCTATTCGACTGAAAAGATCTGACCGACATGGTCAAACTATACTCCTTCACAACAAGACTGGGGATTGGCTGTTGCACAAGTCGTCAAAGCCGCACTCCCAAAGCTCGAATGGGATCAACAGCTTCGTCCTACCAGACCAGACGATTGCCGATTTTGGTGGAACGTCATCAATAAATTGGTCGAGTGGTAGGAAGAGGTTGTAGAGAGCAACGGCGAATATATAATTGATTATTTTTTGATATAGTTAATTTTTTTATTGAAATAAAAGTCTTCCGCTAATATATCTACTTCTCTTCTCTTTGGTTTTGCATTAATTTTCGTATTAAATATACAAAAATTAATTAATTCGGCACATATTTTTTTAAGTAATTTTGTCCACCTAGATTGTAGAAATATCACACTGTGCGGTGGACGCAACAAAAAGCAAAGAAAGCGTTCGGAATTTGCCAAAAATTTCATACTCGACGTCAGAGTTGTGGGTGCACATGCATGAGTATGTGTATGCATGCATGTATGTATGTGTGTGATTGCATTTTTTTTTTGTAGTTGAAGCGCTTGTTTGAACTCTCGAATAGTTAAATGTTTTGTAGAAACTTTTCCGCTTACATGGGACATCAACTCACCGGCAAACGACTGAACGAACTGAACTGGAATGGCGAAAGTTGGCAACGCTGGATTGGCCATCTTGGCTTGCCTTTTTGCTAATGCCACTAGAAGGGATTTTTGCAGGCCTTTAGCCCAACTCGAAATACATGGTAGTGAAGGAAGCTGCAGCTGCGCGACCTTTTCGGGTAAGTGCAAAAATGGTTTGAGGCCAGCACACAAATAAATAACTAACAAGCCACTTTTTCGGCCAAATATATGGGGGTGCTAATGTGGCCATATTTTGTTGGCATTGCTCCAAAAGCAAAAGCAACAACAAACAACAACAATATAACAATTAAACTTGCAGCAATATAATGACGGCACTGGCACAAGAAAGATCAGCAAACACACACACACTCACGCACACACACACGTATAATTAATCCTATTTGCCTCTAGGCTATGCTGGGACACATGCAATTTAACATAAATGCATAGAGTGAGCGCAGTAGCAAAAAACAACAACAAATCAAGCTTTGAATTACTAACATTTCCGCAATTTCGCGCCGACCCAAACAAGAATGAAAAAGAATCTACAAGCACATTTGAGACCGAAAGTTGGCTGTGACCTTTGACCTCAAACCCAGCCACTAAACGTCGGCCAGCATCCCAGCGACTGGCCAAGTAACGAACCAGCATAATTGGGCGTGTAACGAGTCTAATTGAGTTTTTATGTTGCTCCAAGGAACCATGTAAAATTTCATATAAAACAAATTCACACATACACACACATGCACATGAGTACAAGCACTCTTTACAACACATATGAAATCTGAGTGGGTGTGTACCTTTTTAGCCGCTGGTCATTTCCACGCCCACTCATTTCATTTCACTTCGTTGGCACTACAACACTTCTCTCCGCCGTCAGCTGGGAGCTGCAAGATGCGGGCGCCAATGCCAACGCCAACACTGTCTGTGTGTCGCACTGTCGTAGTGCCGTAGTGTTGCTAGTGTGGCTCATTTTGTACTAAATCAATTAACTTCACTTGTAACATGTGTTAATATCCTGTGCTTCCGGTTTGTCCCGTTTGGTATGCGGATCCTGTTGTGTGGGCCGCTGTAAGCATGCGATGTTAGCCATCGCCAAGCCTCGCCTCACTGCTTTGAGGCAGCAAATTGATTTCGAATTGGATTTTGGCCAGCCGAAATGACATTTTCGGGTTTACCGATTTTTTATTAATTGGTCTTGGATTGAGAATTCCAAATTATAAGGGTTAAATTGAAATGTCCTTAAGTGGTCGACTCAACCTTACGACTGCTTTGGAAGAATTTGTATAAATATCCTAGAATTAAGGATTGGCGCATATTTCCTTTACCAGCTGCTTGGCCGAGCTGCTCCTCCGTTTGGTGGTGCGCGTCTTCAAGTTATTCTACCAATGGAAAGGTTTGCTGGTTTAGGACGACCCCGAACACAGACTTTGTTTTTCATAACAAACTTAGCCGAAAATTTGATATTGCACTTCACAGTAAGCTTCGTACTCGGAAACTGCTAAACACAAAAAGGACAAAAATATTTCCTGGGATTGTTTACCAAACACTTGAGTATATTTTTGTTCGAGCTCAAGTGGCGTAGCATTTGGTGACTAACCATTTTCTCAAACATCAAATGTCAAACATGCAAAATGATCAGGGATCGCTGTTGGGAAGGAGACATAAATATCTTTATCGCTAGTCAAGTTGCGAGCGAGATCCCTGCCGTCGCCATGTCGCAGCTCTCTTCTAGTCAACTCCTGTAAGGAGGAGATCAAACGTCGCCAATGTGCCGAAAACATTTATTTTATCTAAGTAGGTTCAAGGGATAGGAGCATAGAGGGAAATGAAATTGCGGATCAACTGGCCGGGAAAGGGTTGTTGTTGTTGTTGTAGCAGTAACTTTGCCCTGTCAGTGTAGTATAAATCATTTTGCCCAGCTCATCTAACGGTAAGCCCAGGAAACTTGCTGTTTCGACAAGTTGGGTCCAGAGGGAGAGGGGTCTTAGATAAGTGGGTTTGATGGGCATGTGAAAAGGTGATTAAGGTCGTGCGAGAAGCCTTCACATGTTTAGTATGTCGGGGTCAATTCTGTATGGGTAGGAGTTTAAGCTGCTAAAGTATCCAGAACGTAATTGTGCCAAGGTTACGCGGGACTCTCAGGGAAGTTGGAGCTCTTCGTCTGCAATGGATGGTAGTGGGACTCCAATGACGGCAATCGGGGATCGGGAGCTTAAAAAGGTGGTAAGGTGGTGTCTGTACGCTGTCCAATCCAATAATTCTCGGTCTGTTTTGTCCTGGATCTCGTCCGAGTAATTGAGGAGGTGCACCCTGACGTGGGAGGTCACGTGACGTCAAACCTGACATCAGGTTCAAACAGGTGTACGCATGGGTGGGATCTGTGGTAACACCCTAACAGGAACTGCTTGCTGAGCAGTTTATTACGCTCCTTTACAGGGAGCATATGGGCCTCGTCGTATGAATGTTGAAGTGGGGACATCAAGAGACATCCTGTCGCAGTCCTAATGGCGGTGTTTTTTGATAAGTCTGTAGCTTCGTCCACTGCGAATCCCTGATTCCAAGCGACCAGGCAGGCGCACCTAGTTTAGAACCGGTCGGCCTATTGCCTTGAAAGTCGACAGCAACATTTCTTGGCCTTTGTCATAAGTGGTACCGAGTGCAAACGATTTGAGGACCTTGTTGCGATTCTGGACTTTAGTGGCAATAGCGGTTGTGTGCACTAAGAAGAAGAGCAAACTGTCAAAGATAACTCCCAATATTCTGGGGTTGGTAACAGTCGGAATTGGTGTGTCGTCTACTTTTACCTTAAGTTGCAGTTTGACCTCCTTTGTTCAGGTGATGAAGAGGGTCGCCGTGGACTTCGTGGGGGAAAGTTGTAAGTTCCTCGCAGTGAATAAGCGAGCAAGGCTGGCGAGGTAGTTGTTTACTTTGGCGCGCAGGCCATTGTCGTGAAGTCGTCGGCGTAGCAGATCAGGGAGACTTCCTCTGGTGACTGGATGAGTTTCGAGATATAGAAGTTAAAAAGCGAGGGTGAAAGGACAACACCCTGCGGAACTCCTTGTTTTATTTTCCTCTTTCTAAGAATTTTTGGTCTCGAACTATCACCGACGAATGGCGACCACTCAGGTAGTTCGCGGTTCACCTCTTCAGCCCTGGCGGGAGTGTCAACTGCAAAATATCATCTGGTAGCGTAGTGTAGCTGACTATGTCGAAAGCCTTTTTTAGGTCCAACGCTACTAGGGCAGTCCTCTCACAGGGGGGTTTTAGCTTGAGCCCAACGAGAAAGAGTCGACAGAAACGGCTTCAGTTGCCTACATCTAAGACATCGGTGTGCCCTTGACCAAAAAAATCTGTTATTTTTTATAGTGACAACTTAGAAAGAAATTTTGAGGAAGTTCAGATGGACCTAAGTTCGCCATCCAAGAATTTGATATATGAAATCCCAAGAAAGGGCAAAAACAGTTTTCAAAGCCATTGAACTGTGCAGGAAAGATACACTGCCAAAAATATTGTAAAGGAATCACCGGGCGAAAGCAATTCAAGAAGTAGATCTGAAATTATTAGCGTTTGTTAAAATCACTTTTCTTAGGGCATAATTAAGTTACTGGCACGGCCTTGAAAAGAAACTTGACCAAAAAACAAAAGAAAAATATTTGTTCTTAATCGAGTGGCAGTATATTTAAGAGGTTGGATAGTTAACATTTTCACAAAATTTGTTTTTTTTTTTCATTTTCTTAAAGTATAATATCTTGAAAATATTGTGTAAAATTTTGAAGTGAATCCGACAAATACTTTTCGAGTTATTCAACAGTTAACAAAAGGCCCTCGGGCGCTCCGGAGCCTGCAAGAGCAAGTAGCTAGCAGGAGCTGCAAGCAACCGACTTGCAAAAGTAAGGTGAGTTTGGTTGTAAAATGAAAAATCTTTATTTATTCTTGTAAATCAATTTCATCCCCTTCAAAATAATCCCCTCTCCATGAAATACACTTATGCCAACGATTTTTTCAATCTCTGAAAAATGCCAAATAGTCCATTTCCGGTATAGCCATCAGCACCTTCTTCGATTCAGCTTTTATCTCCTCACTCGACTCGAAACGCGTTCCCCGGAGTGGTCTCTTGAGTTTTGGGAATAGCCAGAAGTCACACGGAGCCAAATCAGGCGAATACGGTGGTTGCGGAACGATATGCGTGGAATTTTTGGCGAAATGGTCACGAAGAACGAGTTCAGTGCTTCACGTAAACGACGCATAACACTCAAATAATATTCCTTATTAACAGTTTGGCCAGGTGGAAGGAATTCATAGTGCACCAAACCACGAAAATCGAAAAAAACTGTCATCATGACCTTTATTTTTGAACGACTTCGACGTGCTCTTTTCGGTCTGGCCTCGCCTTTAGCACGATTTTCGCTTGATTGGTCGGTTGTTTCAGGGTCGTAAGCATAAATCCAAGTCTCATCTCCCGTAATGATGTATTTGAGCTTGTCCTGATAGTCTGAAAGCATTGTTTCACACACATCAACGCGACGACTTTTTTCCAAGAAATTGAGAGTTTTCGGTACCAAACGAGATTTGACTTTTCGTAGGCCCAAATGGTCTTTCAAAATGGTTTTCACAGATCCTTCTGATATTCCGATCATATCAGAAAGGTCTTTAACAGTCAACCGACGATTTTTGAGCACTAACTCCTTCACTTTATTGACCTGTTGGTCATCTGTTGACGTCGATGGTCGTCCGGAGCGCTCCAAGTCATCAACACGTTCTCGACCCTCTTTGAAGTCTTTGTACCACTTATAAACATTTTTCTGCGACATGGTCGAATCACCAAACGCCTTCTGCAACATGCTAAACGTTTCCGCAACCGAAATTTCATTCCGCAAACAAAATTTGATGGCACTTCTCTGCTCAATCAAATCAGACATTGTAAAAATCGAAAAATGCACTCTTGTACACAAGCGTAAATATATTACTGATAATGACATTCACATGTAAGTTGGTCCAGATGTTATTAATAGTGCTGCCAACTCATGAAAAAAATAACTAGAGCGAAATTTTAATCCCGCGAAGTTTGACAAATAAATTCACCTTACTTTTTGCCCACAGTAGTATTATTTTTGAAAATCGAATTTGATACTTGGAAATTTTAACTAAAAACACCATTTCGGCGTTTTTAGAAGTATAATTATAAAAATAATTTTTTTTATGATGTCGCAATCCTCACGAACAAAATCGTTAAAATCAGTCGTGGACTTTGCAACTTTTTTTGGAACTTTCTCCGCTATTATCACAGCTCCAACGAAAGCACACCTAAGAGAAGATCTAACCTCAACTATGTAATTTATATTCTAAACTCCTGAAAGCAATAATCTTCCCAAAACTATTTTGAACCAAATCAAATAGGGAACCTACAGCGTCCAACTCCTAATCTGTGAGTTGTTAAGAATAATTTAGGGACATTTCATGCATTTTATCAACACGCGACTCACACGACTTCTAGTTAATCATAAAATCGGCAGGAGTGCCGGGAGACCAGTAGAAAATTCCTTAAAAAATGTACCAACAAAGAGAATTCAACGAATTTTGCAACATTCGTGCTGATCACCTTACTCGACGATCGCTAAACGACAGCTACAACAACAACTTCAAGGTAAGGGTGCCATGCCAGCACCCATGCAAGGGCCAAAGACGCGGCGGGTGATCTTTGTGCATAAGTAAGTGTGTGTGTATGGGCAGTTTGTGATTTGTTCGGTCAACGCTCGTGTAACGGGCGCAGTGGGATGTGCGACCACGCGCTGTGAGCTTGGCTGTAGGTGACGTTGTTGCTGACGTGCGTCTCGCTGCACACTCCCTACGCATCTTTTGGGATACACAAAAACGATACAGTCTAAATATCGCGATTACCCATCCATGCGCGTATGCATGTATGTATGTGTGTATGTGTATAGGTAGGTTGTCAATATCATTGATTGCCAGCACCCTAAAGTACGTGGCTGAGGTTTAGTGTTGCCAGGAGACTGGACGAATAGTAGCACATTCTGTGGCTACCCACGGCGTAAGCCAACAAGCCAGTGAGTTGCCTTCGACATTGTAAATTTCGGCTGCCCGAAAATGCGAGTAAAACTTCAGTGACAGCAGCAGCAGCAGCATCAACAACAACAGCAACGATGTAACATCGCCGCTGGTTACCGAAAAGTTTATTGCTATGATTGTTGTTGTAGCATGTTTATTTCGGACGACTTTTAGCAGTTAATTCGAGGACGCCTCACAGCAGGTGGCCGAGGCACAAAACACCTCATTAACATGAACTATGTGCGTATGTATGTAAGTGCATACAGATGTATGTGTCGGGCGTCCAAATGTACTCATTCGTTCATGCCTTTCAACTGTCGTACGGAATAGCCGTGCATTAGGGTGGCACTTAAATGCAGGAAGAAACTGTTTACATCCGATTTCCTAAGCCTCAACCCCTACATCGATACTACAGGGTGGCGCAAAACTAATCACCTTATCGAAAAACTTATAAATAAAATAAATAATTGGCGCGTACACTTCTGTAAGGTGTTTGGCCGAGCTCCTCCTCCTATTTGTGGTGTGCGTCTTGACGTTATTTCACAAATGGAGGGACCTACAGTTTTAGCCAACTTCGAATGGCAAGTGAGCTTTTATGAGGCGCTTTTTCATGACAGAAACACACTCGGTGGTTTGAAATTGCCTGCCGAAGGGCGACCGCTACCAGAAAAAAACGTTTACTGATGCTTTCCATTTCAATTCAACCGGGCTATTCGGGTCATGTTCTTCGATTTCGATGTAACTCAAATATGTTGCTCTCTGGTCAAAATAATGAGACACGTATTTTTTTGTTCGCCCGAAAAAAATTTTTTTCAAGAGTTATCGGCAATTTTGTTTTTCGGCGCAAAGTCGATTTTTTTTAATTATATAAGAAAATTTTTTTTTTAAATGCCCATAACTTAGTCAAAAATGCAATTGTTTCTACATGGAGTCGCTCGTGTAAGTAATTACGATCATTTTGAACACAGAATTATTAAAATCGGTTCATTTTTGACTAAGTTATCATCTACTATCATTTTGCATGGAGATTCGAACATACGCACTTCCGAATGGTACTCACGCACCATTCGGGCTCGGCGCCCGCCACAAACGGCGTCGTACGTCAATCACATTTGTCACTCGTTAGCTGGACAGCTGTTGTATAAAAACTCACATGCAATGGAGCGCGTAAATGTCAAAATAAAGAGTTCCACTCAAAATAATATCTTATTCACACACAAAATTGGATACTTGATTTTGCACCACCTCTTACTATGGACGAAGATATCTCATATACATTTTGATGCCTATTGCAGACGGTTGCGGCATGTCGCGCAGAGATCAACTTCCAATTATTCATTAAAGGTTAAATGTAAATGTATCTATTTTTTAATCTAATACCCAAACTCCTGGCGGGTTATCAACACCCCCTGACTGATTTTAAAGGCAAACTCCACAACTTATTCCTCAGGAAAGCGCAGAAGAGATGGAGCGCCATTTTTTCGTGTGCAAATTCGAAAACCCTTTGTCCCAGTGCAATAGACGCAGGATTCAGGACCCAGAAAGTTCTGGGAATTCCACACCATACAATTCCCAAAGTTTTAGCTATGCTTACCGGTCATTGGACGATCGGCACACACCTAGAAAAGCTAGGTTTACCAGGTTTACCTTTTAATTCCCATTACAGAAGCTGTGACGACCTTTCAGAGCAGGAGTCTTTCAGTATTCTCTCTGTAAATGTCCGTGTTTGGTAGCTAGACGATTATGGGCGCTCATTTCTTCGACAGCCTGGGCCAGTGCGCCAACTTAAACCCCATCAACTTTCTCCATTACATCAACAGCTCTGGTTGGCTGAAGATATCTGCTGATTGGAGACCTAAAAACGTTGTCAAAATAGTGCTTTACAGCTACTTGGGTGTGCCAAAGTGGTACTTCAACCATTTCACCTACCTGCCCAAACTCGAGACTACTGTCGCCATACAAATTTTGGTGCCAATCTGTCATTTAGTTTTGATTTTTTGTATCTCCATAAAGGCCGAAACGTCCCCAATCGAAACCAAAATTTAGTAGTGACATTTTTGACGATAATATTACCGCCTGAAGGGGTGCGGCCCAAAGAGTTCGCGCATTTGATATTTTTTACGGACCACACCCTAATATATTATATATGTGTACTTTGCTCATATGACTAGCATAAATTTAAAGGTAAACCACACGTTGCTGCTGCCGTTGCCTCCGCCACTGTGTTGAGCATATAATAGGGTACATCAACGGGGGGGTGCTCAGTAGCGACAGAGTAAGCAGCGGAGATGCATGCACACAGGCTCACGCATCAAATATCCTCATGTCAGTTGTATTTCCATTTAGCGAACGTTTAGCATAAACAAAAGCGCTGGAAAAGTGGAAAAGCGTGTGCGCCGCTGGACGCTCAACTCGCTGAGGGGGCGCACATACAAAGCGTATCGAATGTCCTGACACACGCACGGACTCAACTCAACCAGTCTTATAGTCAAATGTACATGGAAATCTACAAGCGAGTGCAAGGAGGTTGCACAAGAGCGATGAGGCGAGGTGCAGGCGCACTTTGCTGGGGGTGTTCAAGGCGTGAATAATTACTTTTGATAAGTCAATTTAGTGCACGACCAAACAAACGTACCCATATATGTATGTATGTGTTTATATAAATGTGTGTATATTGGGCGAATTAGACACGCTGGACAAATAGACGTAGACGACGATGGCGGTCGTGCGTGCGCTCCTAAAAAGGTTTATTGTCCTGCAGGCTTCGCTCGTTTTTTCACATTGCGATATTATTATCGGCTTACAATAGGACGCGTGTAAGATTTTATTTACATTTTAAGGTGCTAATTGTTCGCGCAGTCGGCTTCCATTCAAGGATGACGTTTTCAAATGCATCAACTACTCGTAATAAATAAATTTTTGTAATTTCGATGACACTATTGGTTTTTTCACCAATACCCTATCAGCAATTTCTTTTCTTCATCTTTGTATTACTTTATAGCATCCTGCAACCGACTCCAGTTTCTTTCTTTCCTCTTCCTTCGAGACATCAGTGTGTCTGCCCTTACCAGTATTAATTCGTACCCCTACGATTTCTTCTCTTACACAGCCTGTATATTTTTTGCAAATTGTTTCACAACTCCTGTAAAACTTTTTACTTTTTATCCAGAACTTTTCTGGGTGTGCAAAGTGCAAGTTTCAAGTATCTTCAAAATACCGCTGATTTTTGCTAATTTTTTTTCCGCTAAGGTGTCGCGTATGTTCTTCCTTACAAAATGAATACACCATTATTTATAGCTGGTTTAATTTTTTAAATTGCTAAACTGTGTTTCAATATGAGGGCATCCTGAAAGGTTGCAGAGCAAGCAGCCGCATCTGGCCAATTGTAGTCAGAAGAAAGGTTTATACGCTCAGCCCAACCCAGCTCTAACTTAAGATTAACAAGGGAACTGGGTTTGAATGAGGTAATGAGGTACTGTGATGAGTAGAGAGCACAAAAGACCATAAAGTCAAAGTACAAAACTCAAATCTAATCTATCTATCTAAGCAGCCACATCTGTTCTTCAGTCTGTTTAGCAAATCTAAGGAACCCAAGAGTTCAGCAACGACCAACTGACTACCTCGATTGGAAGCCAAAATAGACGATCTGAAAGAGATCAACATCGGGCAGCTAACGACAAGAATGAAAGACATGGAGAGCGATTATTGCAAAGTACTTTACGTAGAAGCAAACTAATGCATTTCTGGACAGATATAACTGAATGTCACTGATATTTGATATTAATTGAACAAACATAACGCAACTTTTCCTACACTTTTTTACCACCTGAAAGCATTTCATATTGTTGGTCAAAGTCTAATGTGTCTACAACTTAACGATGTGTTCAATTTCTCATCTTTAGCGTTAAAACTAGGAAAGCCGTAGCTTTCTGACAGGTAACAAGCAGGATGCGTTGATAATTCTTCGCCTCGTTTTCTCTCTGTGGTTAGAGGTTCTGTGATTTGTTTTAGATGTTAATGAACTACCTAAAGTACTCAAACACTCTAACATTCATGTTAAATAATGATTTATGGCTTTTCAACGAGTGGGCAAGTCATACGAATGTTACCTTCTATATTTTGGGCCGGATAAGAAACCACGTAAAATAATATTGAAAATGGCTTTATTGTTCTTGAAAATATTTTCCTTGGAAGTCAATATACTTCTGCACTTTCTAGAACCAGTTTTCAAATCACTTTTCCAGCTCAAGACAAGCTGTTAAGGCTTCAACAGCTACTTCAGGCATTGAAAAACGTTGAGTGTGTATTTTATTTGTAATGTTCGGGAACAAAAAGAAATAATTAGGTAACAAAACAGGGCTTTAAGGCAGATGACTCATTAATTCGATCTTTTGAGTGTTCAAAAACTCACGACATGAGTACTTTTTTGAGAAATTGTCAAATTTTGCAGTATCCAACGCGAACAAATCCTCTTGGCAAACATATCATCGTGTGTGTGGTGCTTCAACGCCAAAAGTCGCCATTCTTGGTTCACTCGAGCTTTATGAGACGGTGCCGAGCCCTGTTGAAACATCCTTTGTCTGCCACCGAAATGTTTGTCTACCCACGGCCTCAAAACAATACTTTCCCGATAATATTTCGCATTTACCTTGACGCGAAGCTCAATGAAAACGATAGGAGATCGCCCATCTGCGGTTACAGCGGCCCAAACCATTGCCTGTGGCGAATGCTGCCTCCTGGTTGCCAAGCGTCGGTCAAATAAACTCTATCGTCTTGGGAGTTTACGAATTGGTCAATTTGAAAACTTTCTCTTTACCACTTTCGGCAAGTGAAGCAACTCCTTCGTCCTCTCAAGTCTGACTTTTTGCTGCTTTGGTGTGAGTTCATACGCCTTTTGGCTCTTGTAAGGCTTGACTTTGAGGTTTGAATTGATTTTTCAGTATACGGCGGATGCTAAGGTCAGATATTTCCAGTTCTTTTGCCATTTGATTGGCACTTTGTCGAGGATTTCGCTCAAGACGTTTCTTCACTTTGGTTTCAAGTTGGTTACACTTCGAGTGCTGGACCCTTTGATTGATAATAAAGGACACCCAACAATGCACTAAACCTTAAAATTGCGGTGTGAATTCTTTGTATGATTTGTTTTTTTTTTTTTTTTTGTTTTTGCATTACAATTAAATGAGTTGACACTTTTTCGCATTTTATGTTGATAAATGAACTTAAACCAAATAAATGAATAAAATATCTGCACACTCTGTTTTTGTATTTTCGCAAAATATTGTTAAAAATTTAGAACACTTTACAGAAAAATTCAATCTGTGTCAAATAAGGTGTGAGTGGCTGAACATTCGAGGAATGACGACTAGCTAAAAATAATAAATCCACCCTCGTATGTCTCCAAATGCCACGCCTCCACTTCTTTGTTTCTTTAGCAGAAGATCTTTTTGCTGGTGCGCCATGAAAGCAGGCTTGTTGGAGCTGGAGGTGAAATATGATGTTCCTCCCTTCCAAACAGGTAACAAAAAGCTTCCCCATATTCGTCGTGTCAACCTCTTCGTTAAAAAAAAATGCAAGCTCGGCAAATTCTTTTAAACTGAACTGATGCAGCGCTTACCTTTACTCAGTACAGTTTCAAAATCGCTGTTTAATAGAAAATTTTAAAAATTATCCTCTGTTCTTTTACAGCGCCAAACCCCACAATCAGCTAAAGTTCCGCATACTCACATCTGTGTATGTGTGTGTGTGTTTTACAAGCAGTTAAATACATATCAAACCATTTAGTGCACAAAACCAACAAATTGAAATGGATGGGTATGGTTTCTGTGTGTGCCTGTTAATCTCTTAATTTTTCAATTGCACACTGACATCGTCTCAGTTGCAAATTAATTTCCATAAATGCCCGCCTCTAAGCAGGCTACACCGGACGCGCGAACGAGCGAATGGCTGAGCGCAATGTAAAACGCTATGTTTACATAATTAATTAAAAACGCAACACAAAGGCGCAAAAGGACACACGTGAAATCGAAAAAAGGATACATGCAAACACTCGTATCTATAACTTCTGGTTGTATATATATATGTGTGTGTGTGTCTGCCACGGAGTACCTTTCCGCTTACGTGCGTAAGAGTACAAGGCCAAAAATAAAGGGGTGCGAGGCTTATACGGAAAACAACATGCGAAAATGAAATGAGCTGAAATTAAATAAGTTAAATGAAATGACAACGGCGACAATAAGGAATCGAATGACGCGCATTCCACACAACAAATAAAGTATTTTCACGGACGTTAAGTCAGCGAAAAAGGCACAAATGTGCGTCTGCATTGCAGTGGGAAGGGGCAAAGCGAAAGGTACCAAAAGGGTTACGCTTGGCAGTGATTTACGCATATCCATATAAAACTATAAGCACACATAGATGTGCGTATGTGTGTATGTGTGCATAAACGGGTATATTTGTGCGATTGCAGCTCTGCGGCCCATTCTCGACAGATTTTGGTGGTAATAAACTCATAACCGCCGAGTGGATAACACAAAGGAACGACAAAGCACAAACGTGGCGGTCGGTGCTAGTGGCACAAGTGACATTACAAGCACACACACACACGCATTTACAACTATTTGCGCGCCCATTGAAAGCACCGTTATATGCGAATTAATAGCAATACGAGTCGTAAAACGAAGATGTCGCCACATGTAGCTCTTGCGTTGCCGTCAAAGGGTTAACTGTCGCAACATATGTTGGTGTGTGTGTGTGTGTGAGAGAGTGTGCGTGTTTGGGTTTTGTGTGTGCGCGCACGCTTGCATTAGCTTTGTGGTACGCCCCAAAACTGGGCGGTTGCTCTAAAACATTTATCAAATATTTTAATGTTCGTCAGTGCACTGCTGGTAATCAAGTTAGTGCCATCGACTGGATGCGAGCGTTGGGCGGAACCGGTCAAACGGGTTGGCGTGATATGTAATTTTACTGCCCGTAGAAGTGGTTATGAGCTCCCGCAGCAAATGGCTATTTAAGTAAGCGCTTTCGTATGTCGAGATACTTTTCTTTTTTGATAAACCTACACCTAAGCAATACAAGTGAACAAAGCACACACACACATACAGTGAGAGGACTTAAGTCTGCCTACAGCAGCACATTTTCTTGATTCCCAGAAGGTATACAATAATTGAAGAAACTGTTGATTTAGTTTTGATGCGGAATTCATATTTATTCATAAATTTAGAAAAATTAATTACACTGTGCGACAGTGATTTTATATTTTTATGGAGACCTAGTACAACTGGTAGGTATAGTAAAACTAAGAAAAATGGTATAGAAGAAATTTCCAATACACCCCCAAAATCTCATTTTATGGCCATAAAACCGTTTTTCAGTAGGTTCATGTGAAGAATAACTCCTAACTTTGCCAATTTCCATCCGATTTCGAATTTGCTTTTTTAGTTCGAAAGAACAAAAACAAGCCTTTTTGACAGTGTGATGACAATTTTTCTGAAATGACAACTGACGAGACTGTAGACGGAAGTATTTGGATTTTTTTAATTTTTTCTCTATTTTTTCAACTTTGACATAATTTTTACGATATTATCCGATATTGAGGATTTTTTTTAGTACCCTACTGTTATTTTAAATTTAATTTTGCGTCGAATGAGCTATATTTGACTGTAACTGAATTAAAATTAATAGAGTTGTGTGAGTTTTAAGATTTTATTTTTTTTTTTACTTATTTGGTATGTAGGTATAGCTTACGCTAAATGGGAATAAGGACGTGTTTTGATGCGTTATTATAGATACGTACTATTTATGGGAGTGTATATGTATACATAAGAGTACACTGTACTGCATACAACAGAACTGGTTAGAACTTACGAAAATATCTGACATATTATAGCACTTTTTTTTTCAATAAAAATATGAAAAAGCTCCCAAGTGTACCAAAGTTCACACTGTACATTGATTAACAAAAGAAGCTTGTTATTATAAGTTAACCTTATTAAAACGTCAAAGTTTTGTTGTTTGTTTCATTGAAAATCAAGAGGTATAAATCAAAACGTTGCCAGAAAAGTCGAATTTCTCAATATTCTCCGATGATGTGGCATCATAAACCAGATGATTGTTATTTTTATAAAACGGACGTAAACGGTCATCATTATAGAGCTCGAAAGTACATAAAGTATGCTGATGTTGCAACTGTTAAGAACCCCGTAGTCTTGGACGATATGATTGACTCAACTGCAGGAACTGAAGAAAGTTCAACTCATTGCTGATGATGATCAAACTGATAACAATAAACCTGATGATGAAGAGTACTTTCCGTCTGGTTCTAAGTCTTCAGAACGACACATTGTATCAAATTCAGATTTTCAGGATATTTCTCGTGATTTACTTCTATCGGGAAGATAATCTGAAACGCTCGCTTCTCGATTTAAATAATGGAATTTAGTTGATGACGACTTCAGATGAATGATGATGATCGAATTTCTTACAGAGAAGTATTCAAAACTGTTGAAGAGAATGACAAATGTACCGTACCATACTAAACTCCAAAGGGCCGTTTCCAATCCATTTCTAAGTTTGGAACCGGTTCCGTGGTATACTGCACCGTACCGCACCGTACCATACCGTACAGTGCTGCACTGCACAATACTCCAATAAATATTATGTGTTTATAATGACACTTGTTATCATTTTCATGCTTCGATGCCTACATACCAAATTAGTAAAAAAAATAAAATAAAATCTTAAAACTCACACAACTCTATTAATTTTAATTCAATTACAGTCAAATATAGCTCATTCGACGCAAAATTAAATTTACTATAACAGTAGGGTACTAAAAAAAATCCTCAATATCGGATAATATCGTAAAAATTATGTCAAAGTTGAAAAAATAGAGAAAAAATAAAAAAATTCCAAATACTTCCGCCTACAGTCTCGTCAGTTGACATTTCGGAAAAATTGTCAACACACTGTCAAAAAGGCTTGTTTTTGTTCTTTCGAACTAAAAAAACAAATTCGAAATCGGATGGAAATTGGCGAAGTTGGGAGTGATTCTTCACATCAACCTACTGAAAAACGGTTTTATGGCCATAAAATGAGATTTTGGGGGTGTATTGGAAATTTCTCCTATACCATTTTGTTTAGTTTTTCTATAGCCACAAGTTGTGCTAGGTCTCCATAAAAGTATATTTTTTTTTTTTTTTTGTCGCACAGTGTTATTTCACTTGTTTTATAACAAAAAAATTAACAGAACAACAAAAAAGCGCTATGACAAAAATCTGCATAGAGTTCAACTTAAAAACAACAAATTTATTAATTTTAAAATTAGTTTCTTTGAATACTTTTACAAGGTGAAGTCCCAAATAAACAAGGTCAGGTTAGGTTGAAGCGGTTGTCCTGTGGGACACACTCAGGCCCATAGCCCAGTCCTAAAACAAGTGTGTGCTTTTCAAAATTTTAAAATATCTCTGATTTCTATAGAACTGAGGTCTTCTAACTCATTAAAAAATTGTCTACCCAGAATAGTACACTTGTATCTGGATAGAGCAGGGCAGTGGCACAGTAGCTGCGAGATTGTCTCTTCCTCGTCCTCATCTAGACAACTTCTACAGAAGTCATGTGTTTGCACACCCATCCTTTGGGCGTGTCTACCTATTAGGCAGTGCCCCGTTATGACTGAGATCAGTGTGCTAAGACTGTGTTTATTGTGGCTTAGCAGAAGTTCTGTGCGTTTAGCATTTAGAGTCGGCCACAGTTGACGGGCGATTTTGCTTTCTTTACAATTTCTTCAAGGATGAGTAGCTTACATGTTTTTAAGGGTATCTCTATGTCATTATCTATGTTCATTCATCGGCTCTACAGTTACCCTCAATGTCGCGATGGCCAGGAACCCATCTTACCTTTAGGTGAAACGACTCAGCCATCTCGTTAAGAGATGTGCGGCATTTCATGGCTACCTTGGAGGTTGTCGATTGTTTTGTGAGGGATTTTATCGCCGCTTGGCTATCAGTGAAAATGTAGATATCATTTCCGGATATCGCATCACAAGACTGAGCTAAAATAGAAACGACAGGAGCCTTGTTCTAATAACTTCGAGTTTATTTATTCAAAATAGTCTCCTCTGGCCTCGATACACTGTTTTTAGCGATTTAAAAGCTTTTCGAAAGAGTATTTCAGGTCATTAATCGGAAAGTCCTTCAGGATGTCGGTACAAGCCTTTCGGACGGCCTCCACGGACGCAAAACGTTTTCCTTGGCCAAATGCAAAATTCCGAATAGGTAGAAGTCACAGGAAGTCATATCAGGCGAATACGGTGACCGATTCAGGGTTAAAATGCGATTCCTAGTCAAAAAATCAGTCACAAGAGTGCATCGAAGAGATGGTGCATTATCATGCAATAAGAGGCAGCTTCCTCCTTTGCGGTATTCAGGGCGAATTCGACGAAATTCCAATGCGATGCAACAGACGCTTCAAAACGCCAAGATAGAAAATTGCATTCACAGTTTGGCCCGTTGGCACGAACTCCTTGTGGACGATTCCCTTGAAATCATAAAACCAAATGAGCATCGACTTGATTTTTGACATCTCCAAACACGATGTTTTGGGTGGTGGCTCGTCTGAGGCCTTCCATTCGGCACTTTGACTCTTAGTTTCATGTTCATGTTGGTAACACCACGTTTCATCACCAGTTACAATGTTGTTTCGTCTCTTTAATGAGGTCTTTCGAATGTTAAGTTCTGAGCAATTTTTGGCCCTCAGTTAACTTGTGCAAAATGAAACGTGCACAGACCTTTCGTAAGCCCAAATGATCATTTAAAATGTGATAAATCGATGTTTTGGAGATATTCAACTGCGATTCTATGAATTTCAACGATGATTCCGGTTCATTTTTGATAAATTTACGAACAATTTCGATGGAGTTTTCGGTGATTACTGATTTTTGGACATACGAGCCGCCATTCATTGCCATTTGTGTTCTCACAACCATCTCTGAAACGTGTAAACCACTCATGAACTCTGGAAAATTTGATATTAGCTCTTTGTTCGAAACTCATTTTTGTACAAATGACACAAACATACTGACACTTTAGACGCAATAACTTCGCTTCCACTGAACTAAATGTCAGCTAGGGATGTAACTTCCAACGCATTAACTCATTAAAAGGATGACACGATCAAAAACATTTTTATGTCGCCAGTCTTGTTCATTTTGGACTTCACCTTGTAGTATTTAGTAGGCCCACCAGCGTAATCAATCACTGCTTGAAAGCGTGGTGACGTAGATCCCGCTAATTTCTTTTTTTTTTTTTTGTTTGTTTCGTGAGTTAAGGTTGAAAATGCTTTCGCACATACAGCGATTAAATTAAATTATTTGCGGGTCAGTACGCGGAGAGGGGGAGAACTTTTGTTTTTCCTGTGTAACGAGTCGTTAATCCAAAGCTTTTGAAAGTACCAATCAACAATGGGCGCAAAACGCTCAAGTCTTGGGCCTCAGGAGGATAGGCGAGTCTCATTAGAAATCTCTTAAAACTAAAACTAAAACCAGATTTCGAATGAATTATAGCATATCTATGTAACATAAATTAGACAAAGTAGGTTCCAGTTAATCACACCAACCAAATACCAGTATTTCGTTGTTGAGTTTATTTTACATATTTCACGTCCATTTGTGACGGGAAGGTGTCACAAGTTAATGCTGCCAGAGCATGACGCAGGAAAAATCTTCTTTGGTTAAGAACAAATATTTTTAGTTTCGCAGAGTTATTTCACACACTCACTCGCTCAACTGCACTCACTCAGTATTGCCATATTGCCTTTAACTCCCTCGCAATGTAAGTCAAAGGCATAGAAAGTCACTTTGACCTTGTCGCATACTTTCACGCATACCAAAATACCGCAGAAAATTGCCCGAAAATGCATACAAAGCATTCCGCCGCACTCCGAACCTTAGCGCGCGAACAATGCCTACGAAAGAGCACGACCGGCGCGAGGCAACCGTCACACATTCTCACACATACACGCCTGGAAATGCGTGTCTCTGATGCTTTTGTGATGCGCTCGCAATGCATTGACAAAATGTATAGTGTCCAGCAAGAGGCTTCGGTTAAGTTAGTGGAATTGAAAAGGCTACGTGAAAAGGCATTCTTTCGCTTTTCCATTCAGCACTCACTCATACAAGCAAACAGGCAAACAATTCTATCTCTTTGTGTACGCCCGCCCTTTAACGTCATCCAATAAAATGTCCCGCCGCGTAGTTTTCAACAAAATGCATAAATACAAATTTCCGTTAACTTGTCGTCACCGATTCGTATTCACAATGATTCAACTGGATCAACTTTTGTTGATTACCGGCGGCTGGCGAGTTATGTATGAGCCATTGCTAATTTGTGGCATAAATTGGTGCAATTTTGTGTAATACTTTTACTGCTAGCAGCTTAGCACTTTCGCAGAATGCAGAGCGGAGAATGGAGAACGGAACGGATGCGTATTGTTGTTATAGAGTGCGAGGGAAATTCAGGGTCAAATCAATTAAAGTTATACGAGTATGCAAATACTTAGATGCGTAGATGCTTGCAAGAGGTAATGCTTATTGGAATTTGTTACCTGTATTTAGGAGTATTGAATATTAGTAAGCATATACTGCATACTTATGTACGCACACATACATGTACATATGTATATATGTGTATATTATATAATGAGAAAAGGGAAAGTGTTCTAAAGGAGAGAAGTGCAGTACCACACATTTCCTGACTGCTTCCAAACTAGTCCAATATGGATTGTAACTAGTCCAATATGGATTGCAACCGAGTTCAGTAAATTTAATGAAGTTACAAGGTGGCTCAAAATTAATTATCCAGTTTTATTTTTGAATAATTTTTGCACTAAATAAAAAAAATTATTTTAGGTAATGGAAATCTTCATTTTGTCCTTTAGGCACTTCATTGCTTTTCTGTTTTCATACTGCAGCTATCTCGTTCACAAGTGCCACCTTGTATGACTTTTGAATTTTAAAACATTATGCTTCATTAAACTTATATTGGGTAGTCGAAAAAGACTTTTCGTATTTCTAATCAAACTTCAACTAATTTTTTTTTTATATTTATAATGAACTTTATTAAACCAAATATGTACCATTTTGGTCGACTACCTTTTGCCATTTTTCTTCTAGAGACATTATTCCATCAGTGTAAAACTTTTGTGGTTTCTCGGCGAAAAACTGCGGCAAGTAATTTTCGCAGGCTTCTCTTGAAGCCAACTTTACTCCATTAAGGGAGTTCTGCATTGACCGAAACAATTGGTAGTCCGATGGTCCAAGGTTAGGGCTATATGGTAGATGCATCAAAACTTCTCAGCCAAGCTCTCCCAGTTTTTGCCGAGCCATCCAAGATGTGTGTGGCCTAGCGTTGTCCTGATGGAAGACGACACCCTTTCAGCTGATCAGTTCTGGCCGTTTTTTTTCGATTGCTTGCTTCAATCTCATCAGTTGTTGACAGTAGAGTGTGGAATCAATCGTTCGAGCAGGCTGGAGCAGCTAATAGTGGATGATTCCTTTTCAATCCCACCAAACACACAGCATAACCTTTCGAGGCGTCAATCCTGGCTTTGCGACCATTTGTTGAGTTTCACCACCCTTGCACCATGATCTTTTTCGCACATTATTGTCGTATTTGATCCACTTTTCGTCTCCTGTTACCATTCGCTTCAGAAATGGCTCGATTTCATTTCGTTTCAGCAAAGAATCGCAGATGTTAATTCGGTCCATTAAATTTTTCACAGACAATTCATGTGGTACCCAAACATCGAGCTTCTTTTTGTAAGTGCCTTTTTTGTTGAGTGCCTTGGCGATGTCATGGCAGCTTATGTGATGGTCCTGGTCAATCTTTTTCATAATTTCATCGACTTTTTCAACGATAGGTCGACCGGAGCGAGGTGCATCTTTCACATCGAAATTTCCAGAACGGTGAAAAGTGTCAAATGAAATGCAGAAAGAACTTGCCGTTTAGGTGTGGTTCACATTCAACATCGGCAATTGAAATTTAACCACCCTTTATAATTTGTTTTTGTATAATTTTCGACTGTTTTATTTATTTTATATTAAATCGATTTTTATTATTACTTTGATTTTTTTGTTAGAAAAGACCCCTAGTAAAAATGTCCAAGAAATATAGCGTACAATTTCTTAACCCTTTAACTGCCTTCTTAACAGAAAACTTTACTTATTTTTTAAATAAATGGTCAAAAGGGCCCACTATGAGACACTATAATGGGTTCAAATATCTTACAAAAAAATTGCCACTGAAAATTTATTTCATCTGTCCGAACATAATATTTAGCTCAGATTGATACCTAGAAGCAACCTTGGCCAAAAATGTGAAAACTTAATAAGGCCACCAAAAAAATGTTTCTTCTGCACTCCACGCCGTGGTTCTGCAAGCGGATTTCTCGCCCATCGAAAAGAGTGTCGCACAGTATTATGAGGGTAATAGTACAATAGTTAAAATTTAATTGATCTAAGATCCGCAAGAAAAATAGTGAGAGTAGTAGACGGTGGTAGTCGTAATATCTTGAATTCCGCAAATTTTCACATATATGCGCAACAATTTTTACTTATTTAGAGTTAACTGTTAATTCCGCTCATAAAACATTAAATTGCATGAAAACCGAAATTTTCTACTTGTTTTCTTTCATGAACTTCCATGAGCTTCCACTCAAGCCAACAACAGCGAAGTTTATTTCAATCAAATTCTGAGTGTAAGTTTGAACGGATTATTTTGGCTTACAATTTCGATCACAGTTTTGTGACACACAATGCCATATTCCGGCATTTCTATACACTCGCATTTGCTATGAATGTCCGAGTGTTTGCCCAAATGCATGCGTGTGTGTGGGTGTGTACTCAGTTTTACCAATTCATCCATTCACGTCACGATTTTGTCACGAATTTTATTTGCAGATTTGTTTCAAACAGGCAGCTTAGAGTACATAGATTGAGTTGTTGTTGTTATTGTTTTTACTACCGCCACTGCATTTGGCATTTGATCAACCGTTTTGTTTAGCATTTCTCAGGTGTATTTTGATTTTTTGATTTGATTGACTGACGATTGCCTGGGAATTGATTGGGTAAATGGATCTATGGCGCTTAAGCTACCCACCGGAATTGTGATTGCAGTTTGCCGCTTTTGAATACCTTTTTGCTGCATTCATGCCAATACTGCGTTAGTATGCAATTTCGTATTGGTATTAGTGTATATTTACACGCTTCGAATATGCAATTATTACCAGGATTATGGAGGACGTTGAGTTATTTATGGAACTGATTTAAGTGGAGTTGTTTAATTGACTAGATTTCATTGGTGGTATTAAGAATTCAGAAATATTTAGATGCGGCTTGGACAATAAGTGCAAGCCAAATGACGTGCAAATGAAAAGCAGCAATGAGTGAGTGGGTATACACACATACATACATACAGACATACGTGCATGCATGGGCATAATAAGAATCGAATAAGTAGCAAGAAAATGAAAAAGAGGCACAGACGGCTAATATTCACAAGTTACCTTACCCTTAGCCGTATTAAAGCTGAGTGTTGACGCAAGATCCAGAAAGTTTCCGGTCGTGGCCGCATAAAGGCGAGACTGCGGAGAGGAATATGGGCAGAAGCCTCTAGTTTCTAAGAAAAAAACACCTGGTTTGCACTTGAAGGGCCATTTTTGGCAAAAAGTTTAGTTTATAGATGCGTCATATTTAATATATTAGGTGCGCAACTAGGTTCTCGCTGTTTTTTTTTTTTGATGAAAATACAACTTTATTCTCAAAATCTGGTTACAACTGAATCATTGAAAGTATTGCCCATCGCTGGCTATTACTTTTCCCATCTTTCTGGTAGATCTCGTATACCGTCGCGGTAAAACTGTTCATCTTTTGAGGCTATCCACGGATCAAGCCATTTTTTGATGTCTTCATATGAATGGAACTTCTGCATAGTCAGCCAGACCACGTGCCATCGATCGGAACAGGTGACAATCGGACGGCGCAATATCTGGAGAATATGGCGGGTGGGGTAGGATTTCCCATTTCAGTGCTCCCAGGTGAGTTTTAACGGGTTTGGCAACGTGAGGCCGAGCGTTGTAATGCTGTAGAATCACTTTTTCAAGCCTATCCGCGTAATGCGGCCGCTTCTCGCGCAGTGCTCGGCTCAATTGCATCAATTAAAGTCGATACCGATTCCCAGTGATGGTTTCGCTTGGTTTGAACAGTTCATAATAAATAACACCAACTTGGTCGCACCAAATACACAGCCTAACCTTCGTAGCGTGAATAATCAGCCGAGTCGACGACGTAGAAGCATGACCGGGCAGTCCCCATGACTTTATTTTCTTTGGATTGCTGTAATGAATCTATTTTTCATCACCCGATGCGATGAAGGAGACCCTTCCTTTTTTGCCGCTGAAGCAGTTTTTCATAGGCGAAAAAACGACGTTCAACATCCCTTGGTTTTAACTCATAAGGAACTCAAGTTCCCTATTTCTGAATCATTCCCAAAGCATGCAATCGCTTGAAAATGGATTGGCGGCTAACTCCTAATACTGAAGCAAGCTCTTCTTGCGCTTGATACGGATCCTCATTGAGCAATGCCTCCAATTCAGCGGACCTTCCTTCACGCGGACGGTCGTCAACATTAAAATCACCGTCTTTGAAGCAACGGAACCAATCTCAGCACGTTCTTTCACTTAAAGCAGCATCTTCATAAACTTTTTGTAGCTCTCGATGCGCTTCAACCGCCGTTTTTTCGTTTTTTTTTCGAATGAAAGAGGAAAATCAACACTTCCCGAAAAATGACGATTATTCGGCACAAAATCAGACATTTTCACGAAACCAAAAGTAAATGATACGAAAACAAAATCACTAATGTGTCGAAGCTGTGTGTTTACCAAGAGTCGGAGGTTGGTTTATGACGTTTAGGTTATGTTAGAATCGACGGGCACACACTGCTGGCGGCATCTATTTACAAACAGCGGGAATTTAGTTGCGCACCGATTGAAGAACAAATGTTTGGAGCAAAAAAAATACTGCATTTATTCCCAGGAATTTCGAATCAACTGTCAAGCATGGAAGAAACGACATACGAACTGTGGTCATATCTGATGCCAAAAGAAAAGCTGGTAGCCGAGTGACGTGGAGGCGAATTGTAACAGAAGCAATGGTTCACACAGAACTGTGATGCTATGAAGATGATGATGCCAAGCATAGTGGCGGCAAGGTAATAGTTTGGGGAGCTGTAGTGGCATCTGGAGTTGAAAAAATGCCATTAATTGGAGGTAGCAAAAATCGTTATAAATACAAATCTTTACTGGAACGAAATTTGAAACTTTCGGTGCATAATTTGGAGCTTGATGTCGGTTGGCTCTTTCAACAAGATAACTATCCAAAACACGCGACACACATTTTCAAGAATTGGCTGCGTTACTATGCACCAAAGCATTAAAAAGACGCGATCGCAAAGCACAGGTTTCTAACGCTGCTTTACTCGATGCGCTCACATCTCATTAAATCGCTCAAAATTTGCATGGATTTTTAACAATTTTTTTTTTGCATACGATGTCGAGAGTTTTCTTTAAAATTATAAGGGATAATCAGGAATTAATTTGCAGATGATAGATTAGTGAGTTCCTACTCTAAGTAGTTCGATTTTATACTGGAAGAGTTGAAGGAAGAAAATAATTGCTGAGGCAGCAATTGCCAATCATTCAACTACAAAAGCAACAAAGCGTAGCGCTGCAAATATTATTACGAGGATTTGCATGGATTTTCTTCGTTTGACAATCCTCCTTCGCCTAACATTTTCAATTTACAGAGAGTCCCTTAGTCACAAGTCGATATCATGTCTGCAATCGATTACAAAATCTTTCAATCAAACTCTTTGGTTCTATCTTAATGAAACACTCTAGTTTGAAGCCTTTATGCACTTGACGAGCTCCACATTGAGTTCTAGGGTAAGTAGAACTGCACCTGTAATGCTTTATCTTATGGAACCCGTAGCCGAGGTAGGTAGGTGAATTGGTTGAAGTGCCAGTCTGGTACTCCTCAAGTAGCACTAAAGCGCCGTTTTGATATCATTTTGAGACCTCCAACAGACAGAATCTACAGCCAGCCAGAGCTGTTAATATAATGAAGAAGATTGATGGCATTTAGGTTGACTCACTAGCCCAGGCTGTCGAAGAAAGGAGCACCCAGTGATCTTAATCGTCTAGCTGCAGCCCGGGCATTTATAGAGAAAGTACTTAATAGTTTCCTTCTCTGAAAGATCTCCACAGCTTCTGCAATGGGGGTTAAATGGTAACCTTAGCTTTTCAGCTACGAGTATGGGAATTGAATGGCGAGGAGTCCAAAGGTCTTCTTAAGTCCTCCGTGCATTGTACTGGGGCCAAACGGTTTTCGCAACACGGCATGAAGAAATGGAGCACCATCTTCTCTGCGCTTCCCTGAGAAATAAGGTCTCTGAGGCCAATTCAGTACCCTTCCTATCAAGCTCATCAGCAATTTCATTTCCGTTTATGTTCCTATATCCTGGAACCCAGATTAGAGAAATATTACCTCACACCCAAGAGACTTGATCTCCTCCTTATATGAGTTTAATAGTTTCGTTCTGCACCATGGCGTCGTCAGAGCCTTGATCGTGGCTTGACTATCGGAGAAAATGTTAAGATCTCCCTCCTAGCCTACTTAAATGAGATTTATTGTAAAAGGCAATGCACTATAACTCTGAAGAGATTTATAATACTTATTAGCATTTTTTTCCTATTTATATTGCGGTAACTATACTTTCGTAGGTGCTTGGTAATTTCCTCTAGTTTATAGTGCCCACCTTGCTAATGTCGGCGACTGAAGAATGGTTCATTGAAGATAATTTTCTACCCATAGGTGGCAGCTTCAACTTCTATTATTTAATCGCTGATGCCCTCTTTCAGAAACCCTACTGGCCAATGCGGTGCTTTTTTGAGTAAAGTGAGTGGAAGAATTCTGGCCGAATTCCGCGGTATGACATCTCGGGTCAGGGTTGGATTGGAAGCGATCGAGGGAACTACTGAAGCTTCATCATTGACTCAAGCCACCACTGCAGTAGCTGATTGAAGAATTCTTTGGTGTAATGTGTGGTCACTGCGCAAATTATTTTCGGTAGTTTCAAAGTTTTTTTAAGAATGATCTGTACTGTGAGTAGACTTTTTTTGATTGAAATTTTTGAAATTTCACCATATCGCTTTTTTTATTTTCTTTGCTGTGAGCCAAATTTCTTAAGTCAATTGATATTTCTTTTCGCAGAGCTATTTTAAATGCTTAAGTATCCAAAACACGACTGAGTTCAATATTAGTAAAACACCAAATATAGATGGATGAAGAGGAGATTCTCTAAGTATCCAATTAGCGCTTCCACACCATTTTGTTGCCACATTCTCGCTACCAACGACTATATCCAGTTCGTGCGATTGAGAAACCTTCTAGGATTGTTTTCGTCTATAACAGTGGCTTTCAAAGCGTTAAAAACCTCGCTTTCCATAGGCCATTTACTGAGGAAGTGGAAAATACAATATATAATTTAAGAGATATCCAGTATAGCCAGAGCTGCTTGCTCTCCTATGGAACAGTAGCCAGTTATTACTGCCGTGAATCTACAGGCATCCCTACGTTTCACATTTGTGAGTACTGATATTTGATTGTGGTTGTAGGTGGGCAACAACGTTCTGCTAATTTCGCAGGTTGTCTGATCCCTCCACCCAGAGGGCCCAGCACTCGAAGTCGAACTAATTAAAAAGGTCACACATTTAGATTGGAAAATTATTCAATTATTCAATGCAAAGTAAAAAATGTGTGAAAATAATACAAAATTAAGAATAAATTTACTTTTTCTCGATATGACCACCTTTTACCTTGACTATGGCCTTGAGACGGTGCAGAAACGAATCGCAAGCTGCACGAATGTGAATTGCAGGTATTTTGGCCAATGGTTTTTTCAGCGCCTCGATACTGGTGAATCTTTTAGCTTGGACTTTGCTCTCCAAAATGGCATAAAGAGAATAATCCATCGGATTCGCGTCTGGTGAATTTGAGAGCCATTGTGTGGACATTGTGAAGTTCGGAACGTTGTCTTTTAGCCATTCTTTGTTCACGTGAGCTTTGTGAGACGGTACTGAGTCCTATTGAAACGTCCATGGTCTGCCAGCGAAATGTTTGTCTACCCATGGCCTCAAAGCATTACTTTCCCGATAATATTTCGCATTTACCTTGACGCCAGGCACAATGAAAATGATTGGAGACCGCCCATCTGCGGTTACAGTGGTCCAAACCATTACCTGTGGCGAATGCTGCCTCCTGCTTGCCAAACGTCGGTCAAATGAACTCTATCGTTTTGGGAGTTTACGAATTGCTCAATTTGAAAAATTTTCTAGCCAGAAAACACAATGTTCGGAAATTGACCGTTTTCGGCCAAGCGAAGCCACTCTTTCGCTCTCTCAAGTCTGACTTGTTAATGTTTTGGTGTGAGATCAAGAGCCTTTTGGATCTTGTAAGGCTTGACTGTGAGACCATTTTTCAGTATGCGGTGGATGCTAAGGTGAGATATTTTCAGTTCTTTCGCCATTTGATTGACACTTCGTCGGGGGTAGGGGATTTCGCTCAAGTCGCTTCTTCACGTTTCGCGATGCTACCTGAATCATTGTGACGACTAATGGTTCGATAAAAAAAACCATTATTTATGGTACTTTAAGGTGCTCGAGCTTACAAACAATCGCTGGTTGTGATTTTGAAGCTAAATATTATGCAATCCCACTATTATGTTTGAAATCCATTACTGATTTTCGTTTTTCGCGTTTACTCTCAGCAAAATGTATCCGCGCGCTTGTAAACAATACTCTGGACTGTCATTTAGCGAACTAACAGGCAGCTTATGTCCGTGCATCAGCTGCGCGAGCGGTCTGAAGTTGGTTATACTTCGAGTTCCGGACCCTGTACAATCCGCGATTCGTAGATATTTTGAGAAAATTGCATTCTTGATTGCACTCAGTGGCGGGAATACCAATTCTGCAAGAATGTTACTTATGGCAGGTCCACCTCTCGCCAGTTCGTCTGCTTTTTCGTTTCCTTCAATCTTCCGATGACCCGGGATCCCATAACGTTTTCGCCCATAAGGCAATTTTTGCTTTGTTACACCAGTTTATAGGTTGTTGTAGCCGAACCTATTGGCTGAACTGCAGCTTGGCTTGGAAAGAATAGCGTTATTGCTCTTACAGGAGAGGTCTGCCGACTACTGAGTATTAAGTAGCTCTAAGTTCAAAACCTCCTGCGACATTTCTAGGTACTGTAAAGAAATCCTATAGTTTACTTATTTAAAAATTAAAAATTTAGTTGCGACTTTGCTATGCACTGGTATAATATTATATAAAATATAAAAACGCCCTTTCAGTGGTGCAATCGCAGTGTTTTTTTTTTTTTGTTTTCCTTCAATTAAAAATACCAGCGCAATTCTAAATAACTAGAGCAGGATTTTCGGATAGACGTATTAAGTGAATGTTTGAGTTTTTAGCAACTAGAAGCCAGTGCACTCAAGGTTTCATATTGATATGCATACACACACATACACACACACACATTTGCATGCATTTATATTGCAGATTACATGAATTTCCACATAAATTGAATGAACTACGCGTTCGAAAATGTTCACAGTGAATTTTTTAGAGTTAGCTAACGCACACATACATACTTATGTATGTACATATGTATATACAAGTACTTGTACCGATATAAATATTTAGTTGCAGAAATCCATATAGCATTGATTGAAGCGCATCAAAAATTCGTGCAAATACTCGCAGGCTGAACGACCTCACTGGGCTCGCCTGCTATAAAATGCATAAGCAACGGTAAAACAAAAGTTTACACACACACACAAATACGCTGCCTAGTACACCTACTCATAAACGAAAGTACATGCACACACACACATATATATGTATGTGTGGGTGCATTTATGTTGGCAAATTCACTGGCATGCATTCACGGGTGGGGCTATGGGGGCTCAAGCACCCCAAGACGATCAGCAGCAATTCAATGCGACCAGTTTACTTTGTAAGCAAATACACTCAGTAATTTTTTTATTTAGTTTTTTTAATTTTATTTAATAATTTTCAAATACAAAACTGGATGATTAATTTTGCGCCACCTGAAAATTCAAAAAATTTCATCAGTCAGTCATTTTTTTATTTAGTTTTTTGTTTTTAATTTTATTTAATAATTTTCAAATACAAAGCTGGATGATTAATTTTGCGCCAGCTGAAAATTCAAAAAATTTCATCACTCAAAGTCATTTTTTTATTTAGTTTTTTTTTTAATTTTATTTAATAATTTTCAAATACAAAACTGGATGATCAATTTTGCGCCACCTGAAAATTCAAAAAATTTCATCACTCAAAGTCATTTTTTTATTTAGTTTTTTTTTAATTTTATTTAATAATTTTCAAATACAAAACTGGATGATTAATTTTGCGCCACCAGAAACGTCAAAAAATTCCATCACTCAAAATCATTTTTTTATTTAATTTTTTTTTAATTTTATTTAATAATTTTCAAATACAAAACTCGATGATTAATTTTGCGCCACCTAAAAATTCAAAAAATTTCAGCGCTCAAAGCACACTTCAAAAAGAATTTCAATTGCAAATCAACAACAATCCGAGAGAATCTACTACCAAATATGGAACAACAATAGATGCTGTATTTGTGAGATATCTTGATAACATTTCATCCAATACTTTTGTAACGTACTTTAGTTATCATCGACCAATCGTCACAGTAATACCGGCAGAGAAAACATCGAATTTAATTATTACTGAAGTCACAGATGAAAATATTTAAATTGTGGCTTGATATTAATATCGAATTTTGATATCACATGTAAATAAATGTTTATTAAATAAAGTTACCATTTTCTGTAAGAAATTCGTAATGCTTCATTTTTTCATTAGGCTATATTTAATTCCTGTAATAATACCTATTATCTTTTATGCATATTACTTGTACACACACGATGTTTCACATCTGCCAGGCGTCCCATGACGGCTCACATTTTTTTATAATTCAATGTTTTCAAAATCCGCCATAATTGCTTTTTAGAAGTTGGCTATCATCTCGTGCGTGATTATTCTGCATTTTCATAAAAACGTCAAGTTTACAGCAAACGAAAATATTTCGAACTAAAAAAAATTAACCAGAATGAAGTGAAAGTAAGCGCACCCCCCTTGGCGAGCTTCTGTACACGCCCATGCAGATGCGAGTATTTATTTTGTAGCACAAAATCCTGCCAATATGAATATAAATGAATTGCTTTATGTACGCTGGCATATCCTCCGGCTGCGCTGGCGGTGGGGGACGAAATGCAGTGCATTGTTTAGAAAAGCAAATAAATAAAATTTTAGTAAAAAGCGCGCAAATATGTAGAGAAGTGGAATGGCAAGAAAAACAAACGAAAGAGCGAAAAATTAAATCTCGCAAAACGCAGCGATGGCAATACATAATAGCAAAAATAACAACAACAATAGCAGCAACAACGCGCCACGCGACATAACGCATACAAGCATGCAATTTGCATCCGTTTCCGGTAACAGGCTCGCGCCTGAACCCAGCGACCCAGCCACCGGAAATTCCATTTTAAAACCGTAAAACAACAACGCATAGAAAAACAAATAAAATTTTTAATCCTCACACATTTTAATCCTTTTGCGCGCGCCGCGTATTTTCCACCATTGCTGCTACCGATTTTTCCTCTTTATTTTCATTTATTTACTACATACAAGCAAACATACAAACAACTCTCTCTCTCATTTTTTTGCATACACTCAACGCGGCAGTGAATATTCATATGCATGTTAGCTTAGCTGAATGTACGTGTGTGTGTGCGTATGTGTATGCGTGCTTGCGCGCTGTGCTTAGCCAGCAGAATGCAATTTAGAATATTTGCAATTCCCTTTGGCGTTTGCAAGCTCCGGCGCTCGCTGGCGTACATAAAAAAATGAAAATATTAAAAACGCATAAAATAGGGATAACAAGGCGCGCAAAAAAGGACACGCCAATTCATTTCGTTAGCCTTGCGCAGTTTGCATATGCGCGTGTGTGCATGTGTTTGTATATGTGCATGTGCCATATTTTTTTATTCCATATTCCATAGGCAGCATTACGTTTCCGCTCGCTTATTTTGCTACATTTTATATGATGATGACAACATCAACACCCTGTACAACAAGTTGTGAACATGACAATGCAATTGAAGCGACAGCACTCAGCATACACGTACACACATACACACACACATGCATGCGTATGCTATAAAGCGCAAATGCGCGCTGCTCAACAAATACTACACTAAACACCAAAGCGTCGGGCAGTCAACTAAAAAAAAGGATGCTGCTGCTGCCGCCGCTCGCCTGTCAGCATTTCTATTTCTATATTTCCTTGCTTGCGCCTCAGAGGCGCGAAGCAGCGTTTATTATTAAATTTGGCAGCCCTTTTCACTCGCAGTTGTTGTTCTTATTTTTGTTATTGCCTGCCGCTGTGCAATCCATTCAACTCGTTCTGTGTATGTAAAATTTATTGAAGTTAATATTCGCGCCGAAGGGGTACGCACCCCTCTCCTTTGCTCGCTCTCTTACTCCATAATTTGTCGCTCACCCTTTTTATGCCCATTAGCATGTGTGTGTGTGTGTGTGTGTAGTAGCATGCATAGCTATCAAACTGCTTCGGTGCGCGCTTATAAAAAATTCATGCGCCCATATCAACGGTGAAAATGTGTGAAATTGTAAAACTGTTACACGTTCCGCCACTAAAAGGGGTGTGAGAATTTCGGCATTTGAACAGTATAAATCATGCGGCATATTGCATAATTACCGCCATGTACGTGTAACGCTTTGAATGAGTCTGCATGTCCGCTTCAAAGTCGGTGACAGTGTCACATTTGTGTTCAATTGGTGGCGGCACTGATTTTATTGTGTGCAACATCAGCCTATTTATTGTTGCTGTGACAACCTGCTTAGCCGCGCAGGTGGGGAATCGGAGATTATGGGTGATGGAGAAACTAGCTGAGCAACTGTACGTACACATGTGTATGTTGTGCCAGCGTCATTTGTGTTGAAAGTTTCTTTCGGTAGGCAATTTTTCTTTGGATAATGACCAAATTCTTCATCATTCGCTTGCTGAAGAGAGAGAACTTTTTTCACATAACAGTTGCGTATAACAGCTTAACCAAATGAAGAGACACATAGACATATTTGGAGTGATGAGAATATTTAGAGAGTGATGCGAGTATTTGGGGTTGCCTATATGCCGCGAAGTCTGAATTTGGTATCCCCGCAAAACTAATCCGGCTATGTAAAATAACGCTGCTCAATACCAGCAGCGTCGGCAGAATTAAAAAGGACTTCTCCGAGCCGTTTGATGCGAAACGAGATTTCAGACAGGGTGACTCGGTGTCGTATGACTTCTTTAACCTGATGTTGGCAAAATTTTTTATAAGAGCACACAATTGTTGGCGTATGCCGAAGATATTGACATCATCGGCCTTAACAACCGCGCTGTTGGTTCTGCCTTCTCCAAACTGGATAAAGAGGCAAAGCGAATGGGTCTGGTGGTGAACAAGGACAAAACGAAGTACCTCCTGTCATCAAACAAACAGTCGGCGCACTCGCGTATCGGCACCCACGTCACTATTGACAGTTGTGATTTCGAGGTTGTAAAAGACTTCGTTTATTTAGGAAGCCGCATTAACATCGATAATAATGGCAGCCGTGAAATCCAACGTAGAATCTTTCTTACCAACAAGTGCTACTTTAGACTAAGTAGGCAATTGAGCAGTGAAGTCCTCTCTCGACGAACAAAACTAACACTCTGCAAGGCTCTCATCATCTCCGTCCTATTTTATGGCGCAAAAGGTTGGACGATGAAAATATCTGATGAAGCGACGCTTGGAGTGTTTTAGAGAAAGATTCTGCGGAAAATTGTTTGACCTTTCCACGTTAGCGACGGTGAGTATGGTAAGCGAAGGAACAACGTGATGTATGGATACAAACGCTCCGGCTTTGAAAGTATTCGATGCGGTACCAGGAAAGCCTTCTCTACGTTGGAAAATCAGAGTTAGAAAGACTTAACTTCACTTGATGGTTACAGCTGGCGACAGTTAACATGAGGGCGCTTTGTTAAACTCGGTAAGCGTAAGCTGTTATCGCGCCCACCAAGAAGAAGAATAAGGAATTGCAAAGAGGGAATACCAAGTAACAGCTATCGAGGAGATATGTAAAATAAAGTCCATTTCAAGACTCAGAGTTAAGATCTGAAGTTTACTTGAAAAAAAATTTTACAGCGTGTTTTATAAAGACCGCAGATTTTCTTTTATATGCGAAACTCAAAAAAATTTGTCGAAATTATTTTTTCATATTTTTTAATCTATGGCAATATCCGTTGCTCACCACTCTCTGACAATAAAGGATACATTACTTTTTGTTATAGGTTGAGGCTTATTGGCATAAACTGTTTACGTAACCCCAGAGAGAGCAGCCCAATGGTATCAAAACTATGTGATTTGCCCATTCGAAAGTGGCCTTCTGCTTAGTGACAGAAGGGACTGCGACAGTCGATCGGACATGACAGGTAACATTAGTTTTGTCCATCTGCACCCTCTTACAGTCTGCCAAGCTCGCTTGTGGGTTAGAGTAACCCATTTGCTAACCTGCGTTACCCGCTATACGCACGAGTCCCGGGATCCATGCTCGCATCAGGATATTATGACATAGTTTAACCAGGATTTACAGTATTCAGCTACCCTTGAAATGGGTGAAGGGCTGTTTAAGGTCATGAGCGCAGCTTGCACTGCCAGAAGGCTTTCAGTGCCTTGGATGCCTTTGTTTCAACGGGTGATTTCCAGAGGAGCTTACTATCGAGGATTACTCCAAGATATTTGATTTCTTTGAATAGCTGGATTGTGACTCGTTTTAGCTTAGGCGGAACGAGTCCATCGAACTTCCTCATTCTTGTGAAGAGGACAATACCAGTCTTGGTAGGGTTTGCCAATAGCCCATTAGCACAGCACCAGTGTCAATTACATCCAGACTTTTCTGCACTTTCCTGCAGATGTTCATAAGCGAAGAGTCTGTTACCAATCAGGCAACGTTGTCCGCAAATGCTAGTGCGTAGACTTCCGAGTCGTTCAAGGTGGTGAGCAGAGGAACGATCACCATGCGCCAGAGCAATGGAGACAGCTTGGGGCAACCTCTATTAACCCTGGATGGCACCAGCAGATCTTCCTCTGCTTACACCGTGACGATTCTTTGGGCCAGGATCGAACGATTCCAATTCACTAGCACCCGGTCTACGCCGTGCCTATTAGCGGAGTTGCAGATACTATAAAAAGTGTCATTTTCAAACGCCCCCGCCGACTCGCAGGATTTTCTACTTTGATAGGCTTGCCGAAATCGAGACTGAGGGTGAGCCTTCAGCGACTTCTGACGTGTGCGTAATTCCACTAGTCGTTCGAGACTTTTTAATATAAAAGAAGTCATAGTCAAAGAGTCTCAAGCTTATGGAGCTGGCGTAGTCATCTCTTACAACCTTGGGGATGAAGGCGAACCTCACCATCCTCCAAGAACGTGGTATATAGGCCAGTGCCAGGAATACAGTGAAGATTTTCTTCAAGGCTGCAGTCACGGACTCTTCGACTTCCTTCAGAATGACAGGATATATGCCATCTGGCCCGGGCGACTTGTAGCCACCAAAAGATTTAATGGCAAATCGAATGGCGGCCTTATTCACCACGGATCTGTCAACGTACCAGTTATGCCGAGATGGATAAGCAGCTCTGACAACAGCCTCTTTCAATAATAGCTGTTGCCAGCCGACATTTATCTGATTACCTGGAATCTAAGATTCCATCAGCAAGCTGAGTGCCTCACTTGGCCCTCCGTGAAGGACCCATCAGATTTCTTAAGTGGCCCCACCTTTGCAGTTGGGTTCCTTTTCAGGATCCTAACCAAACTCGCCGTGTCACTCAGAGTTTCAATACCGCTACAGAATTCCCTATAAGAAACTCTTTTCGGTTCCCGATTAAGCCTCTTGTAGTTTTTCTAAACATCTGGAGCACTCGATTCCACTAAGGAATGGGAGTCCGGCCAACGAGAGGTCGAATTTGACAGGCTGACTCAAAACATTCAGTTAAGGCAGCGTTTAGGTTCTCAATAGCCGCCTCAATGACCTGTTCTTTCCGAAATCTTATTGGCGCTACGTCAAGATCCCCCATAAACTTCTGCCAGTCTGTTTTACTGGCGTTTCTAGAGACCAATGGCATTTATGCTTCCTTGCCACACTGAAACTGAATGTACCTGTGGTCTGAGCACAAATCGTCGACAAGGGCTCTCTAACTCTTGACTGACCACCCAAGTTTTGAGTTTGATAGGGTGAGATCAATCACCTCCGGCCTTCTAGTAGTTATAAACGTAGACTGTGTGCCCTTGTTATGTATGTTTAGGCAAGAGGAAGCGCAAAACTCGAGTAGCCGAGAGCCCCGTCCATTGCATTTGCTGCTGGGCATAGCAACAGGAAACAAGGCACAGATTGCGCCGCTCACAGAACCTCACGAAACAGGTGGCCTAAGGACTAATAATAGCTTACTATGTCAGAAGAATAGTCGCATGGAAAATCAAGTTGTTCATCAACAAGTGCGAGTTGTACCACACGACGCGCGGCAGCAAATCTTTATGTTGTGAAATTTAATCGTGCAACCGCAGTCTGTTTTGACTCCAGTAAAATCTGTAAAATTTCGTGCATTGGCGAAGGCAATGCTTGCTGAATTATTTATAAAAAATAATTGGTGCGTTTACTTCTGTTAAATGGTTGGCCGAGCTGTTCCTCCTATTTGCGGCATGCGTCTTCATGTTCTTCCACAAATGAAATGGAGCGACCTACAGTTTTAAGCGGACTCCGAACGGCAATGGATTTTTATGAGGAGCTTTTTCATGTCAGAAATAGGTTTGCCATTGCCTGCCGAGGGGCGACCATTAGAGATTTTTTCATCATTTTGCTACGCACTTCCGAATGTTAGTCACGCACCAACTCGTTCGGCTACGTCGGCTGAATCATTTAACTATAACCGAACCGTAAATGCGATATCAAATGTATAGTATGCTGCTCGACGGCAGCTTCACTATTCGAGCGATCTCATACAAAAATTCATTTATACTCAATTGCGGGATAAGTTCGCACAAAGCATTGCAATGCTCCCTTCAGCGCTGCCTTCACTTGTCACTGCTAAGTTTGACTGCGTAGAATTTATTAGATTGTGTGTAGATTGAGTCTTCCATGTCGCGGTCCGTTGTACCCGTATCTAAGGAAGCCCTAACAAAGCGTTACTAAAGGGTGGTTAAATTTTAAGGGCCGATGTTGAATGTGAACCACACCTAAACGTCAAGTTTTTTTCTGCATTTCATTTAACATTTTTCAATTCCAGACTAATCCAATTTCAACCATGGAAAGATATATAATCGAGCAACGCGTTAAAGTTATTCAGACTTATTATGAAAGCGGACGTTCAAATCAAAATGCATATCGCACACTTCGTGATTTCAGTGATGAGGCACATTTTTACCTCAGTGGATTCGTCAATAAACAGAATTTCCGCAATTGGGCGAATGATGATCCAAGAGTGATTGCTGAAAAACCAATGCACCCTCAAAGTGTGACTGTTTGGTGCAGTTTATGGGGCGGCGGCATAATTGGGCCGTATTTTTTCCAAAATGAGGCCGGTCAGGCAGTTGCTGTGAATAGTGTTCACTATCGTGAGATGATAACGAACTTTTTATGGCCCGAATGGGAAGATATGGATGTGGACGATATGTTGTTTCAACAGGACGGTGCCACTTGTCACTCAGCTTGCGAAACAATGGCTTCTTTGCGCGAAAAATTTAATGGCCAAATAATCTCACGTCGAGGCGATGTCAATTGGCCGCCAAGATCTAGTAATTTGACACCGTTGGACTTCTTTTTTTGTGTTATTTGAAGGTGTACGTCGATAAGCCCGTAACAATTCAAGAGCTAAAGGATGAGATAATTCGGTACATTAACGGCATAGAACCTCAATTATGCCTCAGCGTCATCGAAAATTTGGACCATTGGATGGAGGTGTGCCGCCGAGGCCGCGGCGGCCATTTGGCCAATATTTTGTTGCATGTGGAATTGAGCTATATCAATATTATCATAATATAAAGAAATGACAATAATTTATTAAAAAAGATTGTATTTTATTCAAAATCAACACCAGCCCTTGAAACTTAACCACCCTTTACTTTCCGTTTATATCTGAGAGTATTTCGCCATACACAATTCTGTGAACCATCCGGCTACCGAATTTTAAAGCTCATTACAAAAAACCAATCATGAAATCCAACAAAATCAATTACAACTTCCTAACCCAGCCAGTAAAAACCTCTAGAGGCGCCTCACTCCGAATGCGAGTACAACAAAACTAACTAATTGATTAACCCTTTTTACAATTGACTGAACTGATTCCAAACAAACTGAAAATCACCGTTCCAGCTGCCACAGAAATTAGTGCAACATAGAATTTTATTTTTCCATACCCAACTAACAAAAAATGATCAAAATATTAGCAGGTGCAGATGCGGTTACCGCTGGCAAGGAAGCTGCCGCTGCTGCATTCTCACAGCGCGATTTTGTGCGCTTCGCAGTCAGGCGCATTCGCTGTAAGCTGTGCAACACAACATGTCAGCATTTGGAGCATCATTAATCAAATTCAAATTAACAACAAAATAAAACTTGAAACGTCATCAACGATTTGCAATGATGCTGACAGTTCAACTGTCAAATTGTTCATTGTATGTAGAATAGTAAAATAAAAAATAAAAAAACGCAATCGAAACCGGTGCGCCACCCCTTTCAAACCTCTTCCCGTTTTTTTTTTTTTTTGGTTTTTTTTGTTTTCAATTTCCTTCCTTCTTCTGCGTCATTGAGTGACATATGCGATTTAAATTTGTTTGCAATGCGCGTTGCCGTGAATGTGGCCAATATAGGGACGGGCTGACAGCCCAGACAGCGGCACTACTTGTAGACCTTGTAGACTGTGGCCGCATTAAGTACGTAAAAGGCAGGAAGTGTGTGGCGGCTTAAGAGGGTGGTTTGCCCTTCATACAATACTTTCAATGTCTACTTAACCTCTACTGTGTGTGCGCGCTTATTTTGCGTTTTGCATTCTGGTTTTTTAATGAGTGCAACGTGTTTTTATTCAAAATTCATTTCTATTTGAAATTCCATTTAAATTGCCCACGAATGTGGATTCCTTTATGCATATTTTTCCTATAATTTATTTATGTATGTGAATGTGGGTGTGTGTGTATGTGTATGTGGGTGTTTCGTGTGTGGCTTAGCATTTTTCGAAAACCAAAACTTGAGTTCAATTAAAATCCACATCAAACAATAAGTGGGCACGTACAACAACACCGAACAACGTCACAAGCACACATCCATGCATACATATGCACGACACCGTTACGCATATACGCGACTATTTAATAAATGCAAACATAATGTGCACAACAATGCGAATAACAATTCAATTGGCATCATCATCCGCGGCAACAATAGTAAGGATGTCATGTTTTGGCTGAGCTTTTTTCAATCATTTATTGGGTGCGCTGGTGGTAGTGTCATGGCAATGAGTGCACGTGTTCACTGCACACTGTGGAGCATATTCATCGTTTTACGAGTTAAATTTCTTTACCATTTGGAAACAAAAATTAACATACATTCGATTTGCCTGCCTTCAAACCCTTCTTCTGCCAAGAGAGAGATGCCTACCTTCAATTCCATCTCTTTCTCTGCGAAGAGAGCGAAGAGAGAGATACGTACGCAATTTCGATGAGGCATCTCATTTTCACTCGTATTCGTCGCAGTGTTCAGTCGCACTCTTAGGTTGAGTTGATAGATAGGTAGGTGAAAAGGTTGAGGTGTCAGACTGGCACTCTCCAAGTAGAACTAAAGCGCCGTTTTGACACCATTTTGAGACCTCCAGCGGGCAGATATTACAGCCAAAGAAAGCTGTTGATGTAATCGAGAAGGTTGATAGGGTTTAAGTTGGAGCTCTGCCCCAAACTGTCGAAGGAAGGAGTACAAAGTGTCCTTAATCGTTTAGCTGCCAATCTCAGACATTTACAGAGAGAGTGCAAAGCAGTCTCCTTCTCTGAAAGGTATCCACAACTTCTGCAATGTGTATTAAATGGCAAGCCTACCTTTTCTGCGTGTGTGCCGATCGTCCAATGACCGGTAAGCACAGCTATGAGTTTGATAATTGAATGGCGTGGACTCCCCAGGATAGAATCTCTCTTGCCAACAGGTGCTACTTTGGACTAAGTAGGCAATTGAGCAGCAAAGTCCTCTCTCGACGAACAAAACTAACACTCTACGAGGCTCTCATCATGCCCGTCCTAACGTATGGCGCAGAAGCTTGGACGATGACAACATACGATGAAGCGACGCTTGGAGTTTTTGAGAGAAAGATTCTGCGTAAGATTTTTGGACCTTTGCACGTCGGCAACGGCGAATATCGAAGGCGATGGAACGATGAGCCGTATGAACTTTACGACGACATAGACATAGGGCAGCGAATAAAGATCCAGCGGCTTCGTTGGCTGGGTCATGTCGTCCGAATGGATACCAGCACTCCGGCTTTGAAAGTATTCGATGCGGTACCAGCTGGTGGTAGCGGAGGAAGGGGAAGGCCTCCTCTGCGTTGGAAAGATCAGGCGGAGAAGGACTTGGCTTCACTTGGTGTGTCTGCGCGCGCTTTGTTAAACTCGGCCAAAATCGCGTAAGCGGTTATCGCACCATTTAAGAAGGAGTCCCCAGGACTTTCTGCATCCTGTAATATATTGTACTGCTGCCAAAAGGTTTTCGAAATAGCATGCAGAAATGGGGCTCCATCCGGTCTGCGCTTGCGTGAGCAATAAGCTGTGCAATTATCCTTTATCAACAGTCAGGTAGGTGCCGATAACCGGGTAAGAGATTTCTCAGACCAATTCCTTCCAAGCTCATCAGTAATGTCATTTCCCTCTATGTTCCTATTTCCTGCAAACCAGATTATAGAGATGTTACCTGCACACCAAAGAGATTTGATCTCCTCCTTACAGAAGCTAACCAGTTTAGATCTGCACCATGGCATCGTCAGTGCCTTGATCGCACTTTGACTATCGGAATAAATGTTAATATTTCCCTCGTTTCCACATTCCCTATGCTTTTGCAAGCCTGCAGGATCGCTAAGACTTCTGCCTGAAAAACACTAGCAGTATTCGGCAGTTGAAAGGAAATAAATTAATTGGGTTATTTAGAAAAAAAAACCCTTGCTCCGCCTACCAATTCCATCTTGGAAGCGTCAGTGAAGACAGAGGTATCAGCATCGCTAGAAATCTCCCGTCGTTTCAATTCCGCCTACTTGGAAAGATGGCCCTGACACGACCCTCAAACTCCAGTTTGCCATGTCCCTTGGTAGATCGCCTCCAAAGGCCAATCTCCTTTAACCTGATTGCACTTTGAGCAGCGATGGAAATAAAGTGAGAATTGATGGGAAGTAAGTGCAAGAGGGCATTAAGATCAGCACTGCTGGGGCGAGTTCTATATGCTCTGGTGATGCTAATACAAGCAGTATTTTGCTCCTTCCTTATATGTAGTCTTCATTGGTATTGCAGGCAAAATTTCTGCTGTACGAGCAAGAATTCCAAACCAAATCAAACTAGTAACGCCAACCACTTCAATTTGCTGATGAAATCCACCAGGTGCGTAATGCTAAGTCCCAGCAGCAAAAAAGTTAGAGCCCGCATATCTTAACCTTAGCCCGACGAAAGCAGGGCAGCTGAGAAAAAAGTGCTGAGATGATTCCTCTTCGTCCCCCATACAGCTTCAGCAGAAAGGGCTTAAGACAATCCCAAGTATCACCGCATGGACACCTAACGGACAAGGTCCGGTAAGGACACCCACCAAATTTGAGAGCTGAGGCTTTATTAGTCGCACAAGTTCCTTCGATCGCTGCCGATCTAGTAACTTTGCACATCTGCGCACTAACCCGGCGCTAACTCAGTTGACAGAAGGCCCATCTTTCCAGTGGCAGATCACGGCTTCTCAGTTCTTAAGGGAACTCCAATCCGCTCATTTTGCGGCGAAACCGTCGCGAGAGTCCCCTATATGGCCAGCTTATCAGCCCAGCAGTTTCCCGCAATGTCACTGTGACCGAGGACCCAAATGAGCCAAATATCGAAGCCTTCGAATGCAGTCAAGAGAGAAATCAGACATTACCCAACTAATTTCGAACGCACAAACAACGAGCCCAAAGCACTGATTGCCGCCCGGCTGTCGGAGTAATTACTTATGGTACCTACCTTAGTGTAAGTGTAGTGATAAGCAACCAATCTATTGCTTCCTTAATTGCGACTACCTCCGCATGGAAAACACCACAGTGATTCGGTGGCCTAAATCTGAGCTTGAAGGGGAGCCCTTCGCTGTTTACTGCCCCACCAACCCTTCCGTCCAACTTCGAGTCATCCGTAAACTTGTTTGTCACGCTCGGTCTCCAAATTCTGTACCCCGCCCATTCCTCCCTTGAGCGAATATGAATTAAAAAAGGGCCGCTCGGACCGAGCGAGTGTGCACATTGAAAATTGATGTGCTATCATTTGCCTCATTTATATATTTACTATTATTTAAGGGTAATAGCCCACTGTGCAGTAACTTTGAACTGCGTAAACTACCTTCTTTGTCGACAACGTCACCTCCACCCACTACCGCACTAAGCAGCCGCATTACATTCTTTACTATTCAATCAGATTGAATTCGTAATGATTTTTTGTAGTTCCTTGTTTTTGTTTTTGTTTTCGACTTTTTTGAGTTTTTTGCAATTCTTCTCTACTCCCGCAACAGTGGAGAAACATCTCATTATAGAAAATAATGGCACAAAGCGTAGCGGCAAAGGTTTGCAACCACCAAATCCGAGGGTGTTGATCCATAGCCGCAACCACATCCACGAGTGCAACCGACCAGTGCGCAATACCACATAAAAGCGAAAAAAGTGAAATTCAAAGAAACAAATCTAAAACAGGGACACTCATCGATTGACTCGGTTTGGGGTGCATCCACCGGCGAACAAAGGCAATAGCAAGCCGCAACCGAGCTTATTGGTGGTGACCCCGTTTGGCCACATATGCGGTAGCTGCTTCGCGGTGGCGCATCATACCGTAAAAGCCCAGCTACGCACATCGAATCGCCAGCCGGATTGATGTATGCAAATGTTTTAGGAAAGTGGAAAACACATCAGCCGCACAAGAGGACATTGAGTGCAATTAATGTTAATGCCCAGACGCGCTGAGTGGTGTGTACACACTCGCGCACATATTTACATACATAGGTAATACATATTTATTGAATTTAGAGGTATGAATGACGGCATCAACGGCGCACCCCTTGGCCAGTTGGGTGAGTGGAAGCAGAGTTTTTGATGTAGCGACGGTTGGCAAGGGCCTCTTCGCACTGTCACGCATGGAGTGATTCGAATTCTTCATAGATATAATAAATTTTTAGTTTTCCATACTTTCATCCTCATGCGCGCAGGACAATTTTCAACCAGTTCAGCTGTCTAATACCCGCTGAAGCGCTGGGCTTTTGTGGTCCACCACGTTGCGTGCGTTGCCAGTGTCCTTCAATTACTGATAAACTGTCAACATTTCACCTTCTAAGCTTCCACTTTATTACGCGCTTTCGCACAGCGTTGCCATTGGTAACTTTTCATACGCCAAAAATCAACGCAATAATTCCAAATTATTATTTTCATTATTGAAGGCGTTCGCGCGCGTTCGGGCGCGTTTGTGCGCCATATCCTCACCGCTCGAGCGGTCTGTTGTCGCCGCATGACGCTGCTGACAATTTGATTGTTCGTTCCACTTGCACGCCTGTCAACGCACCTCTATTCGAAGGCAAGATAGCGGCGGAAGAAGAAGAAGAAGAATCAAAAAGGAGGCTAGCAAATAAAACGTATGTTTCTTGAGGATTAAAATTAAACGCGCCCTTACACTTTTCAATCTGAATTCACTCTACTTCTACTGCAGTGCCTGTTTTTTTTCATTGTGACAGTCGCAGAGAGTCTGCCATTCGAACCCAGCTGAGCCCTTTTTCGAGTGGCTGCATCCTTTCTTCCGCAACACTCGCCACTGTTCGCTCGCTACTGTTGCTTGTTATGTTGTTCAGTTGTTATTTATTATTGCATTGATTTAACGCATCACTGAGCAGCAGGCACAACCTTCAAATGAACAGTTAAATGCGTCCTAATAGGGGTTCACATTTCATGCCTTCATTTAAAACTTTGCCCAATTCGGCGTTCACTCGGAAAGCGGGTTTCGTTTGCTGCTACGCGCAACCCCGAAAGTGGAGTTTCTTTAAACTTCACAGTTCTAAAATTTGCCTAAGCTCAATTTTTTACACATTTTTTTGTTTTTTTTTGGTCAGTTGTTGTATTTGTGTGACACAACTGCTTCCCCCTTTGCTCTAATCCCTACTGTAAGCCTTCCCTTTTTATGCTTTACTCCTTTTTTTTTGTGTGTGTTGCATCAGTCAGTGTCCTTTACCGTATTGATTGTGACATTAAGTAGGATTTATTTATTTGCTTGTCGTTAATGTTGGTGCCAACACTTTTCTTATTGTTTTTGTAGTTTGTTGTTAATATAAATTTGACATGAAATGCAAATTGCGTTCTCTGTTTAATTTTTTTTATTTTTATTCTTTGTAGTTGTTTTGTTTTTGTACCGCCAACGATATGTTAAACTTGTGAATTGCCGTGGTATCGGGTGCGAATACGCGCATCAGTCACTGTGACCGCAGTTGAGTTGGCAGCCTGGCCGTGCGTTTTTGTATGTAAATAAACCACGCGGCACACTTTACGCAAATCTTGTTTGGCTTTTGGCTTAATCAAGGCACTATTTGCCCTTATTTTTTTTGAGCAAAAAAAGGTGTTAAGTCCTAAGTTTATTTAACTGTTTGTTTTAAAGAAAATTTCAATGTGCTTTTTTGGACATCTAAGGCATTGGAATATAGCGAAGGGTTGCCGCAAATATGAAAAAGGATGCATTTAGATAAGGAGCAGCGAGCAAAGGCTGATAAATAAATACAGCCCACGAAAAAAATATAGACTCTCAACACTTTGATAAGTTTGGTTTATTCATTTTTAAATCTTCTAATATATTTTAATTTTTTTTTTAAGTAGGGCTGAGAAGAAAGGAAAGTAGCACCTGCCAGAATGACAAGCCTACAGAATAATAATCAGTTTAACTTTATCGTTTCAGATGTCCTGAAAAGCCAAAATCCTGTTGACAAGCCACCTATCTTTTTTTAGGACGCTTACTTTGGTGCCACACACTACAAAAAAATATATAAAAAAAAAATTGTTTTTGTATACTATTTGATGTCAATAATAAAATACTATAAAATCAAAATGATCGCATTTTATTTTCTTAAAAACAAAAATTCCTAAAAAATATCTGTAAAAAATGAGTATTTCACCAGACTACTACCTTAAATATTTTTTTATAAGAGTAAAGTTCATTCCATAATAAAGGCCATATTAATCCAAGCTCCAAAGTTGAAACAAAATTTATAAAAATTTGAACACTTTTCAACAAAATATAAAGGCTGATCAGATTGGCAATACTTTTTAAATTTTTTTCAGTATTCATTGGCATTTCATCCTTGAAAGGCTTATGCTCCAACAACAATTACAAATCGTGCAATTGTATTACGAAAATCGACGCTCTGTGAAAAGTGTTCATCGCGCGCTCAGTCCAACTTATGAGCGATGAGGCCCATTTTCTGACTTAATGGCTACGTCAATAAGCAAAATTGCCATATTTAGGCTACCCCGAGCTCCAAAGGCTAGTACAGGAATAGTCCGAGTCGACAATTTTAACGCGCGTAACGTTGTGCTCTATGTGGATCCATTATAAATTTCCAAGAATTCAATTACCTCTTGCAAAAAGCACAAAACAAAGCAAACAATTACTTGGTTTTTTCAATAAGTTTTGCAGTTCAATACGACAGAGCATTACTACTAGCCTATATCTTGTTTTTTATGTTGGTAAACTCTTCGGCCGCCGTAGCCGAATGGGTTGGTGCGTGACTACCATTCGGAATTCACAGAGAGAACGTAAGTTCGAATCTCGGTGAAACACCAAAATTAAGAAAACAAAACATTTTTCTAATAGCGGTCGCCCCTCGGCAGGCAATGGCAAACCTCCGAGTGTATTTCTGCCATGAAAAAGCTCCTCATAAAAATATCTGCCGTTCGGAGTCGGGCAGGTCCCTCGGAAACTGTAGGACCCTCCATTTGTGGAACAACATCAAGACGCACACCACAAATAGGAGGAGGAGCTCAGCCAAACACCCAAAAAAGGTGTACGCGCCAATTATACATATGTACATACAAACACTTCATATGAAAGTAGGTGAAGTTTCATTTCTAGTTATTAGCAAGTCATTTACTCTTTGCTCGCAAGCCATTTTGTATCGACGTGTCACAGTATTTTCTGTAATGGAAGATATCAAATATCCTGTGGTGATTTTTATTTTTGTAAGGTTTAAAAGCAACGGAAATTTATGAACGAATGTTGAAAGTGTATAAGGGCTTTTCGCCATCCATTAGAGCAATAGTCGTACAAGCCTTGAAACCTTGAGCCACGTCAAAGGCGTCCAAAAACAACGTCCAGCAACAACACCAGAAATCGTAGAAAAAATACAGGAAATCGTATTGGAAAATCGTCAAGTGACTGAAAGAGGTTTATTAGAAGCCCTAGGCATCTCCTTGGGCAGTGTAAACAATATTTTGACTGAAGTACAGTTTACTCTTTCCTAACGGAAACCTCTCTTAAGCGGACACCTCCTTTAAGCCGATAATTTTTTTAGTACATTTCACAAATCCCTAAAAGTTTTTGAATTTATATTTTGAACATACAACACTTTAACCCTCTCATAACGTATTATTAACTTTTTTTTTTAATTTCTTATAAGTGGTGTCCGCTTAAGAGAGAGTACACTGCATTGGGTTCAGAGAGCTGTCTGCACAATGGGTGCCGCATTCCGAATTCGCTAACAATGGAACAAAAACACATTCGATTGCGAATTTAAAAGTGACTCAGCTACATTTAGGCCTTTTCAAAAGAATGAAGTGGATTTTGTGCGTCGATTCATCACTGTGGATAAGACTTGGGTCTATCACCATGATCCTAAATCGATACAAGAGGCTAAAGAGTGTTCTGAGCCTGGTTCTTCGGCTCCGAAACGAGTTCGTGTCTAGACATCGGCCGGAAAGGTGTTAGCATCAGTTTTTTGGGATGCGAAAGGAATTTTGCTTAAGGATTACTTGCAAACTGATAAAGCAATAAATTCTGGATATTATTGTAACCCCTTAGACCAGCTGAGGGAATAAATTCATGACAAAAAACCCAGTTTGCAAAAGCAAAAAATAATCTTCGGATCTAAAAAACTTCATACGTGGAAAGCGTTTTTCGTCAAATGATGAGGTCATAACAGCTGTGAAAGCGTGCGGCCCTTCAAGATTCTCACTTCATGGATGGAACTTATAAAATGGAATCTCAATGGCACATGTGGATTGATGTTCAGGGAGACTGAACTGAATAATAAAGTCAACATTTTCGACTTTTTAACCCGAATTTTTAGAATTTTTCTGTGTATGCAAAGTGCAAGTCTCAAGCAACTAGAAAATACCGTTGATTTTTGAGAATTTCCTTTCGCGGAAATGCCACAACTTTTCTTGCGTCGAAAGTACCTGCCCGTTTTTATTTATATGGATGAGAAAACCTTTTCAAAGTTATCAATGGTAGCAAAAATTATTATCGGGAAAGTATTCTGAAGGTTGCTTTGAAGCCGTGAGCAGACAAACATTTTTGTGGCAGACCATCGAATTTTCAACAGAACTCGGCACCATCTCACAAAGCTCAAGTGAATCAAGAATGGCTAAAAAACAACTTCATAACATCCACACAATGGCTCTCAAATTCATACATCGCGATTCCGATGGACTATTCTATTTGGGCGATTTTAGAGAGTCCGACCTAAAAGATTCACCAGTCTCGAGGCGCTAAAAAGAGCCTTTGCCCGCGAGCGGGCCGAAATACCTGCAAGTCACATTCGGGCAGTTTGCGATTCGCAAAATTTGTTTTTTTTTACTTTGAATTGAATAAAAGTATCATAATTTTCTAAACTAAATTTATGGCCTTTTTAATTGGTTACCCTTCGAGTGCCAGACCCTGTTGACACGACACTAAATAAATAAAAGTAAAGTAGCCGAAAATGGCCAAAATGTCACATAGCTATTTTATTGTTCATGGCTGTATATCGCTGAGCAACTCAAACTTGAAAAGCGTTCGTGTCAGTGAGTCTCCGGAGGTACGCCGAAAAACCAATCAAAATGCATTTGTTTCTAGAGGTATGCGTGTTAGGTTTTTGTTTCGACTTTTCAAAAATCTATTTTCACTAAAAAACAAGCCGGCTAATTTGTTATTGTAAAATTAATAATTATTAAAAACAAAGCAAAAGGCTCCCGGGATGCCGACAATGCCTGGTGAATTATGTGAAAAGTACTGTGGAAAATTTTAAGATGATAACTCGAGAATTAGGTTCGCAGTCTTATAGCCCATTAGATTTAAGTAAAGTTCAAATTGGAAGTGCCTCGAACTTCTTGTTAACTTTTGGTAATTTTTTTCTAAAAGGTGGTTAAATTTCAAGGGCCGGTGTTGAATTTGAATCAAATACAATCTTTTTTTAAATTATTGTCATTTCTCTTTATTATGATAATACTGGCTGGTATGGCTTAATTACGTATAAAACAAAATATCGGCCAAATAGCCGCCGCGCCCTCGGGGGCACATCTCCATCCGATGGTCCAAATTTTGGATGACACTGAGGCATAATTGAGGTTCTATGTCGTTAATGTGCCAAATTATCTCATCCTTTAGCTCTTGAATTGTTGCTGGCTTATCGACGTATACCTTTTCTTTTAAATAACCCCAAAGAAAGAAGTCCAACGGTGTCAAAACACATGGTCTTGGCGGCCAATTGACATCGCCGCGATGTGAGATTATTCGGCCATCAAATTTTTCGCGTAAAAGAGCCATTGTTTCTTTAGCTGTGTGACAAGTATATTACCACCGTCCTATTAAAACCACATATCGTCCACATCCATATCTTCCAATTCGGGGCATAAAAAGTTCGTTATCATCTCACGATAGCGAACATTATTCACAGTAACTGCCTGACCGGCCTCATTTTGGAAAAAATACGGCCCAATGATGCCGCCGGCTCAATGATGAATAAACCGCACCAAACAGTCACTCTTTGTGAGTGCATTGGTTTTTCGGCAATCACTCTTGGATTATCATTCGCCCAAATGCGGCGACTCTGCTTATTGACGAATCCACTGAGGAGAAAATGTGTCTCATCACTGAAAATGATTTTCTTCACGAAGTGCGCGATATACATTTTGATTTGAAGGCCCGTTTTCATAATAAGCCTGAATAACTGTAACGCGTTGCTCGATTGTGTATCTTTCTATCGTTCAAATTGAGTTAGTCTGATATTGAAAAATGTCTAATGAAATGCAGAAAAAAATTTGACGGTTAGGTGTGGTTCACATTCAACATCGACCCTTGAAATTTGACCACCCTTTATAACGGTGTTAGACATTTTCTCCATAAAAAAATTTCATTTATATGCAAAAAAATAAATTAGCGGCATAATTTTAAAAACGATTGACACCTTTTAATCCCACTATTAGATTTAGAAAAATCGCCTGTACAATACATGCATACATGCATATGTGGATAACATATATGTATGTGTTATACAGATACCTAATATCCATGCGGTTATCCAGTAAAAGTCATTTATGCAGATTATCCCAGGCGTTGTTGTACATTTCAATTTCCGCATACTCGCACGCACACTCGTAAATACTCATACAGCCATTGTCACACTAACGTATCCAACTCGGCGCAGTTCATTCATAAACAAATAACAGAAAATTTTGTGGTATGCCGTTAAGTGACGAAGGTGACCACACGCTACTGTTTGGCCTCGATTTCCCAACAATTCCCAACAAATCCTATGAGCACATCGCCGTAGCTCCCACAAATTCATTTTCGGAATTAATTTGTGGCATCAGCATAACAAAAGGGGAAATACGAGTGTTTGTGTGTGTGGGTAAGTATGAGTACAGGAAAAAATAAATGCATTGTCCTTTTTCCCCATCATAAAGAGCCTAAGCTGGACTTATCCTATTGAAAAGTTTTGCAAACTATTTAACCATTTATTTCCGAATGCGTTGATGTGCGTGAGAGCAGATCGGGCGAGAAAAGAGCGTAACGCTGCAATGTCCACTGGTGGTGTGTGTGTGTAGTTATTATATGGAGAAGCGTAAATCAGAGCAATATGTTTAACGGTATTTACCTGAGGGATAATCTATGCTCGAGGCATTAATACACTTACGAACGCTCTTTGGACAACCCAAATCTGAGCTGTCTGTTTGTCAAAAAAAAACAGGAAAAGAGGAGAAACCTGTCAACTGTCCAAACGAAAGTGACAGTTTTTGAAACAAATAATTTTTTGTTTGACTTTTTAATCCCAACACTTCCTGCCGCTAGCTGCACACACACATTTCAAATACTAACAATAACAACAACACCAACTACTTATATTCATACATTTTTGTAATAAGCGCGCTTTTCCTCACTCATGACTACTCTAAATATTCCCATTCAGAATTTTTTCTTAAATAAGTTTTTATGTGTGTGTGTGTGCGCTTATATTCACAAATTGTCAGATATCCCTCAATGCATCGGAAACCTTCCTTTTTCCTTTTGCAAATTAAATTTTCAAGAAATACCATATTTCTCACTTCCCACTTAATTCTTTGTGCATAAAAACATTCAACAGCAGCACTGCCAATTGCCACAGGATGCTGCAAGATAATTCAATTTGGTGTGCGTAACACAAATCTTCTCGCTTTGATGATATTTTTATACTCCGCAATGCCTTCACTTTTCACCTCTCTCCACCTCTCTCCTTTCACACACTTCAACTGTGCGCTACTGGCACACTCACCAAACCCAATTTCACATTTTCAATGATAAGATTATGCGCCTACATAAATATTTTTTCCGTCACTGCCAAATCTTAACCAGAAAAACTTCAAACCAGTGGAAGGAATTGCCCTTACGGTTTCACGCAAAAACATGCAAGCCAAAAAACAAAAAGGCGAGTGGCGAATGAAAGTAAAAAAGTCACACCTTTTGACACTTTTTCTTATTTGTAGAATTTGTCGCCGTTGCCAGCAAGAAATTTCGGTATATTTTACAAACCAACTCTTAATCTAATTTTTTCTTTTTTTTTGACTTCTTTAGCCATTCTTTATAACTGGTTACTTTCGCCGGTATTTTTGTTGTAGCTGCAAGATGCTTTGTAAATTTTTAACTGTACGATTCGGTGTGAAAGCGCACTGAGAATGATTTGGCAACCGGAAGGAAGGCATCAAAGCAACAGGATAAACCGGATTTGGTGCCCAACTTAAAATGTTTTCTTGGATTTTTTCTGGTTGCTGTTAGTTTTTTTTTCACTTTGTAGGAAGCAGTAAATTTTATAAAATTGGCAACAGATTGAGAAAGCATAAAAGAGAGAGAGGAAAAGAAGTGGAGGAAATCAACAGGCAGGAATGCAGAGGACTTTATCAGTTTTTAACTAAATTGGAGTTAGAAATCAAATTTGGTACTTGACAATGGGTCACAGAATTTTAGATAAAGACTTATTTAAAAAAAATATCATTTGTATGGCATTTGGTTAAAAATTTACATACAAACTGGTTAAAGAATGTTATAGTCCGAGAGCCAGGGGTCCATTTTGGATTGCGTTTTTATACCGTTAAATTCTTGACTATACTTGTGATTTAGCTTTCATGAATAACGGAAGTGAACGTCAGCTGGCGCACCCGCGGTGGGTGTGATTGTGGAAGGGTACGAAACGTGTCGAAAAAAAATTTCTACCGGCTGAAATTTTTTTCATGTATTGTTGACATTTAGTAGAATAAAAAAAAAGTCAGCTGTGTCGTAGAGAGGAGAAAATACGTCAGCTGAACGCAATGATACATTCTTGCTTCGGCTGACGGTTGTCCCACCGCTATAAACGCAGCTGACCATCATTATTATATTTTCATATGTGTCCAAAATTATGAAAAAAAAGCTTCAATCGGCATAAAGTAGTTTTACTTTTTAATTTATTTTACAAGTTCGCCTGTTCAGCTGACGTATTTTCCTAAACTAAATGACTAAATGTCAACAACACACAAAAAAAATTTCAGCCGGTATTAAATGAGTTGTTGAAAATTTTTTTCGACACGTTTCGCAGCATCCCACGCACGTATCCACCGCTACTGGACCAGCTGATGGTTGGTTTCGTCATCCATTGGATGGCGTCTGCCTTCAGTATTAAAATCAGTCGGCATGAAATTATGAGGTCAAAATGACCCCTGGCTCCCGGACTATTAGGATGCGCTTTAGTTTGTGTTGAGTAGCAGCAGCCGAGGCACGTGTTTGGAGGGGGAAAAAACTGCAAGTTTCCCTATTTGTAGAAAAACAACAAGACACAAATCACAAATTAGAGGAGAAGCTGAGAACCTCAGTATCTAAAAAATCGAATGCACTTTGTTTTATTTTTAAATCAGTTGATATTTCAAGATATTTTAAATTAATATTAAATAATAATAATCCGCTCTTTTCGAAGGTAGCTTTATTATTAATTTCTAAGGTCACACAATTCTTACAACTAAGTTAATATGTGAATATGAGCGCAAAAACTAATAGTGAGAGTCAAAATGTGAATTGTTGTTGTTCTTATGTAACAAAGAGAAAGAGAAATAGATTGGTTTATATAATGTCACTAAAGAAAAGATCAGTTAGTAAGTGAGCAAATTAAGAAATGTGAAGAAGAGATGTGAGAAAATAAGTGGGAGAGATTAGGAGAGAATGACTAAGGAAATGTGTGTTGTTGGTAGTGGGAGCATCGGTCTGTCAGTACCATGATGGAAAGAATAATGAGATGGTGCCTATCGCGGTACCGTTATTTGCGCTCAGCGAATTTGACAACGAGTTACGTGATTGTAGCTCCAGTATGGCCAGATTACCATTTTCGTAACTTGATTTAGCATTTTTTTTTGTTATTTAGTCTCGGAGTTTTAGTTCTTTCTTCATAACATTTTTCTAGCTGTTCTAATTCAAATGTCATGTTTATAATTTTGTAAAATATACATTTTTTAATAATTATTTAAATAATTCACTCAGTTTTATTTAGCTTTACTTTTTTTCACATCTGGTAGCATTGCCCGCGATTGCAGTTGTTGTTGGAGTTCTTCTGCTTTCAGCATTCAAATCTCTCTCTCGCTACTGCAGTGTTGCCTAGCTTTGGATATAAAAACGCACTAAAATGCCCATTTAAAGTAAATAAAATACCAAATTTTTATTAAATGACTTAAAAAACTTTGTATGCGTGACAAATTGTCTTTAGAATGTGCGTTTGTTTTAAATAAATGTGTTATGCAATTTAATTTATGAGGTTTTTGTTAAGCGAGACTCTTTTGTTAAAGGAACGACTTTTTTGCTATATTTGAGGTTATGTAACTAGATACTATAAGGTACTCTTTTTGTAAAAATACCAGTATGGTGTTTTAAGCACTTTCTGGTAGTTTGTGGTTTATTTTTACAATGAGTACACCTCTTGATGCCCTATGTGCCACTAAGGCTTGATGACCGGAAGAAACGATTTAAAATGCGTTTGAATTTACTGAATGCGGATTAAAATATACCTCTATGGTTTTAATCCGAATTCAGTAAATTCAAACGCCTTTTAAAATGGGTAAAAAGGTTTTAAATCTTAAGAAGAGTTGAGAGAGGGGCATTTAATATTCTTGCATAATCTTAAAAGGAGCAAAAAAATAAATTCACACTTTCAAAATATCAAATTTAATAAGAATCAACTAATTTTCATTAGAAATCTTCTCAGAGTGGCCTTTTTTAACCTTTTTTTGTATGTACAATAATAAAGTTTTTTTTTAAATTAAAGTTTCGGTAGCTTTAAATTAAAAAAAAAGAAACAAACACGAAACTTCAAAATTTTCGCATTTTGGGTATAAAAAAGCACTAAATTTATTGTGAAGAGCAAATGGTTGGCAACACTGCACAACTTGGAAAAACGTGACGCCACGAAGTCTTGATGGGCGCAATCTTCTTCCTATCATTCTTGTGTCACTACTTATAATTTTTAAATGGGTCAATGATATTTCCGAGTAATTCGACATTTTGTAAACCATTTTGTTACTTATAAGTAGGGGAAATTGGGAAACTTTGTGTCATGTGTAACTGAGAGTAACGCTTTAGTTCTCCCTTTACTTACTGTATGAAAGAACGAAGTCGTTTCGTCTCATTAAGTTTTCTGGTCTAGAAATTTGAAAAAATCGATTTTTTTTTGTTTTTGCATATTTTCAAATCTTAAGCCTTCAAAAATATGCCCTTCAACGGATTTTTCAAAATTCGAATTATTTTCGGAGATACAGCGAATTTTGTAACGTGGCGTCTAAGCCGGCCGAGTGGAGCGAATAGCGCAATGAACGGCAGATGTTACCGGATGACTTGAGGACTCGTTCTTTCCAGAAAATCTTTTGTATCCCACACAACCTTTATTTATTCTATACATATATATATACATTATACTTCTATATTATATACCTGGAAATATATCGCCGATTAATCGTGGGGTTGGTGGAAAAAAATTTATCAGACAAAGAGTTTGCATTGGTTGCTTTCGTAGACATAGAAGGCGCCTTCAACAATATAAATGCAAACGCTATAGTAGATTCAATAGAAGATTTTAGAGTTGAACCACATGCCGTAGCCCTGATAGAAGATATACTCGTCAAAAGAAAGGTAACTTCTAAATTAGGCAGCACTACTCTGAGCAGACAGGACTGCAGAGACACACCGCAAGGCGGAGTCCTCTCCCCTCTTCTTTGGATTTTGACAGTAATCTCCCCACTGCTGACCCTGGAAAAAGAGGGTTGCCACGTCACTGCTTACGCAGATGGCATAGCAATTGCCGTTAAAGGCAAATAGCCTAACACCCTTAGGGATATTCTGCGCTCTAACATGGCCAGACTTAGAAGCTGGACTGAGAGGAGAGAACTCGATATAAACCCCTCAAAAACTGAAATAATTCTCTTCACAAAGAAACATAGGCTTCCTATAATCTCCCCGCTAATTTTTAGGGGTGGGGAGATTCCTTTGAAAGAGAATGTCAAGTACCTTGGGCTCATATTAGACAGGAAACTCACGTGGAAACCTAATATTGAGGAAAGAGTAAAGAAGGGCAACGTTGCATTATGTATATACTTGCAAAAACGCGGTTAGTATCAAATGGGGACTAACACCTCGTGTTACGCACTGGCTCTATATTTCTGTAGTTAGGCCAATCTCAATGCATGGAATACTTGTATGGTGGACATCTGACCAAAAGGCGACTTACGCTAAAATCATGAGTAAGGTCCAAAGGACAGTTTTTTTATGCATCTATGGCGCTTTAATAATAATAGTAAAATTTTTTTTTTTTATTTTAATAATTTAAAATGGCGAATGTACACTCAACTTTTTCAGGAAGGTCGCAGCAGGGCTTCTCAATTGAATTTTGTGACTTTTTCATTTCATTTGATTATAGAAAAATATTATATTTCATCATAAATCATTGGTTTTTTCTTCACTTTTGGAAATATTCATAAATCCCCACAATTTTAAATTTTTCTTTAAAACAACATATTGACTGTAAGCTTTCTAATTTTCGAACTTTTCAAAAAGTTAGGTTTTTACATATGTAAAACCAGTTATAAGCAAGCATGGCTTTCCATCAAGATCCATGACTGAAAGCATTCATTTTTTTCTTTTTGTTTGCCTTGTGAATTTTCGTTACAAGCAAAAATCTCCAGGCGTGAGTTTGAGTTCTGTGATATCATACATTTCAACCACACGCATACATATTTACATGTACAAGTGTATCATAAATAAATGCCACCCCCACTAAATACTGACAAACCCAAGCAAACAACCCAAAGTCTTGGGACAGCAACAAAATCAGCATCAAATAATAAACAAAATGGAATACCAATTTAACCGCCATTACAACAATGGCAACAAACTTACACTACCGCATTTTTGCAACCACCAAAAAATTCCAAAGCGCCAACAACAACAAAATAAAAGAACAATACTTGCGCGCCGTCATTTGTACCACCACCCACTAACCATTAACCACTGGCCACCCAACACCCACCAGCTGTGACCTTTGTGTTAATGATAAATACATACAGATATACATATCCTACATACATATCCTACATACATACATACATACAAATGTAAGCCATATAAGACCCTGTAGAGAAAACTTGAACTAATGACACAAATTTCCGATTCCACACTAATACGAGTGTGTAGCCCTTAAGGCGGCTATCCGTTTGCGTCCCGAAATATTTGTTGCGGTACTACAAAAATGCCTAGACGAAGGTGTTTTCCCTACACAGTGGAAATTGCAACGACTTGTGTTGATACCAAAAGGAAAAGGAGCAGCCGATGATCTGTCCTCGTACCGGCCGATTTGCCTACTAGACACCACGGGCAAAATACTCTATTGCCTATACTAGAGAGGAAGGGAGCATTAAGTACAATGCAGTTTGGCTTCCGGAAAAACCGTTCGACGATTGACGCAGTTACTACGGTTGTAAAAACGGCTATTAAGGCAATAGAAGTAAAGCGGTGGCGTTGGGGCACCAAGGAATACTGTGCTGTAACCACATTGGACGTCAAAAACGCCTTTAATTCCGCAAGCTGGTCGCAAATCTTGAATAGCCTGTACGAAATTGGCATTCCGCCGTATCTTCTCAGGATACTAAGGAGTTACTTCTCTGATAGAGAACTGATGTATGAGAGCAGTGCTGGAACAAAAAGGTACAAAGTTACTGCTGGCGTGCCGCAGGGATCGGTCCTAGGTCCTGTACTCTGGAATATCATGTACGACAAAGTCCTTCGCTTACCGGCATCCAGAGAGGTAAGAATAATAGGCTTTGCGGATGATATAGCGATAGTGACGGTGGCTAAGCACATAGAGGAAGTGGAACTGATTACAAATGGAGCGATAAAACAAGTGAAAGATTGGCTCGAACAGGCGGGACTCAAATTGGCAGAGCAAAAAACGGAGACGGTTCTGATATCAAGCCGGAAAAAAGTCGAGCAGATGAGAATCAGAGTGGGAGAGCAAATTGTTCACTCACAACCGGCTCTGAAATACCTAGGAGTTATGATAGATTGTAGGTTAAATTTTAAGGTCCATATTGACTACGCGGTAGAGAAAACCGCTAGCATACAAGCGGCACTCTCAAGGATCCTACCTAACATAGGTGGTCCTAAGTCAACTAGAAGAAATTTGCTTGCAAATGTGGCCACTTCAGTCCTCCTGTATGCAGCCCCAGTTTGGGCAAATGCGGCAGAACTGAAGGATAACAAAAGGAAGCTACTATCTGTATATAGGCTAAGTGCCCTAAGGGCATGTTGCGGCTACAGAACAATATCGGATGACGCGGCGTTTGTCATAGCTGGTATGATACCAGCGGACATTCTCGCAAGTGAAATGAAGCGAGTCTATGACAGATGTGCAGCGGATGCCGAAATAAATAAAAAAGCGGTGAGAGAAGAAGAGCGGCTTGTGTCACTAACAAGGTGGCAAGACCGATGGAATACCTCCAGTAAAGGGCGATGGACCCATAAACTGATTCCCGATTTGCGACCATGGCTAAATCGGAGTTTTGGAGATACAACCTACCATGTGACACAGTTCCTTTCTGGACATGGAGGTTTTAGGAAATATCTGCATAGGTTCGGGCATGATGACAGCCCCTACTGCCCTGTGTGCAGCAATGTAGAAGAAGACGTGGAACATGCCAGTTTCCACTGCCCACGCTTTAGAATAGGAAGAATAATTCCAAATGCAACTGACGTAGTCGAGTTCATGTTGCAATCGGAAGAAAAGTGGGAGGAGATAGCTGCATACGCTACTAGAATTCAGAAAGAACTCAGATACATTGAGCAAATGAGACGCATTAGCCGATAGACATTGACGAAGCTATATAGCTAACCAGCCCTGCGAAGTAATACGTTGAAGCAGTTCCGCAGGGAGAGTGGTGGAGGAGACGGAGTTCAAGGGTTTAGTACGTAGGTGTACTGTTTTGCAAGTCCAGACAGTATGGAAATTACTGACTGAGCGTGGTCCCGAATGAGGTGTACCCTTAGCGAGCAGTATGAATCGTGCATGCCGTCTAAGTTGACGGTATCTATGAAAAATTCCCCCTTCGTTAACAAAAAAAAAAAAAAAAACACTAATACGAGTGTGGCTCATGCGGATGAGTGACTAGTGACTACTGATTAGATACTTACCACTACGCAAATAAACTAAATTAGGTGCCATTGAAACAAAAGTCTTTTAACCTATTTCAACCCCTTTTAACGCTTGTTAAGTGTTTCGATGAATTTATTCTCTGCCTTCATATTATCTAGAATATGTAGAGATCTATAATTCCATGCCGCCTCCGAACGGCAAATGGTTTTTTTAAGCCGACTGCTATTTAAAAAAAAACTTCTTCCATCATTTGATGTTGCATGGCTCCACTGGACCCCATCACAAAGGTGTTAAACACCAATTCAGCTACGGCAACAGGTACTGAATCTATTTTTGAATATAGACAAGAAATAAATCTCAGTTTTGCAAAGCGTAATATTGATTATCCTTGTCCTGTCACCTATAAAAAAAGCTTTACGATCCTATGTCAGCAAATTCAAAATATAACAAAAACTAAAACCAATGAATGCTCTAGGGTTGAAGAGAATAAATTATCAGGGTTTGAGAAACAGTAAATCTGCTAATTTACGGAGCGTTTGAACCAAATTTTGTGAGACTTTTCCTTACGAGACTTGTATCTCAGGGTCCGACACTCGAGGTGTAACCAATTAAAAAGTCCATAAATTTAGTTTGGAAAATGACTTCTATTCAATTCAAAGTAAAAAATGTGTGAAAATAATATAAAATTAAGAATCATTTTACTTTTGCGCGATATGACCACCTCTTGCCTTGACTATGGCCTTGAGATGATCCAGAAACGAATCGCAAGCTGCCCGAATGTGACTTGGAGGTATTTTGGTCCACTCGCGGACAATGGCTTTTTTCAGCGCCTCGAGACTGGTGAATCTTTTAGCTCTGACCTTGCTCTCCGCAATAGCCCAAGGAAAATAATCCGTTGGGCTCACATCTGGTGAATTTGAGAGCCATTGAGTGGACGCTATGAAGTTCGGAACGTTGCTTCTTAGCCATACTTGGTTCACTCGAGCTTTGTGAGACGATGCCGAGTCCTGTTGAAACGTCCATGGTCTGCCATCGAAATGTTTGTCTGCCCACGGCTTCAAAGCAATCTCCAGAATACTTTCTCGATAACATATCGCATTTACCATGGCGCCAGGCTCGATGAAAACGATTGGAGAATAGACATCTGCGGTTACAGCGGCCCAAACCATTACCTGTGGCGGGTGCTGGCTCCTAGTGACCAATTGATGACTCAAATTCTCGTTTGGGAGTTTACGAATTGGTCAATCAGAAAACACAATGTTCGGAAATTGACCGCTCTCGGCCAAGCGAAGCAACTCCTTAGCTCTCTCAAGTCTGACTTGTTGCTGCTTTTGTGTCAAATCATGGGCATTTTGGATCTTGTAAGGCTTCACTTTGAGATCATTTTTCAGTATATTTCAGTTCTTTCGCCATTTGATTGACATTTCGTCGGAGATTTCGCTCAAGCCGCTTCTTCACTTTTTGAACCATTTCACGTGGCGTTGCAGTCTTTTGGTGACCACCTCCATGACGTTTCGCGATGCTACCGGTATCATTGTAACGCGTAATGGTGCGATAAACAAAGCTTTATTTACTGTAAGGAGCTCGAGCTAACGAACAGTCGCTGGTTGTTATTCTCCAGCCAAATATAATGCAATCTCACTAATACGTTTGAAATCCATTACTGATTTTCTTTTTTTGGGTTTACTCTCGGCAATACTCTTCTTCTTAATTAACGCGATAACCGCTTACCCGATTTTGGCCGAGTTCAACAAAGCGCGCCAGTCGATTCTTTCTCGTGCTAACCGGCGCCAGTTGGACACACCAAGTGAAGCCAAGTCCTTCTCCACCTGATCTTTCCAACGCAGACGAGGCCTTCCTCTTCCTGTACTACCATCAGCTGGTACCGCATCGAATACTTTCAGAGCCGGAGCGTTTGTATCCATTCGGACGACATGACCCAGCCAACGAAGCCGCTGGATCTTTATTCGCTGCGCTATGTCTATGTCGTCGTAAAGCTCATACAGCTCATCGTTCCAGCGCCAGCGATACTCGACGTCACCAACGTGCAAAGGTTCAAAAATCTTCAGCAGAATCTTTCTCTCAAACACTCCAAGGGACGCCTCATCGGATGAGAGCCTTATAGAGTGTTAGTTTTGTTCGTCGGGAGAGGACTTTACTATGTAATTGCCTATTTAGTCCAATGTAGCACTTGTATAGGACATCACCTTGTAAAAATAAGCAGTCGCAAGCAAGAGCAAAACCCAAAACCACCCCCTAGGGAACTAGTTCTGCGTTAGTACTAGACTAATACTAGTTCCTATAGGGTTAATAAAATATATATTTATTTAAAAACACACAACACCCAGGTACAACAAAACGAACAACCCCAACACAACTAGTGTGTGTGTGTGTCTAACAAAACACAAAAACAAAAATTAAGTCAGTTGAGCTTTTTATTTATTTTTTTTATCCTTCCTTTAATTTGCTGCTGCCGCTGTGTTGCGGCCAGTGCGCTGCTTTCACGGCCATAGGCTGTGTTGTCACGTTCTTTTGAATATTGTCAACGCAACAAAAATGATCTGAAGAAAAAACTCAACCAATTCGCGCCTATAAATGAAACGCGAAGAGACGCAAATAAAATTGTTTCTATTACAAAAGAAAGAAATCCGAAATTTCACGCTTTTTTCGCTATCACTTATTAGTTGTTGGTGTGCTTTTTTTTTATCGCCTGCTCTTGTTAACGCATTCAGGCGTACATCAGCAATAGCAACAATGCCAATAACAACAACAGCAACAGGAAAAAATGTAGCCTATAAAACCGTTTAATTGAAAATTATCACCGCACGGTTGTCACGCAATTACGTAAAAACGCAACGCAACGCGCGGCCGCAACATCAAAAGCCAGCCAAGAGTGAGCGAATGGAAATGGAAGGATGCTCATTTCCACATACATACATGTGTATGTGTGCGCAACTAAATGTGTATGTATAACTGAGGAAGACTGCGCTCGGAGGGGTGACAAAGGCGTTTGTTGGAGTGACAAGTGTTCACCCGGTTACAGGCAGTACAGAGCCAGTGCGTCGCAGGTTGTCATGGTTGTGGTGATAATTTGGTTATAAATTAGGCGATTGACAATGGCGCCACAGCCGGTCGCGAAATGCAAACATGTATGAGTGTATCCAACTACATATATGCATATATATGTGTATGTATGTATGTATGTATGTATGTAAATTGGTAAGCGCAATGTATCCACGACCGCCGCAAATGGGTGGTTTCAGCTTACTTGGGTCTAAGTCCGCGATCCTTATTTCCAATCAGTCTGTTAGTGCGAGCATTTAATTAATCAAATAATGCGCAGAATACAATCGAAATTTTGTATGCTTAATTCCACGGTAGTTGGTGAAAGTTGAGGATTATTTTTCATATGGTGTTGGCAGAATACATTTGAGAGATCTTATGCATTCTGGAGGCTAAAAAAAATTTATTATAAGTCTAAAACATAATTATTGTTTTTACAGACCACTGAGATCTAATATGAGCTTAAATTGCTATAGATAATTATTAAATAAATAAAAAAAAGTTTAGAAATTTATAAAATTCAATCTTTGAAACCGAAAAGCCAAGCGGAATAGAACTCGAGATCTTATTGAATTCTCTTAAAGCGCTGGCAATAGGAGCACTACGCGCATAATTCGTGTTAAGAAGGTCAAGATGAAATGGGTAAGTATTGCGGAGAGATTTAGAAGGAATATGAAAGTGAATGCAACGTAATAGAGATGAACAGTCAATTTCTCCTTTACGGCGCGGTTTAGAATTTGTCACTCTAAAAGTCGGCTTTTTTCAGTATTTTCATAAAAAAAATACGAAATAATTGAAACACATATTAATATGATTCTAGTACGACAACACCAGGCCGAAAAAAATAGTTTTGAGATAATTGAGGAACAGCTCCCGCGCGACGAACAATGCGACCATTGATGCACCCGCGTAATGAATCTGACTCTACCTGCTAGAACGGCTGTAGAATCGAAAATACTGGGAATATCCTTCCAAAATACTTTCGAAATATCAAAAACAAAACATTTTTCGAGAATTCTAGACCACCAGGACCCCTTAGAGCGAAACAATATAATAGTCAAATCATAAGAAATGCAGGCGCAAGAGAAAAGTATGCATTAATATTTTGTTGAAAATTCTTTTTGTTTTATTATTAAATTTCTTGACATTATTAAACCTCCTATTCTGCTTGGGTTTCTGGAATAACTGATCCAAATCTGTGATATTCTGCGTACTGAGTGCATTTTGTGCTTCGTTCCAAAGATGTTCTATTGGATTTAAGACGGCACTCGAAGATGCCCAATCCAGAATAGTCCTCGAATTGTATTCGAAAACCTTTTTAGCCACATGAAGTGCGCTTCCGATCATTGTTTGATGAAATATCCAAATCACCGGTACATTTTCTTCCAGCATTAGGTAGCATTATATTTTGACGTATCTGCACACAGTTGATCGCATCCATATTACATTCAATACCACGACACCGTACCACGAAAAGCAGTCCCACACCACTATTGAGTCTTCGCCGTGCTTTGTGATTGGTGAGACGAAGTTGGGGTCGCGTACTGCACGTTTTAGCCGCCGGGCGTACTTTCTGCTAGTTGGATCAACTCCGCTTATTTTCATTTCATCACTGAATAAAATATAACGCCACTGATTTTGAGTTCAGGATTTGTGCTCTCGAGCAAATTCAATTCGGTGTAGTCGAGTTATCAATGGCTTCCTCCGTCCCAGTCGACCGTGAAACCCTGCTTCTATCAAACGCAGCTCAACTTTTCGTTATTGAATTTCCAGGGTGAACCAAAACTTCTCGATGTATGTCAGTGTGCTAATAGTCTAGCATAAAGGCTCAGGACCTATAAAGGGACTGTTTGCTCCTTTTTCCCTAAAGTGTCCGCAATTTCATTCCCTTCGTGCCCGTCATGTTCCGGAACCCAGATCAAGGTAACAAAGTTTCTGGATGCTAGGATCTTGAGAATTTTAAAACCTTCTCAGACCAACCTTGATTGGAATGAGAAGCTATCCAGCGATTTTAGAGCTGCTTAACTGTCATACTGTTAATATTGGCACAACGCGTGCCTCTCCGGAGACATTCTCTGGCACACAGCACTAAGGCGAGGACCTCCGCCTGGAAAATGGAAGTAGTTTTTCCCATTGCAAATACTTTTTTGAAATGTGGCCCGACAATTCCACCCCCGCGCTACTGTCTTCCATTTTGGACCCATTAGTAAACCACACCAAGTTTCCTTTCCATCTTGTCATGGACTGTCAGGCACGGAGTATTCAGAATTGAACCCAGAATTCTTGCACGTCCTGTAAGGTTGCCTTCTTTGGGATGGACTAGATTAGGAAGCCTAAGGATTGCACAGACTGCCGACCCTTTGGCTACAAAATAGAGTAGAATGAGTCTAGTGACCATTCCTAAAGCCGATGTGGGGCAGGTTCGCATTGCTCCCGTTACGTTCAGACAGGCTATTCTGTGTACTTTGCTAAGTGTTATGTGAGCCTTAGTTTGGTCTACTTTTGGCCACCATACCACAGAGGTATAGGTGATCATTGGTACTATTATTGTCTTATAAGACAATGCCATCATCTTTGGCCGCAGACGCAATGTTTTACCGTAAAGTCTTTGGCATATGTATATTGCTCCCAAGGCTTTATTTGTGATGCACGATAAGTGATTTTTCTAGGTCAAGGCTTTATCAAGGATTACTTCCAAATATTTCATGTCCTCAGATAGAGTTAAGGGTCCATAGTTTAAGGAGTCCCTAGACTTGATTTCCTTCTTCGGGCGAAGGGTACCACACACGTTTTGTTCGGTTTTAACGAAAGTCCTTTCTCCCGACACCAGTTTTGCGTAATATCGAGATCTAGTTGCATGTGATCAGTTATAGTAGAGTCAAATTTGCCTCTAACAATGATGACTAGATCGTCAGCAAATCCCTGAACTTCGTATCAGAGATCATCGAAAGTATGTAGGAGCTCGTCAGTGATCAATAGCCAAAGCAGCGGTGATGAAACATCTCCTTTGGTTGACTTGGCACATAATCTTTTTGGCCCAGTTTCAAAGATTGTCATTCTACTCCTCAGCATATTGAGAACCTACGTTATGATTAGTCTATCTATTCCTTCCTAATCATACCTTCATGAATAGAGCTACGAGAAACATTGTCGAATGCGCCGGTAATGTCAACCGATGTGCAGAGGGTAATTTCCTTACCAGCCAACGCCTTTTCGATCTTGGTCGTTTGGCTATTTTTCAGGCAGTTTTTTTTGGCAGTTTCAGTCGACTTTCCTGACTGGTAAGCATAACGTTCAACATAAAGAGGTGAATCCCTGAGATAAGCGTCTCTAATATATTGATCAATTATTTTCTCCATGGCTTTGAGCAGGAAAGAAGTTAAGCTTATGGGTCGAAAGGCTTTTGGCGTATGGTCGCCTTTTTGCCTGCTTTCTGAATGAGTGCCTAATTACAGGCTTATCCTGAAAATATATGTCAAAACCGATGCTAATATATTCACGCCGTGCTGTAGTAGACATGGCTGTACGTTATCAACACCTGGTGATTTAAATGGACTGAAGGTGGAGATCGCCCATTTAGTTTTGTTCACTGTAAAAATTTTACGGCCGAGGGCGAGTTCCTTGCGTGTAGACATTAAGAACCAGACGTCCCCAGTGTCTTCACTGTCCTCACCCACACTGGCACAGTCCGGGAAGAGAGTGTCCAGCAAAAGCTGTCCAGTTTTCTCCAGACTCTCTGTAAAATTTCCGTTAGCTTTCTTGAGAGTAGAAAGGACATTTGAGTGATCTTTGCTGAGTAACTTTTGAAGTCTGGTAGCCGCTGGTAGGGATTCGATCTCCTCACAGTGCTTCCTCCCTGAGTCCCTCTTTGATTTTCTCAACTCCCTATTGTACGCCGTTAAGGCACTTTTAGGCCTAGCCTCCGGTTGCCTTGGCACTGTTGAAGAGCTGACGGTCTTTTTTCTGCAGATCTTTCAATTTCTTGCTCCACCAATTAGCGAGCATTCCTGGCACGCTTCTTCATTTTGTGATTAAATAAAGGTTTTTTAGGTAACCGCTTAGTAATTATTTGCACCGTTTTAATGATTAGTAATTTATCAATTTCAAAAAATGTAATAAATGATTATTTTTTTTAATTATATGACTAATAAAATTATTTGATGATTTTAAATTATTTTTGCTTATTTTAATTACCGGAAAAAATGTTTACCTTATTTCCGATAATTTTTTATTTTTTTATTATATTAAATTTTTCCATGGTTAATTTCAACTTGTGAGGTTGTCTATATTATTTTGAATTTGCCACGATAATCGTGCTATTTAAGTGCGATAGACTTCATCTTGCTAAGTTGTCTAAAGTCGCGTCTCTATGCCAGTAAGTCGCAATCGTCCAATGTCCTCAAACCCGGACTACTGTTCCAATTTTGATGGATTTTTACAGAAAAGTCATTATAAATTGGAGCTCTCGCCACCGTGACGGACATTTACTTCATACACAAAAAGGGAACGATTTCTACATTGCATTGGAATTGACGATAAGGGGACTAGTATCGAATGAAGGTAAAGCATTTGAACCCAGCATTGAAAGAAAAACAATTTCAATGTCAAAAGAAACACGACAAAGTTACTCTCCCACTCGATAAGGCTCAGTCGCATACCACAAAAGGGTGAAGACATATTTAAAAACACTGAAATGGAAGGTCCTACCTCAGCCGCCGTACTCTCTAGACGTTCATACTTCCGACTATCATTTGTTTCGCTCGATGGCGCTTGATGATGATTTGAAATTGGCCAAGTTTTTGCTCTTCTGAAGTAATGACAAAAAAAATGGTTCGACTTATGGACTGCTTTACGAGGCGTGGAACTCTTTCGGTAAGAAATACATGCACTACCCGGAGGATGAAGAAAAACTAGTGACAAACGACAGACAGTACATCGAAACATTAGTATGAAAGAACGCCTTAAATTTTGAGGAAAAACGGCGGACACAAAGTTGTGCACTTATGCCTTAGAAAATGGAACTACTTAGAGCTAGAGCTCCATTGTGATGCCACAAATTTAGACCCAAGTTCTAACTCTAATTCCCAATGTAGTGAAACTACTACTTCGGCTCTCCAATAAACGATAAAACACTGTGGATGGCTGCGGATTCCAAGTCGTGTAGACAACCAAAGAAGTTTAGACATCGCGATATCGCTTTCCGGCAAGAGCGGAGCAGTAGCAGAGGAAGTGTTCCACGCTCACAACCTTCTACTCTTTCCAGCAGCTATGACAGCTGTCATTTGATGGAAACTGCATATGTTTCCCGTGTGTTCCCATTAGGCGTGTGCCATTGTGCCTCTTGATTATAGCAACCAACAGACTAATGGAAGGCCGGTCTAGATTGATGATGGATTCTGTGCTCATTCCTTCTAGGCTAAACCTGTCTAGTTGTTGCGCAAGTGGGCTCTATGATTCTTCTACTGTTTTCTTGGGCTATGTAGACCTACTTGATCCAGAGCTTGCTTGAAGATAAAGGAATGTACATATATTAGACAGAATAACGGGATTTAAGATCAGTACCAATTATAAACGTAAAGAAATAAATAAAAATTCCAACTTCAACATTTTGTTCATTCATTCAAAACTCAAATCTTGGTGCCGAGAATATTACTGCTACCATTTTTTTTTCTAAATATTTTCACAAAGTGCATATGAGAAAAAAGTTAGGTTTCAACCCCGGCGTACAAATTTTAGTTTTCTTGAGGAATATTTTTTTTTTTTTTTTTGTTAGTCATAAACGCAAAAGTATCACACAACAAGCAAAACAACAGCAGTAAAATTTATTTAATTAAATTCCTAATTTCCACTTGCACGCATTTCGCGGGCGTAAATCGCATGCGAACAACATAACCTCAAACTTGTACAATAAAAGGGTATCATAAGCGCCGCCGAACATCCGCCCACCCTCACTGACTAATAACAAAAAAATAAAAGCGCGCCACAGTTGTGCAGACACTAAAAATCTCGCGAAAACAACAAATACAAGAGACGCTCAAAAAAAAATTAAGAAAATACGAAATGAGGATGAAATGCTTTTGGAGCAAACGCAAAGTCCAGAGCCGAAAAAAATACGCAAATTTCCGCTGATTAGCGACGCGATGCATTGCGTTAAAACGCCGAAAAACAAAAAAATTTAATTTAAAACGCAAAATGGCCACTTCCGGCTCGAGGCAAACGTTTTATTAAAACCAAGCAGCAAAAAAAAAAACACAAAATTAAAAAACAAAACTCAATAAAATACGGAGGCGCAGCTAAGTGGCGCAGGCCATAATCATCGGCCGCTGAAGAGTCAAAGTAGAGGAGGGATGAGGTCCTTGTTGTGGCGGCTTTCAACAACAGCATTTGACGGACTGTCTAATTTGAAAGTTGAGAAAAGCTCTGTGGTTGGAGGTCATGCGGGTTGAGGGAGGCGTGGGCTGGTTCACAGCTAATCAAAACACCAATTTTGATTTTGTTTTTTTGGAGCAGCGTAACAAATCGCTGAAATGAAGAAGCAAAAAAAAACAGCTACCAAAGCGAGCGGGGCAACAACAGCAACGCCTGCGACAGTCGACAGCATTCGGAGTGGCGTGTGGCAGTGGAGCCACTGGACTTCTTCTCATTACGGCTGCACTTGTCGTGCGAATGTGTGCTTGTGTTGCATGCCACTTCCTTTGTTGTTAATGTGCCCGCTAGCAAGGATGGCGTTCCCGCTAGTCGAGGGGAGGTTTTACATTCTTTGCGTTTTATTTTAATCCGATATGTAGCTGCACCCACGCCCCCACGCGAATGCTGAATCGATTCACTTTATTTCGTTCAATTGATTTTCATTTCGTTTTTTTTGTTTTTTCATTTTTTTGTTTTTTCATTTTTTTGCTGCGCATTTTATTACGCGTATTTGTGAATTTTTTCGATCTTTGCTCTTTGCGCTAGCTGGTATTCTTCCAAGGAGCAACGCGTGTGTCTGTGCGTTCGCGGCACAACCAACAGCTCAGGAAACCGGAAACCCAGAGTGCAGCGCCACAGCGGTTGCCTGCCCGCTTTTTCTTATTTCGGTTTTTTCGCCGCACAGGAAGGATTTTGGCTCTTCGCTCATTTGTGCGCCTCGTCTTTTGTTCTTCATGTTTGTTGATTATTTTATTTTGTTCAATTTTGTTTTTTGTTTTTGTTTTCGCATCATGTTTTGTGTTTTTGATGGGTTACCATGCGCCTCTTTTGTGCGTTTGTATTATATTTTACAGTTTTAATATTCCGTTGGGTCTGTTGTGCGGTAATGTTGCGGATATTTATTCTTGGTGGATATGATTTCTCTGGCTTTGAGTTTTTTTGTTTGATTTCTTATTTATTTCGTTTTTTTCTCTTGGGGAGGAAGTTTGCCTTAATGAGTTCATCAGGTGCTTTTATGTATTTATGTTTGTGTTTATATAGATATGTATGTAGACCGAGATTTATTATGGGTTCTGTGAAAAAATTGCAGTGCAATCCTTTGCATTCAAATCTTCATCAATAAATAGCTATTTTTTCATGTATTGCATTAGGCATTTTATGAGAGACTCCTTTTTTCCACTTAAGGATTTTGTGAACCTTCGTTCACATTAGCATGAGACGCGATAATATGGGAGCTCTCAATAGTGCCCTAATACAAGGTGGCGCAAAAGTAACCTCACATTCTTGGCGGATATTGCCTTTAAGAGCTGCAAGAGTCTGAGGCTTGTTGACATAAACCCGCGACTTCAAACAGCCCCACAAAAAGAAGTCTGGAGCGGTCAAATCAGCCGATCTTGCTGGCCAGTGCAAATCACCAAAACGGGAGATTAGGCGCCCGGGAAATGCACCCTTCAGCATACGGTTTGTGGCACGTGCAGTGCGTGCCGTTGCACCGTCCTGTTGGAACCACATGTTTTCCAATCCTAATTCATCAAGTTGTTTCAAAAAGAACTCGTTGATCATTGCTCTGTAGCGCTCACCATTCACAGTAACCGTTTGATCCGCGAGGTCTTCGAAGAAAAAAGGTCCGATGACTCTTCCAGCGAAAACAGCACATTGACTTTGAGCGGGTGGAATGGCTCTTCGTGGGTTACACGCGGATTTTCAGCGCCCCAGAAGCGTAAATTTTGCTTATTTACGTACCTGCTCATGATTATTTTTGATGAAAAATCATCTTCCTCTTGGTGGTGATTAAGGATGGCTTGAGCGTATGTTAGACGCGAGGGCGGTCAGCAGCTAACAGCTAATGCACCGTCTGGACTTTGTACGGAAACATCTTCAAATCTTGTACCAAAATTCGCTGTAAAGACCGTCGACTGATACCCATTTGCGTGGCACGTCGTCTAGTCGATGTCGACGGCGCTTCCATGACATCCTCGGCTACAGCAGCAATATTTTCTGCAGAACGGCTACTCCACGGTCTGCCACGCCTGACAGCATCTCGTTTTGTGCCAGTCTCTTCAAGGCGAGCGGCTAAACGTCGCAGTGTTTCACCAATAGGCGTTGGACGGCGAGGAAATCTGCGACGAAACTCTGGTCAAATAAATAGTCAGCAATATTCCGCGTTCTGGAGCAGTGTAGCGTAACATTGTTTATTAACGTGTATTTCGCATGTGTTTACTACACAAATGTCAAAACAGAACTGACATTAGGGGCCAATCGCAAAATTTATAGGATTTTCTGATAGGAGGATTACTTTAGCGCCACCTGTTATAAGTCAGCCACAGAAATTTCCGCGCTTCAAACGATCGGAAGGTCTCACTTCCTTAGCCGATGGGCTTAGCCAACTTTCGAAGTAATTTCAAAGACATTCGCCTTCAAAAATTAGTTACGGTTTCCAATTTACCAACTCTCTCACTTTGATGGGTTACAGATTAAGGCAGATACCCATTCCACTCATTTCAAATTTACACACAAATATCCATAAAAAAAACCGTATGCACCCCTTGTGATCATAAATTTTGCCACATCATTTTTTAAATTTAATTACAACTAATTTTCAATCAAAATATGCTTCATCCTTTAACATAGGTCATGTGAATCAAATCCGAATAGCTTGGTGCATGACTATCATTCGGAAGTGCGTAGGCTCGAATCTCCGCGCATGAAACAGCAAAATGATAGAAAAATGTTTTTTTGCAATGGCGGTCGCCCCTCGGCAGGCAATGGTAAACCTCAGAGTGTATTTCCAACAAGAAAAAGCTCCTTATAAAAAGTATCTGCCGTTCGGAGTCGGCTTGAAACTGTATGTCCCCCCTTTTTGTGGAACAGCACTATGACGCACACCATATATAAAGGGTTTTCCAATAAGAGGTGTTATTTCGATATTTTCCCGAAAAAAAGCAATAGTTTCGTTGCTTGTGTGGCACATAGCGCCCTCTTGTTGAGAACAAACGATGTCCAGATCAATACCATCCAATTCCGGCCATAAAAAATCGGTAATTATCTGTCGATAGCGCAATACATTCACCGTAACTGCTCCAGCTTAGTTTTCGAAAAAAGTAAGGCCCAATGACTCCGCCGGACCATAAACCGCACCAAACAGTCACACGTTGAGGACAGAGAGGCTTTTCAACAATAACTCTTGGATTTTTTGAGCCCCAGATTCCACAATTTTGCTTGTTGACGAAGTCACCGAGGTGGAAATGGGCCTCATCACTCAAGATTATTTTGCGATGGAATTCCGGATCATTTTCATGCATTTCAACGACCCAATCAACAAAGGCACGGCGTTGTTGATGATCGCCCGGCTTGAGTTTTTGTGTTAACTGGACTTTATAAGCCTTAAGACCCAAATCTTTATGCAAAATACGTTGTTATGACGTTTGTGGAATACCAATGCTAATTCCAAAGAACGACGAGGAATGGACAAACCTGGGTTTTCTTCAAACACTATCGGCTTCAACAGCAATACTTTCGGCTCTTCTTGAGCGACGTGCACGGGTTTTATTCTTCACATCACTAACTTGTCCCAACAGCTCGAATTTTTTCACCAATTTCTGTATTGCGGTCCGCACAGGTGCTTCACGATGACCCAAAAATGTTCGAGTTTTACGAACCGTCCCTGCCAAATGTTCACCATTTTTATAGTGAATTTTAATCATTTCAATGCGTTGTTTAAGCGTGTATCGTTCCATTTTTGTTAATGACGTAGTTTCTACTTGTCAAATATCAAAAAATGACAGCTTCAAAGTGACATCTACTGAATTAGAGGGCTATTCAAAATAACACCTGTTATTGGAAAACCCTTTAAACATATGAATCAAAGGTCGAAACATTATAAGAAATTCATAAAATTTCCATCAAGCTCTCCAACTTTTTATTCAGAATTAAAAACAAAAACTTTAAAATATACGATTTTATAGTTCATTCAATTTCAGTATAGTAAATGGAAGATTTGAAGTGCCCCAAAAATCGCATTGATTTATTTTAAAATTGATGGTATTATGCATTTTTTATATGGAGCAAAAGTTCAATATCACAAGCTCATCCGCGTTCCACAGTAGTTATTTGCTCCGCGGGATTTTCGATAAACTGCGAGCTCGGCGGCACATGCGACCACGCCAACAACGCCCTCACGGCCCACAGTGCGGCCGATTCCCAAAAAGCTGCCGATTCCCCGACAAAAAGTCGAAAAAAAAGTTTCTAGACAGAGTTTTTTTGTCTTTGGGTTGGCTACAGTAATGCCTTGAGTAATGAAAACCGTTCATAGTAACGTCCTGTACCCTAAGTATCCTCTGTATTTTCAGTCGCAACGTGGCCTTCGTTTGAGCATCGTATTACTGTCGATGAATAGTGAAAGTTGTACACATTTGAAAGATTTTGTAATGGAGTAAATTGAACAAACCCAAATGGAATCATCTTCGGAAGGTTAGTAAAATACGAGAAATCTTTAGTACACATCAATACCTCGACACAAAATTTTTAGCTGCAGCAATACATAGATACATTTTTTGCAATTTTTTTTATAAAATTTGAGTTTTCAAACTGTATAGTAATACAACGCCGTCATATGCTGCTTTGAAACCTATTAAAGGTTACTCGAAAAAGTAATGGTTACTGAATAAAACAAGATTCAGCTGCTACCTCTTGCTACCTTGCGACCCCGAAAACAAATAAATTTATATGCATCTTGATTATATTCTTGAATATACGCTATTTCACGTGAGGGGGTGGCCAATAGGGGTGGAAGGGGGTGGATTTTCAAAATTTTAAGATTAAATTCGTAATCAGCGACCCCGACAACCCCCTAGTAAGAAATTTTGAATCAATTACTTAATTTTTTGAGTTTTGGCCAGCTTTTCAGGAATCGGCCGCACTGTGCGGCCGGGATTTTTTTACTTTGGACCATTGTAATGGTTTTTCGTGGATTATGTGCAAAAGAGATAATTTTACTTAATCATATGTGAACAGAGATGGAAATGGGTCCGGTCGCTTGTAGTGATTTTCGATAAAAACTTCTCTTCCTTGCGATTGAGATTCAGAATGGCTTGAGCGAAGTGTGAATCACAGCTAAGAACTGATGTAGGGGCGTTTTCTTTGATTTAGATGTAAGACGAAGTTTGCCTTAATAATAAAATAATTATGAAGATGTTTTTATTTTTTCCAAAATATCCTCATTGTAAATCAGTACACTTCTGCGTTCGCTCGAACCAGTTTTCAAAGCACTTGTGTCACTCAGGGAAAACGTAAGTAAAAACGTTATATGTAAAAAATACTAATCTTTCAAACAAAAATATCAATTTCGATAGTGTTGCGAAGCCGTAAAATATAAGAGACAATCCTCGTAAGCCAATTATACGTGCAAAAGCAATTACAAAAGGGTTCGGGTGGGATCTTTTTAAAGAATTTTTCTCTAATATTTTGGATTCCTTTGTCAACCATGGTAACTTCAGGATCCTTGTATAGGTGCTTATTTAAGACCTTGAGAACTTAAAATGATAATACAAAACAGAAATATTATTGGAATAAATTTGATTTATTTGAGAAAACAAAAATTTAGTCAGCGTGACTCGATTCACCGATTCGAGAAATAAGGATCGATGGTGCCACCAGCGGATAAACCGCACGTGAAATGTTCGAAGTCCTCTATGAACTTCGCGAACAGATTTATTTTTCTCAAAGAAAATTTCCACAATTTGGAAGTATTTAAACGATTCATGGTGACTTATCAATATTCATTCTCATTTCATCATGGAAAGACTTACACCTCTAGAACGTCTACAAATCGTACAATTCTATGACGAAAATCGACGCTCGGTGTTCGGTACACGAAATCCCACTCAAAAGTGAAAATCGCAGAGTACACCTGCGGTCGACTGATATATGTAATTAAATGCCAAAAAAAAGCTAATTGGCAGATGCCTCTCAAACTCTGCGACACTATAGAGGGCAGATGTACTAACATTCCAGCAAAAAAAATTAGACATTTAGAGATGTGTAACGCACCCTTTTTAAATGAACAATTACAAATATTTTTTTGACAGAAAGTAAAAGTGCAATACGCAACGAGCTGCGAAGACAGAAACGAAGAAGGAATAACACCAGAGATAACCGAGGCACGCAACCCACAGCCTGAAAATTTAACGGAATTTACCAACGTACAACCTGAAATTAACTTGATTTATGAAAGTACTGAAAGCGATAGTCCAGAAACTAATGAGGAACGGGAAGTAAAAGACATTTTCAATAATTATCTGGCGAAGGTATGGATTCTTTGCTAAGACCAAGGATAGCCCGATTAGGCGAATCGGAAAAGTTAAACGAAGTTGTAAGAACACTTAACTCGAAAATTCTGCCAGCATACCTGTATGTCGCCAATAGCACCAACTTGGAATATGTTATGTTTTATGTTTCTGCTCTCACTACTGTACGATCACTGAGGAAGCACCCAAAGGTACAAACATTTAAAAATACTACAATGCAAAAAGCACCAGTAGTTCACAAGTGGACAAAGAAGACTCGAAACACGAATTGCCGTCTAAGAGAATCTATAGGGAGGCTTTCTTCATTTAAAAAAGGTCCAAGATCTAAAAGTTGATGCGGGCATGTATCTAGTAGATAATCACGCCGCTTAAGCCTCAGACTGCAGATCTTGACCAACTATCCGAGATAATTGATAGGAAAGTGCGGCAACTCGCCGCTTAATCAAAACGATTAAGAACATACCTCAAAAGTAATCAGAGACGGTCGGAAAACCAGCTTTTTCAGAAAAATCAGAGCTTTTATAGGAATTTTAAAAGTGTGTTAGGATTTTGCAGTGGCGAAAATGCAGCGGTCGTTGGAGCAACGATACTCGATCAAATTTTGCGTAAAGCTAAACAAAACGAGTACCGAAACCATTGGGCTACTCAAGGAGGCTTACGGGGACCAATCCCTGTCCAGTGCCCAGGTAAAACGGTGGCACAAGTCGTTCAAGGAAGGCCAAGAGAACGTCGAAAACGAACAGCGATCTGGAAGGCCTTCGACGACACAAACAGACGAAGATGTGAACCGGGTTCGTGAATTTTTGAACATTGACCGTCATGCTAGTCTACGTGAGATCAGTGGAGAGTTAAATTTAACTTACCGACCTCGTCAACAATTGGACCCTTCATCACGACAATGCGCCGGCGCACACCGCCTTCCTCTACACCTCTGCATTGGCCAAGAGGGGGGTTCCGGTGCTTCCCCACCCTCCCTACAGCCCTGACCTGTCCCCTCCGGACCTCTTCTTGTTCCCGCGCCTGAAAAGAAAGCTGAAGGGGAAGCGTTTCGACTCCATCGAGGCGATCCAAAAAACTGTGACAGCCGAATTGAACGCGAATCCGGCGGATGAGTTTAAAAAATGTTTCCCGCAGTGGAAGGACCGCTACCAGCGGTATATTGACGCTCAAGGGTCCTATTTTGAAGAATATTAGTTGTATAAGCCAAAAGGTTTAATAAAACTGCTTAAAAAAATAAGGCTCATTACTTTTCAATCAAACCCTGTATACCAAACGCAATGTTCGTAAGCCACAAAACACGATTATGTCCTTAAAAAATTTCAAATAATTTTATTTGAGTAATTCGTCAAAATTTCAATCAAACTAAATTTAATGTGAACTCGTTTTTCAAGAGTAAAACTAATAAAATCAAGATCAATTGATTTCCGTTTAATTTGTCAACAAAAAAAATCAAACACAAAGCAGTTCGGTCACAAAGTAACCAAACATGTAAAAGGAATTTGATAAATCACCTGTAAACTGGACATTTTATTTATTTATTTGTCTCAACTAAATGCACTACCGCAAAAAAAGCGAGAAAGATACATAAAAAATTAAAGAAAAAAAAACAAATTTACCTCAACTTCGCACATTTATCTCAGATTGGCACCTTTGGTGTCACCAATTTTTGTGTGATTTTCCATCGCCGTCACACACTCACACACATACTCACACACACGGGTCCCGCTGGAACGTCGTCGACGTCAATTGTGTTAGTGTTTAGAAACAAAAACAAACTTTTTGGCTCTACAAATAAACAAACCGTATAACCAACAATAACAATGCCAACAACAACAATCTTCAACAGCCATTGAAGGCAAAATGTTTGATATAGAAAACCTTTTCAACACAAACACAAACAAAGTTTTTTATTTTATTATACAAATATTTGGAAAAAATAAAATAAAAATAAAAATGTCAAGACGGAAATTGCGCACAATTAAAAAATTCGAATACTTGGCTCAAAATCCATGCCTGGTATATATAGTAAGTGCCAGTTGTGGTCACAGTCGCGACCAACGTCAGTCGAGTCAACCCAAACTCAGCCGCAACCGCAGCCGTTGCTTTGGTTTTGTCAACGGCAAGCGGTCGTCGTCCCCCTGGTGAACCTGCAGCCAATTGTCCTTTTTACTCAATCTCATTTTTTTCCTATATGCATACATACATAGTTATTTTTATAGAACTTTTTTTTTGGTATTTTTTTCATCTCTTCATTTCATCTGTTCTCGATTTCCGTAGCCTCATTCATTCATCCATTCATTCAATCGGTCGAACAGTCAATTCAACATTTGCCTTTATATTTTTTTCGGTATTTATTCTTCACTTTTATTGTTGCCCCTCCTCTGCGCTCATTTCTCAATGCCTTGATTTTGTTTGTTTTGAATTTTTTCCCATTATTTACCTTTATTTTTGTGTTTCGCTTTCATTAAATATTATGTGGGAGTCGACGCTTTGAATTTTGTGAATTCTATCGAACTCCTTTCATTTTTATCATTTGATGGGTCAATTTATTAACTGCTTTGCTGTCAACTAATAGAGTTTTGTAAAAGATGGGTCCAACGAATTCCTGCTGTGCGGCCGATATAGAGTCTTAATCAAGGATGAGGTGTTGCTAAGTGAGTAAAGATTTAGACAGCGATACCTAAGGACATACATACACACACATACTCTTACACATAAAAAAAATTTAAATAAATTTACTAATGGAAAATGTCATCAGGTACCCAGTGCATGCTTTGCGTGAAACATGGCAATTATTCAGCTCTGCCCACACTCAGTATAAGCCGAAAATGAAGCTGAGTCCGCAACGAAAATGATCATTCATTTATTGAACCACTCAAAAGAACGTGCACGGATCTTCGTCTGGAATTAGATACAGATACAAACTCTAAGAAGATAGCAATTGCAGACTTATATTCAATTTTTGTATTTGTGAAAACACAAATTCCTTAAGTAATAGCCTTGGCCGGCTGTGAATTCCGGTAACGTAAACACGTAAAATTCAGAACAATGCATGACATTTTTATTTAAATCGATAGTACAATCCATATAATTTTATGTTTGAAGATTATTTCAGGCAAATGTTGACCGCGACTGCGCTTCAAATGGTCTATCCGCTTAGTGCAATTTTGGCATACTCTTTCCAATGTTTCGGCCGGTATCTCACATATAAACGCTTTAATGTTGTCTTCCAATGCGTTTATCGAAGCAGGTTTGTCTGAATAGACATGAGCCCCCACATAGCCCCTCAAAAAATAATCTAAAGGCGTTATATCGCACGATCTGGGTGGCCAATTGACAGGTCCCGAACGAGAAATAAAATGTTCACCGAACTCGCCTCTCAACAAGTCTATTGTTACGCGTACTCTGTTGCATGTGGCACCTTTTGCTGAAACCACATGTCATGCAAGTGAAGCTCTTGCATTTTGGGCAAACAAAAGTTGGATATCATTTCACGGTAGCTCTCACCATTCACAGTTACGTTACGATTCGCAGCATCTTTGAAGAAGTACGGTCCAATGATACCTCCAGCCCATAAACCGCACCAAACTGTGACCTTTTCTGGATACATTGGTAGCCCTTGCAATTCTTCTGGCTGATCTTCACTCCAAAATCGACAATTCTGCTTATTTGCGTACCCATTGATGCAAAAATGAATTTCGTCGCTGAACACAAACTTTCGATAAAAAAGTGGATCTTAAACTTTCTTAACAGAACACGCACTTTTATAATAAAATTCAATGATTTACAAGCGTTGTTCGTTTGTAAGACGATTCATGGTTAAATTATAGACCAAACTGAAGATGTTTGACAGTGAAACAAAACACGAAATGTGCGTCAGCTGTTTAAACTAACTGTTTAAAAAGATAATAGCTAAAAAATTACCCTTTATTATGTAAAGAATTTCCAATAATGTTTATTTGGTTTTTTTTTCGTCGGGACAACTAGCAAGTACAGCACTCAGACAACATTAAGTCTGCCCCGAGTGCACTTTTTTCTCTTTCTTCTTCTTAATTGGCGCGATAACCGCTTACACGATTTTGGCCGAGCTTAACAAAGCACGCCAGTCGTTTCTTTCTTGAGCTAACCGGCACCAATTGGAGACACCAAGTGAAGCCAAGTTCTTCTCCAAGTCCAAGTCCTGATCTTCCCAAAGCAGAGGAAGAGGAAGGCTGGTACTGCTCACAGTCGGAGCGTTTGTATCCACTCGGACGACATGGCCTAGCCAACGTAGCCGCTGGACATTTATTCACTGCGCTCTGTCTATGCCGTCGTAAAACTCATACAGCTCATCGTTCAATCACCTGCGATATTCGCCATTACTAACGTGCAAAGGTCCAAAAATTTTCCGCAGAATCTTTCTCTCAAACACCCCAAATGTCGCTTTATCGGATGTTGGCATCGTCCACGTTTCTGCGCCAAACGTTAGGACGGGCATGATGAAAGCCTTGTAGTGTTAGTTTTGTTCGTCGAGAGAAGACTTTACTACTCATTTGCCTACTTAGTTCAAAGCAGCACTTGTTGGCAAGAGAGATTCTACGTTGGATTTCCGGGCTGACATTGTTAACTTTTTTTTTTTTGGGTTAACTTTGTAATTTTCTTTAAATCTACCCGACTTCTGAAGAAATCTGTGTAGATTTTGTGGTGCCAAAGAGCCAAGATGGTCGCTTCTTAGCGCATCAGTGCCAAAGACCTAAATTCTGATTCGAGCGAAGGCCGGGCAGACGCACAGAAAGTTGTCCGCCATCTCATCTTCCTCTCTATATACTGGGCAGAGTGCACTGTCTGAGATGCCTATCTTTTCCGTATGTTTCGCCCACAGAAAGTGGCCCGTCATCAGTCCAACCAGCTGCCTACAGTCCCTTCTGCCTAATGATAGGAGAATCTGTGACAATTGGTCGGGCGTGGCAGGTGACATCAGTTTAGTCCACCTGCAGCAACTCTCAGTCTGCCAAGCTTGCTTGAAGGTTGAAATAACTCATTTGCTAACCGTGGATTTGATGGCTGCAAAAGGTACTGGCAGAACGGACTCTTTGGCCTAACTTCTTTGGCCCGGAGCCCATCCTGGTTAAATATTCAGAGGTCTCGTTACCCGCGATACCCACATGTCTCGGGACTCATGTTAACATCAAGAAATTATGTCTACCGACATAGTTCAGCCTTGTAGTGGTTAAAGGGCTTTCTAAGGCCTTGAGCGCAGCTTTGCTGTCGCTGCAGACACATACAGATCTGCCTCCTCATATGTTTTCTACAACAAAGTTCGTCGCTTCTTGAACAGCAAACACCTCCGCTTGAAACACAGATGCGTACATTGCAGAACAAAGTGTAGTTTTGCCCCCCAAATTCTATGTAAGCACCAGAGCTGGAAGCGGAACCATGCTCGGTTCTGGAGCCATCCGTGAAAATGCGAAAACAGTATTTGACGGGCTAATTTACTCACCACACTGTATCTTTTTTCAAGTACGACTCCTGAAAGCATGGAGAGGATCGTTAGATCTAAGTCCATGCCTTCTCTGTTGTCCAATACCAGACAGGGACCGTACCAATTCACCTTGTATTCCAGCCTGCAAATGGCCTTTAAGGCCTCTCCTTGAATGAAAATATCAAGCGGTGGCACACTAACCAGAACATCTAATGCCGGGCTTGAAGTAGTTGGAAAAGATCCGGTGCAACAAATGGCCACATTTGTCTGACTAAATTGGTAAAGTATTATATGCGGTACCAGCTGTTGGTAGCAGAGGAAGAAGAAGGCCTTGTCTGGGTTGGAAAAATCAGGTGGAGAAGTATTTAACGCTTCAGTTGGTGTGTCCAACTGGTGCTGGTTAGCACGAGAAAGAAACGACTGACACGCTTTGTTAAACTTGGCTAAAATCACTTAAGCGGTTATCGCACCAATAAGGAAGAAGAAGTTTCCTACCTCATTTATCAATAAAAAAATGTATGGATTCGACATTTTTTTTCACACTAGTATGTCTATTAAGCCATCCAAAATGGTGTATCACTTAATTTAACAAAGTAACTCATGGGCAGATTGCATCTAATGGAAGGTAAATTTCATAAAAAGGAAAAAATTTAAAAACGCTTGACTAAAAAGCGCCCCTATTGCTATTATTAATTCTCTCTTTTTGCCCAATTTTTTTTTTTTTTTTTGATTGTTTAAATTATGTCCGGTACAAATTGACTCCAATTAAATACAACCAATGAAACTAAGCCCTTCAAAGCCTTCCTATGCAAGGAGATCTTACACTTCCTCTGCCGAACTAGCAATAGGTAGCGAATCGAATCCTTTCATAACTGGAGTGTTTATAACTGCTGGTACCACTGATCTAGCCAATAAAGCCGCAGGATCTTTTTTCGCAACCCAATACCTACGCCCGCCGTGGACGAAAAGAATTTGTACGTGATTACCATTCAGTTGGTCTAGGCTCCGGACCGACTGTGGCTATTATTGTGAGCGGGCATTACTCGGTTGTTTGCTCGTTTCATAATGGTTGGCAAGCGAAATTATCTTATGAGCTTAAGACTGACATTATTACCGGTAGTTTCTTGGAATCAATTGCAGGTATCACAATAATTCTAAGAGCTATCGAGGGTCTTGTCTTAGACAAGCAACTGAGCAACCTTAATTTTAACTTTTAACTTTCAATAGTGAAGCAGGCTGCGATACAAGATGGTGCTAATAAATGGCACGCACACCCTTTTTGGGTGTTTAGCCGAGCTCCTCCTCCTATTTGTGGTGTGCGTCTTGATGTTGCTCCACAAATGGAGGGTCCTACAGTTTTAAGTCGACTCCGAACGGCAGATATTTTTTATGAAGATCTTTTTCGTGGCAGAAAAACACTCAGAGGTTTGCATTGCCTGCCCAGGGGCGACCGCTATTAGAAAAATGTTTTTCTTAATTTTTTGGTGTTTCACCGAGATTCGAACCCACGTTCTCTCTGTGAATTCTGAATGGTAGTCACGCACCAATCTATTCGGCTACGGCGGCCGCCAGTATTTCATTACTTGTTCGTTTAAAAGAATTCCAAAGTAACGGTGCGAATGTTGATACCTATGATTTCAAATATCGAGGTGATTGATCAATCTTTGGACTAGCCGAAAAACTACTTTTTCTTCCCAACGACAATACGCAGGGATCGATAAATGTGACCTCATGTGATCGATCGCCTTGAGCGCAATACTCTCTCTGTTGCTTAACCATCACGGTTACAGCTTTTCAACATTGAGATTTCCTTATGACGTTAGACGCATGTTTTTACTGCACAGAGGCGTGTGTGGATAGTAATCCGAGTCGATGTTAAATCCACGCAACGACGCACCTTCAAAACATTGGGAGCGTGCATTCTATCGCAAGTAATTCATAAGATTTCGAGATAGCACCATAGCTAGGCTTTTTCTATCACCTGCCATATTTCATGTCGGCGTCGATCAGCCTCAGCCCGTTAGTGGAGATTTCATCATGAAGTCTGAATTTTGCGACTGTGAATTGAAGGATCCTTTCCTGACAAATTTTTTATTGTGCTGAGCACAGCTCTCATAAGTGCGCTCTAAACAGCCGCAGTAAAATCGATTTGATGTTAATTCCCATATTGATAGTATTCCATCGGGGCGTGGACACAAATTAGTGTGGCACCGAAGAATATGGATTTATTGTGGATTGTGGTGAGGCGCTCCGCCAAAGAGGTCAGAAGTCTTCGCGAACCCAAATTCCAACACCGAATTTGCACTCTTTTACATAGCGACTGTAGTAAAAGTTACTGAGTGCGATTCACTTCTTACTTTCCCCGTCCATCTCAACTCTTGGGTGATTGTAGTGAATGCAGTAGCCATCGTCATCATCAGAAGGAAGTACCTCATTCGATGCTTTTGTATTTTGTTAATTCCTGAAAGCTGTTTTTATATAGCTGATTCCAAGCTCTTAGGTGTATTTTTAAAGACACATTTACATTTATAGTGAGCAGCTTGCTCCAAGACTGATACTGGCTTGCAGTCCCACTTACTGGAGCAAAGAAGTTGCCGTTCCTATTGAGTGCTTAAGCCGAATACTTAGGAGTGGGTCCGCCTTCGCACTTTAGCTCGTCTCAAACGAGTGCTCGTTTACTGCCAAGTGAATACTTCAATGCTAACAATAATAAGAATTGTGAATGGTAACAAAGTTATTAAAAAGGAAAATTACTTGGCGATTCTAAAACAAATAAAAGTAAAGCAGTATGACCACAGCAGGCTACTAACAGCGGCAAACAGCTAAAATAGTTATCAAAATCAGGCCGTACTTATGAAGATGTTCACTTGTATTTTCTTTCTGAGATCAATAAAAAATAACCTGTTGAGCCTGAGAAAAGTGGCCGCAACCACCTTAAAAGAACAATACAACTGACCGAGATTTGTGCATAAAAATCTAAATGATGTAATTTTCACACAATGACGCCGACACAAAGCAGTAATCACCACAAAAAGGCGATAGGTAGGAGCTCTGCTGAATAGAGCCAAAGAAATTCCAAAAAAAAGTAGTGTAAAGAACGTGAGAGACAAGTCGCTTATGAATAGTAAAAGTATTGCAGTTAAGAAGCAAACCACATTTTCAACTTGATTTCAAAAGATGTGCCAATAAAAAGAAGGAAGTAGTCCTGCTGCTCACTTGAATGCAGCGAACAATTCAATATGAGCTGCTCTGTACGTTTTAAAGAAACCAACAAATTTGAATAGTATTCTTTTGGTAAGACAATCATAACAGATGAATCGGCATTTATAAAAATGACTGTTTTATGCGATCCCTATAGGAAAATATAATGGATTGGAGTTCATATTTTGCCCCTTAATGTTGTATGCTGCATCGATTTTGATAGAAACTACTGATAAATTTTAAAGAGCTGATTGAGCAGACACAATTTAAATAAGAATTTGGTTATTAAAGTTAATATTAAAAACAGGCAATCCATATATTGAACTTGACTTGGAAATCAAATACACAGATGAATCGAAGCTAGTGGATGGTAGGACTGGTGCGCGTGTCTTTGACCTGAACTTTGAAAGATCGATATGGCATTGTTTGCAGGGGAGATGCATGGCATAGAAATTTTTAGCAGAGAATGTCTTCAAAGAGATACAACTTCGAAACGCATTTGTATATTGTCGGACAGTCGGCAGCCTTACATACAACATGGGCTGAAAAGTCCCGAGCTTAAGAGGTTATATACAGTTAGAAGGTCGAAAAAAAGCGAATTTTCCAGAATTTTTCTGAGAAAACTTTTAAATTTATTGATCGGATATCTTTTAACTGTATTTTACGACTTAGTATTAGTAAAAATATTTATTTGGAAAGGAGCTTCAACTGATCTCCTAAAGCTCCTCTCAAAAGCGACGTTTTGTGGTGCCCACTTTATCTCTGAATTGGATCATCTGAAATTAAAAAACCAAACAGATTTCGTTAACAAAGAAAACACGTTTGTTTTGTTCAAAATTAGCTTTATTCATCAACATAATTTCCATCAAGAGCAACGCAATCATTCCAGCATGACTCTAACATTTCAGGACGCAGCTTCAGCGATAATCTCTTCATTCGAGTGAAATTTCTTTTAGGCGAGCTTTTTTTTCAGCGAGCATTTTTTTTAGTTCTGCGAACAGCCAGAAGTCACTGAGAGCCAAATCTGGCAAATACGATGGATGCAGGAGCATTTCGAAGTTCAATTCTTGTAGTTTTGATTGACTTGTGGCACGGTGCGTTCCCTTGAAAGTGAACAAACGCAGCACCCACAGAGCTTTCTCCTAGTCAAATGCTCAAGCAATATAAAGCCAACACATCCTTTTGGTATCTTTACGATGTCCGCTAACTCAGGCAACTTCACGTTGTGCAGCATCGCATCATCGGTGTCTCTACGACCAAGTTTGAAGTCAGCAAATCATCGTTTTGTTGTTGTTTCTGATGGAGCGGAGTCCACATAACACTATTCAAGCCATTGTTTCCCTTGAACGGTTTTTCCCCATCAAGAAGAAGTGTGAAATTAAAACACAAAATTCTTTTTGATCCACTGTTTTAAAAATAATAAAAGAAGCGTCACTCTTAGCACAAGAACACACGAAGTAATGGATGGATAGAAATTTTAACTGCTGCCATTTTAAGGTTAGTATTAACTGAAAAATATTAGTACTACTGCCATCTATGTGTTAAGCCCGGGACTTTGCGGCCCTTTTGCTACACTGCAACCTCACATAACAACATCCAAAGTAGACTCGAGGACGGAGGCGCACAACTATACTTTTGAAATTGTCAAGGAATTTACTTATACATATGTATATCTTGGCACCGCAGTCAGAACAACGATGTCATAAACCGGAGACAAACCGACGAATCACGCTTTCTATAGGTGTTACTACGGTCTTAGTAGGCAAATGTGTAGCAGAGACCTCTCTCGCCCCACAAAACTTACGCTCATCTTACTTTGGAAATTGTTGCGGTCCTCTTCGTGTTGGCGATAACTATTACCGCCCAATGAACCACGAGCTGTATGAGCTCTACGTTGATGTGGACATAGTTAAGCGCATTAATATTCAGCGCTTGTGCAGGCTGGGCCACGTCGAGCGTATGGATGCAGAAGCTCTAGCGAAGAGGGTAGTCAAATGCAAGGGCAACGACGTAGAGAAAGACCATGCCTCCGATGGAGTGACCAAGTCGAGAGAACCCTATCATTGCTTGATATAAGAAATTGATAAAGGCGGGTTGTAATCCTTGATCAGGCCGCATAAGTAAGTAAGTAAAAACAAAGGCAGCCTAAACAGTTTATCCTTCTATCCAGAAGAGCAAAAGGGAGGGCTTACGAACTCTTACTGGATATTACGTGGGACATTGTAGGTTGCGTTTTCTTTTCATGAAACTAACATTAGTAGAAACAGGCATTTGCCGTTTGTGCGAACTGGACGATGAAGCTCTAGAGCCACATATTCTTCGTAAACAAGAAGAAATCTCGCACACCACGAAATCCCGCATACCGAGGTGGAAGCTTGAGGAAGCTAATGAATTTTAATGAAAGCGATGACATTTTCGCTAGTTTGATTGAAGCTGCGGTCGGGATATTTATGAAAGTCGTATTTATGGTGTGATTTGGATTATATTTGCAGCATCTTTTCACTACCTAAAAATAAATCTTTCCTGGGAAAATCGGACCAGCTTTGTGACGTTGAGGTTGAAATGTTCCGGCAAATCGAAAAGTTTATGGCCAAATTGGTCCATACAACTACCTAAAGATAAAGTCCCACGGGTGACCAAAGCTATCGAATTTGTAAGGTATCCTTACCGAACTTTGCCCGTAAGGTATCCATACTTTAAGGCTTGGGATAGCTTCAAGGCCTTTCTACAGAAGCTGTCTAGAGGACGAGGTTGAATCATATCAGCACCTTCTTCTCAGCTGTCCTGCTCTGGTCGGCCAAAGGTTTAAACATCTGGGCTCTCACTTTTTCGCTACACCGGCGGATATTGCGATCTTAAATATCACACAACTGGTGAAGTTCATAAGTAGCTTGAAGCGGTTAATACAAACATAAATCGCCACTGTTGGTCGTCATTCTTTTTCTTCCACCTGCCTGGTTCCCTCCCTTCTACTTCCCTTCTCCCCTTTTCCCTTGTCCTTTCCCTGCATGGTATCACAACGGACAAATTTTGAATTTTTGTCCAAGTGGACAGCCATTTAACCTAACTTAACCTAAAAATAAATAGTTTTGGAAAAGAGTTGCCCCTGATGACGCTACGATCAAATGGCACGAAAAATCGTATTGATGTCACGATTAAGTTCACACTCAGTATACAAAAATAGGTCGCAGTCGCAATAGTAATATTACATGAATTAGGTTACGGAATACGCACTCAATCCAGATATGCACCAGACTTAACCACCCTGTGACTTGCTCCTGTTTAACATGCAAAGAAATAACTCGGCGACAAGATATTTTTATCAAACGCTTATTTTGAGGGTGTCGAAATATTATATTATTTGTAGGGCATCCTCAAATTGGAGAAACATTGATCGACAGGTATCGAACTAAGGGACTCAGAGGACAAATAACATAACGAATTGAAAGTTGCTTATTTCCATTTTCAAAGACTTATTGAAACACCCGCGTACGTAAGAAAAAATCGGTTTTCTTCGACTTAATTTATTAGTAGACCTTTTAAGCCCTTGGAGGGAGTAAAATTGCAAATATGAGATCATTTTATCTCAAATGGAAAACTAGAAAAGGGTTACAACTAGGCAACGCTCCTTAAGAGACGAGCAAACTGGTTTTCGCCCTCACCAAAGCTGTGTTGACAAAGCCAACACACTTCCAATTAGAGTAGAACAATCAGTTGAGTGGCGCTCCCCGCTCTACATGCTGTTCGAAGACTTTAAAAAGGCGTTCGACACTATCAAACGGAACGCAATATGGCTGGGACTGAGTAGAAAGAGAGTTCCCGCCAAGGAAATCCGCCTCATCAAAGCCCTGACAATGCTCCACAAAGGCGATATCAGCGATCCACTCACTACCAATGCAGGCGTAAGGCAAGGTTGTCCCCTGTCGGCCCTTCTCTTTGCCATCGTCCTTGATAACGTCATGAGCCAACTGACTCTGCACCAAAAAGGCATCGTATGGAGTTGCACCATATATCTTGAGGACCTGGACTTCGCCGATGACATCTGCCTCCTCTCTCACAAACTCTCTGGCTCACAAGCCAAGGTGGACAGACTAGTCAAGCTGGCACGCACTGTTGGACTGGAAGTCCAATGCTATGAGAGTTAACCATAATAACGCAAGGCAGATATTGGTTCACGGATGCCCGGTGGAGTTCGTCGAAAACTTCTGCTACCTCGGCTGCATCCTCACGGCAGATGGTGGAGCAGATAAAGATGTCAACTACAGGCTAAACAAAGCAATAGCGGCATTCGGGCGAATGCATGCAGTGTGAAGGAGTTCGCAAATCTCCAGGCGCACTAAACTACGAATATTCGGCTCATGCCTGAGGTCCGTATTGTTGTACGGAAGCGAAACATGGCTGATCTCTAACACCATCGTACAGAGGCTACAATCTTTCGTCAATAAATGCCTCCACGTCATCTGTAGAATATTCTGGCCAAACACCATCAGTAACGACGCACTGCGGAGATTAACGAATGAGGAACAGGCAAATCAAACGCAGAAGGTGGCGATGGATACGTCACACGTTGAGAAAACCACCAGATAGCATCACGAGAATGGCACTGGACTGGAACCCGCAAGGGAGCACAGGTCACGGTCGCCCAAAAAACACTAGCAGATGCCGACATCTCATGGGACGGTTCAAAAATTGGGGAAGGTCGATGCTGCGCGAACTAGCAGATGCAACATCTCATGAGACGCTTCAAAAAAAAGCAACTAGGGTACAAATCAAAGAAATTCTTACAATAAATCCATAAAATAAGGTAGATAAATAAAAAGCAGTTGTTTCTAGCAGAGAAGTTCCAAGCTACTTGCAAATTTACTTAAGGGGGGAGCCTGCTTTAGAGGCTTCAAAAAATCGATTTTTTTTATTTGCATAAATGTCTTCCCAAACTATCCAAGAATGTGTCCTCAAAATTTCAGAAGCAAATTCAAAATATTTTCGAAGTTACAAAAGAAATTGTGAGCAAACGTCAAGCAGGTATACGAGCGACCGGATCGCTCGAAGTGCGATTTCTCGTTTTTTTATTTTTACGATTTTTCCTAATTGGCGGGAAAGATAGGGAAAAAGTTAAACGTCCTATCGAAACGAGATAATATTGTATTCGGAATTAAATTCTCTTATAGTTGAACCTAAAAAACCTTAAAAAAGTTATGATTAACACACTTTTTAAACAATCTAAAGTGAATTTGTTTCTCCAAAAAAATTATTATTATTTTTTTTAATTAGCGAAAAGTTGTTGAATTTCTCACTTTTGTTTAATTTTCTTGGTTTAACTAGTAGCTATACTTTACTAAAATACATTTTTTTTTGGGTTTTTGGTTTCTAATGAAAATTGCGACCTGCATCTTCCCCGCTGCACGACACATGCACACTCGAGGTGCCTAGGCAAAATGCTTGTACCGGGCATAATATGACATATACGAGGGGTGCCTTTTATATGTCGGGATTAGAGAACAAAAACAAATTTTAAGCATCGAAAATCACTTTATTGTTTTTCAAAATATTCTCCATGAAGATCTATACACTTTTGCATGCGTTTGAACCAATTGCCGAAGCACTTTTGCCACTCTGAATGAGGTACCTCCAAAACACGCATTCTGAATGCCGCAACCGCTTCTTCAGGTGTCGAAAAACGTTGACCTCTCAGTTTGTTTTTTACGTACGGGAAAAAAAAGAAGTCATTCGGTGCCAAGTCAGGACTATACGGCGGATGACCCATTAATTCGATGTTTTGGGTGCTCAAAAATGCAGTTGTTTGAGTCGATGTGTGAGAGCTCGCATTGTCCTGGTGAAGAGTGATCCGTCTTTGGCGATTGGTTTTCCTAATTTCTTGGAAGACAACTGGCAAACAAATGTTTGTGTACCACTCAGAATTTACTGTTCTGCGTTGTTCTAGTGGTACGGTTGCGAAAAGTCCAGTTTTTCCGACAAAACAGGAGACCATTGCTTGGAAGTGCTTCGTGCGCGAACAATTTTTGTTGGATTTGACTCATCTTGAAACACCCATACAGTCGATTGCTGTTTACTTTCGGGCTCATACGCGTAAATCCATTGGACGACCTTCACGAAATTCATCTTGGAGTGAACTACGACCACGATTGAATTCACCATACCACCGATAAACACTGGTCCTTGATGGAGCTTCATCGCCAAAAAATTAATTAAGTTCATCCATGCAATGTTGATGAGTTAATCCACGTCGAAAGTTGTAAAAAATATTCGCACGAAAATGTTCGCGATTTAATTCCATTTTTGGACCGAGATGAATCTTTTAAGTTACTGTAAACAACACAAATAGCCCTGGTATTTCAAAACGTTCTGAGTACGTAAAAGCCAAAAAATGTCAAACTTTGCGATACAGCTGCCAGTTGCCAGATTGCAACACCAGGGTTGCCAAATCCTGCCAAATAAAAGGCACCCCTCGTATTTTAATGGAAAAATTTGAGAAGACTGCTGAAATATATAACAATAAAACCTGAAAGTTTCGTTTCAATCGAATATTTCTTTCCTTCCCAAAAAAATCCACGAAAACATCTATTTTTTGAAGCCTCTAAAGCAGGCACCCCCATTAAAAATTTAGTTAGAAAATTATTGCAATCTGGTCTTAGGCTGCTCTATTCCTATAAAAAAAAAAATAATTGGCGTGTGCAATTTTGTTAGATGCCAAGCTTCTCCTCCTATTTGTGGTGTGCGTCTTGATGGTGTTCCATAACTTAAAGGTGCTACAGTTTGAAGCCGACTCCGAACGGCTAATATGTTTTTTTTTTACGACGGCCGCTCTATTCCTATAGGGATGGATTTACAGGTAATTACTATTTACATACATCTGTGTGCAGCACCGTCTCTGGTTGATGTCTTAACCACACCATTAAGCCTATTGGTAAACAATTCAGTTTGAATCCTAATAAATTATCATAAACCGGCCGTTCCAGAGTTTGGTAAACCTCAGTCGCAACCACAATCACACGGCAATTAAGTCACTAATACAGCTGATAACATCATTTACAATTTACGTCCCTACTTTCGTTTCACCTTCGCTCCACTACATATACACCGCCCATACATACATATGTACATACATACTTGCGCTCAACACAAACTTACAAACGAGAAAAAAAACTATTATTGCACTTTGAGCCAGTTTTCTTGGAAAAAAGTATAGCAAGAAAAAATGCTGCAATGCGGTTTGGTTAGGTCAGGAATTATGGTTTATTTATTGAAACATTTTTCATTCATACCCACAAAACTAGCAAAAGGCTTTAATCTCTAAAGGAGAAAAAAGCAAAAACAAAAAAAAAACCAAATGATAAAAAAGTGTAGACGAAAAATTCATTTCAACAAACAATGCAACCCCTCCAACGATCAGCCAACATTTTCTAACAAATACCACAAACAAAAAGGACATCACAACCATAAAATCAAGCAATAGTGTGGCCCTATCACTTTACGAATTTTATTTAACGCGCATATTTGTTTGTTTATTATTTTTCCCCGACTTTCGACTCCCTAAGCCACAATTACAAAATTGAACAATCAAATTCGTTGACGACTTTTCCTTTCAACATCATAAATCATGTCAAAAGTAGCCTGCAATGCTGCGTCCGCCGCCGCCGCCGCACCCGCACTTGCCGCAATTCAAGCAACTTGCAGTCGGCGCAGCCCGCATGAAAAGATCGTCGCGCTCGGCACACCCAATAAAATAGCTGGCAGCACAAAGAGAATATCAGAAAATCAGAAATCCAAACAAAAAAGGAAATAAAACTTTTCAAAAAAAAAAACAAAAAGTGAAATCAACCAAGCGGCTCGGCTGCACTAAGAAGAAAATAGAACAATCGGAGAAAAAAAAATTCAAGAAGCAAATAAAAACATCAAAATCATGCTGGAACATCGGAACACTTGTTGGTGTGGCCGCGCTATTCAGCATCGGCTGGCGGCGGGACCCTCCTCCTCGCTCACCGTGCACGCCACAGTTCAATGCTGCGTACGCGTTGTTTACCCATTGTCTGGCCCCACGGAGTGCACTCCGCAATACAAAACTGAAATATGACATCCCTCACTTTCATTCATAAAAATAGTAAAGAATACTTTCAGTTTTAACTGCTCTATTGAGAGTTTGACTTTGGATTCCATACGCGCACGATTGCGCGGAGTTTGGCTGGTTGGCTGGAGGGTGTTTTTCTGACGAAAGACATCCTTCATTATGCCATTGATTAATGGTTTTCCGTTCAATTAAAAAGTGTAATTGCATTTTTACCACACCAGTTTTTAGTTGGTTAAAAATTGTGGCTAAACAAGTGAATGCATACAGATGATCGTATATAAATACATACATACATACATACATACATACACACATACACACATATATACATACACTCATACATACATACATGCATAGCTATACATATACATATATACCAGGCATTTGTTTGAAGGGTGCAAGAGATTTATGTGACCCATATGCAGATGGTAGTCTCTTCATGCCTTGGATGGCAAATTTATGAATGAAATTCACTTTGTCAAGTTATTTTTTGAAGTCAGTAGGAATAAAAATAGATCAGCCAATATAAATAGAGAATGGCCAAGTCACTATTTATTGGATACCAGGACACAAAGGCATAGAAGGAAATGAGAGAGCCGATTAGCTCACTAAGGCAGGTATTCGCTTACCGAGATTGAGCACGTCAGACATACAGTGGCTCAATAAAAACCGCGGACACCCAAGTGATGTGGTTTTAAATAAACAAATATGTATTAAAATGCGAATGTAATGCGTTTAAGGCGATCTGCCGAAATACAGCACCTGCAGAGACATCACTCTTCTAAACGTGGCGAACAAAGTAATCGGACACATAATAAACAAATGTTTAGCTACACACGTAAATAAAGGGTGGTTAAGTTTCAAGGGCCGGTGTTGATTTTGAATAAAATACAATTTTTTTAAGAAATTATTATCATTTCTCTTCATTATGATAATACTGGTATGGCTAAATTACGCATGGAACAAAATATCGGCCAAATAGCCGTCGCAGCCTCGGCGGCACACCTCCATCCGGTGGTCCAAATTTTCGATGACGCTAAGGAATAATTGCATTTTGGAAAAAATACGGCCTAATGATGCCGCCGGCCCATAAACCGCACCAAACAGTCACTCTTTGTGGGTGTATTGGTTTTTCGGCAATCACTCTTGGATTCTCATTCGCCCAAATGCAGCAATTCTGATTATTGACGAATCTACTGAGGTGAAAATGTAACTCATCACTGAAAATTAAGTGCGCGATATGCATTTTGATTTGGACGCCCGTTTTCATAATAAGCCTGAATAACTTTAACGCGATGCTCGATTGTGTATCTTTCCATGGTTCAAATTGAATTCGTCTGAAATTGAAAAAAATTAAATGAATAGCAGAAAAAACTTGACGTTTAGGTGTGGTTCATATTCAACATCGGCCCTTGGAATTTATCTACCCTTTATAAGGAAAGAAAAGGCAGGTTTTAGACGGCACAAATCATGCGTAGATCATGTAAATAGCATACGAATATTCGTTGAGCAATCAAATTAATGGCGATCTCTACTCTAGCTTATTTTTATTGAATTCGAGAAAGCATTTGACCGCGTAGAACGCAGTGCAATTTGGGAAGCTGTGAGATACAAAGACATACGCCTAAGGACTAATAAAGTTAGTAAAGGCACTCTATGCAGACGCCAGCTGCAAAGCTATTCACGAGCGGATGGTCAGTGAACGAATCCTAACTGAAAAAGGTGTACGCCAGGGATGCGTACTTTCCCCCCTACTGCTTAAGATCGCTGTCGATGTGATACTGACGTCGACCCTCAAAATGAAAAGAGGTATTCGCTGGGGTTGAACAGATCGGCTAGAAGATTTACATTATGCAGACGATACCACTTTACTGGAGCATAATTATACTAGCATGCAAGCAAATCTGGACGCAGGCCCTCAATATGCAAGCAAAGCGTGTTTGAAAATAAATATGGCAAAAACCAACGATATGAAAGTTATGGTACATAACACTACAAACTTCACCATAAACGGATATGCGATAGAGCAAGTTAATTCTTTCACTTACCTCGGCAGTTTATCGTGGCGAACGGAGGATCCAGTGCAGATAGTAAAGAGCGAATAAGGAAAGCACAAACAGCGTTCAGTAAACTAAGCTCCATATGGCGCTCGCAACTGATAAGTAGAAATACCAAACTACGAATATTTGAGGACAGAACTTGTTGCAAAAAGATGCGCAAGCATTTCAAAGCTTTGTAAGCCGCTCTTTGCGCAAAACACCACAAATCAAAAACCGAATGAAATTGAAATCACTAAACGTAAGTGAAACTCGCTTGGCCACTCCTTTCGCAGATCAAACAACGACATCACCAGAAATGAAGTTGAGTGGAAGCCACAGGGCAGCCGCCGCAGAGGAAGGCCGTCAAGCACATGGAGACGGATGATAAAGATGGAGATGGAAAAGACGAATAAAACATGGAACGAAATTAAATTCCTGGCGCAAAATCGGCACCAGTGGAAACAATTTGTTGAGGCCCTATGCTCCATAAAGGAATAAGAGGATCAAATATATACATATAATGCGTTTATGTGTCACATTTATTTTCGTTCTTCAAGCGTTCTTTTCAAAACTACAAAAAACATAAACAAACTTCAACTCATTCGTACATAGAAAATACAAACATAAAAACTTGACTAAATACAGAACAGAAACGAACTCGGACATTCATATAAATTAGAGTTAGGTAAATAATATTTGAGAAAAAAAATTTTTATTATTATAATAAGGTGCGTTTCATACTCATAAGACATATTTGGTATACATTTTTTGAACTACCATAAGCTCGCTTTTACTTTCCGTATTAGCGTCATTTTAACAGTTATAGACTTAAGACTTCCATCAATTGTTTCTGGTGCGAAAGCTCACTCTATTTTGTAGAACCGTTTTCTTTTTCCAAGAAGCTGCTTTTTTGTTAGTATTTTCTGCGTTTCATAATGATAAGACACTAGTCGAAAATAAGCTTCTGAAGAAATAGCAGGTGCTGATTGTTGTTTTGGATGACTTTAATTTATAATTTATATTATGACTAATTTATAATTATTTATATACAACATAATAATAATTTTATTCAATTTAACCTAGAATGTCGAGAGGTTCAAAATTATCACAAGAGGAGCGAGGAAAACTTTTGGCCTACAAGGATTCAGGCTTATTAATCAAATTAATTGCAAAAAAAACCGGCAGAAGTCGTTGTGTTATCCGGGATTTTCAACGGAGTCCTGAAAATAACAACATTTTGAAGCCCTTTGAAAGAAAAGTATCACTATCAAGTCGAGAACAGCGAGCAATCATAAGAAAAGCTGCTAAGTCAACTAAGTCTAGCGCCAACTTGGCCGCTGTTGTTCAAAATAAGGTTTCAAAAACAACAGTTTGGCGCACATTACAGAGGTGCAATCATTTAAAATTATCAAATATAAGAAATGCTGACGCGACTTCAGTTTGCAGAAAAACACCTAGACACCAACTGGGGCACAGTAAGATATTTGGAATATTTTTAATGTTGCCCATTTTCATATTATTTTTTAAAAAGGTTATATTTTTGGATGAAAAAATGGAACCTTGGTTTTTTAAATTATTGGAAAGATTTGCGCAAGAGCCCCCTCTTATTTTCCAAGCGCAACTTCGGTGAAGGCTCTGTTATGGTTTGGGGTGCATTCACATCGAAAGCAACTCTTGATATACAGTTTAAATCATCGCGAACGAATAGTGGGGACTACGAAAACGTTTTGAAAAATAGTCTCCTTCCTCTTATTTAGGATAATCGGGAAGTACCCTTCGCGTTTCAGCAAGACAACGCCCGAATCCACATAAGCAGGCAAACAAGGCAGTATTTGACCGATTCTTCCATAGAAACTATGGACTGGGCGGCGTGTTCTCCGGATCTAAACCCAATAGAAAACATTTGGATTCAACCATGGATCGCTTTACACCGAAACAACGCGCTGAAATAGTGACGCTATACATCGAAAATAGTCGTTCTATTGTCCTAACTCAACGCGCATATCGCAAAAAGTATCGCGGAAAACAAGCACCGCCTGACAATACTATTCGCCGTTTGGTGTCGAATTTTTTTGAGCGCGGGACAGAAGGAGATCGTCAACATGCCGGTTATCAACGACCAAGACGTTCCACTGAACTTGTTGAAGCAGTGAGGGAGAGCGTTGCCCAGGAGCCAACAGCGTCTTTTCGTCGTCGCCCTCAGCATTTTGGCGTCAGTGAAACCACAATGCGGCGCGTTTTGAAGGATGATTTGAATTTTTTTCCATATGAAGTGCAATTGACACAAAGAATATTGCCGACAGACCATTCAAGTCACTTGGAATACGGCCAAACAGTCGATCGAATGGTTGACACTGAACCCAATTTTTGGAAGCAAATTTTATTGACTGACGAAGAACATTTTAACCTCTCTAGCAGAGTGGCAAATTTCCGCATTTGGGGAACTGAGAATCCAATCGAGATCCATGAAACGCCATTGCATGACCGGAAAGTAACTGTTTGGGCCGGCATTTGCGCCAAAACCATCATTAGGCCATATTTTTACCGAGAAAATGAAACTGTCGATGGAAACCGATATCGATGGATGCTGGCTCATTATGTCTGCCCGCAAATACGTGAGAAAGGTTTAGATAGTTACTGGTTTCAACAAGACGGTGCGCCATGCCACACTGAGAGTGCAACAATTGAATTTCTGCAACGAAAATTTCAGGGACGTCTAGTGTCAAAAAGGGGCGACATCGACTGGCCCCCCAGATCACCTGACTTCACCCCCCGGAATTCTTTTTGTGGGGTTATCTGAAAAGTAAGGTTTACGCCAACAAGCCGCAAACTATTGACCAAGCTTAAGGCAAACATTCATGTCGAAATCGTCGCTATAAAACCCGAAATGCTTGGCAAGGTGATGACAAACGCAGAAAAATGAAGGCAGTTTGTGATTGCTAATAAAGGATTGCATTCAAAAAATAGTTTTAATAATTTGTAAATAACCAAACCAAATAAAAATGCCTCACTTATACAAATCAGTTGTTTTTTTTTTCAAAGTTATTCAATGGTTTCATACCGGCATAAAAGATGGCTCACCCTGTACTTTTGATAAACGACCACTTTAATTAAACAGTGTCTTATCATTTTGAAACGCTTGGAAATACGTTTTTACTACAAATTTTCTTTATGCATTAAAAAAAGTTCTAAATTCTGTAATGAAATAGATAACTTGTGTTACTTTAATCGATGTGTAAAATTCTTATTTTCCTCTGAAATACTTTGATAAATTAGGGGTGTCTTAAGGTGTCTAACGCGCCTATTTAGTCGGCAAACCTTAATTTTTTGGCACAGCATTTAGTTTTCTTGGCATGGATTCGACCAACTTCTTGCATGTCAAAGGATCTGTTTTCCTCCATTCTTCTTTAATAGCAGCTTCTAGGTCTTTCTTGTTTCTAATAACATAATTTTTCAGTTGGTTTTCCAAATGAGCCCACAGATGTTCAAATACATTGATGTCAGGAGATTTTGGAGGTGTTTCAAGTACCTTAGGGCAGTCTCACCTAACCCATAGACGGCCATCGAGTGCCAAATGCTTGGGATCGTTGTCTTGATAGTACTGGAAATTTTCCTTAATTCCCAACTTGTCAGCCAAATTTGCTTTCATAATTTTTAGGTATTATTTGTAGTCCATACTGCCGTTAATGAAGCACAAATTTCCAGCACCAGCAGCGGGCATACAACACCATACCATTACATATCCACCCCCATATTTTGAAGCAACTCTTCATTAGGGCTTCTCCACCCAATTTTCTTCATCATTTTAGCCCGGGTGGCAATGAAGGGTCTGGCAAGATCAAGATGTTAAGATAGCAAATCCGCTAAGAAAAAATCGAGTCCTAGGGAAACTAATGCTGTGGCGTGAGGGGCCAGAATCACTAGACTCGTGCAAAGGGGTACACCGCAGGGTGGAGCCCTCTCGCCTCTCCTTTGGTTATTAGCTGCTGACGCAGTTCTAATTCGTTTAAATGGAGATGAGGTAAAGTTATTAACATGCGCCGATGACATGGTCCTAATGCTATCGGGACCGTTTCCCTTAGTCATGGCTGTGATTTTGAAGCTGTACTCAATCGCTGGGCTGCCAGTTGCGGCCTCAGAGTCAACTCTGACAAAACGGAGCTGATGCTATTTACCACACTTCAGACTCTTATCGGAAGTAAGATATCTTAAAGTGATACTTGACTCCAAACTACATTGGAAGCCATACATTGAAAATCGGGTATAGAAGGCCAGTATAGCTTTCGACTCCTGCAAATCTATATTCGGCAAAAAATCGAGACTCAAGCCACAGGTCGTGCTTTGCATGTAGAACGTAGTGGTTCTGCCAATTTTAACGTACGGATACCTGGTTTGGTGGGAAGCTCTTCGTAAGGGCTATTAATATCACTAAACTGGTGGGGTGCAAACGACTGCATGCATTGGAATGTTTCGAGAATTGGAGAAAACTTTGGCTAAGTATATTTCATCAGAAGCGAATTTTTCTGACGGTAAGTAATAGGTAACTGAATAGATTTGAAGGAATAAATAATGATTGTGATTCTTTTAAACAAATTCGTCCAATCCATAAAATCTACATATCCATATTTTACGCAAAACAACAATTACCCCCAAACACTCGTGCTTCTCTCCCAAGTTTTCCCCCACACTTTTGCATCAAGTGTTACAATCAACAAAATCAACACAATTTACACTTGCAAATACAACAATTACACACATTTTTACAAGGCAAATCAACGAGCGAATCACAACAAAAGGGTTACCTTGCTCTCCACATCCGTATTTATGCATGTATGTGTGTGTGTTGCTGGTACATTTTTATTAACAAATTTGTAGCCGGAACTCCACACCACTTAAAGGTGCCCAAAAATGCGACCAAAATATAACAATGGGGAAATTTAGTCTACAAACGGATGGGACATCTTCCGTCTCCTTCGTGAGGGGTTTGGCTCATACTCGTACTCGTGCCTACAACGATTTCTCACTACATTCCGACGTGAAGGCTATACGAAAAACAAGTGTACTCGTATGTTTGCAATTTGCTTTTGTTGTTATAGGCTATGTTTTGATTGCTGACGAGCATATGTATGTATGCATGCATAAATATTTACTATACTGTGTTTGCAAATTTGACAGCTCATCAATTGAGCTGGTGGTACTGGAGAACGAAAAGGGTAGGGATGAAAAAAAAATTGTAACAAAATGGTAGGATGTAAACAACAGTGGTAGGATGGTGTGCGTGGTTAAAAGTAAACTTTCCGTAGCCACACCTTCAGCCTCGAATCCTTTTTCCTCTTCCATAACTCTTAGCGCGAAGGTGTACAAACAACCGACAGGTAACAAACGCAACTAACGAATTTACTTGCTAAATATTAGTCGAAATTGATAGCTACAACAAATAGAAAAAACAGCAGCTGTACCAATTACATATGTAGACACATACTTACACACATATACATACATATCTACATGTATGTATATGCAGCTGCATTCTGTATGTATAAAGAATTTTTTAGGAAAACGGGATTTTCAATATTTTCAGGATCTCGGTATAACACTAGTCCCGGGATTTAGATATTCGTTATTTTGCAACAACTCAACTCGATAAAATTACATCAATATTGTTTGGGAAATTCTCCTGCCATACGAATACAATAAATAAGCGGGCACCTCCCTTGAGCGAACACTTTCTTCAGCGCTACAAAAATCATTTGGGATTTTTTTTTTAATTTTTCTCTCTTGAGCGGACAACCCACCCATAACAGTAGGCGAACACTTTTTTCCCCTAAACTTTGTTGGCTTTAAAAAAACAGGCATCTCTAATGACGATTGCCGTTTCACCACATGGAAAGACCTTCTACTATCACCAGTTGCTCAGTTCCAACGCTATTAATCTAGTTCAAAATTAAGTCCAGAAATTGTACAGGGTTCGGCACTCGAAGTGTAACCAACTTCAGCTGTCTGTTAGTTGGCTAAATGACAGTCCAGAGTAATGTTTACAAGCGCGCGGATGCATTTTGCCGAGAGTAAACGCGAAAAAAGAAAATCAGTAATGGGGTTCAAGCGTAAAAGTGTGATTGCATTATATTCGGCTGGAAAATCACACCCAGCGATTGTTCGTGAGTTCAAGCAACTTCAAGTAAATAAATTTTTTGTGTATCAACTTCAAGTAAATAAAAAATATGTGTATATTTGTATAAGGTTTATTTGACCGACCGTTCATGCGAGAATTTGAGTCATCGGTAATGGCTTAGGCCACTGTAACCGCAGATGGGCGCTCTCGCTGACGGCGAGCCTGGCGTCAAGGTAAATGCGAAATAATATCGGAAAAGTATTCCGAAGGTTGCTTTGAAGCCGTGGGCAGACAAACATTTCGGCGACAGACCGTGGACGTTTTAACAGGATAAAAAATGGATAAAAAACAACGTTCCAAACTTCATAACGTCCACACAATGATTCTCAAATTCACCAGACGCGAATACGATGGATTATTCTCTTTGGACCATTTTGGAGAGCAAAGTCCAAACTAAAAGATTCTCCAGTCTCGAGACGCGGGAAAAAGCCATTGTCCGCGAGTGGGCCAAAATACCTGGAAGTCACATTCGGGCAGCTTGCGATTCCTTTCTGGACCATCTCAAAGCCATAGTCAAAGCAAAAGGTGGTCATATTGATAAAAAGTAAATTCATTCTTAATTTTGACACATTTTTTTACTGTGAATTGAATAAAGGTAATTTTCCAAACTAAATTTATTGCCTTTTTGATTGGTTACACTTCGATTGCCGGACCCTGTAGTTGCATTATCCTATTGAAAGATCCAGTTAATAGGTCCAAAGGTTTCACGAATGCCAGGAAAATATGATTTTAACAGTATATGGTACAATTTTGCTCCCCATACCATAACACCACCTTCACGGCTGAGTAGTCGATTCAAGTAACTTTCCTCCTTTCTTAAGTCATGAAAATAGTAATTGTCTCCATCCGGCCCATCTAGATTGAACTTATTTTCACCACTGAATACTACTTTTTTTCATTCAGCGGGATCGTTATTTGTAACAGAACTCCAAGCTATACAAAATCGAGGCGGCGTTCTTTGCGAAATTTATTCAAAGGTGTTTTTTTTGAAATTTTTTATGCTTCAGATGTGACGCTTTTAAAATAACCCTCCGAGTAGTAGATTTACTGGCTGCAATATTTGCTAATTCTGTAATTTTTGCCGTAGGAAGGACGGAACTCGATGCGATCCGAAGGTTTTTGGGGGTTTCCTTCGATGTCAAAGCCATCACAGTTCTGCCTTCTGTACTATAGGAGGCACCTTTTTTAACGTAAAGATCCATAATAAGTGGACTTCAACGATTCAACAATTTGGCGATTTAAAAATCCCTTTGACGTCAAGATATCGATTTGCCCTTTGCTATCTGGTAAATCCTTCTGCTTTCCTATTTTATTAGAATTAAGAAATTTTCGATCAAACTCAATTAATGCTTTAAAAACGATCCCTTTTCACCGCCTTAATGCGCAAATAATGTGGGAAAACGGAGTGCCTCTCTCTATTCAAGTGAGCCAATAAATCAAGCACAATATTACAGCTGGCAAAGTTTTACTGCTGGGAAATGTCGTTAGTTCAAATAATATTTTAGGGCCTGTTTATTTTCGAGCAAAGTACAGACTGCATTTGAATTATAAGGAAACCTTGTGTTACTAGATCATATACGATTGCTTTAAGGGGTTCCGGTGGTCTAAAGCTCGAAAATTTAGGGTATTTTGGGGAATTTTTTTGACAATAAAAAAATGAAAAAACGATATTTAAATTTTTTCGACTTTCTATTTAACTTTTTTTACATACAAAATTGAAAAAAAAAAATTATTTTTAATTTTAATACTTTAAAAAAAATGGCGCTGAAGTTGACCCCCAAAAAAATTGGAGCCTCACGAACTCCGCCTTTGAGGTTTTGAATCGACCCTGGGCTGTTGGCGTAGACCTTCTCTTTCACGTGGCCCCAAAGAAAAAAGTCACAAGGTGTTAAATCACAAGATCTCGGTGGCCAATTGTGATCGCCTCTTCGAGAGATAAAACGGTCCGGAAACTTTTCCCGTAAAAGATCAATGGTTTCGTTGCTTGTGTCGCACGTAGCGCCGTCTTGTTGAATATAAATGTTATGCAAATCAATTCCATCCAATTTCGGCCATAAAAAATCATTAATCATCTCTCCTGTTTAACACCTAGCACCTGTTATTGGAAAGCCCTTAATTGAGTTTAAAGTTTGGAGAGCGGCCGCGTTACGAATCTGACTCTAACTGCTAAAACGGCTGTAGAATCGAAATACTGGGAATATCCTTGCAAAAAATTGACAGTATATTCCTAAAAGCCTATACTTTTGAAAAACAAAACAAAAATTTTTTGAAAATTCTAGACCACCCCTTAGGGACCCCTTAATAACCATAAAAATGATTGCCTCTAATCAAGTGAGCCGGACTGTATGTTCTGGTTTTGGAAATAAAACAGATTAAAGATTAAAATCCAATAGGCGGCCAAATTGTTCACTGTATTAATTTTGATATGAAAAAAAGCAAAAACAAAAACTTATCCATATTTGTTAGAAACTTCAAGTCAGTGCTATTATATTTTATTTTTTGCTATAAAAGTGAATTTTTCAGTCACCATTTCATAGACTGCGTACGAAATCGCAATTCATCAAAAAAACCGAAATACCGGGACCAGCAACTCTCGTAAATAGCTACACATTTACCTCAATCGACTCGCCGCTTATTCCGCGAAAAGCAATAACAACTACTTGCAGGCAGGCTACAACTCTTTACCAAAAACACTTTCCCAACGAACATAAAAAACACAAACCATTCGCTGACTTTTGACTTTTTTGTTTTTGCCCACCACTTTGAATCCTTTTTCACCAAAATATCTAACAAAACAACGTTGCCGGTTGACAAACATAAAAACCTACGTCATTAACGTGAAAAATCTCAAATACTAACAAAAATAGTAATGGGTTGCAGAAAGAAAAAAAAAAGCGAAAGGTCAAATGCATTTCAAATCAACCCGCACGACGAATCCTTTCCAGGCCTGACTTTACATGCGAAAGAGGACACGCGAATGAGCAAATTTCACTTTTTTACGCAGCCGCACACAAAAAAGCAACAACAAAATACGAGTTAAAGAACTCTTTCCCGGCTTCGTTATACGCCTGCCGCAGGACACACGACGAAAGGATTCTTAACTGATGGCGAAAGAGTTTCCATAAAAATCAATAATTTACTGTTTTTCCTGTTTCTTTTTTTTAATTTCAACTCATTTTGTATTCTCTTCTCGCATAACGCAAAACTCAGTTCGGCGAAACGCTTTGTGCGACAGAAAAACAGGCAACAAAGCTGTCTGGCCAACCGCTGCGTTAGTGGGGCAATAAGCGCGCCGCAAACATTAAGCGTAGCCATCACATCATCAAGCGGCAGCAGCCTACAGTCGTCAGAGTCTTTCGATGTCCTGCGGTGGCGCATTTGCGCATTTCTTCACGCTCACGCTAACAAACGCCTTGACCTCAGAAACTGCCTCTGCCTTCCACTGCATTCCACTTCAGTGTTGCTTAAGACAATATTTTCACAAATTCCACAACTTATTGACTGCCTGTCCGATTGTGCTCGCACCACTCTACGGCTCGCAGCGTTAAATATTGTTGTCAAACAATATTATGGGTTTGCGTGTAAATGCTTGGCACGCGGAAAGGCTACGCAACATTAGCCATTGTTGGCGTCACCTTTCTCCTTTTCATCGTTTCTTCGTTTGCATTGCGTTAAACCCGCTAAACTCAGCTCAAACCCAACTAACCTTGACTTTAGTTGCAGCTAAACTCGCCTGCATGCCTTGAGCCTCTCCTCCTTTCTTTCCCACCAACAATTCACTGTTCAACAATTTTTGGCCAACAACACGCTGCTGCTTAGCGTAATATCCTCTGCACTTAGTTTTATTGCGTAAATTGTTATAACCATTCGGCACGCCTTGGTAGAGCCCAACCATCACATCACATCCTTTTCGCTTGATTTAGTCAAATGCTGCGCTTAGTTAGTCCTTTCCTTAACCATGGCATCCTACCTGATTGGCGTGCAATGAAAGTCCTAGCATTTCACAGCGTTGCCTATCAGCCTTCCATGGAAACTCTTTGTGCGTACGCTGACTCAACACAGCAGTTCCTCGAGATTATTCAACTCCATGTAATGTTTTGTAACTCTTAAGATTTCACCTTTTCCTTCTAACTGGTAGGCATCACGTTGAGTTTTATATTATAGCCACTTAGATACTTGGAATTCGGAAACGGAGTTCTTGTGCGTTTGTGAAAATTTTACTTTGTTTTGGAAAGTATTGCGCCGATAAGCCGGTGTGCGTTGCTTCCTTTTTCCACAAAATTCAACTGAATGCTGCTTTCTTTCCGGTTTTCTTAGTCTACTCAAATTCTCTTTCAATGTTTGTGGTCGTGTTTTTGGTTGTGGATGTTTCGATTTGGCATCTTCTTTGTACAATACTCTGCAACAAATGAAGCCAACCCGGACTTTGTTGATATTCTGCGAAAGTAAGCCCATTCGCTAGCAAAACATTCGATGGCCTGGTTTAGTGTTAGTTTAGCTTCTAATATACTTTGTACGGAATTTTACCCTGGTCACATGCGGTTTTGTCTGGTTAGACTCCTAGTCCAATTTTTGAAAGAATAATTTTCTAAAACATTTTAATCTTCTAACGACTTTCGAAAATTGTTTTTTGAGAGAGAGAAAGTTTTGGGAGAGATTTCTTGAAATAAGGATCAAAACGGCTTTTTAAGGGGGTTGCTAATGGGTCAAAAGTGGCAAAAAGAATGATGTGTGCAACTATAGGCCGATCTCGTAGCTTTCTATTATTTCTGAACTTTTCGAAGGAATTGTAAACGAAAAAGTTTACTTTGCAACTAAGAGCTTAATCTCGCCCAATCAGCATCGATTTATCTCGGGTAGGTCTACAGTTTCCAACCTGGCTGCTTTAAGTGAATATTGCTTTGTAACTTGTGCTGAAGGTTTTTAAATCGATACACGGACTTTTTTTCTAAAGCATTTGATAGAGTTTCTCATACAATTCTATTACCTAAATTAGCTTCACTTGGTTTTCATTCTGTTTTCTTTCAATGGTTGAAATCTTATTTATCCGAGAAACGATGGGTGGTAACGATTAAGGGTGAATGTTCGGAACCTTTCATTGCATCTTCAAGGATGCCAGAAGGCAGGATTTTAGAGCCTCTTCTCTTCGTTCTCTTTATTAATGATATTAGTACCTGCTTTTCATTTGCCAACTTTCTTTTGTATGCTGATGATTTGAAAATATTTTCTGCTATTAGAAAAAATGAGGATGTTCCTATGTTGCAAACGGAAATTAATGCGCTCGTTCGCTGGTGCAGTAACTCTGGCATCTCTCGAAATATTCAGAAATGTTTTCATGTCACCTTCGCCAACACTCAAAATATTGTCCAGTCATTCTACTGCATTGACAATACTTTACTTCAATCTGTTCACGAATTCAAAGATCTAGTGGTGACCTTTATCTCACATTTTTCATTCAACAGTCACATTAACTTTATTGTGTCCACGTCTTATTCAATCTTAGGTTTTATACGACGTAATAGCTCGATGTTCTCGTACCCTTACACTCTCAAATTACTTTTTAATTCCTTTGTTCGCTCTGGATAAGAATATGCAACATTTATCTGGAGGCCTTACCACCAATTTGCTATTGAGAGAATTGAACGTGTACAGAAGGTGTTCCTTAAATATGCTCTCAGGTCGTCAAAATTCTCAAATCCTATCCCTTCCTATCATTCCCGTTTGATTTTAATTAACTTAAAGTCTCTAGATAGTAGAAGGTCTATACTCTCACTGCCTTTTGTTTTTAGTGTAATTAAAGGAGAAATTGACTGTTCATCCCTATTACGTTGCATTCACTTTCATATTCCTTCTAGATCTCTCCGCAATACTTATCCATTAATTTCATATTAAATTTCTTAACACGAATTAAGCGCGTAATGCTCCTAAGAGAATTCAATGAGATCTCGAGTTCTATTAGGCTTGACTTTTCGGTTCCAAAGATTGAATTTTATAAATTTTTAAACTCTTTTTTCTTATTTATTTAATAATTATCTGTAGTAATTTAAGCTCATATTATATCTAAGTCTGTAAAAACAATAATTACGTTTCAGGCTTGAAATAAACGAAATAAATGAAAAAAATTTGCTACGAAAATATTTACCGTGAAGTTTTACTCCCTACGTCTTAGCCTTTTATTTCGCTCAGACATATTTGCTAACCTTTTTTTTTTAACCCTTTCTGAAACAAATTAGGCCAGGATATGAAAATTTTAGTAGACCGTAAAATAAATCCACCCAACTTTGTAGTACGAGTATTTATATCCATTGAGTGTTTTATTACTGGATAGGCAAATCCCATGTCCCATATAAGAGCGTAGGTTCGAATCTCCGTGCATGAAACACCGAAATGAAAGAACAAGTTTTCCTAATAGTGGTCGCTCTTCGGCAGGCAATGGAAAACCTCCGAGCGTATATCTGTCGTAAAAAAGCTATAAAATAATTAAAAAAATATCTGCCGTTCGGAATCGGCCTAAAACTGTAGGTCCCTCTATTTTGTGGAACGCCATTAAGACGCCACAAAATAGGAGGAGGAGATCGACTATATACCCAAAAAGGGTGTGAGCGCCAATTATATTTATTAAGTCGGCGGGTTTCGGGTTGAATTTCCATAAAATTGTCGCACAGTATAATGACCTGGTCAGGTCTCCAAGCATAGTATGCACTGGTAACAGTGATTTTAAACCAGTCGATTTTATTACCTGTGCTTTGATTTTTATGCTGACAAATTAGACATCTGAGCTCTCAACGAAATGGTCTCGTCGGTCATCCAAAGGGGTCACGTAGATCACGTTTCGGCCATATTTAATGTGACACACACGAATGGATAATTGAGAGGAGATGGAACCGAAAAAAATTGGAGTTTTAGTAACAGTCAGGCTGTACTGAAGGCCGTGGAGAACGCGAAGCAAACTTCAAAGATTGTTCAAGAATGTAAGAAGAAGCTTAATTCTGTCGCAAGACAAAACAGGCTTGTACTTATATGGGTTCCGGGATACTACGTTGTTCAAGGAAACGAAATTTCCGATAAATTGGCCAAACATGGATCAGCAGTTCCCCACAAGGGCCAAAGCCAATAATCGGAATCAGTTCCGCAGGAATCATGAATTAGATCAGCGATTATGTATGCAATTTACATAAATGAAAGGACCTGAGAATACTAGTGGGTGCAATCACAGGGCACAATGTCTGTGGCCAGCATTAGCTGCCATGGGGGTCGTAGACAGCCCGATATGATATGCCTATCCGGTCTTGAGAATGACGACACTGCAGAGCATTTTCTCTATAGCTGTTCAGCGTTTTCCAGAATCAGACTTAGGATATTGGCTTGCGATATACTGAGTGTGGATAAAGTTCATACTCTTCCTCTTCCGGATCTCTTAAGATTCATCAATGAATCCAAGAGATTTGTAGAAGAGTGACCCCAAACTAATTTATCCGTCTTACCACACACTTTTTATCTTTCATATTTCACATTATTTTATGTCAAAGACTTAATTGCAACAGAACTTCCTCAAAATTTTCTTCTACAGGTAAGTCACTATAAAAAATATGAATTGTTTTTTAATTTAGTATGGCATTCTGGTTAAGACTAAAGGTGTTTTCGTGGAAAAGTGGTTTGTAAGACGTTTAGTATATCTTCTGCTTTCCAAAAGTATTGCATGGTTTTTTAACCCTTTAAAGCGTTGACAACAAATTGATTCATGGTGGAAATAGCTTTATTTACTTATCAATAAGACATATTAAAATAAATGTCAAACAATTGGACATTTTTTGGTTTTTTACAGAGCCTTATGTGGAAACGAGTTGTAAAGTATACAGGGTCCGGCACTCGAAGTGTAACTAACTTCAGACCGCTCGCGGAGCTGATGCACGCGCATCAGCTGTCTGCAAGTTGGTTAAATGACAGTCCAGAGGAGGAAACATTTTGCCGAGAGTAAAGGCGAAAAAAGAAAATCAGTAATGCATTTCAAACGTAATAGTGTGATTGCATTATATTCGGCTGGGAAATCACAACCAGAGATGATTCGTGAGCTCGAATACCTTAAAGTATACAAAGTCTTTGTTTATCGCGCCATTACTCGTTACAATGATACTGGTAGCATCGCGTAACATCATGGAGGTGGCTATCAAAAGACTGCAACGTTACGCAGAACGAAATACCCGACGAAGTGCCAATGAAATGGCGAAAGAACTGAAAATATCTCACCGTAGTATTCGCCGCATACTGAAAAATGATCTCAAAGTCAAGCCTTACAAGATCCAAAAGGTGCATGATCTCACACTAAAGCAGCAACAAGTCAGACTTGAGAGAGCTAAGGAGTTGCTTCGCTTGGCCGAAAGCGGTCAATTTCCAAACGTTTTGCTTTCTGACGAGAAAATTTTTCACATTGGGCAATTCGTAAACTCCTAAAACGATAGGGTTTATCTAACCGACCGTTCATGCGAGAATTTGAGTCATCGATTGGCCACCCGGAGGCAGCACCCGCCACGGGAAATGTTTTGGGCCGCTGTAATCGCAGATGGGCGCCATCCAACTGCTTTTAACGAGCCTGACGTCAAGATAAATGCGAAATAATCGCGAAAAAGTATTCCGGAGGTTGCTTTGAAGCCGTGGGCAGACAAAGGTTTCGGTGGCAAACCGTGGACGTTTTAACAAAGCTTGAGTCAACCAAGAATGGCTAAAAAACAACGTTCCGAACTTCATAAGGTCCACACAATGACTCTCAAATTCCCCCATCGCGAATCCAATGGATTATTCTCTTTGGGGCATTTCGGCAAGTGAGGTCCGAACTAAAAGATTCATCAGTCTCGAGGCACTGAAAAAAGCCATTGTCCGCGAGTGGGCCAAAATACCTGCAAGTCACATTCGGGCAGCTTGCGATTCGTTTCTGGACCGTCTCAAGGTCATAGTCAAGGCAAAAGGTGGTCATATCGAGCAAAAGTAAATTGATTCGTAATTTTGTATTATTTTCACACATTTTTTACTTTGAATTGAATAAAAATAATTCTCCAAACAAAATTTATGGCCTTTTTTATTGGTTACACTTCGGGTGCCGGACTCTGTATACATATTTACACCCTTTATTGGGTGTTTGGCCGAGCTCTTTCTCCTGTTTTTCGACCAATGGTCCCAACAAAGGTTCCAACAAAGGTCCTGCAGTTTTACGCAGACTCCGAACGACAGATGGTTTTTTATGAGAAGCTTTTCTTAGGTTAACCACGACCTCTGCTGCCTTGCTGGTTCCAGTCCAGTGCCATTCTTGTGATGCTATTTGGTGATTTTGCGATTTGGTAGCGTTTGAACTTCCTTATAAGCAGCGAAACAACCGCGTAACTTTAACTGAAAAAATGTAAGAATTTTAGTTCAACGGCACAACGCTTAAATCGAATTTCTGATAAATTAAGCATCACATTCTTCAAATCTTTTGACTCAGTTTGAGCGTGATTTTAAAGCCATTCATTTGTCCTTAAGCAAAGAAAGTGGCCACCATAGCAGAGAGGATTTGCAGTGCGCCAACTACTAACTAAATTAAATTATTACAACTTCGATCTTGGAATCCAATTTATAATTCAAATCTAATGTACGTATGTTCGAAAAAATACATAAAAATCTCAAAGTTAACACTCATATAGTGTACGGTTTTACTAGTAAGAAAGGAACTTGATCACAGCTTACCACCTCTGCCGCCGTATCAGTTGACTAGATCACCACTTGAAGAAGTAGTAAACTGCTTTGGAAGCCTGCAAGCTTGTCTTCTCTCTCAATAACACCAACAGCCATATCGTATTTGATTACCTAATCTTCTGTGAAGCTTGAAATCTCGTCATCACTTAGAATGACGTCAGCTTCCCAGTCACTAACGCCACGAAAGTGAACGTCAAAGTTGTACTTAATACCCATTTCCTGATAGTCATTGCTTTAATGTCTCGTCTTTCTTCGCTCGTCAAGCCTTAGAGCACTTCTGGCTGCTGAGCATTTCAAAAATATCGTCCATAAATAGAATTCTCTAGAGTAAGTACCTGTAGAATTGTGATGTTGATGTAAAGAGAAGTGTTTCGCTACATATAGACACGGCAATCATTGCACCATGTATGCCATAGTCCAATAGGCATAATATAATACTACTGTGGGCAAAAAGTAAGGTGAATTTGGTTGTAAAATGAAAAATCTTTATTTATTCTTGTAAATCAATTTCATCCCCTTCAAAATAATCCCCTCTCGATGAAATACACTTATACCAACGATTTTTCCAATCCCCGAAACATGCCAAATAGTCCATTTCCGGTACAGCCATCAGCACCTTCTTCGATTCAGCTTTTATCTCCTCAATCGACTCGAAACGCGTTCCCCGGAGTGGTCTCTTGAGTTTTGGGAATAGCCAGAAGTCACACGGAGCCAAATCAGGCGAATACGGTGGTTGTGGAACGATATGCGTGGAATTTTTGGCGAAATGGTCACGAAGAACGAGTGCAGTGTGAGACGGTGCATTATCGTGATGCAAAAACCAAGAGTTGTTGGCCCATAATTCTGGTCTTTTTAGACGAATTGCTTCACGTAAACGACGCATAACGCTCAAATAATATTCTTTATTAACAGTTTGGCCAGGTGGAAGGAATTCATAGTGCACCACACCACGAAAATCAAAAAAAAAACTGTCATCATGACCTTTATTTTTGAACGACTTTGACGTACTCTTTTCGGTCTGGCCTCGCCTTAAGCACGATATTCGCTTGTTTGTCGGTTGTTTCAGGGTCGTAAGCATAAATCCAAGTCTCATCTCCCGTAATGATGCATTTGAGCTTGTCCTGATAGTCTGAAAGCATTGTTTCACACGCATCAACGCGACTACTTTTTTCCAAGAAATTGAGAGTTTTCGGTACCAAACGAGATTTGACTTTTCGTAGGCCCAAATGGTCTTTCAAAATGGTTTTCACAGATCCTTCTGATATTCCGATCATATCAGTAGGGTCTTTAACAGTCAACCGACGATTTTTGAGCACTAACTCCTTCACTTTATTGACGTGTTGGTCATCTGTTAGCGTCGATGGTCGTCCGGAGCGCTCCAAGTCATCAACACGTTCTCGACCCTCTTTGAAGTCTTTTTACCACTTATAAACATTTTTCTGCGACATGGTCACCAAATGCCTTCTGCAACATGCTAAACGTTTCCGCAGCCGAAATTTCATCCCGCAAACAAAATTTGATGGCACTTCTCTGCTCAATCAAATCAGACATTGTAAAAATCGAAAAATGCACTCTTGGTCGTTTGGTAAACACAAGCGTAAATATATTACTGATAATGACATTCACGTGAAAGTTGGCCCAGATCTTATTAACAGTGCTGCCAACTCATGGAAAAAATAACTAGAGCGAAATTTTAATCCCGCGAAGTTTGACAAATAAATTCACCTTACTTTTGCCCACAGTAGTAGCTCTTTTTTCAATATTTTTCTGGAAAAATTTCGCCTTTCTTAGTTGCGTTAAATAACTATAGCATAAAGACCTATTGACAGCTTTTGAATATCTATTTCTTACTTACTCAATTTTAATATTTTTTTTATTATACATTATTACTATTAATTCTTCTTCTCGGAGGTTTGCCATTGGCGACCGCTATTAGAAACATTTTTTTTAATCATTTTTGGTGTTCCATACCCGAAGATTTGACTCTGGGCTCTTCCGAAGGATGGTGACCGCATACCTTTTACGACGATATTTCGGCCTCAAGCAAAAGTCATCTTCAAGAAATGAGATAAGTGAGTTATCTGCCGCTTTAATATTTGTCAGCCAATCTGCTTGTTTGGAATGCCAAAAGTAAAAAAGGAAATGTAAGAAGTTAGTATTTTGTACTGAAATAAAAAATAATGACGCGATTGCAAGCACTAAATGCAGAATCAGTTTTTCTTGAGATATATGAAGAGTGCCCTCAAATACCATTCAGCAGCCAATCATGCGTCCCACGCAATTCTCCATAAGAGCTGAGACCTGCATTCCACAAGCTATTCGTGCTAGCAGTAGCATAGCTCAGCTAACAGCTCAAATTTTACTCAAGAATAGTAGGTCGCTTTCAACCTTAGATTTCGCTCACTCCGTCTTATATTTATTTAGAAAGAACTTCATCCCGCTAATGCCTTCTACAACTTGGCTTCCTTTAAAATCAATGCTTCCTCATACTCGCATTATCTCTCATATCATTTCCCATAATATTTAACTTTAAATTATTTACATGCTTGTGGCCATTCAAATCTACATCACAGACCAAATACTTATCACTAATTGAATCCCCAAACAATAAAATAAATAAGCGATAAAAAAGTTGGACAATCGCCTTCAAAATAATCGTGCTTTACGCACATCCCACGCCCAGCTAATGTCCGATATGCGTGAAATCTATGTAGAAAGGATTTTTCTTCGGCTAGCGTCCCTAAAAAATACGCATCAATTGGCAATAAATTTCCTTTACACGTAAACAACATTCAAATAACTTCAACTGAAGCAAAACTTTTTCTTTCCAACCCCCCACTCAAAGGCATGTACACCCACGCCTACAGAGAAACTGAAACAGCCGCAAAGGGACCCTTAAAAAATTCGTCTTCAGCCAAGTGACCAACCGAACAACCATAGAGGATGGTCGACCGCGTCTTCAGTAAATGGCAGCACGTTAAAGGGGTCTGCGCAAAATGGCACGATGGCCGCTATTGCCTGCCAAGTACCTACCTCCATATACGAGTGTACGCGGTGTGCGCATACAAAAAGTAAAGATTGCATTTAAAGCGAAAATGTCCGAGAAAATTTGATTTTTATCGCAATTCATTTGAATTTTATTACGTACGAAATTTCTACAGCAATCGTCATCGTCATCCTCGTCTTCTTTGCGCTCATCGTCTGCATGTCGCCCCGAAATGAAACTATTAAATGACCCTCAGCGGCTAGTTACGCCACTCCGCCTGCCCTCAATTTATGCCGCACGCAATGGCAAGCAACTTGGCAACTTGGCAACTATTGTTCAGCGAAGCGCCTGGCCAGGGTTGGTTACCGTGGAGGTGTGGTCTGAGGCGTCCTTACTCGGCCACGTTGGCGTCGTTTTCTACGCAATAAAATAAACATTTAAAATGAAATCAAGTTAAACGATTTCTTTCTTTCTTGCTTTACTTTTATGTGAGTACGTACGGGTAGACGAGGATTCGTGCCGTTTGCTCCTTGTCATTGCTATAGAGACTCGTTAGGTCAGTTGTTTGGTCACTTGGCTTTTGTTTACGTTTCATTGTAGGCCATTTGATTTTATTACTCAAATAGCCATTTTTATTTCCACTAACGTTTTGGGCCACATTAATCGGTCTTAGCACTGCGGCTGCGCCAATGTGGATGCAAGGAGAAAAGGGTTGAACTCACCGGGAGGAGGAAAAATCTTACCCTCCCAAGGAGAGAAATGCGGTGTAAGATTTCGCATTATTTAAATGATTACTACTCGAATTGGTTAGGAGGTGGAAAGAGCAATGCAAAATCATCAGACTAAATGTTTCTTGCTAAGCGATAAGCCTTTGACATCCTGTGCGCAAATTTCAGCGATTTAGAGATTCAGCAGATGAGTTTCTCTAGGCCTTTTTTGATTTAAAATATAAATAAAATATATTTCTTATAAGCTAACAGTAGCAGGCAAAATAAAATTTAATTTAAATATTTAATTAAACAGAAAATTAATTTTTTTTAATATTACATAGCCCCTAATGCAGATATCCCTGTATCTTTCTGAGCACCTTTTAGCCTGAATTTTCCACAACTGTTTATCGTAGAAAATTTTTGAAGTCGCCTATATATAAAAACACTTATAAGAGTAACGGAATATTGAATTATGTTTCATATCTTAGACCAGACTCATTGGGTTCAAACATTTTTCCATACTGACTTTTTCATTGGCGCAATTATCTTCTAAAGAGTGGCCAGATGAAAAAGATAATTCCTCTAATTGTTACATCTCAGCAGCTGTCAAAATGTTCGGTGAGCGGTGTTTAACATTCAACCTCAATAGGACGATTGTCCAATTCGGCGGTGCACAAATGCCTACACAGACGGTAGCGTTAATCGGGATAAACAACTTAATTCGGAATTATCTCAGGAATGAAGTGCAACTAATGCGGATTGACAACTACAAGGTGAAGTCCCAAATTAAACAAGACTGGCGTCACATTTTATCAACGAATCCCTAGATTAGTCTAGCGTAAGTGTACTAACCTGCCATCCCAGAGGTTATGGGTTCGAGTCCCACGTAAAGCACGGTCCTCACACTTTTCCAAATTTACTTACTTTTCCTGTTTCTAAGAAAACAAAATCCTCCAATTCCATTCCTCAACTCCAAAAACGCATCCTTTCCATCCTTACTTCCGCACAAATAGTCTGCGCATTATTTGCATTGCGGCTGCTAAAACAAGCAAAATAAATTGCATCTGTGGCGCCAGCAAGAGGAAGCGGGCGATCGCTTTAATAGCGCAGACAAACGAAATTTAGCGAAGTCCACAACCATCTTTGCGATCCTTCTGCCAGAAAAATGTGAAACCCAGATGGCGCCCCAAGCAGCAAGAAGGCGTTGTTCTTAAGCAACGACAGGTGGGCATTCCCACTACATAGAACTGATAGCGGCAGGCTAATCACGTACCCTGTCAGAAATCAAAACATATTAACGAAATCAACGCAAGACTGAATCTTGTCGAGGACTTATGCCCCCGAGTGGAGTGAACAAGGGGAAAAAAATCCCTAGATTTTCAATACTCAAATATCCCAACATTCGGGTTCCCGTAATTCAATAAAAAAAAATTGATATAATTTTTTTTGCACATCAAAAAATTAAAATTCTGTAATTTGACTTTAATATCAACTTCCTTTCAAGACGATTTTATTCTAAACCTTTTGGCCGCCTTAGCTTGAAAAAATTCATAAATTATGCCGCATTCATTTCAACTATTACCCAAATTATTATTAACTAAGTCGAAGATTTTCGATACCTAAACATTACGTCATCTCGGAATCCCGAATTTAAAAATTTTGAAATCGCTTCACTATCATTCCTAATGAGTAAAACATTTTTGTTTAATTTTTGGTTTTTCTAAAGAAATATATTGTAATTTTTTTTATAATAGTTTTTTCCATTTCAAACGAGGAAACATTCTTTAATTAGGCTTAATATGAATTACCTTTGAATAAGTTTTGATTTGAAGCCTTTCCCACGTCTTAACTTGAAAAAATTCATAAAACATTCATAAAGCATTCATTTCAAATATTCTCCAGATTCTTATGAACTAATCCCGAGAATTTCTAAACTTAAACATTCGGACATCTCGAGATCCCGAATTCAATAAACTCGAAATAACGAGACTAGCATCCTTAGTGCTTAAGCAATTTAAATTTAATTTATAGATTTTGTAAAAAAAAAACATGATGTTATAATATTTTTTGCATGTTAAAAAAGAAAGTATAATTTGCATTCATGTCAGCTTTCTTTAGATAAGATTTTAACCCAAATTTTTCCTACAATTGAAATTGAAAAAATTAATAAATTAGCCCAGGGTTCATATCAAATATTCCCCAGACTCTTATCAACTAAGCCCATGATTTTCGATACCTAAACTTCGATCCCGACATCTCAGGATCCCGAATTTAAAAATCCCGATATATCGGGGCTAACATTCCTAGTGGCATGATAATTTGCATTTGATTTTTTGATTTTCTTAAGAAATATATTTTTTTTAATATTTTTTTGCACGTCCAAATTACCGAAACATCGGGGCTAACATCCCTAGTGGCAAAATAATTTGCATTTGATTTTTTGATTTTCTAGAGAAATATATATATTTTTAATATTTTAGGCACGTCCAAAAGAAACTGTAATTCAGGTCAATATGAACTTTCTTTTAATACGATTTCATTCGCAATCTTTTCCTACAACTTAAACTAAAAAAATTAGTAAATTATACCAGATTCTTATCAACTGAAACGATACTTAAACATTCCGGCATCTCAGGTTCTTACATTCAATTATCGATAATCCCGAAATACCGGGACTAGCAACGCTAGTGAGCAAAAAATGTACATTTAATTTTTGGGTTTTCTAAAGAATACAGTCGACTCTCGGTAAATCGAAATTCGAGGGACTCTTTAAATATTACGCATTATCGAGTGTTTGAAATATTAAATGGTTCGAAATTTTTGAGAGAAAATAAATAAAACTTCGAATCGTCAAGTGTTTCTATTTAACTGCTAATGTTTTACATATTCATAATGTGAAATAATTAATCTTTAGAAAGAACTCATTTTTATGGGTTTGCTACGAAGCACATTGCTGCTGCTCAGACTTTTCAATAACTTTTTAAAGGAGAAAAAGTGCCTGATATGCTGTTTCATCAGTTTCGTTTTGTAGACAAAAGCTTTTTAAGTTATCGAATGAGACTCTTGCTACCTTAACTGACACCTCTGCCAAAGGTTCTGATGTATCGTCTTCAACTTCATCGTTGCTCTTTTCATTCGTATCTGTCGCAGATAAAATTTCGCCATCGGTTCGTGATCCTGAGACAGCAACATCTTCATCCACTTGAAACGAGTCAGAAAAACTCACACCGCTGATGTCAACTACTGGTACCATTGATGGGTCTTCATCATCCATAATTATTTGCGTCTTGTCTGGTTAACATTTGAAAAATAGGCCAGTTTCATCAGTAATGAAATGTCTCGGGCATCATAGCTTTCTTTTGCAAAATCGTTTTTCTCCTCACCTCCTTCTACTTTTTCAATTAATTTCTTCTTTTCGGCAGTCGTCAAACATTTATACTTTTTAGGACGCATATTTAATATAAGTTTTTAATCTGTGTATCAACGAAGCGATTCGTGCGGAAGGGTGCGTCAAAGTGTGCCTATGTTTTATGCGTAACACGCAACCTCGCACAGTGAAGGTATTTTCAGGGCAGTCTCAAAATTCAAAGTTCTTACTAACACACCAAGAAACGTTGCATATTTGAATTGTCGAGTGTTTGACCATATGAGTTCGAATTACCACATCGTAGCAATATTTTTTTCGTTCGAATTACCGAGTGCATAAAAATGTATGGACATAATTCGAAATAAAGGGTGGTTAAATTTCAAGGGCCGATGTTGAATATAAACCACACCTAAACGTCAAGTTTTCTGCTGCATTTCATTTGACATTTTTCAATTTCAGACTAACTCAATTTGAAACATGGAAAGATACACAATCAAGCAACGCTTTAAAGTTATTCAGGCTTATTATGAAAACAGGCGTTCAAATCAAAATGCATATCGCGCACTTCGTGCTTTTTTCGGTCATGCCGGTGGCATCATTGGGCCGTATTTTTTCCAAAATGAGGCCGGTCATTCAGTTACTGTGAATAGTGTTCCCTATCGTGAGATGATAACGAACTTTTTATGGCCCAAATTGGAAGATATGGATGTGGACGATATGTGGTTTCAACAGGACGGTGCCACTTGTCACACTGCTAACGAAAAAATGGCTCTTTTGCGCGAAAAATTTGATGGCCGAATAATCTCAAGTCGCGGCGATGTCAATTGGAAGCCAAAATCATGTGATTTGACACCGTTGGACTTCTTTTTTTGGTGTTATTTGATAGAAAATGTGTACGTCGATAAGCCAGCAACAATTCAAGAGCTAAAAGATGAGATAATTTGGCACATTGACGGCATAGAACCTCAATTATGCCTCAGCGTCATCGAAAATTTGGACCATCAGATGGAGGTGTGCCGCCGAGGCCATTGGGCGATTCTTTGTTCTATACGTAAATGAGCCATACCAATATTATCATAATAAAGAGAAATGACAATAAGTTCCTAAAAAAAATGTATTTTATTTAAAATCAACACCGGCCCTTGAAGCTTAACCACCCTTTATAAATAGATTTTGTATTGAATTATATTTGAATTAATGAATGGTCCAAAATATCGCAGATTTGAAGTAACGAAAGTCGACTGTACTATTTTTTATAATACTTTTCGCTCAAATATGGAATATTCTGTAATTTGGTTCAATATGAACTGTCTTCCAATAAAAACTTTTTTCGAAATCGTATAACTTAATAAATTATCCGGAATTTTTATTAACTAACACGAGACTTTCGTACTTAAACGTTTCGATAGACCAGGATAGTCCGTCATCCCGGTGTCTCGGGTTTGACGTCTCTAGAGGGCCACCGTTTTACTTTCGAATTTTGGGTTTTCCAAAGAAAAGTATTTTTTTTTTTTAATTTTCTTTTAAATCACTTTTAAGCCTGAAAAATTCACAAGTACCCTACTTGGTCTTGCGGACCACATGCCACATTCAGTGGCAGCCAATTTTATAATTTCCGCTAACTTGAATCTTAACGCCTGAAGTATATTTATTACAATATATTTCCTGTAAGCTGATGATAAGTAAATGCAATGCATTTGGCACGTAAACAGCAACTTTTCACTCTCAAATAAACCTAAACATTATTCTTTGCACTGCTTTGTGTATATGGCCGCATGTGTGCATGTGTGTGTGTGCAACTATATTCATAAGCGCAGATTTACGCCAACAATTATAGTCAAAAAGAAAATTATTGCGCAAACCAAAGTGCCCAGCGTTTCCGCAGTATAAATCAAAAAGTTGTTGCTTTATTTTGCTTTGCTTTAAAAAGTGTCAACACTTCTTCCCGCTATCACTCTTTAAGATGTTAAATGTCACAGCTAAATGAAAATAGTACAACAAAATATCTTCGATATTGCAGGCTGAAAAATGCCACACGCATGCAACCAAATGGGGCAGGAGACCACACTGTCAGCGAGCGAAGTGTGTGCGTTGCATTGTCTGCTCAAAGTTATTCGTGAGTTACTCAAAGAGTCAATCGTAAATGTGGCATTCTTATTGCTAATGTGCTATTGTATGCAACATCTAGTAATTGCAATGTTTTCCCCTCTTTAATGAATTGCTGGCCATAACTCATTCGAATGAAGAAAGCAAGAAGATCAGCAGCGGCAGTCAGCGCAGTGCAATAAAGAAGGATATTCGGTAGCAACAATGCACACATACACATAACGAATAGCAAATATAATACGATGGCTAAGACTGCAATCATGTATGTGTGTGTGCGTGTGTGTGTTTGTGTGTGCGGCTCCAGCTCGTTGGGTGCTCATAACAATTGCTTGAATGGTAATTGTTGTCTCAGTGGTAGCCAAATGAAAACATCTTGGAGCGCTCATAATGGCCCATTAAAATGACAACAACAACAACAACAAGAACAACACTAATGGTCATATCAACATCTACTGGCATTGGCCATATGCCGTTTCGAGCAGCTCATTTCCGCTGCTCGCAGATTTATTTATTAACACTCAAAGCCAAACAAACTGTTTTATTAGTCGCATAAGATTTGGCCATATTATTATGTGTCGTAGTACTGAGGCGCAACATAGGGCAAAATGTCTTATTTTGGAGCATTCTCTATATATGGAATGTAAGTATGTTTAGTAGGTATATCCTGCGGTGCCGCGACGCTTGGTCGGTTGGTCGCTGTGGCCACGTTCGCATTATAAAAAATTGCCAGTAGTCGTTTAATGTCACTGCGGTAAAAAACATTGTTACTATAATAAATGTCTTATATTTTATTTAACATTAGGATGTGGAACGCACGAGCGAGGGAGATATTAAAATTTTCTTCGATAGTCAAGCCGTGATCAAGGCTCTGACGACGCCATGGTGCAGAACGAAGGAGATCAAATCTCTTGGGTGTGCAGGTAACATTTCTCTGATCTGGGTTCCAGGACATAAGAAAATAGAGGGAAATGAAATTGCACGAAGGACTCAGAAAGTTCTTTTGACTCCTCGCCATTCAATTTCCAAACTCGTAGCTATGTTTACCGGTCACTGGCCGATCGGCACATGCGGAAAAGCTAGGGTTACCATTTAACCCCCATTGAGTAGCTGTGGGGACCTTTCAGAGAAGGAGACTGTAGACCACTTTCTGTGTAAATGTCCGGGCTTGGCAGCTAGACGACCAAGGTCACTGGGAGCTCCTTTCTTCGACAGCTTGGGGCAGTGCGCCAACCTAAATCAACAAGCTCTGGCTGGCTGTAGATATCTGCATGTTAGAGGTCTCAAAATGGTAACAAAACGGCGCTTTAGTGCTACTTGAGGAGTGCCAGACTGGCACTTCAACCATTTCACCTACATATCTACCTAGGTTGTGTTCCGCTCTTGTTTATTGTATGGGTATGGGAATAAGTTTCCGTCCTTTCTTAGCCAAAGTTGCGCATTAATAAACAATTAAAAAAATGATATTATGTGAAGTATTTGCCATTGGAAGCTACAACTTTACTCCATCTTTAAGGCAGCATACGAACTCCTCTGACGAAAAATTCGAGTTTTTTTGACTTCAACCATTCATTGAGCCAGTTTGCGATGCTCTCGTATGAAGTGAATCGCTCTCCAATAAGGGAATCGGTACAGAAGGTAATCCGAAGGTGCAATGACTGGGAAACACGGCGAGTGGGGCAAGATTATCCCATTCAGTCCCTGTATATATTTGTGGACCGATTTAGTAACGTGTGCCCGGGTGTTGTCATGCAGCAAAATCAGTTTGTCGTGTCCCGTTCCGGCCGCTTTTCCTTGAGAGCTCGATTCAAACGCATTAGCTGCAGTCGGCAACGATCGCAAGTGATGTTTTTAGATGGTTGTTTTTCTTCCTTGTTCACTCCTCTCGGCAGCATATGGCCTCAACAAGACTCTTCCATCTTGCACGGTTCTGTGCTGTTCGGTTTTTGCACCGTGTCATAAGATGTCGGCATCTGCTAGTTCGCGCACCATCGACCTTCTCCAAGTGTTTTTTGGTCGGCCGCGTCCTCTGCTCCCTTGCGGGTTCCAGTCCAGTGCCGTTCTCGTGATGCTATCTGGTGTTTTTATCAGTGTGTGACCTATCCATCACCACTTTCTGCGTTTGATTTGCCTAAGAATGGGTTCCTCATACGTTAATCTCTCCTCAGTCTTAGTGCAGATCTTTGAGTTTCTGAGTTTCTTACTACTAATTTAATTGGTTGCCAGTCGAGATCTCTTTCTATTGCCGCTGTTGGAGTTGTGCTGATAGCGCCAGTTACGCATATTCCTGCAATCCATTGTACGCTTTCCAATCATACGTCATTTCATCACACGCCGTCCACCATACTAGCGAACCATAGAGCTATATTGATCTGATAATCGCCAGGTATATCCAATGTGTGAGTCGAGGAGATAAGCCCCAAGTCTCACCGAGCATTTTTCTGCATGCATATAAGGCATTATGTAGAATCTTTCATTGCTCTTTCCTCTAAAGTAAACCTCCATGACAGTTTACTATCAAAAATAACCCTTAGGTATTTAGTCGATGTTTTAAGTGTTAATTAAACTCCTCCAATCTTGTACTTTCTTCTGAATAGTACTAAGTTCCTCTTATTTGGATTTACTTCCAGTCCGACCGAATCCGTCGATTTGTAGATTTCTCTGAGCGTCCTTGTGATGGTTTCACTCATCGTTTGAGGTCATTTGCCTGAGATGATAAGAGCCAAGTCGTCGTCATATACCGTCAGTTTTGGTCCACTGTCTCCAAGTTTGAGGTCCAAGGTTTAGTTTGATCGTGCGAGCCGCAGAACTTAGTTAATGGTTAATGGGTTAAGGTATGGCCCTTTAGCACTGCGACCATATTGATCTATTGTGCACCCTATGCTGACTATTGACTGTTAAGTATGCTTATGAATTGTACCAGCTCCTTCTGAGGGAGTGATTGAAGGTCTTCATCTGTAAGCATGAACTTGTTTAAAAACCTTTTCCTTCTATGCGTCTACCCCGGACATTCGATGATGAGATGTTCTATAGACTCCTCATCTTCGCAGCAAAATCTGCAGGTGCTGGTGTTAGTTATGCCTAATTTATGTAAGTGTTTGTTGCAGGTGAAGTGACCCGTGAGGGCGCCTGTGAGAGTGCGAATGCTCTTTTTGTTTAACGTGAGGGCCATGTTAGCTCTTTTAGCGTTGAAACTTAGGAACTTTTTGGAGTGTCTAAGACCCTCTACGTTGTTCCAATGCTGATTTAATAGAGTTTTGGCCCAGTATTTTACTTTTTGTTTTAGGCTGTTTTTGTTGAATCCGAACATGGGACTAGGTCCGATGAAGTTTACATCTGCACCTTTTTTGACTTGAAAGTCTGCCTTTTCGTTGCCGTCATATCCCTCATGTTCTGGTACCCAAATTAATGAGACATTGTTTTTGGATGCCAGGTTATTGAGTACCTTGTGGCATTCTAAGAGAGTTTTTGAGTTGTAGGTATAGCTATCTAAAGCTTTTAGAACTGATTGGCTGTCCGAGAGTATTTTAATCTTTACTTTCTTGTGGTTTCTACGTTGCATGATGTTTGCTGCTTCCATTATTGCGTATAATTCCGCTTGGAAGATGGTGTTGTCCCTGGTGAGAGTGAATGATTTGTGGATTCTGGGCCCCACTACTCCTGCTCCTACACCATAAGGTGTTTTTGATCCATCAGTGTACCATTTTTGTGAATCATCATTCATCCATTTCGGGTTTGCTTTCCACTCGTTCCTCTCAGGAAAGGTAACTGTGTATCCTTTTGTGAAACAGAGGGTTGGGTCAATGTGGTCTGAAACTTGAACCCTGCTTATGGTATTTTTCACTTTATTTAGGATACTTAGGTGACCGGTGAGGTTGCCTAATTTGAAATTTTCTTTCATGTGCAGCATGAGTGCTTGCATAGCTGCTTCCTCTTGGATTGCTATATGAAGTGGTGGGAGATTAAGGAGTGCTTCCATGCCAGCTGTTGGGCTAGTTCTCATAGCCCCTGTGATGCATAGGCAAGCAAGCCTTTGTACTTTTCCCAGTTTGGTTATCGCTGTTTGTTGGGTAGATTTGCTCCACCATACTAGTGCTCCATACAGTATGATTGGTCTAACCATTTGGGTGTATACCAGAGGGCCATACTAGAGCTAAGGCCCCAGGATCTCCCTAGAAATTGTTTGGTTGTCCACAAGGATTTCGTGGCTTTTTTTTTTGTTATATTATTTATATGTGATTCCCAAGTGAGTTTTTTATCTAAAGTTAAACATAGATACTTGACCTCTTCCTTTAGTTCTATCACTGTTTCATTTATTTTCAATGTGGGAAACTCCAACTTTCTTTTTCTTGTGAAGGGGGTTATTGTGGTTTTGTTAGGGTTGATCGACAGTCCCTCCTTTTTACACCATTCCCATGTTGCGTTCAAGGCATTTTGCATTAAGTCTGTTAGTGTCCTTTCATGGTTGCCTTTTATTATAGCAGATATGTCATCTGCATAACCAATGGTTATAAATCTCTTATTGTTTAGGTGCTGCACCAAGTCATCAACTAGTAGGGGCCATAGCAGTGGAGAAAGAACTCCTCCTTGCGGACATCCCTTTATTGTTGTGACATTAAGTTCAGCTTGGCTTAAGCCTAAGCCGCAGAACTGAATCGTTCAGGTACAATTTTTTATAAGAGCGTACAATTGTTGGCACTGTTAGTTCTGCCTTTTCCAAACTGGATAAAGAAGCAAAGTGAATGGGTCTGGAGGCGAACGAAGATAAAACGAAGTGCCTGTGGGTGCTGATAGGTGAGATCGCCGAATGTTTGTTTGATGACAGATTCGGCGAACTCGCATATAAGCACCCACGTCATTGTTGACAGTTATGATTTCGAGATTGTAAGAGACTTCGTTTATTTAAGAACCAGCATTAACACCGATAATGATTTTCTTCGATATTCGATATTCCACAACTATGCCTTTTTTCCGATATTCAAGAAATTGTGCAGCTTCACTAGGTCTTTGAAGTTTATAACTAATTTTCTAGGTCTACTTGAATTAGCTTATTTCTAAATTTGATTTTAATAAAATTTAAAAAAGCACAGCATTTTCTTGTTGGTAAAGAGTTTTCCCCACCAACCCACTGACATGCTGACTGTATCTGTATACTCTTATAAAGGCAGTTATGTAGCACCAACCGCTTCGCCACCACCCCTAGCATTTATCCATTTAATACAGCTCATCTCGTAAAAAGTGCATTACCACATTGGTTACGACTGTAATAAGCCGGCCAGCCAGTCAAGCGCTTGTTATGACCAAATTAAATGCCAAGAATTGACCATTTTCTTCAACTCATTTCCGATCGTCGGTAACTTCCATCGCTGCGGGGTCAATTACATTTTGGCCAGTGCTTACTTGCCTGCTTATATGAGTTTTCAATAAAATTTAATCAGAAACCAAATGTTTTCGCTTTTCTTTGAAAGTCACAAAAACGTTTGCTAACGATTATGGGGCCATTGGTTATTGGCCATTTCGATTTAGCAGCCATTTTCAGTTTATACGCGTAAATGGCGCGCAAGTACTTAAATGTTTACGGACCTTCGTAGTATGTGCATATGTATATGTTTATTGACATGTGTGTGTGTGTGCGTTCGAAGGAGGCAAAACTTTTCGCAATTACCAAATTCACATATCGTCCCACTTCTGAACACATTACCAAAGTTGTTGAAACTTTTGTCGCTGTAACCGTGATTCTGAAATACATTGGCTTGTAAATATGATACTTAAAACTTTGGCAAGAAAGTAGTTCGAAGGCCAAAGGGAAAATATGTAACTTATACACATTTACGAATCTACTGTCGATTGCAAGTAATCATGAAAAAGTTTTCAGTTAATATTTATTTACTATTTTTCCCTCAGTAGTTGTTTTGAATTTGGTTCGATTGGACAGGCTTCTGCTCCAAAGACAGCTCTGAAGCCAAGAAAGCTCATTCTGATGTCTAAGAAAAATGCATGTCCCAGCCAATCCAACTTATATATATAGAGTTGGCGCGTGTACCCTTTTTAGGTGTTTGGCCGAGCTCCTCCTCCTATTTGTGGCGTGCGTCTTAGTGTTGGAGAGACCTACAGTTTTAAGCCGACTCCGAACGGCAGATATTTTTTATGAGCAGAAGTACACTCAGAAGTTTGCCATTGCCTGTCGAGGGGCGACCGGTATTAGAAAAAACTTTTTCTTCATTTTCGTGTTTCACCGAGGTGAGCTCTTTAGCAGACCGTTTTTCGGCTCTCAGCTGATGAGCTGACTTCGCTTGAGGTATGTTTACAAACAAGCTGAGATTGTGTTGGTGATATACGAAAAGAATCAACCAATGACACTCCGTTACCGTCAGAAGAACGAATGATTGGACGAGTGCGTGGATATGTGTGAAATAATCGTGCATAACTCGGCGAAGTAACCGAAATTCGCCTTACAATTTTGTTTTTCACCATACTTAAAGAGCACACCTGATAAATCTATCATCCATGATCACAGAGTACGCGGCAACTGATTTCTGCCAGCTCGTTTTACACGTACTCACACACTCGTCCAATCAGTCGTCGTTCAGACGGCAACATACAAGTAACATGAGCGAAGGTTGTGTTGATTTTTTCGTATTTCATCAACAAAATCTCAGTGTTTTTCGTAAACAAACCGCTTGCATGACACCAATTACGTCAGAAAATCAGCTGATGCCTTCAAAATCGCTGAGAGTCGGTTAACGGCCAGTTATTGGACACACCTCTGCTTTTTGTACACCGTGAGTTTTTTACAGCCAGTGATCTAAATCGTCTAGTCATACGGGTGGGGACACGAAATTCGATACTTTTTGTGGGTCCAAAGCGCTTCCACCACCACTTGTCTGTGGAATAAAATGTTGTCCGATCCAATACTTGTAAAGAGACAAAATTAGATAGTATACTTCTCCGTCTTCTTGGTTAGCGCGATAACCTTTAAAGCAATTTTGGCCGAGTTTAACAAAGCGCGCCAGTATTTTTTTCCAACGCCAGTTTGATACGCCAAGTGTCAAAGACAAGTCAAGAAGTCGAATCCTTCCAAACGCCAAGAAGACTCTCTCTTTCTCTGCTAACACCAGCAGAATAGAGCCCCATCGAATACGACGATATGACCCAGCCAGCGCGGAGCCAATAGATCTTTACTCGCTGCGCTATGTGTATAATGTCAAAATCTCTCTCTCAAACACTCCAAGGGACTCCTCATCCGGTATTGTCATCGTCCAAACTTCTGCGCCATACTATACGGAGAGCTTTATAAAGAGTTAATTTTGTTCGTCGAAAGGGGACTTTACTACTCAATTGCCTGCCTACTTAGTCCAAAGTAGCACCAGCATACCGCTGGCGTCAATTGAACCCTATCTATGCTTACCCATCCATGTATACACAGATGGCTCAAAGCTCGAGGACAGGGTGGGCGGAGGTATATATTCCGAACATCTGGGGGTCTCCTTCAGTTTTCGGCTCCCCGACTACTGTAGTGTCTTTCAGGCTGGTTGGTTGGCTAAAGTGGTGATTCTTCCAGAATCCAACTAGCGCTTCCGCAAGAGGGATCTGCGATTAGTAGCCTACAAGCTTCCCCAAATGCCAGTACTTCCGCCTGAAAGACACTGTAAGCATTAGGGAGACGCACAGATCTTTCAATTTTAAATCTGTGAGAATATATACCAGCTCCAACACCGCAGCCCATTTTACTTCCATCCGTATAGACTGTGGTGTCGAAGTTGTTTAGAGAGAATCCCTTATTCCATTCTTCCTTAGTTGGAAAGAGAGTGGCAAAATTCCTATTGAAAGTTACCGTCGGGACGTTGCAGTCAGTTCTCACCGAGATTAACTGAGTTTGTCGCAATAATAGACTAGCTTGACCATAAGTTTTTTCTCTCCAGCGACCCGCTTCGTTTAAACTAAATGCACTCATGGTTGCCGTCTTCTTAATATGTAGGTCTATTGGACTAACTGGCTGAACTGATGGCAATAATAAAAGCCGCGACACTGATACAGTGTGATGCGATATCCGGAAATGATAACTACATTTTCACTAATAGCCAAGCGGCGATAAAATCCCTCACAAAACAGTCGACAACCTCCAAGGTAGCCATGAAATGCCGCACATCTATTAACGAGATGGCTGAGTCAATTTACCTAAAGGTAACATGGGTTCCTGGCCATCGCGACATTGAGGGTAACTGTAGAGTCGATGAATGAACATAGATAATGGCATAGAGATACCCTTAAAAAATTGTAAGCTACTCATCCTTGAAGAAATTGTAAAGAAAGCAAAATCGTCCGTCAACTGTGGCCGACTCTAAATGCTAAACGCTAACACAGAATCTCTGCTAAGCCAAAAAGCCAAGTCTTAGCACATTGATCTCAGTCATAGCGGGGCACTGCCTAATAGGTAGACACGCCCAAAGGATGGGTGTGCAAACACATGACTTCTGTAGAAGTTGTCTAGATGAGGACGAGGAAGAGACAATCTCGCACCTACTGTGCCACTGCCCTGCTCTATCCAGACGCAGGTTTACTATTCTGGGTAGACAATTTTTTAATAAGTTAGAAGATCTCAGTTCTACAGAAATCAGAGATATTTTAAAATTTTTGAACCTAACTTAACCTATGCTTACCCATGCGCTGTAATTGACTTGATTTCCAATTCCACTAAAGCCCATTCCACACTCCATAAGGCATAAATAATTCAAGAGCCCTGAGTTCTAAGGAAAATCGCATAGCACTTAGCTTATTTCTCGGACCCTTTAACTTAGCTAATCTGTCAACGTCAATTTAGGATATAATCCTTTTCTCTCTTTATGCAATTAGGATGTCGCGTTAAAGGATACTTACAACGGACATCCGCGTGTGAACACAAAGTGCGAACATGGAAAGCACTAAAAAAGGATTGCATTACGTTTGTTTGTAATAAAATAAATTGGATATTTCAGTAGAAAAAAATACAAGGCAAAACACACGCACACACACACAAATAAAAGCAAAGCGCAATTCTCTACTTTGAGGGTAAAAATGCGTTTTTCGAACCAAAAAAAAAAACAATTTAGGGTCTGCTAACTGCGTTAATTAGGGTTAACCGTCACTTGGCAGACGCAGTGGGTTTTAGTAGCGTAGAGGCAACGGTAGAGCAGCTCGCAAACAATATTGCAGCTAATTATGTCATTTTGACAACAGCAACTCACCTCCGTATGGGTTTAATGGAAATTGAATACCGTACGCCAATGCGGCAGGAATTAATCGGTGAGCTGACGTTTTCGAAATAAGCAGATTGCCTAGGAGTTAGATGGGACATGTGTGCTCTGCTTATTTTTGATTAGCTTTTTATATTGAAATTATATTGAAATTTTTTATGGCATTTTTATGTGCAGCATCTAAAGACTCATAAAAATCCAATTGCATTTTTTCACATTTTCATTAAATTTTTTGTTTTGGCTTCACATCCTACACACAACCCTTTATCAGGCGCCCTGACACACCCCCAAAAATAAAAAAATTAAAATAAAGGGAGAAAGAAATGCAGAAGCAAGTGCGCCTTTATACTCCTTTTTTCACGCACACACACACACACGTACATGGCTGCAATTGCACGCACATGTGTACCGGCTGCTTACTTTTTTTTATTGCTTATTGTACTCGTCGTCGCCACGTCGTGACACAATATGGCGTTGACAGCCTGAAAAATATGGAACAACTTAACAAATTTGCAGAAATTTATATGAATCCACATACTCGTAGAGTACGCCAGAACGTGACTCCCGCTGCACTCTGCTTGCTGCGAAAAATTGCCTTGCAAAACAACCGCAGCAAAATCTGTCTCCAAATGTTGAAAGTACTTTCTGGCACCAGTGCGAATCGAAATTCACTACATTGAAAAAAAAAAAAAACAAAATTAAATTTAAATTTCAAAAATATCCTACACGCCTTTCTTCCAATTCCCTGTAACTCTTCGAATCCCCTATGACATAATAAAAACCCAATTTTACAGTTGTAATTTCAATCAACACAAGTCCACAAGCATTTAAGCAGCTCAAAAAATCGTTTAGGGAATATTCGCCAAAAATCACGGCAATCATAAATTCGACATGTCTAATGGCATACCATCGACACTCACAAGTTCGTATACACGTACACATATAAACATACCCACTTCTGCTCGTCACTTTGTGTGTTTTCATGCGCTTTGCCTCTGTCGCACCTTTCGCTTCACCCTTTCCTTCCTTCCGTTACGTAGTTATTTGCCATCTGCGTTTGTGATTGCCTCTTTCTTTATGGCCACATAAAATTTCGCCACTGCTATTGTGTTTTATTGTTGCTTTTGTCCAAGCACATAAAGAAAGGATTTAATAATGATTTCTTTTTTTTTTTTGTTTTTGCTTACACTTTATTGACCTGTCACACTTTCATCGGTCACAGACCATTTTGAACAATTTTTGATTTATATTTTCTATATATACAAGTGGACTGGCCGACTTGTAGACAGATTTATTTTGTTTTTAGAACAATAAATTTAATTTTGTTTAAAAAATTATGTTTGTTGTGCTAATAAATTTGTCGGTGGATATTTTCTAAACTTTCTTCGGAGACTCTCTTACCAGACAGTTTAACCTTTCAGGCCAATGGCTAAAGTACATGCGCTACTTTTTCAATTTTTGGGTGAGGAACACAATTTTATTACCCTAAAACATAATTGGCTTCCCCAATCAGAAATTTAAAAAAATCCATTTTTTTGCATAAAAACCTGTCCTAATAAAAGGTAATCAATTTAGAGGTATCGGATGTTAAATTAAAATAAAACAACGAAAATTAAAACTGATTGTGCAATGTTTATTGTTTTTATGTAGAAGAGTTCATGGCATTTATTTTTGAAGTGAAACTTCTTAGGCGTCCATGGACGAGCGAGAATGGAGAGTAAAATGTCAAGGCCATGCAACGTTTTGGGCATTTTCGTTCCGCGAGAGAGAAAAAAGATATAACATAGAGGAAAAGGAGAGAGAGAGAGAGCTATACCTTATATATATCTGAGATACACTTTAGGCTATTTTTCCTGAGTTTTTAATTGTGGTTGCTAATTTCTAGTGAAAAATAACACTGCCTACTTTTTGGCGCTTGTTTGTTGGTGCAAACGTTTAGGAAATGTATTTTTGTTGCCTACTTTTTGGCGTTATATTTCCTTGGTGCCTACTGTTTGGGGCGTTTTTTGGTCCCAATTTTTTTGGCCTTTTTTTGGTGCCTACTTTTTGGCACTTATTTCCATTTCCCGGCTAGTGCTTGTGCGTTGTTGTGCGTACTATAAAGTGCTATCCATTCCGGCGTCGGATATATTGGTATTGCCTTGCGGTAATTTGTGCCGTTGCTGCGGTCCTGGAATCGCTGCGCTTGTGCGGGTGATAAACGCCCGGAGTAGTGTGCGTTGTTCCCACGGTTTGTGTCCGGCGTTTACCTACACCGGTCGACCCTTCTCCGTTTTTTTGTAAATTTTGTCTATTTGTATTCTCTGCAAATGTTGTGAATTTATTTAGATATATATTCTTTCTCTCTCTCTCTCTCTCATTCTCTCTCGGGTCTCTCCCTCATTCTTTGTCTGCCTTGAAAGTTTCACTTCTGTTATGTGTACTACGCTACACGCACTTTTTTTTAAGATAATCCCTTTCAAATGTTGGGCAGAATTGCATCGTAATTCGGTCATCCGTAAACAACAATTTTGAATGACTCGCTGGAGAACTTCGCTCGATATCTCGTGAATAACTTTCGTAATATTGACTTCCAATGCCTCAATCGAAGCTGGCTTATTCACAAAGCATTTAGACTTTACATACCTCCACAAATAAAAGTCCAAAGGTGTGATATCACATGATTTTGAAGGCCAATCCACTGGCCCGAAACGAGAACGAGAGATAAATTGCTCACCGAAACAACGACGCAATAAATACATTGTTTATTGTTGGGCTGTATGGCAAGTAGCGCCATTTTGTTAGAACCAACTGTGGTCTTATAATGCTCTCATCATGCTCGTCCTAATGAGTGGCGCAGAAGCTTGGCTGATGGCAATACCCGATGAAGCGTCCCTTGGAGTGTTTGAGTGAACGGCGAGAATCGCCGGCGATGACACAATGAGCCTTATGAGTTTTACGACGACATAGACATAGCGCAGCGAATAAAGATCCAGCGGCTCCGTTGGCTGAGTCATGTCGGCCGAATGGATACAAACGCTCCGACTCTGAAAGTATTTGTTGCAGTACCAGCTGGTGGTAGCAGAGGAGAAGAACTTGGCTTGACTTGGTGTGTCCAACTGGCACCAGTTAGCGCGAGAAATCACGACTAGCCAAAATCGCGTACGCGCGAAAAAGAATAAAGACGAAAAAAAACGCTTCGCACGTAAATTCAAAATATCGTCAATAACCCCGTTTGAATAATCGTGGCTCGAAATCTGCCTTGATCTAAAAAATCGAAACTATAGTAAACATTTTATTTTCTTTTTTAAGGTTGAAATGTCGGCCATTGGGCGCACAATAGATACAAATAAAAACATTTTTTTAACAACAAAGACAAGCAATAAAAAACATACAACTTTTTTTTGTCATCAAAAATATTCTGATGAAAACCATTTTCCGTTAAGAGGGGGCATAAAACTGTACTCGCTTTGCATAATTCTAGTCAATTACCTCTTTCGACCAATGTAAATACGATACTCTAGAGGTACCCAAGTAAATCGTCTACTGCTAACAGCTATTTCAGACTTTTCTTGACTTCCGACTTTTCTTGACTAGATAAAAAATCGTTTGCAGTTTTCAGTTTGGAGAAGCCAGTGGTCTATGTTATAGCATTCCAATACGAGCAAAGTAAATTCGATGCTTTCTTTAGTACCACTACGTCCCAAACAAGTTCTCTTATGGGCCCGATACGGTATCGAATACAACAGTAAGTGCTGGTTCCAAACATATGAATATATGTATGTAGAAGATGAAGCACGTTTTGATAGGTCAATCGTCGAAAATGTCAATTATGCCTACGATTGTTTACTGAAAAGTAACGAAGTCAATCCATTTGTGATCCGAAATGTATCTGTATCTGACCGAAAAAGACTGTGGTCGAATCGCAGTTGGCCTGCTTATTAACGGTCAAGAATGTTTTGCTATATGTTTAGTGGAATTTGATAGGATTTATCACCTGTGGGCTGCTACTCTAGGGCCTAACTCTTAATTTGGACCTCTACTATCGACGCGAGAAAAGTTTCAAGAGTTTTGACAGGAAAAACTTGTGAAAACAAGCTTTCCAAGTTTTTTAGCAGTAATTTATTCAATTCAAACGTTCTTCAAAATGGATAGAAATTTAACAAAAACAGCGCATGTTTGATCTAAATTAGATAGTCCAAACTATTGAGTCAACAACTAAGTAATTGCGGATTTTTTTTTAGAAAATCAAAGACAATTTTTTCATGGAACTAAATAACTTGAATCTGTAGTGTATTGCCCATTTTGATCAATGACCTTTTGCCATCTTTCAGGCTGCATCATAATCCCAAGTTCATAAAACTTCTTGTTTTTATTAGCAAAAAACTGAATCAGTTACGATTTGACATCATCATCATTATTGAAATTTTTACCTTTCAAGGAGTTTTGTAAAGGTCCAAACAAAAAGTAATCAGATGGTGCAAGGTCAGGACTATATGGTGGATGTGGCAAAACATGCCAACCAAGCTCCAATAATTTTTGCCGAGTGGCCAAAGATGTGTGTGGCCTTGCATTGTCATGATGGAATACAATAATTTTTCGATTTGTCAATTCGGGCCGCTTTTCTTCAACTGCATTGTTTAATTTCATTAGTTGTTCAAAGTAAACATCAGAATTGATCGTTCGGTTGGGTGGTAAGAGTTTAAAGTAGACAAATCCTTTGTAATCTCACCAAACAACAACCAACCATAACAAAACTTTCTTTTGATGAATATCACCTTTTGATGTTGTTTGAGTTGGTTCACATGGCCTGCTCCACGATCTTTTCCGCTTGATTTCGTTGTAAACAATCCATTTTTCATCGCCAGTAGGCAGTCGTTTTAAAAATGGATCCTTTTCATCACGTTTCTTTAGCAAATCGCAGCTGTTAATGCGTTGCGTTAAATGCGTTTCTTTCAGTTCGTGAGGAACCCATGTATCGAGTTTTTGAACATAGCCAAGTTGTTTTAAGTGATTTTTAATACATGTCTGTGATACATGAAGCTTCTCTGCAAACTCACGTGGCGTACTGTGACGATCCGAATCGTTTATTGTTTGGATTAGGGCGTCATCAACTTCAACTGGACGACCAGAGCGTTTTTCATCTTGGAGTGAAAAATCAAGAGAATGAAATTTGGTGAACTGATTTTGTCACTGACGCTCTTTTAAGGCTTTGTCACCATAAACAGCACATAACTTTTTATGAGCTTGCGATGCGGTTTCCCTTTGCGGAAATAAGAAAGCAAAATATGATGAAAATGCTGCTCTTGATTTTCAATTTTTCAACGAATGCCAAACAAAAACTACGCAGCCGATCAAAAAACTTTTTTACTGAATGACAGCTGAATTGTCAACTATCAAATAACAAAATGTGTTTTACATTTGTACTACGTCTGCAAACCTAAAAATTCAACTAAAGCCATCTACGAGCGAAATCCGCAATTACTTAGTTGCCAATCCAATTTATTAATTTCATTGTCGAAATAAATCAAAGAGAAGATTCCATAGCTTCCTTATTTAAGCGATTGAAAAATTTAATTCAAAAACGGGCATGCACATGCGTACAGAATACCAAGAGTTATTTAACATGTTTCAGTTCCATAGCGACCACTTCTCTTAAGAAATATTAAAAAAAAAAAACATTCCAAAGTGTTCATAAGTTTTCAATTAGTTCATTGCAAACGCATACCCGGGCATGCCATTACTAGGAATTTGACCAACTGTGGTTAATGCGGTGTAGGCGGTATTCTTTAAACTTCCAAAAACATCCGAAAACTGCAGCCAACAAAAGGCAAAAATGCGCAAAAGTGGAGTACTCGAACAAACGGCAATTAATGGGAATTGGCAAAAGTCATGTGTGAAATAAATTTAGAGTGAATGGCGACTGCCGAAAATAAAAAAAATGGAACAATAAAAATAAATCATGCAAGGAACGGCTGCTAAGGATCCGGTCCACAGTTGACAGCACAGCATGCCATGCAGAAGGAACTCGATCAGCAGGAGCTCAGATATAGCGCTCCTACTACATACCATGTCCATGTCCCTATGTCGCGCACAAAAAGGAACCACAACTGAAACAAATCATTTGCTAAGCGATAAGGCAAATAGACAAAACAACGGGAGTGCAACCGACAGACAGCGCATTGTCCGTTATCACGTCAATATCACTCGCCTGCTTAACTGACTGTCTGGCTGCATTGACGGGCACATAAAGGAGGCTGCGAATGAAGATGTCCTCTCACCACAGCCCTGCAACAATTAAAGCATCATCAACGTACGAGTACACACAATAATTGACTTGTTTTGCTGCTGAACGATAGCTAATCTGTGGCATAAAAATGCCGACGAACAAACGACAAAAGATTGCAACGAATCGCATTTGGTGACATAACAATTGGAAAAGGGATAAAATACAGAGCGAAGAGCGAGTCAAAGGATGTACGTACACACATGCGAACTATGTAACTGAAGAGACAACATGAAGCGGAGATTTGCAGGCTGAGTTTAAGAACTGCGTTTTTTGTTTTTTCTTCTACTGCACTTACACACTTACGCTCTTCTGTGCGCGCGCCTTATCTGAAGTGACAAAGTGGCCAGCGCGCCTGCCAGGATCGCCTTTTTGTGTATTAATTCTCAATTATGTATTTCTCAAATTGGTGCGTTGATCACGCACAACACAGCAAATATCAAGTGGCATGCTGTTGACTCTGTTTAGATTCCAAGAAGGTATCGGCTTTTGATTAAAGGCGACAAGAAGCTGAGAATGTTGGGTTGTGTCCTGGCATTGATTTGTTGGTTTTAGGTGCTTCAGACAACCTACTGATTTCTGGTTGTGATTACTAAAAGCGGTTTTGTGGTTTTGAAGTTATAATTGCCTTGCCATTGGATTGTTGATGAAGTCATCAAAGGACAAACAGGTACCGGAAAGCGTTAGTCTGTAAAATTGAGGCTATGAAACGCACATTGTCACATATCGGATTGTTTATGTATACACGAATGTATGTACTTATAAGGAGAGCTTTAGCAATTGGTTGATGAGTTGAAGAGAATTCTTCAAGGCATTGAATTCACGACTATTCGAAAAGCTCAAGCGACTGACATTACTTCAAGGATATCAACAAAATAGCCAAATACGAATTGTTTAATTTTTTTTTTTGTTCCTTGATCATTCCTCTCGGGGGCATAGGGCCTCAACAAGACTCTTCCATTATACACGGTTCTGTGCTGTGATTTTTGCACCGTCCCATGAGATGTCGGCATCTGCTAGTTCGCGCAGCATCGACCTTCTCCAAGTGGTTTTTGGACGACCGCGACCTCTGCTCCCTTGCGGGTTCCAGTCCAGTGCCAGAGCTCATGCTATCTGGTGGTTTTATCAGTGTGTGAGCTATCCATCGCCACCTTCTGCGTTTGATTTGCCTAAGAATGGGCTCTTCGTTCGTTAATTTCCACAGTGCGTCGTTACTGATGGTGTTTGGCCAGAATATTCTGCAGATGATGCGGAGGCATTTGTTGATGAAAGATTGTAGCCTCTGTGTGATGGTGTTAAAGATCAGCCATGTTTCGCTTCCGTACAACAATACGGACTTCACGCATGAGCCGAATATTCGTAGTTTAGTGCGCCTGGAGATTTGCGAACTCCCCCATACTGTATGCATTCGCCCGCATGCCGCCCTTGCTGCAATTTTTGACTACAGTTGACATCTCCATCTACTCCACCATCTGCCGTGATGATGCAGCCAAGGCAGCAGAAGCTTTCGACGAATTCCACCGGGCATCCGTCAACCAATATCTGCCTTGCGTTATTATGGTTAACTGTCATAGTATTGGTCTTGACGATGTTGACCTCCAGTCCGACAGTGCGTGCCAGCGCGACTAGTCTGTCCGCCTTCGCTTGCATGGCAGAGAGTTTGTGAGAGAGGAGGCAGATGTCATCGGCGAAGTCCAGGTCCTCAAGACAATTACATTTCGCATTTTATAAAAACCAAATGATATCACCTAAAATAGCCCATTAGGGTCCTCACTAGAGCAACTCCAAACGACAATATATTTAACAGCGGGGTCTCCATAGCTCTCTGGCCAAATCTGAATCTTAAAAGAACAAAGTGTCTGCTTGGATTCAAGAGATCAACTACCAGTATCCTCACAGGTGTTATAACGGGTCTCTGCGCCATTGGCACTCTAGCCAGTAGAATGGGTGTGCCCCACATTGACTTATGCAGAAGTTTTGGAGAAGAAGAAATTGAGTTGGTACAAGACCTCCTCTGTGAATATTCTGCAGTTCAAAGAAGCCGTGCCAAATATCTTGGCGATTATTTCTTTGCAAAATGTCTCACTGGAGGGATTAGTTACCTTCTTAAAAAGATCTAAGTGGTTTGAGCAACTCAATTATATATATATATATATATATAACAGGTGGCGCTAAAGTAATCCTCCTATCAGAAAATGCTATAAATTTTGCGATTGGCCCCTAATGTCAGTTCTGTTTTGACATTTGTGTAGTAAGCACATGCGAAATACACGTAATAAACAATGTTACGCTACACTGCTCCAGAACACGGAATATTGCTGACTATTTATTTGACCAATAATCGGTCGGTGACTTTGGCACAACGTGAATTTCGTCGCAGATTTCCTCGCCGTCCAACGCCTACTGGTGAAACACTGCGACGTTTAGCCGCTCGCCTCGAAGAGACTGGCACAACACGAGATGCTGCCAGGCGTGGCAGACCCCGGAGTAGCCGTTCTGCAGAGAATATTGCTGCTGTAGCCGAGGATGTCATGGAAGCGCCGTCGACATCGACCAGACGACGTGCCACGCAAATGGGTATCAGTCGACGATCTTTACAGCGAATTTTGGTACAAGATTTGAAGATGTTTCCGTACAAAGTCCAGACGGTGCATTAGCTGATAGCTGCTGACCGTCAATCGCGTCTAACATACGCTCAAGTCATCCTTAATCACCACCAAGAGGAAGATGATTTTTCATCAAAAATAATCATGAGTGATGAGGCCCATTTCCATCTTAGCGGGTACGTAAATAAGCAAAATTTACGCTTCTGGGGCACTGAAAATCCGCGTGTAACCCACGAAGAGCCATTACACCCCCTCAAAGTCACTGTATGGTGTGCTGTTTTCGCTGGAGGAGTCATCGGACCTTTTTTCTTCGAAGACGTCTCGGGCCAAACGGTTACTGTGAATGGTGAGCGCTACAGAGCAATGATCAACGAGTTCTTTTTGCCGCAACTTGATGAATTGGGATTGGAAAACATGTGGTTCCGACAGGACGGTGCAACGGCACACACTGCACCTGCCACAACCGATATGCTGAAGGCTGCACTTCCCGGGCGCCTAATCTCCCGTTTTGGCGATTTGCACTGGCCAGCAAGATCGCCTGATTTGACCGCTCCAGACTTCTTTTTGTGGGGCTTTTTGAAGTCGCGGGTTTATGTCAACAAGCCTCAGACTCTTGCAGCTCTTAAAGACAATATCCGTCAAGAATGTGAGGACCTATCGCCGGAAGTTTTGGCCAGAGTGATGGAAAATGCCATAAAAAGGGCTCAAATGGCAATCAACTGGGGCGGCGGCCATTTACATGATATCATATTCTCGACTTGATGTAAAAAAAATTAAAAGACCAAATAAAGATAATCCACGAGAAGAATTAAAGTTTTTCATTTTTTTTTAAATTACAGCCAAAAAACATCACAAGGTTACTTTTGCGCCACCTTGTATATACCCTTTTTGGGTGTTTAGCCGAGCTCCTTCTCCTATTTGTGGTGTGCGTCTTGATGTTGTTCCACAAACATCAATTCAAACCGACTCCGAACGGCAGATATTTTTTATGTGGAGATTTTTCATGGCAGAAATGCACTCGGAGGTTTGCCATTGCCTGCCGAGGGGCGACACTATTAGAAAAAACTTTTTCTTAACTTTTGTGTTCACCGAGATTCTCTCTGTGAATTCCGAATGGTAGTCACGCACCAACCCATTCGGCTACAGCGGCCGCCAGGGAATGGAAATCAAATACAGGTATCACAATGGGCCTTAGGGCGACCTAGTGTTTTGTCTTAGACAACCAACCTGGCCAACCTATCTCTGTATGGTAGTCACACGACTTAGTCTTAAAAAATGTTCATAGTGGATCAAATACTCAAATTTTTGGTCAAAAATGAAACTCATTTTACTGAAATTTAGAATTTAGCATCATTTTTTTCAAATATTTTAAGTCTTTAGCTTCCACTTGAATAGGTATTTTTAACGCTGTTTCAACAGAAGTTTCATGAAAGTTCACTAAGAACAGCGAGAGGATTAAAAAGTTCTAAAATTCACAAATTTTTAAAATAATATTTTTTGCTAGGGGTCACTTAAGATGAAAAATTACTGTGGATAAATCAAGGTGCTTAGCCCAGGTTCTGCTTCAAATCGTGATGCTGGTTTTCTATGTGTAAAAGAGACTATAGTTTCATACTGACTCTAAAACGCAAATGATTTGTGGTCTGCGGTGGATTGCCGAATACTGCAAATATTTTTCAGGCTGAAGTCTTTGCGATCCTGTAGGTATGCATCAAAAAATTTTTTCCGAGAGCCAAGCCACAATCAAGGCTCTGACGAGGCCATGCTGAAGATCCACATTGCTAGGAGGTCAAATCCCATGGGTGTGCATTTCTCTGAACTGGATTCTACGACATAGGAATATAGATGGAAATTAAATTGCCGATAAGCTTGCCAGAAAGGGGATTGAATTGATCTCAGAGACCTCCTACCCGTCCATCGGCATCCCCTGACATTTGTTAAAGGGGAATTGCACAAATTATTTCTCAGGAAAGCGCAGAAAAGATGGCGCTCCATTTCTTCATGTGTTATTTCGAAAACTCGATGGCCAAGTACAATAGAGGAAGGGCTCAGAAAGTTCTGTGGTCGCAGAAAAGCTAAGTTTATCATTTAACCCCCACTGCAGCAGCTGAGGAGAGAAGGAGATTGTTGAGCACTTCTCTTTTAATGTCCAGACGATTAAGGTCACTGGGTGCACCTTTCTTCGGCAGCCTAGGGCAGTGCGCCAACCTAAATCCCATCAATCTTCTCCATTACATCAACTGTTGTGACTGGCTGTAGCGATTTGCCCATTGTAAAACTCAAAATGGTATGAAAACGGGGCTTTAGTGTTAGTTCGGGAGTGCTAGAGTGGTACTTCAATCATTTCACTTACCTATCTACTCGTGGTCTAGGTTAGATTAGGCTGTGGCGGCTGTCCACTATCGGACACACTCAAGTGTCGCCTATGGAAAATTCTACATGCTCAAATTTTGAGTGAGAATACTTTTTATGCTGCCAAATGAGATCCCTGTAATCTCAGTCAAATATTTAATGGTGACGCGTCATGCAGCTACTGCTTTTTCTTCGACTTTTTTCTTCGGTATGGGGTATAGGAGCACCTGGAGCGGTGTTTGTCTTCAGTTGATGTTCTACTCAATTTAAACTCCTTGAACCACTTTGCGACTGTAGAATATAGAGAAACAAAAGCTCTAATGTATGTTTCCACTAAAGCGGCGTGCATTTTTTTCGTACACATTTTGTTAAGGCAGCGTCCCGATCTATGCCATCCAACTATCGGAGTTTTGGTCTTCCTTTACCTCTATTTCTTCCGCACGTTCCCAGTAAGACTTTCTGCGGTGGGTATGCTTCATCTGCCCTTATAATGTGACCGGCCCATCGTAGACGGTTGAGCTTTATTGTCAATGCTTAGCAAAGCGCAATGAGCATAAATAAAATACAACCGCCACCAATTCATACATAAAATACGAGTATGCTTAACTCGGTTATTCAGCCGCAATGCAGACATCCAATCTAGGCGAGCTGACATAGTTGTGTATTATATTTCAAAATGCAAATGACGGTTGCCGCGACATCTCCCACACCCTGCGCTACTTTTCTTTCTCTTACTATCTTTTATTTACTTTTCTTTTTGTATACATTGTTTACCCTGCAGGTCTCCCCTATTGTAGTTGTGTTTTGCTATCTCTCACCAGCCATCCTAATAATTCCAGTCGTGGTTCACACGTCTCCACTGCTCTTGTGGCCATACTCATGTGGCCTGCTCCAACAACCAATAGCTAACAGACCGTCTAAACGGTCAACCATCTGCCTGATGAGTAGCCTGAAGGACATGCACGACAAGGATTAGAGAGCAGCCATGCAGTGAGCGTGGAATATGAAAATAAAATAAAAAAATATGGAAGTAATAAACTTTTTAAAGTTAAGGTTGATAATTAATTCAAATCAAAATGATACATAAAACTGAATATAATCACACTGTGCGACAAAATCAAACTTTTTCCAAAATACCAAGGTTCCACCCTTTGAACCCGGAAAAAAATAGAGCAAAAAAAAAAGATGCGTCTATCGCCGACTGCAAGGCTTACGATGAATTTTCTTTTAGGGGATCAAAGTTTTATCGTTCCTCTTATGATAAATCGACATAGAAAACTAAATTCTTTTTATCGAAGTGCCCAGAAAAATGGAACATTGTTACGACAAAAGAGTGAGCATCCAAGTCTTAAGAGGTAGAGAAATCTCAGGTGGAGGCTGCCAATTTGAGCGGATGTTCGCTGTGGGCAGTCGAATGTGCTATTAAGCGATTAACGGAGACAAAATCCTACCAGAGTAAATCTGCAAGTGAAAGAAAACGCCCCACTCGTCTACGGGAAGTCCGAGAAGTTCTACGCGAGTCACTCAAGGATCGTAAATATCCTCTGTTGCTCTTGCAGCTGCTCCGTCGGAAGAAATTGGACAATCCTTTAGTGCCCAAAAAGCTAACGTAAGGCTTCTGAAAGCAGGTTTACAAGGAACCAAAACACGAAAGAAGAAGATGTGGCGCTTGTAATGAGCTCTCCAATAGCAATATTTTATGGAGTAAAATTGATCCAATATTCCGTGGTCTGATGAATCGAACTTCAAGGGAGGCTTGGGTTAGGTTAAATGGCTGCCCTTACAAGCGGCTCACTTGGACAAAAATTCAAAACTTGTCCGTTGTGATACCATACAGAGGGAGGGCAGGGGAAAAGTATGACGGAAGGGAAGGAACCAGAATGACGGAAAAAAAGGAACAAGGGGCTTTGGATCAGAGGATGTCGACCAACAATGGCCATTTCCACTCGTATTAATTGCTTCAAGCTACTGATGTATTTCACCAGATGTGCGATATTTAAGCCCGCAAATCCGCAAGTGTAGCGAAAAAGTGAGAGCCAAGATGTCTAAATCTTTGCTCAGCAAGAGCAAGGCAGTTGAGAAAGAGGTGTTGAGACGATCCTACCTCATCCTTCAGACAGCTTCTACAGAAAGGACTTAAAGCAATCTCGGCTTTGTTAGCCATAGAAGTTCCCTCGAGCGCCGCCGATTTAGCCGTGGCCAGAGTTGATGCAAAGCTCATTTTTCCAGGAGTAGACCACATCTTCTCAAGGGAACGCCAATCCTCTAGATTTGCGATGAAGCCAGTGTCTCTAGCCTAGCCAGCTCATCAGGCCAGCAGTTTCTCTCTATGCCGGGAACCCATTGTGACTGGTAACCCAAATGAGCCTAATATCTAAGTATTCGGCTGCAACCGAGGGAGAGATCAGGCATTCCCCTACTAATTTCTAACGCACAAGCAACGAGCCCAAGGCCCTTATTGCTAGTCGAATGTCCGAGTAGATATTTACATCTTTTGCAGTAATTATGAAAAAAATGGATGATTAATTTTGCGCCACCTGCCATCAGTTTCTTAATACACCAAAACTCAAAGTTCAACTCGAAACCCAGTAATAAGACCGTAAAGTGTTAAGGGTTAATTTTACACTAAATATTGAAAACACTGTTTTGGTGAAATTTTAATACAACTTATCGTAAATTAAACCATTTCTTCGTACTCCATGTTTTTATAAATTTTTCAGTGCAACTTTTCAATACCTTAACAAAGCAAAAATGGAGTAGATAACAGTGCACACATCCGAACTGGTTACTTAAGCTTGCTTGAAAAATGTCAGTAAACTGTTGATATGGAGATCAGTTGGATTAAAATTTTTTCCAAATAAACTCTTTCTATGTGTATCCACTTTCGCTTCTCCAACACAGCCAGCCAGCCTTGCACTGGTGCTTATCCTTTGTTTTCACATAAAAAATTCATATTCTATTTTAACACCCTCACGTTTCACTTTTGTTCTACAATATGCGATGGGACATCTTTGCGGAGACCGTTTTTTAAGTCCAATCTAAGGCTGGACTACTACACAGATACTGGCAATTGTTATGTGAAGTAGTATAGAGTATGTGTGTATGTATGTGTGTCTGTTGTTAACCAGTCGTGGTACTCCTGCTGGTCAAGTTGGTAGTATCCGTTTGCATCGGATTCATTTGTATGTATACACATGTGTGTGTATAGTCTGTTGTAAGCCATGTCTGATGGTGACAAATGTCAATTTGTATTCAGTGCTGGGTGTTAGCCACTAGGTGACAGGCATTAAATAATTACCTCAAGTCCTTCAGTCAACTTTGGTAAGGTATTGGGGGGGTTTGCTCTTTATTTGCATTCGAAATAAAACAAAGAGGTGGAAGCCTGAGTTAGCAAGGTAGATTACTAGTTCGCAACTAGTGCCATTTTGACTAAAGCGAATTAGTTTGAAGAAGAATAAAATTACAGATTTATGTTTTTGTTTTTGAATAAATGAACTTGCTCATAATTTTAATTGAATTATGGTCTTTGAGCAAAACTTATTCGATTTAGTTATTTGTGCTTTGACTGCCCCAAATCTCTCAAATTTCAGCCGCCTTACACCACAGTTTCATTCGTACTTTAAAACACCTATGATTGCGCTTAGCTTTTTTTCTCATACATAAATTTGAAAAAGTTAAATCAAAGCAGAAAAGTTGATTTTAAAATATATTTACTCCAAAAAACCAAGAACAGTGGACGAAGAATGAAATCTTTTCACTTATAGCCGAGAAAAGAAAGAAAATAAAAAGAAAAGAAAAATGGCATCAAAACCGGCAACCAGCTCTGAAAACGTTACTAAATAAAATGACTCAACATTTACTAGAAGAAATTAAGGAACTAAAAAACTCATCTTTCAATCACTAAATTAAAGGACTAACAGCGGAAAAAAGGACCGATTTTTCTCTGTGAAAATCCACAGGATATCTAAGCAGACCAACTGTGCAAAATCCTCCTATTAAAAACCTTAGTGTATTGCGGGCCAAAAGCAAAACTGAAGCTGCGGAAGCTTTCGCTGATCATTTCGAAAAAAACTTTTAAGCCTTATGAATCAAATCATGCATGCACCACTGCCCACTAGCATACCTCAAGTTTATGATGAGTTCTCCTTGGCTTTGCTGTAAGAGATTAAGCACGAATTAAGTATCATAAAATTCAAAAACCAAAATACCTAGCCTCGATCTTATCACCACAGAAACCTTAAAAAAACCTTGCACAAAAAACATTAATTTAGCTAACAAAACAAGACTTTTAAGGGGACCCGATGGTCTAGACTCTAGAGCACGAAATTTTCACCCATTTTCACAATTTTTTTTTGTTTTTGCCATTAAAAATTAAAAAAATTGGCATTTCAACTTTTCGCGTTATTTTTACATCTATTGAGCATACAAAAACATGTTTATTTTTATTTTAAAAACAATATTTATTATTATAAAAATGCCGCTGAAGATGACCCTCTCGAAAAATTGGACCCTGACGGCGTAGATGATTTTGAGACTCCTACTCATCTGAAACACAAAAGTCAAGGATTCTTAATCAGAAAGAATGCAAATATGGTCGGTACTAGAACAAATCCAAAATACATATTAAAAATTGACAAAATGACGTTCTTTTGAAAAAAAAAGTTCGTAAAATCGTGTATTTTTCACCAGTTTTTTAGTGTAAAAAATAAGAAATTATTTGAATAAAATTATGATTCTAGTACGGGCGATAGCACAACAACAACATATTCAAATTTCAAGTGATTCGGTTGACATTTTTTTTTCACCCCCGCCACTGGCCGCATTGAGACACAGGAAATTCTAACATCGAAGCCGAACTTTGTGTACTAGAACAAACCATCAGACTGTTCAAGTCAAACTTGTGTAACTACACTGACAGATTTTTCCAGTCAAAAATTGACATTGGAAGAGGATCTGCCTCTTTTTCTCAGGTCTTCTCATTGATAGCATCTTATAGACCTGCAGACTTTCTGGTCGAAATCTATGAATTTGGCATGATGTCAAAGCTGGTAACATGATGAACTTGACTCTTAAAAACTTGGCTCACCTTCTTTGTACACAATCAGACTGCAATCGAAGCAACAACAAATCACCGATAATCAGCTCGAAATGTGTTCAAGCATTTCAAATGTCTCTTCGACAGCAGAGCGTCAATTTATACTAGGCTAGGATGTTCTCATAACTAAGGAAGCAAGCAAATGCGTGCTGAAAGCGTCTGAGGAGGACTTGGGTAATCCAGTTGAAGTATAAAATAGAGTAGAGGATGCTCTAACCCCTAGTTGCAGCATAGGGCGTCGACAACTTCTCTGCGCCATCGATCACTGTTTTATTCAAGAGCTCTAAGTTCATTCTAAGTCTTATTCAAAGACTTCACTGCCGCCTTCGATGAACGGCGCCAGGTGGTTCGTGGTCTGCCTACATTTCTCCTATCTATTGGAGGGGGTTGAATTGCAACGCCTGTTTGGCGATGTTGGGTGTGGCCGATCCATTACCATTTCCCTCTGCGTATATCAGTCACCACATCCGATTGATTAGCCTTTCTCCTCTAGATATTCTGTTTTCATAAGCTGATCAGAAAAATACAACAACTAACAACTGCAGGTGAACTAATCTGAATAGACTAGATGGAGACTAGTACAGCTTTCAAAAGCTAACATACAACTTGTTCTTCTTCTTAATTGGCGCGATAACCGCTTTCGCGATTTTGTCCGAGCTTAACTAAGCGCGCCAGTCATTTCCTCGTGCTAACCAATGCCAGTTGGACGCACCCAGTGAAGCCAAGTCCTTATTCTCCTGGTCTCTCCAACGTAGAGGAGGCTTCCATCTTCCTCTGCTACCACCAGCTGGCACCGCATCGAATACTTTCAGAGCCGGAGCGTTTATATCCATTCGGACGACATGACGCAACCAACGAAGCCACTAGATCTTTATTCACTGCGCTTTGTATAAGTCGTCGTAAAGCTCATACAGCTCATCGTTCCATCGCCTGCGATATTCGCCGTTGCCAAAGTGCAAAGGTCCAAAAATTGTAAGCAGAATTTCTCTCTCAAACACCCCAAGCGTCGCTTCATCGGATGTTGTCATCGTACAAGCTTCTGCGCCATACGTTAGGACGGGCATGATAAGAGCCTTGTAGAGTGTTAGTTTTGTTCGTCGAGATAGAAATTTACTACTCATTTGCCTACTTAGTCCAAAATAGCACTTGTCGGCAAGAGAGATTCTACGTTGGATTTCAAGGCTGACATTGTTATCGGTGTTAATGCGGCTTCCTAAATAAATGAAGTCTTTTACAACCTCGAAATCATAACTGTCAACAGTGACGTGGATGCCAATACGCGAGTGCGGCGACTTTTTGTTTGATGACAGGAGGTACTTCGTTTTGTCCTCGTTCACCACCAGACCCATTCATACAACTACTCACGAGAATATTAAGGAGTCACTGAACCAATACCCAAATGGCCGCTAGGTCCGGACTCACCGCATGAGCATCGCTGAGCGATTTTTAGAGATAAAAAAGAAGCAAACCCCAATCAATAATTCGAAGAATGCGGAGGGCTAGAGATGCGATTCAGAAATTATTTGCTCTATTTGACTTACATCTTACGCACTCAGTTAGCGCACGTATTCAGAATAATATATGTGTATGTATGTATGCCTGTATCCATGTATGTGCGTATGTATGTATACCACAACCTTCACTCTAACATGAATTACTCTAATATATGAATAGAGGTGAATGATAGTTGGTTGAATAGAGCCCACAGAATGAATTAATTTGCTTAGTGCTTCATTAAATTAATTAAATCAATTACAAATTCACTAAATCTGCATTAGTCGATAAAGTGTAGCGCAGATACGGAAGGGACTCTATTCAATGGAGTAAAGAGTAATCATCGCATAAATTGAAAGAACTCAAATCATATCCGAACCTGATGAAATGAGTTGCAAACGAGTATACAAAAAATTGCTGGTCAAATCGGTAATAAAGAGAAATACAAATAAAAAATAAAATTAAAACGTATCTACATAAATAAAAGCATTCCACTGAATGCGAAGTGAAAGAAGAGTAACACAGAAAGTAACCTAACTAACTGCCATATCTCGATTGTTGTTTGCATCTACAAGTAAATCTGCACGTAAATCCGTCAACGACAATAACAACAAGAACAACCTCAATTGGTTCTTCAGTCCATTTCACTTGACCACCACGTCCCTAGATGCATGTATACAAACATACACACACATCATGCATACAGTTGTGGGGATAAAAATCGAAAAGGTAGTCAGCATTCATTTCAAAGGTCATTCGATTAGGCCACTTACTAGGTTGTTCAATAAGTTATGCGATTCAATAAGAAAAACACAATCTTATGATTTGAAAGACAAGTAAAAAGCTTTAGGTCTGGAAACAGATGCAAGCCGCTAAGGACCAAGTCTGGTGAATACGATGGATGCTACAAGAATTCGAATTTTTTCTGTGTGGCTAGCGAAAACACTCAACACTGGTAGTGGCTGGGGTGTGTGTTGTAGGGGTAAATGCGGATGGTCGAAGTTTGTGATTGCATCTGCTTAGTTTCCTTACGCTGCTCTGGAACGGCCCCCACCATTGGGAAGGTGAGGTTCTGTGAGCGGCGCAATCTGCGCCTTGTTCTATATTGTGATGCAAATGCCCAGCATACAATCTGGGGCAGCAGCAAGTGCAATGGCTATTCGAGTTTATCACTTCCTCTTGCCTAGACATACACAACAAGGGCACACAGCCAACGTTTGTAACTGCTAGAAGACCGGAGGTGATTGATCTTACCCTATGAAACTCAAAACTTGGGTGGTCAGTCAAGAACTGGAGAGCCCTTGTCGAAGATTCATGCTCACACCACAGGTACATTGAGTTTCAGTGTAGCGAGGAGGCACAAATGCCATTGCCCTCAAGAAACTCCAGAAAAACAGGCTGGCAGAAGTTTAGAGGGTCGTTGCAGGAACTTGACGTGACGCCACCAAGACTTCGGAGGCAGGGCGTTGATGCAGCTGTTGAGAAAATCAACGCTACCTTAACTGAATGTTTTGAGGCCGCCTGTCCAATTCGACTTCTCCCTGACCGGACTTGCGTTTCTTGGTGGAATCGAAAGCTCCAGATGTTGAGGCGTGAGTCGAGAAAACTTCTAAACCGGGCGCTCAAGATCAACCTTGCTGAGGACTGGGAGCAATACCGCGGTATTCAGAAAAACCATATGAGGCTTATTTGGGAATCGAAAAGAGCTTCTTATAGGGAATTCTGTAGCGGTATTGAACCTCTGAGTGACACGGCGAATTTGGTTAGGATCCGGAAAAGGGACCTAACTGCAAAGTGGCAAGTGAGACACTCAACTTGCTGATGGAATCTCACTTTTCAGGTAATCAGATAAACAATAACCGGCAACAGCCCTCAACAAAAGAGGTTTTTGTCAGAGCTGCTAAACCTTCTCCCTCTGTGCTGAATGAGGCCTTCATTCGATTTGCCATCAAAACTTTTTTTGTGGCTACAAGTCGCCCGGACTAGATGGCATATATCCTGTCATGCTGACAACAGGCTTGAAGAGAATCTTCACTGCATGCCTGGCTCTGGCCTATATACCACGTTCTCGGAGAATGCACCAGCCCCAAAAGCTTTAGACCCATCAGCTTAACTTCTTTCATGCTGAAAAGTCTCGAACGACTGGTGGAATTACGCATACGGCAGAAGTCGCTGAAGACTACCCTCTGTCTCCATTTCTGTGCACTCTTGCACTTTAGCTAGGAAGCTGGCCTCAGAGACCGTTATGTCAGTCCTTTCTGCAGCCATCAAAGCCACAGTTGCCAAACGGTTTACTCTAACCCTTAAGCGAGCTTGGCAGGCTGAGAGGAGCTGCAGATGGACAAGCTAATGTTGCCTGTCATGTCCGACCGACTGTCGTGGTTCCTCCTGCCACTAAGTAGAAGGAACTATAGGCAGCTGGTTGGACTGATGACGGGCCACTTTCTATAGGCAAAGCTCATGGAAAAGGTGGGCATCTCAGACAGGCATGTGGAGAGGAGGATGAGACGGCGGACCACTTTCTGTGCGTCTGCCCAGCCTTCGCTCGAACCAGGTTTGAGGCTCCTTTGGCTCCTTGGCACCCCAAGATCTACTCAGATTTCCTCGGAGATCGAGTAGGCTTAAAGAAAATTAAAAAGGGAATCCGAGTGCAGTAAAATGGACTTAATTTTGTCTGAGTTCTGTACTTGCTAGTCTGTTCCGACAAAAAAAAACCTTACAAAGTAATCGACGCCATAACCCCAGAAATGCGCCAAAATGTGCAAACTATTTTATGAATTTCATTAATCACTTCCTTTTTCTGGTAAAAACTTATTTGTTAGAAATATATTAAACATTTTCACTAGAAAAATTATCAAATTATTCGCATGGAAAAAATGCATACAACAAAAATTTTATCACAATAAGTAGGCCAATTTTTATGACCGCAACTGTACATACGTCCCAATCAGCTCATGCCCACCGACCCATATATATACATATATATATGTACGTATGTTTGCATAAGTAAACCCACCTATAACTCCGAAAGCCCGCACTTCACTCAACTACCACTAGTAACCTTTGCAGGTGTTCATCACTCTGTAAGTAACTGTCCAATTCGTTCCATTGCACAACTCAATGCGCACAGTCCACTCCAGCTCAGACTACATTGTGATGAACGTTGCCAGCATTTCTCCAATCTCACATTGCATTCGGTTCGTCGAGTCATAGTTGAGCAGGGCTGGGAGTTGCAGTGCTATACCAATCGTTTTAATCTGCCAACGCTTTGACTATCACTACAACAACAACAGCAGCAGCAACAATACTATAACTGGTGCTCTGCCAAAGCCACCTGACGATTTTCTTTCTTTCACTTCGTAAAGCGTTTTTGTTCGTAAGTACCCGTAAATCTGCTTTTTGTGATTTCTTTTCTTTCGCTTTTTATGCGATGTTACGTTACGCTTGTGATTTCTCACAAAAGTCCTTGTTGACTTTTTTCAACGCTTTATTGGGTTATTGGCCATGTATCGGACTCTGTGTGGGTTTGGATGAGTTTGAGTGGGTTTGGGTGAGTTTGGGTGGGGTGACGATATCCAAGTAAGGTGAAAAAACTAAGAAAAACAAAAATAACTTTAGAGTCATATTCCAAATCTTTAACGTTACATAGCAAACTTGTAAGTGTATTAAAGACCCTGCTAATGATTGATAATTCTAATGATTGGGGAAAAATACCAAGACGCTTGAGGTATACGAGGGGTGCCTTTTATTTGGCAGGATTTGGAAATCCTGGTGTTGCAATCTGACAACTGACAGCTGTATCGCAAAGTTTGACATTTTTTGGCTGTTACGTACTCAAAAAGTTTTGAAATACCAGCGCTATTTGTGTTGTTTACAGTAACGTAAAAGATTCATCTCGGTCCAAAAATGGAATTAAGTCGTGAACATTTTCGTACGATTATTTTTTACAACTTTCGACGTGGATTAACTCAGCAACATTGCATGGATGAACTTAATCCATTTTTTGGCGATGAAGCTCCATCAAGGACCAGTGTTTATCGATGGTATGGTGAATTCAATCGTGGTCGTAGTTCACTCCAGACGAATTTCGTAAAGGTCGTCCAAAATCAGTTGTTGTTCCGAAAACCATTCATGCTGTGCGCGAACTGATATTGCAAGATCGTCATGTGACCTATCGTGAGATTGAGACAATCTTAGGCATTAGTGGGACATTTGACTGTCAAAAAAATTTGTTCGCATTGGATCCCACACAATTTGTCAATCACTCAAAAAAAGGCTCGTGTCGATTGATCGAAGGAAATGCTCAAAAAATACGATCGCGGGGCTTCGAAACACGTCTCTGACATCGTGACAGGTGATGAACCATGGATTTACGCGTATGAGCCCGAAAGTAAACAGCAGGCGACTGTATGGGTGTTTCAAGATGAGCCAAATCCAACAAAAGTTGTTCGCGCACGAAGCACTTCCAAGCAAATGGTCGCCTGTTTTTTCGGAAAAACTGGACATGTCGCAACCATACCACTAGAACAACGCAGAACAGTAAATTCTGAGTGGTACACAACCATTTGTTTGCCAGTTGTCTTCCAAGAAATTAGGAAAACCAATCGCCAAAGACGGATCACTCTTCACCAGGACAATGCGAGCTCTCACACATCGGCTCAAACAACTGCATTTTTGAGCACCCAAAACATCGAATTAATGGGTCATCCGCCGTATAGTCCTGACTTGGCACCGAATGACTTCTTTTTATTCCCGTACGTAAAAAACAAACTGAGAGGTCAACGTTTTTCGACACCTGAAGAAGCGGTTGCGGCATTCAGAATGCATGTTTTGGAGGTACCTCATTCAGAGTGGCAAAAGTGCTTCGACAATTGGTTCAAACACATGCAAAAGTGTATAGATCTTCATGGAGAGTATTTTGAAAAACAATAAAGTGATTTTCGATGATTAAAATTTGTTTTGTTCTCTAATCCCGACATATAAAAGGCAACCCTCGTATAAGCAAATTTTGCAGCTTTTCTGTCGCTGCAGGCTCAAACAGATCTGCCTATCCATCTGTTTTCCACTACAAAGTTTGTCGCTTCTTGAACAGCATACACCTCCGTTTGAAAAACAGATGCATGCATTCCAAGAGCTAAGTGTAATTTTGTCCCGCTGGATTCCACGTAGACACCAGAGCCGGAACTGTCGTCGGTGCTGGAGCCATTCGTAAAAATGCGATAACAGTGTTTGCCGAGCTCATTTTCAGAGTTTGACTACAATTGAACCTCTGGCAGCACCACACTGTATCTCTTTTCAAGTACGACTTTGGATGGCAAGGAGTTAAGGGGAATGGAGACGAGCGTTGGATCGAAGCCCATAACTTCTCTGTTGTCCAATACCGGACAGGGACCGTGCGAATTTCCATTGTGTCTCAGCCGGCAGCTGGCCTTCACGGCCTCTCCTTGGATAAAAACTTCAAGTGGTGGTAGACTAACCAGAGCATCTAATGCCAGGCTTGAAGTAATCGGAAAAGCTCCGGTGCAACAGATGGCCACGTTGTAGTCTTGTTAAGGTCCATCTGACTCCCACGAGAGAGACTCCACTCATCCAAACCACTGATGCATAGGTACCAGAGGCTGTCATTGCTTTGGATGTCTTTATTTCAGCGTGGGGCTTCCAAAGGAGTTTACTATCGAGGACTACTCCAAGATATTTGATTTCTTTGGATAGCTGGATTGTCACTCCTTTTAGCTTTGGCAGAGTTTTGTAAGCATTGCTGCAATACCCAGCAGACTAACGAAATAATTAATAAAAGGCCCGATATACACAGGCTCGAGCTTCGCTGGCAGAACAAAGCTCGACGACAACCAGAGCCCACAAGCCATGAGGGCCATCTCAATAAATAAACGATATTTAACCGCATCATACGCTTAAATTTCAATAGCCTCGCAGCTTCAGATGGATTCGCAAAGCAAATCCATACGAGATGGAAACAGTAGCGTGAAAAAGAAATATACATGTATTTTGTATTTTAGAATTTGGTGGTTCAATCAAAATGTAAACAAACAAATAAACCAAGTAAGGAAGGAAGGCTAATCCGGGCCATACCGAACTTTATATACCCGCGAACAATAAAATTTAGTGTGGGTTGTCTGCTAATTTTTGGAATCAAAGAAGCTCATAGATCAAAGTAATAGCTTATGACATCAGAGGGGCGTACGGAGACTTAGTTTTAACATATAAAACGCCGAATAGGTTGGTGTGTACTACCAGGTTCGAATCAGCATGAAACAGCAAAGATTGAAAGAAAACACAAATTCTAATAGTGGTCACCCCTCGGCAGGTAATGGCAAACCTCCGAGTGTATTTCTGCCATGAAAAAGCCGGTAGGTCCCTCCATTTGTGAAACAACATCAAGACGCGCGACTAACGGAATATGTTTTAAATATTCCTTTTTAAGTTTTAATAGTCTTTATTAGTCACTAAAACCAACTGCTTAAACAGAAGTGTCTACTAAAACTAAAACTTAAGAGCTAATATTACAAAGTTTATGTTACAAACTTACAAACTTACTTACAGCTAGAGTAATATTTAAACTTAACAACGGAAGTTCTCTGATCTCTCTAATGATCTTACTCTTAGAAGTAAGAGAGTATGTAACTCGCGCAGGTCACAAATGGGAGAAGGAGCTCGGCCATACCTCAGCAATTGTGGTCGCATGGAAATAGGGTTCCAACTCGTTTCATATTCCTTCTATTCTCCAGACTTAGATACCTCGGACTACTATTTGTTGCCCAATTTGAAGAAATAGCTGGCGGGAAAAAATTTGCGTTCAAACAAAGAGAAGATTAGAGACATGAATGGCAATTTTCCAGACTTGGACAAATCTTTTCAAATATGAATGGGTTCAACAAACTAGAACACCGTTGGGCGAAGTGTATAATCCTAAAAGAGGACTATAAGCAATTTTTTTGCACGGAACTTGCAAGGGAAGCAAAAGCAAAAACAACTCTAATGCGAGCGATTGTTGGCTATATGGATTTATTTAGAGAAATGAGAATGAACACATTCGAAAGAGATGAAACCTTCTCAGCTGGTAGCGGCACACACCGGCTTTTCCCATAGTAGTTCAAGGCTCGCATCGACTTTTACATTATTTCCATCGCAGCTCAAAGTGCAATCAGATTAAAGCAGGTTGGCCTCTAGAGGCAATCTCTCAAGGGACATGGTAGTATTTTCGAGCAGTTAACACCGTATTTCTCCGTACTTCGAACAGATTTCACTATCCGCAAACTAGTGTTTGAGGGTCGTGCTGGAGCAAACCAAATAGGAAGGATTGGATCGAGGGAAAAATCTGCACCGAAGCTTGCACCTCTGTCTTCACTGACGGTTCCAAGATGGATTTTCGCAGGAAAGCGCAGAAAAGATGAAGCTCCATTTCTTCATGTGCTATTTCGAAAATCCTTTGGCCCCAGTACAATATACGAAGGACTCAGGAAGTCCTTTGGACTCCTCGCCATTCAGTTTTTAAACTCGTAGCTCTGTTTACCAGTCACTGGACGATCGGCACACACGCGGAAATGCTAAGGTTGCCGCTGCAGAAGCTGTGGGGACCTTTCAGAGAAGGAGACTGTTGAGCACTTTCTCTGTAAATATCCGGGTTTGGCAGCTAGGCGAATAAGGTCACTTGGTGATCCTTTTTTCGACAGCCTGGGGCAGTGTGCTAACCTAAATCCCATCAATCTTGTCCATTATATCAACAGCTCTGGCTGGCTGTAGATATCTGCCTGTTGGAGGTCTCATTGCGGTATCAAAACGGCGCTTCAGTCCTACTTGGAGAGTATCAGACTAGCACTTCAACCATTTCATCTACCTGCCTACCTTAAGGCTCGCTAGTTGATAGCCGCACCTCGCATATGTTCTATATTAGTTCCACAAACTGCCTCCCACACGGCAAACAACATAGGTGAGCTGCTTGATGCATGCCATACCAGCGGTAGGCCTTGGGTTCATCACCCACTGGATATGAAATATTGAGAGATTTTCGAATAACGGTCCTTCCACGGGAGATCGTACATTTTTGCCAGCAGAAAGTTTCTCACAACAATAATCTGACATTTGGTATTCAAGACTCTTACCACAAACGGAGATGAAGTTCGATCTAAGCAGCCGTCCAGGATGTATACCTCATAGCCTATTGGAAAAGCAAAAAAAATTGGTATGCATCTGTCAAGCTATTTGACATTTGACACTGGTTAACAGCGAAAATATCTCCCACTTTCCAACGCCTACCTCCACCAATCAATCACAGACATGAATGAGGATATGGAAAAATGTCCGCAAAAAATGTAAAATCGAAGGATTGAATGCGAAAATCACTTAAAGGATGTAATAACGCAGATATCCACAAAGCGTCGATAGCAGAAGCAGCAACAACAATTAGCACAGTCGCACATGCATAAGAACGTACGTTTGTATGTGCGAAAGAAAGTAAGAAGAGAAACAAATAACCCCAAAACAAAGAGAAATCCCGCAGGTCTTAAAAATAACGAGACAGAGAAGAGTTTAAATAAAAGCAAGAACTACAAGTGTGCACACATACACACAATACACAACGTACAACCGGAAGCGGCGTTACACATCCACAAGCTTTTGCTGCTCGTCGCACAATAACAACTACCTACATATGTCGATATACTCGTATACAATCATGTGCAGAAAACCAGATTCGCATAGAGTTGAGCTGCTGGCACACGCGTAACATTTCCGCATCCCTTCGACCCCCAAGTTACTGCTTTCCATCTACGTGTCGGACGGGGGCTGGCGGCCATATCAAATACAAACTCGCAATACAAATGGGTACAACGCAATAAAAATGACTAGCCCTGGAGGTGGCCGCGGATGAAAGTTTCGATACGGATTTGCATTTCAGCTGCAACAGAGCGCAAAGGCAAGAGGCGCAAGGGCAGCACAGTGAGTTGTTGAGAGTTGGCGAAACAAGCAAAGGCTAGAAGCAAAATAATACAAAAAAACGGTACTGCAGCGACAGTAAGAATCAAGGAGTATAGGAAAAAGTATTGAAGAACAAACAAACAGCAATGCAAAAAAACGCGCCAATGCAAAAGGGCAAATCTATGAAAATGCAAAGGATTCCGTGCAGCGGAGGCAGGTGCAGTGACATGCAGTTGAGAGTGGCAAAAGTAAACAAGCGGCGTAGTAGCAAAGCAATAAAGTTGCTTTTTTCAAATACCTACACACATGCACATACACATACATACATACATACATACGTACGTGTGTGCTGCAGTCTGTGCAGGTTGGTATGCAAATGCCTTCGATAATCAACAAGCGGCAACTAATTCTACCAACAAAACACTACCAATGCGTATTGAACACCAAAGCAGAAGAATAAGAAAAAATCAGTGATCAAAAAACATCGATAGCAATAGGAACAATAACAAACACAGGGCCAACACCGCAAGCCGCAGCAACTGGCAAACCGAACTCAATAGCGGATGCGTTGTGCAAAACAGGATGCCATAAGGATTGTCCCGCCTTGCCGCGCCGCGCCCGTTCGGTCGCCGATACGGAGCAGTAGCAGTGCCAGTAGCAGCAGCATCACCATCATTCTGCGCCCATTAACGCAGCAATCCATTGGCAGCAAACTCTTCAGCACTTCCTTTACGCGTGTAGCACAGAATTTTTCACTTCACTTGGATATACTTGGATTTTTTTCGTTCGTTGCATTTCCTTGTTTTTTTTTTGTTTTTTGTTTTGCATTTAGTTAACTTTTTTCAGTTTAGTTTGCTGTTTGTTGTTTATTTTTGTGTGTTCTCTGTTGGATTTTCTGCCAGCAAATCACGTGTATTAGGTGACTTCGATGAACGTGTCATGCCAGCCGAGCGTCTTTGTGTTGCCATCGTTGTGGAAGGCGCCTTTGAGTATTGCTTGCAGCAGTTTTTGTCATTGATATGTTGATGAAATGTATTTTTTCTGCAATTTAAAAGCTCTTTAAGCAACTGGATAAAAATGTGTCTCAAAGTGATGGTTAATAGGGAAATCTATGCCATCCCCTCAGCTTCAGGCCGAAGTTCTCCAATAAAAGAGGGTCGCATAATTTGTGCTAACTGAGGAAGACAGCCGCCGTGTCCGAATGGCTTGGTGCATGACTACCATTCGGGGGTGCATAGGTTTGAATCTCAGTGCATGAAACAGCAAAATGATAGAAAAAGTTTTTTTCTAACGGGGGTCGGCCATCGGCAGGCTAAACCAAACCTCCGGGTGCATTTCTGCCATAAAGAATCTCATCATAAAAAAACCATTTGCCGCTTGGAGTCGACTTAAAACTATAAGTCCCACCATTTGTGAAACAACATCAAGACGCACACAACAAAAAGAAGGAGGAGGTCGGCCAAACACCTAACAGGGGTGTACGTGCAATTATTTATTTATTTTTAAAGAAGGCAGGGAAACATTTTTACTCCAAAAATACACTTTACTTTTCGAGATCAGCTTTTAAAAATAGTTTTCCATTATCTTTGAACTTGCACGACCGTCCAAAGGTTGCGCTTTGGAACCTTTGAACTAGAGCCCATTTCTGCTTGGTGTAAAAATGGCCAGCGATGACTTCAGTGGCGCTACTTGAACTTAACACTCTGAGAAAGACAGTTTTGTTTTTTTATAAAAAATATGAAATTTCACATATCTCTCACTCGATGCTGGACTGATTTCGTACGCTGGTTGACAAAATGTGATTAACCTTCAACACTATAAACCAGACTATACTTTTTCGGCGGCCGCCGTAGTCGAATGGATTACTATTACTATTCGGAATTCGGAGTACGTTGGTTCGAATCTCCGTGAAACACCAAAATTAAGAAAAACATTTTTCTAATAGCGGTCGCCTCTCGGCAGGCAATGGCAAACCTCCGATTGTATTTCTGTTATGAAAAAGCTCCTCATTAAAAAAAAAATATTCCGTTCTGAACTGCAGGTCCTTCCATTTGTGGAACAAAGCATCAAGACGCATATATAAATACTTTTCCGAATGTCGTTGTAGCGCTAAATCCGAATCTAAACTGAGAGTAATCAGAGCTAGTCAAGTTTTCAATGTCATCATCACCATCATTATGCATAGCACTACAGCTCGGGGTGAGCTTTAGCTTCCTCCACAATTTTCCTCCATTCATCTCGCTCCATAGCCATACTACGATAGTTCGTCGCTCCTATGCTTCTTAGATAGTCCTCAACGGCGTCCAACCATCGCTTCGCGGTCGTCCTCTTCGCTTTTTATCATTCATGCGCGCACCCAAAACTTTGCGAGGTATTCTTTCATCTGGCATTCTGCTAACGTATCCTAGCCATCGGATGCGCTGCGATTTAGCAAACCGCAGGAAATTTTCACCTGGTAGGGCTTCCTCTAGCTCGATATTATATCTAATGCGATAGAGACCGCTTTCTTCTCGTACTGGACCCAGCATTCTTCTGTCCAATATGCTTGATTGTGTAATTGCATCTGCTTTCAGTGTCCACGTTTCACATCCATCTGTTGCCACTGGTCGAATCAGGTTTTATATATTTTGAGTTTCGTTCTTCTACTCAAAAAACATGAAAGAAGAAAAAAATGCCTTTTAACAGTTTAACGTGGGCAAAATATGCCTTGTTTGCAGCCAGACCGTGGTCTTGGTAAGCAATCATTGTCCATCGGTTCTACTGAGAAGCAGTCCTAGTATGGTCTGGCGCTTTTCTCAACGTGTTAAGTCTTGCGAGGTATTTCATTTTGCTTTCACTGATCTTTTTTCCAAAGATTTCTGCTTTTGTCCAAATAATTTTGTTTTTATTTGGAGTGCTTGGAATACTTCTTTTCTCTTTCTATTTCTCGCGAGGATGAGCAGGTCATCAGCAAAGCCACACATTTGGGAAGTTTTTTATATTTATTTATTTATTCTATTAATAGTCTAAAAAATACAGTATTTCTTACAGACTATGAAAACAGATAAATGCTAAATAAATCAATCAAAGTAAAATTAAACTTATAATTAGCTAGTTTCAATTGTAATGAGTGAAAGAAAAAGAAAACATTTCTTATAATTTACAGAGGAAAATTATTAGATAATACTGAGAATTGAGTACAACAATTCACTTAGTACCAATTTGAAGTAGTTCTTTGTGGAAGAAAAATCCAGGCCAGTATGATTTGAAAGCCAATTAAAATCTCCCAGAGTTCAAGAAATCGGAGCTTTGGAAGCATAATTAGTTCTTACCATCCCTAACCAAAAAATATCATGATTCCGTAAACTTCGCTGAGGAATATAGAAATTGACTTTCTCGAGTAGCAATGGGGAGTCAATATCCCCATTTATTAAAACGAAAAGGAAAGTAATAAGGCAAACAGCACACCGTCCAGCCATTTGTCACAGCCGGGCATTGAGAACAAATGAAAATATAGAACACGTCGCTGTAAGTTTGCACGAGAATCCGTGTCAGTCCGTGCGCTAGAGAGAGACTCCCAAAACCTATTGTCCATGAGACAATGTTGGAGCAAAATTGCGGGTATTGGTCACCTAGAGGGCAGAACCTACTATTAAAATATCAGCAGTCACTTCACAATCTCCAAGTGACGGTTTGGTGCAGTGAAATAATAGCGATATTTCTTTGACTAGTTTGGATCTACACTATGGCGTCGCAGCTTTGATAGCAGCTTGACTATCGGAAGAAATGTTAATTCTCCTTCGCTCCCACGTTCTCTAAGGAAAGAATTCGACCTGAAAAACACCATCAGTATTCGGCAATTTTAAGAAAATAGATAAACTCCACCGACTTCCGATTCGATGTAGGAGCCGGCAGTGAAGATAGAAGTACCAGCTTCGATGCAGATTTCCCCTCGTTTTAATCCTCCTTACATGGCAGTATTGCCCTGGCATGACCGTCAAACTCCAGCAGTCACTTTACAGTCCCAAAGTGACGGTTTGATGTGCATTTTCATGCAGTGAAATAATAGGACAAAATTGTTTTTACTAGTTTGGATCTGCACCATGGCGTCGTCAGGACCTTGATAGCAGCTTGACTATCGGAAGGAATGTTTATATCTCCCTCGCTCCTACGTTCTCTAAGCAAAGAACTCTGGCTGAAAAACACTAGCAGTATTCGGAAATTTTAAGGAAATAGATTAACTCCACCGACTCCGGATTCCATTTTAGAGCCGGCAGTGAAAATAGAAGTACGATGCAGATTTCCCCTCGTTCTACTCCTATCTACTTGGCAGCATTGCCCTGGCACGACCGTCAAACTCCTGCAGTCACGTTTGGTGTGCATTGTCATGCAGTGAAATAATAGGACGATATTTTTTGGAAAATCGTCAGTGGTCGGTGTCTCTTATCGGCGCATACTGGGCATTTATTTTCTGTCAAGAGTTCTCTAATTATTCCTTCCTTCAATATTCACATATAGTTTCAGCAAGATGGCACCACACCGTACACGGGCGGAGAGACCATGGCGATACTACGTGATTTCTTCCCTAACAAAGTATCTTCTTTCCTATCTTACCCCTATAGACTTTTTTCTGTGGAGTTACCTCAAAATTAAACTCAATGAAAAGAGCCCAAGGACCATCTTAGCACTAAAAGAAAATATCGTTTGCGAGGTTAATGACACCCCGATGTCACTTCCCCAGCGGGTGGCACGGAGTACAGAGGCCAGTTTCCAAGATTGTGTCCGACGTTGCGGCCAACATTTAGAGGAAACCTTTGTAATAGTTATTGAAATAAACGTTTATCGTTAGTAATTATTTTTGCTACTTGCACCAAGGTATCGCGTAAAGAATCTTCGCAGTAAGAGAAACCCTTTCCAAGACTCCCTCAAGAGGGATATTGCCCAGAATGATAGCAGCCAAAACCCTCCTCCAACAACTCTAGATGCAGGGCACAGATTGGGACAAAACTGTCAAACCTCCTTCCACAAATTGGACTCTTTCCGGAAAAATCTCACGGAAATCGAAGCCATTAAGATACCACGATGGGTACAGTTTACTCCAGATAAACCAATCCAAATACATGGGTTTTCTGCCGCCTCTGAAAGAGCCTACTGCACCTACGAATATTTGAGGGTTCAACAAAGCGAAACCTCAACAACCTCGCATTTACTCGTAGCAAAAAGCAAAGCCGCACCTCTACAAACCGTTTCTCTCCCACGGTTAGAACTTTGCGGAGCAGTTCTCCTCTCAAAGCTAGTAAAATAGTTCAGAAGTCAGATCAATCTTCCAATTCATGACATAATATTGTGGACAGACTCCTCAATTGTTTTAGACTGGATGGAAAAACCACCATGGGTATGGAAAACGTACATTGCAAACAGAACGACCGAGATCGTTAAAACCGTCAGCAACGCTACGTGGCGGCATGTCTCCAGCGCCAGTAATCCAGCAGACCTAGGCACTCGAGGAGCCAAGCCAAAGGATCTCGTGAATTACTCAGTGTGGTGGACAGGCCTGGAATGGCTAACAAAGCCACCCATACTCTGGCCAAAACTCCCGTCCAACCACCAATATCCACCAGAACACAGAAAAATAGATGTATTTCATTCTATAAATACACCTGATCCATTTGACCGTTTCTCGCCTTGCCCAAACGCTCTCCGAGTAGTAGCATATGTATTTCGATTTGCGCATAAAGCCAGGAAAATACCGAGTTCATCCTCACTCACTTAAACGCACGAAGAAATATACCCAGCTAAGGCGCGCCTCATCCTCAATACACTTACTTTGTTGTTTGCCTGCTGTCGATACCGTTAAACATTAATAATGTTGTTCAAAGTCATAGCAATATCAAAAAGTCAACGATGTCAGGTTGCTTGCTGTTTTATCACTACTGGTTTTCGCTTCTTAGTTACTTTTAATTGCCCTGCGAAGACGAATAAATTTAATCGTCGTTTAGGTCGACGTATACCAGCGAAGCTCTGTCAAGGTAGGAAATAACCTCTCCGTGCCATTCAATATCGTTCGAGGTTTCAGACAAGGCGATCCACTGTCATGCAACCTCTTCAACTTCGTGATGAAAGAGATGCTCCGAAAAGCAGGTGTTCATCGTAATGGCACTATTTTCTACAAATGTGTCCAGCTCCTTGCGTACGCCGATGACATTGACATTATCGGCCGCTGTAAGCGAGATGTCACGGCTGCGTTTTCTGCTATCGAAAAGGAATCTTCATGAGTGGGTCTGGCGGTGAACGAGGGTAAAACGAAGTATATGCTGTCTACAACGCGGAACACACGGCGTGTAGGAACGCACGTCATTGCGGACAACTATACCTTCGAAATTGTGCCAGAATTTATTTATCTAGGCACCGCCGTTAACAGCAACAACGATATCGGCCTGGAGATCAAACGGAGAATCACTCTTGCTAATAGGTGTTACTATGGGCTAAGTAAGCAATTGAATAGTCGAAGACTACCGTTCAAGAATGAACCACGAGCTGTATGAGGTCTAAGCCGACATTGACGTAGTTCAACGCATCGCCATCCAAAGCCTGCGTTGGCTAGGGCATGTCGTGTGTATGGATGAAGAAGCTCCAGCAAAGAAGGTGTTCGAGGGCGAAGTCCAAGGGAGCCGACGCAGAGGAAGACCATTGCTCCGGTGGAAAGACCAGGTGGAGGAAACCCTATGCTCGCTTGGTGTACAGAATTGGAGAAGGCGCGCGCGGAGCAGAGGCGCCTGGAGAGAACTAGTGAGGTCGGCCGTAACTCGGTAACGGATGGTTATGGCCACCTAAGTAAGTAAGTTAGGTCGAGGTTTAGGTCGATTCAATTTTGGTTTATGTCCTCAACACTTTTAATTTCGAATCTGAATCCGAAATGGCAACTCTCAGCGTATCATGGATGCGAATTTATGGCCATACCGCAAAACCGTATCCGATAGCGTTCTGGAGTAATTGATACCCTATGCTCCACTAGGAGTTAAAGGAAAACATGTAAGTATATACATTAAATATTTTAATTGCTAATTCTGCCATCGGACAAGCAAATATTACGAAATAATTCAGAAATTTAACAGTAACACCCGCTTCTCTGTTACCGCTGCGAACCGCCAAGGAAAAATTCCTATACAGGGGTTGATCGTGATCTTATCACTTTTTACACTAGTTTCACAAATGATATCACCAAAAGTACATGCATACTTACATACATACATACACACCTATTCATGCAAGTAGATCACAAAACAAAAGCAACATCCAAAAAAAGCATTATTTTCAAGTTCAGTTCCGGCTTGCCCAGCGATCGTAGATTACAACGACCCACCCCAAAATGCAACAGCATCCTGAGTGATCACAAACCAACAACGAACCATAAACGAGTAAATCTCGGCGCATAACTGAATGAGTAAATGAATGCGAGCCTTTGCATGCTCAAATATGCAACAATCGCACCTTCGGATCTCTAATTGAAATTTGCTTTTTGACATGCGATATGTTTTGCCAACCTTTGACGACAATCTCTGCGATCGGTGTAATTATGTCGCATGTAAATCATATCCAGATCGAAGTTGCCAAAAAAAAACACACACACATACAACAACAACACTGCAACATGCACTATGCACATAGACGGAAAAGAAGTATCGCAACACTTCATTCATTTTACGTAATGAATACCATTATTGCGCCAAGGATTACTTAATCCTGCAACAGATAGACACCGAAATGGTATTGAAAAAGTGTAAACCGTTCGAAGGCTCAGTTAAAGGAATACTTCACATGTACCTGAGCGCGTAAGATTCATTCAGAAAATCCTTTGTGCCTGTAACCGGCTAAGAAAATGCATTTTGTTAAGCCGGAACCGTATGGACGCTGCCAATGGCTGAGTAAACCAAACCCATCGCTTGCGTAAACGTAAACAATATGAATTTTTTGAAGTAATGAAATTTAGTAAGTACATATCTGAGGTTTAAATCTATTTATGTTAACAAATGTTGGCAACGAGCTTAAACGAAATACGACCGACTGAAATGCACACAAAACATATGGACATATCTATTCAAAGCAGCACTGCATTGCGATGAAATTTCATGAATAGAGCAGATCGATGGAGTGATTCGTACACTTGTTTCACGCAAAATTATTTCCAAGCAAAAACTCATTTCTAAGAACTGAACAGAATTTGAGTGTTTTCGAAATTTGGTTTGATATAAAGCGTAAATATTAAAAAGCAAACAAAATTAGTAAAGGAGCTCAAAAAATGACAATCAAACTTCATAAGTCCAAGTAACTCGCATTTGTCCAAAAGTTTATGTTGGAAAAATACCTTTCCATTGTCGTGTGCTAAAATTTTAAAAACAAAATGGCTTAAGAGGTTAGGGGTAGTCGGAATTTTCAAAAAATTCGAACTTTTTTGCATTTTCTTAAATTATAATGTCATAAAAATATTGTGTGAAAATTTGAAGTGAATCCGACAAATACATTTCGAGTTATTCAACAATTAACAAAGAGCGCTCGGGCAAAAAAAAAACAAAAACAAAAACTTTAAATGCGTTTTTCTCAAAACTATGTTTTTTGAACTGGTGATTACTGTAACTTAAAACCCGCTTTGTAGATTTCAATAAAATTTATACAGCTTTTGAAAAACATAAAAACTCGAGCCTGATTGAGGGATTTTTTTTTCAAAACTTTCAATTTTTTTAAACAATTAATTGCCGGTTTTTTTCTCGAAAAACTGAAAAATATTTCCTCAGGCCGCCATATTGTTGATTTTGAAAAAAGCTTTGATCTGGTACAAGATTATCTACTAATAAAACTAATTATTTTTTTGTCCGATTGATTTAAGAGGAATCTCCAAGGACTTGTGATGATCAACATCCTGAGAAACGGGCTCCACACAAATAGCGATAACTTTTACAATCATTAATTTTTTTTTTGAAATTTTGCTAAAGTCAAGTCGAAACATGTTGTACGATTTGTTACCATTTGAAAGGTAGCATCATAATGCTTCTCTCATAGAAGTCTTGGTCCTTATTGGCGAAAAACTCTAGTATTCGATTTTCACAATCGTCTCGCGATACCGATTTCCTATCACTCAGGAAGTTTTGCAATGAGAGAAAAAGGTTACCACCATGGTTTGGTGCCAAGTCCACACTATGTAGTGGATGCATTACACTTCCCAACCAAGCTTGCGTTGTTCTGATGGAACACAACACCTCTTCTGTTGTCCCCTTCTGACCATTTCTGATACATCGCTAGCTTCGAACGGTCCAGTTGACAACAGTAGAGATCTGATTTCTTGTTTTGGAAGCACTAATAATAAATCATTCCTTGCAAGTCCCACCAAATATACAGTAGAACCTTTATGACCGTTAGTCCTGGTTTGGCCACCGTTTGAGCTGCTTCATTGGAATATAACCTAGATTTAGACACACTTTGCAAATTTCCATCAGCCACGGTAGAATATTAGCAAGAGTTTCCTGGAACATTTTGGAAAAGATCCCGCCAGGGCCTGGAGATTTGAAAAGTGAAATTGATTTGATTGCCCATGCAACCTTCTCTTTTGTGACTATAACATCGGCAAGATGCTGTGTGTCATAGCGGCTCCGCCAGATTCTCCCAACATCGCTATCGTGAGTGCTACATCCCGGAAAATGAGAGTTTAAGAGAAGTTCTAGAAAATCTTCTGCCGTAGAAGTCCAAGTGCTATCTGGTCTTTTGACCCAAGAAGCCATTGAACGATCTTTGAACAGATTACAGCTAAGCCGCGCAGAATCTCTGGTAGATTCAAGCGAAGAACAAAAATCTCTCCAGCTCTCAGTCTTGGCGGCCCTAGTTGCCTTTTTGTGACATCTCCGACTTTCTCTGTACAGTTGCCAATTATCTGTTGAGTAGCTGAGATTAAAATTTGATCTGGCTTCTTCCCTTAATTTCGAGAGCTCATTGCTCCACTCCCTACTCTCAAGATTTTCAGTGAGAGTGATTTGGCTGATCAGAATTCTTCCTAACCTATTATTCACTACATTTTTGAACTTTTTCCAATTAGTTCTTAATGGGTTTCGATACGGTAAGAGTGTATCCATCCTCAGATCAAGCTCTTGAAGGATCAAGCTATGATCCGAGAAAGAATTTTTGTTGAAGACCCTCCATTTTTCTACCCTTACTGAACTGTTTCCGGACAATAAAGGAACATCCTGCCTATCCCCTAAAGTACTCCGTACTAGGAAAGGTGAAGGTGGAGGTATTATCTCTGTTACATACCGTCAGTTTAGTATTAATAATAAAATCGGAAAAGACTCACCTCGATCGTTCGTCTCCGAGCTGCCCCATAGAGAGTGCCTCGCATTGGCATCGCATCCAAGTAGCAGGTTTTTGGTTTAAGCTTGAAGCACAAGCCGACGAGCCTCCTCGGGTGGGGCTGGCCGATCATGTGCCGCCATGTAGATTGAAGCAAGTATTATACCGACACCGGGGGGGGGGGGTTAAGTGTGTTTTGGTTCTATTATAGAGGTAGGGCACACAGAGGCGACTGGCAGGAACTGCCTAAAGCCTAAAGACCGACCATTGTGGTAATATTCCACTCCTGCACGAGGTGCCCCTGCTTTCGACCGAAAATGGCGGATCTAGAGAGGCAAACTCGAAAAAACCCGTAATCACAGGTGTTATTCGTACCGTGCCTAAGTGATGAATGGCACTACGTCAGTGTGTCTTTTAACGGTGACCTCCAGATACCGGGCGCCCTCTGGTTGTAATTAGCCTTACCGCAACACCGGGGCACTGTTGCGGCTTGACCTCCATTCCCCTTTACTCGTGGGATTCACTTATGTCTGAAACAAACGATGAAAATAAAAACAAAGAAAAGGCAACAATGCCTTCTACAAACCAGGTCAGCAGTGACCTTTCGGCAGCCACTGTCGAACAACAACAATTGCCGCAGGCAACAAAAGGCAGCGAATGCCCGACCTCTGCCATAGCGCAATTAGAGATGGAAGTGGACGAAATGGACCTAGGGCCCATCGGGAAAACTTCCGCTCTATCACCAGAGGAAGAGGAGAAACTCTTAACTTCTCCCTCAAAAACCACAGGTTCGGCTAAGAATGGAGCGGAAATGGGAGTGAATCTGCGGCTCAGCGGTGCCGCCAGAAAGCGACTCAGGTACCACCTGGGTAAAGGTCACTCCATTGAAGAAGCGCGACAACTAGCACAGCAGCCAATGAACCTAAAGCGTCAGCGCTCCAGCAGCACCACCCCTAAGCAAAGATCTCCCAAAAGAGCTAACTTAGTGGAAAGGACAACTGACCCATCAGAAGCCGAAAGGGCAAAGGCAGCAGTGCCTAACCTGGAGGTGAAAGAAGGGACGGCTAAAATGTCCTACAAGGATGCTGCATGTAGCACCAAGCTGGGTATCATACCACCTGATTATCCGGCAACGATATGGCCTACGGATAAACTAAAGGCCATTCAACACGTTATCCTGGACAGCATAAGGAAAAAGCAGACTGGTGGTGCCAAGCCAATCTTTAACAGCTGCACCTTCCGCGCAGGATACATAGTTGTCTCATGTGGCAACGATGAAACAACCGACTGGTTAAAGGCAGCAATGCCTAAACTTGAACCATGGAAAGATGCGCAAATCAGGATCGTTTCAGAAAAGGACATACCAAGGCCTTTGATCTTCACATGCCTCTTTCCAGAACTGGACAGCACATCCACAGAGGACATCCTCAGCCTCCTGGATGGGCAAAACTCTGGCCTGAACGTTCAGGAATGGCGGGTACTACGTAGAGTACAAAAGGGTAAGGTGACGGAGCTAACCATCGCAATCGACCCCATCTCCGCCATTGTGATAAAAAAAAAATAACTCCTGGTTGAACTATGGGTTTAGCACAGTTCAACTTAGAACTAAGGCCAAAACCCCGGAGAAGGATGCTGAATCAGAAGCGCCCAAGCCTCCCGCATTGCAGCGGACCGAGGAACAACCCTGCACTTCGGCATCGGCGATCGCAGCAACCGCAGTGAGCGTAACGCAAACTGATGAGCAGCCATGTTGCTCTAAAGATGCGCCACACGCCACCAAGCCTGCACCAATGTCAAGTGCTCAAAGGGTAGAGGAAGGCATAAGAATGCGACCCCCGCTTCGTGCCGACAAGAAAAATAATGGTCCAAAGAGGACCAAAAAAGGCGAACGTCACTCTACTGAGGAAGCGGCCTTGCTGGGTAGCAACAGAGGCAAGAAAAAGGCAGCCAGTGCCAAAAAACAGAGGCGATAATGCCACACGCTACCCTAAGCAACAATAGAAGGCAACTCGGATGCCTTCAATTAAACCTCCACCATGCAAAGGCTGCCTCGGCTGAACTAGCAAGGAGGTTTAACAAACAAAACTTGGATATAGCTCTAATCCAAGAACCGTGGGTACGTGACAGAGTCATTGAGGGACTCCAAGATGTTAATGGTAAGTTAATCTATGCCAACAATGATCGCCCTAGAGCGGCAATCTTAATTAGCAATAACTTAACCTTCATTCCCATTTCGCAGTTCACTACCACCGATCTCGTTGCGATCTGGACCAAGGTGCCAACAGACAAAGGCGAGCACGAGGTAATCATTGCCTCTGTCTACCTTCCAGGAGATGAGGAAACTGCTCCAACAAGGGAACTTGTAGCCCTAGTCAACAACTGCAAGGAGAACCACCTACGCTGGATAATAGGATGTGATGCGAATGCCCATCATACGATATGGGGCAGCACAAACATCAATGCGAGAGGTGAGTGCCTTCTTGAATTCTTACTTAGATATAATGTATCAATAGTAAACCGAGGCAATGAACCAACATTTAGGAATGCAATAAGGGAGGAAGTACTTGATCTTACCCTATGCAGTCCAAATGTACTATCAGAAGTCTCAAATTGGCATGTGTCCGGGGAAGCATCAATGTCGGACCACAGTCTTATCAGGTTTGACTTAGGTGCTACCTTACCGCACATAACAATTTACAGAAATCCAAAGAATATAAATTGGAATGTCTTTCACTTTAACTTAGAACAAAGTGCTAACTACTCTAAGCATCACCTGGTGCTTAAATCAGAGCTTGAGATGGAGGCAAATGAACTCCACTCAAACATTACGTCTGCATTTCATGAGAGCTGTCAGGAAAAAGTGAAAAAACCACGAAGGGATGTCCCCTGGTGGAATAGTACGCTTTCAAGACTACGCCATGAAACCAGAGTATTATGGAATAGAGCTAAACAAACAGGGGACTGGGTCTCCTACTCAAGAGCTCTAACCAACTTTAACAAAGAATTGAGGAAATCTAAGAGAGCTTCCTGGAGGGATCACTGTGATAAGATTTCAAATCTTCCTAATGCTATCCGCCTCCAGAAAGCCTTATCAAAGGATCACTCAAACGGCATATGTACCCTGAAAAAGCCAGATGGTAGCTACACTAAAAACCCAGAAGAAACTAGCCAACTTCTACTGGACACCCATTTCCCAGGATGCCATGCTTTACATGAGTCCACAATGTTGGTAGAACCTACCATTGATGCTGACAGAGAGGACCTAAAGCTGGCAAATAAGCTATTCCATGAAAATCGGGTACAATGGGCTATATCTACATTTAGCCCATACAAATCTCCTGGACCTGATGGGATATTCCCTTGCCTTCTGCAAAAGGGAAGCCAATACATTGTCCCTACTTTGTCCAGACTATATAACGCAAGCCTATTGCTAGGTTATATCCCTACGAAATGGGCTGAGGTAAAGGTCGTATTCATTCCAAAGGTAGGGAAAAAACCCGAACAATTGCCTAAGTCATACAGACCGATTAGCCTCAGCTCATTTTTCCTAAAAACAATGGAAAAAATATTGGATCAGCACATACGGGAGAATAACTTGGTTAATTTCCCACTGCACCAACTTCAATTTGCCTACCAACAAGGTAAATCTACTGAGACTGCAATACACAGTCTGGTAACCATTATTGAAAAAGCTATTGAGTCAAAACAAATCGCACTTTGCGCTTTTATTGACATAACAGGAGCTTTCGATAATACGTCCTATGAGGCAATCAACAATGCCCTATCTCAAAAGGACGTACCTAAACCCATCAGACGATGGACTATATCGATGCTGAAATCCAGAACGATCAGTACAGAATTAGGAGGAAGAATAAAGTCTATCAAGGCCACAAGAGGTTGCCCGCAAGGGGGAGTACTCTCTCCTCTTCTGTGGACACTAGTAATAGATGAACTTCTCCACAAACTGAACAACCTAGGATTCCACACCCAGGGCTATGCTGATGACCTGGTAGTATATATAGTGGGCTGGCATGAAGAGACCATCTCTAACCGCATGCAACAAGCCCTCAACATAATAAACAAATGGTGCACTGACAAAGGGCTCTCTATCAACCCATCTGAAACTGCGCTAGTGCCGTTCACCAGGAAAAGGAATATCAACATCAAATGTCCTGTCCTGAATGAATCGACTCTACAACTCTCCACAGAGGCGAACTACCTTGGTATCAACCTTGACAAAGCGCTTACCTGGAACTCGCATCTTGAGAAAGTTACTGTAAAAGCCACAAGGGCATTCTATGCCTGCACAAGGCTTTTTGGTAAAACATGGGGGCTCAGCCCCAGAATGACCTACTGGACATTCACTACAGTTTTTAAGCCTATAGTCACTTATGCTGCCTTAGCATGGTGGCCCAAAGTTAAGCAACGAAAGGCGGCAAGCGATCTTAACAAATTGTACCGCCTCATCTGCATTGGTATAACAGGAGCAATGAAAACATGCCCAACTGACGCTTTGGGCGTGCTCCTAGGTATACCACCGCTTCCCATCTTAATTGAAAAAGAAGCAAGATTGAGTGCCTTAAGACTAAAAGGCAACGCCGATCTTAAAAGTGGAGATATGAGAGGACATCTAAAGATCTTAGAAGACTTTCGACACACTCCTATACTACACAGGGTGGATACAATATCTCCCAAACCCATTCTCTACAGAAACTTCCGAATTATTATTAATGAACGAACAACTTGGAGAACTAATTCTATCAATTTCAAGCCTGGATCTCAATTATGGTTCACTGATGGGTCCAAGCTGGAAGATGGTAGAGCAGGGGCAGGAATCAATGGGCCTAAATTTAAAAAATCGATTCCGATGGGACTCTACCCAACAATATTCCAGGCAGAAATACATGCCATTGAAATATGTGTGAGAGAATGCCTTCGCAGGAAAATGAGAGGTACTCACATCTACATACTCTCTGATAGTCAAGCGGCTCTAAAAGCCCTTCTATCAACAACTATCACCTCTAAATTGGTAAATGATTGCCTAAACCTTCTCAACATGTTAGGAAACCTCAACACAGTAAATCTAGTCTGGATTCCGGGACATGAAGGGCATGAGGGGAATGAAATGGCTGATGACCTCGCAAAACAAGGAGCAAATATGCAACTTACTGGTCCTGAGCCTTTCTGTGGACTCACGAAAAGCCACATTAATGAATTCCTCAGGAAATGGGAAGAAAGGAAATTTGCTGCACACTGGCTAAATTGTGCCGGTCAGCGTCAAGCCAGACAATTTCTTAGTCCCAACAAAGGAATATCAGACAAGCTACTTTCACTAAACAGAGTAGATCTGCGTCTTCTAACAGGATACCTCACAGGTCACTGCAGCCTGAGGTATCATTTAAATAACATTGGTCTATCAGAGACCAATGTCTGCCGCTTTTGCGAAATGGATATAGAAAGCTCAGAACATGTGCTTTGTGAATGTCCTGCGCTGGGCAGACAAAGACTTCACCACCTTGGTGGTATCGTAGTATCTCCATGTAATCTTTGGAACAACAAACCCACAATAGTGCTAAAATTTATAAAAAGCCTTAAACTCTAGGGTTACAAAATAGGTCTTGCACAATAGATCAACTCTGGTCGCAGTGCGTAATGGCCTTCTAATAATAATAATACCGACACCGTCAGCGGCTTCCACTTCAACAGCCGTCACATCCTGTGATGGTAGATTGTTTTAGTGATCGATATCTCGTAAAGTATCGATCAAACAATTTGAAGTTTATGCTCGTTGCCATGGTGACATTTCACACTAAACAAATTCTTTTGCAATTTTTTGTTGATTCCATTCAGTTCTGAATTGCAGGGTGTTACTCGTAACAATGGAAGTCAACATAGAGGAAATTCGGAAAATTGTACAGTTTTTCTTTGAAACAATGTTTCTTTGAAGTCCAGGCCGCAGAAATCGTGAATGATGTTTATGGTGCCGATATGAGGGATAGTTTCGATTTTGGCGATTCCGTTCAGACACTTTTGGTGTTAAAGAAACACCTCGCAGAGGCAAGCCCGTCGTTGAAAATGTCGATAAAATCACAGAAAAAATCGAAGTTGATGGACAGCCCAGGAGCTAAAGATCGACGATAAAGCACTTTTAAACCATTTGGACTAAATTTTTACGCAAAAATAATGGATTTCTTTTTCACCAAACCAGTATCCAAATATTCAAAAATTGTTTACTTTTCGCCCGGAAATGAAGATAATATATTTTGTAGTGTCCATTGCGTAGACTTTATTTCATATTACGAAAATGCAACAATTTTATAGGTTTTTATAAAAGAGTAAGAAGAACGAAGTTGAACAGAAAACAACAATTTTTTTGTAAACGAATTTAATTAAGCTTCTACAAGGTGGCGCAAAAGTAATCACAATTTTTTTAATCTAGAAAAAAAATTATTCAGAAACACAATTGGATGTTCAATTTTGAGCCACCTTGTATTTTTACATATATATTATTGGATCCTTTAACTACTAGTTGGAGTATAGGGCGTAGATAACTCCTCTTCGCTATCGAACAATGTTTTATGGAAGGGCTCTAAGTTCATTCCGAGTCTTATTCAAAGGCCTCCGTTGAATTGCGTTAGGAGGTTCGCGGTCTGCCTATATTTAGTCATGACTGTTGGAAAGGGCTCCATTGCAGCCCCTGTTTGGCGATGTTGTCGTCACTCTTCCTCACTGTGTGGCCGATCGATTGCCATTCTCTTCTGCGGATTTCAGTCGTCGCCACATCGGACTTATTAGCTTTCCTTTGTAATTCGGTGGTGATATAGTTCGAGGCCAGAAAATTCGCATTATGCAGCGCAAGCAGCGATTAATGAACGTTTGGAGACGCCTTGAAATCATTGCGGTGATCTTCCACGTCGTATGGCAGGACAGACCACCTTTTATACTAATCATAGAAGCATTTCTTTAAACTGCCTTCAGTAAAGTTAAGAAACATAAAAACTTTGGTTTAAATATAATAATTTGGCCATCCTCCGTACACTTCTTTCCTCATTGCCAGCCACCTCACAGCTGTTACAAAAAAATTTACACAACGTTCAAATAAATGCCTTCACCTCAAATTCGACTCACACAATTCGTGAACTTTTTTCAAATTTCATCAAATCAAATGACCGGAAGTAGCCGTCCAGGACATGCACCACAATTTGCCATCCGGTTGGGCTATTTCAAGTTGGGCATTTGATTTTTGTATGCAATGCACATATGTCACCAGGGCTATTGAGAGAGGAGTTTAGGGAAAAAAGCAAAAATTTCTTAGCTTATTCATACGTTTGCAATAATTTGACTATTGTTGTTGGTTTTTTTTCATAAACTCGCTTTATAATAATTCCCAAGCCACAGCTTTTGAATTGTACGATTTCAGTCCTTTTATTTCGTTTGGGAAAACGTCAACGTGAACGGTTGAACGGATGAATGGACATAACAAAGGTGAAGGCATAAAATACTGTATAAATTGAGTATTTGACCGCTTTGGTTGATTACTTTGACTATCAAATGGCGTTTTGCTAAATTGAACTCAATAACGAAAGCTATTTGTACCGACATACATACGTACATTTATACAAATAAACATATACGAGAATACAAAATTATACACTGATTTAATATTAGAAAGTTGGTGTCAAGTATTATGGTCCCATTTGTAAAGAGTGAAATTCCAAACTTTTCTAACAGATATCTTGCACGGCTGTCAAACCATGTAAATACGAATGCTATATGCTTATTAGACTCAAGTAATGAAACAATACGACTGAAGCGTAATCATATCTTAGACTTGCCATTTCTCTAATTTTCCTGAATTAAATTATTTAATCAACACTAAATAAAAAACAAAATACATAAGTTCCTATATGAAGATAAGCAACTCATTAGTACAATTGAAATTTAATACATTTAAGATCAAATATTAGAACAAATATCGTAATTTTATAAGTAGTTTTGCATTTGTGCAAATACTACCGCTGCTATTAGATAATAAGACCTAATTTGCTGAATATCATTATTTTAAGATAGATTGCAAATAAAATACTTACAAAAAAAAAAAAAAAAAGTATTATGAAGCGATGGTGCAGTGAAAAAGGTGTTTCTAATATGTTACACATACCTATGTTATATATAAACGCACAGAAATCCAAAACTCAATTTTCATTCTTCTATCGCTCTGCTTTATCCTCTTGCTTGGTGCTCTAACCGTTGAATCAATTTTGGCCGAGGTGACCAAGGCGCACTGAATTTATTTTCTTTGTCGTCCCAATAGGCGTCAATTAGAAAGACAAAGCGAAGGCAAGTCATTCCAACAGAGGGCATGCCTTTTACTCCTTGTCGTATATAATTTATACCTAAATCCTAAAGCAAGTCGACACCCATCACCTCTTTGTCGACTATAAAGCTGCGTTCGATAGCCCGATAAGGGATTGCCTGTACGCCACCATGTCTGAGTTCGGTATGCCTGCGAAGCTCATACGGCTTTGCAGAATGACGTTGAGCAACACAACCAGATCCGACAAGGTAGGAAATAACCTCTCCGAGCCATTCAGTACCGTTCAAGGTTTCAGACAAGGCGATCTACTGTCATGCAATCTCTTCAAATTCGTGATGGAAGGGGTGCTCCGAAAAGCAGGTGTTCATCGTAATGGCACTATTTTCTACAAATGTGTCCAGCTCCTTGCATACGCCGATGACATTGACATTATCGGCCGCTGTAAGCGAGATGTCACCGCTGCGTTTTCTACTATCGAAATCGGAATCATCACGAGTGGGTCTGGCGGTGAACGAGGGTAAAACGAAGTATATGCTGTCTATAACGCGGAACACACGGCGTGTAAGAGCGCACGTCATTGCGGACAACTATACGCTCGAAGTTGTGCCAGAATTTATTTATCTTGGCACCGCCGTTAACAGCAACAACGATATCGGCCTGGAGATCAAACGGAGAATCACACTTGCTAATAGGTGTTACTATGGGCTAAGTAAGCAATTGAGTAGTCGAGCTCTCTCTCGCACGACCAAACTGACACTCTCCAAGACGCTCATCATACCCGTGTTGCTTTATGGCGCAGAGGCATGGGTAGTGTCGCAAAGCGATGCAGCCGCTCTTGGGGTGTTCGAGAGAAAAGTTCTTCGTAAGATCTTCGGTCCTGTGCGCGTTGGCGAAGACTACCGTTCAAGAATGAACCACGAGCTGTATGAGCTCTACGCCGACATTGACGTAGTTCAACGCATCGCCATCCAACGCCTGCGTTGGCTAGGGCATGTCGTGCGTATGGATGAAGAAGCACCAGCAAAAAAGGTGTTCGAAGGCGAAGTCCAAGGGAGCCGACGCAGAGGAAGACCATTGCTCCGGTGGAAAGACCAGGTGGAGGAAACCCTATGCTCGCTTGGTGTACAGAATTGGCGCCTGGAGAAAGCTAGTGAGGTCGGCCGTAACTCGGGAACGGGTTGTTATGGCCACCTAAGTAAGTGAAGAGTAGAGGCCCTTTGCTCCCAAAAGGAGAAGAAGAAGAAAAATCGCTGAATTAAATATATTCCATCGTAAAGCTTATTCAACTGGGCAGAATAATCAGTTCAATATATGCAAGTTTTTTATGTCACATAAAAGTTCTCAGTCTCGTTGCCTACTGGAAATGATTGGACTACAAACAAATGCGGTACATGCAAAAGATTATTCTGCAGTGATCGACCTGAAAAATGCCCGTTCAAAACTTCGCGTGTAGACGAAGTTGAACAACATAGTATTAAAATTTCAGCCAATTCGGTTGAATATTTTTTTTTTTTTTTGACAACACCAGGCCGAAAAAAGTCGTTTCGAGATAGATGAGTTTAAAGTTTGACGTACAGGAGCGCGCGGAGAGCTCTCTACCTACAAAGTCAAGCCTTACAAGATCCCAAAGGCGCATGATTTCACACCAAAGCAGCAACAAGTCAGACTTGAAAGAGCGAAGGAGTTGCTTCGCTTGGCCGAAAGCGGTCAATTTCCCAACATTGTGTTTTCTAAAGAGAAAATTTTTCAAATTGAGCAATTTATTATTTGACCGACCTTTCATACGAGAATTTGAGTCATCGGTTGGCCACCAGGAGGCAGCACCCGCCACAGGTAATGGTTTGGGCCGTTGTAATCGTAGATGGGCGCTCTCCAATCGATTTCATCATTCTCGTCAAGGTAAATGCGGAATATTATTGGGAAAGTATTCTTGCTGGTTGCTTTGAAGCCATCTCACAAAGCTCAAGTGAACCAAGAATGGCTTAAAAACAACGTTCTAAACTGCATAACGTCCACCCAATGGCTTTCAAATTCACCAGTCGCGAATCCGATGGATCATTCTCCGAACTAAAAGATTCACCACTCTCGAGGCACTGAAAAGAGTCATTGCCCGCGATTAGGCCAAAATATGATACCTGCAAGTCACATTCGGGCATTTGGCGATTCGTTTCTGGGCCCTCTCTAGGTCATAGTCAAGGCAAAAGGTGGTCACATCGAGCGAAAGTAAATTGATTTTTAATTTTGTATTATATTATTTTCACATATTGTTTACTTTGAATTGAATAAAAGTAATTTTCCAAACTAAATGTATGGCCTTTTTAAATATTTACACTTCGAGTACACAATGGGCGGGTTCCACGAATTATTAACCTTGAAGTACGCTTCGATTGCGGAGCCGCTCACTGCGACATCGTGACTAAATAACCAGCACGAATAACGAAGCTAACGGGGTTCCCTCTTCATACGCTCAGCGGTTAAAAGAGAAACTTGAAATTTAAAACCTAATTCTTCTGAAACCTAAGTGCTCACTTCCCGCAAGATCCATGAAATCAAAATGTTGAGGAAAACGTCTTCAAAATTTAAAATTTTTCAGTCATCTGCTCCTCCTTAATGAGATACTCTTTTTTTTTTTGTGCAACACTCAGAAGTCCATTGTACTACATTCGGATTCCCTTTTAATTTTCTTTAAATCTACTCGATCTCCGAAGAAATCTGAGTAGATCTTGTGGTGCCAAGGAGCCAAGATGGTCGCTTCTTAACACATCAGTGCCAAAGACCTCAAACCTGATTCAAGCGAAGGCGGGGCAGACACACAGGCAGTGGTCCTCCTTTTCACAAGCTGGGCAGAGTACACTGAGATGCCCACCCTTTCCATGTGCTTCGCGCACAGAAAGTGGCCTGTCATCAGTGCAACAAGCCGTCTGCACTCCCTTCTGCTTAAGGGCAGGATGGTTTGCGTCAGTCGATCGGACATGACAGGTAATATCAGTTTAGTCCATCTGCAGCGTCTCTCAGTCTGCCAAGCTCGCTTGTGGGTTGTAGTAACCCATTTGCTAACCGTGGGTTTGATGGCCGTAGAAGGGAGTGACAAAACGGGCTCTGAGCCAAAGAAGTTGGCCTCAGAGCCCATCTTAGCTAAGAAGTCAGAGGTCTCGTTACCCACGATACCCACGTGTCCCGGGACCCATGTTAGCATCAGGCTATTATGTGTACCGACATAGTCCAGCCTGGATTTACAGGACGTGACTACCCCTGATGTGGTTGCGGGGCTGTCTAAGGACATGAGCGCAGCTTGGCTGTCGCTGCAGACACATATAGATCTGCCTCTCCATTGGTTTTCCATAACAAAGTTCATCGCTTCTTGAACTGCATTACTTACTTACTACATACATGAGGTGCTCTAATTGATATCGCAGTGAACTTTTCACACAGTGAAAGAGAGCTTGTGGCCATTTCTGCATACTTTCGTATCTGAACAAAAATTTATTTCGGGTTATGACACCAGTTTTTAGTTGAAAGAATATAAATCAATAGTTGTTATGAGGCATAATTACACAACTAAGAAACACGCAAATAAATGAAATGGCAAAAGGTTAAATGAAAAGTGTGCAGAAGTGAATAAACAAACCAAGCAAAAGCGTAAAAGTGCCAAAGCCAAATCAACAGTGACAAAAGGATAGGAGAGCCAACCAGACAGACACCCAGCCAGGCGGTCAAAAAGACGACGTGAATTGCGTATTCGAAAATAAATATCTATGGTTTTCTGTAGCATTCACTGTGTTTGGGTAAAATTATATTTATGTACTTTGAGTAAAAATGTGTGTTTTTTGTAAATGTCATGTAAATTGCAAAATGAGTTTGTGGAGTAAAGTAAACGGAAAATATGGAGTGGGCGCATTGTCGAAAGGCGAAACCTTTTTGTATTTTCGCAAATTAGCAATGCTAACTGACCAATGCATGAACCCTTACAAGGGGTTTATTGTTTGTTTTTCATGGATATTCGTACACAAAATACGAGCGAAAAAAGTAGAAAATAATGCTAATTAATTGGGGTTGATGAGGGCATTGTGTTGGCACGTACAGGTAATGAGTATGTAATTTCATACATACAGCTGTAATTAATGAAGGCGCAGTATCAGACTACTCACACAGTCATTACAATTCGCTTTCGCTGTGCAAAGTCTACAAGAGAATTAGTAAACAATTTTACTTTTCATTAATATTTTTCAATATTTGTAGTATTATTTCAATATATTTTTAATATATTTGCAATATTTTTGAATATTTGCAATGCTAATAAATTTTTTGTTTTTTCCTTGTTCACTCCTCTCGGGAGCATAGGGGCTCAACAAGACTCAGTCTTTCGTTGGTTTTGTTAATCTATTTTGATTTCTGACAGGGTAGGTGATTAGCCTGACGCTACTACTACTAAAATTTATAATACCAAAACTTTTCTGTCTTAGCACCGAGTTAGTTTATGCTTCTAGCCAACCTTCTATAAGGGAAGCATATACGGCCTGCGATAAAGGATAGCACATCAACAGTTTGACCAGTTTTGACTATTTTTTTGCTTTATTATAATATATTTTTTTACTTTTTTATAATACTCATTATTTTATATAAAATTATATATAAAATATAATTTTGGAAGATCGTAGACAATTCCCTTGATTTTTTAATAATTTTTTTCCTTGCCGGTGTAGCAGAATTCATCCATAAAATATACGACATTTGTTTTTGATGTGGGAAAATGCGAAAAATCGTCATGGAGAAAATTATAAAAAATCTATGAGATTTTTGAGCTACATTAAACTTGAACTTTATTGCACAACAAAAATTTAATTAGCTATACCAAAATCTTTCTAGAAACTCTAATTAAACACCGTGAATTTGAGATGAAATATTTGTGGAAATTTTTTTTAAGTTTTGCATAAAATTTTAAAAACGAATTTATATGGTCTTTGTTAAGCAATGAGCTGTACCTATGCAAAAAATAATGAACAGTAAAAAAAGAAAATTAAAAATCGTTAAAACTGGTCAAAATGCTGAGTTGCTATCGTTTTGTCGCTAGTTGTATACAGGGTCCAGCACTTGAAGTGTAACCAATTAAAAAGGCCACAAATTTAGTTTGGAAATTTACTTTTATTAAATTCAAAGTAATAAATGTGTCAAAAAATAATACAAAACTATGAATCAATTTCCTTTCCTCGATATGACCACGTTTTACGTTGACTGGGCGATGCTACGACTACTAAAATGCCGATCAACTTAGATTATTATTATTATTATTTATTAGCATAAAATAAAATATTACACTGACTTAAAAAAAAAAAAGAGCACACTAGCTGCTTGGGCCTTCGGTGCTTGGTAAGTATAAGGTTATGTTTAAGTTTTAAGGTATAAAGTAAATGACAATTTTAAAAGCTTTCAATTAGGCCAATTACCTTAATAAAGTTATATATTTTAATGACATTCTCTGTTGTGGTATTTTTCAAAAGTTCGGATGGGTTTTTGGAACCAAAGATAGGTACACGTTTAGTATTTAAATTTGCACAGATGTCTATTATGTGTATAAGGTTAAGTTGATCGTTACAGAAAGGACATGTGGGAGGAGACGTGGATAGAAGAAGGTGTTCATGGGTTAGCCTGGATGTCTCAATGGTCAGGAACCCATGCTGATATTAGTTTAGGGAAAAAGAGATGCATTATTTTTGCAAATGGTTTAAAACTGTTTTATGGTCGATCTTTAGCATCTAGGTGAGGCTATGACCACAACATGCCGATCAACTTTGATTATTTCTGTGATTTTATCGACATTTCCTTTGACATCAAAAATGACTGTACAGAATCGACGAAACGAAAATTGCACGTAATTAGCCGTCACAGTATCGGCACCATAAACACCATTCACAATTTTAGCGGCCTGGCTTGCATTTTTGCCTGTATCAAAGAAAAACTGTAAAATGTACCAAATTTTCTCTTTGTTGACTTCCACTGTTAACACCCTGTAACTGACAACTGAATGGAACCAACAAAAAACAGCAAACGAATTTGTTTGGTATGAAATGTCACCATGACAACGAGCATAAACTTTAAAATGTTCGATCGATACTTTACGAGATATCGATCACTTCAGCCATCTACCGAGAAAATAATGGATTTCTCTTTCCCAAACTGTACCTCCTCGAGTGAATTGGTTTTTTTTTCCAAACATAACTCTCCGTAATAGCGTTATTGCTTACACAGAATGTGCCCGAATCATAAAAAGTCGTCTAATGTTCTTAAATTTAGAGCCTCGAATGATTTCAATATTCGCTCAAATTACCAAGCCAAAGATTTTTCTTTGCTTAAGCCTGAATTCAAATTATTGTTAAATGAAGTGTGAGGTTATAGGACCTATCTCTAAGTCATCTGTACGGAACTTTGTTAATATAGATTTCTATTGTAGGCCGCCGTAGCCGAATGGGTTGGTGCGTGATTACCATTCGGAATTCACAGAGAGGTCGTTGGTTCGAATCTCGGTGAAAGCAAAATTAATAAAAACATTTTTCTAATAGCGGTCGCCCCTCGGCAGGCAATGGCAAACCTCTGAGTGTATTTGTGCCATGAAAAAGCTCCTCATAAAAATATCTGCCGTTCGGAGTCGGCTTGAAACTGTAGGTCCTTCCATTTGTGGAACAACATCAAGACGCACACCACAAATAGGAGGAGGAGCTCAGCCAAACACCTAACAGAAGTGTACGCGCCAATTATTTATTTTATTTTATTATTGTGTGAATAAATATAGTATTAAGCAAATATTAAGATTCGAATTTAGAATGTGGGAAAACTTCAGAAAAGTGTGGGTTGCTTCCAGATTCTGAAGGTCAATTTAATTTTGCTGACCTGCGTAATCATTTTTTTAAGTAAAGTCGCATACACCCATTACTTTAGTTATAGGTTTTTGTTTTCTAATATAATTTTAATTTATAATTTTTTTATGTAAACTGTACAACTTCTATATTGAAAGAGATATTAATTTACTAAAAGGTGGTTAAGTTTCAAGGGCCGGTGTTGATTTTGAATAAAATACAATTTTTGATCAAAATATTGTCATTTCTCTTTATTATGATAATATTGGTATGGCTCAATTACGTATGAATGAAAATATTGGCCAAATAGCCGCCGAGGCCTCGGCGGCAAACCTCCATCCGATAGTCCAAATTTTCGATGACGCTGAGGAATAATTGAGGTTCTAAGCCGTTAATGTACTGAATTGTCTCATCCTTTAGCTCTTGATTTGTTGCTGGCTTATTGACGTACACCTTTTATTTCAAAAAACCCCAAAGAAAGAAGTCCAACTGTGTCAAATCACATGATCTTGGCGGCCAATTGACATCGCCGCGACGTGAGATTATTCGGCCATCAAATCTTTCGCGCAAAAGAGCCATTGTTTCGTTAGCTGTGTGACAAGTGGCACCGTCCTGTTGAAACCACATATCGTCCACATTCATATCTTCCAATTCGGGCCATAAAAAGTTCGTTATCATCTCACGATAGCGAACACTATTCACAGTAATTGCCTGACCGGCCTCATTTTGCAAAAAAAATACGGTCCAATGATGCCGCCGGCCCATAAACCGCACCAAACAGTCACTCTTTGTGGGTGCATTGGTTTTTCGGCAATCACTCTTGGATTATCATTCGCCCAAATGCGGCGATTCTGCTTATTGAGGAGAAAATGTGCCTCATCACTGAAGATGATTTTCTTCGATATGCATTTTGATTTGAACGCCTGTTCTCATAATAAGCCTGAATAGCTTTAACGCGTTGCTCGATTATGTATCTTTCCATGGTTCAAATTGAGTTCGTCTGGATTTAAAAAATGTCAAATGAAATGCAGAAAGAACTTGACGTTTAGGTGTGGTTCATATTCAGTATCGGCCCTTGAAATTTAACCACCCTTTACCACTATGACATCATAACTATAACTACACTAAAAATACTCTCAGTAAATCAGTAGTTCCTTTTTGTATTGACTCATCGAACTGTTTCCACGTACCTCTTCTAATTTGTTGTCGTTTATAAATTTTATGACCATTACTTTTTAACACTTCACAAATGAACTTCTAACTGATTTCACTCCCGAATGAGTGAGCAAAGCATCTCACGCTGTGTCAATTCATATATTTGCACAACAACAATCAGTTGAAGCACATGTTGACGGTGCGAAAGCATACCTAGCTGCTTTAAGGGCAATCCTCCCGGCGGCAACACCGTTAACTGTGAACTTATTAAGTAAGAAAATCAAAACCATTAAAAAACTGAATGCACACAGTCACACACACACACAGGCGCTCGCACATACATACACGCTAGAAAAGAATTCGATTAAAATTACATTTTCATTGTGTTGCAACGCGCTCAGCAGGATTCCTATTAAAGTGGAATCCTTTCGATTTGCAATTGTAGCACTAAACAACAAAATAAATACAATTCATATAGAAATAAAAAAAAAAATTAAATAAGAATGCGCGTCAACTACACGGGAGGCCATCGAACCTTGGCCTGAGCTGACCTTTTTTGCATGTGAAGCCGTGAACGCCACACATCTACACACACATGCACATATATACAAATACATACAGACATATAGGCACGAATACAAAGGAGCCTTTTGGTATTCAGCTGCAAAAAGGAAGCCACATTGCGGGCTCGCGTTCTCTGGCCACAACCGAGGTCTACCCCACTATGTTGTGCGTGAATGGAACAAAAATTTGCGTGAATGTGCGAATGGTAAAAGGCACAATCTGGTTTCTAGTGAATATTATGCAAAGCTTCCATATTTTATATGATTAAAAGAACAGAGTCCAATCCCAGTTATATAGTGTATTTTTCAGAAGACGATTGCGGCAAGAGAAATACGACTAATAACCAGTGAAAGCATTTATTACAGTCCACTAATGTCAGTTTCAGTTTTGCTAGAGTTAAACTAAGCGCCAAGTATTGTCTATTGGAAAGTGTTTAGAGGCGGAAGAATGAGGAGAGTTGGATTCTATTAGATTAATTAGAGGTTTGCACTTCGACCTCATGGTATTTTGTGCCCTCTATTCATCACAGTACCTCATCCACACCCAGATCCCTTATTAAACTTAAAATAATGCTGGATTGAGCTGAGCGCCTTTGTCTTTCTTCTGGTTGCAAATGGTCGAGATGCCTCAATCTTCTCCACGTTATAGCGCTGCATTTAAGGAGAAGGTGCATTGGAGTCTCCTGGGATTGATCACAGAAACGACAAGAGTCAATAGACCAAATCCCAATCATGTGCAGATGACTAAGCTGTCTCCAAATGCGGAGCGTTGGGGAGTTCCAAATACATTTCAACCTTGGTTTTCAATGCACAGAGACAGACTTGTTAAAAACTGCAAGTATTTTGCTTTTGGAGCATCATTGAACGGCTGTCATGAAGCCTTGAGTAGCATGGTATGCTTATGTTATAACAGATCTCTCACTCTCTTTTCGAGGTGATGAAGTCTCTTTCGTTGTTAGTGAGTTTAACTCGGGAAGCAGCTATTTTCCAACGAGACAATACCCGTTCAATTACCGTAACGAGAAAGAAGATGGTGGCGCAAAATAGACAAATGCAAGTACCTGTAAGATTACTTTATTCCAATTATAGATCCATATATTTGAGATCCGGATCGGTTGAGATACTCAACTTGGAGACAATAGGCCATAGTAGAATTATAACTAGATATCCTTTTATCGAGCAGTGCGAATAGTCTCGAGCATAGCTCAACTGCTCAAATATTTCTTTGAAATTTCCGAGCTTTTGGACGATTTGAGCAGCTAATCAAAAAATGTTAATTTTATTTGTCCGCGTTATTTGTAGAACTTAGAAAAAAATGCTGGAAAAAAAGTCAATATAATCAAAGCAAGCGAAAAACTCGAAATACGAGTACTCGTATGTTATTCCATTTCCATCCATTATTTTCTCGGTAGATGGCTGTAGTGATCGATATCTCGTAAAGTATCGATCAGACCATTTAAAGTTTATGCTCGTTGACATGGTGACATTTCACACTAAAAAAATTATTTTGCTGTTTTTTGTTGGTTCCATTCAGTTGTCAGTTACAGGGTATTAACAGTGGAAGTCAACAAAGAGAAAATTTGGTACATTTTACAGTTTTTCTTTGAGTTTTTCTTTGGGGGGAAATGCGAAAATGCAGCCAGGCCGCTTAAATTGTGAATGGTTATTATCCTGCCGATACTGTAACAGCTAATTGAGTGCAATTTTGATTTAATCGATTCCATTCAGGCATTTTTGGTGTTAAAGAAGCTCCTCGCACAGGCAGACCCGTGCCTGTTGGAAACGTCGATAAAATCACAGAAATAATCGAAGTTGACCGGCATTTTAGTAGCCGTAGCCTCGTCCAGATGCTAAAGATCGACCATAAAAAAGTTTTAAACCATTTTCGCAAATATTTTATGCAAAAACAATAGATTTCTTTTTGCCTAAACTAATATTCCCCAGCATGGGTTCCAAACCATTGTGACATCTTGATGAATTGTACAGCGGATGAACTAGCGAAACTCTGCACAAATTGACTGAGTACACAGACAATGGCATAGGCATACCCTTACAGACATTTAAGCTACTTATCTTTGCGGAAATTATAAGAGCAGCAAATGAAAGATGACGTAATGAAACCACCTGTAGAATCGTCTGACAATTGTGGCCGATTCTCAAAGCTAAGCCCACAACATCCCTAATAAGTCAAAGTAAGCCTAGTCTTAGCACACTGATTTTCGTTATAATGAGGCACTGCCTAATAGGCAGAAACGTTCAGAGGCTAGGGAGATGCTGCCTAAACAAAGAAGAGGAAGAGATGAGCTCACACCATCTGTATCACTGCCTTGCTCTATCCATAACTAAAATGATAAATTGGGTAGACAATTTTTTAATCAGCTAGAAGGTCTCAGCTCAGTGGAAATCAGGTATTTTTTTGTCGAGACAACTAGCAAATATAGCACTCAGACAATATTAGATCCATTGTACTGCACTCGGGTTCCCTTTCTAATTTTCTTTAAATCTATCCGACCCTCGAAGAAATGTGAGTAGATTTTGTGTTTCCAAGGAGCCAAGGTGGTCGCTTCTTAACACATCAGTGCCAAATACCTCAAGCCTGATTCGAGCGAAGGCCGTGCAGACGCACAGAAAGTGGTCTGCCGTCTCATCCTCCTCTCCGCATGCCGGGCAGAGTGCACTGTCTTCCGCCCATAGGAAGTAGCCCGTAATTAGTCCTACCAGCTGCGTATAGTCCTTTCTGCTTAATGACAGAAGGATCTGATCTAATATGACTTTTGTCTATCTACAGCCTCTCTCAGCGTGCCAAGCTCATTTGTGGGTTGAAGTAAACCGTTTGCTAACCGTGGCTTTGATGGCTACAGAAGGGAGTGGCAGAGCGGTATCCGGCCCAAAGAAGTTGGCCTCAGAGCACATCCGAGGTCTCGTTACCCGCGATGCCCATGTGTACCGGGCCCCATGTTAGCATCAGGATATCACGTACCATCCAATGTTTTGGAACGGTTCACATTGCTTTTGTGGAGATCAAGACAAGTTCCCCACGCGGTATCACAAAGCGCTATAAGCCTGAGTGCGCCTCATAGTAGACAGCCGCTGCAACATAACCTAACCTACCTTTATGGCATTTGCATCATATATTTTATTGATTTTTTTTTTTGGATTTTAATAAAATGGCATACTTTCAAAAGTACATGCGCACATTGCCTAAATTTTATTTAAGGCAATAATACCTAATACATAACTATTGTAAATATTTATCGATAGCGACCTCCGAAACTCAACTAGGTCCAAATTGAAATACAGCTTTGATTCCATCATTCAAATACGATAATAAATCCGCTTATCCTACTCAACTTCAAGTCAATTTCAGCTGACAACATTGACACTAAATAGTAACGGGATACCGGAAAGTACTGACAAATGCACACGCACGCCCGTAAAGGAAACGGTGGGCACACAATACTATAGAGAACCTTACACAAAAACAAATATGCCATGCATGTGGGTACATGTGTATGTATGTCCGTACATGTGTATGTATGTATGTGTATATGTGTGTAGGTGCGCAAGCATGTAAGCATTGCTACACTTCTATCGAAGTGGATAAGTTTAATGAAAAATAAGGATAAATAAAATGAAATAAAAGTGTGGCACATTGAGCACCATATGCCACTGAAACGCACTGCTGGCACGGGGACTGGCATAGCAAGATTTACTACAACAACAATGCTTACTCGCATGCGTGGGTATTGTCCAGCTACTATGAAGACATCCTGTGGCCGCCTGTTTATAGTCGCATGCCCAGAAAGGATATCAAAATAAAAATTGAGATCATGCGCAATAAAAAAAATTTCAAAAAAAACAACAATAAGTAAAACGGAGCAAAATAAAAGAACTGGCTATGAGTGATTTCAACCGCTTTGTTTTATATCATTTTCGGTTTTCCGTCTGCACAGCAGCTGACTATGGACTTAAAAAAAAAATTGGGAAGAAAATTTAATGCAGATAAAGCAAGCGATAGAAAGTAAGAAATTGCAGCAAAGAAGATGATGCGTGTAGACTAATAAATTAGTATCAAGCGCCTACAATGTGGCAATAAATTTTGTGAAAATCCTTACGATAACAACAATTGGCCTCAATCAAAATAGAGTTGTTAGAAAAAGTGACAGCTTAAGCTACTTGAGCCCTACTTCAGTAGCGAAAGCAGCTGTTTAAGAAGCAGAACTCAGTTATTGACTGGAATATAGAAATTTTGTAAATTTAATAAATAGAGTAAAGAAAACTTTTCATCTCGGTTGGATAGTAACTTTTGAAATAGGTTTTTTGTATATTTTGGATGTTGATCGCGAAAAAAACATTAGAGTATACAATTATTGGTAAAAAATTATAGTCGAGCTTGAAAAAAACATTAAAATATACAATTATTGGCAAAAAATATAGTCCAAAACCTGAAAATTATACCGTTTGCCTTCGTGTTTTTACATAAACGATATATAAGTAGGATTTAGTGCCTTCTTCTAAGAAATAATGATGAGGGTTCATTTAAAAATTTTGCAAGAAAGCTAAATTCCCATATTCCCGTACTATTGTGTGGCGCAGAAGCTTGGACAATGACAATATCCGATCAGGCGTCCCTAGGCGGGTTTGAGAAGAAAGATTCGGCGGAAGATTTTGGACCTTTGCACGTTGACGACGGCGAGTATCGTAGGCGATGAAGCAATGAATTGTTTGAGCTTCAACTCTGAGAGGAAGGCCTCCTCGACGTTGGAAAGACCAGGTGGGGGATGACTTTTTTGCGCTTCAAATGGCGCTAGTCAGCATGAGAAGAAAACGACTAGCGCGCTTTGTTAAACTCGACTAAATTAAGTTACCCGATGGTCTTAAATTTTCATGAGGAAATTCCCAATATTAGGTATAGCTTTTACATCCCATTAACTAGGTAGAGAGCGGTTCGCGCGCTCCTGTACCTCAAACTTTAAACTCTTCATTTCATTTATTGCCCAAAATCATTTTAACATAGGAGTTTACAAAGTTATGATAAAATTAGATTGTTTAGCATTATCCTAACATACATCTAGGAGTTTTATCTAGGAGTTTAAAACTTTTTTTTCTTTTGTTTATACAATAGGTTATCATTATTATTTGGAATGTCTTTGGCATAATTTTAAAACTTATTTATATTCTCCCAAAAAGGGCTTAAAAAGGAGATAACGTATATTAAACTTCTATAATTTATTTGGCTATAATTGATCAATGTTATAAACTAAATTTTCATCGTTGAAGTTGTAAGTATTGTATCGCCTATGATAATATATTGCTTTATTATTTTTATATAATATATTATTATTTTTTAGTATTTTTAATTATATTGGTGATAAATGTTTTTCTGTTAGACGTAATGATATTTCCCTTGCCTTTGACAGATATTTGTTTATCAGTTCATTTTCTATGAATGTCAGTTTATCAACAAATCTTACTGACTATTTCATTAAGAAAAGGTCTATGCGTGATATTTTACATTTTTTCTTATAAACTTTTATTAGAAACTCTTTTCCGAAAAGTACCACTTCTGTAAGGTTGGCGGTTAAGACCGCTACAAATTCTTAAAACATATCGTTCAAATCGTCTTAATTATTCTAATTATTTGTTTGTAAATATTTATTTTAATGCAGTTCGATAGTCCACCCTGCCTTCTTAATAAATTACAATAGCTAAAGAACATTTTTTTTGCTTTTGTCAAAATGAAATCTATATGTCTTACAAAGATGTATTTGCTATTCAAAATTATGCCCAAGTATTTAATTTGTTCTTTGTGTTTTATGTTGAATCCATTCATTTTAATTTGAGGCTCATATTTACGAGCATTTGGATATAAGTTTTTACGTATTCCTTTAACAATAGTTGTTTCGCTTTTATTGAAGTTTAGTTTTAGCTTCCATTTGTGAAAGTATGTTTTTAATTCATTTAGGTATGAGTTAACGGCTTCATTGGTTTTGGTTATGCGTTGGTGAGATCCCAATATAATTATATCATGTGCGTATATGAGCACTTTAATATCGCAATTATTAATTTCGGAACTTAATGGTGGGTTATGTGACATAAAAAATAAGGAAATTGAAAAATATCTAAAAAATTTAACTCCTACACATGACACAAATTATTCCTTGTGGAAATGTACAAAAAAACTCAAAAACCAGATAAAGCATCAACCCCCACTAAGAAAAGATGACAACACATGGGCTTTTACAAATGATGAAAAAGCAGCGACATTGGGAAATTATTTTGAAAATGTCCTATCGAACGATGAACATAAACAAATTGACACGATTAGTAGGGGAGACCGGGGATGGTTGACTAACTTTTGACTTAAGCTCGTATATCTCTGATGTTTAATTTAATATAACAGAAGCAACAATTGCTACCGATAAAAGAACTATTCAGGTACCTAAAATACTATAATATGACCTATATATTCACTATTATAATACTTATTTTGCTGATTTTATAAACCCCTGACGCTTAGTCAACCTACCCCATGTCCGGGGCACGTTGACTATATGCATGGGGTAGGTTGACTTAGGCAGTAATTAGTATAAATTAAGAGGATTCGTATAAAATAAAACACAAAAATTTACTAAATGATTGAAATTTTTTAATTAAAATAACAATTTTTAACAATTCCGGAATATCATATATTGTGATTGTTTTTCCGGGGTGACTGGCTAGCCAGTTGTCGCTGGCTTTATTGAAATATTTCTTGAGAGGGCCGTAAACGCTTCTGTCAAGTGGTTGTAGCTTAGGGCTACATTGAGGGGGAATGACAAAACAGTAACCCCATTGTCTTTGAAAAAATCAAGCACCTCTATAGATAAATGCGAGTCGTGGTTGTCCAAGAGAAGAAGAATAGGCTTTTCTTTACTAGATTTGACGTGTTTCGCAAAATGCTTTGCGTATTTTATGAAATTTTCTTCTTTCATCCAGCCAGATGGGTTAGCGTCACCCTCTGAACCTACAGGACCCGCAGTAAGAAAATGGTTCTTGAAGTGAACCCTTGGAAAAACAAAAAAAGGAGAGCTGATATAGCTACTGCAATCATTTCTAAAGTGCCTCTTTCAGCCGATGTCATTTTCCCCAAGTTTTTAATACCTCGGCGAGCTATGACTCTATTAGGCACGTGAACTGTAGTAAGTCCCGTCTCATCAACATTCCAGATATCACCAGGGGTAAGATTTAATCGTTCGTAAACTTTTTTCAAATTACCAAAAAAATCATTTACGTTTTTCTGGTTGAACGACGTCGCTCTAGACAGGCTCGTAGCTTGAGGGGATCTTATTGATAATGAGGGATGACGTTTTAAAAATTACCAAGCCAATCTTCGCCAGCCATTAATATTGTTTTCCAAGATTCAGGCATAGTTCTATTATTCGTTTTTGCGTATTCAAATGCAAACTTAAATAAATAAAATATCAGCAGTCAAATAAGCTGCCAATTTGTTTTCTTTGTCATCGCTAAATATCTGCCTATTTCTTATGTACCCGGCCGAGTCCAGGGTCAAATCAGCTCTCGTGAGGTTAGGATTACTTTCTAACTTTTTTTTTAGTTTAGTTACATAACGATGCAATGTTTTGTACGGGATTTGGTATTGCTTTGACGTGGCGTTTATGCTTTCACTATCGCAGATAATCGCGTGGCAAGCTCTTTCTATGATATCTTTTGGAGAATTACCCCTTTCAGATTTTCTTTTGTAAGTCCTCATTGTCTGTAAAAATACAACAGTAAATTAGAATATGACAGAAGACTATAGAGCAATTCCATGAGAGATGATCATGAAAGTAGGAGCGACTGGGGTTGGTTGACTAATTAGTCAACCTGCCCCGAACAAAATTTGCCAACCAGCCCCTGACGCCATTTTGCATTTTAATTGCTCATAATATGCAAACTCTGGCACTAACATAGGAGCAATACTGCGTTATATATAGTAAAACTATTAAATTTTTATTTGGCATAAAAACAAAATTGTTTCTAACAGATACATAGGCACAATAACAAAAACAGTACGAGGTAAAACAATTACTTATCGAGAACAAAAACACAACGTGTGATCTCACTCACGAACGCCTTGCGACTGCCGCGGCTCACTTCGCACAAGTTCGCGGGTCATTGGGAGGCATCGATATTCATGATTGGTTGATGAAAATCACGTGATGATGACGAATTATTGTTACTTAGTCTACCTGCCCCTATAGCCAACCATCCCCGGTCTCCCCTAATGTTAATACTGATACCATCACAAAAATAAGAAAAACAAGCACACAAGAAGTGATAGTATGCATCAAAACTCGAATTAAACATAATAAAGCACCCGGATATGATATGCTGACAGGCAAAGCTCTTACGGAACTACCAATTGAGGCTTACCTATTTCTTAGAAACGTATTTAATGCAATGTTTCGCTTAAAATACTTCCCAAAAGTATGGAAAGTCGCAGAAATCATTGCGCTACCAAAGCCGGGTAAAAACCCAACAGCTTTAACTTCATATCGACCTATAAGCCTACTTCCGACTATATCTAAAATTGCAGAAAAACTTTTACATGACAGAATTACTCCAATACTTGACACGAAAAACATCATTCCAAATCATCAATTCGGTTTTCGAAAAAAACACTCAACTATCCAACAAATACATCGAGTTACACAAAAAATAATTTCAGACATGGAAAATAAACGATACTGCGTTGCTGTATTTTTGGACGTCGCAAAAGCTTTTGACAAAGTTTGGCACAAAGGCCTCTTGCATAAAATTAGGACAATATTACCACTCGACTATTATTTAATTATCAAGAGCTACCTTACTGACCGATGCTTCTACATTAAATACAATGACAAATACTCACATATACATCCAATAACAGCAGGAGTTCCTCAAGGCAGCGTTCTAGGACCACTGTTATATGTCTTATTCACCTCTGACATACCACTACCAGACGAAACTAATTCTACTATAGCAACATTCGCAGACGACACAATTTTATTGTCATCTGACAAAAACCTCTCAACCGCAACAACAAAATTACAGATGTACACCAACAATGTAAAGAAGTGGTTTGACAAATGGAGTTTAAAAGTAAACGAGGACAAATCTGTACAAGTAATATTTACGACAAGAACAGAGATTGCTGCTATGCCGATTAAGCTCAACAATAAAAATATACAAATTGAAACATCTGCAAAATATCTTGGAATCCATCTGGACTCAAAACTAAATTGGAAAGATCATATCAAAAAGAAAATAAAACAAATAAAGGAAAAATTTCGACAATTGCATTGGCTAATAGGCAGAAATTCTAAGCTCAATATTTCCAACAAACGTTTAGTATACAAGGCGGTCATTAAACCAATCTGGACCTACGGACTTCAAGTGTGGGGAACTGCAAAAAGAACTCACATAAACAAAGTACAGCGACAACAATCAAAAATCTTACGTATAATAACTATGTCCGATAGGTACACAAAAAATGATGACATCCATACTACGTTCAATATACCATTAATCGACGACGAAATAAAAGCGATATCAACAAGGTATTTTAACGAAATAAACCAGCACAAAAATAGAAAAGTCAATACACTCTCACAACTTGAAAGAAGAACTTTACGGACGTCTGAAGAGAAACCGACCAATTGACCTATTAAATTAAATATTAATTCTCGTATACTAAAATAAATGTATATATAAAATGTAATTCTTTTCCTAAAAAGTAATAGCTGTATTCGTCTTGGCACTGGCCATGATGAAATATATTTAATAATTTTCCTAACTAATTGTCAAAAAATGTACTAGATGTCAATATGACAGATGTATGATTAATGTAGGAATTTAAAAAAAAAAAAAAAAACAAAAAAAAAAAAAAAATGGTGGGTCAGGGAAATCAGCTAAGAAGATGTTATTGAGAATTGGCCCCAACAAACAACCTTGTGGCACACCTGAGCTAACGTCTCTTGTCAAAGAATTAAATATACCTTCATTAACATAAAATGATCGCTCTTTTAAGTAATTATACAACATTATACATTATTATCCTGTACCTCAAACTTTAAACTCTTTTAATTCGAAACGACTTTTTTTGGCCTGGTGTTGTCAAAAAAAAAAAGATTCAACCCAATCGTCTGAAATTTTAATATGTTATTCGCAACATCAGTGGCTATCGCCCGTACTACAATCTTTTTATTATTTCAATTATTTCGTTTTTTTTTTTTTTTAACTAAAAAAACCCGATTTTTAGAGTGATAAATTCAAAACCGCGCCATTTTATCAATTTTTAATTATGTTTTATTTTAGTACGGGACATAGCTACAGTCATATGTACTGATTAATAATTTTTTTGGTTTTTGTGTTTCAGATAAATAGAAGAGACAAAATGGACAACACCGTCCAGGTCCAATTTTTCGGGATGGTCAACTTCAGCGCCATTTTTTTTTCAATTATTGAAATAAAAAAAAAATTATTTGTTTTTCCATTAAAAATGATAATTTATAATTATTTTTAATGAAAAAAATATGATATATTATTTTTATAAATTTTTTGTAATAAATATTTTTTTAAATTTTTGAATGTAAAAGAAGTTAAATAAAAAGCTTAAAAAATTTAAATATCGCTTATCATTTTTTTATTTTTAAAAAACAAATCCTGAAAATACACTAAATTTTCGAGCTCTAGACCACCGGGACCCCTTAAGTGGTTATCGCGTTTATCAAGAAGATGAAGAATACGCTGAAATTAATGGCGCTTTATTTTAAAATAACCGAGACTTATGATTTTGTAAATACTAAGGGTAGAAGCTTATTATCGTATATCAGTGTGTATACCATCCTTGGATTCGTTTTTTGCAATTTAAAAAATAGTTTTTTAAAACATAAAGATATACTCCTAGGCTTTCTATCACTTTTTCGAAAATTCCTCGTTCTAAAATCCTACCTGGCCAAACAAAAAATAAAATGTATACATTTTCATCAGACTTTAGTATCTACATATTTGATAGGTTTGCATATTTTACTTGCGTGACAATTTTTATATCGTGTTGTTTTTGCATATTTCCGAGTGCTTAATCATTTTCAATGATAAAATTTCGAGCACTGGTTGTATTATATAAAGAGAATATACAAGACTGACAGAAAAAAAATGGTCAAAAATCAACGAGAATTTTGAGCCACTTCAAACTTGCGCTTTATTGTATTAAAATTTCATTGGATATAAAACTGCGTACCCAATTTTATTTAATTCTGATTGAAGAGTTTGTAATTTGGATGAAAATTTGTCGAATTTGTATAAATCTTGTACAAAGTTTGTAATTTGGAGTAAAATGATTTTTGTTATAAAAAAATAATTGAAATTGAAAAATAAATAAATATCAGGTCAGTCCATAAGTTCGTGCGTATTTTACCCATAATTTCACTTTTGTACGATTTTTGCATACAAAAAATCATTCGCGGAATATAACGGAACTATTTATATTTTCCTTGATATATTTTGCATTCAACAAGTGGTTTTAATCACGGATAGACGAGGAGGATATCCCGCGCGCTGGTCGTCCTGAAGTCTTTAACTCCGACGCCTTGATCGAACTCGTGGAAGCTGAGCCAAATTTGGCAGTCGATATGATAGCCCAGAGGTTAAATTCATCGCATGGAACAGTTCACAGGCACCTGGTTCAGTTGGGAAAGGTTTCAAAGCTGGGAAAATGGGTTCCGCATAGACTTTCCGTCGCCAACCTTCAGCAGAGAGTGAATGTGTGTTCTCAGCTGCTGCAACGGCTTGAAAATGAATGTCTTTTGAACTGTATCGTTTCTGGTGATGAGAAATTGGTCCTTTCCAATAATCCTGTTCGCAAACACCAATGGTTAGCTAAAGATGAAACACCAGAACCGACCCCTAGAGATGGCCTTCGCCCCAAGAATATTCTTCTGCCTATTTGGTGGGATATGGCCGGTATTGTTTATTATGAACTTCTGGAACCAAACCAGACGATAACTGCTGATTATTATCGCCATCAGCTATCAAACCTGAATGAGGCACTTAACAAAAATCGACCGTCTTTAGTGAATAGACGCAAAGTTTTGTTTCACCACGACAACGCAAGACCTCATACCGCAAGGCAAACATTAGGCAAGCTGAACGAGCTCGGATGGGAGCTAATGCCGCATCCACCATACTCTCCGGACATTGCACCTTGTGATTATCACCTTTTCCGTAGACTTCAATCCCATATGAGTAACACGAACTACTCCTCAAAAGAAGCTATAAAAAGGGATACTGAAGCGTATTTTGACTCCAAGGACAAAAAATTTTTTCAGCAGGGAATTAAAAATTTTGGCTAAACATTGGGAAGGCATTGTAAATAATGAAGGAAAATATATTATTGATGAATAAATAATTTAAACATCTGTTTTATTGTATTTTAAAACCACCTTTAAACGCACGAACTTATGGACTGACCTGTAAATAATGAAAATTTGTCAATATGTGGTATTTTTAAAATTTTGCAACAATATATAAATAATTTCATTGAAAAAATTAACAAAATATTTTATAAGCGCATACTTCCGCGTGAAAAATGAGAAGTTAGATCTGAAAAGATTCTTATTCTTACATTTTTCAATATCCCTCTGACTTCTTTCAAGCCACGGACTATTCAATTGCCATTCCTATTCCGATTGCTGTAGTAAAGAAATTTTCGTATTGTTTTCGGATGCAGTTATCCAATTGCGATCGGCATCATTTTACTGCCTTGCGTTTTGCTTGAATGGGTCTATTAGCGATATTTGAAATTCAGCATTCATGTTTCTCTATAATTTGCCAACAAAAGAAGGAAGCCTGCAAACAATCAGTACCAGCCTCATTAGCAGCCAATAGCCTAAGGAGTAAATAAAATTAAATTCAAATTACAGCCAACAAAGCGGCTCAAATTTTGGGCATGGAAAACAAGGCGTACAAATACCAAATAAATCTGTGTGTATGTGTGTATGCATGCCTGTTTGTATATCCAATTACCCACTTTATTAATGAGTAGGTGTTGAAGATCATAAACAATAACAAACAAAACAAAAGTAGCAGCGCCATATTACATTGCTACTGCCACTCCTGTTTACTCGAATTGCATCCAATATCGTTTTCAAAATTTCTATTTTTTCCCCTACTAAATATGTAGTTATGTTGGTAAATGCATAATATTGTAAGCGAACACCTACGCCTCTTGTCAAAACACATGTAAACAGAGCAGCGAACGCCGGCTAAAACGCGCGCAGACAAAAAGTATGTAAGGCAATAGGCAGAAAAAAACTCAAATGAAAAATTTGCTGATCTACTTCAAGTGGCGATTCTTGGTAGGATCACAGTGCTTAGCCTTTAGCACGCCATTTGGCAGCAAACAAATTGCTCCAGAAATTACACAACCTCGCCGCTTCTCGGAAAAAATGCTAACTAGATTAAGAAGAGTAAAAAGATAAATAAAAAAGGAAACAAAAAAAAATACCAAAAAAAAAATTGTGGCATATGCTTGAGATCCGGCACCACTTTGACGTCTCAATTGCACTTTTTTCAATCTCGCGCACAGTGCGCAATCGCCCAACACTTTGGTCAACAACCGAAGTGTTTAGTGGAAGTGCATTAATTGATATCAATTACTTATGTGTGTGTATGTATTTATGTATGTATGTAACATTAGTTGTAGAATACCGAAAGTGCCTTGTCGCAATAATTTATGTTTGACAAATGTTTTCGCTGTTTATACTCTCCTGCACTCCTATTTTAATTACACATACCTACATACATTCATACATACATAACATACATTCATACCTACACACATGAGTACTAATTCCGTTTTTTTTTTGGTTGCTATGTGATAAATCAGCACAAAGTGTTTGAGCAAATTTGGATGCGACATTTCGGTCATGTTTCGAGTGGCTACTGGCGCCAAGAATTCTTTACTTTCCATGGAATTTCAGTGACAGCGTCCAATGCAGCTGAGTGACTACCATTTCGTGATTCGTGGATTTACATCATAACAACCATCTGCAATGCAGAGGCGGGATAATAATGCGGGTGCTCGCGAAAAAACTATAGCACTACAAAATTTGGACCAGTTTTGACTACTTTTCTTTTGTTTTTTTTAATTTTCATAATTTTTATATAAAAATATATTTCAGTAAAATATATTTCTCCGCAAAATAATTATTTCGTCATCAAACTTTATTTCGTCGCCTTTAAAATAGGCTCCATTCGAAGCGCACTTGTATGCCAACGATTAGTCCAGTCCTCAAAGCACCTTTCAAACGCGTCTGAAAAGATCTTCAGCTCTTTCAGCGATTTCTCCTTAATGGCCTCGATCGACTTAAAGCGGCGTGCGCGGAGTGGCAATTTAAGTTTTGGGAAAAGGAAAAAATTACAGGGGACTAAATCCGGCGAATACGGGGGTTGTTCGATGATATTTGTCGTGTTTTTGGTAAAAAAAGTGTTCACAATATGAGCCTTGTGGGACGGTGCGTTATCACAGTGCAAGATCCATTAGAGTTCTTTCCACAAATTGGGCCGTTTCCTGCGCACATTCTCCCTCAAATGTCGCATGACTTCCAAAAAATATTCTTTATTTACCCTGGAACCATTTGGAACGAATTCCGAGTGCACAACACCCAGATAATCAAAGAAAACGAGTGGCATGACATTTACTTTTGACCGAGTTTGACGTGGTTTTTTTGGGTTTCGGCTCATGTGGATAGCGCCATTCAGCCGCCTGGTTGCATGTCGACTGGTTTGCATGTCAAACTCATATACCCACGTCTCATCACCTGTTGTGCTGAATAAATATTGGGTCCGAATTCACCTGCTCAGGCATTTCGTCAGTCACCTTCTTCCGATAAATTTTTTGAGAGAAATTCAACTCTCTTGGAACGAGTAGAGCAGCCACGCGTTTCATGCCCAATTGATGGTGTAAAATGTTGCGGATTGATTTGTGAGACACGCTAAGGTCACGTGCTACCTCCCTCAAACTTAAATGATGGTTTTCCAGCACCATTTCCTTGACTATGTCGACGTTTTCATCCATTGAAGACGTTGGTGGGCGACCATAGTGTCCAAAAGTGTTATACCACTCGTAGACCCATGCTTTTGATAAAGCACACTCGTGTAACGCGCGGGTTTTAAATGAGCAATTCCCGATATTTTCTTGACCGAATGTACAATGAATATGAGGCTAATTAGGGATACTAGGAAACTACTTGTAACCCTGCCGTGGAAAAAATTTTCTTGTTATAACAGAAATTTCTTTTCTCAAGTTATTAGCACCCTTAATTTGCGGGCTTTTTTTAGGCCCTAGTTAAATTTATGATTGGAGGATAGTTCCATGTGTAGAAGTCCACGCAAGTGGGGAAAGTTACTGATCGCCATTCACTTGGGAGTATCTTTCGAGGTAGCTAGCAGAGTAGCGCTGCGCGTAGCTTTCGAACGCCCTTTCGGGAGTGAGCAAACGTGAGAAAGCGAAGCATCCCAGGATAGCTGGTTGTGCGCTGCATTTGAGACCTTCCACGTAAAAATACCCCTACAATGAAAACACGAACAAAGCCTCGGATGAGAACGTTTCTATGAGCGATGCTCCCACCACAACATAAAATTCGTGATTGGCGACTTCAGTGCCACAACGGACAGAGGCTGATCGACTTCGTCGGGGCTCAAAAGATGGTAGTTTGCAGCACCAGATTCCAGCATAAGAAAAAAAATCAAGCAGTGTAGCTGTCTCCTGATCGAAAAACACGAAACCAGATCGATCTTGTTGTGATAGATGGAAGACACGCTTCCAGTGTTTTAGATGTACGTACGATCCGAGGACCCAACATCGACTCGGATCATTACCTTGTTGCAGCCAAACTGCGCACACAGAAAAAAACGTACATCTACCTACGCAAAGAATGTTCGGGCGGCTTACAGAAGGTTTCAAAACCGGGGCGTTTTCCTGTAAAAACAAAGACGGCGATCTGGTGACTGACATACAGAGCATACTTAAATTATGGAGGGAACACTTCTCGAACCTGTTAAATAGTGATAGCTGCGCATGTCACAGAGAATGTAAAGATCTCGATACCCCAATTGTTGACGACGGAACTGTCGTTCTGCTACCCGACCATGACGAGGTGAGAATAGTGATAATGCGGCTAAAGGGCGACAAAGCCGCGGGCGCCGACGAACTGCCAGCTGAGCTATTGAAACATGGTGGCGAGGAGCTGGTAAGGTGCTCCTATGCAAAATATGGTCGGATGAAGGCATGCCTGCCGATTAGAATTTAAGTGTGCTCTGCCCAATCCATAAGAAGGGCGATCCTGCAATATGTGCCCATTACCGCGGGATTAGTCTTCTAAATATCGCCTATAAGGCTCTGGCGTGCGTATTGTGTGAAAGGCTGAAGCCCAACATCAATCAACTGATTGGACCTTATCAGTGTGGCTTTAGACCTGGACAGTCCACCATCGACCAGATATTCACAATACGCAAAGTCTTGGAAAACACCCATGAAAGTAGAATCGACACACACCATCTTTTCGTCGACTTCAAAGTTGCATTCGACAGTGGGAAAAGGAGTTGCATGTGTCTAACTGGCGCCGGTTAACACGAGAAAGAAACTACTCGCGCGCGCTTGGTTAAACTCAACCAAAATCGCGTGAGCGTTTAACGCCCCGATTAAGAAACATAAGCTGAATTTTTGTCGGTCGGGTTAGTGCATGACTACCATTCGGTAATGTACGGGTTTGAATCTCAGTGAATGAAATATCAAATAATAGAAAACGTTTTTTCTATTGGCGTTCGCCCCTTGGCAGGCAATGGCGAACCTCTTAGTGTTTTTCTGCTATGAAAAAGTTCCTCATAAAAAAATCATTTGCCTCCATTTGTGGAACAACATCAAGACTCACACCACAAATAAGAGGAGGAGCGCCCCATAAAAGGCATTTGAAGCTGTGCTTTATATGGAAGGAAATTCTCAACATTGTGTGCCAACAAAATTGTCAAAAATCAACGCGATTTTTGAACGATTTCAAACTTACATTTCACACTACTAAAATTGAATAGCCTATTGCATACCCAGAAGTTTTCTAGAGTTTACAAAAAACACTCCAAAAAAGTTTAAAAATACTTCTTTTGAATACTTTTTTCAGAATTCGCTATGCTTGGCTTGTGAACGATTTTCACAAAAATTTTGCTGTGAAAAACGAATCCCCATTATCGAAGCAAAATTATAGAGACCAAGGTAAGGGCGTGGTTGCACCACTCATCTTGTTCGTTTCTTTCGTTATATTACAAACGTCGTGCCAAAAATATCAATCAGTTACCTGAAATGTGTAAAAATAAACCTCAAATATAATTAACACATCAAAAAATAAAAAATTTCAGCCAAGTATTGTTGAGCGTGCAAATTAGATTTTCACGCCTGATAATTTAAATTTTTTATGATCTGTCGAAATTTCCCAGAAAAATTGTGCAATCGAGTGAGAAAGAATGTGACGATTTCACACTTTTAAACCAACAAAAAGGACACTTATACGTGCAATTTATGCCCATACACACACACATAAAAGTATACGAACATATAAAACTATTGCCAGCCAAAGGATCCAACACAATTGATTTGATATGGCAGTGGCATTGTGGCGTCGATCAGACCACAGTGAATTGGCCACAATGGCTCAGCCATTAGCAATTGTCAATGGCGAAATTTTGCAGCTGGTCCTTGGCTTGGCTTGCTGCTCTCGATCAATTAAGAATTTTACAATTTCAATTTTGCTCAATTGATTGTTATAATAAACGTGAAAATTTGATTATTCACGGCATTATTTTTGTCTCCGGTCCACTGGTGGTTATGTAAGTAGTATGCGAACATGATAATCGGCGAAAGGTAGGCGTATGTAGACGTACGCACTGGGGATGGTATGCACTGAAGCGATTTTTTGCTGCATGGCAATTGTGCGAAAATCTGTGCCTCAAGCATTAAATTTGTAATATAAAATACAGAATAGACAAATATCAGCGTGGATTTATGGGAGCGTATTAAGGGTCGTACATATACCGTTTCATTGGCGACTTTTTTCGTTGTCTAGAAAATTTAAAAAGTCAAAAATACTTCAGTGAGATAAATAAGGATAGCTTTTCTTTACTTTTATAGTGTAGATATTTATGAAATTTTATGTAGTAGATGAAGTGAAAAGTTCTGTGTTAGACGCCTTCTTTAGTGACTCATACTTATTCTGTATACATTGCATTCACTGCGTCATAGTATACAGCGATTTCAAGATGGCATTACGCTTCAAAAAAAGTTGTTTGATATTTTTTATTTGGTGAGGCTAATTCTGCGTTACGGTATTTTACTAAATTGGTAAAAAAGCGGAAATTTGGTACGTTCTGGACTACTACGAGTACAACATAGAACATGAAGAAGTCGACTCCTTTTGATATCATGGCAGTGTAATATCTGCTAACGGTGGTTCAAGTGAAGACATTGGTAATTGAAGTACTCTTGAAGCAGTGCTCTTCTGGAACTCAAGGTAACACGGGGCACAAAGCTAAAAATATTTAATTCCAACTTCAAATCCATCTTCTCTACGGTTGCGAAACTTAGAAGTCAGCATCCGTGGTTATGCAAGCCCTACAGATCTTTATAAACCAATACCACAGCGCAATTCTACCCATCTACTGGTCTGACACAATATTGTTGGCGGTTAACAGAAAAAAATGGAGGAAACTTGTTATGTCCCTATGCTTCACCGCAGAACAATATGTATTAATATGCGAGCCAAACCTCGATCCGGCATAGGAGTACGTATTGACGCTTGCAATTCTGAACTGAAACATAAATAAGTCTACCCATTTTTGAAGCGATTACTATCTGCTGTCTGGTGAGAAAAAGAGGTTATATGCGAGAACAACAGGCTAAAAAGATTACGGTAAAATCGCAGTGAGGAGACCCAAACGTTCACCAAGACTTAACTAGCAGCTGGAATTGAAAGGAAATTATCGCTCTACTTCGAATCTCTATTGTCAACAACTGACCGGTTTGAAGCTGGAGATCTACCGGACGTGGCCAGATTTGGTGAATACAAATAGTGTTGTGTTTCATTGTATGAGCAGTTATGACCATTTTAAGCATTAGTAACATTTTCTTGATGGTATTCAACGTGAAGCACAAATTAAACAGGACTCAGCTAAAATAGAAACGGCAGGAGCTTTGTTCTGATAACTTCCGAGTTTATTTATTCAAAATAGTCCCCTTTGCCCTCGATACTCTGTTTTGCGCGATCTAAAACTTAAGTTCAAGATGTCGGTACAAACCTTTTGGATAGCCTCTACGGACGCAAAACGTTCTCCTTTCATGGCCAAATGCAAATTTCCGAATAGGTAGAAGTTACAGGGAGCCATATCAGGCGAATACAGTGAGTGATTCAGGGTTAAAATGAGGTTTCTAGTCAAAAATCAGTCACAAGAGTGTATCGATGAGATGGTGCATTATCGTGCAATAAGCGCCTGCTTCCTCCTTCGTGGTATTCAGGGTGAATTCCATGAATGCGATGCAACAAACACTTCAAAACGCCAAGATAGAAAATTGCATTGACGGTTTGGCCCGTTGGCACGCACTCCTTGTGGACAATTCCTTTGTAGAAATAAATGAGCATCGACTTGATTTTTGACTTCTCCAAACATGATTTTTTGGGTGGTGGCTCGTCTGGGGCCTTCCATTCGGCACTTTGACGCTTAGTTTCAGATTCATGTTGGAAACACCACGTTTCATCGTCAGTTACAATGTTCTAACGGAAGTTCGCGTCTTTTCTCGCCTCTTTAAGGAGGTCTTTCGAATGTTGAATTCTGAGCAATTTTTGGTCTTCAGTTAACTTGCGCGGAATGAAACGTGCACAGACCTTTCGTAAGCCCAAATGATCAAATAAAATGCGATAAATCGATGTTTTGGAGATATTCAACTCCGATTCCATGAATGAATTTCAACGATGATTTCGGTTCATTTTTGACAAATTTATGAACAATTTCGATGGAGTTTTCGGTGATTACTGATTCTGGGCGGCCCGTATGTTCATAGTCATTTACGTCCTCACAACCAACTCTGAAACGTGTAATCCACTCATGAACTCTGGCACGAGATAGACAATCATCGCCATTAACTTTTTTCAGCAATTCAAATGTTTACCGATTTTAAAACAAAATTTGATATTAGCTCTTTGTGCGAAACTCATTTTTCTACGGATGACACAAACATACTGACACTTTAGACGCAGCTTTCACCAAGCTTTCACTGGAAGTTAGCCAGGGATGTAACTTCCAACGCTCTAACTCATTAAAAAGATAGCGGCATCAAAAACATTTTATTGACGCCAGTCTTGTTTATTTTGGACTCCACCTTGTAAAAATTGCTTTAAAAGAAGAGGTTCGAAAAGAACGTTCCGCGTAGTGTTAACATGAAAATCGCACGGGGCTGTATAATATGAATGTTGCTTTGCTGTTTTTTTTTTAGTTTTAGCTCGTCTTAGTAGTGTATCTTCGAGCGGTTTTGATTTGCGTTGCTGTTGGCACCATCGGTACAAGCTGCTATTCAGTTAACCTCATCCCACAAATATTCTGCACAATGCTATGACCCGATCGGAACGAAGCACTAATTTTGTCAGTTATCTCACTTAAATTTTTCGATGTTTCCCTAAGCCATATGGGAGGTAAAGCACTCCTTATTGCTTTTAATATCATTAATTGGTGTAATAGCCAGTGAAAGCTGTCAGATTAGGTTAAGTACAGTACTTATTGGATAGTTATACGCCATTTTTCCCGTTTTCGAAATTAAAATTACTACTTTGGGTCGAATAAGGCTACAAAATATAATTTTCTGAAGGAGTTAAGAGACATACCTAACTCAGGCTGCGAAATATCTGGTTAAAGTGTTAGGTTAAACCGATTGCTCTTAAAAAGAGCTCACTTAGTGACCTCGCAAAGATATTCCCAACTCCACCCGTTCCAACCTCTTGCCCATGGTGTTCAACCTTCTCGACAGACTGTGTCCAAATTCTTGAAACCTTCAACGAAGCTGTCTTTCAGAAATCTGAAACAGCTTCTCGAAGTCTGAGATATTCGCATAAGAAGTGGTGAATCGACTTGGTCTGTTCTTCAGCTCTATTGCTACTGAAAAATTTGTTAATTTACACCAGTTTGCAAAAGTAATGATGCTAAATCATTCATCGACCATCGCTAATTGGGAAATATGTGAAGTAAATAAGGTAAAAATACAATCGCATTGACGCATACATCTTCGAGAGGTTTTTATGCAGAGCTCTTATTGCGAGTCTTGATGCTCTTCTCTAAAATTATAACCCTACAGTCTTGTTTAGCCAAATAGGTCATTTTAGATATTAAAAAGTCGTTGTTTTATTTTTTTTTTTTTGTTTTTTATTTTTTGTTTTTATAGTTGCTTTGTATTTTACAGGACAAAAATGCTCTCCAATGTTTCTCATTGCTTGCCTTGGACTGAGTGCTACTGGGAAAATTGTTGGCTATTCGGACGACACGACCTAGCAAAGGGAGCCGATGGATCTTTGTTCCTGTATATTTAATCAGTTTCCACATTATCACTCCTACTTCCTGCGTTCGAATTCCAGCGAAGTATCTCTTTTACTACATACAGACAAAGTACTCTACTATCAACTACATAATAATTAAAATCTGCTACATCCACTTGACTAAACGGCTCAAGATAAAAAATGTGTATGGATGTAATTTTTGGTCACTACCAACCTGCAATCAAGCGAAATACCATAAATTTGTCCCCATTTCCCTCTTGCATACGAGTATGTGCTTACTTAGATACATATTTACTTTGGTATTTCCTCAGAAACCAAGTCTCATTGTAAATATTTTCATTCCGCCTCGTAGTTTGTTTTCCAAAAGTTGCACTTCCCTTGCTTTGCGGTTTCATATTACACTAACACAGCCATTAACGCTATGTGTACACTTTGATCCCAGAGGGCACAGGAGGACCTTTACTTAGTAGTCGAGCATTTGACGAGTGAGTGAGAGCGAGCGTGGTACAAATGACACCCGACTAACGAGCATGTAATTACTCGTGCGAGTATCCACTACTTGCACTAATCGGAGACAAAAGAAAAAAAACGAAACGAAAAAGACAAGCGACAAAAAATGAATTAATGAGCGGCCAAGTGTTGCGTCATTTCTGACACTTTATTGTGTGTAAACATGAGTTTCAATTTAAAGGCACAAGGTGCGCAGAGAGTATGCCCCATACAGGATGGTTTAAAGCAATTTTAGAATTACGCCAATAATAACAAAAATCGATTTTTAAGCCGACACAAACAAATTTAAAAAATATAAAAAATAAATTTTTGAGGCAATTTGTGTAGTAACTTTTCGGTATTTTCTAATTTCCATTTATGTAAATTAAAACCTTCCCCGTTGAGGGTATTTTTGACGTTTTTTTATGTTTCCAACTGAAGTGCTTCTCTTCCAGCTACTCAAGAATGTGAAATTGCGGCTCGATGCCTTAGCAGGAACTCTTCAATTTCCGGCGCCAAGTCAAGTGGATTGTTTACCGGTAATTTGACATAAACTAATTTGAAAACAACTTGGAATAATTTTTATTATTGACACATTTTTTGTGTGAACTGGAAGGGAAATAATGAATTGAATAAAACAAAAATGGTGCGTGATATAGAATTGATCTGGCTTTATTTTGAAGCTGCATCCACGCATTCATTTTGTATATTTATTTATTTAATTTTAAGAATCTACAGTACAAATTACTTTACAGACTAGACAAGAATGTGAAGAAAAACAAGCCAAATTTGGCAGCTAAAATATTAGCAATCAATGTAAAATATTAAGACACTAAATTTAATTTTTTTTACAAAATTAAATTTAGGGTCCGGAACTCGAAGCGTAACCAATTAAAAAGGCCATAAATTTAGTTAGGAAAATTTCTTTTATTTAATTCAAAGTAAAAAATGTGTAAAAATCATACAAAATTAAAAATCAATTTACTTGTACTAAATATGGCCACCTTTTTTGCCTCAACTATGGCCTTGAGACAGCCCAGAAATTAATCGCAAGCTGTTCTATGGCCCACTGGCGGACAATGGCTTTTTTCAGCGCTTCGAGACTGGTGGATCTTTTAGTTCGGACTTTGCTCTCCAAAATGGCCCAAAGAGAATAATCCATCGGATTCGCGTGTGGTGCATTTGAGAGCCATTTTGTGGACGTTATGAAGTTCACAACTTTGTTTTTTAGTCATTATTGGTTCACTCGAGCTTTGTGAGACGGTGCCGAGTCCTGTTGAAACGTCCATGGTCTGCCACTGAAATGTTTGTCTGCCCATGGCTTCAAAGCAACCTCCAGAATACTTTCGCTATAATATTTCGCCTGGCGTCAAGGCAGGCTCGAAGAAAACGATTGGAGAGCGCCCATCTGCGGCTACTGCGGCCCGAACCATTACCTGTGGCGTGTGGTGCCTCCTGGTGATCAATCGATGACTCAAATTCTGGTATGAACGGTCGGTCAAATAAACCCTATCATTTTGGGAGTTTACGAATTGCTCAATTTGAAAAGTTTCGGAAAATTACCGCTTTCGGCCAAGTGAAGCAACTTCTTCGCTCTCTCAAGTCTGACTTGTTGCTGCTTTGGTGTGAGATCATGCGCCTTTTGGATCTTGTAAGGCTTGACTTTGAGATAATTTTTTAGTATGCGGCGAATGCTACGGTCAGATATTTTTAGTTCTATCGGCATTTCATTGGCACTTCGTGGGGGATCTCGCGGAAGTCGCCTCTTCACTTTTTGAACCATTTCACGTGACGTTGCAGTCTTTTGATGACCACCTCCATGACGTTTCGCGATGCTCCCAGTATCATCGTAACGAGTAATGGTGCGATAAACCAAAACTTTATTTACTTTAAGGTGCTCGAGCTCACGAATTGTGATTTTCTAGCCAAATATAATGCAATCACACTATTACGTTTGAAATCTATTACGAATTTTCTTTTTTCGCGTTTACTCTCGACAAAATGCTTTCTCGCGCTTGTAAACAACACTCTGGACTGTCATTTAGCCAACTAACCGACAGCTGCATCAGCTACGCGAGCGGTCTGAAGTTGGTTACACTTCGAGTGCCGGACCCTGTAATATTGAAAAAGAAAGTGAATCGAATGACGAAGGGACACTACGTTCTACTAAAAGAATTTCGCTTGCGTCTAATGTTTTCCAGATGCAGTTAAAAAGTAAAAACCAATATGCCCGAAACTTCACTTGCTCAAGCAACTCAGACGATTCCACCTCAAAATCCTCCAAACGGTTGCAGTAAAAATCGCTCGACGCAATGTTGAGCCTCATCGCCGTAATACCATCACGCAGTATCTGCTTAATATCCTCACAACTATCGAGAGTCCCGCCAATGTAGCCTTGCAGTGACGAACCTCGCTAATTTGCTTTTAGTGTTAACCTCCTAACGCTGAGTTGCATTGAGACTCATTTGATCAAAAACAGACGATAGATAGCCAAGAGAACTCCCATCGTCTCTTTGACTAGATAAACCACCAACTGGTTGACCTGTCTAGTCAACTCATCAGCTATACAGTTTTCTGCGATGTCCCCGTTACATGATTACTAGAATAAAGGTGAAATATGCAGACTTTACCCGACTAATTTCAACCGCTCCGTTCGTAAGGCATTGATTGCCTCCTGGGATATCACCAAACACAACTCCGATGTCATGGTGCAGTCGGCACTTTCGTTTGTTAATTTAATTATTCACTTGAAAATCCATTATGCACAAATCAGCATGTGTCTCTTATAGAGCGGCTCGTTTGATTTTCATTAGCTCATAAAAGGAATATGGAGCAGTAGCTCTTTCCTGCCCTCACTTCGAATTCCCTATTCGTTGGCTAACGCATATCACAAATGTATTAATAAATTAGTGGTCACAGCCACCAAAAAGCAGCACTAATGCCCATGGTCGTATTCATCACTTGGTTATTATAATTGGGAAGGTTTAGTGCATTGGATCGAGTACAAGCATTGCCTATTATTCCATTCAAATCTCGAAAGGATTTCTTAGCACTCTCTCGAAGGAAATTTGTATACTTACCTACAGTCTGTGTCAGAAAAAAGAAACCGCGATTATTCATGCAGTATAAAAGATATATATTTACAATTTTTTTATATAAAAGTATATACAAAAGTACGAGTCGCAATTACTCAATAAGCCGTGTAGTCTCCATCGTTGTCGAGTATAGCCTGGCATCTTCTTCATGCTTTGAACCAGCTTTTCTGCGTAGCTCGTCGACAAACAGGACTAAATTTTGCGAATGTGACGCACGAGTTGCTTTAAATCATAGACTGGCATTCCGGGAGTTGCGTTTTCACAGTTCCGCACACATTTTCAATGGGGTTGACGTCTGGGGACTGGGAAGACCAATCCAATACTGTGACGCAATTTTCTTGTTTTGTTGTTTCTCAATATGTTTTTCTGAGCGTAGTGAGTTTGATGATGTGGGACGGTAGGATATGTTCGCCTCCTTCAATCGTCGTTCGATGGTGTTGATACTCACATTTATTCCCTTTTTAGCAAGAACTGATCGTGCTTGGCGTAGTCGCAAAGAATGTTCCCACTTAAAAAGTTTATCGATCACTTTATCCTGCTTTTTCGTCGTCACTCGCTTCAGGCCGCGCTTGAATAAGTCATCAACATTTTTGTACACTCTACACCGCTGATTCCACATCAGAACAAACTTTTTTGATTTTTTAATTATTTTTACAGCGTGTATAAGTCGGCTTAAGATAATTTCGGCCCTCACTCATTTTTGTTTGGTTGCGTTTACGGGAAAGTTTCGACTTTGAGTGGGACTATTGCGCAGCAAAAAGCAGAACGAAATATATCTTGAAGTTACAAGAAAAAAACGGGTTATTTTCTTCTGACACAGACTGTAAGTGGACTTACCACTTTCTACCTATTAACTACAAAATTTCTGGGTTATAATCCATCTGAATAAAAGTGCAAAAAATATGCTGAAATTTCTTGTGAAAACTCACGGTTTATTATTCCAAAAAGGCAACTCGCTAAAGTCAGATACATTTTCTTATGAAAAGTCCACAGAAATCTTCGGTTCACTCGAAATAAATTTTTCAATATTTCGCCTTAAATTTTGAATCAATGACTTTGGAAAAATTGCATCACTTGTGAATTATTATTATTATTGACATGTTCAGGTGTTACAATACATATATGTATATGTACTAAGAACTTAGTCTATCTACAAGAGATTTCCACATATTCCGATTGCTGGCTGGGAATTTTAATTCATTGAATGACTTTTTGGATTCCTGGTTAACGCATCTACGCCAAGTCATTTTGGGACGCCCTCTGTTTCTAGTGCCTTGCGGGTTCCATTGTAAGGCTGAGTAGACTATTTCATCGGGTTGTTTTCGGAGGGTGTGCCCGATCCATTTGTACTTTCTGTGCATTATTTCCTTTTCAATAGGTTTTTGGTTCGTCAGTTGCCACAGGCGAGGGTTAGATATAGTACGTGGCCACCAGATACCGATAATGCGTCGCAAGCATCTGTTTACGAATGCCTGTAGTTTTCTCGTTGAGTCTTGTTTCATGTGCCACGTTTCGCTGCCATACAGTAACACAGATTTTACGCAAGCATTAAATATACCGATTATAGTGCCTCTTTTAAGCGCTTTGTTAGACCACACTCGTGACATCCCAGCAAACGTGTTCGTCGCTATGGATATCCTACGCTGAATGTCAGCCGTTGTACCACCATCGGGGGTTAGGATGCTACCTAGATACTCAAATTTGTTTACATCGTCAACTTGTCCTCCGTCTATTTTAAACTCTGTGTTGTTGATTACGTTAATTCTCATAGACTTGGTCTTCTTTATGTTAACTTGTAAGCCAAGTTTTAAGCAGTCGTTTGTTGTGTTGGAGAGTCTTGTTTGTAGTTCGTTATAGGAGTTACTAATTAGAACGACGTCGTCCGCATATGATAGGTCGCCAAGTTTTTGAGTCATCTTCCAGTTTATACCACATCGGTTATAAGTTTCGAAAGCTATGTCCAGTGCTGTTATGAAGAGTAAGGGAGAGAGTGCGCAGCCTTGCTTCACGCCTGATACAGTAGGGAAGGACTCGCTTAGTTGTTTTTCGTGCAACACTCGGCAGCATGAGCCGTCATACATGCATTTTATGATGTTAATTATTTTATCTGGGACACCTCTCGCAGATAGAGCAGACCAGATTATATCCCGCTTTAGGGAGTCGAACGCCTTTGCAAAATCGATAAATGCCAGGTAGAGTGGTGAGTTGTACTCAGCAGATTGTTCTATCAAGATTCTAAGAGTATGTACTATATATTGTCGATACACGAGCGTCCAGGTCTAAAACCGGCTTGATTTGGTCTGATAAGTTTATCCAGCGGGGCTGATATTCGTTCTAGGATAATTTGAGTAAAAATTTTTGTGATTGCTGGTAGAATAGATATTCTTCGCCAGTTCTCGCATTTTTTCCGATCGCCTTTCTTGGGTAGCTTAATAATGATAGATTCTTTCCAATCACTAGGCATCACTTCTTCTCTCCAGATTTGCTGGAATAGTGGCAGCAACAGGGATGCCATAGCCTCAGTATCGACTTTGAAGAGTTCAGCAGGGATACCGTCATTTCCAGTAGCTTTGCCGTCTTTCATCATTTTGATTGCTGTTGTTATCTCTCCTAAATCTTGCGGTTGCACGCTTATATTTCTGTTAGGGTGACGCCGAGTTCTTATTTCGAAACTTTCTGAGCTTTCATCGTACACAGAGTTGAGAGTTTTTTGGAAGTGCACTTGTGAATGGCTGGCATTTAATCTTTAATTTTCTTAACATATTTTTACAAAATCTATGGGCCATAGTCGTATAAGACTTAAACAATATTTCAGCGAATTAAAATGGAATGCGGGAGTTAATAATAAGGAAAAAAACAATTACTGAAATATTCAATATTCGTACAAATTATAAGTATGGTCCATTGACTTCATAACGCAAATGAGGCCGCAGTAAAATAAATAACAAGAAAATTATAGGAGAGCAGACAATATGAACTCTTACGACTACACACACACACACATACACAAGCACAGACATGCTTCTTGTGAAGCACTCGCATAAATGTATAGGGTGACTCAAAGGTGATGTAAATCTTTGACAGAAAAGCGGATTCATGTGAAGGGATCCCAGTATTTTGGGCATGGCCTTAAATTTTTCTGAAAATTTCTTTATTGTTTTTGTAGGCTTGAGTGTCATAAGAAGTAAACTGAGAACAAATTTATAAATAAGATTTATTCATTGTATGGATGGTATGGAGTTTTTTCATAAATGACAACAAAACCAAAAATATTTTTTTTATTTATTTACTTACAGACGTGAAATAATAATACAATTATTCTTACACGTAAAGAAGAAGCACGTAAATAAATAAAACGTTCACTAAATTTTGTTACGAAAAGTTGCGACATTCTGACCAACTGATATCTGTGACCTACGCAGATGTCACCAAAACTTTGTGAACTAAGGAAAATCGCTAAAAATCTCAATTCAGATTTTTAAAATAGAAATTGAGCACCTCATAAATATCAATTTATCGCATATTGATCCCACACATTTAGGCAAAAAAAAAACAAAAAAAAAGTGTTATTTTTTGAACAAAATTTTAAATACATGTTGTCCTAAAAAATCAAAAAAAATCATGAAATTGTCAAAAAGAGTCGCTATATTTGACTCTAAAAAGCTCCATACCAAAATTTTCAACATTCAATAAATTTCAGAAGCATTAAGTTTTTTTTCAAAATTTTTCGTTTTATTTCTTATGACGCTCAAGCCTACAAATGAAAAATTTGAGACCTTGTCCAAAATTCTTGGATCACTTGTCACGGAATCGCTCAGCAATTATATGTGACATGTTAATTTTTTTTAATATTTTTTTTTCATGCAAATGGCACTACCGACTTTAGTCACAGGGCTATACGAGATGTGTTCAAAAAGTATCACGAATTTTGCATTTTTACAAGTTACGTATATTCGAATCTCAATTTTTTTGTGGCGATATGTTGGTACTCATGTCTCTCACTCATGCCGACGAGTTCGGCCATTTTGAATGTTCAGTTAATTGTTGACAGCAGCTTTGCTTCCACGTGTTTCGGCTCGTCTTCGATTTTTATCTATTCAAAAAGATGGATCAAAGAACCTGTATCAAAGTTTGTCTGAAAAACGAAATTAAGTGCGCGGATGCATTCCGAATGTTGACTCAGTGCGGTGTCATACGGAGAAGATACTTTGGACCAAAGCAACGTTTATCGGTGGTACAAAATGTTCTCAGAAGGCCGAGAAGATGTGAACGACGGAATGCGTGCCGAACGCCCGAGCACTTCAACAACAGACGAAGAAATTGATGAAGTGAAGAAAATGGTATTGGCCAATCGTCGAATCACCGTTAGAGAAGTTGTTGAGGACCTAGACATATCGATTGGCTCGTGCCATTAGATTTTTTTCAATGATTTGGGCATGAGACGGGTCGTCGCAAAATTCGTACCAAAACTTCTCAATTTCGACCAAAAGCAGCATTGCATCAACATTGCTAATGAGATGTTGGACTCTGTCTGCGATGACCCAAATTTGCTGCAGAGGGTCATAACTGGTGACGAATCATGGGTTTATGGTTATGACGTGGAATCCTCTCAATGGAAGTTGCCGCACGAACCAAGACCGAAAAAAGCGCGCCAAGTTCGGTCGAATGTAAAATTTTTCTCACCGTTTTCTTCGATTGCAGGGGCGTTGTGCCTCATGAGTTCTTGCCACAGGGTAAAACGGTCAATAAGGAATATTACGTGCACTTTATGCGCAATTTGGGCGAAACAATCCGCCAGAAACGCCCGGATTTGTGGAAGAACAAAAATTGGCTCTTGCATCACGATAACGCCCCTGCTCACACATCGTTGCTTGTGCGCGACTTTTTGGCCAAAAACAACACACTAATGATGCCACAGCCACCGTATCACCAGATCTGGCCCCCTGTGACTTTTTCTTGTTCCCGAAACTGAAGAGGCCCATGAAAGGATGACGCTACGCTACGATTGACGAGATAAAGACGGCATCGGCATCGAAGGAAGAGCTTAACAAGATAAAAAAAAATTATTTTTTGAAGTACTTCGAAGATTGGAAAAAACGTTGGCACAAGTGCATAATGTCTCATGGGGATTACTTTGAAGGGGACAAAATAGATATTAATGAATAAATAAATAATTTTTGAAAAAACATAAAATTCGCGATACTTTTTGAACACATCTCGTACTTAATTCCCAGGACGCATTATCTCACGAAACAATGACGCCAAATGGCCGCAGAGATCTTGCGATTTAGCAGCATTTCACTTCTTTTTCTAGGGCTACGAAAGGTGTGGCCTTTGCTAATAAGCTCGACAGGATTGCAAAGCTGAAAGTAAGTGCTATACAGCCCGATCTATCCTCGGAAAATTCTTGGAAAATTTCGATATGCACATCCTGTGTAAACAGAAGAGTCTTATATTTATATATATATATGTAATTGGCGCATACACTATTTTTGGGTGTTTGGCCGTGCTCCTCTTCCTATTTGTGGCGTGAGTCTTGATGTTGTTCCACAAATGGAAGAGTCTTACTGGTCATTTAATTATTATTGGCGCGTACACTCCTGTTAGGTGTTTGGCCGAACTTCACCTCCTATTTGTGGCTGAAATACAGTCGGAGGTTTGTCGTTGTCTGTTTCTATTATTTCCATGAGATTCGAGCCCACGCTCTCCCGAATGGTAGTCACGCCCCACGGCTACTGTGGCGCCATAGGGTAAAAAGCATAATGAAATACATTTTTGTGTGATTTATTTATAAAAAAAAAACTGTGATCGTACGTAGTCACCCTGTATTTCCGACAAGATGGGGTGGAAAGAAATTTCATTCATTTTACTAAAATATTTAAGAAATATGACTCAGATGAAACTATGAAATCGCTTGCGAGGGTTGTTCCAGCGAAACTTAATAATTTTAATATTTGTATGTTTCTACGTAAATATGCACACAAATGTACTCACATGCATACATACATATATTGTACGTATGTTCACAAAAATATGGCGCGTACAAGAGTGAAATTCTTGACCAATTGTTTTGTTGACAATTTTCTAGTCCAACTTTTGGTAACGAAATTTCTAAATTTTTTGGCAATTCCAAAATTAGTTATTGAATTAAAATTCTTTAACAAAGAATTTATTTGCTCTAGATTAGTTGCTCACAGCCTGCTGTCAGCCATCACACAAATAAGATTCTCATTTACTTAGCTGCCCTGAAGGCACTTGACTCCTTTGGTTCGGTAGCGTACTGCCGAAAATCTTTTAACATGAGCAGAAGGTAGTTCGCTTTTCATCTGGTGTGGGCACATCATTACGGGGCATTGTAACATAGTAGGTAACGACAAATCAGACGTGCTTTCAAGAGAGAGTACTTCCTTTCCTCAAATGATCCAAGTGTTTTGCGCGTGCTTTTTCATTAATGCAAACAAAATTTTTTACTAAAATATGTTAACAAAAATATATTTTCCACATAAAAAATTTTTTAAGTTTATTTCATCCTAAAAACTAAAAATATAAAAATCTTAAAAAATAACCGAAAATATTTCACTTTAAAAAACACTACACCAAAACTTTATCTTAAAATTCAAATTTTCTTTTTTTTTTGCAGTTTACTTCTTATTACACTCCAAACAAGGCGCAATTATTAAAGGTGGTGCACTAGACCAACAACAATGTTTTTTACGTTTGATTGTCACGGCAAAGTATTGGAAAAGTGGAAAACAAAAAATGAATTCGCCTTGCTTTATTCTGTACTGACAGCCACATAGACACAGCGAAAGAAAAAAAAGAAACAAATCAGCTGATTTACCAACACCACCTTTAATAGATTCGCCTTGACTCCAAAAAAACTAATTTTCAGTACTTAGATCACTTGACATGGAATCGCTCACTCACCTAGAAAATATTAACCTTAACGCTCGCTGTCTGTTGGATCAGGATTAGCGAATTATTTCTCAAATAATCAGTAGTATACGAGGAGGAAATGAAATGGCAGTAAAATGGATTGTGGTGTTGGAGCTGGTATATATTCTCGTAGGCATTCTGGGCACATGAATATAGAGGGAAATGAAATTACCGACGAGCTTGACAGGAAGGGGTCGACAGAACCGGTTTCAGCGGTCACCCTCTCAGGTATCAAAACGGCACGTAAGTGCTACTTAAAGTGTGCCTGGGGTACTCTTGCCATCTTACCTACCTACCTACCATATAAGGATATCCGAACATGACGGTTGAGCAAGGCGTTGCAGAAGAAGAAAGGTGGCGTTCGATCACCCACTGGCAAGACCAGTGGAACAGATCACCAAAATGGATGGGTAGATGGGGGCATGGGCTAATACCCATTCTTACCACGTGATTAGAAAGGACCCATGGGGAAACATTCCTTTCAGAGCATGGGATATTTCGAAAATAACTCCACAGATTCGGCCATGACAGTTCCCCAAACTGCCCAATCTGCACGGAAAAGGAAGAAGACATTGATCACGTTTTGTTCCAATGCCCACGCTATGCTCCCGAAACCTATAACATATTAAGCGAAGAAAATATTATAGATTTTACGCTGAAATCAGGTGATAACTGGGAGCGAATCTGCGCGCATGCAAAATAGGTATATCCACAATGATCTAAGACGCGCAGAGGTTCGTAGACGAAATATCTAGCAGCCTATGAGCTAACCAGTCTCATGAGGTAATTCCTTCTTCACAGTTCCGCGGGGAGAGTGGTAGATAGCGTAGCGTAGAGAGGTGTGGGCAAAAAGTAAGGTGAATTTGGTTGTAAAATGAAAAATCGTTATTTATTCTTGTAAATCAATTTCATCCCCCTCCTCTCGATGAAATACACTTACGCCAACGATTTTTCCACTTCCCAAAACATGCCAAATAGTCCATTTCCGGTATAGCCATCAGCACCTTCTTCGATTCAGCTTTTATCTCCTCAATCGACTCGAAACGCGTTCCCCGGAGTGGTCTCTTAAGTTTTGGGAATAGCCAGAAGTCACACGGAGCCAAATCAGGCGAATACGGTGGTTGTGGAACGATATGCGTGGAATTTTTGACGAAATGGTCACGAAGAACGAGTGCAGTGTGAGACGGTGCATTATCGTGATGCAAAAACCAAGAGTTGTTGGCCGATAATTCTGGTCTTTTTAGACGAATTGCTTCACGTAAACGACGCATAACGCTCAAATGATATTCCTTATTAACAGTTTGGCCAGGTGGAAGGAATTCATAGTGCACCACACCACGAAAATCGAAAAAAACTGTCATTATGACCTTTATTTTTGAACGACTTCGACGTGCTCCTTTCGGTTTGGCCTCGCCTTTAGCACGATATTCGCTTGATTGGTCGATTGTTTCAGGGTCGTAAGCATAAATCCAAGTCTCATCTCCCGTAATGATGCATTTGAGCTTGTCCTGATAGTCTGAAAGCATTGTTTCACACACATCAACGCGACGACTTTTTTCCAAGAAATTGAGAGTTTTCGGTACCAAACGAGATTTGACTTTTCGTAGGCCCAAATGGTCTTTCAAAATGGTTTTCACAGATCCTTCTGATATTCCGATCATATCAGTAAGGGTTTAACAGTCAACCGACGATTTTTAAGCACTAACTCCTTCACTTTATTGACGTGTTGGTCATCTGTTGACGTCGATGGTCGTCCGGAGCGCTCCAAGTCATCAACACGTTCTCGACCCTCTTTGAAGTCTTTGTACCACTTATAAACATTTTTCTGCGACATGGTCGAATCACCAAATGCCTTCTGGAACATGCTAAACGTTTCCGCAGCCGCAATTTCATTCCACAAACAAAATTTGATGGCACTTCTCTGCTCAATCCAATCAGACATTGTAAAAATCGAAAAATGCACTCTTGGTCGTTTGGTAAACACAAGCGTAAATATATTACTGATAATGACATTCACATGAAAGTTGGCCCAGATGGTATTAACAGTGCTGCCAACTCATGAAAAAAATAACTAGAGCGAAATTTTAATCCCGCGAAGTTTGACAAATAAATTCACCTTACTTTTTGCCCACAGTATATTACTTAGGTGTAGCTATGCCGGTATAACAGTACTCATGTGAGTTTCCTCTTCACGGGAGTCATCCCGAAAAAAAAATGCATGCAGGAATAGAAATCTCTTAGTACGACATTAAATCCCTAAACTCTTCGGGCCGGAAAATGGTTATAAGCAAAGTCTCTATGCTAGTTCTGATGGTCACAACTTCTTTGCAACCCTGGTTTTTTAGCTATTTTAAAACTATTCAAGGAGGAATGTAATCATCATTCAAATTTACTATAACAATTACCATGTAACGAACTCTACTTCAATATGAAAACAAAAACAACAACCAAATTCACAATGCCATTGGCCATAATGAACAAGGCTGCACCAGATCAGCGACGCAATTTCTCAGCGCATTTGTCAAATGTAGCAGAATCGGTGCAGTCACTGGCTATGCTCAGTGTTCTCGGTCCACCGCCCAGCGATTTCAACTAACTCCGAATGATAATCACCAACGACGATGACGATGCTGTTGATAATGGATAAGTCTCCCTGGCCTGTGCCAATATGCTTGGATGTTGCCACTTCTGTACTCACTAACAAAAATGCTTACAGTTGTATGTATTTTTATATAAATTTTATACACACACCCACACTTTACCCTGGTTGCTTCTGCAACTTACCACCTAAGTACTATAAAAAAAAATGTCCATCTGCATCCTTACCAAGTACTTCCATTTGAATGCTTCTCCAGTCAACTATGTAATCACACTACACCACATTTGTGCTTTGGACTTTCTTCTTTACAAACTGCTTAACGCCTGTAAGTATGTTTGTGTGTTGCCACATGCTCCTCGTGCATGTTGTCGTGCGTGTATATGTTTTGGTAAAACAAAGCAATTCCATTCACTTTTTAACGATGACGCCTTCTGAAATTATTCCATGACATTTGACATTGATGACATTCACTTGGCATGACTGTCACTCGTCGCCACATATCACTTGAGTCCGTCCATCCCTCAGACATGGCCAAGTTGTTCACATGGGGTGGGCACCCAGGCACAAGGCAATGGAGTTTCTTGGTTGGTTGGTTGGTTGTTTGTTCGCCTGAATAGTTGACTGTCTGTATGTTTGTATGTCTGTCTGTCATTTTGTGACATTTGTTGTTGAACATTATTTTTGGCGCTTGAATTAAACACTCTTCGCTCTATTAACATTCATTCCCCATTGGCAATCACAGTTAACAATTGCTTGCCATTTGAATTGTTGTTGCTGGTACTATTTTTGAATTACAAGGTTTCGTGCTTGTTGTTGTGCTGTGAATGTCATTAGTTTTTCTTTTTTTCCTCTACACTTTTAAGTTTAATTTTATTATCTCCAAAACGTGAGTCCTTTGCTGTTTACAGTTCAGGTGTTGGGTGGCACTCACGTCGGACAATTACTAATGACATTCATGGAAGCTTTTGGAATTGCTAATTTTTCATGTAGACAGCGTAAATTCAATATTTCAAGACGTCTTTAAATGTGCAGTTTTCTATTACAAGAAGTCGCTCAGTTAAAACTAATTTATGACAGAAAGTCGACGTAGACATTGAAGACTGAGTGGAGAAGTTCTGTAGCACCTCCTGAAAAGTAAATATAAATTTTTTTATTATTAGATACTTATTACTGAAACGACCATTTGGAGAGCCCAAAAAAAAGGAGAGGTAGGTTGACTAATCTTAGTGGAAATATGCGGAAGCGATTCTGCAGGGCAAAAAGAATCAGAAACATAAAAAAAATTAAAGTAAATGATTGGCGCTTTCAACCTATCATTTTACTGTTTCATGCACGGAGTTTCGAACCTACACACTCCCAAATGGTAGTCACGTACCAACCCATTCGGCTAAGGCGGCAGAAACATATATATAGGTATATACCTATATAAGTATATAATTGGCGCGTACACCCTTTTTGGGTGTTTGGCCGAGCTCCTGCTCCTATTTGTGGTGTGCGTCTTGATGTTGTTCCACAAATGGAGGGACCTACAGTTTCAAGCCGACTCCAAACGGCAGATATTTTTATGAGGAGCTTTTTCATGTCAGGAATACACTCGGAGGTTTGCAATTGCCTGCCGAGGGGCGACCGCTATTAGAAAAATCTTTTTCTTAATTTTGGTGTTTCACCGAGATTCGAACCAACGTTCTCTCTGTGAATTCCGAATGGTACTCACGCACCAACCCATTCGCCTACGGCAGCAGAAACATAGCGAGAGTGAAAAAAGCTTATCAAGGCAGCGAGCAACTAATCACGAAGGCATTTCTGAGTCAATATAAATGGCATTAGCTCGCGAGATCCACTCCAGAGATCTTTAGCTGCGAATGCCTTTCCTCACTTTGATGCCCCAAAGAAACCAGATGAACAGTACACTTACAGTTCAATAAGAGGCTCACGAATTTCTAATAAAAACGCATTTACCTGGAGGTTAAATGAACTCTACAGGAAGTGGTAAGACTCAAGATTGTAGAACTTAACTTTATTTATAGAAAAAAGCCATTAGGATATCCATTGGTGGTATTATATATATAAGGATGATTATACTTGGCTTGTCGACATACAAATCAGCTGCCCCATACAAATCAGCTGGCCCAAATATCCACTAGCTGACACTCTTGCATAAAAGTACTGGTAGCTCCCTTTCGCATCCCAAGACCATTCACGGGGTCAGTATTGCTTTAAGATATATCGCTGAAGTATACAGATTGTTATTGTTGCAGCAGCATAAAAATTCGCTATACATATACGGGGAATGCTGCTGAAGTGGCAGTTCTTGGTCGAATACAAATCCGGCTCGTTCCGGTTACGTAGAACCGACTGTCGTGAAAACGAAGCAAGCAGATCTGCTAAAGCGATTTTCGATCTTCTATTACACGCCTGAATGCTTAAAATCCAAATGCTTATCGTCTTTTCTGTTAAATATTAGTATGAAATCTAGACCTCTACGCTATAAACTGATGCACTTCAGCCAGCATGTTTACCAGAAAAGCAAGTCCATGAAACTGCGCTGGCTGATCTAAATGAACGGAGCAAAATCCTAAGGATATATCTAATGCAATATGTTTCTACGATCTTCTTAAACATTGTTTGAATGGCTTCTCTTGGGAGCACGCCAACCTACGTGTGATTAATCAAGATGGTTCGTTCAGGGATAAGCTCTGCCATTACTCCTTGTAATCATTCCGTCAACATCCTTTTCATGATGCTCCATTTGATAGGATATCCAACGATTCCCTATTCCGGCGATCTTTTTTGATTGTCAGTAGAAATAATCTTCAAAAGCTCCGCGATCGCATACAGCATGAATTGAGTTCCGTATATAAATGGCTGGAACCCGCAAGGGAGCAGAGATGGCGGTCGGCCAAAGTTCACTTGGCGAAGGTCGGTGGTGCGCGAACTAGCAGATGCCGACATCACGTGGGGCGGCGCAAAGACAACAGCCTAGAACCGTGTGCAATGGAAGAGTCTTTTTGAAGAGCAGCAAGAAATATGTACTATCAAGGTACAGGTGCGTCGCCTGCTCAGAAGGCAAATTGTTCACAGAAGCGAGTTTACAAGAGACTGGCCGAAATGCCATAATCAACGATCTGCTGCTTTAAGGGAGGAGCCTCATGAAGAAGCCTCAAAATGGGTAATTTTTTAAACATATTTTTAAAGGTGATAAAATAATTATATTATTTTGAGTACAAAGAAAATTTTTTAAATTGTTTTTTTTTTTTTAATGGCGGCTCAGGATCATTTCTTGTCGGCTGCCTACGGCGCGAGGTGCCAAACTGCTCTATTTATTACTCTTATCTATCGACCTGAAATAAAAAAATGAAATTGGTTTTTTTTTTTTTTGAACATATTAACGGAAAGGATGAACCTATAAAATTAAAAAACAAGTGTAAAATTAATTATAAAAAAGCCTTTAAAAAAAGTCAGAATTTAGGGCTTTTTTATTGACATTTTTAACCCCCAAAAAGTAATTTATCAACGCGAAATATCTGAAATTTTAGGTTTATCCTTCCGATAGTAATGTACAGAAAGGCCTCACCAAACTTCAAATAAATCGGTTGATAACTTTTTGAGTTACAACAAGAGCAGTTTTTAAAAAAATCGTTCTGAGATAATTGAGTTTAAAGTTTGAGGTACAGGAGTGCGCGGATCGTAGAGAGCAGGCTAGTTAGTGGGCATGAAAATTTCACAGTATATTCTTAAGATACTATATTTTCAGATTATCGAAAACAAAAATCGATTTTTTGAGGCTTCTACATAAGGTTGCCCCCCTTAAAAAGGAAGATACCTCGACACTAGAGCTTCTGAGTAAATATTTAGAAAATAATTTCGATGTGGCGATCAGTGTGGCACAGTGATCTTTAGGAGGTTCTCCACCTGATCTGTACACGAATGCATATTTGATGGATTCCAGATATGGGGTTTAGTTTTTTAAGGCCTTGACGGCTGTCTTCTTGCATTAAATAAAACTTCTAATAAATTAAAGATTATTACAGTGGAAAACTACAAGAGGCATATGTAAAACAGGTCAAAAACATCGGTCACCAGAGTTCATTATATATTATATGTAGTTTTATAGATTCAAGTGGTAATAAACAGCCGTTGTTCATCCATTACAAGGCGTTCCCCGTAGTGGATTTTCCCACTCCACCATGGTCTGAAATTCAAATTTTTTGGCATAAATCCAACATTTTTTTTTTCTTATTTCAAAAAAATAGGTACGCAGTATTAATTGAGACATTTCAGTGGTCTAAAATATAAAAAAAATTATTTGGATATGGCAACTCTGTTCTAAATATGAGCTGTAAAACGTCATGCTTCTGAAGCACTAACAAACTTGTAAACAGTTCAGTAAAATATTGTAAGAAAACAGCTGTTCAATAATAGTTAAAAAGGAAAAAAAGAAATAAATTTATAATGGAAGAATATAAGAAAGGTATTTATTTTTTAACTTAATGAAAAAAAAATGTGGTTTATTGTGTCATATCTGTATAGTGTGGAGTTTTGTTTAATAGCTTTTTTAACCGAAAATTTCGTATTAACCTGTGTTCTCTGGAGTGAAAGTTGTGTGTATTGTCCCGTATTGTTCCAGATTTTTATGTTCGGTGGAAGTTTGGGGTATGTTCTTTAAAATCATGTATGTCACATTTGCCCGTTTTTGCCCCATTTAAGTATATTTGTAATTTTCAGCAACCTTTAAATTCCAACACGAAGAAATGCTTGGAGTTTGGATAGAGGGCGATCGCAAAACTAATGTGGTTTTGGATTGGGTTTTTAAAAAAATTAATCCTAATGAGTTAAGTTTAAAGAAAAAAGATGAAATAAGACAAAAAATACAAAATTTATTAGCATATGTTAGCGAAAAATTATCAAAATGTAGGTAGGTTAATAGATTTAAAGAGAAATACCCCCAGTGGGTTTCCGCAACAACTATTATTGAAATTTCTGAAAATGATTTTGAAAAACCCTGATCAAGTAAAGCAGGACGATCAAAGGTTAGCTACACAGATGCAAAAGATCGGCTTAAGAGGAAGCTGGCAAGTGATCTTTCTTGTGAAAACAATGACGATGTTGATTTTTTGATTCATGTAGCTACTGTTGCGGCAAAAAATCAAAACAAAGTGATTTATGTAGCATTTATTTTAAATAAAACTGCGCATCAAGCAGAACAAAGCGAAATAAAAAAAGCTGTTACCTCCAAAAATGATTTGCTTGGTACATATAACTTTTTATATCATATTCAAGTGAATTTAATAATTCTGTAACTTCTCTCACATTTCAGATGTACAGTTAATGTTATTATAAAAATAATGGATTCAGTAAAAACATATGTATAAATATTTGGATAATAAAATTATTTGACCACTTTTGCCTATCATATGCAAATTTTTCATTTTATGAAACCAAATTTTTACTATAGGTCCAAGGGAGGTACTCCTAGGGATTGGCCGATTTCAACTATTTTTGGTATCGTCGATGCGTATTACGAGAATAACATATTTACCAATTTGATATCGCAATTTTTGGAGCTGAAATTCAAACATTTTTACTATAGGTCCAAGGGAGGTACCCCTGGGGAATGACCGATTTCATCCATTCTTGGAATTTTTCTTAACTAAGTCATTTATAATCTGTATGCGAAATTTCAATGGCCTAGTACCACTCCTTCTAATTTATGCCATAAAATTTGAATTTCAGACCATAGTGCACTCGAAGAAATAGAAAAAAATCACAGAGAGTAATATCGGGTGAATTCAATGGCTTTTGAATGACATTCTTTTCGTTCTTGGTCAAAATATCACACATAATGATGGCACTCTGCGACGGTGTGTTATCATGGTACAAAGTTCTCTTTTCTGGCGAACTGCTTCACGTAATGTCGCAGTAATGATGCGGTTGATGAATGTGGGGTCAGATTCAGCCTTGGAAATCATAACAAAGCGTCAGCCATTTCTTTCTCGTGCAAACCGGCGCCAGTTGGACACACCAAGTGAAGCCAAGTCCTTCTCCACCTGATCTTTCCAAAGCAGAGGAGGCCTTCCTCTTCCTCTGCAACCACCAGTTGGTATCGCAACGAATACTTTCAGAGCCGGAACATTTGTTTCCATTCGGAAGACATAACCTAGCCAACGGAGCCGCTGAATATCTATTGGCTAGCCTGCGATACTCGACGTCACCAACGTGCAAAGGTCCAAAACTCTTCCGCAGAATCTTTCTCTCAAACACTCCAAAGGACGCCTCATCGGATGTTGTCTTCGCACAAGCTTCTGCGCCATACGTTAGGACGGGCATGATAAGAGTCTTGAAGAGTGTTAGTGTTGTTCGACGAGAGAGGACTTTACTACACACTTGCCTACTTAGTCCAAAGTAGCACTTGTTGGCAAGAGAGACTCTTCGTTGGATTTCGAAGGCTGACATTATTCTCTGCCAGCTCTCTGATGGTTAATTTGCGATTATTGATCAACCTTTCTCTCACTTTATTTATGTTTTCATCAGTTTTCGATGTCGATGCCTGCCACTACGCAAACCTTTCGTCATTCTCGATGGAATCACGATCTCTTCTGCAGCGTTCGTGCCACTTGTAAATGGCTGCTTTCTTTAGAGTATAAAAGTCACCCAACATTTCTAAAGTTTTCGCACTACTAAATCCATTTTTAACACAAAATCGTTGTTGCAAATTCAAATCCATTTCTAAAACTATAAAAAATCAAGAACCCGTGCAGGGGTAGATTTAACCAAGACGGTGTAATTTTTACAAATGTCAAGCAATGGCTATAAAATTTTGGCAGAACGTTAATCACGGATGTGGCAACCTAACAGAAATAAAGCAAAACTCAAATTAGTTCACTTAGAGCGTAACCTGGCGTTTGTTCCGGAAACTTTTTGGTTTAAGTGGTATTCTGTGCCACTGCCTACAAGATTCACAATCAGGTTTTGATAATATTTTCAGATTCACGGATTTTTTATAGTGTACGTGAATTAAGATGTACTAGGGTTTATTTTAATTCCATAGAGGTTTTTTACATTTTCACAAACGTCGTTTATGATACTATGAACTATTTTCTTTTTCATCTTTTTAATTTATTTTTTTCTTATTTTTCTTCTTATTCAGACTCATAATTGTTATTTTTTTTTTATTCCCCCACTCGAATCAGACAAAAATAACAAAACTTGCGTATAGACTCATTTTATGCAGCATTTCGTGAGTAAAAATCCGCTCATTCACACGAAATAAAACTTGCCACACCGCATCTGACCATTTCGTGCACCACAGAACATATAATTTGGGTTTTATAAAGACAAAAGCACACAAACACTGAATAGAATGGAATGGACTGTGCAGCTCAGCTCTGTTGAGGAAGTAAGTCTTTTGGAATTGCAGCTGGAATTGTTGGATGAAGACATCATAGCAAAGTTGAACAATTCGCGGTTCGGCGACAATTCTTGAAAGCAGACTTCACAGTTTGTGACACAAAGCGATTTCGAAGCATCAAAACAAACGAATTAAAAAGTCGTACGGTAAAATGTTCATGCCCATTCGCTTTTATATGCAAATCCGCCGCAGTAGTTTGCGACCACGAAACAGCACCGAGCTATCCAGCAGTGAACGAACGATCGAGCGCACGCTCTACAAGGGGAAGTAGATGGTGGGCGCTGCCACACATGCGCAGCGGGAAATGCGTTAGGGGCAGAAGCAGCAGGGAGAAACAAGTTGGAAATGAAAGAAGGTAACAATTATTATTTTTTTTTGTTTAATGCGAAATGCTAGAGGAAATAAAACATTAATGGACGGCAAAGTATTTCTTGTTTGAGTGGAGATATATTTATCGTGTATGCATACGAGTATGTCTATGCATGTATGTGTGTACATAAAAAATATGCACCCATATACATACATATATGTTGTTAAAATCACTTAAATACCGAAATCCATATTTCTAATTTTCCTTCACACTGGACATTGCCGATTGTCCATTGCGGTCCACTCCGCTCTGTCAATGGCGGCTAGTTAGGAGAGAAATGTTGGGTGGAGCTCAACACACAACACGCCGCCAACAATCGTGCCTAATAAGGGGAAGGCTGAAATACTCGTGCGAAATTGACATGATCAATAGGTGTTGTTGCTGAGTGAACCATTCGCTCACGAACTATTCATGCTGATGGTGTTGGTGCTGGTGCTCGTGCTGATGCTGCCTGGTGTTAGTGGCTGTGTGACTCTGGCGACTGTTCGGTCATTATTGGTCATTCCAACAAAACCGCCTCAAATGACGCCTCAATTGCTGACCACGTCGCACACTCACACACACACATTCTTGCCCATTTATCAACACTTTACGGATGCAATGAAAGTCGAACGGAGCTGTGAAACGATCTAACGGAAAGGTGTAAAGGTGTGACTTTGTATGAGCGCCACTATTGTTGCGCCCCCTTTTCTTCTTCGGTATTCGCTTCGATAGTTTATTTATTGAATTGAATTTTGCACATTGTCCGCATTGACTTGTGTGTGTGCGTGTTGCATAATTACCCTCCTCAGCGTGCTGGTTGATTTGGCTTACCACAGTAGCCAAGGTAGTGTGAGAGTGGTACGTGGTACGCTTGGTGCTAAATGAGTGCCGACAGTATCGGCGCTCTTTATTCTTTCCTTTTGAAGTTCATGGAGCTGCTGGGCTGCAACTCTAGCGCCTTCATTTTCTAAATTTATGCTGCTAGATACTTAATAAATTTTTTTTTTTTTTTTGAGCAGGTGTTTTTTTTTTTGCGGCTGTGCATGTCTGACAGCGTGTGGCCGAAACAGCAGCAGTCACAGGCAGTCAAGGTGTTCCTCAATAGTTAACGGCAGGCAAAAAGTGCTATCGGTTAGTACTTAAAAGGAGGTTAATTCCAATTGAGTTTAAATAAATGACAATTAAAGGAAGTAATTGAGGATATTTCAAAAATGTTGATTTGGTTTCAAAAAATTGTACTAAGTGTGGTGGTTCTGATAAAATCCAGCTCAAAAAATGGTAAAACTCAAAAATTGTAAATTTGTAAATTTGCGAGTAGAAAAATTATAAAGTTTAGTGTTTAAGAAAATAATCGTGGCGCCCACAACTTAGTCGGATTTCGGGCAAGCTTCGCATTCGATTTCCAGTAAGCGACTTAACTTTTTACTTTCCAGAGGTGATTTTTATAGACATTTAATCCTTACGAAAACTTTTTTTGGCCGTAAATGCACTTGAAGGTTTTCCATTAGCCGCCAAGGGGTGACTGCTATTGCTGCTATTAATAAAAAAGTGTTTTCGTAAATGTCCACGAATTTACGATTGCAACCGCAATCATTCTACTGACAATCACACAAGTGTATTTGGCTACGGAGTTCGCTATAGGTCTTCTCTATCCCCGCAATCCTAAAAGCCATGAAAATTGTGCTTATTTATGACTCGACTTTTTTCGAGACTATCAAGTTTTAGATTGATGTATTGAGAATTTTTCAAAATTTAAATGTTTTCCTATTACATGAGAAAGTTTTAGAGATATTGCCAAATCCAATCGAATTGAATGGAAATAGGTAAAAGTGGATGGATGGGACTCTCACTCCTGATCTCAGAGAGTACTGCCCAACTCGTATATTAGGTTGGGGAAATATTCATATAATAGGCGCTTACATCCTCTGTTGGGTGTTTGGCCGAGCTCCTTCTCCTAATTGTGGTGTGCGTCTTGATGTTGTTCCACAAATGGTGGGGCCCACAGTTTTACGCCGACTACGAACGGCAGGTAGTTTTTTTATGACGATATTTTTCATAGCAGAAATACACTCGGAAATCTGTTATTGGCTGTAGAGAAACGACCGCTGTTAGAAAAAACTGTTTATATCATTCGTTTTTTCATGCCCTGAGAAAGTGAAGATTCGAAATTCGGCATATGGAAATACGAAAAAATACCGTTATAGAGAAGGTGGACTTACTGCCACATTTTCAATATTTTCATTCCTAAGTTGCCTCAGTCAAAGATAACAAGGCTGGTTAAAGAAATATTGCATTCTTAGAAAATATTAAAATTACCGTTATGTGGAAGATATGTTGGATGTCAGATTTTGTGCATTCTACAAGCATGAACTGAAGGAGGTATGCAATAGTAAGTTTACAATAGCAATCAGTAAACCACCTTATGGCATAACTCTAAGAAGTTTGGACTACCTGAGCCGTCCATCTATAGAAATATTTTATCTAATGCCTGTCCGATTACACAGTTCAATAATTTTTCAAAAATATTACTAAACCCGAAGAAACAATAATAATTATTAGAGGAGATATCTCCAGCATCAACTTGACCGAAGGCATTACTAGCCCAAAGGTTCTGAGCTTTTTTTATGCAGAGTTCAAGTTTTAATTTAAGGGGTAACACCACTGTACACGAGTAAAATAAACACGATTTTTAAAGAATTTTTTTGTATAGAAGGAAAGGGGAAACAATCACTCTGATTTGGGAAGTTATTATTTATATACTAAAATACAAAACTACAAAGTTTGATCGAAAAATTTTACAAAATGGCGGCATTGGAGACATTTTTGTAATGTGGTTTCTCTTGAAGGAGCTCCGCGGCACGCAGCACAGAGGGTGCAAATTTTAGTCTGGAACAAAGAAACATTTTTTTTCTCAATCTAGATAAGAATAGCTAGAGAAACACGTAGGGGATTTAAAAAATATTTATTTTTGGGGAATTGGCAAGCATTTGAAGGAAAAAACTCTATTTTGGACTAAAAAAACGGCACTTAAATAATTATAACAATCGTTTAAATTAATCTATCGAAAATCCCCTACGCTCTTCTCTTAAGAAGGTTATTATACAGACGTAGTGAAAAACCTGATTAAAAATATTTAAAATTGTTTGAGTTATGCTGCGTGCCAATTTCAGAAAACGTGTTTTGAGAAAAACGCGTTTAAAGTTTGGAAATTTGGAGAAATCGCTAGAGAGCAGTCACTAACGCTTGGTTAAAAGCTTAAAATATTTATGAAATAAACTTCGGTAACGTATAAAACTTTTTGTTCTGTATTTTAAAAGGTTCAAAGAATTTTTTAAGCTTATAAAAAAAAATCAATTTTTTGAAATTTCTACAGTGGTGTTACCCCTTAACAGAGAAGCTAAATATAAGAACCATGATAGCGGTATTAACTAGTAAACAATGACTAGGCAGCCACGCTAGAAGGTTAGGGTTTCCGTACTTCGACAGCTTCTACAGTCTTAATACAGAAGAAGCGGAAACATGCAGCCACCTTTTATGTGAGTGCGAAAGCTTAGCGACAAGGAGCTTCTCTCTCTTGACATGACATTTTTAATTGATGTAGCGGACTAAGCGCATCTAAAACTAACGAAACTTTGCTCTTTTTCAAAAGCTACTGGGTGGTTTGAAAAGGAACTCATAGGGTAAGGATAAGTTCCAGTGGTATTACAATGGACCTATGAAAGGTCTAAGTGAGTCTTTGCGACAGCCACCCTACCTACCTACCTAAAGATTTTGAGCGAAGGTGTGAATACTTTGTCGAATATACAAATTATGTATAAAAAAAACTTCGAGCATAATTTCTGTTCTCAGTCTTCTAACAGGTGGCGCAAAATTAATCAATTATGGAAAGATTTATAATATTTGCAAATATCGTCCTACGGCAATCATATTTGACACTTGTGAGCTAGACAGCTGCAGCATACAAACAGACAAACAATGAAGCACGTGAGGGTCAAAATAAAGATTTCCGTCATTCAAAATATTTTTTTTTTTAGTAAAAAGTTGAATGGTTAATTTTGCGCCACCCGATTAATTTTGCGCCACCCGTTATAATAGAATTCAACACTCCACCTCTACTTAAATGGCATTTTTGACCCTTTTTAGAATCAGGTATAGTGAAAGTTCATTAAAAAGGCACAGGGTGACCAGGCGACTGATGGCTTTCAGCCAGCCAAGTCAACCTAACCTAACCTAATCAGTGTTTCATTGTTTCTTTTAATCGTCTAGCAGTGGGCAGTACTTTTTTATATCGCAATTTCCGTTCCTTAGACTTGAATTCCTTGTACGCTGATTGTAATTTTATATGTTGGAAGGACTGCTGGTATAATGATACGGTTAATGGGAAGCTGGAACATCTCAACAACCATCTGACGAGTTCGGTGAATATTTTATTTCACGTTCGGGACCTGTCAATTGGCCACCCAGATCGTGCGATATAACGCCTTTAGATTATTTTTTGTGGGGCTATGTTAAAGCTCATGTCTATTCAGACAAACCTGCTTCAATTGACGCATTGGAAGACAGCATTAAATCATTTATGTGTGAGATACCGGCCGAAAGATTGGAAAGAGTATGCCAAAATTGGACTAAGCGGATGGACCATTTGAAGCGCAGTCGCGGACAACATTTGCATGAAATAATCTTCAAACATTAAATTATATCGACTGTACTATCGATTTAAATAAAAATTCCATGCATTTTTCTGAATTTTACGTTTGTTTTTTTTTTTTGAAAAGCTTTCCTATATATCTTAAAAAATCACCCTTTACATACAACATTTTTTTAATGGGGAAATCAAATATTTCATTTGATATTCCTTTTCCCCTGTTCGGTATGAATTCTATCTCTCTTTTACCAAAAGCAATTTAATATAATATAAGTAAAAAACATATCTACTGTACTTTAATGGGGGAGCCTGGTTTATAAGGTCAAAAAAAATCAATTTTTTTTTTTTCGTTTTAAGCGATTCCTAATACATTTCAGAATATTCACACAAAGTTACAGAGCATAATTCTCAATATTTCCGTAGATACAAAGCCAAAGGTAGGCGAGCGTTAGGTAGTTACGCTGTGACCGGACAGCTATAGAACAAACTGTATCTTCTTTACTCGACTTTTCATTTTTATGATTTCTTTGAATTGGCGTACATGAATGAAAAAAAACTAATGAACCTTTTGAAGTGAATCATAGCTTTTTCCCTTCAGTATTAAATTCTCTTCTATTTGAACTAACAAAATAGATAAAAAAAATTTTCAAGATTTGTATACCAAGTTGAAGTGAATTTTTTTTTATAGAAGGGCATTTTTTTCTTTAAAACCTCCAAAAAGTTGAAATTTTGGAATTTCTCTCAGAATAAAAAATCATGATAATTAGAAATCCATTTGAATTTTTTGCTTTCGATAATAATTACGAGCTGTATCTTGTACGCCAGTTGGAAACTCCAGCGTTACAGCGCTCTACTAATTTCTATATTAAACATTTTTTTCAACTTATTTTAACCAGTACAAAAATGTTTTATACTTTTTAAATGTTCATTAAAAGATAGAAAAAACTTTGCGTGCTAAATTAATTTTTTCCTTAAAAAAAAATTCGCAAAGAGATGCAATTTTTAAACCTCATAAACCAGGCTACCCCCTTAAACGGCAAGGGAACTCATTTGTGTGCTTATAATGGGCTGCTCTGAAAAAAGGACTAGTGTGAGATTTTGCTGTGTTTGTTTAATACAGATTTGAAAATTTTTCCACATGTGAAAGGAAAATCCACGCAAATATTAAATTTACAAAATTAACAAATAAGATTTTATTGAGAAAATTGCAAAAAGATGTTTCTCATCTTATTGGCACCAAATGTCTAAGGAATTATTTCGCGACTAATTTGGCTTCCTTCAGAGAATTTTTTCTCCCTGCAACTTCCATGGCACGTTGCAAATGCCAGGGTGATAGCAAATGACGTGTGGCGTAATGGAAGAGGGATATATTTTTTGATTTCATATTTACCTATTATATTTTAATGAAAACTCGTTCTCTTCTCTGTTTCTATTTTCTCTCTCTCAGAAATTAAATAAATCAAAAGTGCCCTTAAGAGGCTTTGAACTTGGACCGCATGAATGCCAGCACTAATGCTAAACACACTCGGCCATCAAGCTACTATAAAGTATCAAAATATTTCCCAACTTCAACACAGCTGTAAAAATCAATTTATTGTTTGTGGTGAATTTTATGCCAATGAAAAATAAACTCTCCAAGCATTAAATCGAAACACAAATGGTGCATGTCTTAACTCAGAAATTATCATTTTACCTAAATCGTACTCTTCGCCAACAGATGTCCCATATTAACAAACGACTCTCAACACTACCGTGCGCACAGAACGTTGATTACTAACCCAGAGAACGTACTCTGCAGACAGTTTGACATAACTGTATTATCTGGTATAACCAACGTTCTCTGCTCTATGTGCTTGACATTTTGGATTCTACAGTTAAGCAAAAAAATTGCAAAATTATGTTTCTATTTGGCAGAATGCAGTAAAAAGTAACTATACCTGATATTTCACAGTAAAAGCAATTTGGTGTTTGCTGTATCTAATCGTTTCAATTACATTTGCGCTTTATAGATATTTCACGTAGCATTTACTTGCAGATAAGTACTGCCTCGAACACGACGACCACTGCGACCATCGATTTGAAACATGGCGAGACACCGCCGCAACGCTAGCAGTGCTGGCAATAGGAGGAATTCCAATACAGGCATTAATGCCGGCGGCAAGACTATTAAATCCAACGGGAACAATCCACAAAGCCCAACTAATGCTGACAATAAAGGCCACAGCAAAGGTAGTAAAAGTTCCATAAAGCACAAAAAGAAAGATTTACATTCCACGAATAGCACCGCGGGCGGCTCTAGTTCGAGTACAATTTCTTCTTCAGGCTCTGATGCAAATAAACTAAATGACGCTCAAAACCAGCGCATGTATTTCTCCCGTTGGCCCAAATGCATACCGGACAAATGGGCGTCGTTGATCGGTATTGTATTGTTGAGTGTGGCGTCTTACTTTGGCTACGTAGGTTACCTGGAAACGCGTGTTAATACGCCATTCGACAATGAGAAAATGGTAATACGCGCCGGACTGGATGATCCCGAGCGGTATTGGGGTTCATATAGACCTTCTACATATTTTGGTTTGAAAACGCGCGATCCACAATCTGCAGTAATGGGCCTAATGTGGTATAGTCCGTCCAATTTGGGTTACGCTGGCAAGGGTATACGGCATTGGTGCGAAATAAGTGATCATTTGGAAAAATACGGTTGGACACATCATGATGGGCGTACATTTGGTGTGCAAGAGATAACTGATTATCCATTCGAGCTGAAAACTTCATTTGTAAAATATCCAGATGGACGACGATTGGGAGGCGATTGGACTGCGCGCATATCTGTACGAAATCTCTCGCAAACATGGGATCGTACAATATCGCTAATTTGGTATGTGGCGCTTGATGAGCGCACCAATGGTCATATAACGTATGTATCCAACGACAATAGCCCTGAGGCGGGTGTCTCTGGTGAGACTCTTGGCCTGGGTGAGTTCAAGGTACGTTATATTAATTGCTTTTGTTTCATGCCGACTAGTGACATATTTTCCTATCTCAACAGGTGCGTTTTCATCCAATTAAAGGGAAGGTTCTGCATAAATCATATTTGAGCACAGTGGTACCTTCACTTAGCAAACTGAGGGAAACAGTGTTTTCGCACTTTCGTGTATTCTCCGACAACCAAGCTAGGCGTTTTATTGGTCTACCAGGTGAAATGATATCACAAAATGGTGGTCTACCAGATGCTCCCAACTTTATTGCCATACAAATCACCACTGAAGTGAATTTCACAATGGACATCACTTATGAATCTACTTCTGCCTTTTCACATGTGGAGAATTTCTCCAAACCGCCCATAGGTAGAGAGTTTACGAATTCTATGCACGAAAAATTGCTCGAATTCGATAACCGTTTTGAGGAAACATTCCACTTGCGCGCCAAAGGCTATTCAACTGATGAAATAAAGTTTGCAAAATATGCAGTTAGCAATATGATTGGCGGTATCGGTTACTTCTATGGAGCAAGTAAAGTGAAATCAGTGCATACGAAAAAACCAGTACCTTATTGGAAGGCCCCACTTTACACCGCCGTGCCGTCGCGCTCCTTCTTTCCGCGCGGCTTCTTGTGGGATGAAGGTTTTCAAACGCTGCTCATATCATCATGGGATTTGGATATTGCACTAGACATTATGTGTCATTGGTTCGATTTACTCAACATAGAAGGTTGGATACCGCGCGAACAGATTTTAGGCGTCGAAGCGCTGGCCAAAGTACCAGACGAATTTGTCGTTCAACACAACACCAACGCTAATCCGCCCACATTTTTCCTTACACTGGACAAAATACTCACCCATCATAAGAAAGAGCTTTCGTCAAAGGGACGTCTCGACGTGTTGGAACGTCTCTACCCGCGTTTGCAAACTTGGTTTGCTTGGTACAATACCACACAACGTGGTGATGCATTAGGCACATACTATTGGCGTGGACGTAATGCTTCCAGCGAGATTGAACTGAACCCCAAAACGCTTACCTCGGGACTAGATGACTATCCACGTGCCTCTCATCCCACCAGCTACGAGCGGCATGTCGATCTGCGCTGTTGGATTGCACTAGCGGCAAGAGTAATGAGTGATTTATCGGACATACTCGGCAAGGATGGCATCAAATACTATGAAACAGCCTCTTTTCTTGCCGACAACAAATTGCTCAACGAGCAACATTTGAGCCCACTGACTGAAACCTATGCAGATTTTGGCTTGCACACAGATGCAGTAGTACTTAAACGTCCACAGGTGACAAAGCAAAATCTGAAGAAATACCAGCAACAGCAGTTGGCATTGGTGCGTGTCACCTTAAAACTGCCCGAACGTAAATTTGTCGACACCTCCTATGGCTATGTGAATCTATTTCCATTTCTTTTACAAATACTTGACCACGATTCAGAGTATTTGGGGAAACTGCTACGCGATCTACGTGATCCAAATGTATTGTGGACCAATTATGGTCTCCGTTCGCTATCGAAAACCTCGCCGTTTTATATGAAACGCAACACGGAGCACGATCCGCCATATTGGCGTGGCCCGATTTGGATAAACATAAACTATTTAGCAATAAAAGCATTGCACCACTATGGCACCGTTGAGGGGCCATACGCCGCACTTGCACGTGAAATCTACAATGAACTGCGTGATAATGTTGTGGGAAATATATTCCGTGAATACCAAAGAACCGGTTATCTGTGGGAGCAATACGACGACACCACCGGCCAGGGCAAAGGCTGCTATCCATTCACGGGTTGGACCTCACTCGTTGTACAAATTATGGCAGAGCAATACTAAAATTTATATTTATATCTGTTCGTACACTAGCATTTTTCGATGTAGTCATAATCGATAAGTTTTTATTGTCCTAGCGTAACTTGAAACTGCGTGGAATGTCAATTTGAAACATTGATATCTTCAATCCATAAAGCATTTTCTGCCAATTTCCTTTACATTTCGAAACGTGCATACAAATGGATTTGTGTTGTGCGGAAATTCGGAAATGCAGAATTAGAAAATAAAGCCAAAAAAAATTGTGTAACGAAAATTAAACAATAAATCAAGCCCTTGATCAAACCTTTAAGTGTGGCTAATTGCTTTTTATTATAAATAATTTGTTTATTTGATAAATGAATATTGTAGTAGAATTCGTATAAAGTTGAATATAAAGAAAATTTATGAGAATCGGTGCTGTTTTATTTATTCATTACAATTTTTTTGGCAACAATGTGGATGTTACTAAATTATGAAATGGCGGTTGTTGTTGTTGTAGCAACATAAACACGTCCCATTACATGTACGGGGAGTGCTGCTGGAGGGACGGTCCTTGGTCGGCTATATAAAGAGTGTTATTTTGATACTCAAAGAAAAATGCTATTTTTAAATTTAATAATCGGATGTGTATTTCATTATAAAGAGGAAGGTATGCCGTTAATAGTGGAAAATAACATCAGGCAAATCACCACCACGACCACGACGCACACTGGGGATTTTGCGGAAAAAAGTCCAATTTGCAACATACCACCTACGCAATGTTTAATGGTATTTCTAAATTCCAGAATAGAACCAACAATAAAATCAAAAAGAATTACTAAACTCCGACTTACAGTTTTTTTTTTATAGATATGTTAAAAGTATAATTTTTTTATAGTATTAAACTGACCAAGAAAAAACTTCAAAGCCCAAGGTGGTTTTTTTTCTTTTTGCTTGAGCCGACTTCCAATTTTTTATTTTTCATTTAGGGTACGATATTTTTATATATTTTAGCCGGAAGAACAAAGGCTGTAAAGCATTTGATTATCTATTTATAATTAATTTTACGAAAAAAAAAAATCATATTCCTTCATATTCTTGGATCTGCAAGTTGAGCTACATTTACCTACGATCAGAAACTAGTATCAACGTGTTGCTTAATAACGTCTCTTTCAGTTTTAATCAATTGCAGGTGCCACCAGGCGCCCCTGATTATTTTTTGGCAATGATAATAACTAAACGCATAATGATAACGAAACACTTTTAATTTTGTTTTGACATTTTGAGGGTAGTTCAGAATTATAAACTTACATGTATCCTGTACGTAAATATTTGCTGGCTTATATTAATAAAAAAAAAATTAAAATTTATGAATTTAAAAAAAAAATTTTTTTTTTAATTTTTTTAAAAAATAGTTTTTAGACATGTTCTTTTCATATACAAATATATACAACTTCGTTAGTAGTAAAAATGTAAATATTTTTTGGGATGTATACTTTTTTCCGCATCTCTGTACAAAAATCCCCAGTGTGCGACGCTTACAGGACAATATCCTTTTCATGAAATTTTCCATAACCGAATTGCAAAGTGGTTGCCCTCTGTTCTCGATAGCCTCACGAATTCCATTTTTAAGATCTTGAACCGACCCTGGGCTGTTGGCGTAGACCTTCTCTTTCACGTGGCCCCAAAGAAAAAAGTCACAAGTTGTTAAATAACAAGATCTCGGTGGCCAATTGTGATCACCTCTTCGAGAGATAACACGGTTCGGAAACTTTTCCCGTAAAAAATCAATGGTTTCGTTGCTTTTGTGGCAGGTAGCGCCGTCTTGTTGAAGACGCTGTTGTTGTTGTCCAGATCAATACCATCCAATTCCGGTCATAAAAAATCGTTAATCATCTCTCGATAGCGCAATTCATTCACCCGTAGCACCTGTTATTGGAAGACCCTTTAGTAAATCCGGGTCGTTGCGGTAACGTAAAACTTTCGGGGGAAACGTGACGATAAATTCACTGAAATGACGATAAATCCACCTAAGGCGTTAAAAGTAGTCAGAGGCCCGAAAAAATTATGATTTTCAATAATTTTTTTTGCTCGTCAATTCTCGTAAAATTTCACAAAAATAAAAACATAGCTTTAATGCATCATGTTTCGACTTGACTTAAGACAAAATTAAAAAAAAAATTAATTGTAAAATTTATCGCTGTTTGTGTGGAGCCGTTTCTCCCGAAGTCCCTAGCGGTGATCAACACAAGTCCTTGGAAATTCATCTAAAATAAATCGGACAAGAGAAATTAGTTTTTTTAATAGATACTCTTGTGCCTGATCTAAGCTTTTTTTTCAAAATTAACAATATGGCGGCCTCAGGAAATATTTTTCAGATTTTCGGGGAAAAATCAAACAATTAATTAAAAAAAAAAAAAATTGAAATTAAAAAAAAAATCCTCCGATCAGGTACGAGTTTTTTATGTTTTTCGAAAGCAGTATAAATTTTATTGAAATCTAGCAAGCGGTTTTTAAGTTACAGAGATCACCAGTTCAAAAAACATAGTTTTGAGAAAAACGCATTTATGCAGGCTAAACAAATCAAGGGCGGCATTCAGGCGAATACATACCTACATACTGTATTCGGGGGAATTCGCAAATCTCCAGGCGCACTAAACTACGAATATTCGGCTCATGCGTGAAGTCCGTATTTTTGTACACCATCACACAGAGGCTACAATCCTTCATCAACAAATGATAAACACAGAATCGTGTACGATGGAAGAGTCTTGTCGAGGCCCTATGCTCCCGAGAGGAGCGAACAAGGAAAAAAAAGAACTTGAGCCGCCTCCCGCACGTCAGGAGGCATCTCTTCAACTGTTCTGACAAAATTAACCTACAACTACTGCACCGGACAGTATATAGACAGACCCTAAATGACATTCAACGGGAGACACTTACCGCCTTCCTGAGCTCCCGTCCCTGAATGCCGTTCTCGGAGTCCAACCATCACCTATTGCAGATGAAATGCTTCAGCTACACCGAGAGACCCGCGTAACTTTGGCTGGCCCAATTGTGTTCTGAATACTGTAGCAGACTAAACTTCTACCTATCCAGAATCGACCCCGACATACCTAACATATGTCCAGCATGTGAAGGCACGTCGCACGATATTAACCACCTTTTCACATGCCCCCTTAAACCTACTCACCTAACAACCCTCTGCCTCTGGACTCAACCTGCCTAAACAGCATATTTCCTGGGTTTACCGTTGATGCGTTAGACGAGGACGACCGATAACTATGTACATCGCACTGAGAGGGTTTAGTAAGCTGATACATCAACAACAACATAACAGTGGGTGATCGGCTATTGGTATCTAGAAAATGAAGGCGGGAAGAGAAGCAAAGTCGACCTTTGACGAGGCAGTGACCTGCAGATAATGTAATCGATGAAATTTATTTTAACTGTAAGAAATAAATTGACAAATTAAAGTCGAGTAGGTCGCTTACTCGCAGATACGTCTTTCCTCGTTGGCAGCTGAAACTTGACTCTTCTATGTCGCCGACATAAGGGGGGTTTAGGGGTAGTCAGAATTTTCAAGAAATTGAATTTTTTTTTTGCATTTTCTTAAAGTACAATATCTTAAAAATAGATAGGCGCAGCATAGTTCAAAACCATGGCAGCCGGTTGTACGTTACCGCAATGATGCGGGTTTTTCCCGACCAAGGGCTGCCGCCTTAATAAACTAGCCCTGTTAGTGCGCCATACCTTACCCCTCTTATGTTTGGTTGTTGTTGTTGTTGTAGCAGTAAGGCGAAAGCAATAGAAACTACCAAACAAATAGTTTCTATTGCTTTCGCCAACTCTTCCACTTCACAAACAAGTAATTCCCCATTCGTTTTGTTTGTTTATACAGCGTCTTTCAATAGGTGCGCTTCAACTTTTTTCCGATAGGGAGGGTGAACGACGCAATATTTTTTATTTTTCGCTTGTCATTTGTAAACTTCATTAGTATACATTTCATCATGGAACGCTGCACACTTGAGCACCGATTGCAAATCGTGCAAATTTTTTATGAAAATTTATAAATTTTCCAAAAAATCATCTTCAGTGATGAAGCTCACTTTTGGCTCAATGGCTTTGTCAACAAGCAAAATATGCGTTACTGGGCAGAAAGCAATCCACACGTGATTCATGAGGCACCGTTGCATCCCGAAAAAATCACTGTTTGATGCGGTTTACATGCCGGCGGCGTAATTGGCCCATATTTTTTCATTGACGAGAACGATCGCCACGTTACTGTGAATGGAAATCGATACCGCGACATGATAAACGATTATTTTTGGCCGCAATTGAATGGTATGGACTTAGACGACATGTGGTTTCAACAGGACGGGGCCACAAGCCACACAGCGCACGCTACAATTGATTTGTTGAAGAGTAAATTCGATGAGCGCATTATTTCCAGAAATGGACCGGTCGAATGGCCGCCGCGCTCGTGTAATTTGACGACTCTAGACTATTTTCTTTGGGGTTATGTGAAGTCATTGGTCTACAGTAACAAGGCGGCGACGATTTGTGAGCTCAGAGCCAATATTGAACGCGAAATTGCTGGAATTTCGGCCGATTTATGCAAAAGAGTGGTCGAAAATTGGGTTCAACGATTGGACTTCGTAAAACGTGCACGCGGTGGTCATGCAAAAGAAATCGAATTTCATACTTAAATGTATATGTTCAAACTCGATAATAAAAAAAAAATAGTTAAAAAAGTCAAACCGTTTGTGTTTTATTAAAAAAAAAAGTTGAAGCGCTCTTACTGAAAAACGCTTTACAAGCCAGTACCAAGGCGCATTCATTATAGGTGGTGGCACTAGACCAACAACAATATTTTGTACGATTGATTGTCAACGCAAAGTATTGGCAAAGTAGAAAACAATGAATGAATTCGCCTTGTGTCATTCTGGTCTGAGAGCCACATGGATGCGGCGAAAGAAAAAAAAACAAATCAGCTGATTACCGATACCACCTTTAATAGATTCATTATTTTCAGCCGAAAGCCTTCGATGCTAGCACTGAACTACTTTTAGTTTGTATAATAATTTTATTGTTATGTGAACCTTTATAAAAAAAAAAAAAAAAATATTCATTATTCTTGGCCAGTACCACGGTTCAATGATAAAGACATTGGGTTGCTAGCTCTAGAAATTTTGAAAGAAAGTGGAGGAAAAATAAAATTTGTAGAAAAAGCATTTCATTTTCAAAATGGTCTGCTTACGAGCAGCCACTCGCTCAAGAGTTTTTATCGGTATGTTCAGGACTATGGTAGTATGACATGGAATACATACCGCTTAAGTTAGGACATGATAGAATATTTGACATAATCCAACATCGATGAGTGGAAAATTTACAAAGCTTTATTTCTTGTGATGTGTTGATTTAGAAGGAATTCATGTTTTGCTAGCATTTCCCAAAGAATTACGACAGGGAGAATAATTGAATAGTCCCGACGCGACGCGACCGATAGCATTGCATACTTCATTATAAAAAGTAAGGATTGACGGAGCTTGTTTCCAAATAGCCCACCTTACCATGAATGAATGAAGTGTCCAGAGGAGGCTTAGTAGAGCACAGTACCAGAATGAAAAAGCTACTTATAAAAAACCATCTGTCAGAACCGTCTTAAAACTGTAGGTGCTTCCATTTGTGGAACAACATCAAGACACGCGTTTCAAATAGGAGAAGGATTTCGTCCAAACACCTAACATAATTGTACGTGCCAATTATTTATTTATTTTTAACAAAATAGTTTCATATTGGCGAAGCTTCGCAACTTCGCGATCACTTTTAAATTTAATAATAAATTCACAAAATAAAATGTTGGATTAAATGAAATAATTTCTTGTTTTAATATTTGACGCAATTTCCGCTTATGACTTCTGTTTGTACCGTTATTTACATTCAAATATTAATTAAAATTAATTTTTTAAAGCGTTCGCAGTTTGTTTCCATTTAAGCAAGAAAATACTTTTTTGCTACCATTTTTACCAAAAAGGGTTTAATTTGTTCCACTTTATTCACATTTTTAAATACAACCTTTTGTAAGGGAGTGTCAAAAATCGAATGTCACTAGTGAGCAAACCTTTAATAATTGAATCATGGGCCAGTACCAAAGCACATTGAACAGGTTATAGCAGTAGAGCAAAAACAACACGAAAAATTTATATATTTTTGTTTGCTTTTGATACCTAGAATGTGAAAATCTGTAAACACAGATTGACAGTTTAGAGTAATTTGAGACAAAATTTGGCATTTTAAAGAGAGTGTCAGTTCAGAGTAATTTGAGCGAAACTTGACCTTTAGAAATGTTAATATTTATAAACAAAGATTGACAGTTTAGAGTAATTTGAGACAAAATTTGGTATTTTATAAACCACATTAGATGCGCTACTGCTACTACCTATTCAATGTGCCTCGACCTTTACTTACACCTTCAATAAAAAAATGTTTTCTTTTTTTTCTCCTTCTTAAATTTTTAATTTTCACACGCCATTTAATTCCACAATAAATAAAGAATACATTTTTCATACAACACAATACATATTTTCATAATTCTAATCATTTACTCACACAAGTATTTGAATACCGTTATTTTAATGCATACATAGTAAAATGTATTCAATACAAAGGAGGAGTATGTGTACACAGAGTATCTAAACATATTCTTGGAATACTGTTTTGCTATGTAATTTAATTATTATTATTTTTTTTTTTTTTGTTTTTTAAATAGATGAAAAATTAAGTCTATGACTTTAATAATTACATTATTTATAAACAATTTGTTTCAGTTTACTCGCAAAAAACTTCCCATTACAACCAGAATCTACAGAAACATAGTTTCATTCATTTCATTATAAAAATATAAATGCAAAATATCAAACAAAAGCCCACTGAGCACTTGGATTTATGCTATAATCTAAGTGTTGTAATATTTATTAATAAATTAATAAAATTGTTTAGCACTACGCACTTGGAGCTTAACACAAAGCATTCTTAAGTACACTTACGGCTAGGCAGGCAATCTCATGGAAACTTTGCTCCAATTCAAGTGCCGTCTTGCAAAATGGATGCGTGGTGATAGTGAAGGAATTTCATAATTCTATAATAATAATAATGATAATAATATGTTTTGATCTTACTTGGTTTTTAGTTTTCGGTTTTCGGTTTTTATCAACTATTGTAAACTTTTTTGTTTGTTTTTTGTTCGTTTTGAAAGCAAAACTCTCGAGATAAACGCACACTAAGCTATTTGTATAGTTAGCAGAAAGTCTTTTGCGTTTCCCTCCCCTCAAAAGAAATGAAATACGAAAAATTAACACAGTACAGTATCTAGAGATTTTTCAACGCCAGCTGCTGAACGGGAACACCCACATTCCACGACCATTTGCCACTCATTCGGACGTTTTTCTTTTGCTACGAAATGGCGGCAAGCGATCGAGTAGCGCATGAAATATGCTGCCAGGTATGCGTTGGTGCTTATTTATCAACTCCTCCAATGCTGCGGCCACCTACAAAAAGCCAAAAACCAAAAAATTAAGTGTAACTGTAAACTACTCGGCTGCTTACTTACCTTCAATTGCAGCTCCTCTGGCGTCAGCGTACCATCGTATGGTATCGGCCGACCAACAAATGTGCGAAATTTCACCGGAAACCCACCGTAAATCGGATAGACGGGTATGCGCACCGCATTGTAGAGTTTCAGGAAGAATTTGCGAAAAATGCCCAATTGTCGAAAGCCTTCGCGTAGATTTTGCGTGAAGCATGGAATAATCGGCACCTTCGCCTCCAGCGCGACTTTCGCGAAACCCACGCGATTGCGCCACAGCAGCTCGTAGTATTGATCGCCGAATTGTGCCTCATAGACGCCACCCGGCGAAATGGCCAGCAAATTGCCCTCCTTCAAAATGCTAACGCACGACTGCACTGTGCCGGGACTGATGTGAAATGCCTCGGATATTGTACCCCAGCCGGGCAACTTGAATAGAAATCTATCGCCGATGGAGTATATGAGTCGATCTTTTTGCAATATTATGCGCGAATTTAGGTAGTACATGTCAATAGGTATGGCTCCATGATAGTAGACAATCAATGCCGGTTCGGTTTCTGGTATATTCTCCATACCGATTACTTCGTAGCCATGGTAAATGCGTGCGTGTGCATCCCACAAGGCGGCGACTAATTTCCGACCAAACTCCCAGAATTTGCGATCCGTACGCACGGCGCGCATGATTACCTCTCTGAAAAGATAGAAGAGGGCATAGAAATGAAATATTCTCTCAGAGCTAACAAAGCGTTAAAAAACTATATTCAACATTAATAGGCTACTTTTATTTTCAAAAGAATACAAAGCGTAAAAGATGAATTATTGAAATAGTGAGAGAAGACAGAAATAGTCGGCTTCATTTCATCATCAGCAGTAAATTTTCTTCTTTAATTAGAACTGCATTTTCGGGCAGTTAACACCGTACTTCTCCGAACTTCGAACAGATCTCTCTATCCACAAACTAGAGTTTGAGGGTCGTGTTAGGGAAATCGTTCCAAATATGCAGAATTGGATAGGGGAAAGCTTGCACCTCTATCTTCACTGACGGTTCCAAGATGGAATCGGTAGTCAGAGCAGGGGTTTTCTCTAAATCAGCCAATTTATATATGTCCTTTAAACTGCCGAATACTGCTGGAGTTTTTCAAACAGAAGTCCTTGCGATCCTGCATGCATGCAAAATGTCTTATACTTTATTTAACATTAGGATGTGGAACGCGCGAGCGAGGGAGATATTAACATTTTCTCCGATAGCCAAGCCGCGATCAAGGCTCTGACGACGCCATGGTGCAGAACGAAACTAGTAAACTCCTGTAAGGTGGAGATCAAATCTCGTGGGTGTGCAGGTAACATTTCTCTGATCTGAGTTCCAGGACATAGAAACATAGAGGGAAACTAAATTTCCTGATGAGCTTGCCAGGAAGGGGACTGAATTGGCATCCCCCTGACAGTTGTTAAAGGGGAACTGTACAAATTATTTCACAGGAAAGCGCAGAAAAGATGGAGCTTCATTTCTTCAAGTGCTACAATATACGAAGGACTCAGAAAGTCCTTTGGACTCCTCGCCAAACTCGTACCTGTGTTTACCGGTCACTGGACGATCGGCACACACACGGAAAAGCTAAGCTTACCATTTAACCCCCATTACAGAAGCTGTGGGGACTTTTCAGAGAAGGAGACTGTAGACCACTTTCTGTGTAAATGTCCGGGTTTGGCAGCTAGAAGGTTAAGATCACTATCTTCGACAGCCTGTATGCTGTGCGCCAACCTAAATCCCACCAATCTTCTCCATTACATCAACAGCTCTGGCTGGTTGTAAATATCTGCCTGTTGAAGTTCGAAGCCATATTTGTTTACAGCAGCCACCGCAACATGGCTCTCGTCACATCTTACGTCCACTTTGTCCTTTTTTATTTAACACCATCATTTAGTTTTTCTGAAAGGTATAGAGTAGAATACTCCCGTAATGTTAAAGTACCCTTCGCTTGTGTTCCAACGTCAGTCGGTTCTACGTAACCGGAATGACCCGGATTTATATCCAGCCAAGGACTGTCACTTCAGTAGCATTCCCCGTATATGTATGGGGAATATTTATGCTGCTACAACAACAACAACCCCTGCTCTTGAGAAGAAATTCAAGGAGTATATCATGTACTGGTATACAGACGGCGCTGGATAGGATAATTTTGCAATCACAGGCACATCGCACGATTCTAATCACCCATTCACATGCCTTCTCAAACTAACTCACCTAACAACCCCTCCCACTGGACCCAACAGGTCGAATCAGCATGCGTCCATTAAATAAGTCACACGATGAGGATCGGTGACTACACCGCACTAGCAGAGCTTAGTAAGCCGCTACAACAACAACATAATTCTAATTCATACATAATTCAACACAAACATGTTCCAGCCGAAAGTGTATGCCAACTGTCTATGCGCATTTTGCACAACAGTCAAGCTGCACTCAAAGCCTTGTCGTCTTTTGAGTTCAAGTCCTCCTTAAGTCTGGAAGGCATAGAAAGATTAAACTTATTAAGAACATGCAACCGTATTCAGCTCATATGTGCCCCGGAGCATGAAGGCCTACATATTCGGAAACGATGTGGTGGATGCAGCGAGACCTGAGTTTCTCCTGGCTATGAGGCAACATGCCATCAAGTAAGCACAAAGGTGAAACGCTAAGGCTATGAAAGTTGGCACCAATCTGTGGGGCTCAGGCAAAACCTTTACTGGAAGGGTATAATTTCTAAGCGCAAACTGATCATTGCAGACTGTGCAGTAATCTGCATAGGCTCAGGATCTGGTCTAACGACTCTTAGCGATTCTGCAACCTATCTCCAGAAACGCGACTACTCTTGCCAACTGCAATGGCATATCGAGGATAAGAAGTAAACATCTGGGCTTAGAACTGCAGATTTGGTTGTAGCCCCAAATTGTGTTTTTGGTCAGATCCTTAAAAATGGCTAATTTATATTCTTCAACCCAGTACTGATTTGATTTATTAAAGAACCTGGGAAGATTGATTTCGGGCAACGAAACAAAACTCCATTTCATGGTTTCCTTATCCCCTTTGAGATATTTTAAAACCTAAAGCATGGAACATTTAAGTATATCTCATTACAGCACAGATCTTATGACGAGGAATTTTATTAAAGAACAATAATTCTTCTAGCCCTCTTGGCAAAAGCTATTTTCGAAGGTAATCAGACTTTCTATGACAATATTTCAACCTCGAAGGTGCAGAGAGTAAAATTCCTAAATAGGCTAAAAAATTGTGATTATTTGGCCAACATACAAAAGAGAATCTTTACACCGCAACTAACTTAATTTGTCAATTCTTCTACGCTGTAACTTCGGGTTAGAACCTATGAGCAGCCAAATGGATTTCAATTTGCGAGGACATCTCCATAGTTTTTGCACTTTTCAGCCGAAATATCTCGAAAACCTGACGTGCTGGAAAGGTAAGTATTCATTCGATAGAACTCACTTTTGAAGGTGAACGGTCGCGAAACCAGTCGTGAATTGGCGGAAAAAAATGTACTGCAATCATCAAATGATTATCAATCACCTTCATTCAATAGGATTTACCGAAAAATTGGGAGCCTGTGTGCCTAACGAGCTCAACGAAAAAAACAAAGAAAGTCGCCTTCAAATCGCTTCTCAGCATCTCACCCGCCATCGACAAACACGCGGTCAAAAACAGCGCTTCTTGTACCGAATCATGATCGAGAGATGAGAAATGGTGCCTATACATCAATATGAAGCAAAGAAAGGAGTGGGTGGCTCCAGGAGATAGCCCAAAGCCGAGAGTCAAGCCGAATCTTCAACCAAAGAAGTGCATGATATGTGTTTGGTGACACTGGGTGGGCATAGTGCACTGGAAAATACTTAAAAAGAATGGCACGGGCAACAAGGAGCTCCAGAACGCCCAGCTACACACATGTGAATGAGACAATTCGACTTAAAATACCTGATCGACGTGGTCAAACCATACTCCTTCACGTCAATGCTTGGCCCCATGTTGCGCAATTCGTCAAAGCCGCACTCCAAGAACTCCAAGAGCTCGAATGGAGATCCTTCAACATCCGTCGTATTTAGCGGACCTTACACCGACCGATTACCATCTTTTTCGCTCCCTGTCAAACCATATGAAGAGATTTACCATCGATAACAAAGAGGTCCTTAAAAACTAACTCAACAACTTTTTCGACACCACACCAGGCGATTTTTGGCGGGACGGCATCAACAAATTGGTCGAGAGATGGGAAGAGGTCGTAAACAGAAACGGCGAATATATAATTGATTGACTTATTGATATAATTGATGTTTTTTATTCAACGTTTTTATTCGGTAAAAACGCTACGAACTTATTCCCCAACCCAATATATTTGGTGCTTACAACTTTTATTGGGTATTTGGCCGAGCTCGTATTCCTATTTGCGTCCTGATATTGTTCCATAGAAATAGAGGGTCCTACAGTTTTAAACCGACTCCGAACGCCAGATGGTTTCCAGATGGTTTTTAGGAGGAGCTTTTTCATGGCAGAAATAAACTCGGAGGTTTGCCATTGCCTGTCGAGGGGCGACCGCTCTTAGAAAAAACATTTTCTTTCATTTGGTCTTTCATGCCTGGAGATTCGAAGACGGGTACTTCCGAGTGGTAGGTAGATTGGTATGGTTGCCCAAGAAATGAGCACACTTGGACGAAGAAAAATGGATTCGTCCTTTGTGGTAGTCACGCACCAACTCATTCGGATTCAGTTCGTCAAAAGTTTACGAAAAAGTGCAGCCTGGTTCTTGGTTCAATTTGTATCGGTCTGTATAATTCTTAATCAATTTTTTTTTTAAAACGGTTGCAGTAGGAAATGCGTTGAATTTATTTAGACGCTATTCGTCATATAAGGCAAAATAAAATGGTGAAATCGCATGCACCGTTAATCTGTCGACAACAGTTGCTCAGCACTAAAAGTTATCGATTACTTTAAATCACACAAACAAATTGAAACGTTATAAAATTTTTTTATTGCCCTCCTGCTAATCAACTTGCGTAATTTACAATAAGTTATTTCAAAAAGTGCAAAATAGTTAACCTGGCGCAAAAATTAGCTTTTAATAACATTGATTTATCAGCATTTTTTAGGAGCAATGCCCAGTCTAATTGGGAATCGGCGCATTGTCGTACAAGCATTAGCAATAAAAATATTTATAAATAGTATCATTTAGGCAAATACGCCATTACTGATAACAAACAAATGAAATATTACGTATGAAGGTGGACGATACAACAACTATAGAAAATTCAATATACGCAATTGGCGTGGATTTCTAGCGAATGAAAAGTGGTGTTGAAATATTGATGACTAATAATTTAAATTTGCTTTGGAGTCTAAGAGCCAAGCATACAAATCATATGAACTAAAGTTTTGGTGCACTGGTAAAAAAAGGGTATAGAGTGTTGGCAATTGAGAGACAAATTGTATACTTTTACACTAAGCGCACTTCAAAATTGGGGAAGGGGAACGACGGTAGGAAACTGTTAGCAATTTAACATTAGTTGAAATTCTCCCAGGAGTGCAATATTTACCTTCAAAATGGTATTTACTAAACTTTTTAACTTTTGCACATCCTTACATCTCACATTTTATAATAAAAATTTTAATTCTAGAATTATTGTAGTCGTTAATCGAAGGCTTTAAGATTTCGATTACTATAATTGTTAGATATGTATAAATGCGAATTGCGATATGTGTACAAGCACATATTTACAATTCAAGCATGCGTATACGTACTGATAGCGTCAAAAGAAAGTGTACACCACATATTGATAAGTTCTAACTATTTGTTTAATTATTTTGTAATTTCAATTATTTTTTATAAAAATATAGTTCATATAAGATGAAGTCCAAAATAAGCAAGACTGGTGTTATAAAAATGTTTTTGATGCCGCCATCTTTTCAATGAGTTAGTGCGTTGGAAGTTACATGCCTAGTTGATTTCCAGTAAATGCATGGTGACATTCGGTTCAGTAGAAGCGAAGTTATTGCGTCTAAAGTGTCATCGGTACAAAAATGGGTTTCGAACAAAGAGCTAATATCAGATTTTGTTTTAAAATCGGTAAAAGGTTTACCGAAACATTTGGATTGATGAAAAAAGTTTATGGCGATGATTGTCTATCTCGTGTCAGAGTTCATACTGGTTTACACGTTTCAGAGATGGTTGTGAGGACATAAATGACAATGAACATACGGTCCGCCCAAAATCAGTAATCACCAAAAACTCTATCGAAGTTGATCGTAAATTTATCAAACATGAACCGAAATCAGCGTTAAAATTCATGGAATCGAAGTTGAATATCTCTTCTTGAATATCTATTAACTGAGGACCAAAAATTGCTCAAAATTCAACATTCGAAAGACCTCATTAAGGAGACGAGAACTTCCTTTACAGCAATGTAACTGGTGATTAAACGAGGTGTTTCCAACATGAACCTGAAACTAAGCATCGAATGGAAGGCCCCTGGACGAGCCACAACCCAAAAAATCATGTTTGGGGAAGTCAAAAATCAAGTCGATGCTCATTTGTTTCTACGATTCCAAAGGAATTGTCCACAAGGAGTGCGTGCCAACGGGCCAAACCGCCAATGCAATTGTCTATCTTGGCGTTTTGAAGCCTTTGTTGCATTGCATTCGTCGAATTTGCCCTAAATACCGCGATGGAGGAAACTGGCGCTTATTGCATGATAATGCACTATCTCACCGATCCACTCTTCTGACAGAAATTTTGACTGGAAATCGCATTTTTATCATCATTCACTCAGCTTATTCGCCTGATATGGTTCCCTGTGGCTTCTACCTATTCGGAAAATTGTATTTGGCCATGAAAGGTAAACGTTTTGTGTCCGTAGAGGCCATCCAAAAACTCAAAAGGCTTGCACCGACATCCTGAAAGACATTCCGGTCAATGACCTGAAATACTCTTTCGAAAAGCTTTTAAATCGCGCAAAACAGTGTATCAGAGGGGACTGTTTTGAATAAATAAACTCGAAGTTATCAAAACAAAGCTCCTGTCTTTAGCTCAGTCTTGTTTATTTTGGACTTGACCTTATACAACAACAAGAACCATATAAAGCAAAATTTGTATATTTCAAATTTTTTACTCAGAATTTTTAAAAAAATTTCGGATATGCAGTTTTATAGATCGTTGAATTTTGGTATAATAAAATGCAAGTTTCAAGTGGTTCGAAAATCGCGTTGATTTTTGAAATTTTTTTCCGCTGACGGTGCTGCGTGTTTTCTTCCACATAAAAAATTGGAAATAGGCGTTAAATGGAGAAAATTTGCAAGACCGAGACCAAAAAAAATCTCGTAAAACAATTTTTGGCCAAATGAATAGACACGAAAAATGTTGGTTGTACAAAATCGTTATAACATCAAGCTCATATAAGCCATCAAAACCACTTTTATTTTATTTTCTTATTTTAGTTTATTACTGTGTTAAACAAAACCCATATCAATTCTTTCTCTTGTAAACAAAATGGCGTGATAGATATCTTATTAGGTGATATGTAGATATCAATTTTTGGTACGGCATCTGCCGCTCTCCACCAATTCATTTTAAACTGCTGCTCATTTTAAATTTCTTTTTCGTTTTCAGCAATTTCCTTTTTACAATTGCCCAATATTTTCCAATGGGTCGCTATTGTGAACAGTTTGGTGGGTTGTGGCCCTTTTGAACAATATTTTGCGAACACTCCTTTAACTAAATTTCTTCATTTTTAGTGCCCGTAGTAATGGGCGTTTTGCTTTTCATACTGCACTGACAGATGGCTTGCCAAACCAAATATTTGTTAAGGAATTTGTCCAACATTTTTAGTTTAAAGGCACCTGGGACTCCTCCTCTCTTCGTTGTATATAACTCAGCGCCCTGAATCTGCTTAAAGTCTACTTTGACGTACATATGTTGCATGGTCCATAATCACACAGCTATATTTATGGATGTTAGGTTAGGTTGTAATGGTTGCCCAGAGAGTGGGCCCACTTGGACGAAAGAAGTTTGGTTCCCCCTCTGTGATACCTGTGCAAGAGGGGAAAAAAGAGGCGAAGGAAAAAGGAGGAAGGATTTTTGATATCAAGACCTGTTATGTCAGCAGGCGTAGAAAAGAAGTGAGAACCAAGATGCTTAAATCTTAGTCCTGCGAGAGCAGCTGACGCAGAAAGAACTCTAAGTAATTCCGAGTCCGACGGCATGTATACCCCCCCGTGAGGATACCCACAAAATTTGAGAGCTGAGATTTTGTCATCTTCCGATCTAAACGTGGCCAGAAAGATTTCGCGACCTTACACGTTCGTGTACTTGCCCAGCGCTCGCTGAGTTGGTGCAAAGCCCATCCTTCCAGGAGTAGAGCGCAGGTTGTCAAGGGGATCCTGATCCTCTCCTTTCGCGGGCACACTACCTTACAGATCCCTTGTCTGTCCAGTTAGTCGGCTTCGCAGTATTTATGGATGTATTGGCTGTATCATTTTCGCGCAAGTATTGTATTTTATCACTCTTATTGTGTTTATCATTTCGATTGGGTGCTACGTCTTTTTTATGAACGTAAACTTTCATTTTTGCGTACTTTTTAGACCTAACCTTTCGCCCTATAGACGCGTTTTGCAGCCCTTCGAAGATTTTTTCGAAATAATGGCGCCACACTTCCTTGGCTTTTGACTGCGACACAAATCCTTTCTTTCTTCCATTTTTAGGCCTTTGTTTAACCGACAAGGTTTCATTAAACTTTTTTAACATATAAGTTACCGTACTTTTCGGACAATTTAAAGTTTTTGCTTTGGCTTTGTGCGTCAAATGACCATTTTCTTGCTTTTTGCGCGCAATTTTCTCCGCAAGCTCACACTTAGCCGAACACATTTTGAAGAATACGTAAAAGCAAGGTGAATATACCTATTAAAGGTGGCATCGGTAAATCAGCTGACTTATTATTTTTCTTTCGCCGTGTCCATGTGGCTGTCAGCCAAGAATGAAATAAAGCGTATTCATTCTTTGTTTTCCATTTTACCAATACTTTGCTTTGACAATCAAACGTACAAAACATTGTTGTTGGTCTAGTGCCACCACCTTTACTGAATACGCCTTGCGTAGAAGTGACAAAAAGTGAATAAGGCAAATTAATAATGACAACAAACACTACGAATATGTGCACTTATTTTGTATTTACAGTTCATTTTACGCAAGTGATGAGTAAACACAAGTGACTAGTTTCTTTCGTGTGCATTCTTCACTTGAAACTTGCACTTTACTAAAATTTAATGAGCTACAAAATTGGTTACATGAAATTTTTTCAGAAATTCTGATTAATGTGAAAATTGTGATGAAAATTTGGTCTTTGTAATAGTAGTATGAACTGTATTTTTGTACAAAATTAATTAAAATGAAAAATAAATAAATAGTCAAAACTTGTCAATAAAGGGTGGTTAAATTTCAAGGGCCGGTGTTGAATGTGAACCACACCTAAACGTCAAGTTTTTTTCTGCATTTCATTTGACATTTTTCAATTTCAGACTAACTCAATTTGAAACATGGAAATTATGAAAACGGGCGTTCAAATCAAAATGAATATCGCGCACTTCGTGATTTTTTCGGTCAATTTAATCGTACAAATGTGCGTACAATCGGAAAAAATGTGCAAAAGTTTGAGCAAACCGGGTCTGTAGGAGATGTGAAAACACCAGTGCATGCTCGTACAGCTCGTACTGCGGAAAATATTGCTGCTGTTCGCGATAATGTTGAGTTGAAGAGCCGTCCACCTCAACTCGTCGTCGTGCCCAACAATTGCACCTCTCACGCTCGTCGTTGATGAACATTATGCATAAAGACTTGCATTTACACGCTTACAAGGTGCAATTGACTCAAGAACTAAAGCCTCTTGACCATTTCAAGCGTCGTCAATGGTCCGAATGGTGGCAGGAAATGGCAACAGTGAATGACCAATTTTCGAAGAAAATCATCTTCAGTGATGAGGCACATTTTCACCTCAATAGATTCATCAATAAGCAGAATTGCCGCATTTGGGCGAATGATAATCCAAGAGTGATGGCCGAAAAATCAATGCACCCACAAAGAGTGACTGTTTGGTGCGGTTTATGGGCCGGCGGCATCATTGGGCCGTATTTTTTTTTTTCAAAATGAGGCCGGTCAAGCAGTTACTGTGAATAGTGTTCGCTATCGTGAGATGATAACGAGCTTTTTATGGCCCGCATTGGAAGATATGGATATGGACGATATGTGGTTTCAACAGGACCGGTCCACTTGTCACACAGCTAACGAAACAATGGCTCTTTTGCGCGAAAAATTTGATGGCCGAATAATCTCATGTCGCGGCGATGTCAATTGGCCGCCAAGATCATGTGATTTGACACCGTTGGACTTCATTGTTTGGGGTTATTTGAAAGAAAAGGGGTACGTCGATAAGCCAGCAACAATTCAAGAGCTAAAAGATGAGATAATTCGGCACATTAACGGCATAGAACCTCAATTATGCCTTAGCGTCATCGAAAATTTGGACCATCGGATGGAGGTGTGCCGCCGAGGCACATATTTTGATTCATACGTAATTGAGCCACACCAATATTATCATAATAAAGAGAAATGACACTGATTTCCTAAAAATTGTATTTTATTCAAAATAAACACCGGCCTTAAAACTTAACCACCCTGGTGTACATTTTCTTTTGACGTTGACTGTAGATAAATAATTGTTTTAAACAGCGATTATCATAGAAGCAAAACGTAAACGTAAAAAATAAGTTATTTTTTTATTCTTTTTTAAGCCTATTCACTTAGCTATGCATACATACATTTATGTATTTACATTTACATATGTATATGTACGTATGAGACGTATATTTGCTTGACCGCACTGAAGGTCGCACAGCAATACATATGTAGGTAGTACAATTTAACTCGAGGAATTATTGAGCAAAGGGTTAACAAACTGCACATTTTAAATAGACAACGAAAAAGTACTGATGTACAGAAACAAGGTTTCCAAAATAGAGTACAAAAATGGGTGAGAAGGCTTTAATTGATTTGAATAAAATGTTATAATAATTAAACCAGGGTAAACAACGATTAAATTAATAAAACAAACATTTTTTATGTTTACCTTTGCCGATATGCCAATTGAAATAGATTTGAAATCATTGAATCATGAATTGAATCAATAAACTGAATGAGCGGCGTATCGGCATTAAAGTTCCTATTATCTGTTCAATAAGCTTTACAACTTCACTATTACTACATTTTTATTTACATATGTCGATAAGCCATTACAAAATTAACTTTGATGGACGATTGGAACGCACATATGTATATCAAAAATAATTAGTGTAAGCGTTAATATAGGCGATAGAGAACAGATGTTCAGAAGAGAGCAATTAGATTATTTGTGTTTGTGTATGTTTCATTGTATGCATATTAATAGGTCTGTTAAAGGAAACAAATAATTTGTAGCAATTGTTACAAACTATCAAGTTTTGGTGTTCACGTATCCAAAATACTTGCAAAGTAGGGGAAAGTGAGAGAGTAAAATGACATTTCATTATGAGGGGAAATCGCAAGTTTTTACGGGATACGTAAATATTTGCATGTGAGAAAAACAGCTGATCGCAAAGTAAAAATAAACGCGAATTGAATCAAAGTTATGCAAAAAGTTTAAATGAAAATGATGATAAAAATGGCAAATATAAGTGAATATATTTTTATCTAAAATCTAAAATCTATCTTATAAAGTTTAATTGAAGTCATATATTAAATAGGTATGTACTTCTAAACCATAGCCTTCAGTCATCGCTGCTGCAGTTTCCGAAATACAAATCGAAAGCATGGAAGGTATCTTTTGCATTTTATGCTTATACTTCTTGGTTATTAACTATTTTGGCAATATATTATATACATATACAGGGTGGGACATATAGCGTTTGCTTTTTGACCACTTATTTTTTTGAGAATGGTAACACAAATGACATGTCAAACGTGTTCATAATTTATTTAAAGGATTGACATTTACGAAATGGGACGCTATACGCTTGAACAAAATTGGGAAATATTGAAAACCTATTTCCAAAGTGGTGAGTCTTCTTCTTCTTTTCTGGTGAAGCTCATTTTCACATCGGGTGCTACGTCAATAAGCAAAATTGTCGGATTTGGGGCTCAGAAAATCCACACGTTACTGTAGAGAAGCAAATGCATCCACAACGAGTCACTGTTTGGTGCGGTTTTTGGTCTATCGGCATCATCGGGCCATTTTTTTTTCGAAAATGAGCGAGGAGCCGCGGTTACAGTAAATGGTGAGCGTTACCGTGACATGCTCAACGAGTTGTTTCCAAAAATTGCAGAGGATGACATGGACGACATTTGATTTCAACAGGACGGTGCAGCTTGGCACACTGCCAAAGTTACACTCGAACTTTTGGCTACCGTTTTTGAAAACCGAATAATCAGCCGAAATTCCGATATCAATTGGCCGCCTCGGAGCTGTGATTTAAGCCCGTTGGACTATTTTTGGGACTATTTTTGTGGGGAGCCGTTAAGGACAAATGCTATGCGAACCATCCAGAGACGATTGATGCTTTAAAACACGACATCGAAGTTGCCATTCATGAAATTGGAGCCCAAACAATCGAAAATGTGCTTAAAAATTGGGTTGATCGAATGGCCTACTGTAAAGCCAGTCGTGGCAGTCATTTGAACGATATTATTTTTCATACATAAATGATAATGTTCAATCTTCAAAATAAAAAAAAAAAGTTTCAAAAAATATTAATTAGTTTTTTTTTTTTATAGCCGATTCAAAAAGAAAATTGTACATGGCCCACCCCATACATACATGCATACACAGAGTCAACAAATAAAATGAAGAAACCGGTTAAAATGTTCTTCATCTGGCAGCCTACCAAGCTACCAGACCAGAGCACTATTTTCCAAGCGGAAGTTTTTGCTGTGGGGAAAGCTTAGCTCCGCGGCTACACAACAACAAGAAAGAACTCAATAATTAATATATAAGTTGTATTAAGTCCAAAAATGTTCAACGGAGCAGGGAGGCCATAAAAAGGCTAGCCGCAAACAGTAGGCTGCATATCTATTGGGTACCTGGTCACAAAGGCATTATGGGAAACGAAATAGTAGATGAGATAGCAAAAAGTGCTGCTAGACTACCATTGGAACCAGAGAACGACATACTAAACCGCTAAATGCAATATGCAACGAAATGGAGGACTACATGAAAAAGCGAGTGGAAGCTAAGTGGACTAATCTGATCACATGCAAAATAGCAAAATGTGTAGAACTAACGGCAAAAAACTGACTCAATTCGTACTTACGCTCTGGCGGAGAGACTGCAGAACTATCATAGGTATGCTGACAGGTCATAATCTATTGGCTACACATGCGTAGAAGATAGGGATTGCTAACACGGACAAATGCAGGAAATGCAGAGAAGATGTTGAGGAAACTTTAGAACACCTTTTGTGCGTTTGACCGGCATTATTAAAAACGCGTTTAAAATGCCTAGGAGCCCCACTGTTTGAGGGTCTGGAGGACGTCTCAAAAGCGGATCTCCCAACTCTGCTTAGATTCGCCAAAAGCGTTGACATTCTACATGATGTATACTTTTAGTATTCCTAAAAGTCGGTCTCCAACTGGTATCGCTAGGACCAAAAGGTCTATGCGTGACTTAATGCCAACCAGGCTAACCTAACCTAACCTGACAGCGATGATGAAATGGAAATTATTGTGGACAAAATGAAATCAAGTGATGCTAAGCTCGTTATTTTGCTTCTTCTTTTTAATGAATCAAGGTAGCTCAACTGAAAGATATTTTAATCAGCTATTCATAAAACTTGCGAATTGTTACTGGTTTTGCGTTCATGTACTTTTTTTATTATATTTTTTCTCTTTGAGAGCGAATTCTCGGAAAATAAGTTACTGGATAATTTTTACATGAACATACCTAATAATTTAGGTATGTGTGTGTTATAATTACATACATACAGTTGCGGTCAGAATCTTAGTAGTGTCAAACTTAACCTGTTGGCTTCGTTAATTTTGCATGAAATTTTAGTTGCAATGGCTTTTTTGTCAGTCAAAATCTTAGTACTGCGTGAAGAAGTGTGTGAGAAATTAATATTATCGCGACTATCTTTGTCAAATTAAAAAAAAAAACCGTGAGATAAGTTTATTTAATTGATATTATGTAGCTAATGGCCAAATTTTTATTTTTCCTCATTCAGCAGTGTCCAGAAGGAAAAATTGCACACCCGAGAAACGCGCCCATATAAAAAAATTGATTGCTGATGGAAAAACTTATGTGGAAATGCAAAATATCATTGGTTGCTCACCACCAACAATGGTACGTAATGCCATCAAGTACTAACCAAGTGGCAAAAAGTGTGGAAGAAAGCTAGCAATGTCGGCAAGAGAAGTTAAGTCTATCGTCAGATACTCAAAGCAGTTTCCATTTGCGGCTGCTACTGAGATAAAAGATGCCTTAAAAATGTCTTCGAGCGTCAAGACTGTTCGTCGGCGTTTACGTGAGCACGACCTGGGTGCTCACTACTGAAGCACCAAGAAAAGTACCGTTGTTGACAAAAACGCATGCAGAAAAGAGATTTCGATTGGCCAAAGAACATATAAGTTGGCCTTCAAGCAAATGGCGCAACATTTTGTGGTCGGACGAGTCGAAGATTGTCTTGTATGGTGGAATGGGATCGCGCCAATATGTAAGACGACCGACCACCTAACACCGAATACCAGCCAAAGTATACAACAAAAGCAATAAAGCATGACGGTTCTAGCTTTTCTTGGCTAGGCGTGAGACCCATTCATTGGGTTAAGGAAATGATGACTGGCGCTTCATATGTTGATATACTCAAGGATATCATGTTGCCATATACCAGAGACGAAATGCCGCTTGTTTGGCTTGTTGTGGGAAGACAACGACCCCAAAAACGCGTGCAAAGTTGCTAAAAGATGGTTTGAGGAGAGTCAGATCAACGTAATGGAATGGTCGCCACAGTCACCAGACATAAACCCCATTGAAAATTTGTGGGTTGATATCAAGGAGGCAATAGCCCAACGCAAGCCAACATCTAACACGTAACTATGGGAAGCTGTACTGGTACTAATCAGTAAGGGGAAGGGAGACCCAACATTAGCGTCTGCTTATAGACCGTTATGTATGCTGGATAGCGCAGGAGAACTCTTTGAGAAACTGATAAAGCATGGTTTTAGAAGTGGCAGATCTACCTTAGGAGCCATCCAAGATGTAATAGCTAGCGTAGAACATACCCAGTCAGGTAATCGATACTCCAAACGCTTAGTATTACTAGCCACACTGGATATTATAAATGCTTTCAACAGTTTAAGCTGGGACGACGTAATTGAAACCTTTAAGGTAAAATTCAAGATCCCGAATAATCTATTGAAGATTATTCGTAGCTATCTCAGCAATCGCGTGCTCTTATACGAAACGCGAGAAGGGTGTAAGACTAAACAAATAACAGCAGGTGCGGCCCAAGGATCAATACTTGGACCTGAACTCTGGAATATAAGCTACGATGAAATCCTTCGAATAGAGATGCCTGAGGATGTGCATTTAGTGGTATACGCAGAGGACATTGCAGCTGTCGCCCGAAACGGCAACGAAGCCAAAAGGAAGTTAAATCAGGTGATGATCCAGGTCCAGACATGGCTAGAAGACCATGGATTAAAGCTGGCCACAGAGAAAACAGAGCTAATCCTTCTAACGAACAGACGTATCCCATTAGAAGTAGACATACAAGTACTTGATGCCACTTTATCGACAAAAAGAGTGGTCAAGTGCCTAGGAGTGCAATTAGACACAAGGCTAGCCTACTGGGCGCATATAAACCATGCTGCCACAAGAGCTGCCAAAGTAAGCGGCATATTAAATAAGATCATGGGAAATCTTGGAGGCCCAACGCAGAACAAGCGAAAACTTTTAATGGAAACGACGAACTCGATTCTCTTATACGGATGCGAAATATGGGCAGATTCGCTAAGGGTGCAATGCTGGCGGAAAATTCTGCAATCTGTGCAAGGCACCTGTGCTCTCAGAGTGGCTTCTTCATACAGAACAGTATCTGAAGCAGCGGTGTTAGTTATCAGCGGAACCATCCCTATAGATATTTTAGCACAAGAGCGCAAACGGAGATGGGAGGCAAAAAACACAGGAATCCCAGTACCACGCTTCTCCGATATTAGAGTTCAAACGATCACACTTTGGCAGGCAAGATGGAACTCTGAACGGTATGGTAGATGGACAGCGAGACTAATACCCGATCTAAAAAAGTGGGTAGAAAGAAAGCACGGTGAGGTTAACTATTATCTCACACAGTTTTTGTGCGGACATGGGTCCTTTCGCAAGTATTTGTGGCGAATGGGAAAAGTGAGCCAACCAAACTGCATATATGGAGATACTGAGTATGATGATGCGGAGCACACCTTCTTTAAATGCGAGAGGTTGAACGTAGAGAGAACAGGTCTGCAACGAGCTGTTGGTGTATTTACACCTGAAGAAATTATCGAGAAAATTATGATAGACGAAGAAAAATGGAATGCCGTCGCAAATTTTGTGGAGGATATTATCGGAAAAAAGGAGCGCGAAATGGAAAGCTATGCTGAAGAGCATTGAGCATAGGTTTCTCAAAACTGGCGATCCTGGACGCAGGATGAGTAAGTAAGTGTCCTTCTTAGGACGCCGTCTTGGTCCTCTACCTCGAAGCAATGCGGAAGCAGTCCAGGGGTGGAGGGAAAAATCCAAGAGAAGAGGAGGGATATTTTTAGTGGAATCACCACATACGTAGTAGCGACGGTTACTATATGGTACGAAGGCTTTTTTAACCCAACCTCACCGCCAAAAAAAAATAACAAATGGGAAGCTGTAAAGAGCGCTTGGGAGTCGATTTCGATTGAAAGATGCCAAAAACTTGTTGACTCAAGGGGTTATACGCAGTTATGACTTTCAAAAAAATCGATTTTTTTTATTGCATTTTTGTAATGTACATATATTCAAAAGTATACGCACGAAATTTGAAGTAGATCTAAGCAATACTTTCGGAGTTATACCTAAATATGTAGAGATACCTCGGCACGTTTTAAGGTAGGTATTGAAACTTTAAACGTATTTTTTTTTCAAAACGACATTTTTCAAGTCGGTGTACACAATATCTCGAAAACGGCTTGTTTGATCGGTCAACCGTTTTAACTCAATCTTTAAAGATACATTTTCTAGTAATTAATCGTTCCTTTTGTAAATCTGATACTTATTTTCCATTTTATAATCAATTTACGGCCAAATTTTAACGTAAAAATCGAAATCATTTCTTTTAAAAGCTGCCATTTTTTGAAAATTCACTATTTTGATTAGCCGAACGATTAATTACTAGATAATCTAATATATTAACAAAATTTGTTTGGTTTTTTGATTTCAGATAATCCAATCCTGAGTTACGATGTACACCGTAAATCGTCTTTTTTTAAAGGAGGTTCCAGAAATCGCCTGCAGCGCGCTTTATAATCAACATTTTCATAAATAAAAAATTTTGTTACGTTCTTGAAGGATGCTTTTATAACCGCCAAAAATTTTCAAATTAAAATATTCTGAAATTTCTTCAGGATAAATCCTTGACAACCCATCTTTTATTTGCTTCATAACTGCGTATAACCTCTCAATGCAACACCGTTGTACTGCAATTCTAAAGAATAAGGGTCATGCAACAAAATACTAATTTGAATACTAAGCGAAACCTCATGTAAAACTAGAAATAAATTCAACATCATATAAAAGTTTTCTCAAAATTTTTCTTACAACTACTCAAGTTTTTGACCGCTCAAAATTCGCTGCAGTTTTACTAAATATAATTTTACCTTACTGAAATAAGATAAACGTTGGATTTTCTTTGGGATTTGTTTTGTTCGACATTTGGGCTTTTTTAACCCATTCCATTTTACGTATGTGCACTATTAAGATTTTGACCGCAGCTGTATATATATTTTACAAATATTTTATTAGTGGCTCACCGCTTCTCGACCTGACAAAGGTTTGCACATCACCTAGGAAAAGGTGATATTTTATAAATGTTTTATGCACTACATAAAGTAAGCAATAATACATATGCATACATACACACATACACACATACTAAACATGTGTAGATGCTATTATTATTATAAAAAATAGCACAAGTGCTAATTATTAAATGAGTTTCATTTTCAAGCAGCCACAATTATAAAAGAAAATACAACAACATCCTTCATGAGCTTGTAATTTATTGCCAACTAATGCGTTTGTTACTAAAAATGTGCGATAAAATAGAGAGAATGTAGTAATAAACACACCATCATTGCTTTCAGTAATATGGCACGAGGAATTGTTTTAGACACACTTGATTAGACGAGTAGACGTTGATTTTGTTTACTATATAATTTTTCGATAAAATAATTGTATGTACACACTTGTAACTGGTGTACACGTGTGTGTATTTGTATGTATGTACTTTATGTTGTTTTTTTATTTATTTATTTATTTTTTTTTTTTGTTTTAATTTTGCCATTTTTGTAAGAACTTTGCCTTCTGACCAAAAAACAAGTCAGCGTACTTCCTATTTTATTTTGACACAAAGTAAAAACAAAACACTTGGATACCCATTCGGCAAAGTCTACGTGTATGTAATTACACACGTGTGTGTATCTACCATACATATACACAAATAAAAGTTTAAATATATGTTTGTGATTTGTGAGGAAATCAAGTTTTTTAAGGTTATATGGTCGGGCACATGCACTCAAAACATCAGCGAAACGACTAAACTGCTTTTTGACGAGATTTTCAATGCCTGATAGCGGAATATTCAAATCCTATTACAAACTACTTTTTCAACCCCCCGAAAACTTTAACTGCTAGACTTACACTGATAAGTTTAAATTGTTAGAAAACTTTAACTGCTAGGGGAAAACTAATAAGTTTAATTTGCTAGAATTAAATGATTAGCCAGAGATGGATTTTTAGCCAAAAGCATACATATCTCTCACAGGTATTTTGGGAACAAATACAATACCAACAATGCATTCAATCTAATGCAGCCGATTCATCGTTACCGGAATGACTCTGATTTTTCCCGACCAAGGGCTGCCTCACCAGTAAACTCTGTAGACCTGTCTAGTGCACCGTGCAACCTCAACCTACGTACCAGCGATGCATTCATTCTAATGGCAGCCGATTCTTCGTTATCGGAATGACTCGGGTTTTTCCCGACCAAGGGCTGCCTCACCAGTAAACTATGTAGACCTGTCTAGCGCACCGTGCCACCTCACCCTACGTACCAACGATGCATTCAATCTAATGGCAGCCGGTTCATCGTTACCGGAATGACTCGGATTGTTCCCGACCAAAGGCTGCCTCACCAGTAAACTAAGTAGACCTCTCTAGCGCACCGTGCCACCTCAACCTACGTACCAGCGATGCATTAGCATGTAATTCATTTCGATTCAACGAGAATATACAAAAATAAATACATTTTTATGAAAGTCGAAGGAATTTGTAGTTCCTTGTAATTCTCAAGACATATATGCTGCCATTCAATGTACGCCCATGCCCATGTGATTCTCTTTGGGAGCATAAATCTTTAACGATTATCTAAAGGAACTAGACCGCTAGAAAAACGCATAGGCAACATTGCCAATGGAATAACGAAGGTAACGGATTTTTTGATACATGGAATTAGCACACCAAAGTTACTAAACAAAACTGTTTTCTAATCACTAAAAGACTGTGGAATAATCCGTGTTTTGCGGACGGTCAGTGCACAGATTTATAGTTTGCACTTTGTGGAAGAAAGAAAATAAAACTTCGATTTTTGTCGAGATTTTGCAGAATTTTAAATTATTTTTATCTACGAAACCCGTTTTCATCTATGTATAATTAATCTATGATAGATATATGCATTGATTTAGCTACCGGTTGAGCATCAATTGCTAGTAAAAAAAGGTTGTCTATTATAGTACCTCTCATTTAAAGCTGTTACATGCCCGAAGTAAGTATCGAACTGTCGGCCGATATGCCACGCGTTAGCACACACCGCCGGCCACATACATAGTGTCGCGAATTGACGACTGTTAGTTATGCAACTTTGAAGTCGAAGTATTCACTGTTTCACCACCGACAATAAGCAGAAAGGGACTCAATAACTCATTAATATAACTGTACAAATAAAATTATATTTTTTCCCGTATATAATTTTTTGTTGCAGTATATTTGTGCACTCATTGCAAAAAATGCCTAGTAACCGAGCTAGAAATGCTTAAGTCGACATTTCAATAGTCATCACAAGCGACAGGTTTCTTGGTAGTAAACTACTATGCTAATTCCAATTAAAAATCTTACCTGTGCAATTTGTAAATAAAAAGCATCACAAATGATATGTAAATGAGTGCCACGAAGACCAATGGGAGTAGGAATGTTACAATCAACGGCCAAAGTAAACGGTAAAGCCATAATGAGTAGTCCAAGTCGATGTAAGTAGCTAAATGATGAATTTAAAACAAATAAATGAAAGTTTCTAATTTTTTAAGGATATATACACATATATTATATATATATATATATATATATGAATCTATGTATGCAAAGAAATTGTCAACTCACCTAGGAAGTCCTGTAGACTTCTTGTCAAGTCTTGCAAGTAATCCATAGCGCGCTTGTATATTGCTGCCTTCAAACGTTCCCTATAAGCCGCAACACAACAACAAAGAAGCAGGGAATGATGATCCGCGTCTACGTATGAGTCAACAAAACAAAAGCTATCCACTGTATACAGGCCGTAAGAGACACAGTTGAGCCATTTAAGTTCCGAGTACTTTGTGGTGCGTTTCTACACAATTCCAAATCCCGCCAACTTACAGCTAAATAGGCGGTGATTTTTATTTATCCAACAACTTTTTGCTTTTTTTTCTGCTGCTCTGACCCTATTTTCACTTTGAACTTCACGTTGTTGGACTTTTAATTACTTTCTTTTTGCTTCTCGCGGTCGCGTAATTTCCTGCATTTATTACTTACTTTATGATTGCTAATATATGTATATTATATATATATTTTTTTTCACTTTATGAAACAAATACCTTTCGCTTCATAACTATTTTACCAATTTCTTTTCCTTTTACTTCCTCTTTCCCTTTTCATTATCATACTTTTTGCTGCAGAAATGATTGTTTACTCTTCTTTTTATTCAATCGTAACAAGAAAATTAAACATCAATGACGAAAGGCAAAACACCGACTGAATGCAAAAACAAACGCAAATGCCAGCTGTTTTACAAGCAGTGCTGTGCTTCATTGTATCTTCACTAAAGGCAGCCACACAAAATGAAGTGGCAAAAAGATCATATTGAACATGACAAAATTTAATACAAAATAAAATTTCAGAGTTGGGTTTACATAATTGTGTTTACCAACAGTTCATAGTTCTATTTGCTTCAAATGTCTACATTTTATATATTTTTTATTTAATTGCAGTTTACACTTTTTTTGGGTGTTTGGTTGAGCTCCTCCTCCTATTTGTGATGTGCGTCTTGCTGGATGTTGTTCCACAAATGGAGGGAACTACAGTTTTAAGTTGACTCCAAACGGCTGATATTTTTATTTTTTTTTTAATTTGTTTCACATTTTTTTTATGAGGAGCTTTTTCAAGGCCGAAATACAGTAGGAGGTTTAGAGGGGAACCGCTATTAGAAAAAACAAAAAGTGCGTGTAGCGTAGTACACATAACAGCGATTCCAGGACCGCAACAACGGCACAAATTACCGCAAGGCAATACCAATCCGACGCCGGAATGGATAGCGCTTTATAGTACACACTAGCACTAGCCAGGAAACGGAAACAAGCGCCAAAAAGTAGGCACCAAACAAAAACGCCAAAAAAATTGGGACCAAAATACGCCCTAAACAGTAGGCACCAAGGAAATATAACCCCAAAAAGTAGGCACCAAAAATATATTTCCTACAAGTTTGCACCAACAAGCAAGCGCCAAAAAGAGGCCGAGTTATTTCTCACTAGAAATTAGCAACCACAAGGAAAAACTCAGGAAAAATAGCCTAAAGTGTATCTAAGATATATATAAGGTATAGCTCTCTCTCTCCTTTTTCTCTACGTTATATCTTTTTTCTCTCTCACGGAACGAAAATGCCCAAAACGTTGCATGGCCTTGAAATTTTACTTTCCATTCTCGCGCGTCCATCGGCACCTAAGAAGTTTCGCTTCAAAAACTTTTTCCATCATTCCCACAAAACCATTCGGCACTGGTTAAAAGTTAACCCTTCATTTTTATTTACAGAAATTTGTTATTTTGGCACTTTCTACCCCGATTACTAACACTACTCATCCAAAATTGGGTCTCGGCAAAACTACTATTAAAAATTTCACTTCAGCCTGCATAATCTTGTATGCTGCCATTCTTGAGAGCATTCAGTTTCGACAGCCATGAGGAAAACAAACATTTGTGGTGGTAATTCTCAACTCACTATACTTTACAAAATAATTTCTATTTTTGGTGGGGCCCCAAAGAATATGCATAAATGCAGTTTGAGTCTCTGTTATGTTACAATCACTTATACGTGGGACCAAACCCCAAACCCATGGGAATTACACGCAAGCACGACAAGCAAATGTAAAATTATGCACTGTTAGGTGGTTGAACGCTCCAATGACGACAGTGTTCCCATCTTCACCAAGCCGTTTCTGTTAAGCTGAGCCTCTTATCATTGAGTTAACTCATAAATAACAGGCTGAGGTATGGTTTTTAGTCGCCCCTTACGACAGGCATCCGTTACCTCGGGCAAATTCTAACCCCCTAACCGGCGGATGGTGTCTTCATTCGCTTGCGTTGGAAATCAGCTGATGTAAAAACTTATTTCTCTAAGTGTTTTGAGTTTTTGAGTGTTTGGCCGAGCTCCTCCTTCTGTTTGTGGTGTGCGTTTTAATGTTATTCCACAAAAGGAGGGACCTACAATTTTAAACCGACTCCGAACGGCAGATATTTTTATGAGGAGCGTTTCCATGGCAGAAATACACTCGGACCGCTATTATAAAAAAGTTTTCTTCATTGGGCTGTTTCATGGATATTCGAACCTACGTTCTCTCTGAATTCCGAATCATAGTCACGCACTAACCATTCGGCTACGGCGGTCTAAGTATAAGTTAAGTAATTATAAGAAATAAATAATATGTGCAAAAAAGAAAATTCTAAAAACGGACGGTGGACACAGAAATTTTTCCAGGCATATTCCGTAGAGTTCAACGTAGATTTACTTTCTTCTACCATATTTGAATTCTTTGGCCTATAGTCATAGGCCATATTCGAAAACACACATAGTTACAACCAAATTCTAACTGGAAATAAGTTTCGAAGAGATAGAAGAGAGAACAAAGGTATCTATATGAAAAGTAAAAATCTATTTGGCAAAACAAAGAAATATGAGTATTTGGCACTCAACGAACTGGCCACTCATAATCAAGTCTCACTGATTTGGGTATCAGGACACGAGGGACACGAAGGAAACGAGAAGACAAAGTTTATGCCAAAAAAGGGGCTAACACCATTTTTCGGCTTTAACAAAAATAATATAAAACAGGAAACCAAAAGATGGATCCAAACTAAAATTAGTGAACACTGGAACGGCACAAGCTGCCTTAATCATTTCAAAAATTTTTTGAACTTTAATGCCAACAGAGCAAAATCTGCTCTAACTCTAGATAAAAAGGGCCTCAGATTACTCAGTGGAGCACTTACAGGTCACTTTGCCTGTAAGAAACACTTTAACACAATAGGGGTATGCAGGTTCTGCTGTGATGAAGAGGAGTCTATGGCACACTTAATCATCAACTGTGAGAGGCCACAGGAAGCACAGAATACTGGTTTCGTACCTACTAGAAGAGGAAGATCTCCTAAGGAACTGGTTCAATTCCTCGGTATACTAAATAATTATAATTAAATAATTAGGGGCGCACAATAGATCAATCTGGTCGCAGTGCATAAGGGCTTTAGCCTAACCCGTACAACCATTACCATTACCATAATTCTGTTAATTATTTTTTTTTTTTTTTGCTGCTGATAGAAATTTTTCTTGCAAAAATTCCAACTCTCCCCCCAATTGTTATGCTCTTAGATTTTAGTTCTTTCCCGTCTAGAGCTGACCTTTAAAGGGACAGATACCTGTAAAATTTGAAAAAAAAAAAATTTTTTTATAAAATGTTAATATAATCCTTTAAGAATATGTCACAAAATTTTTAGAACGTATATTATAGATCGTCAACCGTGACGACTCTATTCTTTGCGTTCGAGCGCTGGGAGAGTTATAGTTACGTGGTATTAAACTTTAAACGCGTTTTTCTCAAAACTATATTTTTCGAATTGGCGTACACAATAACTCGAAAAGTTATTAGCCGATCTCCCTGAAATTTTGCACACATCTTTTTTATGACATTACTTTTTATGTGCATTTAAAGTTTTCAAACATTTTTCGAAAAAATAATTTTTTCGAGGCAAAAATAATAGGAAAATTCGCCCCAAAATTAATTTTTTTAGCATTTTATTCCGTGAATTTTCTTTGTTCCATTTGTTTTTAATTCATGTAGAAATTATGACATTAATAAACGAAAAAAATTTGGTTTTTTGTATTCAGGTCACTGACGCCGATGCGACAATGCTCGCTGATTGAGAAGCCCCGCTGCGACCTTCCTGGAAGAATTGAGGGTACGTCCGTCATTTTAAATGATTAAAATAAAAAAAAGAATTTTATATTATATTAATGTATAAATAATCTGTATGCCAATTTTGAAAAAAATATATTGACTTCTTCACTTTAAATAATTTTAACGAAAATCAGAGAAAATATGGCCTTTTACAGGTATCTGTCCCCTTAAGCAGGTTTGCCAACAAGACAAATTAGTATTACGTTTTCGGCACTCGAAACATTATACAAACACTATGTGGATAGCCTTACCGAATTCGGGTTTGCCACTTTACCGAGTAAAGTCTGAATGCCCCTATTATAAACTTTCATTTAGTTCTTATTTCGCAGTAGCTCTCAAAATACTCAGATTTTCCTTTTCACTGACATTCTATGCAGTTCTCATTCTTTTTCGTTAGCTTAATACATCGGCAACACGTGTTTTTGTTTTCACAGTGCTATTTAAGAATTCTGAAAAATTAAAAATTTCAAAATTTGAATAAATGGGGAAATTTCGTTCAAAACTGAAACGCCATACAAAGGGCAAAACATGGAGCAAAGGACAATCGTCCACTTCAAATCCTGAGCAAATGAAGCACCGTTTAAAAGCCAAATCGCGTTTTTTCCAGCCAAACTTGAGTTTAGGTATGTAAATAAGTAATAAATTCGATTAATATGCGTATGATTTAGCTTTTGATTGTATTTTGCAGCACCACCTGAGGATACCTCCAATCCGAACGCACTCACTTTGAATGCGGTGCTGAAGCATGATCAGCGTCTGGCTTATAATGCCGAGACGACTACAGTCAACGATGTGGCCGGCAGCCTGAAGTCATTTAGTCTGCGCGACGATGGACTGGAAGATGAAACCATGTCGGAATCGCAACAAGGCACTTTTAAAACATTCAAAACATTTGCTTCCAACTATAGTGCCTGCAGCAATATGAGTTTTAAAAAGCTGCTAGTGGGTTTTCGTGCTTCATCCGAGTTGCATAAAGAAATGTTAGCTATTTTAACGGCGCTAACGGAAATTATACGCGAACGCGGTGGCACAGAGTCATCCACTGAGTATTTCATACTGCTCATGGAGCAAATTGAGGCCAGCACGGAAGACAATGACATCATTGCTGGGATTTCGTTGCTGTCTATGGGCATCAAATCGGTGCCAGATGCGGTGTTGCGCAAACGTTTCGGCGAGACCGCACAAACGTTTTTAGCGTGCTTACAACGCTTTATGGAGTCTAATAATCAGAATATTGTCAAATATGTAAGTAATATGTTTTGTTTTTTATTTTGTTGAAAACATTTAATTTCTGTTACTAATTACAGATAATTGGCTGCTTGTCCGTGTTGCTTTGTGCGCAAGACTACATGACGTGGACTTATTCTTCGAATTGGCAATATATTGACGCTATACTATCATTTACTATACATTCGAAGCCTAAGGTATGTGCGCCTCTTAAATTTTTTGTTCAAAACAAATTCAAACATTGGAATTGTATGCGTAGGTACGCAAAGCTGCTCAACATGCTATCGTGTCCATCGTACATGGCAGCTCATTCATGCGTCCTGCCAAAGATGCAGAAGAAGAAGGAGAGGACAATACTACTGTGGAGCAGCCAAAAGTGACAAGCCACCCAGCCAGCAGTCGTATAACAAAATTCTGTTTGAACCAATTTAAACCCGAGGTGCTGACCAATTCACAAACAACGGTGCTGCATACGCTAATACTGCTCAAAGACATTTTGAACGGACTTAAAACGGAAGACATACGCTCGATTTGCGAAAATTTACTTTCCATTATGACCGCTGCTAACGTGCTCATACGCACCACTTGCTTCCAAACTCTGCACGCGCTTTTTGCCTCACGCACGACCAATTTGAATGGGCCATTATGCGCCAAGTTGCTGGCTGCCATACATGAGTATCGTCCCGATCGCGCTGATGTGCGTCAAACAATAGCTTGGATTACGGTGCTAAAAGAGGGGCACATTCATCTTGCCTCGTTGGACTTGAATTTATGTATGAATGCGTTACCGCGTTTTTTCGAAATCTGCGCCACTGATTTGTGGATGTCCGAACGCGCGGAAATCATTAATAGCGTGTCGAATTGCATTAAGGAGTTGTTATACGAATGTGTCAAGTCGGCTTGCGAGACACCAGAAAAGGCTGAAGTTTATCGCATACCAATTATGCGGATCATCGCTTCGCTTGAGAAGGTGCTAAGCGCGCCCTTCGGCGAAATGGCCAAACATGTTATTCTTATATTCACGATCGTTTTTGAAGTTTGTGGCAGGTATTTTAGGTAGGTAGCTTTTACCATATTTTATTTGGACTTTTTATTAAATGCTTGCCTAAACACGTCTCTTAATTTTGTAGCAAAGAACTCTCACCCTCACTACTCACACTATCGAAGCGCTACGACACACAAAGCGCTTTGCGTGTACAAATAGAGCACTCCATAATAGCGGCAATACAATCCATGGGCCTGGAAAATGCTTTGAAAACGATTCCACTAACCAATAGCAAAGGTGAGGTTTTGCTAGACCGTTCATGGCTCTTACCGCTGATGCGGGAGGGCACCAAAGGCGCTTCTTTCAAGTTCTTCAAGGAGTTTGTTTTGCCCTTGGCTTTGGATTGCAACAACAAATGGCATAAGTACGCTCAAGAAAAGCAACAGACGCTGTCACATACTTTCGAGTTATTGTGTTGCCAACTGTGGGGTCTTTTACCAGGTTTTTGCCGAGAGCCAGTAGATCCAGAAAATCTACGCTTAATTGCGCCTACTCTAGGCAATGCCTTGGATAATAATCCAGAGTTCCGTGCACCAATTTACGATGGTTTGACTGAGTTGATTTCGAATGAGGAGAGCGCGGAAATCAAAGAAGTCCTGGCAAAGTACTCCAAAAATTTCCTACCGCGTTTATTCAATATATACACGCAAAAGCCCAATGGCACATACGAGGCGGATTTGCGCAAAAAAGGATTGGATGTGATTAAGGTACTGATAATGCAGAAGGTTTATAGGAAACATCGTCACTAATGTGTTTGTATTTTTCGACTCCATTCGCTAGTTGTACCTGACAAGAACACCTGAAGATGTGCTGAAGGAGCTTTTCGAGACTGCAAAGACACAGCTGTCCAGCACGGCTGTTGGCACATTTGAGTACGACGCTATTTTTGATATCAACGCTGTGTTGCTAATCTTCCAAACTTGCGAAGTTATACGCGTTTTCTTCGAAGCCTTTATTGTACCCGTTTTGAAGAACGAGAAGTCTAAGCTGGTGGCTAAAGATGAACAGAAACTGAAAAAGCAGCAACGTCGCACATATGAGTAAGTCAACGCACTGATGTTAACTGTCATGTGCGACCGCCTGTGGCAGTAGCGCCTGTCACTAAGCAGAGGGGGCTGTAGGCAGCTGGTTAGACTGATTATGGGCCACTTTCTATGGGCAAAGCACATGGAAAAGGTGGACAGCTCAGACAGTGCACTCTGCCCAGCATGTGGAGAGGAGTATGAGACGGCGAACCACTTTCTGTGCGTCTACCTAGCCTTCACGCGAATCAGGCTTGAGGTTGTTGTTGTTGTAGCAGCATAAACATTTCCCATACATTTACGGGGAATGCTGCTCCTTGGCCGGATAAGACCGATCAGGCTTGAGTTCTTTGGCACTAATGTGTTAAGAAGCGACCACCTTCGCAAGATCTACTCAGATTTCTTCGGAGGTCGAGATTTAAAGATAATTAAAAAGGGAACCCCTGTAACCAGAGGTGTACCTCAAGGCTCTATCCTTGGCCCTTGTTGTTGTTGTAGCAGCATAAACAATGCCCAGACTTACATACGGTGAATGCTGCTGGAGTGACAGTTCTTGGCCGGATATAAATCTGGGTCGTTTCGGTAACGTAGAACCGACTGTCGTGGAAATTTCAAGGCTCTATCATTGGCCCTCTTTTATTTGTCTTCTACATTAACGATTTGTTCGGTGTGATTAAATATAGTGATGTCCATGTATATGCTGATGACGTTCAATTATATGTTAGTTGCCCCATTAGCTGTATTGATATTTGCATAAGTAATATGAATTCTGACTTGAGCCTCACAAGCAAGTGGGCTTCTGACAACGGATTAATTCTTAATCCTGATAAGTCCCAATGTATCGTTATTTACCAAAAATATATCAAGCTCGACGGCTATATACAAGTCACGCTGTGATTAAATATGTGGACAATGTTAAACATTTAGGGGTTACATTTAATAGAACTTTGACATGGAGCAACTACATCTTTACTGGCATAGGCAAAGTTTATGATGTGCTCCGAAATTTATGGACAACTCAACACCAGTAAACATTCGACTGCTACTAGCTAAAACGTATTTGTTACCAACGTTACTGTATCGTAGTGAGTTATATACTCCTTGTGATAGTGTGTGTCATAGTAAGCTTAATGTTTTGTATAACAACATTACAAGATACGTGTACTGTACAAAAAGGTTAATATTTCTGTATTTGCGAAAAAAATTGCTTCCGTATTCTTTCACGACTTGCTTAGGTTTAAATTTTTAGTTTTACTCCACAAGATTATAAACACTCAGAAACCCAGATACCTCAAAGATCGACTTATGCCTTCAAAGTCCTGCCGTTCGTTAAACTTAGTCCCGATGAAATACAGTTTTTTGGTGACTAAACGTCAATACTTTGTGTTCTCTGTCCGTCTTTGGAATACCTTACCTTACAAAATTAAACGTATAAAAGAAAGCTCGTGTTTCAAAAATAAATTGCTTCGCTACCTTGCCGAAAATTGCTGAATGTACTCAAATGGTTCCACATTATTTAAATCTCTTCCTATTAATCCCTACTCCTACTACTACTATTTTTACCTTACTTTCCTTTTAATACTTTCTCCAACTTACACTTCTTTACTACTATCTATAATTTTAATTTTGATTTTACTGTTAATCCTTTTATGTAAACTATTCTTAAGGTCAATCAACCTATAGTTGTATGTTTGACTTTAATAATAATAAATAAATAAATAAAACCCGAGTGCAGTACAATGGACTTAATTGTGTCTGAGTGCTGTAGTCTCCCGGCAAAAAAAAAAATTAAAAATTTCTCATATTTCTATTCTCTACATTTTCAGGCTTCTTCGTGATATACTCACATCAGACGCGGCTTCTTGTCAGAAATTTGCTCGTAAAAATAGCATTGCCTTGCAGAAATTGATTTTAGACGCATTCGCCACGAGTTGTGCCGTCTGCCAGGCAGCGCGTTTGAGGTTAGTCTCGCCCCATTTTCTTCATTCTCGCCTGTATTTGTAGTATTTCACTATTTCCTACGTAGATGCCTGAAAATTCTTATTGAAAGCCGCAAATCGCTAACTGTGAATGACAAAATCGTTATGAAAACGATACCAGAAGCTGTGATCTCTTATAAGGAATTCTCAACGCGCAAAGAAAATGTGTCGGAAGAGCTTATCATATATTTGGCCAATCTATACCAGGTATTATCAATTGAATTTGATGAATTTACTGATTAAATTTTAACTGTTAAATGTGCTGATCAACAGGAAGCCGGTAAACTGAATGACTTTGTCGACATACTAACAGCCGGTTTTGCCGGCGACGAGTCGCTCATCACAAACACAATATTGGCCTTCCGCACGGTTGTGCAGCAGCAGGGCAAAAATTTAACCATTACCACACTCGAATTCATAATGGAACAAATTCTGGTATTTCTGGTGCAGAAAGCCCGCACACAAGCCGAGGCAGCGGTGGCGTTTCTGATCACATTTATAAAAGTGATGCCCTCACCTTTGGTAGCCAATCATTTGCAAACAATTGTAAGTATTTTATTACTCATCTCGCACCTGCAACAAATTCGTATATACATTCTCAAATTTTCTAAAATTCAAAAAAAAAAAAAAAATAGATGAAATCAATGTCCGCCATGTCCAAAGACACCAAACGTTATTGTCGCATACAAATCGGCTATTTGTTGAAGAAACTGTGCAAGCGTTTCACTGCCGAGGAACTAATCAAATTTGTGCCCGGCGATGATGAAGTAACACATCGGCGTCTGAAGAAAATACGTAAGCAAATGCGTCGTGAAAATAGAAAGCAACTAAACGAAAAGGACAAGAACGACGAAGATGACTCAGAGGATGACTTCGTTGCCGGGCTGGAAAAGAAGAGCGTAACGTAAGTGCTAAGCCTTTGTGTGTTTGTTGTTAATCTTAAACTTATATATGTGTGCTTGGTTGCAGTATTGACGACATATTGGCCGATTCGGATTCTGATTTGCCGGAAGAGATGGATACAAACGACGGTGTGCCTAATAAAGCTGAGAAAAAGAAACTAAAACGCGGCGGCTCTACGTTCATACGTGAAGATCCGGAGGATATTGTTGATTTGGCTGATATCAAATCGATTGGAAATGTGCTAAGTATGTAATGATTCCTTTATTACTTCTCTTTCACGTATTAAAATGAATTTTCACACCAGCAAATCGGCCAGATGAGTCTACAAACGTTGCCGGAGGCACAAAAACTAAGAATAAAGATCCAAATCGTGGTTTTAAAACTGCAGAAGATGGAAGACTGATTATAAGTGATAAGGCAATGCGCGGTGCTGGCGGCGGTGGCGGCGACGATGAAAGCAGCAGCAGCGATAGCGATGACGCTGACGACGAAGCTGTTGAAAAGAAAAGAGCGCCTAAACGCGGCATGGAAGTTGACTCCAGTGATGATGGTAAGTCTGCTGCGTATTTATAGCATTCATGCTTTTATAAAAGAAGTCACCATTTTAAATAATGCAATCGATAGAAGAGGAACTACCGGCAACAAGCCGCAAACGTAAGGCTCAAGATGCCATTAGCATGCGTTCGGGTAAAAGTACAGCCTCAAAATATGTAGCCGGCGGCAAAGGTATACATCGCCCCTTAGGCGCTGCGAGTGACGCGTTATCCATGAAATCCGGCTACTCGGCGCGATCGGCCAAATCTGGCAAATCTGCAGCAACATCTGCCTATGCCGGCAGCGAGTATACAACGAAGAAGGCTAAGGGAGATATGAAGAAGAAAGGCAAGCTCGATCCTTTCGCATACATACCACTCAGTCGAAATACGCTAAACAAAAGGTATGATTTTTCTTTGTATGAAAGCAGTATTTATTTTAATTTTGTTTTTGTTCTTTCTTTTTTTTTTTTGTCTCTTTTTGCTGGCAGAAAACGAGCAAAACATGCAGGCACATTTAAGAACATAGTAAATGGCGCACGCAAAGGTGCTCTGAAAGGTGTTAAACAAAGAGTCGCTAAGCCTTACAAACAATAAAACAATAAATCTAATGCGATAAACTTCAACTCTGTAAATGTATATAAAAAAAAAAAATTATCGTGCAGTTAAAAACAATTGCGTTAAGTGTTACAAATTAGACAGTGGCAAACAATAAAACTAAAAATCTCTATTTAAACTACTTTCGCTATAAAAGCACGACAAAAATATTTATCTAATTAAATTAAATGTTTTCATTTGTTAGTTAGTTGTTATTATATTTTACGTTAGCACGAAATACTTTAGTAATTTCACCTGAGTCTGAAGCAAGAATAATACACAATTCGCCTTGAGTCTGAAGCTTATAATATGAGGCTTTTCAGTTTTAACGTCACTACCTTAACATGCATAATTTAGCATGCGCAGTCACATTACTTTAGTTCTGATTCAGAAAATATTGTTTTTCAATATGCGTTTGTCGCCAATCGCCGTCAGGATCGAGTCCACTCATCGTTTCCTCGTAGAAGTGCATTTTATTATGCTCATCAATGAGTATCACTGTGTGTGTGCGACTACCGTAGCCAGACGACGGTACGTTCACATTGAGCGCACTCAAATGCTCACCCCAATTGGGAGCGCGCCGTTCCAATTCTGCGTCAGGCCAAAACTTATGTTTACATTTTAGTAGATTCTTCAAATTTGTGACAAGTTCAGTTTGAATCTCATACGCAGACTCCGCCGGAGATGTGGCTAACTTGCTGTAAAAACATTCAACAATGTTTTGAAAACGTTGACGCCCATTGACAACCTTTTGAAAAGGCGTCGTAGCCAGACTGTTACCAAATCCATAGCATTTACCCTCATCGAACTGCTCCAAGCTGGGCGGTGAATTGCTTAGCAACAAAATATTGGCTGGTGTTCTTGGTACGCTGAAATATGAAATGTGAAAGTTATTCTGATTTTTTCCATTTGCATAACCCAAACGTGACGAACTACATTTAGTACTAACCCAATTTCGATTGAAACAAAATTAAAAGCACTGTACTTAGTACACTCGGCCAGCAGTTGACTATTGTAGCTTTGTATGTTGCAATCATCCATGGAAGTGACAAAGTCCGAAACGATCATGCCACGGCCTAACAAAAAATGTTCGTTGTGTAGTATTGAGGATGTGACTGCAGGATTGCTGTTACTTGTGGTGTCAGCCTTATTGTGGTTATGATTGTAGTGCATTATGTTATGGTTTGTAGCTACATGTGTGTGTGTATGAATATTGGAATAGGTTTGAATTGGTTGGCAAATTATTTTTATAGCATTAAACGTTAACGCAAATGATGTTGATAAGCGGAGTATATAATAAAATTTAATTTATTAATGAACCACAAGCAAGGGCAACACCATTGGGGTTCGTTGATTTCAAGATAAGTTGGATAATGTTTGCATGCATGTGTGTATGTTTGCGTTCAGTTAGAGGTAAAAGTTTAGTAGTAGGCAAAGTAACAAAAGTTAGGCACGTCTTACGGCTAAGTGGTTCAGTTGTTAGTGCTTACCTACAGCATTCCTCGGTTTGGGCTCTCCTGTCAAGTTGAGTAGTGCACCTATTTTAAAGACACCGCCATGCCCACCCACCGCCAGCCAAGTGCCACCTTCACGTCCTGGCTCCAGGTCAATACCTGAAGAAGAGATTATTAAAAAAATCGGTAAATATTTGCTCATAAATCTATACTTACCACCGTAGACATGATCGGCGTTAGCCCATTTCGCTGCGTCCTGTGTATCACGCGCAAAGAACTCATCCCGATTGGACGCTAATATAAGTTTGTATCCACCAGAGGTGGGATTTGAATTCGCATAGAAAAATATTACACACATTTTTTTCGATTTTAGTTATTTTATATCACTATGGCCATCCGCTGCAGCTGCTTTCTGCTGTACGTGTCAATGCGGCAACTAAATTGTAGTCAGCATCTCGCCAAACTCATACGTATGCGAAAAGTAGCACCACTATAGATTGCCGATAAGCCACCTAAAAACTATACGAATTATCACCTTCTTATCTAATCGCGCGAGCAATATCACGGTAGCGATAATCCAATGGCAGCATAATAGATCTATAGGCTGATTTTTGCCAATACGCTGGAGAACTTCATTGGTTGTTTGCTTTCTTTTTGTTTGACTGGGAAAGTGTTGTGTGCTGTGTATTTTTGAGCATTGATTGGTAAACTCCCGATTTAGTGTTGGTAAACGTTGTATTTGTGTTGCCTGATAATATCGGCAAAACCAAGAATGATAGAAACAAGGTTGCGCCCATCAGAGAGTGCGTGTTGTCCATTAGCTGAGTTGTGCAGTGTTGCCAACCATTTGCTCTTCGCAATAAATTTAGTGCTTTTTTGTACCCAGAATGCGAAAATTTTTAAGTTAGGTGCTGGTTTCTATTTTTTTTTTAGTTTAAAGCTAGCGAAGCTGTAAGTTAAAAAAAAAAAAAATACCAGTCTAACGGTTAGACGCGATAGAAGTGAAACCTTCCGTAAAGCAAACTGAGAGAGAATAAGACGAAAGCAGCATTAGCAGCGGGATAATTGTAGGTTCATTATAATATTGCTATAAAGTTCATATTTTATTTTCTTCATTTTATTATTATTCATCCTCAATGTTTTCAAGTTCAACAAATGATACGAGTGGCTTATGATAGATAAAATATGATACAAATGCTTTGGTTTCGATGTTGTCAACATATCTTTGAAATACCGCGTCAATTGTTGTTTTTGATCGTGTTGTCGATTCAGTGCGATTGTTACACATTTTTAAATTGAATGTTGTATTGAGAAAGTCAATTGAACGAACCGTTGTGTCCAATGCAAAATTTACGTTAAAATCGCCACTTAAAATCATTGGAACTTTATCGTAATCTTTTCTAAGTATCCGCGATACTTCTGGTGTATACTTTATTAAATTTTCGTGAATGAATTCCGTGATGCTATTTATTGATTTTTTTTTCTGTCGATATTCACGACACTTTTCTGCATTATTTTTCGGCATAATTGCGGTAAATATTTAAAAATGAAAATATTTACGAATATAAAAATACACACGCGGTTGCTATTATGAGCGTCCCCAGCAAAACCTGCGTGACCGAAACTCTAACACAATTACATTTTTTTGAATGTTACAAACACATATGCACGCAGGTTTTGCTGGGGCGTGACCGAAACTCTAACACAATTACACATATGCACTCGTATTTGTTTGAAAATCGACTTTTTTTTTTTGGTTCTCCGTCACCTTTGGAAAATGTGTAAACAGTAAGCAAACTTTATTCATATATTTTTCCTCATTTTTGCATCAGTAAAATTAAACAAACGCCGTAGCCGAATGGGTTGGTGCGTGACTACTATTCAGAATTCACAGAGAGAACGTCAGTTCGAATCTCGGTGAAAACACCAAAATTAAGGAAAACTATTTTTCTAATAGCGCTCACCCCTCAGCAGGCAATGGCAAAACACCGAGTGTATTTCTGCCATGAAAAAAAGCTCCTCATAAACATATCATAAAATAAAATAAAATAACTGTATAAAAAAAATTTTTTTCTTGTGATTCGAACCAAGGATTTTGGATCGGAAGCTCACATTGCCACTCGGCTATCGCGCCATGCTGTCGGCGCTGTCCTAAAAATTATTTAGTTCGTCGCTACGTTTATATCAACATTTAATATAACGCTTCGTAGCCAAGAGTGTCGCTTTTTCGTTTCATCGAGTCTCAAATCACTCCCAACGATTCTAAAGAAGTTTTCACTTCAAAAACATTTGAATTTACTGAATGCAAATTAAAAGCACAGTGATGTAATCGTTTCCTCCGGTCCTCAATTCTTTGTGGGACATAGGTCATCAAGAGGTGTATTAAAAGTAAAAAGAAGCAAGAAAATTCCAGAAAATACTGAAGAAACCATAATGACATTTTTACAAAAAGAGTACCTTATCTTGTTATATAACCTCAAATATAGCAAAAACGTCGTTCTCTTAACACAAGAGTTTCTCTTAACAAAAAACTCAGCTTACATTAAGGGGTTATATACAGTTAAAATTTTCAAAAAATCGATTTTTTTTTTCTTAATGTATCATACATATATTTATTGAATACACACAGAAAATTTAATATCGTTCCGGTGAATATATTCAAAGTTACACGCAAATTTCAAAAAGCGTTTCAGAGTAAAGTAAAGTTCTTTTCAAACTTTAAACGCGTTTTTCTCAAAATGCTGTTTTCGAAGTCGGTGACCAACATTACTCGAAATCGGATAAGCCCATTAGTCTCAAATTTTAATACGAGCTTCTTGAATATATTTTTTAGTAATTAGTCGCAGATTTTTTCTCACGGATAAATATTTTTTTGACGTGATAACGTCTTATAATTCGATTTAGCCGGCTGCACGCACGAAAAAATGTATCGTTACCTTGCTCATTAGTGTTACCTTGCTCATTGCCGTTACCTTGGTCATTGCCGTTACCTTGAATGAACTGCAAGCGAAAGCGCGGAACGAACGACAAAGCAAACAAAGCAAACGAACGGCAACGTTCGACATCGTGCTCTCTCCTACTTAAGTGAGCGTATATATGCATGTATATGCGCATATGTACATGCATACATATATAAATTCACGTATTTGTATTTGCATATGCCTTCTTATTGATTATTATTAATTTGATTTACTTGAAGAATTTAAAATAAAACCAAGTTTGTTAATAATACCTGTTGTTTTAATGTTATTATTATTTTTTGACGTGATAACGTCTAATAATTCTATGTAGCTGGCTGCACGCACCAAAAAATGCGTCGTTATCTTGCTCATGCGTCGTTACCTTGCTTGAACAGCATGTTATGTTATGTTACGTTATGTTATGTTATGTTATGTTATGTTATGTTATGTTATGTTATGTTATGTTATGTTATGTTATGTTATGTTATGTTATGTTATGTTATGTTATGTTATGTTATGTTATGTTATGTTATGTTATGTTATGTTATGTTATGTTATGTCATGTTATGTTATGTTATGTTATGTTATGTTATGTTATGTTATGTTATGTTATGTTATGTTATGTTATCTTATCTTATGTTATGTTATGTTATGTTATGTTATGTTATGTTATGTTATGTTATGTTATGTTATGTTATGTTATGTTATGTTATCTTATGTTATGTTATGTTATGGTATGTTACGTTAAAGTATATTATGTTATGTTAATGTTGCCTCATTCTCTATATCCATACAAAATATCTATCAAACAAATAAAATTACAGACAACCTCTTTTTTTTATAAAGAATTAAAGACCGAAATTTTGATCAAAAATCGATTTGTTTTTTGAGAAACCGCCATTTTGTCAAACAAATTTATTTTGCTTATTCCTTTGATTAATTACTATATTTAACATTACTTTAACGAAATCTGTTTGGTTTTTTAATTTCAGAGGATCCAGTTCAGAGATATAGTGATCAACGCAAAACGTCTTTTTTGAGAGGAGCTCCAGTATCTTTTTACTAATACTAAGCCTTAAAACACAGTTTAAAGGTAACATAATATGTGTCCAACTTTTTAGATGAACAAATTTAAAAAATTTCTCTGAAAAAAATCTGGAAAATTTGCTTTTTTCGGCCTGCTAACTGTATATAACCCCTTAATTAATTTTCAGTGGCGTAATTGTTACGGCCATCATAGCTAAAGGGCTTGGGTTCGAAACCCACAGTGAACACGAAACAACAAATGATAGAAACGTTTTTTTATAATAATGGTCATCTCCTGGTAAGGTAATGGCAAGTCTCCGAGTGTATTTCTACCATGGAAAAATACCCTAATAAAAATCTATCGGCCGTTCAGAGGGCGCGTGAAATTGTGGGTCCTTCCATTTTGTGAAACAACATCTAGTATTGTGTGGTCTACATTGGAAGAGGAGCTCGGCGAAACACCAAACGCGTTTTCATTACCATCCATTTTTTTCGTGATTGATTCTAAATTAAAAGTAATTCAGCAAAATAATTTTGGGTTCGATTCTAAAAATGTCACACTCAATGAATGCTAAGGAGACAAATTTTCTCCCTTGGAAAGCTTTCTTCAACAAATTGCCGTGAAAATTAGCTGACTACTTAAAGGGTTAAGAATTGTGAGTGATATGCAGATATCTCAACAACATTGAATAATTTGAACAGTGTAGAAGGGCAACATTTTTTCATAGAAACGAAAATACCATTATTTTTTTAAATGAAAATTTAAAAACTCCAATAATATTAGTATTTATTTCATACCGTTATTCAAAAAATTACGTTAAAATTAGTTTAGAAAATGCCTTTCTAAATTGAAGCAGTGCTAGAAATAACCGGTGGAATATTAGTTTCGGTACTAAATTTTAGACGCACTTGCACTTTCGCATTGCGTCAATTGCTTCCTCCCCATTTGCATTGCTGCCGTAAAAGCTTATAAATTAAGAACTCAAATTTTCAATATTACGATAAAAAAATGTCCATGGAACCTCCTTCTCTATTGCATAATATCTTGGATTTGCAAATCTATCACAAGGTGCAAAGTTATGCACCCAATGCAATAATACAAAAAAGGCAAGCGAAAAGATAAGCGATTAAAAGATATTAAAGTATACAGGAGCTATGCCCAAGTAGTTTTGCAGGTTATGAATTGTAACATGACTAATACGATCTCCTACTAGCTGTTTGTTGTTATTTTTTATTGAAATTTTGTGACCCGCAATGTACTTTTGCATATGTCAGCATACGTTTTTTTGCATTTCGTGTTAATGTACAATTGTTCTAGACATAGAGTCCCCTTAATTTACATTAATGAAGACAGTTACAATGTACAAATGTACACGTAACTAATATGAAAGAAACCATAACATCGGTTGATATTAACATCGGTCGATGTTATGGCTGCGTGTTCGTGTTGTTGCCTCATCTAGTTTCATTCGTTTCGAAAAGGTGAAACTTTAAATTTTCTTAAAGCCCTTTTCCAATTCGTTGAAATCTAAGCGCCCACATATATTGTATTCTGAAATAGGGCCTTTCGTATGCAACCCTGCAATTGAAGAATGTCAAACGATAGTGTATATAGAAAACTAATTGCGGGTATAGGAAGTAAATGTAAAACGCTAATTCGTTTTTTGGATCCAAGTTGTGGCATTAATGTCAAAAACCTCTTTTAAATTTAAAAAATATAGCTTTAAACTGCATATTTTTGTAGTGTTTTACAATAAAGTGCTATGAGGGATTCTGAAACATAAAAACTTGGTGCAAATAAATGTGTATTAACATCGTGGCTCGTGATAGTTAAAAAAAAAAAAACAAGCATGAAAGTAATGGCGAATTCGCTGTGTTAGTGCTACACACACGGGTAGAGGACGTAATCAATGTGGGTATGTGAAGAAAAAAGAAGCAAAATAGAAAGAAAATGAGCATGTAAAGGAAAACGTGTAGTAGAGAAAAATTGCTAAAAATAGTTACGAATGGAGAAACAAGAAATAACTGTGCAGAAGGAAGAGCTCCAATAGTTTTGATGAATTTTCAATAAATTGTAGCTTAAATGTATGCCTTCTATATGCGATACATATAGGGCATTGATAAAGTAAAACTTAATAGTGTACCGGAATAATAAGTTTCCTTTTTTACGGCTGCTTGGGTAGCTCCCGTATATTAAGTGCTCTGATTGTTCGTGGTCAAAAGTTTTTTGTTATCAAGTTCGACTATACAGTGGAGTGAATACATATGTACATCATTTTTGGTACGACCATTGGAATTTATTGTCAAAAAATTGATCAACTGCAGTTACATGCATACATATGTATGTATATGAATTCTCTGTGTGTAAGAAACTAAACCAAGGTACAATTGTTCAAAGTGCTTAATGAAAACTATATTTGACAGCAGCAAAGCGAAAATGCTTTTAAAATGCGCAAAAACCAGCGGGAGCAATGCCGCTAGCGGCTCCAGTTCTCCCGTAGCGGCTAATCCTCGTGCAACAGGTATGTTGTTTTCTTTTACCGTTGTAGAGAATAAATAGAAAGAAATGCGTAAGGAGAAATGTCACTACCCTAAATTAATAGAGCGCAATGAGTTCGTGGCTCATGACTTTGAGCGCAGATCAAAGTTAAGTCTAACCACCCAATACAATTATGTGCATATATTTATATATGCTGATGGCGTATATGAATTTATTATTTATATATTGCTATTTTATGCTAAAATGCCTAATTTCTGCGAAGAGTATACATGCATACATATATATATTTATATAGCCATTGGTATTTGTAGACTTTGCCGTTTGTAAGCGGCAGCAAAATCTTTGGATAGGTCGTCTCGTGAGTGACGCGTTGTGTGTATATCGTTTTGAAAGAGCAAATTAAACGTTTAAATGAATATAAATCTGAATTAATTTGTATGTTTCATTGAATTATTCGCAAATATTTCACTTTATTGCAACTAATTATGTCGTCGCCTTGCGCCAGAGCTGAGAACTTTTTGTTTTCTATTCTCAGCATATTCATGGGGTAGCATTTTCTTCACCCAAACCGTTGTGTGCGAGGGTGAGAGTTGTGCCGGTGATTTTTGTTTATCTACATACACATGCACATACGTTCGTACATTTGAATTGTTAAAAAAATGGAAGGAAATCGTATATATGTATATTTATTTTATTAAGGGGGGAGTCTGCTTTACAGGCTTCAAAAAATCGATTTTTTTTTTGCATAAATGTCTTCCCAAACTATCCAAGAATATGTTCTCAAAATTTCAGAAGCAAATTCAAAATATTTTCGAAGTTACAGAAGAAATTGTAGGCAAGCGTCGAGCAGGTATACGAGCGACCGGATCGCTCGAAGTGCGATTTCTCGGTTTTTTATTTTTCTTAATTGGCGGGAAAGATAGGGAAAAACATTGATTGCACTCGGAATTAAATTCTCTTCTAGTTGAACCTAAAAAACCTTAAGAAAGTTATGATTAACCCACTTTTTAAACAATCTAAAGTGAATTTGTTTTTCCAAAAAAATGATTTTTTTTTTAATTATCGAAAAGTTGTTGAATTTCTCACTTTTTGTTTAATTATCTTACTATACTAAAAGAACATTTTTTTGGGTTTTTGGTTTCGCCGCACGACACATGCACACTCGAGGCGCCTCGGCGAAATGCTTGTACCAGTCATAATATGACATATATTTTAATGAGAAAATTTGAGAAGACTGTTGAAATATATAACAATAAAACCTGAAAGGTTCGTTTCAATTGAATATGTCTTTCCTTCCCAAAAAAATTCACGAAAAAATCGATTTTTTGAAGCCTCTAAAGCAGGTTCCCCCCGTAAATGATATTAAATATATAATTTTGCGGAAGGGCAGTATTTTTCTTACTCTATTCTCATACTCATTATTTTCATATGTCGTACGACAATATTTTCGCAGGGCCGGCATATGTATAATGGAGGTGCATTTTTCGAGAAAAGAAAACACAAAACTTAACTTTTTTGTGGAAAACATCTATACTCAACATAAGTTTGTACGCCTACTTGGGCCCATACTCGTATAAATAAATCACTAACTAGGTTATGTTTGAACATAATTTTAAAAATATATCGTCCCCTTAGTATAACAATAGCCTATGTGCTCATAGGCTATTATTTTTTTATTGAATTTTTGGATTCTCCATCGTCGATTTTATATGTGGTAAAAATTTTGTCAAATTCTAGTTCCACAAAGTGGGTCAAAACGTCAGTCAAAAAATAATAAATATTTACAGACATAACGAGATTTGAGTGAGAGCTACTTTCGACAAAAAGTTTGAAATTCATTTTCTCAAAAACTTCAAAAAATTTATAGGCTATTTTAATACTAAGGGGACGATATGTTATAAATTAAAATTTTTGAGGCAATCATTTTAAGATTTTGGTCATTATACCACACATCTTCGATGTTTTCCTTAAGCTGTTGTATTGTGGTATTGTTCCGCTGGTATACTGCCGATTTGAGGTATACCCAACAATTTTCGATGGGGTTAAGGTCCGGTGAATTGCCAGGCTATGACTAAACCATTATTTCCATTGAATTCAGACAATTCATGGTAATCATGGATGTGTGAAATGGAGCTCTATTTTGCATAAAGCCACCTTTTTTTTCAACTATTAAATAACAAAGTGTGTTTTACATTTGTATTGCGTCTGCAAACCTAAAAATTCAATTGAAGCCATCTATGAGTGAAATCCGCCATTACTTAGTTGCCAACCCAATATTATTGAACAAATTACTAATTTCCTCGTCACTGTTCATATTGTTATCTTTTCTTTAGTTTCTGCACCTAATGCACAAATAGATGTTAGTATATGAAAATATCAGCTGCATCTGGCGCCAATAATTGATGATAGTAAATATCGTTATGGTTAATACTACGGTTAAGGTTATGGCATTATGGTATGGCACTTCTACTTTGAGCCCAAGCCCAAGTCATTACAGCTATAAGCGAATGACAATGATATCCCTTACAGCAGCGATATTTTCAACATTACGGCCGCAAAAACGTGCACTGGTACTTAACGTTTTGCGCCTTGCTATTTTGGACTATTATAACATGAAATTATGCACAACTTTGCGAACTTTAAACAATGAATACACACCACACGTGTAATTAAATTTTTAAGGCGGTAAAAAGGCGGTTTCTTAAGCAGTGAGGACAAACTGTATTTTATTGGCATTAGAGATGAAGATAAAAAACAACGTTTATATTATTTAGTTTTTGATAACCGGGCATGACATCGCCCACTTTCAAGCATTCACCTACATTTATTCCAAAAACTTACCTCAAACAATTTACACGCGCTACATTTTTCTTTTTATCTTTGTATAATCGAAAAATTATCAGAATTTGAAGTGTATGCGCATATATTTGTTTATCTATTAGTATTTACATATTTTCAGTGTCTATACATATTTGTAAATATGTATAAATTTGCATAGGTAAATATCGAAATGAACGCCGTTCACATCAAAAGCAATCTAGCATCTCCATTAATTTTTTCTCATACTACATATGCACATATGTATGTATGTACGCATGTATTCATCACATCGATCCTTCACTTAAGTGTGCGTAAATTTGCTACATTCGCTCACGATTTTGATAATCGCCGATGCTAAAGAGAACCAACCGCATAGGCTAAATATGTATCTACATACACTCCCCACTTAAATAAACGCGTCGCGTTTTAATGTTGAAATGTGTATGTATGTATGTGTATGTTGTACATACTTATGTACATATGCCTACATACATATTATATGTATGTATTCGTAGTATGAGAGCCAACGTCACAAAGATAGGATCAAAAATAAAATGAGGATAGACATACATACATCCATTCATTCCATTCATGTAATCCATTAAATTGAATAACTCGCATGTTGATTTTTATGTGTGCAAAATTCATATCTGTTAACCGAAGAAATAACAGTCTGCAGACGACGCACACGATAATTATGAAAAGTATTTACATGTCTTAAAAACAATAACTCATAACAAACATCAATTATATGTTTGACGTCAGTCGCATACTTTGTATGTGCGAATGTACCGATTGTTTCACCAACCCAGTGAATAAAAAAATCAGTTGCGATATTAAGCGATGGCTACATGGAAATGAGTTTCAAAATAAAAATATCGAAAGCACGCATTTTTCGATTAGTTTGTGATGCCATTGGAATAGAAAATAAAATCGTACCTGTTAGTATGTTCCCACGGCCATCACCAATTATTACATTGTTTGCTCTCTCAATTACATTGCGAGTTATCCTGTTTACACCACATACACGTAATTCAATGTAACAGTTGTTTTTGTTCTTTCAAATTACAGTGTGCTGCCGCTGGTATCACTTTGCGCATGCTTTACACTACTTTTTCGCAACCAGGATAATAATTACTAGATACAATTTATAAAAAAAAAGTGCGTGTAGCGAAGTACACATAACAAAAGTGAAACTTTCAATGAAAGAGGGAGAGACCCGAGAGAGAATGAGAGAGAGAGAGAGAGAGAGAAAGAATATACATCTAAATAAATTTAAAAAAATTGCAGAGAATACAAATAGAAAAAATTTACAAAAAACGGAGAAGGATCGACCGGTGTAGGTAAACGCCAGACACAAACCGTGGCAACAACGCGCACTACTCCGAGCGTTTATCACCCGCACAAACACAGCGATTCCAGGACCACAGCAACGGCACAAATTACCGCAAGGCAATACCAATAAATCCGACACCGGAATGGATTACACTTTATAGTTCGCACAGGCACTAGCCAGGAAACGGAAATAAACGCCAAAAAGTAGGCACCAAACAAAAAACACCAACAAAATTGGGACCAAAAACCGCCCCAAACAGTAGGCACCAATGAAATATAATGCTAAAAAGTAGGCACCAAAAATATATATCCTACAAGTTTGCACAAACAAACAAGCGCCAAAAAGTAGCAGTGTTATTTCTCACTAGAAATTAGCAACCACAAGGAAAAACTCAGGAAAAATAGCCTAAAGTGTATCGAAGATATATATAAGATAGAGCTCTCTCTCTCCTTTTCCTCTACGTTATATCTTTTTTCTCCCTCGCGGAACGAAAATGCTCAAATCGTTGCATTGCCTTGAAATTTTACTCTCCATTCTCGCTCGTCCATCGACGCCTAAGAAGTTTCACTTCAAAAAACTTTGAATGTTTTAAAAATTACTTTCGAAGAAGTGTTCAGCAACCTATTCAAAATCTGTTCCTAGTAGGAGCTTGTCCGTTTCTGAAAAATATAAAATCTCTCCTATAAAAGTAACTACAAATTAATGTAATTTTAAAAAATATTTCCCCAAATCGGATCTTATCGCGTTGTATGTTAATTTCACTCCATTAAGAAGGAGGTGCTGTTACTTCAAGAGCTGTAACTGATCCTTCCAGTGGTATACAATTCCTCTGAACAGGGTTTCGGTTCTCCCAACAGTTTTGAAGTGACTCGTGTCATACAAATTTGTTTGTAGGGATTATTTTTTCTACTATTATTTTTTCTTTTTGATAATTTCTTATGAATTTATTTCCGTCTTCTTTGCTTTATTTTATTTCTTTTTGTTTTGGTTTGATAGCTTAAAACAATTGCATTCATTTCGTACGCAAAAAATCACGTTTTTGCTGTCTGGGATATGTTAATAAGCCTTAAAGCGCGTATTTATATAAATTCTTATTCTTACATAGAGTAATTTAAGATTATAAACAATGTAAATATGCACACATAAATGTTTATTCATATAATTAATATTAAATTAATCCAGAGAAGCCCATTATGAAAATCGCAATGAGTCGATTAAATGTTAAGGTCCTTATAAGGTTTTTTTTTCATTTTTGAGATTGGAGAACGTCAAAAGTGGCGTTGGTGTTGCATTACAGCAGCACACCTCGGCTATTTAAATAGTACACGGTGACAAAAAATAAGTGTATACAACATTTTGTAATGGAAAAAATTTATCATTGATAGTAGCTCAAAACAAATTATGAAATTTTAATAGACAATGTTTGAGTACATTATATTCGGCCAGTTTCGAAGTGGCCACCTTTAGCACGAATACACAAGCTCAAACGTTCAAAAAATTTTAGGCTATATGGCGTGGTTCGTCTACCGTTATGCGATCTCACTCTCGACGCAACGCTTGCTTCAGGGACTTCAAAGTTTTGAGGCGTTTTGCACTGGCCCTTGCTTCTAAAATCAACCATACGCTGTAATCTAGCGGATTCAGATCCGGTGAGTAGGGTGGCCATTCTTGGGAAGTAATAAAAGAGGGGAAATTGGTTTTGCACCACTCTTGGGTTGTTTTTGTTCTGTGCCCAGATTTTGACGATGTTCAACAATGGACGAAGGTCCAGGGGCTTCTGTAGACCAATTTCTGTGGTTGTGATCATTGTGAGCTTGTTCAACGGTAAACAGCTTCTCATCCGTAAAGACGATTTTTTCTCAGCTCGTACTTGCGGCCCGACGTTGGAGCGAGCGACATCTTTCGCGTCTTACTTTCTTGTTTTCATCCGTGAGCAGCTGGTATTTTTTTTGTAGTTTATAAGGCTTAAGTCCAAGTTCTTTTTTTGCTATAAGGCGAACTGATTCACGATTGATGCCTGTCTCACGAGCAATTTTCCTCATGGAGACCAAAGAATTTCGTTGAACTCTTTTTTGATGATTTTTCGGTTGTTGGAAGTGTTAACATTCGTTTTCTTCGAACTTCTACTTTTAATATTGTTGAAGTACTCCATAGATCTAAACAAGTTTGCACACTCTCAATTAAGCTTTCTGATTTAATTATACTGAAATCAAATGCACCTGGGTGAATTATTAAAAACCTATCAAAATCAAAATTTCCAACTTTTTATTCAGAATTTTTAGACACATATTGAGAATGTAATTTTATAGTCTATTAAATTTTTCTATAATAAAGTGAAGGTTTGAGTCGCTCAAAATTCGCATTGAGTTTTGACAATTGTCATGTTCTTTTTTGCAACGATGTAGAGCGTTTTTTTCCATATAAAGCACACGTTCGGAAGTCTTATCAGCGGGGAAAAATTGTCAAAAATGGGTTACGTAGCTAAAGAGTCTTTCAAAACACGCGCCCAGATGTTATTTTAAAATAAAACATGTAAAAATTTAGACTCTTTCTAGTTTTACTATTTTTATTCAAAATACGGCTCTTTACAGTTGAAATGTGAATATGTCAAAAAATTACATCATCCGCCATGGCATATAAAATCCTTCAAACAAAAGATTAATGAATGTCGAATTGTTGAGAACGTCGAGATGTCGATGTTGCAGGTTGTTCAGCAACACTTTGCACTATAGCAGCAATATTCTCAACAGAACGTCAAAGTTTTGGTAGGCCAGTCCTTTGGCTATCTTTGACAGAACCAGTATCTTGAAATTTTTTCAACAAACTTTGAATTTTCGACTCATAATCGTCCAATATTTCCACCAAAATCGCCATATTTTGCGATAATAAATAAAACTTTTTTTACACGAATTCTTTTGTTTTAACACGATTTTTAATATTTTATGAATTTTTCTTGAATCTAATAGAGCAAATACTGTTAGATTTTTCGACGCATGCACGAAGCGTTTTAATTTGTCTCTGGAAAAGTCTCTAATTTGTTTCTTATGATATATTTAATGAATTACAAAGTCGAAGCACGAAATTAATTCTTAAGTGAACACTAAAAATAATTTTTTTAATATTGTTTTCTCCTAATTCTCTTTTTACACGAATTTTTTTTTCACACACATTTTTGTATCTACTTTTTGTTTTTTTTAACATATTTTGAATACTGATACAAGATCAAATTTTTTTAAATGACTTTGAAATAACATCTCCCCCTCCATCGAGTGTGGCTAGCGAGCAATTGAAGTGCGGTTTTGCCTTAAAAATCGATATTCGGTCATTTTCTGCTGCTTACTTAAACTTTTTCTAAAAATTCTGAATAGAGAGCTGAAAATGCAATGCTTTTTAAATTTGTAAAATTTTTATGAATTTTGCACACAAATTGGAGCTTTGAATTATATGGTTCCTGTTGTACTTTTATAAAAACATGAATACTAAAAATATAGTTAAAACATGGTAATTTGACGCGCTCCCTTTATTTTGAACACAGGTGCAGGCAACAAATATTATTAGCATTGTCAAATGAGTTGTAGCTCTAATAACCCGCACCTAGTAATTCCAATTACGGCAAAAAATACTTGCAAATATTTTCTGCGACACTCAGCGCATCCCTTTCTACTGAGGTATTGGAACTAATTCAGGGGATATTTGGAATTTCAGTTGAGAAAAAGGCCATAAGTGCAATTTTTTTTAATATTTTCACCCAAGCTTCCAGAAGTTAATAATCTTAGTTCTTTTACGACATAAGTTAATTAACGAGGATTTATCAGAAAATTTTGTGCAAACTGATGCTTTGCGTGATTAATGCAATTTGTCGTCTCTATTGTCTGGTTGCCGTATACACTTATGCATATATAATTGGTAAACATATATAATAGCCACCTTGTTAAATTGCATGTCATGATGGTTATTATTGCCTATTATTTTCCTTGTTCATGATCACTTTTATTTCTTTTCTTTTTTATTTTCATTTTTATTTTATTTTGCTTCTCATTACTGATTTTTATACAGTAAGTAAAATAACTCCCCGAAACATTGTGAATACAAATCAAAGCCTAATGCACTTTGCTACCACCTCCCATTGAAGAGTGAAAACTAGATTTTAATTCATAGAATTGCATGGATTGCACATGCACCGATATGTTTGTGTGTGTGTGCATGTGTGCTTATACGATGTAAGAGTGAATACGGAAATGCCTTTAACCAATGACGTAGGTTTGGCAGATTAAATTGAACTATGAATCCAACAATTGCATATTATTCACTCACATCAGATGTGTGCATGTACAGACACACATACAAATGAGCAAGCAAACACCTTGCACTCTCTCACCAAGTTACGTATTGTTATTTAAGAGATTTGTCGCTTAGGCTGCAATCAGTGTTGCCGTTCCGCTTAAATTTGATGAAAGGTGGGATAAATTTTCGATAGTGAACGAGGGAATTTTTAATTTAATTCAGTAGGTTTTTTTTTTATTAAAACTAAACTAAATAGTTGTTAGTTTTTTTTAGAATAACACCTTGGGGTAAGCCCTAAGAGCGGATGACGCGTTCTATTTTTATTAATTTATTTTTGTTTTACAATTCTAATTACCTGAAATCATCTTAATACTCATGCCACTAATATTTTCGAAATAAATGAATTCTTACGTAAAATGTACTGCTTTAAATGTACAAATTAAATCCCTTCCACATGCAAATATTATCTCAAATAAATCCGTACTCTAACCTTTTGGGTTATAAAAGTTATGTTAATGAATGGAATCTCAAGAATATTGTGTCAAAATTAGAAGCCGATCGCAGCTAAATTGACGAGGTATGAGCATTTAAGCGTGCGTTCTTTCAGGCCGAGTTTCAATATCTTCGTTTTTCTGAAATTTATAATTTTTGAATTCCGTGTACGCTATAACTCGAAATCTGTTGGACTTGCCGTGTTGAAAATTTGCATAATACTTCTTCAAAAAATTTACCAGGTATCCCTGGGAACTTCTTGCTTTTATTTTTAAACAACTACTTGTCTTACAAAAACAAATTTGTCGAATTTTTTAGCGAAAAGCTGTTTTTTGGCTTGCAAGAGTTACGAAAAATTGAAAAATCGAGAGATAACCCGATTTCTTTAACATCCGGATTTTTATTCATTTTGTTTCAAATGATGCTGTAATTCACTTTATCCGCTTGAAATTGAAATTTGAAAAGGTCGAGCCAAGGAGCACCAGGAGATTTGGTGGCTCCTAAAATACTCAGTCTAAAAAGCCCATTGTATTTAGAGCTCTGGAAAGAGGGTAGATAGTCAAGAAGGGAAGGAGAAAAGTATCAGAGGAAGAGATAGGATAGAATAAAGATAGAGATAGAGATAGTTAATCCTGTGAGAATTTTCCAGATTCTTTGGCAAATCTGTAAATATCCGCCAGTTTTAGAGAACGAATATTACTCATTCTCACGACATAAGAACCCAATTTACCCGCTTAGTTTTTAATATTTCGCAATGAAGATTTAAGAAAATATTGCCCAAATGTATTGCATTATTATATGGAAATTGACTGCATGAACTAATACTATCTGTATTCCAAAAAAACAAAATCTTAAATAAATGCCTTTTTTACCGAATACCGAATAAGCTTACCTACCTCACCACTTATGTACTCATTTCAAACGAAGCTGAGGACAACCATTTTATATTAATTTTCAAAAAAAATTGAAATATTCTCTTGCATTCACGTCTTCCATGTCAAAGCAGAAAATCTTACAGGACATGTAAGAATTCTGGGTTCAATCCTGAACTCTCCATGCCTGACAGTCCAGGAAAAGGTGGAAAGGAAACTAGAATTCTCAAAGAAATTCAAAGTGGGCATTAGTGACCGCTCAGCGTTGAGAAACAATGAAATAGTTTACTGATGGGTCCAAAATGGAAGACGACAGTGTAGGAGTTGGAATTGGCGGACCACATTTACAAGAAGCAATTGTAATGGGAAAAACCACTTCCATTTTCCAGGGGGAGCTGTGTGTGTCACAGGCAGGCGCGGTGCCAATATTAACATTCTTTCTGACAGTCAAGCAGCTCTAAAATCGCTGCATAGCTTCTCATTCCAATCAAGGTTGGTCTGGGCATGTTTTGAAATCCTCAACACACTAACATCAAGAAACTTTGTTACCTTGATGTAGGCTCCAGGACATGAGGGGCACGAAGGGAATGAAATTGCGGACACTTTAACGAAAAAGGGGACAAACACTCCCTTCCTGGTCCTGAACCTCTCTGCGGGGTAAATAACAGCTTCAAAGTGTTTTTCTACGTGAGCAGGAAAAAGGAGGCCTAATCGATTACTGGAGAGCCCAATCGGACATGCGGCAACCGAAAAGACGAAAAATCAGAAGCAATCCTTAACCTAAGCAATAAGTACATAAAACTTTACACTGAACTACTAACAAGACACTGTAAATTTAACTGGCACATGAAAATGATAGGTGCGAAAGAAAACTATTCTTGTAGACGTTGCAATGAGGCACAAGAAACGGTAGAACATATTCTATGCGACTGCCCAGCAGCGCCACGACGCAGACTAAATTACCTGGGAAATAGAGCTATAGATCCAAACCTCCCGGTAAAAGTTAAGCCTACACTAGTTTTAGAATTTATTAACAGCCTAAAACTGTTTGAGTAGGCTACATGGCTGCACAATAGATCTCTTCAGGTCGTAGTGCACCAACAGCCAATCATAATAATAAAAATACTATTTTAATAAAAATTGCATTAATTTTTATTAGTATTAATTAGTGGCATTCGTCATTGTTTATTTTCGAAAGATTAATACTTTTTTTTCGTTTTCAAAGTAATGAATGATTGTATGCTTCATAGTTATGTTTGGGCCCGCTCGATGGCGCTAGAATCGATATATTTCTAGAAATTACTTCTTTGATTTTTTCTGGTTCATATTCAGAATAATAGGTCTGTTTATATTTTTTTTGGTTTTCTTGAAATATTGGCTCGGTGAGATTGAATAAATATATTATCCAGTAAAGGGAAGATTTTCGAAAGTGGACATGCTATGTGGTACTGAGCTTGATGTAAAAGATCGTGTTTACCTTACCATTTGTAAAATATCCTATTTATTCAATTTCCAGAATACATTTTGGTTGCTTGAAAATACATATTTTTGCAGTAAAGTAATCCTCTCACTGGCATTGTCTGACTGATTGTTTTCTGCTTTTTAAAACGTTTCTTGCACAACAAATTTGTTCCAGATCTTTAGCCAACTTTTCTATTAATCCAACACTTATGGATGCTGACTTCCCATTTTAATTTTTTTTTTTTTTCAGAGTATCTATTAATTTGATTTAGAGCGATTTGTTCAGAGGGGCATACTAATGGAGTGTTGGATTTTTTTAATAAATACATGGGCTACGGCAACACTTGCTGCAACTTTGTTTTTATTTGAAGCTTTGAAGCGCGGGACAGAGCGGCTCCAAGTGATGGGGATTTTTGCTGTTATGAGATGAAATTCCGGATTAATTATCCGTTGAATTATTATAATTGTTTAGGTTATAAAATGTAAAGGTGCATACGTAATATAATAAAAGGAAATAGTTAAATGTGAATATCTTTTCGTTTATTTACATTATCAACGGAAGTTAAGTCTTTTGTTCTGAAATTTTTCTTAAAAAAAATAAATAATTGGCGCGTACACTTCTGTTAAGTGTTTGGCCAAGCTCCTCCTCTTATTTGTGTTGTGCGTCTTGATGTTGTTTCACAAATAAATATTACTAACTCATTTCGTATTTTTTGCTGCTATGGTTCTTTTTGCTTTATTTTTTGAGTATTTTGTCATTTTTTTAACCGCAAATAAACCAGTTTCAATTATTCAATATACCATTTTTGGACATTATTTACTTATTTTTCGGGAATACTAAAATCTTTTTTAATAAGTTAAAGAATCAGGAACCCCCAGCCACCTGCGTATAATAAAAATTTGCAAGGGTTCATACAAGGTAAAAGAAAACAATTATAATATTACCGTTCGTCTCTAAAAATTATTATAAAGACATTAACAAGTTTTGACTATTTACTGTTTTTTTTTATAAAATTACAGTGCTCTTCTATACTGAATACAGTAAACCAATTTAAAATATATATATATACATATATTAATATATATAAATCATAAAAAATCATAAAAATATAATTCATTCTATAACAAAGACAATAATAATCCACGTTCCCACGCCAATCGGTTCTACGTAACCGGAACGACCCAGATATATATCCGGCCAAGGACTGTCACTTTAGCAGCATTCCTCGTTTATGTATGGGGAATGTTTATGCTGCTACAAAAACAACAAGAATAATAATAGTCCAAGTTTCGAGCTTTGTACAAGATTTATAAAAAATCGTCGAATTTTCATCAAAATCTCCGACATTTTAATAGAAAAAAAACAAAAAAAATAGAGCCCAGTGGATGAAGATTCTCAACATCGTAGGCACGCTTTTGAGTGACTTCAAATTTGCGCCTTATATTAAAATTTAGTATAAATTTATATAAAATTTTAATTTAATTTAATTTTAATTTATATAAAATTATACTATATAAATTTATACTAAATTTTAATGCTGTTATGAGATGATATAATTTTATAAAAATTTATTCTAAATTTTAATGAGTTATAAAACTACGTACCTTGAAGTTTTTCAAAGATTCTGATTAAGGGATTAGGGGTAGTCAGATGCCCGAAAAAATGATAATTTCCAATAATTTTTGTTTGCTAGTCAATTGCTTTATTTTACTAAAATAAAAACATAGCATGTTTCGACTTAACAAAATTTCAAAAAAAAAAAAATAATAATAATCATTGTAAAAGTTATCGCTGTTTGTCTGGAGCCAGTTTCTCCAGAAGTCCCTTGCGGCGATCATCACAAGTCCTTGGAGATTCAACTAAAATCAATCGAACAAGAGAAATTAGTTTTATTAATAGATAATCTTGTGCCTGATCGAAGCTTTTTCTTTTTCTTTCAAAATTAACAATATGGCGGCGTCAGGAAAAATTTTTCAGATTTTCGAGAAAAAAACCTACAATTAATTGTGAAAAAAATCGAAATTTTTGAAAAAAAATCCCTCGATCAGGCACGAGTTTTTTATATTTTTCAAAAGCAGTATGAATTTTATTGAAATCTACCAAGCAGTTTTTAAGTTACAGTGATCCCCAGTTCAAAAAACATAGTTTTCAGAAAAACGCATTTAAAGTTTTGCTATCGAGCGCCGGAGGGCCCTTTGTTAATTGTTGAATAACTCGAAGAGTATTTCTCGGACTCACTTCAAATTTTCACACAATATTTTTAAGATATTATGCTTTAAGCAAATGCAAACAAAATATCAAATTTTTTGAAAATTCTGACTACTCCTAACCCCTTAAAAAGTTGGATATTTGTATGACATTTGTTTTTTTAATTTTTGTGAATTTTGCTTCACTATACTTTCATGAATAAATGCAAAAAAAAAAAATTTTAATTTGTTAATTCGTCGCGCTCTTCTTAAAATGTATGTGCCTATACACCTGTGTTCGCAATAATAGCAGTGCGACATATTGCAAAGTTCTGACTGTTTTTTGTATAGAACTATAGTTTATATTACAACAAAAGTCAAATAACTTAAAGTTTATACAACAACAAAAATCAAATAACTTAAAGTTTCAAAGATTGTACAAGATTAAAAAAAACTCGACAAATTTCCATTAAAATTTTACACTTTTTCTTTCTTGCATCTTTAGAAAAATTTGAAATTGCTTCATTATTTCCTTGTTTTCATTTTTACTACTCTGCACTTGAACAAATGAGTAGGGGCAATGTTTCCGAACAATAAAAATTTAGATTTCTGTTGTCTGTCTTTTCAAAAGAGTACCTTTGTTTGTAGTAAATAAATATTAAGCGCTTGATGTATTCCTGGAAATATCCAGTTTGTTTGCATCTACACACTGTTTTTGCTTGCTCAATATTTAAATAAAAAAATATTCAAATAAAATTTGGAAGTACAAACATTCTTATGTTAGTTTGCGTATATACATATATATTTATGTACATATATTTATATTTGATATATGATTTGACATACATAGAATGTAATATAGCGTCATGTTCCAAATAATAGACATATATAAATAATGAGTCGTTTAAAAAAAAGCCAAAATATCAATAGATATCATACATTTTTTTAATATAAAAAGTTAGAGGAACTATAAAAAATATAATTTTAAGTTGTATTCAACCATCCTACAAAGTGCAGTTCACGAACAGACCTAATTTGTCAGTTATATTTTCAGTGTAACAAAACCGCATACAAAATGCATCTAACAAAACAAAAACGACCACTGCTCAAGAAGCATCTATGGGAGTAGTAGCAGTGCAACAGAAGTGTACTACTCTAGCTGGAGTACCAAGGCCAAGTTTTCTGCTACTACTTCAACTACAGAGACTACCGAACATTTATTTTTGGCTAGGATTTGAGCTGGACGATATATACAGATTTGCCAAAGAATTCTGAACGGACCAACTATCTCTATCTCTGTCTCTATTCTTTCCTATCTCTTTCTCTGGTACTTTTTAATACAATGGGCTTTTTAGCCTGAGTTTTTTAGGAGCCACCAAATCTCCTGGTGCTCCTTGGCTCGGCCTTTTCAAATTTCAACTCTGATCTACGAGCATTAACGAAACGTTGCGTGGAGTGGAGTAAAACTATTGATCGTGCGTTTTGCGCTACCTGCTCCACTGCTACTACTAGTAATGCAAACCCTGGTTTTATAGTCCTTTGAATTTCGGTATAATAAAGTGTAAGGTTAAAGACGCTCAAAAGAAGCTTGACAAATATTTAGACCCAGCTTCATCGCCAATTTGTGAGGTTCTTCTTGATTTGGCGCACAAATGAAGTTTTTTCATATTAAAAATACATTCAGTAATTTGTAATTACAGGGTCCGGCACTCGAAGTGTAATCAATTAAAAAGGCCATAAATTTAGTTTGGAAAATTACGTTTATTCAAATTACTTTTATTCACATTTTGCCTTGATTATGGCCTTGAGACGGTCCAGAAACGAATCGCAAGCTGCCCGAATGTGACTTACAGATATTTTGGCTCACTCGAGGACGATGGCTTTTTTCAGTGCCTCGAGACTGGTGAATCTTTTAGTTCGGACCTCGCACTCCAAATTCTTCCACAGAGAATAATCCATCGGATTTGCTTCTGATGAATTTCAGAGCCATTGTGTGGACGTTATGAAGTTCGGAACGTTGTTTTTTAGCCATTCTTGGTTCACTCGAGCTTTGTGAGACGGTGCCGCGTCCTGTTAAAATGTCCACGGTCTGCCACCGAAATGTCAGGCTCGATGAAAACGATTGGAAAGCGCCCATCTGCGGTTACAACCGCTACAGCGACCCAAACCATTATCTGTGGTGGGTACTGCCTCTTGTTGGCCAATCGATGACTCAAATTCTCGTATGAACGGTCGGTCAAATAAACCCTATCGTTTTGGGAGTTTACTCCTTCGTTCTCTCAAGTCTGACTTGTTGCTGCTTTGGTGTGAGATCATGCGTCTTTTGGATCTTGTAAGGCTTCGCTTTGAGATCATTTTTCAGTATGCGATGGATGCTACGGTATTTTACGTACGATGTATATGGTACGATATTTTTAGTTCTTTCGCCATTTGATTGACATTTCGTCGGAGATTTCGCTCAAGCCGCTTCTTCACTTTTTGAACCATTTCACGTGACCTTGCAATCTTCTGATGACCACCTCTATGACGTTTCGCGATGCTACCAGTTTGAAACCCTTGTAAACAATACTCTGGACTGTCATTTAGTCAACTAGCAAACAGCTGATGTTCGTGCATCAGCTGCGCGAGCTGCCTGAAGTTGGTTACACTTCGAGTGCCGGACCCTGTACATACCAAGGAGTGACCGCTTGTAAAAAAAAAGTTTAATGTTAAATATTCGCATTGGTAATCGAACCAAGAACCCACTGCCGGTATATCTCGCACAAAAACAATCGGCTGTATTTATGCACGAATTTGCCAAAATTTAATCGATTAATTAGTAAAAACCCAAATGTAGAGTAGAAACGAAGGAAAAACACTAGACAGCATTGTATCGCGTTCATTTGTCTTAATTATGCTAATCAATGCGTCAGAGCAGCGCTTGTGGTTTAATAAAATATTACGCCACACACCAGCTTTTTAAATGATTCCATTAGTAAAGTTCGTAAGTATTTTGGTGGCAGGGCTTTCGTTTACATTTTGTATTATATTCTGTTGAATCTACCAGGTGCGCCAATTCTTCTTCTTCTTGGTTGGCACGATAACCGCTTCAGCGATTTTTGTCGAGTTTAACAAAGCGCGCCAATTGTTTCTTTCTCGTGCTAAACGGCGCCAGGAAGAACACACCAAGTGAAACCAAGTACTTCTCCACCTGAACTTTCCAACGCAGAGGAGGCCTTCCTCTTCCTCTGCTACTACCAGCTGGTACAGCTTTGAATACTTTCGAGCCGGAGTGTTTGTATCATGACGGGCGACATGACCCAGCTAACGAAGCCGCTGGATCTTTGTTCGTTGCGCTATGTCTATGTCATCGTAAAGCTCATACAGCTCATTGTTCCGTCGCGTACGATACTCAACGTCACCAACATGCAGAGGTTCAAAAATCGTTCGTAGAATCGTTCTCGCCAACACTCTAAGGGACGCCTCATCGGATATTGTCATCGTCCACGCTTCTCCGCCCTACGTTAGGACGTTAGGCATGATGAGAGCCTTGTAGAGTGTTAGTTTTGTTCGTCGAGATAGGACTTTACTACTCAATTGCCTACTTAGTCCAAAGAAGCACTTGTTGGCAAGAGAGATATAATAAAATATCACAAAAAAAAATGTCTGTAAGAAGAATCGAAAATGCGACCACCTGAGAGATAAGATAATACTACACTGTAGCAGCTATTGCGATGGTCGCAGCTGCATGAGAAACGCCAAAGTTTTGTTTTCTGGTTCGAAAGTCTTGAAAAGATATGCAAAGCGTTCTAACTCGCATCTGTCAAATTCTCTACTAAAGTTCCGAATCATCGAAAAATGCATACAGCGTCGGAAACTTGACGTTTCTTAGGGTGAAAAAGACAAGTTGCACTTAGTAGAAATATTTCTAAATGCTCTTGAAGCGCCCCAAATTGGTCTCAAATAATTTTCCTACAGGGAGCGTACCAGATTTTAAGCAAACCTACATACAGTGCAAAGGCAGACAATTCTGCGCTTTAACTTCACTAAAAGTGCGTTTTTATGGTCATCGTTCTTGTTGCAATTGCTGTATTTACTTTAAATCACAGCGACAATGACGACAACAACTAATTGAGAATGAATTGACATGGTTGTAAATGTGAAGTCAGTGACTTGAGCTGAGATAGGGTCATTACAATTGGTTCGTTTGAATGAAGTGAACATGAGAATAATTTTTATTTCTCAACTTGTTTCTACATTACACTTTCTATGTTATTTAAAAAAAATTACTGTCAATTCAACCAAGGCAAGTTCTAAAGTGTCATACTGTTGGTCCGTATGTACGAATGGATACTTACTTACGTAGTATTACGTCAAGACAATCGCCCGTAAAAATGTTGATATGGAAAATATTTTATTGAACCAGATCTCAATGAAATGTATGAGGGGCGATTACAAAAATTCGCGGAATGAAAAGAAAAGCTTGTGAAATTAAATATTAAATTAGGCCTAATACACTTTTTATACCTTTAAACAATCAAAAGAAATTAAAAACGCATTAAAAATTGTTTTCAAATAGAAGAATTCGAGCATTTACTTTGTATGGAAGAAAAGATGTGACCCCTCGGCGAAAAAAAATGGGCAAAAATCAACAGTATTTTATTTCCAATTGAAATTTGCACGTTGTTATACTAAAAGCATAATTAGAAAAATTCTAAAAATTTTGGTTAAAGAGTTGAAAGTTTCGATGCAATTTTTCTAGGCCTTCTGGAGAGATAAGACGACATGCAAAATAAGCAGCCACAAACAAACGTTAACATTCACAAATATGAAACGAAGGGATGCCTGCAGACTTACAGCAGTGATAACTGGCTTCTGGTCTATAGCAGAGCAAGCAGCCAAAATGGTATCCCTTACAATTCATAGTGTCATAGTTGTAATCAACCGGCGAAAAAGGAAAATATCTTCCACCACTTCTTCTGTGAATGACCTGTCCTATGGAAGGCGAGGATGCTAACCATTGGCACACCGCTTTTTGAAAACCTCGAAGAATTTAAATCTCCCCAAAGATTTTCAATGAGGTTTAGGTCGCGTGTGTTCTTTTGACGTGATCCATTCATTGAGCCAATTTGCGATGGTCCCTTAAGAAGGGAACCGCTCTCCAATAAGGGCTGACTGCATTGATCGGAACAGATGGTAATCCGAAGGTGCAATGTCTGGTGAACACGGCGGATGAGGCAAGATTTCCCAATTCAGTCCCTCTCAATATTTCTGGACCGATTTATCAACGTGGGGCCTGGTGTTGTCATCAGCAAAATCATTTTGTCATATATACCGTCCTTTCCACCCGCTTTTCTTTGAGAGCCCGATTCAAACGCATTAGCTGCAGTCGGTAACGATCGCCAGTGATGGTTTAATATGGTTTAAGGAGTTCATAATAAATGACACCGTTCTTATCCCACCAGATGCACAACATAACCTTTGAAGCATGAATATTTTTTTTCGTTGTCGATGGACCTGGTTCACTTGGCAGGCTCCAACAATTTCGACGCTTAGGGTTATTATCATAATAGAACCATTTTTCATCGCCAGTGACGATACGATGCAGAAAACCTTTTCTTTTTTGCCGTTTAAGAAGCATCTCACAAGTCATCAAACGTCTCTCGATATCCCTCTCCTTCAGTGGCACCCAGTTACCTGCTTTCTGAGCCATTCCCATCGTGTGCAAACGTTTACCGGTGGTTGATCTTTCAACATCCAACTCTTTAGACGTATCATCAAGTGTTCGACATGAGTCTTTATCCAATAATTATTGTAGTTGAGAATCTTCGAATGTTTTCGGTGCCCCTTCGCGATCTTTATCACTCATGTCGAAATTGCCACTTTGGAAGCGTCAAAACCACTCTTAACAAGTCGTATTTGATGTAGCGTGATTACCGTCAATATTGATCAATATACGACACGTTTCAGATGCACTTTTCTTTAAAAGGTAATAAAGAAGCATGACTTCCCGCAAATGCTGTTTTTCGGGACGAAGGTAGACATTTTTGACGTCTTTACGCTTCAAACGAATACCTCATATGATGCTGTTGTGGCATTTCTTTTCCTACCCTTAACAATTCTGGTCTTTTATTCTTTATAAGAAATATTCCGCTCACCTTTTTGGCAAGAATTCATTTTGGTCCGATCCACAACATCGTGTGCTGGTTACGGTTCGGGCTCGACCCGTTCTCGGTCTGGTTAAATATTTTTTTCTCTTGTTCACTCCTCTCGGGAGCATAGGGCCTCGGCAAGACTCAGTCTTGCGTTGACTTCGTTAATCTATTTTGATTTTTGACAGTCCACCAGTCGTTGCTTAGGAACAACGACTTCTTACTGCTTGGAGCGCCGTCTGTGTTTCACATTTTTCTCCCACAGAAGGATCGCACAGATGGTTGAGGGCTTCGTTAAATTTGATGTGTCTGCGTTATTACCGCGGTTGCCCGCTTCCTCTTGCTGCCGCCACTGATGCAATGTGTAACTGTGTGTTTTTGCTTGTTTTAGCAGCCACAATGCAAATAATGCGCTGACTATTGTGCCGGAGTAATGGTGGACAGGATACGTTTTTTGGGGTTGAGGAATGAGATTTTTTTTTGTAGAAACAGAAAGAACAGCGAGGACCATGCTTTACGTTCTACGTGGGATTCGAACCCACAATCTCTGGGATGGCAGGGTAGTGCACTTACGCTAGACTACCGAGGCCGAGGTTAAATATTAGCACGTAGCACAATTTATGCATTCATACCATCGGTAACAGTCCAGTTTCGTTTCGATCCCGTTCCAGTCAAAGAAATTTGTATCTTAAACACTACTCCTTTTTGGTTGTTCCACAATGTTTTATTGTCAGCACTAACCACTCGAAGCTTCTCTACAAGTGCATTTAGTCCGCTCACCGCAATCACCCAACATTATCCGCCGCTCGTCGACCAGGCTCAATATTCTTTTAGTACTTCGCCAATTCACCTCATTTCGATCGTTTTGATGATTTAGTCTACATCGATTTTCCTTATTTACCTTTAATTTTGTTGTATCTGAAATTTCGCTGCAAAATATTCAAATAGTACGAGTATTAACCTTTATTAATTTAAATTTTCGGCATTTTTTCTACCTATTGTTGATTTTCATTAACATTAATATGCTAATTGGCATTTTAAATTTCGATTCTCCATTCGATTATAATTTTATTGTTGTCGCTGTTGCGGTTTTCGTTGTCTGCGACTGTCTGCCATGCATAGGGTGAATGCTTTTGTTGCGCATTATTTTTTTATGGATTTTCTATTTGGGTATAATTTACTATACACATACACTTGTGCTCACATAATTAAGTAATTTTATCTCCTATATAAAGCACCTGTTCGTAAGTCTTTTATATGAAAGAAAATGCAAAATATCGCATGTAAAAAAATTGTCAAAAAGCAAAGCGGGTTTTGAGAGCCTTCAAACGTACATTTCATTACCACAAATTGAATGCGCTATATAATAAAACTGCATACCCAAAATGGTTTGAAAGATTTTGATTAAAAAAAAAAAGTTGGAGAAATTTTTGAAATTTGTGTAAATCTCGTACAAAGATTGGAACTGGGTTATAATATAAAACTTTTTCGAAATATTTTGATTAAAAAGTTGAAAATTTTGATGATTAATTTTTGAAATGTATTAATTTTTTTTGGGTTTCGTATAAAGTTTTAAACTGAGCTTTAATATAAAACTGCAAACCTAAAATTTTTCGAAAGATTTGGATTAAAAAGTTGAAAATTTTGATTAGCATTTTTTGTTATTTTTTAAATTTTTGTGGATTTGGTATAAAATTTGGAACTAGGCTATAATATAAAATGCCTACCTAAATTTTGTCGAAAAGTTTTGATAAAAAAGTTGAAAATTTTGGTTATCTTTTTTTGAAATTTATTAAATTTTTTTGGTTTTCGTACAAAGTTTTGAGCTGGGCTTAATATAAAACACCATAACTAAAATTTTTCGAATTATTTGGATTAAAAAGTTGAAAGCTTTGATAAAAAAGTTGAACTTTGATTAAAAAGTTGAAAATTTTTTATCATAATTTTTTGAAATTTATTAAATTTTTATGAATGTCGTGCAAAGTTTGGAACTTTGACTAATGAAACTTTTTTATACAATGTATTTTTATAAAAAAGTAACGAAAAAATGTCGCATGAAATATATTACGGCTATTGTAAAATGATAGTGCCTTAATTATATGAGCACAAGTGTGTGACTAAGTTTATCTCTGCAATCATCGGACAAGCTCCAGTTTGTATTATGTTGAGTAGACACAGAGTTTTGCGCACTTTCGAATATTTCTACACTTTGTCCCCGATCGCCTCCTCACTTCAAATGTATTGTTAAATAAATTTCATATATGAATATAAATATGAAATTTTTTATACACACATACACATGTATATTAAGTGGTAACACCACTCCGAGATTTTTGAATAATCGTAAACAATGTCTAGTTGGTCTTATAATAGCTACACGAATATTTCAAAAGATTAAATTCTTGGTTTTGAAGCAGGCACTCGGAGCCACTCGTAAAACTTTAAACGCATTCTTCTGGAAACCTTTTTTTTCAAGCTACCTGAACAGATTACAGATGAAAAAACTGTTCATACTTCAATTTGTATTAAATACATCTAAAAAAAGTCTTTGCCTCTCATCGCCCCGCATTACAGCTACAAAAAAGTTCGTATTTTAGTTGTTTGAATAACTGATTTTATGATCAATACAAAATATCTTTTTATCTCGATCGTTTTTCATGACAAATATTCACGTAACTTGTTTTTGTCACAGCCAATTGTTTAACAACAAAAAAAAATAAAAATAAAAAAATACAAAAAAGATGTGATTCACACTCCATACATTCACTTCAATACCCTCAATGCATTCATTAGTGTAATTAAATTGTTTTCGGGCAATCCAGAATTTACTGTTGCAATTTTCTTTGGAAATTATTTTTTATGGTAGATTTTTTTTTTTCCTTTAAGGTTGTAACAAAACGCCGTTAACTCATTTCTAAGATACAAGGTGGCGCAAAATTAATCATCAATTTTGGTTTTTTTATCACTTTTTTTATTAAATAAAAATATTTTTTTGAGCGATGGAGATCTTAATTTTGACCTTAACATTGTTTGTCTGTTTGTATACAACAGCTTTCTACATGGCAAGTGTCAAATATGAAATGTCACGCAAAAAGTATAAATTCTACGATCGGGTGATTAATTTGGCGCCACCCTTATACATAGATCGAGCTGTGCTTTTTGCTCGCCGAACTTTTGTTTGCACATTTGGTGACGCCGCATGGCTCTCAATCGCGGGCTAACAATTTTTCAGAAATAACCAAGAACTTCATTTCAAAGGCGCGATACAAATTAGAGGTGCCAAACTATCGATGGTGGGCGCCATCGATTGTGGACTATAGTAATTTTCAAACCATCGATGGTGGTCGATAGTCACAATAAAAAACAGTGATTGAAAATCATTGAAATTTGTAAGAAAAAAACAAATAATTTGAATTTTATTTTAATTCATAAGGAACACTTTAAAAAAACTATATATTTTTACAAGTGTGAGTGATTCACATTTGGAAAAAAAGAGTTAGAGTACAGGCTATGGGTCTTTTCTGCCAAAATATTGAACTTATAAGTTTAAGGAACATTGCTTACATTTTATGAAATTATATTTTAGGGCTAAAAGCTAAAACTTGAAAACTATAATATGATTTATTTATTATAGCGAAAGATTTTTGTTTAAAAACAACAAAACGTTCACATTTTCTTCTTTAAGCCGTGTTCGCCTATCAGAAACAATTTGTCCCGCCTTGCTGAAAGCTCTTTCCGACTCCACAGACGTTGCGGGGATGCATAAATATGTATGCATCAGTAATTTTAATAAAGGGAAATCCACCTGGTTGACCTGCAATCAAATGTATTACCAAAACTTAGTTTTATGTATCGAAGATTGATTTATTAATTTTACCTTGATCCATAAAAGAGGGTCCATTTCCTGTGGGGCTATGTCCCTCTCCAGATACTGCCGTTTAATAATGATTGCATCAGATCGAACATTACTCTTTTTAGTAGCACATCGTTGGTTAAAAAAATCAAAAATTGGGTCCGTAGTGGTCGTGCTTGCTTCCAGACTGACAGGGTCTTCAACATGAGTCAAATTGCCCAAATTGACCACCTCATTTTCCAACTTGCTGCTTGTTCAGCATTTGCGTTGGATTGAAAACCATCTTTTTTGAAGCGTGGATCCAAAATCGTAGCCATCCTTGTTACCGTGCGTAGCTCATATATAGATAGTCGTTTTTTAATCGACTCCAACAGAGCATCTTTCATAGATTTGCCTACCGCAGTTGCCAACTGAGATGAAAGATTTTCAATTTGCCGATATAGTCCATATGCCAATGGTATTGTTAATGACACTGTAACGTATTTCCCACCAGAAACTTTTTCGGACACGTTCTTAAATAATGCTAATATTTTGTCAATATCTTTCAACACGTTGATTTCCTCTGCAGTGAATGGTAATGGTGCATTTTTTGTTGATAATAGCACACTGGCAATGGCTTCATGGGTTAATAAAACTCTCTCAATCGTGTCGTGGAAGCTGTTCCACCTTGTTGGGGTTTCTTGCAGCAAGGTATTTATATGCAAAATTTTCTTGAACTTGTTTCAATTTTTCGTTCGCAATTGAACTTTTCTTAAAAAGTTTTACAATATTTTTACATTTTGCAAACAAAGCTTTTGTGACATCGTTGTGATTGAGATTCAAGCCATCTTGGACTACCAAATTAACTGTATGAGCAAAGCATGGCAGATTTTGGACTTTTAAAATTTCACATGCTTTCAGCATTGAGCTTGCATTGTCAGTTACAATGCAGACAGTTTTTTCAAAGATATGCCAAGATGTTAATATATCTTTTAAAGTGTCTGCAATATTTTGTGACGAGTGATTTATAGTATCGATCAGTTTTTTGGTTGCTAGCGATGCCATTTTGATGCCGTATTCATGTACGAAATGAACCGTTACCGTTAAAAAGCTCACGTTAGCATTAGATGTCCACATATCGCAAGTGATAGCAATGTTCGAAACCTGCTCCAAAATTGTTGACAATTTTTCCGTCGTTTTTTTAAACAAATTGGTCACCATGACGTTTTCCAAATGACTCCGGCTGGGAAGCTTGTAACGTGGATCTAAGGCTGTAATTAATTTAATAAATCCTTTGTCCTTCACTATGCTAAAGGGCTGAATATCCTCAGCAACCATCTCTGCTACGAGTCCTTTTAAAGTATGACTCCACTGACCGCATGCTTGACCTGCAGCTGCTGCTGAAAGACGCAATGTTCTCGTCTTGTACAATATCTTCAGCAACTTGTGAAACCGTTTAAGGTGATCATGCAGGTTCGATGTGTTGCCACTGGTTTTATACTCCTTGGCGCAACTAAGGCATTTGGCAAATTTCTTATCATCAAATCTTTTAAAATAATTCCACACATCCGAAATTTTACTTTTCTTTTTTTGTACAGGCTTCTCCAAAACAAAATTTTTTTCGCTGTCGCTGCTGTTGCAATCGCAACTTGCTGCAGCAGAACTGCGTCCTAAAATTAGACAAAAGTGTTCTAAGCATTCTTACTAATTATTTGAAAAATGTATTACCTCGTTTAAGAAAGCGATCCATTATATATTTTTACGAATTGTTATTTTAAACACTTTACAACTTTACACTTCTTAAGGGGGGGGGGGGGGGTAGGGTCACAAAATCGAAATTTTTTTCTTCACTCATCTTATAGTAAATCATTTCAAGAATGTTGTGTCAAAATTTTAAGTGGATCGGAGCAGAACTCTCAAAGTTATAGCCTTTGTAGGCACTCTACCTCGAATGCGGAGCATCGATAATTTCTCAGAGTCATTTTTTCAAACGCGTTTTTCCCGAAACCACTTCTTAAAAGTCGGTGCCAATCACAACTCCTAAACTATTCAACCGATTCTTTTCAAATTTGGCACACGTTTTCTAAATCAAAAATACCTCCCCCCTACACTGTTTTTTTTTATTTTTTGTTTTTTAAGGTTGTTTTTCACTTACAAATATGGCGAAATTTTTCGCCAAAAATGCTCGTTTTACGTTTTTTTGCCACCAAAACTACAAAAATGAAAAAAAAAAATTTTTATTAATGTAGGGGGGAGCATTACGTCATACTTTAACTGAAAAATTCGACTTTTTTAGTTTCAGATGATTCTACGACGAATGCCGATTGGCACCGCAGAGCACCTCTCGAAAAACATATCTCCAAAAAAACTCTGTCATGGGCTTATTTGTCAATATTTTATTACTAATATTTTTTAAAAACTTATTGAAAAGATGTACAATGACATGTAACTGATTTTATTAAAGTATCTTAAGCCATATTTCTGTAAAAAATTCACAAAAAAAGTGTTTTTTTTTTAGCGCTAAACCCTACCTCCCCCTTAATATTTGTACACAAGCGACGCCACAAATAAAAAAGGCGCGAATATTTGCTTGGTGATGTATAAATCGCTCTTTTGACGATACTATCGTCCACTATCGAGACTTTGAACCATCGATAGTTCAGTAGCTCGATAGTGCCCTACCATCGATGGTGACGATAGTGCCATCGATAGTTTGGCACCTCTAATACAAATGTGACGAGGTGTGGGACTAAATCGTGCGCCATATGCCCTTGCTTCATAGTTTTCTGCTCTTTCTATCTCACTTACATTGTGTTTCACAGGAATTTACGCCTTAAAAAAAAAATAAAAAATTCGTATTTTCAAAAATTTTTGATGTTTTAAGAAGCAAGATTTTCATATAACTTCCTTCACTTGGGTGTTTGAAAGCATGCATCCTCCTGCCACTGGAAAAGCGTTGAGAGCAAGCCATTTTTCAACTTCGACTACAAAGTATTTTACTGCATAAATAAACGTCCATTAGCAAACAAAAACAAAAATCGACTTCGGAGTTATCACTTTACCAATGCAATTCTGAAAAATTCTCGGTTTAATATCGCCTCTTTGCATTAAATGGCGACATCCTGAAAATGTTAAGCAATTGTTCTCTAAACATACGAAAAAAGTGCGTTGTGCATCTACAGTACCTGGTCATTGAATTATGACCGATGATAAAAATTACATTTTTATGCTGGTCGTCTGCAAAAAAGTCCATTTTCGTATAAGCGTCGTCGTAACGTTATTTCCGAAATATTTACTCCAGATTCCTGAACCTCTTTAAAATCATCCGACTTGAAGCATTTCTGTTCCAGAGAACTGTTTGGACGATTTTGCGATCCTGCCTGATTGAGGTGATGCGTTCTCGCCGACAATTTTGGCGATTGTTTGAAGTTACCGCTAAAACGTTGTTGGTATTTTTCCACTTTTTGGCAACATTTACCACAGACGCCTTGGATATTCCAACGGTTCTTGCTATGTCTGCATAGCTCAGGTTCTTGGCTTGCAAAAGAACTCCGATTTGTTGCTTTTGTCCCGATGTCAAATCCGACTTTCGGCCCATTTTTTAAAAAAAACTGATTAAATTGAAAAAAAGGATAATCCACGTGACAAATTCAAAAGATATGTATGTTTTGTACTTACTGTTGTTATATTTTAGATTATGAATATTCACTATTTAATTCTTTCACTTTTCAGACGATCTCAATTAGTTTTTTTATGCTCTTCACATAAGATCGAATTAATTCGCACTGACACTTGCACACTTAATTAACTTTTCACTTATAAGCAAAAAAACTAATCATTTTCTAATCACAGCAGGCCAATTGACCGGAAAATCTTAAAAACATCTAAGAACAGGTTAAAAACCCCTTAATACCCTTTTTTATTTGGAAAAGTCCAAATTAGATTGATAATTTTACCTGATTTTTGAAGTTTTCAGAAAAAATGCCATCGGTCATGATTCAATGGTCAGGTACTGTAGCTATACTAGGGCGGGTCTATTTGTCAAAAAATCAACGACTCTGTTTCAGTGTCTGAAATATTCGATTGATAATTCTGCGAATCAAGTCCATTGCTCTAAAATAGATTTTTAGGCTACGTATTTTTTTGGAAATATCCTGAAAATGTCACAATATGATGCCGTTATTCGAGCATTGTTGCCTGCAAATACTACATAGTATTGCTAAACGCATTAGCAGGAAGAAAAGTTTTTAAAATTTCAAAATAGCAAAGTGCTATCAGTTTTCTCGCACCTACACACACACACATCGGCGTTAAGTTCGCTTCCGCCTGAACTAGCACACTTCCATACGTCTTTCCACGTGTGTTTGATACCTAAGTTCTTTCTTAAGGGGGGAAGCTGGTCTAGAGCGCAAAAAATGGGCATATTTTATGAATTTATTTTGACTCAACAAAGGAATCAATCGAAAATCTGTGAAATAGGTTTAATAATATAGCTTTCATGGTACAAATACAAAATTTTTCGTCTGAATTAATTTCAAAATGGCCGCTGTCCAGCAGTTCTCCTAAGGCGCCTTTTTTTCTAGTGGGTCCATTGCCGAAGACGTAAACTCCTTAATTTTTGTCCTGGATCAAAAAATAAAATTTTTTTAGTTTCTATATAACAACAGAAAGAGACGTACGTAGGATTTTTTCGATATTTTGTTTTTTCGCGAAATGGTGCACGTTTGAACAAAAAGTTACAATTTTCACTATAAAGAACGACATAAAATTGTTGATTAAAAAAAAAACTATGTAATATAAATAAAAAGTCCTACGTACGTCTCCGGAGAAAGGTATTTCGAATGTATTGTCAACATTTCGTAAGAATCGGTAAAGATTTGTTCGAATTATGTCTTCGGCCAGTTTAAAAAAAGTGATTTCGAGAAAAACGCGTTTAAAGTTGTAAGTAGCGTTCGGGGCATACCTGCGAGGCACTGCCGTCGAATGAAAAATTTGGGCATTTAGACATTTTTGCTGGCATCCCTCATTTGGTATATTATTTCTAAGACCCTAAAGCACCTTTTAAGACAAAAAAAAATTTTTCGATTTTTTCAAAATTCTAGACCAGCTTCCCCCCTTAATAGTAATAAAATTTTACACGCGTGTGCATGTAATCGAATGTGTAAACAACCCCTGCACGTTTTTCTCTCTAATTTGAGTTTTTGTTTCACACTCTTACATGCGTAGCACCCAATCTATGGTATTTCAAAACCACTATCGATATGACAAAACAAGGCCGTTCGTTGTGAAGTGATTTAATATTTAAATTTATGGGCGATTTGCCCTAATGTGTTTGTGCGTGCCATACAGGCAGTGGATGCGGCGTTCGATCCCCCTTGCAAGATCAAACAGTTTATTTTTCTTGTTTTGTGGAAAGCGCGTTCGCTGTTTCGACAGCCAATGACTAACCTCCGAGTGTAGTTCTGCCACGAAACAACTTCTCCTCAAAACTATCGACTTGTGGCTGAAGTTCGGCCGGCGTAAACACCTTTCAAGGATGTATGTACATACACACGTGGCAGTCTACGCTTATTATGTAAATTTGCAAGTCAGCATATTTAAATATGAAAATTGTGTAAAGACTACTGAGAAAGGAACACCCTTCTTGTAAGAGTATTTGTTAATAAAAGCGTGAGCATCTGTTTCAAGAGAAAATAAAGTATGCATGAGTAAGTTTAATTGGGTATATCCATACAGAGTCTTTCAAGTTTGAATTTCTTTTTTTTTTCAATTCAAATTAATCACCGTTTTTGACTGGGTAATCATTATTTGTTTATCGAGCTATGCTGCAGAGGGTCTACAGTTGATAGATAATGATAAATACATAATATGTTCCAAATGGGGCGGAAAATCTGCTCTTGCAGGTGGCGGTTTGTTTGATTGGTGAAGTTTTCAGTGACATTTTGGCATGATTTGAGCTCTGAAAGCTTGAATTGTTTCTGATTTATTCACATTGGCACCATTTTGGAGAGAACCTCACTGAAAATAGTTCAAAGCCATTAGAACGCGCGCTCTAGGCGGCCAAATTGCTGCAGAAAATCACAGTATTTTTCGTCTGATTTTTTTTTGCAATAAATTGATTCTATCTTCGGCTATGTGACTCTGAAAGGCTGGGCATTAGTGCATCCTTTCGCTTGCCTAAGCACTGTAGTCTCTTTCAGGCAGAAGTTATCGCCATAAGAGAAGGCTTATTGCGCTTAAAGAAGATACGCCTAACTACGAGGGAAGTGTATGTCTACGGTAATTTAAGGCCACACATTATTATGCGAAGTTGAAAGGTATGGTACAACACGAAATATTCAACCAGATAATGTACTAATATACCGATTGCCTTAGCTATGCGCAATATTTGTGCTGCTAATGCCAGTTGTAGGCAAATAAACAGGCAAACTTGCCCAGAATGGAACCACAGCCGTACAAACTTGCTATTGAATCTTAGGAAACAGGATATGAGAAACATGATAAGGGCACTAACAGGGCATTTTTTAATTGGAACGCATGCAAATAGGTTGGGGTACAACATAATGATTTTTGTCGAAACTGTCAAAATACTGAAGAAGAGGAAACCGTGTACCTACTGTATACATTCATTACTCTATACAGAAAAAAGGCTTTCTGGGCTTGGATTCGTTTTTCTTGACAGCATCGAAGAGGTCTCTCAAATAAAGTTGCCGAAATTAACAAAATTCATTAAATCCACAGATTGATTCAGAGAAGATTCAGGAGTGTAAAGGACGAGCTACAGTGGTATCACAATGGAAACTATTCAGGCCTTAGTGTGTCGGATGACAGCCACTTAACCTAACCTAACCTTGGGCAATGTAACATATCGAAATGTTGTGAAGATATCTCGATATCGACATCCGCATTTCCAGCTGGGTTTTCGTTTTTCTTCCCTTACAACAGCGTTATTTTGAAATAAATAGCAATGTGTACTTGTATTTTTATGCCTTCCACCAAGTCATAGGGCGATTTTCATATTTCACATTTTTATAAAACATTTTAAATATTTTTATACATATCCCGAGCGAAATTAAACTCTTCATCAAAAATGATCGCACCTAACAGATAACAGTTTTCAAAACAAAACACTCGAAGCTCGTACTTGAAAGGCCCTGTACTTGCGCATGTCATCTTTACGGATAAGCGTACCGTTCGGTACCATTGCGGACTGCCCAGACGTACATGTTGACAATGTTGCGGCATAATTCGAACGATTTAACGACAATGAGCTCAAATAATAAAAAAATCACTAGGCAACAACAATGCTTTTTGTAAATATAATATAAGCAGATATGTATATTGAAGTGTTATACACACTTTTTCATTGCTATACATATAGGTATACATATATGTACAATACATATATACGACATTTGCTACTCTGGGAAAGCATTTTAATTGATTTGTTCCAATTTATTTAATTGCATACTTTTGAATATTGAAGTGTGTTTTCGTTAATGATTTGACTTTTAACATGACGCAAGATAATGCAGACAAATTTTCTTGCGAATACAAATCAAATAATTAAATTCTTAATTACACTGTGCTACAAAATTGTATTCTAAATTTTTAATTTTTTATTCTAAATTTCAAAGCTTAAACCTTGTTGCAAGATTTGATAGAAACATTGAAACATTTGATTTTTAGGTCCTATCTTCTCTAAAACGAGATTAATATTATATAAGGCACCTTCGATTAGTCACTTCTCTGCTCGCTAAACTGTGTGATTTCATAGAAAAATTCGATTTTTAGGTCTAAACAATTTTTTTTTTTGGTACTACTTTCTAAATCTCCTTCTCGACAAATTAGTCACCTATATTTTTATTTTTTATTTAATATTTATCCGTGGCGCCAGCGCTTCGAAAATTACCATTGGATTTGTATTAGAAAAATACGCACTTTTCCGGGAATTTTGGGCAACATGTTTACAGATTGATATTATTGTATTTTATTCCCAAGATTAAGTTATCTTCTCAAATTTCCAAAAAATTATATGAGAAATAAATAAAAACGAGTTTAATATTAGGCGCCTTCGATTCGATAGAAACATTAAAAAAAAAAACGATTTTTTGCTCCCTCCCAAATTTCTTCTGTAGCCCAACAAGTATTCACCTATATTTTCGTCACCTATATTAATATTTACTAGGGGTGGGACTATTCGAATAAAAATTATTCGAATAATAAAATCTTTTATTCGAGAGGTATTCGTAATTCGAATAATATTTATTCGAATTTTTTATTCGTTTATTCGAATAATGCTATTCGAATACCTCACTATTCGAATACCTCACTATTCGAATACCTTACTATTCGAATACCTTACTATTCGAATACCTTACTATTCGAATACATCACTATTCGAATACTGCACTATTCGAATATTTTTGGTAAATATTTATTTAGATTAGCGGACTACTAATCGGTTTATGTACAAGTGCATGCACCATGAGAAGGGCCAATGTAATTTTTATATTTTTAAAAGCATTTTCTCCCTGATGTTAATGAATATATAGTGAGGTATTCGAATAGTAAGGTATTCGAATAGTAAACTATAGTAAACTATTCGAATAGTGAGGTATTCGAATAGTAAGGTATTCGAATAATGAACTATTCGAATTATTTGAAACGAATAGTATTATTCGTTTTATTCGAATAATGTTTATTCGAATATTATTCGAAAATAATCCCACCCCTAATATTTACTCGTGCCGCCAGCGCTTTGCAATTTGCACGAGATTAATAGTAGGCGCTTTCGATTCGCCACTTCTCTGCTCGCTATCTCTGGGCTCTGCTTACTTGACGAAAAATCTGCATGTGAAAGCAACAACAAAGTTATAGAGTAGGATTCACCACTACCGAGGGTGATTATACCTCATAAAACTGGTATAACTCACTATTTTCAATGCTGCTCATTCCTTTCAAGACAGTTTCATTAGACCGGGTTCATACAGGGAGACTTTTGCTGCTGCAACATTGCGAATTCTCTTTTGATGTTGCCCGTCATGTTCACACAGCTTGCAATTAGTTTTTAGTCTAATTTGTTTTTAATCTATATACGAGGGGTGCCTTTTATATGTCGGGATTAGAGAACAAAAACAAATTTTAATCATCGAAAATCACTTTATTGTTTTTCAAAATATTCTCCATGAAGATCTATACACTTTTGCATGTGTTTGCACCAATTGTCGAAGCACTTTTGCCACTCTGAATGACGTACCTCCAAAACATGCATTCTGAATGCCGCAACCGCTTCTTCAGGTGCCGAAAAACGTTCACCTCTCAGTTTGTTTTTTACGTACGGGAATAAAAAGAAGTCATTCGGTGCCAAGTCAGGACTATACGGCGGATGACCCATTAATTCGATGTTTTGGGTGCTCAAAAATGCAGTTGTTTGAGCCGATGTGTGAGAGCTCGTATTGTCCTGGTGAAGAGTGATCCGTCTTTGGCGATTGGTTTTCCTAATTTCTTGGAAGACAACTGGCAAGCAAATGGTTGTGTACCACTCAGAATTTACTGTTCTGCGTTGTTCTAGTGTGGTACGGTTGCGGCATGTCCAGTTTTTCCGAAAAAACAGGCGACCATTTTTGTTGGATTTGGCTCATCTTGAAACACCCATACTGTCGACTGTGTTTACTTTCGGGCTCATACGCGTAAATCCATGATTCATCACCTGTCACGATATCATAGACTTGTTTCGAAGCCCCGCGATCGTATTTTTTGAGCATTTCCTTCGACCAATCGACACGAGCCTTTTTTTGAGCGATTGACAAATTGTGTGGGATCCAACGCGAACAAATTTTTTTGACAGTCAAATGTTTATGCAATATTGAATGTATGCTGGTCCCACTAATGCCTAAGATTGTCTCAATCTCACGATAGGTCACATGACGATCTTGCAATATCAGTTCGCGCACAGCATCAATGGTTTTCGGAACAACAACTGATTTTGGACGACCTTCACGAAATTCGTCTTGGAGTGAACTACGACCACGATTGAATTCACCATACCATCGATAAACTCTGGTCCTTGATGGAGCTTCATCGCCAAAAAATGAATTAAGTTCATCCATGCAATGTTGCTGGGTTAATCCACGTCGAAAGTTGTAAAAAATAATCGCACGAAAATGTTCACGATTTAATTCCATTTTTGGACCGCGATACAGCTGTCAGTTGCCAGATTGCAACACCAGGGTTGCCAAATCCCGACATATTCAAGGCACCCCTCGTATATTAAAAGTATTTGTCATTTAAACCACATCCAACTCAGTTGAATTCCCAACGTGCTGAGGTGATTAATTTTGCAACACACTGTGCAAAAATTTTATCAAGCCTAATTCGTCTGCACAGACTTATTAGACTACTCAAAGTATTGTTATACTCGTAATCACAATTTCTTCCTTATTTTTCAAAATTATTCTAATCAGTGAAATTAACGACAAGTCTACAACTGGACTGTTCATACCATCAGCAACACATTTGCCTCACATACACAGAACTTTTATTGATTTCATGAAGTAGCTCTGCCCGAAATTTTCAATCTGTCTACAGTCGCGGAGATAAAAATCAAACTTGCATTTGAAGATTTACAAGGACTAGCCGATATAGGGGGTTGCAAAAAGTGCAGTGCAGGTACGTCGAATTTCTAGGAAATTACCCAAAGTGCAAAGTGCCAATAAGACTCAAATTTTTTGTTTTGCAAGAAGCAATAGGGAAATAGGTAAAATATTTGATTTTTTGGTTAGTAAGCCGTTGGATATTTCTTGAAAAACTATGGGAGAATCAACTGTGTGAAGAGGTGAACCGACTGTGGACGCATCAGAAATGATAGTTCGAGGAAGCTGGCATTAGTTGTAAGTTCATAGAAGGTGATAACATCGGAAATCGTGCAGGTATACCTCGTACGAAACTTCAAGATGCTGGCTCAAAAGCTCAACACTTAAGATTGTTTACTTACTTAGATGGTACCATAACCGTATGTCGGTTTCAGCGGAATCTAAAACATTGCGCCATTTAGCTCGGTTCGCTGCTTGCTGGCGCCAGTTGGTGACATCGAGTGCCATCAGGTTATGCCTCATTTGGTCTTCCCAACGTAGGTCTTCCTCGTCGTCCACCAGTAGATTCTCTCTCGTAGGATTGCCGTGCCGGAGCACTTTCGTTCACCTTCGAGACATGGCCAAGCCAGTGCGGGCGCTGTATTTTAAAACGCTTCCTTATGCCCACATCTTGGTATAGTTCATACAGCTCGCCCATCCATCGGATATGGAACTTATTCCCGCTTGCGCGAAGAGGACGAAAGCTTTTTCGGAGAATCTTTCTCTTGAACGCTCCCAGTGCTCTCTCATTAATTGCCGTTATCGTCCAAGCTGCCGCGCCATATAGAAGACGAGGATGATTAAGCTTTAGTACAGCCTTGTCGGTCTAAACAACCGCGCTGTATGCTGCCAAAAACGTACCTTTGACAATGAAAATACGCTTAAAACGTCTCCAATGGCCCAAGTTACTCCAAAATTTGACACCGCAATTGATTGAAGACAAGAGATTTTCTCCAGACTAAGCAGTAGAAATTTAATAGTTCTAAGTTTGGAGCGAGATGACGCGCGTAGAAAAAAGAACCGGTGAACATTGTGGCGACGAGTATTGTGCCAAAATAATACGGAAATGCAATATCGTTCAAACCCTTTTTTTATAGATATCCATGCAGAAATTACCACCAGCTATTCTTTTATGCTGCGTGAAAAGCTCATGGCGATATTTATTAACTGTAGGCTTCTTCTATTCGCCACTTCTCTGCTCGCTATCTCTCTGCTTGGCTCACTTGATGAAAAATTTTGCATGTGAAAGCAACAACAAAGTTATGGAACGAGATTCGCTGCTAGCGTGTATGGTTTTATCTCATAAAACTGGGATAACTCACTATTTTCAATGCTGCCAACTCTCTTTCAATACAGTTTCATTTAACCGCGTTCATGTCGGGAGACTTTTGTTGCTTCAACATTATGTATCCTCTTTTGGTGTTGCCCGTCGTGTTCACACAGCTTGCAATTGTGAGTTTTTAGTCTACAGTTAGCAATAATATTGAGAAGAACGAGAACACAAAGAGTGTTGACAAAATGCGAGCATCGCAGGTAATAACTTGAAGCAACCAGTGTTTTCCTGTATGAACGCAGCCTTACTTATACCCATTAAAAGCTTCCAATTACTTATTAAGCTATTTTCCAGTGCTGCCAACAAATATTTATTTATACCAGTTGCTTCATCTGTGCGCCACTTGCTAACGCTTGGCGAAAAGAAGAGTCCTTATATCTCATTAGATGAAATGTGTCTTTACTTTTACTTAAGCAGGCAAAGTTAATTGAAAACTTCAAAGCTGATTTTTTCGAATTCTAAATTTTTGGACCTATGAGCTTTTTCAGCCAACGAGCGATACAGCCTCATACAGGCCAACCATTTTGGTAAACATCAAAAGTGGTCTATTAAAAGCGCAAAATTTACGAAATTAGCCTCCAACTAAAAATTCCTTCAAAATTCATTCTTTAATCATCCACTTCTCATAACTATTACCGAAAACCAAAAATAAAAATTGTCAAACCATTTGCATTCAGAAAAGTAATACATCAAAAACAAAATTTTTTTAGGGGCCCCATTTTTATGTACGCAACTGTTTGTTTAATTTTTTTTTCAAGTCTATGCAAACAATTTTGTGATAGTCATTGCAAATACGCGTAATTTTATTAATCTGTACGCTGATTTTTTTCTTATTTTATTATTGCCAGTCGCTCAAGGTTAACAATTTGCAACTATCAGAATATTTGGCAAAAAAGAATACTACTACACTAAAAAAACAACAACAACACGCAAGACTAAAAGCTCACAATACAATTCAATTTAATTTGTGTTTATTAGAAATAGCAACTGTACGAAAACGAGCCAGATAACTTATGTAGGTACTTATGAACATTAGGGTGGGTCACCACAAAAAGTTAAGGCTTTCCCACCAAAATTATAAAATTTAGTACAGAAGTGGGCCAGATAGTGGTTTCTTTTTCAATCATATGCTATTTTGACAGTGACAGGTCTTTTCCGCTGGAACGAGATGAATAGCTTTGCGATTGAACAAAGTTGGGGAAATATTGCAGCTTTATTTCCAAAGCCAAAATCCTATATTGATAGTCTCAAAAGCGTGCGTTTATTAAAAAGAAGTCAAAATCATATTTTCTGACGATGCTCATTTTCATGTCGGCGGCCATGTTAACTAGCTAAACTGCAACATCTGGGAATCGAAAAACCCGCTCAGAGAGTGACTGTTCTGCGAATTTTGAAGCAGAGAAGCAGGGGAAGTATTGGCTAATTTTTATTTGAAAATGTTGCAAGAAACGCCATTTAAGTTAACGGTGAGAGCTACAGAGATATAAAAAATTATATATTGTGGCCGGAAATTGAATACATCGACTTGGACAAGATGGTGCTCTATATCACAAATCCTATGCCACAACCGCTCTTTTGCGCGCTAAGTTCGGTTATCGTAATACCAGGCGTCTCGACGATGTCAATTGGCCACTTCGGAGTTAAACTCTCTCAGTGAGGTGCCGCGAAGGACCGACTTTAAGACGAACATCGAACATCCGTCACCAAAGTCTTGAAAAACTGTTAACACTACTGAAAAGCCATAAGTATGTGGCCGAGATAGCCACATGACTCAGGTCGTGTTCAGTACATAAGAGAGTCGTTTGTAAAGTCCAAGCAAAAAATAAAAGCTATTTAATTGTTGGGGATAAACCTTTTTTTCTTTTTCGGTATAGTCTTTTTATCCTATACACTTCGTCAAACGCTGTTCTAGGTTGTTGATCCCTTCCAAATAATTGGTTTCTGCAATCACTTCCTCGTTTGAATAAAATCTTTTTCCCGCCAGCCATTTCTTTAAATTGAGGAGCAAATTGTAGTTCGAGGGACCCGTGGGAGCTAAGTCTAGACAATAGGGGGAATGTGAAACGAGCTCGAATCCTATTGCAATTGATTTTGCGACCACAACTGCTGAGGCGTGAGGCTGAGGGAAATCACTTGACTTTCCCCGATTCAAACGAATGTCAAACCCAAAGAAATATACCGATCTGGCTGAAACTTGGTGTGTGTTCTTCCCAGAAACGCTACTAAACTAAACATAACCTCGATACCCGCCAGTAATGCCGTCTCTCTAACTTCGCAGGGAATTTCAAATGATCCTTGTAATGGGAATGTTTGCTCTTTTGATTGAATCAAAAATATACCCAAAATATAGATTTTTGTTAATTTTTTTGAATTTATAAAAAGAAAGTACTATTGACTGCGCCTATCCGTATTTTTAGACCTCCGCCAAAATATTGTTGAAAAATTTCAAGATTTACGTTAGCTGGACCGATTTAAAAATATGTTCAAAAAAAGAGTTTTTTTTCAATAAAATTAGTTTTAAAAACAAATATATATTTTTTTCAAAGTAGAGCCTCGAAAAGTAGGAGAGTTGGAGCTGAAAAAATCGACTTAAACATATCTGAAAACTTTATCAATCGTTTAAAATAATGAGATTTGCTATTTATGATGCTGAAGGCAGGTTTAAGGAAAACTTAATTAACTCAGCCAAATTTAGGCCTTTGACATTGGGAAGGTATTTTTTCATTATTTTCATTGCATTAACCCATTCACGTCCCACACTTTGTTTTGCAAATATCTAAAATCGCAAATTTATATTGATTCCTTTGATCAAATTTTTAAAAAGTTGTATGCAGATCTTTTCAGTTTGAACTCTTCAATTATTCGAGGTACTTTTCGTGATATAATTCTTTTTGAAAACTAGTTTTTATTTGTTTTTTGAAATACTCGATTTTTGGGCGTATTTTCAAGAACCAGACACAGAAAGGATTCAACACTCTACACTTCCTCCTCGTCTTTGCAGCTGAGGCAGAAGTCGTTTGAAGGAAGCCCATACGTTTCCCGTGTGTTTCCATTAAGCAGTGCCAGGACAACATAACAAGTCAAGATTGAGGAGGACTCAGTTCTGTGGTCACCCCCTTCAAAATGGTCCAGTCCACATAAATCGTGAAATTTTTTCAAAATATTGTAGCGGAATTCTTTAAATTGAAAAAATTTTATTTTATTTATTTATTTTAATAAATTTTGTCAAATTTTTAAAATTCCGATGGGAAAACAGTACCGTTTTTTAGTCCACATAAATTATAAACATTTTCCAAAATATTTTAGGGAATTATTAATATTTAATACATTTTATAATTCCACTGGGAAAACGGTAGTTTTTTTTTTGTGTTTTGGCCATATGGAAAGTGATGCACCCTAATGTGTACATATGTATGTGCTGACATCAACTCGTTGTATTATATACTAATAAAATAAAATTACCCACCTTCTCACTAAAGATAAACAAATAATAAATTATTTTGCTAAAAAAAATAAAAGATCTATGCACGCAAAGCGCATTATTGTTAGGGGCTGCTGTTGCTGAAAAGGTGGGCGAGTGGTAAATGCTTGTGAAACAAACTATGAGGCTGCAATAAAGTGAATGTATGTAGGTCATCTAAAATAAATACTTTTATTGCATAATACTTTTATTGCCTTTGATCTGCGTATTTTATTCTGATAAATGCAGTGTTAGAATTTGTGTCTGCATGTCTATCACTGGGGGAGCGATTTGCGCAGATTAGTAAAAAAAAGCGAAATTCGGAGTATAAAAAAAGTTTTTGTATTTATGTGATTTCGTAGTATATACATACCTATGCTTGAACGAGCACAGACACATACATAGATATACTTATGCGTATATGTAAATAAAATAAAATTAATTTGCGAGTTCGCGAAACCAAAAACCTTGAAGTTAATACGCGATATCGCAGATAACTTCGTTGAACTGCCCTGCAGGGAAAACTGTAATAAAATTTCTGTGAGTACTACTAATACCATTCCACAAAAGCCGAACTATTGCGCAACCGAGAAATTGATGGTTATGTTTGCTATTTTATTTTTATTTGTTTTATAATTTTTTATTTTTTTATTTTATTGAAGTGAAACGTCTTAGGCGTCGATGGACGAGCGAAAATGGAGAGTAAAATTTCAAGGCCATGCAACGTTTTGGACATTTTCGTTCCGCGAGAGAGAAAAAAGATATGACGTAGAGGAGAAGGAGAAAGAGAGCTATACCTTATATATGTATGTCTTAGATACACTTTAAGCTATTTTTCCTGAGTTTTTCCTTGCTAATTTGCTAATTTCTAGTGAGAAATAACACTGCTACTTTTTGGCGCTTGTTTGTTTGTGCAAAATTGTAGGAAATATATTTTTGGTGCCTCCTTTTTGGCGTTTATTTCCGTTTCCTGGCTAGTGCTTGTGCGTACTATAAAGTGCTATCCATTCCGGCGTTGATTTTATTGGTATTGCCGTTCAGTAATTTGTGCCATTGCTGCGGCCCTGGAATCGCTGCGTTTGTGCGGGTGATAAACGCTCGGAGTAGTGCGCGTTGTTGCCAGGGTTTGTGTCCGGCGTTTACCTACACCGGTCGACCCTTCTCCGTTTTTTGTAAATTTTGTCTATTTGTATTCTCTGCAAATGTTGTGAATTTATTTAGATATATATTCTTTCTCTCTCTCTCTCATTCTCGCTCGGTCTCTCCCTCTTTCTTTGTCTGTCTTGAAAGTTTCACTTCTGTTATGTGTATTACGCTGCACGCACTTTTGGGCTTTGTTGTTTGTTGTTAACTTTTCTGTTCATTTCAATGTAGCCGGCATGAGGAAAAAGTGCCTCGTCAGAAAAGTTGAATTTTGAATTAGCTAATCCGAGCTCAATTGCTGAGGCAAATAGAATTTATAAGTGAATCAAATCTCAGAACTGTGTCTAAATTAGTTGAATATTTAATTGCTGAATCCAGTGGCATGCTCTTGGTCACCGCACCATTAGCAGCCAAGACTTCGAGCCGGTAAGAGCTGTCAGTGTCAAGGAAACCAAATTTTTTAAATACAAAATTAGTATTTGCGCCACACAATAAAACTCCTTTGTATGGTTTGGTATTACTTCTAAGCTATCAAAAAAGGGTTGTACCGATTCGTAATGGGTTTCCTTGCAGGGTACATAAATATGGAAATCAAGAAGCACATACACATATACAAATATTTGTATGTAGATAATGTGATAACACTTTGCGATTATTTGTTGATTTATAATTGTAAATAAAGGTGTAATACAGGGACTTACAAGTTCGAGTTTCATTTTATGGTGGGTTAAAACACAGGTATTTATGCTGTAAAAAAATTCATGGCGGCATTTCATTAAATGAAAATGTGTATTTATTTTTATTTATAGAGGGAAAATAAATTTAGAGTATATTTTGTTATTTGTTTTTGTTTTCAATTTAGCGTTCTTTTACAACTTTGAATTCGGTGCAAATTTAGAAATGTGGTTTGTGAAAGCAAATTCAGAAGGGCCTCAGTGCATACTACGTTCTATGAGCCTTATAATAAATAATACATTGTTTGTGTATTAAAACTACATATTTGGCAAGGTTTTTCTAGCAATACTGGTGTGCAAAACTAAAAAGCCTTTGCGATGCTGGCTAATTTATTTCTTGGACACCCTACAAGCACGATTTACATACATATACACTTGTGCTTACACAATTAAGTTACTTTATCTCTTTGCTTTGTACTATTTTTCATGGAAAATTGTGTTTTTTTTATTTTTATAAAAATTAAGTTCATAGTATAACTCAAACTTCATAAGGCAATGTTCCAAACTTTGCTCGAAATTCACAAAAATTTAACAAATTTTAACAAATAATGCTGTTTTATAGCCCATTCAATTTTAGTGCAATGAAGTGTTAATTTTGAGTCGCTCAAAAATAGCGTTGATTTTTGACAATTTTTTTTACATACGATGTTGAGAATTTTCTTCCACTTACATTGTAGTTACATTATGATCCCACCTGAGCGTATACGTCATGTCAACTCTCATTTACTTATCATTAACTCTACTAATATTCTGTATAACACGTACCCTCATTCAGTATAAGACTCATTCTTTATATACATACATACGTAGTTTTCCTAGTGTTAATACTTAATATATACTCATCTCTGTTAATCTCGTGCTATTTCATTCATATTTTCTCTCGTTAATGTTACTAGCAATTCCAGCTTTACATATGTATGTAGATAACTTACCTTTGTTAGTCCTAATGTTTATTTCTACTCACATACATACGTGCGTACTACTGTTAATGTCAATCTATACTTACGCACATCTGTTATTGCATTCTCTCTAAGACCTATGTAGTTTAAGTTGTTCTTAGCTTTTAAGTGAGAGTTTGTGTTTGGATGCTTTCGTACAAAATCTCTCCCACACCGTTATTATATTATAAAGCACATTACGCAGACCACTCTTGTATAGCAATAACTTCAAATTGCCCTTTAAAATATGCGTTATATTACAATATATTCTGCATCAAACTATAAGTATATTAGTAACCTCCTCTTTCATAATCGTTTATCAATATTACCATTTATGGGCAATATAGTCTTTTCATATTAGCGACCACGCCGTGTTTTATGCGAAAACTATTAATTCTCCTGCGTTCATTGCGAACACTGTTCGGGCAAGTATTTGCTTACTATGCTTCAAAGAACCAAAACTCAATGCAAACAAACAAGAGAAAATTGTGCGGATTGTAAAAATTCACAGTTCGCTTTTCGGCGTTTTGTTTATAATCTTATGTAAAGAGATAAATTCAGTTGGTTTTATTATTTGGATGAAAATTTTTGCCTCTTTCGGGTATGAAAGGAAAAGAAGAAAAAACGCAAAAACAAACAAAGTGCAAAAGAATAAGAATAATCGCCGTTTTCGCGGCCAACGCCTTATATAAACAAGCAATGAACTCTTCGTGAACTTTAGCTGAGAAAAATAAACAGTGGCGGCAGGTACTCGAACGACGAGCGAAAAAAGCACATGACAAAAAGTCAGCCGCAAAAAAAAAAGAAGAAAAATGCCGCCAATTTTTTTTACACAATTCAATGGCTAACAAATTTTTTAACGATGTTCGATGTGTGTATGTATTTGTGTATTTTTGTTATTTATTCAATTGTTTGTTGTACGAGTATAAATGAAAAGGTATTGATTATTTGTTTTTTTATTTTTTATTCTACTTCTGCCAGCCACCCCTTCTGCTTTCTCTTTCCTCTGTGTTATATTTTGCGCCGGTTTCTTCCAGAGAAAAAATTTTATGACCTACATTAAGAATTAAAAAGTTATTGAGATGGCAGGGAGAATTAAAAAACAGATTTAACATAAAAATTACAGATTTTTATTTTACCCGGATGTTTTTGATATAAGAAATCAGAGATTTTGATTCTACGGAATTTGCTGCGATAGCAATTTGGTCCAAAGATACAATTTATTTATGCGAGTAAATAAACTAAATATTTTATAGGGAAATAAAAGCTTCTATTTGTGAATATCTTTATTCAAAGCTGTGGCAAATGAAATAGGGTACCGTAACACGCTGTAAGAACAATTATTTTAAGCGACTTACATACATACATATGTGTGTATGAAGGAAGTACAAACTAGAACTGGACTACTTACATATTAAATTAAATTTCAGCCGCAGTGCGCAGGCGCATGTCTTGCAATTTTCAACTGTATTGTGAGATAATGCAAGCTGGATTTTAGCTCTGTTTGTGCTCTTATCAGTAGCCGGCATAGCAAGAGTTCCCCGGCCGAGTTATGGAGCTCAAATATGAAAACTACATAAACCCGTTGGAAAAAAACCCTGAACTCCTTGTGATTATAAACTTTAATATTTAATTTTGTAAATTTGATTTTTACTAATTTTTAATAAAAAAGGGGTTATTCTCTAGCAAAACTATTTTAATCAATATTCCAAACTTTGTATAAAATTTTCACCTTTTTAGTCAGAGTTTTTAGAAAAATGTAATTTTTTATTTTTTTTATGATTTTGTTTTTTATTTGTTATATATTTTTTTAATTATTATAATTTTTTTATATTTTTTTTTACTTTGTTTACATAAAATATTTGATATATTTTTATTTTACTAATTATATTTACGTTTTTTCATTTTTATTATTTACATTTAAATTATTTTTTAATGTTTACAATTTTTTTGATATTTTTGTTACATATTTTAATTTTTTTTACTTGCTTTGAAGTTTTTTTTAAATGCTTTTTATATTTCTATATTGTTTTTGTAGTTATTTCAAAAATTTTTTATATGCCTTTTAATGTTTTTTTAGTGTTTATTTTTTACTTATTTTTAAAACATTTGTTTTTATTATTGGTTTATATAATTTTTTTCGTTTTTTTATAATTTTTTTTGTTTTTAATTTTTAAAATTTAAATTTTTTTTTTTTAATATTATTTAATTTTTTTTTTTAATTTTAAAAATTTTTTTAATTTGTAAAATTTTTTACTTTGTTTACATACAACTTTTGATATATTTTTGCTTTATTAAAGTTTTTGTAAAAATTTTTGTGGTTTACTTTTTTAATTTTTTTTTATTTACTTTTTTAATTTTTTTTTATTTACTTTTTTAATTTTTTATTTATTTTTTATAAATACTTGTTTTTATTTTATAAATGTTATTTTTTTTTAAATGTTTTTTACGTATTTTTTATTTTTTCCATTTATTTTACTTTTTTTATTTCTTATATTATTATTTTATATTTTTTTACTTATATTTCAATTATTGATTTAATTTTTTTTAGTTTTTTCTTAAATAAAATTTTTTAAACTCAAAGTTTTATAAGTTTTTTTTTTTACTTTTTTAGTGTAAAATGTTTGATATATTTTTATATTTTCATTGTATTTAGTTTTTAAATTTTTTATAATTTTTTAAAAAAGCAAATTTTTTTATTTACTTTTCTTAATTTTTTTATTTATGTTTTTAATTTTTGTTAAGTATTTTTTAAATGTTTTCTTTTTTTTGTGTATTTAGTTTTAAATGCCTTCTGTTTTGTATTTATTTAATTATTTTATTTTTTAAATATATTTTTAACTTTTTTTATATAATTTTGATTTTTTGGAAATATAATTTTTGTTATTTTTTGTAACTTTTTTATGTAATTTTTTATATTTTGTTTAATTTTAATACCTTTTTTAAGCAAAGTTACTTGATTTTAAGTGTTTTGTAAATAATTCTCTCAGTTCTAAAGCTATTCTGCCAAAATTTTTCAGAGATCTGTTTGTTTTTTAATGAAATCTCAATTATTTCTGAAAACCATCAAAATCGGTTTACTTTAAAATATAGTTTCCAGAGTATACAAAACTAATTGTGCAAATTTGATTCACTCAGCGGCCTCATACCTCGGTGGCAAATACATTTTTCTCGAAAACGGGGGCCAATTTGACAAAACTGGGGGGACCAATCTGACAATACATAAAATATTTGTCTTTAGCTTTCGCTCAGAATTATTTTTTATGCGTTTTTTTTTTGGTTTTGGAGCAAAAAAATGTCAGTCGGAGCCTAAAAGGGGTAACTGTTCGATGGTATTGGCGGGGTTCTTGTTCAGAAATTCATTCTTAATGATAGCCTTGTGAAGCGATGCGTTATTGGGTTGCAAAATCCATAAACCTAACGTTTTTCGAGGAATTCGCGCTCTCAAGTGCAGTATAACGGTAAAATATTATTACTTATTTCATATCTGACATTTTGGCTTCGCATTGTGAGAATCACTTCAAATGAACTTTTCAAATTATCCATTTCAAGTACTTTTCTAACAGAATATACTTCGCATCTCATCACATTGTTGTTATAATTTTTATTATTGTTGTTGTCTTACGATCGTAATCATGCATAATTGACTTGTTGTGAGCTCCAGTTTGCATAAATATAAAATACAATAAAATTTAATCGAAAGAAATACGCGTAAATAATACTCAAAGTAGTGAGCAGTAAAATGGGCTGACGGTCTAACTGACTGACTGTATCACTGAATGGCTGAGTGGCTGGTTCATGTACATGCTTTGAATATAAAATTAATGAAATGTATAGAGATTGTTTTTAATCACTCTGCGACTATTACTCATTCATATCAAATATGCGGCAATGATTTGAGAATTTTGTCGCTTATCGTTCATCGACTGGCGGCTGGCGAATGGCACTAATTGCTTTGCATACTCGAATCTATCAACACAAGTGCACACACAGGCATATACATGTCTAAAAACAAGCATTATCCATTTGATTACGACCAATTACATACATACATACATATATATGTATGTGACTAAACCAAAAAATTATCGTAATAAAATACCATGTAATCAAATAACTACAGATTTCGTTAGACTAAAAGAATTTACTTTTCCTACTTTGCAAATGTCACTTTATTATTGTTGTAATGTCAAACATACTCGATACAAACCAATAACTTCGTAGGCTGTCCTACGAGCTTCAGAATTATCAGATAAAGTATGGAGACTTTACGTTCTGCACTGATGATGCTGCTGAATTCAAAAATATAATGGCGTTGGTGTGCTCTTTAAAAAAGGAACCATTGTTTTCCTGCAAACAGTGATAACTTACACGTGTCTTCTATAAAATTCAGTCAGTTTTGTCAGATTGTCTACAGTCGGGGTATCACTCTGGCACTCCCCAAGTAGCACTTGAGCACGCTTTTGATACCAATATGAGGCCTCCAACAGGCAGATATTTACAGCCAGCCAGAACTGTTGTTGTAGTGGAGAAGATGGATGAGATTTAGTTTGAAGCACTACCCTAGGTTGTCGAAGAAAAAGGAGCACCCAGTAACCTTAATCGTCTAGCTGCCAAACACGGGCATTTACAGAGAAAGAGCTCAACAGTCCTCGTCTCTGAAGGGTTCTCACAGCTTCTGTAATGGGAGTCAACTGAGTTTTTACGCGTGTGTGCCGATCGTTCAATGACAGCTAAGAGTTTAGAAATTGAATGGCGTGGAGTCCCCAGGACTTTCTGAATCCTCCGTCTACTGTACTGGGGCCATAGGGTTTTCGATAGCACATGAAGAAATGGAGCTCCATCTTTTCTGCGCTTTCAATGTAAATGCTTAAATATGAAACTGGTTTTCGGAGTATTTTTACGCGCTTAAAAAGATTCTGGGGCGCAGCTTTTCTCAAAAACCTGAAGAATTTTGAAAAACTAACAACGGATTTGTAGTCTACCTGCCCCCAAAAATTTCCGAGTACTAATTTTTAGGTTAGAGTTCTAGGTTAGGTTAGATTATGATAACGGGGTTCACTTGGACAAACAATCAAAATTCCTCCGTTGTCATACCATACAAGGAGGGGTGAAAAGAAGGAAAAGAACCAAACAGGTACAAGCTACTGAGGAATTTCACCAGGTATGTGATATTTAAACCCACAATATCTACAGGTGTAGTGAAAAAGTGAGAGCCCAGATGTCAAAATCTTTGTTCGTCGCTTTGCTGAGATGATTGCACCTCGTTCTTCAGACAACTTCTGCAAAAAGCGCCGGACAATGTCCGCTAAGGATACCTACCAAATTTTCGAACTGCGGCTTTGTTACGCTTAGAAGTTCCCTCGAGCGCCTCCGATCTAACCTTGACCACAAGGATCTCGCGACTTTGCACGTTTGCGCACTAGCCCAGTGTTCGCTGAGTTGACGCGAGCCCCTTCTTTTCTACCTCGGCTACCTCCGCTTGGAAAACACTACAGTGGTCCGGAAGCCTAAATTTGAGCTTGATCGGGAGCTCCTCGAAGAATACACCCCCCACCAACTCCTCCGTACAACTTCTAGCCATCCGTAATAGGTTAGGTTAGGTTAGCCTGGTTGGCAATAAGCCACGCATAGACCTAAAGTTTCTAAAGTTTCCTTAAGCTCCTCTCGGCATTTCCTGCATTTGTCTGTGTTAGCAAAACCTATCTTGTATGCATCCGTAATTAAATTACGAACACAATTTTATCAGCGAACTGCACACTAGTGTACATTTAACTCTATAGAATAACTCCAAAGTTGCGCTCTCGCTTGGAGGTATCCTTATTCCTGTTCATATCCGTTTACTGTTTCTTTAACCTACTGCATGCCGACATGATGAGTTCCTTTGAGATGCGACATTATCTTGGGTGGTATGAGAAATTAGCACAGGTAACGATCGCGAGGCTACAGGATGGGTAAGGCAACCTTGGAATGCTTTTTTTCACCAAAAATAAACAACTAATACTGCCTTCAATTGCGCCTGGAATATCCTTGCTTTTGTTAGCTGCTTCTCGCCATTTTCCATCCACTACTAACTTGATTTTTTGGCCTCGGCATCATACTCAAATATCCAGGACTCATCTCTAGTGCCTACCCGACTCATCCTATTTCTCTTAATACAGAATACAAATTCTTACAGATCGATTTTCCCTCATTTTCAAAACGACTCCCTGCCACAATGGGTCCGTTGCGTCCGTTGCGGAGACAACACTTATCTTGTAAAAAAATGCATAAAACTCAACCCAAACTTTCAATCGACTTAAACATTCAGCTGTAATTAAAGGAAATCCCTCTATTTCTACAAACACACGACGAAGTGAAGATATTGAATAAAGTTTATAAATTTTTTTTTAATTTTGGAATAATTTTTAATCTTCGAACACCTAAAAAATTGATATACATACACTGAAGTGATTTATCAAAGTTTAAGAGATCAATTTCTAGCAACCCGTCTTACTTTTCTGCAATAATATTTACTTTTCTACAAACGATGTGCACCTACCCTCGTTTTCACAATTAAATCATAGTAAAATACACACGCAAATGAAAATTTACAATGGAAAATCTAAACTGAACTCGCTTCAGCTAGTCCGCACACAGTATTTCAATGCAGATTTGCTGCTTTGAACCGGAAAAAACTGGTTGCAGACTCATTCATATACTCGTAAAAGCAAACTGTTGTCTACGTACCGGCTAAAAGATAGCAACAAATTTGAGGTGCAAAACGTCACAAGATTATTACAAAACAAATCTCTTATCCGACACTGGCCAGGCGCTGCAGCTTACACATTCAACTAAATATTCGCCTATTGAAAGAAAACACACACTTTCATAGAATTTGTACGAAAATAAATCAGCCATTGTATGCACAAACAAAAGTGTGTAGAATTCTATAAGTGTGGCCAATACAAGCAAGTGTGAAACATTTTCGTATGAAAGAGATAAGAAAGAGCTTTTACACTTCTCTTACATTTTACTCGTACTTACAATACTTGTGTGTGATCATGTGTCTATGTGGTTGTGTGCATGTTTCCTGCAATAAGAAACAAGACGGTCCAGTAAAAGGACTAGTTCTGTTACGGTGAGTGGCCATACGAGGCGGCTACCTCTAATGTGATTTGTTATGTTTGTGTCTTATACTTTGTGAAGGTTATTAAAAAATCGAAACGCGTGTTTTAGACGTTTAAGCACATTTAAACTAAAAGCCTTGCCTTATCGGTGCAAAGGCGCCATTATGATTTCTTTGGTTCCCTTTGGTTCTTGGACTGATGGCTCCTAAGTCGGCTTTTATTTGAAATACATATACTGCAAGATTATTTGGATGTATTGAAGGTGAGCGAGGAAATTTCTCAAGTTAATCAAGTCTCAGCAGTCAATGGGAGTCTTAAGTGGTAGTCTTAAGGCCCTCGGTATATCGCTGGCGACACGGATTGCGGGACTCACAGCTGTCTGAAATCAAAAAGGCAAAAAGTTTCTTGTTCAGTATGAATGTCGTTATTGTGTAAACTACGATCTTAAAAAAAATTGACTTCATGGCACCCGTTCAAAGATGAAAAACCGTTTTCTTGACTCTTTTTTTTTACTTTAAAGGTTCGAAAAAAATACTACAATTTTTTCCCCCGAATGGCCGTAGTTCACTCGATAACGACATCAATTCTACGCCATTTAAATTATATTTCATCAAAATCGTTTTAGTAGAACTGTCTATATCTGTGTCTATTGTCCGTTGGAAGACCATTTTTTGAAGGCTGACAACTTCTTGAACGAACCTCGTATGGCAAAAAAAAAATTTATTTTTTTAACAATGGATCAAGGAATAGAACACTCAATACAGGAATAGCATACTCGTTTCCGTTTTACATGCTTTAAAGGAAACACCGAAAAAACGCCATTTCAAATTAGGCGAGGGCCTTAACCGGGCATTGACCGATAGAAAATCTTATATAATATATAATATCTCAATATAATTTCATGTCGTTATTGTATTTACTGTTTAGCGGACGATGGGTATAATCATCTCAGCATCTTCCCTTCAGCTGCCAAACTTCTTGTTAAACGTTTACCGTTCGTTAATCGTTTTTTTTTTTTATTTTTCCAAGGGTGGTACGATCAGCTATGGTCAACTACAAAATTGCGGCAGTAACTTCGGATGCCACGTCACATGGGACTCGGCAGCAGAATTCTGCACGCTCATTTCACACGCATTCACACACTCGTCCCATCTGTCGTTGTACAGACGGCAATGCAGTAAAAGAAGCGAAGACTGTGGTTGATTTTTTTCCTATTTTACCAACACAATCTCAGTTTTTTCGTTAAAAAACAGTTCTCATGACCCATGTGACGTCAGCGCATCAGCTGATTCTTTCAAATTCGCTGAGAACCGGCTGACGGTCTGATTTTAGCCACACCTCTAAAAATCTGTTCTGTTGGGTGTTTTCTTCCATATTAAAAAAAATGTGGAGTAGGCGTTAAATGGCGAAACTACACAAGAGCTCGTCCAAAAAGAATTCTCAAAAATCAGCGTGATTTTTTATCTATTTAAAACTTACACTTTCCTATACCAATTCAATGATCTATAAAACGCCCGCAACACTGATACAGTGTGATGCGATATCCGGAAATGATATCTACATTTTCGCTGATAGCCAAGCGGCGATAAAATCTCTCACGAAACAGTCGACAACCTCCAAGGAAGCCATGAAATGCCGCACATCTCTTAACGAGATGGCTGAGTCATTTCATTTAAAGGTAGCATGATAGCGAGACTCGACACCAAATAGACCGATGAATACATAGATAATGACATAGGGATACCCTTATAAATATGTATGTAAGCTACTCTTCCTTGAATAAATTGTAAGGAAAGTAAACGAAAGATAGCGTCAACTGTGGCCGACTCTAAATGCTAGACGCACAGAATCTCTGCTAAGCCAAAAAGCCAAGTCTTAGCACACTGATCTCAGTCATAACAGGGCACTGACTAATAGGTAGACACGCCCAAAGGATGGGTGTGCAAACACATGACTTCTGTAGAAGTTGTCTAGATGAGGAAGAGGAAGAGACAGTCTCGCACCTACTGTGCCACTGTCCTGCTCTATCCAGACGCAGGTTTACTATTCTGGGTAAACAATTTTTTAATGAGTTAGAAGATCTCAATTCTGCAGAAATCAGAGATATTCTAAAATTTTAAAAAGCACACACTAGTTTTAGGAGAGATAGGGACAAGGTCTCCACGCGGCATCATAATGGGCTATGAGCCTGAGTGTGTCCCACAGGACAACCGCTTCAACCTAACCTAATCTAAAACGACATACCCGAAATTTTTAAAATTTTGATGAAAATTTGCCGAATTTTTACAAATTTTATACAAAGTTTGAAACTTTGGTTTTCTAGGGTTCAGATAAAATAAATTCGCCTTCTATGTACTGAACATTATATCCAATGGCGGTTCCGATTTGTATCTTCAAGCAATCAGAAACCTGCATCTTTGTTGTTTTGAGACTGCAGCGCTTGTTAGAACTACGATGGCGAGAAAACCACTGTTCTGCGCAAAGCAGTAATCTTGGGCTAGAATTTGATTGTCTTGTAAATTTATTTTTCACGCAGTTTGCTCTTACAGTTTTTATTTAAAAAATTCTTGAAATTGCGCTCCGACTGGTACTACCCTAAAATGGACTAGTTAGGCAATAGTCCGTACGTAGATCAATTTTCGTTTTACATAAGGGCGTGAGTTTATAAAGTCATGCATTCACGTATTTTCCAATAATAATTCAATAAGTTTTTATGCATGATTAAGATTAAGAACGCAAAGCGGCGCGACGTCTTAATGAGCGTAAAACCATCAGCATCACGAGCTCGTCAGCTGACAATCAAAGCTGCAGATGGTCAATGGGGATCAAGGTCCATTAGGTTTAATGGAGATTTTTAATATTATTTCAGTAGGCTTTAATTATTATGAAAGTATTGGTTTTATTAGATTCGAAGCGAATACTTTTTGGTTTTACGAGCGTGTGACCTTTGTTGGTGCAGACTGTCATTAAACCTTCAAAGGTAAAAAAGAAATACAAAAGTGTCAATTATGGTTATTAAATTTTTTCTATATGCCATCTATTTAGTCGCTTTTCCTATTCATCCCAAATTCAGCTAGTTTGAACTGATATTTTCAATTGAAATTGTAGAAACAATTTTTTACGAGTCTTTATTAATGAAGTGTTATTTATTTGACAACGAATTGGGTCTCATTTCAATTTGCGTTAATCAAAATGTAACTAAGCGATTGGAGCTGCACACTGGATCTGTGTCTGTCGCAAATTCGGAGTATAAAAGAAATTTGTTGTTTTTCGTTATGTTGTATATTAGTAAATTTGTAATTTTGTAATGATGCATATGAATGGAGGAGGAGGAGGTCTTTAGACTAAAAAAATGTCAGTGTGGTTTTGACGCAAATAGAAAATTCGGTGAAATTCCACACATTTTTAAGATCTTATCGAAGGAACTCAAGTGGGGTCAGCGATCAGAACGGGTTTGAACTCAGAAGCTGTAATATCTGCTATGTCTGCTATGAAACGGAAAACATATCCCGATTCAGTGTTTCCAAGTATGTTTCAACTGCTTGCGCCACATATGGCCTAACTTGTCTTGTTGAAGCATCTATTTTTCGCACACCTGCATGTAATCCGAATGCTTCTCACGCAGTATACGACTCAAATTTGCCACAAAAAACGCCCTTCAACATTCCACAGCGAATCAAATAGCTGACTTCAGTCACTTTCAATAATTCTACGAGCTGATTTTTCCCTGTACATGGGTACTACGCTTCATGCGGAATGCATACAGGAGACAATGTGCTTTGAACTTCAACACAAGACCATATCGAACCATGGACCCAATGTACAAGTATATATTAAAAGTGAACTTATCATATTTACGCAATGCCTCTCCAAGACCGCCCGAACTAAGGTTGGGTTTATAGCTTAGTTAGGCATAACTTTCTGCGAGTTCTCATTGATGAGACCTTCAACTGGGCCATCAGTGTGGCTGAATGGAACTTTTCTCCTCTGGTGTGATTAGGCGCACATTTACTATCCTGAAGGTAACCTTTCATGGCTCTAATAACACTGGACCAATGTACGAGTTCTTATTTTTTTAGGCCTAATTAAGCCACATTGAACAAGGTTGTAGGGTTTTTGGTCTCTAGAAAGGGCAAGGTTTTTTGGTCTCTAGAATTTCAAAGTTTATAAATGAAGCTTGACAGTATAGAGTATTTTAAACAAAATTAGACAATTCAAAAAAATACACTGTTCTACAAAAATTCTCATTCATAACAAAACCACATAAATTCAAGCTTTTTGCAAAATTGTTTAATATTCATCCAATTTTCACCTCAACTTCACACTTGAGTATTTATAGAAAATTTGTGATGCACGCTTTAAAGCCTATTCAATTCTAGTATAATAAAGTGAAGTTTGCAGAGGCTCGAAATTCGCATTGATTTTTGATCATTTTTTTCTTTGAAGATGTTGCGTCTTTTCTACAGTTAACGAATGCACGAGATTCATTTTTTTTTCAGTTTGAAATTTTAATAGAAACTCGTCGAATTTTTATAAACAAAGTTTGAAACTTGTGTTGATTGAGCTGCATATACCACCTTGTTCAAAAAGTTCCCGGAATATATTCAGCAAATTCAAAATACAAGTTTTTTTTTCTCAAAAGTGATGTGGCGATCTTCAAAGTACTCTCCATCAACTGCAACTCACTTATGCCAGCGTTTGATTCAGCTCTCAAAACATTTTCGGTGTAGCTATCAGAGCCATCTTCGATTTTTCCATACTTCCTTTTGGCTGTTAAAACGTGTTCCCCGTAGTAGTTTTTTGACTCGATCATTAAAAAAAATCGTAGTGAGCTATACCAGGTGAATTGGTTATTAAGCCGTTGCGTTTTTGGTGAAAAATTCACGGATAATGATGACACAGTGCGACGGTGCGTTACCTTGGTGCGAAATCCACGAGTTATTTTCCCACAAACTCTTTCGTTTTTGGCGAATTTCTTCCTGTAAACGTCTCATAACGCCCAAATATTACCTTATATATAAAATAAAGTCAACTTTTTGTGTGTGTTCGCTAACCGGCCATGACTTTGCACCGAATTAAACCAAACTTATACACATTGTTAAGTAGGTATTGAAAATGGTTTACGTATAGTTTGGATGCCTATTGGTGGATAGGGCTCGAGATATAGGTCAAAACGTGGACCCGGGTAACCTTCGGATGTGTATGTACAATATGGGTATCAAACGGAAGCTGTTGGTGAATGCTTTAGTACAGAGTATTTTTCATGCCGCTCCGTGACTAGGGCCTCGAGATAGAGACCAACACGTGGACCCTAGAATATGTTTGTACAATATGGATATCAACTGAAAGCTGTTGGTGAATGCTTTAGTACAGAGTATTTTTCATGCCGCTCCGTGACTAGGGTCTCGAGATATAGGTCAAAATGTGGACCCGGGTAACCTTCGGATGTGTATGTACAATATGGGTATCAAACGGAAGCTGTTGGTGAATGCTTTAGTACAGAGTAGTTTTCATGCCGCTCCGTGACTAGGGCCTCGAGATAGAGACCAACACGTGGACCCTAGAATATGTTTGTACAATATGGATATCAATTGAAAGCTGTTGGTGAATGCTTTAGTTAGGAGTATTTTTCATGCCGCTCCGTGACTAGGGTCTCGAGATAGAGACCAAAACGTGGAGCCTAGAATGTGTTTGTATTTTAGTGTGCCCAGCGAAGCGGGCCGGGTTTGCTAGTTTTATATATATAATTGGCGCTTACACCCTTTTTAGGTGTTTGGCTGAGCTCCACCTATTTGTGGTGTGCGTCTTGATGTTGTTCCGAGTTTTAAGCCTACTCTGAACGGCAGTTGGTTTTTTATGAGGAGCTTTTTCTTGACAGAAATGCGCTCGAAGGGTTACCATTATCTGCTAGAGGCGACTGCCTCGAAAAAAATTGTCTATCATTTGATGTTTCACTTACGGATATACGAACGTACGCATTTCCGAATGATAGTTACGCACCAACCCATTCAGCTGCGATGGTCACTTTGTTATACTAATTTGTAAAAATTATCATCAAAATGGTTAACTTTTTAACTTTATGCTTAGCAGTTTTATAGGACATTCACCTTTAGTACAATAAAATGTAAGTTTGAAGTCACTCAAAAATTGAATCGTTTTTTTTTGATAATTTTTTGTTTGTTTGCATACAATGTTGACAATTTTCTTCCATATAAAAAGTTGTCGAACATGCGCTTTATGTGGAAGAAAATTGTCAACATTACAATCAGAAAAAGCGCACGCGCCGAAGTTTTTGATATGGTAGAAAATGTTGAATACCTCAGCGAAAAAAAATGTCACAAATCCAAGAGAATTTCGAACCACTTGAAACCAGCACTTTATTATACTAAAATGCATAGGAGATAAATCTACACACCCAGAAGTTTTCTAAACATTTTGATGATCCTTTTTTTATTACAATATTATTTATTTTTTTTTTTAATTTTTTGTAACTTTTTAATTATTTGTAAGTTCTTTATTATTCAATAATTTATATTTTTACAAAACTTGAACTAACTACCAACTGAAACACTATCATTATCGAAGATGTGGATGAGCTCTGCTACTTCGGTAGCCAAATCACAAAAGATGGTGGCGCAGTTGCAGATGTGGCAGCTCGTATTTGTAAAGCACGAACTGCGTTTCATAAGCTAAACAGACTGTGGCGATCTTACACTTTGTTAGTAAAAACAAAACTTAAAATTTTCAATACCAGCGAAAAATCGGTTTTCCTATATGGGTCTGAGACCTGGCTTGTGTCTGACCACATACGATAAGTCAACGTTTTCAAACGTTTCTCAACAAATGCTTCAGAATTATGTATATGCCGTACCTTTTGGCCGAGAACAATCTCCAATATGGACATTCTTCGGCTTACTAAAAGCTACCCAGTTAATTCCGATATAAAAAGACGAAAATGGAATTGAATTCTCCGTAGAGAAGGCGATAATGTTTCCAAAATGGCTTTCGACGTCGCAGAGATCGCCCACGTTAAAATTGGTTGCGGAAAATCTCCCACGAGAGACCTTCCACCGACATGTGGAACCAAATTAGACACATAGCGGCTGACATAAATCGTTGTTGAAAAACATTTGTTTCCGCGCTATGTTCCGACTAATATCAAGATAACCAAGAAGGTCCACGGGGGGAGTATTATCTCCACTTCTATGTGTGATCAGTAAGATCTTAATAGAGGTGGGGTAAAAGCGGTCACGTACGCTGATGATGGGGTGCTAATGGTGTCAGGACTGTGCCCCAATACGATCAGTGGGATCATCCAAAGGGCGTTAGGTGAGCTTAACTCTTGGACTACAGGATGTGGCCGCGTAAAACAGAACTTGTGCTTTTTACCACCAGACACAAGGTACCAACTTTAACCCTACCAAATATCAACGGACAAACTCTTTCACTTTCACCGAGTGCAAAGTACTTAGGAGTAATTCTGGACTCCAAACTTAGCTGATACGACCGATTTTAACGTATGGTTCGGTAGTTTGGTGGAAAGCTCTAGGTAGAGATTACAATACCAAATTACTCGGCAGAATACAAAGATCAGCCTACGCAATAACGGTCGGTGCAATCAGGGCATGTCCTTGGGAGGCTCTCAATGTACTGACACACGTTATTCCAATAGACCTACGAGTACATATTAAGAAGACGGCAACCATGAGTGCGTTTAGATTAAATGAAGCGGGTCGCTCGAAAGAAAAAACTCAGTTAACCTCGGAGATTACTGATTACATCGTCTCAACGGTAACTTTCAACAGGAATTTTGCCACTCTCTTTCCATCTAAGAAGGAATGAAATAAGGGACTTTCACTAAAAAAACTTCGACACTACAGTCTACACAGACGGCAGTAAAATAGATTGTGGTGTTGCAGCTGGTAAATATAGGGTGGGCCATGTAAAATTTGCTTTTTAAATCGGTTATAAAAAAAGACTAATCAATATTTAAAAAAATTTTTTTTTTTATTTTGAAGATTGAACATTGTCATTTATGAATGAAAAATAATATCGTTCAAATGACTGCCACGACTGGCTTTACAGTAGGCCATTCGATCAACCCAATTTTTAAGCACATTTTCGATTATTTGGGCTCCAATTTCATGAATGGCAACTTCGATTTCGTGTTTTAAAGCATCAATTGTCTCTGGATGGTTCGCATAGCATTTGTCCTTAACGGCTTCCCACAAAAAATAGCCCAACGGGCTTAAATCACAGCTCCGAGGCAGCCAATTGATATCGGAATTTCGGCTGATTATTCGGTTTTCAAAAACGGTAGCCAAAAGTTCGAGTGTAACTTTGGCAGTGTGACAAGTTGCACCGTCCTGTTGAAACCAAATGTCGTCCATGTCATCCTCTTCAATTTATGGAAACAAAAAGTCGTTGAGCATGTCACGGTAACGCTCGCCATTTACTGTAACCGCGGCTCCTCGCTCATTTTCGAAAAAAATGGCCCGATGATGCCGCCAGACCAAAAACCGCACCAAACAGGTACTCGTTGTGGATGCATTTGCTTCTCTACAGTAACGTGTGGATTTTCTGGGCCACAAATCCGACAATTTTGCTTATTGACGTAGCCACCGATGTGAAAATCAGAAAAGAAGAAGAAATACACTTTGGAAATAGGTTTTCAATATTTCCCAATTTTGTTCAAGCGTATACCGTCGCATTTCGTAAATGTCAAACCTTTAAGTAAATTATGAACACATTTGACATGTCATTTGTGTTACCATTCTCAAAAAAATAGGTGGTTAAAAAGGAAACGCTATATGGTCCATTCTCATAGACTTGGAATTGAAAATTTTGTGCGCCTCCCTAATACCAGCAGTGTATTCCATGATGAAATCACTGGCAATTGGGGAAGCTAGTAGGCTACTAATCACAGATTTCTCTTTTAAGGGCAATATCGCTATTCTTTCGGATAACCTTCCCAGGCACTGGAAAAAAATTAAGTAAGAAAATCATTGGGAATATTGTAAAACGATGAAGTCACTTCCATAATTATGTGAACACAAGTATATATCATATAATCATCCAATTTTGACTGTGAATAACATTTTTATTAAATAAAAAAAAAAATAGTTTCGAGTAATGGAAATCTTTATTTTGACCTGTGCGCGCTTTATTGAATCTCTGTTTGCATTCTGCCGCTGTCTATCTCACAAGTGTCAAATATGATTGCCGTACGAAGCCATTTGCAAAAATATATATTTGAAATATTATATAATTACTGTCTTCAGAGACAATCAATAAAATTTGGCGATATGATTTTTGTGGAGCATTTTAATCCCCTAATTTCTACTTGCAGTTTTATGCCTTTTTTGTTTTAAATAAAGTTTTATTAAAAAGGGTTAAATTGTTAAAAAGTGTTAAATGCATTAAAAAATGTACACTGAAAATTTGATTGGGACTCACCGAAGAATGAAAACTCTTACGGACCCTTCAACGAAAAACTGCTTCTAGCGCAAATTTCACAGCCCAACAAAAAAAGCACATCGCCCAACAAATGTGTTTGTTTTTTCATTTTCTTTTAATTCACGCAATCATAATAAAAACAAAGAGGCGCTTACATATGGCATAAGCAAATATATGCATCTGTATGTATGTATGTGTGTGTGTACACCTGTATTTATTTATTTCTCTTTGTTTACTATTCACAACATGCGGCGGTGTCTGGCCGTTGCCAATTTTGTGCTGCTTTTATTTTTGTTAATTAATTTATAAAAGTCTATGCAAATATACATTTGTGTGTACGTATGTATGTGTATGCGCAAATTTATAAAGTATTTGGTTCTTGTTGTTCCGCTTTACACTTTTTAATGACGTCGAAATGAACTAAAAGACAATGAAAACAAATTATATTACTTGAAAACTTTTCGTTAAGCCGGATCTTGTGGACTGTTTGCGGTGTGCGCTTTCCTTAATTGTTTAATTAATATTATTGATAATATAGGGTGGTGCAAAATGAAAGATTTATAATTTTTGCGTAATCATATTTGCACTTCCAAACTAGACAGCTACAGTATGAGAAAAAAGCAACATTGCGCTGGAGGTCCATATAAATATTTTCATCACTCAAAATCATTGTTTTGTTATTTAACAAAAAAGTTGTTGGAAAACGTAATTGGATGATTAATTTTGCGCCACCTTGTACTTGATCTCGTTTTATAAATATTTCCTTAATTTAAATGCGAATCAAGTATTGTAAATAATAATTTTAGCCCCCAATTTCTTTCCTGCTTTAAAGTTTGTTCTTCTTCTTTTGCAATTGTGTGACTTTGCATTTAACATTAAATAAAATACACAAACAAAATATGCACCTCACCGCCAAATTCGAGTTGGTTCGAAGTGTTGTTTGCGTTGTTGTTGTTGATGGTGTTGATGCTTTTCTTAAAATCGTATACAACTGAATCGTGACACTTTAATTGACACTCGCGTGGCTTTTTTGCTGGTTGCATTGATTTCAATAAATTATGGATTTGGCGAGATGTATCTGTCACTGTGTCTGTAATATGCTCGTCAATCTTATCATTCCCCACATTGCAGAAGCGTAACAATGACTGTAGGCAGCTGAAAAATTATGGATTTCAAGCTTCCGCTAAGTAAAGAGCGTGGCCAAATTATTATAGTAAATGCAGGCATATATTGAGCCTCTATTTTGTGCTTTAATGTTTATTTAGTAATTATTGAAAGAACAAAATTTAACGCAGTGTGTAATGGAATTGTGAATGACCGGAATTTTCCAAGCACTCAGGTAATATTGCTCACAGCAGAGGGAATACAAAAGATGGCGTCGTGCGCCTTGCTATTCTACTATCAGTGAATTTGACAGAATTAGCTGATTTCCTGCTGTAATTATTGAATATTTGTAGTAATTTTATTGTTGTACGAGGGTTACCTGCCTCGGGCCGCCATAGCCGAATGGGTTGGTGCGTGATTACCGTTCGGTTTTTTTCTAATAGGCGATCGACCCTCGGCAGGTAATAACGAACCTCCTCATAGAAAACCATTTACGCTTCGTAGTCGGCTTAAAACTGTAGGTCCTTCCATCTGTGGAACAACTCGGTAGGAGCTTGTCCAATCACCTAACAAGTGTACGCGCGAATTATTTACTTATTTAAAACACAGTAAAATTATAATGAAAATAGTTTCATTGTTTTTCAAAATATTCTTTTTGAAAGTCAATGCACTTCTGCAGTAGCACTTTTGCTGTTTAAAGGCTTCAGCAACGCCTGCAAGCGTAGAAAAACGTTGAACTCACTTTTATTTTTAATGTTCGGGAATAAGAAGAAAGAAATAATTCCAAGAAATCAGGTACCAAATAAGAGCTGTAAGACGGATGACTCATTAGTTCGATCTGTTGAGTGCTCAAAAACTTGGGTGTGTCGATATGTGAGAGGTCGCATTGTCTTGGTGAAGGATGATTTATCTTGGACGGTTTGTTTTCCCGCCGAAAACTTCTGGAAAGCAACTAGTTATGCACCACACAGACTTGACTGTTTTAAGTTTCTCTAGTGGAACAGTTGCGACATGGCCAGATTTTCCGAAAAAAAACACCCTTCACGGAATTCATCCTGCAAGTATTGATGGCCACATTGGAACTCGTTATACCAGCGTTTCCTTGTGCTGAGTGTGGTATTTCAACGCCAAAAGTCGAAGTAAGTTGATCAATGCACAACTGTCTCAATAATCCACATCGAAATTCGTAATAAATCATCGAATGGAAATTTTTTCGAGTTAATTCCATTTTTTGGCCGCGACGCATTTTTCAAATTATTGGAAAGGGAACCAATAACGCTCGCAAGTGAAAACGTTATATGTCAGTTTACGCCAAAAAATACCAAACTTTTCGATAAAAATATTGAATTATAGTTCAGCAAACGTAGTCTTGCAACGGCGCCAAATATAAAAGACAACCCTCGTATACAGCGTATTTAAAATAATAGTGGAGCGACATATGGCACTGCAAAGTTTTAACGAGAAATTTTGTATTTTTTTGCTTTTATAAAAATATATTTGATAAAAAATAAAAAACATAAAAGTATAAAAATAAAGAAAATATATAAAAACATAAAAATGTAAAAATATAAAACTCATAAAAATATAAAAAGTATAAAAAATAGAAAAAATATAACAATATAAAAAACATAAATATATAAAAAATTAAAAAAAATATATAAGAATATAAAAACTATAAAAAATTAAAAATATAAAAATATAAAAAATTAAAAAAATATAAAACGTTAAAAAAATAAAAATAAAAATAAAAATATTTAAAAAATATAAAAAACATAAAAGTATATAAATATTATGTAAATTACTAAATGTAAATTACTCATTGATCGAGAATTTCACAGCGTTGCTGATCGGAGGTGGCGAGTGGAAACTACTTGCGTTACGACCAGACAAATCTGGCCATCCTACAATCTGAAACAGACAAAAACCCTTATAAGTCTTTCGAAACACGAACTAAGGCATATAACATCTCTTATCACCGGCCACTGCCTTTTGGGCACTCACGCACGTCGGCTCGGGGTTCCTCAAAACGACCTGTGCAGATACTGCGAGGACGAAGATGAGGAAGTATCGAGCAGACATTTGCTGTGCAGTTGTCCGGGTCTAGCCAGAAGTCGACTCGCTCTTCTAGGCTCTCCAACTATTGACAATCTTTCAGTACTCTCGGACCTGAAAATCGAATCTCTCATCAAATTTTCGAAACGAATTAATATCTTTGACCAAAATCTACAATAAAAATCTCGGTTAGGTGGGGAAATCATTTAAAATAATGAGCTCTAGGGCAACACAACGGACCCAACTTGCGGTCTATGTGGCACTCCGATGCGGGGTCACCCTTAAACCAACCAACCAACCATATAAATATTAAAATATAAAAATATATAAAGATGGGAGAATATAAAAAATATAAAAAAAAATAAAAATATAAAAAAACATAAAAAATACACAAAATATTAAAAATTTAAAAAATAAAAATATAAAAAATTTAAAAAAATAAAAATATAAAACATATAAAACATATACATAAAAATATACAAAATATAAAATATTTATAAAGTATAAAAAATATAAAAATAATATATAAGAATATAAAAACATGAAAATATAAAAAACATAAAAATATAGAAAAATGTTATAGATTTAAAAATATAAAAATTAAAAAATATAACTTTATATATATATAACTTTAAAGTTAATAATATAAAAAATACAAAAAATTAAAAATATAAAAAAATTAAAAAAGAAATCAAATATAAGAAATATAAGAATATAAAAATATAAAAGACTAAAAAAATAAAAATATAAATATTTAAAAAATATAAAAAATATAAAAAAAATTAAAAATATATAAATATTAAAATATAAAAATATTATATACAAAATATAAAAAATATATAACGATATGAGAATATAAAAAATATAAAAAAAATAAAAAATATTATATAAAAAAATAAAAATATAAAAAAATAAAAAATATTATATAAAAAAATAAAAATATAAAAAAATAAAAAATATAAAAAAATAAAAAATATAAAAAAAATAAAAAATACACAAAATATTAAAAATTTCAAAAACAAACATACAAAAAATTAAAAAAAAAATACACAAAATATTAAAAATTTCAAAAATAAACATACAAAAAATAAAAATATAAATATTTAAAAAATATAAAATATTTATAAAGTACTAGCAAACCCGGCCCCCTTCGCTGGGCACACTAAAATAGAATAGATATGGTTTAGAACAGAAAATATATGGTTTTCATATTATTTATTTCTTTATTCTTTATTCAAGCGCTTTGTTTTTGAGTAAATATAAAATATAAATTGAAAACAGGAAAAAGGAAGATTGTTTTTAAATTTCAAATCAATGCATATGAATAAACAATCGTCTTTTTTCCTGATCATCCATGCATTTTTCGTTTCAATTTATATGTTTAATTAAGCATTGGAGCTTTTTTAACCATTATCCATTTATATTTTTCAAAAAAAAAAAAAAAAACGAAAAAAAAATTTTTTACCACGAACACATAATTTCATTCGGATTTCACATTAAATTCTCAAATTTCGTAAGAAATTATTCACTGTTCCAAAATCCACTCCAAAAAAATTCACAAACAATTTTTACATGTTGCACTTACGTTTTTTCCTTATGGCATCCAAATCAAAAAGAAATATTGACACATTGTAACTCACACTGTCAATTTGACAGTTCAGTTCCGCCCCAAGCGTTAAAAAAGTAAGCAACATTATGGCTGGCTGAAAAGAACGCTGTACCCGTTGCCACTGCTCCGAATTACAACCAAACTTTACGAAACCCATTTTCAATACTTACTTAACAATGTGTGTAAGTTTGGTTTAATTCGGTGCAAAGACACGGCGGGTCCACGTTTTGGCATATATTTCGAGACCCTAGTCATCAATAGGTATGAAAATTACCCCGTATTAAAGCACTTATCTCGAGACCCCAGTCACGGAGCGGCATGAAAAATACTCTGTACTAAAGCATTCACCAACAGCTTCAATTTGATATCCATATTGTACAAACACATTCTAGGGTCCACGTTTTGGTTTCTATCTCGAGACCCTAGTCACGGAGCGGATGGAAATACTCTGAACTAAAGCATTCACCAACAGCTTCCATTTGATACCCATATTGTACATACACATCCGAAGGTTACCCGGGTCCACGTTTTGACCTATATCTCGAGCCCTATCCACCAATAGGTATCCAAACTATACGGAAACCATCTTCAATACCTCCTTAACAATGTGTGTAAGTTTGGTTTAATTCGGTGCAAGACCCTAGTCATCAATAGGTATGAAAATTACCCCGTATTAAAGCACTTATCAACAGCTTTCGTTTGATACCCATATTGTGCATACACAACCAAAGGTTATCCGGGTCCACGTTTTGACCTATATCTCGAGACCCCAGTCACGGAGCGGCATGAAAAATACTCTCTACTAAAGCATTCACCAACAGCTTCAATTTGATATCCATATTGTACAAACACATTCTAGGGTCCACGTTTTGGTCTCTATCTCGAGACCCTAGTCACGGAGCGGATGGAAATACTCTGAACTAAAGCATTCACCAACAGCTTCCATTTGATACCCATATTGTACATACACATCCGAAGGTTACCCGGGTCCACGTTTTGACCTATATCTCGAGCCCTATCCACCAATAGGTATCCAAACTATACGGAAACCATCTTCAATACCTCCTTAACAATGTGTGTAAGTTTGGTTTAATTCGGTGCAAAGACACGGCGGGTCCACGTTTTGGCATATATTTCCAGACCCTATTCATCAATAGCTATGAAAATTATCCCGTATTAAAGCACTTATCAACAGCTTTCATTTGATACCCATATTGTACATACACAACCAAAGGTTACCCGGGTCCACGTTTTGACCTATATCTCGAGACCCCAGTCACGGAGCGGCATGAAAAATACTCTGTACTAAAGCACTCACCAACAGCTTCAATTTGATATCCATATTGTACATACACATCCGAAGGTTACCCGGGTCCACGTTTTGACCTATATCTCGAGCCCTATCCACCAATAGATATCCAAACTATACGAAAACCATCTTCAATACCTCCTTAACAATGTGTGTAAGTTTGGTTTAATTCGGTGCAAAGACACGGCGGGTCCACGTTTTGGCATATATTTCCAGACCCTAGTCATCAATAGGTATGAAAATTACCCCGTATTAAAGCACTTATCAACAGCTTTCATTTGATACCCATATTGTACATACACAACCAAAGGTTACCCGGGTCCACGTTTTGACCTATATCTCGAGACCCAGTCACGGAGCGGCATGAAAAATACTCTGTACTAAAGCATTCACCAACAGCTTCCATTTGATACCCATATTGTACATACACATCCGAAGGTTACCCGGGTCCACGTTTTGACCTATATCTCGAGCCCTATCCACCAATATGTATCCAAACTATACGGAAACCATCTTCAATACCTTCTTAACAATGTGTGTAAGTTTGGTTTAAGTCGGTGCAGACACGCCCGGTTAGCGAACACACACAAAAAGTTGACTTTATTTTATATATAAGATTTTTTTCAGTTTGTGTCCTAAAAATCCAAATATCTTACGGAACCCTATTTTTTTCCAAAATAAAATGTAATCCATGTTACTCGTGGATAATGTAGTTTTCGAATGGTGAAAGAATTTTTAAAATCGGTCCAGTAGTTTTTGAGCCTATTCGTTACAAACAAACAAACAAACAAAGTTTTCCTCTTTATAATATTAGTATAGATAAACAATATAAAAATAATAAATTAAAAATATGAAAAGTATAAAAATATAGAAAAATGTTATAGATATAAAAAATATAAAAAATATAAAAATTAAAAAATATAAATATAAAAAATTAATAATATAAAAAGTACAAGAAATTAAAAATATAAAAAAATTTAAAAAATTAAAAATATAGAAATATAAGAATATAAAAATATAAAAAATTAAAAAAATAATATAAATAATAATAAATAATATAAAATATAAATATTTAAAAAATTTAAAAAATATAAAAAACATAAAAATATAAAAAATTTAAAAAAAATATAATATAAGAATATAAAAAATATAAAATAAATAAAAAATATAAAATATAAAAAGTATAAAAGTATAAAATGTATAAAAAATTTATAAATTATATAAATTTAAAAATTTAAAAATGTAAAAATATAAAAATATAAAAAGGATAAATATATAAACAATATAAGAGGGTAAAAATATAAAAAATAACAAATATTTATTATAAATATATAATGTTGTATACTTTAACAAAAAAACATTTTAAAAATTTCGAAAAATTGTCATAAGAATTTAAATTTTTTTAACCAGAATTCCTAGAAAATTTCAAATATGATTTTTTATAGCCCATTGAATTTTGTTGTAATAAAGTGTCAGTTTAAAGTGACTCAAAATTCGCGTTGATTTTTTATAATGTTTTCATTTATAACCAAAAGGAGTTTTCCTTCAACATTGTTTATCAAAACTCTCTCAATATCTTGAAAATGAAACCCAATAGGTTCACATTTGTAAGTTCATGCATTGCATTGGATTTTAATTTTCTTATAACCCATGGTGAAAAGATTTTTAGAGGGGTACTACCTAACAGACCTTTATTCGGCTCTGAGCGAATTTGATAGATATGCCAACGTCATTCGTTTTGTGTTTCAGTAAGCTAAAGCTAAATTTTGTGCAACACAAAACGAGTGACGTAGAATTCAAAGTTCCCCTCAACAAATTTTTTTTCACGATACTTAACGAGCAAACCTGGTATCTATCATCCTTGCTTAAAACCAACTTTAGCACCAGCTTCTGATGAATTAAAATTTAAGCCCAGGTCTAAGCTAGAAAAAAGTTACCAAATCGACTATGATTAAAATAATCTATGGGTTTTCTTCAATCTGTGTTCAACTATTATAGAACCGGCTTATTTTTGGCGATGATTATGCGTCATTGGAATATTTCATGGTTCCTAACGAAGTGGAGCACTCGCGACAGTGGTGCAACTGTACCTTATCTAAGCTCTCGCTCTCTCCGACCTTGAAGTGGTGGTTTAACTTTTTCTTTAAACAAAGTGTCGATATTTATTACTAATAAATTAACTGCGTACACAATAGTTACACATCATAAATCAGCCATTAATTGTGTCAACAATTAAAAAATAAGAATCACTAAAATATTCTATTAGTGCAACAAAAAGACAAAACAAAAAAAAAACACATTGCAGTCAATGATCATCATTATCATCTTATTTATGGTCAGTGTGAGTGTGAGTGAGTAATTCACCTATGTGCCGTCGTAAAATCCCAATTAAATTTAAATAATTTATCGTGTTTTCGAATTTGCCTTTTTGCTTAAGCGCTCGTAATCGAGTTTGTGTTCGCGCACTCGTATTTCATACTCGTTGCGCGCGCACTTAGCGAACTCAGTTATGTATAATTTATAACATTTTTTGTGACGGATTACAACTGTTGCTTATTACAACAATATCTGTTTTGATTCTGATTATGAATGTATTATATTATACCCTACGCGAGAGCCGCCGACACCCCGGTGTGTAATAAGCGGCTGTAGTGTTGCAATCCCTGTCGCCTGGGGTAATTAATAATACATAAATGATGTGGTGGATGGGGCCGTAACTGGTTCAAGGTTATGGCCTGTTCCTGTTAGCGCGGTTTATTGTACTCTACTATTTAGAAATAAATTCTACAAATATGTACACAAAAACCAACAAAAAACATGAAAAGTGTAAAAATATAAAGAAAAACGCAAAAACAACTGTTAATTCCTTTTTATGACCTTTCCACTTATGATTTTCGTCGCACATCAACGCTGGTTCCTAATTATTTATACGATGTTTCATTTGTTTCGGAATTTTCCATATTTGCCTCATGGGCAGAAATTGAATATGTTTTTTCTTTACATTTCTTTTTAGTTGAAATATTTTCGTACATAGAGTATGGGTTTATATGTATGTGTGGGAATTTAGTTATTATTTTGCCATAAGAGTGTCCCTTGTGAATTTATTAAGTAGGTATGTGTGTATGTAGATGATTTTGAAGGTTCACTATGTCTTTTTTAGGCGCGCACTTGGACCTAAGGGTACTAGAAATTCGTTCGCATAACGGTTGTATGTACATCGAGATAGATATAAACATATGTATATCAAAATGCTCAGAATGATGAGGAGAGTCGATGCGTGACACGATTACTCGAGCAAACATTAAGGGGGAATTCTGGTCTAGACGCCTTAATTTTAGGTATTTTTAAAACTAAGATAAAAAAAAAAGAAAAACATTTTTACTATCAATTTTTTATGGTTTTTATTAATATTGAAAAAGTATAAGAAAAAATTAATCCAAAAAAAAAAAAGCGTGGAATTACAGGCCGGCGGCGTGGGGGCTACATAAAACACGGTGTTCCATCGTTAACATGATTCCAACCCTTGTAGTGATCTAAAACAAACAAATTAAAAAAATTCTTCTTTAGTTAGGATGTCGCTATCGGATTACGCCAAATCAAAGAAAAAAAAAATTCACAAAATGGCATCAACTTGAAAAAACAAAAAAATTTGTTTACTCTGTTTTTTTACCTTCTCAAATTTTTTAAAAATACTTAATAATAAATACTTAAAAATAAATTTTTCAAAATCTGAGACAGGTGCGATAGACAAATGCATAATAAAAAATTCTTATCAAACTTCAAAGCGATCGGTCAAGTAGAACTTGAGATATCATGATGACGACCATCTCAAAAAAAGTAGTTTTGAGAAAATCGCGTTTGAAGTTTAAGCAACAATTCCAATAGAATAACTTAGATCATAATATTTACTACTCACTCTGGATTAATCGGCGATATATTTCCTGGTATATATTATAGAAGTATAAAGTATATACATACATATATGTATAGAATAAATAAAGGTTGTGTGGGATACAAAAGATTTTGTGGAAAGAACGAGTCCTCAAGTCATCCGGTAACATCTCGTCCCCTTTCTGTGTTAACCTCGTAAATTCATTTTTTTTTCGAAATTGAGATTTTTAGTGAAAAACACTCCTTAGCACTCCTGTTACGTAAAACAAAACAAACAATGTTCATAATGATTATAGAATTTTTTTCAGAGCGTTTCGATTTTTCTCGTATCTACATGCTCGAATTCAAAAACCTCGTATCTACTATAAGTATCGTATCAAATAAGTTATAACTTTTCATAGAAGTTAAGTAACTCTAAACATTTTTATCGATTTACTGAAAATTATGATTTTGTAGATACGAGGTTAACACGGAAAGGGGGCGATCTGCCGTTCATTGTGCGATTCGCTCCACTCGGCCGGCTTAGACGCCACGTCACAAGATCCGCTGTGTCTCCGAAAATAATTCGAATTTTGAAAAATCCGTTGAAGGGCATATTTTGGAAGGTCTAAACTTTGAAAATATGCAAAAAATAAATCGATTTTTTCAAATTTTTAGACCAGAATACCCCCTTAAATAAAGGGTGATCAATTACGAGGTAACCGATTTTAAATTGAAATAAAAAAAAACGAAAATTTTTTAAAAAATTTTGGGTAGAACCTGACATTTATGTTTTAAAGATAATCCCTACCAAATGATTGCCGCAACTGTGCCGTAAACACCAATTTTGAACGACTCGCTGGAGGGCTTCGGTCGGTATCTCGTAAATAACTTTAGGAATGTTGGCTTCCAATGCCACAATCGAAGCCGGTTTATCCACAAAGCATTTAAAATTTACATAACCCAATAAATAAAAATCCAAAGGTGTGATGTCACACGATCTTCGTGGCCAATCCACTGGTCCGAGACGAGAGATAAATTGCTCGCACACCGAAACGACGACGCAGTAAATCCCTTGTTTCACGAGCTGGTCTTGTTGGAACCACGGGCGCGTTGTGGATATAGCGGGCTTCAATTTCCGTTCGTCCGGCATGAAAAAGTTGTTTATTATGACGCGGTAGCGTTCGCATTCACTGTTACATTGGCGCCAGCCTCGACTTTGAAGAAATATGGACTAATGATTCCTCCAGCCCATAGGCCGAACCAAACGGTTGTTTTCAATGGATGTAGTGGCTGTTCTTAAATAGCTTCGTGTTGCTCTTTAGCCCAAATATGGCAATTTTGCTTATTGACGTAGCCGTTAAGCCAAAAATGGGGCTCAACGCTGAACACCATAAGTTGGCCTGAGCGTGCAATGAACACTTTTCACAGAGCGTCGATTCTCTTAGAACAATTTTTGCGATTTGTAAACATTGTTGAGAAATTTTAATGAATGTTGAAAAAAATGATGTACTTAGTTTGACAGTAGTCTCGCGTTGTCTGTCAAAAAACCCTATTGGATCCTTCCACCTGATCACTCTTTACAATATTTGAGGAAAATAATCAAAGAGAAACTCTCAGATTTTCTTTCGACTTTATATTTTCTTTGTGAATTGTTTGTTTTAGTTATGCCTATTTATTCCTGTCTACTAAGTTTTTTATTGCCTAAGATACTAAAAATCAATCGCTGAAAATTGAAAAAAAAAAAAATTCCATGATTATTTAAAATTGTATGCCAGCGTACGTGAAACATTAAACACGCACTTACTTTTAGTTGCTAGTTTATGTGCATACGACGGTCGTTTGACAAATACGTGCAAAAATAAAAACTACTTAATGCTTTGGGGTAAAACTTTTTAATTTTTCAACTTAGTCTCCTTTTAGGCTTACATTTTGTCCAACGCTGTTCTAGTTTGATGATCCCTTCCAAATAATAGGATTTGTCCAAGTCTGAAAAATAGCCATTCGTTTCTGTAATCACTTCCTCGTTTGAATGAAATCTTTTTCTCGCCAGTCATTTCTTCAAATTGAAGAACAAATAGTAGTGCGTGCGAGGTATCCGAGGGAGCCAAGTCTGGAGAAAAGAGTGGATGTGGAACGAGTGGGAACCCTATTTCCATTGATTTTGCGGCCAAACTGCTGAGAAAAAGGAAAATCATTCGACTTTCCCGATTCAAACGAATGCCAAACACTAAGAAATAGACCGATCTGGCTGAAACTTGGTGTGTGTTCTCCAAGAGATGCTACTATCAAATAAAATTTCGATACGCGCCAGTGGTGAAATCTCTCTGACTTCGCACGGACTTTTCAAACGACCCTCGAATGCCAAAAAATGAACGCACGTGCCCTACTCTAGTACATGAAAACATTGAAGGCTATCAGCAGCCTTGCTTTAATGTAAAATATTCAAATACTTTAGCAGATTGTCATTAAATATTATATACATATACACACTTACATACATACAGTTTGTCAAGAAAATGTTTTGACATACTAAGATATTCAAGTTATGTGCACTTTTTTAACTAAAATCATCATTTTCTTATTGAGTTGGGAGAGCCTTTCAAAATTATTTCATTAACTTACAACCGTAACCAGTATTTCGTAACGGTTAACATTTTGAATCCCCAAAAGCGAGAAAAAAAAATGCAAAAACAAAACAAATTCTTCTCTCGGCTACCAAGAAAGTTTTTTACATACGAGTATCTATTTCGGCATCGTAAATCGCGCAAAAAATGAAAATAGGCTGGAGCCAAAATCTGCAAGTGAAAGAACACGGAAAATATCTGACCGCACCGAACGTATTTTATTGAGAAAAGTAACCGGAAAGAGACAAGGAAATCTTGCTGGAGAGCTTAGAGATGAGTGTGGGGTCGAAATTTCTGAATAAACAGTACGTCAAGTTTTGCAAATGTACAATCATACTTCGGTTATCTGCTAGAATGTATCGAGATGAACCAGATAGCAACTGAGATGGTGTGATATTCTGCAACGATACTAAAATCATGCTGTACTACAACGACAGACCCAATAGAGTGTGGAGGCAGCCATTGAAAGCACTGGAAAGACGGGATATTATGCAGACAGTAAAAATTTTCAAACTTCAAGTCATGGTGTTGGGATGCATATCCAGCAAGAGAATGGATTCAATCAGGACAACGATCCAAAATATGAAACTCATATGGCCAGAATGTGACTTCTTTTTAATTGCAGTAGAGAACTTTTTATTTTTAGAGTATTGGATACATCAGCCCAAAGCGCGGATATGAATCTAATAGAAAATTTTTGCGCATATTTAAAAAAGAAAGTTGCAAAAAACACTCAAAACGTCGGGCAGAGCTCAAAAATATAAAATTTTATTTACGAGGAGTGGCACAAGGCACCCCAAAACTTATCAAAAATTTCTTTCATGTTAAGAGAAGCAGATTGCAAGGTTTATATATAGATGCTCGGGCTAGTCATACAAAGTACTCATTCAAATTTTATTTCTCAAAACCTATAACTTAAAGCTATTAACTGCAAATGCAAAAAGACTTTCTTGAGAACTGTGTGTGAAGTGTATATTGTTTTTTATTTTATATTTTTATTTTTTTTTTAAGTTTTTTTATTTATTTATTTTTTTTAGTTTATTTTTTTTTTTAGTTTATTTTTTTTTTTTTAATTTTTTTGTATTTTGTTATTTAGTTTTTTTTTTAATATTTATTTATTTGTTTTTTTTTTTTGTATTTTTTATATTTTTTTATATTTTTTTATATTTTTTATAATTTTTTATAATTTTTTATATATTTTTATTTTTGGTTATTGGGTTCTAAATTATTTATATAATATTAGCCAAATAAAGTCAAACATTGAAAGAAAACCGTAGAAAATATAGTATGTTTTCTTAAGCAATATGACTGATTTTCGCTAGATTAGTAGATGTCAAAACACTTTCTTGACCAACTGTATATTCATAATTATCTATTAATTGGCTTTATTCATATGTACATAAAGCGTTTTTCAGTAAGAGCGCTTCAACTTTTTTTTTTGAATAAAACACAAACGGTTTGACTTTTTTAACTAATATTTTTTTTATTATCGAGTTTGAACATATACATTTAAGTATGAAATTCGATTTCTTTTGCATGACCACCGCGTGCACGTTTTACGAAGTCCAATCGTTGAACCCAATTTTCGACCACTCTTTTGCATAAATCGGCCGAAATTCCAGCAATTTCGCGTTCAATATTGGCTCTGAGCTCACCTAGACCAATGACTTCACATAACCCCAAAGAAAATAGTCTAGAGGCGTCAAATCACACGAGCGCGGCGGCCATTCGACCGGTCCATTTCTGGAAATAATGCGCTCATCGAACTTACTTTTCAACAAATCAATTGTAGCGTGTGCTGTGTGGCTTGTGGCCCCGTCCTGTTGAAACCACATGTCGTCTAAGTCCATACCATTCAATTGCGGCCAAAAATAATCGATTATCATGTCGCGGTATCGATTTCCATTCACAGTAACGTGGCGATCGTTCTCGTCAACGAAAAATATGGGCCAATTACGCCGCCGTCCTCTCTCGACGAACAAAACTAACACTCTACAAGACTCTCATCATGCCCGTCCTAACGTATGGCGCAGAAGCTTGGACGATGACAACATCCGATGAGGCGACGCTTGGAGTGTTCGAGAGAAAGATTCTACGCAAGATTTTTGGACCTTTGCACGTTGGCAACGGCGAATATCGCAGACGATGGAACGATGAGCTGTATGAGCTTTACGACGACATAGACATAGCGCAGCGAATAAAGATCCAGCGGCTTCGTTGGCTGGGTCATGTCGTCCGAATGGATACAAACGCTCCGGCTTTGAAAGTATTCGATGCGGTACCAGCTGGTGGTAGCAGAGGAAGAGGAAGGCCTCCTCTGCGTTGGAAAGATCAGGTGGAGAAGGACTTGGCTTCACTTGGTGTGTCCAATTGGCGCCGGTTAGCACGAGAAAGAAACGACTGGCGCGCTTTGTTAGTCTCGGCCAAAATCGCGTAAGCAGTTATCGCGCCAATTAAGAAGAAGAAGAAGAATTACGCCGCCGGCATGTAAACCGCACCAAACAGTGATTTTTTCGGGATGCAACGGTGCCTCATGAATCACGTGTGGATTGCTTTCTGCCCAGTAACGCATATTTTGCTTGTTGACAAAGCCATTGAGCCAAAAGTGAGCTTCATCACTGAAGATGATTTTTTGGGAAACAGCAACAGAACAGAACAGCAACAGAACGATTATTTTCATAAAAAATTTGCACGATTTGCAATCGTTGCTGAAGTGTATAGCGTTCCATGATGAAATGTATACTAATGAAGTTTACAAATGACAAGCGAAAAATGAAAAATATTGCGTCGTTCGCCCTCCCTATCGGAAAAAAGTTGAAGCGCACCTATTGAAAAATGCTTTATATTGGCATATTGGAGTGAAGCTTATCGAATTTGAAAAAATTTATACACAATTTGAAGATATACCCTAGACACATTTGGAAGGTGTGCCGAATCCACCTCAGCGAAGTTTTTTCCTTATCAAAATTAGTACATCTGCAAATACTTACCCATATACATATGGATATAGTACTATATTTACATACTTACTTATACCTATGCACGTACGCATCATATTTGGCTACATAGTTTCGACTCTTTCCGCTGCCGCTTTAAATTTGTCCCAATAGGGGATAGCGAACATTTGACGACGATGTTACGCTGTCGAATTTTGCCGGTAATGTTTTTACGCTTTAAGTATTGTGTGTGTACGATCGCGCACACTTTTTACAGCACGGCGGTACTTGCAAAAATACTGCAACATGTGTGTGTGTGTGTCTGTGTGCGTGTGTGAATGTACCTCGTACTCATAAAACCGCAATATGCGTACGAGAATGGTTATATTGCGCCCCCAACTAGCCAATCACAATTTAACGTCTCTGTCTTGCCCATTACCAAATACTCTCACAATTGAGAGGTGGTAATAAAAAAACAAAAACAAAAAGATTTCCTCAAATTTTAATACAAAAATCTTGTTCGAAAGAGCCTCTTACTTTGTATGTACTCCTATGTATGGATGTCGTCGCCTACAACTTGAGCTGCATTCCTATTGGTCGATTAAAATTTTTTAATTGGTTTTTGCTTTTTTTTAACTTTTTTCAGAATGAATGTTGTCGTTTTTTCAATGTGTTGCTTGAACTTATCTTGTATATGTTGTGTTTTTGTCAAATAAACGTGAATTTGGCACGCGATCATGCGTCATACGCCGACAAGCAAACGATTCGTATTTTGTCTGTTCGCAGCAACGTCTAATTTCTTGGCGCGAATTGCGCACCTGAGACAGATGAGTAGATGGATGTGTGTTAGCTATTGCATATCTGCATAAATGTTTGTGTATTTGCTTACGAATTTGTAAGAAATCGGTTTACATACATACATACGTATGGAATGAATGCGAGAACGAGCCGCTGATCACAAAAAATCAGAGTACGAGTTCGAGTTTCTTACTTCTTTGTTGACTACCAGGCAAACTTATCGAAAACCCTTTAAGAATTTAACTAAAAGCTTAAAAATATTATAATTTATTTTAATATTCTTCTTATATTTGCTCATACTATGCGCTACTTTTTATGCTCTCTCCGTCGTTTGACGATCAAATTCTAAGCACACCAAACTTTCGCTCTTGTAAAGCTACGACGAGTAACTGTGAAAAATCTTCGAAATGTCGAATATACCTTAACAGGTGTGGCTATATACATATGCATGTGTGTATATGGGAGTGTAAAAAACCACAAATGTTTACTTTCCGAGCTGTACCCGTTGTAGTTATTTACTATAATTTATTCACTCATTTTGGTCAATTAAACTAGTTATAACAGCAACCCAACAAGTGTTTTGGGCTCTCAAAATATTTGTTGAACACTTTGATTTTTTTTCTTTGAATGCGAACGTCAACACTCGATTTGGAGCGTGAAATATGTCTAACCATCTAAGAGTCTAATACTATGTATAGGATGTATGAAAATATACAGTGTGAAGTTAAAGTATACGCACGTTAGTTACAACAATTTTTATTTGTACGAACCTCTTGCTTTTATTCTATTTTAAAGTAGTTCTATTGCAACGCAAACTGAAGAAAATTTCATAAATTTTTATTGTGAAGTACTTGGTTATTGGTGAGTGCGCATTTTGTACCACGTCCAGCCAGAAATATTATACAGGGTGGCTGATGAAAGCCGCTACCAAAAAAAAATTGAATAACTTTTTTTTCTTTTTAAGTTATCTGTTCCATTTTTATTTTAATTTGCAGATTGATCTTTAAAATTTATTAAAATGGATAACTGGGACACGCAAACAAGAATTTGGATAGTCCGCCGCTATCACGCACTGGAGTCCGTAGTTTTGGTACAGAGAGTACAGGCGGATGTTTGGCGGTGATCCCCCGAGCAGATGGACCATAATGAGACTGGTGAATAATTTTGCTGAGCAAGGAACAGTCGTAAGAAGGCCTTATCATCGAAACCCACCAGTTCGGACGGAGGAAACGATCGCTGCTGTAGCTGCAGCTATACAAAGCAATCCAAGGGTTTCAACAAGAAGCTTATCTGCTCATCTGTCAGCCAACAGTCTTTGCAAACAATAATGCACAAAGATTTAGACTTATTTCCCTACAAAATTCAAATGGTTAACAAACTGAATGCAGCAGACTTGCCGATTCGCTTGGAATTTTGCCAGAAGATCCTGCAAATGGTGGAAGAAGACCAAAACATGTTAAACTGCCTTTTCATGTCTGATGAGGCCCATTTCGATTTAAACGGCAATGTGAACAAACAAAATTGTCGAATATGGAGTACTTCTAACCCGCAGATACTCCACGAGACGGAGTTGCTTCCTCTTCGCGTGACAGTGTGGTGTGCGGTATTGTCGGGCCTTATTTTCTTGAAGAAAATGGTCACACCGTTACGGTTACTGGAGACCGTTATTTGAAAATGCTGAAAGAATTTTTCTATCCAGAACTACGCGGAAAGAGAATTCCTTTCAACTCTGTGTGGTTTCAACAAGATGGGGCAACGTCTCACATAGCCCAGACTGTTATGACAGAGTTGCGACGAAAATTTCCCAATAAACTGATTTCAAGAAACTCCGAATTTCGTTGGCTCCCCAGGTCGCCTGGCCTTACTGCACCTGACTTTTTCTTGTGGGGTTTATGTAAACAAGAAGTTTATAAAACAAAGCCAACAAATTTGGATGAACTAAAACAATCCATTCGGGCAACAATTGCGGCTATTCCTGTCGCAACTCTCAAAGCAGCAATGAACAACTTTTTACTAAGATGCCGCACTTGTGTCAACGAGCATGGGGGGCATTTAAATTCAATTATTTTTAAAACTAGTTAAGCTACATTTAATAAAATTTAATGACCTTCAACTTGAAAAAAAAAAATTAATTCCATACACTAAAAAAAAAGTTATTTGAGTTTCTTAATGTAGCAAAATTCATCAGCCACCCTGTATTAAAAATGCCGTGCCATTTGTTTCATAATCAACGTCTGTTTAGAAGGACTTTTGCAGATAGACGTTCTGATTGAAATATTATTAAAGAGTACTTAAAAGTTTCTTTTTTTCTTATTCCAAAAGTTTATTTGGCGATATCTCGAAAATTACATAACAAAATGGAAAATAAATGTGGATATTCGGACTTAGCGACCAAAAGGAATTGGATGATCCGATGATTGGGTAAAAAAAATCTTTAATTATTTGCTGTGTAATAAGTCTGGCGGCCGCCGTAGACAAATGAATTGGTGCCTGACTACCATTCGGAAGTGCGTAGGTTCGAATCTCCGTGCTTGAAACATCAAAATGATAGAAAAATAATAGCGGTTTGAAACTGTAGGTCACTCCATTTGTGGAATATCATCAATATGCCCACTATAAATTCGAGAAAGAGTTCAGTTCGGCAAAATATCCAAAAAGGGTGTTATCGCCTATTATATTATATATATATACTTGGTCCTGCCATAAGTTCTGTTACAAGCCATGTGCGCATTGCACCACACACGGTTTCCATGGATAGTGACGTCGCTACTCTTCACGTTCTTCCTGAGGTCTTCGATAGGCTATGTTCTCCAATTCTATCCACAAGCTGTAGTCCAACGGATTCAGATCTGGACTTCCAGACGGCCAATCTTCTGCGGCTATGAACCCAGGAATATTGTTGTTTAGCCATTGCTTGGCGGAATCTTGCTGGAAGATCCAACACGCTCCATTGAAGAGAGTACTGCTCAACTGCTTCACTACGCCTTTCTCCTGGTACACTTCTGCACCGATCTTAACACCTCTTTTGCAGAAATGAAGAGCTGTAACGTCTTGACAAGACATTCCCCACTTCTGCCTAAGAGTTACACATTTTAGTGTTTTTATGTTGGCTCATTCGAGCTGAGTACAAAGATGACCAGCATGTCTACTGAATTGATGGCTCATCAAGCTTTTAGGCTCTGAAGAAGACTAATTTCTTTCTTTCCATAGAAAATATAACGTTGCATACATGTTTGAAGTTAGGCAGGGGGGTTTACTTTAATTTTGATGTGATTATGAAAAAAATGCTACCAAAAGAAGGAAGAACCAAGAAACGCTTGAAAGAAAATGCAGCTGTAATCGAATGGAGTGGTACGTGACTAGCATTCGGAAGTGCGTGGGTTCGAATCTCCGCGTATGAAATACCAAATGATAGAAAAGGTTTTCTCTATTAGTATTCGCCCCTAGACAGGCAATGGCAAACCTCCTATCAGCTTTTTGGAATTGGCTTGAAACTTATGTACCTTGATTTATGGAGCAGCATCAAAGCAGAAGCTAAGCCAAATACCTAACAGAAGTGTACGCGCCAATTATTTATTTATTTATTTATTTAAGGAAATGTCAAATGACAATTTGGAAAATTTCTTGACTGAGTGTGGAATAGTTGTGACATAAAAGCCATGCGCAATGCCACAAAAATTTGAGGTGGCCATTTTTTTAATCTTCCGTTGGGCACCCGGGTCCATGCAGACTTTTTCGAATTTGGATATGAATTTAACATATTTCTATTATAAAGGGGTTTCCAATAAGAGGTGTTATTTTGATATTCAAAGAAAAATGTTATTTTTTAATATAAATGATCGGAGGTTTTTATTTCATTATAAAGAGAAAGGTAAGCCGTTAATAGTGGAAAATAACATCAGGTAAATGACCACCACGACTAGCTTACAGGACAATATCCCTTTCATGAAATTTTCCATAACCGAATTGCCCTATGTCCTCGATAGCCTCACGAATTCCGTCTTTGAGGTCTTTAATCGACCCTGGTCTGTTGGCGTAGACCTTATCTTTCACGTGGCCCCAAAGAAAAAAGTCACAAGGTGTTAAATCACAAGATCACGGTGGCCAATTGTGATCACCTCTTAGAGAGATAACACGAACCGGAAACTTTTCCCGTAAAAGATCAATAGGTTCGTTGTTTGCGTGGCACGTAGCGCCGTCTTGTTGAAAATAAACCTTGTCCAGATCAATACCATCCAATTCCGGTCATAAAAAATCGTTAATCATCTCTCGATAGCGCAATCCATTCACCTGTAACACCTGTTATTGGAAAACCCTTTAGCTAACGACTTGAACTTCCAAGTAGCTTCCTAAAGTTTAATTTTCCAACGACTTATAGATATAACCCTTTTAAAAACGGTACTCGAACAGGACCCGAGTGCCCAACCGAAAGTTTCAAAAAAAGGTGTCCAACGGAGGGCTTAGCTTTTACAAATTTTATCAACTAAAAAGGAATGAATAAATTTAAACAAGTTTTGAAAATACATATAAATGCCTTTATATTTTCAATTAAAACTAAACACCCCAATTATTATACCGATTGACGCAAAAATTTAATCAACGGAGTATATCTTTCTTTTTTGTTTTGGTAATAACCGCCTAAAAAAATTAAAAAATATATAATATATATATTTTTTTTTTAATTGAAAACTATAAAAATTATATTAAAATATATAAAAAAATTAAATTGAAATTTATAAAAAAAATTAAATTAAATTAATTAAAAAGTATAAAAGCAAATATTTTTATAAAAAAAATATTTTTTTTATATTTTTAATTATTTATTTATATATAATATTTTTATATATTTATATTTATATATAATATTTTTTTTATATTTTTCTTAAAATTTCTTTTATCTTGAAAAAGTATTATTGCTTTTATATCTCTTTAAAAAAATAAATTAAACTCATTTACGTGTTTAGCAAACCAAAAATTAGTCTATAAAACACTTTGTTAACGAGGTACCACTTTTTCAATAAAACAATTGTATACATACTAGCGCAACCACTGTGCTCCTACTTTCACGACTCACTGTATACACCCATCGTACTGGCGGACAAAAGTGAGAAAGAGTGAGAGAGTTTTTTGTTTTTGTTTTTATTATTGACTTATCAGTGCGTTCACTTACGCTGCTACTCGTATTTTGTTATTTTCTGCTGCTATGCTGCTCAGCCGGCCAACCAACCAGCCAGCCAGCCACCCATACACTGCCTACTTTACTAATTTGCCCGCTTTGTGAGTTTACGAACGCGAAAGCTATCGGGCAGGTTCTGCTGGGTTTTCAGAAATTCACGATTTTCATTTCAGTTCATCGATCTCAACGTAAGCGATCGGACGCAGAACTTCTTCCAACCCCAATGTGTTTTATAACAAAATAGTTGAATAGTGAAATTTTTGCAAAGAAGTGCAACGCCAGTACAACCAACCATTGAATCGTTCGACACAATTTGCATTTCCTTACAAACACACACGCACAGTTGCACATATTCGCATATATACGTGCATGTGTGTTGTTGTTGTACTGACGTCTATTTAAGAAGTTTATCTTATCGTATCATTTAATGCGTATTCAACGGCAACCAGCAGCAGCAGCAGCCTATCGTCGGTGGTCCGTCAGACTCGCCCTCGTCCTCATTTGCAATACACTAGCAATCTAGCGTTGATATACATACATATATACAAATGTACATCGTAGATATCCTAGTGAGAGGAAAAAAGAGCTAAAATTTTGCAAAAATCCGTCGCGAAACTGTCACCAACATTGAAAATTGTGCTTAAAAAGCTGAAAAATCGTTACGCGAAAAGTTCTTTCATAAATTGGAAACGTCGCAAAAGGAGACGGACGCACGGGGCAACCAACACCACACCAGCGGCAGGGTATTAATCAAACATACATGCGTTCAACATGCATAGAATAAAAATATTTAAACTTACATATAGTACTGCTCGGTTTGATTTGAATTGTGAGCGCGGCATGACATAAAGACATACATACAAATATACACAATATTATATGCGTGTGATGATGGTTGTGACTTTTTAATTCAACTTTGTTTACACTAACGCAGAAAAGTGCCACAACAATAACATAATTTCTACAAAAACGCATTTGATCGGTATAAAATGCTCGGTATAGAATTAAATGCAGGCAATCGTTTGCGAAAATCGCGATCGTACAGAGTTACAATACAAATACAAGTGACAGTTGCGTAAAGTGCAACAAAAAGTAAATTGGCTGCTTAAATGTAATTTATTAGTTAATTGACAAAAAAACAAATTTTTAATAATAAATAAATACAAAAAGACGTGGCTGGTTAGCTAAAACTATTTTAAAAACATTTCACAAGTGATTAAAAAAAAAAAATATGTGCACAAAAAAATTGCAAAAAAATTTGTTTAATCTTAAAATCCAATATCTGGTAGATATATGTAAAAAGCGCTCAATGCAAGTGGCAATATACAATACAATATACAAATATATATATAGCGTGGCATATGCATTAAAAAATTCTTCAATTAATTAATTTAAAAAACCCTGAATTAAATTAATACAAAAAACTCAACTAATTCATGAAATCAATTTTCGGAAAAAATCCTTCCTGAAATTTATAAAAAACTATGCATTAAGATTACCAAGCCTCAGAAAAAATGTTCATCAAAGTTTGCCATAATTTGTTGCATCATGCAAAGACAAAATTTTTAATAAGAAAATGTTCGCATAACTTACAGGTGTTTCTAGCAAGAAGCCTATTTATGTTTGTTTAATTTGATTTCGCAACTGCATTGCTTTTCTTTACTGCATTTTTTTCTCTTTTTTTATTGATATACGATCAGTAGTTGTTTTAAGCCAGGCTCGGGTTTCTTTCTGTTTTAGCGCAAGCCGCTGGTAACTTAAAGTTCGATTTATTTAAGAATATACTGAAATCCGCTTCACACATACAAATTCAAGGCACAAATAAAGCTGCAATTTCCAAAACAAAAAAAAAACAAAAAAATAAATAAATAAATAATAATAAAATAAAGCCAAATCTAATGAGGCAATAAAGGCACCTTGTGGCTTTCTTTCCACGTGCTAATCCTGCGCTCCGCTAGACGAGTGAAAAAATGAAAATATCATTCCATTCCATCCCTTGCTACGATAAAAGAGACAAAAAACTGACCTAGACCTACCCTTTGACGACCAATTGCATATGCGCCGACGGCAGGTATCGCAGGCACGCGCCTAAGTACTGCGACCAGTCTACTATTTTCGCTCCTACGTATAAATTTGAGAAATTTTAACCCAAATCCAATAGATTGCGATCTAAGAGGCAATTACCTTACTACAAAAGTTGGAGCCACGGTCCGTGCACCCCAGTTTCAGTATCGCTGATCCTCATCTGTTATTAGAATATTTTATTAAAATAATCATTTCCATAAATTTAATTGTTTTGCTAACGGATGTGTGTCAGTAACTGGCAGTGAAATTTCTTTTTATATTTCTTTATCAATAGTTTTAATCGGTGGAACTGACGAAATTGTAGGTAGCTTAAATGAATACTAGGGGTGGGACTATTCGAATAAAAATTATTCGAATAATAAAATCTTTTATTCGAGAGGTATTCGTAATTCGAATAATATTTATTCGAATTTTTTATTCGTTTATTCGAATAATGCTATTCGAATACCTCACTATTCGAATACATCACTATTCGAATACTTTACTATTCGAATATTTTTGGTAAATATTTATTTAGATTAGCGGACTACTAATCGGTTTATGTACAAGTGCATGCACCATGAGAAGGACCAATGTAATTTTTATATTTTTAAAAGCATTTTCTCCCTGATGTAAATTAATATATAGTGAGGTATTCGAATAGTAAGGTATTCGAATAGTAAGGTATTCGAATAGTGAGGTATTCGAATAGTAAACTAAACTGGAATAGTAAACTATTCGAATAGTGAGGTATTCGAATAGTAAGGTATTCGAATAATGAACTATTCGAATTATTTGAAACGAATAGTATTATTCGTTTTATTCGAATAATGTTTATTCGAATATTATTCGAAAATAATCCCACCCCTAATGAATACCCTCCTTCTCATTCGAACAAATCGTTTGGCGAGTAACGGCGACTTTGCGCGCTTGTATCCTCGATTGCGTTGAAACTTTTTTTACGAAACCAATTTATTGTTAATTCTTCACAAAACATTTTTTTAAGAAGTATAAAAGAAAAATTTTTTTCTTGGCAAAACATGCTATCAGTGCCATCAGTTTTACCACTTGAACTCGTGCAATGCACAGAATTATGTAAAGTGTACTTTGTTATTATTTCAAATAAGAAAATATGAAATTATTTTTAAGAAAGTGGAAACTTCATCATAGCAGTGTTTTTTTTTCTACTGACACTGTAGATATACACTGAAAGAAAAAAGCTGGTAATATCAACCAACATCCATCTGGGTTAATTCAACCAAATCTCCAGTCAATTCTTATCCAGTACTCAAAACTGTTAGTTCAACTGCACCAAGTCTGTTAACCAGCTAACAAACAGTTTAGCAGTCAAATCAATAGAAAACTCCTTTTAGTTTACACTAACAGTGATCCTGTTAAATCGAAATATCACAAGCACTTTTTGACACCATATTTATGCCAAATTCCAGTGAATTCTTTTCCAGTACTCAAAACTGTTAATTCAACTGCACCAAGTCAGTCAACCTGTTAACTAGCAGTTTAGCAGTCAAATCAATAGAAAACTCTGTTTAGTGTACACTAACAGTGATCCTGTTAACTCAAGTGCACCAAGTGAGTCAATCTGTTAAATAACAGTAGCAGTTAAATCAATAGAGAACTCTGTTTAGCTTACATTAACAGTGATTCTAGTAATCAATATACATGCATATATAATTCAACTGCGCCAAGTCAGTCAACCTGTTAACTAACAGTTTAGCAGTTAAATCAATAGAATACTTTCTTCAGCTTACATTAACAGTGATCCTGTTAAAACAATATATACGTCGCTGGTGCATACAAGCGATCTCATATATTTCAATAAAAAATTTCACGAGGACGTGTTGAATCCATTTTAATGTTATTTAGGTACATTCTGTAACATTTGTGCTCACTTTATTGTGCCGATAACCAAATTTTCGTGCTTTCAAAGGCTTTTTAAAGTCTGGGACCGATATTTTTAAAGCTTAGTTGATGTGCCCTTTAAAGTGAAAAAATTTCAATTAAGTTCAATTAAACCAGCCTTGAAAATAGGTGAATAAAATAGTTAAGAAAAACAAAAAGAGTTCCAGCGCACTTAGAGTTAGCAATAGTTCAACGAAAAGTTGATAGGTAATTGATAAGAAAAAGGAGAAACAAAATAAATTACCTCAAAAATCAGTTAATCTGCAAAAGCCTTCTGTTTAAGCGAAAAATTGTAAACATTTTTTCATTTAAACTCATATTCTAAATTGTTTTCAAAATTTTCTTCAAACTACTGTGTTCGAGAGGTAAGGTGAATGTGGTTGAAAAATTACAAATTTTATTATTCATTCTTCAAAATCAATTTCATCCATTTTAACGTAATGTCGCTCCGCTACAATGTATTTATGCCAACCTTTTTGCCATTTCTTGAAGCATAAGCCAAAACGTCCCGGTGTAATCTTCAAAGAACGTCGCAATTCACGTTGAATATCTTCAATAGATTAAAAGCGGTGTCCCCAGATCGGTCTTCGAGTTTGGCGAATAGCCAAAAGTGAATAAGGCATTTGCGGAACCACACGAGTGTAATTTTAGGTGAAAAACTCACGTAGAATTCAATGAAAGAAATTGAATATGTTTGGCTCCAAACGCGGTTTTGACTCTTCTGAGCTCCAAATGATTCTGCGAAATTTTTTGAATTGATTGCACTGAAATTCCAAATAAAGGGTGGTTAAGTTTCAAGGGCCGGTGTTGATTTTGAATAAAATACAATTTTTTTAGGAAATTATTGTCATTTCTCCTTATTATGATAATATTGGTATAGTGCTTTCGGCCTCGGCGGCACACCTCCATCCGATGGTCCAAATTTTCGATGACGCTAAGTCATAATTGAGGTTCTATGCCGTTAATGTGCCGAATTATCTCATCCTTTAGCTCTTGAATTGTTGCTGGCTTATCGACGTACACCTTTTCTTTCAAATAATCCCAAAGAAAGAAGTCCAACGGTGTCGTTGACGTTTAGGTGTGGTACACATTCAACATCGGACCTTGAAATGTATATTGGCAAAGTTTGTAACTTTCAATCGACGACTTTGTTGACGTAGCTGGGCGCTCATCTTCGTTCTCAGCCTTCTTTGAAGTCTGTATGCCACTTATAAAGATTTTTCTGCTACATAGTCGATTCACCGCAGACTTGCTGCAACATTTTGCGCGTTTTTGAAACCAAAACTTCGAAACTTTATTCTGTAAACCAAATTCAATGGAATATCGCGCTCAAGAAAATCGGAGATTGTAAAAATCACAAAAAAACATTTTTAGCCGCTTAGAGTACACACGCGTAACTTTACAATTAATGATAATATTAGCATGAAATTTGGCACAGATACCACTAAAAGTATGTGCTACCTGCATAAATATACAAAAACTTGCCCGCCAAGTTCAAATTAAAAATCGATCTTACTTTTTGAACGCAGCGGTTCGTAGTTAAGCCATGCATTAACATTAGTGGGGATTTACTTTTTTTTTTGGAGCAGCGGAAAATCCCAACTAAAGCTCAAAAATAACTGTTCTAGTAAATTCTTAACTTTTGAGGTCGTCGAACTGGTCGACTGGAGGAAACATGAAAGTTGATGCATCAAGGTTTTTTCTTCTGAATTTAAAATTCTAAAATACGCGAACTACTGTTAAGCAGGTTTCAAAAGCAGCCGTCAGTGAAGGGATTTCAGTTATACGAATGGCTTGCACGTAAAACGGAATTCGTTGTGATGTACAGCCAAGGTTAACATCCTTTAAATTGCAATGTTTGTATGTATGTAGAAATGTAGAATGAACGAATTACTTACTTGAAGCATTCAGATGAATGCATGCAAACATCTGTATGTATGCATGTAAATATAAAACGGCTGTGCAGTTGATGAAGCAATGTTTCGATAGCAAAATGGGAGGAAACCAGAGCAAACATCGAAGCAAAAAAGTAAAAACAAAAAAGCGGTGCAACAGTAGAAAAAAAATATAATAAAATGAGAAAAGATTTAAAAACAGGACAGCTTGATAAAAATAAGTTGAAAAATGTAAAAAAGTCAGCGGCAAGCAAATGCATTGAAATAATTTTACAAAGTCCACAGCAAAAGTATTTTTTTATTTTTATTTATTTTGTTTTACATATGTGTATGTATGTATGTAGCTACATATTTTTTGCGCTGATTTTACTTGTTTTTCTGTGCAGCGAAATTTCTTGTTTTACGTACACACATACACACACACATACATACACACAAGCAAACATGCATTGCATTTAAAGAGTTGTGTAGGATCAGTGTGGACTTTGTAGCAAAACAAAAAATGTGTATTCTTGAAATGTGTTTTTGTTGTTGGTTTTTGTGGACATTGGACGCCGAAAATCGAAAAGTAGCAGCCCAAAAACTGATATCGCTTGCAATTGGCGATGCAGAATTGACACTTTTTTCGCCTTCAACTTTCCTGCAGTGTTGCTGTGATTGCTGCGGCTGTTGCGGTTGCATTCGTCTGCCCGCAAAGGCAAAGCAACAACACACAAGTTTATGCTTATTGTCATCGCTAGCTTTCTACATTCGCCGCAGCAGCAACGGCAACAGCGGCATGCAAACACACACACACAGACACACACTTCTACAATGCGTTTATTAATTCGAAATTTGTCGGTCGCGCAGTTAAAACCAATTGATATTCACTTAAAATACTCGCTTATGCATATAAACATTTATTTAAATTTGCATTCTTTTCACTTCTGCTTTAATTTTAAGTTTAAGATTTGAGTAAATGCCGCAAATCAGAGTTTTTCACAAAGACAGAGATAAAGACATCGGCTTAAATGTGGCGCAAAAGTAACCACCACACGGGATAAAATATAAATAAAATTAAAAAAATAAATAAATAATCAAATGAAAACAAAAATCGAACCACCCATTACTTATGAGTGAAAATATCATCAATAAGTTACAACAATAAACCCCCTCCCAAAAACAAAAAAAGTGCTGAAGTGTAAGAAACCAGTTCGACCGTGCACAGCAGGCAGTGAGCAGTTAACAGCCACAAAAAATCACAACAAAATTATATATATTGTATTGTGGCGCATACTTGAATACATACACACACATATACGCACACAATAAACGCCAGCAACTTTTTCTTCCGACTCTCATTGTCGTTGTTATCATCGGCTGTGCGCTGTGCGTTCAAATCATCGTCGCCAAATACGGAAAAGTGTCAAATAATGCGTTTCACTTACAATCAGTACAATTATTCCGAATCCGGTTATCGGATTCCGTCCAAGATGCACAACAACAATGCTGGTAATGGTCCAATGGCGGCTGCATATCAACATCACCACAGGAGTAATTTTGGTAAGCCGCAGCGCTTCATCTTCTTTCCTTACCTACTTAAATGTGAATTTACTTAATTCGTTTTTCGATCTTTTCTTCCATATCAGTAATATTTTTATTTGTACGCGTATTATGGCATATATGTATGTATGTATGCCTTTCCAAGAACAGTTATGTGCAAATATATGTACGTATAATGCGCTTAGTTATATTAAAAAAAATGTGTAGACAATGACTTATTTTAAGTTAATCTGCGTTGTTGTAGGCAATGATAAACCTCTGAGTATTTTTCTGCCACAATAAAAACGGCGCATAAAGAACCAACTGTCTCTCGGAGGCGGCAAAACACTCTATAAACATATAAAAATTTCAATTTCTTTAGCGCCAGCATTTTCCCGAGTACACGACCTTTTTTATATGATTGAAAAAAAAAAAAATAATAATAATAATATGAAAACTTCTTTAGTCAGTATTTTCCCGGATACACGACCTTTTTTATCTGATTGAAAAAAAAAAAAAAAAAAATTAAAATGAAAACTTCTTTAGTCAGTATTTTCCCGGATACTCGACCTTTTTTATATGAATGAAAAAAAAAAAAATTACAACAACAAACTAAAATTAATATGAAAACTTCTTTAGTTAGTATTTTCCCGGATACTCGACCTTTTTTATATGAATGAAAAAAAAAAATAAAAAAAAAAAATAAAAAAAAAAATAAAAAAAAACAACAACAAACAAAAATTAATATGAAAACTTCACGACCTTTTTTACATGAATGAAAAAAAAATTATATAAAAAAAAAATATTAAAAATCATTGCGAATTTTCACCCACTTTAAGGCTGCGCAATCTGAGGGTTGCCTTTTATATTTTGCGCCTTTGCAGCACTACGTGTGGTGAACTGTGATTCGACATTTTCATCGAAAACTTTGGTATTTTTTAGCGTAAACCTACATTTAACGTTTTCTCATACGAGCTTTATTGCTTTTCTTTTCAATGAGTTGAAAAATGCGTCACGCCCAAAAGACGGAATTAACTCGTGAAAATTTTCGTGCAATGATTTATTACGATTTTCGGTGTGGATTATCGAAAGAGGAGTGCATTGATGAACTTACATTAACATTTGGCATTGAAGCACTACACTTAGCCACTGTGAAACACTGGTCAAATGAGTTCCCATGGGGCCGTCGATCCTTGCAGTATGCATTTCGCGAGGGCCGTCCAAAAATGAATGTTGTGCTTGTGCAAGACCTTAATTGATAACGCAAGATCGTCATGTGACATATCGCAAGATAGAGACATATTTAGGCCTAAGTGGGTAGATCTTTTGCAACGCTATCAACGTGCTTCTTAAACCAGTTGCCAGCTTGGCGATACGAAGAGACTTAATATTGCATGAACAGAACGTCAAGCAGATTTGTTCTCATTGGAAACCGCATAATTTGGCAATTTGCCCAAAAAGCGGTTCGTGTCGATTGGTGTAAAGAAATGTTGAAGAAATTCAGCCGCGGTGGTTTAAAACACGTCTATGACGTCGTAACAGGTGACGAATGTTGCACCTGAGTCGGGAACGAAACAGCAAATGACTGGGTGTTCCAAGATGAAACAAAATTTATCGCGGAACAAGAACCTCAACGCAAGTGGTCGCCTGTTTTTTCGGAAAATCTGTTCATGTCGCTAGAGAAACATAAAAAAGACAATTCTGAGTGTTATGCAAACATTTTTTTACCAGAAGTTTTCAGAGAATTATGGAAAACCAACCGCCAAGAACGGATCGTTCTTCACCAAGGCAATGCGAGCTGCCATGTATCGGCTCACACAAGAGAGTTTTTCAACACTTAAAATATCGAATTAATGGGTTATCCGTCGTACAGCTCAGATTTGGTACCTAATGATTTCTTTTTCTTCCCTAAGATTAAAAAAAATGCGAGGTTGACGTTTTTCAACGCCTAAAGAAATTGTGGAAGCTTTTAAACAGCTCGTTCTGAAGATATCCACTTTTAAGTGGCAAAAGTGCTTTGAAAATTGGCGAATGCATTTTTGAAAAGCAATAAAGCCATTTTAATTTTTATTTTACTGTCTCTTCATTATTGGGCGCAAACTATGATATGAAAGGCAATTTCCGTAACACAAAAATTGAAGATAGGGAAAATCGGATAGTACCTTGGGATATAACATAAAAAATTACCACAACTTTGTGAGGTATTCTTTCGGCCGTGCCCTAGCCATCAGATGCGCTGCAATTTAACAAACCGCAGGAAATTTTCGACTTGTAGGGATTCCTCTAGCTCGTTATTATATCTGATGTGATAGAAACCATTTTCCTCTCGTGCTGGATCCAGTATTCTTCTTTCCAATAAGCCTACTTGTGGTACTGTATCTGATTTCAGTGTCCACGTTTCACATCCATTGTTGCGACTGGTCGAATCAGTTTTTTATATATTTTGATTTTCGATCTTCTACTCAAAAGTTTAACGTGGACAAAATATACCCCGTTTGCAGCCTGCCCACGGTCTTGGGAAGCAATCGCTGTACCATCCGTTCTACTGAGAAGCATTACTAGATATTTAATTTGATCCACGGTCTCGAATTTATGATCACCAATTGTAACGTCTGCTGCTCTTCTCAAAGTGTTAAGTCTTGCGAGGTATTTCGTTTTGCTTTAATTGATCTTTAATCCAAACATAACAAAACTGATTTAAAATATAAACGTTATCTTAAATTGTATTTAGTTTTGACAATGGAAGTTTTGAATATCATTAAAAAAACACTCTCGAAATTATACGTCGATAATCGAAACATCAACCCTAGAGTAGTCGCGCTCATCAGTGGTGTCACATCATTATTGGATGCTCTCAAGCAAAATATTTTCTGGTGCACTTAAATAGCTTTTTAAAACGCTGGTTATAATACTTTTAGAAGCAAGTGGAGGCGCAATTGATTGGGTGAATCATTTGACAGTTAAAATAGTGCGTTCCGCTCCGAAAATGACATTTGTCACATTTATAAAAACTTGTATTTCCTTCTGCCTGGCCTTCTCATTTCCTTTCTGGCTTGACTGTTGTGAGCAGCACACATTTCTACCAAAGTTTGTTGCTGGAATGACAGCCTTTAGTTGAATATAAAGTACTAGCAAACCCGGCCCCCTTCGCTGGGCACACTAAAATAGAATAGATACGGTTTAGAACAGAAAATATATGGTTTTCATTTTATTTATTTCTTTATTCTTTATTCAAGCGCTTTGGCATAAACAATATTTTTTGTTTTTCTATTTGTTTTTGAGTAAATATAAAATATAAATTGAAAATCAGAAAAAAGAAGATTGTTTTTAAGGGGGTCTTCTACCGTCGCGCCTTAATCTCGGGCCTATTTTTGGGAATTAATTACAAAGCAACCACTTGAGATAATGAAATCAGATTTTTTTTATTTAATTTGCACAAGTTTGCACTATTTAAAAATATATTTTTCAAATCGAATTCTTTGGCCCTGTGTCCTTGAACCGTCCTCGAGGTTGCCCTTGTAAAAATGTCCTAGGCGACTTTGTGGCACGCGATCGACCATTTTACTTATCTGAAATCAAAAAAATTTTTTTTTTATCATAAAGTGTAGCGTTGGCTATGTTTTCCCAGTGGCGATTTTAAATATTTTGAAATTTGTAAAAAATGCGTGATTTAAAAAAAAAAGTTTGAAAATTTCCTCTTTTTTTTACACTTTAGAGGCCCGCAAAATTAAACTAATCAAAAATTGAAAAAAGTGGTCTGGGAAAACATAGCGAGATGTTCACTGAATAACTGGAAAAAAGATGGAATGAATTCGACAAATATTTATAGTAGATGTGTGACCAGAAAGTTGAAAAAAGTCAACTTTCGGGAAAAGGCGTTTAAAGATAAAGAAACGCTCGAAAATGCCACGCGCATGCATGTATTCTCCCCTAAATGCTCATGAAGGAACATGTTTTTCATAAAACCCTCTTTATAGCATACTCTTAACATTAGTAGCTTTTAAAAAATCTAAAAAAAAAAAAATCGATTTTTTCAAACCGTGACGGTAGAAGCCTTAAATTTCAAATCAACGCATATGAATAAACAATCGTCTTTTTTCCTGATCATCCATGAATTTTTCGTTTCAATTTATATGTTTTATTAAGCATTGGAGCTTTTTTAACCATTATCCATTTATATTTTTCAAAAAAAAAAAAAAACGAAAAAAATTGTTTTTTCCACGAACACATAATTTCATTCGGATTTCACATTAAATTCTCAAACTTCGTAAGAAATTATTCACTGTTCCAAAATCCACTCCAAAAAAATTCACAAACAATTTTTACATGTTGCACTTACGTTTTTTCCTTATGGCATCCAAATCAGAAAGAAATATTGACACATTGTAACTCACACTGTCAATTTGACAGTTCAGTTCCGCCCCAAGCGTCAAAAAAGTAAGCGACATTATGACTGGCTCAAAAGAACGCTGTACCCGTTGCCAGTGCTCCGAATTACAACCAAACTTTACGGAACCCATTTTCAATACTTACTTAACAATGTGCGTAAGTTTGGTTTAATTCGGTGCAAAGACACGGCGGGTCCACGTTTTGGCATATATTTCGAGACCCTAGTCATCAATAGGTATGAAAATTACCCCGTATTAAAGCACTTTCATTTGATACCCATATTATACATACACAACCAAAGGTTACCCGGGTACACGTTTTGACCTATATCTCAAGACCCCGGTCACGTAGCGGCATGAAAAATACTCTGTACTAAGGCATTCACCAACAGCTTCAATTTGATATCCATGTTGTACAAACACATTCTAGGCTCCACGTTTTGGTCTCTATCTCGAGCCCTATCCACCAATAGGTATCCAAACTATACGGAAACCATCTTCAATACCTTCTTAACAATGTGTGTAAGTTTGGTTTAATTCGGTGCAGACACGGCCGGTTAGCGAACACACACAAAAAGTTGACTTTATTTTATATATAAGATTTTTTTCAGTTTCTGTCCGAAAAATCCAAATATCTTACGGAACCCTATTTTTTTCCAAAATAATATGTAATCCATGTTACTCGCGGATAATGTAGTTTTCGAATGGTGAAAGAATTTTTAAAATCGGTCCAGTAGTTTTTGAGCCTATTCGTTACAAACAAACAAACAAACAAACAAAGTTTTCCTCTTTATAATATTAGTATAGATGTATTGGGTATGGGATAAGTTTCCGTCCTTTCTTAGCAAAATTTACGAGTTATTTAAACAATTAAATACAGTAGATTCTTTTTTTATGCGGTTTTGAAATAGTGCGGTTTTTTTTAAATTAAAAAATGCATGTCGACCTATGGGGAATTGTACACTAATACTAAGCAAAAACTCATCACACATTATATCAAAAATGCTAACCTTACAAGTATGGAATGGCCTGCATCACCATCCAGATCAGACGTGTACATTTCCTCAAGTGACGGAAGTGATTTTACGCCAAATCCTAAACGAATGCGCAACATGCGGGTATTGTCTGATTCTATTTCTGACGATGTAAATTTCTGACGTTTCTTAAATAAAGATATAATTTTCAAAAATACAATTTTTTGTTTATGCGATTTTATTTAATTATTTCAGATTCATGCGGTCTATGGAACGTATCTATAGTTATAATATGGGACTAATACCCTTTTTATGCGATTTCATTACATTATTTCAGATTTATGCGGTTCTTAGCACTTTTGAAACGTATCTATAGTTTTACTATAGAACTGGTAGTTTTTTTTATGCTGTTTCTTGCGGAACGTACCTATATACCGCATAAAAACAGAATCTACTGTAATACACGATATTATGTGAAGTATGCGCCATTAGAGGCTACAGCTTTACTCCATCTTTTAGGTAGCATACGGATTTCTCTGACGAAAAATTCGAGTTCTTTTGACTTGATCCATTCGTTGAGCCAGTTTGCGATGCTCTCGTGAACTGCTCTCCAATAAGAGTTGACTGACTGCATTGATCGGAACAGATAGTAGCCTGAAGGTGCAATGTCTGGGGAATACGGCGGTGAGGAAAGATTTCCCAATTCCCAATATTTCTGGACCGATTTAGCAACGTGAGGCTCGATTCAAACGCATTAGCAGCAGTAGGCAGCTATCGCCAGTGTCGGTTTCAGATGGTTTAAGGAGTTCCTAATAGATGACACCTTTCTGATCCCACCAGATGCACAACATAACCTTTGAAGCATGGATATTTGTTTTTCGCTGTCGATGGGCCTGGTTCACCTGGCAGGCTCCAACATTTTCGACGCTTAAGGTTATCATAATAGATCAGAATAGAATTTTGATTTTTTGATGAATAGATTTTTCATCGCCAGTGACTATGCGATGAAGAAAACCTTTTCTTTTCTGTAGTTCAAGAAGCATCTCACACGTCACCAAATGTCTCTTTATATCCTCTCTCCCAATTGATGTGGCACCCAGTTACCTGCTTTCTGGACTAGTCCGATCGCGTGCAAACGTTTACCGTTGATCGTATACGGTTGATTTTTCAACATCCAACTCTTTAGATAAATCAATTTTCGGTGCCTCTTTGCGATCTTCATCACTCACGTCGAAATTGCCACTTTGGATGCGTCGAAACAACTCTTAACAAGTCGTATTTGATGGAGCGTGATTTCTGAAAATATTGATCAATTAACGACACGTTTCAGCTGCACTTTTCTTTAAAAGGTAATAATGAAGGATGACTTCCCGCAAATGCTGTTTTTTTCGGGACGAACATAGACAGTTTTGAAGTCAGATAAAAAAGGATCTTTACGCTTCAAACGAATGCCAACTACTGCGATCGAGACCTCACATATACACCTTCAAATCACCAGTATATTATTCGAGCTAACACAAAAATAGTATCAGCAGCCACCACTTTTACGAGGGCGGAAACTGATTCGCATACCCAATTAATACGGATCATTCCAATGACGTACAGGGTGACAGGTGTCTGTTTGGGTAGGGATCGACCTCTTTTGTATCGATTTCTTGTTTATTTTGCACCTGCAACAATGTGGAAACCTGATGTGTGATACTCACCAGGTTATTGAAAACTTTGTCTCTGTCTTGAATTGGAACTCGCAATTGGCTCGATCAAAGAAGACTGTTCAAGCGTAAAAAAACGATAATTGGCTTTAAGGAACCAAATATAATATTATACTTTGTAAACACTGTTTCATTGCCAAGCAAATACTCGACGAATGTCTGTGCATACACAAATAGCTTTTTTTCCAACTACTGCTAAAAGGTGCTAAACTGAAATTCGAGCGCCAATTGCTAATTCTAACAAAACAATCTAGTTTTATCCAAACAAATGTGCTACTTTTTTATTGTTGTTTGCTTTTTTTTTTGTAAATCGAACGTGAGCACTTTGTAATGCGAAGCATTTTCATCGCTTCTACCCTTCAGTTCCTCATGAGGGTGACTAACGTCTGGTGGCAGTGTTTAGATTTTGCAATGACACGAGTAACAATATCGTGAATAAGACTGATCTAATAATAGTAATAATAATCACTTTTTTTTGCGAATGAGGGGCTCAAAATAACTCATACATCATCGAAACCGACCTTGCAGCCATAGTATCTCCCGTTTACGCTCTTCTTTGTTTCGAACCGTCGCGCACTCTGCAACCGCTTTCGCATTGCTTCCGAGTGTGTTCCATATTTCTCATTCCAAAGTCTGTATCTATACATACAGAGATACGGTGCGGTAGACAATCAAAACTGTCAAAGTTGCCGTTCGTTGTACCGCTGCTAGGAGCCTTCATCTGTGATTTACCTGCATTTGAGCTCCGTATAAACGGAAAAAGTCTCATTTCATAGGTATATACCTGGTAACTCGCGAACTAATGAGTAGAGTATCATGAAATTTTAACAGCTGTCTTTTTAAAGTTAGTACTAACTGAAAAAGAGGCGGCTCTAGCTTTATTACACTTATGTTTGGCCCGTAACTATTCAGCCTATGTTTATTCATTACAAATTTCAAAGAATTCAATTAAACTCTTGCAAAAAGAAGGGGGAAAAAATTATATTAAAAAATAAAAATAAAATATTTATGCTCGCTCGGCATTAGTTGGTAGTATTTGGCCCACCCTGTACATGCATGTTTACTTGAACGTAATTTGATTATCACCGCGTACACGTGGCATTGCGGAATTCGAATTTCACAGATAAACTTTTCTCTATTTACTATAGTGCTTTAAAATTATTCTGAAATAACACGAACTATTTGCTTTACTTAAATTGTCAGCTACTCTGAATGTGTTGGTAGTGTCTCGTCTCTTAGAATAAATTTAGAAGTGTTGTTTGTATGTTCATCGCCAGAACTTGTCGATTGATGTTATGCTTTATGCTCTTCCACTTTTCGCATCATTACTGGCTACTTACTGCGTGTGTAGGTCGTCTACACAGGCGACACAGAGAGTGTAAGACTGGGCAAAATTTGCGATTTTGAAATTTAACTTTTTCTCGTGATTGTTGAGAATATAAGATAATAAGTTGTGAAATGCGCAGGCCAGCCACAAAAGGTATTTAGACTTCAAGCACCGAAACGCTAAACAGCACAGACAAAAACAAAACAAAAAAAAAACAATCCTAATGCGACGCGCCCATAAACATATCACATGGTTGGTTAATAAGCCGTAATATCTAAAAATGGTGCTGCGCAACACGCGCGTACATATGTCTGTGTGGCTGTATGTTGGGTAAAATGAATTGCACCCAACAAAGAAAGGGTTTCTAGTTTTTGTATACCGCGAGCTCTTCATGAACTTTAAATTTAGGCTCACAGCTGCATGCAGTGTTTTTCAGGAAGAGCTATAGCCACCATCAAAGAAGTAGTCGGCTAGCTGCTTACTGGTACAAAGTCAGTTAATGAGCTCAGCATTTATTATGAGCCAACTGACCCTGCGCAAAAAAGGCATCGTATGGACTTTCACCAGACATCTTGAGGTCTTGGACTTCGCCGATGACATCTGACTCCTCCCTCACAAACTCTCTGACATGCAAGCGAAGGTGGACAGACTAGTCGCGCTGGCACGTATTGTCGGACTGGATCGGTCAACATCGCCAAGATCAAGGCTTTGAGAGTTAATCACATAACGCAAGGCAGATATTGGTTGACGGATGCCCGGTGGAGTTCGTCGAAAGCCAGATAGCATCACGAGAATGGCACTGGACTGGAACTGGACTGGTCGCGGTCGACTAAAAAACACTTGGAGAAGGTCGATGTTGCGCGAACTAGCAGATGCCGACATTTCATGGGACGGTACAAAAACAACAGCACAGAACCGTGTACGATGGAAGAGTATTTTCGATGCCTTATGCTCCCGAGAGGAGGGAACAAGGGTGGAAAAAGGTAACCTGCTTCGGCATCAGTGACTTCCTTTTCGTTCGCTTCTAAATACTTCCTTTTCACGTTGATTTGGGCACCAGGTCACAGTGATATTAAAGTCGATTTTATATTTGCGAGTAAATATCTTTGATTTGAGAGGATGTAGAGGAGGCTGCTTTAGTTAACTGCGTTGCACTCTTGGCCAGTTCGTTCTCATGTTAGCTTATCAAGCGTTGTGCCTTCTCAAGGATATGTAAAGTTGCTAAGCAATTCAAGTTGCTGGAGTCGGCCGGATTAGGTCTTCAGACGAATCACATTCCATCTCCTTCATATGATAGTAAAGGGTGATCACATTAGAGGTGTCGGTTTTTAAATTGAAAAAAAAAAAACAACGAAAATTCTTAAATAAATTTTGTGTACAACCATTTATGACATTTATTCTTTAAAGATAATCGCTAAATGTTGGTGGCAACTGCGCCCTAATTCGGTCATCCGCAAACACCAACATTGAATGACTCGCCAGAGGACCTCAGTCGGTCGGTATCTCGTGAATTACTTTAGTAATTTTGGCTTCCAATGCTTCAATCGCAGCTGGTTTATCCGCAAAGCTTTCAGACTTTACATACCCCCACAAATAAAAATCCAAATTCACGATTTTGGTGGCCAATCCACTTGTCCGAGACGAGAGATAAATTGCTCGCTCACCGAAACGACGACGCTTTTGGAGCATGTAGCGCTGTCTTGTTGGACCCAAATGTTGTTGAGATCATGGGCTTCAATTTTCGGCATAAAAAATCGTTTATTATGGCGCGCTAGCGTTCGCCATTCACTGTTACATTGGCGCCAGCCTCGTCTTTGAAGAAATATTGGCCGCTGATTACTACAGCCCATAGGCCGCACCAGATGGTTGTTTTCAATGGATGTAAAGGCTGTTCTTGAATGGCTTCGTGTTGCTCTTCAGCCCGAATACGGAAATTGTGTTTATTGACGTAGCCATTAAGCCAAAAATGGGCCTCATCGCCATACACCATAAGTCGGCCTGAACGCGCAATGAACACTTTTCACAGAACATCGATTTTCGTAACATAATTTTATGATTTCTAAACGAATACTAAAAACAATTCTATATTTCGTTCGACAGTAGTCACGCGTGACCTGTCAAAAAAAAACCTATTGGAAAAAGTACTTCCAATCTGATCGCCCTTTATTTCTGGCATGAAAAAAGCTGCCCATAAAAAACCATCTGCCGTTCAGAGATGGCATAAAACTGTAGGTCCCTCCATCAAGATGGAAAAACATCAAGACGTACAATACAAATAGAAGGAGGAGCTCGACCAAACAACGAACCAAGGAGTTGGGATGCAAAAATTTGTGAAATTTTTCTAATTTGCGTATAAAATTTCAGAATTGAATTTACATGGGCTTTGTTAGACAATGACCCATACTTTTATGAGAAAATAAGGAACATTAACCGCAAAGAAGCAGAATAGCAAAACTGTAAAAATGTTTTGTGTAGCGGGTTGTAACTGTATTTCTACTCTAAATTAACCACAAATCATTGTTCAGAAGCAGGGTCAATAAAGCCCATGTCATACTATACTTTTTTTTTTAATCGAACTGAAAACGAGGAACATCCAAGACCTGGCCTGAATGGTATTCGTGTTGCTCCCTCATTGGTCTTATTGCGCTAGCCTCAGCTAAAATTCTTAGAATTTGCCAATTGTATTTTAAGTTCAGTACATTTTGTGACCGTTTTATTAAACGTAGGCCTACGAGTAAAAAGAGAAATACCCACAAATATCTATTACGTTTGCTGAACACTGATTTCGGGATCCCAAATTCCGTGCCGAAATAAAATTTTATGAATTATTAAAAAAAGTAAATTACCTAAAAATTTTTTTTAATCAATGCGTGTTCTGAGAATTCGCTATTTGTTCCGCTTTTGACTACAGCCAAATTATCGGAGTTGTAAGCGTAAAAAAAAGAAATATAAAGTAAATATCTATTACGGGAACTGTTTCTAATTTCGGAACCCCGAGTTGAATCACGAAATTAATTAATAACTGTTTTTAGAAGGGATACAATAGAAATAAATATAAAAAAAATGTATATATTGTTTATTAGTACTTAAACTTTATAAAAAGATTTATTTTCATTTTTCTTTACAAAAATTAATATATAAAAAATCACGTGACCCAAAGTACAATGAAAAAGAAGTTGCTCCACGGTCTGCGTCATTTCTCCTTGAAATGTTGATGGATCTGTAAAAAGTAAACAAAAAGAATTAAAAAAATATATAAAAATTTGGCAGTTAACGGCATTTTAAAAAAAGTACAACTACAATAAAGCTTATAAGGTGTTTTAAAACTGCAGCTTCTAACTAATATACTTCTAACCTTTAATTCCCCTTCCCTTCTCCCATGCTCACCATCTTTCTCTTTTTCTCACTTAGTATTCTAAGTTTTAGACTATAAGTTTAATAGTTAAAATAGTTTTAAAATTTAAGTAGCATTTTTATGTATACCATCCTCGTATTCTAGAATTATAAGAAGATGTACTACCACAAGACTTTGTCTTTGAAAAGTATTAAAAACTGTATGAGTTATCATGCAGACCGTGCCGGAAAAAGTAGTTTCACGAAAAACGAGTTTAAAATTTCAAGTCCTCAAACGAAGGACAGCTCCCTGTGCGCATCAAACTCTCGTCGGGCAGTCACATTTTCTACCATAACTTTGTGTCTATGGGGAATGTTTGCAACCGATTTCCTCAGAAATACGCCTAAAGCTATAAAGAATAATAATATGTTAAAAAAATCGGGTTTTTCTTTTAATTCTGGACGTATGTAACTCCTTAACCGAACTGAAAGATTTTTAAATAAGCCGGTTTTATTTTGAAATTGAAAAAAAAGAAAATTTAAGGGGTTATAATACACTTTTTTTTGAGAATTTTTTACAAAGAATGATTTTATTAAACAAATAAAATTTTTTATTATTCAAATCATGTCTACTTTAAAGTTAATTATAGCACGTAAGTTAGTGAAAATATTGAAGTGCACGGCTACTGCAGCTGATCTCCCAAGCGTCCCCCAAAAAAAGCGTTCGGCGGTTCACAAAATATCTCCGGTTTGGATTCTCTGAAATCCAAAAACCAATTAGATTCTTTTTGTGGATAGATAAAGATAGGTTCGAAGGAATAGTCAAAATTTTAACTTTTGATAAAATGGCAGCTATAGGAAAAAAAATCGAATTTTCTCCAAAAATTCCTAAAAAAATAGAAAAAATCATCAGAACTCTTATTTCTTCAATTAATACCTGGAGAATATATCTGAGAAGATTGTGTTAAAATTTCAAGACGATCGGTTCAGCCGTTTTTGAGAAATCGTGTCCACCGACTTCGAAAACACGGTTTTGAGAAAAACGCGTTTAAAGTTTGAAAAGCACTTTACATAGGGTAAAACATCTCTGAAACGCCTTTTCAAATTTTGCTTGTAACTTATACTAATATTCACAGGAACGATGTTAAAATTTCTGTGTGTATTCTTAAATATATGTACATTAAGAAAAAAAATAAAAAAAAATAAATTTTTTGAAAATTCTAGCTATATGCATCCATACCCAGGTGTATTTCTTATATCGCTTAAGGGGGGGGTAGGGTCACAAAATCGAAATTTTTTTCTTCACTCATCTTATAGTAAATCATTTGAAGAATGTTGTGTCAAAATTTTAGGTGGATCGGAGCAGAACTCTCAAAGTTATAGCCTTTGTAGGCACTCTACCTCGAATGCGGAGCATAGATAATTTTTCAGAGTCATTTTTTCAAACGCGTTTTTCCCGAAACGACTTCTTAAAAGTCGGTGCCAATCACAACTCCGAAACTATTCAACCGATTCTTTTCAAATTTGGCACACGTTTTCTAAATCAAAAATACCTCCCCCCCCACACTGTTTTTTTTTTATTTTTTTTTTTTTTTAAGGTTGTTTTTCACTTACAAATATGGCGAAATTTTTCGCCAAAAATGCTCGTTTTACGTTTTTTTGCCACCAAAACTACAAAAATGAAAAAAAAAAAATTTTATTCATGTGGGGGGGAGCATTACGTCATACTTTAACTGAAAAATTCGACTTTTTTGGTTTCAGATGATTCTACGACGAATGCCGATTGGCACCGCAGAGCACCTCTCGAAAAACATATCTCCAAAAAAACTCTGTCATGGGCTTATTTGGCAATATTTTATTATTAATATTTTTTAAAAACTTATTGAAAAGATGTACAATAACATGCAACTGATTTTATTAAAGTATCTTAAGCCATATTTCTGTAAAAAATTCCAAAAAAAAGTGTTTTTTTTTTAGCGCTAAACCCTACCACCCCCTTAAGTATTTATGCCATCACCTTAGTGATTTTTGCCCACTTCTTCGCGTAGTTGTGCCCTTATTTCGTCAATAAAACATTTTCTCAAATAAAAAAATTGGTTTGCACAGCATTCTGATTTTCTACACGTCAAAAAACAGAAAAAGCAAAAATCATTCCGGGATCCCGGTATTGACACCCCAAAAAGCCATTGCCTACTTTCAGTTACTCTATTGACTTTTATCAGCTTAGGAGTTTCTTGGAAACCATGAAGATATCACGTGCGGTTGGTTGGTTGAGTTTTTGGGCAAGAAAAACTTTAAGTTTATCTAATATACTAATTATGCAAATGATGGTAATAAGTCGCATATTAGCGTACAATCAACGTTAGATGGTTCGAGCGATATTGACGAGCCTTTTTTCGTGAGTATAAGTCTGAGTACGTATGCGTGTTGTTGTTGCTGGCGCCAGAATATGATTAGTAATATTAATTCGCATTGAATATCAAGTGTGGGCCAAGCCAATCTAATCGAAATCACAACTGAACAGACAGAGTGAACTCATTGACGATGGCTAATATGCTGATAAGCTTTTAACACATTAACATGCAAACACTCCAAATCTATAAAAGCGTGCATGTATACGAGTACATAGTAGGTGATTACGTACATACATACATACATACATACTTATTAACAAACTCTATATCACCGGAGAGAGATAAAGCGCACTTTGCGATTGCCAAAAATTTCAAGAAATTGTAGAAAAAATTACTATAGCAGAAATTGATTTATAATTGTAAAGGAGCAATCAAAAAAAAAATTGTTTTTGTTTTGTTTTGAACTATTTGCTTATTCCAGATTTCTTAGAAATTCTCTGCTTTACCGTTTTATGTTTGTAGGTTTCCCATGAAATATGTTTTGACACCACTACCTGTTAAGGGGCAGACCGTTATTAATAGACAACTTTTCCAACATTTTAATATTACATTTCCCCTCTGAGAATGTGGATTCGTACACACAACAGTGCTCGGTTTAACATAGCATCCGACATGCCTTGCTCAATCATTCGGGACAACGGCGTCTGCTAGAAATAACATACAATTGTTAATTATTTATTGGAACAAAAAATTGATTTACGTTTGCGATTAAATAGCAGAACTTGACAACAACTAACAAATATTGTACAATACACAGGCGCAAATGGTTATACTAATGTATTCGTTTAATGTGTAGCGTTGTGTTTAAGTACAATAAATACAAAATTTTATATGAGTATTTATCTAAATTTTTATTTTGTCTAACTTTTGCGTTCTACTTCTTTAGATTTTTTAGCATTTCCCGCGATTTTTTGTATCGTTTTCTTTGATGTCTGCATTTTTTTCAAATCATAGCCCATCTTCGCACCTGTATTTGTTGCTTTTTCTGCATGCTTTGTTTTCTTTTTGCTAGGATGTTTATTATTTTATATCCTTTAATGAGTGAAATTCCACTCGTGAAATTTTCGTAGTGAACATTATTTTGATAACTAAACTAAGAAATTGAAAAGTCTATACATATTGTAAACAGTAGTTGTAGGCATGTGCTTATACTTACGTAATTAGCCCTTGAGACTTATTTAGTAAGCTTTCGTTGTAATTAGACCTTAAGACTCGTTGATGGTAGCGTTTGGTACGATATGCCGTTTTGCATAAATAAAGATTCATTCAATTTATCGCGTAAGACGAATACGGTGCTATCGTCATATTTAATAAGACATATATTATAAGATTTAAATTAAATTAAAAAAAAAAAGATTAGACAAATTTAAAATTTTTTTTGTTAAATGTTTTTTTTTTAATTTTAAATTTTTGTTGGAACATTTTTTTTGAAAAATTTTAAATTTTGTTGTAAAATTTTTTTGGAAAAATTTTAAATTTTTGTTGTAAAATATTATATGTTTTGAAAAATTTTAAGTTTTTCTTGTAAAATTGTTTTTGAAAAATTTTAAATTTTTGTTGTAAATTTTTTTTTTTTTATTTTAAATTTTTGTTGAAAAATTTGAAATTTTTGTTTAAAATTTTTTTTCTTGTGCAAGGGAGTTTGAGAATTTGAAATAACTTTGATAGCTAAAGGCTCGCCTTTCGTTTGAGCAAAGTTGAGAAAATCGAATATCGAATAATCAGCCGAAACGGTGATGGTGACTGGGAAGCCACGCCACCCGGATTTATATCCGTTCACTCCAGCAGCATTCCCCGTACATGTATGGGGAATGTTTATGTTACTACAACAACAACTGCTAAGCCGCTATTTTACTCTGTTAAACGGGTTTTTTGTGGGATATTGCTTGAGATAAATGTTACGCCAACATTACAGAGACGATCCACGTGGTGAAACTTGAAATCGAAGCTGCCATTTGTGAGATAATAAAAGCCGAATGTCGCGTAAATGCACTGGAAAATTAGATGGAGAGAATGAATGGGATACTGTAAAGTCAGCCATGGATGTAATTTGAATGAATTTTTGTTCCATGTTTAATCGCTATTTTTAATCTTTTGCATGCGGTTTAAATTAAATTTCAAATACTAGATTAACCACCCTGTAGTAGAAAAATTAGGGTTGTACTCCGATCGGAGACTCCTTCTATTCATTTTAAAATTTGCGATAAATATGAACCGCTCTAGTCCATATTTGTATCTAGGTTAGGTTAGGTTTACTGGTTGTCTAGAGAGAGGGCACACTTGGCCAAAGAAATCAAATTCGTCCTTTGTGATATCATTACGCAGAGAAAATAAGGAGGAGGGAACGAATAGGGCAGACAGAAAGGGGGATATGTGGATGACAACCAGACGATGACTGAGCTACATTTGTTCTAACCGCTTCATGCTGCTGATGCAGTTCGTCAGGTGGCTAATATTAAAGCCTACTATGTGCAGGCGTAGCAAAGAAATGGGAGAAAAAAAGCCCAAACCTTAGCACCACGAAAGCAGGAAAGCTAACGAGTTGAGAGGTGCTGAGAATTTGTATCCAGTACCTGCTTTTTTGTTTTAATATTTGCTTCTGTCTTTGTCTTCTTCATAGATTCTTCTTAATCCTGCTTGTACGGTGACGATGAACTTAGTTCTGATTATTCGTTCGCAGTTTGAAGTTCTCTTGGTACACAAACCGGACGTAAAGGTTTCGTAGGAAATGGGTTTCGGAGATTAACTCGATTTTGAAGCCATTATTATCTTTGAAAAAAAATTAATTAATACACAGTTCATATTATCAACATCTTAATGGGTTGCACATTTATATGAATCGTGATCTGCTAAAATATGTGCGAAATGAAGTCAGAAGACACTTGAGTCACCATTTGATAGTATACTCGTACACTTGAGCCACTTCCTATATTTACTTATAAGTGAATTAGTACAAATTTGCTAATGCATTTAAGTCTACGATTTTTGTTGTTTTTTTCCCCTTTGATTTAATTTTATAATTGAAGCGGAGCCGCGAATAACGTCTTAAAAGCCATTTTTTGCAAAACGTGTTTTTTTTTGCAAATTTTTGTTACTATTATTCTCTTGCATCTCTAAAGCATCAAATAAGTTAAAATTTCGGGCCATAAGGCAATTTAAAAGCAATTAGAAGTCAGTCCGTGGAAGAACGTTGTAAGTTACACGCAAAATGATACGATCGCAATTGTCGAAGGTAATTGATAAGTGTAACAGGGGTACAAAACGGAAATATAATGTTAAAAAGTGGAGTGATAATAAAAACAAAAAGCTTAGAAATATTCTAAATGCAAATATAACAAGGGAAAACAAGTGTATCCCTCAAAAAAAAAAAAACGCCCCAGAACAAGTAATGTGGAAAAACGTTTTAAGTGTACTTGCTGTAATTTTAATTTATTTATTGTTTTTATTAAGGTTTGTGATTGTCGTTGCTATTTCAATTGCGAAAAATTTAGTGTTAGTCTAATAAAGGACTATTTTGTCAAATTCTATGAATAAAATTATAATGACGGTTTTTTTTATCGTCTTTGATCGAATTGAGTGAGCCTCGAAGAAGAAGAGTTAAAAACGCAATTTCATATTGTACCGTCACCGTAAACTACTTTTTGCAAAACTATGTACTTCGAAAGGCATACATTAGTATAAGTGATGAGAAAAAAAGATCTCCTTGCAATGACGTTATACTTGCCTGAGAAGTACGCGGAGTTCTATAAACTAGTATATAAACTTACACTTACACGATGGTTTTTCGCTCTATTTATGTAAAAGTGACCGTGAAAACATTCGGGAATTAATATTTAAAAAGAAGTAAACAAAAAAGATAGGTAGGAAAGTTATTGTGTAAAAGGGCTCAAAGCTAATATTCACAGTTTTTGGAATAATTTCATTTCTGTTTTGAACACATTTTTGTTTTGATGCCGAAATAACGTTTTATATTAAATAAATAAACTGTAAGAATTGTATAATATACTCTTTATTTAAAAAACAAAAACAAATAAATACTTTTTTTTGCGATAGTAACATTTTAAATGAGTTCCTCCGTATTGCTCAATGGAACAACGTTTTAAAAGCCATCAGGATAGATGTTGTGCATAGTGGAAAAACGTTTCAACTGCTGTCGCGCTTGGGATATGAAACGTTTTTCCACTGAAAAAAAATTTAAATTGACCGCTTACTTGTAATTCGAAATTAGAATTCCCAAATTTTTTTCGTATAAATTACACAGGCCAACAACCAAAAAACTTTGTCGATAATTTTAACTAAGGTTTTAAGGTTTTTTTATGCTGAAAACGAATATGACCTTGAAAATGCTCCAGCACGTCAGGATTTTTGGCAATTTGAGGTTAAAAAGTCAAAAAATGCAGATTTTGGCCATTTTTTTAATTTTTTTTGGGCAAGGTAAAGTTTTTTTTTAATTTTCTACAACGGCATCGCAAAGTACTAGTCTTCAGCTTTAAAATCAATTTTTTTAAATATTTTTACGATTAATATAAAAAAAGTTATTCTATTTTGAATTGGAGACTTTTAGATATGCAAATTCAACCTTTCTAACTCTCTAACGCCCCTGTAAAGAGCGAATTCAAAATAGTATAACTTTTTTTATATTAGTCGAAAAAATATAAATTTAAAAATGGATTTTAAAGCTGAAGACTAGTACTTTGCGATGCCGTTGTGGAAAATTAAAAAAAAACTTTACCTTGCCCAAAAAAAAATTTAAAAAAATGGCCAAAATCTGCATTTTTTGACTTTTTAACCTCAAATTGCCAAAAATCCTGACGTGCTGGAGCATTTTCATGGTCATATTCGTTGTCAGCATAAAAAAACCTTGAAAAAACACCCATAGCCGTTTTAAAAGCTGTAAAAAAGCGAGATTTTGTTGGCCTGTGTTATTAATGTCATTGTTTTGGACAAGCCAAAAATACAGGAACAAAAAACAATCACAAATCCTCCAAAAACGTTTTTTTTTTTCTTTCCTGTAAAAAAACGATGTTGGCATTTACAACGTTATTCGCGGCTCGCTTCAATTGTCTACTTATCCATAAAAGTCTGTTAAATAAATGGGAATAACTACGTATTTGGTTTAAATCATTTTCTAACAGTCGACCTGTTATTTACAGACTTCTGTTATAGAATGAATGGTTTTTATTGTTTTTTGACTGGCATAAAAGAAGCGTCGAAGGTGAGTACTTCAAATCCAGGGTTGAGAGAGCACAACAAGATTGCGCATACCGTTGCTCGGTTCTTAATACATTTCAGAGAAGTAGTTGTTGAGTAGTAGAGTTGGATTTTCAAGCTCTTTACTGAGATTTAGTTCCATTGTTTTTTTTTTTCTCCGGATGACTGGACAAGCTATTCCCCTTACTCATAGTTCTTTGTTTTTGTAGGCAAATTTTTCATAACATTACATTACATACATTTTACCAAAGCGATTCGAGCGAAATATGACATTTTATTATTTTGAGTTTAGTTTAGTTTTAGACTCTTACTCTAGACTACCGAGGCCTACCGACGCTAGACTAGATGCTTAAAGTAACTTAGTCTTAACTTTTATTGTTGTTTAAAAAAGTTGGCTATTTTAGCGCTTTCCTGTAGGTTCTCTCCTGTAAGTCCTATAAAATGACGTCACTTCAAAATTACTCTAAAAACTCCTCTAAATTTTCACTTCTACCAGCTTTTATATGGAAATCCGATTCCCTTTTGAAATTTACCTATTTTGATTTTAGATTGGAATACGAGATTTCACATTTCGGAAAAAACCGACTTTTTAGTTTTCGATAAATCGATAGTTTTGTAAATAATACGAAACATCGCAGATTAAATAATTACGCTTTCGATTTGGTTCATTGGTAATACAACTGATGCTAATCAGTATCGCATAAATTAATTGCTAGGCTGGCTGCGCATGGCCTTTTAAAATAATCATTTGTTCGTGGTCACACTTCCAGCCAAAGCAGGAGACCACCAATGAGTTGAGTAGAATTTGATAACCTTTAATTTTTTTTAAGCTTAAAAATATTTTATTTATTTTTATAATTTTAATGCTAAAATATGACCTATTTTAAAATAGAATAATTCAGATTAAAAATTCATATAAACTATAACTGGCTGTGCATTTTTCATCATCTTTCAACTGCAAATTATATTTTGCCTTTAATACATTTGCTTGTATGTATGTGTTTGAGTTCTTCTAAAGGCATTACTGATTCCTATCTCCTCTCTACGCAGATGAGTACATCATTGAATTTATACTTATATGTGTGTACATATTTGCACATACTTACACTTACATACATACACACATATATGTATGTGTAAAAGCACCCATTGGTTCGGTTCAATTATATTCGGATTTAATTTACAGCTAACAATCACTCACTTGCGATTCGAAAACAACAATTAATGCCGATTATAGCTGTAAAATTACGAATACATCAAATATACGTAGGCATAATCATAATAAATAATCTTCGCTAATAACAATAGTGCACATTTTAATTAACATTATTTACAAGTGCATGTTAATATATTTACAATCAGCGGCATACGTACATTAGGGCTGTTCGATGTGTGTATGGGAGAAAAATCGTTTGTAATCGCATAGAAAAAAATTAGTTTAGTGAAGTATTCTTCTGAGCGGCGCGAATTTTATACAGACATACCATACACCTGTGTGCAAAATAATGGGAGCGCGACGAATTGTTAATTTTTTTTGTATAAAAAAAAAGGTTTTGTATAAAATAAAAAATAAAAAAATAAAAATTGTGTATAAAATTAAAGCAAAACATTTTGTATATAATAAAAAATAAAAAAATTGTGTATAAATGTATAATATTAAAAACAAAAAAATTGTTTTGGATACAGTTTAAAAAAATTTTTTTTGTATAATTTAAAAATTTTGTTTTTTTGTATAAGATTAAAAAAAAAAATGGTTTTGCATTCTGCAATAAAAAGAACCTTTGTACGAAATTCACAAAAAATTTACAAATTAAAAACAAACCATGCAAAAAACATACCTTCTACTCAAATATGAACGAGACGGTATCAATAAAACGGTCCGCGGATGACATATGGCAAAAATAAATTTTTTGTTTTTTGGTAGGACTGTTATAAGCTTACATGGCAAATATCAGCGTGATATGTCACATAGTTTGTTTTCTGTGCTACTGTAAACAAGTCAATCTCGAGTGTGTTCTTCGAATTCTCTTTTATGACTTCAATTGTCTCAAATGTTTTCCACGGAGCGGCAACTTGAGCTTGGGAAACAGGAAAAAGTCACATGGAGCCATATCAGGCGAATACGGTGCTTGCGGAATGATATTAACATTATTTTTGTTCAAATAATCGTGAACAAGACGTGATGTGTAGGCTGGTGCATTATCGTGATGCAAGATCCATGACTTGTTATCCCACAATTCCTTCCTTTTAAGACGAATGTTCTCGCGCAAACGCTTTAAAACGTCTAAATAATATTCAGCGTTAACCGATCGGCGTTGCCGAAGGAACTCCGAGTGCACCACACCTTCGTAATCGGAAAAAAAGTCAGCATAACCTTGATTTTTGAGCGACTTTGGCGTGGTTTTTTGGGTTGATGTACGGCCCTCTTTGAACGATTTGTACCAATGGAAAACACGTGCACGCGATAGAGCAGAGTCCCCATAGGTTGTCTGCAACATTTTTAAGGCGTCTGAAGCCGAAATTTTGTTGGAATAACAAAATTTCAAACAAATTCTTTGTTCAACATGAATTTCCATCGTTAAATTCGAAGAACACACTCGAACTTGACTTATTTACAGTAGCACAGAAAACAAACTATGTGACATTTCACGCTGAAATTTGCCATGTAAGCTTATAACAGTCCTATCAAAAAACAAAAAATTTATTTTTGCCATATGTCATCCGCGGACCGTTTTATTGATACCGTCTCGTTCATATTTGAGCAGAAGGTATATAAAATTTTTTTTTTTTGGATACAATATTTTCTGTATAAAATGTTTATATTTTGTGTGTTTATATAAGTGTTTTAGGACATTCTGCAATAAAAACCATATGAGTCATAGCTCCAAACTGTGTACGAAATTCACAAAAAGTTAAAAAAAAAAATTATCAAAATTTTCGAATTTTTATTAAGCATTCAAAAAAAGAAAAATTTCAAGAAATACAGTTTAATAGCCCATTCAATGTTAGTGCAAGTTTGAAGTCGCTCAAAAATTGCGCTGATTTTGGTAATATTTGTTTTGCATACAATGTTGACAATTTTCTTCCATATTAAACTCTTGTTCGAAGATTTTTTTATGTGGAAGAAAATGTTCAACACCTTAGCGAAAAAAAAAATGTTTTAAATCAGCGAAGAACTGAAAAAAAAAATTGAAAAAAAGAACAACGAAAAAACTTTGCCACTATCTAGATGGTGTCAGCTACTTCAAACCGTTAGGTGACTGCCGTATCTAGGCAAATTATTATTAGTTTCCAACCGTGTGGTATTTGTCAAAAGGATTACTAAAATATTCTTCATCACATTAATCAAAATCACAACTTTTGTGAAAACTGTTGCTATCACTCTGACAAAATATATTCTCTATTTCTGCCGTTATGAGACTGTGTATTGGAAACGACGTCTCAAAACGTCATGTACGAATTTTCTCAAATAAATGCATGATGCTTGACATTCATACGTCAAATGTAGAAAAAGACTTAATTAAGGTGAGCACAAGTGTATTTACTTATTAAGATGCTAGTAGCTGCCCCTACTGTTAGAGTTTCCCCTAGAGTTTGCTTTACTATCCGCTATTGAGCACTCACCTCATCTCAAGCATGTGTGTATGTATGTATGTGTGCACATATAAGCACTTGCGTTCTATGAGACAATTAAAAACTCATTGATTATCGTTGGGAGCTGGCGTGGTGCCATCGCTTTTGTTCGTGATAGGTTACTCTCGACATATTCGCATATACACACACGCACATTTGTTTACCGATTGTTCATTGCAATCATACTTTCAACGACTGTCTGCACTCTGAGAAGCGCCCTGCTTTAGGCATCACTGAAACTTGGTTCTGAGATAACAGAAGCTGTCATATCACGATGTGGTACATGCATACATATGTATGTGACTACTTTACTTAGCAAATGTACGAGTATACATACAAAGTTATTTACGTACGTACATATATATTTTAAGTTACTGCTTTTGCTTGAGGGCGTTGTACTTACGTTTTTTATCAACGCTTTAAATGTTGTCTGTTTATACATATTTTTCACTTCTCTTCAATCCATTACTTTCAACGTTTTTCAAGTCTTTGTTGGCCCTGGACCTTCAGTTACGCCTGATAAAGCTAGTGATAAGTTTTGATAAGTTTCATATATTATTTATTTTTATATTAATCCGCACTCTTTTATTTGGTTTTTTGTTTTTGTAGGCATGCGCATGACCATGGCTACTGCATCAACGATGACAGCACGCATCCAGCGAAAAGGTTTTCGTACGCCCTCAAAACGTTATCCGGGCAAGGCGATACCTGGTAAACTGCACTCGGTTTCACGGGTATGTACTCATACAATGTAACATAGTTTATTATATTATAATTTCGAGAAGTCTGTACCACAACCACCAATATGTAAAATTAACTTTGAGTGTAAAAAAAAAAAATTTGAATCGCTGCTCTGACTCCGAGCGATCGGCTCACATAAACGGATTCTCAATAGATGCGTTTTTCGTGGCCGTTTTGGTAAAGCTATAGCTGTCAAATTTGGCGGGAACATTTAAATTTCGAAGTATGTTAGATTACCAGATTTGAGCAACCGAAACCAAAAATTGTGAGAGTAACTTCGGCTGCCATGTCACCGGGTAGTCGGCAGCAGCGTAGTAGTCTGCCCGCTCATTCCACACGTATTCACCCATTCGTCCCATCAGTTGTTGTTCTGACGGTAGTGAAGTAAGAGTATAATGAAGTAAGAGAGCGTATATCACTAACACAATCTCAGTTTTTTCGTGAACAAACCGCTGTCATGATTCTGGTTACGCTAGCCAATCAGCGGATTCTTTCAAAACCGCTGAGAGTCGGTTAACGGTCTGACACCTCTGTGTTCTCGCTAGTCACACCTCTGTATTCTTTACATCGTGTTAAATTTCCATTGCCTTGACATTTAACTATGGAACGCAGTACGATTCATTAACGTCAGGAAATTCTCAAAGTTTGGTATCTAAATCAGAACCAACTGCACAGGAAATGTTGAATTTATTTGATGAGAAGCTCGGGGGTTTCGTCATCTCGCCATCTCACAGTATCGGATGATCCACTAGAATGCGCCACTAGAACTATGCAAATCATTTGTTTTATTTAATTTCAAAGTTCGAGTCCGTTAATGTAAAAGATGAGCTAAACTACTTTTGAATACGCTCAAGTCTACTAATATGGCAAAGGTGACGCGGGCTCCGTATAAAGACAGCATATTCCTACTCAGATTGCACGAGTGAGGTAAATAGTAACTTTAACGTATATGGATCAGTAAATTCTGAATCATAGCGCCGAGTAAAGGCAAGTGTGGAATATGACTTAGAAATTCATTCATTTAAATGATTTAGAAATAGGAATTTTCAATCAAAAACATCATTCATAGCGGTGATTTTTAAGGCCGAACCAAGGCGAAGCTATTGAAGGTGGTTTTAGCTCTAACCTTTAATGAATGCGCCTTGGGCCGAACCGCGCCGAATGTTTTCAATGGCAAAAGCAATGGCCTAAGCAAGCAATGAATTTAAAAAAATTCAGTATTTTTATTAATAGGAAAAGTAAAAAAGGTGCATAAGTTGCAATCACATAAGTTTTAGGTCATAACAAATACTTCCATAGGTTTGTAAAAATAACAAATGACGAGATTACTTAATTAAATATAAGGTGACAAATAACTGCCTTGAAGCCTGAAAGCATTTCCGAAAATTTAGGTGAAGGCGAGTTTTATCACACCAAGCCGCGACGTTTTTGAGATCTGACTGCGGCTTACACGAGTCGAAAGACTTGAAATGGATTTAAAATTGATACGAAATATAATACATAGATATCTACTATGCATTCCTATATCACAGCTCAATGTGAATTTTCTCGATGAATACTAATTTCTACATACCTTACGATTTTCTGTTGCGTGCTCCCACCTTTTCTTATTTCAATTTGACAAGTTTTGCTTAAAGCTGCTAAATATTGACAATCACAAATTTGGCGGACTATCTCTATGTAGGCAATCTGAGTAGTACAGTAAAACCGAATATTTGAGAAATAGGGAAAAAGAGCGTATATTTTTTAACAATCAATATATTCACCTTCTGCTTCATTATACAATTTTTCACGTTGTACCCGTGACCAGAAGAATGTCGCGACTTTGCACGTTTGCGCACTAGCCCAGAGCTCGCTGAGTTGACGCTAGGCCCATCTTTCCAGTAGCAGGCCACAGGTTCTCCTTTCATTTTGCGATGAAACCGTCTCCAGGATTCCCTGTCTAGCCAGCTCATCTTTGCTATACTTTTATAAAAAAAAGTGGCATTCCAAACAAAAAAAAAGAAAGATTTCGAAATTTTCTTTAGGTTGGTGGTCACAGTACAGAAGCTATCGAATGAAAAGTAGTAGTCGCGGGCTCCTAAATGGTGCAACGCAATAATTTTCTACTTTGTAGTCTGTTAGTTTTTGTGGCACAAGTCTTGAATCGAGCTTACGAATACTCGCTCAAAATGTGTAATAGAGTAAGGAATGCCCACTATTTTCTTTTTATTTCTAATCCTTAAAGGGCATCGATTTTTTAGAGTTGCAATCACATTAATATATCTATTTACGAGGATCGTTTGAAAAGTTCGTGCAAAAATAAAAAACTACTTAATTGTTTGTGGTAAAGCTTTTTTATTTTGGAGTTCTATTCAAAAGGGGCTGTTTCTTCAATTTAAGAGAGTTTACTCATAATCCCAATACATACAAGCATTTATTAGAAATTTTTTAATTTATATATATTTTTTTAACTTAATTTTATTAGATTGGTCCTGGAAAATTGGTGCCTGGCAAACGTTTACCCCAACGGCCGCATCCGCCACCCTGCGATAATTCGAACGACAGCGGCTTTGGTTTCGATCAACATCTAGAAGTTCAGCAACAGCAACAACAACAACAAATGCAGCACACGGCCTGCGGTAGTGGTGCCAGTAGCAGTAGTAGCAGCAGCAGCAGCAGTAGCAGCAGCAGCGGTAGTCCAGGCAACAGTAGCGGTAGTGATATTATGCACAACAACAACACTGCCACCAACCTTAGCATTGGCAATGGCAACAGCAGCAGCGGTAGCAACAGTGGTCATCACCATCATCATCACCATCACGGACATGGCCATCACCACGGCTCGGCAGCAATGCAACATTCGACGCATCTCATCCGTGCCATACCGGCTTCAAGGTATGTTTTTCAGCCTAGACCTTTTTGAAATTTGTTTGTTCATTTTTGGGTTTTTTATTTTTGTGTTCACTTAAGGCCAGCTACTCCAAAATTAATCACCGTAACTTAAGTTATCATAAGACCGGAGGAGGAGTGTTTTTAGTCTCCGGACATGCCATTGCTGTGACGGACGGCAGCTTTGATGATGCATTAGGCATTTAAGGGGTTAGTGGTAGTCAGAGACCCGAAAAAATGATAATTTTCAATAATTTTTTTTTACTAGTCAATTGCTTTATTTTACAAAAATAAAAACATAGCATTCATTCAATACATCATGTTCGACTTGACTTGAGCAAAATTTCAAAAACAAAAAAAAAAAATGTATAATTGTAAAAGTTATCGCTGTTTGTGTGGAGCCCGTTTCTCGGGACGGTGATCATCACAAGTCCTTGGAGATTCATCTAAAATCAATCAAATAATCTTGTGCCTGATCGATTTTTTTTTTTTTTTTAAATTAACAATGTGGCGGTTTTCAGAGAAAAACGCTTTCAAAGTTTTGCTACTAGCTCTCGAACGCTCCGGTGCGCCCGAGCCCCCCTTTGTTATTTGTTGAATAACTCGAAAAGTATTTGTCGGATTCATTTATTTTGAAGGTATTATATTTTAAGAAAATGTAAAACAAAAATCCATTTGTTTGAAAACTCTGACTACCCCTAACCCCTTAAAAAACGACCATAAGAAATTGGCAACGTTTACTCAACTTTTTTGTTGCCTTTAATTTTTTCGTCGTCAAACGCATTCAAAATCTACAGGCTCTTTAGATTCTTTTGGTGAGCTGTGTTAGTTTTGATTAATCGTTTACACAGCTTTCCATATAGCAGATTGACAAATACAATTAAATTAAGTTACGGAAACAGATTCTGGACTAACTCGGCCTTAAGTTAAGCTGCAATTAGTCGTGCCGTAGGCCTAACGCTATAACCTTAACCATAACCGTAGCCGCAACATTGCAGCACTTGTCGATTAGTCATGCCGTTACCGTGAACAGCTGATATTGAAGTAGAATTAATGGCAAGATTTGCATTTTGTCATAAAAACATGGGTAATTTTCGACTGAGTCAATTAACTTTTTCGTCGTTCATGCCAAATATTCACATTTTTGTCGCAAATATTAAAAGAAATGTAAAGTATTTCACAGCTGCTTACGGTTACGGGGAAAAACCTAAGTTCAAAAGATACATACAGCCACGGTTATGGTTATGGAGTTATGGTGCGGCACCTATAATCGTTTACAGAGATTCCCATATGTTTGATCAGAGCAGCTGATTGCTATGGTTACGGTTATGGCTAAGGTACGGCACCACTAATCGCAGCTTTGATTATTTAGCTAATTGTATGCTCATTCATGCTCATACTTACACGAACTCTCTCTTTATCTCCCGGTTCAGCGCCAAATGTGTGCTACCTTTCGTAAGCATGAAAAAAAATGAATTGTTTTCGTTCAAGTTCTGTACTCTTTTCGTTAACCCGAATTAAATTATTTTAAATTTTATCATCAAACTTACATTAATTAATTATTAATTTTATTTGGCAAAAATTGAAACAAAATTTGCAAAAATTCATAAATTCTTAAAAAAATTTAATGGTGCTAAAAATTATTGATATTTCCGTTGTTAGCAATTTATTGCAGATAATTTATAAATTTAATATTTTACATTGTTGTTGTCGTCAATTTATTGTTTTCTTTTGTGTTTTTTTTTTTTCTGTTCCAACAATAGTGTTTACTGATTTGTTGTGACGTTGTTTTGGCCTAATCAACTCGTATTGCAATGTCTGCTAAATTTTCTCTGTTACTGAGCGCACAAGTGCAGATTTTCATTTTTCTCTTTCGCAGTTATCGTACGTATATACGTATGTATGTTTATGTGCATGTACCGTTGAATGCCACTCTTCTATTACACATGAGATAATGTTTGTCTGCCTGGTATACAACACAAATACAGTGATGAACAAAAGTGTACGTGCACCTCCGATCTTCGTTGGTTTGAAAGTCCAAAAAGTTTATTGAAAAATGTGCAGAAATAATTTTATTTGATACCTTTTTTGCTAATGACAATAAATTAAAAAAGAAAAAAAAAAAACTTTCTTTAACACAAAATAACAACTTTATGGTGGAAAAACGCAAAAAAAAGCGTTTACAAAAGTCTGCATACAAGTCCGGCATTCGAAGTGTAACCATTAAAAGGGCCATAAATTTAGTGTGAAAAAATTCTTTTATTCAATTCAAAGTAAAAAATGTGTGAAAATAACACAACATTAAAAATCAATTTACTTTTGCTCGATATGACCACCTTTTGCCTTGACTATGGCCTTCAGACGGTGTAAAAACGAATCGCAAGCTGCCCGAATGTGACTTGCGGGTATTTTGGCCCACTCGCGGACAATGGCTTTTTTCAGCGCCTCAAGACTGAAAAATCCTGTAGTTCGGACTTTGCTCTCCAAAATGGTTCAAAGAGAATAACCGATCGGATTAGCGTTTGGTGAATTTGAAAGCCATTGGGTGGACTTTATGAAGTTCGGAACGTTGTTTTTCAGCCATTCTGGGCTCACTCCAGCTTTGTGAGACCGTGCCGAGTCCTCAACTCTTGGGCTACAGGTTGTGGCTGAAGGTTGAACCCACGTAAAACAGAACTCATGCTTTTTACCACCAGACACAAGGTACCATATTTACCCTACCACTAATTAATGGACAAAGTCTCATGTGCAATTATGGTCGATGCATCTCGATCATGTCTTAGGGAAGCTCTTAATGCACTAACACTTGTTAATCCGGTAGAACTCCATATCAAGTGGGCCGCTGGTGTGAGAAACCGTTTGGTCAGTTCACCTCGGGGAGTATTGCTTACATCCTCCCAACGGTGACATTCAATACAGATTTTGCCACTCTCTTTCCATCTCGGGAGGAATGAAGTAAGGGATTTTATTCAACAACTTCGACATTACAAAGTGGATTGTGGTATTGGAGCTGGTATATATTTTCATAGACTTAGAATTGAAAAATCGGCGCGTCTTCGTAATACCTGCAGTATCTTCCAGGTGGAAGTATTGGCAATAAGGGAAGCCTGTAGCGCTACTAATCGCAGACTTCTCATTTAAGTGCAATATTCTTTCGGATAGTCAAGCTGCAATCCAGGCTTTGGATTCGGCTACAACAACCTCTAAACGTGTGAAACAAAGCAGAAATAGCCTTAGCATCTCTAGTGAAAAATATAAAGTTACCTCAATTTCGGTCCCGGGATATAGGAACATTTTTTTAATAAAGTTTGAAACCTCGAGTTTTATATTAGTACATAGTTTTTATTGTGCTGAATTATATTTCTTTATATAGTCGAAGCTTAGCAATAAGTCGCTTTGCTTTTTATTTTGACCGCCACTTCACCAAGAATTCATAGATGTTCCATGACATCAGGCGAAATTTGGCAACATCTCACAATGAAACATTGCACTAAGCATCAGGGATGGCACTTTCCGAACAAAAGTGTCATAATTTCGGTAAGAAAATTGAGAAAGCACTGTAACGAACTGATATAAGCCTAAAAGTGATAAGAGACCAGTATTTTTTATTTATTTTTTTAATTTTATTTTTTTTTTTATTTTTTTTTTATTTTATTTTTTTAATTTTTTTTTATTTTTTTTAATTTTTTTTTTTACTATAAGGTGAACATTAGTACTAACGAGAAATGCAGTTTCAAGTGTAATTAACCCTCCGTTAGACACCTTTTTTAACAACAACCGGGTCTGACCTTTTTTCGTCCTGTTCGAGTATCCTTTTTAAAAGTTTATATCCATAAATCGATACAAAATTAAATTTTAAGAAGTTATCTGGAAGCTCAAGTCGTTAGCTATAATAGAATTATTTTAAATTCTCGTCCAAAGTCCGAAAAGCCAGTCTGGCCAGGCCCGGATGCTCAATGAAGGGTTAAGGTCCACGCTTTTTGATGGAAGCATGATTATGAGACTACAGCCTTAGCTCAATCTGTGGATTTTGTGATGTGATACCATAGGGTTTAGGAATTTCCCTAATAAAAGTGAGCCAAATACAAATAAGCAGTGGGTGGTTCATCAGTGTCTAATATCAGGCCTTATAGCTCGAAAAGCTTTTCGATTATATCAATCTAACTCCCCAGAAATGGGATTAAATTTGCAAATAATAAAAAATCTAATATAGAATTCCAATAAAGCTCTTAGAACGCTTGCCTGTAGTATGCTGACCAATATGCGTGGTTGATGTCTTCTCATATTTTTGTAGAGGCAGTTACTCAATCCTTCATTTATCCAAACTCAACAACAAACTCTCCTAACACCGTCTGCACTCAAAAATTGTTTTGCAATAAACATTTGGACTAAAGAACGTAAGTCAATATTCCAAACAAGGACCACTTGAGTTCATATCATTTTAAACCTAGACAACAAAGCCTAGTGCGCACTATTGCTGACTCTAACACATACATATGCACAAATATCTAGCGCACAAGAGACTACTCGAGTGCAGCTTTCTTCAGCCAGCCTATTCAGCCTAACCCAACCCAGTATTTCTTGCGCCCTATAGGGCACGTTCGCTTCACGTGACTCTCTTATCGTATCGTAGTTCCTTTATCAAATCAATTAAGGGAACACTAAAAACTTTGTATCACACACTTGGAATCTATACGAAAAATGGAATAAAGGGCTATTTCGTTAGATTTGTAGTCATGTGGTCCAAGTTCTTCAATGATTGTTTGAACACCACTTCTATCAATAAAGAACTGTATGACTCTCGTAATGGATTTCGGTTTTCTTTTTGTGTTTTGCACAAAACTTAACTCGGTTGGCGATAACTTGTATGAGGTAAGCAATCTGAACTTTTGTAGGTCATGTTTGTAATAGAGCTTGTTTAGGTATGAATGTATGTACATGCATACATGTACAGTTGAGGACACTAAAAATCGGACACGAAATTTTACGAAGTTTTTCTGTATTACTTTTTTATATGAGAATAGTTTGCTAATTTTATTAGTTAATAATTGTGCGAAGTAGTCCATTAATGATAATAATATAGTTAGATGTACATTTTTAGTTGGTAACAGACATGGGCTAATTTTGTATATTTTGCATTTTGAAACAAAAAAATTTGATATTTCCTAATTTATAACTTATAAAATTTTATTGCATTATTGCAAATTAATCCGCTGTCACTAATCATTTAATTCACCATTATCTCAGGATTGACGGATTGACAACTAGACTAATAGTAATTCTCATAATTTAAGCGACTTAGGGGGATTCCGATGGCAACATTGCCGAAAAATGACAGTTAACATCTGTTGTGAATAAAACTTTTAATGAGAAGAACCAGAAACACTGGATGTAATCTAGTTTGCACTAAATTACATTAATTGTTTTGATATTTCGGAGCAGTTGGAGAAATTGTAATTGAAGATTTTTTTAAATAAAAAAATATTTTGTAGTAGCAGGACAGCTAATATCCGTGTTAGTTGCCTCGGGTCCATTTTTTATTGACAAAACTATCCAATAAACAAATCAGCTGTTCACTAATCCGCGTAATTAACTGTATCGGTAATCGCGATTAACAACGTAGTCCGTCTAGGCTATAAGAAATTAGGAATTTGTACACAATCAATTACGTTGGAGGTTTTTAAATTTGCAAAGGTGCGACAAATCGGGTTTTAACAGTAATTCAAGATGTTTCGATTCTTGTTTAACGCGATAAAACCTAAAAACAAAAAAAAAAAAAAAAAAAAAAAAAATAGCTCCACTTACCAGGTACTTATTTTTCAGCGTTGCACCTTATAATTTTTTACCTGTGAAATAAAAAGAGTTGCAATCTGGGTTTTATATTTTAAACATATCATTTGGCATAAGGACTCTGGACGCAGAATCGTTTGAAAAAATAATTAATTGCTAGCACTGGCCTTCATTCAAGCTTTTCACAAGCAGCTGTCCCTGCTTAATAGCATTCACTGTTCCCCTAGCATTCAGTTTTATAGTAGTAAAAGCACGCCAGGACCATTCGGCCCTACTCTTGGTAACGGTTTATCGAACTCACTTGTCGCTGTAGTGTTCAACGTACCTTCTCCTTACAAAGAAGTATCGCCATAAACAAAAAGATACATTTTGAAGGCGCCTGAGATAATTTTATAATCTCTATAATTTTCTTAATGTACTCATTTGGGTTGTGAGGCCCGCTCAAAGAAGATGAAGAGGCTCTACGAACATATTGAAGTGGTTGACGAACTTTTTTAGCATAAATTACCACAGTCTAAGAAAAACAGAAATTTTGTGACTTCATTTACAAGAGTTAATAAAATTCGGAAATCCTTCGAGAAAAATGCTTAGGAACTAAAGAAATTAATAGCCAAATCATAAAAAATACAGGCGCAAGGAAGGAGTATAAATTGGTATTTTATTGAAAATCCTTTTTGCTTTATTACTGCTGCAGAGCTCCTTTGACATTGACATTGAAATTATTAAACCTCTATAAAGGGCAACAGAAATGGATTCCCATCCTGCCTTGGCCGTTTTTAAATAACTGATCCAAATTTGTGATATTCTGCGTACTCAGTGCATTTTTGACGTCGTTCCAAAGATGTTCTATTATATTATAAGTCAGCACTCGAAGATGCTAAATTCAGAACAGTGATCAAATTGTTTTCAAAAAAACAATTTGAAACACGAAAATTGTCTTGTTGAAATTTCCAAATCACCGCTAAATTCTCTTTCGCATTAGGTAGCATTACATTTTGAATTACCTGAGCGCATACTTGACCGCATCCATATAACCTGCAATACGATGAATTGGGCCACACTATTATTGACCCTCCTCCGTGCTTTTTGGTTGGCGACACGAATATGGGGTCGAATGCTCCCATTGACTTCTTCCATGCCAGTCGATCGTGAAACCCTGCTTCTGCCAATCGAAGCGCCACTGTTCTTTTCGTTATTGGCTTTTCCAGGTTAGCAAAAATTGCTCCATGGATGTCAGCAGTGCTCTTACTGAGATCCTATTGTGATAATAGAAGCCAACAATTTTAGTTTTTTAGCTTTTTTTGCTGTAAAACAAAGTTTACGTTGGTGTTGGCTCCCACTTAATTGAGCGTTGATTTTCTTGAACGGTTTTTGGGCTAATCTTCTTCTGCGATTTGTGCAATCCGTCTTACAGCCTAAACTGATGGTGGTGTTAATCTGGATTAACGACTTAATTCGGAATTATCTCAGGGGAATTTTCAATGGAAACATTGTTCAAAATAACAGTTAATATCTGTTGTGAATGAAACTTTTAAAGATAAGAATAAGAAAGGTTGGATGCAATACTAGTTTGCACCAACACGTTCGAAATTATATTACATGTGTTGATATTTCGGTGCAGTTTGAGGGATATTATTTTAAGAGTTTTTTTTTACAATAAATAATTATTTTTTAGCATCAGGTCAATTAATACCTGTATTTCCATCTTTTACTAACAAAACTATCCAATAGGCGAATCAGTTTTTCACTAATCCGTGTAACAACCGTCTGTCATACTACAATTCCGTCTGTCTAAGCTATTATGATCATCCTATCCGGCTAGTAGTCTTGCGTGCTTTCTCTTTTCTGGAAATGTTTTCTGCTGTTTTATACTCGAAAAAATATTTCAAAGCAATAAAAATCATCGTTTTCGAAACTCTTTTTTTATTACTTGGTAAATTATGCATTTAGGTGGCATTCTCAATTGAAAATAAATCAACTATAGAAGAAACGTTTAGTTTTATTGCAGCACTGTAGCATAATCCGGTCTTTTCCAACTCTATGACTGCTTTTCGAAGTGCTGGGGTGCAATTTTTCTCCTTCGACATCATTGAATAGTTTCAACTTTACTTTAAAGTAGCTTTTACGAATTCGTGTGCGAATTTTTATTGCCACGACTGTATGTTCACATGCATGGATGATTGTGTGAGTTGGTTGAAAATGCAAAAAAATTCGCTACTGCAACGTGCATGTGTATGTGCTTGTGCATACATACATACATAGATGTAGATTCATTGTAAATATTGCACTCTGAGCTTGTTGATTCTAAGCAGGTGTTGTTGTTCATGTTCTACACTGCTGTTACAGCAGTGTTTAATTTGTATATTTACTGTATTTGCATCGTTATTCGGCGAGTGCTGTACACTCGTATATGTACGTTTAGATGCGCTCTCTACCTATCGATATCTTATCAGTCGAAATGACGAAAACAAAATAAAAAAAAATCAAACAACAAAAATTGTCATAACGTTTTCTGAACATTGGAGTAGTACTTAGGCGGTACAGCCTCAACACCAATAACGGGCCATAAATGATGATCTTATCAGTGCTAAGTGCGAATAAAAAAAAGTATTTTTTTGCTGCTAAAATGTCTGTTGTCAACCGCGAGAGTATTATAAATCGGTGTGATTAAATAAAAAACGAAAGTGGTATTAGCTCAAACAATGCCATAAAAGTATACCAGATGTTCTATTCACCAATTTCATGTTAGCACTAAACTTTTTGAAACCAGATAATGTGCGATTCTCCCTGCGGGCCTCAGACATCAAAGAGTTCCTTCAATCTGCCATGAAAAGACTAACATATAATATAAAAAAACACAAATATACGAAACTTCAATTGGGCGGCAACACTAATAGCCTAGACAAACGGCGGCATTAATACTGATTAAAGTTGTAGTGGGAGTCACAGACGGTTGTTACGCGGATTAGTGAACAGCTGATTTGTTTATTGGATAGTTTTGTCCGTAAAAGATGGATCGCAAGCGACAAATGTGGGTATTAGCTGCCATTTATTCTTTGTGCTTGCCATCTGAAATTGGAAAAACGCATTTTTAAACTTAAAAATAAAACGAAAATGCTATAAAATATTTACTCCTGTTGTGCTCGTAATCCGGGTCGTTGCGGTAACGTAAAACCGACTGTCGTGAGAAGTCATCTTCGGTGCTGCTCACGAACAAGATGTTGGCAAGTTTTACGTACCATTTGAATGCTTTCACGTTAGTCAACATACGAGAAGGCTTCAATAAGTATCGGTGTTAGAAATGAAGACACCATTTCAATTTTTTTTTTTTTTCAACATAGTCCCCCTTTTAGAATTTTAAAGAAAGGGACTGTAGAGCATTTTCTCTGTAAATGTCCGGGTTTGGCAACTAGACAACTAAGATCACTGGGCGCTCCTTTCTTCGATAGCCTGGGGCAGTACGCCAACCTAAATACAATCAATCTCCTCCATTATATCAACAGCTCTGGTTGGCTGGAGGTCTCATAATGGTATCAAAACAGCGCTTTAGTGCTACTTGAGGAGTGCCAGACCGGCACTTCAACCATTTCACTTACCTACCTTTTAGAAAGACACCACTCCCAACGCTCCGGCCATTTTTTAACCCCTCCAAAAAGTAGGATTTGTCGAACTCTTCAAAATACGCCTCTGTCTCGGCGATGACGTCCTCGTGTGAACTAAATTTTTTTCCCCGCGAGCCATTTCTTCATGTTAGAGAACAAGAAAAAGTCACAGAAAGCCAGATCGGGTGTGCATACGAGAGATGCGGCAAAAATTCATAAGACAATTTATGCGGTTTGGCGGCGACAACTCCGTATGGATGTGCTGGTGCATTGGCGTGGTGAAGCAGCACCTTTGTTTTCGTCAAATGCAGCCGTGTCTCCTTCAATTTTTTGTGAAAGCGGTCCAATAACTCACTGTAGTATTGTCCAGTCATCGTTCTTCTTTTTTCTGAAAAAGTCCTGGAGGATGACGCCGTTCGCACCCCAAAAAATCGTCGCCATGACCTTTCCGGCCGATGGGACTGTCTTTGCCTTCTTTGGAGCAGATTCACTGGGAGAAATCTATTGTTTTGATTGTTACTTAGTTTCTGGTGTGTAATGATGAATCCAGGTTTCATCAACTGTGGCAACTCGATGCACAAATTCCTTCGGATCTCGCTTAAATCGCTTCAAACACTGCTTCGCCGCATTCGCTTGTTGTTGCTTGTGAGCAATCAAGGCAGCCATCGGGACGACAATTTTCTTATCGCCAACTTATATTGCCATTCCGGTCGACACACTTATGACCTCTGTTACTTCTCGCACTTCCGTTCGTCGATCAGCGAGAATCACGTCGTGGACTTTTTGAATGATTTCCTCGGTAACCACGTGTGCCGGACATCGCTCCTCATCAAAAACATGAATTGCCATTCCGGTCGATACACCTATGGCCTCTTCGCGCACTTTCATTCGCAAGAATTATGTCATGAACTTTTTGAATGATTTCCCTTGAAACCATGTCTACCGAGCGTCCTGGTCGCTTCTCATCAAAAAGGGATGTTCGTGCACGTTTAAATTCGTTCAACCAATATCTAAATGTGGTCATAGATGACGAAGCGTTGCGACAGCATCCAACTTTGCTTTTCTCTCCTCGCATTTTTTTCCATCCAAAAACAAAATGCGAATTACCGAACGACGCTGCTCTTTTTCCAATCTTAGCGAAAATCACGAAACACTTCTTACTCAAACAGCTGCCAAATCCAAACTAACCCATCGATCAGTCTGAAATTTGTTTTGCCGTCGTGTGATAGATGGCAGCACCCGATGCTAACACCAACTTCTCTCAGGAACGCCCTCTGTCATCAAACACGGGTTCTTATTGACCCGCCCTCGTACATATAATATTATATATGTATATTTCGTTGTTCGGAAAATAATTTCGTTTTTTCCCCGACGGAGGATTTAGTTGCATTTTTTCACAGCTAACTTCACACTTAAGTCACATTTTCGTCATATTTTAAGTTTTTACTCTAGAAAAGGTAAACATGCTGTTCAAGCCAGAAAGAAATTAACCGATGTGTATGGAGAAGATGTGTTGACAATACGCCAGTACCAGAACTGGTTTGCAAAATTTAGATCCGGCAATTTTGATGTCGAAGATGCACCACGATCTGGAAGGCCGGTTGGTTGAAGCTGATGAAGGCGCCATAAAGGCATTAGTTGATGCAAATCGGCGAATAACAGCACGTGAGATCGGTAAGAGGTTAAATTTATCGCATTCAACTGTTCATGACCACCTGAAAGGCCTGGGTTTAACCTCGAATCTCAATATATCCACAAAAAACACGAAATTACTTTCCGAACAACCCAATAGAAAAATAAACGTCTATTGGGACAGGGGCATAAAGACACCAAACTTCACAGTAGGCTTTAGCAGGCAGTCAACGTTAAATTAAATTACATCACCGCTCTAAATTAACTCTCAGCAGCATCTAATGCTAATTCGTTCCCAATCGAATCTAGCCGTTTTCACACTTCGAAACAGCTTTGACAAGAAATTTGGTAGGCACTTTGCTTCACAGCTGCCAAGCAATTATTGACGTTAGCAATAATTGAGCTTACTATTATTAAGCATCATACCCATAACATGTCAAATGAATTTACATGCCAGAAGTGTGAAAAAATGTTTAAAGTTATGCGCCAGTTTACTACTGTATATTTACTTTGTGGAAATCTATTTATTGTAAATAGAAATCATTTTGGCGAGTACGCATCGAGTACATTGAAACTATTTGAATTTAAATTTGAATAAATTCATTCGTTTTTTATGTTTGTTTAAATTATTTTCTGTATAAGAAATGGTTTCAGGGTTACATGGTTAAATGCAATAATGCTCTGCATTGAAAATGTATCTATCTATGTATGTGTGTGTGATAAATATGTGATGGGCGCTTGTTCTGTGAATTCTTCAAACCTGAAACACGTAAAAGCTTCTCATAAAGCCTCTTTGCTCTCTATCGCTTGGCTTTATTTACATTTTTGTTTTTGTACTATATTTACTCTCCGTTCTCGTGTTTCGGTGTTGTGTTGTAAATGGTTACAATTACAAATGTGCTCAAACCCTGCAAAGAAATCTACTAAAGGGTGATTTTTTAAGAGCTATAGGAAAGTTTTTCAAAAAAACACATGTAAAATTCAGAAAACTGCATGAAATTTTTATTTAAATTGATAGTACAGTCCATATAATTTAGTGTTTGAAGATTATTTCATGCAAATGTTGACCGCGACTGCGCTTCAAATGGTCCATCCGCTTAGTCCAATTTTGGCATACTCTTTCCAATGTTTCGGCCGGTATCTCACATATCAATGCTTTAATGTTGTCTTCCAATGCGTCAATTGAAGCAGGTTTGTCTGAATAGACATGAGTTTTAACATAGCCCCACAAAAAATAATCTAAAGGCGTTATATCCCACGATCTGGGTGGCCAATTGGCAGGTGCCGAACGTGAAATAAAATGTTCACCGAACTCACCTCTCAACAAGTCCATTATTACGCGTGCTGTGTGGCATGTGGCTGAAACCACATGGCATGCAAGTCAAGCTCTTGCATTTTGTTCAAAAAAAAGTTGGATATCAGTTCACGGTAGCGCTCACCATTCACAGTTACGTTACGATTCGCCGCATCTTTGAAGAAGTACGGTCCAATGATACCTCCAGCCCATAAACCGCGCAAAACTGTGACCTTTTCTGGATACATTGGTAGCTCTTGTAACTCTTCTGGCTGATCTTCACTCCAAAATCGACAATTCTGTTTATTTACGTACCCATTGATCCAAAAATGAGCTTCGGCGCTGAATACAATTTTTCGACTTTAAATTTTCTTAACAGAACACACATTTTTATAATAAAATTCAATGATTTGCATGCGTTGTTCGTTTGTAAGACGATTCATGGTTAAATTATAGACCAAACTGAAGATGTTTGACAGTGAAACAAAACACGAAACGTGCGTCAGCTGTTTAAACCAACTGTTTAAAAAGATAATAGCTAAAACATTACCCTTTAGAAATATCTGCACATGATCGAGATATGGTCTATCAACTCTTGTCGTTTTTGCGACCTATCCCAGAAGATTCCAATGCACCTTCTCTTTGAATGCACCGCTAAAGTGCGGAGAAGTTTGAGACATCTCGTCCAACTGCAGCTGGAAGAAAGGCACAAACGCTCAATCCAACCCAGCTCTATCCTCAATTTAATAAGGCAACTGGGTCTGGATGAGGTACTGTGATGAGTAGAGGGCACAGAAGCCCATGAGGGCGAAATATATATTTAAATTTTTTTTACATGAAAGTATGTACAAAACTACGAGTCGCAATTACTCAATAAGCCGTAAAGTCTCCATCGTTGTCGAGTATAGCCTGTCATCTTCATGCTTTAAACCAGCTTTTCCGCGTAGCTCGTCGACGAACAGGACTAGATTTTTCGAACTTGACGCACGAGTTGATTTAAATCATAGACTGGCCTTCCGGGAAGATGCGTCTTCATAGTTCCCCACACATTTTCAATGGGGTTGGCGCCTGGGGGCTGGGAAGACCAATCCAATACTGTGACGCCATTTTCTTGTTTTTTCGTTTCTCAATGTGTTTTTCTGAGCGCAGTAGTTTTGATGATGTGGGACGATAGGATATGTTCGCTTCCTTCAGCCGACGTTCGATAGTGTTGATACTCACATCTATTCCCTTTGTGCTTGGCGTAGTCACAAAGAAGAGTCCCGCTTAAAAAATTGGACGATCACTTTATCCTGCTCTTTTGTCGTCACTCTCTTCAAGCCCCGCTCGGAAAAGTCATAAACATTTTTTTACTCTTTATGCCGCTGATTCTACATCAGAATAAATTTTTTTGATTTTTTAATCACTTTTGCAGCCGCGGCGTAAGATAATTTCGGCCCTTTCTAATGCGTGCAAAAAAAATACCGCCTCAAAACGCTTCGCGTACTTCTCCCTCATTTCTGTTTGGTTGCGCTTACGGGAAAGTTTCGAACGACACTAACCTGAGTTAACACTGGCGTCGTAGCCCTTGAGTGTGACTATTGCGCAGCAAAAAGCAGAACAAAATATATCTTGAAGTTATAAGAAAAAAACCGATTCCTTTCTTATGACACAGACTGTAATATCTAGTCTAGTTGGAATAAACGACTATTGTTTTGCTCTAATGATGTATCAAATCTTATTCTTACTTTGGCATTTACGTAAATATTTTCTGTAATTTTTTCCCCCCAATATATTGTGAATTTTGTTGCATTATTATAAAGTAATAGATTTATTTTCAAATATAATTTTGTCATTTTGATACATCGCGCCTCTACTTGTTGCAAAAAACATTGCGCCTATCGGAGGGTTAAAAGTCAAAAGTAACATTATTGCCTATATTCATACACATTTTGAATTTCAAAATAAAGCCCGCCGTACTCCCATTCTGACTCAAACAAATAATGTAAGAAGCCGTTGTTCCCAAAAACATTTGCGATAAGCTCGTTGACACTGCGAGATTATTGACGAACTGGTTTGTATAAGTAATTGATGAATTAACACTGGTGCTATGAATCAGAATCTTTTTCACTGATCCAGTTTTTTCCTACAGGCCATGCACAACTGAACGCCACGTATGCTTGTTCATCAGTATTTAAGTCTTTAGGTATTTATTGTTGAGGCAGCTCATGTTTGTAGCGTGTCGGCGATGCGATCATAAAAATTGAAAAGCGTATAAGTAGGCATTGCTTATACGCATACATACATACATACATATATACGAATGGAATCTATGTATAAATGTAGACATTTTTATATGTCTACCTCAATCTTTCAGGTTTTCTGTGGGCTTGACAGTATCGTTGCTTTTGGATCTTCACTTGAGTTTCTACTAAATTTACTTTTTTCGTTTTTTTTTTTCTTTTTTCATTCATTTTTTTTTCATTCGTTTTAATTTGAAGTATTTACTTTATATTTTTTTTAGTTATATGGAAATATTTTGAGAAGTGGTTTTGGTTTGTTTGGGTTGATTATAAACTTTTGTAACTGAACGTGCCGATCTGCTCTAGCAAAAATGTCAGCTTCTGTTCAAAAAGTACCCATCTACAAATATTTTTCGTCATCAAGTCTTTTCTTTAGTATATTTTGCAAATTTTGCTATGCCGAAATTTAGTGGAGCAAAAAATCTGCGTGAAATTTGGAAACTCTGTCTTTCTAACAAAATATCATTTCGGTCGTTTTCCATTTTTGTGGCTTAGGCATTGAGAACGTTAAGAAAATTGTACTCGAAGATCTTTGTGGAAGTTTCAGAGAGTTAGCAGTCGATATTGGTATATTTTTCAAATCGGTACGAAGGAAATTTAGTTGGGCAAAACATCTGTGTGAATTTTGGGAACTTTGTCTTTCTAATGAAATATCGTTCTGGACGTTCTTCCATCTCTGTGGTTTAGGCGCGATGATTGCGAAAGTTAAGAAAATTGTTTTTGAAGATCGTTGTAGAAGCATCAGGGAGTTAGATATTCCTCAAATCGGTGCAGAGCATTACGTGCGATCTTTTGACACATTGAGCGCGATCCGAGTCCCTTGGGACCGACGGTATTAAAGTTAAAAAATAAATGTAACCTGAATAATTGCAGTCAAGTAGGCTTTTAATTAGATTTATTAAAGCATTCTTAGCATGTAACAACTTTTTTTTGTTAAATTTTTGGCTTTCTTAGACTCGAAACGACGCTTTAGTGCTACTTGAAGAGTGCCAGACCGGCACTTCAACCATTTCACCTAGGTTCAAATAATCTTGAATTGTCATCATAACAACCAGAACAGTATGGACGTCCGTCCAGAACTTTGTGAACGTCTCCTTCCTTTTTCTGTAGTTTACGAACATTTTTTCCTTTTCGAAGTAGAATTCTTTCATCTACTGGCTGTGACAGTCCATTGTCTCCGAAATTCCGTAACTGATATTTTTGCCCGGTTACTTCTTGTAAGAGGAACAGGGAATTGATAGCTGATAATATAATATTACATTATCGCATACCGCAAGAGCAACCACGAAAAAGGTCAGAAATTTATTTATTTTTATTTAATCAACAAACAAGAGGCTTACAGACTATTGCATAGGTAGATGAAAATTAGGACCTTATGACAAGATTCTTATAAGTGATTTCTTAAAAGTAAACATAGAGTAAGAGAAATCAAAGACTAAGGAAGAAAAATAAATATTAAATTGAGCTAGCGTCCTTCTAAAAGGAGCATTCATTCCATAAACAGTTTTAGGAATACCCACAAAAACAGTTCATTACAACGGAAAATGCGTGAGGGAACATTAAAATTAATTTTATTGAAAAGATACGGACAATCTATTGAGCCCGCACAAATATCAAAGACAAAACACATCGACAACAGAACACGCCTAGACTCTAAGGACATTAGACTAATTAATAAGCAACGAGCCCGATTAGATGGGATGGGATCAAAGAATTTTATCGAACGCAAACTAAAACGCACAAAATCTCTCTCTCAACAGACTCTAATATATTAATATAGACTGCATGAAACGGTCTCCAAATTAGATGGGATGGGATCAAAGAATTTTATCGAACGCAAACTAAAACGCACAAAATCTCTCTCTCAACAGACTCTAATATATTAATATAGACTGCATGAAACGGTCTCCAAACGAATACCGCATGTTCTAACCTGGACCGAACTAAGAACGTGTACAACAGTTTGAGAGTATAGGGATCAGAAAACGAAGAACTATTTCGATGAATAAAGGCTAACATTGCGAACGATTTAGAAAGAATAACGTTTATGTGGGTTGTGAAATTGAGCTTGGAGTCAAAATAAACACCCAGTACCTTTAATTCACTAATTGATATTAGCGGCGAGTTCGAGATGTAGTAAGCTGTTGGAATAACATTAAAAACTTTTGCATACGAAGTATAGTGACATTTACTACCGCGCTCAACGAGTTAAGAATAAGTTGAGTTGAAGTGTGGAGAGTGCATCACTTTCTTGCGGGCCCAAATACTATCGAAGCATCATTACCAGTGACGCGGGGCCAAAGAATGTGGCATCGATAGGAAACAACAATCATCGGAATGCCGAGGCTAGTGCCAAAAAACTACAATAAAGTTGATTTAAAATTCTTTTCATTCGATAGCGGCACGACCAAGCAATAAATAAAGAGTTTTATGTGAGCCTACTGAAGCGTTCGAGCGCAAGAGGCCGAAAAAATCGTCGTTTTTTCACCACGTTAATGCAGGCCAGATTTGAAAACACATCTTCTGATCATAACCATGGCCATGATCACCCACGGTTTCACCAATCCGTAAGCTCTGTATTCACCTTATTTGGTCTCATGTAACTAATATATTTTCTGTTCCTAAGACTCAAGTTGCCTTTCGAGGAAAGTATTTTGAGATGATTATGGCGGCTTCGGTAGACTAGGTTAAGTGCACTACCCTGCTTTCCCAAATGATGCGGGTTCGAATCCCACGTAATACACGGTCCTCGCACTTTCCCAAATTTACCTACTTTCCCTGTTCCTAATAAAAACAATCTTATTTCTCAACCCCAAAAAACTTATCCTTTCCATCCTTACTCCCGCAATAGTCAGCGCAAGCAAAAACACACAGTTACACATTGCATCAATGGCGCCCCCAAGAGGAGGCGGGCAACCGCGGTAATAGCGCAGACAAACCAAATTTAACGAAGTCTCAACCATCGGTGCGATCCTTCTGGCAGAAAAAGGTGAAACACAGATGGCGCTCCAAGCAGTAAAGAAGGCATTGTTCCTAAGCAAGTAGACATTCCCACTACTTAGGACTGATAGCGGCGGGCTAATCACCTACCCTGTCAGAAATCAAAATAGATTAACGAAACCAATGCAAGACTGAGTCTAGTCGAGGCCCTATGCTCCCGATAGGAGTGAACAAGAACCATTTTAGTTTTATTGATAAATTCGTGTTACTTTTTGCACAGAATCTATGTGTAAGTTAGTTTTACTTTAGTTAACGAAACGAAATCGATGAATTATGATTGTTGAGCATCTCCGTTTTTACTTCTAACAATGCGGCGAAACTTTTATTTCATTTTTGTCGTTCTTCTTTTAAAATATTTTTTTGTTTGAATTTTTCAATATGCAGTGCCACCTCTTCTGCTTCGTTCACGATAACACGTTAATTCTTCTTTTATGAAACGTACTGGTTATCAACTACTAGAATATTAAAATAAAAAAAATATTTTTAACGCTAGTTTAAAGAGTCAAGAAATGATCAAATCACGAATTTTTGTAACTGTCAATACGAAGTGGAAAAATATTGATTAAGAGCCGAACCTGTTGGCGGCACCAGCGAACGGTATGCAGCTTTAAATCCCGCTGTAGCCGTATCCATTGGTGCATGACTCCCATTCGGGAATGCGTAGGCTCGAATCTCCGTGCATGAAACAGCAAAATGAAAAAGTTGTTTTCAATAATGGTCGCCCCTCGGCAGAAAATGGCAAACCTCCGAGTGCATTTCTGCCATGAAAAAGCTTCTTATAAAAAATATCTGCCGTTCGGAGGCGGCTCTCTCCATTTGTGGAAAAAAAATACAAGACGCACACCACAAATAGGAGAATGAGCTTGGTCAAACACCCAATAAAGGGTGTCAGCGCCAATTATTGCTATTATTAAGTATAAAAGTTCGAAGTCGCTCAAAAATCGCGCTTGTTTTCAACAATTTTTTTTTTGCATAGGTTAGATTGGGTTAACGAGGTGGCTTGTCTAAGACAAGACACTCGGTGGCCCTAAAGCGCATTGTGATACCTGCATTTGATTTCTATCCACTTGATTCTTTTTAAGAAGATAACTTTCTAACCCTCCAGTGAGACATTTTCCAAGTTTCCCAGGTCTTCAAAGAAATAATCGCCCAGATAATTGGCACGGCTTCTTTGAAGTGCAGCATACGCAGCATGACATGCACAGAGGAGATGGTGTATCCACTCGATTTCTTCTTGATCTTCACAGCTCCTGAAGAAATCATTTTGAGGTACACCCATTCTGCTGGCTACGTTGCCAATAGCGCAGTGACTCCTTATAACACCAGTGAGGACGCTGGTAGTTGATCTGTTGAATTCAAGCAGACATTTTGTTCTTTTAAGATTTAGTTTTGGCCAAAGCGCTTTGGAGACCCTGCTGTTAGTAGTCAGAGACCACCTTTTATTGGTTTCCGCGATTACGCTCAAGTCAATCGCAGTGCATAGTTGGTTTAGAGGATTGCTTATGTCCTTTCCACTCCAGAGTGGCGAGGAACCCAACAAACTGTGATGTTGAGTTGTTGGATAAGCGAGAGCGACCTCCTGCATTCTTTAACACATCTTGAATTTAAGTGCGTTGAGGTCAGTGCCTTCTTCGCTGCTTGACTGTTAACAAAAATGACAAGGTTTGCTGGAGGTAAGTCTCTTAGTCGTATCGCTTTTGCTGCTTTGTCTATACCGTAAATCTTAGTTGGGAAGACGCTACACCAGTCTGGGAGTCTGAAAAAGCAATTTAAGGATAATTTTTCCGAGTACACTTCCGATCCAGTGGCATTGTCCGTCTTTGAGCCGTCCTTATAAATATGGTGACCACTATCATCTGATGTGACTCTGGTCTGCCAATCCTCGCCATACAAAAGCCCTATAAGTCAAAATGTGTCTGAGGATTGTATTGTACGCCAATGGGATGGAATCATCTCAGCACCTTCTCCTTAGCTGCCGTGCTCTGGTGGGGCTAAGATCCGGGCATCTTGGCTCTTACTTCTTTGCTACGCCTGCTGATAAAGCTGGCGTTGACATTAAAAATCTGATGAATTTCATCAGGAGCACAAAGCGGTTGACGCAAACGCAGCACAGTCATCGTTCGTAATCCACACACTCCTAACCATCCCAGCACCAGCTCCCCCCGGCCTCTCCCTGCATGCCATCGGTCCTTCTCTTCCACCTCACCTCCTTCATAATGGTATCACAAAGAACGATACCGTTTTTCTGAGAATTGTTTTCATATAAAGCACAGGTTTTCGGCAGTCTTGCGATGACGCCGATTTCATCTTCACCACCTCCGGTTACGGATTTTTTATAATCTATCGCTATTACTTTCACCGTAGCCGAATGGAATGGTGACTAGCATTCGGAAGACGTAGGTTCGAATCTCCGTTAAACACCAAAATGAAGAAAAAGTTTTTCCTAATAGGCATGAAAAAGCTCCTCATAAAAAATATCTACCGTTCGAAGTTGGCTTCGAACTGTGGGTCCCTCCATTTGTGGAACAACATCAAGACAAGACGCACGTCACAAATAAGTGAAGAGGCTCGGCCACCCAAAAAGGGTAATATACAACGTGAAGTTCAAAATAAACAAGACTAAGCTAAAATAGAAACGACAGGAGCTTTGTTCTGATAACTTCGAGTTTATTTATTCAAAATAGTTCCCTTTGGATTAGATACACTGTTTTGTGCGATCTATTCAGGGCGAATTCGACGAATGTGATGCAACAAACGCTTCAAAACGCCAAGATAGAAAATTGCATTGACGGTTTGGCCCGTTTACATGAACTCCTTTACTCATTACTCATTACTTTCGCCTTTTTCAAGATTCTAACCGAGGGACGCAGTGATTTTTCCATAACTCATTTGTTCACCAGGTGTGCTGATTTTTTCTTTTCTAAAATTAGTCCAGCATTTGCTCTCTCCTTCTACTGCTGCCTTTCGGGAGTTTTCATATCAGTTTAATCAAATCTTCTTAACTCTGAAACTCTGAAACTTTAATTCTTGTTTCTTGCAAATATATACATTTTTTCTAGATTAAAAATTATAATACTTATAAACTCGTATCTGAGCATTACGATCAAAATGTGTGTCCCAAATCATTTAAAAAGCTTATTGATAAACACAAAACTAATTGCTTCCATTCAATACAAAATTAAATACATTCTAACATCACTGCCGCCTGCCAAAACAAAACAATCAATAACACGCCAACAACACCACCGATGCTCGCCACCAACTACTTACAACAGATCAACACCCAATAAACAGTTGCCATTTGTCACCTCCACCGATGATGAAGATTATTATGAAGATTTTTGCACTGATGACTCCAATGATTACTACCGGCAGCGCTTGAATTCAGATTCGAATAGTCAATCGCACATTGGCTCCAATCAAAATCAGCAATCGCAACAACACCAACAATGCGCTGAGGATGAACAACTTGGCGGGAAGAAAAGGAAGCTGGAAAGCTATGTGGAACTCGATAATGATGATGCGTGCAGTGAAGATGCTTTTATACGGAAAATCGCTAGCGCCAGTAATATGGAAACAACTGCTGAAGCACCGCCAGCCAAGCTGATGGTCGTACCCACAGTGGCGCCCATAAAGTAAGAGAATTTTGTTTGCTTTGACTAATTTGCTTCAATTAAAAAATGAAATGTGCATTCGCTACTTGCAAATACACAATTTCTGTATAACCTTTATGAGTTTTCAAAAAAAAAAAAAACCAAACTATTCCAAACGGCAAATATCAAAATTTATGTGCCCACTAAACTAACAGTTTCCCATTCAGCAAATGCTGTGTGTTTTTTATTAAATGTATCTATAGAAATTTAAAAATTCTACACTACTTTTAAAACACCACCGCGTGTATATTCATAAGCCCTAACATATAAACGTTCGCATATCTGTACATACACAAAAGTACGCACACACTCTTGTCATTCCCCCCTTTCATGCTCATCTTTACTTTTTTAAGTAAATGTTTAAAAGCAAAATTGATTCGGGTTTTAATATTTTTCCATCTTATTTTATTATCTTATAGATTTATACCTACTGGTCCACGTGCTATGACTCGAGTGGCACATAAGCGCCAGCCAGCAATACCGCAAAATACGGCAGTGACTTCATCAAATGGGCGTGTGCAATTGGAAATAGTCTCGCAGCCAGAGCAACAGCATCGTGCACGGTAAGATTGTTAAGAATACGCAAGATTTTAGTATTGGCTTGACCATTTTTTCTATATCTAATCCTTGCAGATACCAGACTGAAGGTAGCCGTGGCGCTGTAAAAGATCGCAGTGGCAACGGTTTTCCCATTGTCCGTCTTACTGGCTACAACAAGTCCACTGTGCTTCAAGTTTTCATCGGCACAGATATTGGACGCGTCGCACCGCACATGTTCTATCAGGCGTGCAAGGTGGCAGGCAAAAACTCCACACAGTGCAACGAGAAGAAAGTGGATGGCACCATGGTCATAGAGATCGACTTCAAACCAGAGTCGGATATGACTATTACTTGCGATTGCGTTGGCATACTTAAGGTTTGTCCATAGACGGCAGTTGTGATAGCATTTTTTATTAACTTTATTTTAACTTTTATTTTTTTCTACTCTTTCAGGAACGCAACGTTGATGTGGAACATCGTTTTCCGGATCATTTGGCACAGAAGAATAAAAAGAAATCAACGCGCTGCCGCATGGTGTTTCGCACTCAATTGACACATGACGATGGCACTGTGGAGATGTTGCAAGTGTGCTCAAATCCCATAATTTGCAGTAAGTAATTGTGAAGTTTGGCTTAAAAATTGGTCGTCCACTTTAGTGTACGAGGGGTGCCTTTTATATTTCGGGATTACAGAACAAAAATCACTTTATTGTTTTTCAAAATATTCTCCATGAAGATCTATATACTTTTGCATGCGTTTGAACCAATTGTCGAAGCACTTTTGCCACTCTGAATGAGGTACCTCCAAAACATGCATTCTGAATGCCGTAACCGCTTCTTCAGATGTCGAAAAACGTTGACCTCTCAGTTTGTTTTTTACGTACGGGAATAAAAAGAAGTAATTCGGTGCCAAGTCAGTACTATACGGCGGATGACCCATTAATTCGATGTTTTGGGTGCTCAAAAATGCAGTTGTTTGAGCCGATGTGTGAGAGCTCGCATTGTCCTGGTTAAGAGTGATCCGTCTTTGGCGATTGGTTTTCCTAATTTCTTGGAAGACAACTGGCAAACAAATGGTTGTGTACCAGTCAGAATTTACTGTTTTGCGTTGTTCTAGTGGTACGGTTCCGACATGTCCAGTTTTTCCGAAAAAACAGGCGACCATTTGCTTGGAAGTGCTTCGTGCCCGAACAACTTTTGTTGGATTTGGCTCATCTTGAAACACCCATACTGTCGACTGCTGTTTACTTTCGGGCTCATACGCGTAAATCCATGATTCATCACCTGTCACGTTGTCATAGACGTGTTTCGAAGCCCCGCGATCGTATTTTTTGAACATTTCCTTCGACCAATCGACACGAGCCTTTTTTTGAGCGATTGACAAATTGTGTGGGATCCAACGCGAAAAAATATTTTGACAGTCAAATGTTTATGCAATATTGAATGTATGCTGGTCCCACTAATGCCTAAGATTATCTCAATGTCACGATAGGTCACATGACGATCTTGCAATATCAGTTCGCGCACAGCATCAATGGTTTTCGGAACAACAACTGATTTTGGACAACCTTCACAAAATTCGTCTTGGAGTGAACTACGACCACGATTGAATTCACCATACCATCGATAAATACTGGTCCTTGATGGAGCTTCATCGCCAAAAAATGAATTAAGTTCATCCATGCAATGTTGCTGAGTTAATCCACGTCGAAAGTTGTAAAAAATAATCGCACGAAAATGTTCACGATTTAATTCCATTTTTGGACCGAGATGAATCCTTTAAGTTACTGTAAACAACACAAATAGCGCTGGTATTTCAAAACGTTCTGAGTACGTAAAAGCCAAAAAATGTCAAACTTTGCGATACAGCTGTCAGTTGCCAGATTGCAACACCAGGGTTGCCAAATCCCGAAATATAAAAGGCACTCCTCGTAATGAATTAAGCCATTTTGTTCATTTTGTGCGATAACATAAAACGTCTGTGATTTTCAAACTGTTGATAAAAATTGTAAGCATACTTACCCTTCTTCTTCTTCTTCTTGATTGGCGCGATAACCGCTAAGCGTTTTTGGCCGAGCTTAACAAAGCGCGCCACTCGCGTCTTTCTCGTGCTAACCGGCGCCAGTTGTGTACAACAAGTGAAGCCAAGTACTTTTCCAACTGACCTTTCCATCGCAGAGGAGGCCTTCCTCTTCCTTTGCTAACACCAGCTGGTACCGCATCGAATACTCTCAGAGCCGGAGCGTTTGCATTTATTCGGATGACATGACCCGGCCAACGAAACCGCTAGATCTCTATTCACTGCACTGCGTCTATGTCATCGTAAAGCTCATACAGCTTATCGTTCCATACTTGCCGTTACTAACATACAAAGGTCCAAGAATCTTGCTTTGAATCTTTCTCTTAAACACTCCAAGGGGCGTCTCATCGGATATTGTCATCGCTTAACCTCCGAACATCTGAGGACTTCCTTCAGTTTTCGGCTCCCCGACTACTCTAGTGTCTTTCAGGCTAAACTGATGGCAATAATGAAAGCCGCGACACTGATACAGTGTGATGCGATATCCGGAAATGATAACTACATTTTCACTAATAGCCAAGCGCCAATCAAATCCCTCACAAAACAGTCGACAACCTCCAAGGTAGCCATGAAATGCCGCACATCTCTTAACGTGATGGCGGAGTCATTTCCTTTAAAGGTAGCATGGGTTCCTGGCCATCGCGACATTGAGGGTAACTGTAGAGCCGATGAATTAGCGAGACTCGACACCAAATTGACCGATGAATACATAGACAATGAAATAGGGATACCCTTACAAACATGTAAGCTACTCATCCTTGAAGAAATTGTAAGGAAAGCAAACGAAAGATGGTGTAATGAAATCACCTGCAAAATCGCCCGTCAACTGTGGCCGACTCTAAATGCTAAACGCACAGAATCTCTGTTAAGCCAAAATAAACACAGTCTTAGCACACTGATCTCAGTCATAACGGGGCACTGCCTAATAGGTAGGCACGCCCAAAGGATGGGTGTGCAAACACATGACTTCTATAGAAATTGTCTAGATGAGGAAGAGGAAGAGACCATCTCGCACCTACTGTGCCACTGTGCTGCTCTATCCAGACGCAGGTTTACTATTCTAGGTAAACAATTTTTTAATGAGTTGGAAGATCTCAGTCCTGCAGAAATCAGAGATATTCTAAAATTTTTGAAAAACAGACACTGGTTTTAGGAGAGATAGGGACAAGCTCCCCATGCGGCATCACAATGAGCTATGAGCCTGAGTGTGTCCCACAGGACAACCGCTTCAACCTAACCTAATCTAACCTAACCACTCTTAATTCGTATTCTTACGATTTTTTCTCATATGCGCCCCTTTGCCAAATTATAAGCACACCACTATTTTTCTATAAAAGTAAGATTCATATAATGATCTTGTTCTATAAATGCAGGAACCTACAGAAATACACTACATATGTACGCCCGCCCGTCGAACAAAAACCCCGCCCTTCTTGTGATTATACATTTTAACATTTAATTGTTTTAAATTCAATATCGACTAAGTTTCCATAAAAATTAGACTATTCGTTTACAAATTCAATGTGAATAAAAATTCCAAACTTTGTACAAAATGCAGGAAATTTTATCAGATTTTCATTGAACTTTACAACTTTTTCAACAGAATTTTTAGAAAAATTTTGAGGCTGCAATTTTATAGCTAATTCAATTTTAGTGCAATAAAGTGCAAGTTTCAAGTGACTAAAACATGACAAGCACCTTTTTAAATAATTGGCAACTTTGCTGAAATTGTAAGACAATTTATATGAAAAGAATATCAAAATCGTCTTCCCGAACATTTGAGTTTTTGAAAATAAAGCAATATGATTAGCGGCTTCGAGTTATTTTTCACAAGTCGTGAAGAAAGCGCAAATGTTGCTTTAATACCATGACATATAAGAGATCGGTCCAATCCTTGGGATCTGCCGGCTGCTAAGTGAGTTAAAAAAATAGAAATGTGGCTATTTTATTCACAAATCCATATATCCGAAATCCATGTAAAGTTCGTTAGTAATTTTCGCATAAACAAAAAAGCGCTTTTATATTTGTTTGGAAAACAATATTTTGCCACCACTTCTCATAGTGTGGATATTGTTCGTTCTTTCGTTGGATCTCCATCAGTCGCTCTTAAGTTTTGGTTGTTTGTAGTCATTTTTTTTTTCTTTGTTTTCGCCTTATAGTTGATCCACACCCAAAGAAATGTGGTGTGCATGAAAATATTATACCTTGATGTGCGTATATTATTGCAAAAATTACCCTCTGCCACTCTTTCCCAGTTCTAGTTGTTTGTCATTTTGCAATTGATTTTGCCCAGATGTCTGAGTTCCCCTTGAAATTGATGGGTTGGATTCCGTTAAATGTACCAAACGCTAAAACTGCTCCTCATTGTAATTTTTACTGATCTGGAAAATTATTAAACTTATTAATTATCTACATATACACATTCATATACATACATACATAATAACCGATTAATTGCGCTACCTGGCTCGCTTGCCGCCGGTCAGTAGCGGGTTGTTATACATAATGCGAATTTCATTATATGGTTGCCGAGAGTACCTAATTTTGGTATATACATAGGTAAATATGATACTCTCCCAATTACGGGACAAATGTTTTTAACCATAAACAAATACAACAGAGTCCGGCAGTCGAAGTGTAACCAATTTCAGACGCTCGCGCAGCTGTCTGTTTGTTGGCTAAATGGCAATCCAGAGTATTGATTACAAGCGCGCGGAAGCATTTTGCCGAGAGTAAACGCGATAAAAGATTATTCGTGAGCTCGAGCACCTAAGTAAATAAAGATTTTGTTTATCGCACCATTACTCGTTACAATGATACTGATAGCATCTCAAAACGTCATGGAGGTGGTCATCAAAATACTGCAATGTCACGTGAAATGATTCAAAAAGTGAAGAAGCGACTTGAGCGAAATCTCCGATGAAGTGCCAATCAAATGGCGAAAGAACTGAAAATATCTGACCGTAGTATCCGCCGCGTACTGAAAAATGTGGTAAAAGTTAAGCCTAACAAGGTCCAAAAGGCTCATGATCTCACACCAAAGCAGCAACAAGTCAGCCTTCAGAGAGCGAAGGAGTTGCTTCGCTTGGCCGAAAATTTTTCAAATTGAGCAATTCGTAAACTCCCAAAACGATAGGGTTTATTTGATCGACCGTTCATACGAGAATTCGAGTCATTGATTGGCCAGAAGTAGGCAGCACTCGCCACAGGTAATGATTTGGGCCGCTGTAACCGCTGATGGGCGCTCTCCAATCGTTTTTATCGAGCCTGGAGTCGAGGTAAATGGGAAATATTATCGAGAAAGTATTCTGGAGGTTGCTTTGAAGCCGTGGTAAGACAAACCTTTCAGTGGTAGACCATGGCCGTTTTAAATGAACACTCGTCTCACAAAGGTCGAACCAAGAATGGCTAAAAAACAACGTTCCGAACTTCATAACGTCCACACAATGGCCCTCAAATTCACCAGACGCGAATCCGATGGATTATTTTTTTGGACCCTTTCGGAGAATAAAGTCCGAACTAAAAGATTCAACAGGCTCGAGGCGCTGAAAAACGCCATTGTCCACGAGTGGGCCAAAATACCTGCAAGTCACATTCGGGCAGCTTGCGATTCGAAACCGTTTCGATTCTGAACCGTTTCAAGGCCATAATCAATGAAAAAGGTGGTCATATCGAGCAAAAGTAAATTGATTCTTAATTTTGTATTATTTTCACATATTTTTTACTTTGAATTGAATAAAAGTAATTTTCCAAACTAAATTTATGGCCTTTTTAATTGGTTACACTTCGAATGCCGGACCCTATATTGAGTAGGTACATACATAGATACACACAATACGTTCAGAATAATGTGAAAATGCAAAGGAGTTAAATTTAATTTAATTGTAAGGCTTTATTAACTTCATCAATTCGTAACTCAGCTCAAACCTACAACATCGATTAATTACTTACAATAAATAATTCAGCAAAATCCATTAATTTTACCTTTTCTTCCTCCCTCCAGCACAACCACCAGGCGTACCAGAGATTTGCAAAAAGTCACTTAACTCCTGCCCAGTAGATGGTGGCCTCGAACTCTTCATTATCGGCAAGAACTTCCTCAAAGACACGCATGTGCTCTTTCAAGAAACCTTCGAGAGTGGACCACCAAGCGACACGCCCTCGGAGCTAGCCGTACGCCAGCATTTGGGCGGCGCATTATGGGAACAAACAGTGCTACCCGATAAGGAATATTTGCAACAAGTAAGCAACGCAATGCTTTTGAAGAAATCGCATAAATGCTTACCAAATTGTTTTTGCATTTTGTACTTATTTTCAGACTCACCTAATATGCGTAGTGCCACCCTACATACATCAGAACATACTCAAGCCTGTAACTGTGCAGTTGGTAATCATTTCCAGTGGCAAAAAGAGTGAGCCGCACACATTTGTTTACACGCCGAAGGGTAGCTATTCGACCTTAGCAGCTGCCACGACACTAAGCACTGCCTTGCATGGCAGCTTATCAGGCGCACAAGGTATTTACTTGTTTATTTTCCATTTAGATTTTAATTCATTTTTTTTTAATTTAAAATGAGAAGAAAGAAACGTAATCTTAATAATCAGGCGCCAGCAAGGTCAGATAGAAAGCGCAATATACACGAATAGGTAGGTTGGCAGGTAGGCAGGCAGGCAGCCAGAAGAAGAAAGAATAAAAGGTTTATACTGAAGACAAAAAAAAAAACTGTAAAAGTGAAAAATCATAACAATTCGAAAAAAAGTAAAATTACAATAACATTTAACGATATAAATACATAGCGCATATAATAAGAAATATATTTTTAAATTTATAAATCTGCATAAATAGTTTTTAAATAGCGACAAATGTTAGATTACTGTTGCAGCGAATAACATTTTAAAGGCAGACACATTAAGAGGCTAATAAGTACGTGCTAGTACTTAAAAACGTTTATGAAGAAATATTTGTGATTAAAAATCCAATTCTCATCCCCAAACCTTGCAACGTTACGCTGAAAATAGCTGCATATATTTTTTACAGGTAGCGTGAAATTTACTGCGATATTTCATGAAAATATGACGAGATAACTTTAGCGTTTACGTGTTTAGTTTGCAATTAAAATATAAAAAAATAAAAATAAAAATAAAATTCTATAAATTTAATTGTGAAATGCGCGATTTTCGTTTAATAATTTAGCGCAGCAAATTTGAATATCTTGCAAAGTAGTAAAAGCAAGTAAAACTACATAAACTCAATACCTATAGCGTAATTACTATTATTATTAAATGAATTCATTAAGTTTTTTTTTTTAATTCAAAATTAGCAATTGAAAAAATGAATTGAAATATCGCATAAATTTCGCTTAATTTTTAAGTCCAATGACGAAATCTAATTTTAAGCGTGCAAACTATATAACAGTTAATTTACTACAATATTATTATAATAACTAAGCATACAACAACCAGCGATTGTTGTCAAAGCCTTCAAAGCTATGATAAAACAATAGATATGCACTATTTTTGGTGGGATTTTCTACTTTTTTTCTGCTGACGATATCCCGAATTCAGCTCACTGCCACACAGAGTCAACTTGAAAGCGACCAAAAATGTCAAAGCAAGTGCACAACAGAGCAGAGCAAAAGAAGAAAAAAAACACATCTTCATTTTTTTATTTGTGATTTTAAGCAAAGTTAATTATCTGCTACAACGTCGCTGCTTGCAACGCCATTGCCGAATCTAATCCAGACAACTTTGATGTGTGATTGTTTTTGCGTTAATAATTTTTGTACTTTCTATAGGCACAGTTACTTTATTTTGTTTTTATTTTTATTTTTGTTGTATTTTTCTATGTAATATCAGTTTCGCTTGAACAAATGCAGTGGTTGGTTTAACGTTTTCTTTGTTTTCGGTAGTCGGTAATCGGTAAACGGTAATTGATTTGACCGAATGTCGCATTCTTCGTGTTTTTTTTTCTTGTTATACACAACAATAAGAAGCTGGAGTTAGTTGTTCGCAGTTAGTAGTAAAGCTGGTGTGAATGGGTGATGCATGAATGAAGGAGCAGAGTTTTCTTGAGTACATTTGGCATGCGATAGAGCGCCAACGATGCAGCAAAATAAAAAAAAAAATTTATAAAAAAAAACCCAAAAAAAAAAACCAAAAAAAAAAAAAACAAAAACAAAAAAAACAGCTTGTATTGTATTCTCCCTCCCAGAATTACAATGACTTCAACAACAAGCAACTAGACAGATAAGCCTTTAAAAAACTCTTTCCAGCTCAGTTTCCGCAATGTACTTAAATTGCAGTTGCTTTCACGTCTACTTCAAACAAATTTTAATTGAACTTGAATTTTTAGCAGAAGAAGAAGAAAAAAAAAATAAAAAACAATCAACGGTAACGAATTGGATTTTCAAAGATGGAAGACTTGATTTTTCAACAGACAAGCAACGATGATATAAAACTAAAACAGTTTTTTAAAACAGTATCTCCCCGCATTTTATTTGATAGGCAGCTTTACAACGTTCAGTGTGTTTTTGGCTTGATTGCTTCTGGAATTAGGCAATTTAAACACAAAAAAAAATTTTTTAAATAAAAAAAAAATTTTTTTAAATAAAATTTTTTTAAATTAATTAAAAAGAAAAAAATTAAAAAAAAAAATTAAAAAGAAAAAAAAAAAAAATTAAAAAAAAAAAAATTAAAAAAAAAAATATGTTATGAAAAAGTACAAAACCCTTAACCCTTCAATCTGGTTAAACGCAAAAAAAGAGTGTAACAAAAAAAATGTACATACATCTGTAAAAAAAATGTCTCTGTGTTATTAACATTTGAAACAAAATATAAACAAAACTAATTAAAATAAATGCAAAAATCAGCAAATCACAATAATGAGCTAAGTCATTAACTCACTCCAATAGGATTTTGTTCAACACTAATCACAAAATATTTTTACTTTATTTTCCCCCTTCTCTTAGCAATTTAGGTATTTGTGGTTGATATCAAATGAATTGAAACGCGAAATTATATTCACGTAATGCGAGTGCATAATAGAACTTCAAGCTGTTTCAATATTGACAATTGCAAATGTTGCGCGCGTCGAACGATGCCATCAAAAAAACAAAAAAAAAAAACTTCGTTACTTTGCAAATGCACAAATACGAAACACTTGAACGACTTGAAAAAATACGCGTATACTTAGAAAATAAACAAAAGACTGAATTAATAAAATATGAAAATATGAAAATTATTCGTGTATGAAATTAAAAGAGAGATCTAATGATAAAAACGACTATATTAGTCGCTGTTGCTGTTACATGGCGTCAAAACGTTGACATTTTTGAACACGAATTGTTGCCTGAACGAACCGTACACACATACATACAGACACCATTTGAAACAACGGAGTTGGCCGTCGTAGTTGGCGTGTAGTTATGGTTGTATATAGAAAAAGTGCTGAAATGGCAAGGAAGTTTCCTCTTCTACTACATCAACTGATTGCAATGCAAAGATAAGGATTATTAGATAACCAGATATCGAATAGAAAAGAAAAGAAGCAAGTGCATGCATAAGTGAAGAAGAAGAAGAATCATCAAGTATCAAGTTGCAGTATTGAGAATTGTAGGAATCATAACTTCTGCTGACCAACAAACACTCCATTGCCTAGTGCCCCACCACTTTACTGCACATTTGCGCGCTGCTGTATGCTGTCGCCATTAGCTGTCACCAATCCAGCATGTTTCGTCTCGTCTCGCCTCGCCTAGCTTCGTCTCATCTCGTTACACCTGCTGCATCTGCTTCACCAACTGTACATTAGGGTACTGGTTTATAGAACAAAAAACAAACAATATTTCAAACAAAATTCATTTCAAACCAATTTTTACTTCATTTCTCTCTCTTAAACTAAAATAAATAATTTAGTATTCGAAATTGTCTTTTAATATTTAAGTAACTTGTCCTAAATAGTACATACTAAAGTACCTACATACATACATATTACTGTTACTCTAATACATACATACATACTACTTACTAGTTACTGCTCTTTAGTAATACTTTTGAATAACTTTTTGCTCTTTAATGTTTCATTCTTTTTTTTCGTATTCGCAGCTAATTTCAATTTTTACACTAATTGTTATAGAATCTTTAATACAGAATTGTTGTTTAACTGGCAATAATTTAAATTTTTATAGCATTCCAACACTTTTTTTTGTGCCCTCAAACCTTGTTTAAGGGGGTATTCTGGTCTAGACGCCTTAATTTTAGGTATTTTTAAAACTAAGATAAAAAAAATGAAAAACATTTTTACTATCCATTTTTTTATGGTTTTTATTAATTTGGAAAAGTAAAAAAAAATAAATAAAAAATGAAAAAAAAAATTAATAAAAAAAGATTAAAAAAAAAATAAAAAAATCGTGGAATTACAGGCCGGCGGAGTGGGGGCTACGTAAAAAACGATGCTCCGTGGTTGACATGATTCCGACCCTTGTACTGATCTAAAACAAACAAATTAAAAAAATTCTTCATTAGTTAGGATGTCGCTATCGGATTACGCCAAATCAAAGAAAAAAAAAAACAAAATTCACAAAATGGCGTCAACTTGAAAAAAAAAAAAAATTTTTTACCCTCTTTTTTACCTTTTCAAATTTTTTTAAAATACTTCAAACTTAAATTTTTCAAAATCCGAGGCAGGCGCGATAGACAGATGTAAAGGGTGGTTAAGTTTCAAGGGCCGATGTTGATTTTGAATAAAATACAATTTTTTTTAGGAAATTATTGTCATTTCTCTTTATTATGATAATACTCGTATGGTTCAATTACGTATGGAACAAAATATTGGCCAAATCCATCCGATAGTCCAAATTTTCGGTGATGCTGAGGCATAATTGAGGTTCTATGCCGTAAATGTACCGAATTATCTCATCCTTTAACTCGTGAATTGTTGCTGGCTTATCGACGTACACCTTTTCTTTCAAATAACCCCAAAGAAAGAAGTCCAACGGTGTCAAATCACATCATCTTGGCAGCCAATTGACATCGCCGCGACGTGAGATTATTCGGCCATCAAATTTTGCGCGCAAAAGAGCCATTGTTTCGTTAGCTGTGTGACAAGTGGCACCGTCCTGTTGAAACCACATATCGTCCACATCTATATCTTCCAATTCGGGCTATAAAAAGTTCGTTATCATCTCACGATAGCGAACACTATTCACAGTAACTACCTGACCGGCCTAATTTTGGAAAAAATACGGCCCACTGATGCCGTCGGCAATGCGGCAATTCTGCTTTTTGACGAAACCACTGAGGTGAAAATGTGCCTCTTCACTGAAGATGAAATTCGAACGCCCGTTTTCATAATAAGTCTGAATAACTTTAACGCGTTGCTCGATTGTGTATCTTTCCATGCTTTAAATTGAGATAGTCTGAAATTGAAAAATGTCAAATTAAATGCAGAAAGAACTTGGACGTTTAGGTGTGGTCACATTCAACATCGGCCCTTGAAATTTAACCACCCTTTATAATAAAAAATTCTTATCAAACTTCAAAGCGATCGGTCAAGTAGAACTGGAGATATCATGACGACCATCTCAAAAAAAAGTAGTTTTGAGAAAATCGCGTTTGAAGTTTGAGCAACAATTCCAATAGAAGAACTTAGATCATAATATTTACTAATCACTCTGGATTAATCGGCGATATATTTCCAGGTATATATTATAGAAGTATAAAGTATATATACAAAAGATTTTGTGGAAAGAACGAGTCCTCAAGTCGTCCGGTAACATCTGCTGTTCATTGTGCGATTCGCTTCACTCGGCCGGCTTAAACGCTACGCCACAAAATCCGCTGTATCGCCGAAAATAATTCGAATTTTGAAAAATCCGTTGAAGGGCATATTTTGGAAGGTCTAAACTTTGAAAATATGCAAAAAACAATAATCAATTTTTTCAAATTTCTAGACCAGAATACCCACTTAACAGAATTTTAAAATTTTATCAACTGCTTCAACTGAGGATTTCAATTTTTCAATAATTCATTTCTAACCCTTCAACTTTCAAGTGCCAAAAGTGCTCTAATACCTCTGACTAAAATGACATGTTTCTCACTAATGGCAGTTAAGTAGCAAGTTCTGTAATTCACTTTCGGCTGAGTTTCATTAAAATTTTCTGGCAACTGCAGTAGTGAATGGACAGAACCTGCCCGATAACTTATCTGTTAAATAGCTGTTAAAATGTATTAAAAAGCAAAAACACATTTAAATCTATATACTAAATAAGTAAAACCAAAAATTTCGGATGTGGTCAGTAATTAGAAATAGTCAATTATTTGAAATAACAAATTTTTAAATTCTTAACCCCTGTACAGCTTTCTTCACAACTAAACTTTTTCCAAAATTTTTAAGATTCTATAACAATGCATTCCATTATCATTCATCAATATCAGTAAATAGTGCTCTGCAATCAAAATTTTAATGAAAATCGATAAATAAGTAATTGTTAAAATGGCCTCAAAATATATAGTTTCCATATTTTTGTGAGCTCACAGCATAAAAATATGAAAAATAAAAAATTTATTTATTAATATCTGACTAGCGAATGTAATTTTGATAAGAAATCCAAAGTTAGCAAAGCTTAAACCGGCGGCCGTATTATAAAAATATGCCTTTCTGAAAAATTATTAATTGATATTAATTCATGAAAAAATTTGTCACAAATATTTGTTCGGGGGCAAAAGAAATCCATTATTTTTGCATAAAATCTTTGTGCAAATGGCTTCAAACTGTTTTATGGTCTATCTTTGACTCCTGAGCGATGCTATGACCACTAACATGCCGGTCAACTTCGATCTCTGTGATGTTATTGACATTTTCGATATTTTCTTTAACTTTAAAAATGCCTGCGTGGAACCGACCAAACCGGAATTGCACGTAATTAGCTCTTACAGTATCGGCATCGTAAACATCATTCATAATTTCATTGTCGCCTGTATCAAAGAAAAAATGTAAAATCTACCGAATTTTCTATTTGTTAGCACCCTGTAACGCAGAACTGAGTGAAACAAACAAAAAACAGCAAACGAATTTTTTTAGCGTGAAATGTCACCATGGCAACGAGAATAAACTTCAAATTGTTTGATCCATACTTTACGATATATCGATCACTACAGCCAACTACCGCGAAAATAATGGATTTCTTTTTCCCCCAAACTAATATTCCAACACATTTCGTTTTTCTTCTATTCTTGTTTCCTTCGATTCTTCGTAATTCTAAAACAAGAATCTCAACTCTTGGAATGTCTGCTAAAACCCGTTGGATAACTAAGACTTGCTAGCTAAATTTTTAGACTCGCTTGAGCTTGTCCATAAAATTCAAATAAATAAAACCTCAAAGTTAAGCTTTTAAAGCCTCGCATTTGATCTGAGTTGTAAGTCCTATTTTGCAAGCATCTTTTACGTCCTGAATGCAGAGCATTTTTTAACTTCGGCATTCGCCGTAGGCATCTAACCTACCTGCTATTGTCCGCACATTCAATCGGTTACGCGTTATTTTTTGTTTTTTTTTCTAAATTTTAACCCATTTTTCCAGCAATTAAATGCAATTCAAAGCGTCCCTTGCGAGCGACTTATTAATCAACAACAACAACAACTTCAATGTCTTCCGCTACAACTTCCTAATCATCCTAAAGTCGTGCTTCAACCGCATATATGTACAGTGTAAATTTCGGTAATGTAAAAGTACAGACTCTCTTTCTTAAAATGAAAAACAAAAATTTTACGTTTCATCACTTCATTAACCTAAATATTGCTTTTAATACTTTTTATTTTTCTGTGGTTTATTTTAATATTCTTATGTTATTTTTTTTTTGTTTGTTTTTGTTTTGCTTTCTTTACCTTTTTTGTTAACTTTAACCATTTACCATTTAGTTAGGCACAAAACTAAAAAACAAAAAAAAAAAAAAACAACAAAAAAATCAAATTTTCTTCCTTCCAAACAGTGACTTCTACAATATAGCTAGTGGGCAGAGCAAAAGAGCGAGATCGTCAACGTTGGTCGTCCTCCCATTCACTCATTCAAATTGGGCTTTTCTCTTTTATTCCTTTTTGCAGGTTTTACACGCACCGAGCGTTTTCGAATGCGAAAGAGTCCATTGCATCTAAGTACTTTCCAACCCCACACCTATGATAATTTTTATAATACATTACTACATACATAGCTTCCCACACATGAACACAAACACAAACATATGTTAAGTGAATTCACCTAGAAAATAGTATTTATTTTTACATTTAAGCGGTGCGGTTATTTTTTAATTTTTTACATTTAACCTAATTAGTTGTAAGTAATGAAAAAAAAATTTAAAAAGTTTATAATGCTAGAGTGAAATATAATTTAAAAAATGTGGTAGGAGATTACTTTGAAGTGTATTGCGTGTTGGTGGGGGAGTGAGGTTAGTGGTGTGAGTGAGGTTAGGAAACTGATTTAGACTTTAAATGTGTGTGCGTGTGTGGCTGTATAAAGTATGCGTAAGGAGATTACTTTTAATAAGTTAGGAGTTGTACATTTCTTAAAAATAAATATTTTATGGACTTTATTGAAAAAGCGTAGATTCATTAAAAAAAAATACTTACAGATAAGGAAACTTTTCCACTAACAAATTTTTCTTAATAGCAAATTTCTTATTAAACCAAGTAAATCTTAATTAAAATAATATTCACAATAGAATAAATAGAACTCACTACACATAGACGGATTACAAAAGTAGAAGAATAAAAAAACTCGCTCGAAATGAAAAATTTTTTTAAGGGGGGAACACCACTATGATTTTTCAAAAAAATCGATTTATTTTTTGCATTTTCTTAAAATACATATATTCAAAAATATGTGAAAAAAATGTTAACTTAAAATCTTGAAAATTGACGAAATACCCAATACAATAAGTGCAGGTAGTGAGTTACAACGGCCAATGGAAACTTTAAACGCGTTTTTCTCAAAACGACTTTTCTGAACACGGTGCCCTCGATTTCTCGAAGACTTTTGAGCTATTGGCTACAGTCTCACATAGCCGTTTTTAAAAATTCCAAAAATTAATATTTTTTCAAGTCTTTCGAAAACAAAAAAAGGGTAAAAACACAAACTCAGATTTCAAACCTGCACCATTTTCTCAAAAACAAAAAATAAATAAATAAAAAAAACCGCCACGTACGTCGATAGCCATTGATGTATAGATTAAGATTTTTTTTTGGTTTTTTGCTTTCAGATGTTTTTTCACCGCGGTATCGTGGCCACCAGGGTGCCTCAGTTTTTTAACAATGGTAATTTTTAATATTTTTTAATAAAAATTTGTGTCAGTATAGTTGAATATATGTTAAATAAATCCTCAAATAATCATCCCTACTTATAAAAAAAAAATTCATGAAAATCACTTAATTCTCACGCGTTCACAATGGTGTTCTCCCTTAAAAGGATAATAAAATAAAGAGTCTTTCAAAAGATGCGCCTAGATGTTGTTGTGAAATAAAACTTGTAAAAAATTAGATTCTTTCAGGTTTCACTATTTTTATTATTCAAAATACGTTGTTGTTTTAAGGGGTTATGGGTAGTCAGAGGCCCGAAAAAATGATGATTTTAAATAATTTTTTTTTGCTAGTCACTTGCTTTATTTTACTAAAATAAAAACATAGCATAAATTCATCATGTTTCGATCTGAGTTAAGCAAAATTTCAAAGAAACAAATTAATAACTAATAATTGGAAAAGTTTAATTAACAGATAATCTTGTGCCTGATCGAAGCTGATTTTTTTCAAAATTAACAATATGGCAGCCTCAGGAGATTTTCGAGAAAAAAACCGAGAATTTGTTTAAAAAAAAAAAATCCTTCGATCAGGCACGAGCCCTTTATGTTTTTCAAAAGCAGTATCGATTTTTAAGTTACATTGATCACAATTCAAAAAAACATAGTTTTGAGAAAAACGCATTTAAAGTTTTCCTATCGATTTATGTCGAGTTCTACGAATTATTTAATTACTTACACTGTGTCATCTATTCCTGGGCTATAATAGTTCGTCAGCCGTCATAGCAGCTTCCAAAATATCGATTTGCTGTTGCCTACGTATTACGTGCGCTTATCTACGGGCAGCTGCTAGCTACTTGCTCTCGAACGCTCCGGAGTGGCCGAGCGCCCTTTGTTAATTGTTGAATAACTCGAAGGGTATTTGTCGCATTCACTTCAACTTTTCACATAATATTTTTAAGATATCATACTTTAAGAAAATGCAAAAAACAAGTAACATTTTTTGAAAATTCTGACTACCCCGAACCCTTTAAAATAAAACTGGTACAAATTTAGATTCTTTCAGATTTCACTATTTTTATTCAAAAAACGGTTCGTAGAAATTATTTGTGAAAAATTACATCATTTAACCCTTTTGCATCACCGCGCGAAATGCGCGATGTATTAAAAATATCTTCTTTTTTTTGCGGTTGAGGGGGTTTAAAATGCCTCCTAATACATTATCAAAGCTGATGTCGTAGCATTGGTGTGAGACTAAAAAACTCCCCCTCCTTTGGAACCGTCGTCCACTCTAGAACCGCTTTCGCCGACATTTACTGTTTGTGCTGATGAAAAATAATGTTACAGGATTACCAAAATTATTATCCTCAAGCTTTGACAAAAAATAAAAAATAATAATTTATTGAGGATTATTCCGTTCTTGGTGATAAGGGAGAGTTTTTGTTTGCGGATTATTCCATTGAATGATGCAAATGTTCACCAAGAGCAGTTCAGATAAAATCCACCAAACAGCCGATTCATGGATGCCTAATTGTCGAGAATGTCGATTGTCGTTTTGTTCAGGAACACTTCGCGCTACAGCAGCGCAATCGCAATACTCTCAACAGAACGTTCAGTTTTTGGAAGTACAACTGTTATGTTCACTCACTTTTTCGTTAAGTTTTACAATTCGGGCAATGTTTTCAATTTGTAAATTCGAGAACTCTTTTATGCTTTTTTGTGCCTGATTAAATAAGCTTTTCATTAAGGGGTAACACCACTGTAGAAATTTCAAAAAATTGATTTTTTTTTATAAGCTTAAAAAATTCTTTGAACCTTTTAAAATACAGAACAAAAAGTTTTATACGTTACCGAAGTCTATTTCATAAATATTTTAAGCTTTTAACCAAGCGTTAGTGACTGCTACCTAACGATTTCTCCAAATTTCCAAACTTTAAACGCGTTTTTCTCAAAACACGTTTTCTGAAATTGGCACGCAGCATAACTCAAACAATTTTAAATATTTTTAATCAGGTTTTTCACTACGTCTGTATAATAACCTTCTTAAGAGAAGAGCGTAGGGGATTTTCGATAGATTAATTTAAACGATTGTTATAATTATTTAAGTGCCGTTTTTTTTAGTCCAAAATAGAGTTTTTTCCTTCAAATGCTTGCTAATTCCACAAAAATAAATATTTTTTAAATCCCCTACGTGTTTCTCTAGCTATTCTTATCTAGATTAAGAAAAAACAAATTTCCTTGTTCCAGATTAAAATTTGCACCCTCTGTGCTGCGTGCCGCGGAGCTCCTTCAAGAGAAACCACATTACAAAAATGTCTCCAATACCGCCATTTTGTAAAATTTTTCGATCAAACTTTGTAGTTTTGTATTTTAGTATATAAGTAATAACTTCCCAAATCAGAGTGATTGTTTTCCCTTTCTTTCTATACAAAAAAATTCTTTAAAAATCGTGTTTATTTTACGCGTGTAGAGTGGTGTTACCCCTTAATTTGGTTAATAAAATTAAACTATTTGAGTCAGTTACTTTTCTGAGACCAAATGCCAAAAAGCGGTACGTTATTTCACAATTTTGTTTTTTTTTTTGGAAAAAATAGAGTTTGAAAAATATTTTATTAAGTTAGCAATTTGTTATATGCAAGTGTGAAGAATTTTGTTTTTTATCACAAAATCGTTTCAAGGTACTTTACTTCATCTACTTTTCCAAACTGCTTTTGTACTCGTATTATTTGTTGTTCAATGTAGTTTTGTATGCGTGTGCGTATGTGTATGTATGTATGCGTATGTGTGTGTGTGTGTGTGTATCAGTTTGTGCGCAATTGTGTGATGCACTCAAAGTAATTTCCCCAACTCATCATCCAAACGAAATCCAATTTCTGTGTTTCCATTTGTGTATTTATTTATTTTTTCACTTCAATGCAGTTGATGCAAAATGTAACGAAATCAGATGCAAATATCGATGTGTAATAAAGCAATTTGGCTGATGAAGAATAGTAATAATAAAATTAAGCAAATTAGAAATATCATTAAATTTAATCAATAGCCATTAGTCGTAACATTTAGACTTGAGAGAAGTAAATTATAAGTCGTAGCCCATACAATTTAGTCCGTAAGCGCATATTTAAGTTTTCGTTAAAATATATATTTACATATATTCTCAATAGCAAAAAAAAAATACAAAAACAAAAGAGTAACTAAATATGTTTGTCCACATTTTCAATGAAATATGGTTTTTATTTATTTTTTTATTTTTTAACCACCGACATTCTACCATTTCTTCACCCTTTTTGGGCGTTATTAACAAAGTCTTATGTATATTTGTAGATGCCACCTCATATATGGATACATCGAACGCTATTGCGCCAGCAATGGGTGGAGCTGCTGGTGGTGCAGCCCTTTGGCCAGCCACGGAGACCAAACATGAAATCGATTCCGGTATGATGCCACCACCAATCACAACACAAATGCCGATGGGCGTACGGCGCCCTTCATTGCCCACAGCCACGCCCATGCTAACGGATCAGCAATTAGCACACCTGAACGTCGCTGAAACACTCAAGACTGAGCTGATCGACGAGACGTCGCAAAGTTCGTTGGCGGAGGCGATACAAACGCCAGATGCCGTTATGGCCAATTGCGGCGCTCCCATCAGTCCCAATGCAATGCAATTTCACTCACACTATGACCGCAAGACTAGCATGGACACAATGATGTACGATTCGAACAGCATGCCTGCATTTCCGGTGGCACCGCCGCCCTCCGTAGCTGCCGCCGTTGAATTGGCCGTGAAGACGGAAATTGCCAAAGTTGTGGCACAACAGCAACAGGCAGTGGCAGTAGACAAATTCATCACCGATTTGGCTAAATCCACAGCAGTGGCAAATGACCCGACCGTGGCGGCTGTTGTTGCCGCAGCAGCAGCAGAGGAGTCGCTTTTCGGTGGCGTTAATAACAGCGTGGGCACAGTCATCGATCATCCGTTCGCTGGTATTATGCAGCAAGCTAATGGGCCACAGCAACCGGCAGTGCTCGAACGCAGCTTATCCATATCGAGCAATTCTTCCTCTCACTCGAATGGTTCGAGCGGTTCGTCGCCACACTCAGGCTTAACAGCCACTCTTTCTGTCTCGCCGAATAATTCACTCAATGGACACAATTCACCCATTACGCAGGATATTATCTTAAATTCGGAACCTGCGGCGGTGTTAAATGCAATGCCAATGCAACAACTCTTGCCGGCCCCTATAGGTGGCAACGGCGCAGTAGCTGTGCCAGCCAATGCGGTGGTGGAAGCCACTGTAGCTGTTCCAGGTGTGGCCACGGCTGCAACAATCACCGATACAAATGGCGGCATCTCCACTGAAATGATTATGAATCCTGCAGTTTCACCGTCCACGATTTTGTGTTCAGCTAATGGTGCTGCCACCGCTGTAGTGCCGAATATCATGGCTCCGCACCAAGTGACTATGGCTAATTCGATTTTGAACGATATTGCCATGCAGCCACAGCCCACACAGCAAGATGCCGCGGTAGCAGCACTTGCGCTCAGCAATATTATAATGAGCCCTACAAATCCAACTGGTGCGGTGGTGGATAATGTGGCCGATGTGGAACAGGCAGCTGACCAGCCAGTGGCTGTGACAGTGGCGACTTCCACTGCTGTTAGTAATATGATCATCAAAGCCGCAGCCGATTTAATATCTAATCAGGAACAACAACAGCAGCATCAACAACAACAACAACAGCAGCAGCAGCAACAACACCATCACCAACAGCAACACCATCATCAACAACAGCAACAGCAACCACCACCACAAGCATTAATAAATCCGGCAGCGGCAGCAGCAGCGGCGGTGGCCTCGACTGGCAATACAAGCCCCTTAGTTAACTTGCTTCTAAATCACCCCGACGTGCCGCCATCTGCAGCTGTAGCAGCAGCAGCAGTAGCAGTCAGCGACGTGCAATCGCAATTCTCATTGGGCATGTAAGTGCGACTCTACTATTTTGTATGACGCTAAATGTAATACATTTGAATGCTCATTAACTATCCTTTTGTTTCGCCACAGTCCTCCCACTTCCCCACAGGAATCTCTCATAGTTGCCTTGGCCACCGAAAATTCATTGCAAAAATCAGTCGCCGCAGCTGCAGTGACCACAAATGGCGCTGTTGTTACTCAACAAACTTCAGCGGCCGCGCCCGGTATTCACGCTGGCGCGGCGGTTGGGCCTGTGCCCCTACAACCGCCGATTCCGCAAGAGCTGACCACAATGTCGGACCAAGACTTGATTAGCTACATCAATCCAAGCACATTTGATCAAAGTAAGTTAAAATGGCTTTTATAATTATTCTATTTCATGCCAAAAATATCGCCCGCTTTCTAGTTTTATCAAGTCGAACCTAATTTTGTACTTTTGGTGTCCATGGCAGAAACACTCTGATGTAGTCCTTTTTAACATTTTACTCCAACTTTCGTGAATTAATAACAGCAACAAAACGATATTATTTCAACTGGCAGAATCACTATCCTCGTCATCACATAGCGATTACAGCTCAGGGTGAGCCAGTGCTTTCTTCACAAGCGTGGTCCATACGACTCGGTTCATCGCGTCGCTTCTCATAGCATTTATAACACAAAAATCTGCATCAACATCGTCTGCCCATCTTCTTGGCGTTCTTCCACGCTTTTTACTATCCATAATAAAAGAGTTGAAGGTCTTTTTTATAATACTGCTGTCGTCCATCCTGAGTAGGTATCCAAACCATCTCAGCCGCTGAACTTTAGCGAAACGCACAATGTTTTGACCTGATATCAGCTGTTCGATCTCCTCATTGTATCTTATTCTGTATGATCCGAACTTCCCTTACTGCTCTAAATATCCTTCTTCTTTATGTTAGATGTCAGTACCCATGAGACGGTGGGCCACATTCTGTGCGTTTACCCGGTCTTCGCTCGAATAAGGCTTGAGGTCTTTGGCACTGATACGTTATGAAGCGACCACCTTGGCTTCTTGGCACCACGAAATCTACTCAGATTTCTTCAGAGATTTAAATAAATTTAAAAAGGGTACCCGAGTGCAGTACCATGGACTTAGGTTGTCTGAGCGCTGTACTTGCTAGTTTGTCCCGACAAAAAAAAACATGCTTCGCAGCCATATCTTAACACTGGTCTTATTAGCGTTCTGTAGATTTGTAGACCTCGGTAGTAATTTATTTTTTGAGAAGTTTCAGGTGAGCAAAATATCTTCTATTAACAGTTTGAAGTCTATGATTCACGCTGATTAGGGGATCTGCAGCACTGCTAGGGTTTACAGCCAGATATTTAATACTCTTCACTTTGTGAAAAATGTATGAGCCGATCTCCAGGTTGCCGTAGCGTGTGGCGCTTAAAGACCCAACGAGGTATTTTGTCTTGTCTCGATATCAACTTCAAGGCCGACTAGCTTTGCTTTAGTTATAAGCTCCAGTATACAGGCAGCAAGTACGCGTTGGTTTCTCGCAACGATAGCAAAGTCGTCAGCGTAGCCGTAGATCTGAACGCTTTTCGTGAAAATTGTAGCTCCAGGATCGATATCGCTGAGTACAAAATTTAAAACTGGGTTAAATATGACGGAAGAAAATCTGTCTCCTTGTTTCACATCTGTGACAACATCAAATGAGTCTGAAGTTTTTTCTTGTATTGCAACTGCTTGGATGTTGTTCCTGCCGCGGTCATTGATAGTAAACACTCGAGATTCTTCTTCATATTTACCGGACTAAGCCCACTGTGACTTTTTCCTTCTCCTAAAACTTAAAATGCCACTCCGCGGACGCCGCTTTGAGTCGATAGAGGCCATTAAGGAGAGGTCGCTGAAGGAGCTGAAGAAGAACTCTTCAAACGCGTTTAAAAGGTGCTTTGATGACTGGACTAATCGTTGGAATATGTGTATTGCTTCGAGTGGATCCTATTTTGAAGGCGACAAAATAAATTTTGAGGATTAAACAATTATTTTGCGTTTTATTGAACAATTCCCGGTACTTTTTTGACAGAATATACTCGTTAGGAAATTGAGTGCCGAGTCTCGCTACTTTATCGGCCCTACTATTTCACTCAATGTCGCAATGGGCTGTAGTTCATCGACTACATTTGAGCAAAATGGCTCAGCCAACTCGTTTAATTAATTACATAAGGCCTCTTCTATTCACGACTTCTCTGCTTGACTTACTTGACGAAAAATTTGCATGCGAAAGCAACAACAAAGTTATCGAGGAAGATTCGTCACTAGCAAGTACGGTTATACCTTATAAAACTGGTATAACTCACTATTTTCACAAACAACAGTAATTTCAGACAGCTCTATTTCAGCGTTGCCCAGATATGTTCATTTCTACCAGTTGCTTCATCTACTCATCACTTGCTAACGCTTGGCGAAAAGATGAGGCCTATAATCTTCTTCTTCTTAATTGGCGCTATAACCGCTTACGCGATTTTAGCCGAGATTAACAAAGCGCGCCAGTCGTTTCTTCCTCGTGCTAACCAGCGCCAATTGGACACACCAAGTGAACCCAAGTCCTTATTCACCTGGTCTTTCCAACGTAGAGGAGGCCTCCATCTTCCTCTGCTACCACCAGCTGGTACCGCATCGAATACTTTCAAAGCCGGAGCTTTTGTATCCATTCGGACGATATGACGCAGCCAACGGAGCCGCTGGATCTTTATTCGCTGCGCTATGACTATGTCGTCGTAAAGCTCCTACAGCTCATCGTTCCATCGCTTGCGATATTCGCCACTGCCAACGTGCAAAGGTCCAAAAATCTTGCGTAGAATCTTTCTCTCAAAGACTCCAAGCGTCGCTTCATCGGATTTGTCATCGTCCACGCTTCTGCGCCATACGTTGGAGAGATTCTACGTTGGATTTCAAGGCTGACATTGTTATCGGTGTTAATGCTGGTTCCTAAATACACGAAGTCTTTTACAACCTCAAAATTATAACTGTCAACTGCCGACTGTTTGTTTGAAGACAGGAGGTACTTCGTTTTGTCCTCGTTCACCACCAGTCCCATTCGCTTTGCCTCTTTATCCAGTTTGGAGAAGGCAGAACTAACAGCGCGGCCTATAATAAGATTACATATAATTACTTGCTTTACATATTGAAATCTAAACTTTAATTTTAATTTTTGTTCCTCTTTTCTTTTTTTTTTTTTTTTGATTTTAGTCTAAAAACTTATCTGGCGGCGCTTTCGGAAGGGAGAACAACGAGCGCGGTACAATTTTTGTGTACCGTTGACAGCATTCAGAAGCATTGATTTGAGGCAACGAATGTTTCACGGCTACAGCGGAGACCATTGGCTACTAGCGCAGAGGTCGTTCGCCCGCTTGCCACTAATGCGAATTGAACAAAAATCAAATAGTGGCGCATTCAATACGGCAAGTGGAGAGAGCCAGCCATGGCAACTGCAAAACACTAAAACAAAAAATAATAACAATTACCTATTGATTAACAAATATGAAAAAAATGAAAATATGAATAACACACATGAAACATTCTAACATGCAAATATTTTAAACACATACATACATACATGCATATTTTCGGTCGGTGTGTCTATGTAATTTTGCCTATAGGCAGTGAAAACTTTGGTGTAAACTATGTGTAATGGTTGAATGTCCCTTAAAAAAACGAACTTGCATTAACTTGTAACTTTAAGTTTGCTTAATTTCATTGTGGCAATGTGGACTCAATACAGCAAACATACATACATACCAAAAATATGAACCATCGCTTTTTTCACATACATACCACAAATATATGCATGTCGCGCATAGTGACGTCATTATTCAGCAGTTTTTACTCCCAAATGTACAAATTAACAGATATGGAATTGTCTTGTATTGGTAACTACATAAAATGCATTGCAACTGATTTGCTCCCCAAAGCGCGGACAAGTCACAAGAACAAAAGTCAAATTATCTCAGAATGAATGAAAACAAAACAAATTACTTATTACTGCCATAAGTCAAGTAAAGAATTGAACTACACTTATTTCTATTGATAAACTTGTATGTAAGAATTGAGAATTGAATTGCACACCCCCCCTGGTCCCTTGTTTATGTTTGCATACACATGAGGAGGGGGGAACACATCTATACATACATACAACTATATAAATATATATGTATATTTTTTTTAAATGTTGAAAACGTAGTATGTAAAACATATTTTTGTAATTTGTAACTTATACATGCATACATACATATATACAATATATTATAATGCATATATACACGTACATATACAAAATGACCAGTTGTAATATTTATGAAAAAATGAAAAAATGAAAAAACTAAAATTACTATGTATATGCAAGTGTAAGTGCAGCAAAATGTAAGGCGAACGAATTTGCAACAACGGGTCTATAAGATAATAAGTGAGAAGCCGTTAAATTTCAATAAATTGTTAGTTAAGAAAAGTGTTATTAGGTGTGCTGAAAATTTGTGTTTGATTTAAATCGAGCTGCAGGCCGTTAACTACATAAGAGATACATGAATATATTTAATTTTGACTGGGCTCGAAAAATAAATTGAAAATGTGTGCTTGTTGTACATAAAACTTGTTCATAAAATAAACTATATTATACACGTATTTATATGATTTCCTTCGTTAGTGTGCACTTTTAGGATATTTAACGAATTGAATGTATACAGTGACCTGTGCTTTATGTGCACTTAAAAATTGAATTGAAAACAAAAGCGACTAAAGCAAAACTATTTGGTGCAAAATTTTTATTGGTAAACTATTTATAATACATATATATAATATATATACAAACAAACAAAGCTGAGAGAATATTGTGAAAGACTTTTTGATAGTTCATTATTATCATAAATATATATATATTTTTTTTTATTAAAATTGTATTTTGCGTTATACTGATAGGTTAGCCATACATGTAAGATGAAATAAATATAATACTTTATTTGTAATTCAAGTTAGAGTTGCAGTTTGTGGTGAGCCAGATATGTTTGGTAAGAAATCATTTAATGTGACTTTTGGATTTGTTACACACTGACACATGCGTCTTCTTCAAAATCTTTTTTTTTTATTTCTAAATCAAACTGATTTTAATTGTTGCAAATGCCTCATATTTTTCTTTTTTTTCTACTGGCACATGCAACTTCATATTTGGTTTCTTTTTTCTTAATCAAACTGATTTTAATGCTTGAAAATTTCTGATATTTTTCATTTTTTCCACTGATACATGCAAATTTTGAATCCATATACAGTTCGAGTCGGATTATTTGTTGCAAGCAGCAAACTATCATTGCATGGAGTGCTGCAGCTTAGTAATTAAATTACGTATCGAAAAAAGGGCACCAATTATGACCTCAATATTGACGCGTAAATGAATATACAAAGTTTTTTTTTTTCAATAAAAAAATAACAAAATGGCGGCGGCGGCGCTACAGCTGCTTAAACGTAGTTCCTTTAAATTAAACTGAATTGAATCAAATAAGATAAATAAAAGAAAATAATAAATAATTCAATTAAGTAAAAGAAAAAAATTAAATTAAACACAATAAAACAAAATGAGACAAAATATTGTAAATAAAAATAAATTTGAATTAAATTAAATTAAATTAAACTGACTTGAAGAACAAAATAAATTAATTAAAAAAAAATACATTAAAAAAAGTATAATTAAATTGAAATAAATTAAAGCAAAATGAAATAAAATAATTAAAAACAAATAAAATAAATAAAAGAAAAAAAATTAAATTAAACATAATAAAACAAAATGGAATAAAATAAATAAAAATAAATTTGAATTAAATTAAATTAAATTAAACTAAACTGGCTTGAAGAAAATAAAATAAATTAATTAAAAAAAAATTCATTAAATATAAAAACTATAATTAAATTAAAATAAAATAAAACAAAATGAGACAAAATAAATAAAAATAAATTTGAATTAAATTAAATTAAATTAAACTGACTTGAAGAACAAAATAAATTAATTTAAAAAAATACATTAAAAAAAACTACAATTAGTAACAGTTAAGGGGACAGATACCTGTAAACGGCCATATTTTCCCTGATTTTCATTAAAATTATTTAAAATGAAGAAGTCAATATATTTTTTTCAAAATTGGCATACAGTTTATTTATATATTAAAATAATATAAAATTTTTTTTTTATTTTAATCATTTAAAATGGCGGATGTACACTCAATTCTTCCAGGAAGGTCGCAGCGGGCTTCTCAATCGGCGTCAGTGACCTGAATACAAAAAACCAACCATTTTTTTGTTTATTAATGTCATAATTTCTATATGAATTAAAAAAAAAAATGGGAAAAATCGCGGAATAAAATGCTTAAAAAAAAATGAATTTTGTGGCGAACGTTCCTACTATTTTTGCTTCGAAAATTTTTCGAAATTGCAAATTCACATAGAAAGTAATATCATAAAAAAGATGTGCGCAAAATTTCAGGGAGATCGGTCAATAACTTTTCGAATTATCGTGTACTCCAATTCGAAAAATATATTATAGTTTTGAGAAAAACGCGTCTAAAGTTTAAATGCAACGTAACTATACCTCTTCCAGCGCTCAAACGCAAAGAATAGAGTCGTCACGGTTGACGATCTATAATATAAGAAATACTTAGATTTACGTTCTAAAAATTGTTTGACATATTCTTAAAGCGTTATATTAACATTTTATGAAAAAAAAACATTTTTTTCGAAATTTTACAGGTATCTGTCCCTTTAAGTTTTATAAACGATTACCACTCGGCAACCGCTAGCAGATGTCCGACTGCATAAGCATTTCTCTCAAAAACTTTTAACTTTTGCTTGGTTGGCATTCCACATTTGCAGGAAAAATGGCTTAAATCTGTTGAGATGACATGAAATTGAAATTTGAAAAGGTCGAGCCAAGGAGCACCAGGAGATTTGGTGGCTGCTAAAACACTCTTTTAGCCTGAGTGTATTTAAAGCTCTGGAAAGAGGGTAGATAGTCAAGGGGAGAGAAAGAAAAGTAGCAGAGAAAGAGATAGAAAAGAATAGAGATAGAGATAGTTAGTCCTGTGAGAATTTTCCAGATTCTTTGGCAAATCTGTAAATATTCTCCAGTTTTAGAGAACGAATATTACTATTCTCACGACATCAGAACCCAAAACTCGTAGCCTTGCTTTAGCAAAGGCCGCACACTCACAGAGAAAGTGCTCAGTGCTATCCGCCTCATCCAAGCACGACAGGCACATTGGCTCCTCAATGATTCTAATGGGGTGTGTTCTGTAATGATACCGACCATCAACCGAATGTCTTTCCTTCCAAGTTTTAGTAGAAAGTTTGACAGTTACATACTTTAACAGCCGTTTAGGCCGAACTGCTGCTGTGATTTATGGTGCGCGTCTTGAAGTTTCTTATTGCCAAACGCAGCGTCTTGCATTTTTTTTTCTGCCAACTCACGCACAGCAGCTGTTTTGTAACGAAAACTGCCGCTGCGATGCGTCATTGTCTGCCAGGTGGCAACCGCTAATAGAAAATACTTTTCAATTTGTAAAATCTAAAATTAGTATTGTGATAAAGTGCTGAATTTTTTGTCTATATTAGAATATGAAAAACATGAGTGTTGCATAAAAAAGTATAGAAATACTGAAAAATTTAAAATTGATTAATGAATAATAATGATTACTCTGCATATGAGCGTGTTTTTTAAGTGTATTTTTGTTTTTTCGTTGTTTTCGCAGTTTTTGCACTACAAATGATTTCTTCCCTATATTTGCTTACATACACAAAATTGGCACCTAACCAACTAATATATGTATGTAGGTGTCTATGTATGTAAACGTATTTAGTTAAGTATGTATTAAATTTAGTGTTAAGAACAAAGAGAAATAAACAACGCAGACCTTAATAATTTTACATTAAAGTGAAGTGAAGCGTACATACATACATACATACAAGGATGTCATGTGTTAGTTGTGTCATGAAATGGCGCTTTATTGAGGATTATTTACAATCGATGAGCTTGCTTGACATATTCCATTTGCTAAGCTGGCTGCATACATACATATGTACATATGTACATACATACGAGTAGCATATCTACAAATACATATATAACGTTGTCTTTCTGTTCTATAAGCGTTATGTGAGCATTAATATAATTGTAATACATACAGCGAAAATTTTAACAAAAAAGTTCAAATAAACATACATACATACATACATACAGAACAAATAAATAAACTTCTTCCAAAAGCATATTTGATTTTGAAAAGATGAAATGTTTTCCTGATGTTTATTACCCACGCAGGGTACAATATATAGTCTAAACCTTATAAACAAAGCTGTTAAATTGTTAATGTCTCAAATTTATAATTAAAACCACCTGCATACAAGGCCACAGAAGTATTTCAACGCACAGGGTAGGCGAGTATTTTGATGAGTGGCGTTGTGTGGTGGATTGTTGCGTTTCGTGTGTTGCTGTGTAATATACACTGTTATATGTAAGTTGTAAGCTGTGTGAATTATACTGTGAAGAAGATATTTGTATAATTGTTTACTACACTCATACATACATACATACATACCTACATTAATGGTTTCAGATAAATAAATAAGTGGATAAATTACATTTGTATTTTTGCTTCAAATTTATTTCATCTGGCGGGTTGTCTCAATAAATACAAGTATAAGGTCAGTCCATAAGTTCGTGCGTTTTTTAAAGGTGGTTTTTAAATTAATAAAAAAAATTTTTAAAGTAGTTATTAATCAATAATATATTTTCCTTCATTATTTACGTTTAGGCAAATTTTTAATTCCCTGCTCAAAAAATTGTTTGTCCTTGGAGCCAAAATACGCTTTAGGAGTAGTTCTTGTTACTCATATGGGATTGAAGTCCACGGAAAAGGTGATAATCACAAGGTGCAATATCCGGCGAGTATGGTTGAAGCGGCATTAGCTCCCATCCGAGCTCGTTCAGCTTGCCTAATGTTTGCCTTGCGGTATGAGGCCTTGCGTTGTCGTGGTGAAACAAAACTTTGCGTCTATTCACTGTAGACAGTCGATTTTTGATAGCTGATGGGAATAATAATCAGCAGTTATCGTCTAGTTTGGTTCCAGAAGTTCATAATAAACAATACCGGTCATAAACCACCAAATAGACAGGAGAATCTTCTTTGGGTGAAGGCCAACTCTAGGGGTGGGTTCTGGTGTTTTATCTTTATCTAACCAAAAAACTTTCATTTTCAAGCCGTTGCAGCAGCTGAGAGCACACATTCACTCTCTGCTGAAGGTTGGCGACGGAAAGTCGATGCGGAACCCATTTTCCCCGCTTTGAAACCCAACTGAACCAGGTTCGTGTGAACTGTTCCATGCCATCGCATTTTTAATCTCTGAGCTATCATATCGACTGTCTAATTTGACTCAGCTTCCACGAGTTCGAGCAAGGCGTCGGAGTTAAGGGGATATATACCTTGTGTTTTTCAAAAAAATCAAAATAAATTTTATTTCTTTATCGTAAAGTACAATCCCTTGAGAACATTTTCCAAAAATTTCATAGAGATCTGAGCAATAGATCGAAAGTTACAGCGTTTTAAATTGTGCGTCGTCACGTCCTGAGCGTACGGCCTCATGCGGCGCTTGAAACTTTAAACGCGATTATCTCAAAAACGTATTTTTCCAAAAATGCTTTTGCGGTGGACGCGATTGCAAAAAAAGTATTCAACCGATTTTTATAATTTTTTTTTAAATTGTTCGTAATTGATGTCGCCTCTTAGTGAACGATCAACTTTTTATGTATAAATTTTTATTTTGCACATATGAATTTTTTAATGCCAATTTTAGGACTGTAGAAGTGGAGTTTTTTAAAAACATGTTCCTATTTTCACAAAAATCAAAATATTTAATATATTGATCGTTCACTAAGAAGATATAACCCTATACTAATGAAATCTTTTCGATTTTTTGATTTCAGTTGACTTGGTGGACTTGAATCGCGTCCACCGCAAGCCTCTTCCAAAAAAAGGGTCTTGGGGGAAAACGCCATAACTCCGCCATTTTTAAATATTTTTACACAAACAAAGCCTTTTTTTTTCTTTAAACATTGTAATATCCAATAATAAAAACTTTTATACAATAAAATTATTGCTACATATCTTTAAAAAAAACCCAACTTTCGCTAATTTCACCGGACCACAAGGTATATAACCCCTTAAAGACTTCAGGACGACCAGCGCGCGGGACATCCTCCACGTCTATCCGCGACTAAAATCACTTTTTGAATGCACAATATATCAAATAAAATATAAATAGTTCCGTTATATTCCGCGAATAATTTTTTGTATGTAAAAATCGTACAAAAATAAATTATTGTGGGTAAAATTCGAATGAACTTATGGACTGACTTGATATAATATGAATATGGATATCAGAAGGAAGAGCAACGACGTGAAGTCCAAAATAAACAAGACTGACGTCATAAAAATGTTTTTGATGGCGCTATCTTTTTAATAAGTTAGTGCGTTGGAAGTTACATCCCTGGCTGACTTTCAGTGAAAGCTTAGTGACATTCGGTTCAGTAGAAGCGAAGTTATTGCGTCTAAAGTGTCAGTATGTTTGTCTCATCGGTACAAAAATGAGTTTCGAACAAAGGCGAATATCAAATTTTATTTTAAAATCGGTAAACATTTGAATTGCTGCAAAAAGTTAATGGCGATGATTGTCTATCTCGTGCCAGAGTTCATGAGTGGTTTACACGTTTCAGAGCTGGTTGTGAGGACGTAAATGACTATGAACATACGGGCCGCCCAGAATCAGTAATCAGCGAAAACTCCATCGGAATTGTTCGTGAATTTATAAAAAATGAGCCGAAATCATCATTGAAATTCATGGAATCGCAGTTGAATATCTCCAAAACATCGATTTATCGCATTTTAATACCCCCTCTAGTCTAGAGGCCCGAATTTCGAGCATTTTTTGACGATGAATAAAAAAAAAGCTATTGATATTTTTACGATACATTTTTTTATCATTTATTTATTCATATATTAGGAGCACACAAAATAAATTTGAAAAAAAAAAAAATGAATTTTCATGGAGTTATGCGTCCTTGAAGTGGAAGGGGGGAAAAAGGCAGTGTGCCCGTCGTCCCGATTTCTACCCTTGGTCATCTGAAAACAAAAAAAATACAAATTCTTAATTAATGTGAATGTCATTATCGTATGAACCAGAAAAAACGGAAAAAAAAATTTTCCATAAAATGGCGGCTACTCAAAAAATTGAAGTCGATTTTTCTCTTATTTTTAAGCTTTCTCGAATTGTTTACACATATTAAAACATTGAAATTTCCAATTTTTCGAGCTTCATGCGATAGAGATATATTTAAGGAATATTCATGACAAATTTCAAGCAAATCGGTTGATTAGAACTTGAGATATCGTGCCGACCGTATCGAACGAAGTAGTTTCGAGAAACACGCGTTTGAATTTCGCCGTCCGCTCAAACCAGTCTAGCTGTCGCGTCACTAAAATAGTTGTAATTTCGAAAATAATTCGAATTTTGCAAAATTCTTTTAGGGAGATATTTTTGAATACCTAAACTATCGAATTTTGAAAAAAAAATTTCGATTTTTTCAAATTTCTAGACTAGAATACCCCCTTAACTGATCATTTGGGCTTACGAAAGGTCTTTGCACGTTTCATTCCCCACAGGTTAACTGAGGGCCAAAAATTACTCAGAGTCCAACATTCGAAAGACCTCATTAAAGGGGCGAGAAAAAACGAGAACTTCCTTTACAACATTGCAACTGGTGATGAAGGTCTCATCCGAGGCTTTTTTAGTCTTTTCATTGAGGGGGGATTTTTAAGTGGCGGTTATTGAACTGGTGATGAAACGTGGTGTTTCTAACATGAACCTGAAACTAAGCGCCAAAGTGCCGAACGTGACTGATTTTTTGACTAGAAATCGAATTTTAACCATGAATCACTCTCCGTATTCATGTATTCGCCTGATATGGCTCCCAGTGACTTCTACCTATTCGAAAGATTGCATTTGGTCAGGCGTCCGTAGAGGTGATCTAGAAGGCTTGTACCGACATCCTGAAGGACATTCCGACTCGCGCAAAACAGTGTATCAAGGACAGAGGAGACTAATTTGAATAAATAAACTCGAAGTTATCAGAACAAAGCTTCTGTTCGTTTCTATTTTAGCTCAGTTTTGTTTATTTTGGACTTCATCTTGTATTTCAAGGTGAATTTATATTATGATTATGATGCTATGGACGATAATTATGATGGCTATCTACTACAGCAATAACAGAAAAATGTCCATTTAACGTTTCGTTGATTGTATGTTTAAAACAGTATCATCATCACCATCATCTTCGCTTTACACTCCGGGGTGGACCATTGCCTCCTCTACAATACGCCTCCATTCTTCTCGACAGTCTGCTTTCACTCTATGTCGTGAGATTTTCAACTTTCGTATATCGTCTTCTATGTCTTGCAACCATCGTCTCCTTGGCCGGAGAGGGTTTGCTCTATCAGGGTTTGCTTCACATACTTTTTTGGTCGCTCTTTCGCTGCTCATTCTTAAAACGTACAGTAATCTTTGGGACTTTATAAACATTTCCTCCCGCGATTAAAACACCGAGCTCGTGGTTATACCGTATGCAGTATGAACCGTCTTCTATTCGTATAGGGTCGAATATTCTTCTAAGAATTTTTCTTTCAAATCGTATCAGTAAATAAAGAAACCATGTTTCACAGCCGTAGGTGAGAACTTATTATAGTTTTGTACATCTAGAGATTTTGTTCCTTTGATATCAATGAAGACTTCATAAGTTTGATATGGCCAAAATAGGCTCTGTTACAGCTGCCTGAATACGGTCCTTGTATAGATAAGGACATATCCTTACTTATGCTGAGTATTACGCTTACATATTTAAACTCTTGCATGAACTCAAATACATAACTTCCGATTCTGATGTGACTATCATGAAGGGATCGTGTAATGTACTTCGTCTTTTCTTCATTTATGTTGAGGCCCGCTGGTCTTGCAGCCTGCACTAAGCGCATGAAAACGTTCTGAGGGAGGCTCTATTTCTCGCAAGAATCACAATATCATATTTGTGTCGATTTATAAAATATTGCGCCACCTTGAGCTGTTTCGTTAACTTCTGAATGCAGTATTAAGGAGGATGGTTCCATATGTAGAAGTCCACGCAAGTGGGGAAAGTTACTGATCGCCATTCACTTGGGAGTGGCCAGGACGATTCTTCTGCATATAGTTCAAGCAGCTCACAACGGCCGGGATTAGCCCACGTATCCTCTGGGTAGCTTCCGAACACCCGTTCGGGAGTGAGCTAAAGTGAGAAGGCGAAACATTCCAGGATAGCTGGTTGTGCGCTGGATTTGGAATCCGCCACCTAAAAACCTCGCCCAATGAAAACATACACAAAGTCTCGGATGAGAACTTCCAACACTGATGACGACCCCTGCAAACGAACTAAGGACTATGATTTGAGGGCATGCACCTGGAATGCCCGGTCCCTTAATGGGGAAGGTGCCTCTGCCCGGCTGGTTGGAAAGATCAGGTGGAGAAGGACTTGGCTTCACTTGGTGTGTCCAATTGGCGCCGGTTAACACGAGAAAGAAACGACTGTCGCGCGTTGTTAAACTCGGCCAAGATCGCGTAAGCGGTTATCGCGCCAATTAAGAAGAAGAAGTATTAAATTAAATAAAAGCCTTGATAGTGAGTCACCTTACCTCACGCCGGATTTCATTTCGAATTCGTTAGATATTTCGCCATTCGTTATTATCTTAGCGTTTGAGTGTATAACAGTCATATTGATAAAATTTATGTATTTTTGTGGTATACCCAGTAGGGTGGGCCGAAAAAAATTTTTTTTTTTAGGATCGAATTCTAATAGTGCGGAAAAATTGTACTGTTAGACTAATAAAGTGTGTGCCAAATTTGTTGCCCCTCGGCAGACAATGGCAAACCTCCGAGAAATACCTGCCATAAAAAAGCTCCTCATAAAACTGTAGGTCCCTCCATTTGTGGAACAACATCAACACGCACACCACAAATAGCAGGAGGAGATCGGCCAAACACCCAAAAAGGGTGTACGCGCCAATTATATACATATAGATATGTAATAGGAAAGAGTAGTTTTTCCGATGAAAAAAAATTCAATTTGGAGGAAGAAAAAGAAAGAGAGATTGGCTCGTAATTGCGGAGAGGCTTCTGTCATGGTTTGGGCAGCCATTAGTGTCAAAGGCAAAACGCCTATATGTTTCATATAGGCACAAAAATGAATAATATCAAGTAAAGGGTGTTTTTTTAGAGGTTAGGTTTTTAAGTTGGCACTACTTTTTTCGTAGATGGTCTTTTTGACAGCTGTCACTTGATTTATGCTCAGTTTGGTTTGTCATTTCATAATGAATAGACTTACACCTGAACAACGTTTGCAAATCGTGCAAATTTATTACGAAAATAATGGTTCGGTTCGCGCGACGCATCGAAGAAAATTTTGTTCAGCGATGAAGCTCACTTTTGGTTGAATGGGTAAGTCAATAAGCAAAATTGTCGCATTTGGAGTGAACATAATCCACAAGCCATTGCTGAGACGCCGTTACATCCTCAAAAAGTCACTGTTTGGTGTGCTCTATGGGCAGAGGGAATCATTGGTCCATATTTCTTTAAAAATGAAGCCGGCCATAATGTTACAGTCAATGGAGAGCGCTATAGAGCCATGATTAATGACTTTTTCGTGCCTGAATTGGACGATGTTGATGTGGACGACTTTTGGTTCCAACAAGACGGCGCTACATGCCATACAGCCAACGCAACAATTGATTTATTGAAGGAAACTTTTTGTGAGCGCATTATCTCGCGCCGTGGACCTGTAGCATGGCCTCCAAGATCGTGCGATATACCACCGCTGGACTATTTCTTGTGGGGCTATGTGAAGTCGCTTGTCTACGCTGATAAGCCCGAGACGATTGACGTCTTGGAAGAGAATATTCGGCGCGTTATTGCTGACATACGGCCCCAATTGCTGCAAAAAGTGGTCGAAAATTGGGCCTCTCGGCTGGAATTTATTCGAGCCAGCCGCGGCGGCCACTTGCCCGAAATCATTTTTAAAACATAATGGCAAACCCTTATCTTTATAATAAAGCTAAATTCTTGGCCATAACATTAAATTATATACGTTTTATTTCATCTTGAAAACCTAACCTCTAAAAAAAACACCCTTTATATAGAGCTTCTAGATAAAGTACTTATTACTTTTTTGATGATAATTTCACTAAGAAGTGGATTTTCCAGCATGACAACGCAGCCGTTCATGCTTCCAAAGCAACAAAAGAGTTTTTGTAGCGAAAAAGCAATACAAATCTTAGAATGGCCTGCCTTGATCTTAAACCAATCGAAAATGTATGGGCAATATTTTGGCAAGCGGATTTCAAAAATGCTGACAGTTTGATTGCACCAAAACCCTTAGAAGTGCCTTTATTGTTAGCTGGCCAAAAATTGATAAAAATATTATAAAAAACTGAATCAAAGCGATGCTTCGACGACGTCAACAAGTTATAATCAAAGGAAGATCAAAAACAAGTTACTGGGCTCCAAATTACAAAGTTACCCCAAGAATTCGATTTGTTTATTTTAAATTGCTCTTATGCTTTTTTCGTTCTGCAGATTTCTTAATAATGAATTTATTTCTTTATTAATAAATAATTTATTTCTTTATTTCCTGATATTTTTAAAACATTTATTATTAAAAACGTCACCTGTTGGCTCTAAATAGCTACAAGAAATATAAGAAATTTAGTTGGGCATGATGCGAGCCCAATAGAATGTTAGTTTTGTTCGTCGAGAGAGGACTTTACTACGCATTCGCCTACTTAGTCCAAAGCGGGAAAAAGTTCACACACTACACCCAAGGATTTCAGGCCAATTAGCCTATCCTCCTTTCTGCTAAAAACATTAGAAAGAATTTTAGTAGAGCATATTAAGGCTAACATCAGCCCTAATAAGCTCAGCATCTCACAACATGCGTACTGTAAAGGGAAATCAACTGAAACAGCACTTAACTCACTTGTTACAGAAATCGAGAAGTCAATGTATAATAAAAAATTCACACTGGTAGCCTTTCTAGATATCGAGGGCGCATTCAACAACATCCTACCGGATACCATAATAAAGGCACTGACGGATTTCGGGATCTCTGGCGCTCTGGTTGAGTTCATCAAAAACATGCTCTTGAGCAGATTTGTGATCGCAACCCTAGGGGCCTCAGAGATCAAGAAAAAGTTAGCAGAGGAACACCTCAAGGCGGTGTGCTGTCTCCTCTCCTATGAGTGCTGGCACTAAACTCATTGCTAAAGAGCCTAGAGGAGAGAAGACAACACGTCGTAGCATATGCGGACGATGTTGCAATGGTAGTAAGGGGGAAATTCCCCAATACACTTAGAGAAGTCTTGCAAGATTTACTAAACATGGTTGAAAACTGGGCAAAAGCAAATGGGCTAAGAGTCAACCCCAATAAAACTGAACTCATCCTATTTTCCAGGAAGCATAAAATTCCAAATATAGCTCCTCCGACCCTAGGTGGAACGGCACTGTCATTTAGTGATGAGGCCCGCTACTTAGGTCTAATACTAGACCGAAAGCTAACTTGGAAGGCAAATGTCGAAGATAGAGTAAAAAGGGCGACAATAGCACTATACTCTTGTAAACAGCTAATAGGACTAAGTTGGGGTCTCTCCCCATCCATCGTATACTGGCTTTACACGGCAATTGTCAGACCAATCCTAACATACGGCATATTAGTATGGTGGCCAGCTTTAGACAAATTGTACATCAAAAGAACCATGGCACACGTACAAAGAATGGCCAGTCTTTGCATCTGCGGGGCCCTCAGAACCACACCCACAGATGCACTAAATATTATGCTTAACATTTTACCAATAGAGCAGTACGGTAAGCTAACAGCTGCCAAAGCAACTCTCAGACTAAGAGAAATCGGCCTACTCAGAACGAACCAAAGAGGACACTCCTCAATTTTAGAACAATTCCCCTGCATTCCCAGCACAACGGACTTCTGTAGGACCAAGGGCATCAATTCCGATAAATCCTTTGTCACAGTATTTCCTTCCAAAGAGGAATGGGATAACGGGCTCATTGTTAAGATAAATGACTTAAACATCTACACAGATGGCTCAAAACTGGACGACCAAGTAGGTGGAGGGGTCTACTCCGGCAAACTCGGAGTATGCCAATCATTTCACTTACCTGATCATTGCAGTGTATTTCAGGCGGAAGTCACTGCCATAAAAGAGGGACTTAAAGAAATAAAAACGAGAGTATTATCCGCAAATGAAGTCTTCATTTACTCGGACAGTCAAGCAGCAATAAAAGCGCTGGAATCAAAAACACACTTGTCAAAAACAGTTCTAGAATGTTTTAAACTACTAGATGACGTATCTAAGCGCTACAAGGTGCACCTTATCTGGGTACCAGGCCACAGGAACATCGCAGGAAACTGCAAGGTGGATGAACTTGCAAGAACCGGTACAAAGCTCGATCTCGAACCGGACAAGGCGCTGGTACCCATGCCCATAGCCACTTGTAAATTACTTATAGACAGGGAAACGATCAAAAAGGTAAATACAAGCTGGCAAAACCTCACAACATGCGAACTAAGCAGACAGACATGGCCGAACTGGAACAGCAGTCGATCGAAGATCTTGCTAAGATTCAACAGAGAATCTATATGATAGGTGTTTTAACTGGTCATTGCTTAATAGGCAGCCACGCTAGAAGGTTAGGACTCCCGTATTTCGATTTCTGTAGAAGCTGTCTTAATACAGAAGAAGAGGAAACAGTCAGACACCTTTTATGTGAGTGTGAAAGCCTAGCTATGAGAAGGCTGCGCACTCTCGATACAGCATTTCTAACAGATGTAGCGGACATAGCCCATCTAAAACTAACGAAGCTCTGCTCGTTTATTAAAGCAACCGGATGGTTTGAAGAGGAACACGTAGAGTAAGGATAAGCTCCAGTGGTATCACAATGGACCTGCGGAAGGTCTAAGTGTGTCTCACGACAACCACCCTACCTACCTACCTACCTACCTAGTCCAAAGTAGCACTTGTTGGCAAGAGATATTCTTCGTTGGATTTCAAGTGAGGAGGATGGTTCCATGTATAGAAGTTCACACAAGTGCGGAAATCCCTGATCGCCATTCACTTATGAGTGATTACGACGATTTTTCTACATATGAACCAAGCAGCTCATAACTTTCAGGCTTTGAAATTATTCACCAGATTATAATACAACAAATTCATTCTGTCAATATTTCTGTTTTGTATTATTACTTTTAGTTCCTGAGCTCTTAAAAAATACCCTTTATCATCAATTTCTTATCGCTTATAATATTCATAATAATTTTCTGTGGAAATCGATAGCAATGCACCGATATTTTCCTCTCTAACCGATTCTCTAAGATACCAATGAAGTATTCATTTATTTCCCATTACTAGAAAATTTATTTATGCACGAATGTCAGATGAGAGAAAGAAAAATATGAAAATGGAAAACAGAGGCAAAGTTAAAAAAATTTGTGCACAGATATTATAGAAATAAAGCTATCCAGTGTATATTCCTAAAACAGTAAATGCAAAAGGCATGCAAAGAATAATATGGATTTTTTATTCGCTCCTCTGCCTGAAACAAATTGTAAGATTTGTCAAGTGGGATATACATAAAATATAAACATACAAATGTGCACTTCTATTCACAGTTGAAATGAACACAGAAGAATTACGCTTGTGGCAACGGAATGCAATATTTGAGTGTGAGTGCGACAATTTCATTAACAGACGCATTGAAGCTGGACAAATGCACCAAGTGGCACCACCGCTATACGAACTATATGGAATTGATGCCGCGATACAGCACCATGGCTTGAGGCTGCCCAATATGTATGGTAATAGTGAGCAGAGTAGTAGCGGTGGCAATAACAATCGACATGGGGATGGAGGCAACCATACAGATGCTAATGCTAATATTGCGCCACCACTTCGTCAACGACGCAGACTAATGGCTACAAACGCTGAGGGGGATCGTGACAATATGCTTGACAGACTTAACCAAGAGGCTTTATTTTCAGCTTTTCGAACGAGAGGACTGAGTGCCATCCGAAATCCTTAATGCTGACGAAGGTTGTTGTTTTTTTTTTTGTTGGGCGACGGTTGGAGGTGTAGCAATGCCAGCATCAACGAATGTTAGCATATATAATATTAATCTTTTAGTGTTTAATTTTAATTAAGTGACTTCAATTGAATTCAATATGAAAAAAATGTATGAATTTCTTAGTAACTATCGCGAAATGTGTGAAACTTGACGGAAAATTTTGAATAAAAGCCATAAAAGAAATTGTGTGGTTTCCTAAAGTTTGCCAGCGAACTGAAACAATTTGCTTGAAGTTTGGATAAATAAAAAAAAAATACCAGTCTAACGGTTAGACGCGATAGAAGTGAAACCTTCCGTAAAACAAACTGAGAGAGAATGAGACGAAAGCAGCATTAGGGGCGGGATAATTATAGGTTCATTATAATATTGCTATAAAGTTCATATTTTATTTTCTTCATTTTATTATTATTCATCGTCAATGTTTTCAATTTCAACAAATGATACGAGTGGCTTATGATAGCTAAAATATGATACAAATGCTTTGGTTTCGATGTTGTCAACATATCTTTGAAATACCGCGTCAATTGTTGTTTTTGATCGTGTTGTCGATTCAGTGCGATTGTTACACATTTTTAAATTGAATGTTGTATTGAGAAAGTCAATTAAAGGAATTTACGTTAAAATCGCCACTTAAAATCATTGGAACTTTATCGTAATCTTTTTTTCTGTCGAAATTCACGACACTTTTCTGCATTATTTTTCGGCATAATTGCGGTAAATATTTAAAAAGGAAAATATTTACGAATATAAAAATACGGGCGCAATACAGCTCACGCGGTTGCTATTATGAGCGTCGTAACGCGTATAATACACAGACGTACTAACATACACGCAAACATTCGTAGGACGCTTGGTTTGAATTTTTTATACATATGTATGTATGCTATACTATGGCCTGGCCTATCTACGTACATACATATTTGTGTTCTGAACTTCCAGCAAAACAATGCTTATTAATATACACATATGCATCTACATACAACCGCACACACAGGCCACTCACTTTATTCCTGTAAATGAGTATGTCGTCCAAAGCTAAAATTCTATGCCTAGCGACTACAAGAACAAAATGCATTAATAGGCGCAGGCGTAGCGGCCATCATCCTAGTTGCCATAGCGCTGTACAGTCGCGGCGGCGCCGAACAGTTGCAACTATTGTACTGTGCAACAAAAATTATCATCAAAAAATTGATTTATAAATTCGAGCTCATAGTTCTAAGAGCAAGTACTTGCATTCATAAAACGAGCCGCCCATATGCTAATTTTCTCGACAATTCGAAAATAGTCAATATTGGAATATTTCGCGTAGAATTATTTGCCAATATTCAATTTTTGTCAAGTCGAGTGCCCGCGGCTCCGTAAATATGTTTGCACCCATATATGTATGTAAATATATGTTTCTAAATGCTCGACAACCGCAGCTGCCTGTTCAAGGTTACTGTACATTAGGCCGGGCCGATTTGTGGGAAGGCAAAAAAATCGCCCATTGCTCTGTGAAAATCATATTCTAGGGATCAGAATAAGAAATTTTGCCGAAGGAACCATACCTCTAAAACGATTTCTGATGTCGCCCAATATGGGTCGAACTTTTTAGTTTCTTTTCTATAACTCACATTCATTCATTTACATATGTTCTGACTAAATAAATTTCTTAAGAGAAAAAAATAGATAATATTATAAATAAATAAAAATAAAGAAAAAACATAGCCATTTAGCTGATTTTTTCATGTAAAGGCCAAAAATGGTGATATTTTGAAATTGGGGGACATCAGAATTCGTTTTAGAGGTATGGTTCCTTCGGCAAAGTTTCTTATTTTGATCCCTAGAATACGATTTTCATAGAGCAATGAGCGATTTTTAAATCGACCCGCCCTACTGTACATGCAATGCTGTGCCTATGAATGTGCGCTGTGCCTATGAATGCGCGCTGGATTTCTTGAGAAATTTTACCGTATGTTTTGTGGTGGCGAGGCACATATGTACATACACACAACATATATACATATATCCGCATATATACATACATATATAAATTCACAAATTTAAATTTGCTTATGCCATCCTTCTGTGTGCCTGGTAATGAAGCATTTTCTATACATACATATATATACGTATATCTTTTTTCTTCTTCTTTTTGGTGTCGCTTTTTCGTTTCATCGAGTCTCAAATCATTCCCAACGATTCTAAAGAAGTTTTCACTTCAAAAAAGAGATAATTTTATGTATTGCAACAGGTTCTACTTAACTAGTTTTGTTATTGACCAAAAAGACGGTGCTAGTTGTAACAAATACGTTAGGGTTATGTTACTGTAACCAAATCGCATCTATTTATGTAAGTTGATATCAGTAGAACAGTTGATTTGATTTTTTTATTTGCCTTTGCTTGGGGACTGTCAAAATGAGATATTTATTTACATTTTATTTGTTTACGGTTTCATTTTAAAATTATGACAATTATCTCGGCACATTTTTGTTAAAAATTAATTTTCAATAAACAGAAAAACAAAATATTTAAATATTGTAAGTATCTTTTGAAAGGGGAATAAATTCCTTTTCCTAGCCCGAGTGATTCCGTTGGTCCATCATGTGTAAAACGATGACGGAGGCAGCGCCCATCAGCAACATTGTGCTGTTCCCACGACAGTCGGTTCTACGTTACAGAAACGACCCGGTTTTATATCCAGTCAAGGACTGTCACTTCAGCAGCATTCCCACTATATGTGTTGGGAACTTCTATGCTGCCACTACAGCAACAGTAACTTTGTCAATAGCTCCCCGTCTTTCCATACAAATCCCTCGAATATTTCTGATGTAATGTTCCGGTTCTTCAGTCATTTTCCGAATAATCACGGTATGCACCATTGGTTACGTCATGCATTCAGATATTTGCATCCACTTGCATTTATAAAAAAATGCATTAAAGCAGCATCTCGTTTTTGTTTGATTTTTTCTTTGAAATCATCAACAATGCTCTAAAAATAAATTATTTCTGCCAAAGCTATCTCATCCGCCTTAGAAAAACGCAGCTTAAGGGGGAGGTAGGGTTTAGCGCTAAAAAAAAAAACACTTTTTTTGTGAATTTTTTACAGAAATATGGCTTAAGATACTTTAATAAAATCAGTTACATGTTATTGTACATCTTTTCAATAAGTTTTTAAAAAATATTAATAATAAAATATTGACAAATAAGCCCATGACAGAGTTTTTTTGGAGATATGTTTTTCGAGAGGTGCTCTACGGTGCCAATCGGCATTCGTCGTAGAATCATCTGAAACTAAAAAAATCGAATTTTTCAGTTAAAGTATGACGTAATGCTCCCCCCTACATTAATAACATTTTTTTTTTTCATTTTTGTAGTTTTGGTGGCAAAAAAACGTAAAACGCGCATTTTTGGCGAAAAATTTCACCATATTTGTAAGTGAAAAACAACCTTAAAAACAAAAAATAAAAAAAAAAACAGTGTAGGGGGGAGGTATTTTTGATTTAGAAAACGTGTGCCAAATTTGAAAAGAATCGGTTGAATAGTTTCGGAGTTGTGATTGGCACCGACTTTTAAGAAGTCGTTTCGGGAAAAACGCGTTTGAAAAAATGACTCTGAGAAATTATCGATGCTCCGCATTCGAGGTAGAGTGCCTACAAAGGCTATAACTTTGAGAGTTCTGCTCCGATCCACTTAAAATTTTGACACAACATTCTTGAAATGATTTACTATAAGATGGGTGAAGAAAAAAAATTTCGATTTTGTGACCCTACCCCCCCCTTAAGTATGATAGAACACAAGGTTGCGCCTTCCGAATTTACTGTATCATCAGGCCGCGTAAATAGACAAACAAAAGGAAGGGGAATTATTTGTTTGTGAAAAGGGAAGAGTAGGCGAAAACAATAGAAACTACCAAACACAAGACGTTCCCCCCGACAACAACAACAAAAGTCGGTTGTACATTTCCGGATCTAGCCGGATTTACTATATATCCAGCCAAGGACTGTCACTCTAGCAGCACTCTCCGCACATATTGTGGGAATGTTTTCCCTGCTACAACAACAACAACCAAGCGCAAGAAGTTACGCACATACACACACACACGGTTTTGTTCGGCGTCTTCCGTATAAAGAGGCAAAAAAATGCATTTGGAGACTTTACATTTATTTATGCTTTCACAATTTTTGTTGTGCCTTAAATTTATTACTATTTCTGTTCAGAATTCGTCCAGTCTGGCACCACCTTAAGATGTTCATCAGTTCGTCCAGTCTGGCACCACCTCAATTTATAGCATTATTGGTATTATTTCTTCGAATTCATCTATGCACAGTTAGCTTTAAACAGTTACTGAAAAATGAGACGCTCAATAAATTTATTACTTGTACAGCTTCGGAGTAATCAAGTCTTTATATTTTTTGCTTAAACATTTTGGTGCCTCCTGTGAGGACAAATAATTAAATTGTGAAATAGAACCGTTTAATTAAATTATTGTTCAGCTAATGGCAGAATTAAATTCGCGCGCTTCGGCAATAAAGGCCATTAAACGCATACACGATCGGGTGAGTGGATTCCAGCAGGGTGCATTTGATGAATTTCATCTTCAGCAAGAGTTGAAATCATTGTCAGCACATTATGCACGTTTCGTGACCAACCATGAGCTGCTGGTGGGCAATGCAGCAAACGCCGAGTTGGAGGCCCACGAGAAGTTATGGGAAGAGGTTGAAGGTATTTACAACAATGCATGTACCCACTTGAACCGTGCAATCATGGGTGCAAAACCGAGTCAGTCTGCTGTGATGTCTGTGCGAGAGTGTGAGGTTAAGTTAGAACCGCTTGCAATTCCAACGTTCGATGGAACTATGCAGAATTGGCTGGCGTTTAAGGACGTTTTTGAATTGCTTGTCCACAATACAGACTATCCTGAGGCCTACAAGTTAGGCAAGTTGCGGAGTAAGCGCAAGTGCTGTACCGCTCGTCGGGAGTGTATATTCTGGGGGATACGCTGATTTATGGAAGGCGCTTAAAGAACGTTTTGACAATAGAAGGCAACTGGCTGAGACTCATGTGTCACGCTTACTCAATATCAAGCCGACAACTGAGGACACACCAACTGCGTTACTGTTCATCGTCGACACGGTACATGAATCACTACGAGCTTTACATGTCATGGGTCTACCAGTGGCCGAATGGGATGCTGTGGTCGTACCGATAATAGTTTCGAAACTTCCGATAACTACACAGCGCGAATGGAACATGAGCTGTTCACCCACCGAAATTCCGAGCCTCGATGAGCTGCTTACGTTTTTGGGTCAGCGGGCTCATAGCCTCAGCACAACAGTTGTCACATGGAGCAATGGGGTTGAATTTACGTCCAAGAGTCATCATCGCGCTGGTGGTCCGTCAAGAGCTGTCAGATCACACGTCGTATCTGCAGAGGAGGGTAAATGCACATACTGCCAAGGTGCACATCGTATTATGAAATGCGCACGCTTTCTTGGATGAAATACGAAGACAGAATTACTGCTGCAAAGGCTACAAAGCTTTGTTTTAACTGCCTAAAGCAAGGTCATTCAGCAAGACAATGTCCGTCGGGGAACTGCCGTCACTGTGGTCGTAAGCACAACTCATTACTTTGCCGCGAATCATTATCTAAGAATCCATCAGAGTCAGTGTCAACGTGTCCGGAAGGAGCCGTCACTGCTATTGCATCCAGAAATTCGAATCTCTGACTAGAGCCTGCTGTGGTAGGTTGCCTTGCCAACGCGAGTTCAACAGTGTTATTGGCAACTGCGCGTGTATACGCATGCGGCAACTCTACCAATGGACGTCTGGCGCGGGTGCTCTGTGATCCCGGATCACAGGTCAGTTTTATAACAGATAAATTAACTAACTCTTTGTCTCTTCATAGGAGCAAATGCGAAGTTTCGGTGGAAGGAATCGGAGCTTACTCCTACGCACGTACACGTGGGCGTGTCACACTCACGTTAAAATCGCGCTATTCCAGTTTCAGTTTGGAAATCGTTGCACTTGTCACGCAGTCAATTACTAAGGTCATCCCAACAGTGCATATTGACATGACACGGTGGCAGCATTTGAATGGTCTAGAATTGGCCGATACGCAGTTCGGCATTCCTAGCAATATCGACATTCTTATTGGTGCGGATGTATGGGGAAAAGCAGTCGAAGGGGACATAAGACTCGGTGGCCTCAATGAGCCACACGCCCAGCGAACCCGCTTCGGCTGGGTTGTCTTCGGTCCAGTGCCAGCAGCGCAGCCAGCAACGCCGCCAACTCTTTCCTTCAGCACCCAGCAAGGCGAAGAGGACGCACGCTTGGAGGAGCTCGTAAGAAGCTTTTGGAAGTTAGAGGAAGTGCCTTCACAAGATTGTAACGGCGAAGATGAATGTGAGAAAATCTTTTTGACCACACACTCCCGCACAAGGGAAGGGCGCTACATGGTTCATATACCATTTCATCCTGACGCACCGGCTTTGGGCAACTCATACGCCCATGCTTTACGACAATTTCACCTTCTTGAACGACGACTAGCAGCGAATTGTGAGCTCAAGAAAAAATACATTGCCTTCATGCGCGAATACGCGGACCTCGGCCATATGGAACCCGTTAGTCACATTGGAGATGGGGGGGTCAACTACTACATCCCTCACCATGCGGTTCTGGAAAAGTTCCGCGTTGTGTTCAATGCTTCAGCGCGGACCACGAGCGGCCTCTCACTGAACGACGTCCAGTTGGTGGGAGCCACGATTCAAGAACCACTTGTGAATATCATCTTTCGTTTTTGGTGTTTTCGCGTAGCATTAACAGCAGACATCGAGAAAATGTTCCATCAAATTCTGATAACTCCCGAACATAGGGATTTCCAACGCATTATTTGGAGAGAATCACCAGACACTGACCTAGCAGTATACCGTTTAACTACAGTGACGTATGGGATGGCTTGTAGCCCGTACAACGCAGTTCGCGCACTCAATCAATGCAGTTGTGATAACTACAACGTAGTCGCAGATGGCCATCAGTCGATTGTTGCGTGCGATGCGATTCTGTCATCATTTTATGTAGATGATTTTCTCATCAGTTGTGACACTGAGGATAAAGCCTTCGAACTCGCTGTCAATGTGAGTGCGATTTTGTCGGCCGGACAGTTCCGTTTACGAAAATGGAGTTCTAATAGTGGTGAGGTTGTAAAGCGTTTAATTAGTAACAATTCCTCAATCGTAGAGTTAGCAAGTGAACCATCGACGGCAACTGTGCTTGGTTTAAGTTGGGACCCAACAACAGATGAGATCTTTTTCAAAGCGAATCTAAACCAGAACATCGGATGTCTCACAAAACGTCGGGTTTTAAGTGAGGTCGCCAAACTATTTGATCCTACTGGCATGCTTGCTCCAATTGTTATTGCCGGGAAGATATTTATTCAGAAGTTGTGGTCTGCTGGCTTAGAATGGGATGCACCACTCCCAGATGCACTTCAAAATACGTGGGTCTTATTTTACAGAGAACTTGACGTGATAAACCGTATCCGTGTACCACGATGGTTAGGTTTGGCTGAGGGTAAGACTACTATGCTACTTGGGTTTTGTGATGCAAGTCCACTTTCCTATGCGGCTGTCCTCTATACTAGGACAACAGACGGTGAAGGTCGGTCAACTGTATCATTGCTAACAGCTCGCACCAAAGTGGCGCCACTCAAGGGTGCAACGATTCCTCGCCTAGAACTTTGTGCGGCACATTTACTCGCATCCACACTTGACAGTGTGCGGACTGCTTTACGTCTAACGGACGCTTCTTATCATTTATGGTCCGACTCGCGAATCGTGTTATGTTGGTTACGTAAACCTCCAACTACCCTCAAGCCGTACATTTCCAATCGTGTTCGTCACATTCAAGAGCTGATATCACCAGATCGTTGGCATTATGTACGGTCTGCACAAAATCCGGCAGACTGTGCCAGTAGAGGTATCCGAGCATCAGAACTGGTTGAACATCAGTTGTGGTGGCAAGGGCCAAAATGGCTTATGGACAAACAGCTACCAATTTACTTTGGAATCGAATTAAAAGATGACGAGCTTGACATTGTACGTGGTGAACAGAGAGTGTCATCATTTGTAGCAACGACGGCCCACGCGAGCATTCTTACAACTCGACGTCTAGACGGCCAAATAATTCCATTAAGCGAACGCTTTAGTTCATTGCAAAAGCTTCTTCGTACCGTGGCAATCGTACTTCGGTGGCTACCAGTTCGCCGACATTTGCGAAGACTGATCGTCAATCCTACAGAAATGGACGATGCTCTTAACGTGCTAATCCGAAACGAGCAATATACCTTTGCGACTGATATGTCTCTGATTCGGAAGGGATCGGAAATATCCAGCTCCAGCAAACTAAGGTCATTGAACCCTTACATAGATTGTAACGACATATTGCGAGTCAGAGGTCGTATTGGTCACGCTGACCTTCCAGAAGATCGACGTTTTCCGATAATTTTACCGAAGCATGGGAGTTTGGTACACTTACTCATGCGACACGCACATGAAACCACGCTTCATGGTGGGGCGCAAATCACTCTTCAAACTCTTCGCGCACGGTACTGGATATTGAACGGAAGGCAAGCAGTCCGAAGCTTTGTGCAGACTTGTGTTATTTGCCGACGACATCGAGGCGTAACGTTATCTCAGCAGATGGCATCCTTACCCAGGCATCGCATTACTGCAGCACGGCCATTTATATCTTCAGGCGTCGACTATTGCGGGCCTTTTACAGTGCGCATCGGCACAAAAAGGTCGCGTACAACGATCAAAACATATCTAGCTGTTTTCGTTTGCATGGCGACCAAGGCCGTGCATATTGAAGTTGTTGATGATCTGTCATCACCTGCATTCTTAGCTGCATTTACGCGATTTACAAGTAGACGAGGTCCATGTCGAGATCTCTATAGTGACAACGGTACTACGTTCACAGGTGCTAACCGTTTGCTTAAAGAAGACTTGGCTGCTTGGCAGAACGACAACAACCAACAAAGTTTGGCGAATCTCGGTACTCATTGGCACTTTATCGCTCTCAGCGCTCCTCATCAAGGTGGTCTCTGGGAGGCTGCGGTAAAATCTGCCAAATATCATTTGGTGCGCCTCGTTGGAGCGCAGTCATTATGGTATAGCCAACTTCAGACTTTGGCGACACGTATTGAAGCATGCCTAAATTCTCGTCCGCTAACACCTATATACGATGATCCCAATGATAAGTTAGCTTTGACCCCTGCCGACTTTCTGGTTGGCGCTCCACTGGTTGCAGTCCCTGAAGCTGACATCAGAACAATTCCGTCCAACCGTATTAAGCACTGGCTCTGGCTGCGTCAGATACATCAACAATTTTGGCAACGATGGAGCGAGGAATATTTATCTACCCTTCAAACTCGAAACAAGTGGCAGACGAAATCAAGGGACGTAAAGATCGGAGACATAGTCATCGTAAGACATGAGAACTTACCACCAACATATTGGCGCTTAGGGCGCGTAACTGCGGTTCATCCGGGCAGCAATGGTTTAATACGTAATGTCACGCTTCAGACGGCGAACGGTATGATGACGCGTGCGGTACAGAAATTGTGCCGGCTTCTGGACGCAGAGCATTTTGAGGCCAGCGCCTCAACCGGGCAGGATGTTCAGAATTCGTCCAGTCTGGCCCCACCTTAAGATGTTCATCAGTTCGTCCAGTCTGGCACCACCTCAATTTATAGCATTATTGGTATTATTTCTTCGAATTCATCTATGCACAGTTAGCTTTAAACAGTTATTGAAAAATGAGACGCTCAATAAATTTATTACTTGTACAGCTTCGGAGTAATCAAGTCTTTATATTTTTTGCTTAAACAATTTCATTAGTTTGTTAAAATGATTTTGGGCAATAATTGAAATGAAATGAAATGTTTAATTTAAATCTTCAAATCATAATATAAAAAAGCCATTCACTGAATATTCACAAACAGTAATATCTAATAGTATTTGTTTTATATTATTACGCTTCATGACGTCAGCCAGTTGTTGAAATCGCGAAAAATAAATAGGCGGTTTTTTTAAGACGCCACCTTTAGTTTCTGTTCAATACGATTGGGATTTGAATTACGAATGAGACAGCGAATTACGTCTCGTTGGAACATAGCATTATGTGTTGGGAAAAATATCGATATTTCGATATACATATTTATATTTTGATATATATCGATATGTTTTACCAAATCTAGCGGCTTGAGTTGTTGTTTTCAATTTATAAATTTGTTTCTCTTCCATGTGGTTGGTCTAGTGACGTTTTCGTGTCCACGAAAAATAAAGTTTTATATATTTTCACTAAATTTTTGTATAATAATATTCTAGGAGCCGTAATGTGTTCATTAGAACATGAAGCTGCTGTTGTGGACGAAATGGTTTGCAATTGAACAATGAGAAATATTTGTGTGAACTCTTCACTGTTTTCATTTCGCCCTATAGGAGCAGTTGACAGCCCATTTGCGTACACAAATAGAAAATACCAAACGTGGCGAAGGATTTGAGTTTGAAGATGATGAAGAGTACGCAAAGTTAAAGATGGAGAATACTAAATTAAAGCATCGCCTAGCGATCTTGAACAAGGTGACTTAATCGTTTTTATTAATTCGTAAAATATTTTAATATTTCATCATCCAAGGCGATTGTTGCCGAAGAGAACTCTCAAGGGTCGCCTTCTGCAGTCGTGACTCAATATGCATCAGCTGCACTGCCAACCACTGATAGTGAAATGATTTCGATAACCGAACATATTACAGATTTATTTACAAAAGCCATCGCTGTAGCATTCCCACAACTTGCCGGCACTTCAGCTATAATATCACCAGTGAGTGCAACTACTCCTAAGTTTGGAGATTATCAGTGCAATAGTCCCATGTCACTAGCAAAAACGTTAAAGGCCTCTGGCATAAATAAATCGCCGAGGGACATAGCCAATGAAATAGTTAAACATGCTGCGCAATCTCCGCTTTTGGATAGAACCGAGATTGCGGGAGCTGGTTTCATCAATGTGTTTATCAAGAAGTATAATATTATATTATATGCTTTTCCAATTATATAAAATTAAATTGAGCATTTTTTTAAATGTAGAGATTATGCTGTTAGTGCAATTTCCAACTTGTTGCGGTATGGAGTTAAACCACCAGCCTGCCGAAAGCAACGAATACTCGTGGACTTCTCTTCACCGAATATAGCCAAACAGATGCACGTTGGTCATTTGCGTTCGACTATTATTGGTGAGTCTATTTGCCGTTTGCTGGAGTTTTTAGGACACGACGTTTTGCGCATCAATCACTTGGGTGACTGGGGTACACAGTTTGGCATGTTAATTGCACACTTGGAGGATCGTTTTCCCAATTTCGTAACCGAAAGTCCGCCTATTGGTGATTTACAAGCATTCTACAAAGAATCGAAGAAGAGGTAAACATAATGCGTCTTATTGGTATTCAATCACTATTATTCAATATCATCTATTTGACATATTGCGTTTGTTTTTCATTTCATTTTAAACAGTTTTTTATGAAAGTATAGTTCGCTCTACTACAAAAACCATGTAGTCAAATTTCTGCAAATTAAAAAAAAAAATTCACACGTTTTGATCAATATCTTTAGAAAAATTTCGATTTTCTCTATATAACGAATGCTCGACATTTTTTATATGAAAGAAAACACTCGGCAGCATCAGAAAAAAATTGCAAAAAATCAACTGCACTTTATTGTACTTCTATTTTGCACTATTTGGTATGCTACAAAACTGCGCACCCAAATTTTTTTTATTAATTAAAAAGTTTGAAATTTTTGTGAACTTTTTCGAATTTGTCTACTTTGATTTATATGATACTTGTTTTAGAATGAACTCTTAGAACCAACCAAGGCACATTTATTAAAGGTGGTGGCACTAGACCAACAACAATGTTTTGTACGGTTGATTGTCACGGCAAAGTATTGAAAAAGTAAAAAACAAAAAATTAATTCGCTTTGTTTTATTCTGTGCTGAAAGCCCGAGGGACACAGTGAAAGAAAAAAAAAACAAATCAGCTGCTTTACCAACACCACTTTTAATAGATTCGCCTTGGAACCAACTCTTATTTTACACGGTAGAACGTTCTTTAAAAAAAAGTACAAAAAAAAAAAATCGTGTAAAAAGTTATATGCGACACACTGTAAATTTGGGGATATGTTCCTCAATTTTGAAAAATCGTGCAAGATGAAAAATTCTAAGTAATTGAAAGCCATAAATATAATATAAACAAAAGGAATTCATTTTTATTACAAAAAAGATAAAAATAAGTGTACAGTGAAAATTCAATCCATAAGTACCAGTCATATACAAATTCTAATTGAAATTATGAATAAAAATCAATTTTGCTACAATTCTACTTGATAACAAGCGTGTACGTTTGTTATGGATTGAACCAAAAATGCTATCATCAGTAGATATGTCAGATAGTCCAGCTCAGCTGATGGGCTTTATTCAAGTTATTAACTGCTTCTGTTGGTTTTTTCGTTGCAAAAAAATCTGTTATTAGCGACTGTTTTTTGCTTTCTCGCGTTATCTATGCAAGGTGGTGCAAAATGAATCACCCTATCGGAAAACCTATAATATTTGCAATTGGCGTCGTACGTCAGTCATATTTGACACTTATGAACCTGACACAAGTAATGGAGCGCGTAATAGTCAAAGTTATTTTTTTTATTCATGAAAAAATGATAGAAAAACTAAGTTGGATTATTAATCTTGCGCCACATTGTAAATAATTATGGATTGAAATTTTAATGCACAGAGGGACTTAATTCTAAAATGTACTTATTGCATCGTTTTTGAAAGATCATATGTACAGTCTGTGTCAGAAGAAAAGAACCGGCTTTTTTCTTGTAACTTCAACGTATATTTCGTTCTGTTTTTTGCTGCGTAATAGTCCCACTCAAAGGCTACGACGCCAGTGCTAACTCAGGTTAGTGTCGTTTGAAACTTTCGGGTAAGCGCAACCAAACAGAAATGAGTGAGTAGTACGCGAAGCGTTTTGAGGCGGTATGTTTTTGCACGCATTCGAAAAGACGGCAATACTGCTGTTTCCGTGGCGCCGCAATTTAATGGCGGATTCTTATAGAACTCGACAAAAGAAAACGAAATGAAGGAGTAGAATTTTTTGATATCTCGCTTAGTTTTCGAGATATTAACCGAATATAAACCAAGGACAAAAACAATGATATTAAGCGTATCACAAGAAAAAAATAAAGTAATTAAAATTAAATTAATTAACACAGTATTTTTGCGTAGAACTCCTTTTGGCGTCGGCCTTCGGATGCGCTTCAAAAAAATTACCCTCATCAGTCCAACTCCGGCTACGCACTCCACAGTATTTTTGCGTAGAACTCCTTTCCATGTTAAAACCATTGCAAATGCAAAAATTGCCCAATATACATTATTCTAAATTCCAGCCTTTTTTTTATTCAATATCTCGAAAACTAAGCGAGATATCAAAAAATTTTACTCCTTCATTTCGTTTTCTTTTGTCGAGTTCTATAAGAATCTGCCATACATTGCGGCGCCACGGAAACAGCAGAATCCCCGAAAAGACCGAAATTATGTATCTTACGCCGCTGCTGTAAAAGTGATTAAAAAATCAAAAAAGTTTATTGTGATGTAGAATCAGCGGTATAAAATGTAAAAAAATGTTGATGACTTTTCCGAGTGCGGCTTGAAGCGAGTGACAACAAAAAAGCAGGATAAACTAATCTCCAAATTTTTAAGCGGGACCCTTCTTTGTGACTACGTCAAGCACGATCAGTTCTTGCTAAAAAGGGAATAGATGTGAGTATCAACACCATCGGGCGACGACTGACGGAGGCCACTGCTCTCAGAAAAACACATTGAGAAACAACAAAACAAGAAAATGGCGTCACAGTATTGGACTGGCCTTCCCAGTCCCCAGGCGCCAACCCCATTGAAAATGTGTGGGGAATTATGAAAGCGCATCTTGCCGGAGCCAGTCCACGATTTAAAGCAACTCGTGCGTCAAGTTCGCAAAATCTAGTTCTGTTTTTCGACGAGCGACGCAGAAAAGCTTCAAATCCTGCCGAGAAGATGTCGAGATATACTCCAACGATGGAGACTACACGGCTTATTAAGTAATTGCGACTCGTAGTTTTGTACACAATTTCATGTAAAAAAAATAATTAATTATATATCTTTTATACTTCATGAATAATCGCGGTTCCTTTTTTCTCTCTCACAGACTGTATGTATGTATGTATTTTTACTCAATCTTACACGAAACATTTTAATAAGTTTCTTTTAAGAATTATGTTTTGTTGAGAAAAACATTTTTTGTTTTGAGATTCGTACAAGAACGAAAATTTCGCGTAAAAAATGTATATAGTGAACCGTATTATTTCAAAATTGTGTAAAAAAAGACCGTGTAAAAAGAGAGTTGGGTGTAAAATAAAATATCGTTTATTTATTATTTTGACCAGTAGAAGTAAGGTTTTTAGTTGAACTTTTTTTTGTTAAATATGAAGTAGGTGAATATGCAATTTAACTTTTTGAACAAATGTAAACAGTACAAATTTCTATTTCCATTCACTTATTGTTAAACTAAATTTTACTAATTACCAATTTTTGTTTTTTACCAGATTCGATGAAGACGAAGTATTCAAGAAACGAGCTTATAATTGTGTTGTGCTATTACAAAACGGCGATCCGAATTCAATTAAAGCGTGGACACAAATTTGCGATGTTTCACGTGAAGAGTTCCAAAAAATCTATGACCGCTTAGATATAACACTTAAACCACTCGGTGAGTCTTTCTATCAGTCACGCATGAAAGAAGTTATAAAGTTGTTGGAATCCAAGAACCTACTCGAAGAAGATGATGGCCGCATAATCATGTGGCCAGGTGAACGATCATCAGGCATACCATTGACGATCGTCAAATCGGATGGAGGATTTACGTACGACACCTCGGACATGGCTGCAATCCGTTATCGTTTAGAAGAACAAAAAGCCGAATGGCTGATATACGTCGTAGACTCCGGTCAGAGTACACATTTGCAAAATATTTATCGTGCCGCAGAACGTGCCGGTATTTTCAATCCGAAAATACATCGAGCTGACCATGTTAATTTCGGTGTGGTGCTAGGAGAGGACGGCAAAAAATTCAAGACACGTTCCGGTGAGACAGTAAAGCTTTCCGATCTACTGGATGAGGGATTAAAACGAGCGCTGGATAAATTGCTCGAAAAGGAACGTGATAAAGTGCTTACACCAGAGGAATTGAAAGCAGCTCAGGAATCGGTCGCCTATGGTTGCATAAAGTATGCCGATTTAAGTCACAATCGTACAAGCGAGTATGTGTTCTCCTTCGACAAGATGTTGGAAGATCGCGGCAATACAGCCGTGTATCTACTCTATGCGTTTACGCGAATCTGTTCGATTTCTCGCAATTGTGGCGAGGACTTTTCCGATCTGGCTAAAGTGCTGGATAGTGGTGCTACTATCGAATTGGATCACGAGAAGGAATGGAAATTGGCGAAGACTCTATTGAAGTTCCCCGATGTGCTGATTAAAATTTCCAAGGATCTTCTCTTGCATACACTCTGTGAATTCTGCTATGAAATTTGTACTGTGTTCTCCGAATTCTATGACAGTTGCTATTGTATCGAGAAAAATAAAAGTGGCGAAATTGTTAAGGTCAACCATGGGCGCATCCTGTTGTGCGAAGCTACGGCCGCTGTGCTGAAGCAGTGCTTTTATATTTTGGGATTAAAGCCTGTTTCTAAGATTTAAAATTTGCGTTCATCACACTAGCGTAGCTATTAATCTAGTGATGTATTATTTTTTCACAGAAAATGACGTTTGATAAAATTAAACAATAATAAAGATGGAAGGCTATTGAATACGAATACATTTTTTTATCTTTTTAATTATTCATTTGTCACCTAACTGCATTTACAAAGTTGGTGCCGACTGCTTTTGTAAAATAACATCATTTAACATTAGTTCAAAACTAAACTTATAATTATAAATTTCTGTAAGATATTTAATTAATTAGTAGCCTATCAAAATATTACATGAAAAGTTTTAATTTGTCTTTGAAATTTTGCAGTGTTTTTTCTTCTGTTTTTGGGGGATTTTTATTTGATGCTAGTCACATTGTCATTTTCCCGTAGTTGTTGTGTTGTTGTCACAGCACAGCTGATTCATATTCATTTTTCGTATGGAAGGGTTTGCTGAGTTTAGTTTTTGCAATGGATAATGAAATTTCCTTTGAGGAGCTTGTGAAACGTGCCGACGAGAAAATAAAACTTGGTCATGAGTTAATTGAAGAATTGGAGGAATATGTCCAAATTGGCGGTGTACAAAAAATTCAGCGTAAAATCAGTCAGGAAGTCAAGTTCTTGAAGAAGGTAAAGAAGTGTTGTAAATAGTGGATTATATCAATATTTTTTCAATGCAAGCAAAACTTGATTGAAATGCAATCTAATATTTCCCAAGATTTTTGAGTTTTTAGTATCCAAAATCGATGTCGAGATTAATGAAGTGTTGCCATTGAAGGGACAATCGATAGCCGGATTTGAAACTTAGCCAATTCCGATGGCGCGTTCAAATGGCGAGCGTACGTTGTGTGCTTGCTGTAGGTGGAAGTTATGTATGTTGGCAGATTTTAATTTTTCCCGTGTGCAATTTATTTAATTTATCTTATGAGGCGACTGTTTTGATGGCAGCTTGGTTCTGTTACTGCGTTAGCGAACCCGCATACTGAAGCTCCGGGACACAAGCGAGTGCACACGGCGCAGTGGCAGAACATCATCACAAGCAAGCCCACCAAAACGCATCTATGGTCACATAACAGATAAAATATCATTTTAAAATCTGCCAACACACATAGTTTCCATCTACAGTCCTAAAAGGCCTAGGAATCCTTAAGCCTGGCAGCGCATGTGTATGTCGTGTGGTTGCTCAATACCCTACCTTGGCTTCGTAGATGTAAATAAAGCGGCTGTACAGGCCAAACAGGTTTTACGTATACTATACATATAGGACCCAATATTTTATATATAATATACGGGCAGCTTGCGTGGTGATGGGAATTACACTCCATCCCATCCAAGTGTTGACATCACCTTCACGCGGTACCTTCTGTGTGAGCAAACGAGGCGAGCACAGGCGGTATAACCTTCACACCCCACAAATAGTAAATGCTGTCCCTATCCAGTATAACTGGATACCAGTCTGGAGAACAAGCTGGCAGCCCCATGCACCAGCACCAGAGTCGGGTGCGGTAGGCCTATCACCTATTAACCAAAATTTTTTTTAGATTAATGAAACCTCAAAGTGGCCCTATGTTCAAAACCGGAGCTCTAGAAATTTGTGGTGATGATACATATATATGAACATATATATTATATATATAATTGGGGCTTACACGCCTTTTGCATTCTCCGCCTATTTGTGGTCTTGATGTCTTGCCACAAATGGAGGAATCTACAGTTTTAAGCCACCTCCCCGAACGGCAAATGGCATAAATACATGCGAAGGTTTGTCATTGCCTGTTGAGGGGCTACCGCTTTAGAAACAACTTTTTCTATCCTATCAAAATCGATCATTTTTTATACATATTTTTAAAGGTGATAAAATAATTATATTATTTTAAAGCTTTAACACAACTTTATTTAACCTTTCGAGAGTGCAAAAAAAATTGTTTTCATTTTTTCCCCAAAATGGCGGTTCAGGATCATTTCTTGTCGACTGCCTACGGCGCGATGTCCCAAACTGCTCTATTTATTACTCTTAATCTATCGATCTGAAACAAAAAAATGAAATTGGTTTTTTTTATAACATATTAACGGAAAGGATGAATCTATTAAATTAAAAAGCAAGTAGAAAATTAATTATAAAATAAGCCTTTGAAAAAAAGTCAGATTTTAGAGCTATTTTATTGACAATTTTAACCCTCAAAAAGTAATTTATCAACGCGAAATATCTGAAATTTTAGGTTTATCCTTCCGATAGTAAGGTGCAGAAAGCCCTCACCAAACTTCAAACAAGTCAGTCGATAACTGTTTGAGTTACAATACGAGCAGTTTTTAAAAATACAGTTTCGAAATAAATGAGTTTAAAGTTTGAGCTACAGGAGCGCGCGGACCGCTCTCTACATAGTTAATGGGCTATAGAAGCTATAATATTAGGAATTTCCGCATGAAAATTTCACAGTATATTCTTAAGATTCTATATTTTGAGATTATCGAAAAAAAAAATCAATTTTTTGAGGCTTCTACATGAGGCTCATCCCTTAATATAGATATGTATATTGAATATTTTCGAAGTTGCACACGAATTTGAAAAAAAACAAAATTATCCTATGGAAAGTGCTTTTCAAACCTTAAACGCGATTTTCTCAAAATGGTGTTTTCAAAGTCGGTGACCAACATTACTCGAAACTAAACCGTTTAGTCTCAAATTTCAATACGAGCTGCTTAAATATATTTTTTAGTAATTAATTTTGTCTTACCGATAAATATTTTTTTTTACAAACAATTTAAGGCCGAAATTTTGGTCAAAAATCCATTTTTTTTTTTGAGAAACCGCCATTTTTCAAAAAAATTTATTTTGCTTATTCCTTCGATTAATTACTAGATTTAACATTAATTTAACGAAATCGGTTTGGTTTTTTTTAATTTTAGAGGATCCAGTTCAGAGATATAGTAGTCACCACAAAACGACTTTTTTGAGAGAAGCTCCTGGAGATTAGCTGTAGCTCCTTTCCAAATAATTATTTTTACTAACACTAAGTCTTAAAATACAGTTAAAAGATAACATAATATGTGTACAAATTTTTTAATCAATAAATTTAAGTTTTCTCAGAAAAACTTCTGGAAAATTCACTTTTTTCGGTCTTCTAACTGTATATAACCCCTTAAACATCAGCCAAGGATGCGTGCTTAACATTATTTTTGTACAAATTTTAATATGTGTACAAATTTTTTAATCAATAAATTTAAGTTTTCTCAGAAAAACTTCTGGAAAATTCACTTTTTTCGGTCTTCTAACTGTATATAACCCCTTAAACATCAGCCAAGGATGCGTGCTTAACATTATTTTTGTTATTGCAATTTTTTATTTTGCCAGGTTATTAAGAATTCAACTCTCAAGCTAAATCACGTGCAATGCAGCAATCTAACGCACTACGCTTTCCTGGTGCAGATCGTGAAATTGCAGCGAGAGGTAGTGCACGTCGATTGTGGATTTCCAATTGAGGGACGTAATAACCCGTTGCGCGTGGACATTGTCTGTGAGAATGGATTGAAGTGGATCAAAGGCAAGTTCTAATTGGATTTCGCAATATCAATATAAAATAATATATTTAATTTCATCCCCACAGCAATTGCACGTAACTCTAAATCATTGACAGATGCGGCCAAAGGCGCGGCCAGTTATGGTGCGCGTAGCATATTAGACCAAGCGCAAGAGTTTGTAGAAGCCAGCGCGCAACATTTGTGCATGTTCAAGCCGCCAAAGGCATGTTTGCGAAATGGATTTTCACATCCCATTTACTCACCCATGCACTTCTTTTAGGTGGTTTTCTATTTCAGCCAAACCATTGACAATGCGCTGATTGAAGAACTGCAAGAGATAGGCATCGAAATAGCTTCGGTAGCCGAACCCTCGGACTGTGATCAGAGTGCAGACATTTTAAATGTGAGCACTCTTAATATAGACATCACTACGTTGTTAGCGTATATTAGCAATGTTTGCAATGGCAGCTGTAATTGGATATTTCGTGAGTCCATACTTACCGAACAGGCAGAAAAAGAACGCCAAGCGCCTTTAAAACCGATTTTGGATAGCCTATTTGAGGGTATGCATTTGCAGTCGAAATTGTACGTGTAGGTAATTTTTCAACAATTTTTTTTTTTTTTTTGTTTAAGGGAAACGTCTTATTTGCTGTCAAACAGCATACAATTCATTTGAGGAGATCATTTCGCTGCTGGCGGGTCCGCAGGAGCATCGACGTGCTACAGAGTTGATGGCACGTGTGGAAGTTCTACCAGATGTGGCAACTGTGCCAGATGAATTAGCTGTGATTAAGTTTAGCGGTAAAATCAATCAACGAAGCATGAAGATTTTCGCCTTCGGCACGCAAATGAAAGCGGTTACAGTGACTTCGAATAAGGCATTTATCCGTTCGGCTAAAATGCAGGTATTGAATTTGTGTGTTGTGTGTGGGGTATGATGTTTTCTAAAGTTTTCAAAAATGTGCTTTAGGGTATCAATGTTCCAGTATTCACACATCAAGCCAGAGCGTTGACTGAAGCTAAAGAAGCGTCAGGCACACCCATACATTGATCGGCAACTGTAGCGTGAAATGAAGAACAACTGATTTATTACACAAAAGTTGATCTTCATAATTAAAACTCTCAATTCTTTGGGTTAATAGCGAAATGTATTACTGTTAATTGAATGTTACAAGAATTCGCAAAGTAAGCTTAAATGTTATATATAAACGGTTGGTAGCGTATGGCAACGAATTGTCGGTAACGAAGTGGTTTTATACCATCAAATATTGGTTCTCAGAGCAACGCACTGCCACTTGTTAATTTTCCTCATTCTCGTAGAAGCTCTGCAATAGTGCAAAATAGCTCATGGATGAGCTCATTAACTACAAATAGAATATAAATATAATATATAGCTACTATTCATGCTTGTAGTAATTTCGAATACCCCTGAAAAGCTGTTTAAGGACAATGTTGAGAACTTCATGGCCGTTATGCAGGTTTGTCGTTGACTGCGCAAAATCATAAACTGTAGCTTCCCGCGAAAGATTGAATCAGTTGAATAGTAAACCGTTGGCAATGATTTCTTCGACTGTGGATTATTTCCGACATTATTTTCTACTCTGGTATCGGTAAATATAATATCACTCTCCCAGTTGCATGAATACAAATGGTTGGCCATCTCAAGTGACTGAGGAGTTAATTGTAAGAATTATTGTTTATACATACAAATATAGATAAAAATAATAAAAAAAACTAAGAATTTGTTAACAAATATTTAAATGAGAACGAATATGTTTTCAATTCTATCAATTTAGATTCATTATGTCACATCATTATATCACATCGTTATATCACATCGCCATATCACATCACATGGTCGCGTGCATAATGTGACATTATTCACTTCAATCAATGCTATTTCTATAATTCCATCGGACGCACGAAAAGTTGCCTACAGCAATATTGCCAGCAACATGTTTATGGTAAGTTCTTGCTGCGTTTTTTGCCACGAATTTTCTTGGGTGTTTGGCCGAGCTGATTTTGTTCCACAAATGGAGGGGCCTACAGTTTTACCCCGCCCGGAGATTTGTCATTGCCTGCGGAGGGGTGACCGAAATCAGAAAAAATCTTCCCTATCATTTGAAATTTTAAACAACAGTGGATTTCGAATCCGGGCACTGTCGTATGGTAGTCTACAAAACAAAGGAAAGTACAGAAAATCGCTCCGTTTGGCTAGAAAAAAGCTAAAAATCTGATTCGATAGACTTTATGCTGATTACAACGGTATTAAAATACGTATGTGGAAACTAGAAGACGAAGATATATAAAAGGCCAAAGAGCAATTCTAGACATTTTAAAACTATAGCATCTGAAAAACTACTTGACCCTTTACAACACTAAGTATACCATTAGAAAGGTAATTAAAATAAACCTACTTTTGTGTGAGACGATTTTCGTCGAAAATTTGCCCAATGAGCGTAATCTAAATATAATTTCTTTAAAAGTTTTATTCATTTACCTTTCATTTAAAATGCCATACGGCCACAAACGGTACGTATTCTTTATTTGTACCCAACTTATGGTGCTCACACTCACCAACGAAAACGTACGCCCGTATCAGCTGGCACGATTAAACTAATGAAAGCCACATGCATATGAATTCTCACCACTGTTCCGTTCCATAGTATCGTAGACGGTTCTTTCATCATGTCAGCTGATAGGGACGTACGGGCACACGTTTACGTTGGAACACCATTACATCCAAAACAAATGTAACGTTTAATTTTTGAAATGTTATTAGCAGGAAAGGGGTAAAGAAAAATATTTGTTTACATATATTCCACTTGGGCTAACTAACAGCTTTTCGAACATTGGATTTCCAAATGACTTGAAATAGGGTTATCGTACAAAGCTTTAAGAAAAATTTAAAAATTTACAAATATCTAATTATTTATTTTGCTCTTGCTAACTAAAAATTTTTGGAAGTTGAAGAGAAAACAGTCAGGAATACCACATTTATATTCGAACAAGAAAATATACAAGAAAAGAGGATTTTTCCTTTTTTTGAACAAGCCGAGATCGGTCTAAAACTAGGTCTGTTCATGAAGCAAATAGTTTGTAATAATTGTCGCAAATTATCACGTTTTGGTGTTTATGTACGCAAAAAACTTGCAAAGTAGGGTAAAGTGAGAGAGCAAAAGGACATTTCATTTTGAGTGGAAGTTGTAAGTTTTTACTGGATTTTACTTGTAAGAATTTGCAAGTGAAAAAAACAGCTGCTTCTAAAAAATATAAATCTAGCAACGTGCTTCTAAAATATATAAATCTATTCAAAGTAATAGCAGTAGTACAAAAACAAAATTTATTTATATTTACAAGTTGGCTCAAAATTAATCACCGTATCGGAAGATTTATCATTTTTTTAAATGACGTCGTACGTCAATCATATTTGACATTTGATCATTCCACCACTCAAAATTATAATTTCTTATTTAGTAAAAAAGTTACCAAAAAAATTGGAATGCGCCACCTTATATTTGGTTTTTGTCTTTGACTTTCAAATTGTCAAAGCAAGCTGAATATTTCTAAGGCGGTTGAGATAGCTTTAGCAGAAATAATTTATTGTTGATGTTTTGGTTGAATGCAAACAAAATAGCGCTTGTTTTCCGAAATGCTGGAAAAGGGAATTTTTTTGTAGGTACAGTTTTTTGTTGATACGGATACGATTTTTTTGTAAAGTGTTCTATATTTCATAATATTTTGCAAAAATGGCAAAACAGAGTATGCTGATATCTTTTATTTTGCTTATATCATTTTTGTTTTCTCAACATAAAGTTCAAAAAGTGTCCACTCATTTAATTGTAACGAAAAAACAAAAACATACAGAGAATTTACGCCGCAGCTTAAATAATACAGTTAAAAAAGAGCAACTATTTATTTCTAATTTTTAGAGTTTTATCTACTACTTTGTTGTAGTTTTATCTACAATTTTGTGTTCTGGACTAATTTCATTCCACTCTTCAAGTACCGCCTTTTGAAAATCAGATTTGTTATGGATGTCATATTTTCTTATATTTGTCTTATATTTTCGATGACGTTCAAATTCGACGATTGTGCAAGAGTTTCAACAATGGGGGGGTTTTTATGTACATATTAACTATAGGCCTCTTCTTTTCGCCAAGAGTTAGCAAGTGGCGAATAGATGAAGCATCTGGTAAAAATGAACATGCATTCGTAACGTGGGAATAGAGCTGCCTTAAGGGGTTATATACCTTGTGTTTTTCAAAAAAATCAAAATAAATTTTATTTCTTTATCGTAAAGTACAATCCCTTGAGAACATTTTCCAAAAATTTCATAGAGATCTGAGCAATAGATCGAAAGTTACAGCGTTTTAAATTGTGCGTCGTCACGTCCTGAGCGTACGGCCTCATGCGGCGCTTGAAACTTTAAACGCGATTATCTCAAAAACGTGTTTTTCCAAAAATGCTTTTGCGGTGGACGCGATTGCAAAAAAAGTATTCAACCGATTTTTATAATTTTTTTTTTAAATTGTTCGTAATTGATGTCGCCTCTTAGTGAACGATCAACTTTTTATGTATAAATTTTTATTTTGCAGATATGAATTTTTTAATGCCAATTTTAGGACTGTAGAAGTGGAGTTTTTTAAAAACATGTTCCTATTTTCACAAAAATCAAAATATTTAATATATTGATCGTTCACTAAGAAGATATAACCCTATACTAATGAAATCTTTTCGATTTTTTGATTTCAGTTGACTTGGTGGACTTGAATCGCGTCCACCGCAAGCCTCTTCCAAAAAAGGGTCTTGGGGGAAAACGCCATAACTCCGCCATTTTTAAATATTTTTACACAAACAAAGCCTTTTTTTTTTCTTTAAACATTGTAATATCCAATAATAAAAACTTTTATACAATAAAATTATTGCTACATATCTTTAAAAAAAACCCAACTTTCGCTAATTTCACCGGACCACAAGGTATATAACCCCTTAAATTACATATATTTATTCGACAGTCAGTTATGCCAGTCTAATGAGCTAAGTCATACTCGCTAGCGGCGAATCTTACTCGATAACTTTGTTGTTGCTTTCGCATGCAAATTTTTCGTCATGTTAATCGAGCATAGGGATAGCGAGCAGGGAAAATGGCGAATAGAAGAGACCTTATGTTTGTATTATTTTTGACTTGTGCTTGAAGTTGTTATCAGGATAAAAGCGAAAGTCATCTTTACTTTGTAATTTTCTAGCGCTTTGAATCAAATTTTCTTGCAGAAGTTTCAAATAAACAAATTTGTTTAATGCTACTTCGATAAAGTCAAATTTTCAACTCCTTTTTATGACATAAAAGCCCAAACCATAAGGTTGCCACCGCCTTGTTTCATAGTCGCTCGCGAATTTTGTGGTTTGAGCTCCGTTTTGGTCTCGCGCCATGTAAAAGGTCTGCACTCTGGTCCAAAGAAGTTTATTTTTACCTCGTCTGCAAAATGCTAGGGTTACAATTAGATGGTCACGCCCCAACTGCATTTCGCTTACTTATATTCTTTGCACTTACAAAAGGTATATTACAGGCTATTCTACCACTTAAATTTGCTTCCCTCAGTATTTGTTAAACAGTTTCTGGATGCCAAGTCGTACCTAAATAATTTTTGGCCATTTCAGTTAACTTTGGAGCGATTGTTGCCGGATTTTTCTTCAATTGGCGCACTAACCAATGACATTCTTTCCCTGTGAAAGTTTATTTGGGCCCTGTCGTCCTTTATTTACCGCACGATTTCCATGCATAAAGCATTCAATTAGGTGAACGAACTTGAATGTGCAATTTCAGCTTTTACGGTGCGACATTTCTTTTTTGAAATGCTGCAAAACTAAATCATGAAGTGAGTACTTTTCTATCGAAATACGGGGTCTCTCTCTCTCTCTCTCTCTTGGCTTCATAGTCTGTGGTGGTCAATAGCTTCATCAACAATCCTCCTCCCATTGAGTGTCTTTTTTGCCTTATTTCTCCAATTACGAACGTTCGTCGCTTTTAAGTCTGCTTCGATGTCATCAAGCCAACTCTTTCTTAGTCGGCCTCTCTTCCTCCAATTGAACGCAAAGTAAACACCCTTCTTTGGATTCTTTCGTTGGGCATTCTGATATGGCCAATCCATCTAATCCGCTGCGCTTTAATAAAACGTATTACATTTTCACCACAACTAAGGTTTTCAATTTAGTTGTTGTAACGGATGCGATACGTGCCGTTTTCAAGTTGTAGGGACCGTAGATTTTACTCCTTATGGTTCTTTCAAATCGCAATAGCTGGTTTATATCATTAACTTTCCGTGTCCACATTTCAGCACCGTAAGTAAGAAAGTTTTATACATCTTGATTTTCTGCATTCGTGATAAAACCTTTGATCTGAACAATTTTATATTTGCATGGTACGTCTTTTTAGCAGATTCATTTCTTTCATCTATTGAAATTGATGTGTCTTTACTCGCTGATATTTAGAACGAATCCTAAGTATTTGAATTCATCTATGGCTAGATTGTTGGCATCCATATTACGTGCTGAGCGAAGCATAAATTTATTTTTTTCGGCATTGACATTCAGTCCTTTAATTTTTGCTTTTATTTCTAGCAGCTTGAATATGCGAATTAGTTTGTTTTTTGCCATGATGAGAACGTCGTCAGTATAAGCACATATTTTAAAATCTTTTTCAAATATTGTCCCGGGTTGAAAATCAGAGCAGACAATACATCTCCTTGTTTAACACCAGACAGGACCTGGAAGGGTTCAGACATTTCGCCTTGTACTACCACCTTGTTAGTAGTATACTTCGAAGTACGGGGTCCCACCGTTAAAAAAAGATTTATTTTATTGGTTTATATCAAACTCATTCTACAAATTCTCGCTTACTAAAAATATAATTTCGTTTATTGAAACTTGCGCCGGGAATAGTGGTACTTTTTTTAACTGTGTCATTTAAGCTGCGGCGTGAATTTTGTGTTCTGTTGTTTTGCATTGCAATGAAATTAGTGGATTTTTGTATTTTATGCTGAGAAATGAAACAAAACAAAATAAATAAAATATCTGCATACTATGTTTTTCCATTTTCGCAAAATATTATGAAATGTAGAACGCTTAACAAAAAAAAAAAATGTATCTGTACCAAATAAGATGTGAGTGACCGTTTATCAGTGTCTGCATAGTATATCCAGCCTGTGCTATGTTGAGGAGTTAGGGGTAGTCAGAATTTTCAAAAAATTGTTTTTTTTTGTATTTTCTTAAAGTTAAAGTGAATCCGACAAATATAGGGTTTTCCAATAACAGGTGTTACAGGTGAATGGAATGCGCTATCGAGAGATGATTAACGATTTTTTATGGCCGGAATTGGATGGTATTGATCTGGACAACGTTTATTTTCAACAAGGCGACGCTACGTGCCACACAAGCAACGAAACCATTCATCTTTTACGGGAAAAGTTTCCGGGCCGTGTTATCTCTCAAAGAGGTGATCACAATTGGCCACCGAGATCTTATGATTTAACACCTTGCGACTCTTTTCTTTGGGGCCACGTGAAAGAGAAGGTCTACGCCAACAGCCCAGGGTCGATTCAAGGCCTCAAAGACGGAATTCGTGAGGCTATCGAGGACATAGGGCAGTCACTTTGCAATTCGGTTATGGAAAATTTCGTGAAAAGGATATTGTCCTGTAAGCGTGGTCGTGGTGGTCATTTGTATGAAATAAACATCCGATCATTTATAATATATTAAAAAATAGCATTTTTCTTTGAATATCAAAATAACACCTCTTATTAAAAAACGCGGCCGCCGTGGCCGAATGGGTTGGTGCATGACTACCATTCGGAATTCAGAGAGAGAACGTCGGTTCGAATCTCGGTGAAAGATCAAAAAATTAAGAAACAGTTTTTTCTAATAGCGGTCGCCCCTCGGCAGGCAATGGCAAACCTCCGAGTGCATTTCTGCCATGAAAAAGCTCCTCATAAAAATATCTGCCGTTCGGAGTCGGCTTGAAACTGTAGGTCCCTTTGTGGAACAACATCAAGACGCACACCAAAAATAGGAGGAGGAGCTCGGCCAAACACCCAAAAAGGGTGTACGCGCCAATTATATATATATATATATATTAAAAAATCCTTTACTTTTCGAGTTATTCAGCAATTAACAAAGGGCACTCGGGCGGTCCGGAGCAGATAGCAAAACTTTAAATGCGTTTTTCTCAAAACTATGTTTTTTGAACTGGTGATCACTATAACTTAAAAACAGCTTGGTAGATTTCAATAAAATTTATACTGCTTTTGAAGAACATAAAAAACTCTTGCCTGATCGAGGGATCAAAAGATTGAAGGACAATTAATTGTCGGGTTTTTTCTCGAAAACCTGAAAAATAATTTCTGAGGCTGCCATATTGTTAATTTTGAAAAGAAAAAGCTTCGATCAGTCACAATATTATCTAAGAATAAAACTAATTTCTTTTGTCCGATTGATTTTAGTTGAATCTCCAAGGACTTGTGATGATCACCGCAAGTGACTTCTGGAGAAAAGGGATCCACACAAACAGCGATAATTTTTACAATTATTATTTTTTTTTTTTTTTGGAATTTTTAAAAGTCAAGTTGAAACCGAATGTATTAATGCTATGTTTTTATTTTTGTAAAATAAAGCAATTGACTAGCAAAAGAAAATTTATGAAAATCATAATTTTTTCGGGCCTCTGACTACCCCTAACCACTTAAGGCTTTTCAGAATCTGTTTTTTTTTTTGGTTTTTTGGTTTTTTGAGAGGGCTACCAGGTTTGTTTTTGTTTTTTGAAAATAAAACTCTTAAACAACTTAGGAAAATCTTCAACTCCAATTTGTAAAAATGTGAAATATGTTTTTTAAGCTTAGCTTGGATTTGGAATACAAACGTTTTGAATTATTTTATCGCCATTCCAGCAAAGCACAAAGAGTTGAGAGAGGGACGAGAAGATGTATACCAAAAATTTGATGTAGTCTCCTATAAACATGTTTTTCATCTGCAATTAGATTTTTTAAGTACAAATTTTTGAAGGAAATCTTTTGTTTTTCTTTTGTTAGTAAGGAAATGTTAATTAAATTTTATTTTTTTGTTTGATCATCACACCAATGTGCACTTACCGCCACTAACTGAAAGCCCACCATGCAAATTAGAAGGGACGAAATCAAAAAATTCACCAGCAAAATCGGACTGAAGAACTCTTCCAAGAGATTGACGAAACTGAAAGATTAAAGAAACAAAAAACTCCCACTCTTGTATACACTCTTCTCACACTCAGTGGCTGCTCTAGTTGCTCACTCGAATAAAATGCTATGCTTGGCCGCAATTCTGTCCAGCCGTCGGACGCATTCACGCTGATAATCAGCCACTGTACCGCGACCAGCTCGAACCGCTGCATACGAATCGGGTATAATATTGTCTATGCGATTGTGTAGAATGCGAAATTGGCCACAAGTATAGGTGACGAAGAAGCCGAATAAGGAGTCCTCGGCGAAGAGCGTAGTCACCACGCAAACACCAGCCCAAGCTGTGAACAAATAGGTGAGCGCATAACGCCAGCCATGATTGGCGTCGTAGGGGAACAACATTTTGTAAGGAAATGGTTTGGCAACGGAGTCCAAGTCATGCGGATGATTCACGCTTAGCATATAGAGCTCGACCAATGGCATAACGCAGTACATTGTGATGAGGCAGGATTGCAGAACTGAAATCACTTGATATACGCGCATATTGCGGGCACAACCGCGCTCAATGGATACTTGCGAAGATCTGTGAATTGCCAATGAATATTTAGAAATAATAAGAAAAAGTAAGAAAAATTCAAAGTAAATATTTAATAATAGAAATTTAATTATTTTCTTCTTTAATTTTTTTTTTTTTTTTTTTTTTGCTGAATTTTTTGAAACTATGCACAAACTTAGTAATCCAGATATGCTGCACGAATTGCGCAATCAATTGATGAAACTCCTTTTGGCGCAGTCGTAAGTGCAGTAAGCGTACAAAATTCAACACGCCCATAAACGTAGTGCAGCCGTTCTCGGTGGTCACCGTTATATTGCCGAAAGTCGTCACAAGAAATGCACTCTGGAATCCGATAGTTATGCCAACCATGGCCACGACGTACCAGGCCCAAGTGCTGTATAGAAAACTGAAATATTTTTCCAATGCACTGGACATTTTGCGCTTTAACGGCCACGATCCATTTAATTTCAACCAAATGCACTGTAAAGGGAATTTAAAGTGCACCGGATCTTTTAACGGCTTCGGATTGAAAAGCATTCCCGAAAAATTCTGAATTTCTCGAATGAACTCTGTTTTTTTAGTCGTTTAGTAACCCAGATGAACGCTGAAAACTGGCATTTTGTTGGTGTTGAGCGGTATTTATAAAATCTGTTGGAATACATTTTAGCGTTTAATTTTGTGTAGGCGTGAAACTGCATTAGAATTTCCCTTTTATCGTTCGCGCGATTTGACACATAAACAGAATTTTTAATTTGTTGATTTCGTCAAATTAATCGTTTGGTTGAAATTCAATGGATAGGCTGGCAGAAATTTTGGGTTTTCAACCATTAATTATATGGATGTACGTAAGTATGTATATATGCATGTGTGTACGAGCTACCGTGTCCAAAAAAATATTTGACGGAATGGGGAGGCAGCACGCCTCCTGTGCCGGTTAAAAAGTGCTTTTAACGACAAATGGCACATATCCTGAATTACCAAACAAATAATGGCATCAGAATTGCAGTAAAATTGAATTAAAATTATTTAAAGGTATGAATAAAGTAATCACCGTAAATAAGAAGCCATGATACTTATTTTAGTCCGGGAGCCAGGGGTCATTTTGACCTCATCATTTCATGCCGACTGATTCTAATACTGAAGGCAGACGCCATCCAATGGATGACGAAACTAACCGTCAGCTGGTCCAGTAGCGGTGAGTACGTGCGTGGGATGCTGCGAAACGTGTAAAAAAAATTTTTAACAACTCATTTAATACTGGCTGAAATTTAGTTTGTGCATTGTTGACATTTAGTAGAATAAAAAAAAAATAGTCAGCTGCGCCGTAGAGGGGGAAAAATACGTAAGCTGTACGCAATGATACATTCTTGCTTCGGCTGACGGTCTTTCCACCGCTAAAAATTTCAATTGGCATAAGTAGTATTACTTTTTAATTTATTTTACAAGTTCGCCTGTTCAGCTGACGTGGTTTCCACCCTCTACCGCGCAGCTGACTAATTTTTTTTAAATCTACTAAATGTCAACAATACATGAAACAAATTTCAGCCGGTATAAAATGAGTTGGTAGTAATTTTTTTTTCGACATTTTTCATTAAAAAAATTTAATTTAAATATAATTAAAGTGTGACATTTATGACGTAAAACTCATACTTTTTTTAAAATGCCGTAAATTGCAAAAATTTTCGAAATTCAAAAAATCCGGGTCGACAGACTATAACTACAACTTTATTTTACAAGAATTTTTTTCTATCAACATTTGAAGGATAAATGATACAGACCGTGAAGCAACTTTTTTTCATTGTACTTTGGGTCACGTGATTATTTACATACTAATTTATGTAAAGAAAAATTTAAATAAATTTGTTTATAAAGTTTAAGTACTAATAAACAATGTATAAACCTATTTTATATTTATTTCTATTGTTACCCCTTCTAAAAACAGTTTTTCTTTTAGCCCATTTTTTGCCCTGCTGGACGTTTGCAAGTTATGGAAATCTTTCTTTTGACCTTTATGCGCCCCATTGCTTGTTTGTTTGTATACTGCAGCTGTCAGGTTCACAAGTGTTGATGATTGACGTATGACACCTTTTGCAAAAATTCCAAATTTCCGGTAAAATAAATAAATAATTGGTGTGTACACTTCTGTTAGGTGTTTGGCCGAGCCTCTCCTCCTATTTGTGCCGGCGTCTTGATGTTGTTCCACAAATGGCGGGACCTACAGTTTTCAGCCGACGCCGAACGGCAAATGGTTTTCCGAAAGGGTACATTTTTTTGCTGGAATGTTGTGCACTCGGAATTCAATTCAAATGGTTCTACGGCAAATAAAGAATATTAATTGGAAGTAATGCGACATTTGAGACGGAATATGCGTAGGAAAAGGTCCAATTTCTGGAAAGAAAACTCATGGATCTTGCTCCATGATAACGCACCGCCCCACAAGGCTCATATTGTGAACATTTTTTTGGCCAAAAACTCGACAAATACTATCGAACAACAACCGTATTCACCGGACTTAGTCGGCTGTGACTTTTTCCTTTTCCCAAAACTTAAATTGCCACTCCGCGTACGCCGCTTTGAGTCGATAGAGGTCATTAAAAAGAATTCGTTGAAGGAGCTGAAGAAGAACTCTTCAAACGCGTTTAAAAGGTGCTTTGATGACTGGACTAATCGTTGGCATACAAGTATGTGTATTGTTTCGAATGGAGCCTATTTTGAAGGCGACAAAATAAAACAATTATTATTTTCGTTTAATTGAACAATTCCCGGTACTTTTTTGACAAAATGTACTTAAAATAGCACAGTTAACAAAACAAAAAACTAACCAAAAATGAACGGTATTTTAAAGTCATTTGAAACTTGTTCTTTGTTCTATGCATTAAAATTCGATGGGCTATAAAACAGCATACACAGAAAAATTCAAAAAATTCTTCACCTTGCTTTGCAAAAAGCTTTGATGAAATTTTGAACAATTTTTGTATCTTTCCAAGAGGGCGGGATTGGAAGGAGCGGAGAGCCTGCACGGACATAGGTACTTCTGTTTTCAGCGACGGATCCAAGATGGAATCTGCAGTGTGAGCGTTTTTTAGCGTGCAAAATGCTTCGTTGGGAGGGAGACATAAGTATCTTTTCTGATAGTCCAGCTGCGATGAAGGTCCTGTCGTCGCCATGTTGCAGTTCTCTTCTGGTCAACTCCTGTAAGGGGGAAATCAAACGTCTCGAACGTGTGCTGGAAACATTTTTCTTATTTAGGTTCTAGGGCATATGCACATATAGGCATATGAATATATAGCTTGCAGGGGAGTGGTCGACAGAACCGATTTCTGTTGTCCACATCCCAGATATCGGTGTCTCCTTGACCGAAGGAGACCCCCCGCTATTCAATTCCCAAACTCATAGCGGTAGTCACCGGTCACTGGGTGATCGGAGCACATGCGGCGAAGCTTGGACTTACGTACAACTCCCACTGCAGAAGCTGTGAGGATTCTGCTGAGATATATACTGTTGAACACTTTTTTTCAAATGCTCGGATGCTGAGTTCCTTAGAGTGCTTTTTGGGGATAGCCTGAGGCAGTTCTCCAGCCTAAATCCCTTTTCTCTCCTCCACTACGACAACAGCACCGGATGGCTTCTTCCTTTAAGTTTTGTAAGCTTTCGCAGGTAGTGGTCTACATTATGGTATCAAAACGGCTCTCGATATTTTTATCGAAAAGTTTGGTATTTTTTAGCATAAACTTACATTTAATGTTTTCACTTACGAGCTTTATTGGTTCTTTTTTCAATGAGTTGAGAAATTCGTTTTGCCCAAAAGATGGAATTAATTCGTGAAAATTTTCGTGTCATGATTTATTACAATTTTCAACGTGGATTATTGAGACAGGAGTGCATTGACCAACTTACTTCGACTTCTGACATTGAAGCACTACTTTTAGCCCCTGTGAAACGCTGGTACAACTCGCTCTCGCGTGGCCGTCGATCTTTGCACGATGAATTTCGTGTAGGCCATCCGAAAACCATCGATGCTGTGCGTCAGTTGATAACGCAAGATTGTCATTTGACATATCGCGCGATAGATGCATCCTTGCGCATTAGTGGGATCAGCATGCATTCAATATTGCATTAACATTTGGTTGCTAAGAAGCTTTGTTCTCGTTGGATACCGCATAATTTGGCAACTGTCCAAAAAAGCGCCTGTGTCGATTGGTGTAAAGAAATGTCGAAGAAAGTCAGCTGCGATAATTCATAGCAGGTCTATGACATCGTAAGAGGTGACGAATCTTGGACCTATGCATATGAGCCGGGAACAAAACGGAACAAAACAACCAGCGACAGTATGGGTGTTCCAAAACGAACTTAATCAAAAGTTGTCGCGAAAGAAGCACCTTAATGCACGGGCGTCTAGCCCGTAGAAAAACCTAAAACTGTTAATTCTGAATGGCGAATTAATATTTGTCTTCCAGAAGTTTTCGGAGAATTAAAGAAAAACAAACCACTAAAGGTGACTTCACCAAGACAATGCGAGCTGTTGTTGTTGTTGTTGTAACAGCATAAACATTCCCCATACTTACGGGGAATGCTGCTGGAGTGACAGTCCTTGGCCGGATATAAATCTGGGTCGTTTCGGTAACGTAGAACCGACTATCGTGGAAACGCGAGCTCCCACGCATGGGCTCACACAAGAGAGTTTTTGAGCACTCAAAAGATTGAATTCCAGCCCTGATTTGGCACCTAATGATTTCTTTTTGTTCTCGAATATTAAAAATGAAATGCGAGGCCAATGTGTTTCGACGTCTGAAGAAGCTGTTGAAGCCTTTAAACAACTCGTTTTGGAGGTATCCACTTCTGAGTGGTAACAGGACTTTTTTAATGGCAAAATAGAAATGTTACTCGGCCAAGGATTCCCTGCATATACCGGCTACCTGGTATTCACAAATTTATTGGACTTTACCGTCACGCGCGGATTGCTAGAAGAAGTGCTCATAAGGCGGTACTGTCTTCTAAAATTACTCAGATCGGCTATGATGTGAAACTCGCCGTCTCACTGCGTGGAGTATGCGTCAGCTTTATAGTGGATGAGGTGGCCTCATCCTCAGTACTTTCTCTTTAGCTATAGGTCTATCTATATACTCATAATTGTTCAGTAGTTGTAGTTGTGCTTTGTCCTGGATCTCGTAAGTGTAGTAAAAGAGATGTCTCCTGACTTGCCTGAGAGTTGGCGCAGTCCACGGCAAGTGCCTATGTTTACTGTGGCTCAGTCCACGGCAAGTGTAGTTTATGTGGTAGCAACCCAGCAGGAATTGCTTGATGAGCATCTTACTATTATCCTTAACTGGGACCATAGTAGACTCGCTGTAGAGATGTTTTATGGGAGCCATCAGTAGGGATCCGGTAATTGTCCTGATAGCAAGTTAGGAGCTTTCTTCACTGACTGGTAACCAAATTGGCGCTGCATAATTCAGAAGCAGCCACCAATTGCTTCAAATGTTGCCAGCAATATTTTCTTGCCCTTGCTACTGGCAGCGTTTTGGACTTTAGTGGCATTTGCTTTTATATGCGCCGAGAAGGAGAGCAAACTATCGAAGGTGACCCCTAATGTTGTTGTTGTTGTAGCAGCATAAACATTCCCCATATTTACATACGGTGAATGCTGCTGGAGTGACAGTCCTTGGCCGGATATAAATCCGGGTCGTTTCGGTAACGAAGAACCGACTGTCGTGGAAACGTAATAGTTTGGGATTGTTTAGGTCGGTATTGGTGTGTCGCCGAGTGTCACCCTTAGCTGTAGTTTGGTCTTTTTCGTGCAGGTGGTAATGGGATCGCCGGGAGTGATGTTAATCTGGTGAGCTCCGAAGAACCTTAGAGGATCCAATTCTGATGCTGAACGGAGGTACTGACTGGAGCATTATGCGAAATAGAAGACGTAGAGGCTGAGTGCGCCTGATGATGAGTCTTAATACCTATGCAAGTCTTAAGATGGCACCATCGTTGCACTGGTTACATCTAACTGAAGTTGAGTTCGGGTGGCAAGCGCAACAGAAATAAACTTGGCATCGAGTATTTGGTTCAAAGGCAGTCCTTCGTAGTGTTATAAGCAGACCAGTGACGTTAGACGAGGGGTTAGATTTAACGCACTAGACAAGACTGGGATCCATTCCGATACGTAGAACCGGACACCATGGGAATGCAATGAAATTGCCTATACATACCTGTGATTGCCATGTCCATGACTCTGTGTTTCAATTCAATGTTGACCTACTTCAAGCCATTTATGGTATATTAGCTAGGCATTTTTTGTAAACAACCTAATTTGATTAAACAAAGATATTGATTTTTACTCAAACGATAGATTCAGTGAATTCAGAAAAACATGTGAAAAAATTTGAAACAAGTTTGAAATGAAATATCTTAAAGATATGTATATAAATCTAATATAATTTCAATCAAAGGATAGTTTTTTCAGCTTTGTTCTGCACTTCGATTCTGAAAAATTTGCTCCGAATAGAAATCAATATGTCATTCCGATCGAATATTTCAAAAGGTGTATTGTACCATTTTGGGTTTTTAAATTCAAATCGGAATGCAGAACTGGCCTGACACGGCTTACAGGCCATTACATCAATCATAAAAAAAAATAGGCTTATTGCATCAAAATCGTTACATGCAATTTGTGACAAAGCAGAAAGAATTTCCACCAATGCATAAACAATTTTCTTCACCATGCAACTACCGCCGTCGTTCGCCTTTTACAGTTTTGCGTTTTTCTTTCTTTTCCTCACGCTGTTGCCTTTGTCGCTCCCTATCCTCTTTATCCTTTTGTTTCTTTGCTGCGCTCTCCAAACGCGCCATTTCTCGTTTTTCTTTTTGCAATGCCATTACATCCTGCACATTGGTATTACGTTCAATTATATTTGACGAGCTGGCCGCAACAGCAGTTGCATTCGTTCTTTCAGACTCCTCCTCCGAGTCGTAGGCATCATCGTCATTAACTTCTGTCTAATGAGGGGGATATATATTGTTAGCTATTTATCATAAAGTTAAGCATTCGATATTTATGACTACCTGCGAGTATTGCGCCAAAATTTGCTCTCGTATTCGTCGTTCTTCCTCAGTGTATTCGCGTTCCTTTACGATCGTTTGAATCTTTTGTGCCTCTAACAATTTGGCCAACTGCTCATTCACATCAATGTGTACAGACTTCTTTACCTCCTCCTTCGGATGCGTTGCATCCCATTTTTCAAATATTACACTTAAAAGAGTATCGAGATCATCGGGCTACAGGGTTTAAAAGAAAATACAGAAGATGAGCTTTACGCGCAGTTCAATTAAACTAACTTCAAGCTGTGCTTATGCGACATACAATAATTTCGCTAAGTATATCATTGAGCGCTTCACGCTTTTCTTCCAGTGTTTCTTGTCCGTCAAGTATACCTATAATATAGGTACCAAACACGTCTGGATCGGTATTGAGCTCCTTAAGTTGGCCATGCAGCCACGTTGTGAATTCATCGGCACACTGCTTATTTTTCGGCATTTCGTCTCTTCTCTCTCGGTAAATGAAATAAGGAACGCTTCAGCAGTACGTCTTTTAAATATTTTTTAAATTTATTGTTAACAGTTCAGTTGCCGTAATCGTAAAATCCGAAATTTTAGCTATTTTTGGTACTGTCGTGATTCCCCACCACCATTGTTCAGGTATTTCAAAGCAGTAAGATATCTCACAGCTGACTGTCAAATTTTTTTACGCTTAATTTTAAAAACAGAGTGGCACTCTTGTAACACAGAGTGCCGCTCATTCGGCATTCAAGAAAAATGTATTACAACTTCACATAAGCAAATATTTGGGCTATTCACAACGATGTCTTACATGACGTTTTGTGGTATTCGGTAAAGTTTACATGTGAAAATAATAATAATAATAAAAAAGTCATGCTAAGAATTTTCATACAGTTAAAAACTATTTTGATGGTGGTGGTTTCAAGTCCTCTAAGCAATTACTTAGCTCTTAAGGGGTTAGGGTTGTCACATGCCCGAAAAAACGATTATTTGTAATCATTTTTTTTGCAAAAATAAAACACATAGTATTAACGCACCATATTTCGACTTGGCTTTAGCAAAATTTCAAAAAAAAAAAAACAGAATCGAAGTTTTTGAAAAAGAAAATCCTTCGATCAGGCTCGAGTTTTTTATGTTTTTCAAAAGCAGTATAAATTTTATTGAAATCTAGCAAGCAGTTTTTAAGTTACAGTGATGACCACTAAACGGACTACTGAATTTTGGAACTATGGTACCATCACCTCTATTAAATAATGTTACTTTTGACAATGTGATTAAAATATACAATTATATGAAATGTATTAATATATCAGACCATATTAGTCTAAGATCCGACCGCGTGATTTATGCGTTCATATGTTTGATTAATAAAATATAATTTTTATCGATATTTATAACTAAACCAATGCAGATCCGCAAAGGTGGTCATCCAAATTTGGCCGTATATAATTTTAATTAAAATGTAATTAATTATTTATTTTTGAACAATTACGTTCACTTGTAATTGTTAAAAAATATATTTCATTAGAAAGAAATATACCTGAGTTACTGAAAAAGTTCGAGGTGCCATCCTTCACTTGGCCGCAACCTAATGTCAGCCAGGTGTAAACAGGTATAATTTCGTTAAATATGTATATACGTTCATAATGTATTATCATCTTATACATATCAAATTGAAGATGAATTTTTTCTCTACATGATGAGATACAGGTGCCTACGCAAAAATGCCCGCAAATAGTGATTGCCAACGATTAAAGATAAATAAAAGCGAGAGAAACTTAAGATGAACACCGTTTGTCGAATAAAGATAGAGCATGCATGCCAGCTGCTTATCGTTTTCATGCTACTGCGCATGCGTCTATAGACAGCGTGCTCAACTAAATGCCGTACTGAATATTGCAATCATATGTTTTTGAGCGTCATATGCGCCAGGTTGTTTTTTTTTAAGTCCAAAATTATAAAACTTTGTTAACATTAATATTGATATATTTCATTCTTAACGTTATTAAGCCGTAAGAATAAAATGAAGAAGTGTTTTTTGTTGTGTAATGAAAAGCAAGAAGTGCGTAACTTTAGTGATGTATCATTTAAAAAGTGTTTTTTAATGATACTGTTTCGACGTCACAAAAATTTCATGTATCATGACCTAAAACTAAATGTGAAATTAACTAATAAATTTGGTTATCACATAAACTGTTTAAAAAAAGTTATTATTGTAAAAAGTAAATACAAGGAGGAATTTGAAGAATTTTGCAAAACCCAAAATGTAAGTACAATTTTTAATCAAACAGGAAAAATGAATGATTTTATAGCTACTAAATACAAATATTATTGCGTAGAGGGTATAGATTTAATAGTACGATATTTTTAATCGAATGAAACTTGTATAATAAAGGATGATTTTTTAAGAGCTATAGGAAAGTTTTTCAAAAAAAAACACATGTAAAATTCAGAAAAATGCATGAAATTTTTATTTAAATTTAATTTAATTTAATGTTTGAAGATTATTTCATACAAATGTTGACCGCGACTGCGCTTCAAATGGTCCATCCGCTTAGTCCAATTTCGGCATACTCTTTCCAATGTTTCGGCCGGTATATCACATATAAATGCTTTAATGTTGTCTTCCAATGCGTCAATTGAAGCAGGTTTGTCTGAATAGACATGAGTTTTAACATAGCCCCACAAAAAATAATTTAAAGGCGTTATATCGCACGATCTGGGTGGCCAATTGACAGGTGCCGAACGTGAAATAAAATGTTCACCGAACTCGCCTCTCAACAAGTCCATTGTTACGCGTGCTGTGTGGCATGTGGCACCGTCTTGCTGAAACCACATGTCATGCAAGTCAAGCTCTTACATTTTGGGCAAAAAAAGTTGGATATCATTTCACGGTAGCGCTCACCATTCACAGTTACGTTACGATTCGCAGCATCTTTGAAGAAGTACGATCCAATGATACCTCCAGCCCATAAACCGCACCGAACTATGACCTTTTCTGGATACATTGGTAGCTCTTGCAATTCTTCTGGCTGATCTTCACTCCAAAATCGACAATTCTGCTTATTTACGTACCCATTGATCCAAAAATGAGCTTCGTCGCTGAACACAATTTTTCGATAAAAAAGTGGATCTTAAACTTTCTTAACAGAACACGCATTTTTATAATAAAATTCAATGATTTGCAAGCGTTTTTCGTTTGTAAGACGATTCATGGTTAAATTATAGACCAAACTGAAGATGTTTGACAGTTAAACAAAACACGAAACATGCGTCAGCTGTTAAAACCAACTGTTTAAAAAGATAATAGCTAAAAAATGACTCTTCAGTAGACTATCTTTTAATGTTTAATAAATCTTAATCTAATATATAAAAAGAAGTTACATTTCCTTGGTAATCTTATAACTCAAGAACCGCCAAACCGATTAACACAAACATTTTAGAGTTCTTTTCTATCTTTGAGGAGGTGGTTTGTGTGAAGTTTGATTGAAATCGGTGCAGCCGTTCCTGAGTTATGACATTTTATGTGAGTAATAGTTTCCTCTCATACGAAATGCCTGTATGGGAAAAACAACAACAAATACACAGCCGCTTATGAGCGTTTCTGTTGTACTGTTGTGGTTGTAAGTGTATTATGTTAATATTAATTTTGGACGAAAATATTATATAATAAAAACTGGAGCATTCAAGGAACTGGAAAAACATTTTTAACTTTATTTATTTTATTATAGCATAATTTATTTAGCGTAAAAAATTGAAATGGAAATTAAAGGATCAAAGTTTAATTACAAGTTTTTATCGGCTCTTTCACCTTACCTGTATATAGGTGACCACCACAATCAAATTTTAAAAAAGTACAGAAAAGGCTATTGTGACATCTTTAGAAAGTATCTTGAATGAAAAAAATCAACTAATTCAACTGTTTAAACATTTTACGAGTTCTGTAAAGAAAACTTAATATGAAAAATTTCTTGCGATATAAAAAAACATTTTATGTATGGTGGTGCGAAGCCCACTGGGAAATGCTAGTAATGTATAAAATAATGTTTAATACAGCGATATATACAAAAATTTTCAATTACGTAGTTTTTCATTGAATATTAAAATTGAAAATTATTCCACAGATACCTATTTTTCCACGAACTCAGGTTGGCAAACCTTTAAAGAATTAACTCAGGTAGCCAGACCTTCTTATATTAAAAAGCACAATACTAGAACAGAACAATCGTTTACTCTCCCCACTACAATCTGGCTTCAAACAAAGTCACAGTTGCTCGACTGCAATGGTTAAAAATACTGGACGAGATTAGAATTAGTTTTGACAACGGAGACTTGACTCTACTTTGTTTACTTGACTTTTCTAAAGCATTTGATTCAGTGAATCACAAATTGTTATGTTTGAAGCTTAAACACTATTTCGGGACTTCAAAGACAGTGCGGTGAAGCTCATGGCCAGCTACCTTAGTGACAGAACGCAGAAGTTCAAGACCAGTAAATCAACATCTCAGTCTAGATACGTACACACTGGTGTTCCGCAAAGGTCTATCCTTGGTCCAATTTTATTCAGTCTTTTTGTCAATGATATTTTTAACGTTTGTCAGTATGTGAATTTCCATGCGTATGCTGATGATATACAATTGTACAGGTACTTGTCCAGTCGTATTGGTCTCGTTGCAGATTTATGTTTCAAAATAAACAGCGATATCTCTGCTATTTCTGTATGGGCTAATGAAAACTCTTTATGTCTGAACGCGTCAAAGTCATATGTCTTACCTATATGTAATAGTGTTGTGCATGTTAACAATATCCCTAAATTGTGGATAGGTACAAGTTCCCTTACCTTTATGGATAAGGTAAAAAATTTAGGGTTTATTCTGAACACAAAACTTACCTGTGCTGACCATATAAATAGGGTTGTGTGGAATATTTATGCTACATTGTGTAAGCTGGGAGTCCCTACAACATTCACGCCAGAGAAAACGAGGCGCAAATTAGTTCTCCAGCTAATTATGCCTCTCATTACCTACAGCAAACTCGACTCCATAACTTAATGTGGCATTTAATAACGCCACGCGGTATGTATATGGGATTGGCAGATATGAGCATATCTCTGCCTGGCGATCAAGGTCACTGGGCTGTTGCCTTAATAGTTATTTGTCTGCTAGAAATTGCATATTTTTGTGCAAACTTACATTATTCAAGTCTCCTCCCTAGCTGACAAAGAAGTTGATACCAGTAAGGTCTCGCAGACACAACAAATTCATCGTTACAAAAATTTAATTACCTAGCATCATCTAGATTATTTTTCATTAACGCTGTTAAAGTGTGGAACTCATTACCCGACACTGTGAAGCCTGGACTTAACAGATTTAACTTCAGGGCAAAAGTCTATAATTACTTTTAAAAGTGTTTGATTGCATTAAATTAGGGCATTAAATTTCTCTGTACATTCTCTAATTACTACTTTTGTTTTTTTTTTTTCTAAGTCCTTCTTTTCTTTTCCTACTGCTTCTTTTCTTCTTATTTTTATAGTTAGTTTAAATATATTGGAATGATTTGTAAATGAACTGGTGTAAAATTTAGATTAAGAAACTTGTATGTTAAAAATATTCCAGTTGTTTATACAAGGGCGGGTCAATAAGTCCGTGACTTTTTGTATTTCTGACCTCTTTACTGAAAAAGGAATACTGCTCCTGTCAACAGGCATCTGTCAGTTGACTCCTGGCAAAATTTGAACGTTAGTTTGTGTTTTACAGCTACCTTTATCAGACTACCCAGTAATTTGAGGAGAAACTGGAAAAAACTGAGTTTCGTGTGCTTAATAAGCCGATTCACCCTTAGAAACCCACTGTTTCGACGTTTGTTTGGTCTCTGGTGTGTGGTGACGGTTACAAAAGGGCGCAACAACTCCTCCATATTGCGATTAAACAACGCCAAACCTTCCTGTGAAGTTGTTATACGATTGCGTTTGTGGTCTCCTCAAATAACTGTGTAGTCTGAGAAAGGTAGCTGTAAAACACAAACTAACTGACGCAGCACGTTCAAATTTTGACAGGAGTCAACTGACAGATGCCTGTTGACAGGAGCAGTATTTCTTTTTCAGTGAAGAGGTCAGAAATACAAAAAGTCACGGACTTATTGATCCGCCCTCGTAATATTGTGGAAGTACTATTAAAAGACCTTAGTCTTACTATGTACTATTTATATAAATAAATAAATAAATAAATAAAATACTATCTATCAAGTATCGTTTAGGTTTGTTTTTGGTACTCCAGTATGAACATTTTACATAATTTTGAACGGACAGTAATAATAAAATGTATGTTTCAAATTCGGGCAAACAAATTTTTTCTGTACTTTTTTGTTATTGAAAATCAGTAAACAAATAAAAATATTTCACTTGATTAATATAGAATATTTCTATCACTTTTACTATCATTGTGATCTCAAATTTTGCTTTGATAAATAATATTGAAGTATTACGGTCTTTGTGTTAATAAAATAATTGAAGAAGTAATATAATATTTACATAGTTGTATAGCGTTTTTCAATAGGTGCGCTTCAACTTTTTTCCGATAGGGAGGGCGAACGACGCAATATTTTTTATTTTTCGCTTGACATTTGTAAACTTCATTAGCATACATTTCATCATTGAACGCTACACACTTGAGCAACGATTGCAAATCGTGCAAATTTTTTTATGAAAATAATCGTTCTGTTGCTGCTACTTTAAGACTACTTTTTTCCAAAAAATCATCTTCAGTGATGCAGCTCACTTTTGGCTCAATGGCTTTGTCAACAAGCAAAATATGCGTTACTGGGCAGAAAGCGATCCACACGTGATTCATGAGGCACCGTTGCATCCCGAAAAAATCACTGTTTGGTGCGGTTTACATGCCGGCGGCGTAATTGGCCCATATTTTTTCATTGACGAGAACGATCGCCACGTTACTGTGAATGGAAATCGATACCGCGACATGATAAACGATTATTTTTGGCCGCAATTGAATGGTATGGACTTAGACGACATGTGGTTTCAACAGGACGGGGCCACAAGCCACACAGCACACGCTACAATTGATTTGTTGAAGAGTAAGTTCGATGAGCGCATTATTTCCAGAAATGGACCGGTCGAATGGCCGCCGCGCTCGTGTGATTTGACGCCTCTAAACTATTTTCTTTGGGGTTATGTGAAGTCATTGGTCTACAGTAACAAGCCGGCGACGATTTGTGAGCTCAGAGCCAATATTGAACGCGAAATTGCTGGAATTTCGGCCGATTTATGCAAAAGAGTGGTCGAAAATTGGTTTCAACGATTGGACTTCGTAAAACGTGCACGAGGTGGTCATGCAAAAGAAATCGAATTTTATACTTAAATGTATATGTTCAAACTCGATAATAAAAAAAAAATTAGTTAAAAAAGTCAAACCGTTTGTGTTTTATTCAAAAAAGTTCACAAGTTGAAGCGCTCTTACTGAAAAACGCTTTACATCTAATAACAAATGTACCTGTATATTATTATTTTATATTAATGTGTATTTAAAAGTTTCGAGCTGTCGCTATTGTCTATGGGATAGCTGTTTTTCAATTTTTATCGATGAAAAGAATACTTACTTACTTAGGTGGTCATAACACACCGTTACCGAGTTACGGCCGACCTCACTAACTCTCTCCAGGCGCCTCTGCTTCGCGCGCGGCTTCTCCAATTCTGTACACCAAGCGAGCATAGGGTTTCCTCCATCTGATCTTTCCACCGGAGCAATGGTCTTCCGCTGCGTCGGCTCCCTTGGACTTCGCCCTCGAATACCTTCTTTGCTGGAGCTTCTTCATCCATACGCACGGCATACCCTAGCCAACGCAGGCGTTGGATGGCGATGCGTTGAACTACGTCAATGTCGGCGTAGAGCGCATACAGCTCGTGGTTCATTCTTGAACGGTAGTCTTCGCCAACGCGCACAGAACCGAAGATCTTACGAAGAACTTTTCTCTCGAACATCCCAAGAGCGGCTGCATCGCTTTGTGACACAACCCATGCCTCTGCGCCATAAAGCAACACGGGTATGATGAGCGTCTTGTAAAGTGTCAGTTTGGTCATGCGAGAGAGGGCTCGACTACTCAATTGCTTACTTAGCCCATAGTAACACCTATTAGCAAGAGTGATTCTCCGTTTGATCTCCAGGCTGATATCGCTGTTGCTGTTAACGGCGGTGCCAAGATAAATAAATTCTGGCACAACATCGAAGGTATAGTTGTCCGCAATGACGTGCGTTCCTACACGCCGTGTGTTCCGCGTTGTAGACAACATATACTTCGTTTTACCCTCGTTCACCGCCAGACCCACTCGTGATGATTCCGATTTCGATAGTAGAAAACGCAGCGGTGACATCTCGCTTACAGCGGCCGATAATGTCAATGTCATCGGCGTATGCAAGGAGCTGGACACATTTGTAGAAAATAGTGCCATTACGATGAACACCTGCTTTTCGGAGCACCCATTCCATCACGAAGTTGAAGCGGTTGCATGACAGTGGATCGCCTTGTCGGAAACCTCGAACGGTACTGAATGGCTCGGAGAGGTTATTTCCTACCTTGTCGGATCTGGTTGTGTTGCTCAACGTCATTCTGCAAAGCCGTATGAGCTTCGCAGGCATACCGAACTCAGACATGGTGGCGTACAGGCAATCCCTTATCGGGCTATCGAACGCAGCTTTGTAGTCGATAAAGAGATGATGGGTGTCGACTTGCTTTTCGATGAAAAAATATTCGAAGTAATTAACTATTAGCCAGATAACTGAAAAGTTTTTATTGTTCATTTTTTGTAAATGATCAATCGTAAACAATTTTATTTTAACGAAGTTTTTTTTTCAATTCATAGGTACCAAATCTCTCATCGCAATGTTGTGAGCCGAGTACATCTGTTGCGAATCAGCAACCGAGTGCATCAGTCTCTGACCAAGCGACCAGTAGTATATCTGCTCCGAACGAACAGCCAAGTACGACATCTGAATCAACATCCAGAAATAAAAAATTAGCTTGTGTTTTTTGCGGCCACGTTGAGAAGAAAGTTGGTAAGCGAAGACTTTATGTTACGATTCCACAAAAAGAGGCAACTGTAACCGAAATCAAGGAAATGGCTGAGTCATCGCAAAATTCGTCATTAATTAAAAATTTAGAGGATCTTCCGACTGTAGCTTACCATTCCAACTGTTTTACAGCTTTGAAGACAACTTTGCAACGTCAAAATAAAAAGAAGCCAGAGCCAAGATATTGGCATGCGAATAGGCAATTGCACCAGTCAGCATTTGCTGTTATTTCAGATGTTATCACCATGGAAATAATTGAAAAAAATCGAGTCATGTTCCTTTGTGATTTATTTTCTCAATACAAAGCTTTGCTATTAGAATTTGGTGAGAATAAAGTAAAAGCCGAAGACTTTTACGATTACCGCGCTGAAAATTTAGAAAATAAAATAATCAATTCCTTTGGCGATCGACTGATCATAGAGCCATCTTCTGCAGCACACAGAAAAAAAATTGTCTATCAATTTAACATTGATACCTCTCAATTGGCTGGTGAAATTGCTAATTTAGATGAGAAGCAGCAAAATCGCCATAGGCACCTTGCTTATGAATTACGAAATAGCATCAAATCTGTTCAAAATAAGCAGCTACCACCAGATCTTAGCGTGGACGACGTTATTCCTGGAGAGTGCACCATTCCAGAAGATTTGCTTAACTTTGTTTGTGACTTGGTTCAAGGGCCGGATATTCGTCGAAAAAATTCAAACGAAGATTTAGTTAAAATTAAGTCAGTGTGCAGTGACCTTATTTATATAGTTTCTAAAGGTCGAGTAAAACCATCTAATTAGCATGCCTACATGAGGAAGCTGATACCAGGATTATTTTTCACATCAGTAAAATTCATGACGGTGCAAACATTTTGGTAAAAGCAACTGACACTGACATCTTAATAAAATTATTAGGAAATATACATAAATTTGCCAACTTACAAATTTGGTGGGAAACAATACTTCAAAAAAAAAAAAAAAAAAATCAATCAAGATTAAGCTTGCATTAACTGCACAAAATTATCAGTGGAATTAGGTTCGACCTTATGTCTTGCGCTACCAGCATTTCACGCGTTTACTGGTTGCGACTACACAGCAGCATTTTTCAACAAAGGGAAAGTCCACCCTTTCAAGATATTTTGCAAGCACCAGAACATTCAAGAGACATTTGTATCATTAAGCAATCCGGCGGATATTCTTGATGATAACAAAATGAAAGTAACAGCTGACGCATGTTTCGTGTTTTGTTTCACTGTCAAACATCTTCAGTTTGGTCTATAATTTAACCATGAATCGTCTTACAAACGAACAACGCTTGCAAATCATTGAATTTTATTATAAAAATGGGTGCTCTGTTAAGAAAGTTTAAGATCCACTTTTTTATCGAAAAATTGTGTTCAGCGACGAAGCTCATTGACGAAGAATTGTCGATTTTGGAGTGAAGATCAGCCAGAAGAATTGCAAGAGCTTCAAATGTATCCAGAAAAGGTCACAGTTTGGTGCGGTTTATGGGCTGGAGGTATCATTGGATCGTACTTCTTCAAAGATGCTGCGAATCGTAACGTAACTGTGAATGGTGAGCGCTACCGTGAAATGATATCCAACTTTTTTTTGCCCAAAATGCAAGAGCTTGACTTGCATGACATGTGGTTTCAGCAAGACGGTGCCACATGCCACACAGCACGCGTAACAATGGACTTGTTGAGAGGCGAGTTCGGTGAACATTTTATTTCACGTTCGGCACCTGTCAATTGGCCACCCAGATCGTGCGATATAACGCCTTTAGATTATTTTTTGTGGGGCTATGTTAAAGCTCATGTCTATTCAGACAGGCCAGCTTCAATTAACGCATTGGAAGACAACATTAAAGCATTTATATGTGAGATACCCGCCGAAACATTGGAAAGAGTATGCCACAATTGGATTAAGTGGATGGATCATTTGAAGCGCAGTCGCGGTCAACATTTGCATGAAATAATCTTCAAACATTAAATTATATGGACTGTACTATCGATTTAAATAAAAATTTTATGCATTTTTCTGAATTCTACGTGTGGTTTTTTGAAAAACTTTCCTATAGCTCTTAAAAAATCACATTAGTTCAGGAGTTTACAACTGTAATGTAGGGGATAAAAAAATTGTCAAAATGTAAACGCTGCAAGACTTTTAATGTTTAATAAAATGTATGCCATGGCTACAATTAATGACAAATTTATGAAAAAACTTAAAGGTTTCAATTCAAGCACTATTCCACCTTGCTTGAAATCCTTGCAACAAAAATTTTTGCGAACAATCTTCGTTAATTCAATGTGGCAAAATGTCACTAATCCAGATTGCATCAGATTTAAGCCTTAAAGTAATGGTTGGAATTTAGATGAGACTTTAAAACCAACATGGCCCATAAGAGATTCAATGCCACAGAAAGTAGAAGATGTTATTTGTGATTTAATTGAACAATCTTCAGAAGATACAGACGATAAAGAGTATGACATTTCAACATATGAGAGTGACAGTTCCGATGATTCAAGTACGTGAATGAAATTTTTTTTTGTTTCAAATACTCCGATATGTTTAGATGATTATTTATCTGTAAAATATTTTTTATCATTTTTGTAATTTTTATCACTTTTTTTAATAAAAAATTGTTTGTATTTTTTTTTTTATCATTTTATGTAATAAAAAAAAAAATTGTATTATAAAATCAAATATAAATAATTCACTATTTGTTGTCACGCTCCCTAACAAATGAAAAAATGGTCTGTGCATTTTTCTTTTAAAATATATAATCAACAAATACTTACAACGTCATAAGAAAATACTAATGGAATGGTTGCATTTTTCAAAAGAAAATTTTAATTTTATTTGTTTGATAGATATTTTGTAATAGAGGGAAACTGTTGGGCTGATGAGCTGGCTAGACAGGGAACTTTGGAGACGGTTTCGTCGCGTAATAAGAGAATTGGGGTTCCCCTGAGAAGCTGTGGTCTGCTCCTGGAAAGATGGGCCTCGAGTCAACTCAGCGAGCGCTGGGCTACTGCGCAAACGTGCAAGGTCGCGAGATCCTTCTGGCCACGGGTAGATCGGGGACGCTCAAGAGAACTCCTAAGGCTAACAAAACCCCAGCTCTCAAATTTGGTGGGCATCCTTACAGGACACTGTCCGTTAGGTGTTCACGCCGTAAGACTTGGGATTGCCTCAAGTCCGTTCTGCAGAAACTGTCTGGAGGACGAGGTGGAATCATCTCAACACCTTCTTCTCAGCTGCCCTGCTCTCGCCTGGCAAAGACTTAGATATCTGGGCTCTTACTTTTTCGCTACGCCTGCGGATATAGCCGGTGTAGATGTCATAAAGTTGATGAAGTTCATTAGTAGCTTGTTACGGCCAACTACGAACGCAAATCAGCCCCCGTCGGCGCCGTTGTAAAATGTATGGTCATCATCGTATCAAATCCCAAAGCTCCTTCTTCCTTCCCATCTCCTTTCCCCTCTCCCATGTATGGCACCACAACGGACGAATTACATTTGTCTAAGTGAGCTCTTTAGCTAGGACAGCCATTTAACCTAACCTAACCTAGATATTTTGTATAGATATAGAGAAGGAGGTAAATGGAATTGCAATGGAATTGATCAAGTTGCATTTACACAAACGTGAAATTTATCAAATTCATGAAAGATATGTTCAATTTCGATTGTGCATCAGACGTTAATAAGTCAACAACACAAAGAGGCACCATCATCGATTTGACTTTTTCAAGACTCATTACACTCGAAACACTCCCTTTCATTTCCTACTTTTCCTATCATCGTCCTATTCTCAACAAATAAATGGTTCATTACCATGCACACGGGAAGAAGGCATATGCAAATACAAGTATGTGAATTTAAATACATACGTATGCGCATATACATACATACATATATATGCTCACTCAAGTAGGAGAGAACCAGATGTCGAACGTTGCCGAACGCGGAGGCCGATTGTGCCTCTTTGTCGTTCGTCCCGTGCTCTCGCTTGCAGTTCAAGCAAGATAACAACGATTGAGCAAGATAACGCCACATATTTTGGTGCGTGCAGCCGGCAACATCGAATTATAAGACGTTATCACGTCAAAAATTAATTCCAGCGAACTATGCAAATATTTATAAAAAGTGAACCGCTCAGTTTCACGAGGTTGTAATTTCGAATAATTAAAAAAAAGATTATGCAAATCGGTCAAATAGTTTTTGATAAATATGGTAATGATCACCGCGACGGTAATTTTCAAAAAACACGACTTCGAGATAATCGCGTCTACAGTTTTGCGTGCACTTTTCGTTCCAAGAAAGGTCGCGCGCTTCCACGGTCTGTAACTTTCGTTCTAATGCTCCGATCTTTATGATTTTTTGAATTTATATTTTTAAGATGATGTACTTTTAGAATATGCCATAAAAAAAATTTCGATTTTTTAGTCCGACACAAGGTATAGGGTTTTTTAATAGGTGCGCTTCAACTTTTTTCCGATAGGGAGGGCGAACGACGCAATATTTTTTATTTTTCGCTTGTCATTTGTAAACTTCATTAGGATACATTTCATCATGGAACGCTACACACTTGAGCAACGATTGCAAATCGTGCAAATTTTTTATGAAAATAATCGTTCTGTTGCTGCTACTTTAAGAGCATTACGGCCATTTTACTTAAAAGCCGTCCCGTTTTGGGGTTATGTGAAGTCATTGGTCTACAGTAACAAGCCGGCGACGATTTGTGAGCTCAGAGCCAATATTGAGCGCGAAATTGCTGTAATTTCGGCCGATTTATGCAAAAGAGTGGTCGAAAATTGGGTTCAACGATTAGACTTTGTAAAACGTGCACGCGGTGGCCATGCAAAAGAAATCGAATTTCATACTTAAATGTATATGTTCAAACTCGATAATAAAAAAAAAATTACTTAAAACTATAACCCCTTAAACGGGATGGCCGTGTGTTTTATTCCTTGGACACTCTACTGCGCTAATAAATTGAAACACCAAATATATTTTTGCATTTAGGTTTGAGTTTATTCTATGCTTATGATCACGTTTATTGTTTCCTCATTAGATTTAATCGTATTTATTATATTAAGTGACATTTACATTGTTTGTACGCTTAACAATTACACATTCTTGCTTGCTTTTTGGTTTTTGTGGTTTTTGTGGTTTTTGTTTAATTATTATTATTATAATTTTCTGTGTTGTTTAATACTTTAATGCTTAATCATTTTATTGAAGGGAAGAAAAACCTACATTAAACCTTATTTTTTTATTTCCTTGCACTTTTCATAAATTTTTTCCCCAAATCATGCGTATTGAAAAAAAGAAATAATACAACATAATTTTATCCTATAGAAGTATTTTTATTATCATCATAGTTGCTTTCATTAAATTATACCGTAAATATTTACTTATTTACTCATATTTTATGTATATGTGTATATTACCTACTATTCTCACGCTTAGGTGCCCGCTCGTGTGGTATAGCACCAACTGCTTCCGATTAGAATACTTGAACACTCTAGTAAACATCTACATAAACCTTGTATGCATTTTTTTGTTTTTGTAATCTTTTTAATATTTTCGATTCATACAAATCAAAAAATTAAATTCGCAATACATTTAACAACTCGGTAAAAACCATTACTTAGTATATTTAAATATTTAATTTTTTTAATATCATTTTCACTATGATAATACACTTATAAGCATAAGAATTTCACAATTTGTAATAAATTTATCATAAATACATATATCTGTTTATATTTAGTTGAACTCTTAAGATAAATAATAAATACTTGAATGCTAAGCAATTGAAAAAGAAAATTTCATATAAAAAACAACAATTCCACTTTAAGTAACAAAACAAAAAATAAAAAATAAAAATTAACTTACTTTGAAAATAAACCAACAAATAGCGAAGAAACAAAGTCACATAAGGGTGATTGCAATAATTTTTAGTGGCACACTTATCCTTGATGCGTTTAGGACCTTCGCAAACAGCTCGAGTTCTCCAACATTGATATACTCTGCGATCAAATATATTAGAAAGGTGACTTTCCAACATAGATTCGTAGTAAGGCTGATAGACTACCAGGTTTGCTATTTAGCTATGGTGAAAAAAAATTGTGAGTGTAACTCGGGATGCCACATCACTTGTGAGATTCTGCAGCTGAATTCTGTACGATCATTTCAATTTATTCACACACTCGGCTAAGCAGTCGTTGCTCAGATAACAACGAAGTGCTGTCATTGGTTGATGTTTTCGTATATCACTAACACAATCTCAGTATTTTTCCTAAACAAATCGCTTTGTGACACAAGTGACGTCAGCCTATCAGCTAATTCTGCCAAATTCGTTCAGAGTAGTGGGACATTTTCAGATCGTCTAATTGATCTGAAATTTTCATCAGCTATTCCACGCATCAGTAGTTCTGGCAGGTGCTACTGTCGTTTCTTTTCAGCCCTAACTTTCCATACTACAGTCGGATTTCCACCCGAAAAACATACCTATTTCTCAAAAGTCCGCCATTTTGTTATTTTTCAAAAAGAAATTCCCAATTATAGCATTATAAAAGGTGGTTCAATTTTAAGGGCCGATGTTGAATGTGAACCACACCTAAACGTCAACGACGCCGTTGGACTTCTTTCTTTGGGGTTATTTGAAAAAAAAGGTGTACGTCAATAAGCCAGCAACAATTCAAGAGCTAAAGGATTAGATAATTCGGCACATTAACGGCATAGAACCTCAATTATGCCTCAGCGTCATCGAAAATTTGGACCATCGGATGGAGGTGTGCCGCCGAGGCCGCGGCGGTCATTTGACCGATATTTTGTTCCATACGTAATTGAGCCATACCAATATTATCATAATAAAGAGAAATGACAATAATTTCTCAAAAAAATTCTATTTTATTCAAAATCAACACCGGCCCTTGAAATTTAACCACCCTTTAGAATAATAATCAGTCTCAGTTTTTCGTTTCAGATGTCCTGAAGAGCCAAAACGATGTTGACAAGCCGCCTATATTTTTTTAAGACGCTTACTTCGGGGCCAAACTACTACAAAAATATATGTAAAAAAATAGTTTTTTGTATAGTATTTGATGTCAATAATAACATACTATAAAATCAAAACGATCGAATTTTATTTTCTTTAAAAAAAAGTCTTAAAAAATATCTATAAAAAATGAGTATTTGACCAGACTACTACCAGACTACTACCTTAACGGTCTGCTACGTGGTACACCTTCAAAAATCTTTTCACCATGGATTCGTACACGTTGAGGCCCTTTTTACGCGCTATGCGCGTTATTCAGAAAGCTGCATAAAAAAGTTCTTGACTTTCAAACAAAAATAGGTATGCCTTCCAGCATCGTAAAAATCACTCTTTTAAAAAATTATGTGATTTTATTTTGAGTAACTACATTTTTCAATTATTTCTGCTGGTCACGACAATCAGACATGAAACACCCACGTTTGTAATCGACGTTTTGTTCGCCTCTCCAGAAAGTTTTTATCCGAAAGCAAATGAAATGGTTTGAAAAATCGCAGAAATTCAAAACCGAATAAAAATGACCTAAGTGTATATAAAAGGTCTTTCAAAAGAAGCCTATACTTTTTTTACGCCATCTTTGATATTTGTCAAGTAGACAGATGCTCAATTATAGACGATAGAATAACGCAAGGCGCATCTATAGAAGGTGGTGTGATTAGCGTAGTTGATTTCCTCTTCTTCCAATCACCTTTAATTTGGAAATGTCAGTAAAACGAAATTACGGAAAGTTGTTCTTGTGTTTTGAATGCGCGACAAATTACTTTTATCTATTTGTCATTCATGCCATTCTTCTATTTTCTTTCCCTTGACAGTTCTAATTTAAGAAATGTTGTTGTTCCTCGACTGCCACCATCTTGAATAGATACGCCTAGGAGCTACGAGTACGAAAATTGAAACTAATTTTTTTTTTTGGAAACTATCGTACAAGAAACTGATTCTTTCGAGGATAGAAAAAGGGCTGGCAGACGAAAAACTGGGAATTCTGTTGAAAATATTGCGGCTGTAGCGCAAAGTGTTGCTGAACAATCTTCAATATCGATATCTCGACGATCTTAATCGACTGTTTAGCGGATTTTATCTGTAGACCTGCTCATGGTTTTATTATTGTATTATCGAAAATTTAAGTCCAAGTGTCAAAGCTGCTGGTCAGCCATTGATTGAACTTTAAATATGAATTCGATTTCAATAAGAATCAATACTTTGGGGAGTAGCATTAAAGAAAATGAAATTTATTACGCCAGATTTTATCCCTACAAAGAAAAGGTTTGAAATCTTCAGAGTATTTGCCACTCCGTTTTCCATTTTCACATCAGCTACTAAATGGGTTATTATGGCCAAGGCAATATTGCGTTGGCTCAAGTTTTATAATGTGTTTTGAGATGTTTTTTTTGGAGCGCCGGAAAAATGTTAAGTGTAAAAATAGAGTAAAGCACGACAATGAGTGCCTTGGCTTTGTCTATCAAGAACTTTCTAGCCAAGTATAGAATTCAAAGTTAGAGAATTCACCTTATTACGAGTAGCTTTTAGGACAGATGGCTAAGCCACGGTATTCTTTACGGAATTCTATGCCATCTTGAAAGTGGTATACTGGATAATTGAGAAAAGGCGGGGTATCAGTATTGGAATTTGTAGTTACAGTCAAGTGAAGTTACACTGAAAGCCCTTGCTAACCCACGCTGCTCTTCGAAGTTAGTTGGTGAATGTAAGACAAAACTGAACAGTGTTGCAAAACACAACAAAGATAGTCTTATTTGAGTGCCTAGACATTGTGGTATTACAGGGAACGAGTTAGCTGATTAACTGGCTAATGAAGGCTCTGCAAGTATGCCACTAGGCCCTGAACCCTTTCTAGGGGTCAATTTCGCATCGATTCAACTATGGATTGATGACTTCATGAGGTCTACTCATAGAGGACGTTGGTCTGGGTTGAACTCGTGCAGCGACCTTTCTCCAAAAACTCAGCAGAAAGGACCTGAGAGTACTGGTGGGTGTAATCGCAAGGCACACCGCCTGTGGTCAGCATATGACTGCCATGGCGGTCGTCGACATCCTGTCTTGCGGATGACGACATTGCAGAGCATTTTCTCTGTAGCTGTCCGGCGTTTTCCAGAATGAGACTTAGGATATTCGGTTGCGATGTACTGAGTATGGATAAGGTTCATACTTTTCACCTTAGGGATCTCTTAAGATTCGTCAATGAATCTAAGAGATTCGCGGAAGAGTGACCACAAACTAATTTATCCGTTTTACCGCCCACTCTTTATCTTTCCTATCTCTATTCTTTCTACTGAAATCTATCCGAGTGTAGTACAATGGTCTCCTGACTGAGTGCTTGGACTTGTCGAACCCTCCACAAATCTATTCTAATCCAGCGGGTCTGCTAATTACATAGGCGTTTAAAGGTTAACATCAAATACCTTTTAGTAGCTGCAGCACTTAACGCATCGTCAAAAAGATGCTTTTTTTCGGTCGAAATAACTAACTTTTTTTTTCATTTATAAACTTAAAACTTAAGCGAAAAAACATTATTTTTTGTAAGATCAAAATTTGAGTTTTACGTATATTTGAATTTCGATTTTTTTGTGGCGATATGTTGGTAGTCATGTCTCTCACTCATGCCGACGAGTTCGGCCATTTTGAATGTTCAGTTAATTGTTGACAGCTGCTTAGCTTGCACGAGTTTCGTCTCGTCTTCGATTTTTACCTATTCAAAAAGATGGATCAAAGAACCTGTATCAAATTTTGTATGAAAAACGAAATTAAGTGCGCGGATGCATTCCGAATGTGGACTGTGTCATACGGAGAAGCTATTTTGGACCAAAGCAAAGTTTATCGGTGGTACAAAAGGTTCAACAACGGGCGAAAAAATTGATGAAGTGAAAAATACTATTGGCCTATCGTCGAATCACCGTTAGAGAAGTTGCTGGGGACCTAGACATATCGATTGGCTTGTGCAATTCAATTTTTTTTCAGTGATTTGGGCATGAGACGGGTCGCCGCAAAATTCGTACCAAAACTGCTCAATTTCGACTAAACGCAGCATCGCATGAACATTGCTAATGAGATGTAGGACTCTGTCCGCCGACGCGACGACCCGAATTTGCTCCAGAGGGTCATAACTGGTGACGAATCGTGCGTTTATGGTTATGATGTGGAAACCAAAGCTCAATATTCTCAATGGAAGCTGCCGCACGAACCAAGGCCGAAAAAAGCGCGCCAAGTTCGGTCGAATGTAAAAGTTTTGCTTACCGTTTTCTTCCATTGCAGGGGCGTTGTGCATCATGAGTTCTTGCCACAGGGTAAAACGGTCAATAGGGAATATTACCTGCAAGTTATGCGCAATTTTGCGCGAAGCAATACGCCAGAAACGTCCGGATTTTGGAAGAACAAAAATTGGCTCTTGCATCACAATAACACTCCTGTTTACATCATTGCTTGTGCGCGACTTTGTGGCCAAAAACAACACACTAATGATGCCACAGCCACCGCATTCCCCAGATCTGGCCCCCTGTGACTTTTTCTTGTTCGCGAAATGGAAGAGGCCCATGAAAGGACGACGCTACGCTACGATTGGCGAGATAAAGACGGCATCGAAGGAGGAGCTGAACAAGATAAAAAAAATTATTTTTTGAAGTGCTTTGAAGAGTGGAAAAAACGTTGGCACAAGTGCATAACATCTCATGGGGATTACTTTGAAGGGGACAAAATAGTAGATATTAATGAATAAATAAATAATTTTTGAAAAAACACAAAATTCGCGATACTTTTTGAACACACCTCGTACTACCTTAGAAGTCTCTTAACATGGCTGTCCTCTTTATGGCGCAGACACGTGGACCATACCGGTAAAGATGAAAAGAGGCTACTAACATTCGGCAATTTTATAATTCATGACCTTGACCTTGAAAAATACAACAATTACATTAGCTTGACCATTTCATACACTTGGATGATGCTGCGGCTGCTGTGAAATAATCTCTTTGCACTTTTTTCCTTCCTTTTCGCTTCAGCACACCTGAATGAACAACGAAAGCAGGGACACGCACCAACACAATGAAAGCACCAAGTGGCGAAGGGCCTTGTGACTTGCCCGATTGTGGCACCACTTATGAGCAGAAAATATTGCATCTTTGCTAAAACCTTAAAAAATAAACCGAAAATAATTGAAAACACTTTTCCTTTTTTTTATGTTGCATTAAAGATAATATTTTACAATTTTGATTTATTTATTTAGTTAATAATAATTTGCCATTAATGCAATTTAGAGCATACATTTCTCCATATAATAAAACTTTACAAGTTATAACAAAATTCGTTTACTTTTTTTACTTTTATACATTACAAATTAACACACATATAAAAGAGTAAATAGGAGGGAGCAAGACGACGATAATTCACACATAAAAATAAAACACAAAAAACTAAAATGCATTTTAAATATTTTACAATTTTACAAAATACATACAAATGAACGCGTATGTATGGGTAGTAAGTAAATTTACTTGGCAATGAAAATTAAATTATAGCTAACAAAACAATCGTTAATAAATAATAATATGAGTAAAAGCTTGGGATATTTACTTGCACATAAATTAAGCTAATCAGTCAGAGGTTAGAGTTGCGACCGAATAATTTTAGTTTGAAATCCAATACATTTGTAGTAACGAAAAAGGGGCGTTAGACGAAAAATATGAACAATGAAATACAGTTTGAATTTTCTTAAACAATTGTTTAAAGTATTCTAGTGTTAAAAATTTTCCAAAACGGTTTTGCTTATAACTTTCTCCAAAACCAATATTCAAATATGATTAACATATGACGCCATTTACAGAAATTATAAATAAATACGGTGATTAATTTTGCGCCACCTTGTATTCAGTAAATAATCACAAAATTTAACAAAATAAGCAATAAATTTGAGGTAAATTACCGAAATAAAGTAATTCTAGGAAGCCTACGAGAAGAAATACGAGTATAAAAATAAATTGCGTAGTAATAAAAAATATTTAAAAAATATTATGAACTGAATAAAAATTAAAACGAAATTAAATTAAACTATTCAAAGTAAGAAATGAATAGAATATTAAAACTTTCGCGACGGGTGCTGTGTATATACGGTAGCCACTTTTTGGACTAAGAAGAAATTAAAGTAACACAAAATAAAAAATTTAACTAAAAAGTAAAGAATATAAAATAAAAATTGTCTAATAATAAAATAATGTAAAAAATAAAATATAATAAACTGAATCGAAATGAAATTGATATTAAATAACTTGAATGAAAGTAGAAAATAAAAATAAAAAATAAAGATTGGAAAAAAAAAACAATTTTTTTTAATTATATTACATTAAAAAAAGGTAAGTTCAAAATATAATTAAATGAAACGAAATTCAAAAAAAATCAAATCAATCCAATAAAACAAAAAAAAAATGTCAATAAAATTAAACAAAAAAATTTAGTAAATGTCAAAAATAAACTGCATAATAAAAGATCTCTAGCGACCAGATACTATAAAAAGTATTTGAATGAAAATATTTTAAAAACTTAAAATTTATATGCACATTTAGTCGTCGCTGAACACTCAAACATGTACGATACGCAGGCATATAAACTACACATTTGGTATGAACAATTATTTGATTTCGAAATGGTGCTTGCTGTGAATGAAAGCCTGGAAAATGGATTGTAAGAAAAAATATTCCTCTTTAATTTATTTTGAAAAGCAAAGGCTCAACGTTCATATTCTAATGACAACAAAGCTTAAAGCATGCCAAAGACCTGCTGTAACAGTTTTCGAAAATGAGCAAGAGCGCTACTTTTAGCTGTTCCAAAACCCTTTAAGGGGGTATTCTGGTCTAGAAATTTGAAAAAATCGATTTCTTTTGCATATTTTCAAAGTTTAGACCTTCAAAAATATGCCCTTTAACGGATTTTTAAAATTCGAATTATTTTCGGAGATATAGCGGATTTTATGACGTGGCGTCTAAGCCGGCCGAGTAGAGTGAATCGCACAATGAACGGCAGATGTAACCGGACGACTTGAGGACTCGTTCTTTCCAGAAAATCTTTTGTATCCACCACAACCTTTATTTATTCTATACATATATATATATATACCTGGAAATATATCGCCGATTAACCCAGAGTGAGTAGTAGATATTATGATCTGCGTTATTCTATTGGAATTGTTGCTCAAACTTCAAACGCGATTTTCTCTGAACTACTTTTTTTAAGATGGTCGTCATGATATCTCAAGTTCTACTTGACCGATCGCTTTCAAGTTTGATAAGAATTTTTTATTATACATTTGTCTATCGCGCCTGCCTCGAATTTTGAAAAATTTAAGTTTGAAGTATTTTTAAAAAATTTGAAAAGGTAAAAAAAAGAAGGTCGCCATTTTGTGAATTGACGCCATTTTGTGAATTGTTTTTTATTCTTTGATTTGGCGTAATCCGATAGCGACATCCTAACTAATGAAGCATTTTTTTAATTTGTTTGTTTTAGATCACTACAAGAGTTGGAATCATGTCAACCGTTTTTTATGTATCCCCCACTCCGCCGGCCTGTAGTTCCACGATTTTATTTATTTATTTTTTTTTTATTAATTTTTTTTATACTTTTCCAATATTAATAAAAACCATAAAAAAAATGGATAGTAAAAATGTTTAGACCAGAATACTCCTTAATTCGAAAACATCAAGTGATGGAAAATTTTAAACTCAAATACGCTCAAAATTAACTCGAAGACGCAGAAAGTGCCTTATTTTGGTCGCACGAAAAAAGTTGAATTTCGAAAGACTGAGCAATTTTTGAATGAAAGTTACAGTTACATACATAAGTCTGCTGCCTGGCGCCGATCGATTTTATATAAATGTAAATAAATACAAGCAGCAATTGAGTGGCTCCATTAAATAAAAAAATAATAAAAAAAACCAAGCAAATACTTAAGAATCTGGTGAAAAAGTGAAACATTATTTAACTAATCTTAATTTCTCATACTTTTCCAGTTGTAAGTTTTTAAGTTACAATTATTTTGATTTTGTAACTGTGAGTCACAATTAGCAAGAAATTAGCGTTTCTGATCGATTTATTTCATATTGTTTTTTTGTTTTTGGTTTAATATTGTTGATACGTTCCTGAATTTTTATACTTACATACATACACCTGTGTTCACAATAATAGCAGGGTGACATATTACAAAGTTCTGAATATTTATTTATTATTCATTTTATTTGTTTTTATAAAAATATAGTTCATACTACGACAAAAACCATAAAATTTAGAGTTTAAAATTTTGCACAAAATTAAAAAAAATTTCATACAAATTTTAATTCAAATACACAGTTTGACCTTTTTTTTACTTTTTATTTCATATTATTTGTTTTTATGAAAGTATAGCCCATACTACAACAAAAACCATAAAATTTAGAGTTTAAAATTGTGTACGAAATTAAAAAAAAACTTAAAAAATTTTCATACGAATTTCAAACTTTTTAATTAATTATTGTTTTAAGGGGACCCGGTGTTCTGGAAATTTCAAAAACTCGATTTTTTGTTTTTTTGATATTTCGAAAGTGTAGTATCTTAAGAATATACTGTGAAATTTTCGTACGGAAATTCCCAATATTATAGCTTCTACAGCCCATTAACTAGGTAGAGAGCGGTCCGCGCGCTCCTGTTCCTCAAACTTTAAACTCATTTACCTCCAAACTACATTTTTTCGGCCTGGTGTTGTCAAAAAAACTATTCCACCGAATAGTCAGCCGGTACTAGAATCATTTATCATTTCAATTATTTCGTATTTTTTTTATTAAAAAACCGAAAAAAACCCCGATTTTTAGAGTGTCAAATTCAAAACTGCGCCATTTTGTACAATTTTTTGTTTGTTTTTTTATTCTAGTAGCTGGACATAGCTACAGTCATACTGATTAAAATTTTTTTTGGTTTTTGTGTTTCAGATAAATAGAAGAGTCAAAAAGGACAACACCAATTTTTCGGGAAAGTCAACTTCAGCGCCTTTTTTAAGATTATTAAAATTAAAGAAAACAATTTTTGTTTTTTTCATGTATGTAAAAGAAGTTAAATAAAAAGGCTAACAAATTTAAATATCGTTTTTCATTTTTTTATTGTAAAAAAAAATTCCTGAAAATACCCTAAATTTTCGAGTTCTAGACCACCGGGACCCCTTAGTCCAAATATACAGTCTAAAAATTTTTTTACTGGCGGTCTTCTTGAATGAAAACCTTTATATGAAAAAAATGCATGCCACAAAAAAAAAAGTATCAAGCATCAACGTGTATTTGGAACCATTTTAAACTGAAAGCGATTTTCAATGGGTTGTGCAACGGAAAAAATTACTGCATATCCAAAATTTGTATAAAAATGTTGATTAAAATTTTTAACCTCCAACTGAAATTCAATAGGTTATGCAACTGAAAAAGTTACTGCATACCTAAAATTTGTCTAAAAATTCTGACAAACATTTTTTAAACTGAAACTTAAATTCAATAGTATATGCAATTTAAAAAACTACTGCACATCTAAAATTTGTCTAAAAATTTTCAATGAATATTTTTAAAATTATCTAAAATTTTGTACCAAGTTCGATATTTTGAGTTATTTGGTTTTGCTCTATCATGAATTATAATTTTAGAAAAAAAAAAAACAAAAAAAAAGAAAGAAATAAATAAAAAGTCAAAACTTTGCAATATGCATACGCGCTGCTGTTATTGTGAACACAGGTGTACATACATATGTATAGTCCTTATAGCATGTATACATTGTACATACATATTTATATTGGGTGTGTGGGTCATATTTTTTGTCAACGTGTTTTTGTGTTTGTGTGTTTTTTTTATTTAATTATCGCGGCTGCAGTTTATTACCCTTGGCTAGTATGCTTTAATTATCTATATGTATATGTACCTAGAGTTGGGTTTCGGGAATTTCCCGACGGGAATTCTCGAGAAATTCTCGATATTTTTCCATCCCGAATCCCGAGAATTGAAATTTTTAGCATTTCGGGAAATCCCGAATCTCGAGAATGTTTCAAGATTTCTCGAGAAAACCATTTTTTTTTTTAAATTTTTGTTGTCAAATATTAAGAGAAAAAACAATTCTTTCAAAAGTAAAAGAATACACATACATATGATTAATACCTGGAAACACCAAACTGTAACGGCCATTATGTTACAAAGAATCGCACACTACATACTGTTTCGCAGAATCACATACAATTCACACCATAGTTTCAATTGCTATGCGAAAAGCCACAACAGTATAACTGTTCCATTTGTTTGTTTCTTTATTTTTTTTTTGTTTTAGGGTGACTACAGAGTAAATGCTAGATGCGTTGCTATGCTATGTCGAGGGAAAGCACTGTAACATCAAGCTAATGAAGTTTAGTTTTATGTGTTTCTTATATGTAGCAGCAGTTAAGCAATTAGAAATGCTTTGAAAATAGTCAAGCAATTTCAATTTGTTCGCAGACTGCACTGACCGCGTTTGTAAATTTATTTTTTGTAGTGAGCGGGTGCATTTCATTTTGTGGTACCTGATTAAGTATAAATTATACACCGTATAATAAAATATTTTGTGGTCCAAATATTACTTATTTTTAAGTTTTGAATCGACGTATCGTTGACTGTGAGTACCGGTTAGTTACTTCCTTTAAAAAACAAAATTTAAAACAAATTTTGAATTTTTAGCATTAAAAATCATGAGTTCAGAATACGAATACGACCAAGTGTGGCAGCTTTTCAAGCGATTTGACGACGAAGCAACATGTTTGAAATGCAATAAAATCAATAAATGCAAGTCATCGTCAACATCTGGACTTCACCGTCACATGGAGAGGATACACAACATGAAGCGAAGGGAACATGAGGCTCCAAAAGAACAGCCACCAGCCAAGAAGACCCGAACTCTTCACAACTTTTTCAATACTTCTTCCTCGCCTGAATCGCTTGAACAAATTGTTGCAAAATTGGCTGCAAAAGATGGAATTCCAATAAATGCGACAACAAAAAGTGAGTTCATTCGTAATAGTATCAGCCGCTTAGGATTTCATCTTCCAAAGTGTCACAAAGCTGTTCTGGGTTTGGTTATGAAGTACTGCACGAAAATAAAAAGCGATTTGAAGATCAAAATTGAAAATTTTAAATCTGCACAGCGTAAGTTCAGCTTGAGCATCGACGAGTGGACAAGCGTGCGAAACCGACGTTACATGAACATCCATATATATTATGACGATGGACAATCTGACAACCTTGGCCTGATTCGCATTCAGGAATCATGTCCCGCTGAAAAAGTATATGAGCTCGTAAATGCAAAGCTTTCAGACTTCAATATAAAACTACAGTCCGACATCGTGGCTATTAGAAGTGATGGTGCCAGTGTCATGATCAAATTTGGGAGACTATCACCAGCGCATCAACAGATTTGCTACAATCACGGCATACATTTGGCGGTCATGGAGGTAATGTACCAGAAACGAAAAGTCGCAAACAGGATATACGATAGTGACGTAAGCGATGGAGACGATTCGGATGATAGAGGCTCCGATGAAAATGAAAACAATGCAGCCAGTACTTCATTTTCCGACATTAATGCGGAAAACGCTTCCGATGACGAGGACGACAATATCGTATTTGTTGCTGACAAGACGGTCTCTGTAAAGTCTGCATTTGAAATCGTAAAAAAGGTTCGCAAGATAGTTTTGAAATTCAAGAATATATATGAAAAAACTGGAGAGAAAACAAAAAATGTTGAAAGACTGATCGGGGCTTTTAACACTGTTAAGCCAAAATCGACTCAAAATGAGAGGAATCTGTGTTTTTTAAAACACCATTTTGGGAAATAATGTTTACAATCACTTTTTTCCCCTATTTTAATAAGTATAATCTTGAATTATTTTTGTTTTGAATTTTTTTGTAATTATTTTTGTTTCACTTTTTTGTTTGCAATAATTGAGATAGTAATATTTTCAAATATTTTTTTATGTAATTTATACTTAAATAAAAATAAATAAGAATAATATTTTATGAAATTCATTGCTCTTACACTGGTTTTAGATTTTTTTTTTAATTTTTTGGAATTTTTCCCGAATTTTCGAGAATTCTCGAGAAATCTCAAAAATTATTTTCGGGAAATCCCGCATCTCGAGAATTGAAATTTTCGTTATTTCGGGAAATCCCGATTCTCGAGATTGGGATTTTCTCGGGAAATACCCAACTCTATATGTACCTTTTCTTTAATATTGAATACTTTAATTTAATTACATACATCTACTTCTTTGCATGCCATCCTTCAATTATGTACATTCATACTTGTGAGCATTTTTATAATTGAAAGACATTCCATTCCTCTCGACATACTGAATGTTGTTCTATGTTGACATATGAAAACACATCGTTTAACAGAATACATAAATAACAGTTTAATTACATACATACATACATATAGTATAAATCAGCTACAAATACTTGACAGTGCAAACCCTATACTCAACAACACATATACACCTTTCTGTGCCTGTAAACATTTTCGTTTTTTTTTAGTTTCGCTTCCTTTGCCATTTTTCATTTTTCATTCTCCATTTTTTATACGGCTCTTCTCGCACTTGACAATTTGCGACTTGCAGCTTGCAGTTTGCATCTAACATTTGCATTTCGATGCGGCGTAAAATAGACCATCAATCAAACGATCATCAATCACATATAGCTCGATTGTAACGGTAAATTGTATATAAATGTAAATTTAAAGTAAAATTTAGCTAGCAAACACTTTACATACACACATAACAACTCAATGAAAATGGAAGGAATAACGCAATTTCTAAATTCAATTTCTCCTTACACTCTCTACTCTCTACTCTTTACTCTCTTCTCGCTTGTCTACCTTCTCAATTTTCACTCATCGCAGTTAGCTGTTATCAATTTGCATTCGCCATCGCCGTCTTTACATTATGTTACTTACATACATACATATTACATATAACTGAACTCAAGTCAAGTCAATGCAATGCAATGCAATGTAATGCAATTGAATTTCATAAATTTTGCTTTTGTTTTAATTCACTACTTAATTTTATTAACATAAATATTATATCTACAATTACACGTTATTTTGAATGTAAATATATGTAGGTAAGTATAATGTTGTGTTATTTATTATATTCTATTATAATATACCCTTTTTGCACAATTTCTCCGGTCGACAACTATAAACCTCTAAGTTCCCTTAGACTCCTACACTTACACATACTTATAACTGTTGCTTTCTCATGTTTTCGTTTCTTTTTTCTCTTACTTTTTTCTGTATGTTGTTTTTTTGTATTTTTTGCTTTTGCTTTTACTTTTATTTATTGTTTTATTTTGAGTCGAGCTCCGACATTGTAATTATTTTTTCACTTTTTATTTAAATTTATTTTCTTTTTTTATTTCGTTTTCATTTTCACTATGGTTTTAAAAATTTGCCAACTACGATTCTTGAATTCACAATCATTTTCACATTTGAAACTTTCTACTAATTACTCGTTTTCATTTTTTTTGTTTCATATTATATTATTTAGTTTTGATTTAAAACTATTCTCGGTTATTTAAGTTTCACTTCAATTATTAGAAAATATATTTCTTCCGTTTTTTAATTTTATTTTTTTGTAAATATTATAATTATAATTATAATATAGCATTTAAATTAATTTATTTACTATAGGCTAATTTAGTTACAAAATACAGCATGTCGTTGAACAGCATCTACTGGAACCTCCTTTACTCTTTTGCCTTTGATCTGATAGAGAAAACAAATATTTATTTGTCAGTTTCAAGTTATATAAGAATGTTTTTCAAAAAAACAACTTTAAAACTAAGTAAGTCGATTGATAACATGGGTCAAAAATAATTTTAAGAATAAAGGAAAATCAACCGCCGAAGACGAATCATCCTTCACCAAGAAAATGCGAGCTCTCACACAAGAGAGTTTTTGAACACTCAAAATACTGAATTAACCCTTTGGTGACGAGTGTCGGCATATAGCTGCCCAAGCCGTTTGACCGTTCCGGACGCGTGTCGGCATTTAGCCGCCCAAATTACATAGTTCATAGCTGTAATGCTGAAAACAGTGACCGACGTACGCGGTCACTTACCGCAGCCCCTAACGAGCACAAAACTGAGCAAAACTCATCTCGTAGAGAACAACTGCGTTCTTCTAGTTACATATTTACACAATACATCGGTTTGTGTGTGTATGTGTTTGGCTGTATCTACACAATGCTTACACACTTTTTCACACATCCGCGTTTTCAGTTACAATTTTTCATTGTTTAATAAACTAAAGCCAAAAACCAACAAATGCAAATAGTTCATTTATCTATAATTAACATTAATCAACAGTGTTTTTAAATTATTTTAATAAAAATTATAATTTTTCTAAGTTTATTTTGTAAATGATTGCGAAATGTACAGCTTGGCAACACTGTGTGGTGAGAGAGCAATCAGCTGACATGGTTTTACGGGATTTTTCAAATATTGTGAAATAAAATCTACGATACTACGATACGGAAGGAAAGAATTTTTCATTTACATGGGGTTCTCATTAGTTTGATTCTAACAGCTGACAGGGGACTGCGTTTACGTCGTTCACTGTTTCCAGCATAAGGCTCGCGACGTCTGTCGTTCTGAGCGATAAGATACGCATAGGTATAGTAAAAGAGTCACGTTTTCATTCAAAGACATTAGGCGCCATTAGCGATGAAGTCTTATCTTCCTTATAATGTAAACTTACGATGTGAGACGACGGTAGTCAGAACGAATTTCACTGCCAGAGGAACTATCAGGTTTTTTATATATTTTATCCTATGCATGATGGTTAACCGCTCTCGAGATGATGCTTTAGACGAAAGATGACGGCATTACTTCGTCAAGTAGAAGTGAAATCCGTTTTTGAGTTTATGAAAATGTTTTCTTGTGTTAAACAAAGCCTTAGGTGCTATAACGTTCAACGTTATTTTCTTTACTGAGCACTCCAATACATCTCGTCCTCGGCTCCGTCCCCAAAGGGTTAATAGGTTTTCCACTTTATATTTCTGATTTGACACCTTAACGATTTCTTTTTGTTGCCGAATATTAAAAACAAAATGCGAGGCCAAAACTTGAAGAAACTGTTGAAGCCTTTAAAAAGCTCGTTTTGGAGGTATCCACTTCTGAGTGGCAAAAGTGCTTTGAATCTTAGTTCAAGCGAATGCAGAAATATATAGACTTCCAAAGAGAACATTTTGAAAAATAATAAAGCCATTTTCACTACTATTTTACTGCGTTTTTATTATCGGCTTCATTTTCGACAATTGCGGAAAAACTTTTGTGAACAGCTTTTTAGTTATATTAACCCTTTGGGTACATTAGACGTACCAGATTAAGAGAATCTGATTTCAAATAATAAAATAAAAAAAAAATTGTTTTCTTAGTGATTTAGAACACTTTCAAAATTATGAGCACTTATGCATTTTGGTTAAACAGATATTTTCTGTTCACTTATTTCATTGTTTAGTTTTAATTTTATTTTCATGAATTGCGCGTTGTTGATAAAGAATAAAAATTAGTGAACCATAAGCAAAATCATCAATGAAAAAAAAATTCAAAAGTTGAAGAATTTCTTTCAGCGTGTAAATTAGCGATAAAAACTGCCGCTGATGTGCAAATAGCGCAAGCTGTGGTAAGAATCCTGTCTATACAGGCTGCCAGCATATATCCCACTCCATAGTGCCAAAAACATTATTTGTATTCGTTAACGAAAAAAGTGAGTGTCGAATAGATGAAGTAACTGGCATTAATAAGCATACAGTATGGGCCAAAAGTATTAGGCACCCAATACAAGTAATTTCAAATGTGGGTTCTAAAAAAACTACTGCTGTTTGCAAATTTGTTACTAGTGGTGCTTTCCATTTCAATTCAACCGGGCTATTCGGGTCAGGTTCTTCGATTTCGATGTAACTCAAATATGTTGCTCTCTGGTCAAAATAATGAGACACGTATTTTTTTGTTCGCCCGAAAAAAAATTTTTCAAGATTTATCGGCAATTTTGTTTTTCGGCTCGAAATCGATTTTTTTAATTATATAAGAAAATTTTTTTTTTAATGCTCATAACTTAGTCAAAAATGAACCGATTTTAATAAGTTTGGGTTCAAAATGATCGCCATTACTTACAAGAGCGATTGCATGTAGAAAAAATTGCAAAACGTAGTTGAAAATTGGAAAACAAAAAAGATTCGAAATTTTTTCGAAATTCAATATTTCAAAAAGTGTATTTTTTTTTTTTTAACTTTTTCCAAAGCAAGAGAACACCTCAAACTTCAATTGAGCTGAATGCCCAGTAGCTAAACTGAGTTGTTTTTGAGTAATGAATTTTTGAGTAAAAAACCTGTTTCGCACTTTTTGTTCTTTGCAAAATAAAAAATCTTCTTTTGAATTGAAATGGAAAGCATCTAGTGTATTTAACCTTTGATTACAATAAAAAAATGTATTATGGAAAAGCCATGACCACGAGTATGCCTAAAGACTAAAAAGTTGCATTTTTAAAAATATACCTAAAATATTTTGGCATTTTAAATGGGGTAGGCAATGTGTGAATATAATATTTAGTGCAAAATTATCAAGCGGATATAAATAGTTTATTTTTATCGAAATGCCTAAACAAAACTTTGTTACGACAAAAGAGTGAGAATCCAAGTTTTAAGTGAGGAAGGGAAGTCTCAGGTTGAGATTGTCGAATTGTTGGGTTGTTCGCGGTGCACAGTCGAATGTGCTATAAAGCGATATGCGGAGACAAATTTCCACGATAAATACAATACATTTCACCACAACAAATAAATAATGCAAAAGAACACTTCATTAGTGTACGGGAAGACGCCGAAAACTTATACGCAAGTCATTCGGGTATCTTAAAAAATTCTCTTCTGCCCTTGCAGCTGTACTGTCGGAAGAAATTGGAAAATTCCGTTAGTGCTTGAACAACTAGAAGAAGGTTTCTGGAAGCAGGTTTAAAAGAATGTAAAGCCCGAAGGAAGCCTTGGCTTTCAGAAAAAAATAGAAAAAAACCGTTTAGAAGGGGCTCTCTCCGTACCAATATTTTACGGAGGAAGTTTGGTCGAATATTCTGTGTGCTGATGAATCTAACTTTGAGGGAGGCTTAGTTTACATAATCCGGCTGTATGGCTGCCGATGGTGCCGGCGAAATATTCATTTGCGAGGGTCGCATGGGCGGTTAAAAGTACATAAATATATTTATTAGAAACTGTACTTTTGCCTGCGTAAACGCACATTTTCGGCGACATTTATTTAGATGGAGTTCAATTCCAACAAGATGAAGCTCCTTGTCTCAATGCGCTGGTTTAGTGAAAATAACATTGTTTTGTTACATTGGCCAGTACAGTCTCTACAACTAAGCCCCATACATGTGGTCTATTTTAAAACATAAGATAAAGGAACACAGCATAACATCGCAAACTGCGCTGAAAAATGCTTTAATTCACGAGTAGAGCGCCATAAGTACAGTCGAATGTGCCAAGCTGATACGCCGCATGCCCCAGAGAATTGCTGGATGGACCTATTAAATATGAATGACTTTATCACTAATTCCTTTTATTTGTACTGATTTATTAATAAAAGATCATTACTTCGCTACATTTGGCCAAGGCTGTATATTGGCAGCACATTTGTTTGGAAGCACTTAAGGGGGGAGCCTGCTTTAGAGGCTTAAAAAAATCGATTTTTTTTTGCATAAATGTCTTCCCAAAACTATCCAAGATAGCCCTCAAAATTTCAGGAGCAAATTCAAACTATTTTCGGAGTTTCAGAAGAAATTGTGAGCAAGCTTTGAGCAGGTATACGAGCGGCCGGATCGCTCGAAGTGTTTTTTATTTTTACGATTTTTCCTAATTGGCGGGAAAGATAGGGAAAAACGAAACGAGATAACATTGATTTTATTTGGAATTAAATTCTCTTCTAGTTGAACCTAAAAAACCTTAAGAAAGTTATGATTAACCCACTTTTTAAACAATCTAAAGTGAATTTGTTTTTCCACAAAAATGAGTTTTTTTTTTAATTAGCGAAAAATTGTTGAATTTTTCACATTTTGTTTAATTTTCTTGGTTTAACTAGAAGCTATACTATACTAAAATAATATTTTTTTTGGATTTTTGGTTTCAATTGCGACCTGCATCTTTCCCGCCGCACGGCAAATGCACACTCGAGACGCCTCGGCAAAATGCTTGTACCAGGCATAATATGACATATAATATATTTTAATGAAAAAAATTGAGAAGACTGTTGAAATATATAACAATAAAACCTGAAAGTTTCGATTGAATCGAATATTTCTTTCCTTCCCATAAAATCCAAGAAAAAATCGATTTTTTGAAGCCTCTAAAGCAGGCTCACCCCTTAATGAGTATTAAGAAGACCGCATTCATATATATATAATTGGCGCGTACACCCTTTTTGGGTGCTTGGCCTCCTCCTCCTATTTGTGGTGTGCGTCGTGATGTTGTTCCACAAATTGAGGGACCTACAGTTTCAAGCCGACTCCGAACGGCAGATAATTTTATGAGGAGCTTTTTCATGGCAGAAATACACTCGGAGGTTTGCCATTGCCTGCCGAGGGGCGCCCGCTACTAGAAAAAACTTTTTCTTAATTTTAATCATTCACCGAGATTCGAACCGACGTTCTTTCTGTGAATTCCAAATGGTAGTCACGCACCAACCCATTCGGCTACGGCGGCGGCCTCATACAGGGATCATTTATTGCTTAAACTCGTTACTTGTGATGCTCGTTTTCTGTCAACACCCTTAGTGTTCCCGTTCTTCTCAATGCTTTTTGTTGACTATAGATTAAAAACTAACAATTGCATCCTTCAACAAAGCGGAAGGATCGAAAGTAATGAAACTTGTCTAATATCAGAGAAGAGAGTTGGTGGCATTGAAAATGGTAACTTTACTGTTGCTTTCATATGCAAATATTTCGTCAAGCGAGCAGAGCCGAAACGTAGTCAACAGAGAAATGGCGAATCGAAGGCGCCTAATGTTTTATCTTCAATGCTGTTATCTTCTGAACACGAAAATTGGTGAGAAATTCATCCACAATTATATAATATTTGTTTTTACTACCAAATCAAGAGTTGTAAATCAGTGCTGTCAACATCACTTTAAATGATTCGGATCGTTACTGAACTGGATAGCCGAAGAGTACACGCTAATTATTAGTTTATGAAATTTATTGTTAGCTTATTTTGACATTTAAAAGCTGCCCGCAAAAGCTTACGAGAGACTTTTCATCACTTTTTTGCGTTCATTTTGCCCTTTTGCTCGCTAAAAGTATGTTTCATACAAATTTTAACAGTTCTTGAGGGGGGCTAGAAAACTCTCCGAGATTTGTGGGAATTTTGAAACTTGTGAGGTTGCAGATTTTGTTTACAATTTATACATTCTATAGAGAGGACGCTTTTCATTTCAATTCAACCGGGCTATTCGGGTCATGTTCTTCGATTTCGATGTAACTCAAATATGTTGCTCTCTGGTCAAAATAATGAGAGACGTATTTTTTTGTTCGCCCAAAAAAAAATTTTTTCAAGAGTTATCGGCAATTTTGTTTTTCGGCTCAAAATCAATTTTTTTTAATTATATAAGAAATTTTTTTTTTTAAATGCCCATAACTTAGTCAAAAATGAACCGATTTTAATAATTCTGGGTTCAAAATGATCGTCATTACTTACACGAACGACTTCATGTAGAAACAAAAATTTTGAATGTTGAAAATTTTTATTTAGCAAAAAAGAAAAAAAATTGAAATTTTTTCGAAATTTAATATTTCAAAAAGTGTATTTTTTTTTTTTTTTATAACTTTTTTCAAATTAAGAGGACACTTCGAACTTCAATTGAGCTGAATGCCCAGTAGCTAAAATGACTTGTTTTTGAGTAATTAATTTTTGAGTAAAAAACCTGTTTCGCACTATTTGTTTTTTGGAAAATAAAAAATTTTCAACTACTTGTTTGCAATTGTTTCTACATGAAGTCGTTCGTGTAAGTAATGACGATGAGTTTGAGCCCAGAATCATTAAAATCGGTTCATTTTTGACTAAGTTATGAGCATTTAAAAAAAAAAAGTTCTTATATAATGAAAAAAAATCGATTTTGAGCCGAAGAACAAAATTGCCGATAACTCTTGAAAAAAATTTTTTTCGGGCGAACAAAAAATACGTGTGTCATTATTTTGACCAGAGAGCAACATATTTGAGTTACATCGAAATCGAAGAACATGACCCAAATAGCCCGGTTGAATTGAAATGGAAAGCATCAGAGAACATTTATTTTCTTTTAAGAAATAATTATAATCAACTCACCTTGCGAATTGGGTTCTGGCAAATTATCACGCGGCACTAAATGCATAACAGTCGTTTTGCCCAGCGGAAGTCCCAGTGCGCCTAAGGTTACATTGCAATGTAGAAATCTACCTTGATATATGAGACGTAATATTTCGGCCTTGGAGACGGCTTCGCGTTCCCAATCTGCAATGGCAAATAAGTACAACAAAATTATTATTTTTACTCACACCAAATACTTCAAAAATATTAAACTTAAAATATTACACTTAATATGTACAAATTTCTTATTTGTAACTAATTGTTGTTGTTACCTTAAAATGTAGTGAAATTAATTGCAAAACCTGCGCAAACTTTCCCCGACCCCTTACTCCCTCCCTTGCACAAGCACTTTGATCCTCTTCGCGATTGCAACTTTCTAGCCACCAAACTCGACACACTAAACCTAATGGCAACAATATGTGGCGGCCAATATATGCTGCGACACCCACTTTCGGCAAGTGCATTGTTTGATGATAGAGTGCGGTTGCAAGTACCAGCGGATATACTTATGCAAGTATGTGTGAGCTGTGAAACTTTGCAAGGACCAAGCATACAATAGTGGACCATCATTATTGGTTAGATTGTTGTTGCTTGTTTGTGTTCGTCACGTCGACGCATTAATTTCACTGTTTGGTGTTTAGTGCGGGCAGAAACGAAAGCCACATAGATACGTATTCATAGACCACCTCACACTCACACATTACACCGTGTATACAAAAAAAAAACCGATTTTTTTACAAGTAGCCGAATTTATTACAAAATCAGTGCATATTTTGGAATAAATGTTTTTTATTAATATATAATAATTTTTTCATACATTCACCTTTTGCTTCGATACAGAATTTTACATAATTTTTCTCTTTAGGAATGATTTTAATGACATATCGGATTGAATGACTTTAATTAATTCATCGCCTACTTTTTGTCGCACAAAACCATTTTCGTATTGTAATTTATAAAAAAGTCATAGGTTGTCAAATTTTACTCAAAAAAATGGCGAATAGAGCAAAGAAATTGTTAGAAATTCTCTCACCACTCTTGCCCATACCTTGAATTGACCTAAATACTCGATTAAAATGCGATACACAGTATATTCTGACGAACATCCAATTCTATTTCAATGATTTTACATCCGATTTATTGTTACTAGTCTCGCCGGTAGCTAAAACTGTACCAATACGAGGGGTGCCTTTTATATGTCGGGATCATCGAAAATCACTTTATTGCTTTTAAAATTTTCTCCATGAAGATCTATACACTTTTGCATGCGTTTGAACCAATTGTCGAAGCACTTTTGCCACTCTGAATGAGGTACCTCCAAAACATGCATTCTGAATGCCGCAACCGCTTCTTCAGGTGTCGAAAACCGTTGACCTCTCAGTTTGTTTTTTACGTACGGGAATAAAAAGAAGTCATTCGGTGCCAAGTCAGGATATATGGCGGATGACCCATTAATTCGATGTTTTGGGTGGTCAAAAATGCAGTTGTTTGAGCCGATGTGTGAGAGCTCGCATTGTCCTGGTGAAGAGTGATCCGTCTTTGGTGATTGGTTTTCCTAATTTCTTGGAAGACAACTGGCAAACAAATGGTTGTGTACCACTCAGAATCTACTGTTCTGCGTTGTTCTAGTGGTACGATTGCGACATGTCCAGTTTTTCCGAAAAAACAGGCGACCATTTGCTTGGAAGTGCTTCGTGCGCGAACAACTTTTGTTGGATTTGGCTCATCTTGAAACAGCCATTCAGTCGACTCCTGTTTACTTTCGGGCTCATACGCGTAAATCCGTGATTCATCACCTGTCACGATGTCATAGACGTGTTTCGAAGCCCCGCGATCGTATTTTTTGAGCATTTCCTTCTACCAATCGACATGAGCCTTTTTTTGAGCGATTGACAAATTGTGTGGGATCCAACGCGAACAAATTTTTTTGACAGTCAAATGTTTATGCAATATTGAATGTATGCTGGTCCCACTAATGCCTAAGATTGTCTCAATCTCATGATAGGTCACATGACGATCTTGCAATATCAGTTCGCGCACAGCATCAATGGTTTTCGGAACAACAACTGATTTTGGACGACCTTCACGAAATTCGTCTTGGAGTGAACTACGACCACGATTGAATTCACCATACCATCGATAAACACTGGTCCTTGATGGAGCTTCATCGCCAAAAAATGAATTAAGTTCATCCATGCAATGTTGCTGAGTTAATCCACGTCGAAAGTTGTAAAAAATAATCGCACAAAAATGTTCACGATTTAATTCCATTTTTGGACCGAGATGAATCTTTTAAGTTACTGTAAACAACACAAATAGCGCTGGTATTTCAAAACGTTCTGAGTACGTAAAAGCCATAAAATGTCAAACTTTGCGATACAGCTGTCAGTTGCCAGATTGCAACACCAGGGTTGCCAAATCCCGAAATATAAAAGCCACCCCTCGTTTTAATTCTCACAGTTGTCCTACTACTTTTCCAATTTTAATTGAACAATAAAATATTATAAAATATGTAATTTTTTTCACTCTGGACATTACTGAAGTTATTTACAAGATACCGACTGAAGTTCTCCAGTGGGTCACTCAAAATTGGTGTTGGCCGAAAAAACGGATGGTCGAATTACAACGCAAATGCGGCCAAAATTTGAAAGGGACTTTATTTAAAAAATAAATGTCATAAATGGTTCTACACAAAAATAATAAAGATTGTCCAATCAATTTGAATTTTCGCTGTTTTATTTCAATTTAAAAGCCGATATCTCTAAATTTATCAGCCTTTCGAATTGAATGAGTTGAAAAGGCTTTTTTCTCAAATTCGTATTACATTGAAAATCCAACCGTTTAAAAAGTTCGCGGCTAAGAAGAACAGTTCGTTCATTATCGTTTACTTTTTTACTTAAGAGGAAAAATTTTAATATTTCACAAAGGAGTCTTCGATATGCTATGCTAAACATTTTGTGCGGAAAGCTTCAAAACCAGCTTAGAGAATTTACTTGACTCTTCTTTATGTAAATCGGTTTTTATTAAGGTTCTTAATTTAGTTGCTTAATTTTTACTTGACATGGAATTGTTCATTATCTACATCTTATATTTTTTCAGGTTTGTAAGGTACTTTACGATCTGCAGTACGATATAAAATAAATAAATAAAAATTAAAAAACAAAAACATTTAGGTTTGTTTTGGAATAGTTAGTTTTTTTTTTTGAATAGTTAGTTTGTTTTGGAATAGAGGGTGTATATTTTATCCAGAGGCCATGCATTCACTCTTGCCCTCGCTCTCATACAGCGCCACATACAAACGCAATTATTTTGTAAAAAGAACTCACATACACACGCACAATGATATATATGCCGATATGAGACTAAATAGTACAGCGCACGGTGGGACAGTGACTTGAAAAACACTAAAATTTAATTATTTCCTCTAAAAAATAGAGTTCTGAAATTATGGATGGCACTTTATGACTTTCGATGCTTCCCGACTATCGTGAAGCCAATCACTAGCATCTGCATTGCATCTGTTAATACTCTAATATTCATCATTAGATCGTGGGATATTCATCATTACCTCTTTTCGGTCGCTCCATACCAAAGAGCCGATCACGGTTCGTGCTATTTTTTTTTGCGATCTGGTAAAATATTTTCATGCCCACATTATACGGCCTGACTCACGATTCAGTCTTTTCATAGGGTTATAGCAGTTTGATCTCGCTATGAAAACAAAAAATTGTTTAGAGGTTGATTGTGAACGGAACCGGATCGGAGCGAATATTGACTGTAACAGATAGTATGAATGCAGATATGTGGCCAACATTAGATCGTTAAGCGGCTCTCAACGATTTTGAAGGAATCAGCTGATTTGCTTACAGTTGTGACGGCGGTTTGTTTACGCAATTTCAACACTGTCAATACCTATGTTGTTTCGCTGTGACGGAACAACGACTGATTGGACGAGTGATTGCTGCCGATTCTGATGGTAATGTTGCATCGAATGCCAAACCTAGTAATCTATCAACCTTGGCTTCTTACCTGATAATATTGCATTGATCGAGAGCGAACCGCGATAGGACCTTAGGTTAGGTTATGGTGGTAGTCGGTCTGTACGATCAACTGACTCAGACCCTACAAGTTCGTTGTGATACCACTATGCGACACGGAAACCTTATTTATTTTTCTTCGTGGAATCATTTTGTGGCTCTTATAAAGCGCAGGATTGGTCTCATCCATACGCCAGACTGTTCCGTAAGAAAATTGGAAAAAAATTTACCTAGAAGATTGCTCTGATTTTAGCTAAGGCTGGTCAATTAAGTTTTCTGTTTCTTCCTCTTCCTAACAATATTCATGGAAGAAAACTCCTAGTCTCAAAGAATGCCTGCCAAATAGCCTTGTCCGGTTATAGGCGCTTCGACCTTCGAGATATCAACTCTTGCGATGCTAACCAGTTCCTTTGGTTTTTTTCTTGTTTATTTGCGGCTAGCCGCGCTGTTAGGCATGTTCCGGCATCTTTCCATGCGCTATTGGTCTCTTGTTATTATCTAATGTTATTCTTAGTTATTAACTGGCTCGTGGTCATAGGTATGCCAATGGTACTTCTATCACTGAGCACTTTTCCTTTTCCCAAATCTCACACCTTTCAAGTTGTGAACCGTTTGCGTTTGTGGTTAATTGTTTCATCCTGTGGATAACTTTTCTTATCTCAAGATTTAGATATAAATTGATGCATGTGGAAGGCTCGTGATCTGTTCAACTTCAGGTACCTTCAAACACTGACCATCCAATATTATACCGGCGATTTTATCAACCATTTCTGGGATGGTGATCTCAGGCCGTCAAAGACCAGAAAGTTCTGCGTCGCTGGTGCTGGTTGAGCAGAGAGTTCCATTCGATGGAATTTTTTTGGTTTTTGTTTGGTTTGTGTGATGACAAAGAATATTCCTTAATCAGTACACAAAATTATTATATATTTTTTTTTAATTCTCTCTCGAAGGCGTTTACTCTAAATAGCTGTCACAACAATGCTATTTGAGAGATTCTAGCATTCCCCATGTAGCAGCCTGCAAGAGCTGTGGGTGTAATGGAGGAGGTTGATGGGATTTAGATTGGCGCACCGCCTCAGGCTGTCGTAGAAGGGAGCACCCAGTGACCTTAATCGTTTAGCTTCCAAGCCTAGACATTTACAGAGAAAGTGCTCAACAGTCTCCTTCTCTGAAAGGTCCCCACAGCTTCTGCAATGGGAGTTAAATGGTAAGCTTAGCTTTGCCGCGCACACAGCTAAGAGATTGGAAATTGAATGGCGCCCCCAGGACTTTCTGAGTCCTCCGTTTACTGTACTGGGGCCACAGGGTTTTCGAAATAGCACACGAAGAAATGGAGCTCCATTTTTCTGCGTTTTCCTAAGAAATAAGTTGTGCAATTCCCCTATAACCACAGTTAGGAGGATGCCGATGACTGGGTAGAAGGTCTCCGAGACCAACTCAGTCAGAAAATTAGGTATGTGAATATTTTGCAGGGTCTTATAAAACGCATACCTCGATTTTCCCATAAATACCAACTTCGCACCATCGTGCAGGGGTGAAACCTCGTGCTCGTACCACTGTTCTGTTGTTAATGTTGCAATCATTGTTGCTATTGTTGTTGTTCCTACCACCACCGCACGGCAGCGAGGTGTTGCCTGCGAGAGGACGTGAGTTCGTTTGTTTGCTAGTAGTAAATAAATCAGGATAAGTTAGCGACAAATGCAGCGCCTTCATTAGCAAACGACAAATGAATATTAAATAGTCTCTACGCACTAGGCGGCGAATATCAGTCGCCCCAATTCGCAAAACAGTGCCGTTGGCCTTAGCACGGCGCCTGCCTGCATATCTGCATATGGAAACATACACATTCGCCCAAGTTGCCCCACTGCGGGTAACAAGCAAACGCAAGCAGCAACAGCAGTAGCTGTAATTGACATTTATTCGAGCTTATTTACAAGAGCAATGGCAAGGAGGGTGTCGGAAAGGGATAAACGGCAGGAAGCGACTACAAATAAGTATACATCTACGCATTTGTGTGCATGTGCATGTGTTTAGCCAGGCGAGTGACCCACACAGAGTACGCTGTTGGTGGTCAAAGCAATGCAACACCACGATTCGTAATATAGATACCACACCTTGATTAAAAAGTTCCCGGAATATATTCAGAAAATTCAAAATACAAGTGTATTGCTCAAAAGTGATATTATCGCCATCAAAGTACTCCCCATAAACTGCTACGCACTTATGCCAGTGTTTGATCCAGCTCTCGAAACATTTCTGGAATTCTATTCAGGGTAGCCATCAGAGCCGCCTTCGATTTTTCCATTACTTCCTTGCGGCTCTTTCGGTTATTAAAAGGCGTTCCGCGTAGTGGCTTTTGTACTCGATTAAACAGAAATACAAACCCAGGGAGCCATATGAGGTTTATTCGTTGGCTGTTGGATGGTTTTGTTTCGTTCTTCGTCAAAAATTAACGGGTACTGATTTCACTGTGCGACGGTGCATTATCATGATGCAAATTTCACGAGTTGTTTTCCCACAAATCCTTTCTCTTTTGGCGATTTGCTTCACGTAAACGCTCATAACGCCCAAATAATGGCGAAAACTCGTAGTGTACAAAACCGTTGTAATTTAGAAAAATCCTATGCAGCGCCTTCTTTTTTGACTGAAAATGACGTACTTTTTTGGTCTTGGTTCACACGGAGCTCTCCACTCACTCGCCTGATGAGAGGATTGCGTGTCGTCGGTTAGTTGGTTTAAGTGGTGATTCACTAAGAATCCAATTAGCCCTTCCGCACAATTTAGTTGTCACATCCTCGCTACCAACAAGTTTTACCGGTTATTAGACCCGACTATTTCCAGTCCGCGCGATTGAGAAACTTTACAAGGTTGTTTATGTCTGTACCAGCCAGTTCTGTGAGCTTATCCAAAACTGGTTTGCCAAGGTTTAAAAAAATCGCCTTCCATAGGGAAGGGCCTACACAGAGGAAGTGGAGGATAGTTTCCTTTTTCTCCGGTTGATTACAACAATGACAGTCATACTTATCACAGCCGTACTCATAAACTCACATTTTGGCTCGAGTGTTCGGTGGAAATCAAGTCTTTACCGATATCAACGCGGTCCCGCTTTTGTGTGAAATTCCAGCCCTTTGAGACCAACTATGCAGAAACACAACACAAACCCGAATTATTAACTACAATGTCGTGAACAGATCTATAAACAATATTCAAGTCATCTGCGAGCTCTCTGATGGTTAATTTGCGGTTATTGATCAACTTTTCTTTCACTTTATTGAAATTGAAATGAAATTTGAAAAGTTCGAGTTAAGGAGCACCAGGAGATTTGGTGGCTCCTAAAACACTCAGGCTAAAAAGCCCATTGCAGTTAAAGCTCTGGAAAGAGGGTAGACAGTCAAGGAGGGAAGGAGAAAAGTATCAGAGAAAGAGATAGCAAAGAATAGAGACAGAGATAGAGATAGTTAGTCCTATGAGAATTTTCCAGATTCTTTGGCAAATCTAAAAATATCATTCAGTTTGAGCGAACGAATTTTATTTATTCTCATGACATCGGAAGCCAAAATTCGTAGCCTTGCTTTAGCAAAGGCAGGACACTCACAGAGAAAGTGCTCAGTGCTATCCGCCTCCTCCAAGCAAGGCAGACACATTGGGTCCTCAATGAGTGGATGGTCATATGCTGACCCCATGGGTTGTGTCCTGTAATGATACCGACCATCAACCGAACGTCTATTCTTTCAAGTTTTAGTAGAAAGTTTGACAGTTTTCTGTTCGGACTTCTCACAAAACATTTTGACGTTCTGCAGCGTTTCAGACCGGACCATCGCTCTTTATGTAGATTGCCTACATAATCGCTGATCCAATTCATGATTCCTGCGGAACTGATTCCGATTATTGGTTCTGGCCCTTGTGGGGGAACCGCTGATCCACTTCATTGAAGTTTTCGATGTCGACGGCCTGCCTCTATGTTCGTCATACTCGATGGACTCACGATGTCTTCTGAAGCGTTCATCCCTTTCGTAAGCGGTCGTTTTCTTTTTGTTAGAGAATCATTACCGAAATAGCTTCTCAACATTTCAGAGGTTTTCGTACCCTGAACCCATTTTTGACGCAAAGAAATAGTTGTTGCAAACTCAAGTCCATTTTTAAAACTGTAAAAAATCGAAAATACGCGCGAGATAGATTTAATCAAGGCGACGTAATTTTCAGAAATATCAAGCAATGGCGATCAAATTTTGTTAGGAATTTTAATCACAGATGTGGCAACCTAACATAAAAAACAGAACTCAAATCATTTGATTTACCATACAGCGTCACTTGGCGTTTGTTCCGGGAACTTTTTGATCATGATGGTATGCGTGTGTGCATCCTTATGTAGGTATGTATGTGTATTTATAAACGTATTAGTGTGGCCGATGGGAGTTTCACGCACTGAGCTTCGCCCGCGGTTGGTCAATTTAACACCGATGAATTGTAATGGGGAGTTGGGTGGATGTAACCTCTATTGCCTGAACATTAAGTGGGCTGTCAGACTTTAAATCTTAACAGCAACAAATGTATGTGAAAGTAAATTGACATTTTTTTAATACGCAACTGCTGTCGGAATACTAATTTCGTGTGGATACAATGCATATCCGCATATATATATGTATGTATGTACAACCAACGGCTTCAAGACGGACGTAGGAGTAGACGATTTTGACTCGGTACTAGTCTACTTCTTCTACAAAAAGATCATGAATTGTGCCCGTTAACTAAAATCAAAGCTATAATTGAGCTCCTCGCCTATTTTGCACTAATTTGAAACCAGTCACCCATTGCATGTCACATTTTACAGAATAAGTCAGTTTCTATATGAAATGACAGGAGGTACTTCGTTTTGTCCGTTCGCTTTGCTCCTTTATCCAGTTTGAAAATGGCAGAACTAACAGCGCGGCGGATGGTGAAAATATCATCGGCATACGCCAACAATTGTACACCCTTATAAAAAATTGTACCTGAGCGATTAAGCTCTGCAGCTCGCATGATCCTTTCCACCATCAGATTATAGAAGTCACACCACAGAGAGGCACCCTGTCTGAAACCTTGTTTCGTACCAAACCGCTCGGAGAGGTCCTTCCCAATTCTGATGGTACTGCTGGTATTGAGCAACGTCATCTTACATAGCCGTATTAATTTTGTGGGGATTCCAAATTCAGATATCGCGGCATATAGGTAACTCCTTTTTGGTATTGTCGAATGCAGCTTTGAAGTCGATGAAAAGATCGGTCGATTCTCCTTTTATGGATCTTTTCCAATACTTGGCGTATTGTGAATATTTGGTCGATGGTAGACTTTCCAGGTCTAAAGCCATACTGATAAGGTCCAATCAGTTGGTTGATGGTGGACTTCAGCCTTTCCCACAATACGCTCGCTAGAACCTTATAGGCGATATTTAGAAGACTAATCCCGCTGTAACTGGCACAGATTGCAGGATCACCCTTCTTATGGATTGGGCAGAGCACAACTTAAATTCCAATCGGCGGGCATGCTTTCCTCCATATTTTGCATAGGAGCTGATGCACGCACCTTATCACTTGCTCGCCGCCATGTTTGAGTAGCTCAGCCGGCAGTCCGTGAGCTTTTAGCCGCTTTATCGCTATTCTGATATCGCCATGGTCGGGTAGCGGAACGACAGTTCCGTCGTCAACGTTTGGGGTATCGGGATCTTCACATTCTTTGTGAAAAGCGTAGCTGTCACTATTTAGTAGGTTCGAGAAGTGTTCCATCCATAATTTAAGAATGCTCTGGATGTCAGTCACCAGATCGCCGTCTTTGTTCTTACAGGGAAACGCCTCGGTCTTAAAACCTTCTGTAAGCCGCCGAACTTTCTGGTAGAATTTTCGGGCGTTGTTCCTATTGGCCAGCATCTCAAGCTCCTCGCACTCACATATTTCGGCCCCTCGTTTTTTCTGTCTAATAATACGTTTCTCTTCCTTTTTCAGCTCCCGGTAGCGATCCCACATGGCTCGCATTGCGCCCGATCGCAGCGTGGTTCTATAGGAGTCATCCTTTCTTTCTGCGGCAGCATGACATTCCTCAAATCGTTCCAACTGTTTTTTCGGGCTCGCCGGAACCCGATTTCTTCTCCGGCGGCGGTACGTAGAGAACGAGAAATGTTGCTCCATTGCTCGTGCATGCCGGTTTGTTGGGCAGTACTCTTAAAGAGTAGGAGTGAGAGTCGAGTGGAGAATCTTCTAGCTGTCTGTTGTGATTGCAGCTTTTCGATGTCGAACATTCTTTGCGTCTTTTTTGGTGCGCAGAGGCGTGTGCGCAGTTTGGCTGCAACAAGGTAATGATCCGAGTCGATGTTGGGTCCTCGGATCGTATTTACGTACATCTAATACACTAGAAGTGTGTCTTCCATCTATCACAACATGATCGATCTGGTTTCGTGTTTTTCGATCAGGAGACAGCCAGGTGGCTTGGTGAATCTTTTTATGCTGGAATCTGGTGCTACAGACTACCATGTTTCGGGCCCCGGCGAAGTCGATCAGCCTCTGTCCGTTGTCGGATGTTTCGTTGTGCAGGCTGAATTTTCCGACTGTGGGACCAAAAATTCCCTCCTTGCCCACCCTGGCGTTGAAGTCGCCAAGCACGATTTTTATGTCATGGCGGGGGCAGCGCTCATAGGAACGTTCCAGGCGCTCATAGAAGGAATCTTTGGTCGCATCGTCCTTCTTTTCCGTCGGGGCGTGGGCGCAAATTAGCGATATGTTAAAAAAACGGGCTTTGATGCGGATTGTTGCGAGACGCTCGTCCACCGGAGTGAGCGACAGTTCTTGCCTTGCCCCGTCCATCGCATCTCTTGGATGGCAGTGATGTCAGCCTTTACTCTCACAGGGACATCAACCAGCCGGGCAGAGGCACCTTCCCCATTAAGGGACCGGACATTCCAGGTGCATGCCCTCAAATCATAGTCCTTAGCTCGTTTGCAGGGGTCGTCATCAGTGTTGGAAGTTCTCATCCGAGGCTTTGTGTATGTTTTCATTGGGGGAAGTTTTTAAGTGGCGGGTCCCAAACCCAGCGCATAACCAGCTATCCTGGAATGTTTCGCCTTCTCACTTTAGCTCACTCCCGAACGGGTGTTCGGAAGCAACCCAGAGGATACTTAGGCTAATCCCGGGAGTTGTGAGCTACTTGAACCATAGGCAGAAGAATCGTCCGGGCCACTCCCAAGTGAATGGCGATCAGTAACTTTCCCCACACATGGAACCATCCATTAAAATGTACATTTCAGTTATATTTGAATTTTTGTGTGTATCAAGAAAAGAAAAGAGAAAACAAAAATGAAATTCAACATAGCTCAGAGTTACATTAGTCAGGATGACCCCTAGGATGCACTATGGGAAATCTTTTCTTGCATAAGTACAAGCACAGCAGTTGTTACGTGAGCAGCCTACCGTTTAAGGTGCTTAATAAATACAAGGTGGTGCAAAATTAATCACCCGGTGAACTAGACAGCAACAGAATACAAACAAATAAGCAATGAAGCGCGTAAAGGACATAGAAAATAGTTTAATCACTGAAGACAATTTTTATATGCTTAGTAAAGAAGTTATTCAAAGACAAAATTAATTAATTATGCGCCACCTTGTACTTCTAAGGCGAAACACACTAAGGTCCCACCGTGCTTATTCATCAGAGCCCCTTTGAGCTAATATCCACATCCACATTGGAAAAAATACGATAATCTGTCACCTTGGCAAAAACTCACTTTATTTACAAGTTACTTAACTCAACACTCTAAAACACAGTGATTAACTCATACAATCATAGTTGCACAAGTTTTCAAAAAAATTGTTTACGGTTTTGCAATAAAAACCGCATATTAATTGAGGAAAATATCGATTAGAAAACAATCACAACCGCAATTATTTTATTAGATAATTTTTTTTTCACCGGAAAGAGTCAACTTTAGTTCTATGAAATCATAACGGCATATTTTCAATGCACACATTTCAAGTTCACATTCTCGGTAAATATTTAAATAAATATATAGCCATAAGTACCTGAGGTTATATGAAAGAAGAGCTTAAGTCGAGTTAAGGAGCAAATGAGCTTAGTTGCATTCAAGCGATGTCGATGGTCGTTCGTGTACGGCCCGTTTTTTATGAAACTACTTGCCGATGCATGTTTCATACCATTTGTTTATGATAAAATATTATTAAAACAAAAAATTTTGAAAAAATCTCCTCAGATATGTTATTTAAAGCTTAGAAGATACCTTTTGATTTTTTTCTAATTTTCTGTTGGCGTTTTGTAGTAGAAATAAGCGCCGACCCATCAACATGGGATTAAGGTGCCAAATGGAACGACATGGGATTAGGGTTATTTTTCAATTATTCCCATGTCATTAATAGGAATAGATAACTACTTTTCATCTAAAAAGTTTTTTTCCAGAATAAGTTTTAATAAATATCAGCTATAAAAGTAAATTAAAAAAATTGTAAAACTGTCATTTTGCACGTAAGCAGTTCTTCTATATGACCACAAATATGTTTATTTTGTAGTAAAAAAGAAAGCAACAGTTAAAAAAAATTACCTTTGCATTTGTTTACAATTTTTCCGTAACTTTTGTTGCGCACAAGTTGAACGAGTATGCGATTGAATCGGCAGTACCCGCCCGTAACAGCAGCCACGCAAACAGTTGTACGAGTAGCAACAACGAAAAACAAAAAAACAACGAAAAAAAACAATTGCATAAAAGCAATTTCAACTGAAGTAACAACGTAATGCAGTTATTATACACATAAATGCAGCGGGTATAGGGGGTTTCACACCGAACTCGTTAAAGTTTTATTTGGTATTTGCTAACTCGGTAAACTTTTTTAAGTGCGAATGCCAATCATTCATAGGTAAATATAGGTGAGTCTTTTAAATCAGCTGATTTTGTATTTACCGAAGGAAAAATTGTGCTTTTCTGGTGTTTCATTTAAAATTAAAAAGATTAAAATGAAGTAGGAAACTTGCTAAGAGCATTTATTACTATTATTCATAGGGGACTAGCTGTACCCGGCGCGCGTTGCTACGCCAACAACTAAAATAAATTTAAGAAAAATAACTTTAAAGAAAAATCAGTACACAAACATTCAAATCATTCTAAACCATTTTATTGATTTTGTTTATTTCGAAAAAACTGTGACATTACAAAGTTTAGTTCGATGTTTATTGAAGTGATGTGGGATACACCATATTTCTTGTTTTTCCATCTGGTGCATAGACGAATAAATCAGAAGGTTTTCTGACACGTGAGCAAGCCACATAGAGCTGTCCATGTGAGAAGCATGGATTCTCTAAATTTAATGATTGTCCTCGTGCTTTGTTAATAGTCATTGCGAAAGCGAGTCGCACTGGGAACTGTAAACGTTTGAATTCGAATGGCATATCTGTCGGGATCATTGGGATACGTGGCAACAGTACGTCTTCACCTTTGAATTTTGCAGCCAAAATTGTTGCCTCTATAACATTGTTCACCATTTTCTTGACTGAGAGTCTGGTTCCGTTGCAAAGTCGTGGTGGATTTATGTTTCGAAGAAGAACGTAAGAACGTGCGGCGGCATGCCTAGAAAATCAAGCGAAATCAAGAATTCAGTTGGATAGTTGACAACCTCGTCTTGATTCTCCACAGTATCGATGGACTTATATGTTGTCGTTTCACTGGGTATTCTATGCTGAATGGTGAAGTTGATGGTATTGACTTCGATATTTTTGGGTGCTAATTTAGCACGCGTACTGAGCCACTGATAGTTTTTGTAGTTTTGTGCAATGTTTGGGAAAATTTTTTGCACTAATTCCTCGATGCTTTCTGTGATCTTACAGAAGTTTGATGGCAGGGTGATACATTGTGTAGATTCATCAACTTCCATTCGCCCATTTGCAATATCCAATAATTCTTTTGCAAAATTTCCAGCCGATGCATCCCGTTGTAGTTGTACACGCATTAGTTTTCAAAGTCAATTTCTGTAATTGACGCCATAGAACTGATGATTTAAGACATGCATTAAGATCATCAGCGGGTGTTGAACGTGGTATAATGGGCAGTGTTTGTCGAAAGACAATAAAATGAGTGCGCCACCGAAGATCCGTCTGTTTCCTCTCAAATCTCGCAGTGTACGATCAAGCGCTTGCAATGCTTTCTTGTGAGACATTGCACATTCACACATCTATGTACATGTCATATTCGTTTCCTCTGTGCAAAAATACATGGGCATACTAATTTTTATGACAATCGGTTGAACGGGGCAGAAGTTGCTACTCTGCAGCGCCACCAGGTGGCGAGTGGCATCAATGAGCATATTCTACAAACCTTCTCCGTGGAAAAATACATATATATACCAATTTCTATAATAAACGGTCCAGTAGTTTTTGAGCTCATCGATGACATACAGACAAACAGTCATTTTCATGTATAAAGATATATAACGGGCGATCAATTAAGAGGAGTTTTTTTCATTTGCGTTTTTTTTACAGATCGCGCGCGAGTTGTGGCAAACTGTCATCGTGGATTTGTTGAACAGCGTTTGGCATTTCATCATGGAAAGACTCACACCGCAACAACGTCTACAAATTGTTCAACTGTATTATGAAAATCAGCGTTTTGTGACAAATGTTTTTCGTGCGCTTAGACCGCATTATGGTCAACATAATCGGCCTGCCTTAAACACTATTCGACATACCATCAACAAATTTGAATCCGAATATTCATTGGTGGATAATTCTCGACCGAATAGACCACGTCCAGCAAGAAGCATTGAGAATATAGCGGCAGTAGCAGAGAGTGTACGTGAAAACCGCGATGAATCGATTCGGCACCGTTCTCAGCAACTTGGACTGTCGTATGGAACAACTTGGTCAATTTTACGGAAGGATCTTCATTTAAAAGCATACAAAATACAGCTCGTACAAGAACTAAAGCCAAATGACCTTCCTGCACGTCACCGTTTTGCTGATTGGGCTCTTGAAAAGATTGAAGAAGATCCGCTGTTTTCGAGCAAAATTTTGTTCAGCGATGAGGCGCATTTCTGGCTCAATGGTTACGTCAATAAGCAAAATTGCCGTATTTGGGATGAAGAGCAACCAGAACAGGTTCAAGAGCTACCTTTACACCCAGAGAAAACAACGGTCTGGTGTGGTTTATGGGCTGGTGGAATCATCGGTCCATATTTTTTCAAAAATGATGATGGCCGCAACGTAACTGTGAATGGTGCTCGCTACCGTACCATGATATCGGACTTTTTGCTACCTGAAATTGAATCTAATGATCTCTACGACATTTGGTTTCAACAAGACGGAGCCACTTGCCATACAGCTCGTGAAACAATGACTTTATTGAGAAGTCATTTCGGAGAGCAGCTGATTTCACGTTTAGGACCTGTGAGTTGGCCACCAAAATCTTGTGATATCACACCTTTGGACTTTTTTCTTTGGGGATTCGTGAAGTCCAAGGTCTATGCTGATAAACCAGCTACGATTGAAGCTCTGGAAGCCAACATTACGCGTGTTATTCACGACATACGAGTCGAAATGCTCGAACGAGTGATTGAAAACTGGACCTTCAGAATGGACCACCTTAAGCGTAGTTGCAGCCAACATTTGAATGAAGTCATATTCAAAAATAAATGTCAAAGAATGTCCTTTCAAATGATAAATAAAGGTTTTGAACATAATTTACATTTTTGTTTTTTTTTTAACTATTGAAAAAAGCACCTCATGATTGATCACCCGTTACAATAGAACCCTAACTTACTTAGCACACTGGCTATTAGGACCTTCGGTGCTAAGAGCATTTATATTTCTGGCCTGACTGAAAAAAAGAAAAAAAAACGCTTTTATTTTTTTTTTCAAGGTATCCTTCATGCTGATTAATATACTTATGCATTCGTTAGCACCCATTTTCGAAGCACTTATTCCAGTCGCAATCGGTCCAACGCGAGCACACCTTTTTCACCGCTGTTTTATGGCAGAAATACACTCGGAGATTTGCCATTTCCTGCCGAGGGGCGACCGCTATAAGAAAAAACTTTTTCTTCATTTTGGTGTTCCCCCGAGATTTGAACCTACGTTCTCTCTGATTTCCGAATGGTAGTCACGCACCAACCCAATCGGCTACGTCCATGCAAAATCTTATGAATGCTCCTCATACTCCTACTAATGCCCAAGGATGTCTCCTACTTACGGTATGTGACATAGCAAATTTACTCAATCACAACTTCCATTTTGCGCGGAGGTCCACGCCTTACACCCATGTGCCAGAGAATGTCTTCGTAGAGGTTGTGCACGCGTGGTGTCAATATCAACATTTTCTCTGACAGTCAAGCAGCTCTAAAATCGCTAGATAGCTTCTTATTCCAATTAAGTTTGGTTTGGGACGATTTTAAAATTCTCGAAACTCTAGCATTAAGAAACTTTGTTACTCTGATGTTTGTACCGCGAAAAAAGGGGCACGAAGGAAATGAAATTGCGGACACTGTAGCGAAAAATGGGTGCCAGCCAATACTCTCTTCAGGTCCTGAACCTTTTTGAGGGGTAAATATGTAACAGCTTCAAAAGTGCCTTTATAGGTGAGCGGGAACAATGAGGCCTCATCGAGTACTGGAGATCCTAAACGGGCAGGCGGCATTCAAAAAGACTCATTGATCCGGGGCGTACAAACGTAGAGGCAATCTTAAACTTCAGCAGAAAAGTCATAACATTACACACTGAATTATTAACAGGACACGGTAAATTTAATTACCACATAAAAAGATAGGGATGGTGGAAAATCATTCTTGTAGACTCTGTAAAGAGGCACAAGGAACAACGAAACATATTCAATGCGACTGTCCGCCAGTGGCCCGACGCAGACTAAATAACCTTGGAAGCGGGATTATAGATCCAAACCTCCTAGTAGAAATTAAACCTACAGCAGTTTAAGGATTTATTAATATTATGAAAAATAACCTGGCGAAAATGTGCACGGTTTTTTCCCAAATGAGTTTTTAAGGACACCGTAAATAATTGTACTCGTATGGTTCACACTTCAAAACGTTCTGAGTGCGTTTATGGTAAAATATGTCAAACTTACGAAGACGTCAGATATGACCTGACAACATTGGAGGTGCCCAATGCTAATAACAACCTTGTAGTAAGGCACGAAAAATGTAAGCACGAAAAGTTTCTGAAGTCTCTGAATATTTGATAAACCATGCAGTTGAGGGAACACAACGATTTAGAGCAGATATTCTAAAGCAAAGTATACAACATTCAACTTGATTTCCAACTGTAGAATCAACTCATTCACTGGCGTTCGATTAACACACATTAAATTTGCATTCAATTTCTTTGGCAACTTCACTTTGTTCTTCGACTTTATAGGGAAGCGATAAATATGGCGGTAACAAATATAGATACAGATGTAGCTGGGATACTCAGTATTAAAGGGATAATGGAAGAAGAAAATGAAAATAAACCAAAACGCATATTTTAAAACTCGAATAGCAACTGAATCCAAAACTATTTACGTATAGTTTTGTTAAGTTGTTTTAAATATATCTATTGTAACGGGGCGGCCACCGTAGCCGAATAGTTAGTGCGTGAAGTACGCAGGTTCGAATCTCCGTGCATGAAAAAGAAAAAGTGTTTTTCAACTGCGGTCGCCCTCGGCAGGCAATGGCAAACCTCCCAGCGTATTACTGTTATGAAAAAGCTCATAAAAAAAAATAACCATTTCGCGTTCGGATTCAGCTGAAAACTGTAGGTCGACGGCTGCTTCGAGTCACACTTTGTGTTAATTTCTGCGTAAATTGTGCAGGTAATCGGCTCCAAACCAGCTGAGTTTGACTTAATAACTGTTTGACCATCTACCTTCTACTCAAATATGAACGAGACGGTATCAATAAAACGGTCCGCGGATGGCATATGACAAAAATAAATTTTTTGTTTTTTGGTAGGACTGTTATAAGCTTACATGGCAAATTTCAGCGTGATATGTCACATAGTTTGTTTTCTGTGCTACTGTAAACAAGTCAAGCTCGAATGTGTTCTTCGAATTCTCTTTTATGACTTCAATTGTCTCAAAATGTTTTCCACGGAGCGGCAACTTGAGCTTGGGAAACAGGAAAAAGTCACATGGAGCAATATCAGGCGAATACGGTGCTTGCGGAACGATATTAACATTATTTTTGTTCAAATAATCGCGAACAAGACGTGATGTGTGAGCTGGTGCATTATCGTGATGCAAGAACCATGACTTGTTGTCCCACAATTCCTTCCTTTTAAGACGAATGTTCTCGCGCAAACGCTTTAAAACCTCTAAATAATATAATATTCAGCGTAAACCGATTTTGCGATTTGTGCGATTTTCAAGCACAATTTCCTTTACTTTTCCGATGTTTTCGTCGTTTACTGATGTTGCTGGACGACGTTCATGAGGCAAGTTTTCAACCGATGTACGGCCCTCTTTGAACGATTTGTACCACTGCAAAAACACGTGCACGCGATTGAGCAGAGTCCCCATAGGTTGTCTCCAACATTTTTAAGGCGTCTGAAGCCGAAATTTTGTTGGAATAACAAAATTTCAAACAAATTCTTTGTTCAACTTGAATTTCCATCGTTAAATTCGAAGAACACACTCGAGCTTGACTTGTTTACAGTAGCACAGAAAACAAACTATGTGACATATCACGCTGAAATTTGCCATGTAAGCTTATAGCATTGTTCAACTTGAATTTCCATCGTTAAATTCGAAGAACACACTCGAGCTTGACTTGTTTACAGTAGCACAGAAAACAAACTATGTGACATATCACGCTGAAATTTGCCATGTAAGCTTATAGCAGCCCTACCAAAAAACAAAAAATTTATTTTTGCCATATGTCATCCGCGGACCGTTTTATTGATACCGTCTCGTTCATATTTGAGCAGAAGTTATAGTTGCTTCCATTTGAGTTTTTGCTTAACTATTGCCGAAACATTTTTAGTAGGGTTGGCATCAGGCGACTGTCAGGCCGAATCCAATATTTCAATCTCATTTTGTTTTTTCTACTCTATACAAATACGGCTTCGATGCTTGGGATCGTTTTCTTCTTGTAGAATTCAAGGTTGGCTAGTTCTTCCAAATATCTGCGCAGCTGATGGTAGAGTTTTCCAATAACAGGTGTTATTGGGGAATGGATTGCGCTATCGAGCGATAATTAACGATTTTCTATGGCCGGAATTGGATGGTATTGATCTGGACAACGTTTATTTTCAACAAGATGGCGCTACGTGCCGCACAAGCAACGAAACCATTGATATTTTACGGGAAAAGTTTCCGGACCGTGTTATCTCTCTCTAAGAGGTGATCACAATTGGCCACCGAGATCTTGTAATTTAACACCTTGAGACTTTTTTCTTTGAGGCCACGTGAAAGAGAAGGTCTACGCCAACAGCCCAGGGTCGATTCAAGACCTCAAAGAGGGAATTCGTGAGGCTATCGAGGACATAGGATTATGGAAAATTTCATGAAAAGGATACTGTCCTGTAAACGTGGTCGTGGTGTTCATTTTCCTGATGTTATTTTCCACTATTAACGGCATACCTTCCTCTTTATAATGAAATAAACATCCGCTCATTTATATTAAAAAATAGCATTTTTCTTTGAATATCAAAATGACACCTCTTATTGGAAACCCCTTTAGTAATGTTTTTTGCTAAATTTTTGTTCATCAAAACTGCATTCAAATTGGCGATAAATACAAATAAATGGCCAAATCCTTTTTTGTAGAAGCAGCGCCAAACATGAACCCTAATTGGATGCTTAACAGTTCATTAAAGTTGTCGAGTACACCAGGATTGACGTATGCAACTATTTGCAGAACAGAAATATTGTGAATATTATGTTTACCTAATTCCGTTCTGAAATTGCACAAACCCACGCAAGTCTTTTTTCGATGTGCTCTCGTGTTTTTGGATACTTTAACACCACTTTTCCTTAAAACTTCTTCACCGGACAGTCGTCAACGTTTTTAACTTCGGTATACTATTGGACCCATTTATTTATGAACGTCTTCGACTTCTTCAAATATTTTGTTGCAGATGCACCTGACATTTTTGGACCTTTCGGGTGTGTACATAGGAGCACTACCTCAAATCGTGTTTTTTGTAAAAACAACGTACGCTTTCTGAATTTCTCACAAAACTAACAGACCGCCCAATGCATATCGTGAAAAGGATATACCTATTTTTTCTATAACGGAACTCTGAGTTTGAATTTTACCGGTCACGCATGCATTAAATAGATTGTATTTTTAATTCTTTATATACCCACTCAGTATTTCTAGGTCTAAAGGCGAATTAGTACTTCAAATATATGACAACACAAATCAGCTGGTGTGTTAACGAATTTCGTTAACTTATTTTCTACACCATTATCAGGTGGCAGGTCTGAAGCTCGTAAAAATGCGAAATTTTACAGAAAACTAAATACGCACCAGAAGTTAACGTAAGTATAGTATTATATAACGAATAATAACTTAACGAACTCTGTGTGAAAACCCCTACTATAAATGCTTATGGAGTTACTTTGGTGACAGTAAATCATAAATAAATTGTCAATAATAATATTAAAGCTGAAAAAGTTGTACTCATAAAAACATACATGCACATACATACGAAAAACATGTATTGCACGAGTACATAAATACATTCATACATACATACAAGCAAATATACATCGAGTTCTACAACTTATGGAGGCAAAAATTCACGGTCTTGGCCGCAAGTCAATGTAAAGGCTGGAGGGTGGGACTCCAAGTTCATATTTTGTGATTGATGCACGCTGCTATTATTACAAATGCATACACAATAAAAATATACTTACATGCACATGTATGTATGTATGTATATGTATTGACATTTATGCTTGCAATTATTTTATTTATTACATAGTTGAATGAGCTATTTATAGCATACATTTTGTTGTTGCTGCCACTCAATCAAGTGCAATTACATTCAGTTTATTGACGTATTTGTTAAAAACGTTCAGTTGTCAAATAAAAAATAATATTCTATGTATGGAAATAAGGGGCCTAGAGCAGTCATTGGTCTAGAGGCTAAAGGCTAGGCAAGTAGGCTCCGGCGTTAATTTGGGTAAAATGAAATTTACTGTTTGGTTTGTGTGGCTATCATAGAAGCTAGGCGTACCTGTCCTACTGGTTGATGCTCATGGCGTCATTACAGACCTCCTTCGCAAGGGAGGAAGCTCTTCGATTGCCTAGGTTAGTTAGGTTTTTGTGGCAGTCAGCTAAAAATAGCCTACTCACTTAGGCCTTGAAGGTCCGTTTTGGTACCACTGTGTAACGCGGGAACTTCAGTGTTTATTCATCATGGAACAATTTAGACGGTCTTAAGAAGCGTAGGATAGGTTTTGTCCCAACACCGGATAGTTCCGTAAGAGAGTCAAAATAGTATATTCCTTACAAATTTGCTCTACTCCTTGCAAAGGCTGGACACCTAAAGAGGAAGTCTTCTAGTGTTTTTTTTGCTCTTTCTCGTCTCTACAACTTCTGCAGTATTCATGCGAAAACATTCCTAGCCTAGAAGAGTGCCTACATAACAGCCCTTGACTCGTGACACAAGCCACGACCTTTGAGATGTTCTCTCTTGAGAAGTTGAGCAATTCTCCTGACCTTTTCTTATCTATTTGCGGCCAAATTAACCTGGTTGTAGCTCAGGTATTTTCTTCTCTCCACATTATCTATTGAAGAATATTATTTTTTATCCTTAATTTGCAAATTGTTATAGGAATTCTAATATTGCCTTTGTTTTCAAGCAGTGGAAGATTAGTACCACTTCTGGCTAGCTTATCAGCCTTACAATTTTCTTCCCCGCAACCCATATAAGACTGACCTTGAAGACGGTGCGAATATCATTTTACGCTACCAGGCACTCCTGAGCAACTTTTGATCTTAGTATAAATGCCTCCATTGATTTGATGGCCGCCTGGTTGTTCGAGAAGATATTTATCGTAGTTCTTTATGGCGAAGACTTCTGCCTGGTAGCCGGAAGTCTGTCCTACAGTAGTCCGGAAGCCTGAAAGATAATTCCCATCCTAATTCGTTTGAAAAAATGCCATAGCTTACTTTATTTTCTTGCTTGAATCCATCCGTGTACAAATTTATTTTCTCAGTTCTCCATGGTTTTGACTTTGTCACCCACTTCTTGATGGGATGTTAGCCTTGAAGAGCTTGTCGAAGGTGGGCTTAGGGAAATAGTAGTCGCTTTGTTGATTATAACCACGTAGCTTAGAAACGTGGACGAACCGCCGGGTCTTCCAAAGCGCCAAGTCTGAGCACTGAAGCGGCGGCCACGTGTTTTCCTATCAGATTTAGAGCAGGCAAGTTGACTAGCACCTCGACCGCTTTATTGGGGGTAGTCCTCAAAGCGCCAGTGATGCATAAAAAGGCAGTTCTTTGGACCTTGTTCAGCTGTTTTGTATAACTTACCTTTTGAGTTGATGGCCACCACACAAGTATTCCATTTAGAACAATGGGCCGAACTACCGAAGTGTAAAGCCCATGTGTAATACGAGGTGCTAGTCCCCATTTGATTCCGACAGCCTTTTTGGCCTTCTTTACTCTTGCCTCAATATTAGGATTCCACGTAAGTTTCCTGTCTAATATGAGTCTAAAGTTCTCCTTCAAAGGAATCTCCATACCCATGAAAATTAACGTGGAGACTGCGGGCAGTCTATGTTTCCTTGTAAAGAGAATTAATTCAGTTGTATCGGGGTTTAATCCGAGTTCCCTACTCTCTATCCAGTTACTAAGCGTGCACATGTTAGAATATCCATGAGTGTGTTGTGGTACTTGTCTTTAACCGCATTTGCCAAATGTGACGTGGCAGCCCTCACTCTCTAGGGTCAGCAAAAAAGAGTTCAGTGCCAAAATCCAGAGGAGAGGGGAGAGGACCCCTCCCTGAGGAATACCTCTACAGAGGAATACCTCACTAAGGAATACCTCTGGCAGTTACCTCGTAGTATATTCTCGATCAGAGTAGCAATATTAGATTAGACTCCAAAATCTTCTACAGCACACTTACAATGCTATTAAAAGCTCCTTTAATGTCCACAAAAGCTACCAAAGCACACTCTTTTCCTGCCAGACCCTTTTCCACGAACCCGACAAGCGAGTGTAAAGCGGTTTCTGTAGATTTGCCTTTTATGTTGGCGTATTGTGCCGGGGAGAACTTGCTGATTGATATAGTGCCCCGTAAATACTCATCAAAAGTCGTTTCTAGAATTTTAAGCAGGAAAGACGTGAAACTGAAAGGTTTGAAGCCTGTAGGATTAGTGTGTGAGGTCCTGCCTGCCTTAGGTATGAAGGAGACTTTCGTCTCCTTCTAATTTAGTGGAGTCCTAGGCGATTGTGCAATACATTCATTACCTAGCATGAGGTGCCTTGAACAGTAGTGATATCTGAGGTCACATGGGAAATCCTCAAAACATTCCCCAATAACTCCGCTATCTAATGCTCCCATATCAGCTATAAAAATTACAATGAACCCTACAAGCTTCCGCTGTGAGCAATATTACCATCTATCGACAAATCGGATCTCATGTTTAGTATACTGGAATATTTCGAATAAGATCCTCCAAAATCCGACCATATTTCAAGTGAAAGTTTTCGTAATCGAAATCTGTTCTTGCGAATCTCTTCGTAGAAGAACTGCGAGAGAAGAAAGTATCATAAGAAAACGAAAAAAAAACGTTATTTTTGGTGCCACAAAGAGTTGAGGGTGTTTGATGGTCGCAAGGGTGTTTAAATATGTAAGCCTCAAGAAGTAAAAGGTTCCTCATGAAAGCTGCATTCGACCAAACACACTGCTGGGGTTCAGCATTATTTCGCGATATTTGTAGCTTACTTTAAAATTCATCAGCTCTTCCTTGTGCACTCCTTTTTTTAGATATTTTCTTCCCATCCATCATCAGATCTTCAATGAATGCCTGAGAACATACGACATACATACATACATGCAAAAGCTTAAAGCGCAACACAGCCCTGCAGTGTCCATTGTCCACTGTCCACATTTCATCACAGCCTCATTAATTCATGTCATGCGCGCCAACTGCTGCAATGTTGCACATTTTCTTTCTTCATGTTCTGCATGCTAATTGAATTTGATGCAACAACATTGTCCAGCGTCATTTTATTACGCCTGCGTCGACGCTGCAACTCGACAAATGGAGATGACCGACTGACGACCATTCGCACTTTATTGCATTTCACGCATTTGTGCTCCACTTTGACCTAGCCGTTATTATTCTACATACACACATGCCTACATACATACATACATGTGTGCAACTGATTGAAATTCCTTTTTGTTGTTGCTGCTGCTGCTGCCGCCATCCTAGTTCATGTCCCACAGCAATCAATTGTGTGTTCTGCGTTAAAGAGGTCCGCAGCGTGTAATGCCTGCTTGAGCCGAAGATGGCGGCTAGGATGGAGCCTGTGGCAGACAATCATTTTCAAGCTAAAAATAATGCGAGTCACTCACTACAGCTGTCCGAGAGCAAAGTGCGACAATTAATTTGTGTTAAGATTATAAATAATTACGCGAGTCTTTGTTGTTTCACGGACACCGATTCAATGAGTTATTGCGTGGCGCTGGCGGGCGGTGGTGAGGGAAAATGTGTATTATTTTCATTCCTATCACAAAAGCACACTTTAATAGAAGTTCGAAAGTCAATGTGAGGGCGCGCCAAGTAGACGCATACACATGCACAGAGACAAGGGTAAATGTAGCTATCATAAATCAATTTAAAGAAGTGTTCATTCAAAGGGCTCGCTGGGACTCAAAGCACGATTTTGAGAAATATAAACAATATCACAGTTGTTGTAACCTAAAAAGGAATTTTAGTCATACAAACTCATACAAGGTGAAGTCCAAAATAAACAAGGCTGAACTAAAATAGAAACGACTGGAGCTTTGTTCTGATTACTTCGAGTTTATTTATTTAAAATACTCCTCTTTGGCCTGGACTCACTGTTTTGAGCGATGAAAAAGCTTTTCGAAAGGGTGTTTCAGGTCATTGACCGGAATGCCCTTCAGGATAACGGTACAAGTCTTTTGGATGGACTCTACAGACGCAAAACGTTTTCCTTTCATGACCAAATGAAATTTTCCGAATAGGTAGAAGTCACAGGGGGCCATATTAGGCGAATACGGTAAGTGATTGGTGGTTAAAATGCGATTTCTAGTCAAAAGTTCAGTCACAAGAGTGGATCGATAAGATGGTGCATTATCATGGATTTGCAATAGCGCCAGCTTTCTCCTTCGCGGTATTCATGGCGACGAATGCGACGCAACAAACGCTTCAAAACGCCAATATAGAAAATTGCATTGACGATTTGACCCGTTTGCACGAACTCCTTGTGAACAATTCCCTTGAATTTTGAATTTGAAAAGGTCGAGCCAAGGAGCACCAGGAGATTTGGTGGCTCTTTAAACACTCAGGCTAAAGAGCTCATTGTATTTAAAGCTCTGGAAAGGGGGTAGATAGTCAAGGAGGGAAGGAGAAAAGTATCAGAGAAAGAGATAGGAAAGAAAGAGATAGAGAAAGTTAGTCCTATGAGAATTTTCCAGATTCTTTGGCAAATCTGTAAATATCCTCCAGTTTTAGAGAACGAATATTACTCATTCTCATGGCATCGGAACCCAATACTCGTAGCCTTGCTCTAGCATAGGAAGGACACTCACAGGGAAAGTGCTCAGTGCTATCCGCCACTTCCAAGCATGACAGGCATACCGGGTTCTCGATGATTCCAATGGTGGTCATATGCTGATGTCCTGTAATGATACCGACCATCAACCGAATATCTTTCCTTCTAAGTTTTAGTAGAAAGTTTGACAGTTTTCTGTTCGGATTTGTCACAAAACACTTTGCAGTTCTGCAGCGTTCCAGACCGGACCATCGCTCTTTATGTGGATTCCCTACAAAATCGCTGAACCAATTTATGATTCCTGCGGGACTGATTCCGATTATTGGCTCTGGCCCCTGTGGGGGGATCGCTGATCCATGGTTGGCCAATTCGTTGGCAATTTCGTTTCCTTGAACACCGGAGTGTCCTGGAACCTATATAAGTACAAGCCTGTTCTGTCTTGCGACAGAATTAAGCTTCTTCTTACATTCTTGAACAATCTTTGAGGTTTGCTTCGCGTTCTCCAGGGCCTTCAATGCAGCCTGACTGTCACTGAAGACTCCACTCTGTTTCCCGCTCCATCTCCTCTCTATTATCCATTCGGCCACTTTTAGGATGGCAAAAACTTCTGTTTGGAAAGCAGTTGCCATTCCCCCCATGGCATAGTGATACTTATTACTATCATTTAAATAGCATCCGGCTCCAGACCCTATTTCATTCTTGGACCCATCGGTAAAGAAAATATCCGTCAAACCTCCCTGTATGCATTCTGGATTGCTCCATTGCTCATGCAATGGAAATCTGACATCAAATTTCCTTCCAAATGAAACTGTGGGTATCAGGTCATCTTTAGGTGCCAAAAACAGTGGATACTGCTCCGATAGCAACTTAAAGATTTCTCTGTGTCCCGAAGTTCCATCTTCGTGCCAGAAACCATATTTTGGAGTCTACACATTGCTTTTATTGCTTCCTGTTGTATCTTAAGATCCAGGGGGAGCAAATCAAGCATAGCATTTAGGGTATCGCCGGAGGTTGTACTCATGGTACCTGTAATGAATAAACATACACTTCTTTGCAGCCTGTATAGTTCCCGGATTGTGGACTTAACCATGCTCCGTCGCCACCAGACCACAGAAGCGTAAGTGATGATTGGTCTGATAAGTGCCGTGTATATCCATAGGACCACAGCAGGTTTCAAACCCCAGGTTTTGCGAAAGGCTCTACGGCATTGCTGAAAAATCTTCAATGCACGATTCACCTTCAGTGAAACGTGTGTCTCCCAAGTCAGCTTCTTATCCAAGATTACTCCTAGATATTTAACTTCGTTGGAAGGACCATTCCCTTGAAATCGTAAAAACAAATGAGCATCGACTGAAACGCGGTTTTTTGGGTGGTGGCTCGTCTTGGGCCTTTCATTCGGCACTTTAAGGTTTAGTTTGAGGTTCATGTTGGAAACACCACGTTTCATCACCAGTTACAATGTTGTAAAGGAAGTTGTCGCCTTTTCTCGCCTCTTTAATGAGGTCTTTGGAACGTTGAATTATAAGCAATTTTTGGTCCTCAGTTAACTTGTGCGGAATGTAATGTGCACAGACCTTTCGTAGCCCAAATGTTCAGTTAAAATGCGATAAATCGATGATTTAGAGATATTCAACTCCGATTCCATGAATTTCAACGATGATTTCGGTTCATTTTTGATAAATTTACGCACAATTTTAATGGAGTTTTCGGTGATTACTGATTTCGTTATATGGAAAAAAATCAAACGTCAACGAGAATTTTGAGCTGTTTAAAACTTTCACTGGATTATGTTAAAATTAAATTTTCTTCCATAAAATGCATACGTTCGGAAGTCTGAAATAAAACAATCTCAATGGCTCAAAATGAGGTGGGGAGTAATACGTACACTAAGTTTTGATGGAAAAAAAAGTTTGGATGACTGACGCCTACTTAATAGGGCTAAAAGAATTAATTAATATACGACACGTTTCAGCTGCACTTTTCTTTAAAAGGTAATAATGAAGCATGGCTTCCAGCAAATGCTGAAAACTTATTCCCAATATTTTATTATTGATCATATTTTGTACAAAAAGTAACTGAAATTCTTAAACAATAGCATTTAAATTTTTATTTAAAAAAACGACTCACTGTACTTTGTCACTTGTTTGCACTCAAAATCTTGATAAAGCTTATAAATAATGTAGTAAAAAGCCAAACGTAAATGCGCTTGTAATCAGCGTTGAAAAACCCACAAAAAAAAAACAACACCCGTATTTTTACTCACCTTCAGGCCAATTATCGAATACTGTTTGTGCGATATCACCAGCAGAATCTGATGGATTAAATAGGAATTCTTTTGTTTTGCCACTAACGAGTATTAAACGTAAATTTATCTGCAAGAGAAGAAAAGAGGAACACAAAAAACGCAAATTAGTAACCGTTTTACGGTACAAGAATATTTTGCATATACACAAAAACTACAAATTTATTATTTATGGTGAAAGTATTTTTATTCAAAGGCTAATTTAGGCTATTAATTTTCGGTTCTAAATCCACCTTGGTTTTATTGATTGTCACTGGCGCATTTTTCGAATGGAGTACGACTTTGATTTTAAATTTGAATTTACTGAAATAATTGGCGCATTGAAATGCAAACTATTTATTATTAATATATACATACACATACACATGTAAGCCAAGGTGCACACATACATGTGTATGTATGTATGTATGTATGCAATTAAATGTGAATAAATATTTGCAGGGATGTCGAGAAAAAAAATTTTTAATTAATATGAAATTCAACTAAACGACTTTCACTCACCTCAGCGACGACGACCTCCAACGCCGTTAGAAAAAGTCATTAGCTATAATTACAAACGGCTTTTGACTTCTATATTTATGGATTACACGAATATGTTTTGGCATTTACATACACATATGCACACACATACATACACGCACACACAAATATATACGATCTGTGAAATATTGCGGGTTAAGTGCTACAAAAAGCTCGCTCGCACTGTCAATCTAAAGTGACAATGCGGCAAACAAACTGTCAAGTCATTTGCTGATTACTCGCCTTTTTTGTAGATGCGTTGCGCTCACGTACCCAAATGGCATGTCAAAGCAATGTACCTACACGTATTTTGTAAACAAATGATTTTGCGGGTAAATAGACATCTTTGTTTTGCTATACCGCACACACACACATTCACACATATGCACAAGATTTGTTTAGCATCACTTTCGTGACAGATGAGAAAGTAAAGCACCGTTATTTTGACTATAGAAAATCCCACACAGTTGATGGTAATCAATTTGAAGCGTAAAATGTTCGCGCAAAACATACAAACTTGGCTTTATAAACAGTTATCAATTGGAAGCGTAATCGATTTAATCGATTTAATCATTCAAAGTTTTTATGTTAATTTGCCGTCATTGACACCTTTGTTGGGGGTTTTGTGTAGATGGCAGTAGTGATAAGCATTTCTCTTCTATTAAATAAAAGCGCTCTTTAAGAGGTGATCAAATTGTGTAAAATTATTTCCGACGATTTAGCTGCTAACTACCACTTTTCAATTGCAATTAAACTTAGCACTTTTTAAATTTACTTTTTTACACGATTTTAAAATAAGATGGAGTCTCAAAAATATCTCGTATCGATCAAAAAATTTAGAGTTTATGCTCGTTGACATTCCACACTAAAAAGTTCTTTCGCTGTGTTTTGTTTGCTCCATTCAGTTGTGAGTTGCAGGGTGTTCACAGTGGAAGTCAACAAAGAGAAAATTCGGTACATTTCACAGTTTCTCTTTGACGAAAGGGAAAATGCAAGCCAGATCGCAGAAGTTGTGAATGGTGTTTATGGTGCCGATACTGTATTGGTGCTCACACTCACCAACGTAAACGTACGTCCGTATCAGCTGACACGATGAAACAACGATCTACGATACTACTGAACGGAACGGTGGTGAGAATTCATTTACTTGGGGCTCTCATTTCATTGTTTCATTGTGTCAGCTGATACGGGCGTACGTTTACATCAGCATCATAACAGCTAATTACGTACAAATTTGGTTTCCTCGATTCTGTTCAAAAATTTTTGATGTTAAAGAAAATGTCGATAAAATTACAGAAATAACACAGTCCTGCGAGGGTGAGTTTCTAGAATGGCTGTACTTGTTTCTTGTAGTTTTTTATGCGCTGAAAACGAATCTGACCTTCAAAATGCTCCATCACGTCAGGATTTTTGGTAAATGAAGCCTAAAAGGTCAAAAAATGGCCATTTTAGCCATTTTTGATAATTTTTTTTGGGATAGAAAATTTTTTTTTCAATTTTCGACGAAAAGGTTGCATAGTACAACTCTTTAGCTTTAAAACCCATTTTTTTAAATTATTGTACGATTTTTAAAAAAAAAGTTATGACATTTTGAAATTAACAGTTTCAGTTACGTATAAGTTGGGTATAACGTCTATTGGACAAATCGGACAATCGGAAAAATCTTAAATAAAGTTTTGAATTTTACGCAAAAATCAACGATTTATTTTTTTCCAAACATAAATACATATCGAAAAAATATCCAGAATTGTTCATTTAAAAAGCGCTCGTTAAATTTTTTTTTGTTGGAATTTTAGTACAACTGTCCTCTATAGTGCCGCAGAGTTTGAAGATGATCGGTCAATTAGCTTGTTTTTGGCACTTAATTATATCAGTCCACCGCAGGTGTGCTCTGCGATTTTCACTATGGATAAAAATATCGAACAAAGAATTTTGTGTTTTGAATGGGATTTCGTGTGCCGAATCGTTGAAAGTGCAGGTGTTGCAGAAAGCCTATGGCGAGTGTGCTTTATCAAAAACTCGAGGCCACGAGTGGTTCAGGGTCCGCCATATAACTTTACGGAATTAAAAATGCTATAAAAAAGAAACTACTCAATATTTTTCCAAACTGTTTTTTTTTTATTTTGAAGTACAATCCTTCCGATTAATGATGGAACACAACTTCATTCATATGGCTGCCTCGGCTAGCCATGCACCATCCCATAAGATCGGTCCAATTTTTCAACACATTTTCGATTGTATGCGGCTGTATTTCAGCTATGACATCGCGTATGTTGGTCTACAGTGATTCACGAACACTCTCGGCCACAGCAGCAATATTTTCGGGTGTACGCACGGTTTTTGGTCGGTCACGCGTTGGTTTGTCAATAAGCAACCCAGTTTCTCTTACTTTTTTCGCAAAGTAACGCACATACGCTTTATTCGGTGCTTTTCTTCTTCCCATTGCCGTACGTAATTTTCGTACACATTCTGCAACATTACCATGATTTTCAAAGTAATGTCGCAATATTTCCCAGCGTTCTTTGAGCGTATATACAACCATTTTCGTTCAGCGGAAGAATAAAACTAATTTTATGTCAAATCAGATGACAGCTAAGTGTTACCATTCTTCAAATAATACCTAGTTCAAATCCGTAACGATAGATGGTAGGCCCTGTATAAGGCTTTTGCAGTGGGCCGAGAAGTCGTAGAAGATTCGTTCTGATCTGGTCGCCCATCAACGTCTTCAACGGATGAAAACGTCGACAAAGTCAAGGAAATGAGGCTGGAAAACCCTCATTTAAGTTTGAGGGAGGTAGAGTTCGTGACCTTAGCAAGAGTTTACACCATCAATTGGGCATGGCACGCGTGACAGCTCGACTGGTTCCAAGAGAGTTTAATTTCTTTAAAAAAATTCATCGGTAGAAGGTGGCTGAAGACATGCTTGGGCAAGTGAATTCGGACCCAACGTTTATCCAGCGCGTTATAACACATAATGAGAGGTGGGTAGATGAGTTTGACATGCAAGCGGCTGAATGGCGCTACCCACATGAGCCGAAACCCAAAAAACCACTTCAAAGTCGGTCAAATTCGGTCAAAAGTGAAAGTCATGCTACTCGTTTTCTTTGATTTTCATGGTATTGTGCACTCGAAATCTCGGAATTCGTTCCAAATGGTTCTTCGGTAAGTGAAGAATATTATTTGGAAGTTATACGACGTTTGAGAGAGGGTGTGCGTAGGAAACGCCCCAACAGCTCAATTTGTGCAAAGAAAACTGATGGATATTGCACCATGATAACGCGCCATCTCAAAAGGCTCATATTGTGAACACTTTTTTGACCAAAAACTCGACAAATATCATCGAACTACGGTGGTTGTTAGCCGGATTAAGCCGTGACTTTTTCCTTCTCCCAAAACTTCAATTGCCACTCCGCGGACGCTGCTTTGACTCGATAGAGGTCATTAAGGATAATTCGCTAAAAAATATCTTTTCAAACGTGTTTAAAAGGTGCTTTGGTGACTGGAGTAATCGTTGGCATATGGGTATAGCTTCGAATGAAGCCTATTTTGCAGGCGACAAAAAAAATGTTGAAGATTAAACAATTATTTTGCGTTTTATTGAACAATTCCTGGCCCTTTTTTGACCGAATGTATATTTGCTTTGGGATGCATAGATTGTTCTGGCACAACAATCGTATTTGAACGGCCGAAATGCATCCTGCATGGATCGACGGCTACGTTATAATTCGTTGTAGTAGTGTTTCACAGGGGTTAAATGCGAGACTTCAATGCCGAGAGACGAAGTAAGTGTGAGCAATGCACTTCTGACTCAATAATACACGTTGAAAATCGTAATAAATCATCGCACGAAAATGTTTATAAGTTAATTCTATCTTTTGGGCGAGATGAATTTTTCCAACTTGTTGAAAAATGAAGAAATAAAGCTCGTAAGCGAAAACTTTATATATAAGTTTATGCTAAAAAATACCAAACTTAAATTAAAATATAAACGGCAATCCTCACTTTACTAAAGTTCTCTGTTGACCATCATTTGAAACTCACTTTTGCCCCACTTGTGTCAAACTTGACTTCAGAAAACGTCATGAAGACAAAAAAGATATTTTTGTTTTTTCAGAAGATGCAAGTTACCTATTACATATTTTTAATGTTGCATACATACAGATGTGGTTCTTTATTTTGGGTACAACTTAATTTTCCTAATACTATTTCTCATTGAAGCCATAAATACCATTCACTGTGTTTGCAGCAGCAAAGTAATTGAAAAATTGCGAAATTGCACTTTTTTGTTAGAAATAAAGTGAAAGTAAGCACAATGATAAATATGAAAAGTAAGGAAAAAATAAAGTATACGCCTACTCGAATTTCAATGAAAATTAAAATTTTGTGCGCAAATTCAAGCAAAAATACCTCACAAATAAAACCAACACACCCAGAAGCGAGTGAGTGCAATGGCAGTGTAATAGCCCACATAATCTAGGTTTGGTTCATACCTACGTAGGTGAAGCAATCGGACCACTACTCATTTGCATTTACAGGCATATCTTACAACAGTTGGCCTACTTCGCTTCGGCTTGGTATTTTTCTGGCGCCAAAGTGTGTATGTATGTAATAGGAGGCAAGTTGCTGTGCGAAAAGTGTTCTTTTGCAGGCCAACGACGGTCAATGGTAGATAGAGGAAGAGAGAGAGAGTGAGAACTCGGGAAAAATAGGAAATATAAAAAGATGAAAAATGGAGTAGCTGACAAGGGATTGATGTAATAATACCCATGCACTCTATTTCTGAAATGCCCAAACAAATCAACGTATGCAACAGATTTTGTCTCCATTCTATCGCCATTTAACACAGATCGTAAGCAGACTTTATTAATGAGTGTTGCCATGAAACATAGGGAGATTATGTTGTGCAAAGGGTGAATAAAGAAGCAAGTGCAAGAATGTAAAGTAGTGTAACAGAATTCTTTTATAGAAGTTCTCCTTGCAATAGGCGGCATGAGAAATTTAAATAAGTGGTCATCAGCCCATTTTCACATAACCCAAAGAGTTTCAGGTGAAATTCCAGTAATATTTTTTTAATAACTTTTTTACTAAAAAAAGAGTTATCAAAAAATTATTACTAAACAAAAAAAAGTTTTTAAGTAATGGAAATCTTTATTTTTTTTAAATAAGTGGTCATCAGCCCATTTTCACAATACTTTTTTAATAACTTTTTTACTAAGCAAAAAAAAAAAAATTATTAAAAAAACCAAACTAAACAAAAAAAGTTAAAAAAATAGTACTTAACAAAAAAAAAATTATTAAGTGATGGAAACCTTTATTTAATTTGACTTTAACGCACTCCATTGCTTGTCTGTTTGTATACCGCAGTTGTCTGGTTGTCGTTGTCAAGTGTCAAAAAAGATTCACAAACGACGCCTTTTGCAAAAATTATAAATCTTCCGATAAGGTGATTAATTTTGCGCCACCTTATAACTGATGGAAAATTTCAATTTGATTTGAAAGGCGTAAATTTTAAGACTCATTAAAATTCAATAAATGCTCAATTTTGGATTAGATAAAATTCCCTCGCTACCTCGATGTATCCTCCCCAAGTAGCTCCAACTAGAAAAATTGCGATAGAAGCATGAAAAAGGCGATCATATATGCCACAGATAATACGGAGTGACTTTAGGATCCTGAGGCCAGAGGATACGACATTCCATCGCGCTCTAATGGGCGATAACACAGTGAGGCTGCACACAACATACCATACATTTTATTTAAAATTCAAAAAAAATTCGTTTTTGCATTTTATATCAATAATGTGAATGTTTGTGCTTAAAAAAAATTTTTGATTTTGATTATTAATAAAAAATTCGTGTCGCTGATTATCAAAACAAAAACGTCAGTTTTTTGTACCACTTCCAGTAGAATTTTATAAAGGGCGATTGGATGTTAGAAAGTGTAAATTGCAGTTCGGAATAAGTCAATTGAATTTTAGAAAACGTCAGCTTGATTTTAGAAAGCGTAACTTGCTTTTTATTGGTTGTTCGGAAAGTAGTTTCGTTTTTTCCCCGACAGAGGATTTAATTGTATTTTTTCACACCAAACTTCACACTTAAGTCGCATTGTCATTATATGTTTTGACAGCTGATATAGCCAGGCTTGTGTGTGAATAAGTTCAATTGATTTCACGCAGCCGTTTTTGGTCAGTGCCCTTTTAAATATGGAGAGGAATAAGCAGGTTTTTCGACATATTTTACTTTTTTACTATAGAAAAGGTAAAACTGCTGTTCAAGCCAGAAGGAAATTAACCGATGTGTATGGAGAAGATGTGTTGACAATACGCCAGTGCCAGAACTGGTTTGCGAAATTCGATCTGGCAATTTTGATGTCGAAGATGCACCACGTTCTGGAAGGCCAGTTGATGCTCATAAAGACGCGATAAAGGCATAAGTTGATGCAAATCGGCGAATAACAACACGCGAGATCGGTGAGAGGTTAAAATTATCGAATTCAACTGTTTATGATTTCAGAATAAGTCAATTGAATTTTTGAAAACGACAGTTGGATTTTAGAAATCGTAAATTGCATTTTAGATTAAGTCAATAGAATTTTAGAAAACGTCAATTGGAGTTAAGAAATTCTTATTAAATTGGGTTGGGGAAAAAGTAATGTCGTATTTTGTCAACTGAGCGCGACATTTAAACATATCTTGCGTCGTACTTAGTGCATCAGGTCACACTAAACGGCGATTTGAAGACGACAATATGTACTACAAGTGTATCTTTAACAGTGTTTTGATCGTACGTTTCAGTCTTAAGTTATAGCGCGTCAAAGATGGAGTCCACCAAGCAAGAAATTCGTCATATTTTACGTTTTTACTACCATAGAGGTAAAAATGCAACGAAGGCGGCGGCAAAAATTTGTGAAGTTTATGGGCCTCATACTGCAACGATTCGCACAGTACAGAGTTGGTTCGATCGATTTCGTTCTGGTGTAGTAGAAGTCGAAGATGCACCCCGTCCTGGTAGGCCAATCGTCGTAGACTGATAAAATCGTTGAAATTATCCAAAGAGACCGGCATGTGAGCATTCGCTTCATTAGTCAGGAACTAGGTGTAGACCACAAAACCGTTTGGGACCATTTGCAGAAGATTGGATTCCAAAAAAAACTGGATATTTGGGTGCCACACGTGTTGACCCAAAAAAATCTCTTGGACCGAATCAACGCTTGCGATTCTCTGCTAAAACGGAACGAACTGGCCCATTTTTAAGCGGATGGTGACTGGTGATGAAAAGTGGATCACGTACGACAACGCCAAGCGAAAAAGATCCTGGTCGAGAAGCGGCGAGCCGGCCCAAGCCATCGCCAAGCCCGGATTGACCGCCAGGAAGGTTTTGCTGTGTGTTTGGTGGGATTGGAAGGGAATTATCCATTATAAGCTGCTCAACTATGGCCAGACCCTTAATTCGGTTCTCTACTGTGAGCAACTTGACCGTTTGAAGCAGGCGATTGACCAGAAGCGGCCAGAATTGGTCAATAGGAATGGTGTTGTGTTTCACCAGGACAACGCTCGTCCTCACACATCTTTGATGACCCACCATATTGTCCGGACCTGGCACCAAGTGATTATCATCTCTTCCGGTCCATGCAACACGCCCTTGGTGATCCAAGTTAGCCTCAAAAGAGGTTTGCGAAAACTGGTTGTCTGAGTGTTTTGCAAACAAGGAGGAGTGGTTTTATAAAGGGGGGATAATGAAGTTGCCTTCTAAATGGCAACAAGTTTGCGAACAAAACGAGGCATATTTGACTTGAATCGGATAATTCTAAGTACGTTAAATAAAGTGTCAAATTTCGATCACAAATACGACATTTCTTTTTCCCCAACCTATTATTTAAACAGCAGTTGGGAATACTCATGCCACACATTCTATGTCGTAGAGCACCCAGACTTGGGCACTCCCACAGATAGTGAAAGACTGTTTCTTTAGATTCTTCTTGATTACAACTTCTGCCTCTATCGTTGTACAGCCACTCCATTGTCCTGGCATGGTCTCCCAAAGGCTAGTGGCCGGTTATTGTTGATGTATTTCGGAAAATGTCTGCTTATGGCTTTCTCAACAACTCCTCAGTTCTGGATTTGTGGAAATTTGGTCACGTTTGTTTAGTTATTTTGCAAGTATCTATATTAGCTCATCTGTCAACGGGCTGCTTCCGGAATAGTATGACATGTACAACTGGTCATCTCAAATTTAAAATTTTACATATGACTTTCTTTCTTTTCTATGCTGTACCTCCGCATTTCCTACGTCAACTGATATTCCTTTTCGTGGAACCACTTTTGATGCTTCGGTGGAAAAATTACAACTGAACGCAATCTTAGCAAAGCAGCAAATGTAATAAAAGAAAAGAAAAAACAAACGACACTTTATACTTTTACACTAATAAAAGAAAAGAAAAAACAAACGACATACCGTTATCGCAACATAGCATACCACTGTATAAATCTAGGCACTTCGTTCTGTATGAAGACTTTTATCAACGCTGTTGTTGCGTTTTTCCCCATAACTTTGTTATTTTGTCTTAAAGCAAAGAATTTTCCGGTTCATTCTGATTAGAAATATGTTTCACATAAAACTGTATCAATACATTTGTCAATAAACTGTTTAGGCTTTCAAAAAAACGAAAATGGGGGAATGTATGTAGACTTTTGTTCATCACTGTACAAATACATTCGTACATCTGAGCAGCTGTGAATAATGAACTGAAAAGCAATTCAAAGCTGGTAGGCGCACAGAATAATCGGTTAAAAATAAAAAAAATACCACGTGTTAGCATTGCTAAGTGAATTGGAAGTGAAGTGAAAATAGGCAACAACAAAGACTCGTAAATAAGTAAACTGAATATATAAGTTAAGTGAGACATGTACGAGCACACAGTAAAGTAAAGTAAGTGCCTCGCAACTAAGTAGAAGTATCAACCTGAACACAGAACACAAGAAGCTCATCGCGTGTGGTTTGTATGAAGCAGAATATAAAATAGGTGGATATTGGAGGCAAACAGACATGTAAGCAAAAAATATGCGAAAAAAGAAGCCGACACAAAATTTGAAAATCAAATAAACAAAGAGTTAAACACCGAAATAAATATGTGAATAAATTTGTAGATCAGCATATGGAAACATAAGACGAAAAAACGGAAAAACAACAAAGCGCATGCAAATACAAGTGGAAAGACGTTGACAATTTTGCGGCGGTTGATGATAGGCCACAACGATGATTCCATTTGATGATACCATCATAATAATGGCTTTTTTGTAGGTGCGTGAGCGCACATTCTCATTACACCTACGTGCAAAAATAAGCATAAACTAACGAAATACGACCACATATACACATATAAGAAAACGTGTTAACATTTACCAATTCGCGTGGAGATTTTGAAGCATATTTGTTTGAGTACGTGCGTTTGCTACTTCTATAGTAGTTAAGCTGGCGAAACAAGTGTGATGGCGTCTATACTTACATACTTATATACATACATATGTACATCACATATTGTATACAAATATTATATGAACTACTTAATTCCGAACTAATGATGAAATCGAGCGTGCATGAAATGAAATATATGTATGTATGTATGTGTGTAGGCCTCAAATACTCGTTTGACTTATAAATACAAAAAATAAATGTTTCATATAAAGCATCTTCTAGTAGAGGAGGCCTTCCTCTTTCTCTGCTACCATCAGCTGGTACCGCTTCGAATACTTTCAGAGCCGGAGCGTTTGTATTCATATGGCCCCTCGACCTAACCAACGAAGCCATCGGATCTTTATTCGCTGCACTATACCTATACCGCCGCAAAGCTCACACAGCTCATTGTTCCATCGCCTACGACACTTGCCGTCTCCAACGTTCAAAGGCCCGAAAATCTTCCGCAGAATCTTTCTCTCAAACACTCCAAGGGACGCCTCATCGGATGTTATCATCGTCCAAGCTTCTGCGTCATATGTTAGGACGGGCATGATGAGAGCTTTGTAGAGTGTTAGTTTTGTTCGTCGAGAGAGGACTTTACTACTCAGTTGCCTACTTAATCCAAAGTAGCATTTGTTGCCAAGAGAGATTCTAAGTTGGATTTTCAGGCTGACATTGTTATATGTGTATGCCGGTTCCTAAATAAACGAAGTCTCTTACAACCTCGAAATCATAACTGTCAATAGGGACGTGAGTACCGATACGCGAAAGCGTCGACTGTTTGTTTGGTGACAGGAGGTATAGGGATTGAATAGATTGCGCTATCGAGAGATGATACATGATTTTTTATGGCCGGAATTGGATGGTATTGATCTGGACAACGTTTATTTTCAACAAGATGGCGCTACGTGCCACGCAAGCAACAAAACCATTGATATTTTACGGGAAAAGTTTCCGAACCGTGTTATCTCTCTCTAAGAGGTGATCACAATTGGCCACCGAGATCTTGTGAATTAACACCTTGTGACTTTTTTCTTTGGGGCCACGTGAAAGAGAAGGTGCACTACCAGGGTCGATTCAAGACCTCAAAGATGGAATTCGTGAGACTATCGAGGACATAGGACAGCCACTTTGCAATTCGGTTAGGAAAATTTCATAAAAAGGATATTGTTCTGTTAACGTGGTCGTGGTGGTCATTTGCCTGATGTTATTTTCCACTATTAACGAAATACCTTCCTCTTTACAATGAAATAAACATCCGATCATTTATATTAAAAAAAAAAAGCATTTTTATTTGAATATCAAAATAACACCTCTGTTTGCAAAAAGCCTATACTTCGTTTTGTCCTCGTTTACCACCAGACCCATTCGCTTTGCTTCTTTATCCACTTTCGAAAAGGCATAACTAACAGCGCGGTTTTTAAGACCGATGATGTCAATATCATTAGGTTAAAGAAGTCACACGACACAGAGCCATTCCGCCTGAAACCACATTTGGTGTTAAACGGCTCAGAAAGAGCCTTCCCAATTCTGATGTCGCTGCTGGTATTGAGCAACTCCATCTTGCATAGCTGTATTAGGTTTGCGGGGATTCCCAATTCGGACTTCGCGGCATACAAGTAACTCCTTTCCGTACTGTCGAATGCAGCTTTGAAGTCGACGAATAGATGGTGTGTGTCGATTCTGCTTTCATAGATGTTTCCCAAGACTTAGCATATTGTGAATGTCCGGTCAATTGCGAATTTTCAAGCTCTAAAGCCTCAATCCAATCCACAGTAAGGTCCAATCGGTTGCTTGATGGTGGGCTTCAGCATCTTACATAACACGCTCGTTAGAAACTTATACGCGATATTTAAAAGACTAATCCCGCTGTAAATGGCATAAATTGGAGCAGTTGATGCATGCACCTTACAGCTCCTCTCCACCATGTTTGAATAGCTCTGCCGGTAGCCTATCGGCCCCCTTGGTTTTGTTGTTCCTTAGGCGCGTTGTTGCTATTCTCACCTCGCCATGGTCGTGAACAATTGGGGTACTGTGATCTTCACATTATATGTGATATGCGCAACTCTCACTATTTAGCAAGTTTGAGAAGTGTTCGCTACATGATTCAAAAACGTTCTGAATGTCAGTCATCAGATTGCCGTTTTTGTGTTTACAGAAAAACGATTAAATCACGCCAATATTTAGGCAATCCTGTGGGAGGTCGAAGCTTCCCATATAGTCTGTGCTTCTAAAGTTAGTGTATTTTACAACAAAAATTATGTAACTCAATGCTCGAAATTTTGCACAAAAATTCAAATTCGCAAAAATTTAACATATTTAATTTACTATTATTAATTAATGTTCAACTTTAGAAAACTTCTGAGAATGCAGCTTTATAGTCCATTCAATTGTAGTATAATAAACTCCGATACAAGCTTAAAGTCGTTCAAAAATCGCTTGGATGTTTAACAAGAGGAAGAAGAAGAGACGCACGCACATTCTGTGCCACTGTCCTGCTCTATCCAGACGTTGATTCTACCACTTTAAGTAGACAATTTTTTAATGAGCCTCAGTACTGAAAATCAGGGATTTTCTAAAAATGTTTAAATGTTCAGATTGGTTTTGGCAAATATTACTATTAAGATTGAAAAAATTGCATGTCTATAAGCATAGTAAAAAACTAAAGAACTAAATAAGAGTGAAAATCATAAATGCTATTCTAAATAAATACAAAATTTAGGGCTAGAACGAAAACATAAATGCCGTCATAATTTCCGCATACTATTTTTAGTTATTGATCTCATAAAAATGAGGAATTCATGTAATTCAAACGAGTATTGGAATTTATGTGACAAGCCTAATAAACCAAGCACGTAAATGTATTGTAAATGAGCTCATAAATGTTATGTACTGACGCAAGAACAATGTAATGTGTGATGTAAAGTTTAAGTTTATTACGCTTCGAATAAGTTTTTTTCCTTTGTTAACCAAAAATCATATTTAATGGACTTAAAAGGGTGAGCCTATGGCTGGTTTATTTTTAATTGAAAATTTATGAATATGCATACCGCATTATGACGGCCATAAAAACGTTTGCGTCATGCGTTTGCTCTTCGGTTACTACGTTTTCAAGATCCGATACTTTCCTTTAATGCTAAGTGTTAGTTTAAGTGGCTGTGTGCTAGTCGATTCTAACATAACCTAAACGTCACAAACCAAGCTTAAACATACCTTCTACTCAAATATGAACGAGACGGTATCAATAATACGGTCCGCGGATGACATATGGCAAAAATAAATTTTTTGTTTTTTGGTAGGACTGTTATAAGCTTACATGACAAATTTCAGCGTGATATGTCACATAGTTTGTTTTCAGTGCTACTGTAAACAAGTCAAGCTCGAGTGTGTTTTCCACGGAGCGGCAACTTGAGCTTGGGAAACAGGAAAAAGTCACATGGAGCCATATCAGGCGAATACGGTGCTATATTAATATTATTTTTGTTCAAATAACGTCTCGTTCATATTTGAGCAGAAGATATTGTAAACAAACTGCTTCGACACATTAGTGATTTTGTTTTGGTATCATCTACTTTTGGTTTTGGGAAAATGTCTGATTTTGTGCCGAATAATCGTCATTTGCGGAAAGTGTTGACTTTCCTCTTTCATTCGAAAAAAAAACGGCGGCTGAAGCGCATCGAGAGCTACAAAAAGTTTATGGAGATGCTGCTTTAAGTGAAACTACGTTCCGAGATTGGTTCCGTCGTCTCAAAGACGGTGATTTTAATGTTGACGACCGAAAAATGACGACCTTCGAAGACGCTGAATTGGAGGCATTGCTCAATGAGGATTCGTGTCAAACTCAAGAAGAGCTTGCTTCAGTATTAGGAGTTACCCGCCAATACATTTCCAAGCGATTGCATGCTTTGGGAATGATTCAGAAACAAAGGACTTGGGTTCCTTATGAGTTAAAACCAAGGGATGTTGAACGTCATTTTTTCGGCTGTGAACAACTGTTCCAGCGGCAAAAAAGGAAGGGTTTTCTTCACGGATCGTGACGGGTGATGAAAAATGGATTCACTATAGCAATTCAAAGAAAAGAAAGTCATGGGACTACCCGGTCATGCTGCTGCTTGGTGGGTCGAAGTTGTTGTTTATTATGAACTGTTAAAACCAAGCGAAGCCAACACTGGGTATCGGTATCGACTTCAATTGATGCGATTGAGCCGAGCACTGCGCGAGAAGCGGACGCAATACGCGGAGAGGCATGAAAAAGTGGTTCTACAGCATGACAACGCTCGGCCTCACGTTGCCAAAAACGTTAAAATCTACCTGGAAACACTGAAATGGGAAATTCTATCCCACGCGCCAAGTGCCATTCACATGAAGACATAAAAACATGGCTTGATCCGTGGATAGCTTCAAAAGATGAACAGTTTTATCGGACGGTATAAGAGATTTACTAGAAAGATGGGAAAAAGTAGTAGCCAGCGATGGGCAATACTTTCCTTGATTCACTTGTAACCATTTTTTCAGAATAAAGTTTTATTTTCATCAAAAAAACAGCGAGAACTTAGTTGTGCACCTAATAAAAAAATCGATTTTTAGATATTTTCGAAATATTTTGGCGAAAGTCTTAAAATATAATTAACTTCACAAAACAGTACAGATTTGTTTTTTTTTTTGTTTAATTTTCGTGATGCACTCTAATATAATTACTTTGTATGTATGTTTCAAGAAAAATTAACCAGAATTAAAATGAACCTAATATTACTTACAAATACTTACTTACAAAACAAAGGAGCAGTTGTTATTTTCAAAGCGTCCACTCGCACCGTGACCTCTCTCACAACCTTGTACTTTAAAATTATACAAGTGCTCGTACATACGCAAGCTCTATAGGCACCAACTGTTAATTATGTGCATGCCTAAGTTCACGTTTTTGTTTTTTATTTACGACTGCATATGTTGTGTTTTAGCTTTTTTATTTGATTTTCTTTATTGCCTGCTATTTTTGTGATTGCCGGTAAATTGTAATTAGATTTGGTATCGTTGCGGCATACTTGGAATTTCCATGTGTGTTTTTTATTTCCCATACAAGTAACTTGAGCGCCAAGCGGTTTAGCAATTTATTGAATCTATACTTTTTTTTATCAATAGACTGCCAGCAAAAATATTTCCCAGCTTAAATAAAAAACAAAAACAAAATAAAACAAATGTGGAAGTGAGCCAAATGCAAGAAAACCGGCAAGGGAATCGAAACCTTTGCAATGCAATGTCTCATGTGTACATTTCGATAAACCACATATTGGCAGTTTCATATTTGATATTTGCGACATTGCCAGACAATCGGCGTCTTATGAGTAACCGAATATATGGATTCGTATAATTCGATAGAATTCAAATTTTATCACAAGTATAGAAAGGACGTAATGATGTCAATTCGATTTCATAACCATTGCAGTAAGGCAATTTTATACTTTGAACTACATACATACATACGTCTATGCGAGCTGTCGAATACGGCTGTAAAATCAGCGAAAAGATGGTGTGTGGCAATTCTGCTTTCATGGGTGTTTCTCAAGACTTAGCGTATCGTGAATGTTCGGTCAAATTGTGGATTTTCCAGGTCTAAAGCCACATTGATTAGGTGTGGCTTCAGTCTTTCGCAGAATGCGCTCGATAAAACCTTGTACGCAATATTGAGCAGACTAATTCCGGGTAGTTGGCACAACCTTTTTTATGGAATACATATTTAGAATGTTCGGTTTTTTCACATTTTGATATTTTCACGCACTATTGGCACGCTTGTAAATAAAAAATTAATTATCAGGTCGAAATAAAATTTTGTGTGAGTTCCATTATGTGTAGTGGACGCTCGATTAACAAGCACAATTCGTTCTAGAGTCTTATTCCTAGTTGCTATAGCTGTTTTTGCTCTTTTACAAATCTTTTCCTGGGAATCTTTATTTGAATCATATTACAGTGTAACATAGTATTAAAATGCCGTATAAATTTCATTTTTTTTTAATTATTAATAGTTGTTGCTTTCCATACTTTTCAACTAGACAGCAGCATAGACTCACACAAAATTTTTTATTTTTTTTGGCAAAATGGGACTGCCACTTCCCGTCCTGGGCTCAGCTATTGAGCTGATGGCAATTTTGTATACCTTGGGTTTATATATTCGTGTGCAGAAGCTCACGTCAAAATTTAGTTTAAAAGTTCAAAAACAATAATTTTTATTTTTTATAATTTTCCTGTACATTAACTTTTTGAGTGGGCGGATAAATTTTTTTTCGAGAACAAAATTTAAATAAAAGTTTAGGAATAATATTTTTTTTTATTTACCTAAATTTTTTGGGCGTGCACATTAGAGCGGGTTAAATTTTTGTTTTTTTGGGCATCAAAATTTTGACTAAAAGTGTAGAACAATAAATTTCAAAAATGTTCTTTATATTTCTTGACCATAATTATTTTGAACGTGGACATTAGGGTGGGCAAATTTTTTTCGACATGAAAAATTTGTTTAAAAGCTTTGGAAACAATAATTCGAAACATTTTCTGTATAATTCTTGCACATTAACTTTTTGAGCGTGTACATTAGGATGGGTTAATTTTTTTCGACATCAAAATTTCGATTAAAGGTTTAGAAACAATATTTTTCTTAATTTTCTCAAATTTTCCTGCACATTCATTTTTTTGCGTGCACATTAGGGCGGGTTAAATTTTTTTCAACACCAAAATTTTGATTAAAAGTGTAGAAACAATAAACTTCAAACATTTTTTGTATATTTCTTGACCATAAACCCTTTGAGCGTGCACATTAGGGCGAGCTAATTTTTTTTTCGACAAAAAAATTTGATTAAAAGTTAAGAAACAATAATTTTTTTTTTTAATTTTCCTAAATTTTCTTGTAAATAAATAATATAAAGCGTGCACATAAAGGCGGCATAATTTTCTTTATATTTCTTTTTTTCGAAATCAAAATTTAAATAAGAAGTTCAGAAACAATAATTTGTTTTTTTTAGTTTTCTTAAATTTTCCTGTGCATTAATTTTTAAGTGTTGAGTTTTAAGTTTTCTTCGAGATAAAGTTTTTAATTAAAAAATCAGAAACCATATATATTTTTTTAATTTCCTATTATGTTCCAGTACATTAATTATCTTCTTGAGCGTGCACATTAGGGTGGGTAATTTTTTTTTTTGACATACAAAATTTGATGAAAAGTTTAGAAACAATATTTTGAAGCATATTCTTTAATTTTCTTGCACATTAACTTTTTGAGCGTGCATATTAGGGCGGATTAATTTATTTTTTTCGATATCCTTTCTAGCATAGCTCTAAAGTCAGTTTCGAGTCAATCAGATTTAAAGAAACTTCCTTTAATTAATACGGAGTTGATATGAAGATTAATATTTACTAAATTTCTATGAATGTTACTTTTTAATACAATATTGGAACTGGCGATCTTTCAGTATAAAAAATATATTTTTTAAAATAAAAATCTCTATGTAAGTTTTCTATATTTATTTTTTATATATTTATAAATCATTTTTATGTAACTTTTTAATATTTATTTTTTATAATATAAGTTTTTTTATATTTATTTTTTAATAACATTTTTATGTAATATTTTATATTTATTTTTATATCAATTTTTATTTAAATTTTTTTATATTTATTTTTTAAATACATTCTTATGTAATGTTTTTATATTTCTTTTTAAAATCCTTCAACAATTTTTTTATATTTATTTTTATATAAATTTTTTTTTAAATTTTTTTTATATAAATTTGTATGCAATTTTTTTATATTTATTTTTCGCATACATTTTTATGTAATTTTTTATGTAAATCTTTGAATATTGTTTATGCTTATTTTTTATATTTATTTTTTGCGTACATTTTAGGTAATTTTTTATATTTATTTTTCAAATCTTTAAATAGTTTTTTTATATTTATTTTTTAAATCTTGAAATAATTTTTTTATATTTATTTTTCGCATACATTTTTATTTATTTAATTCTTTATGTAAACTTTGAATATTTTTTATGCTTATTTTTTATATAACTTTTTATTTAATTTTTCTTAATATAATATATATTTGTTTTTTATATTAATATCTATTTATGGAATTTTTTTATATATATTTTTTGCGTACATTTTTAGGTAACTTTTTATATATCTTTTTATGTAAATCTTATTTTTTATATAAATTTTTATGTAATTTTTTAAAATTTATTTTTTATATCAATTTTTATGTAATTTGTTTTTTATATTTATTTACATTTAACCTTTGTTTTCTCATTATAATTTTCTTTTTACAATTAACAACGTATTTACAATTATTTTGGTTTTATATCTTTTATACTTTAACACGAAGCGTCTTTTGTTTTCTGACATCTAACTTCACAGCCATAGCTCCCTCCCTATTTTCATATTCCTTAATTAATCATAGCTTCTTTTAAATTTGGGGGGTCTGAATTAACTTAAGAGCTATTAGTGGGCCTTGTTTTTTTTGTTTGTTTTTACTTTTTGTACTTTATGTAGAATCCGAGTCTCCTAGGAGGGATGTGGAAAAATGTCATTCAATATAAATTAACCCGCTTTGGGCTATATTAGAAATTAGTAATGAGAGCATTGCATTGAACAAAAATTCAATTTGCATCATTCCACTCCATCTGATACCAAGTTATTCATACTTTCTTACAGAAAAGAGAGAACTCCCCCTCAACGATGCGAAAACTACTCGTATTGCTTTTTAAGTACTCGCATGCTGTGACTATTAAAGATGCGGAGTTTCAAAACTCTTCAAAAATACGCTTCTTCAACATAGAACACTAGCGAAGTGACAAGTGGCAAGTGGTTGTGAATGAAAATCGAAAATAGTATTTGATGAGCCAAAAAGTAATTATGTATTGTACTAAAAAAAATTTTTCTTGGAGCAGATGGAGAGGGCATAGCAGCACATGTGTTTCCACAGCACATGAAACTCGACCCAACCCAACAGGGGGTAAAATTCTCCAATGTAAGCGAGTTACACGTGTTTCTGTTCCTTGAACTCACTTAATACATACACATACACATACGTATGTAAGCATGCTTCTGTACAAATGAATTCGTCGTATGTATGCCTAGAACAGCCATTTGAATTTCATTAGACGACATTGAAAAGTTGCTTTCGTTGTTGTGCATTTTTGTTGCCTTTCTCATTTCATCATTTTATTTATTTATTTTTATTTTTATTTTTATTTTTTTCGATGTTTGCGTGTTTGTATTCATGCGTAGCGGTTAGAGCGCTTCATTTATTTAATAATAAATCGTTTTTTAATGCTTACAGATTTATTTTATTCGTACGCATTAGCCTCGAATTCCCATCAATTCACTTATGTATGTACATACGTACACTTGGTCTTCTTCTTAAGTTCCTTCCGCGGTGCCAGTGAATTGCTCACCAAGTGTACAGTGACATGACAGTCCGCGGGTGGTGAACAAAACAAATTAATGTACGACAACTATGTAATGTTCTCGTATATGTACGTAAGTATGTATGTATGTATGTGTGTACGTACATATATATAGCATTGGCATTGTTGGTTTATTAGTCATTGAAAGTGACACTGAAATATTGTGGCAACATTAATTGGCATGGGAGAGACAGCCATTTCTACACGAGAGTATTTATATGCGCACAAATACACTGCCACCACAACTCAATTTAAAAAAGAAATCAAAAGAGAATATTTATTAATGATAAAACTAAAAATATATCAACCTATAATTATGTGTACATGGGTCTTGAAACTTTGCAATTGTTCTTAAATCACATTTTATACGAACGAGTATACGACGAGAAGAGAGTCGTTGAATTTACCGGGAAATTATATTTCTTTTTATTTTCCAATGAAGACACATTTCAGCGTTCGGTGTTTCAATTTATTTAATGCTCTTCCAATAATTTTTTCTTCTTGAATTCTCACAAATATCTGGCAGTTACCTGTTTCACCCTTTTGATAAATTGCCTCATCATCGCGCCATTTTTATGTTTGAAAACAGTCAATAATCATAGAGGGGCAAATTAGGGGAAGGCTTAAGATGAGAGAGCAATTCGTAACCAATTCGTTACATACCAATACAAGATGGGGAAATCACTAGGACGCCCTCGAATATGCCAATCACTTGAGGATATCCAAGTTGTAAGAAACAGCGTCGGAGAAGACAAAATGGGCAACGTAGCTGGCCATTTATCGGCGATTCTTTCAAAGTATTATGACAATAGCTTTGAAAATGTTTACTCTAAAAATCCAAACCGTTCAACAGCTGATGCCAGGCGGCCACCACCAAACTCGTGAGGCGTAAAGTCGCCAGTTGATACCACTGAAAAACAAAATTTATGATTTTTTCAGAAATTGATGTGAGATGTAAACAAACAAAATAGTGAAAAGTGAAAGTATACCATATGATTGGGCCACGGTTTTAGGAAGACAATGGAATGGAGACGCGGCAATCGTCACTGACGTCCGACATTAAAGCATGCCGAACAGTTTGCTGAGCAACATGCAGTTTTTGATGCGCCATTTGGCTGAGCTGGAGTAAGCGAATACGTCGCTCTAGCAAAATTTTGCCAACGCTCATACAACACGCGACCCCATGAAGATCTTAAGGAACAACTTTTCATGTCACGTGATTTCTCGTTGAGAATAGTGTGTTTGGCCAGCGAGATCGCTCGTTCTGATTATGGCCAAAATTAATGGCTTTTCTTTGGTGTTTCTCAAAACGCTCGGCCTACATAAAAAGCCACAGGCTTTTCAGTTCTTCAAGAACAACATTCAGCAGGAACTCGAGTTTGTCGATGCCGGTAATGGTAATCCTACGGAACGTGTATTAAAATGCTATGAAAAAGAGGCTGCTGCCTCTGAGATATGCTTGCGTAACATGAAAAAATTATATTCATAGCTCAGGATAAACATACACCTTGGAAGAAAAGTCGGCGTACAATAACTATTTTTAAACTTTGATGATTTTTATGTTAAAATTTTAAATAAAAAAAATTAAATTGAATTAAAAAAATACATTTCATTTAATAACATAAATCATTAATATATCTAAATTTGAAACTTTCAAAAAAATTCAGGAAAATTCATTCCAACAATATTTTTGTTTGGTATTATCATTTTAATTCTCAAGCTTTTAAAAAACACCCGATACAAACCATTTCATGCATGCGTTATAGGGAAGCAAATACATAAGACCCTTATATATATATAATTGGCGCGTACACCCTTTTTGGGTGTTTGACCGAGCTCCTCCTCCTATTGGTGGTGTGCGTGTTGATGTTGTTCCACAAATGGAGGGACCTACAGTTTCAAGCCGACTCCGAACGGCAGATATTTTTATGAGGAGCTTTTTCATGGCAGAAATGCACTCGGAGGTTTGCCATTGCCTGCCGAGGGGCGGCCGCTATTGGAAAAATGTTTTTCTTAATTTTGGTGTTTCACCGAGATTCGAACCTACGTTCTCTCTGTGAATTCCGAATGCTATTCACGCACCAACCCATTCGGCTACGGCGGTCGCCAAATATACACTTCTTTGCAGCCTGTACATTTCCCGGAGTGTGGACTTAACCATGCTCCGTCGCCACCAGACCACAGAGGCGTAAGTGATGATTGGTCTGATAAGTGCTGTGTATATCCATAGGACCACAGCAGGTTTCAGACCCCAGTTTTTACCAAAGGCTCTGCGACATTGCTGAAAAATCCTTAATGCGCGATTTCTTCATCGGAAAGACCAAGTGTCACACCTTTCAGTGTTGGAAGACTGAGTCCATCCAATTTCCGTTTTCTCGTAAACAAGACTATGGTTGTTTTTTTTTTTGGGTTAACGGAAAGACCTTGTCTCATGACCTTCCTCTGCACTTTCGTGCCAAATCTCCTTAGGAATTTATCCGATTTTAGCGCATAGACATCGTCCGCATATGTTTGGACATGAAAACCGAGTTCCTGCATCTCCGCTAGAAGTCTGCGACTAAACATTAGTCTACGACTAAACATCACAGCAGCGGAGAAAGAACATCCCCTTGGGGACATCCTTGCTTGGCCCTGACGGTGATTAGTTCGTCATCGCTCCCACCAGCGGTTAACAGCCTCTCAGAGAGCATGGAATGTATCCATTTTACAATGGTTTGATTAACTCCATGTCGTTCGGCAGAAGAATATATCGAGCCGAAAGTGGCACTATCAAAAGCCCCCTCAATGTCCACGAACACGCCTATTGGGTATTCGTCAGCTTCCAGCCAGGCTTCACTCTTGCTAACAAGATCGTGTAAGTCTGATTCACATGATTTTCCACTCTGGTAAGCGTGTTGATTTCTACTAAGTGGACTTCTCAGCAATACCCTCACTCGAATAAGTTTCTCCACCACTCGTTCTAGACTTTCCAACACGAGCGATGTCAAACTGATTGGTCTAAAACTTTTTGCTAGGGAATAGTCATCTTTTTCTGGTTTCTTACGCGTCGCCATTGCGATGGTATATAACCAACTGCAACACAGGCTGTGAAGATCCTTTTCAGGGCCTCAATCAGCCGGTCTCCTCCTTTTTTATGCATTGCTGGATATATTCCGTCAGGTCCAGGGGACTTAAGGGGTTATATACCTTGTGGTCCGGTGAAATTAGCGAAAGTTGGGTTTTTTTTAAAGATATGTAGCAATAATTTTATTGTATAAAAGTTTTTATTATTGGATATTACAATGTTTAAAGAAAAAAAAGGCTTTGTTTGTGCAAAAATATTTAAAAATGGCGGAGTTATGGCGTTTTCCCCCAAGACCCTTTTTTTGGAAGAGGCTTGCGGTGGACGCGATTCAAGTCCACCAAGTCAACTGAAATCAAAAAATCGAAAAGATTTCATTAGTATAGGGTTATATCTTCTTAGTGAACGATCAATATATTAAATATTTTGATTTTTGTGAAAATAGGAACATGTTTTTAAAAAACTCCACTTCTACAGTCCTAAAATTGGCATTAAAAAATTCATATCTGCAAAATAAAAATTTATACATAAAAAGTTGATCGTTCACTAAGAGGCGACATCAATTACGAACAATTTAAAAAAAAAATTATAAAAATCGGTTGAATACTTTTTTTGCAATCGCGTCCACCGCAAAAGCATTTTTGGAAAAACACGTTTTTGAGATAATCGCGTTTAAAGTTTCAAGCGCCGCATGAGGCCGTACGCTCAGGAGGTGACGACGCACAATTTAAAACGCTGTAACTTTCGATCTATTGCTCAGATCTCTATGAAATTTTTGGAAAATGTTCTCAAGGGATTGTACTTTACGATAAAAAAATAAAATTTATTTTGATTTTTTTGAAAAACACAAGGTATATAACCCCTTAAAGTTCTCAAAGGAAGACAAGGAAAACCTTATCGATTCTTTGTCACTATCCGACTAGCAATACACCAGCTGTACCTAGAAATTCCACCGTCGCTACCGTTACTTACTTTCTCTTGTAATGCAATTGAATGGGCTATAAAACTGCATGCTCTAAAATTTTCTAAAAAAAAGTTGGTAAAAAAAATTAAAATCTTGACAAAAATGTTTAAAATGTTGATAAAAAATTTTTTTCTAAAGATTTCTAAGGAAATAGTTGGTAAAAAAACTTAAAATCTTGACAAAAAGTTTAAAATGTTGATAAAAATGTTTAAATCGTTGAATTTTCTCGTTTTTTTTTTTTATTTTATGTTACGATTTAAGTTGTTTATAAAAAAAATAATGCTAAATATTCCTAATATTAAATATGTAGTATTTATTGTACGCAGATTTTTGCTACTGGGAGTATCGCATTAAAAGATTATTTAAAAAAATTTTTTTTTTGTGCCATTACAACAAGATACGATTGCCGATTGTACTTTTTGGGCCACTTTGTGAAAATAACAAGAGGCAGTGGAATCAAATATTTTCCAAAACAACAAAAACCGTAAGTCGCCATGCTTTTCAATCAATAGGGAATATCAATTTGAAAGAAAAGCTCATAGCTAGCGATTAGCGGTTTCCATTAACTTTCCCCAATACTGCACGTGAACAAGAAAAATCCTCATCCCAACGCTGACAAGACACTTGAATTCCCGCGCTGCTCATTTTTATTGCTGCTAAATGTAAAGACTGTTGGGATTTTTTAATTCCCTCCCCACGCACAGTTAATTATCTTTGATTTCAATATTTTGAAATGTTGCAATTGAGCTTAATTAAATAAGCACTTAAGTGATATGTGCAATTAAAAAAATATGTAAAAGACGCACAGCGGAAAAAATAAGCATTTAAACATTTTAATTTCACTTCCCTTGTGGGTTTTCGGTTTTCCTTTCTTTGTTTGTTTTTTTTTTTTTTTGTGTCGAAGTTTTTGATAAAACTTTATGTCTCCAAAAAGTTGTCAGTATTGAAAACCACACAACGATAAAGATAAATAAAAATATATATGAAAAGAGGCGCTGCTGCTGGGCACACAAAAAGTGGGAGCATTGCCCGCCAGCCACAAGCAGTTGGTTTTAAAAGCGATAACTGAAAGTTTATATTTCCGCTTCAACTTTTTGTTTTTGTGCATATCATTTCGTGTGTATTTTTAAACAACTTGCACGCGCTGCATTACGTTGCTGATTCTTTTTAGAATTTAAACAAAGTTTACAGCCGTTATTATTGTTATTTCTTTTTTTTTTACGCCTTATTTCATATGTTGATTGGGGAAAACACAATTTAAGCATTTTGCTTATAAGTACTTATGGATGCAGGCGTGTGTAGGTATGTATGTATTTGAGAAAAGTTCAAATTTACATAAGATATGCATTAATTCATTGTTTTAAAACATCAGAAACAAAAAATAACAAAAACAAAAAAACGAACTTCAAAAATAGAATAAAGTAGCAGAAAGCGTAGCGGCGCTGCATATCAAAGTAAAATAGGTCAAACATATTGAACATCATTAATTTTTTGTTCTTCACTTTTATTCATTTCATGCAGCACATCCTTCGTCGCTCTATCACTTCTTCTACCCCGCTCGCTCTTCGCTCGCTATATTTCACACTGCAAGTGCAGCATTTCTTATAGTTTCTCATTCGTGCATTCGATGGGCGATTTCCGACTCTTTTGAGTGCACATTCAACAGTGGAGGGGATTTGCCTGTGCCCCACCTGTGCCTTTACAGCGTCAATGGAACACACACACAAACGTGCATAATAAGAGTGTATTTGCCTACTCGTACACTCTACAACTCTGTGCACTCGAATGCTTCGTGAATCGCATCACATCGTACGTAACGCCTCTAAGTCAGTTCTTTTTTGTTTTTTTTTTTTTTCTTTTAATATTTTTCTCTATGGTATTTACAAAATCTATAATACTTTGGCACAAAAAAACAATGTGGGAAATCGTTTCATATTTTTCAAAAATGTCTTTCTTTCTAAGAATAGCTACGAAAGTGTGACAATCAGCGCTGCCGCTGCCGTCACTGGCGTTGATTTTCGGTTCGTTGTTGCTGCATTTGGTTGCAATGACAAATGCTAGATAATAAATATATGGCAAACAAAGAAGAAGCACAAGCAAATGCGCCAAAGAAATTGTGAAAAAGGAAATAATGACATAGAAATTCTATTAGCGCATTATCGTCACATACTTACAAATACACACACATACATATGTACATGCATAAGTGCATATAAGCAGACACAAGTGGACTAATACGGAGACTTCGGTGAATTGCGCGCTGCAACGTGAAATGCTATGTAATTTTGTTCACAAATTGCATATCTTCTTTTTTTGGTTCAACAAATATTTCTTCCTCGTTTTGCTATTTGCGATAACCTTAAAAAATGCGCATGAGTTTTTATTTTTATTTTTGCGGAATCATTATTTCTGACATAACCTCTAAGACTATTGCGCATGGTAACTAGCACAAAAAAGAAGGGACAAACTGACTGAAAACAATGTTGATGGGTGAAAACGTCAAGAATCTTATGATTATGACATTAAAGAAAAATGACAGTTTTTTCGCATTAATTGGTTATCGGACTTGGCAGTCAGTGTGATGATGTATTATAATTCACCCAAGAATTAGAATTTTATTTGCACTGAAAATTATGATGATTTTGTGAGGTAGCATTTATTTTTTGGTTATTAGTTATTTTCTGTTGGCCATGGTAATGCATCTGTCGTGAAAAAGTTACTCATGAGGTGACATAAAATTGTAGGGTCATTCATTTGTGGGGCAACTGTACGGTGCATAGCGCAAATTTTGGGACATAGGTTAAATGGCAGCCTTAGCTTAGGGAACACTTGGACAAATATTCAAAATTCGTCCGTTGTGATGCCATACAGGAGAGAGGAGAAAGGAGAAGGGAAGGAAGAAAGAGCCTTGGGATTAGAGACGATGATGGCCGTGCATTTACGACGACGCCGACGTTGGCAGATTTACGTTCGTAATTAGCCGCAAGAAGCTACTGATGAACTTCACCAGATTTGTGATATTTATACCCGCTATATTCGCAGGCGTAGCGAAAAAATGAGAGCCCAGATGTCTGAATCTTTGCCAGACGAGAGCAGGAAAACACGCTTCGTTTGCTTGTAGTGTTCTTATATTTCATGCGTTAATATATTATATTTAAATAACCTTTTAGCAATTTCTTGGTTGAAGATGGCAACCCTGCAAAACTTGTTTCATATTTTTTACATTGAATATTAAAAATATTATTTGAAATATATCGCTAACTTAATTTTAATTTTTTTTTATATTTAGAAAATCTGGCAACATCATTTTTCCCCATTTTTTCACCTTATAAACACAGCTAGAAAAGTACAATATTTAAAAAAAATAAGCGAATCTGTTGAGCCTTTCGTGGATGATGTGCCTATGCGCAAAACAGCTATTAATTTTTATAGAAAGGGTATTTCAAAAGACGCACCTATATATTGTTTTAAAATAAAATATGTAAAATGTTCTTTCAGGTTTCACGATTTTTATGCAAAATACGACTCTAAACAATTTTATGTGAAAAATTACACCATTTAAATGTCAACCAAGAGCACTACAGATCAACCGGTAAAAGCCGTCAAATAGTCGATTCATGAATTCTTCATTGTTGAGAACGTCGAGCTATCGGTGCTGAAGGTTATAACAGCAGCGCAACCGCAATACTCTCAACAGATGGTCCAGTTTGTAGTCTTCCAGTTCTTTTTTTATCCGCCACAGAACCAGTTCCTTGACATTTTTTTCAGCAAACTTCGAATTGTCGACTGATTTGGACTATTATTTCCATTAAAAAAAATTAAGAATTTTTCTTGTTCGACTATTTTCATAATAAGTTTCAATAATTTTAGTGCGTTGTTTTATGTGTAAAATTTTTTTGAAGAAGAGGCTTTTGCGGTAGAAAAAGCTGCAGAAATAGCACTAGCAAAGACATCGAGCAACTCCAACATAAATATATACGTTGACAGTCAAGCGGCAATAAAGGCAATAAACTCATATGCAATTTCATCTAAAAACGATCTTAGGACCAGGAAAGACATAGAGAGACTAGCCGTAGACAGACGGTTACACATCTATTTGGTACCGGAACATAAGGGCATTGCAGGAAACGAAATTGTAGATGAGATTGCCAAAAGCGAGTTTATTTCAAGGGCCGATGTTGAATGTGAACCACACCTAAGCATCAAGTTTTTTTCTGCATTTCATTTGTCATTTTTCAATTTCAGACTAACTCAATTTGAACTGTGGAAAGATACACAATCGAGCAACGCGTTAAAGTTATTCTGGCTTATTATGAAAACGGGCGTTTAAATCAAAACGCATATCGTGCACTTAGTGATTTTTTCGGTAAATTTAATCGTCCAAATGTGCGTACAATCGGAAAAAATGTGCAAAAGTTTGAGCAAACCGTGTCTGTAGGAGATGTGAAAACACCAGTAAATGCTCGTACAGCTCGTACTGCAGAAAATATTGCTGTTCGCGATAGTGTGGTTGAAGAGCCGTCCACCTCAACTCGTCGTCGTGCCCAACAATTGCACCTCTCACGTTCGTCGTTGATGAACATTATGCATAAAGACTTGCATTTACACGCTTACAAGGTGCAATTAACTCAAGAACTAAAGCCTCTTGACCATTTCAAGCGTCGTCAATAGTCAGAATGGTGCCAGGAAATGGCAACAGTGAATGACCAATTTTCGAAGAAAATCATCTTCAGTGATGAGGCACATTTTCACCTCAGTGGATTCATCAATAGGCAGAATTGCCGCGTTTGGGCGAATGATAATCCAAGAGTGATGGCCGAAAAACCAATGCACCCACAAAGAGTGACTGTTTGGTGCGGTTTATGGGCCGGCGGCATTATTGGGCCGTATTTTTTTTTTCGAAATGAGGCCGGTCAAGCAGTTACTGTGAATAGTGTTCGCTATCGTGAGATGATAACGAGCTTTTTATGGCCCGCATTGGAAGATATGGATGTGGACGATATGTGGTTTCAACAGCTAACGAAACAATGGCTCTTTTGCGCGAAAAATTTGATGGCCGAATAATCTCACGTCGCGGCGATGTCAATTGGCCGCCAAGATCATGTGATTTGACACCGTTGGACTTCTTTCTTTGGGGTTTTTTGAAATAAAAGGTGTACGTCAATAAGCCAGCAACAAATCAAGAGCTAAAGGATGAGATAATTCGGCACATTAACGGCAAAGAACCTCAATTATGCGTCAGCGTCATCGAAAATTTGGACCATCGGATGGAGGTGAGCCGCCGAGGCCATTTGGCCGATATTTTGTTCCATACGTAATTGAGCCATACCAATATTATCATAGTAAAGAAAAATGACAAAAATTTCCTAAAAAAATTGTATTTTATTCAAAATCAACACCGGCCCTTGAAACTTAAGCACCCTTTACAATTCGAACAAGAAATCGACATACTGAAACCTTTAAATGTGATATACAATGGCCTCGCGGCGGACATGAAAACACGGGTAGACAGAAGGTGGAATAATCTAGCCACTTGCAAAACCGCGAAAATCATGTGTATACAGAATGCAGATAAATACACCAGATTTGTACTAGCCCTGTCTAGAAAAACCGGCAGAACTATCGTAGGTATACTGCAAGGCCACAATTTGTTAGCGGCACTCGCATACAAAATGGGAATTACAAACAATGATAAATGCAGATTTTGCAATAAACTGGAAGAGAGGGAAACTCTTGAACACCTTCTATGTTCTTGCCTTGCATTAGCTAGAACCTGAATGAAATGTTTAAGAGCTCTACAATATAAGAGGTTAGAGTGTCTCTCGGGATTAGAGCTTCAGAGCTTACTTAGACTCGCAAAAGACGTAGGCTTATCACAAGAAGCCTACTACAAGGAAACGTAAGAGTCAAGCTCCATCTGGTACCACTAAACATCAATAGGGGTGATGGCTTTCAGCCAGCCAGGTCAACCTAACCTTTATGTGTAAAATTACACATCTGTCTCCTGAACGAATACAAAAGATGACATATAAAGAGGTACCGTGTAGGAATTCCTCATTACTGACATCTAGGCATCACTTGTGGAAGACCCCTTATTTAAATGTTCGAGTGAGTATACGGCCCGGGACAAACAACACTTTCGTCAGCTTTGCCATTTTTCTAAGCTCATTATTTTTGTATAAATTTCAAATTTTATACAAAAAATGGAAAAAGTCTATAAATTTTCATCACAATTCAATGTGCTTTAATTAGGATTACTAGAAATTTTTTTGGAATGCAGTTTTATAGCAAATTAAATGTTAGTATACTAAAGTGCAAGTAGGAAGTTGCTAAAAAATCGCGTTGATTTTTTTTTTTTAATTTTTTCCCCTGACGGCGTGGGGCATATTCGCATATCCTCAGATTTGTTGACAGGTACCTAAGCTTACCACGCAACGCTTCTGCTCTAACATTTTTGACACGCCATTCATTGTGCATGCACGATTTTCTATTTGTAGACCAAATGAGACATTTCCATTGTAATCGCGATTTAAATTAAAAATAAAATATTCCACAGACGATTAATAAAGCGCCTGCATTCAAAAACTCTTTTGGGTCACATAAAAATTATGGCGGTCAAGACATACTAACGTTCGCACATACTTACGTACATGAAAAATTATGAACTGAGAAAATAAGTTGTACACACATACATACATACATACATATGTGCCTATGTACACTCTACACTTAAAAAGAATAACAAAAATCGTAAAAAAAATGTTTTAATTTAGCCTTAATTGAGAGCAGTTGAATGTTGAATGGTTGCGTACACACATAATTGCACTGAAGATGGGCACATATGTACATACATGCGCATGCACACCTTCTCTACAAATTAATTCGTGCATACACACAGACATACTCAGTTATTTATGCATTAAGTGGCAATTTAAGCACGCACACCATACATCGCCAATATGCACAACTCTTTTTCTTCTATTTGGTTTTTGCTACCTTCTTCTATGCGGTACACACACACATACGCACACACACACACACGTATTCGCAACAACTTATGAGTATGTCGATGGAAATGGAGGAAAACTAGTTTATGCGCAATATGGTATGCATACTCATGGGTCAAAGTCATTAATAAAACAGCCATTCAGCCACTCGGCCGCCACACTTTTGAACAGTCGACAAAGGCGGGTAACCGGGCAGCTCTCGTCAGCCAGTCAGCTAGGCCGCCGTTACAGTTGAGCGCCAACAGAAGCCAATCGAGGTATCAGCGACACACGCGGTATGTGGAGAGGAGCTTAGAAGAAGAAGAAACAGAAGAAGAAGCAAGAGGCGACAGTGCGTGCGTGCCACATTTACTCGACATAGAGTGTCAGATTCAGTAAGCGCAGTTGCAGTTGGGGAGGTAGCGATTGTTGCATGTGGCATATTTTGTTAGATCCTCGATGTGCTCACATGCATGCACATACATTATCCACTCTGCATTGCGGTTGCACAAAAAACACTTAAAAGTAGCAAATAGTGAGGGGAAGTACATGCAAAGGGTGATCAATTTTGAGGTATCGGAATATGAATAAAACAACGACAATTCAAATTGATTGGGCAATCTTTATTATTTTTGTGTAGAACCATTTATGACATTTATGTTTTAAAGATTTTTTCCTTGTTTACTCCTCTCGGGAGCATAGGGCCTCGACAAGACTAAGTCTTGCGTTGGTTTCGTTAATCTATTTTGATTTCTGGCAGGGTAGGTGGTTAGCCTGTCGCTACCAGTCCTAAGTAGTGGGAATGCCCACCTGTCGTTGTTTAGGAATAACGCCTTCTTGCTACTTGAAGCGCCATCTGTGTTTCACATTTTTCTGGCACAAGGATCGCACAGATGGTTGAGGACTTCGCTAAATTTGGGTGTGTCTGCGCTATTGCCGCGGTTGCCTGCTTCCTCTTTCTGGCGCCACTTGATGCAATGTGTGTATTTTTTCTTTGTTTTCGCTAGTTTTAACAGCCACAATGCAAATAATGCGCTGGTGATTGTGCGGGAGTAAGAATGGAAAGAATAAGTTTTTGGGCTTGAGGAATGAGATTTTTTTTCTTGTTTGTTTAGAAACAGGGAAAGTAGGTAAATTTGGAAAAGTTCGGAGGACCGAGCTTTACGTGGGATTCGAACGCACAACCTCTGGAATGGCAGGCTAGTGCACTTACGCTAGGCTACCGAGGCCGCTTTTTTAAAGATAATCCCTGTCAAATGTTGGCCGCAACTGCGCCGTAGTTCAGCCATCCGTAAACAACAATTTTGAATGACACGCTGGAGGACTTCAGTCGGTATCTCTTGAATAACAATAGTTGGCTGAATGTTGGCTTCCAACGCCTCAATCGAAGCACAAAGCATTTCGACTTTAAATACCCCCACAAATAAAAGTCTAAAGGTGTGATATCACGCGATCTTGGTGGTCAGTCCGCTGGTCCGAGACGAGCGATAAATTGCTCACCGAGCGATGACGCAGAAAACCCATTATTTCACGGCCTGTACGGCAAGTAGCGCCGTCTTGTTGGAACTACGGGTGCGTTGTGGAGATCTCGAGCATAAAATTTTCGGCTTTTCCGGCACGAAGAAGTCATTTATCATGGCGCGCTAGCGTTCGCCATTCACTGTTACATTAGGGTCAGCCTCGTTTTTCAAGAAATATTAGCCTATAGGCTGGAGATAGACCGCACCAAACGCTTGTTTTCAATGAGTGAATGCCTGTATGGCTTCGGGTTGCTCTTCAGCCAAATACGGCTATTTTGCTTATTGACGTACTATACTCATTAAGCCAAAAATGTGCCTCATCGCTGAAAAAAATTCGGGTCCCAAGGTAGGTAGGTAAGATGACAAGAGGTAGGTAAGATGGCACATTTTACGTAGCACTTACGTGCCGTTTTGATACCATAATGTGGACCACTACCTGTAAAAACATTTAGGGAAGAGAAAACCGTCTACAGCCAGCCAGCGCTGTTGATGTAGTGGAGGAGAAAGAGGGATGTAGGCTGGAGAATATCTTTAAGCCATCCCCAAAGGGCACTCAAGGGAAATCTCAAGCGCCTAGCCGCTAGAGCCGGACATTTGCAGAGAAAGTTTTCCACAGTCTCTTTCTCTGCAGGATCCCCCAGCTTCTGCAATAGGGCTTATTCGGAATTCCAAGTTTCTCCGCATGAGTACCGATCACCCAGTGACCAGTGAACACCGCAATGAGTTTGGAAATTGAATGGCGGTGGATTCCCATCACCTTAAGCGTTCTGTTTATATCGTATTGAGGCCATAGTGTTTACGAAATATCACATGATGAGACAGACCTTCATCTGTCTTGCGCTTTTTTTAGAAAGAAACTGTGTAGTTTCCCTTTACCAACGGTCAAGGGGGCACCAATATCTGAGAAGGAGACAACTGAAACCGGTTCTGTTGACCCCTTCCTGGCGAGCTCATTGGCAATTTCATTTCCCTCTATATTGCTGTGCCCAGGAACCCAGATAAGGGAAATGTTTCCCGCTTGATCGAGATGTTTGAGTTCCTCTTTACAGCAGTTTACGAGAAGAGAGCTGCAATACGGCGACGACGGGGCCTTGATCGCAGTTTGACTATCGGAAAAAATATTAGTGACTCCTTCCCAACAGCGATCCCTAAGCATTTTGCATGCTTGCAGGATCGCAAAGACCTCTGCTTGAAAAACGCTGCTCGTTTCCGTTTTCTTTAAAGCAGATCGAAATGCTGGCTGATTTAGAGAAAACCCCCGCTCCCACTCCAGATTCCATCTTGGATCCGTCAGTGAAAAGAGAGGAACCTATATCCGTGCCGACTCTCCGCTATTTCCAATCTTGCCTGCTCGGAAAGGTAGCCATAGCACAACTCTCAAATCCCAGTTTTCGGATGGAGAGATCATTGCGAAGAACAGAGAAGGAAGGAGAGATCTGCTACAAGTTGCTACTATGTCCTACAGGAAATTGTCTCCAGAGGCCAATCTCCTTCTACCTAATAGTGCTCTGAGCAGCAATGGATTTAACTTGCAGATCCACTGGAAGTAAGTGCAGAATAGCGTTGAGCGCAGCAGTGGGACATGTTCTACAAGCACCAGTGATGCGCACACCTGCAGTTCTCTGCACTCTCTCTAGTTTAGTGGTGTTGTGTAGCCTTTCTGAAGATCTACCCACCAAACTAAGCAACCATATGTCAAAATTGGCAGAACCACTAAGTTGTACATCCAAGGTACGACACGTGGCTTGAGACCCCATTTTTAGCCGAACATAGATTTACAGGCGTAGAAGGCTATATTGGCCTTCTTAACTCGATTTTCTATGTGCAGCTTCCAGTGAAGCTTGGGGTCAAGTATTACACCAAGATACTTGACTTCCGATGCGAGTGTAAGACACTGGTTGTTTAGTCTTGGAAGCTTAAAAGGCGGAAGCTTGTATTTTCTGGGGAATAGCATCAACTCCTTTTTGTCAGAGTTGACTCTGAGACTGCAACAGGCAGCCCAACTACTGATTGTAGCCAGTGCACCTTCCAAAATTTCAGCCATTACTGATGGGAAGGGTCCCGAGACCATTAAGACCAAGACATCGGGTCCCAAAATGCGCCGAGTTTTTCAGGATCTCAATGATTAAATTTACGACGCTTTGGAAGATCGGTCGGCTTCAACTCTTGGACTAGCTGTATTTTATATGTATGCTTTCAAACCAAGATCTTTGCATTAAATAGCCAAATTAGTGCCATAAGACAAGTTAAGTTGTTGGCGCCGAATCGATTCTTCAGGGTCTTCGGCAAAACTCTCATTTGCAGCCGCAGGATGCTCTTCACTTCGGGCTGTACGTGGTGTAATCGGTCGCTTACCATCTAATAAAGTTAAATTTATTCTCAATTTTGCCGATGGTTTGTCGAATAGAGCGCTCGGTAAGACAGTTATGTGCATACGCCATAAATTGACTTGAGCGCGCGATGAACATTTTTCACAGAGCGTCGATTTTCGTAATCCAATTGTACGATTTCTAAAGGTTGTTGAGGCATAAGTCTTTCCATGATAAAATGTCAATTACGACAGAGTTGAGTTTGACAGTAGTCACGCGTGATGTGTCAAATTGGAAAAAGTACCTCCAATCTGATCACCCTTTACTAGTTTAGGTCAAGCAGGGAAGGCAGCTACATTCCTCCGTCTGCTCTGGCCCTGACGCGTCTGTCCATTGTGTGTGTTGTGCAAAAAATGTGTGAAGAGGAGCGAAAAGAAAAAATAAATTAAAGAAAAGAAACCCAATAAAAAATTAATCGAAAATTTCCAGCCAATCGCTGCATTGAACTTAGATTTCCACTCTATCATTAAGTAAGACGGCCGCATACGACAACAATTCAAGCCTTATGTGCAACACCACCTACGCAAATCCATTTCAAGAGCGCGTGTAGTGAGTGCACTGATAGATAACGTCATCAACACTCAGCCAGCACCACTTCGAAGGTTGCCATTCCCATGCCGCCCACTCACTCCTGCACCCCCATACAGATGCGCGTAAGGCGTCTCGGGTGCCTGGTTTGTGTTGTCTGCCAGTTGGCTGCACTTAATTTAATGTTCATAACGTAAACTTATCTGCAGATTTATATTTTCGGAACTTTTGGTTTTTGTGTGTGTGTGTTTCGATCTCAGTGTTATAGCATTCGAGTGCATTTCTCACGGAATGCATTAGTATGCAGCAGAGCAGCAGCAGGCGCAGCAGCCATGAGAACATTAAAATTCACTGCCACATGCCACTGCTTTATACAGACAATTGATAAAACAATGCAAAACCAAACAAAAATAAATAAAAAATAAAAATAAACAACAAAACCAAAACACAAATGAAAAGGATTTATTTATTGCGTCGGCTTGGTGCCGGAACTGTGTGTGGGTTGTGAATTCCAAATAGATGGTAGCGAGCGCAGTGGTCCAGCTCACCTAGCCGCAAGCAAGTAACTGCTTGCAGCAACACATCCCTACATAAAAGTGTACCATATAAATGTAGGTATTTGGTATGTGTGTGTGTGTGTACATAAATGCCATTTATACTCGTACTTATGTATGGATAAAATATATCAAGCCACCAAGTGCTCTCAGCTGCTGGATTGCATTAGAAATGTTGATGCTGTTGCCGACTTTGAGGCGTATAAAACTCGCGCTCGCGCACTCGAAATCACTTTGTTGGCCTTTAATGGCATCGAAGGCGACGGAAACGTAAAAGCTGGTGGAGAAAAGCTTGGCAAGGTCAACACAAGAGTATGACAAGGTTTTTCTGACGTCAGTTTCTTTGTGCGCGACTTTTGTAAAGGCTCTAGGCCAGGCGGGTATAAAACGCGGGCTCTAATGTAATTTAATAGTACAGTACATCAGAACCAACATTCTGGAATAACTAAAAAATATATATACAGATGTTCTGTGAATATATATATAACTACTTTTTTACTAAATAAAAAGAAATGACTTCAAGTGATGGAAATCTCTATTTTAACCTTTACGTGCTCCATACTCCAGCTGCCGCCTACTTCACCAGTGTCAAATATGATTGACGTACGACGCCATTTGCAAAAATTATAAATCATTCGATAGCGTGATTAATATTGCGCCGCCTTTTATCCGCTGCGCCGGAGCAGCGCACTGCCGCTCTTCGCTCTACCTACCGTCTTTTTCCGAAAATAAGACATTGTCTTACTTTCTTTTTTTGGTCCAAAATATGCGCTAGAGCTTATTTTCGGGGGAGGGCAAAAATAAAAGTATATTTATATATTTTTATTTAATATTTATTGTACACAGAATACAAAAATTTAAATTTATTCAAATACAGTCATGTCATCTTCTTCTGGAACATCGTCATAAATAAAATTCTGAATTATATTCTGATTTTCTTCCTAATTAATTTCCTGTTGATGCATTGGTCCGAATCTCTCATGTCTTGCGATATAGCTACCGTTAAATGAATACTTCTTGTCTAAGTAGCCTCTTCGTGGTGCGTTGGCAGCATCACTATCAGTTATTTTGCCTCATGAATTTTTTACCCAATTAACAATTTCTTATAAGCTTGGTTTTACAAAATTACCTCGATGATTTCTCACCATTCTGTTTTCAATATATCCATTCGCATATGATTCTTGAATGGTTTGTTTATTGCAATGTCAAGTGTCTGGAGGTGACCAGTCATTCCTGCCGGAATCATTATTTGATCAATCTTCCTCTCAGCAAGAAAGTTTTTCATGTCTTTAGCGCGGTGAGTACTTGCTGAATCCCAAACTAGTAAACCTCTATTCTAACCCCTCAACAGAGTGGTGGCAGCATAAAATCAACCCACTGTCTTATAACTGCTTGGGTGCACCAGGCTTTCTCCCTTTCAATGACATAAATTCCTGAAACACGTTGAATCTGGTATTTTTTACCTTGAGTGACTAAAAATGGCGATACTTTCTTGCCATCTAGACGAATCGCCAAAATACAGGTAACACGTGCACTATCGTAACCGGTAGAAGGCACGTAAATTAACGAAGAAGCCTTGTAGTGAACTGTCGTACGAGCTCCTTGGCCTAGGAATACCGCGGTCTCATCCATAGCAATCATGTCGGAGAGTTGGTATTTCGAAAAATCGTTGCCATCAACACAAAGCTTAAACGCCAGAGCACGCTAAACAACTTTACGAGGGGTGCCTTTTATATGTCGGGATTTGGAAATCTTGGTGTTGCAATCTGGCAACTGACCGCTGTAACGCAAAGTTTGACATTTTTTGGCTTTTACGTACTCAGAACGTTTTGAAATACCAGCGCTATTTGTGTTGTTTACAGTAACTTAAAAGATTCATCTCGGTCCAAAAATTGAATTAAATCGTGAACAATTTCGTGCGATTATTTTTTACAACTTTCGACGTGGATTAACTCAGCAACATTGCATGGATGAACTTAATTCATTTTTTGGCGATGAAGCTCCATCAAGGACCAGTGTTTATGGATGGTATGGTGAATTCAATCGTGGTCGTAGTTCACTCCAAGACGAATTTCGTGAAGGTCGTCCAAAATCAGTTGTTGTTCCGAGAACCATTGATGCTGTGCGCGAACTGATATTGCAAGATCGTCATGTGACCTATCGTGAGATTGAGACAATCTTAGGCATTAGTTGGGACCAGCATTCGTTCAATATTGCATAAACATTTGACTGTCAAAAAAATTTGTTCGCGTTGGATCCCACACAATTTGTCAATCGCTCAAAAACAGGCTCGTGTCGATTGGTCGAAGGAAATGCTCAAAAAATACGATCGCGGGGCTTCGAAACACGTCTATGATATCGTGACAGGTGATGAATCATGGATTTACGCGTATGAGGCCGAAAGTAAACAGCAGTCGACTGTATGGGTATTTCAAGATGAGCCAAATCCAACAAAAGTTGTTCGCCCACGAAGCACTTCCAAGCAAATGGTCGCCTGTTTTTTCGGAAAAACTGGACATGTCGCAACCGTACCACTAGAACAATGCAGAACAGTAAATTCTGAGTGGTACACAACCATTTGTTTGCCAGTTGTCTTCCAAGAAATTAGGAAAACCAATCGCTAAAGACGGATCACTCTTCACCAGGATAATGGGACAAAGCGAGCTCTCACACATCGGCTCAAACAACTGTATTTTTGAGCACCCAAAACATCGAATTAATGGGTCATCCGCCGTATAGTCCTGACTTGGCACCGACTGACTTCTTTTTATTCCCGTACGTAGAAAACAAACTGAGAGGTCAACGTTTTTCGACACCTGAAGAATGCATGTTTTGGAGGTATCTCATTCAGAGTGGCAAAAGTGCTTCGACAATTGGTTCAAACGCATGCAAAAGTGTATAGATCTTCATGGATAATATTTTGAAAAACAATAAAGTGATTTTCGATGATTAAAATTTGTTTTTGTAATCCCGAAATATAAAAGGCACCCCTCGTATTGTATTCCAGCTTAAACAATGATGTTGATCTCCTTAGAGACAGAGCACTGAGATCTTCCAATTCATTAAAAAATGGTCTACCTGCAAATCTATGCCTTACTCTCAATGTAACAATGGCCAGGAACCTATGTTACCTTTAGGTGAAATGTCTCAGGCACTCAGTTAAAAGTTGTGCGGCATTTCATTAGAGGTTGTCGACTTTTCTGTGAGGGATTTTATCGCCGTCTGGCTATCAGTGAAAATATAGATATCATCTCCACGTATCTCATCACACTACAACAGTCGAGAAGCCGGACACTGAAGGAGATCCGCAGATGTTCGGATAATACACCTCCGCCTACCCTGCCACCGGCTTTGAGCCTACTGTTTATAAATGAATGGGCTCGCCCTGTCTTACCCCGTTCCGACCGCACTCTTTCCTTGGAGGTAGGAGGATCGTGAACGTCGTAATGGTAAGTGTAGGCTAGAGTGCATAGTCCACCAGTCCGGGAAGCCCCGAAATATCAGCTATGGTTTTACCAGTTTTTTACCATTGTAGATCTATCGGAAGGAGGTTTAGTGTCGCACAGATGCGAGTCTTATTCTGGGATTCAACCCTCCTTTCTTCCCGATTATCTGTGGCTTGTTTAAGAGCAGCGGTTTTATGTCTTCTGCTTAAAAGTATCAGATCCGAGAGAGGCGGTATTTGTGGATTACCAACGGTGTCTAATTTGCGGCTGTGGTACCCGCTTTATGGTGCTGATGAAGTTCATCAGATTTTTGATATCAAGGTCTGCTATGTCAGCAGTCGTAGGAAAGAAGTGAGAACCAAGATACTTAAAACTTAGTCCCGCGAGAGCAGGGCAGCTAAGCAGCAGGTACTGAGCTGATTCCCCCTCATCCTGCATACAGCTGCCACAAAAAGGACTCGCAGTAATTCCGAGTCTCACCGCATGTTTAACCCGCGGAAAGTGCCCTGTGAGAACGCCCACGAAATTTGAGAGCTGAGATTTTGTCATTCTCAGAAAATCCCTCGATCGCCTCCGATCCAACCGTTGCCAAAAAGATTTTGCGACTTTACACGTTTGTGTACTTGCCCAGTGCTCGTTGAGTTGACGCGAACCCAATCTTTCCAGGAGTAGAGGACAGGTTGTGAAGTGGATCCCGATTTTCTACCTTTGCGGGGACAATACCTCACAGGTCCCTTGTGTGGCCAGCTCGTCCGTTTCGCCGTTTCCCGCAATGTCAATATGACCAGGTACCCAAGTTAGCCTTTATGTCAAAGAGTTCGGCTGCAGCCGAAAGTGAAACCAGCCACTGGCTGGCCACTTTCGGGTGCACTGTAATAGAGTCCAGGGCCCTAATTGCCGCATGGCTATCGGAGTAGATGTTTACCTCCTTAACAGTTATTTCGGAAGTAGGTAGCCAATCAGCTGTTACTTTTATTGCGGCCACCTCTGTTTGAAACACACTACCGGGATCCGGTAACCTGTATTAGAGGCTGATGGGTTGCTCTTTGCAGAATACTCCTCGACCAATCCTACCGTACAACTTCCTGCCATCCGTGAACAGGTTAACCAAGCCCTGTCCCCAAGTGTTGCAAACGACCCACTAATCCCTTGATGGGATATGAGTGGAGAAAGTTCCGCTTGGACTAAGATCAGGTTGAGAAGGACTTGACTTCACTTGGTGTGTCTAATTGGCGTCGGTTAGCACGAAAAAGCAATGACTTGTGCGCTTTATAAATCTCGGCTTAAGCAGTTATCGCGCCAATCGAGCAGAAGAATAAGATGGGCTTCCCTACAGATACCAAACTGAACTTGGAAAGAGACTTTATAGGGATTTCGTGGAGTTGACTGTGGTTTGACACAATGCGCGGAGAGTTTGCTCTTAGGTCAGCGCGATTAGAGATTCATTGCACCCAAAGTGCGGCATAGGTTTTAGATGGATCTGGAATCTTGCCAGCCAAATAAAGGGTTTTCCACTAAGAGGTGTTATTTTGATATTCAAAGAAAAAATCTATCTTTTAATATAAATGATCGGATTTTTATTTCATTAGAAAGAGGAAGGTATGCCGTTATTAGTGGAAAATAACATCAGGCAAATGACCAACACGACCACGCTTACAGGACAATATTCTTTGCATGAAATTTTCCATAACCGAATTGCAAAGTGGCTGCCCTATGTCCTCAATAGCCTCACGAATTCCATTTTCGAGGTCTTGAATCGACCCTGGGCTGTTGGCGTAGACCTTTTCTTCCACATGGCCCCAAAGAAAAAAGTTACAAGGTGTTAAATCACAAGATCTCGGTGGCCAATTGTGATCACCTCTTCGAGAGATAAAACGGTCCGGAAACTTTTCCCGTAATTGCAGTAATCTTAAGTTGATGTACAACGCTGTATATGTAAATAGTTAATTAGAATGACGTGGTTTATTCTTGCATTTGCGTAGAATTGTCTATTTACACGTGAAGCCTAAGTGGAAGTAAATGCCATCAAACTCATCTTCATAACTTAAAAAATGATTACGGTCGCAACCTAATAATTTTCAGCGCAAAGGTATAATTATAATGTTAAAAATTATATGCCGCTATCTGAAGGATAACAAAAATAAGCTGCGAGTGTAATATAATTATACAAGTTTACAAACCTACGCAAATACAAAAATATTTTCTGATGTCACCGAAAAACGCAGGCCCACACAAAAAGGTAGCGAAAGAAATTGACAGCCAAGTACTGGAGTCGGTAGATAAAAACGCACAAAGCATCAAGGCTACATAAATATAAAAGGGCGAGACAAAGGCAAACCCTTTGCCAGGCAAGTGTGTGTGCACTTGATACACAAAAAAGTTGGCAAAAAAATCACGTAACATCAATAAAAAGCGAAAAATACGATACTCTTATTAGATGCTACCAACAGATTATACAGGATGAGCGAAGAAGTGTCGCGCGCTTTTCGTTATTTTTGTTTTTGTTTTCCCATTCTTTTTGAATGAACAAATAAGTGTTCTTTGGAGCAGAAGTTTGTAGCAGCCAAAAAAGAATAATGGAATTTCACACCCAAGGGAATTTCGCATTTAATGCCATGCCGTTGGCAAGTAGATCACAACCGAGCAGCGACAAGAGCCACTAACAATAGTTATTCGGCGCAAATAAGTAGCTCAAGTATAAGTGGAGCTAAGAAACACTTGCACACATACATATGCATGCACATACGCGCCAATACGTACACCAGTGCGTTTGTATGCATGCGCGCAAATGTAAAAAGTTTGCAAAAGCCAACTAAATTGACGAGTGCCAATGAAGGATAAGTAACTCTAGTTGGCATATTTGAGACACGAACAGGAGGCAAAATACCGAAATCGGAGTAGAAAATGAAATAAGTAAAAATAAATTTTTGTGTGATTGCTTAAAGTGAGAATTGTGTACATTGGGAAATGTCGAAAAGTGTGTGACTATGGCGGCAGCAGCAGAGTATGATTTGGAGGGGAATGGCAGTGGAGAATAAAATAGAAAAGAACAAAAAAGTAAAAATACTCGTACAATAAAAGCGATGAAAAGAAGAAAAGAAAGTGAAAGGATAGAAATAAAAATAATAATACATAAAAAAGTGGAATAAGAAACGAATAGGAGTAACGAAACGAAAGAAGTTTCAGCTGTATTCTCAAAGTAAAATAAATATTATTTATAGTCTGGGTGGAGCCAGCAAAGAGGCTATAAAGAAAACGTAAGGAGATAATAAAATTGTACAGTGAAAGAAATAAAGTGGCTGCTATTGAATATTGATAACTGAGAGGCCGACCCGAAGACCACCGTTCCCACTACAGCCCTACGGTTCTACGCGGATTTATATTCGGCCAATAATGTAGCGCTGCTACTCAGCTGTAGTAAAGCCAATATTACTCTATGGTGCTCTAGTATGGTGAAAACCACTCCTACAGCAGCACTTGAAAGAATACTCAAGCTACCACCGATTGACATTGCGGCAGAAGATCTAGCAACTAGATCTGCCGCAAGACTTCACGCAACGCGTGAATTTACCTGTAAAATATTCGGACGTAGCTCAATTGGTATGAGCTATCGGACCAATACGGACTATATGACTCCGAAATACAATTGGGTGAAGAAATTCCGAACAACAAGAGAAGAAGAGGGGTAGAAAAGAGGTATAAACCCTAGCGCCAATACGCTTAACATATTTACCGGTTTAGCTGCCCAATTAAGCTCCCTGACCATTGCAGTATTTTTCAAGCATAAGTCTTTGCGGTAGGAAAGGCTGCAGAAATAGCACTAGCAAGGACATCGAGCAACTTCAACATAAATATATACGTTGACAGTCAAGCGGGAATAAAGGCAATAAACTCATATAATTTCATCTAAAAAGTTCTTAGGACAAGGGAAGCCATAGAGAGACTATCCGCAGGCAGACGGTTACATACCTTTTGCGTACCCGGACATAAGGGCATTGCAGGAAACGAAATTGTAAATGAGATTGCCAAAGAATGCAGACAAATACTCCAGATTCGTACTAGCCCTCTCTAGAAAGGACGGCAGAACTATCGAAGGTATACTGCAAGGCCACAATTTGTTAGCGGCACACGCATACAAGATGGGAATTGCAAAAAATGATAAGTGCAGATTTTGCAATGAACTAGAAGAGAGGGAAACTCTTGTAGACCTTCTATGTTCTTGCCCTGCCTTAGCTAGAACCCGAATGCAATGTTTAAGAGCTCTACTACCTATATGATAGGTTAGAATGTCTCTCGGGGTTAGAGCTATAGAGCTTACTTAGATTTGCAAAAGGCGCAGGCTTATTACACTACTACAAGGAAACGTAACGGTCAAGCTTAATCTTGTACCACTAAGGACGAATAGGTCTATGTGATGGCTTTCAGCCAGCCAGGTCAACCTAACCTATATTCGGCCAAGGACTACCACTCCAGCAGCATTTCCCATACAACAACATCCACCATTCCCTCGGCGGGTGTTTCTAGGCTATCGCAACGACGAGGATTTATATTGGGCCAAGGACTCTCACTCCAGCAGCATTCGCCAACATCTATGAGGAATGTTTATGCTGCTACAACAACAACAACCACCAGAGAGTACTATACTCAAGTAACTGTTAAAGTCACAGTTTATCAAATTGTGGCAAAAAGAGCGCTAGTGAAATTAAGAGAACTTGGAGTAATTTTCGATCTCTCTTACTCGGTCGCTTTTGGTCGAATCTAAAACATTTCGTCATGTAGCTCGATTCGTTGCTTGCTGGAGCCAGTTTTGTTGGAATAAGGTCGTCTACCAGTGAGTTCCCTCTCGAAAGACTACCGCGCCCGAGCACTTTCGTTCTCGCTCGAGACATTGCCAAGCCAGATTTTAATACGCTTCACTATGTCCACATCTCAGTATTGCTCATACGGCTCGCTGTTCCATCGGATACTGAACTCATTCCCGCGTACACAAAGATTTTTTGCAAAAGCTTTCTCTCGAACGGTCCCAGTGCAAGGACGGGGATGATTAGGCTTTGGCACAGCGTTGTTTTCGTTTTTGGAGAGTGGCATCTACTTCTCACTTGCCTACTGAGCTCAAAGTAAGTTGTTGCTTCGTAGTTACATATTCCCAACTTCTTAAGATCGTGTTCCACTGCGTCTATCCAAATATTCCTCGGTCTACATTTGGCCTTCACGCCCATTTCCTGTCCTGTCAAGGCTTTCTTCACGGTACAGTCAGCAGGATGGAAAATCTATAGCCTCTCTTCTTCAAATGACAACCACACCCGCTGTCTTTTAGACTTGGTGCCCCTGTTATCGCCAACGAGGCAATGTCGACCGAGTAAGGGCGGGATAATCCTAACATCCTAAAAATTCCTGCTGCAAACTTGCTGAAAGGCACGTGGACTTAGGGCTGACACCCACATTTCCCGTAAAAAAGAATAGGTCATGATACCTTCACAAAGGCTATTAACACTGGTACCTAGATAATCAAAGTCCTTCCACACTTTAAATTCGCGGTTGCCAACAGTGACTTGTTGTCCAAGACGCGAGGACTCTTTGATGTTGACAGCACGTACTTTGTTGCATGACACTTTTGTAGTAGATATGGCACTAGCGGATCTCTTTCACTACGCAGATTTCTTATATAACATCGAAGTATTACCCTGTACTAGGTTCTGTAATGTGTAATGTCTGCTTCTAAATTATCTGATCTGTATACCTTTAAGCTTCTCTTTACATCATTTATTATCCGCGCATATGGAATACGAGGGTTGCTACTGATATTTCTAACCTTAGGCATTTGTAGGTCTGTCAGACGTCATCTTGACGTTTCTGTTGGGAACTTTGACATATCTTACCATAAGCGTACTCAGCATGTTTTGATACATTAGCTTCTCAATTAACGTACTCATTTCGCAAAACTTTCTTACAATTGACCCGATTGCGCGCTTAATTCGGAAACTGTTGCCATGGAAGTGTGTGCCCATAAATTGTTTTGCTGAGAGAACAATTTAGTTCATCATTCACACCACGCAAAAACGGTGCGTAGTATTTGCTAGATATGATTCTTACTTTTTCAAGATTGTCGGAACGCAAGGCCGGCTTAAAGTTTTCAGCCGATGGAACAAACTTCTTTTTTGTAGCACTCTTCTCTGTAGCACGCGAGCTCGCTCGAGCTTTCTCAACGGATAGGCATCGGTACAGAAATTCGTTTAGATTACGCTGAAATACTCGAATACCAGCGAAGTGTCTATGTCTATACGTTTTTGGTCTAGTGTGAGCAAAAGCGACACCCACCTTGCGGATAGCTTGTTCGTGGCCAATTTGGATGCAGTGCGAGTTCCAAAAGTTCTCCTTTCCCTGTTCCAAAAGTTTTTTCCTTGGCACTTTCAATAACGCAAAAATTGGTTTACATGCTGCATGCAGAAACAGAATATATCGATAAACGAAAAAACTATCGGAATATTAGGAAGATAAAATCAAATGCCACCACCTCTTGCAGGAGTGAAATGCGTCAAGTGAAATAATTTTGAAGTAGATTATATAACTTGAAAATGTCCGTAGGGAATGGCGAATATGCTCCTAGTTGGAAAGGTCATCGGAAAGCAGTTATTGGAAAAAATTAGTTTTTATTAAAGATTCTTATAAAATATTATGGTTTTAACACAGTACACAAACAACCTATTGGCCTATTCCTCCTTCGCACAGATTTATTCTTTTAATTTTTTGTACGTTGGTGATATGAAGGTTTTACCTGAGAGGCTCCCAGTAAAATTTTCCGAAGAATAATTTTTCCAACATTTTCATCCTTTCGAAATTTGTTTTCTGAACGGTTTCTTGAAATAAATGGCAAAATGACCTTTTTAGGTGGAAGCGAATGGGCTAAAATGTTAAACGGAAATATTTTCAGTGACATTTTACTGCATATTATTTCGCTCAGACAAATACTCCAACCATTTTTGACACTTTTTGGAAACAATTCAGCCGGAGTATGCAAACTTTAGTAGACCTTAAAAACAATGTTAACTAACTTTTGCAAATTTGTCGATTTTTTAATTACAGATAAGTAAACTTTCAGAAAATATTAACAAAGTCAGAGCTGGCTTCAGTTGCGCTGTACTTGTAATTTAATATCCTTTAATTGATTCTTTGGGAGAGATCTGAATTATGGCTGCCAACTGCAGTGATGATCTGAAGCGTGTTTATACAGCTTTAAGTTCCATAACCCATTTACTTCGTGGAGGAAACAATTCGCTCTGTTGGGAATATCAGAACTTTAGAAGTTATTCCAAACTGCTTAATACTTATGTATAGATAGACTATGTCATTCCAAGGACGAATATATTTTCATATTTTCACACAGGACGAGGCACTGCGCAATACAGCTAAGTGGAGCATGAACACTTTGAATTCGTAGGCTATCGATGTTCGCTGGGCTTATATGAAAAGCAGGGTACTTCCACGCCATTGCAAAAAATCATGCCAAAATAAAATTCAGATAATAGATTTCTGATATAAATTCTGTCAAAAAAGTAACCGGAACTATTTTTGTTTAAAGCCTGTCTGAAAAGATTTAATAAATACAAAAAAAAACTCAGATATTAAATAAAGAATATTATTTGATCGTTATGAAGCGCCTGAGAATGCAAATTCATCGAAAAAGACTATCATTGTAAGTGATTGGTACGTTGTCAGATGTATGGTGAATGAAGCCGCCCTTCGATTTGCTATCGAATCTTTTGGCGGCTATAAGTTCCCCGGACCAGATGGCATTTATCCTGCTATGCTGAAGGAAGGCATAGAGTCAGTGACGGCATCCCTGAAGAAAATCTTCACTGCATGCCTAGCACTGGCTTATATACAACGCTCGTGGAGGATGGTGAGGGTCGCTTTCATCCTTAAGGTTGGGACAGATGACTACACCAGCCCCAAATGCTTTAGACCTATCAGCATGACCTCTTTTATGCTGAAAAGTCTCGAACGACTAGTGGAGTTGCATATGCGTCAGAGGTCGCTGAAGGTTCACCCACTCTCTCCATTTCAGCATGCCTACCAAAGCGGAAAATCCTACGAGTCGGCACTGCAAAACCTTGTTGCTAGGATAGATCAGGCCATCGACAGGAGGGACTACGCTATGGGCATCTTTTTGGATATAGAAGGGGCCTTTGATAATGCCACTTACGACAGTATGTGCAGCTCCACCAGTAGACATGTTGTAGACCGGGTGCTGGTGAATTGGATTTAGATGCTCTGATTGCTCTACCACCACTTGATGCTTTCATCTAAGGAGAGGTCTTGAAGGCCATCTGCAGGCTGAAACACAATGGGAACTGGTACGGCCCCTGTCCGGCATTGGAAAACAGAGAAGGCATGGACTTCGACCCAACGATTCTCTCCAGGCCCCTTGACTCTATGCTATCAAGAGTTGTAGTTGAAAAGAGATACAGTGTGGTGCTGCCAGAGGCTCAGTTGTGTTCAAACTCTGAAAATGAGCCCGGCAAACACTGTTTTCGCATTTTTACGGATAGCTCCAGGACCGAGCACGGCTCCGGCTCTGGAATCCAGCAGGACAAAACTACACTTTGCTCTTAGAATGCATGCCAACCTGAATTGTAATATTACTAATTTAGTTAAAAATTTTTACAGGTGGCAACTCTTTTAAAAAGTAGTCTATTTTCAATCTAGATCTTTTCTTTCACATCCATTTTTTTATATTTCATTTACTTTGGTATTTTTATTTGAGCTTCACTTTTCAAACAGATGGCAACCTTCTACAAAAATAATTTCGTAATTAAGGCCTCTTATACCTTTTTTTCTTTGGCACCTGAATTGTAATATTGCTAATTTAATATAAGTGGATTCTACAATGGAAGCCATAGTATAATCCAAAACCCCCAGCTTTATGCAAATTTCTAAATTTTTAACAAGCTTCAAAAAATAATCATCATAATCTTTAGAAAACTTCTGGGAATGCAGCTTTAAGCCCTTTCAATTTTCGTAAAGTGTAGGCTCGAAGTCGATCAAAAATCGAATTGATTGTAGACAAATTTTATGTGGAAGAAAATGCTCAATACCTGAGAAAAAAAAAGTTGTCAAAAATCAACGAGAATTTGGAGCCACTTGAAACTTGAATTTATTTATTTTTGCATGTCCTATGAAACGACATACCCAGAATTTTTTTTTAAAATCTGCAAAAAATTCGAAATTTAAAAAATTTTGATTTGAAACTTGCTGAATTTTTGTGAATTTTATAGGAGTGCGGTTAGTACTATACCTTTATAAAAACACAAAAACAAAATAGCAAAAAAAAATTGTTAAAACCCGATAATTTGTCGCGCCTCTTCATATTGAACGCAGCTGTACATCTGCACATCACTAATAACGATTCAATATAATTTTTTCCTACAATATTTTAATAAAATTCGTTTAATTCTGTCAACAACTGAAATTGTCAGCATCAGCCATAATTCATTGGCGAGGAATTTTAATTATATATAAACATTAGATTACTACTCAATATAACTCGTAGTCCCATTTTTTTAAATGCATACATACATGCATATTTCAAATCGCTTCAATTGTAGTAGCCATTTTGAAAGCAATAAAACAATTGTGAGTGTTGACAGAATTCCGATAGATTTAGGAAAGCACTTCAAATTGTTTGCAATACTCGCAATGCACTTCCAACCAAATAGCACCCCCATTCACATTCATATGTATGTATGTATGCATGTAGTATGAATAAAAGCATCCATATGTGCGATGTGTCATTGATATTTTCAGTGCTCAGATTGCATAAACGCTTGCGGTCCTTATATTTCTGTTTATCAATGTTGTTGTAGTTGCTGTTGTACCTGGTGCTGCTGTTGTTTACGCAAATGCTATAGGAGGCGATTCGCTTCTAAAGACCTTGACCTATTAAAATTTGCACTTGCAGTTACATTATTCTCATTTTTTGTTTTTGTTTTTGCTGTACTTCTTGTTAATGTTTTGTTCTTTGTTTTTAGTGTTTTCACTGCATATGGCTGCTGTGGCTGTTTTCAACTATAAAGGTTACGTCAGGCGGCGTTGCAGTATCCTTTCACACAGATATGCATGACAGTGTGTGGGTGGATAATGCAGGCGGCAGAGTATCTCGTATCTGCATAATTAAGTAACCATGTTTGTATGTACATTCGTATATTTGTGCTTGTGTTTTCTCATATGCGTATACAACAAATATTTGCCTTCGCCATGTGAGAGCTTTGAATGCTTCCCTGTAGGACAAATGCAAAATCCAGCAGACAATGTACTAAAACATTGCGGTATTGATAAATTGTGTGTAACAAAAAACGTTTGTGTTGCACTAGGTTGAGCCAAGGGGCCAAGATAAGGTCTCACATACAGGCAGTCAAAAAAGTTTTGGCACACTGATAATTTTTTTTTTTGTTAATTTTGTATGAAAATATCGCGTGTTTCTTAAGGGGTTAAGATTGAGAATATTGTCAGAATGCATTTTTTTATTATAATCTAGTAGATAATTTCATGGCATTTTTTTTTTCAATATGATGCCCAGCATGTGTCCACCGCGGCTACGAGTAGGTAGCCATGTAGGTACATTCGATCAGTCTAATTTTTGACTGCATTTTCATTTACATTACTCATAATGATGGGCTCAGAAAAAGTGATGCGAGACGAAATTTTTGGACGACTTTATCGAACAGCCGTTGCAAACAGCCGTTATTTCTCAATTCCCTACTCGTTTGGCTATGGAATCATTTTTCAAAATACCAATTACTATCACTGGGAATCCAATACAATCAACCGGAGCCAAAACACTGAGAGCGAAGAAAGTTTGTCGCCTTTGTCTGCAAGGAGACGAAAAGCTTCGTCGAAAAACTCATTTCTATTGTATTTTATGCAAGAATCCAGTATGGCAACAGCACTTAAAAATCTCGTATACAATTTTTACTTACCTTCCAACGAAACCATAAGTAAATACTTTTTCATATTTTACCATAAATTTCATTGTAATCTACTTTTTTTCTTCAATCTTCTTCGAAATGAGTCGAAATAAAGAAGAAAACCAAAATTGTTTTTTTTTCACAAGCCTAAATATTTTCAGCGATTATTTTTGCTTCAATGCAAACCAAACCAATGAAATTGAAAATATTTAACTGCGATACTTAAAAATGAATTATAAATGTGGCGCATTTGCAACATATTCCCATACAAATGCATGTAAATGTATAGGGGCCCATCCAGATCCGATGTGCCTAACCGATGGTGTAACTTTTTAAATCCTTTTTTCCTCCTGTTCGAGGATCCTTTTTAAAAGTCTATACCCTTAAATCGATAGAAAATTAAATTTTAGGACGCCACCTGGAAGTTCAAGTCGTTAATTATAATATAAATATGTTAAATTTATATCAAAAGTCGAAAAGGGTGCCCAACGGAGGGTTAATAAAGTCAAAACAATCAATTAGAAAAATTTTGAACCAAATTATTTTTTTAAATTTTTTATTTCTACTCAGCCTACTACATATATAAACAACACTTTAATTATTAATTATTAATTATTTAATTTATGGTATCTAATTTTTAAATAGGCAGCAACCCTACTCAAAACCATATTTGAAATCAAGATTTTTTAAACCTCTTTTCTTTGGCACCCACATTTTTATATTTCAGTTATTTTACTAATTTATTTATTGGAGTTTGATTTTTAAATAGGTGGCAACTCTCTTCAAAAATATTTTCAAAATTAAGATTTTACATCTTTTTTTTATTTGGCACCTGAATTGTGATATTACTAATTTAGTTGAACTTTTTAACAGGTGGCAACTCTCTTTAAAAGTAGTCTATTTTCAATCTAAATATTTTCTTTGACATCCAGTTTTTAATATTTCATTTATTTTATTATTTTTATTTGAGCTTCACTTTTCAAACAGACGACAAACAGACCTTCTACAAAAATAATTTCAAAATTAAGGCCTCTTATACCTTTTTTTTGGCACCTGAATTGCAATATTACTAATTTAATTTAAATCAACTTTTTCAATAAGTGGCAATCCTCTTCAAAAATATTTTCAAAATTAAGCTCTTAAATCTTTATTTATTTGGCACCTGAGTTGTGATATTACTAATTTAGTTTAACTTTTTAACAGGTGGCAACTCTCTTAAAACTATTTTTAAAATTTACGATCTTAACCCGTTTTTTATTTGGTACCTGAATTGTAATATTACTAATTTAGTTTAACTTTTTAACAGGTGGCAACTCTCTTAAAAGTAGTATTTTCAATCTAGATATTTTCTTTGACATCCATTTTTTCTATTTCTTTTATTTTATTATTTTTATTTGACCCTCATTTATAAAACAGGTGGCAACTCTTTTCAAAAATATTTTAAAAATTAAGCTCTTTAATATTTTTTTTATTTGTGCCTGAATTGCAATATTACTAATTTAATTTAAGTCAACTTTTTCAACAGGTGGCAACTCTCTTCAAACATATTTTCAAAATTAAGCTCAAATCTTTATTTATTTGGCACCTGAATTGTAATATTATTAATTTAGTTTAACTTTTTAACAGGTGGCAACTCTCTTAAAAAATAGTCTATTTTCAATCTAGATCTTTTTTAATATTTAATTTACTTTAACAGCCGATAAACAACATTTTAATTATTTAATTTATTGAATTTAATTTTCAAATAGGTAGCAACCCTACACAAAAACTTATTTGAAATGAAGATTTTGCAAACCTCTTTCCCGTGAGACCTATACTTTTGTATTTCATTTATTTTATTATTTTTATTTAAGCTTTACTTTTCAAACAGGTGGCAACCTTCTACAAAAATATTTTCAAAATTAAGCCCATAAACCCTTTTTTATTTGCTACCTGAATTGTAATATCACTAATTTAATTTAAGTTAACTTTTTCAATATATATATATATATATATAAAATAGTAGCCTATTTCCAATCCAGAGCGAAAAGTCGTTCGTTTTCTGATAAAATGGAATTCGTGCGTTACTCAGCGAATTGAAACGCTATTTCTGAACAATAAAAGGGACAAAAAGTAGCATACCCCAGAAACTCTCAGTGCAAAATTTACCAGTGAATGGCAAGTCTGATTTGAAAGCAGTAGACTTCCCTGCTGGGTATGCACGTGAAAGAAAACCTGTGTGGGTAGTACTTTTGTAAGTAAATACAAGTAAATATACATTAAAAGGAACTAGTTCTTACTAGAAATTCTTTAGAAGGTGGAATTGAAACTGAAAATATTTCGCTATTTAAATAAATCAAAAACTTTTGCAACGCAATGGGGCCCCTAAGCCATTCCATACATTGGTATGTGTATGTATTGAAGCGAAAAGGGCCAGCCAGGTAGACAGCAGGTAGTGTGGAGGCCATGACATTAAGCATATTTCTAAGCTATTCATCTTGCAGCCTTTAACTCGCATTAATCATATATTTTACACGATGAAATTTTCAAATGATGTTATCCAAAACGTAGGCTGCATGGGAAAAGCTTCGAGGCGGTATCAGGTTACTCATACGCCATGCGCACACAATATACAATTCACTACATCTTCAAAAGCCATAAATCTCACAAAACCTACAAAAATACTCACACACACACATAAATACAATACAAAAATATTGTAACTACAGCGCTAAGCAAGCCTAAATTCACATAACTTTAACCCTTTCCCAATGCAATTTTTCTCCTACCCGCTTTTGGCCCTTATGTGTGAACGTGAAATCTACATGTACGTTGTACTGGTGTTGCTGAAGTTGGCAATGCTGAGCAGCATTCTTAATGTGAAGCAGTTAACGTTTTTTTTATTTTCTAGGTATATTGTATATACACACGCATATATTTACCCTTACATGTGTGGCAGCAGGCAGTCACTGTGCAGCTAACCTTATTTTCCAAATCTGCCACCGCAAACCGATTGAATTACATTTTGTGGTCTATCGCTAAGACGTGTCGAGGGTTGTTGAGTCGGTCGCGTCAGTTACTTTGTCAAGCTAGCCAATTTTTGATTTGTATCACAAAATATGTGTACCCGCCATAAAGTCGCATGAAGCGAATACACTTGAATTCCCTCAGTGTAAAAGTTAAGGAAAAAAAATGAAAAAAAGTAGAAGTTTGTTGAATGTTTCACATCAATAAACAAAAAGGGGGAAAAGCAGAGTTAACAAAGCTTCATAAACATTTTGGGTAAACGTAAATATTCCGGAATTTTCTCACATTTTTCGTTGCTTTAATGTCATTGTATGGATACGGCGCTTTAGATCTCACTAAGGCAGTCGCTGGAAGCATGCGATTTGAGTGCTATTCAGAAACAAATGTGTTGGAGTACAGATTCAAACAATTTTGGGGGAAGATCTGTCTTGCGAAGGAAAGTTACATTTATCATCTAATGCCCACGTTAGAACTGAAAGTAGAACAAAATTAGGTTAGCCCAGTTGTTTGTTTAAGACAAGACACTCGGTGGCCTTAAGGCCCATTGTGATACCTGCATTTGATTTCCTTCCACTAACTGAGTTGCTTAAGCACTTAAATCTTTTTAAGAAGGTAACTAATCCCTCCAGTGAGACATTTTGCAAGTTTCCTAAGTCTTCAAAGAAATAATCGCCAAGATATTTGGCACGGCTTCTTTGAAGTGTAGGACATTCACAGAGGAGGTATTGTACCGACTCAATTTCTTTTTGATCTCCACAGCTCCTACAGAAGTCATTTTGAGGTACACCCATTCTACTGGCTAGGGTGCCAATGGCGCAGTCACCCGTTATAACACCTGTGAGGGCGCTGGTGGTTGATCTATTGAATCCAAGCAGACATTATGTGCTTTTAAGACTCAATTTTGGCCAGAGCGCTTTGGAGACCCTGCAGTCAGTGGTCAGTTACGCTCAAGTCAATCGCAGTAGTTACAGTTAGTTTATAGGAATACTAATGTTCTCTACCACTCGGTGAATGTCAAACTCAGAGTCTTTCCTTGCTCACTCATCCGCTCTTTCATTTCCGCCCACTTCAGAGTAGCCGGGGACCCAACAAAGTGTGGTGTTGTATTGTTGGGTAAGTGAAATCGACCTCCTCAGTATAACAAGAAAAGGAAATAATCTGCTTGCAACCTTTGGATTCATTAGAATGTCTTACCACCATCAGAACACCTTGCGATTCATATTCGTCAATCATAAATCACCTCGCGATGGAACAGATTGGCTCGAATTTAATGCCCCAATAATTTTCGTAAGAAGTGGAACGTATTGCAGTTTCCGACAGGTTTCCAATTACACAATGCAACAAAATGAAACCAATTTTTAATCCTAGGATTTCATACATTTTCCGATAGGTTTCGGAAAATAAGAAGGCACGTAACACGAATTTTACCAAACATTTCTACCAGATTTTTTTTATTTTATGGCACCTCAAATTTTGCAGTTCTCGTTTCATATACAATTCTGAGATACTATGGAATGATTTCCTATCTAAAATCATGCAAAACTATTCAAAATATTTTTAAGTCTTATTGAACTACAGAACTTGAAAATACGCTTAATACAGGGTTTTTCAATCAGAGACGTTATTTTGATATTCAAAGAAAAATGCTATTTTTTAATATAAATGATCGGATGTTTATTTCATTATAAAGCGGAAGGTATGCCGTTAATAGTGGAAAATAACATCAGGCAAATGACCACCACGATCACGCTTACAGGACAATATCCTTTTTAAGTCCTCGATATCCTCACGAATTCCATCTTGTGGTCTTGAATCGACCCTGGGCTGTTGGCGTAGACCTTCTATTTCACGTGGCCCTAAAGAAAAAATTCACAAGGTTTTAATTCACAAGATCTCGGTAGCCAATTGTGATCACCTCTTCGAGAGATAAAACGGTCCGCAAACTTTTCCCGTAAAAGATCAATAGTTTCGTTGCTTGTGTGGCACGTAGCGTCGCCTTGTTGAAAATAAACGTTGTCCAAACCAGTACCATCCGATTCGGGGCATAAAATATCTCGTTAATCATCTCTCGATAGAGCAATCCGATTCAAAATAACACCTGTTATTGGAAAGCCCTTTAGTTTTTTTTATGAGATAATCTGTAAAAATGGTGCAATTTCAATGGATTTTGTTACACTGTGTAAGTGTAATGGTGTATGGCAGACATCATGCACACCAACTTTCGGCTCTACTCGCGTAGATACGGTAGTATTCGCATAAACCACGAGCTGTCAAACCAGTCACCCTGTAGCGACTAAGGTGGCTGGGTCATGTCGTCCGTATGGAAGGAATTACTTCGGCGAAGAAGGTGTTTGAGACGGTAATTGGCGGTGGACAGCGAAGAGGACGCTCTCGTGTGGAAGACCCAAATTGAAGATGACTTGGCTTCTTTTGTCTTAAGAAACTGAAAAAGGTGTGCGGAGAATAGCGACACCTGGCGAGACTTCATTCGGCAAGCTGTAACTGGGTAACGAGTTGTTACGGCCAATTAAGTAAGTAAGTAGCTGGTTCGTAAGTAAGCTGGTTTCGAATTTAAACTATTGGTTTCGGACAGCATATCGTATATGAAATAAAAATTTAGGTAGTTAAATAACAAAGCAAAAAATCGCATACCTCAACCCCAACAATTTATCCTTTCCATCCTTACTACCGCACATTAGTCAGCGCATTAGTTGCATTGTGGCTACTAAAACTAGCAAAAACAAAGAAAAAATGCACAGTTACACATTGCATCAGTGGCGCCAGCAAGAGGAAGCAAGCAACCGCGGTAATAGTGCAGACACGCCCAAATTTAGCGAAGTCCTCAACCATCTGTGCGATCCTTCTGCCAGAAAAATGTGAAACACAGATGACGCTCCAAGCAGTAAGAAGGCGTTGTTCCTAAACAACGACAGGTGGGCATTCCCACTATTTAGGACTAGTAGTGGCAGGCTAATAACCTATCCTGTCAGAAATCAAAAATAGATCAATGAAACCAACGCAAAACTGAGTCTTGTTGAGGCCCTATGCTCCGAGAGGAGTGAACAGGGGGGAAAAAATAAAAAAATAACACAGTGGCTATTTTTCTACCGTCATATTAAACAGCTGTACCTAATATGTGTGCCGCAAAATTAATCATCTAATTTGGTTTTTTAATAATTTTTTTACTAAATAAAAAAAATGATTTTGATTCTGTTTCTATACTGCTGTTCGTATACATACTGATGCACGATGTCCTTTGCGAAAATTACGAATCTTCTGATAGGGTGATTAATTTTGTGCCACCTTGTCTAAGTCGTTCCACTTAGTATTTATAGTTGCATTGTGTTGCTAAGTTGTGCTATGTAAAAATGGTCTTACCACTCCTCCATTTCCTCCATTCTACCAACTTTTGGACCCACCCTCGTATCCGCCTGCTTTGATGCATACAACTTTTCGTTATTTTTAAATTTCATCGAAAACCGTATGATGCGATATGAGGTTTACACATCAAGACTCCTCCCTGTTTGCTTCAATCAACAGAATTTCCTTTAATTAAAAACATTTTCACTGTCCATTCGGCAGAGAATTAATTTTGTAGCAACTACTAACGTGATAGAAAGTCATATATATGTATGTATGCAGGTTAATACTGGTATTTGTAAATATGTTAAAATATACTAAATATATACACACACACACACACATATACACATGCTCATGTATAGTGCAAATACATACAGATATCGAATGACAGTCATGGCACAGAGAATGCCAATTATTGATTTTTTGCAATGAGCCACGCGCAACGAATACCGCAATTTACATACACACACATACACAATACATGCATATGCATGTAAAATCAAATAAAATTCCATTACACAACAAAAGTGAATTTGCCTTTTAATGCCCCATTTCTATTCAATTTATATTACTTACATTCAAGCGACATCACTGTCGCATAAATGAGTATGTATGTATGTAGACGTAAAAATACATGTAATATGAAAGTATATATGTATATAGAACACTTCTTTATGTAGTCTGCATTGTGTAATAAAATTATCTTAGTTGGCTTTATCCAAATGGCACTGATTTGTGGTGGCCTTTGCCGAATGCGAGTTTGGTTGAATTTCGATGCTCTGTCGCCACCATTTGTCCTTTTCAGGGTCAAATTGTTTTAAAGTCCCCGCGCCTCTTCAACCAATTTGGATTCGTATAATGTGCTTAGAGGGCGCAAAAAAAAAACTAGAAAAAATGCAAAACGATGCTTGAACTTTGCTAATTTTATTGCCTTGCAGACGGACAGACGTACTTGTATGTATATACTTGCATGTATGTATAAATATTTACTGGGTGATTTTTTATGAGCTGTAGCTCTCATTTCTTGAACAAAAATTTAAGTTCTCAGAAATTTTGTTCAAGAAATGAGAGCTACAGCTTTAAGCCAACTTCGAATGGCAAATAAGTTTTATGAGGAGTTTTTTCATGGCAGAAAAACACTCGCAGGTTTGCCATTGCCTGTCTGCTCGACGGCTTACAACAGTAAGTTTCAATACTGCGTCGATTTCTTGTAAGAATGTGGTGACTGATGTCCAGAGTAATTTTCAATTATTGAGGGAACACTTGCCCACTATGCTGAATCTCCCAAACGTGACTGACGGAATGCTGAGGTCCCGTGAGCCGGTTTTAGGCAAATACGAATAGCAATAGCGCATCCGAAGAACAAAAACAAAGTGCGTGTAGCGTAGTACACATAACAGAAGTGAAACTTTCAAGGCAGACAAAGAAAGAGGGAGACACCCGAGAGAGAATGAGAGAGAGAGAAAGAGTATAGGTATATCTAAATAAATTCACAACATTGCAGAGAATACAAATAGACAAAATTTACAAAAAACGGAGAAGGGTCGACCGGTGTAGGTAAACGCCGGACACAAACCGTGGCAACAACGCGCACTACTCCGAGAATTTATCTCCCACACAAACGCAGCGATTCCAGGACCGCATAAATTACCGCAAGGCAATACCAATAAATTCGACGCCGGAGTGGATAGCACTTTATAGTACGCACAAGCACTGGAAATAAGCGACAAAAAAGAGGCACAAAAAAAAACGCCAAAAAAATTGGGACCAAAAAACACCCCAAATAGTAGGCTCCAAGGAAATATAACGCCAAAAAGTAGGCAGTGTTATTTCTCACTAGAAATTAGCAACCACAAGGAAAAACTCAGGAAAAATAGCCTAACGTGTATCTAAGATATATATAAGGTATAGCTCTCTCTCTCCTTTTCCTCTACGTTATATCTTTTTTCTCTCTCGCGGAACGAAAATGCCCAAAACGTTGCATGACCTTGAAATTGTACTCTCCATTCTCGCTCGTCCATCGACGCCTAAGAAGTTTCACTTCAAAGCCATTCAAAAATATTAAAAATTAACTTTAAACAAATTTCTTTACACATTAGTTATTCTTTCATAAAGCATTTTGACTGCATTTGGGTAATATAGGTATATACTAACTTTCAGTCTTTCTAGTATTAATTTTGTATTATTTTCACACATTTTTTACTTTGAATTGAATAAAAGTAATTTTCCAAATTAAAGTTATGGCCAATTAATAGTTCGAGTGCCGGTCCCTGTACTATTTGAAATACAAATTCGAGCAGAAACTATTATCTGAGGGAAAGGAAAGACGCGGATTTCCCGATATTAACCTTTTATATTAAAATAGGTTAGATGGCACATAGACCAGAAATTGATCCATAAAGATACCTCGATACCTGAGTACAAAATTTTGTAGAAATGGATACTGATTGCGTAAAAAAATAAAAAAAATACCAGTTCAACTTACATTTAATCCGAAATTATCGTCGTTTGTTACAAAGTTTTTCCTTACCTGTAAAAGAAAGAAATAAAAAATTCTTAATAAGAATGTTCAGATCCGTAGAACAAAAAGCATATAAATAAATAGCAATATTTAAGTGATGCAGTAAGGCGGCACAGAATTAATCATCCAATTCTAGTTTTAAATTTTTTTTACCAAATTACAAAAATTATTTTGAGTGATGGAAATCTTTAGTTTGATCTTTACGCGCTCCATTGCTTGCCTGTTTGTATACTGCAGCTGCTGCCTACTTCTCAAGTGTCAAGTTTAATTTACGTACAACGGCATTTGCAAAAATTATAAATGTACCGATAGAGTGAATAATTATGCGCCACCTAGCACATATATGCAAGTAAGAATATAAAAATATCAAGAATTTCTATCAAAACCAAAAAAACACTTGGAACTCGCAAAACGTTTTGAAATTAGAATAACGAATCCAATTTGTTGTACAAAAGCAAACAAAAATACTGTCATTCTGTCGTAAGAACAGCTACTGCATAGAAAACAACAACAAGGCACACAAGGCAAAAGGAATTGGGTGACGAATGGAATTTGGTTTGCCACGGAAATGTGGCATTTGGAGCCGTGTAAAGCGGAATGTTTGTACGGTTTTTAGCTTCACACAACTTTTTGTAACCGCAACATAGAGAGGAAGTGAGAGATAGAGAGAGTGTGAGAGAGGGAGACCGAAATATAATATATTGCAAGGGCGAGAGTGGGAAAAAGTTTGCTTGCAAGCGAAATTGCATATTTTCATAGAAACAAAAAGCACCCTTTTCAGAGCGTCAGAAGGACATGGGGGAAGTGTTATTTCTGTGAGCAGACAAATTTATATAATTGTGCATAATAGGTATGTACTATTTACATTTACTATACACATGGGCATATCGCTCATTTGCTGAAAGAACGTCATAATGCAAAAAATTGAAAATTTGAGAAAACCGGCGCAAAGCTTGCATTTTACTATGCCAAAACGAAAAAAAAATAATAAAACAAAAACAACACAAAAAAATTTAATTAAATAACAAAACAACAATAAAATTATGTATATAAAATGTATATAAAAATACAATGTATATAAAAAATATATTATTTAGAACAAAACAAAAAAAAAAAATTAAAAAAAATTAAAAACAAAAAAAAAATTGTTTAAATTTAAAAATTAAAAAAAAATGAGATACCGACTGTTAATAGATATCGCCATTGATGTTTTACCACCTCTCCGGTAGTCATTTCTGCGCACTTGCCTAAAAATATTTTTTTGATTATGACCTTTCTTGCTGCAATTGGGCGATATGTACCCGTATTAACCCGCGGTGAGCGGCTAAGGGACAAGCGACCACATTTCAGGTTGAGTAAAATATTGGGTTTTGTTGTTGGTGATGGAGTTGTTGATGTCGTCTATTCCTCTTTATTCTTGTTTTTCTTCTTTCGCTTTCGTTAAGTTGTTGCGGTGTAATTAAAATTGCTTGCATAGCGTCAAAGCGGTAAGGAAATTAAATTGCGGGCAAATATTATTTAAAAAAAAAAAAATGAGTACAAATTGTATGATTGTGCATACTAATGGTCGAGCATGCACACTCAGGAGCAATAAAATAGGTGTGTGACATTTTTTTAACAGTTTCGGCTTTATTTGTGCAAAAGCTATAAAAATGATGGAAATTCTGCAAAGTTTCACCAAAATTTCAAATTTGTGGAATTTAAACAAAAAAAATTTGTAGAAAAATTTCGAGTATAATTCTATAGCTTTTACAGAGCAAGTTTGAAGTGGCTCAAAAATCGCGTTGAATTTTACATTTTTGTTTTTTTGCTGGCAGTCTTGTGCATTTTCTCCACATAAAAAAAATAATCAACGCAAAATGGGTCCACTTTATACTGGCAATATAGAAATTCTAATTAAAAAGTTTGAGATGTTGAAGCAAATTTTTGCATTTATTTCTTTTAATTTGCAAAAAAAATATGAAACTAGGATTTTATGCAAGAGAAACAACTGAATTTTCGAAAAAAATAATTAAAATTAAATAAGAAACAAATAAATTGTCTTAACTTGTGAATAAAGTTCTGACTAAAAGTTATGAGATTTGGATGAAAATTTGCTGAATTCTTTATTTAAGGTTTAAAACTTGGATTCATATGGTTTTTGTAGGAGATTATTATATTATAAATTATATTTTCGTAAAAAAATTATTCAAATTATATAAGGAATAAAAAAATTGTCAAAACTTGTCAATAATTTTTTAATTTTATACAAAGTTTGAAAGCTTGGGTTTATTGGTTTTTAGGAGTATGAATTTTCGTAAAAACCATATTTAAATTAATGAAGAAAGAAAGAAATTGTGAAAATATGTCAATACAATTCCGATTAAAAAGTGTGAGATTTTAATGAAAATTTGTTGAATTTTTTTCTTAATTTTTATTATTTTTTTTTTTAATTTTATACAAATTTTGAAACTTGGATTTACATGTTTATTGTAGAAGAATAATTTTGAAAATTTGTGTAATTTTTTATTTATTTCCACAAAGTTTAAAACTTGGATTTTTTAGGAGAATGAAATATATTTTTGTAAAACAATATTAAAATTAAATAAGGAACAAATAAATTATCAAAACTTGTCAATAAAATTCCGATCAAAAAGTGTGTGATTTTAATGAAAATTTGTTGAATTTTTTTCCTAGATTTATTGAAATTTTTGAAACTGGGATTTCCAGGTTTTTTTTGTGGAGAATCAACCATACTTTCGTCTAAAAATAATTAAAACTAAAGAAGAAAGAAATAAATTGTAAAAACTTGTCAATAAAATTCCAACTAACGAGTTTGAGTTTTTGGTGAAAATTTGTTGAATTTTTTTTAAATTTTGTACATAACTTAAACTTTGGATTTATAAGGATTTTTTAGGAGAATAAAGTATACTTTTGTAAGAAAATAATAAAATGTAAATAAGAAATAAATTAATCATCAAAACTTGTAAATAAAATTCTAACTACAAAGTTTGAGATTTTGATCGAAAATTTGTTGAATTTTTGTTAAAATTTTGTACAAAGTTTGGGTTAAATGATTTTATATTTAAAAATATATATATATATATATTATTAAAACAAAACTAATATCGCGCTGCTATTATTGTGCACACAGGTGTATGTACCTGCATGCTTGAACTAGTACGCCTGGAACACTGTGAAAGAGCACTCATACACACACACAGTGCTTTAGACACAATTTTCTCCACACAAGTTTCTACAACAACAAATCCTAAGCTGCGCCCTAAGCTTTAATGCTCTTACTAAATAACATAGAAATATCTAAAAGTGTCAGCGCAACTCCCCCAGCCAGTCAGTGGTTGAGCTTCTGTACGAAATCAAGAAGGAATTTTAATTACGGTAATGGAAATTTATGCGGACGGAAATGCAAGGCAACTTGCCACTACTTCTACAAGTGCAACGCCGGAGTTTCTCTATGTTTCAGATGCACTTAGCTCGAAGCACGCGCGTACATACATACATACATGTGCACATAGAGTGAGATTGGAGCGGCAGATAGAAAGCCTACATGGCGCCAGCTCCGCAGGATTTAATTAAATTTGAAGTTTTAGTGTTGTTGTTAATGTAGCCGAAAATTATTTGATAAAAATAAACTTGAACAGCTTAAAGCTGTCAAACAAACTTGCGAAACCGCTTAGTAGAAGAACAGTAAACTTTTGCCACAAAAAAGGCGAACGAATACATTTGCAACTTTGTATAAAAATATTAAATTACTGGCTTGGCGCTTGTAATTGCAGAAGCTCCCACGACCGCCTTCCGTCAATCATTGAACAGAAAAATCATCGCAGTATACGAGATGTGTTCAAAAAGTAGGGTGACTTTTAATTATTCTGGAAAAATTTGAAAGAAATCCTCCTTGGAATACGCTTTTCCAATACTCGAATGACTTCTGATTAAAAAGCGCTTTGGTGTGCCTTGAGCTCTTCCAGCTTTGCGAACTTAATCTCCAAAATTGTGACAAATCTCCCCGTTCCTTCACAAGTCTTTTCTGCTTTTGGACCAAAACAAAAAAAGTCGCAAGGGTCCAAGTCCACTGAATACGGTGGTTGGGACAAGATTATGGTTTTTTTAAAACACTAAACTGCGAAATTTGAAAAATCACCTTACTTTTTGACACCCCTCGCATATTATTTATATCCAGAGCAGATGCAAGTCCCTGCTTGATTAAAGAAATTTCTTTTATGTAGTGCCCCGTATCAGGTAGAACCACTTATACTAAGTGGCACAAAATTAATCACTCAATTTTGTTGTTCTTGATGTTCCAGTGTGGTACTTCAGCCATTTCACCTACCTACACTCGGAGGATTGCCACTGCCTGTCGAGGGGTGACCGCTATTAGAATGAAGTTTTTCTATCATTTTGGTGTTTCATGCACAGTGATTCGAACCTACGCACTTACGAATGATAGTAACGCTCCAAGCCATTTTGCTAGAGCCGCTCCATTACGATAGGGTGACCGTACGTCCTATGTCCGTACCGAAAAAATGTTTTGCCATTTTATCGGCTACTCAAATTCTATTGCTACCATTGCGTCATCTTATTCAGAAGCAACCAAAATTGCAGTCCGTCGTGTGTCAGATATGTCCAATTGATTCGATTGCTACGAATTTTCTCTTCAACAAAACTACAGGGAGTTCTAAAGAGTTCACACATTCTAATCCTTCCTGCCGATACTCGATCATAACAATTAAACTGATTCTTAGTCTCAAATAACCCATTTTTTCTAATCTTATTTGAAAGAGATGATGGTGATAACCGATCTACACTAGCTCGAACAAGGTGAGCTTTTTGTAACCCTAACTGAATATATTCAACTTCTCTATGGAGCTCTAGCTGCCGATGCCCATTTTTAAGGACTGATTCATAGAGCCCCACAGATGGTCTTTTTCCTATGGTTTTGCCCTTCAATTGGTTGTCGAGATTTCTTTCTATTCGGGATTATAAAAAAAATCTCTTTCTTGTTGGAATTTCCAACTCTTCCATTTTCCCTAGAAACTCTTTATAGATAAATAGGTGATACAATATTCAACCTCTTCTTTGTTTCACAATCTAAAATTAGGTCGTTATGAACTACCTGGCTAGAGAAGTGCTGCAGTTGTTGTTGTTGTATCAGCTTAAACATTCCCCATCATGTACGTTGAATGCTGCTGGAGTGCTAGTCCTTGGCCGGATACAGATGCCTGTATATCTGCAAATCTTTTAAACAGATTTGGTCTACCTAAAGTAACAGAACGGATCTTCCTTAGCTCTGCCAGTGCGAAGCCGTGATGTAGTAAACAGGCTAGCTGCCAGGCTACTTTTGGAGATGCTCCTTGACAAACAGCAACAGAAAAGACAATGGACCATATCAGAGGCTTCATTACGATCCTTCTCTGTGACAACCGTACGCAAAGTGGCCAGTGGCTGGATCCACGTTTCAAAAAAAAAAACACAATTCTCACTCTTTGGTGGACCCCAGACACAAGAGTGGATCGATGAGATGGTTTGCATTATTATGCATTGTTATGCAATTCGCGGCAGCTTCCTCCCTCGCGGTATTCAGGGCGAATTCGACGGACGAGATGTAACAAACGCTTCAAAACGCAAATAGTGAAAATTGCATTGACGGTTTGGCCCGTTGGCACGAACTCCTTGTGGACAATTCCCTTGGAATAGTAAAAACAAATGAGCATCGACTTGATTTTTGACTTCTCCAAACGCGATTTTTTGGCTGGTGGCTCGTCTGCGGCCTTCCATTCGGCACTTTGACGCTTGGTTTCAGGTTTTTTTTGGAAACACCACGTTTCATCATCAATAACAATATTGTAAAGGAAGTTCTCGTCTTTTTTCGCCTCTTTAATGAGGTCTTTCGCATGTTGAATTCTGAGCAATTTTTGGTCCTCAGTTGACTTGAGCGGAATAAAACGTCCACAGACCTTTTGTAAGCCCAAATGATCAGTTAAAATGCGATAAACCGATATTTCGGAATTATTCAACTCCGATTCCATGAATTTCAACGATGATTTCGGTTCATTTTTGATAAATTTACGAACAATTTCGATGGAGTTTTCAGTGATTATAGATTTTGGACCCGTACGTTCATTGTCATTTATGTCCTCACAACCATCTGTGAAACGTGTAAACCACTCATGAACTCTGGCACGAGATAGACAATCATCGCCATAAACTTTTTTCCTCAATTCAAATGTTTCGTTAAACATTTTACAGATTTTAAAACAAAATTTGATATCAGCTCTTTGGTCGAAACTCATTTTTTTACCGATGACACAAACATACTGACACTTTAGACGCAATAACTTCGCTTCCACTGAACCGAATGTTACAAAGCTTTCACTGGAAATCAGCTACAGATGTAGCTTCCAACGCCCTAACTCATTAAAAATATGGCGAAATCAAAAACATTTTTTGACGCCAGTCTTGTTTATTTTGGACATCACCTTGTATAACAAATACACGACACTTTTGTTTTTTTTGATAGGGAGAAAATGCGAAATATCGTTAGGGAAAAATATCAAAAATCAACCAAAATTTTTAGCAACATCAAATTCGCACTTTGTTATACTAAAGCATTTTTCATTTGAATTCTGTCTCTAAGCGAGCTCCCTACACCTTTGGTTGCATGACAAGGGACTATTGATGCGTGAGGAGTTTATCTCTTGGAATGAATTGTTCAATATGAAACGCTATGATTGATATTGAAAAATTTAACAGAAATATTTTTGCAAAAAGTATCCCAAAAACACTTCACTTCTGGAGCATTTTTTAGCAAAAAAGCTTAAATGTTTGAATTGCAGGAACCAAACCTCAGCTGCCAACCACACTAATAAAGTCACAACAGCAAGCCGCAACGGGTATCGATATGCAATCGAGAGCAACAAATTTTCAACTACAAATAGAAAAACACAACAAAGAAGCAGAAAAACAAATCTATTTTATAGGTGTAATATGTATGTGCTAGGTAGGAAAGCTGTACAGGTTATTCACCAGCTTGCAATTGCATTCGCAAAGCAGAACAGCAATCGAAGCGTGTAGCCGAAAAACAACACAAACACACAGTGTTTACAGTTGTCCACAAACAGAGTTAACAATCACAAGAACCAGCAACCAGCTGCGTTCAATTGTACAGCCAAATGTTCTGCAAACTATTCGAATCTGCAATGGAGATGCGCCAACTGCTATCCACGTGCATATGCATGGATGTATGTGTGTGTGTGTGTGCATAGAGTAGTTGGTCTCCTAGTTATAGACACGATTGCGGCAGGTACTTTCTTATTTAAACTTGCAGTGAGTAATCAAGCCATCTAGTACCGGCTCAGCAAACAGGCGAAATCCAGTTGTCGTTCAGTTCAGGACGTATTACGGCTGGTATTTGTATTGGTGTTTGCATTTGTATTTGTATTTATTCTGCTGTGTTTTTGCGTTTCTAAACCACTTTATGACATCGCACGGTAACAGCCAGCAATGCAAGTTGCAATAACAATAAGAAACAGACTGACAAACTGTGTTGGCACAACAAAAAAAAAAAAATAAATAAATGCAAAAAAGGTAAAACAATCAAATGACCAATACAACTGTAAAAAGTGTAAGAATCACAACAGAGAGCGAGATATATAGAACGAGCAGCGGCTGGCAGATGATCAAACCGACTGGCGAATAGCCATAACTGCAATACTTTGATGCACACACACACACATATATACATATGTATGTACGTGAATACGTAGGTGTGTAAACACCAAAGTCAAGTCGAACAAAAATATACGACTTTGGCCTTCATCGTTCGCAACGCACCGAGAGAAAATGTCGTCTGTAGTCCGACATTCGACGCCCATCGCCCGTCGCCTGCTCTCTGTCGTCTGTGATGACCATAACCAGCCACCGTCCGGCCAGTCGGCCGATGTGGCGGTGGGGCATTTCTGCCTTTCGCTGACTATGGCGCATGCAAGCCATCGTACAAGGCAAATATAAGTAACAAAAAATATATACACAAAACACACACACACACACATACACAACCATAAACGTATGTAAGTACGCGTACAAAGTATGCATGTAAGTGGGTAATGCTGCATAATAATGTTTGGTAAATCTGTTTCTGCTCGTAAGTGAAATAAGGTCAGAAGTGCTGCAAGTTGCCAAATGAGTCGCAACGAGCACCACAAGAGTAAAATCTAGTTCTTGTATGTTGTTGCAATGAGCGCAATAAAAACAAACCAAATGAAAAAGGCTAATCGAGGCGGAGCAAAAATAGAATTAGAGCAACGACAAGAACGAGCGCAAGCAAGGCGGATTTTGCAACGCTCAGCGTACTAGGGCATAAACCAAAAACATTGAAAAAAGTAAAAAAATAAAAACAGATAATATTGTATTAAGAGCAATGAGCAATGAAGACGGCAACGGGCAAGCGCTAAAAAGAGCAAAAAAGCAAGCAAAGCAACAGCAAAAAAATTCAATTACCAAAACGCGAGTTGCAGTGAAATTCAAAAACAAAAAATATGCCAATCTAACATAAAATTTTACAAGTAGACACTTAGTTGGACCTTAATATATGGAATTAAGTGCTTTGGCTAAGGCGCTGCAGCGAAATGTTGCTTCAAGTGGTCATTTGTGGGAAAATGTTGTTGCTGCTCATTTAATTGCAAGGCACATAACATTTTGCTATTTGAAATGAAATTAGTGACGAAATTAGAAAACGTTGACAAGTTTTGACTACATAGTATACATTTTTTTATATCAAACTATTTTGTTTTTTATAAAAATTATAATTCATTTTATCACAAATACCACAATGATCCAGGTTTCCAGCTCTGTACGAGATTTATAAAATTTCGATAGATTTTTATTAAGTGGTTAAGGGTAATCAGAATTTTCAAAAAATAGTTTTTTTTTGAGTTTTTGGAACTGGTGATCACTGTAACTTAAAACCCGCTTGGTAAATTTTAATCAAATTTATACTGCTTTCGAAAAACATAAAAAACTCGTGCTTGATCGAAGGATTTTCTTTCTTCAAAAATTTCAATTTTTTTTAACAATTAATTGTGTGTTTTTTCTCGAAAATCTGAAAAATATTTCCTGAGGTTGCCATATTGTTAATTTTGAAAGAAAAACAACGATAACTTTTACAATTATTAATTTTTTTTTGAAATTGTGCTAAAGTCAAGTCGAAACATGACGTATTAATGCATTTTTTTATTTTTGTAAAATAAAGCAGTTGACTAGCAAACAAAAATTATTGAAAATCATAATTTTTTCGGGCCTCTGACTACCCTTAACCCCTTAAAATTTCAAAAATTCTCGCCGAATTTCTGCCTTTCTGCATTAATAGACTAACTATACTATCTGTGTATTTTTAAATAAACGGTAATTTGTACCAGAGATGCCTATTATATTTTGCGTCTCTGCATCACTACCTGTGATGAGCTCTAATATTTATTACTTTTATCGAAAAGTTTGGTGTTTTTTAGCATAAACTTACATACAAAATGAAGTCCAAAATAAACAAGATCGGTGTCATAAAAATGTTTTGGATTGCGCCATCTTTTTAATGAGTTAGTGCGTTGGAAGTTACATCCCTGGCTGACTTCCATTGAAAGCTTGGTGACATTCGGTTCAGTGGAAGCGAAGTTACTGCGTCTAAAGTGTCAGTATGTTTGTGTCATCGGTACAAAAATGAGTTTCGACCAAAGAGCTGATATCGAATTTTGTTTTAAAATCTGTAAAATGTTTAACGAAACATTTGAATTGATGAAAACAGTTTATGGCGATGATTTCTATGTCCTGCCAGAGTTCATGAGTGGTTTACACGTTTCAGAGCTGGTTGTGAGGACATAAATGACAATGGGCCGTCCAGAATCAGTAATCAGCGAAAGCTCCATCGAAATTGTTCGTAAATTTATCAAAACTGAACCAAAATCATCGCTGAAACTCGTGGAATCGGAGTTGAATATCTCCAAAACATCGATTTATCGCTTTCTAACTGATCATTTGGGCTTACGAAAGGTCCGTGCATGTTTCATTCCCCACAGGTTAACTGAGGACCAAAAATTGCTCAGAATTCAACATTCGAAAGACATAATTAAAGATACAAGAAAAGACGAGAGCTGCCTTTATACCATTGTAACTGGTGATGAAACGTGGCGTTTCCAACAAGAACCTGAAACTAAGCGTCAAAGTGCCGAATGGGAATTGGCAACAAGGAGTTCGTGTCAATGGGATACACCATCAATGCAATTCTTCTATCTCTATCTTGGCGTTTTGAAGCGTTTGTTGCATCGCATTCATCGAATTCGCCCTCAATACAGCGAAGGAGGAAGCTGACGCTTATTGCATAATAATGTACCACCTCATCGATCCACTCTTGTGACTGATTTGTTGACTAGAAATCGCATTTGAACCATCAATCACAAACCGTACTCGCCGTACGTGGCTCCCTGTGACTTCTACGTATTCGGAGAATTATATTTGGCCATGAAAGGAAAACGTTTTGTGTCCGTAGAGGCCATCCAATGACCTGAAACACTCTTTCGAAAAGCTTTTAGATCGCGTAAAACAGTGTATCGAGGCCAGAGGGGACTATTTTTTTATAAATAAACTTGAAATTATCAGAACAAAGCTGATGTCGTTTCTATTTTAGCTGAGTCTTATTTATTTTGGACTTCACATTGTTTTACGTTTTCACTTACGAGCTTTATTTTTTTTATTTTTTTCATTGCATTGCTTAATCCAACAAAAGCTGTTCGCGGAACAACTCAAAGCAAATGGACGGCCGTTTTATCGGTCAACGTCAAGGGAAAAAATTAACAAAAATCAACGAGAATTTTTGAGCGACTTCAAACTCGCAAATTATTATATTAGAATTAAATACGATTGCAACTGCATAGCCGAAAATTTTCTAAAAACTCGGTGAAAAAATTGTGGAATTTTGATGGAAATAGGATACCTAAAAATTTTACAAAAAAGTTTGAAATTTGGATTTATGTCGCTTTTGTTATAAAAAGGAATACATTTTTATATAAAAAAAAACAACAACTAAAATCAGTTTTATAGTTAAAAATTTAAGAGGTTGAGAAAAAAATAAAAAAAAATATTAAAAAAAAAATTTAAAAAAAAATGAAAGAAAAAAATATTTTCAAAATAATCAAAACTTATCAACCCACTCAATTTCCGAAAATGTGGATTGTAATAAGTGAAATAAAAAGCTGTCGAGAGAAATACTAAAGTGCATAAATAACAAAAAAAAGGTGGCTTTTCAATCTAAACTTTATAGGTACATAGATTCGGAAAAAATGTGTGAATTTCTTATTTAGTTTTATTTCTTCTTCTTCTTCTTCTTCTTCTTCTTCTTTCATAGCGTTACAACGCGGGGTGCGTCAAAGCTTCCTTCAAAATGCTCCTCCAAAGCGGTCTATCTTGAGCTGTTGCTTCGTAGTTACGTATTCCCAGCTTCTTAAGATCGTGTTTCACTGCGTCTATCCAACGGTTCCTCGGTCTGCCTTTGGCCTTCACGTCCATTAGCTTTCCTGTCAAGGCTTTCTTCACGGTACAGTCAACAGGCATACGGATCACATGACCTAGCCATCTTATGCGCTGCGCTTTAACAAAAGGCACAGCTGTCTCGTTCTGAGTTAGATCGTTCAGTTCAGAGACCAATCGGATTCTATAGGTACCATCATTCATTCTTATTGGGCCAATATTCTTCTTTCTTAAAATTTTTCTTTCCATGCGAGCAATGTGAGCACAATCATCAACCTTAAGAGTCCATACCTCACAACCATATGTTAGGATTGGTCGAATAAGGGTCTGGTACATAGTGAACTTTGTTTTTTGGTTTTATTTAGGAGAAATCGAAAATTTACTTAGCGACTTTTTTGTAATTTTTAGCACATTTTATTTGTGCCTCAGACGGGTATCATCTCAATTTGCTCCAAAATAATAAAATCTTTTCTAGAATGATTTTTTTTTCAATGATTTCGGGCTACGAGGCTGTCATGAAACGCATCATAACTGGCGAATAGCTAAGGCTGAGTGGGGGAACCGGGGATAGCGAGAATATTATTTCATTTTCTGTGCGAGCTTGTTTGCTGCTTAATTTATTTGAGCCATTAGCGTACACCAATCTAACCCCAAAGATCTGAGCAATGGATTTATTCTTATAAGAGAGGCGAGCAGAAATAGAAAAAATCACGCCAAAGTCGCTCAAAAATCGAGATTTTCTTCGATTACACAGTCCTACAAGAATTCGATGATGAAAACTGTAATATAAATACAATTTTTTTTAAATATTTTTTAGTGCTCAAGAGAATCCATTGTATTCAAAAAATGTATCTGACAGAGTGAAAAAAAATACAAATAGATAATTATTTGGTGCGCTCCATTGAAATTTCGCGTAAGTATTTGACAACCTTCTGATGGTTCATTTCCAACCAAAAATATTAAAAACTAAACTCTTACAATGCGGATATGTCAACGTACATGCAAGGAGGTCATCCGAAAAGTGGATCACTCGGAAAACGAAATAGCCAAAATGCTTTGAAGTTCGAATAATAGTAAAAATAGGGATAATTATTATAAAATGTTAAGAGAAAGAAGGAAAAAATAGATTTATTCGATTTTCATTTATATGTGATTAATATTTACAACAAGCTTGTTTTGCCGACTGTGACGAATATTTATTTCATCCTTCAATACAAAGAGGAATTAGAAGGAGCAGCAGATTAGGTTAGCCAGGTTGCTTATCAAGACACTCGGTGACCCTAAGGCCTATTGCAATACCTCCCCTAAGTTGCTTAAACCACTTGGATTTTTTTAAGAGACACTTTGCAAGTTTCCCAGGTCTTCAAAGAAATATTCGGCACGGTTTCTTTGAAGTACAGGACATTCACAGAGGAGGTGCTGTAATGACTCAATTTCTTCTTCATCTCAACAGCTCGCAGTCTACAGTTCGTTTAGAGGAATCCTAATGACCTCTATCACTGATGCAGGGAGCAGCATAAGTTATATGTATGTTTAATTTGTCGACAAAATCCATAAGTTAGAGGAAGATGCAAAATCTCTAGTAATTTTTTCACATTGCCATTAAGAATCTGATAGAAAATTTACTCTCTGATTGTTTGTTTGTATGAGATAGGTTTCCGATGTAAGTTTATAAAAAAAAGTATCAAAAAAAAAACATATATCAAAAATAAAAAAAAAAATTTCTCAAACAAAAAAAACAAATTTTCTCAAAAAAAAAAATTCTCAAAAATTTTCTAAAAAAGCCTTTCTATTTTGTTTTATTTTTAGAGACATTTTTGTTTTTAGAAATTGTTTGTTTCTAGAATTTTTTTTTTCTCTTTCAGAAAAACTTTTCCTCAAGAAACCAAGGAAGTAAAAAAAAAGGCCCATCGACCTCCACCTATAATGGTCTCGGTAGAGTGTAATTACCAACAGCTTTTTAACATAGCGAAAGCTGAGGCAAGCGAAGAGTTTCAAATTAAACTGCTTAGCAACAAATATTACAAAGTATCTACCAAGGACCCAAATGATTATAGGAAAATTACGAAAGCACTGAAAAACAAAAATATTTCATGGTACACTTATGAAGATAAGCATTCAAGACCAATTAAGGTCATAGCCAAAAATTTACACCACTCATGTGACCCTAAGGATATAATTTCCGACTTGAATAAACAGGGATTAAAAATAACCAACGCGATAAACAAATTAAAATGGAAAACTAAGCAACCGCTTGATATGTTCCTTCTTACGTTTGAAACTTCGGAAGACATAAATAAAATTTATAATATAAAAACCATACTGCATTCAGTAGTCAATATTGAACCAGTTAGACAACCAACGTTTATACCTCAATGTAAGTCCTGTCAATCCTTCGGACATACACATAACTACTGCGGAAAGCAACCTAGATGTGTTAAGTGCGCAGGCAAGCACCAAACTTCTCTCTGCACAAAACCAGAGGAACATCAACCGAAATGTTGCAATTGTGGAGAAGACCATCCGGCTAGTTACAGAGGTTGCATTGTAGCAAAAGAGCTACAAAAGATACGTGACAAGCAAACTAACAAAAATAAAGCTACTACCGGAACTTTACACCCAAACAAAGAAGTAGCTGAAGCCGATAATAAAGATGGGCTACTTGAAACAGAAAATAAACAGCAAACTCTGCTATCATCAGATACGGCACCAAAGGTGCTTACATTTGCAGAAGCATTGAAGGCTAACAAAATTGAGGAAGATAACATTTTGAAACTGATCCTAGAGAAACTAACAAAACAACATGAATTCAATTTGGTACTCGAAAAAAGACTGCAAAACGTCGAAAAATATCTGCAAAATAAGTCATAATGCCAAACTTCCTGAAAGTAATGCTCTGGAACGCAAACGGGCTTTTAAAGCATCAAAAAGAGCTGGAATTTATTTTAGATTCTCAAAAAGTGGATGTATGTTTTGATTGCAGAGACACACTTCACAAAGGAGTCATCAATAAAAATTAAAAATTACAATGTTTATCACACTATCCACCCTAGCAACCGTGCAAGAGGAGGGAGTGCAATTATAATCAAAAGAAACTTGAAACATCACGAAGACCAAAAAATATACACGGAAGAATTCCAGGTAACAACTGTTACGATATACGCCAAAAATGAAATATCAATTTCCGCGGTATATAGCCCTCCACGACATACAATCAAATGCGCCCAATATATTGAACTGATAAACAGCCACAAGAATAGATTTATAATGGGTGGCGACTTCAATGCCAAGCATACTCACTGGGGATCGCGACTCACAACAACCAAAGGAAGAGAACTTTACGATGCACTTAAGAAGACAGGATGCATTGCTATATCGACGAGCAGCCCAACGTACTGGCCAACGGATCCACATAAAACACCGGACTTAATTGATTTTTTCATCGCTAAAAAAGTATCAACCGCTTATGTAAACATTGAGAATGGCATGGATATGTCATCAGATCACTCTCCTATTTATCTAACACTGCACGAAAATGTAACGACAATACAACATCCATTCAAACTGACTAACCACCTTACAGATTGGGATTACTTTAAACACATTTTGGAAGGCCCAGATGACCACCTGCCGATAATCAGCACAAAGGATCAACTCGATGACGAAGTACTTCGATTGACAAATAACATCCAACGCGCAGCTTGGCAGAGTACACCAACTATAACGAAAATGATTTCAGGTCACAAGTATACCAAAGAAATAAAGGAAATGGTATTGAAGAAACGGAAAATACGAAGAAGATGGCATCAAACAAGATCACCTCTTGACAAAGCTCAGCTAAATAAAATAACCAAAACACTTAGCGACGAAATTAAAGCGTACAAAAACAGTTCATTCACAAAATACCTGCAAGAGTTAACAAATGAACGGAAGACAAATTATTCACTGTGGAAATGTACTAAAAAATTAAAACAACCGTTATCTCAGAACGCACGCATCAAGATACATGGCAATAAGTGGGCCAAAACAAATAAACAAAAAGCAGATACATTCGCAAACTACCTCGAGGAGACGTTCACACCATATGGATCGGTAATGGCTGATGATATGGATCACGACGGCGGTAGCAATGCTATAAATGAGATCCCTCCGGTTTCACAAGACGAAATATTAGAAGAAATTTCACATCTAAAGATAAAAAAATCGCCAGGCTACGACCTCATTACTGCTGAAATATTGAAACAGCTTCCGAACAATATTATTGCTGTATTGACGAATATCGTCAACACCACATTTAAGCTAAAATATTTTTCAATATATTGGAAAACAGCGGAAGTCGTTATGTTCAATAAGCCAGGCAAAGATACTCACGATGTAACATCATACAGGCCTATCTCCCTTCTTCCAATACTATCGAAAATGGTGGAAAAATTGTTAATTAAAAGGATCAACATAATAATAGAAAACAAAAAAATTATACCGACGCACCAATTTGGATTCCGCACGAAGCATTCGACTATCGATCAAGTACATAGGATAGTGCGAATAATAGAAAATGCTTTCGAAGAAAGAAAAACCTGCTCTGCGGTATTCCTTGATATATCCAAGGCGTTCGACAAAGTATGCCACTATGGGCTACAGAAGAAAATAAATGCGTTGCTACCCAAGCAGTACTCCACCATCCTACATTCGTATTTATCCGACCGCTACTTCAGAGTAAAACAAGTAGATTCATATTCATGTCTCAAACCAATCAAAGCAGGGGTGCCCCAGGGAAGCGTACTTGGCCCTTTATTGTATTTGCTCTTTACATGCGATCTGCCATGCAATTCAAACTGCGTAACAGCTACTTTTGCGGACGATACAGCTATTCTTTCGATAGGAAACACGGAAAACACATCGACATCAAAATTACAATTAGCCATAAATGAAATATATGACTGGACCAATAAATGGCATATTAAATTAAATCAAAGCAAGTCTGTGCATATAAATTTCACCCAAAACAAAATTAAATATGTTCCAATATATTTAAATGGTAGACAGGTTCCATACTCAAATACTGCAAAGTATCTGGGCATGACTCTAGACGCCAAGCTAAGATGGAAAGCCCATGTAAAGAAAAAGAAAGAAGAAATGGAATTAAAATACAGAAATATGTATTGGCTTATGGGAAAGGAATCAGCACTATCCACCAATAATAAAATGATTATATACAAACAAATTCTGAAGCCTGTATGGTCCTACGGCGCACAGTTATGGGGTTGCTCCAGCCAAAGTAACATTCAATCTATACAAAGGCTCCAAAACAAAATTATTAAATGTGCAGTCGGTGCTCCGTGGTATATCCGTAGCTCCGATCTTGAACGCGACCTAAATATTGACTCGGTGGTAGACACGATAAAAAAGACAGCAAAAGCCCATGATGAAAGGTTAAAAAACCACGTCAATACGGAGGCCATTATTCTCGCTAATCCAGCTAATTGGAGAAGAAGACTGAAACGCAGAAAGCCCAAAGACTTAATGTACTAACCACACCTTAGCGTTAACTGTTGTATATACCTTATTTTCTAAATTCTAAACAAATTGCTCGTTAGTTAATAAAATTTTTTCTTTGTACCTAGTCGCAATGTAAAATAAAAAAAAAAAAAAAAAAAAAAAAAAAAGTATATTTTATCCTACAAAAATGTTAAATATTGTATTAAAAAGAAACCGAAGAAATCTAGCTTTAAACAAGTCTACCAAAAGTTTCAGCAGTAAATATAAAAAAAAAATTTAATTCTTTTCTTTTACTTCTTAATATTAAAAATTCAAATTTGAAAAACGAGAGACAAGAAACACCGCGAAAATAGTAACTCCCAAACACTCAGGCTAAAAAGCCCATGTATTCGAAGCTCTGGAAAGTAAAAGGAAAGGAGAGAAGTGTCAGAAAGAGATAAGAAAGAATAGAGATAGAGACAAAGATAGTTAGCCCGTGAAGATTTTCCAGAATCTTTGGCATATCTGAAAATATCATCCAGTTTGAGCGAACGAATTTTACTCATTCTCATGAAATCGGAACCCAAAATTCGTAGCGTTGGGCTAGCAAAGGCAGGACACTCACAGAGAAAATGTTGAGTGCTATCCGGATCCTCTAAGAAAAACAAATTGGGTCCTCCATGATTCCAATGGTGGTTATATGCTGACCAACCGAACGTCTCTTCTTCCAAGAAAGAACCGTCTTTTAGAAGAAAGTTCGACAATTTTCTGTTCGAACACTTCGCACCTCTCCAGCCTTTTGACTGGACTATCGCTCTTTGTCTAAATTTCATAAATAATCGCTGCTCCAATTCATGATTCCGGTAGCACTAATTTCGATTATTGGCTCTAGTCGCTGTGGGATAACCGCTGATCCACAGCTGGTCAATTCATCGGCAATTTCGTTTCCTTGAACACTGCGGTGTCCTGGAAACCATGAAAAAACAGGCCTTTTTCGTCTTGCAACAGAATTAAGCTTCTTCTTACATTGTTGAACAATCATCTTTGAGGTTTGCTTTGCATTCTCCAGGGCCTTTAGCGCAGCCTGACTGTTACTAAAGACTCCAATCTGTTTCCTACTCCATCTACTCTGAATTATCCATTCTGCTACTTTCAGAATGGCGGGAATTCCCGCTTAGAAAACAGTTGCCATTCCTCCCATAGCATAGCTATACTTAGGTATTACTATCGTTGAAGTACCATCCGGCTTCAGAAACTATTGCACTCTTGGACCCATCGCTAAAGAAAATATTTGTACGATTTGTTATTATTTTATTGAAGCCTAGAAATAAACCGATTTTTAGCAGAATTAATGACAAAGTCCGAATTACTTGAATCACTTGGCAGGAGAATCTCTATCCTTTTTATACTTTTTCCACTTTGAAAGGTCAGAGTTTGCTATGTACTTCCACCTCGTGGTGATTTGACCTGCTTGTAAACTCATTCAGAGCTTGCACAAATTGTCCAAATTTGCTTGTGATCCAAATCGCAATCGTATGATCCAACTACAAATCAGCCACTCTATTTAACCGGTACGTCGTGAATCAATAACAGTAAACTTTAACTCTCAGTTGAAATTAGGATATACCAAAATGCGCTGTACATTTGCATGTGGGGGTGGAGGGAGGAAAAGATCTAAACGAGGTAATTTAGTTAACACGAAAAATAAAAAGTTTTATTGAATGTGACCCACACAGCTAACCTCATTTCATTTGCATATATTTGCATGTGTGTGTAGACTCGTAGTTCAACAAAACACTCTACTGTAAGTAATGAAATCAAAACCGGGCAGATTGCATTACAGTGGAGTGTTTGTTGAATGTACTATGCAAATATGAAAAAGGAAAATGTCTGTTGCAACTCTTTAATTCGCTCTGATGTTGTGTGTCTTTAATTTGCAGCAGTGTTATGTGGTGGTACTGTGGCAACGCCTGCGAGTTCATGGCTGTTTGCGCGTCGGTGCGTGTCGCAGCGCAATATAGACTTCGTCGTACCTCTTCTGGCGCATTAACAGTTAGTTTGGCTGTTAGTTTTCCACAACACCACACACAACTGACGCATACGCCCATTCGACGCTCGACTCGGCTGGCTGCTTGCCTAACAGTGTTTTCTGTGTTACCTTCTTTCACCGACAAATATTTCAAAAGCTTAGCCACATCTGTTTGTATGTGTGTAGATGCGTTGTTGGCAACGCTCCATATTTACTTTCAAATAAATGAAAGATTTACAGCAACTGTCGATTATCTTATTCCACGTGAACTGCGACCAGGGTTACCAACTTTTAGAATTACGAAAACTAGGTACTTTATAAAAATATTTAAAGGGGAATGGAACGGTGGTTATGCTACGTGACGTTACTTGTGGATTTTTTACTTTAAAAAAGGTCTTAGCAGGTTACTAAATGGCTTTAGTAGGTTCTACTTTTACCATAGAAGCACTAAACCCACTTCAATTATTTTGCCGAAAGACTACACATAAATGTACCCACTATGGAATGGAATTGTCAACGGTCAGGAAATTTCCAAGCACTCACACAATATTGTCCATTATACAAGGAGCACAAAATAAATCATCCAATTTTACTTTTTAATAATTTTTGTATTAAATAAAAAAAAATACGGCGGCCGCCGTAGACGAATGGATTGACAATGACAAACCTCCGAGTGTATTTCTGCCATGAAAAAGCTCCTCATAAAAAATATCTATCGTTCGGAGTCGGCTTAAAACTGTAAGTCCCTCCATTTGTGGAAGAACATCAAGACGCGCGCCACAAATAAGAAGAGGAGCTCGGTCAAATATCCAGAAAGGGTGTAGTTATATACATATTAATCAGTCTAGTTGACAAGTGAAAAAATTGTTTGGCGTACGAGGCCATTTGTAAAAATTATATATTTACCAATAGGGTGATTTATTTTACGCCACCTCTCACTTAATACCCATGCTGAAAATATTTTGAAAGGGGTGCTATTTTGCAGACCGTTATTCAGCTTTGAGCAAATTTGACAGAATCAGCTGTTGGGCTGACGTCATTTGGGATGTGTTCAATAAAATTTAGCTTGCGTTGATGATATACGAAAAAAATCAACCAATGACACTTCGTTGCCGTCTGAACAACGACTGATTGGACGAGTGTGTGAATACATGTGAAATGATCGTGCAGAATTCGGCTATCGAATCTCCCAAGTGACGTGGCAGCCGAAGTTCTCCTCACCATTTTTTTCACCATAGCTGAATAGCAAACCTGGTCATCTATCATCCTTGCTTACTACCTAAGAAGAGAGAATTTTGAAAAAGAGGGAGAGACATGTGTGGAGAGAATTCATTGCTCCTCTGTAAACTGCCCACACTCTTTAATGAATCATAACAGCTTGTCGAGCCAAACAGATTGTAGCTAATCCATTCTCAATGCGTACGGCCAAAAATGCACCATTAATGGCTGGCAAAGGCCGAATAGAGGCAGAGAAAGTATTCTGTACAATCCTCATCCTCCAAACAAGATGTGCAAAGAACAAGATGGCTGGCAAAGGCTGAATAGAGGCAGAGAAAGAGTTCTGTACAATCCTCATCCTCCAAACAAGATGTACAAAGTGGATCGTCGATGACCAGTCGTCAGTGACCAGTCGGTTTGTGACCGAAGGAAATTTGTTACCACTCTGTCAAACTTTTAATGCAAACACTTGGTTGTTTTGCAGGTGCTGTACGAACGGTTTTCATGAGCTTTATTAATGAGAACCTTGATGTACCCAACTGTTTTTGCTATGCTTGTCCCTAAAATTGGTTCCGATTCCATTGGACGCTCCAAAGAATTCATCAGCTGTAGTAATTCTTTGTACTGAATACCGCAGAGTCCCGTCACCCAAATAAGTTCGAGCGTATTCCATCTTGCAACGAAGTTTAGCCTCAACAACTTACATTCATAGAGTGGCTTCTGAGGCCAACTTCAATATACGAGAGGACTAACAAAACTTGTATTTGTTGATTATATAGAAAACACTAAAAACAGTTTTAATTCCATAACTTGAATATCCATCATTTTACGTGTTTTTTTTATAATTTCCATTAATTATTCTATATTTTTAACAACAGATAAAACTTTTGCTTTGCTAAATAAGTTGACGTCTTTGGCTTCACAGCTTGACCCTCATGGGTGGATTAGCACCATCGAATGATGTTCCTTGGTTTCAGGAACCTTCATAAAGAACTAAGTTTCTTCACCTGTTAGGTAGGTAGATAGGAGAGAAATGGTTGAAGCACCATTCTGGCATTCCCCAAGTAGCACTAAAGCGCCGTTTTGATACCATTGCGAGACCTTCAACGGCCGGATATCTACAGCCAGCCAGAACTGTTGATGTAAGAGATTAATAGGATTTAGGTCGGAGCACTGCCCCAGACTGTCGAAGAAAGGAGCACCCAGTGACCTTAATCGTCTAGCTGTCAAATCCGTACATTCACAGAGAATTGGTTCAATGGTCTCCTTCTCTGAAAGGTACACACAACTTTTGCAATGGGGTTAAATAGTAAACCTAGCTTCTTCGCGTATGTGCGATCATCTAATGACCGGTAAACACAGCTACAAGTTTGGAAATTGAAAGCGTGGAGTCCCCAGGACTTTTTGAGTCCTCCGTCTATTGTACTGGGGCCACATGGTTTTCAAAATGCCACATGAAGAAATGGAGCTTCAATTTTTCTGTGCTTTCCTAAGAAATAAGTTGTGGTAATTCTCCTTTAACAACACTCAGGGGATGGCTGACTCAGTAGAAGGTGTCTGCGCCCAATTCCGTCCCCTCCCTGGCAGGCTCATCAGCAATTCCATTTCCCTCTATGTTCATATGTGCTGGAAGCCAGATCAGAAATGTGTTACCTGCAAACCCAAGAGATTTGATCTCCTCCTTACAGGAGTTGACTAGTTTTGATCCGCACCATGGCGTCGTCAGAGCTTTCATCGCGGCTTGACTATCGGAAAAAATGTTAATAGTCGCCTCGCTCCCACGTTCCTTAAGCATTTTGCATGCCTGCAAGTTCGCAAAGACTTCTGCCTGAAAAACACTATCAGTATGCGGCCATTTTAAGGAAATAGATAAATTGGTTGATGACCCTGCTCCGACTCCAGATTCCATTTTGAAGCCGTCAGTGAAGACAGAGGTACCACCATTTCCACGACAGTTGGTTCTACGCAACTACGAACGACCCGGATTTATATCCGGCCAAGAACTGTCCTCGTCTTAGCATATGGGAAATGCTTATGCTGCTATAACAATAATCCACTTCGGTGCAGATTTTCCCCTCGTTCCAATCCTGCCTACGTGGAAAAATTGGCAGTATTGTAGATGTATTATACGTGTGCCCTCAGCTAACACCAAGGTTTTCTCACGAGTATATTTCTTTAAATTCTTCATATCTACAAATGCACTGTAGCCCGTATCACTGGGCAAATATTTCACCAACTGACTCCGTAGTCAGCATCAGCCAATCATGTAACCAATTATTCTGTGTACATTTCACCTCATCCGACACAATAACTCCCCAATAAACAAATTGCGGTCAGGCTTGTGTGCTGCATCTAAAGTCGTAACGTCAATGCTAATGCTTTTGTTCGAGACGCAAAAGCTCCCCTAAATGCCAACTGATTGACGCACGTAAACCGCTGTAATAAACTCCAACTCCAACCAAGCACTGCACACTTCCGCCCCACACAAATACAAGTAGCACTCCATTTTTATATTACTTTTCCATGTTCGCTCTACCTTTGCTATTCCAATTTTGCTTGCCAACCCTCTCTTCGATTTCAAGACGAGTATTTGTAGTTCTTTTGCTGTTCCATTTGCTGGGGCCTTGCATATCTTACTTGCAGCTTTTATTATACGAGCGCTGACTTCCCCCATCGCAACGGTTGTCAATGTCACCAACGTTTTCCAATCAACTGTGCAAAATGTGGTAATATTTTCTAATTTTCGCCCAACGCGCTCCCATCTGGAAGTGTCAATTATTCATAGCTGACGCCCGCAAATACTCGCACACGAGCACTGTGGTCCAGCGCACCTGAAAGCGCATAAGGTCATTGGCACTGCTATGTACTCGTATGAGGTATTTGCTGGGGAAAATGTGACAACGCGTCAGTGCATGGCTGGCATGGTGGCCATGCGCTTACTGGACTTGGCAGTTCGTCGATTGAGCTTTAATGAATAAGTGACGCGTAAGTTTGTTAAGTGAATTGAAACTCCATTCCCGAAATTGGGTTTGAGCTCGTATGTCAAAGAACGAAATAAATAACATATGCACAATAAAATTTATGGGCGCCATGCTGCGCGTGAAACACCAATTGCTGACAGTTGTTGAATCCATTTAGACTGTAAAGTAAGAAGATGTAGCCGTATGCCAAAGCAAATGGAAGGTGCTGGCAAATGGATGTGTAAAAGTAAAAGACGATAAGTAAAAAGCTTTGAATTTGATGCTATAGATAAATGAAAAATTTCAATTAATTCTGATATTTATCGAATTGGCTGCATGTAAGATAAGAAATTTGACCACCCTTAAAGAGCGTCTCTCCATAAGCTGCATGGAACTTATACTCGCCGCGGACGTTAATCATCTTGAAATAATTTTATACAGAGAGTTCAGCAGGAATAGAAACAGTGAGTATAAACACAGACAAGCTGCCAATCGCTGTCATAAGTCACATGCAAAGTGGCTATAGAAGACAAAACAAGCAATCAAGCCGATTGTAAGAAGTAGGCAGGCTGTGTACTATTCTCTGCTGTGGCAATACATTTTCCGCAAGAATCGAAGAACGAATAGGCAGACAAGCACAGACTAGATTCATCACCCACTGCAATATTTACCACAGTCTTCGAGTTGTTATAAATTTAGGTAAAAAGTTACTGTTACTTAAAAGACCTCAGCCAACTACGGCAGAAGCACTGTAGCCTTTTTAAAATTGGATGGATGGCAGCACTCTTCCCAAACAAGATGAATGGATAGGTAGAAAGCATGGCTAAACAGATCTCTATCGAACCCAGATTCTCAGCGGACATGATGGATTTATTGCATACCTCTACCGTTTTAATCTAGCAGATAATTCGACCTGCCCGGAACGTCTCAGCGAAGATGAGAGTGCAGAACTAGTGACTCTTCACTGCTCTCGATTTTACGAAGAGCACTCTGAGCCCGCAAATGTCCCCGTCGTCGTCCTCACGCGAGATAACCTGGCACAAATGCCGAACTCGAAAGAGAAGTAAAAAAAAAATAAATAATTGGCGCGTACACTTCTGTTAGGTGTTTGGCCGAGCTCCTCCTCCTATTTGTGGTGTGCGTCTTGATTTTGTTCCACAAATGGAGGGACCTACAGTTTCAAGCCGACTCCGAACGGCAGATATTTTTATGAGGAGCTTTTTCATGGCAGAAATACACTCGGAGGTTTGCCATTGCCTGCCGAGGGGCGACCGCTATTAGAAAAATGTTTTTATTAATTTTGCTTTCACAGAGATCGAACCGACGACCTGAATTCCGTATGGTGATCACGCACCAACCCATTCGGCTACGGCGGCCGCCCTCGAAGGAGAAGTAGGAAGCAGTAAAAGTTTGCAGCAAGAATTGTAATAAAACTCTGAAGCATAGAATGGAAGCGTGAAGCGAAAGCAAGGCGTATGCGACCGAGCTACAACATCCAACAGATGCGTCATCTACAGAAGTAGATCTCCTGTGGGGATGGTTGTATTTACGAACATACGACCAACACGAACGGCTGAGATAAAAGCCTCAAGACGAACCCAAACAGATGACAATTCAATAACGAACAACGATATTGCAACTTTCAGACCCCCTCCATTATTGGCCACAAAGTGGTAATGGAGGCTATTGATAGCGAACAACCCCCATGCGCAACTAGGAGAGGTATCTGATGTTTCTAAAAAGCACAAATGCGGCTCCACCTTCATGAAATGCTTTTAGCGCTCCCGGAGTGAAATCAGCCGGGAGGGGAGGGAGCATGCCCCAAATACCACTGGTGTAACGGCACCTTTGATGATGTTTCTAAGAAAAATAAAAATTGGAGTTTATTTTTTGTCGAACAAAGAAAAAAAGCCATGCGCTGCAAGGATGAGACATAAAACTATTGTAAAACAAAATGAATACTCACACTACAAACTGGAGTAGAAACTCGGCCTAACTACCTGTAAAAAGTGATTGCACCATACGAGGATTGCTATTAAAGTTTTGAGATAGACAAGTAAATTACTCTACATGACGAACTTTCAATTTAATTTTCTTTGGAATAGTAACCAATTCTGGACGATTTCAACGAGATTTTTCTTGTAGCGAAGTTCAACTACCACTGAGCCCCGAAAATCAGCGTAATAAGGTCGTGTTAAGCTGACGTTGTTAGTTCCGGATTTTTTCAAACTGGATAAAGAAGCAAAGCGAATGGGTCTCGTGGTGAATGAGGACAAAATGAAGTACCTCCTGTCATAAAACAAACAGTTGGCGCACACGCGTATCTCTCTTGCGAACAAATGCTACTTTGGACTAAGTAGGCAATTGAGTAGTAAAGTCCTCTCTCGACGAACAAAACTAACACTCTACAAGGCTCTCATCATGCCCGTCCTAGCGTATGGCGCAGAAGCTTAGACGATGACAACATCCGATGAAGCGACGCTTGGAGTGTTTGAGATAAAGATTCTGTGGAAGATTTTTGGACCTTTGCACGTTGGCAACGGCGAATATCGCAGGCGATTGAACGATGTATGAGCTTTACGACGACATAGACATAGCGCAGCGAATAAAGATCCAGCGGCTACGTTGGCTGGGTCGTGTCGTCCGAATGGATACAAACACTCCGGCTCTGAAAGTATTCGATGCGGTACCAATTGGTGGTACCAGAGGAAGAGCAAGGCCTTCTCTGCGTTGGAAAGATCAGGTGGAGAAGGACTTGGCTTCACTTGGTGTGTCCAACTGGCGCCAGTTAGCACGAAAAAGAAAGGACTGGGGCACTTTGTTAAACCCGGCCAAAATCGTGTAAGCAGTTATCGCGCCAATTAAGAAAAAGAAGAAGTTGACGTTTTCTAGATTTCATTCCAGTTTTCGGCCAATATGAATGTTTTGAGTACCTGTAAGCAACACAAATATCACCCATATGACAAAAATTTCTTGCGTAAGAAACCCGAGCCCAAGCGAAGAGGGTCATTCCAAGAACAACCAAACTTGCCATTCGCTCAAGTGATTATCAAAATTGCACGAAGTTTTGTCAAATGCTTCGGATTGAACTGGGCACTAAAAAGGACTTGGGAAGGGTTATTTTTAAACTATAAATAAAATGACACAGAATGGATTCCTCATGGAAGGAGATGCAGGGGCAGTTGCCTGCGGGCCGAGAAAAAGATACTCAACAGACAAGAATAGATAACATCGCAAGTGGAAGTCTACGCAAAAGAAAGATGCGCTCACTTTAACCTTGACTAAACTTGAACCAACTATAAAAACAAAAGTTATCTTTACTGATAGCCAGACAGCAATCAAGACTCTCAATTCTTACCCGGTTACATTAAAATTGAAGCAACATATCTTAGGCCAATACAATCAGGTACGGAGCCTATGGATTTCAGTGCACATAGGAATTACTGGAAACAAAATGTGAGATAACCAGGAAAGCCTGGATAGCCAGGAAAGGGACGGAGCCATTTTGTGGCCTAGGAAAGGCTAACTTCTCCACTCTTATTTAGAAAGTAGAGGAAAAAAAAGAGGATCATGCAGAGAGTCAGTGTTTTACGAAGCTGGGAATATACTCTAATGGAATGGGAATACACTCTAAATGGTTCTAACTTCTCCACTCTTATTCAGAAAGTAGAGGAAAAAAAGAGGATCATGCAGAGAGTCAGCGTTTTACGAAGCTGGGAATATACTCTAATGGAATGGGAATACACTCTAAATCGTTCTGAAGGGAGTAGGACGAAACCGCCAAAGATGTGTAATGGAATCGTGCCTAGATTAATACTGTTGTTGTTCCAGCATAAACATTGCTGTAGTCCTTGGCTGGTTATAAATTCTGGAAGTAGCGGGAACGTAGAAACGATTGTCGTGGGAACAACTGTACTTTTGCCCGTTATCGCACGCTAGAGAACTAATTGCTAGACAGAGTTATTATTATGAGTAAGAGATGTTTTTGGGCGGTCGCCGTAGCCGAATGGGCTGGTGCGTGACTACCATTCGGAATTCAGAAAGAACGTAGGTTCGAATTTCGGTGAAACACCAAAATTAAGAAAAAGTTTTTTTCTAATAGCGGTCGCCCCTCGGCAGGCAATGGCAAACCTCTCAGTGTATTTCTGCCATGAAAAAGCTCCTCACCATGAAAATATCTACCGTTCGGAGTCGACTTGAAACTGTAGGCCTGTGATGGTAAATGTAGGGAAAATTCCCTACATGTAGGGATTTTTGTCGGAAAATGTGGGTGTAGCGAAAAGAAGGACAGATTTTTTTTAAATTCTGTTAATGTAGGGAATTTTCAAGAAGGACAGAAAAAATTTTAAAATAGCGGGGTAAAATTAAAAAAGTTCATTTAAAATAAAAATCCGCAGTAAGATTTCATGCCAGACTTCTTTTCCTTATGGCAGCATACTTTTAAAAGCGTTAATACGGCACATTGCCTTTTTTTACTTCGTTAACGCTAGCACGATTTTTTCTTTGCGCGAAAATTGTTAGTTGTCCCACGTTTTCTGGTGCTTTTCACTTTTGAAGTAAGTTTGCAATTATTTTAGGTTTAGCTTTTTTTATATTTAAAATGCATATATTTTACAGAAATGAGCTCTTCGACTGACTCTTCGGAGGAACACCAGGAAAAACAATGCAAGTATCGGAAACAAAAGTTCAATAATAAGTGGCTTGACGACGAAATTTTAGTGGCTAGTTTGAAGCTGTGGCTAACGATCCATTCAAATGCAAATGCACTGCGTGCGACAAAGCTTTGAACTGTGGCAAGTCTGATTTACAGAAGCACGCCGAAACAAAAATGCACCAAAAAATATTAAGGCAATTAAGATAAGACTTAGCATGTTCTTCACTGAGCATAATGTTGCGCTGCAAGTGGTGGACCATTTAATCCCACTCTTAAAAGAAATCGTGCCCGATTCTGAAATAATAAAAAAATCTAAGCTTGGAAGAAAGAAGTGCACCACCATAATAAAAAATGAATTGGCAAAAGAAGAAAAAGACAATTTAGCTAAAAAATTAAAAGTAAACAAATTTTCCATAATGATCGAAGAGAGCACAGACATCGGACTCAATGAGCATATGTGTCTCATGGTGAGATTTTTCGACGAGGAAAGCGAGCGGCTTGTGGTTAAGCTGCTGGATCTAATTCCAATAAGAACTGATTGCACTGCAGAAGCTCTGTACGGAATTTTTAAAAAATCTTAAGCAAACAATTCAATTTTGACGTTGCAATTGCCCCATTATAGTGTAAACACAGGAGAAAAAAATGTAGGGAATTTCGTAGGGAAAATTTGTTGTAAGCATAGGGAAAAGTAGGGAATTTTTTTGGGCTGTGTAGGGATTTTTCAAAAAACCATTTACCATCACTGCTGTAGGCCTCTCCATTTGTGGAACAACATCAGGACGCACGCCACAAATAGGTGGAGGAGCTCAGCCAAACACCCAAAAAAGGTGTAAGCGCGAATAATAATAAAAAAGTGATGTTTTGAGCCTTCCGGAGGCTTGCAATTCATTTTACTTAATAACAAGAACAAAAATATTAACCAGCCACCAAAAGGCAATCCATTACACGCAGTCATATCGCATAATGGGAAGAAGGCCTTGAGATATTCTTTTCCCATTTTTTAACATTCAATAAATAAACAAAGCAACATTTTGTCGAAAAGAAGAAATAAATTAGAAAACAAGTGCTAAAAGTATTTGAGAAAGTAAATAAATAAGGAAAAGCGCAATTTAGCACATAAAAGAGGAACAGAGAAAATCGAAAAGTAAAAACTTGTAGTCCGCAAACTTTAATGTACAAAATCTATATATCACCAAGTAAACAAAGAGTGATAGAGGGAGAGGGGGACAAATGAAAATTTATAAGTGTGCAAACAAAAAAGTAGCTACACCTTTTATCTTACCTTGCTATTCTATTTAAGGCTCAGCCCACACAACCAAAACAGGGGAAAATATGAAACGCGTTAAGGTAAAGTGGTGCAGTCTATGTACAGTAGCAATAAGTTCGTCATAATGGACTTGCACATAGTTGTTTCCTAAGTGTTTTAAGGGGAAGGTAAAGTGAAAAACTTTTCAACAAAGGTGTTGAATAACTACTAACGGGAATTGAGTGAGCGCAAAAAGTTAGCCAGCAGGCGCTCTCCCTACATTCTACATCTACATAAAAACAAATACACCTACATACTTTAGAGGAAAAGTTGAAGGCAATTGTCGAACTGTTGAAGTTAAATATTTCGTGGCAGTTAAAAAGTAAATGGACAGAATAAAAAGTAAAAGATAGCAAGGGAAGAATGCGGCAAGGGTTGCACAGAATTGCCTTATATATTTTACAAATAACTATTTTTTATTAAGAGTGATTTTATATACATATATACAGTTGCGGTCAATATCTTAGTAGCGCACATACATACGTAAAATGGAATGGGTTAAAAAAGTGCGTGTACTCGCTTTTATAAAAAATTTTATTTTTTCCCTCTTATAGCCCAAATGTTAAACAAAACAAATCGCAAAAAACAAAATCCAACGTTTATCTTATTTCAGTAAAGATTACATTTAGAAAAACTGCAGCGAATTTTGAGCGGTCAAAAGCTTAGTAGTGTAACAAATTGTAAGAAAAATGTTCACAATATTTTTATATGATGGTGATTTTATTTTTATTTTTCTATGGGGGGTTTTGTTTAGTATCTAAATTAGTATTTTGTCGCATGACCCTTATTCTTTAGAATAGCAGCGCAACGGCGTTGCATTGAGTCAACAAGTTTTTGGCATATTTCAATCGAAATCGACTCCCATGCGCTCTTTGCAGCTTCCCATAGTTGCGTATTAGATGTTGGTTTGTATTGACATCAACCCACAAATTTTCAATGGCGGTTATGTCTGGTGACTGTGGCGGCCATTCCATTAGGTTCATCTGACTCTCCTCAAACCATCTTTCAGCAACTTTGCACGTGTGTTTGGGGTCGTTGTCTTGTTGGAACGTCTAAACAAGCGGCATTTCATCTCTGGCATATGGCAGCATGACTTCCTTGAGTGCATCCACATATGAAGCGCTAGTCATCATTTCCTTAACCCAATGAATGGATCCCACGTCTAGCTAAGAAAAGCATGCCCAGACCATAATGCTAGAATCACCATGCTTTATTGTTTTTGTTGTATACTTTGACTGGTATTCAGTGTTACATATTGGCGCGATCCCTTACGATCTTCGACTCGTCCGACCATAAAATGTTGCGCCATTTGGTCGAAGGTCAATTTATATGTTCTTTGGCGAATCGAAGCCTCTTTTCTACATGCGTTTTTGTCAACAACGGTACTTTTCTTGGACTGTGGGCACCCAGGTAATGCTCCCGCAAACGCCGACGAACAGTCTCAACGCTCGAAGACACTTTTAAGGTATATTTTATCTCAGTAGCCTCCGCAATTGGAAACTGCTTTGAGTATCTGACGATAGACTTAACTTCTCTTGCCGACATTGCTAGCTTTCTTCTACGCTTTTTGCCATTTGGTTTGTATTTGATAGCATTATGTACCATTGTTGATGGTGAGCAACCAATGATATTTTGCACTTCCATATAAGTTTTTCCATCAGCAATCAATTTTTTACGAGGGCGCGTTACTCGGGTGCGCAATTTTTCCTTCTGCATATTACTGAATGAGAAATAATAAAAATTTGGCCATTAGCTACATAATATCAATTAAATAAACTTATCTCACCGTTGTTTTTTTTTTTTTTAATTTTCACAAAGATAGTCGCGATAACATTAATTTGTCACACACTTTTTCACGCTCTACTAAGATTTTGACTGACTAAAAAAGCGTTGCAACTAAAATTGCATGCACAATTAACGAAACGAACAGGTTCAGTTTAACAAGTGATTGCATAACTTGAAGCCGACTTCTTAATCTAACGGATTTTACTGTTAATGGCGAAAAATTGTTGTGATAAAAAAAAACGTGGCCACTTAAATATATTGAGCCATAAGCACTAATTCTGACCGCAACTGTATATATAAAGGTAGATATCGGATGTTAAAAAGACCGAAAAAGTAAAAACAAGCAAGCGAAGCCAAAAATATATACAATACAATACGAAAAAATGCTTACACGTCTATCTACACGACTATCGGATGCAACTGGAGCACTATGATGTGAAGAGGGAAATCGTAAGGTGAAGAGGGAAACTAATTTTTTTTTTGTTCGAAGGAGAAAAAAGGAATATACAAAACCACTCACAAAGTAAACACAAAAAGCTGCATATAACCTGTAAATTCGATAGCTTACAAGAAGACTTCAAGTCACATCCAAATTCTTATCAATGAGCTTTGCTCTGATGATCAGAGTTAACTTATTTTTGTACTTATTGCGAGATCAATCACATTTTCACTTGTCTGAATGCTGCAAGAAAATACACAGAAAAACCTCATCTATTACTTATAATCAAGGCGCATTAATTAAAAGGTGACCAGGCACTAGACCAACAACAATGTTTTGCACGTTTCATTGTCATTGGCAAATATTGGTTAAGTAGAAGACAAGGAATGAAATCGCTTTGCTTCTTTCTGTGCTGACCGCCACATTGACACGACGAAAAAAAAAACAAATCACAGCTAATTTCCCCGACACCACCTTTAATAGATGCCTGTCCCTTGCTTGCAAGAGTAAGACAAAGTACCTATGAATTGCAAAAACAAACAACTCACGAGAGTTAACGTCATTGTTAGCAGAGCTATTCAAATGCAATGCAGAGAGCTTCATAAGGTGTATGCAGCACCACTACAACAGCATATGGGTAAAAGAGCGCATATCTGGCGAATGCAATATAAGCGTGCTCTGCGCGATCCACAGCGATCCACAAGAAGGGTGGGGAGTCTATTTTTTTTTTTTTTTTGCTATACGGTTTTAATTTACATTTTTGACTATAGTTTTTTTATTTAATTTTTTTTTTATATTTTACTGAATGAAAAATGAATTTAATTAAATAATAAAAACAATGCCGACAAACACTCTGCTCCATTGCTTCAGCCAAGTATGTGTATATGCATATGAATGCACACTTGTGCTCACAAACTTAAGTCACTTGACAGCTTTTTACAATATTCCTAATATTTTTTATGCACAATTTTTTTCTTTAATTTTTTTTTTTACTATAGCATTTTATATAACAAAAGCCACATAAATTAAAATTCCAAGCGCTGCATGAAATTGACAAAAAAAACAGATTTCAAAAAACCTACGAATACGAATGTCTACTACGAATACGAAAAAATTGTAATCGTGGGTTCCATGTGAACACGAAAAAAGTGCTGCCAAACTCAAATGTCAAATTTTAATATTACGACAACAGCTCACTTCAATGTAAAGAAGACAATTTGGCAAATAATCAAGTTAGCTGAATTTTCATATTAAAATGGCATGTGCGGTTGTGTTAATGGAGGAAGAGAGAAATAAACGGAGTCTCAAAATTGAGCGAAAAATATTAAGAGATGCCAGCAACCCTCTCGATATGGACGAACCATTGTAAGTGCTTGCCTTTTTGGTAAAAAAAAAGTTTACTTTAATACCGTTTATCAAAAATTACCGGTTAAATAAAGCTACATTTACATATGTTTGGAGTTTCATTCAAGACAGCGCAAGCTCAGCAAGGTCATCGTCCATAACTCCGACTATCCTCTGTGGCGCGGTTTCTTGCGAAGGGAGGCTATCAACACGGAGTTGGCAAAGATTTCAACGTGCCAATGGGGCATTTCACATTTAGCTGTGTACTAAACGACGTATTGGTGTCACTACAAACAAGGTTGTGTCCTCAGTGGGTAAATTTCGGCATGAGAGCCAATGAAAAACGGCAAAGCAAGATGGTATTCTATCAAAAATATAGATTTCCTGGCATCATTTTGTGTGTAGACAGGATGCACATAAAAATTATTTCCCCCACCAAAGGAAACATTTCTCTATTACAACCGGAAGGGCTACTAAAGGATCAATGCCATGACTGATTTCTCCTTTATTAGCTCTAACAAAGTGGCATACTGCTAACATGTTGTTCAACTTTAAACCTGTGGAAGTCAGATAGTTTAGTTAATATGGGACTCATATTTTACAGCTTTTTTATTTGTTTCCTTTTAAATACTCTTTTTATTACTTGTTCTAATTTTTATCCGTTAGTTTAACATCGTCGTAGAAAAATTGTACGAAACTCTAAGATTTGACATTACGAGTGTATTCGGTGAATGCTACTCCACGAATTTCGAATGTACGTTCGCAGCTATACGAATTGTACCTGTATGATTACAATTTCTTAGTGTCTACGAAAAACAGTCTACGACGCATTCTATGATAGGGCTTTTAATCAGAATCTTTAGAAAATTTCTGGGCATGCAGCTTTATAGCTCATTAAATTTTAGTACAGGGTAAACGATATGAAGTGTTACCTATTCAAAACACCATAACTTTTTTGTGTGAAATTAGTTTTTATTGATTTCAAAGACAAAATTGTTCAAAAATGATTACAATTTTAACATATATTCACTTTAGCTCGATATGACCACCTTTTGCCTTGACTATAGCCTTCAAACGGTCAAAAAATGAGTTCCATGCTGCACGAATGTGATCTTGAGGTATTTCGTATAATCGCTTTTTTCAGCGCATCCATACTGGCATATTTTTTAGTCCTCACCTTGCTCTCCAAAATGGACCAGATGGAATAGTCCATCGGATTTGCGTCTGGCGAATTCGAAAGCCATTGTGTGGACGGAATGAAGTGTGGAACATGATTTTTTAACCATTCACACGAGCTTTATGGATTTCGTTCAAGTCGAGCCTTCACTTTCCGAACCATTTCTGGCGTTGTTGCGGTTTTTTTTTGGTCCAGCGTTTTGCAATGCTACCAGTATCATTGTAACGTTTTATAATGCGATGCATAAACATTTTATTCACTTTGAGGTGACTGAGCTCACGAACAATGGCTGGTTGTGATTTTCCAGCCAAATATAACGCAATCACACTATTACGTCTGAATTCCATCACAGAAAAAAGATTCAACAAAACTGAGACGCAAATGCTTTTGATGGCTTATATATAGGGTTTTTCAGTAAGAGCGCTTCAACTTTTGAACTTTTTTGAATAAAACACAAACGGTTTGACTTTTTTAACTAATTTTTTTTTCTTATCGAGTTTAAACATATACATTTAAGTATGAAATTCGATTTCTTTTGCATAACCACCGCGTGCACGTTTTACGAAGTCCAATCGTTGAACCCAATTTTCGACCACTCTTTTGCATAAATCGGCCGAACTTCCAGCAATTTCGCGTTCAATATTGGCTCTGAGCTCACAAATCGTGCCGGCTTGTTACTGTAGACCAATGACTTCACATAACCCCATAACGGGACGGCTTGTTAAATGGACCGTAAAATGGCCGTAATGCTCTTAAAGTAGCAGCAACAGAACGATTATTTTCATAAAAAATTTGCACGATTTGCAATCGTTGCTCAAGTGTGTAGCGTTCCATGATGAAATGTATACTAATGAAGTTTACAAATGACAAGCGAAAAATAAAAAATATTGCGTCGTTCGCCCTCCCTATCGGAAAAAGTTGAAGCGCACCTATTGAATAACCCTATACAATATATTGAACTGTCATTAGAACAATTTTGACGTTGATGTCATGAGCTGTTTTACAGATGCAAGCAATGTGAAGTTGGTAACACTTCATATCGTTCACCCGGTATAATAAAAGGAAAGTTTGAAGTCATCCAAAAATTGGATTGATTTTTGAAAATTTTTGTCGCTTACGATGCAGAGAATTGTCTTCCATATACAAAGGCTTCCGAAAATGTGCTTTGTAGAAAAACAAATAAAGGTGAAGTGACTTAGTGATGTAAGCTCAAGTGTGTGCAGGTATAACGCGCAAAAATTTGCCAAAGGCAACACTGGCAAACGGAAGCGAGTACTGATATGAAATGAAATGTGAGAAGTTATTTTAAAACGCAACTGTGCAAAAATTGCGCAATAAGACGGAACTTACGTGTTGAAATATAATTAATTAATATTTTCATTACGAGTATAAGCAAAATTTAAACCCAAGTAAATACACAAGAAATTGCATAACCTGCAATTGCTATGCATGTGTGAGTATGTATGTGTACGAGTGCACATATGAAAGTAGTGGCATCCGCATGCGAATACTGGGAGGCTCGCAAACTGGGGTAAATCAATTAATTGAAATTTTATGATTTTTTTAAGTTGACCAAATGAGATTGGATATTAATATTGCTGAAATATATTTTTGTATATTTATTTCAGTGGCATGAATGGCTTAAACAAATGAAATGATAAGTGCAGTGCAAAATGCACATGACTTGAAAAACCAAAATTTACATAAAAAAGTATTTTTAACTTTGGGATACAAGAAGCATTTGTGAAAGGTTGTTGTTGTTGTTGTAGTGGTTGAGTATATATATATACATAATTAGCGACTAGCGCCATTTTATTATTGTACTACTGTACTCGTGAGATGTCTTTGTTTTTTGTTTCGATTTGTTTAGGTCGCATCCATTTCCTTAGATCCAAAGAAATATCGTTTGGAAAGGCAGGCATTTCATATTTTTAGCCAAGTATTTATTGGTATTTTCTTATAAGATTTTAAGTGAAGATTTTTAAGTTTACTTGAATTCGCTAGGTGGTGCTGGAGTCGAGATATTTCTAAAAAAAAGCCAAAAGCTAAAGATAAATGGGTGGAGAAAATAAGCTACTAAATGGCTGGCCCTAGCAGCGAGGTGGATATATTTAATAACTTTATGCTAAGGTTGATTGGTTGGTTTTAGTGGTGATTCGTCCAGAATCCAACTACCGCTTCCGCGCCATTTTGTTGCCATATCCTCGTTACCAATTTGTTTACCAGCGCTTTACAGCATGACTATATCCAGTCTGTGCGGTTCAGGAACCTTATCAGGTTGTTGACATCTAACCCAGACAGCTGTTCCAGACTCTCGAACAGTGGTTTGCCCAGGGTTAACATTCTGTCCTTCCATAGGGCAGGGCATTCGCAGAGGAAATGGAAGCTTGTTTCCTTTTTCTCCGGTTGTTTGCAACTGGGACAGTATGTGTTGTGAGGTATGCCCCTTTTGGCTGCTTGTTCTCCCACAAACCAAAAGCCAGTTATGACTGCCGTTAGTTTCCAGGCGTCCCGTCGTTTCATGTATTATCAATGTTGACGATTGTTAAGGTTGTAGGTTGGCCATAACGTACTGCTAATTTTGCATTTAGTTTGGTCTCTCCATCGACAATCCGCGATTCGATACCCTTCTTGCCAGTTCATCTGCTTTTTCATTAATTTGAATGCTCCGATGTACCGGGACCCAGATTAAGGTAACTTTATGGTTTTTTCTCAAGGTGGTGAGGCTATTTCTACTTTGTTCCACCAGTTTAGAGGTTGTTGTCGCCGAACCCAGTGCCTGGATTGCAGCTGGCTATCCGAAATAAAGCGATATTGCCCTTAAAAGAGATATCTGTGATTAGTAACCTACAAACTTCCCCAATTGCCAGTACTTCCGCCTGGAAGACACTGCTGGTATTAGGGAGACGCACAGATTTTTCAATTCCAAGTCTATGAGAATATATATAGGCTCCAACACCACACTAATAGACTAGCATGGCCATTAGTTTTTTCCTTCCAACGACCCGCTTCATTTAACCTAAATGCACTCATGGTTGCCATTTCTTGATATGTAGATCTACCGGAATAACGTGTGCCAGAGCGTTCAGGGCCTCCCTAGGACATGGTCTGATTGCACCGACTGTTATTGCACATGCTGATCTTTGTATTCTGCCGAGTAGTTTGGTATTGTACTCTCTCCCTAGAGCCTTCCACCAAATTACCGAACCATTCGATAGAATAGGTCGTATAACCGTCTTATACAGCCATAATGTATGCTTAGGTTGAAAACCCCATCTTCTTCTAAGCATACGTTTATAGGCATATAAAGCAATTTCTGCCTTCCTTACCCGTTCTTCAACATTTAATTTTCAGCTTAGTTTGGAGTCCAGAATTACTCCTAAGTACTTTGCGCTGGGTAATGGTGAGAGAGTTTGTCCGTTAATATTTGGTAGGGTAAAAGTTGGTACCTTATATCTGGTCGTAGATAGCATGAGTTCTATTTTACACGCGTTCAAACTTAGGCCACAGCCTGTAGCCCAAGAATTCGGCTGGCGAATCACTTCCGTGGCATCCGAAGTTCCCCTCACAATTTTGCTTTTCACCATAGTTATTGACCACACCTAGTAATCTGGATTTTTAGACACAAGCATATCTTCCCCAAGCACGTAGAAATTTTGAAGCAAATACAGTTTCACACTTCGGGGTTTCGTGGTCAATATGCAACAAGCGACATATTTTTTATGCCAGGTTTGCTCGTTAGGTATAGTGAAAAAAATGTTGAGGGATCTGCGGATTCTACATCATTTGTTTTGTGTTTCACTAACCTAAAGCTAAATTTTGTCGGCATATCTGTTAAATTCGCTCAGAGCCGAATAACGGTCTGCTAGGAAGTACACCTCTAAAAAACTGTTCACCATGTTTTTATGCTGTATTCTCAATTTTTATGAGCAATGTGTGTTTTCAGGTATATTAGGGAGGTCAAAAAAAACTTGTTTTTCTTGATGGTACCGCCCAAAACAAAAAAACATTAAACTTACATTTTTTTATTTCGGGGAGTTCGGATGTAAGTCTGAAAATGCATGTGCGAGCGCTTTTCGAGATAAATTCGACGAAATGTAGTAACGGATTAAGTAAAAAAAATATAAAAAAAATATTAAAAAAAATATAAAAAAATTATTACTTCAACTTACATTTAATCCGAAATTATCGTCGTTTGCTACAAAGATTTTCCTTACCTGCAAAAGAAAGAAATGAAATATTCTTAATAAGCATATTCCGATCCGTAGAACAAAAAGCATATAAATAAATAGAAATATTTAAGTGATACAATAATGCGGCACAGAATTAATCATCCAATTCTAGTTTTAAAAGTTTTTTGCTAAATTACAAAAATTATTTTGAGTGATGGAAATCTTCATTTTGACTTTTACGCGCTCCATTGCTTGCCTGTTTGCATACTGCAGCTGCTGCCTACTTCTCAAATGTCAAGTTTAATTGACGTACAACGCATTTGCAAAAATTAAAATTATTGCGATAGGGTGATTAATTCTACGCCACCTAGCACATATATCCAAATACGAATATAAAAATATCAAGAATTCCTATCAAAACCAAAAAACACTTGGAACTCGCAAAACGTTTTGAAATTAGAATAACGATTCCAATTTGTTGTACAAAAGCAAACAAAAACACTGCCATTCTGTCGTAACAACAGCTACTGCATAGAAAACAACAACAAGGCACACAAGGCAAAAGGAATTGGGTGACGAATGGAATTTGGTTTGCCACGGAAATGTGGCATTTGGGGCGGTGTAAAGCGGAATGTTTGTACGGCTTTTGGCCTGACACAACTTTTTGTAACCGCAACATAGAGAGGAAGTGAGAGATAGAGAGAGTGCGAGAGAGGGAGACCGAAATATAATGTCTTGCAAGTGCGAAAATGGCAAAAAGTTTGCTTGCAAGAGAAATTGCATGTTTTCATAGAAACAAAAACTAAACTTTCGTCAAAAGGACATGGGAAAGTGATACTTTTGGGAGCACACAAACATAAACAAGTTGAGTGAATTGTTGTAGCACAGCTCTATTAAACTATCGAAATAAGGTTTGTCCAAAACGCCGCATTCTCGCCATAACCAAAGCTGAGCAGCTGCAGAGGAGATGCTGTATCACCTCTATCTCTGCCACGTTTGGGAAGTATCGGCTTGAGCACCCAGTGTCCAGTGGCTTGTGAAAACAGCATATAGATGCCATTCTTAATGACAATCCAGATTTCGAATTTTAAAACTTACTGCTGCGCTTTATATATTTAAGCAGATTTAAAAACAAATACCAAAACAAAAAATATTTTTAAAATTTTAAATTAAAAAAAAAAAAAATTTTTTAACTTTAAATTTTTTGAAAAAAAATTTTTGTTTTTTTAATTTCAATATTTCTATTTATATAAAACAAAGTGTGGTATTTTTGTTTTTTGTCATCTTCGTAATGATATTGACCCCATGTCACACATTTGACTTCATCACCACTTTCATTGCCAGAAACATTTAGAAAATCATATCAGCGAACAATAATTTTTCCCTTTGATTTTTATTTTTATTTCCTGCCAACCATTTGTTGAAGTAATTGTGAAATAGGTTTCGCTTATTCGAAATCAACCTTTGGCAACAAATTGAAACGTTTTATATCTCAAAGTTGACATTCATTTGACAGCTGTCCAGGGTAAAAATATTGGCAAGCATCAGCTCAAAACTACCACTGGACGAGGGGAAATGTCCAACATACAAAAACAAAACAAACAAAGCTCTTTACACTACATCACTTTTGGGCAGCATACACGTGACAAGAGTCAACACATACACACACCGAGGCAAAATATATATGTATGTATGTGTGTATGTGTACACAAGTCTACAACACACAGCTGGGTTTTTATGCGCCAAGCGCTGGACCTTTGGCGAGCAGAAGCGACATCTGACATCAAAGTGTAATTTTTCATGTCCTTTCTTTTACTTTTGTTTTTATAGCCATTCTCTCTCCCTTCCTTTTTTTGTTTGGCAAGAACACACGGAACATATCGCCCTAATCGCTCTCCTTCCACTGGGGTCCCAGTTCATATTTCAACTTTGTGCCACTGAAATGTAGCTTTTGAGCCTGTGCCAGTTCTCTGTATGACTGTTAAAAGTAAGTATGCGTGCGTGCGTGTGTGTGTGTGTGTGTGTGTGTGTGTGTGTGTGTGTGTGTGTGTGTGTGTATGGGCGGGTATTACATGAAAAATATGGATATCAGCAATTTATTACATAAAGAGCATAAAGTATTTGGTAGATGGTGGATTATACCGGAGTTGGACAACTTTAAGTACAGGGTGACTTAGTGACAACCAATTTGACTTTTCGTTCTTTTGGAGTTTGATGGCTAAAATAATGTGGTAACACCTACTAAACTGTAGATTTTATGTAGTAATGCTGCAAACTTAGTTTTTCATATAAAACCTATAGTTCCACGTGCATATGAGATTTTTGCTCGAAAACAAAAAAAAAGCTGATTTTTGTCGCACGGTGTATTAAGTGATGTGATAGAAATTCAGTTTAGTTTAAGTCACTCACAAAATTGACCGCTAATAAAGATTTGTCTATCGTTAAGAAGCTGGAGAGTGTCCAAAGTTCTGCCCTCATTGGAATCAGTGAGGCACTTCGGTCCAGGTCCACTCCTATTCTATCGCTAAACGCTATGTTGAATGTGATACTCGTGGCCATCGCAGGGAAAACTGCCGCCGCAGGTGTCGCAATTAGATTGCGGTGTTCGGGTCACAATCTGGACTTAAGCTACGGACACTCTAGTATGCTTAGAAACTTAGAGCTCGTCCCCATGGTGCTTGATTAACGTACACCTTCGCTGCGTCTGAGCTGTACATTTTCCATTCATATTACCTCAAAAGAGGAATGGGCGGTGTGCAACATTTGGAGATCGGGCATGGCTAACATGTTTACAGATGGCTCGAAGCTGGATGGAAAGGTTCGTGGGCGAGAAGCTCAAGCTCAAAGTTAAGCTTCCGTACCAGTTTTCCAAGCAGAGGTAGCCGCATTTAAAGAAGCAGTGAATTGACTGCCCGCTTCACTAATTACTGTGACGAAGATAAATATCTACTTCGATAGCCAGACGACAATTAGGGCCCTGGGCTCATTGTTTGTGCATTCAAAATTAGTCGGCGAATGCCTGATTTCTCTCTCGACTGCATCCGAATACTTCAATATTAGGCTTATTTGGGTTGCCGGTCACAGCGGCATTGGAGGGGGAAACTGCTGGGTTGATGAGCTGGCTAGGCAGAGTACGGAGACGGAGACGGTTCCACCGCGAAATGAGAGCAATGGGGTTCCCTTGACAACCAGTGGTCTACTCCTGGGAAGATGGGTCTCGCATAAACTCGGAGAGGTTTAGGTTAATGCGCCGACGTGCAAAGTCGCGAGATCCGTCTGGCCACCAGTAGATCGGATGCGCTAAAGGGAACTTCTAAGGTTAATAAACCCACAGCTCTCGAATTTGGTGGGTACCCTTACCGGGCATTGTCCGTTAAGTATCCATGCGCCGAGATTTGCGATTGCTTCAAATCCTTTCTGCATAAGCTGTCTGGAGGATGAAGTGTTATCATCTCAGCACCTCATCCCGGCTACCCTGCTCTCGTCGGGCTAAGATTTAGACATCTCGGTTCTTGGCACTTTTTTACAAGTCCCCTTCTTCCTTTCTCCCCCTATGTGGTTCTCTTCCTTCTATTTTTCCTCTCAATGGCGGTTGAATTTTGATTCTTTGTCCAAGTGGGCCCCTCGCGGGGGCTGCCCTTTATCCTAACCTAACCTACATTAAATTCGAAACGCTAGAGGCAACACCCTGTAAGTATATTTGTGTGTGTGCATTTGTACATATTTATATAATTTTTAATACCTAACAGAGCATTTATTCTGCGAACATTTTAAAAGTTTTAAAGTAAATATTGAATTACTACGCCCTCATTTCCAAAGCCACTTTTCCACAAATCCCATCTAATACCGATGCTTGTCGCTACTTTTTTATTTTATTTTCTTATTTTTATTTTTTCGGTTTTTGTTTTACTTAGCAAGTACCACAGAAGCATACCTTAAGGCGTTTAAATGAAAATTCGCATTCTAATATACTCTCCGTCATCAACGTCATCATCTTTTCACTCTTGCCCTCCTCCACTCTCGCATGCCGTCTCCTGTGCGCACCACTTGCCATCAACCAACATCAACCCGATTCAATTTGTGCAAGCAAATTTGAGAAAATGAAAATATCAAAAGGCACAGCTCCTCTGTGGTAGGTGTGTCGTCGTGTTTTTTTTGTGTTTTCGAAAGCAAAGGAATGGCGCGAGCTGGCAGGTGGTAACGACAACGAATTATAATGAGGAAGTTTTATGCAAATGCGATTACTTCGCGCCACAAAGAGACTACTGAGAGAAAAGCCAAAGAAAATACCCGTGCATTACACGACGATGAAGCAGCAAAGCGAAGAAGTAAATGGAGGAAAATAATAATAATAATAATAACAAAAAAACAGTTAACAACACTCCCTAACACTTACGTATGTACTTAGGCATGTATGTATGTATGTGTGTATATTAGTAGGCATGTCCGTGCACCGACTGACGGCGATGGCAACTAAGAAGCACGTCAAGTGTACCGCCAGAGCCGCAAACACTTGCATACCTCCATATACAGCGCAGCAGATAGCGAAATGGGCACGCGGTGTAGTTTGCAACTCTACACGCATACAGACACACGCACACATACATCAGTGAATACCTACTGATGGCACGCATCGCACGCGAATATGCGAGCAAAATTATAACAGCCAACCGCAAAACAATAGAAATAGTTAAGTCAACAGCTGTTAAAATGCACTACTGCCTTGCACATGACACCCAACAACAAATTATACAGTTTATTGCATAAGTGCAAAGTAACATTAAATCTGCTTCGTTATGTACGGGCGTTGCGCCGAATGGCTTCGGTTACAATGGTTGGAAAATTTAGTTATTATAAAACAAACTTCAAATTTGCCATAAATTAAATAAGAAATTACAAGTGCGCGGGGAAATTAATGTTTATGTTAAAAAAAATCACTGCAAAAAAAAGAATATATTATATGTACCTAATATATATATAATAATAATAATGGACTGGCCGCGCCATACATTCCTGAAAGGCATTAGTGCCGAACGCTGAATGGAAGCTAATATTTTTTTATTTCTTATTATTTGGTCTAAGAACTCAAGTTTCTTACAGTTTGTCACTTTAGGGTCGAAAGAGAAGAGCGCTAGGCAAATACTCCGTTTTACACTTAACACCATAAAGAGGAAAAGAGCTACGAAGATTACTCTGTGGTATATTGAAATTAATTTTTTCCAAAAGAAATGAGCAGTCAGTGCTGCCATTGATGATGTTTAAAACAAATGAAGGCGAGAGAACTGATTTTCTTGCTGCCAAAGACTTCAGGTTAATTAAAAGCAAACGAGGCTGATATGCAGGAATTGGCTCAACAAAACTCAATGAACATAGAGCGTATTTAAGAAACTTTTTTTGGACCTATTCAATTATGAAAGAAAAAGAAAAAATAAAAATACGAATAAAAAAATAATAATAATAAAACCAAAAAAAAAAAAAGAAAAAAAAAAAACAAAAAAACGAAAAAACTATAATAAAAAAATTAATAATTATAAAATCAAAAAGAATAAAAAAATCTATAAAAAAAACCAAAAACACATCGTAATACAAACAAATGTATAATAATAAAACCAAAAAGAAAAAGATTATAAAAATGACAAAAACAAAAACGAAAATAATTATAAAAAAAATAATGATAATAACACCAAAAAGAACAAAAAATTAAAAAAAAAAACAAAAACCAAAAAAAACATAATACTTAAAAAAAATTAGTAAAAATAAAACCTGTCTTCTGTCTCATAAAAAAACCAGATCAAAATAATAATAATAAAACAAAGAAGAACAAAAATAATAGAAAAATATAATAATAAGTCCAAACACAAACAAAAAAAATATTAAAAAAAAAACAAATCTGGCCATCCTACAATCTGAAACAGACAAAAACCCTTATAAGTCTTTCGAAACACGAACTAAGGCATATAATATCTCTTATCACCGGCCACTGCCTTTTGGGCACTCACGTACGTCGGCTCGGGGTTCCTCAAAACGACCTGTGCAGATACTGCGAGGACGAAGATGAGAAAGTATCAAGCAGACATTTGCTGTGCAGTTGTCCCGGTCTAGCCAGAAGTCGACTCGCTCTTCTAGGCTCTCCAACAATTGACAATATTTCAGTACTCTCGGACCTGAAAATTGAATCTGTCATCAAATTCTCGAAACGAATTAATATCTTAGACCAAAATCTACAATAAAAATCTCGGTTAGGTGGGAAAATCATATAACATAATGAGCTCTAGGGCAACACAACGGACCCAACTTGCGGTCTATGTGGCACTCTGATGCGGGGTCACCCTTAAACCAACCAACCAACCAAAACGACCAAATAATTAAAAAAAAAATAAAAAAAAGTAATATTAACAACACCAAAGAGAAAAAAAAATTATAAAAAAAGCAAAAAAAAAGAATAATATCATAAAAAACAAATACTATTAATTCAAAACAAAAAAAATTATAAAAAAACCAAAAACCAAAACAAAAAATAATTAAAACCAAAAATGAATATTAATAAAACCAAAAAGAAAAAAAAAAGAAAAAAATTAATAATAAATCCTAAACAAAAAAATTATAAAAAAACAGAAACCAAAACGAAAAAAAATATAAAAAAAAATAATAACAATTAAACCAAATAATAATAATAAAAGAAAAATAATAACTCCAAAAAAAATGTACAAAAAAACAAAAAAAAAATAATAATAATAAAAAAATTAATAATAATAAAACGAAAAATAAAAAATATACATAAAACAGACAAAAACCAAAACGAAGAAATAATTACAAAAAAAAAATAATAAAACCAAAACGAAAACATAATTATAAAAAAATTAATAAAAATATAAAATTAAAAAAAAAACAACAAAAATTAAAACGAAAACATAATAATAACAAAATTAATAATACAATAATAAAATCAAAAAGAAAAAATAATAATAAAAACTTAATAATAATATACCCAAAATGAAAAAAATAATTAAAAAAAAGATAATAACAAATAAAAAGAAATAAATAAACAAATAATAATAATAAACCCAAAAGTAGTAATAAGAAAACAAAAAACAATTAATAATAATAAAAACAAAAACAAAAACAAAAAAAGTTAAAAAAATAAAACAAAAAATAAAAAATAAAATACAAACAAAAATAAAACTTGTGATCCGCCTTGAACGACAGTAAATTTTTCTGTAAAGCTTCTTCTTTGCAGAATATAGAAAAACCAGTGCTTTACAACAAAAAATTTTAATTAAAAAAAATTTAAAAATAGATGCCTCGAAGATACTTCCCAGGGATACCTCGAAAAAAGTCTCCTTTAACAAATCCATTTTGAGTTTTTTTTTCAGATGATTCTGTTGCGAGTTATGATTTATAACGCAAAACAAGTTTTTTTCGAGGCTCATTCGGAGCTTCACTCTCACTGATATACTCATACTACGTTAAATTCTTCAAAACATGTCTGTTTTCACCGCTTAACCTTATTTAAGTGAACAGTTTAACTATAAATATTACTCCCAGCAATTTAATTTTGAGTATAGAAAAATGGTTGAAAAAATGTTATCAATCGGAAAATAAAAAAAGATACACCCTTTATCAAGATTATAGTAGAAAGCCATTCTCAGGCAACTTATTAAGCATTTAAGGAAAATAGTAAGTTAAAGTACTGCACAATGTGCTGTTAGGTGACTACCATTCGGTAGTGTTCGAGTTCAAATCTTTGGGCACAAAGAGCCTGAAATGATCTTAAATGTTTTTTTTTCTAATAGTGGTCGCTCCTCGGCAGACAAAGCTAAACGTATGAATGCATATCTGCCATGAAAAAGCTCCTGATAAAAAACCATCTGGCATTCGGAGGCGGCGCTTAACTGTAATTCTTTTCGTGCATTTTTTATTAAACTATGAAAAATAAAAATATAAAAAGAAAATATAAAAATAAAGACATAAATTTAACAACTTTGTGGGAAATTCACAAAAACTTAACAACTTTCAAAAAAATACGATCAAAATTTTAATGATTTTTCAAACAAATTTTTGGAGGACTTCTGGAAATGCAATTTTATAACCCATAACATTTTAGTTCAATAAAGTGTAAGTTTAAAGTTGAGAATTTTCTGCAATATAAGGCATTTTTTTGGAAGTAAAGTGTAAGCGCAAAATTATTCGAACCAACTATAGATAAAAATTTCACACTTGAATATTTCGGCGGTATGGTTAGGCAATTAAGCGGTTAAATGTACATACATACATATGTGTACATATGGTGTATAATATTTAAAAGATGTTTAAAAGGTTTTTAAAATAACAAAAACTCTATTCTAACAGTCAACAGACCGAAAAGGTAAAGACAAAAATATTTTTTTTTTACCGTTTTGTTTTTCCTACAGAAAAAAATTTAAAATGCCATTGAGCCAATAGCATTTGTGTACAGAAAATATCTCCCAGATTAGTGCGAAGCAATAGAAAGTGCCTTTCACAACTATAGCACAAGGACTTATTGGCAAGTTTTGACAGTTGTTTTTTCTTATTTAATTTTCATAATTTTTTTTACGAAACTATAGTTCATTTTCCCACAAAAACTAAAAAAAATCAAGTTTCAAACTTAAAAAAAATTCAACAAATATTCATCCAAGTTTCAAAATTTGTGAAAATTAAAAAAAAAATTCAACAAACTTTTATTAAAATTTCGAAATTTAGAATTTTTAAAAAATTTTGCAGCGCATTGAATTTTGGCGTAATAAAGTGCAAGTTTGAAGTGCCTCAAAAATCGTGTCTATTTTTGACAATTTTCTTTTGCTGACGTTGGCGGTTTTCTCCCATATAAAAAATGTTGAGCGGAAAATAGTACAGGAGACCGTGACAAAAGTGTTCGAACCTACTAAAATTTTTGTTCAAATCGACAATTTTAAAAACCGTCACAATCGCTTGCCAACGAATCAAAATTTGTATAGATACCAAATACCAAGTGGCGCAAAATTAATCACCCTATCGGAAGATTTATAACTTTTGCAAATGGTGTCGTACGTCAAACATTTTTGGCACATCTGAACCAGTCAGCGGTAGTTAACAGATAAGCAATGGAGTGATGGGAAATCTAGATTGGTACTAGACTTGCACATAACAAGTTGTGACCTTGGACCGCCAAGCAGAATAGGTGAGAGCATTCAAAACAAAAAAAAAATCGAATTCTCAAAGTCGGAAATTAAACACTTCCGATAACAAAAGTTTATATTGTATGAAATGGCAAACTATTCTAATGGAGTCTGTGATGCAATCGCACAATCTGTTATGGGTACTCCACAAACTGTGCTACACAAGTACCGTTATTAACATATGTAGAAATATAGTTATTTGAATGGGACACGTGATATGATTTTATGACGAGTCCACCATTAAACTAAATGTAGCTAATTCTAAAAATCCACACATGTGCGTGCCGCCACTTAAACACCGAACATAGCACAGCACAGCACAGCACGTAGTTAAAGTATGATACGCTCCAGCGCCTAAAAGCACTCCATGCCCACGTATTTGTATTTGTATTTACGCTTATATGAAACTCAGAGCGCTCGTTTTGTGACGCGTACTCTTTCTACCCGCTATATCCAGTAACAGACGACAACTTTGTGATTCCCAATGCCAAAACACAAAAGCAAACCATAACAAAGGCGGGCGCAAACACCCCAGTAGCAAAACATAAGTTGATAACGGTCTAAGTGAGGGCTCACACCGGTGAATTTTAAAGCAGCAGAAGAAGAATATTTCGCTTGAAGGATAACAGGGTGCGAAAAAAGGACTAATTTTTAGGATTTATTTTGGAAATATGGAAAAAAGGCTAGAATTTCATTGCAGAAGATTTATTCAACACATAGCCGAGAAAAAACCGTGATAACCCCAGCGCTCGCCAATATGCATCAGACTGATACGGTTACCAGTACAATAAGGTCTGAAGCAAAAAACCAAATATTTTATGATCTAAATAATTTTTGTTTTGAAAGCGTACAGGAGTTTCTTAAACTGAATTTTTTTAGAAATGGGAAGTTTTTGAGAAAATTGTTAGCTTTTTTTGCAAAATGGCGGCTACTTTGAGGTACGAATGGTACGGTAGAGTTTTGCATTATCGGCATTACTTTCGGACATTACAATTTTTTTAAATAAAATTTTGTAAAAATGAACATTTTTTAGATTTTTGGACAAAAAAACGTGAGTAGTAAATTGTCAGTAAAAAAGAAAACTCAGGTGTACCCACGACAGTCGGTTGGTTCTACGTTATCGGAGCGACGTGGGTTTATATCGGGCCCAGGGCTGTCACTCCAAGAGCACTCGCCGTACATGAATGTATGTTTATGCAGCTGCAACAACAACAACAACAACAAAGCTTAGATCTAATACTAGAACGGTTATGCACTTAAACATTTTTTTCGGGCATTCGTTGTGACTACTAATGTATTTGTTAAATTCAATTATTTTTGAAGTGAAACTTCTTAGGCGTCGATGGAGGAGCGAGAATGGAGAGTAAAATTTCAAGGCCATGCAACGTTTTGGGCATTTTCGTTCCGCGACAGAGAAAAAAGATATAACGTAGAGGAAAAGGAGAGAGAGAGCTATACTTTATATATATCTTAGATACACTTTAGGCTATTTTTCCTGAATTTTTCCTTGTGGTTGCTAATTTCTAGTGAGAAATAACGCTGCCTCTTTTTTGGCGCTTGTTTGTTGGTGCAAACTTGTAGGAAATATATTTTTGGTGCCTACTGTTTGGGGAATTTTTTGGACCCACATTTTTTGGTATTGCCTTGCGGTAATTTGTGCCGTTGCTGCGGTACTGGAATCGCTGCGCTTATGCGGGTGATAAAACCTCGGAGTAGTGCGCGTTGTTGCCACGGTTTGTGTCCGGCGTTTACCTACACCGATCGACCCTTCCCGTTTTTCGTAAATTTTGTGTAAGTATTTGTATTCTCTGCAAATGTTGTGAACTTATTTAGATATATGTACATTCTTTCTCTCTTTCTCTCTCTCTCTCATTCTATCTCGGGTCTCTCCCTCTTTATTTGTCTGCCTTCAAAGTTTCACTTATGTTATGTGTTCTACGCTACGCGCACTTTATTTTATAAAAATATAGTTCATTCTATAAAAAATACCATAATAATCCAGGGTACAAGCTTTGTATAAGATTTATAAAAATTTGAAAAATTTTCATTAAAACTTCAAACTTTTATTATTATTTTTTTTGTTTTTGTTTTTTGAGCCACTTGAAACTTTCATTTTATTATACTAAAATTTATTGGACCAAACATTTTTTTTGTAATTTTTTTTTTCTTTTGTAATTGTATTTTTAATGTTTTCTGTTTTTTTTTTAATTTTTTTTTATTTTATTTTTTTTTGAAAATTGGTCGAGATTTTATAAATCTTGCACAAAGTTGAAAACTTTGATTTATATTATATTGGTTGTAGACCGAACTATATTTTCATACGAAATTAATGAAAAAAAAATTTGTTTGGGGGGAAAAAATCTATAATTTTTTTCAAAACTGGTCCAACCAACGCATTTCCAATTAGGCCGCGGGTTTCGAAAAAAATGCGAGCAGACTCGAAGCACTGCGGCAAAGTCGCGAATTTCATCATTTAAAATTTGTTTCCCCACTTAAGTACCAACTATGTAATATATAATATTTGAGACATTTAGCTTTTATTTAAAAAAAACAACAATCAAGTTTTCTAAAATCTGAAATTACCGCGTTCTTTCGCCTTAACCTACTACCAACTCGTTCAATACTCGCTTTTTCGGTAGTGCATAACTTCGCTAGTGGGTCGCATACAAACCACTGGCAGTCACGTGTGTGGGCAAACACGAAATAGTGGTGCGCCGAAATGTATGCAAAATGAATTGGAATTGCTCGCAGTATGTATGTATATGTATCTATTTAGTCCTTCGAGTGGCAATAAATACAAAGTAGTGAAGGTGGTGAAAGGGTTGATGGCAATGGCTGAGAGAATGTATAGTACGCACACATGTATGTATGTGTGTGTGTGTGCATGTTAGTCTGTTCGTGAATAAAAGCATGTGCATAGGCATGTGTGCGTTGAAGGTGCCAAGCAATTAGACTAATTTCGCTGGAAACAATTTCAAGGGAACTCTTAGCAAACACAGCCAATTCATTTGATAATGCACACATAAGTAAAATGTTACAAGCAAATTTTATGAAAGCATACTTTAGGGTGTTTGCATTATGTCAGTGTGTGTGTGTGTGTGGTAAAATACATATTTCACAATAACCGTATAATCTGTACAACGGCAAAGTGAATAGACAATAGACAAATGAGGCTAAATAAACCAACCGAAACGAAACATTTTCCCCAACTTTTTGTTTTTAGAGGCGCATATGAAATATCCTTATAGAGCGCTCCTCAACTATAACGGTGGCTATGTGTGTATGTGGAATGTGGGATGTGATAGGCAATTATTATATTTACCTGTTTCATTTCCACACACACACGCACACACATGGAAGAGAGTGTAATTTGTTATGCGCCACATGAGTAACCCATTACGGTTATGTTAACTTTAAAATTCAGCAAATGCTCAAACGTTTCGGTAGATTAAGCAATTCAAATTAAATTCTACATCAAATATAATTTTAAATTAAACTTTCTTTAGCAAATTCTTGGTATCTTAAAACAAACTACTTGCAAAGCATGCAAAGTTATGACATCTGGAAAAGTATTTTACTCGTTCACATTTGAAAAAGTCGGCATTAAAAGCGTTGCCCTATGTAATCTCATAATTAAATTATATTCAAATATATGTATGTAGACAGTCCAACACTACCAAGCCAGGCAGCCAGCCAACCAGCCAGTCAGTCAGCCTTGGGGAAAGCATGTCATAGCCTCTCATCTACACCGACAAGTACTATAATACATACACGGCATGCTTGCACTCTCTAGCGCATAAATATGGCGCGCAATTGGTGTGTATGTGTGTATGTATGTATACATAAGAAAGCAACAATAGCAAAGCGACTTTTCATTTGAGTTCATTGCATAAATCGTGACATGCTGGTGTTGTTTTCGTTGTTGTTGTTGTTGCTGATGGTGGTAGTGGTGAATTTGTTGCAATTCTACATAAGTACCTAAGAGCACCGGCTGGTGACAAGGGTCACCAAATGCTGCCAAAGGCGGCAGCGTCGGCAAAAGTATAGAAATCTTAATGGGTTATTCACAGACATAGATATGTAAGTGTGAGTGTAAATAAGTATGTTAAATTGTGATGGTGTACAGCAGTACAATTTTATGCAACGTTGAGTCAAATTTTGACCGAATAACTCATTAAAAGTACCGATGCGGCAACTGACTTAGACAGCATAGAATTAGGAGGAAGAGCTACTGCTAAGGGCAGTTGGTAAACTGAAGGTCTCTTTATAACGGATATTATGCGAATGTATGCGATAACGGGATGTGCGCTCTGGAACCTTCCTGTATTTCCTGCCTTTCTGTATATTTACATACAAAATCTTACTGTTTTATGAACTATGTGGAGCCTCAGTTTCGGTGGCAGTGGTGATACACTGGAACTAACTCGTCTCGCTAGTGCAACATTGTGTGGTTGTTATTGTTGTTATTTGGGAAGTTACTAAATTAAACGCCTTGATGGTCGAGTTGATGACGTTAACTTGTAAGTAAATGTAATTTGAAGTAGGAAGCCTTGGTGACAATGAATGCTAACAATTAACAGCAACACTAACAGCTAACTTGTAGGTATACCTATAAATCTTGCAACTGGCAGTTTCAGTTCACTAACTATGCTTCAGTTTTGAAAGATGCGCGAATATTGTCAATTTTGCATAAATTCGATCCCTAATTCGCTTAAACATTAGGGCGAGAGTCTGAATCTGAATCGAAAAGTTTTATTCTCATTTTAATAAATTTTATAATTATTGAGAATTTTTTTTCAGGCATAAATGAAATATAGCAAATTTAATGGCTTTTAATTCTGTATATCAATTATTTGTATCGGTCAATGGGTGCTCCAGATGTGGGACACTTCTATAGCCTACCTTTTCTCTCTAATCCAAATCCGTTAATTGCCTATAACTCAAACTCAGCGACGGATTTCATTTAGAAATTGGATATTCTAATTTGTGTCTAAAAAAAAATCATAAATTATTTGTAAACCAGTGTTATTAGCAGCAGAATTCACAGCATTGCCTTAACGATTAGGACCAACATCAAATTTCGTGTGTGAGGCCGTCAGTTTCAACTATCACCGTCGCTTCGAAAACTAAAACTTTAAAATACTTATTAGCATTCGTAACGTCAATATAGTGATTTTTATTTCAGGCAATCAATAATTATGACTAGTGTGGATATAAGGAGTAAGCAAAGGCCGCAGCCTCTCTATCCAATGCGTCCGCTACATCGTTCTCAGTTATACCCCTATGTCTTGGAGTCACGTTGTGTTAAAAGAGCATGAAAATTTTGCAGCAAAGAATATTTGATTTATTTTTAGTGAACCAAGTGTTTTGAACAATGCCGCCAATTCTTCTAAAAATTTGTTTACTTGTAAGCGTGAGTAGGTATAACAAGAATTAACTGATTTTTTTAATGCTGTTCTGATAATTTAATAATAATTTGATAATCCAGTGCTGAAAATTTTGATATACAGTTTTTTTAAGTAAAGTGAAGTTTTCCGCTATTTTTAACGTTTTTATAAGGTTTTTTGGTTGGATAAAATATACGTTTGGAAAAAATTTTTTTTTTTGTTTTTTGGGAAAACATTAATATTGTTTTTGTTCAAAATTTTAAAGGAAAAAAAACTTTTTTTTCCATTTTTGAGAAACAATTTTTGTTGTCAATGTTAAAGAATTTGTATAGAGTTTTTTAAAGTCTAATGCCTTACGATATTTTTAACATTTTTTTATTTGTTTATTGCTTTAAACAAAACATGCTTTTGACAAAAAAAAACCATTTTTGCTGAGAAAGAATTTATAATATATTTTTTTGTTCAAAATTTTTGAGAAAAATTTTTTTTTGTCATTTTTAGAAACAAAGTATGTTTTTGAAACAAACATTTTTTTTTTTAAGAAAAAATTTATATTGTTTTGTTCAAAATTTTTTTCGTCATTTTTAGAAACAAAATATGCTTTTGAAAAAAAATTTTTATTTCTTTGAGAAAAAATTTATATTTTTTTTTAAGAAAAAATTTACATTTGTTTGAGAAAAAATTTATATTTTTTTGTTCAAAATTTTTAAGGAAAAAAAATTTTTTGCCATTTTTGAGAAACAATGTTTGTTGTAAATGTTGAAGAATTTGTATAGAGTTTTTTGCTATTGTTAATATTTTTATAATTTTTTGTTTAATGTTGTGTAAAAAAATATATTGTACCTTTAAGCAAAAATTTATATGTTTTTGTTTAAAATTTTTGAGAAACAATTCTTTTGTGAATGTTTAAAAATCGGTATAGAATTTTTTAAAGTTTTATATCTTTGGCTCCTTTTAAAATTTTTATATTTATTTGTATGTTTTGTTTTTGTTTTTTTTTGTTTTTGAAACAAATATACTTTTAACAAAACGAAAACATGTTTGTTGTCAAACTAAAATTTTCTATAGAGTTTTATAAGTCTTATATATTTTGCTATTTGTAACATTTTTATAATTTTTTGTTTGTTTCACTTTTTTAATAAAATATATAATACTTTGGGAAAAAATTTATACATTTTTGCTTAAACATTTTGAGAGACAATTTTTTTGTCCTTTTTGAGAAGCAATTTTTTTTGACAATGTTTAAAAATTTGTATAGCGTTTTTTAAAGTTTTATATCTTTTGTTATTGTTAATATTTTTATATCTGTTTTGTTTTTTGTTTGTTTATTTATTATAACTTTTTTTTTTTGAAAAAAAATATACTTAGAAAAAGAAAATTTCTTTTATTGTTATTTTTTAGAAAAAATTGTTTTTGTCATTTTGGACAACAACAGACATAGTTTTTGTTTTTGTCATTTTGGAAAGAACCCAACAATCAGATATTTTTTTTCATTCATCGCCGAGGCTATGCGAAATAATATTTGCAAGTTTCATATTGGGATTCGCATAGTTTTTGAGTTCTATTCAAATATGCACATCAAATCAGGTGGCGCAAAATTAATCGGCCTATCGGAAAATATATCATTTTTGCAAATAGTCATATTTGATACTTGTGAAGCAGCCAGCCGTAGTATACAATTGGACAAGGAACGGATCCCGTAGCGGTCAAGAGAAAGATTTCCATTACACAAAAGTATATACATATTTTTTGTCTAGTAAAAATATTTTTTTTATTTAGTAAAACTATTATTTTTTATTTAATAAACATTTTTTTTTTTTATTTAGTAAAAGTTATTTCTTTTTTATTTAGTAAAAAATATTTCTTATTATTTAGTAAAAATATTTTTTTATTTAGTAAAATTATTTTTTTTTATTTAGTAAAAACTATTTTTTTTTATTTGGTAAAAATTATTTCTTATTATTTAGTAAAAATATTTTTTTAATATATGTAGTAGAATTAATATTTTTTATTTTATAAAAAATAGTTTTTTTTATTTAGTAAAAGTTATTATTTTTTATTTAGTAAAAATTATTTCTTATTATTTAGTAAAAATATTTTTTTATCTTGTAGAATTATTATTTTTTTATTTAATAAAAATAGTTTGTTTTTGTAGTAAAAGTTATTTTTTTTTTTATTTAGTAAAAAATATTTCTTATTATTTAGTAAAACTATTTTTTTATTTAGGAAAATTATTTTTTTTTTATTTAGTAACAGTTATTTTTCTTATTTAGTAAAATCATTATTTTTTTTTAATAAAATAAGTTTTTGTTTTTGTTTAGTAAAAGTTTTTTTTTTTGTTTTCTAAAAATTATTTCTTATTATTTAGTAAAAATATTTTTTTATTTAGTAAAATTATTTTTTTTTTGTTTAGTAAAAGTTTGTTTTTTATTTTTAAAAATTATTTCTTATTATTTAGTGAAAATATTTTTTCATTTAGAACAATTATTATTTTTTATTTAATGAAAATAATTTTTTTATTTAGTAAAAATTATTTTTGTTTTTATTTAGTAAAAATATTTCTTTTATTTAGTAAAATTGTTCTTTATTTAATAAAAATATTTTTTTTTTCTTTAGTAAAAATTATTTTTGTTTTTATTTAGTAAAATTATTATTTTTTATTTAATAAAAATATTTTTTTTATTTAGTAAATATTATAACTTTTATAATTAGTAAAAACCATTTCTTATTATTTAGTAAATTTTTTTTTTAATTAGCAAAAAAGTTACTCGAAAAAAAATTGGATGATTGATTTTGCGCCACCTTATACACACATAGCTTGTATGTGCTAATTCAGCTGTTTTAGTCGTAGCATTTCTTAATAAGTGGTTACTTTAGGACTTCACTCCTTTCAACTTTTACTTTATCTTTTTGTGACTCTTTCCCCACCAAAAAAAAGTTTATGAAACAAAAACTACAATTTATAGACAACACAAAAATTCATTGAAGTTTCAAAAATTATTATCAAATCTATTTGATAGTAACAACTATCCTCCCCTTGTTCTTCAACAGCCCACTGTGCGTGCACCTGGGCTTTACATGCAAAGAAAAAAATTGCAAAAATACAGAGAAAAAAGTATTATGCGAATAGAATGGGCAAGGAAAATGTAACGAATAAATCTAACATTGCGACACGAATTCCATTTTACGAAAGCACCGTTAGACCACTAGAGCTGCGCTTGCAGTACCCAGCTGCACACGGCTGCTTGCTTGCTGCTATCAAGTGGATGGTGACGAATGAGATGCGTTGGAACAAATTAAAAGAAAAATTACTTGTATGAATAATTTTTTATGTTGTCACATAAAATCAAATGGTGGTGGTGGACGAATGTAGAGTTAGGCAAAACAACTAAATATGTGGGGGACCAAATTGAGAAAAGCAAAACTGGGCGTAGTATAGCCGAGGGGCTCTTCAAAAGTGGAGAGTCTACATTGAGCAGCCAGCGAGGCGGTTTTCAAAGCAAAAATCATTAAGTGCTGCAAGGATATTTACTTATTAAAATGGAAAACATGTAGGCATTAGGAAACGTGTTTGAGCGTACATATGTATGTGGGTATATGAAGCCATGCATACATCACATTTGCTAGTGAGATGGGATTATACGCTTTAGTGGGGCATGATTTGCACTTATTTAGGGTGAAGTGAAGCGCTTTGCTAGAAAAGATATTATAAACCACTTAAAATTTAAATCCCCAAAAACTTTAAATTAACAAACGAAAATGGCGTAGAATAAATGAACTTAATTGAAATGGTTAAAAGAACCAAGCAAACATAGAAATTATTAGAGAGTAGAAAAATTCCAAGAAAAAACGAATTTTAATACGGCATCTAACTAACTAAATTCTGACTGTGGCTATAAATATTTACCGTATTTGCAATTTACTCTCATTTAAACATTTGGATATTCACTTTAATCCAATTGAAAATTACTTTTGATCCTCAACAGAGCTCTACTCCGCACGCTCAGTAAGCAAAAAGTCCAATAGCATTGTTACGCCAATGGCAAAAGAGAGCGTGCACATACATGCAGACATACACATACACGCATACATGTTACGTACAAATACATAAATCCTCATTCCAGATTCATTAAAAGAATCTGCTTTGACTTGTACACGCAATTTTTGCCACCCTCACGTAGCACAAAGCGCAAAAAAACCAAAAAAACGAGCCGAAAACCAACAAATAGAAAGAAAGAAAAATGTACGCAGTTGACTACTTGACACACCGAAAGTAGTAGAGAGTAAATAGTAATAGCGTCTGTTGCGCTCAGAGTGGAGCAGACAGGAATTAAAGCAGCTTAACATAAATTATATTTATGCATCCATTCACTTTGCCTGCCGTCATCTGTCTGTGCCGTAGCATTTGGTCGCACACTCCTCAGCACACACAAAACAAAAAAAGATAGTACTTTGCATCAATTCTCCAAAAAACAAAAAAAAAGTCACCACAGTGTTGTGGATTAATGTTTGTATACGTGACACATACACTCTCACAGAAGTGCATAAATAAAATTGTTTTGACAAGAGTAGCTTTATGAAGTAATTAATAGCCTTTTTTCTATGGTTAAAGTAAACTAAGCTTGAAAAACAAATTAAAACAATTAAAAGCAAGCTTTTAGTTATTTGAGTGAGACAAGGAAAACAATTGCAGTTATTTGCAAAGTACTTTATACTCTCGTACATCGATTGATGTGTATTTGAAAAAGGGGGAAAAAAATCTTCAAAGTATAATACTTTTAATTGATAAACAATTTTAGATAAAATGAAAATGGTTCTGGATATTTAAAAAACAAAAAAAAAATACAAAATACAAATTTTAATCACTGTTTCAAAAATTGAATTAAACAAGAAAGTATCAGGTCAGTCCATAAGATCGTGCGTTTTTTAAAGGTGGTTTTAAAATTAATAAAAAAAATGTTTAAAGTAGTTATTAATCAATAATATATTTTCCTTCATTATTTACAATGTCTTCCCAACGATTAGGCAAATTTTTAATTCCCTGCTCAAAAAATTGTTTGTCATTGGAGCCAAAATACGCTTCGACATACCTTTTTATAGCTTCTTTCGAGGAGTAGTTCTTGTTACTCATATGGGATTGAAGTCCACGGAAAAGGTGATAATCACAAGGTGCAATATCTGGAGAGTATGGTGGATGTGGCATTAGCTCCCATCCGAGCTCGTTCAGCTTGCCTAATGTTTTCCTTGCGGTATGAGGTCTTGCGTTGTCGTGGTGAAACAAAACTTTTCGTATATTCACTAAAGACGGTCGATTTTTTTAAGTGCCTCATTCAGGTTTGATAGCTGATGGGAATAATAATCAGCAGTTTTCGTCTGGTTTGGTTCCAGATTTTCATAATAAACAATACCGGTCATAAACCACCAAATAGACAGGAGAATCTTCTTGGGGTGAAGGCCATCTCTAGGGGTCGGTTCTGGTGTTTCATCTTTATTTAACCATTGGCGTTTGAGAACGAACAGTAAAGGACCCATTTTTCATCACCAGTAACGATACGGTTCAAAAAACTTTCATTTTCAAGCCGTTGCAGCAGCTGAGAACACACATTCACTCCCTGCTGAAGGTTGGCGACGGAAAGTCTATGCGGATCCCATTTTCCCACCTTTGAAACCTTTCCCAACTGAACCAGGTGCATGTGAACTGTTCCATGGGATGAATTTAACCTCTGAGCTATCATATCGACTGTCAAATTTGGCTCAGCTTCCACGAGTTCGAGCAAGACGTCGGAGTTAAAGACTTCAGGACGACCAGCGCGTGGGGCATCCTCCACGTCGCAGTTACCACTTCGGAATTTTGAAAACCACTTTTGCGCAGTCCTTACATTCACGGTATCCTCTCCGTGAACAGTGTTTATTTCTGCAGCAGCAGTTGTTGCATTTTTACCACTTTTATAAAAAAAATACAAAATATGCCTCTTATACGCGTTCGAAAATTCCATTTTATTTTTTAACAAGACGTGCCTCTATCTGCGATTAAAATTATTTTGAATGCACAATATATCAAAGAAAATATTAATAGTTCAGTTATATTCCGCGAATAGTTTTTTGTATGCAAAAAATCGTACAAAAGTGAAATTATGGGTAAAATACGCACGAACTTATGGACTGACCTGATAGTAGTATTCGCTGAAGACCGTTCCCCATGCGAAATACAACAAAGTTATCCAGTGGAACAAGCCATTAGGTCGTGCTGTGGATGTACAACGCAGTGGTTTTGCCAATTTTAACGTATGGATGCCTGGTTTGGTGGGAAGCCCTTCGAAAGGCATATAATATCACTAAACTGGAAAGGATGCAAAGGACTGCATGCATTGGCTTCACCGGAGCATGTAAAACTTGCCCCAGTAGTGCTGCCCTGAATGTCGTTTTGCACATACTTCCCATCGACTTTTACGTTATTTCTATCGCAGCTCAAAGTGCAATCACGTTAAAGGAGGCAATTTCTCAAGAATCATTTTCGGGTAGTTAACACCGTATTTCTCCGCATTTCGAACAGATCTCGCTATTCACAAACTATAGTTTGAGGGTCGTGCTAGGGCAATCTTTCCAAATAGGCAGGATTGGATAGAGAGGAAAATCTACACCAGCAAGCTTGCACCTCTGTCTTCACTGACGGTGCCCAGATGGAATCGGGAGTCGGAGCAGGGGTTTTCTCTAAATCAGCTACTTTATATATTTCCTTAAAATGGCCGCATACTGCTAGTGTTTTTCAAGCAGAAGTCTTTGCGTATTGCTTAGGGAACGCGGGAGCAAGGGAGATATTAACATTTTCTCCGATAGTCAAGCCGCGATCAAGGCTGTGGTGCAGAACGAAATTAGTAAACTCCTGTAAGGAGGAGTTAAAATCTCTTGAGTGTGCAGATAACATTTTTCTAATCTGTGTTCTAGGACATAGGAACATAGAGGGAAATGAAATTGCTGATGAGCTTGCCAGGAAGGGGACTGCATTCGCCTCAGAGATCTCCTACCCGGGCATCGGCATCTCCCTGACAGTTGTTAAAGGGGAACTGCACACATTATTTCTCAGGAAAGCGCAGAAATGATGGAGCCCCATTTCTTCATGTGCTATTTCGAAACCCCTTTGGCCCCAGTACAATATACGAAGGACTCAGAAAGTCCTTCAGACTCCTCGCCATTCAATTTTCAAACTCGTAACTGTGTTTTGTTTACCGGTCACTAGACGATCGTCACACATACGAAAAAGCTAGGGTTACCATTTAACCTCCATTGCAGAAGCTGTGAGAACCTTTCAAAGAAGGGCACTGTTGAGCACTTTCTCTGTAAATGTCCGGGTTTGGCAGCCAGACTGGCACTTCAACCATTTCACCTACCTATCCAGTGGGCAAGTGCATGATTTTATCTATAAGTACATTGGTAATATCACAAGGTTTTCCGTATTGAGCCATCTTCTATTCAACCTGGTTATTAACTACATAACCGCCAGCATTGAACGCAACGCCCCGTGGACCATATTGTACGCAGACGACATTTTGCTAGTGATAAAACAACCTCGAGCCGCTAGGGTTAAAAATAAGCATAACTCAACAACAACAAGCTCAACACCAAATTTGTTGAACGGTAATACAATAAATGAGGTATTCAGTTCAAATACTTAGGCTACGTTATAACAAATACTGGAGAAGTTAATGAAGACGTGCAGCATAGATTTTTAACTCGGCAAGCTTAAAATGGAAAACTCTAACCGGGATGTTATGTGACAAAAGTATGAGACTTCACCCAAAAAGGCAAAATATATAAAACTGCCGTGCGCCCCACTTGGTTATATGGAGCCGAATACTGGAGCCTATAAAAAAGTCACAGGAAAGAAAACTTCAAACGGCAGAATTAAAAATGTTAAGATGGTGAGCCTCGGTCACAATGCTGGATAAAGTGCTGAATGAATTCATTCGTGGGAGTCTTAAAATTACGCTGATTGAGCAAAAACTACAAGAAAGTCATCTTCGCTGGTATGTGCATGCCCATCCAGAGAAACCCCGCATCATTCGTGGGAGTCTTAACTACCAGAAAGTCATATTCGCTGGTATGGGCATGTCCAGTGGAACCCTGCATCCTATATGACAAAAAAAACGTATTAAACATTGCCACGGCGCCGAGGAAGCCAGGTCGACCACAACATATACAGTGGGGTGCACAAATGAGTACATGTTTGTACTCCGTACACTTCCAAGTGCATAACAGTAACAACAATAAAGCAATTCGCAAAATTTTTTTTCAATTTAATTTTTTATTCAATTCTTAATAAAATAAATAATAACACAAAACAAAAAGGAGCAAATTCTAGGAAAAAAGCGAATAAAACAAAAACAACTTCTATGTACTCAATTTTGCACCTTTCACCAATTGTACGGATGGAGTATGTTTTTAGTATTTTGTCCATAAACCTTTATTACGTATGACATGTTTCATACGGTTTGGTATACTTCCTTCTAAATTTTGTGTAATTTCAGCCGGAATAGTTTGCCATTCGTGCTGTACACGCCGCCACAATTCGTCTGTATTGGCTGGGGCTCTTTGATATTGTCCTAACCGTCATTTCACGATTGACCACAAGTTCTCAATCGGATTGAGGTCAGGACTTTGAGCGGGTCACTGCATTACCTCGAAATTTTGCCCAGCTAGCCATTCTTTCACAATTTTGGACGTATGTTTGGGGTCGCCATCCTGTTGAAATATTACTTCTTCTTGAGTATAAGCGGCTATGTCAACAAAATGGGGAAGATGAGTCTTTAGAATATGCAAATATTCCTCCTTCCTCATTATTCCGTCAATTTTTTGCAATGGCCCAACTTGCCATCACGTGAAACAGCCCCATACCATGACGTTTCCCCCACCGTGTTTCACCGTTTCTTTAATATGGTGTCTTTGTATGGTTTCTCCGGGACGGCGCCAGCAATACTGCTTACCATCGGACTGAAACCGATTAAATTTTGATTCATCTGACCAGATTACCCGCTTCCAGTCATCTTCAGTCCAATTTTGGTGTTCCCTGGCGAACTTCAACCGCGCCTTAACATTTCGTTCCGACAGTGCAGGTTTTGGTTTTTTTACCGCTGAGATATAGCCGATGTTATGAAGGGCTCTTGCTGCAGTCCATCGGCTAACGGGTTTGTTTATAGCTATAGCCGCGTCCTTTGGGGTTAAACATTTGTCCTTTTTCAATTGTGACATCATGACACGTGCATCCGAATCCGTTAAAAGTTTTCGGCGACCTCTAACTTGTGCTTTAGTGACCACCCCTCTCCTTTTCTGGACTCTTATAACCACTGATTGGCTTATGTTCAGCTGCTTGGCTATTATTTGCGTCGCGGAACCAGCATTTGTCATGGATATAACACTGTCCTCAATTTGTCGCGATAATTTCTTCATGACTTTAATTACGTATTATATTGTTTCAATAACTTCCTTTATTTTATTAAATTTAAATGTGCCGCGTTCACGATTTGCTTTAAGCTAAATAATCTTAAAATTTTCGAGAAAAAAACCAACGGTAAATAAATTTTTTCGCTTATATTATTGAGAGAAAACTGAGATCTTGCAGGTGCAAAATTGAGTACATGGAAGTTGTTTTTGTTTTATTCGCTTTTTTCCTAGAATTTGCTCTTTTTTGTTTTGTGTTATTATTTATTTTATTAAGAATTGAATAAAAAATTAAATTGAAAAAAAATTTTGCGAATTGCTTTATTGTGGTTACTGTTATGCACTTGGAAGTGTACGGAGTACAAACATGTACTCATTTGTGCACCCCACTGTAGGTATGGACGAGGCAAGTAGTAGAAAGTGAAGAAGCAAATGAAAAAGTTCGAACTTCAACACGGAGACGAGCGAGGATCGAAGAATCTGGGGATTACGTACTAGGAGATCTGACGCGCCAAGTGAAATGGGATAAAAGCAAGGAGGAAGAAGAAGGTAATATCGCAAGGCGGAACTCAGTTTCCTAACCATTTTTGCGCCTTGATGATTTGAACTCAAAACAAAGGAGGCTCATGTTTGCTAAATAAAATTTCTATTGCAACTTGCATGGCCACACATTCGCTATGCCCCAACTTGACCCTCTAAGATTTGATGATGATGTATACAAGTTTGTTTTATTGAGCGTCCAGCGTTTAAATGATGTCGCTCATACGCCCCGTATAACCTAAACTAGATTTTTAAAGTTGTCACATAAGCATTTATGTATGTACACCAGTGTTTAAAATAATAGGACCGCGTTTGAATTTTATATTTTTTTTTTTTATTACTTTTCTTTTTATATTTTTATAAAAGTATGTTGTATTATACAGGGTGAACGATATGACATTAACGTCAAAATTGTTCTAATGACAGTTCAATATATTGTATATAAGCCATCAAAAGCATTTGCGTCTCAGTTTTGTTGAATTTTTTTTTCTGTGAAGGAATTCAAACGTAATAGTGTGATTACGTTATATTTGGCTGGAAAATCACAACCAGCCATTGTTCGTGAGCTCAGTCACCTCAAAGTGAATAAAATGTTTGTGTATCGCACTATAAAACGTTACAATGATACTGGTAGCATTTGAGGTGGCGAATTTCCTAACATTGTGTTTTCTGATGAAAAAAACTTCCCAAGTGAGCAGTGCATAAACACTCAAAACGATCGTATTTACCTGACCGAACGCTCATACGAGAATTTGAGCCTACGTATGGCCACTCGAAGCAATTGCCCATCGCAAGTAATGGTTTGGGCCGCAGCGACCGCTCTCCAATTGTTTTTATCGAGCCTGGTGTCAAAGTGAATGCGACTTATTATCGGGAAAATGTTTTAGAAGCTGCTTTAGAGCCGTGGACACGCAAACATTTCGGTCGGAGACCATGGACGTTGCAACAGGACTCGGTACCGTCTCATAAAGCTCGTGTAAACCAAGAATGGTTAAAAAATCATGTTCCACACTTCATTTCGTCCACACAATGGCTTTCGAATTCGCCAGACGCAAATCCGATGGACTATTCCATCTGGTCCATTTTGGAGAGCAAGGTGAGGATATGACAGTATGGATGCGCTGAAAAAAGCGATTATACGAGAATGGGCCAAAATACTTTAAGATCACATTCGGTCAGCATGCAAGTCATTTTTTGACCGTTTGAAGGCTATAGTCAAGGCAAAAGGTGGCCATATCGAGCTAAAGTGAATATATGTTAAAATTGTAATCAGTTTTGAAGAATTTTGTCTTTGAAATCAATAAAAACTAGTTTTACACAAAAAAGTGTTTTGAATAGGTAACACTTCATATTGTTCACCCTGTACATCAAAAGCCATGTAAAGTGAAGCCACAAACTTTGCACAAAATTAAAAATATTCCCTTAGCTCCAGTATGTAAATGAAGGACAAGTCATCGACTACTGTGTAAAGTGCAAATGCAATTATAAACTCTCCGATAAAGCTTTTCAAATCACTGAATTTACCAAACCTGTCACCAAATTTGCACTCACTCAAGATGGGTGCGCCACTCATAATTCGTCCGCTGCACATAAATTCAGCTCAAGTATGAAATGGAACAGGCATACATACATCCAGTTAGCGCCAAAAGAAGGTGTAAACCACATATTGATAAGTTTTAACGATTCATTTATTTATTTGTAATTTCAATTATTTTTTCTTTTAATATAGGTCATACTACAGCAAAAACCGTAAAAAGTATAGTTTCAAACTTTGTATAAAATTTGTAAAAACTTGGCAAATTTTCATGAGAATTTTAAACTTTTACTCAGAATTTCTGAAAAAAATCAAGTATACATTTTTATATATTAGCTCATTAAATTTCGGTGTTTAGGTAAAGTACAATTTTCAATTAGGTCAAAAATCACACTGGTTTTTGAGAATTTTTGTCGGTCCTAGTCTTGCGCATTTTCTCCATTTAACGCCTATTCCACATTTCTTTTATATGGAAGAAAACACCCAACACCATCAGCATCAAAAATCAATGCAATTTTTTAACCACTTGAGACTTGCACTTTATTACCGAAATTCAATGAGCTATAAAACTGCATACCGGTAAATTTTTTAAAAATTTTGAGTAAAAAGTTTCGATAAATTAAAATTGATGAAAATTTGTCGAATTCTTACAAATTTGTACAAAGTTTGAAACTTTGCCTTATATGATTTTCGCGCAAAATTAATCACCCCATCGGAAAGTTTAAAATGTTTGCAAATAGTGTCGTACGTCAATCATATTTGACACTGCTGAAGTAGGCAGCTGTAAGCAATGACGCGCGTAAATTAAAGATTTGCTTCACTTAAAATATTTTTAATTTTTTTTATTTACTTTGACCGCGTAAGGGTCAACAGAAAGATTTCTATCAGTCGAAATCTTTTTTTTTTTATTTATTAAAAAAGTTAATTAAAAACAAAAAAAGGATGAAATTTTGCGCTACCTTTAATTCAAATTTGATATTTAAAACACACACATCTAAAACAGTATTAAGTAAAGATCAAAAGAAAGATTTCTATCAGTCGAAGCTTTTTTTTTTTTTTATTTATTAAAAAAGTTATTAAAAAAAACACAAGGATGACTAAATTTGCGCCACTTTTAATTCAAATTTAATATTTAGTAAAACAGTATTTAGTCAAAAGCGCGTCAAGGTCAACAGAAAGATTTCTATCAGTGGAAATCATTTTTTAATTATTATAATTAAAATAGTTATTAAAAACAACCAAAAAAAAAGATGATTAATTTTGCGCCACCTTTAATTCAAATTTAATAGGAAGTAAAAAAACTGTTTTCGAAAATTCCCCAATATCTGAGTATGGGAGTGGGTAAGACCCAGTGAAAACATAAATGATTTTTCTAAGTCCAGAGAACTCGAATAGTCCATAGAACACAAACCCAGCTACATAGAAAATTTATAGAACAACGTGGCGTGTGTTTTTTCCATTGGCATTTTACGAAGAGGATGACGAAAGTATGTACGTATGTACGTGTGCGTGTGAGCACATTGGTCGGCTGCGCGGTCAGTTGGTCGACCACTTAGTGTGGTCTGCCTTTTTCCGAACTAACGATCTGTTTACGTTATCTATTGTGCATTTGCCAGTTAATTGTTGCAATTACATACAACGGACAAGTAGAAAGACAGCAACAACAACAACAATATAAAACAGCCAGACAATTGCAGTGTACACCCTTACTTTGCTGCTTCTTTTGTTTTTCGCTTTTCGTTCTTCTCAGTTGTCAGCTTTCACAATTTGGTTTCATTGGAGTAATAAAAATTAATTGCAAACATTGCCAAGTGTACGACTTGGCATCGAAGGAGGAGCCGACGACATAGCTAAAAGTGATAAATGAAAAACATATCGGAAAAGACAAAAGCACGACTGCATATAAATAAAACTTAGTTTGCTGAAGTTGAAGCGCAAGCCACAGACTCAAGTAGCAAGATGGGTCGTCGGTCCTCCTTAAGTCAGCTCTCCAATACAAGAAATAGCAAAAAATAGCCACAACAACACCAATAGTAAAATTACACAAAAAGGAATGCACAACGCTAGCAATTATAAGCAAACTATGTATAGGAAAAAATATGATGAAGATTCACACAGCATTTATAGCGCCGTTAAGAGAGAGAGAGAGAGGGAGAGAATAGAGAAGTAATGAAACGATATACCACAGACATTTACAGTAGCAGCTAACGGTTGATTAGCAGCAGCTTTAATAAACTTTGAACTCGATTTGTAATTGCTTCAAATGGAGTGAAGTTCGCAATGCAAAAATAGAAAATAGAAAATAAAAACTACAGCAAGACAAAATGCTGCGTAATGGGAAGTTGAACTCGTGCGTTCTGGTCGCTGTTCGCACTCTGTTCGCATACTCTTGCGCTGCTGACGAAGCTGCTAATGATGATGATGTTGATTTTTTCAAAACAAAAGCAGTAAATATATTTAATTTTGCAAGTTATGGGTGTTTTTGTATTATTGCAATTCCGTATAGTACGATTTGAACACAGAAATGCATAAGTACAGTGAGTCACAGTCAAAGTGAGCCACACTTCCTACTCATCAGATTTAATAGAAATTTGGTTAAAAATTCCACAGATTGGAAAAAAGGTTTATGTGTTTTTATTGGTTAAATATTAGCTTCAATAATTCATCGCTTACATGAAGAACTTTCTTTGTTTATTATAAAAAAATGAACAAAAACTAAAATAATTCACAGATCTATCTCACAGTGAAAGTGAGCCACCTTAGCTGAACTGAATAACAAATTAATACTTTGTTGGGCCACCTTTGGCGGAAATAACGGCTTTTAGACGTCGGGGCATTGATTCTAATAACTTACAGGTATATGTGAAAGGAATTGCACGCCACTCGTCTTGTAAGGCATCTAAAAGACTTTATTTTGAAGAAATGCTATGTTTCCGCAGGTTTTGGTCAAGACGGAACCATAAGTTTTCAATTATATTTATATCTGGAGACTGCGGTGGTACTTCCAATACGTGGGGGCAGTTATATAATAGATATTCCCGCGCAACAAACGACTTGTGCTTAGGATCATTGTCCTGGTAAAAATAGAAGTCGCCTTCGCTCCCTAGTTTTTCAACACTTGGCTTAAGATTTTGCTTCAAAACGTCTATATAAACGTATTTATCCATTATGCCTGGAATATGTTGAAGATTTCCAGTTCCACCACCTTCCATGCAGCCCCAAACCATGACGGAGCCACCGCCGTGGCTCATACTGGGAGTTAGGTTTTTCGGCTGAAACTCAGTGTTTTTTTGTCGCCATACCATCTTCTTACCGTCAGAGCCAAATAAGTTAAATTTACTTTCGTCTGTAAAGAGCACCTACAAAAATATTATTATAGCCTCTACGTTGCATTATACCGTTATGAACCTTTTGCCAGAAACTCATATATATATTTCAGCGCAAACTCCAACCTTTTTTTTCGATTTTTGCTGCTAATAAATGGCTTGTTTCTGGCCGTACGACCATTATAACCATGCTTTCTGAGAACTCTTCTTACAGTTTCGAGGTTAACGTGGATATTTAGCTGCTCCTCAACCATCTTCGTCAATTTTGGAGCACTAAGATGAGGATTTTTCTTCACTTCCCGCAAAATAAATGCCTCGTCCCTTTTTGAAAACGCCTTTTTTTTGCTTTCTTTCTGCTTGTTTCCTACTCTTCCTCCTCCAGTAAAGCGATGTATGATGTGCTGGACAGTCCCTCGACTTTTATTCACATATTCCGCAATTTTTCTTTGGGGTTTTCCTTTTTTAAAAAGATCAATTACTAATTGTCTAATTTCAACACTTGTTTGTCGACCCATCTTTATAACCCGCTTGATAATAAACAACTAAAACACTAAGAATAAGATACAAGCGAAAATTAATATCCAAAAATACATATCCCGTTATTTTAAAAGAAACAATGTTAGGTGGCTCACTTTGAGTGTGACGTTAGTTTGTGCGTTTGTTTTTGTTCTTCATTATTACTCTTACTTCGGCAGCACACAAACAGAAAAAATACAGTTAGATTACACAAGCATGCTCACTTGATAAAGTTGACAAAAAATAATGGGTGTTTGAAAGTATTTACAAAAGTTGTTTAAACAAATATCTTCAAGGAATTGGTGGCTCACTTTGACTGTGACTCACTGTATATCGGGTTGTCCAGAAAGTAATATAATTGCCGATTTTACATATAGACGGCGGCGTTGATAATTGTTTTGAACAGCTTATGTCTATTTATGTTAATTTTTTCTTTTGGCAGTTATTAGCTGTCACTTGCTTAGCTGAAGCTTGCTTTAGGAAAAAAGTGCGCGTAATTTTGTTGATATTTGCTTGTTTGGCGTCAATTTTAATATGGAACCCACAAAGGAGCATTTTCGTCATATTTTACTTCATTATTTCCATAAAGGAAAAAGGGCAGAGAAGGTTGCTAAAAAGTTGCGTGATTTGTATGGTGATAAAGCCTTAAAAGAAAGATAGTGTCGAAATTGGTTTATCATATTCCGTTCTGGAGATTTTTCACTTAAAGATGAGCCACGTTCAGGTCGGCTCTTCGTCTGCGATAGGTGGTGGTTGGACTCCGATAACGGCATTCGGGAGTCGGTAGCTTAGGAAGTTGGTAATGGTCTCCCGATGAATGTCGTTTATGGTATGTCTATACACTGTCCGACCCAGTAGCTGTTTTGGATCTCGTCCGCGTACTTGAGGAAGTGCCTCCGGACGTGCGTGGAAGGTGGCTCAGGCTCAAGCAGATGTCTGCATGGGTGAGGCCTGCCGTAACACCCTAGCAGTAACTGCTTGCTGAGCAGTTTGTTATGCTCCTTCACAGGCAGCATATGGGCCTCGTCATGTAGGTGTTGCATCGGAGACATCATGAGACATCCTGTCGCGGTTCTTATAGCAGTGTTTTCGCAGGTCGGTTGTTTCGTCCACTGCGAATCACTGCTTCCAGGCGACCAGACAGGCGCAGCATAGTTTAGAGCCGGTCGGCCGATTGCCTTGAAACAACATTTCCTTGTCTTTGCCCCAAGTGCTGCCGGCAAGCGACTTCAGGGCCTTGTTGCGATTCTGTACTTTAGTTGCAATAGCGGTTGTATGCGCTGAGAAGGAGAGCAAGCTGTCAAAGGTAACTCCCAATATTTTGGGGTGGTTTATCGTCGGAATTGGTGTGTCATCGACTTTTACCTTAAATTGCAGCTTGACCTCCTTTGTCCAGGTGGTAAAGAGGCTCGCCGTGGATTTAGTGGGGGAAAGTTATAAATACCTCGCAGTGAAGAAGCGAGAAAGGCAGGCGAGGTAGTCGTTTACCTTGGAGCATAGGCCATCAATGTCATTGCCCGACGCCATTATCGTGCAGTCGTCGGCGTAGGAGGCCAGGGAAACTCCCTCTGGTGGCTGGGGGAGTTTCGAGATATAGAAATTGAAAAGGAGCTCCTTGCTTTATTTTCCTCTCTCGAAATATCATCGACGAATGACGACCACTCAGGTAGTTCGCGGTCCACCTCTTCAGTCCTGGCGGAAATGTCGACTGTAAAATGTCATCTAGTAACCCAGTTCGAAATTACTTAAAGTTACAATTTTTTAATATTTTAAATAACATTTCACTTTACTCTTCTGTTATATAATATTTTTATATTAAAATATGACACTTAAAATAGTAAAAAACCAATAAATATAAAAAAAAATTTTCAAGGAAAAAACAATTTTTGTATACGAGTATATTTTTGTATAGCCAAATATAATGAAATTAAAGGCAATGAAATAAAAAATAAACAAATTAATAAATTTTTTTAATTATCGAAAACTATTAACATGCCCATAACTGTAGGTTCGCATGTTAGCTGCCGTCTGCATGCCACAAAATTAATTTACATTACGCGCTTGCAGCAACTACGTACAACTTTCAGTCAAGTTACTAAGTGCGAGAGTTAAGTCAGTGAGGCGCTGACACTGCCCCCGGCACTCTTCACTCGATTTGCTCACCTCTCTTAATGACAGTAATACGGTTTTTGCCACGTAGACACGCAACGCAACAGCAACAGCAACAGCAACTTAGCCAGTGAACCCTCGGCCAAACCGCACCACATCAGCCCAAAATGACTAACGACTTGTGGCTGGCGACACGTTGCCAACACGTTGTTGCTGATATCGCTGCTGCTTCTATTTGCCACTACTGCTACTGCAAACTACACCGCAAAAACAACGACAACAACACAAAAAAACACAATAATAACATACTATTGCGAGCAAAAAACCAAAAAACAGTGGCAAAAGGCGCCAACGTGTTAACGTCTGTTTTCGTAACAAATTCATTTGCTAGCGCCCAACTTACATGATCGCCGCCGCACATATGTATGTAAATGTATAATACGTATAGACCTATATATATTTACATGTAAAAACATGCAAACGTACAAAACTTTTAATGTGAAGAAAATGAGTGGTAAACGTTGAGCGCTAAACACCCAAAGTCGAATAGGGTGGCTCGAAAGGAGCTCAGCGTTCTATGTAGAAAAATGCGTAGAGTCCATGGATTCACGGGTTCAAAGAAAGAATTACCAGTAATTGACACTTGCACTTTTGTTAGGTGTTTTGCCGAACTCCGCTTCCGTTTTGTGACACGCGTCTTGATGTTGTTCCACAAACGGCCAACTTTTTCCTCGCAGAACTACACTCGGACATTTGCCATTGCCTGCCGAGGGGTGACCGGATTAGATAAAACTTCTTCTATTATTTCATATTCATGTACGGGGATTCGAACCTGTGCACTTCGTACCAACCCGTTCGGCTACAGCGGCCAACTGCCTATCATCTAAGGACATTAAACGAAATTTTAAGAAAATTTTGGAATACAAATATTTTTTATGAAAATCATTATTTTCAAATATAAAGGGTTTTCCAATAAGAGGTGTTATTTTGATAAAACAAGCAATGGTTTCGTATACATAAACTTTGTCCACATCAATACCATCCAATTCCGGCCGTAAAAAATCGTTAGCCATCTCTGGATAGCGCAATCCATTCACTGTAACTGTTGCCCCAGCTTCATTTTCGAAAAAGTTAGGTCCAATGACTCCGCCGGACCATAAACCGCACCAAGCAGTCGCACGTTGAGGATAGAGAGGCTTTACAACAATAACTCTTGGATTTTCTGAGCCCCAGTTCCCACTATTTTGCTTGTTGACGAAGCCACCGAGGTGGAAATAGGCTTCATCACTCAAGATGGTTTTTCGATGGAATTTCGGATCATTTTCATGCATTTCAACGACCCAATCAGCAAAGACACGACGTTGTTGATGATCGGCCGGCTTGAACTCTTGTGTTAACTGGACTTTATAAGACCCAAATCTTTATGCAAAATACGGTGTAATGACGTTTGTGGAATGCCTAATTCCAAAGAACGACGAGGAATGGACAAACCTGGGTTTTCTTCAACACTTTCGGCTACAACATCAATATTTTCGATTTTCGGCTGTTCTTGAGCGACGTGCACAGGTTTTATTCTGCACATCACTAACTTGTCCCAACAGCTCGAATTCGCTCACCAAATTCTGTATTGCGGCCCGACAAGGTGCTTCACGATGATCTAACAATGTTCGAGTTTTACGAACCATCTCTGCGAAATTTTCACCATTTTTATAATAAATTTTAATAATTTCAATGCGTTGTTTAAGCGCGTAGTTTCTATTTTCAAAATAACACCTGTTATTGGAAAACTCTTTATTTTCGACATTCTCAGGGAAAGAACATACAACTCATTTTGATGAGATTCGTATATATATACATATACACTAGGCATTAAGGGGTCCCGGTGATCTAGAGCACGACATTTTAGAATATTTTCGGGATTTTGTTTTTTACAATAAAAAAAATGAAAAAAGATATTTAAATTTTTTAGGCTTTTTATTTAACTTCTTTTATAATACATACAAAAATGAAAAAAAAATTTTGGCTCTTTTATTTATCTGAAGCACAAAAACCAAAAGAATTATTAATCAGTATGACTGTAGCGGAGGATTTGGCAACAACGCCGCGTAGTCGAATGGATTGGTGCGTGACTACCAGGAATTCAGAGGGAACGTAGGTTCGAATCTCGGTGAAACACCAAAATTAAGAAAAACATTTTTCTGATAGCGGTCGCCCCTTGGCAAGCAATGGCAAACCTCGGAGTATATTTCTGCTATGAAAAAGCTCAAATTTCGATTTTTTTGTGGCGATATGTTGGTACCCATGTCTCTCACTCATGCCGATGATTTCGGCCATTTTCAATGTTCAGTTAATTGTTGACAGCTGCTTTGCTTGCACGTTTTTCGGCTCGTCTTCGATTTTTACATATTCAAAAAGATGAATCAAAGAACCTGTATCAAAATTTGTGTGAAAAACGAAATTAAGTGCGCGGATGCATTCCGAATCATTCCGTTGACTGTGTCATACGAAGAAGCTACTTTGGACCAAAGCAACGTTTATCGGTAGTACAAAATGTTCTCAGAAGACCGAGAAGATGTGAACGACGAAAAGCGTGTCGGACGCTCGAGCGAAAAAATCGATGAAGTGAACAAAATGGTATTAGCCAATCGTCGAATCACTATTAGAGAAGATGCTGAGGACCTAGACATATCAGTTGGTTCGTGCTATTCGATTTTTTTTTCAATGATTTGGGCATGAGACGGGTCGCCACAAAATTCGTTCCAAAACTGCTCAATTTCGACTAAACGCAGCATCGCATGAACACTGCTAATGAGATGTTGGTATCTGAACTCTGTCCGCGACGACTCAAATTTGCTCCAGAGGGTCATAACTGGTGATGAATAGTGGGTTTATGGTTAGGACGTGGAAACCAAAGCTCAATCATCTTAATGGAAGCTGCCGCACGAACCAAGACCGAAAAAAGCACGCCAAGTTCGGTCGAATGTAAAAGTTTTGCGTACCGTTTTCTTCGATTGTAGGGGCGTTGTGCATCATGAGTTCTTGCCACAGAGTAAAACGGTCAATAAGGAATATTACCTGCAAGTTATGCGCAATTTGCGAGAAGCAATCCGCCAGAAACGAGAAACTCCCGGATTTGCGGAAGAACAAAAATTGGCAATTGCATCAGGATACCGCCCCTGCTCACACATCGTTGCTTGTGCGCGACTTTTTGACTTTTTGGCCAAAAACAACCCACTAATGATGCCACAGCCACCGTATTCCCCAGATCTGGCCCCCCGTGACTTTTTCTTGTTCCTGAAACTGAAGATGCCCATGAAAGGACGACGCTACGCTACGATTGACGAGATAAAGACGGCATCGAAGGAGGAGCTGAACAAGATAAAGATTTTTAAAGTGCTTCGAAGATTGATAAAAACGTTAGCACAAGTGCATAATATCTCAAGGGGATTACTTTGAAGGGCGCAAAATAGATATTAATGAATAAATAAATAATTTTTGAAAAAACACAAATTTGGCGATCTCGTATGCAGTGTACTGTCTTTTAAGCGGACACCTAAGAGACTGAAAAAGAGACTGTCAGCTTATGAGAAAAGTGTAAAAAAAGTTAATATATGTTATGAGAGAGAATTAAGGTGCTATGGGAAGGTTGTCCGCTCAAGAGGAAAACATTTTTTTTTTTAATTTTTAAGTGTTTTTGATATGTACTGAAAAATTTGTCCGCTTAAGCGAGGTGTCCGTTAGGAGAAAGTACACTGTATTTTAACCATTTTTTCCATGTTTTTTAAAACAACTTATACCAGCACATGAAAACTTTAGGAGGACGTAAAAACGATATTCGAGCTAACTTTTGCAGATCCATCGAGCATTTTACTGCTGCATAAATATAATTTTAGAAAATATAGTATTAACAAAGTCCGGTCTGGTTTTAGTTGCCATAAAATTGTCGCACAGTGTTGCTTTTTTTGTTTTTAAAGGGCTTAAGGCCATAGCAGCCATAGCTTTTTTCTTTTTTTCCCCTTGTTCACTCCTCTCGGGAGCAAAGGGCCGCGACAAGACTTTTCCATCGTATACGGTTCTGGGCTGTTCTTTTTCCACCGTCCATGAGATGTCGGCATCTGCTAGTTCGCGCAACATCGACCTTCTACAAGTGTTTTTTTGGTCGACCGCAACCTCAGCTTCCTTGCGGGTTCCAGTCTAGTGCCATTCTCGTAATGCTATCTGGTGGTTTTTTAAATGTGTGACCTATCCATTGTCTTTCTCTGCGTTTGATTTGCCTAAGGATGAGCTCCTCATTTGTTAATCTCCACAGTACGTCGTTACTGATGGTGTTTGGCCAGAATATTCTGCAGATGATGCGGAGGCATTTATTGACGAAAGATTGTAGCCTCTGGAGGCCAGACATGTTTCGCTTCCGTGCAACAATACGGACTTTACGCATGAGCCGAATATTCGTAGTTTAGTACGCCTGGAGATTTGCGAACTCCCCCATACTGGACGAATGGCCCAAATGAAACCTTTGCTTTGTTTAGCCTGCAGTTGACATCTTCATCTACTCCACCATCTGCCGTGCAGCCGTGGCTCTTACCTTACTTATATTTTTTTTTTAGACTTCGGTTTAATAATAAAACAAAATAAAATAAAATAAATACTTCGTCAAAGTATTGAGGGGCTTGAGCATGCAAACTTAATTCCAGCAAGCACGAACATAATTCCGATAAAATGAGAACCAGTCGAAAAATTAAAATGTTCCTATTTCTGGAGCATCTTCCAGTATTCGCTAGCTTGGCTTACCCAGCGCACAGTTTCTATCGAATGTATTCCGGCTAAAAATGAATAATGGAATATGTTTTGTAGCGCAAGTTTAATCTGTAAAAAAAATCGAACCGCCCTAATGCACATATAATGTGACTAATATATATATTTGTAAATTTGTGCAACGTGCGCTGTCGCCGTCTTCTATGGCAATACATTTAACATTTTCAAAGTATTTTTCGCTTATGCGGAAAAACGTGTCAAATGCTGATTGTTGTTACAAATTCTCAAATTACAGTCTTTTAATTCAATTCCTGTTTTTCACTGCGAAGCGCATTAGCGTTTTTGTTTTTGTTTGAAAAATTTTCCCCTATATGTAACAAATTCTTCACATTAACTCAGTGCCATAAGCATAAGGATGGATATGAATTACAAATAAATCATTTTGCAGGTGAAAATGCGGTCGCGATGCCAAATGGCGAGCAACTAAACGACGAGGGGGAGGTTGGGCGGTGGCGGTAGCGGTGGTGCAATCAAGGTGTTGTCTCATTTGCGCTGCGCGTGCGTGTTTTTTCACTTATTAAGCAGATTAGTTTGCCACCCAGGTGTGTGAATATGTACCCATGTGGGTGTGTATGTACATACATACATACATATGAATTTGAATGAAAGCGCGAATTTTAGCTAGAAATGTACATACACACATACATATCCAAGTGTACGTATGCAATTATGAAAACCAAGCAAATAAAACAAAAAAAGACAATTTGAATTTTTGGAACAAAAAGGAATTTCACGGAGAAAATAATTAGTAGATAAAGCAGTGTACAATCAGCAATGTAGATGAAGGACGTTAGAATAGCTGGGCGAAGCTTATTTGGCAATCCTAACGCAATCAGTGATATCTCATGAAGGGAAGGCGATCGAAAACATCAGAAGAAAATTTAAAATTTTATAAATAACTAGCATTTCCCAGTGGGCTTCGCACCACCATACATAAAATGTTTTTTTTATATCGCAAGAAATTTTTCATATTAAGTTTTCTTTATAGAACTCGTAAAATGTTTAAACAGTTGAATTAGTTGATTTTTTCATTCAACATACTTTCTAAAGATGTCACAATAGCCTTTTCTGTACTTTTTTAAAATTTGATTGTGGTGGTCACCTATATACAGGTAAGGTGAAAGAGCCGATAAAAACTTGTAATTAAACTTTGATTCTTTACTTTCCATTTCAATTTTTTACGCTAAATAAATTATGCTAAAATATATAAATTAAGTTAAAAATGTTTTTCCGGTTCCTTGAATGCTCCAGTTTTTATTATAATTTCGTCCAAAAATAATATTAACATAATACACTTACAACCACAACAGTACAACTCATAAGCGGTACGCTCATAAGCGGCTGTGTATTTGTTGTTGTTTTTCCCATATAGGCATTTCGTATGAGAGGAAACTATTACTCACATAAAATGTCATAACTCAGGAACGGCTGCACCGATTTCAATCAAACTTCACACAAACCACCTCCTCAAAAATAGAAAAGAACTCTAAAATTTTTGTGTTAATCGGTTTGGCGGTTCTTGAGTTATAAGATTACCAAGGAAATGTAACTTCTTTTTATATATATAGATTTAGTTAAAGGAAAATTCGTAATTTCTTAAACCTGGTAAAATTAATTTATTATCCCATGGCAACATAATTTTTGTGAGTTATTGAGCATACAGACCCGAATATTCGTATATAAACCTCCTAAATGGCGCTAGCATCGAGATATTTTCATATTCATATTCATATTTACTATTCGATTCAATTCATATAATTTGTCAAGGAATAAAAAAGGATCATATTCCAATACGAATACATTAAGAAATATGAAATAATAACAATGTGTTTCGAAAAATGTACCTCTTAGATGCCGTTTGGAACAATAGCTATGTACAGTGACGGTCAAAATAAGTTTAGGCTATTGAAAAAACATTAATTTTTTAACAATATCAAGACGTCATATTACAAAGTATTGATTATTTATTTATTTTGGTAAAAAAAACTTAAAAAAACTTAAAAAAAACAATTAAATAAAAAAAACTTAAATTAAATTTAACAAATTATATTAAAAAAAGTGAATTAAAAAAAATTATATATATAAAACAAAATAAATTTTAAAAAATTATATAAAAAAAAAAAAAAAAAATTAAAAAATTATAATTTTTATAAATAATATAAAAATTTTAATTTTTTTATTTCTTGTTTTTTAATTTAAATTTTTTTTTAATTTCTGTTTTATATGTATGTATATATAATTGGCGCGTACACCCGTTTTGGGTGTTTGGCCGAGCTCCTCCTCTTATTTGTGGTGTGCGTCTTGATGTTGTTCCACAAATGGAGGAACCTTCAGTTTCAAGCCGACTCCGAACGGCAGATATTTTTTTTATGAGGTGCTTTTTCATGGCAGAAATACAATCGGAGGGGTGAACGCTATTAGAAAAATGTTTTTTAATTTCGATGTTTAACCGAGATTCGAACCTACGTTCACTCTGTAAATTCCGAAGAGTAATCACGCACCAACCCATTCGGCTACGGCGGCCGCCGCCTGTTTTACTAAAATAAATAAATAGTCAAGACTTTGTAATATGCCGCCTTGCTTTATTTGACCGTCGCTGTATACATATAAAACTATATCCCTGTTTGTTTACTTGATTTTTCTAACTGCAAACCTATACCATTCACTTAAGCGCGATGAAATTTCGATGAATATTTTTGCGCATGCCCGGAAAGATTTATGCGCATTTTTGGTTTCTTCGCCAGGTGACGCTGCGTCGACATATTTAAAGAAGCTGTATTTATGATCCATTCTAGAATTCCTATTTCTTAAAAGAAAAGAAATATCTAAGAAGAAATTCGTCCAGCAGGATGGTCCCATATTTGCTTCAGCCGTACTTCATGGAACTAAATCTAAGCTGGTTAAATGTTTTAAGATACTACGAATTTTCAAAGATCTCTCGATCTCTGAGTATTTTTTCCGAGATATCCGGCAAATTATGAGGACGCTCGAAAACTTAAACGCGTTTTTCTTGAAAATATGGTTTCGAAATTGGTGACCATTGTAATTCAAAAACCCGTCGATGGATTTGAATAAAGTTTTATGAATATTCAGTTTATTGTAGGCAGAAAAAAACTTTTACTTGGAGGAGGAATTTTTGTTTGTCCAGATTTTCTCTGATTGAATTTAGTTGGCCCAGTACAAACTTTTGGGCTAGAACTACTTGTGAGAGAGGGTCCACCAAGATGGCTATAACTTTATCCGAAATTAAATTTTTTTAAATTTTTTCTGTATTATTAGCTATATAAAATTGCTAACGAAAAAAATTATAAAAAACGCCAATTTTTCATGCCTATGACTATCCCCAACCCTTAAGAGCATGTTCATATGTGACAAAAGAGGTTAGGCAGGCGTAAAACGAAGACGTGGCCATTTTATAAAATAACTTAAGATATCGCCAGAAAACCAATATCTAAAGTTCCGGAGCTTTGTAACTAAACGACTGTGTGAAAAATCTTGCTCTTGGGACAGGGAATACCATGAGCAGATGAGAGATATAATAAACGAAATTCACTTAACAGGCACCGTCCGCTGTAACTTTGAATCCTTTTTTGCATTAATGTCCAGAAATTTGTCTACACAGTTGATTCGATGAAAACTGAGTGAGATAAATATGTAGTTAAAAAGAGACGCGTGCTCCTTCACACAAAGGTAAGTTGAAACTTGAAACACGTTTTTTTAAAACTCAATTTTAATAATAATCCAAGGGTTCTTTTTATGCAAAACTTTTGTTTTAAACAGCTGTAAAATTAACTTTTTTTAATAAAAATTAAACTTTCATCTTTCATATGTCACTACTTTGTTAAGGGGGGGGGTAGGGTCACAAAATCGAAATTTTTTTTCTTCACTCATCTTATAGTAAATCATTTCAAGAATGTTGTGTCAAAATTTTAAGTGGATCGGAGCAGAACTCTCAAAGTTATAGCCTTTGTAGGCACTCTACCTCGAATGCGGAGCATCGATAATTTCTCAGAGTCATTTTTTCAAACGCGTTTTTCCCGAAACGACTTCTTAAAAGTCGGTGCCAATCACAACTCCGAAACTATTCAACCGATTCTTTTGGCACACGTTTTCTAAATCAAAAATACCTCCCCCCTACACTGTTTTTTTTTTATTTTTTGTTTTTTAAGGTTGTTTTCCACTTACAAATATGGCGAAATTTTTCGCCAAAAATGCTCGTTTTACGTTTTTTTGCCACCAAAACTACAAAAATGAAAAAAAAAATTTTACTAATGTAGGGGGGAGCATTACGTCATACATTAACTGAAAAATTCGACTTTTTTAGGTTCAGATGATTCTACGACGAATGCCGATTGGCACCGCAGAGCACCTCTCGAAAAACATATCTCCAAAAAAACTCTGTCATGGGCTTATTTGTCAATATTTTATTATTAATATTTTTTAAAAACTTATTGAAAAGATGTACAATAACATGTAACTGATTTTATTAAAGTATCTTAAGCCATATTTCTGTAAAAAATTCACAAAAAAAGTGTTTTTTTTTTTAGCGCTAAACCCTACCTCCCCCTTAAATACCTATATATATATATTTTTGGTAAATCCTTCGATTAATTGCTAAATAATCTTTCAATAAAAGTAAATTCATTTCATTTTTGCATGCCACGAGAACCAGATCTGCAAATTTTGGTCACCACAAAACATGTTTTTACGGAGGATGTTCCTTTGATCGCCCATAACTCTTACTTTTTTCACATAATTCTTTTTTTATTTGTTTTTTATTTGAGGCTCAAATTATGTGCTTTTTGATAATAAATCGTTGTTATGAAAATATTCAATAATTTTATTTTCGCATTCTTATATTCTGAGCTCAAGGCCGATTTAACAATAAAACAACAAATTAAAACCATTGTTATAATATCATCTTCATCATCATCAAGTAGCGATTCGGGCTCAGAGTGAAATTTAGCTTCGTCCACAATCCTCTTCCATTCTACACAATTCATAGCAATAGCCTCCTAGCTTCTTACTCATAGCTTTTTCAAACCAGCTATGACTTGGCCAAACCAGATTAACCTTGGGCGTCCTCTAGCACGGGTCATTGGGGAATTTGCTTATAAAAAATATTTTTAAGGACGATTGTTCTTCATGCCATGCTGTCCGTGACAGGAAATTTCAAAGGGATTCAGCTTTGTTGTACAACTACTTTTCCGGTAGTGTTATTTAGAGTTGACATGACCAACTGAATGAATTTTCCGCTGATACCCAAATCCGGATTTATCGCGGTGAAACACTGTCGAAAGCTTGCTTGAAGTTTACAAAAAGTATTGTTATTATATTATATTTGTCGATATTCCGATCACACTTAGAAATCATGTTCAGGAACTCTTGGCTGTGACCGGTCATACAAAATAAAAACATTTTGAAGAAAGCCTTTTTTCCTAAACAGCATTTTGCATATTTCCGAAACACTATTTGAATTTCGAACTTAGTGCAATTCGGACGCAGCAAATCACATTGTGTAGCACCTTGTAAGTTAACTTTTTAATACAAAACTTTTATTGATTTTTCGAAATAATAATTTCAATTTCATTGCACTTCTCATGGCAGCTTTGAAATTTTTACCAACTGGGCATTTGATGTTCATAAATACTTGCTTGCTTATGCTCTTGCGCATGTAAATGTATTTGAATAAGTAACACGAACGCTAAAATGTTTCTAGAATCAAATTAACTCGAAAAGCAAACCCCAAATTATGTAGCATTTAAGGTTACTGGAGCAAATTGAAAAGCTCATAAGTGCCCAACTTAAATTGACAAGCGCCCAACGCGATCAGCAACAGCAACAACCACAGCAACCGTACGCCCCAATTATCCCCAATTCTACGAAATGACGCGCAAGCATGGAAAATCAACATAACTAGGTTGATGCCTCGAAATCAGCGCAAAAACCTTGGGTGGACAAGAAAAGAGAAAACGAAAAATTTACACGCACAATTCATATAATAAACTTATTCGGGCTCATTCGAAACGCAAACAACAAACCAAAGATTTCGAAAGATTATTATTATGTCTGGCCGGTAACTTAACTATTGTTGTATTAGTTTTTTATGTACATGTGTTTGTGGGTACACCTATTCAAAGTATGCATTACTCACTTTTTAAGAACATAATTTCTTGCTTCTCTTTTCATAGTTGTCAATTTTTACATTCTACTTTCATAGAAAACTCGTGCTCAACAATCATAACAAACGCAACTGGGAATTTATGTCAGCCGAGAGGCCACGAGACGAGCGGGACAATAAACAACAGACGCTGAAGATGACCAAACAAATGGTCACTAAAGATCTGTAAATTGTATGTTTGTATGTATTCGTGCAATAATGATTTGTAGAAATGTGGAACAGAGCGAGTTGGTTAGTGGCGAATGCTCATGAAAATGTTTACAAGCCATCATTTTTTTTTTTTGTTATACTTTTTTTTTAGTTTTCTTTTTGTGTTGTTGCTGTGGCTGTGGCTTTAATTTAATGCAACTGCTGCAGGCTTTATTCGATCCGCTAATTAAAGTTCATAAACTTTTAGGCAATGAAATTTAAGCTTTACAGCAAACAATGAACGCAAAAGCAATGGGAAACAGATGGCGGTTAAATTGTTGTAAGTTGATGGAAATTCAACCAGACCTATCAATTATTTATTATTTTTTAATGGAAGTTGGAAATTTTATCGCTGTAAAAATATTCTTATATTCTTTTTTTTTTTTGTAATTTTTGATGCAGCTCGAACTTTACACCAATTTGTGGCACGCGTGGCATACAAATTGTAGTGCTTACAACTTTATAGACAGGAAAAAAAAATGCGGTGGATTAACCGCAGTCAGATTCATCATCATTTCTAACCTATTCAGACCCAATCAATAAACTTAGGTAAGTTGGGTTGCATGGCTGCCAATAAAAAAACCAACTTGGACGAGACATTAAATTCGTCTGTCGTGGTACCATTGCAAGGGGGAACGAGGGAAAGCAGGAAAAAAAAAGAAATAGGTAAGGAGGTTGGAAAGACAAAAGGTGTTAACCGCTTCGTACTACTGATGCACAATTACCCGGTAAGGATAGCCACCAAATTCGAGAGCTACGGCTTTGTTAGACTTAGATTAGATTAGATTTGGGTGCGGTTGGACAAGCCCAAACACTCAGTCAGGAGACCATTGTACTACACCCGGATAGATTTCAGTAGAAAGAATAGAGATAGAAAAGATAAAATGTGGGGGGTAAAAACGGATAAATTAGCTTGAGGTCACTCTTCCACAAACCTCTTGGATTCATTGATGAATTTCAAGAGATCAGGAAGAGGAAGAGTATGAACTTTATCCATACTCAGCATATCGCAACCCAATATCCTAAGCCTGATTCTGGAAAACGCCGGACAGCTACAGAGAAAATGTGCTGTAGTGTCGTCAACCTCAAGACAGGATAGGCATATCGGGCTGTCTACGACACCCATGGCAACCATATGCTGACCACAGGTGTTGTGCCCTGTGATTACACCCACCAGTAGGTACTCTCAGGTTCTTTCTGCTGAGTTTTTGGAGAAAGGTCGTTATTTAGTGTTTGGTTCTTTCACAAAGCACTTGGCTATTCTGCACGAGTTCAACCCAGACCAACGTCCTCTATGGGTAGACCTCATGAAGTCGTCAATACATAGTTAAATCGATGCGGAATTGACACCTAGAATGGGTTCAGGGCCTAATGGCATACATGCAGAGCCTTCATTAGCCAGTTAATCAGCCAACTCGTTCCCTGTAATACCACAATGTCTAGGCACTCAAATAAGACTAACTTTGTTGTGTTTTGCAACACTCTTCAGTTTTGTCTTACATTCACCGACTAACTTCGAAGAGCAGCGTGGGTTAGCAATGGCTTTCAGTACAGCTTGACTTGACTGTCACTACAAATTTCAATATTGCTACCCCGCCACTTTTTCTCAATTAGCCAGTATGCCACATTCAAGACATTATTAGACTTAGAAGGTCCCTGAATTATGAGAGTGGAAAAGTTGTAAAATATTAGGCCACTCGCCGCTTTGTCTTTAAACGTCACAATTTTCTTTACATTGTATTTTAATTTTTTTCGTATAAAACTTCATTTCTCATTAATATTACTTATTTCGCATATTTTTGTGGAACATTTCAACATGTGTGGCGAACGAATACACCATTAATTTGTGCCTAACATTTTGATATTTTTTCATGCCATTTTGCCGCACTGCGTTATTATTAAAAAATAACTTTGTCCACCCTGCGGAACCGACACGTAAATCGAAATTTCTTTATTACATGAGATATGTCTTTAGTAAGTGTTTTTAGCAATTACGTTATTTGTTAAGGGGGGACTCTACTGTAAAACTTAAAAAAAATCGATTTTTTACTTTTTGTTGAAACATACTCAGAAACAACTCCAGAATGTTCCATGAAAATCTTAAAAAGAAATCTTGAATAGTTTTCAAGTTATAAAAGTTTTAGCAAAGCAGGTATAAACTGAGCGCTCGAGAGGTTTACGGTCATATGCGTGTTTTTCTCGAAACCACGTTTTCAAAATTGCCCACATCACAGCTCCGTGAAAAATTAACATATCAAGCTCAAACTTTGATAGTATATTTTTAACAATATTTACTAGTTTTTAAAGCTATGGTGGGGAAAAATTTATTATTTATAACCCCTTTTTTAATAACAAAATGACAACAAAAAAATGTCGATTTTTTAAAAAACTTCAAAAATTTTACAAAAAAATTTTTTTTTTGCAAGTAATAGGCTTAACAACTAAAAATAATGATATATAATAAAAAAAATTTGGGTTTTTTGATTTCAGATTTTTTTTAAATGCGCGACAGTGTGGGCAGATTTCAAAAGGCGTTTCGGGGGAGCGGCTGTACAGCTGCCATTTTGAAATGAAAATAAATTTAAAAATTTTTTTTGTACACTCAAGACCTGTGTTTATGTAACACTAAACTTTTTTTTACTAATTAAATTAATACAAGTATGAAAACAAAATCCATGAAAATTTGATTTTTACAGTAGAATCCCCCCTTAAGGTAAAAGAGAACTTTTTAATACACAATTCGAGTCGAAAAAGCTTATGGAGTAAAATAGAAAATATGCTGAGGCTTTGCCATGAAAAATGGAATTAAAGTAATGAGCGTCTGCAGCCATTAGCGTAGCGGGGCGGCAGGTACATAATGTCTGTTAAATAATAAAGTTAACGGATTTCTACTACTTTCATCCATGCATACACACAGAAGCGTACATTTAGTTAACATAATCGACACACGCACAGCGCTACAATGCACACAACCGCTGATGACTGGCATTGGTAACTGGTGTAATACAAAAGAAAAAAAAAAAAATACTCGTAAAGCATTTGAAAAAAAAACATGAATAAGGAACGAATGCCACCAATAACACAATGAACAATGACTAGATAAGCAGCAATAAAAAAACAGTTGAAAGCTATTAACATAAAAATGCGTTGCTGACTGCAGCTGAAGAAAATTAACATAGAAAGAAAGGTGATGCCAAAGAAAAGTAAGCGAGAAATACGCAGCGAGTATTAGCGCATATCTACAATAATTGCATTGGAAGATTATGACTTTCATTAAATAAACCGGGATCAGTGACAGGTCACTGAATTACAAAGTTGGTAAGAGAGACAAGTTTTTTTTTCAAGTACGCAGTGGCTGTAAATAGTGAAAAAATAATTAATTTTTGTTTAATATAATAACAGGCGACTTTATTGCTCATAATTTCATTAACCTTCAATCCGAGGTGTCAATTCTCAACAGATTTATGAATTAATTTATTAAAGTAGTTGGCGGCTGCAAATTATACAGAAACAATGCTGAAACGATTGTGACGTCCACCCACCATGAAGGAGTGTTTATTAATGTTAAAAATTTTCTCCCAACCCATTCTCTGCTATGCCGATTATGAGGAGGTGTGATTTCTAGACCACGCGTACCATTTTCGGTATACGGTAAGCATTTTAATAATTTTTCATAAATACCCAGCATCAAGGAAAAAATTTTATACTTACATATTTAAAAAATCTACGGGATTCTCTTACAACTTGGCACTTAAACTTTATAATAACGGGTGTTTTTTAGCTGCATGAGAACTATCGTTTAAACCTTGCACAACGCTTCCAAATTGTGGAAATTTACTTTGAAAAAAGAAAATAAATAAATCTGTGCGCGTAGTTCATAGAGCGAAGTGTTGAAGAAGAGCCGGTGAAATTTTGAATCGTCGTCGTTCTCAACTTGTTGGTCTTTAATTTTACAAAAGGATCTTGGCTTACGTGCCTATACAACACAGCCGGTGCAAGAACTGAAGCCGAAAAAATATGTTTATAAAAATAAATTAACTTTTGTGAATATTATTTAATAAAAAAAACTATTATTTCACATCTTCTAAAAAATTTTACTAATTGGGCTCATTTAAATGTAACTAAATAGAATTAATTCATATCTTCTAAAAATAAGGTAAGTTGGATTTTTTTACTAAAATCGAATTTTTTATAAAAAAAAAATATTTTTATAAAAATAAAATAGCCTTTGTGAAAAATATTAAAAAAAAAATATTGTTTGTTCTAAAATTGAATTAAAAAAAAAGCCTTTTTATAAAAATAAATTAGCTTTTATGGAAACCATTAGGTAAAGTAAAAATTTGGTAAACTCAATTTTTTATTAAACTCGAATTTTTCATAAAAATAAATTAGCTTTTATGAAACACATTAAATAAAAACAAATTTCTTTGTACTAACATCGAATTTTTCATAAAAAAATATTTTTATAAAAATAAATTAGCTTTTGTGAAAAATATTTAATAAAAAAAGGATGTTTTATAAAAATAAGTCAGCTTTTGTGACAAACATTTAATAAAAAAATTAGCTTGTACTAAAATCGAATTTTTTATAAAAAAAAATATTTTTATAAAATAATTAACTTTTGTGAAAAATAATAATAAAAAATTTGTTTTTTTTTAAATGGAGTTTTTTATAAAAATAAATTAACTTTTGAGAAAAATATTTAATAAAAAAATGTGTTTGTTCTAAAATCGAATTTTTATTATACAAACTTTTTTTTATAAACCTAAATAAGTTTTTATGAACAACATTTAAAAAAAATTTATACTATTATAGTATCTATTTTTTTATAAAATATAATATTTTAAACTAAATAATTAGCTTTTATGAAGAATATTTAATAAAAAAAATATTTAGAGCAAGCAAATCAAATGTTTAAAAAAAAAATATTTTTATAAAAATAAATTAACTTTTATGAAAAACATGTAAGAAAAAAATTTCTTTGTTCAATTTATTTATATAAAAATTAAAAAAACAAAATTAAAAAATATTATTTTATGAAAATAAATTAGCTTTTGTGAAAAATGTTTAATAAAAAAATTTGTTTGTGCTAAAATCGACGTTTTTATAAAAAAATATTTTTACAAAAATAAATTAGTTTTCATGAAAAACATTTAATAAAAAAAATTTGTTTGTACTAAAATCAATTTTTTATAAAATATAATGTTTTTAATTAAATAAAAAGCTTTTGTGAAATATATTTCATATAATAATAAAAATATGGTTTGTACTAAAATCCAGTTCTTCATAAAAAAAAAAATATTTTTATAAAAATAAATTTACTTTTGGGAAAAATATTTAATACAAAAAATTGTTGCACTAAAATCGAGTTTTTCATAAAAAAAATATTTTTATAAAAATAAATTAGCATTTGTGAAAAACATTTAATAAAAAAATTTTGTTTGCATAAAAATCGATTTTTTTTAAATAAAATTTAAAAAAAGAAAAATATTTTTGTGAAAATAAATTGGCTCTTGTGAAAAATATTTAATAAAAAAAATTCTTTATACTAAAATCGAATTTTATACAAATAAAAATTTTAAAAAATTATTTTATAAAAACAAATTACCTTACGACGCCATTTGCAAGAAATTATAAATATTTCGCTAAGGTGAATAATTTTGCGCCACCTCATATAAAAATAGGGAAATTTTAATTATTTAGAAGTAAATAAACAAAATACGAAACATTGGCATTTTATGGAAAAAATTTAATTTTGATTAAAAGACAAAAGACGTACTCTTCACTTTCTAAAACTGAAATAAAAATCTGAAAACAACTTTCGGTGAAGCGAACCCCAATAAAATTGTCTATAGCTGGCAGTCTTTGATCCTCAAGTGCGTAGCAGACGCATACAAAATATTTTTCAATTGTAAGTGTATATTTACTATACATGCGTAGCACCCTCCCCTCCGCCCGTACCACCACACAAGTTTGAGTTTTCATTGTACCGTTTCACTTTAACAGGAACAGTCCCCGTCTATGAAGGTGTTTTGATTTGTTAGTGCATGCATATGTATGTATGTATGAATTTATGTATGTGTATATGGGTATGTATGTATATGGAATTGTATGTTTGTACCCGTGCTTTATGTGCAAATGTTCGTGTGCAAAAAAAAGTTATAAACGTGGCAAAAACATTAATAATTATTTTACGAGCTCTAAAACTTTTTAATTTAATTTCGAAAAGATGCTACAAAACTTTTTGATTGATGTACCGCCCAGCATTGCGTGAATGAATGAGTGATGATAACTGCAGGTAACAAATAGGCTGAATGGTAGGCATTAAATTGTTGGCTTTCGACATTAAATTGGTAACCAGCAGCCATCAACCCCCAAATTGTACGTTTATGTAGACGTGCATGCATACATAGATACATACACACATACATGGGCTCATACAATACTTCCATCAGTTGAATGAAATCTGAAAAATGTGCAAGTTTCATAAATTGACGGAACAAATTTACTAAAAACGAAATTGCCTACAATAAAGTGAGCTTTAAGAGTTTGACTTTTAAGTTGGCAATACTGTTGCTCTGTGATAATCATTTTATTAGACTCGCAGTTCACTTTTTTTGTTGCTTTAGTCGTTTATTATATTTCATTTGTATTTTTATGATCTCCTCCTAGTAAAATCCTTTTACTTTCCTTTCACCAACACAAATATAGTAAAATGAGGTTCTTTGACAAATGCAACTTTAAATCTCCTTGAAATTTCCTAACGAATTATTTTGATAAATATATATGTTAAAGGTGGCACAAAATTAATCATCCAATTATGTTTTTAAATAACTTTTTTTTACTACATAAAAAAAAAATATAAAAAAAATTAAATAAAAAAAAAATAAGCAAAAAAAAGCTGTCTACTTCACATGTTCCAAATATAATTAACATTGCAAAAATTAGAAATTCTCCGATAGGGTGATTAATATCGCGCCACCTTGTACATGCAACCGAATAGATCTGGGAGACGCGAAGTCTACATCCATGCTTCTAGGGATGCTGCTTATCTGCTCTTGTAACGAACGCAAAATTATAATAAGTTGACTTAGCATATTTGGCATAAAATCTAGAATGAAAATGCAGTGACCTCAAATCCATTAGTCTTCACCGGGAACGATAAGACGATAGAAGTTCCACAAGAAGAGGTTCCCCAATAAAAGTTCGGAAGAGCGAAGCATATGCTACTACGCTGCACCCTTTTGTTTCTTCGGGAATGCGTAAATTAAGTAAGGTTCCAAACTATTGATGCATATTCCTCTACTTTGACCTAACTAGGGAGTTGTAAAGCGATTTTTTGTGCAGCGAAAAACAAAAAACCTTCAGTTTAATAAAATTATTATTATTAATGAAGAAAAAAACTAACTGGCAGTAGAAGGCTGAGCTTTAAAAAGGCTTATAATAAGCAGTGACTTGTAGAAATGTTTTTCAATCTTTTCAGGCACAAAACACCTTTCAAAATAGTTTCTCATTGTCCAAATTAAATATCTAAGACTGCTTCTTAGTAGAACGAATGGTACAACAGCAGCATCCGATGGATAGGACACGTTTGCAGAATGCCAGATGAAAGAATACCTAGCAAAATTTTGGATCGTCGCATATATGTATGGTGAAAAGCGAAGAGAGCCACCGCGAAAAAGGTGGATAGACGACGTTGAGGATGATCTGAGAAGCATAGGAGCTACCAACTACCGTAGTATGGCCATGAACCGAGATGCATGGAAAAAAATTGTGGCGGCAACTAAGGCTCACATCGGGCTGTAGTGCTATGTAAGATGATGATGAGTCCAAAAGATGTGTTAAGTGTATCAGCGGTGTTTTTCATTGTTAATCAAAGATTTTCGAACGGAATTTTAATTTTTCAAGCACAAAATATAATTCAAATTTAATTAAAGGAAATGTAAATAGTCTCAGCGAGATCTCTATTTGTCAATTGGCCGATTTTTGAGCAAGAAAGTTCCGTTTTCCTTGAGAGGGAACGTATTTGGTGAAGACACCCGAACGATGACTGATTTACGGTGGTATAGTCGCTTCAGCAGGCGCAGCAAAGAAATGAGAGCCAAGATACTTAAATCTTAGCAGGGTAGTTAAGGAGAAAGTGTTGAGATACTTCCACCCCATCCTCCATACGACTGACGCAAAAAGGACTCGAAGTAATGCCGAGTTTCACAGCATGTATACCTCGCAGTCGCATAGCCGAATGGGTTGGTGCGTGATTACCATTCGGAATTCACAGAGAGAACGTTGGTTCGAATCTCGGTGAAACACCAAAATTAAAAAAAAAACATTTTTCTAATAGCGGTCGCCCCTCGGCAGGCAACGGCAAACCTCCGAGTGTATTTCTGCCATGAAAAAGCTCCTCATAAAATATCTGCCGTTCGGAGTCGGCTTGCAACTGTAGGTCCCTCCATTTGTGGAACAACATCAAGGCGCACACCACAAATAGGAGGAGGAGCTCGGCCAAACACCCAAGAAGGGTGTACGCGCCTATTATATATATATATATATACCTCGCAGTCAATGTGCTGTAAGGGCATCCACGAAATTCAAGATCTGAGATTTTGTTAACCTCAGGAGATCCCTCGAGCGCCTCCGACCCACTCGTGGCCAGAAAGGCTACGCTACCTTACAAGTTCGTGTAATTACGCAGCGTTCGCTGAGTTGACGCGAAGCCCACTTCTCCAGGAGCAGACCACAGGCAGTCAACGGGATCCCAATCCTCTCGTTTCGCGGGGTAACTACCTCACAGGTCCCCTGTCTAGCCAGCTCATCTACCTCGCAGTTTCCTGAAATGTCGCTATGACCAGGTACCGCGAACCAAGATACCCTTATATCGAAGAATTCGGATGCGATCGAAAGTGAAGTCAGGCATTCTCTAACCAGTTTCGAGTTCACCATCATCGAGCCCAGGGTTTTGATTGCCGCTTGGCCGGAGTAGATAGCAACCTCCGTGACAGTTATTACACAAGTGAGCGGCTTCTTTAACCCCTTGCCGTGCTTTAACGAGTCTGACTCGTAATGCAAATTTTGGTCCAAACATGAATATGACGAGCCAGGCTCGTGAATAGATCGTCGAGTCAAACGTAAATATCACGAGCCGAAGTCGTGTACAGATAGTCGGATCAAACATAAACATTACGAATCTGGGTCGTGATTGAATGTTAGTTTCTATCTGTACGCCACCAGAGTTAGTCACGAGTCTCATGCTGTTACAAAGTAGTTTATATTATTCTGATCTGTTTACCACGCGTTGACGCGTAACACTTGGGTCCAAGTTTCGTCGAGCTAAAGGGCACGGCAAGGGGTTAATTGCCGCTTCCTCTGCTTGGAATACACTGCAATGGTCCGGTAACCTGAACATGGGTCTGTTGGGGAGCTCCTTGCAAAATATTCCTGCGCCAACCCTTCCATCCAATTTCGAGCCTTCCGTGAACAGGATCACCAGGCCCTGCCTTCAAATACTGCATCCCACCCACTCCTTCCTGGAAGGAATGTAAGTGGAGAATGTTACGTTCGGACTAAGCAGTGGTGCGCATTGATCAGACGCCAAAGGGATGAGTCCAATATTTCTAAGGATTCTTGAGTGTCCATAATTGAGGTCAAGTTCTAGCCTTATGGTGCTCACACTCACCAACGTAAACGTACGCCCGTAACAGCTGACACGATAAAACTAATGAGAGCCCAATGTAAATGAATTCTCACCACCGTTCCGTTCCGTAGTATCGTAGATGGTTATTTCATCGTGTCAGCTGATACGGGCGTACGAGCGTACGTTTACGTAACCACAGCTTTGCCTGCAATGTCTAGTAGGGGTAACTCGAAGCGCTCCACTGATTCCAATGAGGGTAGACCTTTGGATTCTTTCCAGCTTCTTCAACGATGCCATCTTAGCGACCGCTTTAGGAAACATATTTTTTTTCTTCCATTATTTGGTGTTTCGTGCACAAGGTTTCGAATTGTCCGAATTTTTAGTTTATTTTAAATTTCATCTACTTTTTGACCACCTTAAGCAACTTATCGGCCGCCGTAGCCGAATAGGTTGGTGCGTGACTACTATTCGGAATTGAGAGAGAACGTAGGTTCGAATCTCGGTGAAACACCAAAATGAAGAAAAAGTTTTTTCTAATAGCTGTCGCTTCTCGGCAGGTGATGGCAAAGCTCCGAGAGTATTTCTGCTATGGAAAAGTTCCTCATAAAACATATCTGCCGTTCGGAGTCGGCTTGTAACTGAAGGTCCCTCCATTTGTGGAACAACATCAAGACACACACCACAAATAGGAGGAGGAGCTCGGCCAAGCATCCAAAACAGGATGTACGCGCCAATTAAAACAAAAAAAAACAACTCATCCGTTCACTTTGGATGGAAAATGTTGCTATTGCATTAGTTTGAAAAAAAAAGAGAAACATATATTTGGACCACCCTGTAGCAGTCACATAATATTAATCATGCGCATATATGTATGCACATCCAACCGATTTCTTATCTGAAGCCAAATGTAAACACTCTATTATCCAACAGCTTTGCAACGCGCTCAAGTTATACGCAACTGAAATTGTATACTTGAAAATCCAATGTTATCAAACAGGAAAAAGGCAAAGAATCCATGAAGCCAACAATGCATGCGACTTAAGCAAATACTTTTCTCTACCAATAACCCTGACCATTCCATGAATTCGAATATCCATACGTTGTACAACATATGTAGGTATGTATTCGAGCTTACACACACACACACACACACACACATATACATATATATGGATATGTGTTTAATAGGTTTATAAGTACTAATATGAATTTACAAGGGGCGCCAGCGATAAGACACTCAATAACATGCCACGAATAAAATTATTTTTATGTGCACTTGTCCACAGACATTGGACACCCAACGCGCTGATGGTAGAGTTTACAGGCGAAGACAGGAAATTTAAATAATAAACTCGCCGCTAAAGAGTAAGTACAGAGCATATCAACACATTGACTTTGCAACTTTGTGGCATTGCCAGTGATTGGCATTTCCAATACTTAACAAAAAATATATATACATACAAGCATACACACACACAAAATGTATATTACACGAAATTGTAAGCGAATGTTTAGCGCCTTATCGCACACGCAAGTCAACAGTTGAATGTTGAATTTGTGGCAATCAATCGCGATAAGCGCGAATTACGAGAAATAAGACAACGAGTTGACTTTATGACTTTTTGTTGACATAATAGACTAAATGGATATCCACTGTGTGTAAAACAAACAAAACCAAGAAAGGAATTAAAGAAAAAAAAAATCAAATACTGTTTCAACGACCTCGGTTAGCCGCAAGGCTTGGGTTGAGAGCTCGGCCAAATATCATCACAACGCCGTCACTTTCCATGGCTTCGCATTGGGTTCGTCGTCGCTTCGCTATCTCCTACCTCGTCGCTTCGCTATCTTCTACCCACTTCGTTGACGCGCATACATTGAATGAGAATACATTGAAAATGAAAGTTATGTGAGTCACTTGAGTCCGTCATAAAGTCAAGTGTGAGTCAAGTAGAGATTGTGACAGCAGCTGCGCGCATCACCAGCCAATTTCCCAACTATTCACTATTCACTCGTCGTATTTTACAAATAATCAAATAGTAGCGGTTACATACACAGTTACTTATCGCCCTCGTTCATTTCTCATCACACAAATGGCTGCGAAACGGCTGAGAAAATGTCGCGACGTTGTGTTATTGCTTTGTTATCGCTAAACTTATCAGGCTGCAAATTGATAAGCCCTCAAGGCAATTATCGGGTTCAATTGCAGGTGACTGACTGCACTCGTTCTCATTTGTGCCGCTAAACATATGTACGCCTACAAACACATATACATACATACACCCGCCGACGGAAACAAGTGTTCGATTGAACGGCAGATAAATGAAATTATTTAGGCGTGCACAAAGATTTCAGAGATCAACAAAAAATGTATGTAGAAACAAAAATACATGGAAAATTTGAAAAAAGATTTCAGAGATTAACAAAAAAATGTATGTGGAAACAAAAGTACATAGAAAATTTGCACTTTTTTTTCTCATAAAATTTACGTTGATAAATAAGTTTGACAGTTTTTGATGGCCAAATTTTCATTGACCTTCAGAACCAACAACCAGACTACACTTTTTCGCATAGCACCAGTACGACAGATATTTCAATTTAAAAGTACAAACAAAACAGGATCTTTGGCTTTAGTTGAGATATGTCACCAGACACTTTTTTTTAAGTTGTTATAGTATCATATAAGTCACTATGAAGAAGACAAATCAGTACGACTGAATTTCAAGCGACGACAATTTCCATTAACTTATCGGCTTATCGGATATTGCATTAACTACTTATCGTCTGCTCCGCCATTTTCCTCTTTATCGCAAGGGTCTAATCTACTATACAAACTTAAAATAATATTTTCGATGAAGTTTACAGACGTACTAGAAGCCTATATGAATGATCGTTGTTTTCGAATAAAGCATGGACAGGCAGAAACTCAAAGCCGAGTGTCGAAAACCAACTCTTAATTTTCAATCAGGTGCTTAAACCAACATGGACCTATTGCGTCCAGCTGTGGAGATACACAGCGAAAAGTAATGTTGAGATGATATAACGCTTTCAAAATAAGGCGCTTCACCGCTTGAAAACAACGAGTTGGAGGAATCATCGCCCATATTTCTTCAAAGACGAAGCTGGCACCAATGTTCCAGACTGTCGAACAGAGGTTTACCCAGGGTTAAAATTCTGTCCTTCCATAGAGCAGGGCATTCGCAGAGGAAATGGTTGTTTACAACTGGGACAGTATGTGTTGTGAGGTATGCCCATTTTGGCTGCTTGTTCTCCCACAGACCAAAAGCCAGTTATGACTGCCGTTAGTAGCTGGTACAATGAGTTCTAACATGGCCGTTCACCCTTGCAGGATGAATTTCGTGAAGGCTTTGCAAAACCGATTGTTGTGTCAATTGATAACGAAAGATGGAAAAATGAATAATTGAATTGGAAATAGTTGTACTTTTTTCCTGTTAGCATTCGTTTGTGCAAATATTTATTTTTTAGTTTATATTTCTTATTTTATGTTTCATATTTTTTAATTTTAATTTTTTTTTTATATGTTTTCATTTGTTTATTTTTTTCTTTTTATTTTATATTTTTTAATTTTTTTTTTATATGTTTTAATTTCTTTATTTTTTTCTTTTTAAATTATATTTTATAATTTTTAGTTTTTTATTTTATATTTTTTATTATTTTTTATTTTATATGTTTATATATTTATATTATATTTAATGTTAATTTTTTTCTTTTTATTTTATAACGTTTTAATTTTTTTTATTTTATATTTCTTATTTCATATTTTTTTATTTTATATTTTTTTTTAGGAGGTTGAATTAGTTTTAAAGGTGACACACAGATGGCGCTATTTATCACTTTATCGCGTTGGCAATACTGAATATATATTCATGACAAAGCCTCATCCCTAGGCTTTGTTTATCAGTATCTGTCATTTCGCTGAAGTATAAACAACGCAGTGTTTTCGTGCTCCGAGTATGTCAACTTTCGTGCCGTCGAAACGCAATTTGCGGGAAGCTTTGCTTTTCTGCTTCAATTTGAAAAAAAAATACAGCCCAAGCCCGTGAATTGCTGCAGGAGGCCTACCCAGACCATACTCCGTCGATTTCAACATGTGAGTACTGGTTTCGACGATTCAAAAGTGGTGATTTTCACAACGAAGACAAGGAGCGTCTTGGCCAGCCCCGCGGAATTGGGGGAATTGGTAGACGAGGACTCGTGCCAAACCCAAGAAGAGCTTGCTGAATCATTGGGCGTTGATAAATCAACCGTTTGCAAGCGTCTAAAAACGATGGGAATGATCCAAAAGCAAGGACATTGGGTCCCGTACGAGTTGAAGCTGCGCGACGTCGAACGGCGATTTTTTACGTGCGAATTGCTGATCGAGCGACAAAATCGGAAGGGTTTTTCGCATCGGGTGGTGACTGGCGACGAAAAATGGATCCACTACGATAACCCAAAACGCAAAAAATCATGGGGTTTGCCCGGCCACGTATCAACGTCGACGGCCAAGCAGAATATTCACGGCAAGAAAATCATGCTCTGCATTTGGTGGGATCAGGTCGGCGTCGTATATTTTGAGCTGCTCCAACCGGGCGAAACAATCACGGGGGATCGTTACCGACTGCAATTGATGCGTTTAAGCCGGGCATTGAAAGAAAAACGGCCGGAAAGGGTAAAAAGGCACGACAAGGTTATTTTGCAACATGACAACGCTCGGCCGCATGTTGCTCAACCTGTCTAAAAATACCTTGGAACGCTTGGCTGGGAAGTGTTACCCCACCCCCCGTATAGTCCAGACATAGCTCCCTCCGATTATCATTTGTTCCGGCATATGAGTCTCGATTTGGCGGACCAGCGGTTCTCCTCGTACGAGGCTACCAAAATATGGGTTGAGTCATGGATAGCCCAGCAGCGGCCAGAATTTTGGAGAAACAGCATCCGGAAATTGCCCGAAAGATGGGCGAAAGTTGTAGCTAGCGATGGCCAATACTTCGAATAAAATATTTTGTACCGTTTTTTCACAATAAAGCCCCAAATCTTTATTTTTATTTTTTTATGTTTTATGTTTTATTTCATATTTCATATTTCTTATTTTATATTTTTTGATTTTAATTTTTTTATTTTATATATTGCAATTTGTTTATTTTTTCGTTTATTTTATATTTTTAATTTTTAGTTTTTTTATTTTTTATCTTATATTTATTTTAAAATTTTTAGTTTTGTTTTTTATTTTATATTATTTATTTTTTTATATTTTTATTTAAATTTTTATTTATTTCATATCATTTGATTTTTCTTATATTTTTTTTATACGTTTGTTTTTTATTCATATATTTTTTATTTTTTTATTTAAATTTCTTTATATGTTTTAATTTTTTTCGTTTTATTCTATATTTTGTAATTTTTTTTTTTTTTTTATGTTTTAATTTGTTTATTTTTTCTTTTTATTTTATATTTTTTAGTTTTTAGTTCTTTTACTTTATATTTCATATTTTATATTTTTTTTGTATTTTTTTTCATTTTTATTTTATATTTTTTAATTTTTATTTTTTTATTTTTTATTTTATATTTCTTATTTTATATTTTTTAATTTTAATTTTATTATTTTTGGTTGGTTGGTTGGTTTAAGGGTGACCCCGCATCGGAGTGCCACATAGACCACAAGTTGGGTACGTTGTGTTGCCCTAGAGCTCATTATTTTAAATGATTTCCCCACCTAACCGAGATTTTTATTGTAGATCTTTGTCAAAGATATTAATTCGTTTCGAGAGTACTGAAAGATTGTCAATTGTTGGAGAGCCTAGAAGAGCGAGTCGACTTCTGGCTAGACCCAGACAACTGCACAGCAAATGTCTGCTCGATACTTCCTCATCTTTGTCCTCGCAGTATCTGCACAGGTCGTTTTGAGGAACCCCGAGCCGACGTGCGTGAGTGCCCAAAAGGCAGTGGCCGGTGATAAGAGATGTTATATGCCTTAGTTCGTGTTTCGAAAGACTTATAAGGGTTTTTGTCTGTTTCAGATTGTAGGATGGCCAGATTTGTCTGGTCGTATTATTTTTTATTATATATTTTTAAATTTTATTTTTTTTTATTGTATATGTTTTAATTTGTTTATTTTTTCGTTTATTTTATATTTTTTAATTTTTAGTTTTATATTTTTTATCTTATATTTTTTAATATTTTTTTATTTTTCGTATTTTATTTTGTTTATTATTTTGTTCTTTTTATTTTATAATTTTTAGATTTTTTTTATATTATTTATATTTTTTTTTAATTTTTATTTTATTTTTATTTTATATTATTTATTTATTTCTTTTTTTTTATTTTAAGTTTTTTTTATTTCATATCATTTGTATTTTTTATTACTTATTTTATTTATTATTATTTTTTCTTCTGCATGTAGTTTTTAGTCCTTGACAATAAAATCGTATACATATGTATTGAAATTCAAATATTTTCAAACATCAAATAATAGAAGTGGCGTCAGATAGAGATGCATTTGCGTTTCACATTTATTCATCACTGTTTTTTTCCTTTTATTTATTTTTTTTTTGTTTTGCCCATAAACGCTCACATACTTTCTGCAAGTATGTAAAGTATTTGTTTATGTATGCCTTTGGTTTTGAGAAAGGCACTACGTATTATACTTATGCAAATGCATGAATGCACAGCAAAAGCATTACGAGTAAATGTGCAAAAACAAAGTAGCGCCAAATAAATTCAGATAATAAAGTTAGATAACCTGATGTCTGCCTACAGAGCAAATAAACGCACGCATACACACTTGTATGTACTACAGAGGTATGTATGTTATGTGCATACATATGTACGTATGCATGATTATAAGCCGACAATGCCACAGACCAGATACATTATGCATTCACTACAATTAGCTGCGGATGCTGTGTGAGTGAAGAAGAGTTTTGTTTTGTTGGTCGGTACGGCCAAGTGTGGCGTAAAAATTATCCGCCATAAACCAGCCAAACCAGTTTCCACTTTTGGTTAACACAAAACAAAAGCTAAAATCGACCAAAAATGCAAGACGCTTTAGGAATTTTTTGTTATTGTAAATATATGCAAGCAAGCACATACACTCAATACTTTTTGTAAGTTCAAAAACTTAAAAGTCGAATGCTGCCACAGCCACAGGAAATATAGCAGCAACAGCAAGCGTTGACCTCCTGAGTAGTTTTTTTTTTTTTATATATTTTTAGTATTAATGCGTTTGCGTTCAGGTATTATTTATACCGAATTTAAATTTGTGTTATAGGTATTTAAGGATAAAAATTTAGCAAGTGAGCTAATATATGATAATAACCTCTTGCGAATTTGTAATATCAAAAGATTCTGGAGTTTTTGTAGTGCATTTGCAGCTGCTCAAAATATGATATGTTGACGTGAAAATTACAACTCCCGAAGTAAAGCAGAAAGTAGTCCCGGGAAGAGTTCTATTGGCCACACCACTCAACACAGTAGACAACGGTCACTGTAACTGTGAAGGCACTTTGAATCCTACCTCACCCACCCAAAAAAAAAAATAAATATGAAAATTACAAAACACAGACTGCAAAAACAGAGAATTTTACTTGTATGATACACATCAAATAATAAATAATTGGCTAATAAATTATGCTAGAACTGTTATATTCCCACGCATCTCAAGATTTTCAGTTATTAACTTGGTATAATCGCAATAACAAACCGCAGTTAACCTTTACTAAAACGAGGACGAGCAATAGTCAATTAAAAAAAATTAGATATATAAAAAATATTAGGGAATTTAAGTAAATTAACATTTTGTTTTTTAATATTTTCCCAAATTTATTTTCGAGCCTTATTAATATAAAAAATTTTGACTTTTAATACACATAGGACAATTATTATACTTTACAAATTTACTTACAAAATTTAGTATTAATTTCTTTAGTTTCGGTAAGAACAAAATTTAGCATAGGTGGAAAGCTGTCAAGTATCAACAGCCTGATAGGGGTCACAGTGTTAAACGTCGGGCTGTTACGGTCCGACTGTTAAAGGTCTGGCTGTTAGGCCGCTGCGCTGTAACTTTACAGTATCACGTAAAGCAATAGCCATACGAATGATTGTTGTTTCATACGCAAATACGAATACAAAAACGAATACGAATCCGAATTCAAATATGATACGAATAGGAATTCGCGTTCCCAGAATAATCGTTGCTACATCACCGGAACGCCACAGTTTTATATCCAGCCGAGAACCGCAGCATTGCTCAAAAATGTACGGCGATTATTACATGGATGTTATAAAGCATAAAAATGAAAATGTTAAAAACCGAAATTATTTCAGGTTGATGTTAACCCGATGCTCAGCCAAGGGGGAAAAGCGTTATTTGTAAAAAAATAAAATAAAAAAATAAAATAAAAAAATAAAAAATAGAAAAAAAAATTAAATACTATAAAGAAAAAACAATGGAAAAAAAATTAAATAATATAAAAAAACAATATAAAAGAAATTAAAAAAAAACTAACACACATAAAAAAATAGTAAAAAATATTAAAAAAATAATAAAATATATTAAAAAATATTAAAAAAATAATAAAAAATTAAAAAAAAACTTTGTTTTGATGGTTTTGCTATGAAATATATGATCATATTTTGGGATGTTTTCAGCAAAACAATGAAATATATAAAAAATCTGAAAAAAGTTCTTTATTATGCATGTCAAAAAAATTTGTCCGAAGAAGAATTTTAGAGCCAGGACAGGTCTAAAATAAAATAAAAATAATAAAAAAATAAAAAATTTTAAATAAAAAATAGTTTTCAAAAATATTAAAAAATAAATACAAAAACAAAAAATGATCACACTTTGGAGTGTTTTCAGCAGAACAATGAAATATATAAAAATTCTAAAAAAAAGTTTTTTAGAGCCAGGCCAGGTCTAGCGGGTCTAAACTAAAATAAAAATTATAATAATAATAAAACAAAATTAATAAATAAAACATAATTAAAAAAAATATTTAAGAAATAAAAAATAATTTTCAAAAATAATAATAATAAAAAAAAAATCCAAAAATAATAGTGAAAAAAAATTCAAAAAATAAATAAAATAAAATTCAAAAATTAAAAATTAAAAAAAAATCGGTGAAAAATATGATCATATCATTTTGGAGTGTTTTCAGCAGAACAATGAAATTATAAAAAATCTGAAAAAGTTCTTTATTGTGCATGTCATAAATTTTGCAAAAACAAAACTTTAGTCCGACGAAGGTTTTTTAGGGCAAGCGGCCGCACCAGCTACATCTGCAATTTTTAATTTGCGGTGAAAAAGCAATTTTCTTTTAATAAGGCATGTGAATAACTGTAGAAGTAGAGTAAGTTTTTTTTAATACATACTTCTTTTCTTTTTTAAAACATCAAAAATCATTTATATAAATCAAATTAATTATCAACCAAGGCGAATCTATTAAAGGTGGTATTGATAAATCAGCTGATTTGTTTTTTTTCTTCCGCCGTGTCCATGTGGCTGTCAGCACAGAATAAAACAAAGCGAATTAATTTTTTGTTTTGTACTTTTCCAATACTTTGCCGTGACAATCAAACGTAGAAAACATTGTTGTTGGTCTAGCGCAACCATCTTTAATAAATACGCCTTGTATCGAAAAAATCCGTTCGCTCTTCCATGAAGAATATATTATTTTGTGAATATACAGTTTAAATTTCCAATTTTTCGACCAAATTATTGTATTTTCAAGTTATTAATAGGACTATGAATAAGTTCGTGCGGTTTTTTTCGAAATTTGAAAGTATTGTCCATCGCTTGCTACTACTTTTTCCCATCTTTCTGGCAATTCACGGATTCCCTTTGTGAAAAATTCGGTCGGTTTTGCCGCAATCCACGAATCGATCCATTTTTTGACTTCATCGTAATTACGGAAGTGCTGGTCAGCCAGGCCATGTTGCATCGATCGGAAGAGATAGTAATCGGATGGCGCAAGGTCTGGACTATACGGCGGGTGGGGTAGGACATCCCATTTGAGCGTTTCTAAGTATGTTTTGACCACTTGTGCAACATGTGGCCGAGCATTGTCATGTTGCAAAATAACTTTGTCGTGTCTATCGGCGTATTGCGGCCGTTTTTCTCGCAGTGCTCGGCTCAAACGCATCAATTGTCGTCGGTAGACATCCCCCGTAATCGTTTCATTCGGTTTCAGTAGCTCATAATACACAACACCCAGCTGGTCCCACCAGATACACAGCATAACCTTCAGGCCATGAATATTCTGCGCCGACGTCGATGTTGAAGCATGGCCAGGGTATCCATACGTTGCCCGACGTTTTGGATTGTCGTAATGGACCCACTTTTCATCGCCAGTCACAATTCGATGCAAAAAACCCTTTCTTTTGTGCCGTTGAAGCAGTTGTTCGCATGCCATAAAACGGCGTTCAACGTCTCTTGGCTTCAATTCATACGGCACCCAATGGCCTACCTTTCGGATCATTCCCATGGCTTTTAAACGTTTGGAAATGGTTGATTGATCAACTCCCAAAGTTTTTGCAACCTCTTCTTGCGTTTGAGCCGGATCTTGATCGAGCAATTCCTCCAATTCGGTATCCATGAACTTTGGCGGCGCACCCTCGCGTTCTTCGTCTTCCAAGCCAAAATCACCACTTTTAAAGCGTGCAAACCACTTCTGGTACGTTCGCTCAGCTAGAGCATGCTCACCATAAACTTCCACCAAGATACGATGACTTTCGGCTGCTTTTTTCTTCATATTAAAATAATGAAGAAGAATTCCCCGCAAAAACACATTATTTGGCACGAAATTCGACATTTTCAAGTGTGGTAAAAATATTGTTGTTTACGCTTCAAATAAAAAACTTATACTGACGTTTGTGCCTTACGACAGTAGCTCTCCAATGAATGTTTGGAAATGTGGATCGATGGAATAATAATCAAGTTACGCCATCTGTTGTAAACCGCAAGGAACTTATTCATAGTCCTATTATTTCGGCCGACATGAAAAATGTAGTTTCGAGAAAAATTCGGTACGGCACGGGGCACATCAGAATTTGCGCCGAAATTGGCAATCGAAATATTTATACATTTTTCACCATTTTAATGCTTTGACCACGCCCTTTTTTAAGGTATAAAGAAATATATTAAACAAAATAAATCGATTGTTCGACATTTCTACGATGGGCCAACATTTTAAACAAACCTCTAAAATAAAGTCCAATCAACATTTTAAGATCAAAAATTAATTTTAATTTAAGAACCGACATACAGTGCCTGGCCATTGAATTATGACCGATGGCTTTTTCTCTGAAAGCTTCAACTATCAGGTAATATATTCAATCTAATTTGGGCTTTTCCAAATAAAAAAGGGTATTAAGGGGGTTTTAACCCCCGAATTTAAGAATTTCCGGTCAATTGGCCTGCGACGATTAGAAAATGATCAGTTATTTTGCTTATAAGTAAAAAGTTAAGTGTGCAAGTGCCAGTGCGAATTAATTCGATCTTGTGTGAAGAGTATAAAAAAACTAATTGAGATCGTCTGAAAAGTGAAAGAATTGAATAGTGAATATTCATAATCTAAAATATAACAACAGTAAGTGCTAAATATACATATCTCTTGAATTTGTCACGTGGATTATCCTTTTTTTCAATTTAACCAGTTTTTTTTTTAAATGGGCCGCAAGTCGGATTTGACATCGGGGCAAAAGCAACAAATTGCAATTCTTTTGAGAACCAAAAACCTTAGCTATGCAGACATAGCAAGAACCATTGGAATATCCAAGGCGTCTGTGGTAAATGTTGCCAAAAATGGGAAAATACCAACAATGTTTTAGCGGTAACTTCAAACAATCGCCAAAATTGCTGCCGAGAACGCATCACCTCAAACAGGCAGGATCGTAAAATCGTCCAAACAGTTTTCTGGAACAGAAACGCTTCAAGTCGGATGATTTTAAGAGAGGTTCAGGAATCTGGAGTAAATATTTCGGAAAGAACGTTGAATTGAATTTGAAGAGGTCGAGCCAAGGAGCACCAGGAGATTTGGTGGCTCCTAAAACACTCAGGCTAAAAAGCCCATTGTATTTAAAGCTCTGGAAAGGGAGTAGATAGTCAAGGAGGGAGGGACAAAAGTATCAGAGAAAGAGATAGGAAAGAATAGAGACAGAGATAGAGATAGTTAGTCCTGTGAGAATTTTCCAGATTCTTTGGCAAATCTGTAAATATCCTCCAGTTTTAGAGAACGAATATTACTCATTCCCATGACATCGGAACCCAATACTCGTAGTCGCGCTCTAGCAAAGGCAGGACACTCACAGAGAAAGTGCTCAGTGCTATCCGCCTCCTCCAAGCATGACAGGCATACCGGGTCCTCCTGGTGGTCATATGCTGACCCCATGGGTTGTGTCCTGTAATGATGCCGACCATCAACCGTATATCTTTCCTTCTAAGTTTTAGTAGAAAGTTTGACAGTTTTCTGTTCGGACTTGTCACAAAACACTTTGCAGTTCTGCAGCGTTCTAGACCGGGCCATCGCTCTTTATGTAGATTGCCTACATAATCGTTGATCCAATTCTTGATTCCTGCGGGACTCATTCCGATTATTGGCTCTGGCCCCTGTGGGGGCACCGCTGATCCACGGTTGGCCAATTCGTCGGCAATTTCGTTTCCTTGAACACCGGAGTGTCCCGGAACCCATATAAGTACAAGCCTGTTTTGTCTTGCGACAGAATTAAGTTTCTTCTTACATTCTTGAACAATCTTTGAGGTTTGCTTCGCGTTTTCCAGGGCCTTCAATGCAGCCTGACTGTCAATCTGTTTCCCGCTCCATCTCTCGATTATCCATTCGGCTACTTTTAGGATGGCAAAAACTTCTGTTTGGAAAACAGTTGCCATTCCCCCCATAGCATAGTGATACTTATTACTATCGTTTAAGTACCATCCGGCTCCAGACCCTATTTCAGTCTTGGACCCATAGGTAAAGAAAACATCCGTCAAACCTCCCTGCATGCATTCTGGATTGCTCCATTGCTCACGCAATGGAAATTTGACATCAAATTTCCTTCCGAATGAAACTGTGGGTATCAGGTCATCTTTAGGTGCCAAAAACAGTGGATATTGCTCCGACAGCAATTTAAAGATTTCTCTGTGTCCCGAAGTTCTATCTTCGTGCCAGAAACCATATTTATGGAATCTACACATTGCTTTTATTGCTTCCTGTTGTATCTTAAGATCCAGGGGGAGCAAATCAAGCATAGCATTTAGGGCATCACCAGAGGTTGTACTCATGGCACCCGTGATGCATAAATATACACTTCTTTGCAGCCTGTATAGTTCCCGGATTGTGGGTTTAACCATGCTCCGTCGCCACCAGACCACAGAAGCGTAAGTGATGATTGGTCTGATAAGTGCCGTGTATATCCATAGGACCACAGCAGGTTTCAGACCCCAAGTTTTGCCAAAGGCTCTACGGCATTGCTGAAAAATCTTCAATGCACGATTCACCTTCAGTGAAACGTGTGTCTCCCAGGTCAGCTTCTTATCCAAGATTACTCCTAGATATTTAACTTCGTTGGAAAGACCAAGTGTCACACCTTTCAGTGTTGGAAGACTGAGTCCATCCAATTTCCGTTTTCTCGTAAACAAGACTATGGTTGTTTTGTTCGTATTAACGGAAAGACCTTGTCTCATGCACCAATAATCGATTTTGTCAAGAATCCTCTGCACTTTCGTGCAAAGCCTCCTTAAGGATTTATCCGATGTTAGCGCACAGACGTCGTCCGCATATGCTTGGACGTGAAAGCCGAGTTCCTGCATCTCCACCAATAGGGAGTCTACGACGAAGCACCACAGCAGCGGAGAAAGAACAGCCCCTTGGGGACATCCTTGCTTGGACCTGACTGTGATTTGCTCGGCATCGCTCCCACCAGCGGTTAACAGGCTCTCAGGGAGCATGGAGTATATCCATTTTATAATGGCTTGATTAACTCCATGTCGTTCGGCAGAAGAACATATCGAGCCGAAAGTGGCATTATCAAAAGCCCCCTCAATGTCCACGAACACGCCCATTGTGTATTCGTCAGCTTCCAGCCCAGCTTCAATCTTGCTAACAAGATCGTGTAAGTCTGATTCACATGATTTTCCACTCTGGTAAGCGTGTTGATTTCTACTAAGTGGACTTCTCGGCAATACCCCCACTCGAATATGTTTTTCCACCACTCGTTCCAGACTTTTTACATGAACGATGTCAAACTGATTGGTCTAAAACTTTTTGCTAGGGAATAGTCATCTTTTCCTGGTTTCGGAATAAATACTACTCTTACGCGTCGCCATTGGGATAGTATATAACCAAATGCAAGACAGGCTGTGAAGATCCTTTTCAGGGCCTCAATCAGCCTGTCTCCTCCTTTTTTAAGCATTGCTGGATATATTCCGTCAGGTCCAGGGGACTTAAAGTTCTCAAAGGAAGATAAGGAAAACCTTATCGATTCCCTTGTCACTATCCGACTAGCAATATACCAGCTGTACCTAGAGGTTCCACCGTTGCCACCGTCATTGTTCATGCCACTCTCAACTTCAGAGAGAGTTCTACTACCCGGAAAATGGGTTTCGAGTAGAGCATTAAACGTTTCCGATTTGGAAATGGTGTATGAACCATCAGGTTTTCGAATGGAATCCAGCCTTACTGAGCGGTCTAAATGAAGGACCTTACAAAATCTCGCTGTTTCCCTCATTTCTTCGACGTTACTGCAGAAATTTCTATAGGATTCAAGTTTGGCTTGCTGTACTTTTTTCTTATATTCTCTCTGTGTAAGTCGATGATTGGCCCAGTCCTCTTCTGTTTTGGTCTTCAAGGCCTTATTAAGAAGTTTCCTGGACCGTACACGAAGCTTCGACAGTTCAGGGTTCCACTAAGGAACCGCTTTCCCCTGTCTGCTTTGCCTGAGTGGACACAGTTTCTCAAAGCAATTGATTAAAGTACCTTCTAATTTCTTAGTAGCATCTTCAATCATTTCTGCTGATTTGAGTTTTTTCAGGTTTGGTAATCGCTCTGTTACAAGCTCACCATACCTGTCCCAGTCCACATTTCGAGGATTCCTACCGGAAGGTATTGATATTGTGTCAATTCCCAGACGGAATTCGATAAGACGATGATCAGAAAGAGAGTCCTCTTCCAAAACTCGCCATCGGTTGATTTGATTTCCAACTGACCTATTGGTAAGTGTTAAATCAATCACCTCTTGTCTCCTTCTGGTCACAAAAGTAGGTTTGTTACCAGTGTCTTGGATGACCAAATCGGATGACAGGATAAAATCCAGTAACTCGAGACTTCTGGGGTTGCATTTGCTGCTTCCCCACACAATGTTCTGTGAATTTGCATCACAGCCCACTATTAGCCCCAGATTATTGGATTATGCGTACTTGACCACTTCTCTTAGCTCCCTCGAAGGAGGTGGCTGTAAAGAGTCGTAGGGTAGGTAGGCCGAAACTACATATGATAGCTTCGACACTGTTCCCACTTTTCACGTACTTTATTTTTGCAGCAACGATATCTCCGGAGCATAGCTCTTTTAACATCGTGTGTTCGATCAACCTCGGCATGATAATACATACTCGCGGTCTCACATTCCCTTCACAATGAAGTATTTGTCCCCACGACATAGCACTTAGACCACAGATACGCTTGTGACATACCCATGGTTCTTGTATAAGTATTATGTGTGGATTTGTTTGCAGTTTTGCATTCCTACGGCACAAGAGAGCCGTAGACGCTTTGCTATGCTGCAGATTTATCTGTGTAAATATTACTTCAGTCATGAGACTGAGTATATTTACGCTTTGTCCTCCACCTTATCCTGGACATGGAACTGGATCCGCCCCAGTTGTAGGTGAGGACGGCACCCGTACTTCGACTTAAGAACCTTGAGGGACCCAAGATCGATACCCAGTACCAGGTGGGAACCCGCCTCCGAAGTGGTAGCGGATTTCTGCCTGGTGCACGAGTATACTCTCCAGAGAGTCGTGTCAAGATCCTTATTCTGAACACGGATGCGTTTGAAGAGTTCTGCTGAATTACAGGAAGGACCCGGAATTCAGACACTCGCTCGTACCAGCCTTTCTTTGCTACTCTCAACAAGAATAAACTTGCTGTTTTCGCAGGCTGGAATCTTTGCTATAGCTTTTTCCAGCCATTCTCGGGAAGAAGCATTGGAACAGTGCACCTTTACGATGCCGTCCACCACGCTTTTCCCCTCGAACGTCGGCGCGTCTTTCGACTCACCGATTGCTTTCCAAAGGTAGCTGTCAAGATAGTCTTGTTGCCCTTTGGACAGTAGACCATCTTGTTTGTCGGTATGTATCTCCACCGTCATTGCCTTTGCTGCCATTCTCGCGAATGATTCGCCAGACGTTGACGGAAGAGTGTCATTCGACATTTGAGGTCCCTTAGCCTCTGCCTTGTCAGGCAAAGGTTTATCTGCCTTGGATTGGGTCGAGGATGTAGGCATTTCCGAATTCCGTCTCTCGACTTTCCTCTTCTTTGCCTTTCTCCTCTTCCCGGTCGTTGGCACAGACCCCGTTTCGTTTACGGAAGAGCGCAGCGCTACAGAGGAATCCTCTGTTCTGCCACGCTTTCCCGTTTCCGTTACAGGTGTCGAAGTTGACGGAGCTTGAGTCCTTGCCTTAGCTAGTGCTTCGGCTTGCCTCGCCTTCTGTCTCCTTCGTTTGATCTGCCTTGCGGTTAGACCAACACCTGCGTTCGAATCTCCAATAACTTCGGTCTTTTTACCGGTACTTACCTGATTCGCACCAGGTTTAAACGTTGTCAATGACTTACTCGGTACCAGAGATCCGTCTGAGTCTACTGAGAGATTGTCCGCCATCTCCACATCCTCCACAACTTGTTCAGTTGCTTCAGATCGTTTCGACGGCGGTGTATCGCTCACACTCGCTCGGCTCTCCATTGGCATAGCCAATGTGCCATGTTTCACCACTAGTAGTGTGCTTCCTCCGGAACCCTGGGTGTCAGTTCCGGTCATAGGAGACTGTGGGGTTCGGGCCTGCACATCCGATGCCCGAGCCGTCGATTGCTCGACGGGAGGATTTCCCAGAAGTGGGTTACCTCGTGCAGAGAGATCCTTGGTTAGCCTCCACATTGTAGGAAAATGCGTTTTATACCTCCTGCCAGGTTGTCGGTACGGTACTCTCCACATAGTACTTGGGTGGCCACCAATTCCGCCGTTCCGCGGTTGAGTGGATACCCAATTCCTATATGGAGCTGCCCTCTTAGTTCGTGGTAAGTTAATCTCCATAGAATGGGGTTAACTCGCCACTTAAGCCTCATCCCCGCGGTAAGGAGACCGACATGAAAGAACGTTACGACGACGCTATTACGAAAATGGACTTTTTTTGAATACGACCAGCAAAAAGGCCAAAACTGACACCGTGTATGCGAAATCGGTGGAAACTTTGGGTACAACTTCACAGAGACTTCGACGCGGAATATTGGAAAAAAGTAAGTTTAAAATAAACATTTTTTCCTTTGTCAAATAGCAGTAAGAAGCTGTGAATATTCACTCATTTTTGTGGTTTGGTTTTTCTTCTTACAGATCATCTTCAGCGATGAATGCCTAGTGGAAACGGTCATAAAAACAGCAAATTTTGTTCGCAGAAGAACCAGAGAACGATATTCTAAAGATTGTGTGCTTCCAAGGGTCAAACACCCCCCCCAGTGTTATGGTTTGGGGCTGTATAACCTCAGAGGGACCAGGTCCGCTACATTTTGTTGAGGGAACAACGCGCTCTGTCCACGTTTTGCTGCTATATTTAGAAACCCTGGAGTGACCGAGAGACGAATACACCTTTATGCAAGATGGAGCTCCATGTCACACATCCAGGATCAATGGAAATAATGGTTTTGCCATGGCCTGGCAATTCACCGGACCTTAACCCCATCGAGAATTGTTTGGCATGCCTCAAATCGGCAGATATACCATGCATGACCAAAATCTTAAGAGGAAGATAACACAGTGCGTAGCCAGTATGCCTCTTAACAACAAGGGCAGGAGCCACGAAATATTAGTTTAAAATAAATATTTTTAATGCAAAAATGTCCAGAAGCTTTTATTAAAAACAAATATCTAAACTTTTTTAAATGCTTTAAAACCGTTTGCTTTTTATTCGCTCTCAAAGCCATGAATATGTCATTTTTATCATCGGTCATAATTCAATGGCCAGGTACTGTATGCACGGCACCGTAGTATGGGCAACTGTGACCTAATTCTACATTAAAGGCTTAGTGCGAAAGAACGCCGAAAGAAGTTTCCTATGATATTTCTAAAACCGAAATCTTTTGGAAAGTTATCTACAAATCCTTCAAAACCCTATAGTTAAGCGTAATAAAATCGATTCTAAAAACATTGTAAAGCCTCTGTGTAATCTCGCATCGAAAAAAGCATCAACACGATAATCAGCTTCCATAACTAAGCCAAAAGTTAAGGTATGTGAAAAGGCTAATTCGGAATATTTATTTTTGATGTCAATTAAAATTTAATGGCACTTTGCAGTTGCCTTCAAGACTTTAACTGCTTCAAAGACTTCAAGCTGAGCCTGCTTTTCTTTCAATGCCGGCACAATAAAGGAACTTCTTATACCTACATAAAAGGAAAGGAACTCGAATGCGAGCTTAAGTCAACATCAATTGCGCACAGCGCGAGCTAAGTAAGTATTTGTACTCGGTGTTTGTTTTTTTATGTCTTCATATATTCCCCTTTTGCTCCCACACTTATCTTTACGTAGAATTTCAGGCGCGGAAACGCGCTTAATGGATTCAGCGTCTACATCATAGCGCATGCACCTCCACTACCGCCTCTTGTCCTACTCTACTCTACCCTCTTCCCGGTCCTGCACACCTTTCCTCCTAACTCTTTTGCGCTTCAATGTTCGCACAAACTGGATTTTTGATGCACTGTTTGTTCCCCTTTCGTCAATTCATTATTCTTATTTTTTTCGTTTTTGCACTGCCAACGACATTCCTTGGCATCTTTTTGCTCCACACGCAGAGCATCTTGAAAGCAGCAACGAAAAAAAATATAAGGGAATTGTGAACAATGAAAAATTGCTTCACATTTCGTTGCATCGAAAGCGGAGTAGAAAAGGAGGCTTATCCTTGCTTATCCTTCGTGCGCTCTATGGATGTTGTTGTTGCTGTAGTGAAATAAGCACACACAAATACAAGCGCGCACTCCTCCCCCGCTGGCTGCCGCACCTGTGCACCAATTTGCTGACTACATTACCATTGCCGAGGATTATATTCCTTGAGGGTTGCGCAGCAGCAGGTATTGAGTTAAGTGGAGCAGCAGCAGCCTTTTTCATACTCTACTTTTGGTGTTGTTGTTGCTGCGACTGCTGTTTTTTTTAGATTATTTTTCACATAGTGCTTTTTTCTGCTTTGCATTGCAATGTGTTCGGACGAACCAGTAATCATTTGTTGTTGTTAATTGTGGTGCCAGAAGTTGCGGTGGCTTTTGAGTTGTTTGTACTTTATGGTTCCGCGTCTCAGCAGCATTTCGCTTTTTTGTTTCAGGTACCTATATATTAACGCGTGTATGTTTGTGTGCGCTTAGCAGTAAAAGGAATTCAAGTAAAAAGGTGGGCATGAATGAGTGTCTCCGATTAGGAGCGTGGGAGTGACGTTGGTTGCACATAAGTCGTTGCCAATTCAAAACTCAATTCAGAGTTCGTTTGACAGCGGTAATTGAGATTAAGCTTTGCGTAGTCAAGCAGAGTTATTGGCACAGACAAACTAGCTAACGGGTGACAACAAACACGGATCTGAATAGACAATTACATGAACGTGCATATGCACTTAGGGGCATAATCCCTGCAGGAAAACCCATTAGTTGCAATCAGGCCGGAAAATGACCCTCGGTTCATCTGAAAAACGTTAAGGCATAGTGAGTTGTTGTTGTTGTAGCAGTTTATCAAATCCTGTCAGACGGATTGAAGTCACCAGTTCTCAACGTCAATGTCATCCAGCGACAGGCTCTAGAAACATGCATTTTCCAATGGCAACACGTTCTACGTACCAGAATAACTCAGGTTTTCCCGACCAAAGACTGTCGTCCCAGTAAACCAACTCTGTTCAGTGCATGCTGGGTTTTTGTTGTTGTAGCAGCTTACTAAACCCTGTCTGTGTAGTCCCCTAACGTCTTCGTCCAACTCATCAAACGGTAGACCCAGAAAGAGAGAGGGGTGTTAGGTGAGTAGGTCTGATAGGGCATGTGAAGAGATCGTTAGTGTCGTGCGGTGTGCCTTCACATGCTGAACATATATTGGGTATGTCGGGGTCGATTCTGAATATGTGGGAGTTTAACCTGCTAATGAGCCGGGTACAAGAGAAACCTTGGAACATCTTCTATGCTACTGTCCGGCTCCCTCGAAAACTAGACTATGCTACCTGGGTGCTTACAGCTTTGAAAGGCTAGAATCTATCCCTGAACTGGAGCTCGAGCGACTACTAAAATTCGCGAACAGTACGCGCATGTTGTTGTTGTTGTAGCAGCATAATCATTCCCCATACATATATGGGGAATGCTGCTGAAGTGACAGTCCTTGGCCGGATATAAATCCGGGTCGTTCCGGTAACGTAGAACCGACTGTCGTGGGAACGAGCAGTACGCTCATCTTAAGTGATGCATATTTTCGCTAAATAGGACTCTGATCTGGTATCGCTATAGACCAAATGGTCTCTACGTGACTTCGGCCCGCCAGTATAACCTAACCTAACCTGCTACAGTATCCAGAACGCAATTGGGCCAAAGTTACGCGGGTCTCGCGAGGCAGCTGAAGCTCTTCGTCTGCAATAGGACTCCGTTAACAGCATTCGGGGGTCGAGAGTTTAGGAACCTGGTAAGGTGGTAAGGGTCTCCCATCGAATGTCGTTGAATGCTTGTCGTTATACTGTTTGGTCCAGTAGTTGTAATTGTATTTTGTCCTGGATCTCGTCAGTGTAGTTAAAGAGATGTCTCCTGACGGGGCTGAGAGGTGGCTCAGGCTCAAGCAAATGTCTATAGGGGGGCCATGGTGCATGGTGGATCAAGTATAATGGTGTGCGACTTCTATTTCTATAGGAGTGTTAGTTCGATTCACAAGAGAGTGATATGTAGCATCTTGGATCAGCACACTTACGTTAATATACCGCAAAATGTTATGTTACCATCTACTGAAGAGAACATATAATGATCTAAGACATGCCCGTAAGCTTTAATTTGTGCAATTTTTTCATATAGCGAATGCTCGACATATTTTTATATGGAAGAAAACACCTACCCCGTCAGAAAAAAAAATTTGCCAAAAATCAACGCGATTTTTAGGCCACTTCAAACTTGCGTTTTATTATACCAAAATTCAATGAGCTATAAAACTGCATACTCGAAATTTTTCTAAAGATTCTTATTAAAAAGTTTGAAGTTTTTATGAAAATGTTTTTGACTTTTTTTAAGTTCGCACAAAGTTTGAAACTTGGATTTATATGATTTTTGTAGGAAAATGAATTATATTTTCATAAAAAAAAATCAGTAAAATTAATAAGACAAATTGTCAAAACTGCTCAAGCATTCCTGTACTACAGTTATTAAATGTATTGTATTTCAGGGCTAGGTGGATTTATAGTCTCCAAGAGACAAGAGAAACGAGAAAATATATCCTCTGCAATCGCTTAGTCTCATTCAGAACTCGAATGAGGTTTATGAGTAAATCTCATTACCACAAACTGCCATTTCAAGAAATTTAAAGAGGAGATTAAATAGTATCGATATGTTAACATTTTATGTCAAATTTAATGAAAAATGGGAATTCAATGGTAATTTTCACAGGAGTAACGGAACGAGTAATTATTAAATATACAAAAATAAGTGCATAATTTTTTTTAACCCAAGAGCAAAATTAGGGTGCCGCATCAAGACAAAAAAATTGTCTTAAGCCTACCTATTAAAATATAAATAAATAAATAATTGGCGCGTAAACTTCTGTTAGGTGTTTGGCCAAGCTCCTCTTGTAGTGTGCGTCTTGATGTTGTTCCACAAATGGAGGGGCCTACAGTTTCAAGCCGACTCTGAACGGAAAATGATTTTTATGCATGTACCAAATTTCGAGATATACACGCAAAAATAATCTCTTGCTAACATTTTATGTTGTGTAAAAAATTAAGAGAAGTATTTAACATTAAAATATGTTTTCACTTTTACTAGCGAGGCCTGGCATTCTTCAACCCTTGAAAGGTTTTCTCGATATTTTGTTTTTTTTTTTTGTATAATGCAACTTTTCTAGCAAATTAAAAATTTAATTTTTTTATTTGATTTTATATATAAACAATTTTTGAGTTCTATTTGCGCAACTAAGTTGCCGCTGTTTGTCAATAGATGCCGCCAACAGTGTGTGCTAGTCAATTCTAACATAACCTGAACGTCATAAACCAAGCTTAGACATATGGTAAACAAACTGCTTCGACACATTAGTGATTTTGTTTTGGTATCAAATACTTTTGGTTTTGTGAAAATGTCTGATTTTGTGCCGAATAATCGTCATTTGCGGGAAGTTTTGATTTTCCTCTTTCATTCGAAAAAAACGGCGGCTGAAGCGCATCGAAAGCTACAAAAAGTTTATGCAGACGCTGCTTTGAGTGCAACAACGAGCCGAGATTGGTTCCGTCGCTTCAAAGACGGTGATTTCAATGTTGACGACCGAACGCGTGAAGGAAGTCCAAAAACCTTCCAAGACGCTGAATTTTCAGGCATTGTCAAATGCAATCTTCTTGCTTGCTTCAGTATTAGAAGTTACCCGACAACCCATTTCCAAGTGATTACATGCTTTGGGAATGATTCAGAAACAGGGGATTTGGGTTCCTTATGAGTTGAAACCAAGGGATGTTGAACGTCGTTTTTTCGCCTGTGCACAACTGCTCCAGCGGCAAAAAAGGAAGGGGTTTCTTCATTGCATCGTGACGCGTGATGAAAAATGGATTCATAACAGCAATCCAAAGAAAAGAAAGTCCAGGGGACTGCCCGATCATGTTTCTACGTCGTCGCCTTGGCCGAATATTCACGCTGCGAAGGTTATGCTGTGTATTTGGTGGGACCAAGTTGGTTTTTTTTATTATTTTTACTGTTAAAACCAAGCGAAACCATCACTGGGGATTGGTATCGACTTCAATTCATGCGATTGAGCCGAGCACTGCGCGAGAAGCGGCCGCAATACGCGGAGAGGCATAAAAGAGTGATTCTACAGCATGACAACGCCCGGCCTCACGTTGCCAAGCCCGTTAAAGCCTACCTGGAAACACTGAAATGGGAAATCCTAGCCTACCCGCCATATTTTCCAGATATTGCGCCGTCCGATTATCACTTGTTCCATGTTCGATGGCACATGGTCTAGCTGATCAGCAGTTCCATTCATATGAAGACATCAAAAATCGTTTGCTCCGTCAATAGTTTCAAAAGATCAACAGTTTTACCGCTACGGTATACGAGATCTACCAGAAAGATGGGAAAAAGTAGTAGCCAGCGATTGGCAATACTTTCAATGATTTACTTGTAACCATTTTTTTCGGAGTAAAGTTGTATTTTCATCAAAAAAACAGCGAGAACTTAGTTGCGCACCTAAAATTAATTTTTTTTTTAGTTTTACTTACTTTGAAGCAAAAAACTAAAAAAAATTTGAATCAATTAAATTTTCAATTTTAGAAATAAATGTTTGATTTTTTCAAACTTGGAATTTAAAATTTAATTCAAAATATTGCATTTCAGGTTTTATAGTAAGAGTAACATTTTTGGGGTTTAGGTTCCCGATTTCCGAACTCATTATCACTTTTTGATTTAGAACGTTGGAATTATATTGATTGTAGGTATTGTATGTTTCCTCATTATTTATTTCGCAGATTTACAGGTACATCCCTGTCGATTTGTTCACATTTTTATGAAGGATTATTTTAGGAAACCTTGTTAAGCGTGCAGCGTTCATTAGCGACATTCAAATTAAAAATTTTTCTACCGAAGCGCATTTGTGTATGTGTGTGTGTATGTGCAAAATGACCTGTGCATAAAGCTCACGCACAGTCTTCCACTCACCCTCGTATTTGTACGTGTATGTGTATATGGCTGCATCGCACCTACAGCCGTGACCACCCCTCAGCTTGTTAACATCAATTTTTGAAGGCCAATACACGCTGCGCTGTTGGCCCTGAATTTCTTTCTTCATGCGCCTAAAATCTCACAGCGTTAACATTGAAACATTCTCTCATTGCAAGGAGAAATAAAAATCAATAAAAGCGCTGAGCGATAAACAGGACAAGGTAAACACTAAGAGCATAAGTAAAAACAGCAAAGCAAAAACAGCAGCGGGAAAAAATCGAAAATAACGATAAATGGCACTCTGTTGTGCGCCTAAAAGCAGATTAAAATGTGACACATTTTACTGATAGAATTTAGAAATCTATCTGAGCTGGGCATTATTTCACTTTGGGCTTACAAAGTAATTATATACCTATGCACATAAATTTACTTATCGATTAGTTGTTGCCTACTCACCTTATCTGATGGAATTGTCCTGCTCAATTTCTGCGTAATCAGTGCACCGCCGCTGCTGCTGACCACAGCTGGTGTAGTAACGATGGCAGCATTCACTGTGGAGCCAGCGGCGCCCATGACACCGACTGCTGATACCGAACCGGTGCTGGAGCAGCAAGATGACGAAGAGCCGGACGAACACACCGATACGTCGGTGTGATGGCGCTTCATGCTGCCTGGCGTATTAGTCGAGATGGCGGTGACGGCCACAGCGGTCACGGTGCCGTCAGGAGTCGTGAATGACGTTGACGGCCTTGCAACGCCGCGTTGCGAATATGAAGAGTATTGTTGCTGTTGTTGTTGTTGTTGTTGTTGTTGTTGTTGCGGCTGCTGCTGCTGCTGCTGCTGTGGCTGGGGATACTGATGATGATGATGATGATTTTGTTGTGGTTGTTGGTACGGATGTGAATATTGATGTGAATTATGTACAGCAGCCGAAGTGGAGGCCGAGGCCGACACTGAAGGTGATGAGGATGTCGACGATGACGGGGTCAGTAAGGAGTGAGTCGATTGATTGGGATTGTTGCCACTACCACTGCAGCTGCCGTCGTTGCTACTATTTGGGTTGTAGTTGTTGCTATTACCAATACCGTTACTATTACCGTTATTGATGTTAACTCCAGTTATGCTTGATTTCATCGAGGCAACACCAGTGACGCCGCCCGTAAAGGAATTATTCGATGAGGACGAAGATGAATGGGTGCGATGACGGCTAAATTGAGTGAAATTGTTGGCCGAATTTGTGTGATGATAGCCAGAGCCAGCGCCAGCGCCAGCGCCAGAACTGACAACAATAGCTGTGGTCGTGTGCTGATGCGGATGGTGTTGAGGATGATGTTGATGCTGTACTGATTGATGGGGTGGCAATGGAATGCTTGGAGATGTGGGCGTTTCAATGGACGAAGTTGTCGACATTATCGCTGCTGAAGACGTCTCAAATGAGTTTTCTTATTTCACTGCGAGTGCGTTTTCTTTGCCTTTTTTTTTTGTTCTTAATTATTTTTTTTTTTTTATAATTTTACGCGATAGCTATAAATATTTGCTGTAATTACCAAGTGCTTAGATAAACACAAAATTCAAAAGGAAAGCAAATAAAAATAATTTAAAATTTTTAATTATTCTGATTTTAGGTGATTAAAATAATAGAAAAACTATAACCCAAAGTGCTAATACTTTAAGTAAAATAAACAGAAAAGCTGTTTCTTGAGTTCTCGCTAATGTTCGAGTACATTTTTTCATTGCCCTTGAAATAGTACATCAAGTCTGACCGAAAGAAAAATCATTTGAACTAACACCTCAAAACATTTTCGTAAACCAAAAATTACTTTTTTTTTAAGTAATAAAGGGTACGGGGAATATTGTGTAATAGGTAATGGCCCTGAGCGGCAGCCAGCGCGCCAATGACGTCTGCGTCGTCGCTGATGCTGTGGTGGGTCACAGCTTCAGATGTAAATAAATAAAAGCATTTAGCAGATTTACATACAAATTGCGAATATACATTTGGTAAACGCAGCGTGTTTTGGTTGTGGGCGGGTAACCAATTTTTCCCCCCTTTTTTTCTTTTTTTCCTTTTTTTTTGTTACATAAAAATAAAGAAATATTCAACACATTAATAATTAAAATGACGCACGTAGAGATACTAAATAAACGGAACAAACGTTGCAAAGTGAAATTCTAATTTGTTTCTTGTTTTTTTCGGACTTCTTCATTTGTTTTCCAATAAGAAACGCAAAACGCACATTCACACATGCAGCAGCAGCAGTAGCACAAATACTCTTTTCAACTGCTTTTGCGCGCTCTCTCTCTCTCTCACTGTTTTCCTATATTTTTTATTTTGACTTGTATTTTTTGGCTCGTTGCTCTAACCAATTTCACTGCACAATTTCTGTTTATATAGTTTTTTTTTAGGCAGCAACCAAAACGATACACTAAACAATTTTATTTAATTTCTTTTTTTTCATAGGTTTTTCACACACTTCACAAGATTTTATTGTATTGGCCTTCTATTTGCTTTTGACATTTAATATACAGTTTCTTGCTGCTACTGCCAAACATTTCTGATCTTCCTCAGTTTAGGATTCATACACACAATTTTTCTTTTTTCGACCAGCTTAGATTTCTTTTACTGGTGCTTTATGCTTTTCTATTTTGCTCACCTTTAGCTTTGCTTTTTGCCTTCGTGCAGGCAATTTTTCATTTGGTGTAGAGAATTAAAAGTTGCTGGCAAAGTGTGGCAGCTATCCGTTGTAATTGTAGCAACAACATAAACAACACAATAAGCAATTTGATTCATACCTTTTTCACTGTTTCACTCGTTTCATATTTTATGGATGTTTTTCTTTGAATTTTCACAAACTATCTATCATCCAATTTATATTTTGCATCAGCCTTTTTTGCTTCAAAACCAATTTCACGGATTTCCTTTCTCTACAATTTTCTCCAATTCGAATCGATTTACACAAATTTCCCGAGCTCTCGCAAAATAGTCGCACAGTCAGTCGACCAGCAAAGACTGCAGCACTGTGCAGCACACAACAACAAAATGTTGTTCTTTTTACGTTAACAGACACAACCCAAAGGCTCAGCGCAAGGTTTGTAATTTATTGGAAAAAGCGCAATTCTTCGATTTTTTTAAGCATTTTACAATTCTTTTTTATATAATGTTTGATTTTCGACCCGTTACTGTTCTATTGAACACTTTCTTTTTTCACTATACAAATATTTATGCGAAAAAGCTCGACCCGACGTTACTGTTTCATCGCCGTCTTTAACTTTACAATGCGAAATAAACACTCATCGCAACAACAAAACAATCTATGCTCAGCACTGTTCGTACTGTTCAGTATGCTGGGCAATTTACAGGCAACCAATGTAACCAGCAGAGTAAAATATGAATTGATCGGTTGCAACAAAAGTACGGAATGTTTCGATTGTTCAGCTGAGGCAAAATGGGCACCCACTTATCGGCGCAGAAATAATCAATTATTAATGTTGAGTGCGATTTTAACATGTTTATGCTCATTTGAGTCTACTAAGATTTCTAGAATAAAACAACAGTCTAAAATAATGCATAACATATAATAAAGGTTGAAAAAGTAAGAAAGTTTGAGCATTCGTGCACTTTGACAGGTTGTAATAAAAGTATAGTTCGGTGCAGGCTCGATTGCTTATCAGAAATCGATACGCATTTATCGGCACAACGAAATTATCAGCAATTCATGACGCACAAATTATTTCCAATTAATAAATGGCTTTATTAATTTCAGAGTATATGCATACAATATGTTCATAATTCAAAGAAAATACTCTTCTATAGTGTTTCAGATACATAAAAATATTTTATTAAAAAATTTAACGCTTTCTACTGTTGCCAGAATACTTAACAAAGTGTTTCGTTTCAGTTATTCAGTTATCTACTGTTGCACGGCACAGCTCATCCAATAGTAGCGGCACCAAGTGGAAATATTTACTTATTAAAAATCATGGACATATATTACTAGAGACAACAACGTAGTAAAAAATGAAATCAAGGTGTCAAATATAACGGATCACATAGATAAATAAAGACATAAGATCTAAACGCATTTAAAATGACATATTGGCAGAAGTTGAAATTTAATTAAAAGAAAATAATTGCCATCTTCATACAAATCATCCCTGCGAGGGCGCCCTCGATGGGGGGCCACTACAGCTTACATTTATCGTCCGTGACCAAGATTGCTACTGCTTTACGCGGCGTCTATTGTGCGATAGTATAAACCTCGTTGCGCACATCTGTTGTGACATCTACTGTTAAATAGTGCAAACTTAATAAAATATTACAGAAGTAACGTAAAAGCCTTTACGTTATGTTATATTTTCTGCTCGAACTAACGCAAATTCAAAACTCGTAATGACCAAACGTTTCCTTGCGGCCAAAGTCAAAGCAAAAAGTCTAAGGATAGTCGTTTCAGCTAAATAATCTCAATACGCTCTTCGCAAGAACGTCGGTTGTCACTCATTTACGTTCTCTGCTTTTACTCCAATCACAAACATATGGTAACACCGTGTGTACGTCGGTCTAGGGAAGGAAACGAACAGGCAAATAGCGATCGCTGCGAAAAAGTTTAATTGTAAATAAAATTTGTAGTGGTAATTTGTATAAAAACTACATAAAAAGTTGAATAATAACAAAACGATCAAGTAGGTAATGAATGCAGTGCAATTGAGTGTTGGATATGTGTGTTAAAATGAAAATAAAAATGTGATTAATGGTGGACAATTTAACAAACGCAAAAGGACTAAAGAGGTGGAAAAAGGAGGAAAAAAGAACAAAATGATTATAAAGGGGAATGGGGGATGTAAGGGTTGAAAGAATATGTCAAGTAAAAGAAGCCGAAAAAAGCGACCGCGGTGAAACTGAATGAAGACGAGAATGTAAATGAGTCAAACGGCGTGCAAAACGAAAGAAGAAAGCAAAAAATTGAAGACGCGAAAAGTAAAAACGTAATATGAAAACTGCAGACGGGTTGCAAATGCAGTTTGTCGGATTTAGTAGTAAAAGAGTAAAAGTGTAGAGTGTTGATACTGTCACATTAACGTAAAATACCAAAGTTTCGCCAATATTCTCAAATGGGTTTGAAGCCATCAGCCTACAGGGCTACACATTAAGCATTTCGGTATTTTTTGTATATACGCACATATTATTTCGATTTTAAGTTTGTTATAATGGAATTACTTAGATGATTTAAACCAAAAAATCGGAGGAAGTGAAATTAAAAATTTTAAAATAGTTCTATGCCTAGGAATAGCTTTTAGTTAACAAACGCATTTCAGTAGGAATAAAAATAGTCCTCTTCCAGTAAAAATACGGTTTCTAGGAACTTATTTTGTTGCATAACCGGGCATACTTTGAAAACAAAAAATTTTAAAGTATATTTGCTAGGTTTGTGCGATTAATTGCTTACTAAAAATTTTAGTTTATTATTTTCGATAAATCGTGTAATATATTACTAGGTGTACTTGATTCCAAGGTTCGAAAATGGCTTAAGTAAAAGAAGTATTAAATTTTGAAGACTTAATGTTGGCTGGTATGAGTAAAACGTAGAAACTCTTAAATTAGTACCTAACTAATAGAACTTTTAACGTATAACGTATTCTCAAAAATCTATTTACCGGACTAAGCTGATCAGCTCTTTTGCGAAAATACTACAGTTCTATAATGGTATGAATAAAACCAGTATCTACTACAATTATTATAATAATATGATATAATAATACATGCCAGGACCCACTAATAAACTGAGACACTTGTACATCCTCATTTCAAACTTTTCTAACTTGATAAATTTTATTCTGTAAAACATTAATATTTTATATAGATTATTTAACATTTTTCCAGTAAACTACAAAATAAGTAAGTTTGACAACTCAACTCAACTTGTGGTAGCGGCACAAAAATTCCCCATACATCTACAGGAAATGACAATTCTTGGGAATAAACTTCTCACGTGGGAACGATTCAAGATCTCCTCAATTGGTGCTTTTCCTTTCAATATGAACATTCAAGTGTCCAAAGAGGCGGCACTTTTTTAACGTTGTTTAATAACCAGTTATTTATAATCAGCGCCATATGCTTAGGGTAGTTGCCATGCATAAAGATATACATTGGTGGTAACTTTTCGACTTTTATTAACTCACATTTAGTCGGATTAGGCATTGTATCTTCCGTCCTCCAGAACAAAGCTATATCAAATGAGTAGAATTTCGCTTCATTGCGACGATAAAAATAACTACTCCAGAACCTTATTCTTTAGCATACTTGAACATTTTATTCACGTGTTAGAAAAAATCGTTTATAGTTTGTGGACTACATCCATAACTGCGACTCTTTTATTGATTGGGCTATATTAACTGCGAATTTTTTGATTTCTCATGTTAACGTAAAATCATTCACGTGGTCACATCTGAATCGAATTTGAAAGCTCATTCTATACCACTTTTTCTTTGGAAATAATTGTACAGTAGATAACTGAATAATAATTTTTCAGTGTGTTGAATACTTGTTACTTAGGCTTTTTAGATTTAAAAAAAGTGCGTGTAGCGTAGTACACATAACAGAAGTGAAACTTTCAACGCAGACAAAGAAAGAGGGAGAGACCCGAGAGAAAATGAGAGCGAGAGAGAAAGAATATATCTAAATAAATTCAGGACGTTTGCAGAGAATACAAATAGACAAAATTAAAAAAAAAACAGAGAAGGGTTGACCGGTGTAGGTAAACGCCGGATACAAACCGTGGCAACAACGCGCACTACTCCGAGCGTTTATCACCCGCACGAACGCAGCGATTCCAGGACCGCAGCAACGTCACAAATTACCGCAAGGCAATACGACGGCATGGATAGCACTTTGTAGTACGCACAAGCACTAGCCAGGAAACGGAAATAAGCGCCAAACAGTAGGCACCAAGGAAATATAACGCCAAAAAGTAGGCACCAAAAATATATTTCCTACAAGTTTGCAAGAAAAAACAAGCGCAAAAAAGTAGGTCGTGTTATTTCTCACTAGAAATTAGCAACCACAAGGAAAAAAATAGCCTAAAGTGTATCTAAGATATATATAATTTATAGCTGTCTCTCTCTATTTTTCCTCTACGTTATATCTTTTTTTCTCTCGCGGAACGAAAATGCCCAAAACGTTGCATGACCTTGAAATTTTACTCCCCATTATCGCTCGTCCATCGACGCTTAAGAAGTTTCACTTCCAAAAAATGGACGAACACTTTTCTCTTAGAAATGATTTGTTTGCTTATTCATCTGCACGCACTTAATTTGACAATATAAAAAATAAACCAAAATTTTTGTTATAGAAAAGGTAACAGTATTAGCCTACTTAAATGTAACAAAATTAAGGTATTCTACTTTTTGTTTGACTTTGAAAAACCAAGCTATTGTGAATTTTACTGACACGAACAGAGTTACCAAAAACGCCAAAAGAAAATTTTGCATACTAAATAACAAAAATGAAATCTATTCAACGCAGTTGCGCTTTTTTCTTTAAATCAGTGTAGTTTAGTCAGAATATCTTTATATAGCTTCGTATTTCAAAAATATGAGTACCCCGTTTTTTCTCAGGTTGCTATAAAATGTAGCAAGCAAAATGATCAAGTGCAAGTAGTTCTTTCAACTGTTGCATGGCATAAAATATGGCTGCGTTTATGCAAATAAATGAAAGTCAGAAATATTATAAGGTTAGAAGATAATCTCCTTGTCGTAACAGATTGCTCATTTTTCTGCAACAAAATAGCCTGCGTAGCCTCAGCAAAAACATAATCCCTTAATTTTAGAGTTGGCGTTATAGAGTCCTCTAAATTAAATTAAGTAAGAATGAAATATGGAAATTACAATTTCACTAGATACTGTTTATCATTTTTGCTTAAGTAGTACCTACTCATATTCGGAAATGTGTTTTTTTGAAGTGAAAACTTCTTTAGAATCGTTGGGAGTGATTTGAGGAAAAGTGAAACGAAAAAAGCGACCTACTTGGCTACGAAGCGTTATATTATATGTTGATATAAAAGTAGCGACGAACTAAATAAAAATAACTTTTATTTTTTCTTGTGATTCGAACCGAGGATTTTGGATCGGAAGCTCACATTGCTAGTCGCTCGGCTACCGCGCCATGCTGTCGTTGTTGGCCTAAAAGTTCTTTAGTTACGAAGCGTTATATTATATGTTGATATAAATAATTTTTGTGAGCGTGTAATTCTCAAAAGGGTTTATTAGGTTTATTATTTAAAATGTATTGACTAGGTAGTGTGGTTATCAGCTTAACATCTGATAGATCCTCCATCGGAGGACAACAAATGTTAAACTAATTTTTGGAAATGAGCGGAGTGTTTTAGGGGCGGCTTGCTCCTTCTCTGCCACGGGCTGACCCGGTATTGCATTACCGCCGGGATTTCAGCTTTGAATAAATACAAGAAAAAATATACTAATACATTTAGCTTTGGTGGCAAGAGCCATAAATTTTTATGTGAATACATGTAGACGAAAATGGAATTTTTTTTTTTTGAAATTTACATTGTAGGACATTTCTGATTATTTATTGAAAACAGTTTTTTGGCTTTTCTATTTTTGGTTTAGATACTGAAAGTCAGTTTAAGTGAATCGGTATAAATATTTCGTACATTAATTTTTGAAGTGAAAACTTCTTTAGAATCGTTGGGAGTGATTTGGGAAAAAGTGAAACGCATTACAACATATAAACGTAGCGACGAACTAAATAACTTTTAGGCCAGCACTGACAGTATGGCGCGATAGCCGAGCGGCTAGCAATGTGAGCTTCCGATCCAAAATTCTTAGTTCGAATCACAAGAAATAAAATTTTTTTTTTTTTTTGAAATTTGCATTGTAGGACATTTCTGATTATTTATTGAAAACAGTTTTTTGGCTTTTCTATTTTTGGTTTAGATACTGAAAGTCAGTTTAAGTGAATCGGTATAAATATTTCGTACATTAATTTTTTTTTTGTGAGCGTGTAATTCTCAAAAGGTTTATTAGGTTTATTATTTAAAATGTATTGACTAGGTAGTGTGGTTATCAGCTTAACATCTGATAGATCCTCCATCGGAGGACAACAAATGTTAAACTAATTTTTGGAAATGGGCGGAGTGTTTTAGGGGCGGCTTGCTCCTTCTCTGCCACGGGTTGACCCGGTATTACATTACCGCCGGGATTTCAGCCTTGAATAAATACAAGAAAAAATGTACTAATACATTTAGCTTTGGTGGGAAAAGGCATAAATTTTTATATGAATACAAGTGGACGAAAATGGAAGAAATTTGTAAGTCTGTTTCTTCGGTCCGTTTGGGTATTTTTTTTTTTGACAACATCGAAACCAAAGCATTTGTATCATATTTTATCTATCATAAGCCACTCGTATCATTTCGCACCCTAAATACAAAAGGGTCACAACTCAAAATTTTCCAAAACTGAGTTTTTTGCATAAATTAATTCAGAGTACACATTTCTAACTGCTGCAAATATTTCGTTCACATAACTATCTTCTTTAACTGGAAAAAAACAGTTATGTCTATTTTTATGTCAAGTGTGTTGCTTTTGCACGATCAATTAAAGAGAATTATTTTTAGTTGCGTTAATGGGCTCAAGAACAGCTGATTACTTTTATTACACATAAAGAGTTTTATTTTGAGTTCTGCCTCTATAACTGTAAAAAGTGATAAATTTCGTGGTATATTATTTTGCATTGTGCCTCTTTAGTTGTGAAAAGTGAGTTCAATTAGGTTAGGGAACTTATAAAATTAAAACATTTTATCAGTTAAAAAGGCACAACTTAAGAAAATATCACTACTTAATCGAAAAAATTTCAGTTAAAGAGTCATAAATCAAAATTTTGTTTTATTTTCGCAAACATAAAATAAAATTGAGAAAAATATAGTAGAACCTTCTTCAATGTTGTATATTTTCATGATGGAACAATATTTTCTTTAAATATTACAATAATTTTTACATAAAACGTTTTTCGTCTCTCCTGAAAATCTTGGTATTTTGAGTTGTGACCCTTTTGTATTTAGGGTGCGATTTGTTGAAATTGAAAACATTGAGGATGAATAATGATAAAATGAAGAAAATAAAATATGAACTTTATAGCAATATTATAATGAACCTATAATTATCCCGCTCCTAATGCTGCTTTCGTCTTATTCTCTCTCAGTTTGTTTTACGGAAGGTTTCACTTCTATCAAGTCTAACCGTTAGACTGGTATTTTTTTTTTTTATTCATACCAAAACCGGGAGTGAAACATCAAATGATAAAAAATTTATATATATATATAAATACATACTTTTTGTGTACTAAATACTTTCTGGTAGATAGTACAATCTAACAAATGCTACATTATATTCATACCAGCCGTTGTTTAACAATAAAAATATTAGAAATTAACTATCTTGATATTAGAATTAGAAAGCTTTTTTTACTTTATTAGAAAATCACTAAAATTAGTTCTGGTATTTACTCCATATCTGCAAAATGCCACAACAAATGTAAATATAGACAGAGCTCGCACAAACCTTAAATAGAACACAAGAGAGTTGTGTAAATTATTAAATTAAATATTATGAGATTAAGTAATGACAATAAAATATAATGCAATTTTGGCAGTGTAGCCAGTCTTATTTGTTCTATTCATATAGCAGTTGAATTTATTTAATTTTTGCTTTATTTTATAGTGATTTTATTAGTATAATAAGTTGATACTATATTCAATAATTGAAAAAATAAAATGATATCCTCATCAAAGAATAAAATAAATAAATTTCTAGTTTACTTATATTGAACGGTATCTATTCTTTAAGTTATTAACTGTTTAAAACTCGATTTTTTTTTATCAATTTTAAGGAGGTTGTCTTATTTATATTTTTGATCAACATTACGTTTCCACCGCAGCTTACTTTTGGGTTTGCTTCCGCTGGCGTGTGTAACGCAGACAGCACCCTAAACACTTGACGAATCCCATACAAATATCATAACCCAAATCCAAGTGAAACCCATTTTCACTGCTTATATGTGTTGAGTTTGCACACATTCGAATATTAAATGGTGAAAATAACACCGGTTAAATGGTCCATTATCAATACAGGGCAACAATATTTTGTAGGCTGACAATATCAGAGCAATTTGATTGGTTGTCGAAACAGTTGACAATTTCCTCAAACCTAAAACCTGCCAACCCAGAGTTTGATTTTGGTGGAAACGTATAAATTCGATGAGTCACGTAATAACGTAAGTGAATCTTGCGCATACGTTTAAGTACTTACAAATGCGAATCTATGGTCTACGAATAGGAGTAAGGAAAATACGATGAAAGAGCTAAAAGGAAAGCTGCAAGCTCGTTGAGGGGGCGCAGCGCAAAATTGAACAGAACAATGCAAGGAGGACGAAAAACGCAGTGAAAATTAAAGCGCACGGAAAATTTTCATTTGTTCAGAAACTGCTCATTTAAAAGTAAGATATTTAAAGTGATAAAGTGTATTAAGTGCAAACGGATGGAAAATGACGTTGTAAATTAACGAATATTGAAGAGTTTTTTTAGATTTTATATGAAAAGTTAATTTGCTTGAAAATTTCCCACACTCGCACATAATCAAACGCACACGCGCGGAGACCGCACAAAATCTCAAACAAAAAGGAAATCGATAAACGCATGAAGCGAACCGTAGTAGAAGAAGTACAAGTGGAAGTGGGATTTAAGAAGAATCAAAAAGGAAAAGGTGAAGGTGAATTGAGTGCGCGAAAGTCGGAAAGAAAAAACGAATCGTAATAAAATGATGTGAAAATGCGGGACATGAAAAAATTTCAGCGTGGATGCTGAGAGCTGTAAGAGACTCTTGACTGATTAACAAGAAAATCAGAGACAGACCAAAGGAAGTGTATGAGTGTGTCAATGGTAACTGTGAAAGCAAATTGCAGGAATAATTACAAAATAAATAACCAGAGGGCTAACTGTAATCGGCTTTTTTTTGTTTTTTTTTTTGTTGTTTGTAATTTTAAAGCGCAGCAAATTAATAGTATAATTTGACAAAGGAATGGAAATGGCCAGCAGCGCCGCAAATGGGTCTGGCAACACAACATCTCGCAGTGTTGTTGTGGGCAATACTTTGCCTTCTCTGTTTGTCAGCGATCATAATGGCGGTAGCTCAATCGTTAGTGGTAAGGACTTGGATGGTTTAATAGCAATGAACGATAGCGCACTCTCACAACAAATCGAATTTATACTGCAAGAGGCTCCCATGGAGCAAGACGATAACGATGTTACCGATCATATGGACGATGACGGTTCGGCGACGATAGAAACAGCTAGTAGTGGCAACTCCAACCCTACTATCAAACTACAAAACCCACCGAATATAATAGTATCAAGCGCTTCCGATTTCTCAAGAGCACATGTGGGTAGCGACGTAGCCGCTACGATTGCGTCCACTCAAACAATGGCGCAACACCATCATCTACTGAATGGACGCCGCATTATAATACAAACAACGCAGGCTTCGAATATGATTAAAGAAGAGGAAGCGGATCCCGAATTGAATGATGAAAATTTGCAAGATATTGAGGAAGAAGAGCAAGCAGCCGAAGCTGAGGAAAATCAATTGCGGCTTCAACATACGGATATTAAATTGGAGCATAGCGAGAACACGGAACAGGAGTTCATTAGAACTGGCATAAATTATATAAGTACGCCTGCAATAACTACACACCATTCGCATCTGGCTGGTGGTCAAACGCAGCAAATAGTTTTGCCGGCTGGATCAATAGTTGGTACAGCAACAGGACGCACCCTAACAGTGCCAGTTTCGGAGGCACTGGCTCAGCTTCAGCGTCGTCCCGTATATATCAGTAATGCCATGGGAGGCATGGCTGGTGCCACATTTGTACGCATGCCGGCTGTGATAAGAAGCAGTCCTATGACTGTTTTGAATGTGGTACAACAGGGCGTACCAGGCAGTGGTCCTACACAGCTTATCCTACAGGCAACACCTGTTTCTACTACAGGAACGCCGATGACAGTGGTGACATCCACCACGTCTGCGGCCGTAACGATGCCCTCATTGCCACCAGCAACTGCAGGAAGCGCAGACGTAGTTGTAGCTACACCCACGCCGGCTACAATGCCGGCGTTGACATCGGTCACAACACAATCTTTATCACCATCAACTTCATCGTCATCGCCACTATCGTCTTCTGGTCATGTTGGATCTTCCACAGTGGTGGCTACTAAAACAGCTACTGCAGTGTCGACAGCTAAAAGTAATGCCACTCACTCGACGTCAAACGGTAGCGGGAACACCAATGCGACTTCCACCAACAATAATCCAGTAACCTATCAATGTGTCGAATGCGTGGAGGAGTTTGAGTCAAAGGAGCTATTCGACATTCATCGCTCAGGTCATGCCAATAATATGAAATGTGCTATATGCAATATGGTGCTGAAGTCGCTCAAGAACTACGAGAAACATTGTCTACGCTGCAAGCCGTACGAGTGTCAGATATGTGGACGTGTGGTGCGCTTCCGACCAAATTTCATCAAGCACATGCGTGTACACACGGGCCAGCAGTCCGAACGCCACAAATATAAATGCGATGTGTGCCACAAAGAATTTATGAGTTTTGAATATTTCAAAGTGCACAAAAAGATTCACAATGAGAATGTGAATCTAACATGCGAAATTTGTGGCAAGGTATTCAGCGCTTTGGCATCGCTGCGTGGCCACTCCAAACTGCATTCAGGCGTAAAATTGCACAAGTGAGTAGTTATAGAAACACTTTGTTTTGCATTTAGTGCATTTATTTCTTTTTCAATTTCAGATGTGATGTTTGTGGCAAAGGCTTTGGGCAGCGTTACAATTTGAAGATACACGCGCGCACCCACACCGGTGACTTTCCGTTCGAGTGCAAGGTGTGCAAGAAGAAGTTGCATACACAGTCCTCCTTACAGACACATATGCAAGTGCATCAGCGCGACCAGACTTCACAAGTTACAACTACAATAAAATATGATAAAAATGCGACCAACACTACAGCGTCATCATCCACGACTTCTACAATAGTCAAACTAGAGGCCCAAGCGAACGATGACGGGCCGAGTACCAGTGGAATGCAGCGCCATTTGCAGAAGCAATTGCTTGAAGATATGGAGGATGACAATTCAGGAATGAGCGATAGCATACAGGATTGTGGCAGTAGTAGTCGCATTGTATCCACTTCTTCCTTGACTTCGGCTGGTCACAGTTTGTTAACGACCACCGCCGAGGATTCCTCGAACGAATCTTCGAATGCATCGCATGAACTCAAACAACAACAATTACAGCAGCAATCACTTTTGGTCACACCCACCCGTACCATTGTGATCAAGAATTATATGCAGAACGATCAAAGTGTTGGTCTGTCACAGCCACAATCGCAGCATCAGACTCACGTCATACAGAGCAGTAACGCAAGCGCCAGCAGCACATTGCAACAACAATTGTTGCGTAAGACGCCCATAATACATTCTACAGGTGGCGCCGGTACACTCTCCTCCGCATTAGCTAGCGTGGTGCAGCAGACCGGTAAGCTACAGTTGTTGCTTAAAATAATTAAAGCCTGAAAACTCGCATCTTAGTTGGTGTTGAAAAGTCAGCTATAAAGGCAGCATTTACATTAGAAATTTGCTAGTATAATTTATGTGTCAACATTTACTAATAATTCTTCTCACACAAATTGTAGGTACATCACCCTCGCCATCGCCGTCATCCTCGTCGACATCATGTTCCTCGTCAGTGGTAGTATCCAAATCTGGCGCTCCGCTCTCGCTGGCGTCTGCCGCGATTGGCACCTCAACCATACGCAGTACACGCAACCATCAGTCTCAATTCAATTCGTCGATTTCTTCATCGAGCAGCCACCACCGTGCGTTACAGCGCAGTAATAACCACCGAAGTCACCATAATAGCCACCGACGTCGACATACGACGCATTTGGACGATGATGACGATGACGATTTGGACGGTTTTGTCGATTCGTCACATTCTCATCATCGCTCTATGCGTGTGAATGGCCAGCATTTTGATGATGATGACGACGATGAGAAATCCTCCCCGTCCTTGGCCACAACGGCCATTATCAAAGTCGAACCGAATCTGTACTCGTCGGGTTCGGGTGACAATTCAAATGAAATGCTTATCAAAGAAGAGGTGATGTTCGAGGACTCTGCAGCGCCTCATTCGCCACACTCGCCGCCAAGTTCAAAATTCCGCATGTCGAACTTTGACAGCGACTTGGTCGATCATAATGTCGATCTAAATCACTCGCTACCGCCATATGGAAATCTCTTTGACCCGCATTCCATACCCGATACCATTCCAGTGCAATTGTATCCGGACGATGATGATGATTTTCGCCTTGATCACAGTTCATTGGGACCCTTGCATCAGACCTCATCATCGACCACCGATGGTGATTTTATTAAAAAAGAATGGGTATACGGAGCTGGTTCCAGTTACACAATGAATGGAAAATTTGGTGATGATAGCGATGCTCTGTGTGATTCGGCGAATTTCATTTACGACTGAGCAGTAGCGCCGCACTTGCTGGTCTGAACAGTGGTGTGATGGTGATTATGATGATGGAAATCGAAGAATCGAAACGGAGACCGGAGACATTATCAAATACATAAATTCAAAACGAAATTTTTATATACGAGTGCCGACCATCGCAAGCAATGAAGAATGATGAAGAAGGGTTGCGTAGAACAAATGCCAATATTAGCAAGTATTTTTTGTCTGTATTGTTAAACGAAATTAAGCTAGAAACTCTTTAAAAAACTCTAAAACATTCAATGTAATGGAATATATTGTTATTTTAGTGTGTGTACTACACTAAACGAATCGGATGTGAAATTCGAAGAAGAGTCGAATGTCGAATGTCGAATAAGTGAAAACGCGCAATGTAGACAATGCAATCAATAGTTTAAAGTAAAATGAGTAGTGAGTGTAATAGATGTAATTGCTCATTAGCGCGATCCTCTTGACTGACCGATCGAAACAGCTGCAGGAAGTTGCTTCTTCCATGACACTCAGTTCGAAATCTAACCTATAATCTACATATTCCTCCCTCTCTCTCTCTATCTCTCTCTCTCTCTGTTTTTGGCTAACACAAATGATTTTAGTTATAGTAATAATAATAATACGCAATCATGCATACAAATAATATTGTACATAGCTGTTAAGTAAATAAGTAATTAATAATTCTCCAATGTAGTTTAAATGTGTATGGTTATTATTGCATCGTATTTTCATTTATTTTTCAAAATTTTTTTTTTATTATTTCACTTTGTGTGTGTTGTGAGTAATACTCAGTGTAAGTGCAAAAATTTACGGAAAACGATGATGAAGAAAAAAAACTGATGTTTTTGAAATTTTCTATTCTTGGTTGTTGCCTAATGACTGCATGTATCCCATCCAAAAAAAGCTATTTTACCAAAATTCATTTCATTTCGTAAGTAGCGAGTTTGTGTGCACCTTTAAAGAGTTCCAAGGGGTTGCAGTGCGATTTTAGATGATTTAACTGAATTTCTGTAGCGCAGCAATGAGTAGTGAGATGCGGCAATAATCCTGGGATTAAATGTAAGGTAGCCGCATAAAGGCAATAGTTTTACAGTATTCATTTCTATCAGACTGTGTACTACAATTGGGAATGGACTATTGCGCAAGCAGCACAGAGATTAATGCTGTTGCAACAACAGTTGAATTAGGACTTTGACAATTTATTTCTGGCAGGTCAAGCAAAATTGATGCTAGAAAATATTTATTTGAAATTTCCTAAAGTACTATTTCTAACAGGTCCCAGATCTGTATGTATAAATGTTCTCTAGTTTTGGTCTAGTATTGACTGCAATAAAACTCCAAAAGGTTATGAAATAAAGTTTTTATTTTGGCATTTTTTTATATTTTTCTTTTTTAATTCTTTTTTTGTTATATTATTAAAAAAAAATGTTTTTTTTTTTAATTTTTTTTTGTTTGTATTTTGCTTCTATTATTATTTTTAAATAATTCATATTTTATTATTAAAATAATTTTCTTTTTTTCATTAAAATAAATTTTTTTTTATTAAAATAATTTTTTTTCATTAAAATACATTTTTTTTAATTAAAATAAATTTTTTTTCCATTAAAATAAAGTTTTTTTTTTTCACTAAAATAAATTTTTTTTCCAATAAAATAAAGTTTTTTTTTCACTAAAATAAATTTTTTTTTCATTAAAATGCATTTTTTTTTATTAAAATAATTTTCTTTTTTTTTAAATACATTTTTTTTCATTAAAATAATGTTTTTGTTTTTCATTAAAATAATTTTTTTTTTATTAAAATATTTTTTTTTATTAAAATAATTTTCTTATTTTTTAAATAAATTGTTTTTCATTAAAATAATGTTTTTGTTTTTCATTAAAATAATTTTTTTTTTCATTAAAATAATTTTTTTTTCATTAAAGTAAATTTTTTTACTAATGCGGACGAAACTTGGTAGTTTTCTTCACTGAAAAGTTTTTTTTTTTGTTTTTATATCTGGCGGGTTTCAAGCCCAACGCACAACCCGACTCGGGAGTTTGGGACTCAGATATGAGCTGTTTCGCCTTCTAACATTAGCCTAACTCTCAAACGGATGTTCAAAAGCTATTCAGAGGATACTTGGGCAAAGCACGAAAGTTGTAAGCTGCTTAGACCGTGCGCAGAAGAATCGTTTTGGTCACTCCCCACTAGCATAGACTTCTGCACACGGAACCATCCTGCAATGAAACTATAAGTTGAGGAAAAAATGTGGGAAGTGATTAAAAAGGCCGTTACATTTTTTTATATATGAAGAAATTCTGATTACTTACTCTTACGTTTACTTCTTCCACACTTCCTTGCAAGGGGTTAATAAGAGATTGGATAGTGGTGGGCTCTATTTTTCTGCAACTCTACTTGCATTATCCGCTTAAGTTTCGTTACATTCTTAAACAGACAGAAAACCTTTGTTGATAATAGAACCCAAAGGGTTTTGAATGGGGCGCGATTATATATTTATATGTGATTCTTTAACTCCTATTTGGGCGTCATAAGGCGTCAACCACTCCTTTTCGCCAACGCACACAGTTTTGTGCTAGGGATCTTAGTTCGTTCCGCGGGTACCGTAGATGAATGGGTTGGTGTGTTACCACCATTCGGGAGTGCGAATCTCCGTACATGAATGTCAAATAATAGAAGAAGTTTTTTCTAATAGCGGTCGCGCCTCGGCAGGCAATGGCAAATCTCTGAGTATGTTTCAGCCATGAAAAAGTTCCTCATAAAAACCATTTGCCGTTCGGAGTCGGAGAAAGACCTCGGCCAAAGACCTAACAGAAGTATAGCCGCTAATTATTTTTTGTTTTTTTTTTTTATCTTAGTTCGTTCCACGTGAATCCAAGAGACTTAATTTCAGCTTCTGTGGATCGTCGCCAAGTGGTACTTGGTCTGCCATTTCCAGTTTGTTTGGGGCGCGAGCATCTACCGAAATTAGCGCAATTTCTGATTATTTTTGGAGCGTTAATATTTATCGGGCTTTTAAACGATAGGTAATGGCGTATAGGGACACTTCAATGAATGACAAAAAAAAAGTTGCGTTCCTTACTTAATTTTCGAGTGAATTTCTGCCATGAAAAAGCTTCTCATAAAAAAATATCTGCCGTCGGTTTAAAACTGTAGGTCTATTTGGAGAACAACATCAAGACGCACGGCATAAAAAAAGAGGAGGAGGAGCTCGGCCAAATACTCATGACATATAAGGACACTTTAATGAATAACAAAAAAAAATTGCATTGTTTAATTCATTTTCGAGTGAAATTTCATCAAATTAACTGTGAAAGCGACATTTGGTGTCCTGTGTTTTACGTTGATTGTTTCATATCCACTGTTTTCTGAAATGAATTGCGAGTTAATTCAGATGTTCTGAGAAACGAATTCACATGAAAATGAATGATTAGTTGTCACTTCATTTTGATTTAATTTCCTTTTTTTATTAATTAAAATTTAATATTTTTTTAAATGTTTTTTTATTTCTTTTTAAATTTTTTTTATTTTTTTTTTAATTTTTTTTTTTGTTTTTAACTTTTTTATTTTTTGTTTTTCTATTTTTTTTTTTAATATATTTAAAAAAAAATTTTTTTAATTCTTTAATTTTTTTTTTAATTTTGTGATTTATTTTTTTAGTTTTTTTATTGTATTTTTTTTAGATTTTTTCGTGAATTTTTTTTTTATAAAAATTAAAAAAATTTTTTTTTATAAAAATTTTAAAAAATTTTTGTTTTTTGTTTTTTCTCTCAGTTTTTTGGTACATAATACAAAGTTATTCCCCCACAACAATTAGCCCGCGTGATTTTAACTTTTGCAGCCGTACGACGCGTTCCAATACGAGAATAACTATTTTTTCCCTCAGCTTCTGCCATAAATCTCAGTGTGGGGTCATTAGTTGCGTAGGAGAGGCTTGTTTTATTAATGCGAAGCAAGAATGTTACTAGACAGTGAAAAAATCACTTTTTTTGACTTGTTAGTTGGACATGAAGCTATTACACTTTTTTTGCTAGAATAATGGCACTAATTGAGATAATCCAAAAAAGTGCTTACGTTCATGCACATCTAAAGAATTCAATTGCTGGTGTAAAATCTTATTTTTAAAAATATTTTTTGGAAAAAAAATTGTTGTTGCAGCAGCATAAACATCCCCCATACATATACGGGGCATGCTGCTGAAGTGACAGTCCTTGGCCGGATATAAATCCGATTCGTTCCGGTTACGTAGGACCGACTGTCGTGGGAACGCCATTTAAAATAATCGGGACGTTTAATACGCAATGCACAATTTTTTAGTTTTTTCGAAAATTTTTTTCTAAAAATTGACTGCTTACGAAGATCATTTTTAGGGCGCGTTTAAAAGTGAACCATTAAATTGTTTTGCAGAAAATCAAAAAAAATTTTCTCGCATTTAGGTTAGTTTTCAGTTTCACTTTCACTAGAACTCCATTTCGATCTGCCCTTTTAGAGACTCCTATAAACATACAATATATTCTAATTTAATTTTTTATTGTTGCTTTTTCAATTTAAATTAATGTGTATACCCAGCGTTTGTGCACGTTGTTTAATGCATAAATTTTCAGTAGTCGTAAAAAAATTGTGAAACTCTTGCGCTTGAAAATATTCGAAGCATACATTTTGGCTAATCCTTTGTTGTCATCTGTAGTTCGTCTAGCTTAAATCATTGCATTTGGCTTCTGTTTAAAATTTATTTAATTAAAAAAAAATGTTTTTTTTTCAAAACTACTTTTTCGCATCCTGCATGCTGCCGTATAAAATATAGTTCCAAAATTTAACGAAGCAAGCAAAACAAAAAAACAAAATAGTTTTTGCATGAACCACAATGAGTAAAATGTGCTTTTCCAAAAATTTAAGAATAGTAGCTGCAAAACAGAAAAAGAAATTAATGATATAGTAAACTTGAATGTTGTTGGTCTTGCCCTCCCGCTAAGCGAATTAATTATTTAGAGCCTAAAGCATTGCAAAAAATCATATAGCGTATTAGAGAGAGATTGCGAATTAAGCAGCTTAGTAAAATTTTGTGCAATTAAGTGTAGTGAAAATTAGTAAAACAAATGTGAAAGCGCCCAAAATTTCCAATAATTAGCATAGCAAAGTAGAAAGCTTTTCTAACTGGCTTATTAAGACTACTAAATGATATTAAACCGAAGACGATACCGATATTTAGTGAACGCATAGCTGACTTGCTGCAAATGCCTTTAAAGGCAAAAGTCCTCTTGAATTTTCAAAAAAAAAAAAAACAAAACCAAGCAAACAAATAAAAACAAGGAAAGTAGAAGCTCAAATTATATATAATATTTATCAAGTGAAAGCTAAAAAGTTACTTATTTGTAATTTGTAATATTTATAAGAAATTCAAGAGTTCTTAACAGCGAATTACGAAAAGTTCTTTTTTTATTTTTTTTTTTATTTAAACATTTTTTTTAATTTTCTTTTTAAATTTTTTTAAATTTTATATTTAATTTTTTTTTTAATTTTTTTATATATATTTTTTTAATTATTTATTTTATTTTTATATTTTTTTATTTTTTTTATATTTTTTTATTTTTTTTTTTAATTTTTAAAATTTTAATTTTTTTTTAATTTTAGATTTTTTTTGTTTTTTAATTTTAAAATTTTTTTTGAATAAAAATTTGTTTTTTATTTTTTATTTTATTTTTTAAATTTTTTATTTTATTTATTTTTTTTTTTATTTAAAAATTTTTTTTATTTAAACATTTTTTTAATTTTAAAATTTTTTTTTAATTTTAATTTTTTTTTTAATTTTTAAAATTTTTTAAGTTTTAAAATTTTTAATTTTTTTTTTTAATTTTTCTGCAATGAATTCATGCAAAATGTCATTTCCTAATGCCACCAGCATTGTAATATGGTCGGAAAAGGTCAAACGCGTTTAAATTTGAAGTCCAATTGGCTAACTTTCCGTTCATTTTTGAGTTTTGTTTAAAAATTCATTAAATTCATTTGCACAGTTTTACATATTCGCTGTACTCGTTTCGCAACAACAGAGGAAAATCATCAAAACCAAAACGAAAAATTTGTAAAAAAAAATGGAAATAAAAATTGTAATGCGCAGGTGCATAGAATATAAAATGGTTGCTATTTACTTAGATTTTTTCTAACACTCTAACTTTAATTTTACTTAACTGTAGGACTAAATTTGTAACAAAAAAAAAAAAGAAGAGCTAACTTCAATTTTAAGTGAGATAATTTATTATAATTTTTTTATATATATATTTTTCCAAACAGAAATGCACAAATTGTGAACATTTTTATTATTTTTTATTATTTAGCCATTAATATTCATTCATGCACGATTTTTAAATTAGTGAAGATTTTATCCTATTTTTAAATTAGTGAAGATTTTATTTAACTCGGCTTTTTCAAATATTTAAAGCGCTTAAAAATTGTAAATTTTCTAATAAAATCTTCGCTGCCTCCTTAAATATGGCACGCCAATTTCCTTAAAATTATATTTTTATATTGAAATTTTTTTTGTCTTTTATAATCTAAGCTTTTTATTTTGCTCATTTCGCTTTATCTATGTATTGTTCACACCTAAACCAAAGATACGAATTGTTCGTTAATATTTCTTTCTTAGCTATACTTACATCCATACACTCATACAAACTTATTTACGCTCTTATTTCTATTTATTATCTGTACTCTCGCTTTTTAACACGTGCTTACATACATACATATGTGCATATGTACATATATGTATGGGTTTTACTGTATAAAGCCTCTTGCAACTAAAGCTGTAATATTAAACGCATAAATTCTATTTATAAAAATTAACGAAAACAAAAAAAAGTGTAAATTCAAAAACAAATTCATACCCATCATCATGTATTAACAGCATCAAAACTAGATATTTTATACAAATATTTATGTGAGGTTATAAGTTTTAATATTTTCCTTCTAACAAATGGCTTTTAAACATATCCGTAGCATAATTTCGATTTCAATAAAATCCAAGCAAGACTGCATTACAAAAAACAAGAAAATTATAGAAAACATGCGCCACACAATCCTTTTGACGGAACTTCGAACAAATATTAAACACTTACATTTTTTAAATTAACAAATTACTGCGAATGCCCTCAAGCTGCAGTGCAAACCTCAGAAAAAGCCTATCTATACCCTGAAACTTTGATTTTTGAACTTTTTGTTGTTTCATATTTTGCAAGTCAAACTTAACCTTTATAACTCAGAATTCAAGCAGAAACTTCCACTTGTTTTGCAATAATACTGTGTTAAAAGCTCTAAAGCCCTTTACACTGCACATATGTGTAGTGAATTTTAGGGCCTTGAGTTTTTCGTTTCAATTTACATTAATTTTGCGAATTTCCAACTCAAGAAGTTTTGCATTGCAGTAAATGTCTGAAATTTGAAAGCTTTTCAGGTTTTTAAACTGCACAAATTGTGAAAGCCTTACATTCGAAAGCTTTCGAGCCTTTTCGCTGTATACCATAAATGTGAAAGCGCAAAAGTGCGACACTTAATTGTGAAAGCCATTAAAACTTTTGATTTGAAAGTTCCGCTATTGTTGTTTTGCAAGGAAAATCTTTGAACAATTTTAAGTTTCAGTGCAAAACAACATCCTCTTGGAGGGAAAAAAGTGAGAGCCTGCAATATCAAAGCTTTTGAGATTTTTTTTACTTCTGTTCGGCGGCAAAATAAATATGAAAGCCTGAAATTTTAAAGCTTTTGAGATTTGTTTTAAACCTGTGTTGTGCGGCAAAAGAAAAGTAAAAAGTGAGATCCGGAAATTTCAAAGATTTTGAGATTTTTTTTACCTCTGTTGGGCGGCAAAATAAATATGAAAGGCTGAAATTTTAAAGCTTTTGAGATTTGTTTTAAACCTGTGTTGTGCGGCAAAAGAAAAGTAAAAAGTGAGATCCGGAAATTTCAAAGATTTTGAGATTTTTTTTAAACTTCTGGTATGTGGCAAAAGTGAGAGCCTTAAATTTCATGGTTTTTTTCACTGCACAATATTATGAAAGCCCTGAATTCGAAAGCTTGTGAGCATGTGCCGTGCGACAAAAGAAAATTGAGAGCCAGGCATTTAAAAGTGTTTGAGCTTTTTTTTTTGTAAACCTCTGATGTACGTCAAAAAAGTGAAAGTCTCAAATTTCAAAGCTTTTGAGCTTTTTCCACCACAAAATTATGAAAGCCATAAATTCAAAAGATATTACGCTTCTGCTGTGCGGCAAAAGGAAAGTAAATGCCTGAAATTTCAAAGCTTTTGAGCTTTTTCCACTTCATAATGTTGTGAAAACTATAAATTGGAAAACTTTTAAACCTCTGCTGTGCGACAAAAGAAAAGTAAACCTGTATTTTCAAAGCTAGCTTGTTAGATTTTTTTAAAACCTCTGCTCTTCAACAAGAGTGAAGTGAGAGCCAGAAATTTTAAAGCTTTTCAGCTTTATCCAGTGCATTATATTTAGGAAGCCATAAATTCAAAAACTTTGAATCCTTTGCTGTGAAAAAAGTGAATGCCAGAAATTTCAAAGCTTTAGAGCTTTTAAGAGCTTCGAAAACACATTAGAAACGTTGCAAATAGCATCCTTTCAAAAGAAAAACATTTGAAATCTAATTTTCCACTCAACGAAAGTATTGCTAGAATTGAGCTTTCTCTACAACACCTTTAAAAAGAAAAAAAAAATGTTAAAAGTAAAAAGTTTCACAAAGCCTTTGAGCTTTCTCTGCGGCACAGCAACAGTTAAAAGGGATAGCTGGTTCTACCTTCCTGAATTTTTAAGCGGCTGTAAGAATTTTTGCTGTTGCAACAACAGCTACATAGAAATACGAAAACTTTTAAGATGCACAGGAGTAGCAATTTTTAACAGCAAAGTGCCAGTGAAAGCAGTAATAACGAAAGGGTTTTCAGCCTTTACATCAAAAGCTTTTTTACTTTTTCCGCTATACCTTAAATCCACATTGTAGTGCACGCGTTTGGATTGCAGACTTGAGGTGAAGCTAATACCGCCATTTTCAGTGTTTCTGACGCGCCTGAATTTGATGATATTTTTGAGTTAACTGCAGTAAAAAAATTCATTTCAAATAACATTTTCGAGTAATCGAGACTGAAAATACATATTTATTTAATATAATTATAAAAAAATGTTTGGAATGTTGATGAAATTAAAATAAAATCGAAAAGCAGAATCAGAACCTACGGGATATCGACAGCACTTCTCACTCCGATGATTAATAGCCACAAATGGTAATGAGTACCGAAAAAAGCAGTAAATTAACTATAAAAAAACTATTTAAAAAAAATTATATTTTTTTCTAGAAATTTGAAATTCAAAATAAAGTATTCTTTAACACATTGAGAACCATGCCCCACGTTCGTGTACGATACTTATTATTTCGGGCGACACTACATGAATTTTTTATGTTTTTAGCGGAAGCTAATATTTGTCAATAAAATTATAAGGCTATGATATAATAGGCCTCTTCTATTCGCTACTTTTCTGCTCGCTATCTCTGGGCTTTGCTCACTTGACGAAAAATTTACATGTGAAAGCGGCAACAAAGTGATCGAGCAAGATTTGCCTTTACTGGCTAACGGCTTATACCTCGTAAAACTGGTGTAACAGCTATTTTCTAAAATAATAAATGTAGTTTCAGGCAGCGTTGCCAAGCCATGTTTATTTATACCGGTTGCTTCACCTATTCGCCTAACGGTTGGCGAAAAAGAGGCTTAATATTTACGATATAGGGTAAAGTGCTATATTTTCATGCCGCTTTCTAACAAAAAACCTGCTTGAACTCCGGTGAAGATTTTCGTCAAATTTGCTTGGCACTCAATGTGTTAATTAAAGAGCTTCTGTAGGTTGTTGTTGTTGCAGCAACCATACTGTAGGTCTCTGCTTTTTATTGAATTTCTATTTCACGCGTGTTTGTGGTTCAAAAAAATTACACTCAGGCTCAGAGAGTAGTCGCTAGACGCGCTAATAGGCGCTAATAAGTAACAGCTAGTGACTGTCGCCTGAATCTTGCCGTGAAACTTTTAATATTTTGCTTAACTTAATTGAAAATTCATTTAATTGAAAATTAAGTTCCGTTCGTTACATTTTGAAACTTCCTATTTTATTGTTCAGTTCTATAAAAATCCGTTATCAAATTGAGATGATTTGGTAGCGATAGTTTTGTCGTATGGGTAATGAAAGTCAGCAGAATTTCACAGTTATCAAATATTTTTATAAAAAATCGGTAATAGGAATACATTTTACTTCTTACTGCTTCAACCTGCACTTCACGTTGGGTGACACATTTTTACTGCTTCACGAACAAAAATCTAGTAACCAAAAATACTTTGAAAGAAGATTAAAAAAAACGTCTATATACCTGCTTCAAAGAGGACTACAAAGCACGACTATGCTTTTAACATTTAATTTTTTTTTATATATACACACTTGTGTATCTAACTTAATATATAAATATATATTTATATGTATGGAGTAGTGATACTAAACCTATCGACTAATGCCGAGTCTAAATATGTACTAAAAATGAAAATTTTGTATTTATTTTTAATTTTACACTGTTTACGGAGAAGCAAAAACAAAACTAAAAACAAACAAAAAAAAACTGAGTATATTTGTATTGTATTTATAAATGTCTGCTATTTCTACTAAACGTGCAAAACAAAATGTGAAAATGTGTAAAAAAAAATTACTAATAAAAAAAATTAATAACATGAAACAGGAACTAAAAAGTAATTAGCAAGTTTTTTAGTAACTTTTGTAACAAATAAAATATAAATTGAGAGCATAAACTATAAACACTGAAAAAGTGGGGAAATAGTAAACAGTTATTGGTGGAAGTTAAAGCAAAAACAAAAGCTATTAAATGAAATGCTATCGAGGTGGAGAACTTAGCGAAAGTGGGTGGTAAAATGAGATATAGACGAATATGTATATGGACGTTTCTAACAATTACTTGTAATAATCTTTTTTAAATGTACCTAATTCTGATAAAAATTATATAAATAAATAAATATAAAATTATTATTAGCGTAATTGCGAGCGAAAGCAAAGCATCAAATAGAAGTGAAGTAAATATAAAATAGTATTTGAAGATTTTTTCATATTATATTTAAAAGTAAGATGATGCATAAAAAAGAAAAACAAAAACAAAAAATATACATACATACATACATACAATAAATAAGCGCAGTTGAAAGCATAATACAACTTAAAACTCAAAACAAATAACAAAATTAACAACAAAAACCATGTAGAATTCTTGTACTGTGTGTGTGTATGTGGGAGTCGATAGTTGATGTAGTTCTAATACCCCTATGTGTACAAGTATATGTAGAAGAATCGAACATAGAAATGCATTCTATTGTATTTGCTGTATGTGTGTATACATAAGTAGACATATACACGAAATGTACATGAAATACAAAAACGCAACCGAAAACAAAAACAGCGCAAACAAAAGCAAAAAACAAAAACAAAAAAACAGTAACAGCAAAGAACTGCATGGAGCGCGTGGAAAAGCTGCAAAAGCACAAAGCAAAGCCAGACGAATGTGGGCGAATTAGCAAAGCAACCAGCAAGCAAATGAGAAATTATTAATATATATACTATATATATATATATATATATATATATATATACATATACATACATACCTACATTAATATCGTATATTTTATTATAAACATTTATAATTTATCACATAAAAATATTATGTTAGCATTTCATTTTAGTGAACAACTAAATTGTTGTTGTTTTAAGCCTGGCATAATTGTATTTGCGCCGCTTGATTTATTGTGCAGCAAAATTTACATGAATGATTTGAAAAATCTAAAATTATTGTATTGCATGCATTTGAGTTTGTGTATAAATTCTGTGTTTTTTTTTTTGTCAAATTCGCTACGGTCGAATACTAAAATGCTGCTGCAATTGTGTCTTTTTTTGTAAATTAATACATAACATAATAATTTAATGGAAAATTTTTAAAGAGAAAAGTGAAAACTTCATATGAAAAGTTGTACCATTTCGCATTGTAAAGTGGAGTATTAAGTTAAATTTGCATTTATGTACATACATAGAAATATAATTCGGTTGATTGCAATTTTTAAAACTTGCTGAGTTACAAAAAAAAAACTTAATTATAATTAAAAGGAAAACAAAAGGAAAACATAAAATAAAAATAAAATGATAAGTAATAAATAAATGCCAAAATCTCAAACAAAATATTGTATAATGAAATGTGTGCAGAAAGTGCGCGTAGATTTCACTTTTTAAGTCCAAATAATTTCGCACATACATAAATACATCCTTCTGCATATGTATACGCACAATAAACGATATACTTATGACACCCAAGCTGCAAACAATCGGTGGTGTTTTTTTTTAATTAAAAATAGAAATTAATTAAAATTTTAAATTAAAACTTTTAAATTTTTGAAATTTAAAATTTGAAAATTAATTTTTTTAGCGACACAATTAAAAAAAAAAGCAAATAAAAAAAATTTTTTAGTTAAAAAAAAAAATTAATTATAATTTAAAATTAAAACTTTTTAATTTTTGAAATTTAAAATTTAAATTTTAATTAATTTTTTTAGCAACACAATATAAAAAAAAATAAAAAAAAAAATTTTGTTTAAAAAAAAAATTAAAATTTAAAATTTTTGAAATTTAAATTTTAATTAAAGTTTTCTTTTTAACCTAAAAAAATTTTTTTTTTATCATTAAAAAATTAATTAAAATTTTAAAATTTTTCAAATTTTAATTTCAATTAAATTTTTGTTTTTAAACTAAAAAAAATAATTTTTTAATCTTGAAAAAATTAATTAAACTTTTTAATTAAAACTTTTAAATTTTTGAAATTTAAATCTTAATACAATTTCGTTTTTAAACTAAAAAGAAAAATTTTTCTTAAATTTTTTTTTATATTGTGTTATAAAAAATTAAAAAACAAATTTTATTAGTTTAAAAAAACAAAATTAATTAAAATTTTAAATTAAAACTTTTAATTTTTTATATTTAAATTGAAATTGTAATAACATTTTTTTTTAAACTAAAACATTTTTTATTTTTATTTTTTTTTATCTTAAAAAAATTAATTAAAATTAAACTTAAAAAAAAAATATTTTTTTATCTTAAAAAAATTAATTAAATTTTTTTTTTGGTTTTAAACCAAAAACATTTTTTTCTTAGATATAAATTTTTTCTTACATTTTTTTTATATTGTGTTATAAAAATTAAAAAAAAAAAACTTGTTAATTAAACAAAAAATTATTAAAATTTTAATTTAAAACTTTTAAATTTTTTATATTTAAAATTGTAATTAAATTTTTTTTTAAACTAAAACATTTTTTTATTTATATTTTTTTTTTATATTGTGCTGCTAATTTTCTCTACAAAATTGTGTACACTACTTAAAAGCCACTGGATACATACTTACGCATAAGTTATGATTTTTTTCCATATGCATAGTTGCATATTTGCTCTTCTTTTTCAAAAAAAAAATTGTATATCTATACACATTTTTAAGTTAATCTACAGTTTTGTATGTTTGATTTGTAACACAGCGAAGGAATATTTAGCTACAACAGCAATATGTAATAACAATAATTGTAGGTCATCAAAGTGTAAGCCATACTAATTTTTGGAAATTTTCGCAAATTAGCGTATTAATCTTCGCGGCAGGAAAATGTGAGTTGTAGAAATTTGAGAAGACGAATTTGTGTGACAAAAATATAAAATATGTACATTACAAAATGAAACAAGAACAAAATAAATATGTGCATTTAAAGAAAATCCTAAAAACGTTAGAAAGCATTTCGCCAGCAAACATTCATTCGCAATACCATTCTGCCGAATATTCAAAAGAAATTTCTCAAAACTCAGTTGTATGAGTAGTTTAAGGTGTTACGAAGTTTGCTATGTTAGTCTTTGGCGTCGATTTAATAGGTTTACGAAATAATGTGAAACAAAATTCTGTGGTAATCAACAATTAGGCGCTTGAAAACGTAGGAGCCTAGAAATTAATTAAAAAAAATTAGTGGTCAAGAAATTAATTTAAAAATTAGTACTCAAGAAATTAATTTAAAATTGAGTACTCAAGAAATTAATTTCAAATTTGGTACGCAAGAAATTATTTTCCCACCTAACAGGGATGTTTGAAGCCCGCTTTAGTTCCACATGCGCTTAAGCAGTCTTTGTAGAGGTTCTTTACTCACAAGAGAAATGAAGCAAAACAGAAAAAAAACAATGCACTTAAGCGGTTTGAGTTATGAGTTATGTAAATGCGTTCTAAAAGGGTAAATGTGTTTTCATATAAGTAAATGCGCGCTTAAGCAGTAATGCAATAATTAAAGTTGGTTAAAAACGAAATATTTATTGTATGTATTCAAATCTACGTGCATGAAACACCAAAATGATAAAAAACATTTTTTTTTTTTTTTGATAGCGGTCGCCCCTCGGCAGGCAATGGCAAACATCTGAGTTTATTGCTGCCATGAAAAAGCTCCTCATAAAAAACAATTTGCCGTTTGGAGTTGGCTTAAAACTGTAGGTCCCTCTATTTGGATGCAGGAGGAGCTCGGCCAACCACCCAAAAAGGGTGTAACCGCCAATTATTTATATATTTTTTTAATATATGATTTGTAATTTTTGCAAATGGCGTACAGCTAGAGTATACAAACAGGCAAGCAATGGGGCCCGTAAAGAACAAAAGAAAAAGGTTTCCATCACTCAAAATATTTTTTTTGTTTTTATTTAGGGAAAAAGTTATTCAAAAACAAAATGGCTGATTAATTTTGCGCTACCGTTATATTAGCTATTATGTGTTGTTTGTGTGCTCTTACGCGTATAAGCAATTAACCGAAATCATGGATAGACACACCGCATTACAGATAGCAGTAAAATTTTACTGATAATGCAATTTTATTTGCATTACGAGTAAACTTTTATTGATTACGAGAAAAAAATGGACTAAAAATATGTTTTTTACTGATTATTGGAAAAAAATTGTATTAAAAATATGCTTTTACTCATTACTGACAAAATTGCATTAAAAATATTTTTTTACTGATTACTGAAAAAAATTGCAGTGAAAATTTTTTTTACTGATTATTGAAAAAAAAAATTGCATCAAAAATATTTGCCCATCTATGAACAGAATATTATAGGGAATTCTTTCTTATGCAACAAAAACATGCTGGGAAAAATACTTAAGTTACGTAAGCGGTCGGAAGAAATTCGCAAAAGCAAATCAAATAATTCAAATAGGTTTGCAGTTTTACTTACTAAGAATCAAAAAGTGTTCTACTGGGATCTTAAGCGCGCGCATAAGGATTTGGTTTTTGCTAAATAGCGTAATTGGCTAAGATGGTTAACTCCCAAACAGAAAACTACAAATTAAATTAAAATTAGTGAGTAATTTTGCGAACGCACACTAAATATGCTGCTCGAGTATAGGTTCCAACGAATTAAACTTTGCCGCATTTTGAAGATTTAGAATTTAAACTAAGGCCGCGTGTTAATTTTCGTGAGCAATGCCAGTGAGTTTTCTTGAATATTGTGTAAAACTGTTCAATAGAGCCGTTCCATGCGTTTTTTTTCATTCGCCTAGCACAATTGCTGAAATTCTTAATAGATTTATGAAATAACCAACAGCAGCAAGAGATGTGAATACACACAGAACCATTCAGATCTAGTAAATAAAATCGTAAACGGGCTGAGGTAACTCCGCACACTCCTTAATTTTAGTAACTCTAAAACCTGATATGTGCGTTAGTGCTGCTACATACAAAATCTAAACTGCAACTTTTGAATGTGTTAAAATTGAAAAGAACTACTCAAATCCCATGAGCATTTTGTTTATTTTTTATTACTTTTTTCTATTTTTTATAATGGTTTCCAGCTGTAAAATTTTAAATTTAAATTAATTTTTTATAATTTTCTTTCAAATTAATTTTATTTTGTAAATTTTTTTGTACTTATTCAAGTAGGACGAGCGACTACAAAGTTTTAAATTTATTTTAATTATCTTTATAATAATTTTTTTCAATTGGTTATATTTTTTTTTAATTTTTTATATATTTTTTCTTTTTTATTTTTTATATAATATATCTATTTTTAGTTTTTTATATATATATTTAAAACAAAAAATAATATTCTGTCATTTTTTTGTACTTATTTAGCAAAAGTTTCAAATTGCAAGAGGGGCCCGCAGCTGTAAAATTTTAAATTTTAATTTTTTATAATTTTCGTTCAAATTAATTTTTGTTTTTTAACTTTTTTTATACTTATTCAAACAACTACACAATTTTAAATTTATTTAAATTATTTTTATAATATCTTTTTAAATTGTTTTTAAATATTTTTTTAATTTTTTATGTCTTACATATTTTATTAAATTTTTTATACATTAAAACATTTTTGTTTTTTCATACTTATTTAGCTAAAGTTTGAAACTAAAAACACTTATTAAAGTGGGAGGGGCATCTACAAAATTTTAAATTTAACATACTTTAACTCTAGTAATTTTATTAATTTATTGTAATATTTTATAATTTTGTTTTAATTTTTTATAAATTTTTTAATTTTTTTACTACTTTTTGAAAATATTTTTTCAAAAAAAAACATTGTTTTTGTATTTATTCTGCAAAATATAAAATCAAAAACACTCATTCAAGTGGGATGGGCAAATGTAAAATTTTAATTGTTTTTCATATTTCATTACTTATTCTGCAAAAATTTTAAATTGAAAACACTTTTTGAAGTGAGGTGAATAATTGTTGTAAAATTTTAAATATTTTATTACTGTTTCTATGTTTTTTTATAACTCTTTCTTTTTAATTTTTTATTCATCAAAAGTTGCAAACATTAATTGGGGTGGGATAAATAAATAAAGTTTGAAAATTTTTATTTATTTATTTAAAATTTTGTTGTTTTTACATTTTGCACTAATTCAGCAAAGTAAGTGTAAAATCTAAATTTTTTATATATATTTTTATTTTATTTTTATAATTTTTTATTTTTTTATATTTTTATTATTTTTTATTTTTATAATTTTTTATTTAAATTTTTTATAATTTTTATTTTTAGAAATATTATATATATGTATATAAATAAAATTGTATAAATTATAAAAAATAAAAACAATTATACAAATAAAAATTATAAAATATATACATACATATATATATATGCATATATTTGTTTATTTAATTTTTTATTCAGCAAAAGTTTGAAATTGAAAATACTTATGGAGTAAAATTTATTTTTTTTATAATATTTTATATATATTTTTTTTAATTTTTTTTAATTTTTTTTTTACTTTTTTGATATAAATACAGTCGTCCACATATTTCATCTGAACACTGAATTTTGTATTTTTATTTTATTAATCGTGAACAATTGAAAACTTAAATAGTGAACAAAGTTTTAAAAGCACCTCCAGGCAGAAAGCAATAAAAATAAAAATAAACACATTTGACATAATAAAAGGAGACGTAATACCATCTCTCACCAGACACATTTAGCATTTAAGTGGAAGTCTCTTGAAAAAAGCGAGTATTTATTCTAATGATCTGTTGCATTTTTGCACGCACACACTCACGTGTATTTTGGGAAAATGAAACAAGTTTTTGAACAAAAATTTTAACCTTGACATTAAGAACATCCTGGGTACTGTTTTGAACATCCAGGTCTTTCAAATATTAGTTCGTTATATCCAAACACGACTGTTTATAACGAAATTAAATGAAATTTTGTTTTTTTTTTGTGTGCTTTTTGCGTAAAAATTTCTGCTTTGCCAAAATCGAGGGGGTCTGTTGTCTATCAAAGAGTGCAGCGAATTTTCCAAAAAACTTAGGTTCTTACATTTTTCAGCTATTCATGTTGATTACCACTTGCTGTCATATTTGTAGCCGCAACAAAATTTAGAACATTTCGATACATATTTTTAAAAAATTAAAACAATTTTAATATCTGCTAGAAAATATATAAAGTAAAGAGTATTCGCTATACGAATATTTAATGTGAGAATAAAGTAAATGAAAAGAAATGAAGTGTAAACACTAACCACCCGGTAATTAAATAAAACAAAAACAAAAACGAAAACAAAAAATCAAGAAAAATTATTTATACATACAATATATTACTATATATAGATATAATTATTATACATGCATATATACATACATATAAATGTCTAGTCGTATTTTCAGTATTATGAAAATGAATAAAAACAAACAAAAAATATCAAAAAACGCATAAACAAAAAAAAATATATATATATATTAAAATAATAATAAGCAAGGAAGAGAATTAATAAAAAATGAAAAAAAGCTCCAACAAAAAAATCTCATACATTTGCAGTATAACTCGTGTCAACTGCATAAATTAGTAAACAATATTGCGGAAGCGTTAAGTAAATAAAACTAACCAATCAATGCATATAAAAAATAAAGAATAAAGTTCTACAGAAACAAAAGAAAACAAACAAAAAAAAAAAAAAGAAACTGAAAGAAAACAAAGAAATATAAAACCTTTTTAGAAGCATTTTTTAACACAAAAACTTTGTCTATAAAACTGAAAAATAGATTTTTTCGCAAAAAAAAACAAACAAACACAAAAACAAGAAATGCAACTTATTAACTATAAAAAAAACAAGGAAAAATCTAAAGAAAAGTATGTGAATAAATTGAATGTCTGTATGTTTTTAGCTACTAAGTTTCTCGCATTAACATTAAAATAAAATATAAATCATAAATATAAATAAATAAAGAAAAAAATGCATGCGTACATCATTATTGCGTTTAGCGTCGTACATATAAAAATTATTGTAAGCAAAACAAAAGTAAAACTAAAAAAACACGAGAGTAAACATACAAACAATGTACGCACATACATGCGCCGCGGTCCTCAGTTGCTGCTGCGCCAAAGGACGAGCGGCGATAAAATTCAAGGTGCACCGCTAAATGCAAAATAGTTTTTCATAATTTATTCGAATGTATATTTTGAAAATTATTATTTTTGTAATGGATTTAAGTTTTATTATTATTATTACTTAATCATTATTTAGTTATATATTTTTTTATATTTTTTATTATAATTTCACCGGTACTAATTTGTGAGTTGAATTTGATTAAAGTTGGTAAGTTTCAATTTAAAATGAAGTTTTATTTCCATTTATTTTTTTCCTTGTTCACTCCTCTCGGGAGCATAGGGCCTCGACAAGACTCAGCCTTGCGTTGGTTTCATCAATCTGTTTCTGATTTCTGACAGGGTAGGTGATTAGCCTGCCGGTAATTAAGTAATCAAAAACTAAATGGATTTCTAGTTATACTTTGTTTTGGGAGCTCCTCCGCCAATTTGTGGTGTGCGTTTTGTTGTAGTCCTACAGTTTTATGCCTACTCCGAACGGCAGTTGGTTTTCATGAGAAGAAGCTTTTTTGAAGGCAAAAATACACTCAGAGTTTGCCATTGCCTGTTGAGGGGCGACAACTGTTAGTAAACAACTTTTTCTGATATTTGTTATTCCATGCGCACATTGCGTTTCGAACCCAGATGCTACTGAATATGAGCAACACACCAACCCATTCGGCTCTGGTCGTTGGCGTTGAAAATATTCAGACGCTTCAGTTTTATTCCAACTTCGAAATTTCCAAATGCTGCTTTGCACGTAGAAGTTTGATCAACCCTCCATTGGGCATCCGGGTCTGGCCAGACTGGCGTTTTCGAATTTGGTCGTGAATTTAACATATTTCTATTATTGACTTGGAACCCACAAGGAATGTGAAGAAGAGGCAGGCCATTGGTGACTTGGAAAAGGACGGACAATCCGCAGTGAAACTGTAAAATTGTTTAATGAACTGAGCTTTATGTCTAGAAATAGAAATGTTTGGAAAACTTTTGTTGAATCTTTAAGCTCCTAAAGGAGTATGGAATAATAATAATAATTATAGCTAACGACTGCAGCTTCCTGGTAGCATCCTAAAATTTAATTTTCGATCGATCTATGGATACAACCTATTAAAAATGATTCTCGAACAGGACGAAAAAAGGCTAAGACCCGGGTACCCCACCCACCCAAAGATTTTAAAAAGCGTGACCAACGGGGGGTTAAAGTGGAACTCCACGATGATGAAGATGAGTAATGCTAATGAGAAATGGTGGACAGTCCTTGACTGAATAAAAATCCAGTTGGCTCCAGTGGCATACATCTCACGACAGTCTTTTCTAAGTCACCGGAAAAATTAGTTAAGTTCAACCAATATTCGTAATAGCCGGAAAGCTGTTGGTATAAGTTTTTATTTTTGGTGTAGCAAACATACTAAATCCAGCCATGGTCGGTGTTCCGCTAGCTGTTCTCATCGAATTTATGTAAAGCAGGACTAGGAAATTTGCTGTACCGAAGTTATGGGACCAAAGGGTGAAAGGGTGAAAACTCAAGCTCTTCATCTGCACGGGATGATACTCGTCCCTTTATTAATTTCCGAGATAGTCGGTTTTAAGTAGTAGAATAATTCCAGTGTTACCCAATCAATAACTTATATTTCAGCGATTTGACTCCGTTTTTTTGGGTGAATTCTCCATTTCTTGTTTGCTCTTAGTTGATGTGGCGTTTTATAAGATAAAAAAAGGCAAGGACTCTCAATGCTTTATAAAAGTAATTTTTTTTAGAATTTCTCATGTTTAGTTAGCTCGTACTGAGTAGATGTAGAAGGTAGCCACTTCCGGATTCAACCATGTCAGATTGATGTCTGGCGACTACAGTGACTTTTGATGTCTTCGAGGGATCGAATAGTAATAAAAACTACTGAAATAGGATGTGGAGTAGGACATCAAACCATTTGGGTGTTTTCAAGTATTTGTTATCAACATTTGCAGCATATGGCCACGCCCTTTTGTTGCCTTTTTAATTTGTCTGTAATTGTTCAGCTCAAGCGCATCAGCTACAGTTGCTACCTATCCTCACTTGATTTCAACAGCTTATAATTTTGTAGAAGGCTTCACCGTCATCCCTCTAAACATACCATATGTATAGCACATTTTCGAACTCAAAGCTTTGGCGGTACGGGTAAATATTAAATAATATAGAAAAGCAAAATATTTTTGGCCACGAAGCATATGTACCTGTATTTAATCGGTAGCATCAAGAAAAAAAATTTTTGGGTCATTCTAATGTAGTGACTGCTTATTAAAAAAATTAATAAATATTTAAAATGCTTTTAAGAACTTTGATTTATGTTTCAAATTGGAGAAAATAAATTAAATAATTTTTTTATATTTGAAAATTTAAATTATTATACATTTTATTGAAAAGTTTTCGTTAGCACTTTAAAAACTCACTCAAATCGAAAGAGAAGAATTTAATTTTTTTCTTTTAATTTAAGTTACAGATTTTTTTTAAATTTCCAATAGCATTTGAAAAGCTTCCTCAAATTCAAGGAAGAATGCAAGCATTTAAATCTTTTTTTCAAAAAAATTAAATTATAAATTTTCAATAACAGCTGGAAATGTTACTCTGATTGGAGGACAAGCTCACCTTTTTTTGGGCCATCCTAATGTAGGGACTGCTTACACAATTTTCCTTAGCATTTGAAAGTCTTTTTCATATCGGATATGGATTTCATAATTTTTTTTGAAACACTTAAATTAAAAATTGTATTATAAAATGTTCATTAGCATTTGAAAATTATCCTCAAACTGGATATGAATTTCATTAATACAATTGTTTGTTTTTTTGAAAACTGAGATTATTAAATATTTTATTATAAAATTGGCATTTGGCATTTGAAAACCTTACTCAAATTAAAGGAATTAAAGAATTTAAATATTTTTTCCAAAAAATTAAAATATTATAAATTTTTAATAATAGTTGAAAATCTTACTGAAATTGGAGGGCAAGCTCACCTTTTTTTGGGCCATCCTAATGTATCTACTACTAACTAAAAAAAACATATTTAAAAAGCTGTTAAGAACTTCAATTTGCATTTCAAATTGGAGAAAAAGAATGAAATATTTTTGTATTATTTTTGAAAAAATTAAACAAATAGTAGTTTTATTATAATCGCCAGCATTTCAAAGTCTTACTGAATTTAGATATGAATTCCATTATTTTAACTGTTGGTTTTGGAAAAATTAATTTACATTTATTAATATTAAAAATTTTAATTTCATTTCATTTTTAAGTTTAAAATTTAAATAATTAAAATTTTAATAAAAAAAAAAAAAATTTTAAATTTATTTTAAAATTTATTTATTTAGCATTAGCACTTAAATCGGAGGACAAGATCAACTGGGCGTAGTTCTTTATATAAAAAAAAATTAATTTAGATCTTATTATAAAATATTTGTTAGCATTAGAAAGTCTTAATTCAAATTGCAGAAGTAGAAATTAATTATTATTATTAGTTTTTTTTATATATATTTTTTTAATTATTATTTTAATTTCAAGGTTGTTTTTGTTTCTTGGAAAAATTGTATTATATATTGTAATATTATTTCATTCGCATTTAAAAAACTCACTCAAATTGGAAGGGATGAATTTAATTATTTTTGGTTTCAGAAAACTTTAATTTTTATAATTTTTTTTTAATTTTCATTCGAAAATCTCACTCAAATTGGACGACAAACGCTGTTAAACTCCGTTCTTTATACAAAAAAAAGAAACTTTTTTCATATAGATTTTGTTATACAATTTTCGTTGGCATTTGAAAATTTTACTTCAAGTCGGAGAAGAAGAATTACATTATTTATTCTTTGTTTTTGTGTTTTTGGAATACTATATTTACTAGAAATTTTATTATTAAGTTTGCGTCAGTCACTTCAAAATCTTACTCAAAATGGGTACGAATTTCATTATTTATTTAAACATTTTTTTTTTCAAAATACATGAACTTCAACTCAAAATGCATATAAATTAACGAATTATGTTTTTTTTTGGGAAAATATTAAATTTAAAATTTTGTTATACCATTTTTATTAGCATTTGACGGGAAGAAGTTAATTATTTTTCCTGAACTATTGTAATGTTTTTTTTTATAAAACTTTCATTCGAAAAAACCCACTCAAATTGGAGGGCAAACTCAGTTAATTGAAATTTGAAAAGGTCGAGCCAAAGAGCACCAGGAGATTTGGTGGCGCCTAAAACCCTCAGGCTAAAGAGCCCATTGTATTTAAAGCTCTGGAAAGAGGGTAGATAGTCAAGGATGGAAGGAGAAAAGTATCAGAGAAAGAGACAGGAAAGAATAGAGACAGAGATAGAGATAGTTAGTCTTGTGAGAATTTTTCAGATTCTTTGGCAAATCTGTAAATATCCTCCAGTTTAAGAGAACGAATATTACTCATTCTCACAAAATCGGAACCCAGAATTCGTAGCCTTTCTCTAGCAAAGACAGGACACTCACAGGGAAAATACTTGACTCTGGCCCTTGTGGGGAACCGCTGATATACGGTTGGCCAATTCATCGGCAATTTAGTTTCCTCGAACACCGGAGTGTCCTGTAAGCTTCTTCTTACATTCTTGATCAATCTTTGACGTTTGCTTCGCGTTCTTCAGGGTATTCAGAGCAGCCTGACTGTCACTAAAAACTCCAATCTGTTTCCCGCTCCATCTCCTCTCGGCTACTGGCAAAAAATTTCCGTTGGAAAACAGTTGCCATTTTGGTTAGGTTAGGTTAGGCTAGTCAGGTTGCTTATCTACGACAAGGCATTCGCTGGCCCTAAGGCCCATTGCGATACCTGTATTTAATTTGCATCCCCTAACTAAGTTGCTTAAACTATTTAGACCTTTTTAAGAAGGTGACGAGTCCCTCCAGTGAGATATTTTGCAAGTTTCCCAGGTCTTCAAAGAAATAATCGCTAAGATATTTGCCACGGCTTCTTTGAAGTGCAGGACATTCACAGAGGATGTGTTGTACCGATTCAATTTCTTCTGCATCTCCACAGCTAATGCAGAAGTCCTTGTCTTTATCTTCGGCTTCGCTTTCACTCTGCCTGTAACCTTAGAATTGAATAAACTTGAACATTACAAGTTTTAGAGCACGAATATTACTCGTTCTTAAGACATCGGAACCCAAAACTCGTATCTTTTCTCTAGCAAAGGCAGGACACTCACAGAGAAAGTGCTCAGTGCTATCCGAATCCTCCAAGCACGACAGGCACATTGGGTCCTCAATGATTCCAATGGTAGTCATATACTGACCCTATGGATTGTGTCCTGTAATGATACCGACCATTAACCGAACGTCTTTTCTTCCAAGTTTCAGTAGAAAATTTGACAGTTTTCTGTTCGGACTTGTCACAAAACACTTTGTAGTTCTGCAGCGGTCTAGACCGGACCATCGCTCGCTATGTAAATTGCACACATAATCGCTGATTCAATTCATGATTCCTGCGGAACTGATTCCAATTTTGGCTCTGGCCCTTGTGGGGGCCTTTCTTCTTATAGATTTTATTATAAAATTTTCATTGGTATATGAAAATCTTACTCTAAGTTCGAGAAGAAGAATTTCCTCATAATTTTTTTTTTATTTTTTGAAAACTTTACTTATTAGAAATTTTAGTATACAACTTTCGTTAACCATTTAAAAATCTTACTCCAATTGAAGATGAAGAATTTAAGTATTTTTTTTTTTGAAAAATAAAATTACAAATTATGAATTTTCGTTAGCTTTTGAACAACTCATTTTGGTGTGTTCCGATTTTAATCGGGGGAGAAGAATTTATTTATTTTTTGTTTTGGAGAACCTAAATTATTATAATTTTTTTTATTTTCATTTGAAAAACTCACTCAAACTCAGCTGGTTAAACACAGTTTGTGTAAAAAAATATATTAAATTATTTTTTGAAAAACGTAAATAATTAAAAATTTTAATTAAAAAAATGCCCTTAAAATTTGAAAAGCCTGTGAAAAACCCCTTCCCATGCATGTGTGTACATTGTCCTCGGATAAATTGAAATTAAATAAATACAAAAAAGAAACAATAAATTGCAATATTTATAAAAAATGTGAACAAATATTAATTAGTCGATGTCATTGGTCGTGATATTGTCGCATCATTCATACTTAGTGCATAATTTTCCAATGTGAATGTGTAAACAAATAAAAAGAAAAATAAAAGTAAATGAATGAACAAAGAGATAAGCACTAAGGCATTACGCATACAAAGATAAATAAATACATACATACATACATACATACATAATTATTGAAATTCGAATCTATCTTTTATTGTGACTTATGGTCTAAGTTAATTATTATTATTATTATTAGTACTGCAGATATTTATTAATTATTACCATTGTGATGCTGTTGGATAATCTAGCCATTGTCTGTGGAAGCAGTTGATAATAAAAATGATGGTTATTATATTACGATTATGATTATTATTGAAATTCTTATTGAAATTATTAAATTAAATTGTAACTGCAAGACAAATGAAATTAAGTAATGATAATTCAATAAATATCAACAAAGACGATACAACAAAAGTGAGATAAAAAAATTTAATATAAAGAGAAGGTAAAATACAAATCTATTAAAAAAAATACATATATTATAATATTATTAATATTATTATTGAATAATATAATTATTGAATTAATAAAAGAAATCGTCATTAAAGAAAAATTTTAAATGTAGTGAAAATCGAGTGTTCTGCTTTATTTATTAGTGCCACATCAAATGAAAATAATGAACTGCATTCGAATTCTGACATATTTAAGGTGAGCCTCTTTACAGCTGTGTGTTACAGGGTTTTGATTGAAAAGTAATGAGCCTTATTTTTTTAAGCAGTTTTATTAAACCTTTTGGCTTATACAACTAATATTCTTCAAAATAGGACCCTTGAGCGTCAATACACCGCTGGTAGCGGTCCTTCAAGTGCAGGAAAAATTTGTTACACTCATCCGCCGGAATCGCGTTCAATTCGGCTGTCACAGTTTTTTGGATCGCCTCGATGGAGTCGAAACACCTCCCCTTCAGTTTTCTTTTCAGGCGCGGGAACAAGAAGAAGTCCGGAGGGGGCAGGTCTGGGCTGTAGGGAGGGTGGGGAAGCACCGGAACCCTCATCTTGGCCAATGCAGAGGTGCAGAGGAAGGCGGTGTGCGCCGGCGCATTGTCGTGATGAAGTGTCCAATTGTTGATGAGGTCGGGCCGAACCCGGGCGACGCGGTTTTTCAGCCGAAGGAGCACTTCTTTGTAAAATGCCGCGTTTTCAGTGATTCCTGGAGGTACAAACTCCTTGTGGACGCTTTACGCAAAATTTGATCGAGTAACGTTACTCCAACGATCGCTGCATTTTCCCCACTGCAAAATCCTAACACACTTTTAAAACGGCTTTCACGCGCGGAGCGATGTTGACTGCACCGCTGTTGCCAGCGAACTGGGACCGATTTCTAGTGGAAGGGGAAGGTCCAACGATCATTTTCCCCCACTAGCCGATTCGGTTCATCGCTTGGCAGGCGCTCCGCGCGGGAAGGCTCTTTACTTTTCAATCAAACCCTGTATGTGACTGGATTCTGAGCTGCAAGTGGTATACCTTGAATTTTATGTAGCTTATAATAGCCAATTCTTTCACCAGCAGATTTTTCTCAGCACAAATGCACTAGAAGGCTTACGTTTGCTGTCGATTGCCGATCATCATCACAAAAACATGTTTTCAATTATTTTGATCCAAAGTGAGAATCGACTACGAGATACCTGCTCCAATAAGAGTTGCCTTTTATATTTTGCGCCTGATAATGAAAACACAATAAAATATTAATAAAAATGGCTTTATTGCTTTCCAAAATGTTCCCTTTGGAAGTCAACGCACAACGAGGTGTTTAAAGGCTTCACCAGCGTCTTCCGTCGCGGAACGGAGATGTCAAACCATGCTGCGGTGGCAAAGTCGATGGGACACTGAACCGATTGGCAGATGGACGGCAAAACTCATACCATCAATAGAGAAGTGGGTCCAAAGGAACTTTTTGGAAGTGAACAATTTCTTAACTTAGTTCCTCTCGGGCCTCCGGAGATATCTATACCACATGAGCAAGGTAATCGATCCGAAGTGCATATACTGCGAAGCGCCGAGCGATGACGCTGAACACACGTTTTTTAGTTGGGACTAAAATTTTCTAGTTGTGATGGCTTGCGGAAAGAGATGCTCTGAAGAAGCAGATCGGCGACATCGCTCCGGGCAGCATAATCAGCAAAATGCTCGAACGCGAGGTAAAGAGATAAATCGAGGACGTTCTACGAAAAAAAGATAGACCTCGACGCAGTACAACAAAGCGAAGCCTCACAGGCAGAGACACACGATGACGAGCCTATAGCATGAAGCTGGCTAGAAATACGGTAGACCCAGACATGGAATTGGTCCTTTATGGATGGCGGTCTGGGCCCTCCCGAAGTAATGCAGAAAGTAGTTCCGGGAAGATTGGGAGGGATTGTTTTAGTGGCTACATCACTCAACGTAGTAGACGACGGTCGCTGTAAATGTAAAGGCATTTTGAAGCGTACCTCGCCCACAAAAAAAAAAAAAAAAAAAAAAGATAGTGCATTCCGCCGTTGAAAAATGTTGAGCTTGCATTTTATTTATCATGTTTGGGAGCAAAAAGAATTCATTAGGCGAATTGGAAGGATGGTGGAGAATGGTTCGGCTTCGGCGGTTGGTTTTCCTTAATTCCTCGCAAACTTCTGGCAAACAAATGATTGTGTACCAATCAGAATTGACTGTTTTAGGTGGCACAATTGCGGCATGACCAGATTTTTCGAAAAAACAGGCTACCAAATAATTTGAGGTGCTTCTTCCGCGAGCAACTTTTGTTGGATTAATCTCGTTTTGAAACATCTATACGTCGATTGCTGTTGCTTGTTTTCGACTCATATGTATAGGTCCCAGATGTGTCATCGATTACGATGTCATAGATGCACTTTGAACCACAGCGGCTGAAATTCTTGAACATTTCCATACACCAATGGTTATGAGTCCTTTTTTGGACTTTTTCTAGGAACAGTTTTTCAAATTTTACAAAAAAGAATGAAAATCTTCATCATTCTTCGTTATTTTCCTTTAAGCTTTCATTTCGCAACATCTTTAATATGAAATTTCAATGAGTCAAAACGAGTCGAATTCCGTAACTCGATGAATAGTTTTTGTATTCTTTGGGTTATGGTCGAGTGAGTCATGTCGATTCTGCGTTTAGTCACCAGAGAAATCAAGTCTTCTTGGTTCAGTAGGACAAAAGAAAGAGAACAAAGGTTTGAAGTATTGTAAAGAGAATACTAGCAATAGGTCTTCACGACTGTATGGACTTTTTTTGATTATTTTTTTTAGGGAGGTTAGGTAGGGTTTAAAAGTCTTCGTACCATAAAGTGAACGTCGTCTCTAAGTGAGGGATGTGCCACTAAAACTATGCCTTCTCTTCCTCTCCTGGATGATTCTTACGCCCCAGAACAACTGTGGCATTTCATCGAACACAGCAATGATCCAAGTAGGCAACCTGTTATAGACTACCTCTTTTACTCTCCCTGCGTTCAGGATCACCAGTTTTAGAGCCAGCATCATACTATCGGCTCATCTTTCTAATAGATACGTAGGTTAGCATTCGGCTAATCATCTCTGCCTATCTCAAGTTTTTTGGCGCACAAGACTCGCTCTATGTATGTGCCAATAAGTTGTCAATTTTCTGCGCTTTCAACCACTTTTTCGATGATGTTGTCTGCTCTTAAGGCACCTAGTCTACCTTCGACAGCTTTGCGATGTAATTCCTATCTCTTATGTTTGAAGAATGTGTGATATGCATTATCAATGGGAGCATCTCTGTAAATTGCGAATTACCCATGTACAGCTGGTATCTGAGTATAAAAGTTCACCTTCCGTCCATCTGTCTTTCGTCTCCGACTCCCAGTGCTCTTGCCATATTTGTAGTGTGTGTGCTCTAATTTGCTCTTCGTTCCTTCTTCGTTTTCTCTTCGTTCTTTCGCTATAGGTATCGTACCGCAAATGATGGGTACTGCTGTTTTTGATACTGTGCGATCCGCTGAAATAACACGGAGGGCAGCAGTTCTTTGGGCTTTGGTGGCAAGAATCTTGCGGCAACACTCAGCTTAAAGTGTGTCCGCCCATACTTCACATCCGTATAGTAAGGTAGACATCGTGGTGTCCATGAGCAGCTTCTGCCTGCTTGCGATGGGGCCTCCGATGTTAGCCATTAATCTTGATAGGGCTGAGATTTTTCAGCAGCCTATTGGATTTGTGCCCAGTAAGTCAGCTTGTTGTCGAGTTATGCTCAGATATTTCAGCTCATTTGAAGTTTTTTCTTGAGTTCTATTTTTTTTGGGATCCAAGCGAAGTTCGTGCGAGTCGAGCCATGTCTTGATTCTTATAATCGTTTATGTAAGTATACACTTAGGCACATTAAATATAAAAATACTCAATATTTTTCAAAGAAATTAGTTTTAATCGTATTTTAATTGTTGGTGTTACATCGACTTTTAACGGCACCACACAAAATTAGTCTAATGGCGTCAAGTCACCCTCTTTGGATTCCTACTGGCATCACCAAAACGGCGGGCTACACAATTACCGGGATCAGTAAGCAAAAAATGTATTGTTGGATAAGTTGAAATAAGAGCGCGCCAACATCCAATTCTTCAATGAGTAGTAAAAAATTAAAAACGAAAACAAAAATGGTTGGCATGTCTTTAGAGCGCTCTTTGCTGATTTGAACTTTCCTTTTACCTCTCTTTCTCGTTGAAAAATTGGTGAAGATAGCTGACTCCAAAAACGATGTCAAAGAGTCACATGATCAGGTTGAATTGGCTTCTCTACGACTACTCGTAGGTTTTTCAAGCCACTTATAGTACTAGTTTTTTTCTTGTTATGTTGGAACACTCTTTATATTGGCGTATATGAAGTTTCATTTCAATCTGTCCATTCATTCTTTGTTTACGAGCCATTTGGTATTGACTTGTCACAGTATTTTCTACAATGGAAAAAATCAAGTATTGTCCAGTGGTTGAATTTTTGTTTTTGGAAGCTTTAAAAGCAACGGAAATTTATGAAAGAATGTTGAAAGTGTATAAGGCCATCAACAAGTACAGTTGAAAAATTGATTGCTGAGTTAAAACGTGGTCGTAAAAGTCTTGAAGACGATTCACGTCAAGGACGTCCAAAAACAGCAATAACATCGTAAGAAATCGTAGAAAAAATACAGAAAAACTTATTGGAAAATCGTCGAGTGACTGAACGAGATTTAGTAGAAGCCCTAGGCTTCTCATTGGGCAGTGTAACAATATTTTGACTAAAGTTGGGGTTCTGTTTCAGAAAGCTGTGTTCACAATGGGTGCCGCATTCCGCATTCCCCAACAATGGAACAAAAACACATTCGAATGCGACTTTCTCAGCAACATTTAGAGCGTTTCCGAAAGGATAAAGTAGATTTTGCGCATCGATTCATCACTATGGATGAGACTTTGGTCTATCATCATGATCCTAAGTCAAAGCAGGAGGCTAAAGGGAGGTGGGAATCTGGTTCTTCGGATCCGAAACGATTTCGTGTCCATAAATCGCCCAAGAATTTGTTAGCATCAGTTTTTTGGGATGCGAAAGGAATTTTGTTTGTAGATGACTTTCAAACTGGTAAAACAATAAATTCTGAACATTATTGTAACCATTTAAACCAGTTGAAGGAAAAAAATCGTGAAAAGCGAACCTGTTTGCAAAAGAAAAAAAATTCATTTTCATCAAGACAATGCACCGAATCACACGAACATTTTGACAATGACTAAAATCCATGAATTAAAGTTCAAATTATTGGAGCATCCCCCGTATTCACCAGATTTCGAGCCTAGCAACTTCCATCTATTTTCAGACCTAAAAAAATGTATGTCTGGAAAGCGTCTTTCATTAAATGGTGAGGCCATAACAACTGGGGAAGCGTATTTTGCAGCCCCGTCCAGATTCTCACTTCATGGATGGAATTATAATAATAAAATAAATAATGAAATGTATTTCAAACCATAAAATTGTGTTATTCTTATCGTATCGCAAAACTTATGGAACAACTTAGTGTTTGTGAAAAAGTAAGTAAAATAAAATAACTTTTTAAATTAATGTTTACTTAATAGATTTTGTATATTGCTTCAGGATAACATCGACAGCTCAGAAAAGAGCTGTCACCACATACATACTTTATAAGTGCAGGCTGCTGCTCAACTTAGGTCATAGGAAACCTCACCTTTGTGCTAAAAATGGGATGGTTGATTGCATCTGCTACACCGGCTAACGGACCACTGGGTTATGGATATTTGCCATTATTCACCTACGGATTATAGATAATATTCAGTTACGCAAAATGGCAATACAGCAGAACTTAAATGCAGAGAGAGTGAAAGCGAAGACGAAGATGAAGACGAAGCCGAAAACGAAAAACGGTGCAGTAGTAAACATATGAAAGAAAAGAAAACGAAGATAAGGACATTGCGCAAGCGTCGTTAGTGGAAGAGAAATTGAATGCAGCTATTTTTGGGAAACTTTCTGTGCAGAAACTGTCTTGGATTACGAAAAGTACTGCGAATGGGTTTCTGTCTTATTTTCAAAAGGATCCCCAGGGGTCGCATAGGAACGGCTTGCTTTTCTTCAAGTTTGGATGGTGCTTTTACGTGGCTTAAGGCGCTATACCTCTTCTCCCTCCGCCAACTAACACAAAAGCAGTGAGCAACTAAGTAAACATTTCCCTTAAGGATATCTACCTTAGGTTAGGTTGGCTAGTCAGGTTGCTAACTACGAGAAGGCATTCGCTGGCCCTAACTAAGTTGTTCGGCTTCGCTTCCATTCTGCCTGCAACCTAAGAATTGAATCGCTGTTATTCTAGAATCTCTAAGTTGACTGTGAAGCTGAAAAGTTAAGTTTTCAGCGAAGTCTGAAGTTAACCGAAATAGCTTTTGGAACTCCTTTGCAATTAAATGGAAAGGATTGTCCACATGCCGGAGCAAACGTCAATCCACAATTTGAACCATAGCTAGCACCTTTCCGCGCGGTACATCATAAGCCAAATATTTAATAATTTTTTGATAATATTATTTCACCGTTTTAATTAAAACCACTAATTCTTATTTTCTCTTTTGAGTTAACAGAAACAAATTGTTGACGACCATCGACTTGTTCACCGAAACAGCTGATTTTCTGTATTTTGCATTCTGTATTATGGTTGGTTGGTTGGTTTAAGTGGTGATTCGTCCAGAATCCAACTGGCGCTTCCGCACCATTTTGTTGCCACATCCTCGTTACCAACTTGTTTACCAATTATTCACAGCATGACGATATCCAGTCTGTGCTTTTCAGGCGCATTATTAGGTTGTTGACATCTAAGTCTGTCAGTTGTTCAAGACTCTCGAACAGTGGTTTACCCAGGGTTAACATTCTGTCCTTCCATAGGACAGGGCATTCGCAGAGGAAATGGAAGATTGTTTCCTTTTTCTCCGGTTGTTTGCAACTGGGACAGTATGTGTTGTGAGGTATGCCCCTTTTGGCTGCTTATTCTCCCACAGATTAAAAGCCAGTTATGACTGCCGTGAGTTTCCAAGCATCCCGTTGTTTCATGTTTATCGGTGTTGATGATTGCTTGAGGTTGTAGGTGGGCCATAACGTTCTGCTATTTTGCATTTCATCTGGTCTCTCCATCTACAATCCGCGATTCGGAGGCATTTTAGGGGAATTGCATTCTTGACTGCACCTAATGGTGTGAATACCGATTCTGCAAGAGCGTTATTCATGGCAGATCCCCCTCTTGCCAGTTCATTTGCTTTTTCATCACCTTCAATTCTCCGATATCCCGGGACCCAGATTAAGGTAACTTTATGGTTTTTGCTCAAGGTGGTAAGACCAGTCCTACTTTGTTCCACCAGTTTAGAGGTTGTTGTAGCTGAATCCAGTGCCTGGATTGCAGCTTGGCTATCCGAAAGAAAAGCGATATTGCCCTTAAAAGAGAAATCTGTGATTAGTAGCCTACAGGCTTCACCAATTGGCAGTACTTCCGCCTGGAAGACACTGCAAGCTTTAGAGTGACGCACCGATTTTTCAATTCCAAGTCTATGAGAATATATGCCAGCTTCAACACCACAATCCATTTTACTGCCATCTACATATATAGACTGTAGTGTCGAAGTTGTTTAGTGAGAATCCCTTAATCCATCATCTGTATTCTATTCGATTTGGATTTTTGTTATGAAACGGCTTGCCGCATAGCAGAATGTTTTTCAATTGTGGTTAAGGAAAGATAACACTTCGAATATCCTTTAAATATATTAATGAATTCCACTACTGATTTTGTGACTGATATTAAATACCTCTTATTCTTCGTTAAGGTGACTGTAAGTCCTTTTAGTGCAGAGCTTAGAGACATTGGGAAGTTTGTATCAGATTACAAAATATCTCCTGAGCCCACTGGTGTGCCTTCGCTCATGCAATAGCCAATATTTTATGTTTTCGCCCAAAAGTGAAACAGTTTATCTTCTTTTTTAATGAATAATAATCTTTATTTTTACAGTAAAATAAAATATATTTACGATAAAATAAATGCGTATATAAACATACATACATATACTACAGGCTCTAAATATTTTGTGCATAACATACAAATTTAAATGTTCGCCACCTTATATTTTGTGTATTTTTCTTAATGGCGTTTAAATATAATTATTTTGTAAGCTTCTCAAAAGCTATAAGTACATAAATATTTACTGATATATATATAAAAAAAATTACCTTATTGATTAAGTACTAACAATTAAGGTGTAAATACATACAAATGTGTGTAACGGTTTTGCACTACAACATTCATTCGTTCTGATTGAAACATATGCCCATATGTGTGCACTTCTGATAAAACAACTTAAGTCGACTGAGCACATTTTTCTGTAAGGCACTAAGTTGCTTGCTTTTTCGACATATCTAATCAATTAATTACTCATAGGTGAAGCTCGAGCAGCCCGTTTTTGTAAAATACTACATTTTTTCAATGATAGATAAAAAATTATTGACTTAAAGCAAAACCTTTCAAAGTCACGTCAGTTGGTTTACCAAAAGCCCACACATACATACATTTTTTTAATTATCCAATTTTTAATTTACGAACACCTTCATTTCCTTTATATATTATATATTTTTTTTCGCTTTGAAAACGTCCGCAGGTTGACCTGGAAGCACTTTGCCTTAACACTAACTTTCTTTCGCTTGAAAAACTTGTATAAGCTTACAATTAGAAGTACAAAAAATACTAAATACAAAAACAAAAGTATTTTAAAATTTTCAATACATTTGGAAACCTCAAATTTGTATAACTTTTGCATATAATTTACAATTAACAAATATTTTCCATAACCCAGAAAATAAACGAAATTATAGCAGCATGCAAACAAAACGAAATATAAAGAAAAAGTCGCCTAATTAAAAAATTCAATAAAATTTCAATTAAACTTAGAATTCTTTTGTTTCTTTTTTTACAATAAAAGAAAAACAAAGAAATAATTAAATAAACATATACAAAAATACATACATACATACATAGTAGTTATATTTAAATGAATTGAAAGATGCGGAAGGTTTTTTCGCCAAACGCATAAAATGGCCACCAGTGGAATTTTTGTTTGTTGTCATTTGCATGCAAGAGCATTTAGAAAATTTTCGCTAAACTTGGCGTACGTCGAAAGGGATTCCAAGATGATGATGACAGACTGCCAAGACGACTCTTCGGCGATGTGGTTTTGAAGCGTGGCTTTGGTTTTGTGGTGGTGCCAGTGGGGCTGGACGAACCTGACGAAACGCCTGACGAGCTGGCCGCAGATAATGTGGAAATGGAGCCTTTCGAGGACAGCGGCTGATGGAGGGAAATAAAAAATTGGTAGATATTAAAATCAACTCGCTTTCGATTGCTGTCTTCTCATACCTTCAAATAATTCCTATCCATGGGTGTGATGACTTTCAATTCTAATGTGCTGCCACAGGATTGTATTAGGCGCACCACCTGCTGATGTGAATACCATTTTACATCCATGCCAGCGATTTCTACTATGAAGTCTCCCTCCTTAATGCCGCCCAACTGCAATAAGGAAAATAAAAAATTTAATTTGAAAAAACTTACAATAATTTGAAAATGAAATATGTATTTAAAAAAATTGAAAAAATTAAAATGTAACTTAAAAAATTTTATTGAAGAAAATTTAATTTGAAAAATATTTAACTTAAAAATATATAATTAAAAGAAAATTAATTGAAAATATTTAATTAAAGAAATCAATTTAAGCAAATTTTAATTAAAGATAAAAATTAGAAAATATTTAATTATAAAAAATTTAGTTCACAAATATTTCATTTAAAAAACTTTCATTTAACAAAATTTTATTTAAAAATATTAAATTTAAAAGAAATTTAATTTAAAAAAATTGGTCTTAAAAGAATTCAATGAGAAAAAAAAATTAAAAAAAATGTATGTAAACAAATTTAATTAAAAACCATTTAATTTAAATAAGAAAATTTAATTTAAAAAACTTAATTCAGAAAAAAATAATTTCAAAGAATTTAAATTAAAAAGAATTTAATTCAAAACAACTTAAATTTAAAAATATTTAATTAAAAAACTTATTTTAAAAAACTTAATAAAAAACTTAATAAAAACTCAAAAAAAAAACATTTAGTTTAAAAAAATTTAACATTAAATTATTTGATTAAAAAAATTTAATTTAAAAAATTTACTTCAAAAAAAGTATTTCATTTAAAAAAATTCAATTTAAAACTGAACTGAACTTAATTAAAATTTAAGTTAAAAAAATTGCATTGAAAAGAAAGAATTATACTTTAAAAAAATGTAATTCAAAAGCTTTAATTAAAAAAAATTAAATTTAAAAAAATGTTACAAAACAAAAAACAACTGAATTTAAAAAGGTTTAATTTAAAAAATTTAATTTAAAAAATGCATTTAAAATGTATAATAAATTTGATTTAAAAAATTTACATTTAAAAAAATTATCTTAAAAAATTTAATTTAAACAAAATTTAATTTAAGAAAGCTTAATTTAAGAAATTTCATTCAATAAAAATTTAATTTAAAAAATCTTTTAAGTTAAAAAATTGAATTTAAAATAAATTTGTTGAAAAAAATAATCAATTTAAACAAATTTAATTTAAAACAATTGTTTTAAGAAAAAGTTGTATTTAAACTAATTTTATTCAAACAAAATTTACTTTAATAAAATTTTATTTAAAAAAAATTAATCACAAAAAATTAATTAAAGAGAAATTAGTTCAAAAAAATGTTATATAGAAAAATTTAATTCAAAAAAATATAATTTTAAAAATTGATTTAAAAAAAATTTATTTGAAAAAATTTTATTTAAAAATATTTGATTTAAAAAAATTTGATATAAAAAATTTACTTCAAAAAATTTATTTAATTTCAAAAAGTTCTATTTAAAAAAAGTTAAAAAATTTGAGTTAAAAAAATTGAAATGAAGGAAAGAATTTTAATTTAAAAAGAATTTAATTCAATAGTTTTAATTAAAAACAAATTTACTAAAAAGAAGAATTTAAACCAACTGAATTTAAAAAGGTTTAATTTAAAAAACATTAATTAAAAAAATGCATTTAAAATGTAAAACGTGCAAAATATTTTATTTAAAAAAATTTAGTTTAAAAAATTTAATTTAAACAAAATTTAATTTTAAGAAAGCTTAATTTAAGAAACTTCATTCAATAAAAATTTAATTTAAAAAAACTTTTAAGCTAAACAAATTTAAAAAAATTGTGCTAAGAAAAAGTTTTATTTAAAATAATTATATTCAATCAAAATTTACTTTAATAAAATTTTATTAAAAAAATTTAATCACAAAAAATTAATTTAAAAAAATGTTATACCATATAGAAAAACTTGATTCAAAACAATGTAATGTAAAAAATTTATTTAAAAAAACAAATTATTTAAAAAAATTTAATTCAAAGATATTTGATTTAAAAAAATTTAAGTTAAAAAAATTGAATCTAAAAAAATTGTATGAAAAATTGTTTTTTTTTTTAATTTAATTTAAACAAATTTAATAAAAAAGAAAATGTATTAAAAAAAGTTTTGTTTAAACATATGTATTTTATTCAATAAAAATATTGAGTTTAAAAAAACATAAATTTCAAATAATTGTATTTAGCAAACTTAAATATAAAAAAAAAATTAAGTTAAAAAAATTTAATGTCAACAAATTGAATTTAAAAACAATTTCATTCAAAGTCTTTATTTAAAAAAAAAATTTAATTAAAAAAATGTTACTAAAAAAAAATTAAAAAACTGAATTTAAAAATGTTTAATTTAAAAAAATTTAATTAAAAATATGCATTTCAAAAAATTTACTTTAAAACAATTTAATTCAAAAAAATGTAATATAAAACATTTAATTTAAAAAAATTTTATTTAAAAAATTTAATTTTAAGAAAGCTTAATTTAATTAGTTTTATTCAATAAAAATTTTAAAAAATTCTTAAGTTAAAAAAATTGAATTTAAAAAAATTGTGTTAAGAAAAAGTTGTATTTAAAATAATTATATTCAATGAAAATGTACTTTAAAAAAATTTTATTGAAAAAAATTTCATGACAAAATGACAAAAAATTAATTAAAAAAATGTTATATAAAAGATTTGATTCAAAAACATATAATTTCAAAAATTGAATTAAAAAAAAATTAATTAAAAAATTTTAATTAAAAAAAATTTAATTTAAAAATATTTGATTTAAAAAATTATTTTAAAGAATTTGATTTAAAAAAATTTAATTGGAAAATATTGAATTTATTTTATATTTACATATATACAGCCATTCCCTATTAAATGCAGCTAAAATTTTACGTATGAGCTAAATTCATGGACAAGTGGACGGAAATGGACTTAAATTTTGAAATATTTTTACAGAAATTATGTTTTATAAGTCAACATTTTCTGACCTAATTTGCACAAATGGAGTATCACTGAAAAGATTATGAATCAGAAAAGAAGAAAGATTAAACATTTCAGTTTGATTATCTTCATAACTTTTCCTTATATAGTTTTGTTATTGGGTTTTTCTGCTTCCCAAAAAAAAATATTCCAATGCAGTTATTGAAAAACAATTAGGTGAAAAAAATATAACTAAAGAATTTTCTTTTTTTAAGCGCGGATGGGTTGGAGTTTAGGTTAAAACTTTTGAAAGCAAGTCCTTTCCAAATGCTCATATCAAATTTTGGAAGAGTTTAATCTTCTGAGGCAATTGTTTTCTTTAAATTTGGAAATTTTTATTGTTTTTGTGATTTTTATTTGTAGTGTACTTTTGTCATAACTTCTGAACCTTTTAGGACTCCATCTCATTAAATATTTTATTTGAATTTTTTTTTATCTTTTTACTGCTTATAGTTCAGTCGAAGCAAAAAATATTTTGTAAAAAAATTATGAAAATAATCAAACTGAAATACGGCCTGATCTATACCCCATTTATGCAAATCGGATCCGAAAATTTTCACTTATATATTGTAATGTCACAGCAGCGTTTATAAAATATTTTTTTTTGGTTTTTGCTACCGCCATAACATTTGGAAAGAAAATTTAAAATTTGATTTCAGCCCATTTCCGACAGTTTACGCAAGAATTTAGTCCATGCGCAAAATTTGAGCGAAAATGGCAGAACTTTGTTACATTTATTTTGGCATGGATGTATAAACATTAGTATTTTTCTTATCATAATTTTTGACTACAATTCTTACATCGGCCAACGAATTGATTTCAACGTGCGCTATAATGACCGGCGCATCGCCTCGCACATGAAAACCGAAACTCTCCACTTCCTCTTTGTATTGACTACATCCAACTTCGTGTCCTTCATTTGGTGTTGGACAGTGGCAACGATAATGTGTGGATGTGCCCTCGTGATAAATGGAAGATCCCTTCTGCAGGCGTACGCAGCGCGGCGCGGTCCAATGACGACGTGCCGAAAAAATCGCAATGGGTCCAAGACGTTTGAACGGATCCTCTACTTTGTGCGATGTAAAATCTGGGCCGGTTAGCGAGAGTGTGAATTTTGAACAGGCTATAAAGAAAGGAAGAGAGATACAAGAAAAACCAATATATGTATAAAAAATTCCATCAATAAATATGCAAGCGTTGAGAATTCTTAATAGCCCATACCAAGAAATACAAAGTTTCTTGTACTACTAACAATTTATGGTGATGGCTATAAGATTTCAATTGCTTTTGTTGTAAGTACTTGAAACACTCTCTTTTGCGGAGAAATTAAAAAAGCTGAAAAGCTTCATTAGTTCTTACCTTCTGCAACGACATCTATCACTTGAAAGTCATCTTGTATATCGCTTGCTGGTGTCTCTTCAAGAAATTTCTCGTACTCGTCTTGTGTTTTGTAGTAGGCCTCTTTGAGAACCTGCGTCAGACTTAGTTTGTTCTAGAACAAAAACAAAAGAAAAAAATGGAAAAATGAAATTTTATTTTAACTTAATTTTAATCTTCATATTAATGCCACCAGTGGTGAGAAAAATTATTTGGCTCTGAGCGAATTTGACAGAATCAGCTGATGGACTGGCATCACTTGCGATACGTTTATAAAAAGAACTGAGACTGTGTTAGTGATATACATACTAAAAAATCAACTAATGACACGCCGTTGCCGTCTGAACAATTACTGATTGGACGAGTGAGTGAATATGTGTGAAATGATCGTGCCGAATTCGGCTGCCGAATCTCCTAAGTGACGTGCCGAAGTTCTCCTCAAAGTCTTGTTAAGCCAAAGGTGTTGGTGTATTTATAAAGTGATGGTGAAAAGATTTCAGCTACTTAAGTGATTCTTATAACTCTGGTAAGTCTGGATACCCAATCTAGAATCCATTCAAAAACCATTTTTACTTTTTGCCTAAGATATTTTCATAGCAGAGTCCCTATGCTATAATCGTCTAAGTCTTACTAATCTTCCCAGTCTTATAAGCGGTAGAAAAATGCTGGGAATAATATTTCCACCGCACACAGGGAACCTCGAGCCCTTTTTTTGTGGCAGAAGCTAACCTTAATATTTACTTAGTATTATGGACATTAAAGTACAAGATTCCCAACTGGTCACCTCTGATGCTTGGGGGAGTTGAATTAACACTTAAAATATCGATCAAATACCTAAGAGTTATTGTAGAAAGTAAACTGTCATGGAGATTTAATGTGAAAGAAAGGGCGAAGAAAACTTCTAACGCCTAACACGCATGCAGAAAAATGTTCTGTAAGACTTGGGGCGTATCTTCTCAACTCACACATTCGATATAAATGGCGGTTGGTAGAGCAATAATGGTTCGCCAGTACGGGCAGGGCGGCGTGCGACAAAATGACTTACGTTAAAAGATTATTCGATTATTCGATTATTGCTGTGATTTTTCGACATTATCGACATTTGCTTTAACTTCAAAAATGCATGAACGGAATCGACGACACAAAAAATGCACGTAATTAGCTGTTCGAGTATCGGCACCATAAACACCATTCACAATTTCAGTGGCCCGACTTGAACTTTCGTCTCACAGCTGAATGAAACAAGCAAAAAACAGCAAAAGAAGTTTTTTTAGTGTGAAATGCGACCTTGACAGCGAACATAAACTTCAAATTGTTTGATCGGTACTTTACGAGATATCGATCACTACAGCCATCTACCGAGAAAGTAATGGGATTCGTTTTCAACAATGCATTTTTGTCGCTCTTCAAAATGTCGAATTTCGTGCCTTCAAACTACGATTTGCGGACATCGTTGATTTTCTGTTATCAATTGAAGAAAAACGCTTCTCAAGCTCATCAAATTCTTATACAGGAAGCCTATGGTGGATATGCTCTAAGTAGAGCACAGTGCTTCACGTGGTTTAAAAAATTCGGAAGTGGTGATTTTAGCGTGGAGAACGAGGACCGTGGCCGGCCACCGAAAAAGTTTGAGGACGCCGAATTGCAAGCATTGTTGGATGAAGATGATTGTCAAATTCAAGAAATGATGGCAGTGCAGTTGGGAGTAACCCAAAAAACCATTTCCAAACGTTTGAAAGACATGGGCATGATTTTAAAGGTCGAAAGATGGTTGGCGCATGAACTGACAATGTGACAATGCACCGCCACATCGAACAAGAGCGATCCGGGAATTGGTGGAGACGTACGATTGGGAACCGCTGGTGCATGCGGCTTACTCACCAGACTTGGCGCCTTCCGATTATCATTTGTTTGCATCGATGGGCCGCGTACTTTCCCAGCAGCGCTTCAGTTCTCACGAAGAAGCCAAAAAATGGCTCGATGATTGGTTTGCGGCCAAAGACGGCCAATTTTTTTGGCGCGGCATCCACAAATGGCCTTAGAAATGGGAAAAATGTGTCGCTAGCGATGGCTATTATAAATTTGTAACCATTTTTTGTTAATAAACGTTTGAAATTGAAAAAAGGTCTAATTTCATAGGTATATACCGGTAAACGGATTATTTCTCAATGTTGTTCAAATGTAAAGCGATTTATTTCATTTCGCGGAGATTTCCAGTCAAGATATCCAGCGGGAAAGAAATGTGACTCACAAACTAACCACTTAGTCTAGCCATAAAAACAAGAAAACCTATGGACCATCTTGTAAAATGCGTCACTTTCTAAAAAAACTAAATTTTCTTTATTACATCGATAACTACTCTGTATAAAATTGGCTCGGAGGGACCTGCATGCCAATGAATTCGACTGATGCTCGCAGAAATTTAGAGAATTCTATGCATACAAGTAAGTACAACTATCTTTCGGTCCATTGATGGAGTAAAAAATTAAAAAGCCGGAAAATGTGTTTTTTTAATTGGATCCAACAGCGCAAAGAGGACTCAACGGTCGATAATCTCTCTGGACACATTCGGTCTTGGTCTATGAGACCCTCTTTCGATCACCAACTTATAAATATTATATTGAAAAATATGCATAGCGTAATTTGTATCCATTAAAAAGTCAACAATAAGTCAACGCCAACTATGAATTAATCTCCACAATCGCATATTTAATAAGCAAACTGCTTGCGCTACTTCAAAGATGGTAAGCCACACCACTTTAAGCTTTAAGTAGTGGGCGTCTAGTGGAGTGCCATCAACAGCCACGTTATGATTATCTAATAGTAAATGTCAACAATGTTGAATGACTTTAATTTATGAATTGGAAGTATGACGCAGCTGCAATTAGCACCATAGCACTCACACATTCACGCATACCTAAAACTATAAATATGTACATCTATGGTATTTACAACAACAGAGTATGCCACTGCATTGTCTTAGCTCACCTTCAAAAATCGGCACATGCGCTGCAGGCGTTGCGTTTCTTCATGACTAGCGATCGCCTCCTTCAGCTGGGCGCGTTTCAGCGCAGTCGCACTGGCGGCGTCCTCTTCGCTCTCGTCAAATGCAGCGGCCGCAGCACGTAAGGCCTCCCGCGCATTTCCAATAAATGACTCGTTGGCGGTGCCGCCATGCGAGTTGGCTTGACTCTTCTTTGTGCTGAGCGATGTCTTGTCGGCGGCCACATCAACGCTGCACGCTTCATAATGGTGGGCAAGTGCTGCAAGTAGAGAGAAGCGGAAAAGGGTGAAGAGTGTAAATATGTAAACAAGTTGCTGACCGATTTGTAAAGCTTAAGATTGTTATTGAATTATGCATCGCTCAGAACGCACGTGCGCGCGCATATAAACAAGTGTGTGTGTGTGTGGTCATGAGTATGTGTGTGTGTGTGTGAATGTGTGCAACGATTGGACAAGGCAATCCAGTCGCATTCCATGCGCGCTTCAACATACTATGACATTCTCAAGCTGCAGCTGCAGCTGCATCGATTATGGCGGCAAGTGCAACGGTGCACCATAACTCACCTTTATAGAATTCAGCTTTGAGCGGCACCAGGCCGGCCCAACACTCCGGCAAGTATGTGTGTGTGTCGTTCATTTGTATGTTTTTGTGCATTTCATTGTATTCGAGCGTCAGTTGTGCTGCCTCGCCCGCTAAGTCTTTGAAAAGCTACAACGAAGAAAATCGCACAATCAAAAACATTTAATCAGATATATTTGGTGGAGCATTGCAACTTACATGACTGGACTCGGTGAGACCGAGTGCTTCGATTTGCAGCTGCAACTTTTCGAAGAGACATTCACGCGCTTGTGACAACATCAGCGAGACCAGCACGTCGAGCACCTGCGGTTTCAGATCCATCGAAGGGGCGTTGGTGAATGTGTCGTAGATGTGACGAAAAATGCCGGCGGCTCGCAAGAAGCTATCCACCGCTGCATCCAAACCTTTTTCGGTGGTGCGATCGTGGCGTGCACCGATTTGTGTGTAGATGGCACCCAAATTGAAGAGAGTGCAGGCCTTTTCGAAAGCAATGGTGCGCTGACAGGAGGGTACACCTGTGGTAACAATAAAAAATAGAGCGAATGAGAAAAGAGAAGTGAAGGTAACTCGCTTGGCTACGGTTTTCGAATTACTGTTTGATATTTTTATTTGATTTATCTTATATATTTATGTATTAAATTAAATTTATAATAGATTATATAATTTAATAGTTATGTTACAGCGCTAGCTATCAGGACTAATGACTGCTATTTGATATTTTCTATTTATTTTTATTTTATCTATTTCTATCTAAATTCTCAAATTCACAAGTACGTATGCTAGAATCCCCGTGCATGAAACACCAAAATGATAGAAAAGAGGTTTTTTTAATAGCAGACGCCCCTCGGCAGGGAGTGGCAATCCTACGAGTCTATTTCTGCCATAAAAAATATCTGCCGTTCGTGGGCGGCTTAAGGGGTTATATACAATTAGAATTTTCAAAACATCGATTTTTTTTATTTTATTTTTTTTTTATTTAAGAATACACACAGAAAATTTAATATCGTTCCGGAGAATATTTTCGAAGTTACACGCAAATTTGAAAAGGCGTTTCAGAGTGCTTAAAAGAGTTTTTCAAACTTTAAACTTTCTCAAAATGGTGAGCAACATCAACGGTGACCAACATTACTCGAAAACGGCTAAACCGATTAGTCTCTTCTTAAGAACTTCTTAAATATATTTTTTAGTAATTAACCTAAGCTTTTTTCTTACCGATAATTTTTTTTTTATAAACAATTTTAGGCCGAAATTTTGGTTGGAAATTTTATTTTGCTTATTCTTTCGATTAATTACTAGATTTAACATTACTTTAACGAAATCTGTTTGGTTCTTTTCTTTAATTTTACAGGATCCAGTTTAGAGATATAGTGGTTACCGCAAAACGTCTTTTTTGAGAGGAGCTCTCGGAGATCAGCAGTAGGTCCTTTCCAAATAAATATTTTTACTAATACTAAGTCTTAAAATACAATTAAAATACAACATAATATGTGTACAAATTTTTAGACCAATAAATTTAAAAGTCTTTTTAGAAAATATTCTGGAAAAGCCTTCTAATTGTATATAACCCCTAAAAATAGGATGTGAAGCTCGGCTAATCACCTAACAGAAGTGGACGCGCAAATTATTTGTTTATTTTTTTTTTTTTATTTAATTGTCAAATTTTGTTTAAATTACTCTAAACTGTCAATCTTTATTTATAAATTTTGAAATTTGAAAGACCAAAATCAAAATGTTGTTTTTGTTCTACTGCTACTAACTTTTCAATGCGTCTTGGGTTCTATGGGGAATTCCTCAAGGAAAAGTCTCATAACTTCGAAACAGTTGAAAGTCGTCGAAGTGACGAAGTGACTTGCACAAATTATACTAAAATTAAATAGGCTATAAAATTATGTTCGAAAAAATTCTAAAAATTTGATTAAACTTGCCGATTTTTCATAAAATTTTTAATAAGTTTTGGACTATTGTTTTTTATACCATTTTTTGTTAAAATATAAACTATAAACTAACAAAAAAAAAGTGCGTGTAGCGTAGTACACATAACAGAAGTGAAACTTTCAGGGCAGACAAAGAAAGAGGGAGAGACCCGAGAGAGAATGAGAGAGAGAGAGAGAAAGAATGTAAATCTAAATAAATTCACAACATTTGCAGAGAATATAAATAGAAAAAATTTACAAAAAACGGAGAAGGGTCGACTGGTGTAGGTAAACGCCAGACACAAACCGTGGCAACAACGCGCACTACTCCGAGCGTTTATCACCCGCACAAACGCAGCGATTCCAGGACCACAGCAACGGCACAAATTACCGCAAGGCAATACCAATAAATTCGACGCCGGAATGCAAGGCAATGCCAATAAATCCGACGCGCAAGCACTAGCCAGGAAACGAAAATAAGCGCCAAAAAGTAGGCACTAAAAAAATCTTAAAAAAATTGGGACCAAAAACGCCCCAAACAGTAGGCACCAAAAATATATTTCCTATAAGTTTGCACCAACAAACAAGCGCCAAAAAGTAGGCAGTGTTATTTCTCACTAGAAATTAGCAACCACAAGGCAAAACTCAGGAAAAATAGCCTAAAGTGTATCTAAGATATATATAAGGCAAAGCTCTCTCTCTCTCTCCTTTTCCTCTACGTTATATCTTTTTTCTCTCTCGCGGCACGAAAGTGCCTAAAACGTTGCATGGCCTTGAAATTGGAGAGGAGAGTCCATTCTCGCTCGTCCATTGACGCCTAAAAAGTTCACTTCAAAAAAAAATAATAATAATAATGAAAATGTTTTATATTTTGGTTTTTTCTACGAAACTATAAATAAAAACTTCTATAGTCCGGTATCATGGAAATTTATGCCTGTAGAAGTCAAGCTGTAGACTACTGGACGGGCTGGGGATAGTGAAATGCCTCTAGATATAGAGATTAGCTATGAATAAGTTTGAAAGAGCAAATAAGCAGTTCCGGACAAGCAGCGGATGCTGTGCTAGTCTCTAGTTGAGGTGTACAGTGGGCACTTTATTCTTCTAGTTAAGTACTTCAAGGATAAAGTAAGCATTGACAAGGCGAGAAGATGCCGCTTTTAAATAAGCATCACACCCAAACACTGCAGCGTCTGTTCCATAGTGGGTAGAATAACGAAAGCCTTATCATCATTCGCTATGCTTAAAAGCATATGATACTCTAAGCAGCTAAACGCCAGAACAAAGTTAAGGATTTTCAATTCGAATGTGAAGTATGTGCAGCTTTATGGCTACGAAACGTGGTCCGTAACGGTTTCAACAACAAAAAAGCTCCAAACTTTTATAAACCGTTGTTTAAGAGCTATACTGTGCATATGGTGGCCAGATAGCTGGATTTCTAATAACGAGCTCCTTACTCGAAGCGAACAAATAGGCCATACGATCCGTAAACCTGCGACTAATAGCAAAATGACAGCAGAATGTCCCTAAACTGGCATGCGCTAGGCTCCCGCCAAAGAGAATGGCCGAAAGAAATATGAAGACGAAACCTGTATGACAAATTCACGACAACTGACGACTCAGTTACTTGGCCGCAGATAAAGTCAAAAGCTGTAAATCAGCCCCAATGGAATTTATTTGTTCCGTCCCTTTGTAACTCCGCCGGCGCGATAGCCAATAATACAATAATAATAATAATAATAATAATATATAAAAAAGATGAGTATAGAAATGAAAATGTTTTTTTTTCATTTATAGATACTGATTCGACCTCTATTGCATTATACTTGTTAAACTCAAGGAAAAATCACTCGATAAGCAGGTGCTTCAACTATATAGTACACCTAAATAAGCAACAATTTTCAAACATCTGATATCTGAAATTCAAAACAAATTATTATTCACTGAGTATTTATCTACACCATTTGCTTTAAAACCCAAATCGTTTGCTTATTCCTTCCAAATATCTTAAGTACCAGTCACTCACCAGTTAGCGAGTCGTACCACTCAAAGTAAACGCCCAAATTCCGATCTGGCGGGAAGAACCTCCGTTCCACATAATACAACAAATTGTAGTAACGGAAAAGCAGTGCAACGCCTTGAGCATCACGTGACGGCGTTCTGGATGCCTGAGAAATAAAATCAAAAATAAAGAGTATATAAAGTCAGGTTCGTTGCTTAAGTCTTTCATTTGAGAGTAAAATCTTTCGCCACTTACCTGTCTGGTGTCTGTGATATCGGCGATTGCGTCCAAATATAAGGACGGTTCTTCACTATAATGCTCCAAAATTAAATCTGAAAAGGGTTCCATAAAACTGATTTCTTTTGTTTCCTTCAAGCCAAGTGGTATCATTGGCATCACACTTTCATGGCTGCAAATGAGATAAAAAAAAGAACGAACAAAACAAAATTTTTAGTCATGCAAGTAAGCAACAGCAAAATGAGAGAACGCTATAAATGTAACTTACAATAAACATTAGCTTTTCTGCTAATTTATAAACATCTTTTGTTATTAATTTTAAGGCAATCAAGCACCATTTGGCACTTTGGCCTCAATCGCCCGCAGGTATTTGGGCTAACGGCACAGAATTCACCAATTTCACCTTGAGAGGTTCTGTGAGATTAGCAGCAACGTAATGAAGTAAAGAATCATCACCCAAATAAGTAGCGAAAAAGGTAGAAAAGAATGTGATTTTAAGCTGCCACATTTTCTTTCAGCTCCCTATGTAGCATGACGGCGAAAATGTCGGCAAAATTCGTGAGTATCGCATACCTGATACTGTTTTCGGTGCGATACTGCTGCTCGCAGTTGTTGTATCGTGACATGCTTCTTTTTATCAACAATAAAAATGATAATACAATTATCGTAAATATATAAAGAAATTAGTTTGTCTGAAATGCGAGACCGTGCCACTACTCCACATACGAACAGCGCCACATAGGTGACAAAAGATAAATTGACAAAAATACTTGAATGATATTGCGGATGACACAAATCTGCTCATTTGTTCTGCCTGCGGTATGAAGAAACTTAATTAAGCTGACTGAGATGGCACAAAGCCAAATCAAAATGGTGCTTTCGCACCTACAACGCGATGCCACACCTTTTTGTTGGAATATTTTCTGTAAGTATGCACTCGAGTTTAAGTCAGTGCCAGTGATGAAGACGTGATTAATGACTGTGACAACTGACATCTGCTATGCATAAAAAGGTGACGAGATAGCACACCTTAAAACAGCAAAGCATCAATTTGAGGGGGTTCAATTAAAAAAAAGAAGGTGAGTTTAATTGAAAATGTATATATGTATGTATAAGGAAAAGAGGAAATGTATATAGACGTTTCTAATAACACTGAATTTTTAGAGTTTGATGATGGCTATTTTTCATATAATTTTTAATTAATTTAATATAATAATTAATTTTTAATTTAATGATTTTTGTTTTTCTTTTTTGCGAACAGTCTTGCGCATTTCCTTTCATAAGAAATTTATTTTTATATATAATAAATTGTAAAAAGCCGTCAGGAAAAATATTATTACAATTTTAATTGATTTTCTTCGCGCGGGAGCAAAGGGCCAAAATTCTATGAGCTATAAAACTAAATTTTTCTAAAAATTCCGATTAAAACGTTTAAAATTTAGGGCACCTTTCAGGTCTAGAATTTCGAAAAAATCGGTTTTTTTTAAGTTATGATAGTTTATACTTTCAAAAATATACTTGCAAGTTTTATATTTAAATTTTTTGTAGTTTAGACGTTACAATCCTTTAAAACGAGACCGGTTTGGAGTACGACGCCCAGGTATAAGCGCGTTAACCGTGTTTTTCCCGCAACTATTTTTTTCGAGTTGGTGTTGGTAATTTCTCAAAAAGTATTGAACCGATTGATTTGAATTTTTAATATGTTATTGAGTAGACTTGTGACTTTCGCGGGTAGCAGAATTATAATTTTATAATCAATTTTTGTGTTTTTTTAAGAGCGAAAACGTGAAAAAATCCCTTTTTTGTTGCTTTTCCAATAAACAGATAAAGTAAACAGATTTTTTTCTTGTAAATCTGCTACCCATATCTCCTGATGAATAATCGACCGACGCACTTGAGCAGCCCAATCAGTTACGCCAGTGGCATGTGTTACGTCGGAAGAAGCAATTTTTTTTATTATTGTCATTGATAAAAACATTTTTTTTTTGTAAATAAAGAATTATTCTAATGAATAAAAACGATTTTCGATTGTTTTTCTTCAATTTTCAACGCCTTCAATTTTCACGTCTCTAGACCAGAAGGTGCCTTAAATGAAAATTTGTTCAATTTTTCTAAATTTTGTATAAAGTTTGAAAGTTCAGTGGTTTTGATTAAAGATTGAACAATATTTAAAGGCAATATAACAAAATTTTAGCTCGAAAGATAAAAAATTAAAAAAATATAAAGACATAAATTTAGAAAAAATATAAAAAAATTAGCTGTTCTATCGATACTACATACTGTTGTTGTTGTTCAATGTGCTTTGTGTATAACTTGATCTTTTCTTATATTATTTATTTTTTCTTTTTTTCTTATATCAATTTTTTTCTTATATTTTTTTCTGTTTTTCTTATCTTTTTTCCTTTTTTCATATATTTCACTTTTCTTTTTTTTTTATATAATATTTTCCCCATTTTTCATATATTATTATTTTCTTTTTATTTTGTATTTTACAGTCATGTAATCACTTGAGTTTGCTATTGTACAATACAGCATACAAATGTTATTTTAAAATAAAACATGTGAAATTTAGATTCTTTCAGCTAACACTATTTTCACTCAAAATAAGATTCCTAAGAATTACATGTCCACCATGAGCATGTCGACGGGTACAATCCGTCAAACAGTCAATTTATGAATCATTGAGCAAGTCAAAATATCGATGTTGAAGGCTGTTCAGTAACACTTTGCGCTACAGCAGCAACATTCTCAACATGACGCCCAGTTTTTGCTTTGCCAGTCCTTTTTCTAACGTCGACAGAAGCAGTTTCTTCAATATTTGTTTTGCCAACTTTCGAATTGTGGACTCATTCAGACGATTATTTCATAAAAAACGGTATCGTCTAGGAATGATTCACTACTGAGGCGTCACTTTTAAAGACCCTTTTCTTTTTCACTGCTTCGCTGTAAGTATTTCAATGTAATAAATAAATTTTAGGCAAGAGTGTTTTTCAAAAATGACAGAAAAAAAATTTTCTCCCAAAAATTTTTAACAAAAAATATATTATTTTTCCCAAGCATTTTTTAGATGTATATTTTATTTTAAAAATGAAAAAAAAAAAATAAATAATAAAAATATTAAAAAGATAAATTGAATATATTTCACTTTAAAAATAAATAAATACAATTTTAAACATTGCATAAATCTCGATATTACAAAATTTTATCAGGTTATTTTAAATAACAAAGCAAATACTTTTTCTCACAAATTTTTAGCAAAAACAAATTTATAATTTTTCCCAAAGGTTTCCTTAAGATGTGTATTTTATCATAAAAAATTAAAAACAAAAAATTATTAAAATATTAAAAAGAACCGGAGATATTTCACTTTAAAAGATATGTAAATAAAATTTTATTTAGAAAAATCTTGAAATTATGAAATCTTTTTCAAAGTTTTTTCAGTTTACTTCTTCTTTTTTTTTGTCGGGACAGTCTAGCAAGTGCAGCACTCAGACATAATTAAATCCATTGTACTGAACTCGGATTCCCGTTTTAATTTTCTTTAAATCTACTCGACCTCTGAAGAAATCTGAGTAGATCTTGTAGTGCCACGGAGCCAAGGTGGTCGCTTCTTAACACATCAGTGCCAAAGATCTCAAGCCTGATTCGAGCGAAGGCTGGGCAGAGTCTGAGATGCCCACCTTTTCCATGTGCTTCGGCCATAGAAAGTGGCCCGTTGGCAGGTACTGCGACAGTCGGTCGGGCATGACAGGTAACATCAGTATAGTCCATCTGCAGCCTCTCTCAGCCTGCCAGGCTCACTTGTGGGTTGTAGTAACCTGTCGCTTTGATGGCGGCAGAAGGGAGTGGCAGAATGGGCTCCGTTCCAAAGAAGTTGGCTTCAGAGCCCATCCTGGCTAAAGAGTCAAAGTCTTGTTAACCGTGATACCCACGCGATTCGTGACTCTTGTTAGCATCAAAATATTATGTCTACACCGACATAGTTCAGCTTGAATGTACAGGACTCAACTACCCTTGAAGTGGTTGGGGGGCTGTCTAAGACTATGACCACAGCTTTGCTGTCGCTACAGACACATATAGATCTGCCTCTCCATCTGTTTTTCAAAACAAAGTTCATCTCTTCTTGAATAGCATACACCCCCGCTTGAAACACCGATGCATGCATTCCAAGAGCAAAGTACAGTTTTTCCCCGCTGGATTCCGAGATTCCAACTTATGAATTCCATTTCTAAAGTGAGAGTCTGGAAGGGTTGCAAAATACGCTTCCACAGTTGTTATGACCTTTGATGAAAAACGCTTTCCAGGCATGCAGTTTTTTAGGTCTGGAAACAGATGGAAGTCGCTAGGGTCCAAATCTGGTGAATGCGGTGGATGCTTCAACAATTCGAACTTTAATTCAGGGATTTTAGCCGTAGCCAAAATGATCGAGTGCATTTTTCTGATGAAACAAATTTTTTTCTTTTATAAAGTGGTTCTTTTACACGAATTTTTTTCTTCAAATGATTTAAAAGGTTAGAATAATATTCAGAATTTATTGTTTTACAAGGGGAAAAGCAAACACCTTCATGGCCGATTTCTGCACACGAACTCGTTCCCGAGCCGAAGAACCGGGTTCAGACTACTCTTTAGCCTCTTGTTTTGATTCAAGATCATGGTGATAGACCCAAGTCGCATCTATAGTAATGAGTTCCCTTTAAAAAAAAGTATATTTAAAAAAAATGTGACTTAGTCCTTCGCATTTACTTCCCATTGATTGTAGCTTATGCGCCTATGACGAAATCTTTGCTATGCCCTTCAAAGAGATTTGGTTTTTGTCAGCTTTTAAGCAAATTTATATGCAATCAAAGCAACACTTAAATGATTACAAAACAAAAATCAAAGCTGCCTGCTAGTGCAGTAAAATATTTAATAGAGTTGCCCGGATGGCTGCCAATACTCACTGCCTGTCAAATGCATCATTTGTTGCCTGCTATTTGGTTGTGTAACGAAAAAGTGGCCAAACAACAAAAGCAATGCAATAAATAATGAAAAATACCGCAATGGCAATACGAAAACAACATTAAGAAATGAATTCGAAAAATGTGCAAATAAATATTTTACAAGCAGAAAAATATATTCATATATAAATTATAATTACAATTGCAAATGCGTTTTTGTTGTTATATACAAGAGCTGTAGTTGTAGTTGTGGTTGTAATTGCTGTTAAATAATTATAATAGCAGCGCCAAACTACTAAATGTTAAAAAAGATACAAACAAAAAATGCAAACAACCACATCAACAGTGTAACAATAACAACAACAACAACAACGAGATATACAACAAAATAAAAAAATGTATAGTTTTTAGATAAAAATCGCAAAGGAAAACTTGAAAACTAAAATGAAAAATAAAATTCGAGAAAAACAGGCTGGAGAAAAAAACACACAAAATAGAAGAAAAAAATAAAATAACATCAGCGCGTGTCAAGCGGATTGCAAGTCAAGCATGTAATAACAACAATAATAATTACTAACTACTCGAATAGCAACAATAACAGGCTTAACAACACCAACAGCAGCAACGCCTAAGCCGTTAAAATTATATGCGAGCCAAAAACACGAAAATCTGTTTGTAGGTTTGCCATAAAAACACAAACTGCAACAAGTTGGCAAAAATACGAAACACGCGAGCTCTGCGCACTTTGGGGCTGCGATGTAAAAACAACAGCAGCGAAAGAAATTAATGAAAACTGCAAAAACTTACAACACAAAAAAAGGCGCTGAGATAAAAATAATTAAGAAAACGAAATTAGAAATGAATAATTCCAGTTGCTGCCAAAGAAAAAATTCAAAATATTTACTTCCATATTATTTAGATCGTTAAGATGAAGTTAATTCAATTATGTAGAAAACGTAACACGTTAAGGAAACTGAATGCCTAAAAAGCTGACTAGACTGGCAGCCCGTGGGATGGAATAGTCTCGCCGTGCAAAGAGAGGGTAAGTGTTCCCTTTTGGCTGCGCGTGGCTGTCGCAAGTATGGGCTGGTCTTGAATTAACTCAGCGAAAGCATGGCGAGAATACTAACATGCGAGGCTGCAGAATCCCTCTGGCTTCATGTAGTTGGAATGCGGTCAAGAAATGATCAGAAGTTAGGTTAACTTACGGCTATGGGGGTGTAGAAGGGCCCACTTACGTCTAAAAGACTACTATAGGATGATACCATTTGTTTGAGCTCAAGTTGCCCTCTCTGATTCCCAATGTGGTGAAATCACAGACATGATATCCTAGCCAACTCACCCGTGTTGTAATTTCCAGAAATGTCTTTGTAACCAGAGACCCAGACAACATTGGTAATGCATCGCCTAGTCAGCTCATTTAGAATATAAGGGGAAGTCCAAAATAAATAAGACTGAGCTAAAATAGAAACGGTAGGAGCTTTGTTCTGATAACTTCAAGTTTATTTATTCAAAATAGTCCCCTCTGACCTCGATACACTGCGCGATCTAAAAACGTTTCGAAAGAGTATTTCAGGTCATTGATCGGAATGTTCTTCAGGATGTCGGCACAAGCCTTTTGGATGGCCTCTACGGACGCAAAAAGTTTTCCTTTTACGTCCAATTGCAATTTTCCGAATAAGGGAAAGTCACAAGGAGCCATATTAGGCGGATACGGTGAGTGATTGATGGTTAAAATGCGATTTCTCATAAAAAAATCATGGTGCAATATCATGCAATAAGCGCCAGCTTCCTCCTTCGCGGTATTCAGAGCGATTTTGACGAATGCGATGCAACAAACGCTTCAAAACACTAAGATAAAGATAGAAAATTGCATTGGCGGTTTGGTCCGTTGGCAGGAACTCCTTCTGGGCAATTACCTTGGAATCGTAAAAAAAAATGAGCATTGACTTGATTTTTGACTTTTCCAAACGCGATTTTTTGGGTGGTGACTCCTCTGAAGCCTTCCATTCGGCACTTTGACGCTTAGTTTCAGGTTCATGTTGGAAACACCACCAGTTCATTATCAGATACAACGTCGTAAAGGACGTTCTCGTCTTTTCTCGCCTCTTTAATGAAGTCTTTCCAATGTTGAATTCTGAGCAATCTTTGGTCCTCAGTTAACTTGTGCGGAATGAAACGTGCACAGACCTTTCGTAAGCCCAAATGATCAGTTAAAATGCGATAAATCGATGTTTTAGAGATATTCAACTCCGATTCCATGAATGTCAACGAAGATTTCAGTTAATTTTTGATACATTTAGGATGGAGTTTTCGGTGATTACTCATTTTGGGCGGTCCGTATGTTCATTGACATTTATGACAACGACTTTTAACGTATTTTCTTAAATTATATTTCGTTGACGCTTCAAATTTACTTTCTTCGTAGGCATGGCTGTTCTCGATTGTAACTTTTGCAAGCTAGCTTTTATTAAAACCAGTTCCTTTCCAGTTTTCCAGTTTTTTTCCTACATTAACTTTGATCCTTCGATGCCAGGCTTTGTCTTGAGTGTTGGCAATTAATTTTTTGAACCAAAGTCAAACGTCTTCAGGACAAACAAATTTGAAGCATTTCAGCATGCAGATCTCCATACTAAAAATAGCCTGATTTTCATATTTATTTGGACGATGACAATACCCGATGAGATGCCCCTTGGAGTGTTTGAGAGAAAGATTCTGTGGAAGATTTTTGGACCTTTGTACATTGGCGACGGCGAATATTGCAGGCGATGGAACGATGAGCTTAACGACGACAAAGACATAGCGCAGCAAATAAAGATCCTGCGGCTACGTTGGCTGGGCCATGTCGTCCGAATGGAAACAAACGCTTCGACTCGAAAGTGTTAGATGCGATACCAGCTGGTAGTAGCAGAGGAAGAGGGCGGCCTCCTCTGCGTTGGAAAGATCAGGTGGAGAAGAATTTGGCTTCACTGGGTGTGTCCAATTGGAGCCGGTTAGAATGAGGACAAATAAAAGTAGGCAGACAGTTAACCGTAATATATAAGTAGATAATGGCACATTTTATGATGATTGCAGTTGATCAACAATCAAAAAAATATCAAACTTGCCACCAACAGAGTTCGGTAATCGGTAAACCGAAAAGAAAATAATTTTACTCAAAGAAAATACACGGAGAAAAATTACCGATATGATTTTACATAAATGTTAAGGATTTAAATTTGCGTATTTTCAGAGTGATGATTTGAATTTTATGGATTATTTGTTTGAGTATATTTTCCAAGCTGGGGATTTTGTGTATGATGGTTACATTTCTGGGGATATTAAGCCTCCACCAACATTTTTGTGCCCCACACCATAAGCATATGAAAAGAGGTTCGATGCGTGGTTTGACTCAAAAAATGATAAATTTTGTGTTAGCGAGGCAACCATAAGTGAAGAGATGATCCGGTCAAGTGTATCACCATAACTTCCAAAACCTATGAGGAAACTCAAATATTGTTATCTACTAAAAGATAAGCCAACTATATCATCAACCCCTTGTCAAATCGTTTTGCCTAAAACATCTCTATTTTTAATGTTATTTTTAATCGTTTAGGGATTAAACTCAAACACTGTAAAATAACTTATGGTTGTGAGTTTGATTAAAAATAATAAATAAATAAATAAAATTTTGTCAAATTTAGAAAAATTCTCATATATTCTCTGCTATACGAGTATATAAATAATTAATATTTCAAAGAAACGCGAGGTGAAAAACCCGGACGGCTACTGTTTCAGCACCCGAATAAAGCTGCTTTGGATTGCCCAGCCAAACACGTTGATGCTGATGATTTATTTCTTTCTTTGACTTTTTTTCTATTTCTATATTTTAATATCTTAAGCCTTAAGAGTATTCTCACATTTATTCAATATGGAAATTAATTATTGATTATGAATGAAGTGGGAATGGGCTCATTAGTCCATTGTTGTAGTAGTAGAACTTTAACTTTCAGCCAAACTGGTAATGGTGATAATAGGATTAAATAAAATTAAAACTTTAATTCAGAATCTCCAAACGCGAAATTAACAGCTATCGAATATTTGTTACTGTGTGTCTACTATACATACGCACATACCTTTGCACATATTTGTGGATGGCAAACATAAGACTAGAAGTGAAAATTTCTTGTAAACAATTGAATTCTACTTTGAGCACAAAATGGCAGTACCGAAAAAAACACTTGTTAAAATAACATCAGCTACGACAACACAAATATTATTAACAGCCGCAAAAAAAAATAATAAAAAGCAAAGAACATAAAATAAAAAACATAAAAAAAACAATCAAATACAATAGCGACGGTTGGCAGCGTTTTTGTAGTTCCGCTTGGCTGCGCAAAAACGCGCTTGACCAGAAATTGCGACGCAAATGAGTGAAATTCCACAGGCCGGCAGCGACAGTGCAAAAATATATTTTTGTAGATACACCCATTTCACACACACGCACGCATTTGTGCATAGCGTAACTGGTAAAGACTAGAATTCAATTTCGCACTTCGAATATTTTGGTGACATGCAAATAGTGGATATTTTTAGTATGATTGGATGGGGTCTTGTGGTACTATTAGGCATTCTTTTCGACTTTTAGATGTAGCAGAAAACGCTGACAGCAAACCAAATCTCCAGAAATTAAAACGAAATTGAACTTAAAAAATGAGCAGCTACACACATCGATCAAGACATTTAAAAATGATGCATTAATTCGATCTCTGCCAGGGCTGGCAGCTAATAAAAACACAGAATATTCCTCTCAGAAAGTGACTAAGTTCTCCAATATACCAATTCAACATAGCGCTCCAGTTAAAATTGACGAGAGAAACTGACAAGCTCAGACAACCGATCAAAAAGCGAATCTATTTCCTGAGCGCTTGGAAAAAACTTTAGCCCCAATGAAGGCACTGATGAAATAGAACCTATTGGAAACTGCCCTGAGTACGATGAATATATTTTTCTAGCTACGCCAAAATTTGGCGATGAAATAAATAAAATGCAGATTAAAAGTTTCCCTGGACTTGATTTAATCACGGCTGAAGTCTTTCTTAATGTGCCATAAAATTGCATTGTCTATTTGACCAGTTTATTTAGGAAGTGCCTCAGCTTAAGGTACGTACCCATATATTGGAAATTTGCCGAAGTTCCCATGATACCTAAGCCCGATAATTCACAGAATGAACTGTTCTCTTACAGGTTCATATCGCTGTTACCAGTAATGTCGAAATTTTTGAACAAATACTTTTAAAAAGTCTACAGTCACTCATTGAAAATAAACTTCTGATTTCCATTCGCCAATTTGGTTTCAGAAAACACCATTCAAACGCTCGATCAAATAGACAGAGACTCAATTTGCTAGAAAATAATTTAGTAAAATTGTGATCTTAAACTGCCATAAATAGTTTAAATGTGGTTTCAAATATTAAAATTAAGGGTGATCAATTAAGAGGCATTGGATTTTAAATTGAATTAAAATTCAAATTCAAATTCGAGAATTCAAATTGATTGGGCAATCTTTATTTTTTTTTTGTGTAAAACCATCCATGACATTTATTTTTTAAAGATAATCCCTTTGAAATGTTGGCCGCAACTGCGCCGTAATGCTGCCATCCGTAAGCGGAAACGACGACGCCCTAGATCCATTGTTTCATGGCCTGTATGGCAAGTAGCGATGTGTTATTGGAACTGGAATCAGATGTTGTGAAGATCACAGGCTTCAATTTTCGGCATCAAGGATCGGCATCATTCGTCATGGCGATAATGTTCCCCATTCACTTTTACTTTGGCGCCAACCTCGGCTTGGATGAAATATGTGGTGATGATTCCTTCAGCCTATAGGCCGACCCAACGGTTGTATTCAAGGGTTATAAGGGCTGTTCTCGAATAGTTTTGGGTGCCTCTTCAGCCCAAATACGGTCATTTTGCTTATGGACGTGGCCATTAAACCAATATGGACCCCCTCGCTGATCACCATAAGTTGGCCTGAGCATAACACAATTTTACGATTTGTAAACGTTGTTGAGGCAAAAGTATTTTCATGATGAAATGTCAGTGAATACGGAAAAAAATTATGTATTTAGTATGACAGTAACCCCGCGTGATCTGTCAAAAAATCTGTTCAATCTGATCACCGTTTGACAAAAATCTAAAACCAAATATGCCCCATGTCTTTCTCAAAGGCCTTTATAATGTTTCAAATGGATTGAAATGTTTAAAAGACACAATTGAAATTTTAAAAATATTTATATTTGTTCTATTCAGATTTTTTTAGAAAAAATCATCGTTTGATCAACAGTGCGTATGAGTTACTGACACTATATACACACTCTATTCCAAAAAACTAGTTTTTAATAAGTAAAATGAGGTTATGGCGTCATTTGTTGAGAGATTTTTAAATTAAAAACACTGGTCTAGTATTAACATACCATAACTTATACGTAATTTGGGGCGTAAGCGAAAATTCTACTCCAAAGAGCAAAAAAAAAGAAACAAAAAAAGGTAATGAACACAAAATTTGCTATCCATTATTTTCCATTTAAAAAGCAGTTCATGTCGTATTTTAATCGAGGTGTTAGACCCTCGCAAATTCAATTCCATTTGTGCCACACATGCTGACTGGTGGATAAAATATGATACATCATTTCATTGGTCAAGAGTTGTGAGTGAATATCTGACAATTTTGTTGAACCATTCAAGTCATATTCACAGGATTTTCCAGTCGATTGGGATTCTGCAGCTTTTGCCTGTTTCCGAAACTGCATTTGCTGATGAAAACAAGTAATAAGTACAGAAATCTGCATAAAAATATTTTCTTAAAAAATGGTACCTCGTTAAACCGAGATATAGGTAAGCATTTTTTTGTTTTCTGGGGTTTTTAGCAGTTATCACCAAAAAAGTTCAAGAAAAGCAAATAAAAATAAACTTTCACGCATATCGTGCGAAAAACACATTCCGCCCCTTTGCGTTGATATATATTTTTTGTCAAATGCAAAAGTACTTTTTGAGCGGTCAGCGTTCAAATTGAAAAAATTAGGACATTTTCAAACTTTTTATGAATTTTTTAATTTTTTTCATTCCCACTTTTGTGTTCAGCGACCCCAAATTAGTATTAAGAAATATAGTTTTTTAACGAAGTTATTTTTTCGTGTGAATTAGGAGAATCAATTGAAACCATTAATATCGCCTTGACCACCGTCGTAAAAAAAATTCTGAGATGCAAATGATAAATTTAATCATTTGGGGAAGCACCTAAACTTGTGCGTCAAAGTAAAAAGCGAATACGAGAATATTGAGTAATCAGGAAAATTTGTGTCCCAAAATATACATTGATCGGTTTCCCTATGTAACAGGTTGGGGATTTTTCGCAATAGCGGGTATACACTTATATCTATATGCGTTTGCATGTATATGCGTGTTGTTGTATAGTTCACTCATTATTTCTCGTTTTATTGTTGCTGCTCTGAAGTTAACACGTTCGATCCAAATTACGAAACAATTAATTAATGATCCAAATTAAACTGTCGTATTTCCCAACCAACAGATTTATTGTTTAGTGTACACGAATTGTACATGAATTTACAACAATACAGCTGCAAAGGTACTACTTTGAATTAAGGTAATTTTTTTTTAATTTTTATAGACTTTCAGTATTCAAGGAAAAGAGTAATTAGAATTGATTGAATAATAATGATTGAGAAAAATCGAAATGTTATTAAAATAAAAATCGTTCAAGTTTCGAGTGCAATTATAAAACTAATTTGTAGATCAAATGGACGTTTTTTTTTCCGAACACTAATTAAAAAAAAAGTTATTAAAATTTATTACAAAATGCCGTCTGTTTGAAGCAAAATACATTTAATGAAACTAAAGTAAATTCACCTTAAGCGTAGCATAAAAAAATAGTTTGCAAACCCAGCTGTCTTATGATTTTGTTATTTTTAAAACGTAATAAGTATTTGTATGTGTGCAAAAGTAGCGTATGCATGTATGTATGTCTGCTGATCGTATTTTACAATATACAAATTCATTTCGAAAAAAAACATGTGTCCACATTTTAAAGGCAACTATACCGAGAATTATTTTATGAGTCACTTTTATAGTATTTACTATACTTGAAAACTTTTCTCATTTAGCACGCGTTATGGTTACACAAACAAATACAATAGTTGCAAGAAAAAAATCTGTACACAACACTGCGGCTGCTACCTGACTTGAGCTGGGTGATAAACTGATTTAACCGCAATATTATCGCATGCCAGCACGTTTGACTGTTTAGAGCAGAAAACCCCCAAATTACTTGTTAATACTTAAATTGAAAAATCCTTGTTGTGGAAACAAATTTTCTAAAAATAAAACCTGATTATCGCAACTAATTTTGTAGAAACTACAGAGTCACGTCAAGCGCAAGAGGTGGAGTCACTATTCAGCAGCCAATGGCAAACCCCTGAGTGAATTTCTGCTATGAAAAGGCTTCTACTGTAAAACTATTGAGCGGCGCAAAACGCGCGCCACAAATTATAGAAGTACAGGTATCGCTCGAGATACACTATTCTCGAGTTACACGGAAAAAATGGGCCATGCCCTCAAGTATCGCTCGAGATACATTATTTTCAAGTTGCACGGAAAAAATGGGCCATGCCCTCAAGTTACACCGTATTAGAGTTACAAGGTTTTTTACCAATTTTCATAAAAAGGACTATTTATGAATAGCGTAAGTGCACTAGCCTGCCATCCCAGAGGTTGTGGGTTTGAATCGCACGTAAACCTCTGTCCTCGCACTTTTCCAAATTTACCTACTTTCCCTGTCTAAAAAAAAAACAAAACCATCCTCCAATTCCATTCCTCACCACCAAAAACTAATTCTTTCCATCCTTACTCCCGCACAATAGTCTGCACATTATCTGCATTGTGGCAGCTAAAATAAGCAAAGAAAAACACACAGTTACACATTGCATCAGTGGCGCCAGCAAGAGGAAGCGGGCGACCGCGGTAATAGCGCAGACACTCGAAATTTAGCGAAGTCCTGAACCATCTGTGCGATCCTTCTGTGGCAGGAAAATGTGAAACACAGATGGCGCTCCAAGCAGTAAGAAGGCGTTGTTCCTAAGCAACGACAGGTGGCCATTCCCACTATTTAGGACTAGTAGCGGCAGGATAAGCACCTACCCTGTCAGAAATCAAAAATAGATTAACGAAACCAACGCAAGACTGAGTCTTGTCGAGGCCCTATGCTCCCGAGAGGACTGAACAAGGAAAAAAAATCTGTAGAATCCTTTTGCCTCCTGCTTTTTAAAAGTGGAAATATATTTATAAGAAACTAAATCTGAGTCTAGTTGTACGGAACCAATTAGTCGTGTAACTCAAGCGACACCTGAAGTTAATTTGACCTAAAGGCCTTTCAAGGACATATGCGCCGGTCAATTGTTATTAAAGGGTAATTAAATTGGTAAGAAAAAGCACTGGAGTTTCTTCTTTTGTAATGAGTGAATGAATGAATGAGTTTTAAAGCGGTATGAAAGATCTCGATTGAAACGTTTCCACGACAGTCGGTTTTACGTTACAACTCGGATTTATTTCCGGCCAAGGACTGTCACTCCAGCAGCGTTCTCCACACATGTATGGCGTATTTTTTGCTGCTACCAACACAATAACCACATCTCAGTTCAAAAATATAAATATTTGATATAATTTTAAAATTTTTCAGAGGAAATTGAGTTAAAATCCATCGGGAAAGTTTCGGCTTCCAACAAATTTTCTGGTCATTTTCTATTCCTTTTTGTCTTCTAGTTAGTGAAATATAACAAAAAAACCGGTGCCAAAAGGAAACAGAATCAATAGTAAAATATTAAAAATATCCACTCAGTTCATAAATGCATTTGAAATCATTTTTAGAAATCTCAAAAAGGATATAAAGTAGAACTTAATCTCGCTGGGATATTTTCCGCAGTTATCAAATTTTCGGGCCATTTTCAATTCCTCTTTATCGTATGAGATATAAAAAGCAAATGAGTGCAAAAAAGAAATAGAGTCATTAGTAAGATATTATCAATGCCGCGAATATCCACTCAGAATTGCCACTCTAAAAATATATGCTTGCTTAATTATATATATTATATATAATTGGCACGTACACCCTTTTTGGGTGGTTGGCCGAGCTCCTCCTCCTTTTTGTGGCGTGCGTCTTAATGTTGTTCCACAAATGGAGGGACCTACAGTTATAAGCCGACTCCGAACGGCAGATATTTTTATGAGAAGCTTTTTCATGGCAGAAATACACTCGGAGGTTTGCCATTGCCTGCCGAGGGGCGACCGCTATTAGAAAAATGTTTTTCTTAATTTTGGTGCTTTCACCGAGATTCGAACCGACGTTCTCTCTGTGAATTCCGAATGGTAGTCACGCACCAACGGATTGGGCTACGGCGGCCGCTTAATTGGGAAAGTAAAAAACATTCCTGCCACCAAAGACAGCGTAGTTGTTGTGAAAATCAGTATAAATTGACAGTAAGTGTTGAAACTAGGTATAAAATAGAATAGAATATAATAAATTTGAGGATTTGCAATTCGAACTCATGGCCTTTTGTGCCCTCTACTCAACACAGTACCTCATCCAAGCCCAGTTCCCTTATTAAACTTAAGGTAAAGCTGAGTTGGTTTGAGCGTATGTGCCTATTTTCTGGCTGCAATTGGCTGAGATGCCTCAACCTTCTGTGCGCTATAGCGCCACACTCAAAGACGATATTCGCAGTGCAAAAAAATTATATGCAGCTTCTCTATTTTATTCATTTTATTTTATTTTTGTTTTTGAGGATTTTACAATCTTTTGATAGGTTTTTTTTTTAATTTTTTCTTGGCAACACTGATTGCACGTATGTTGACGAATTTTCAATAGCATATTTTTCTTTAACTGCATTTTTATTTGCGCCTAAATACCCTTCAAAAGAAAATTCATAAAATTTCTTAACTCATTCAAGTGAATTTTAAGTGAATCAACTGACTTTGGCAAACCCAACATATTTTGCTACATTCAGTTCCGCCATTCACGATCGATGCTTGCGATGCGCATTAATTAAATTTATAACATATCAAATTTAATGCTTTATATTACAAAAACATAGGCACGTTTGCAATTGCATGCGTTGGAGTAATCCAAGTTTTGCCTTCGACTATTTATTGGTCGCGCTGTGACCCTGCGTCGCCTTTTTCGTGAATTGAAATGGACATAAAATTTTATTTATACGAGATAAAAATGTTTGAAGCCATAAATTGTTGCTTTTTTGCGACTGATTTCCTAGAATATTTGCAAAAACAATACAGTGCAATGGAAATAAAATGCTTTGCGTGACACATAAACATTTATGTAAGATGACACACATCCACACACACTCACATGTATTCACATACTTCCATACAAATAGAAATCATAGTTCTACGAGTACTCACCTATCGTTCTGATAGATTTCCACAGATGAATTCAATTCAGCCAATTGCTCTTTCAGTAACTGCAAATTCGAATTGACGAAACTCAATTCCAAAGCGACTGTGTCGCGCAGTTTGCGATTTGTGGTGGCCTAAAAAACATACGAACAACAAAGCAAAGGATTAGCGATATTGTCTTAGATGGCAGTGGAAGCATTTGGCTTGGGTTAAAAATATGTAGCTGAGTGCATATGTGTTGGTATATGCATGTGAGCACTCACTTTAAAAAGGTTTTCAGCACCAGCGCGCAGTCGCAGTTCCTTATTGATTTCCTGATTCAATTTGCAGCGACGAGTCTGTAGCTTGCCACGGCATGTGGCCGCACGTGGATCGGAGCCCTGGAAAATAGAGAACAAAAAACAAATAAATTAAAAATTAGTCACAGTTGTTTTTTTTTTCGTCTGAATAAAAAGAACATTTTTTTTTGTCTACTTGAAGTGTATGCGAATTTATTGTCTTAGGTACGCATTCTAAGTCAATGACTCATGAAGTTTTACAGACAAATTTTGATGGAATGTGCCGCGAAATGTTAACTTCACACGACTCAGGCAGATTGATGAGATATTTCAGTTTAAATATTTTATGACTGTTTATGTTTTCTATGTGGAACAACATCAAGACGCACGCCACGAATAGGAGGGGCAACTCGGCCAAGCACCTAACTGAAGTGTAAGCGCGAATTATTTTTTTATATATTTTTTATGTTTTAACGTTTTTCTTTCTTTAGATTTATTGCTATTTTTTTTTCATTTAGTGATGCTGAGCGATAAGATGGGCCTATATTCGTGTAAGGGGTAAGGCCACTGTAAAAACGTCTTATAATATTTTAGATCAACACGACAGAGGCGAGGTTAATAAATTAAAAAAAAACATGAGAAAATGTATTTAGCATAAGCCGTTAGATCGTCCAAAATGTACTCTAATACTTTAAAATTGGCATATTCAAAGGATAAAGGCAGGAAAATTAATAAAAATTATTTTATTTGAGTGTGAAATCTTTCAGTCAAGTGCGCACCGAAGCGAAAAACTTAAACGCATTTTTCTCGAAACTGCAATCGATGCAAATCTTGATTGACTGATTAGAAAAATATACTATAGTATATTCTACTACTGTGGGCAAAAAGTAAGGTGAATTTATTTGTCATACATAGTTCGCGGGATTAAAATTTCGCTCTAGTTATTTTTTCATGAGTTGGCAGCACTGTTAATAACATCTGGGCCAACTTTCATGTGAATGTCATTATCAGTAATATATTTACTCTTGTGTTTACCAAACGACCAAGAGTGCATTTTTCGATTTTTACAATGTCTGATTTGATTGAGCAGAGAAGTGCCATCAAATTTTGTTTGCGGAATGAAATTTCGGCTGCGGAAACGTTAAGCATGCAGAAGACATTTGGTGATTCGACCATGTCGCAGAAAAATGTTGATGACTTGGAGCGCCCCGGACGACCATCGACGTCAACAGATGACCAACACGTCAATAAAGTGAAGGAGTTAGTGCTCAAAAATCGTCGGTTGACTGTTAAAGTCCTTACTGATATGATCGGAATATCAGAAGGATCTGTGAAAACCATTTCGAAAGACCATTTGGGCCTACGAAAAGTTAAATCTCGTTTGGTACCGAAAACTCTCAATTTCTTGGAAAAAAGTCGTCGCGTTGATGTGTGTGAAACAATGCTTTCAGACTATCAGGACAATCTCAAATGCATCATTACGGGAGATGAGACTTCGATTTATGCTAACGACCCTGAAACCGATCAATCAAGCGAATATCGTGCTAAAGGCGACGCCAGACCGAAAAGAGCACGTCAAAGTCGTTCAAAAATAAAGGTCATGATGACAGTTTTTTTCGATTTTCGTGGTGTGGCGCACTATGAATTCCTTCCACCTGGCCAAACTGTTAATAAGGAATATTATTTGAGCGTTATGCGTCGTTTACGTGAAGCAATTTGTCTAAAAAGACCAGAATTATGGGCCAACAACTCTTGGTTTTTGCATCACGATAATGCACCGTCTCACACTGTACTCGTTCTTCGTGACCATTTCGCCAAAAATTCCACGCATATCGTTCCGCAACCACCGTATTCGCCTCATTTGGCTCCGTGTGACTTCTGGCTATTTCCAAAACTCAAGAGACCACTCAGGGCAACGCGTTTCGAGTCGATTGAGGAGATAAAAGCTGAATCGAAGAAGGTGCTGTTGGCTATACCGGAAATGGACTATTTGGCATGTTTCGGGGATTGGAAAAATCGTTGGCATAAGTGTATTTCATCGAGAGGGGATTATTTTGAAGGGAATGAAATTGATTTACAAGAATAAATAAAGATTTTTCATTTTACACCCAAATTCACCTTACTTTTTGCCCACAGTAGTATATAGTATATTCTTATTTTTTACTCTGGGGGGGGGGGGCGGGGGCTTGTATAGCTCGATACGTTATTTTCGGACGATATTTTTTATTTTAATCTTTTAAAAGGCGCAAAGGCGATTTTCAAACAATCCTGCATACTTCTACTTTTCGTTCTATACATTCTTCTTCTTCTTTATTGGTCGTTTCTTCTTCGTGCTAACCGGCACCAGTTAGACACACCAAGGGAATTCAAGTTCTTCTCAACCTGATCTTTCCATCGCAGAACAAGCCTTCCACTTCATTTCCTACCGCCAGCTGGTACCGCATCAAATACTTTCAGAGCCGGAGCGTTTGTATCCATTCGGACGACATGACCCAGCCAAGGAAGCCGCTTGCTCATACAGCTTATTGTTCCACCGCTTGGTATACTTGTCGTCGCCAACGGGGAAATGTCCAAAAATCTTCCACAGAATCGTTCTCTGAAACACTCCAAGTGACGCCTCGTCGGATGTTGTCATCGCCCAAGCTCTTGCGCCACACGCTAGGACGGGCATAACCAGAGCCTTATAAAGAGCTAGTTTTGATCGTCGAGAGAGAATTGCTGCTTAGTTCAAAGTAGTACTTGTTGCCAAAAGAGATTCTCTGCTGGTTTCTAGATAAACGTAGTTTCTTATAAGCTCGAAATCATAACTGCCAACAGTGACGTGGGTGCCGATAAGCGAGTGTGTGTTTGTTTGATGACAGGAGGTAGTTCGTTTTGTCTTTTTTCTGAGCTTTTTCCGTTTAAGCCTTGTCTTCCAATTGCTTAGGTCAGACAGTACCGAAGCTTCGCTGTTGATATGCTGTTGAAATCTTTCCGTGTGTGTTGTTGTTGTAGTTGTTGAGTATTCCTGCTGAAATACTCTTAATTAGCGACTAGCCGTTTACTACCACTGTTCTCGTGAGATGTCTTTTCTTTTTTGTTTAAGTTAGATCCATTTTGTTAGATCTAGGTATGACAGCAAACTTTTTATCGCTATGCCTGAGATATGCTGTAAGACGGGCTTGCCGAAGTGGCGAAGTCTTGCTCTGGTAAGTTTTCAACATTCGCATAAATAGTGGAAGAGACTTTCTTTCATCTCTTCCACTTCACAGCTTCTGCAGATGGGCTGCGTAATGCCTATTTTCCAGGGACCTGTAAGGGTTGTATTTATACGTGAACTGTTTGGCCGAGAGCATCCTAAAAGGTAATTCGTCTGAATGTTGTACGACGGCAATGTGTTTTTTGTAGTACTATACGTATTTATTTGCTTCCATCTTCTTTCATCTAAAGCATAGTAGTGCGAAGCAATAAATGTTTTTATTGTGTCAAAAGGGGTAGCGACCACCACCGCTTCTGTTATGTCAGGTGGCGAACTTTTTCTTGTTAGCTCATCTGCCATCTCATTACCCTCTATGTTCATATGACCGGGAACCCATATCAGTGTAATTTGAACCCATTGACCAAGCAGCTCTAGTTCCTTTCTGCACTGTAAAAGTAGCTTGGATGAAAAGGAATTGGAATCTAAGACCTTAATAGCTGCTGGACTATCTGAAAAGATAGCTACACTTGCACCAACTTTTTTGTGGTATTTTAGTGATTTGCCTGCTTCTCTGATTGCTAGTAGTTTTGCTTGGACACGCTCGCATAGTCAGGAAGTCGGATTGATTTGGATATGTTGAGCGGCCCCGAATAGAGGCCAGCCCCAACACCACAGTTCATATTAGAACCATCAGTGTAGATTTCAATGTCGAATGTACCAGTCACTTTTCCTTTCCTCCATTCGGCTCTCGCTGATAAACGTACCATAAAGTCTTTCTTGAAGTTAAGACCGGGGACTGAGTACTCTGATTTATTTTTGAGCAGTGAGGGCCCCTGAGCTTTTATGGCGCATCTTAATACTTTATTCTAAAATCTTTGAATCTGCATAATAATGCTGGAACTTTAAGCAACCCTAAAGTTGTATTCCATTTGTCCATAAAGGTTTCAGAATTATTTGCTTGCACAGCAGATTTTTTTTAAATATTGATAACTTGGGCCTTTTGCACATGAGCCACTATAAATTGTTGTATTTGATATCACATTTGGTAAAAAGTATGACATGTAAAAAGTTTATAAAAAGCTGAGTAACTTTAGCTTCTATTTCTTTCAGCTCACTGTGCTGACCCAGAAAAATTTGTTCAAGTAAATTCTTGTAAATTTTTAACTAAATTTTGGAAACGGGCGTTATTTTATCTGTCAAAGTAAAAAAATTGATACTTGAAACTCCAAATGCTAGATGAACCACCCTGCTTTGTACTTAACTTATTTTAGAACACATGTTTAGGGAAATATGCCGAATATACAATAATTAAATAACATGCACAAATATAATCCTGAAGAAAGCTTTACAATGTTAAGGAGCAGCAGAGCTCAGTTAGTGCAGAGTTGATTTAAGTCTAGAATTGTGGCGGCCGAATATAAACTTATGGCCCACATTACAAAGTTGAATGGCATGCCCATACACATAGTACATATGTATATGAGCGGATACACAATATATATATAAATACATATGTTTGTATATTTCTTTCTACCGCTGGATACCCACAAATGTCAACTGCCAAACATGACGGACACCAATTGCCGATAAAAAATAGGAACAAACGCTTAGTTAGTAAAAGCATATTAATATAACGACTCGAAAAGCCTCAGTGCAATTGAAACAAGCAAAAACAAAAATAACGGCGGTTGTATAACAAAACAACAAAACTACAATAAGCCACATAAAACAAGCAAAACCAGCAAAATAACAAAAGAACAGAGTGGGAGCCACTGACTGACGAATGTCATCGATGGCATGCAAATGGCAATCAACGACAGTGGCGACACTGAAAGCAAACGAACGCGTCGCAACGTACGAACAACGCCAACATTGGAACGAAGTGCAAGTCAACAAGCAATAACCGCCAATCGTACAGAGCAAACTATGAAAATCACAAAACCGATCGGTAGTAGGTAATGTAAATACGGGAACAACAATAACAACAAGAGTTAAATGGCAAAGTCAAGCAGAGTATTACGTATATAGCTACTCCCATTTACATATATGCATACGGGTATACCCTCTATTCCAGAAAAAACCAAACTTTTTTTTATAAATAAGAACAACTTAAGCTGCCATCTTTGGAAATTTTTTGAAATCGTTGTACTAAACCAGCATTATCATCTTGGCTAACCAAAAAACAGAGAGAGAGTTCTGAAATAAGCATCCGAAAATAAATTAATTTTTGAGCTTTTTTGGAGTTTTTTTTTTTCGTAACTATCAGGCTTTTGAAGTGTTGGACACTAGTGCTCATTAATGAGGGCGCTTGAATAATATTTGTGCTAAGGTGGCACAAAATGAATCATCCATTGTGTTTTTGATGAACTTTTTTACTAAATAAAAAATGAGGCAAATATTTATTTTGATCTTTATTCAAGCAAGGGGCTTGCCTGTTTGTATACTGCAGCTGCCTAGCTCACAAGTGTCAAATGTGATTGATATACGACCCCACTCGCAAATATTATAAACCTAGAAGGGATTAATTTTGCGCCACCTTATAGCTCTGTTTTTTTGAAAATGAAGTTTCAATGATTTTTTTAGGTTAGGTTAGGTTGTAATGGTTGCCCAGAGAGTGAGCCCACTTGGACGAAAGAAGTTTGGTTCATCCCTTGTGATGCCATTTCAGGAGGGGAAAAGAGGGAAGGAAAAAACGGTAGGACGAAAAAGAGAAAGGGTTGAGTATTTGTGGACTATGAACAGTGACTAATTTGCGGTTGTATTAGCCGTTTTATGCTGCTGATGAAGCTCATCAGATTTTTGATATCAAGACCTGCTATATCAGGTGCAGAAAAGAAGTGAGAACCAAGTTGCTTAAATCTTAGTCCCGCGAGAGCGGGGTAGCAAAGGAGCGAAAAACAAAATTTGTAATATTTTATTATAGGTTAGGTTAGGTATATCTGGCCTAGTGTTTTTTCATAGAAATGGTTGTATTTTACTTTGGATTTTTTATAAATATGTACATATACAGGGTTGGCCATATTAAACTGACCCATGTGATTATTAAAAAAATATGGAAAAAGAAACATTTTTTTGTGTTTCATTGTGAAAAACATTTAATTTAGTTCAAGGAGATTCGTTTACATCACTTTTTGAATATGATATCGCGCAAGTGGTCGCCCTTAGCTCGTATAGCGTAATGTGCCCGTTTTTCGGCGTTTTCCATAGTTTTGGCCAGCGTCTCGGCCGATATGGCGGCTATTTCCCGTCGGATATTGGCCTTAAGTGCGCCTAGTGTCTTTGGCTTGTTGACGTAAACCTTAGATTTCAAATTACAGTAAAAAGTTATAGGGTTACTCAATGGGTCAGTTTAATATGGCCAACCCTGTATACAGGGTGCATACGGTATTTGACTATAACTTCCCCAAAACATTATTTTGCATTTTGTTCTTTTTCAGGAAAGACATAGAGAACTACAACTTAAATCAAGAAATGAAGAGACCTGCAGTTATCGTCACTTTATGCGAAAATCACACCGATTTAGAAATCCCTTATTTTCTTAAGTGCGCCCGCTCATTCCTTCATAAGGTTGGCTATGAATTGGAAGCATCAGGTGGCGATGCAGAATCTGTGGCAAAACTCAAAAAACACGAGGAACGTTCTGACACTGCGCGATCTACAGAATTTATTCAACAAATGCAAGCGACCATTGTGATGTGGGCAAAAGAGGAGCTTCGAACAAAGAGCTGCCATGGACTTGTATCTACAATGTAGTAAGTTCCTGTCTACACTGTCTCTTCCTCTTCTATATACTGACAGCTTCTACAATAGTCATTGGATGGTGCCCCTAACCTACTGACAGTGCCCAAATAGGACACCTTCTACAACTCTTACACCCCTCCTATTTAATTTAAGGGGTTATAGTTAGAATTATCAAAACATTGATTTTTTTTTCTTAATATATATATATATTTAAGAATGCACACAGAAAATTTAATATAGTTCCGGTGAATATTTTCGAAGTTACACGCAAATTTGAAAAGGCGTTTCAGAGAATTTTTACTCTATGTAAAGTGTTTTTCAAACTTTAAACGCGTTTTTTTTCAAAACCGTATTTTCGAAGTCGGTGGACACGATTTTTCAAAAACCGCTGAACCGATCGTCTTGAAATTTTAATACAACCGTCTCAGATATAATCTCCAGGTATTGGTCGAAGGAATAAGCATTCTGGTGATTTTTTATATTTTTTTAGGATATTTTTCGCGAAAATTTTTGTAGAAAATTCGATTTTTTTCCTATACTCGCCATTTTATCAAAAATTAAAATTTTGACTATTCCTTCGATTAATACCTAGCTTTATCTATCCACGTAAAGAATCTAATTGATTTTTCGATTTCCAAACCGGAGATATTTTGCCCACCGCCGAACGCTTTTTTTATAGGACGCTTGGGAGATCATCTGCAGGAGCAGTGCACTTCAATATTTTCACTAACTTTATGCGCTATAATTGACTTTAAAGTAGACATTATTTGAATAATTAAAAATTGTATTTGTTTAATAGATGCTTTCCATTTCAATTCAACCGGGCTACTCGGGTCATGTTCTTCGATTTCGATGTAACTTAAATATGTTGCTCTCTGGTCAAAATAATGAGACACGTATTTTTTTGTTCGCCCGAAAAAAATTTTTTTCAAGAGTTATCGGCAATTTTGTTTTTCGGCTCAAAATCGATTTTTTTTAATTATATAAGAAAAAAATTTTTTGAAATGCCCATAACTTAGTCAAAAATGAACCGATTTTAATAATTCTGGGTTCAAAATGATCGTAATTACTTACACAAGCGACTTCATGTAGAAACAATTGCAAAAAAGTAGTTGAAAATTTTTTATTTTGCAAAAAACAAAAAGTGCGAAACAGGGTGTTTACTCAAAAATTCATTACTCAAAAACAACGCATTTTAGCTACTAGGCATGCAGCTCAATTAAAGTTTGAGATGTTTTTTTGATTTGGAAAAAGTTATAAAAAAAAAAAAATGCACTTTTTGAAATATTGAATTTTGAAAAAATTTAAATTTTTTTTCTTTTTTACTAAATAAAAAATTTTCAACTACTTTTTTGCAATTGTTTCTACATGAAGTCGCTTGTGTAAGTAATTACGATCATTTTGAACCCAGAATTATTAAAATCGGTTCATTTTTGACTAAGTTATGGGCATTTCAAAAAATTTTTTTCTTATATAATTAAAAAAAATCGATTTTGAGCCGAAAAACAAAATTGCCGATAACTCTTGAAAAAAAATTTTTTCGGGCGAACAAAAAAGTACGTGTCTCATTATTTTGACCAGAGAGCAACATATTTAAGTTACATCGAAATCGAAGAACATGACCCGAGTAGCCCGGTTGAATTGAAATGGAAAGCATCAATAAAATCATTCTTTGTAAAAAAATTCTCAAAAAAACGTGATTTTTCAGCCTTACAAGTGTATATAACCCCTTAAGTAAACTCTTAGAGCGTCCCATGTTCCATACTGAACAAGTTTGCCTACTGACAAGAGTTGAGTTGAGAGTAAATTTGTAGCAATAATTTTAATTATTTCTTTGCACTTTTCCTGACGCGGCACCCCACACTCGATTATTATCTACTCCCGAAAGTCGTTCATAAACCAATTTCTTTATAAATAAGGAAAATGTTGCGAAATTTTGCAATGAAGTAGCAGGCAAATATTTTAATTAATAAAAGGCATTTATCTCAAAACATGCACTGGTCATGTGTATTTATAAAAAGTTTGGTTTTTTTTTCGAAAAGAGTCTGCACTTTCGTGTATGTTATGTACTTGTCTGTGTTATTGGTGGCACAGCTGGTAAAAGCTTACAACAAGACCCCAAAAACCTCAGTGCAGAACACAAAAAAGGTTGTTGACATTAAACAAATATTGTTACAGCAAAGTTTGTACGTGCGTATGTATGTATGCGAAAGCATTGATTATACACATAAATATGTTTATTCATAAGTACCTACAGGTATATGTATATGTAGGTGTGCATGCACAAAGTCTAGGTAACATATTTTTCTGTGCTCAAAGGAACGACGATATGTTGGTCAAATCAGAGTCATGTACCTAAGTACAACAACAAAAGATATGACAAAAGTAAACAAGCTGTTTAGCCAGAGGAAAAGGTTGGCCACTACCGAAAAATTTGCGCACAATCAATATAAGTACATATAGGGTAATAAATGAAAAATTGAAAAAAAGAAATCGAAACAGTGTTGAATAGTATGGAAATTAATAAAAAAAAAATGATTCCATTACCATCGATAATGCGCGAAATGTGCTGAAAGCGGTTGATTTTGTGAGTGGAACAGAGGAACAAGTTGAAGGTGTCAAAAAACTCGAAAAGTCAACTTTGGGTGATCCACTTGAGAAAACTTGACTCTATACAAAACTTTTCAACAGTGAAAAAATCACAAAATTAAAATTTTTTTTTCCAAATTATATTCAGTTCAATTCTTCTTATACTCAAGCCAACAATTAAACCAAGTATTGGAAGAATCGATATACCGATCATCTAACCTGGAATCGCTATACATCTACATACAAGGTGGCGCAAAATTAATCACCCTATTGGATGATTTATAATTTCTGCAAATGGCGTCGTGCGTCACTCACTACTATTGACACTTTTGAAATAGACAGCTGCACTATACAAACTGATTAGCAAAGCTAACGCGTAAAGGTAAAAAAAAATTCCAATTTCCATCACGCAAAATCATTTTTGTTTATAAAAATTTAAGAAATGTATGTAGTAAAAAAGTTATCCAAAAGCAAAATTGTAGGATTAATTTGTTCCCACCTTGCATATAAAGGGTGGTTAAATTTCAAGGGCCGATGTTGAATGTGAACCACACCTAAACGTCAACGACATCATTGGACTTCTTTCTTTGGGGTTATTTGAAAGAAAATGTGCACGTCGATAAGCCAGCAACAATTCAAGAGCTAAAAGATGAGATAATTCGGCACATTAACGTCATAGAACCTCAACTATGCCTCAGCGTCATCGAAAATTTGGACCATCGGATGGAGGTGTGCCGCCGAGGACGCGGCGGTCAATTGGCCGATATTTTATTCCATACGTAATTGAGCCATTTCGCTACTATCATAATAAAGAGAAATTATAGTAATTTCCTAAAAAAATTGTATTTTATTCAAAATCAACACCGGCCCTTGAAACTTAACCACCCTCTATTATACAGCTTAGTGAAATGTTTAAAAGTTATAAGTTATTATAAAAAATTAAACTGATAATTTTCGAATGTAAAACGAGCCGTAACCTCGATTGTTGTGACATGAAGAAGACCTTAAATAAAGACCTTTAATAAAAAAAAATACACACAGTTTGTACATACATAAACTTATATTTTCACAAAACCTAGATATTGACCTAGGAGCGCCAAAAACTTCACTAAAACTAAAACACAATGACAATTGTGGCAGTGAGTGCGAAATGGAAAATGTGAAACGAAAAGCCAAAGAAAAAGAAAATAGAACAACGAGCAGAATGAAGACAGAAAGCGAGGCCAGTCGTTGCCACAATTGCAGCCAATTGCAGTAGTGTCACTGTCTCGCATGAAGTCGGCGACAGCGCTCGTCGTCGACGTCTCAACGCTGCCAACTATTACGTGCTTGCCGCAAATGTCACGTACCCAGAACCGAGTCGTTATTGTTGCAAGACATTGTTGCCGCCAACGTCAACAGTGCCATCATCACCAACACCGACCCCCTCCTCACTCGTTGCAGCCTTAGCCTTCATTGCACTCAACTCACCATGTCGCGCACAATGGATTGTGGTGGCCAAGAACCCAATAAGCTGGTCGGTCGCTCGTTGGTTGATTGGGCGGATGGATGGAGGGTCGGCGGTAAGTCGGTCATCTATTGTGTTGATCACTGGTGATGGCCACTTTTGTTGCAAACTCTATGCTTTTGTGCACCATTTAAGCTACATTTATTTATTATACACACCAACACACACACACACAGGCATATGAAAAAAGTTCATGGCTTACATACAAACGACTTATTGCAACGACCCATGCGATCGTAGTGGAGGGAACACTTCATTCAGTTTGTTTCTTTCTTTTGTTGGTTTAGAACGGGAGCGTTAGGTAGGAGCGCGTAACTTGGACTGCGCCCCCAACATCGTGATGTAACTGTATATACATACATACACATGCACGCACACAGCTTTGCTGGCTCACTTCGGTATGCATAAATGTGGTAGCGCTTGGGAGTTTGTTTTTAAATGCATGAGCTCACGATAAGGTTTTCCAATTTTATAACATTGTCAGTTGAATTTAATTGCGGAAATAGTTAGATTTAATTAATGTTTGGTGTGAACACAATTTTCCTCTTTCCTGTTCCAAGCGTGAGCGCGTAGCTTAGAATATTTTAAAGAATTAAGAACCGTTTATGTTGTGTGCACGTAAGCAGGCAGGGAAGAGAGGGTTCGAGACGTCTTCAAACGTAAAAGTGACTCATAGATAAATTTTATGCAGTTTAACACTTCATATTTCCCCTTTTAGTCAGTCATTGTAGAAATGGCTTTAAAACAAAATGATTAAACAAAAAATTTTAAAAGGATATTACGCTTAGTATACCGAAATTATGTAGTGATGTGGGTTAAATTTTTCTAAAATTTAGACTAGGGGTCTAATCGATAAGACTATCATTAGACACAGGCTTCAGAGAGTTCAACGTATGGCGCTTATATATATGTGTCAGCGGCGCTTTTAGAACTACACTCTCTGATGCTCTGAATACTCTTTTATTCTAATCTTCCCTAGACTTGGTTAATAAACAGAATGCAGGTAACACTGCTGCTCGGCTTGCCGCAACTAATCAATGACCCCATTTAGCACTCGGTCCGGGTCCGATAAATCCTTCTGCCGAATGTTTGGATGAACCCTACTTTAATAAAGGTTATTTAGTACTAGAATTTCAGCTAGATATGAGTGATTGAACAATGTACCTGGTCGGAAAAACTGTCTACGGTTCTTCACTGATGGCCCAAAGCTTGACAACCAAATTGGCTTTGGTGTCTATTGTAAGAAGCTAAAAGTAAGCGTTTCAGCTCGCCTTCCTTTTCACTGTAGCGTATTTCAGGCTGAAATCCTCGCCATGAGGTAGTTGTCGGGTTAAGCAAAAACCTAACTACCTTTAGAGAAACCTATTTTTACATCGATAGCCAAGCAGCGATTAAATCTCTCGGTGGGGTTGTAACTAATTCCAGCATTGCTGGCAAATGCCGGGCGTCTCTTAACGAGATGACTGAATACTTCCGCATCCATTTGATATGGGTGCCAGAGCATAGTGACATACCAGGGAGTTGTAAGGTAGACAAATTAGCGAGAGAGGGCACTATGACTTGCCTCACTCTTGGTATGGAGATTGTGGGTATACCCCTCTCAGACTACAGACTGTGTGGTGCAAGTAGTATTGTCACTTCAGCCAACACGAGATGAGTTGATAGACTGATATGTCATACTACAAAAAGAAAAGGCTAAAATGGCACGTCAGGCGCTCAAAGGCGCTACTTAATCAATCGAGGAAAAACGTCTCTATGTTAGTTGCTTTGATCAGAGGCCAATGTCTCCTAGGTCGACATGCTCCAAGCTCATTTTGACTGTTGCAGAAGCTGTAAGAATGAGGAGGAGGAGTAGTCTGCCAGACATTTTCTCTGTCACTCTCCCGTGTGGCATGCCACTAGATTTAGATACTTTGGCTCATCGTTCTTAAATGGTACTGATGACCTTAGGGACTGAGTGTCAGCCAGATCAGATCAGATGGGTAGGCTAAGCCTAAGCAGCAAAATTGTGGCTACTAAACTTCGTTAGAAAACCATAACATTTTCATAGGAAGCCTCTCTGAGAAATATACTCGAGAGGTTGAGAAGAAATGTTAAATGTTAAATACCAAGCGACGTAACAAAAGGAAGCGAGTGAATATGAGCGCGGCCCGGCCGGATGCACTGTCCAAAAAGCGAAAGTCGTATTAGCGAGATTAGGAAGAAGGGCCCAATTTAAGTGGTGGTGGACCAAAGTCGTACAACGATGGCCCTAAATGGTCTAACATCAACATTCATAGAATGTGACAACAGTAGAACAAATGGGGTCCTATCGAGGATAGACTGTTTAGCGTAGCGTTTATGTTCCTTGCAGCATTTTCAAATTTTTCATTTTTTTTTTCATTATTTTCTCAGAAGATGGCTGTAGTTATCGATATCTCTCTATAAGGGTGGAAATGCAAGCCATGCCCCTGAAATTGTGAATGGTGTTTATGGTGCCGATGCTGCAACAGCTATTTAATTACGTGCAATTTTGGTTTCGTCGATTCCGTTCAGGCATTTTTGAAGTTAAAGAAAAAGTCGATAATGTCGATAAAATCACAGAAATATTCGAGGTTGAATGGCATGCTGGTAGTCGTAGTATCGCCGAGGAGCTAAAGATCGACCATAAAACAGTTTGGTGTATTGCCGCAAAAATTTTACTCAAAAATAATGGATTTATTTTTCCCTAAACTAATATATAGCTGTCCTGATACAGAACATTTGGAAGGCAGCACAGCTGGAGGCTATGGATCTAACTTTGCCACTTCCAATCTAACTCTTCTTTGAGCCCTCCGCTCCGAAGGATATGATGGAAGTGCTCTCCTACTGCAATTCGAATCCTGCAAAGCACAATTCGAAAGAGACCAAGATTCAAAAGTTCGAAGGCGACTATCACCAAGTACTGATTCTGTTTAATTTAGAGCATTTAGGACTTCTCTTTGAAACGAAAAAAATCATAGCCTACGTTTTCGAGAAGTTAGTCTACTAAAAGTTGATGCAGATCGTTGAAGTGATGAAGATAATAAAATCAAGCCGGAGAAATGCACTCTGAATATGGAAATACAGGCGTATATTCCAGATATTAGCAGCGCAGGTGATGCTCGCTTGAAGAGAGAATCAAGCGACTGTTCGATAGGGCAGAGAAAAATACATTTTTGGCCTCCAACGCTGCTTGCCCTTTAAGCAGTTCTTCGCATGTGCAAAACAAAGTGCAACATTTTAGTTCAGCTGCGATTGTACGGCATCCGTTTTATTTGATTTTGAACAACTTCCGTTGCATTAAATGAAGTTATTACTTGAACCACTCTAATTGTACAGGTCTTTCGTTTTGCATTTGGTGCGAGTACACACGTAGTAATGACTCCATGATTTTTCAAATTTTTTTAGCTTCCTAGTAGGCTTTTTGTCTTTTGTATCACCCCAACTTCAACTACAACTTCTAAAACCTTCAACACATTTCTCGCAGAATAAAATGACTGAATTATGATTTGCTTAAATTTCTAGCCACCACCTGCTTATATGGATAAGTGAAAGAACTCGCACTCTTCATGGTCCGAAATTCACTAGATTTGTACCAGTTTGGAATCAGTAGATTCCTCTGCAGGGATTTAATAGGCAATTGTTGTCGTGATAAAAAATGTAAGTACAATTTTATTTAATTAGGCACCACTTATCAACGCTTGTTATTTAAACTCGAATTATTAGCAATAAATGCACTTTTATGCACAAATTTTCGAGAGTGACCATTTTTTCATGATAAGAAATTCAACGATAACGAACTATAACATCCATACGAACAAAAGACTACAGTAGTAGTATTGGTATGATTTATTATACTTAATACAAAGAAATATAGAGTAGAATTTTTATTTGCCTAAAATGTGTTAGTAGGTCTAGATAGCCGCGATAGATAAGCTTCTTAATTAAAAACTGATCGGCAATTCAAATGAAACTTGATAAGAATCTTTAAACAAGTATCGATAGTAAGAAAGTATGACAAGGAACTCCACTGCATACCTATATATATACTCATATACATATATACAAGTGCATAAGTACAAATTACAGCACATTGCTGCCGAAAAAATGCAGCAACTCCGGTACAGCGAGCAGGCAAGGCGAATGCGGGAACGCCAAGTAACACATAGACTGAAAAGTCCCAGGCATAACAAAGAAAACAACTTTTTCTTTGTTCAAAATTAGCTTTATTCATCAACGTAAATTCAATTAAGGGGACAGATACCTGTAAAATTTCGAAAAAAAATTTTTTTTTTTCATAAAATATTAATAATCCTTTAAGAATATCTCAAAAAATGTTTAGAACGTAAATTTAAGTATTTCCTATATTATAGATCGTCAACCATGACGACTCTATTCTTTGTGTTTGAGCGCTGGGAGAGGTTGAATTTTCATGTATACAAACTTTAGATGCGTTTTTCTCAAAACTATAGGTCTATGAATAAGTTCGTGCGGTTTTTTTTCGAAATTTGAATTTCGGATCATTCCCATGGCTTTTAAACGTTTGGAAATGGTTGATTGATCAACTCCCAAAGTTTTTGCAACCTCTTCATGCTTTTGAGCCGGATCTTGATCGAGCAATTCCTCCAATTCGGTATCCATGAACTTTGGCGGCGCACCCTCGCGTTCTTCGTCTTCCAAGCCAAAATCACCACTTTTAAAGCGTGCAAACCACTTCTGGCACGTTCGCTCAGCTAGAGCATGCTCACCATAAACTTCCACCAAGATACGATGACTTTCGGCTGCTTTTTTCTTCATATTAAAGAATTCCCCGCAAAAACACATTATTTGGCACGAAATTCGACATTTTCAAGTGTGGTAAAAATATTGTTGTTTACGCTTCAAATAAAAAACTTATACTGACGTTTGTGCCTTACGACAGTAGCTCTCCAATGAATGTTTGGAAATGTGGATCGATGGAATAATAATCAAGTTACGCCATCTGTTGTAAAACCGCACGAACTTATCCATAGACCATTATATTTTTCGAATTGGCGTACACGATAACTCGAAAAGTTATTGACCGATCTCCCTGAAATTTGCACACAACTTTTTTATGTTATTACTTTCTATGTGAATTTACAAGTTTTCGAAAATTTTTCGAAAAAATTATATTTCAAAGCAAAAATGGAAGGAAAATTCGCCCCAAAATTCATTTTTTTAAACATTTTATTCCGCGAATTTTGTTTTTTCCATTGTTTTAAATTCATATAGAAATTATGACATTAATAAACAAAAAAATTTTTGGTTTTTGGTATTCAGGTCACTGACGCCGATGCTACAATGCCCGCCGATTGAGAAGCCCCGCTGCGACCTTCCTGGAAGAATTGAGTGTACATCCGCCATTTTAAATGATTAAAAAAAAAAAATTTTATATTATATTAATATATAAATAAACCGTATGCTAATTTTGAAAAAAATATATTGACTTCTTCATTTTAAATAATTTTAATGAAAATCAGGGAAAATATGGCCGTTTACAGGTATCTGTCCCCTTAAGAACAATGCAATCATTCTAGCGCCGCTATAACGTTTTAATGCCACTTTTGTTGAATGATTTATCTTTTGCCTCAAAATAGGCCTCAGTTTCAGCGATAACCTCATTGTTCGAGCGAAATTTTTTACCGGCGAGTATTTTTTTTTTTTGGGTCTGCGGGCAACCAGTAGTCGCTGGGAGCCAAGCGAGTGCGGTGGATCTGGGAGAAATTCGATTCATGTAGTTTTGCTATTATTTTGATTGACTTGGGACACGTTGCGTTGTCTTGATGAAACAGAACAGTGACCCACTTAGAACAGAGCTTTCTCATAGTCAAATGCTCATGCAATATAAAGCCAAATCGTTCTTTTAAAATCTTTAAGATGTTAGCTAACTCACGCAACTTCACTTTTACCATCATTCAAAACTATTATTTGGATTTTTTTGATGTTTTTTGGTGTCTCTACGACAAAGTTTGAAGTAAAAAACCATCATTTTATAGTTGTTTCTTATGGAGCGGAGTCCCCATAACACTTTTTAAGCCTTTGCTTCGCTCGAACGATATTTTTCCCTCATCGAGAAGCAGTGTCAAATAAAAACCTGACATTATTTTTGATCCATTGTTTTGAAAATAACAAAAGTAGCGTCACTCTTAGCACAATAACTCATGAACTAATAAGGCAAAAAAGGAAGGGGAAGGAAGGGAAGTCGCATAGTGACGGGTGATGATAAATGGTGTAATAAATCCATTTTTCATCAATCCAAAAAAAGGAAGGAAGGAAGACTGGCCGGTCATGATTCTACGTCGTCGCCTCGGCCGAATATTCACGCTGCGAATGTTATGCTATGTATTTGGTGGGACCAAGTTGATGTTAATTATTATGAACTGTTAAAACCAACCCGAACCATCACTGGGAATCGGTATCGATTTAAATTGATGCGATTGAGCCGAGAACTGCGCGAGAAGCGGCCGTAATATGCGGAGAGGCATGAAAAAGTTATTCTACAGCATGGCAACGCTCGGCCCCACGTTGCCAAACCCGTTAAAACCTAACTGGAAACACTGACATGGGAAATCCTACCCCACCCGCCATATTCTCCACATATTGAGCCGTCCGATTATCACCTGTTCCGATCGATGGCACATTGTCTAACTGGCCAGCAGTTACATTCATATGAAGACATCAAGAAATGGCTTGATCCGTGGATAGCCTCAAAAGATGAACAGTTTTACCGTGACGGTATACGAGATCTACCAGAAAGATGGAAAAAAGTAGTATCCAGCAGTGGGCAGTACTTTTAATGACTTATTTGTAACCATTTTTTTAGAATAAAGTTGTATTTTCATCAAAAGAAGAGAACGAGAACTTAGTTGCGTACCTAATAATTATCGCCTACAATTCTATTAAGAGTTTGGCCGCGCTCCTTCTCCTAATTGTTGTGTGCGTCTTGATGTTGTTCCACAAATGGAGGGGCCTACAGTTTCAAGCCGACTCCGAACGGCAGATATTTTTATGAGGAGCCTTTTCATGGCAGAAATACATTTTGAAGTTTATCATTGCCTGCCAAAGAGTGGCCGCTATTAGAAAGATTGTTTTTCTATTATTTGATGCTCATGCACAGCGATTCGAACCTACGCACTCCCGATGGGTAGTCACGCACCAACCCATTTGTCTACAGCGGCCTTGTAGATACCACGCGTTATTTTCTTGCAGAGCATCAATCGCTTTCCAATGCCAATCTTTAACACTACAAAACAAGCGAAATGCAACATCTGTCTATGCCAATACAACTTTACATAGCCTTACATATTTCCAAGATTATACTCTGGCTTTCAACGTGATGAGGAAGTACAAGTGGGCCACTCAATATAGGGCTACTGAATGCTTGAATTCCATAATTTCTTGTAGGTATATTAAACTGCTTTAAAAATATTTACAAAACAAATAAGAAAAGATTCACAATATTGCGAAATACGTTGATAGGCGTATCTTAATCTCTTTAACTACTGCAAATACTCAATTTATCGCCAGAGCTTTGAGCGAAATGCGATCGCGATACCGCATGATGCGGTAAACGGCTATTGCTTCATTTCCACCAGCAGCAACAGCAACATCAGCGGCAGTGGCATACACAGGTAAACAAAAAAGCTACAATCAGTACAAACTGTGCGATAAGCTAAGAACACATAAGCCGACAAAAACGCATTGCAGCGTTACAAATATTGTCTGCTGGGTGCTGCTGTCCGACATCTGCCCGTGCAATGCTGCCGAAGCGGAAATAATTCACACAGGCACGTGATTATGCTGGCATTCTAAGCTAAAACATGGTAGCAGTCGCAAACAATATAAGTAAATATATATACGAGTATACATGTGTCTATGTATGTATGTATGTATGTATAACAATGTGCTACTAGTTAGTCTATACTCATATTATTCGTTAATACAAAATTGCTGAATAGGGCTCGCTTGCTTCCGTGCTTCTGCTCCCCTTTGTACTGAGAAATAATTAAATTTGATGCAAAGTTTTCAACATTTCCCTATTCACTCCATCTGTTGGCGCTGAAATCGTTTGTTTGTAGCGCTCGCTGATGTATGTAGCAGGGCGTGGAAATGATGCAGCAAAGCTGCGTTGTTTAGGAGGCGAGTTGCATACGCACCAGTTGGCGCATGGTGTATTCGGTGGCAAACGCACTGATTGGGCGCTTGTCATACAAAATTAATATTTCCCGTGCGTGTGGCATTTGTTTGCTGTCCTGTACCGATTTGAAAGTAAAGAAAACACTTTGAAAGTAAAGAAAACAAAGGGGAAAAAAGTTAGATGCTTTTTGTATGGCTTGGTGCAGAGCTTGATGGTAAGGTAGTGCTGGTAACGCTTTCCGAACGTTGTATTTATGATATGTGTATAGTAGGGCGGGTCGATTTAAAAATCGCTCATTGCTCTGTGAAAATCGTATTCTAGGGATACCTCTAAAACCCAATTTGGGTCGAACGAAAAATGCCACTTTGACCCATTTAGAGTGCTCCAATCGAGTCCAAATGTATGACCGACCCCCACTAACTTTGGACGGCCGATCCACCCATCCCAGTGGCACACCCCCTGGAGCTCCCCTGGGGGGTTTCCAATACAATCATTTCAAAATATCACCATTTTTGGCTTTTACATGAGAAAAGAATCTAAAAAGTTCGACCCCAAATTGGGGGACATCAGAATTCATTTTAGAGGTATAGTCCTTCGGCAGAGTTTCTTATTTTGATCCCTAGAATATAATTTTCACAGAGCAATGTGCGATTTTTTTGCCTCCCCACGAATCGACCCGGCCTACACTGTATAGGTATGGGGAATGGTTCCATATGTAGAAGCGCACGCAAGTGGGGAGGTTACTGATCGCCATTCACTTGGGAGTGGCCAGGACGATTTTTCTGCATATGGTTCAAGCAGCTCACAACTTCCGGGATTAGCCCAAGTATTCTGTGGGTAGCTTCCAAACACTTGTTTTGGAGTGCTCCAACGTGCGAAGGCAAAGCATCACAGTATAGCTGGTTGTGCGCTGCGTTTGGAAGCCGCCACTTAAAAATCCTCCCAATGAAGACATGTACAAAGCCGCGGAAGAGAACTTCCTATACTGATGACGACCCCTGCAAACGAAGTAAGGGCTACGATTTGAGGGCGTGCACCTGGAATGTTCGGTCCCTTAAGGGGGAAGGCGTCTCTGCCCGACTGGTTGAAGTCCTCGTGAGAGTTAAGGCTGACATCACTGCCATTCAAGAGATGCGATGGACGGGACAAGGCAAGAAAAGTATAGGACCTTGCGACATCTACTACAGCTGCCATGTAAATGAGCGCAAATTCGGTGTCGGGTTTGTTGTGGGAGACAGACTTCGTCGCCGAGTACTGTCCTTCACATGTGGGCGAGCGTCTTGCAATAATATGCATCAAAGTGCGATTATTTTAATATCTCGCTAATTTGCGCCCACGCCCCGACGGAAAAGAAGAACGATGCGACCAAAGATTCCTTCTATGAGCGCTTGGAACGTTCCTATGAACGCTGCCCTCGCTACGACATAAAATCGTGCTTGGCGACTTCAACGCCAGGGTGGGAAAGGAGGGAATTTTTGGTCCCACAGTCGGAACATTCAGCCTGCACAATGAAACATACGGTAACGGACAGAGGCGATTGACTTCGCCGGGGCCCAAAACATGGTAGTCTGCAGCACCTAAAAATGTGAAAATTTCAAAATCCCGAAAAATTTCAAAATCCCAAAAAATTTCAAAATCCCAAAAAATTTTCTAATCTCGAAAATATTTTATATCCGAAAAATTTTACTAGTATGCACTACCTGCTGGGCAGAAGAAACTTTACCACATAATGAAGAGATAGAAATTCTCTATCTGCAATGCGAGTCCCATTAGATTAGTAGTGAAAAAACTTAATATTGGACATAGTAGTAAAAGTGCAATGATCTTTAAATCTACCTTCGTTGGAGAAGTGGGATAGTTCTTGGTTCTAATTTTCTCAAGTCATCTGAGCATCTGCCAGTCTTTTGCCAAATCAAAAGAAGTTAAGAAATAATCCCAACTCCCACGTGCAAAATATGAGTTATAAGGTAGAGCCACCTTGTCGCCATTAACAAAGTAGAACCAAAAACTACCAGCCTTTGCAAAGAAGAAAAATATTCTTTCACTCAGGTTCATAAAGGGTCAGTTTGCCTTCAAGGTGTTTCTTTTTAAAATTGGTAATTAAGATCCGAAAGGAATATTTTTGATTAGCGCTTTAATCGTCATAAAAACTTTGGTCAAACTTAATAAGATTCACCACCAGTGGCTAGTATGAAACTTTACGTGGAGCCGTGTTTTTCTACATTTGGTCTTTCCGACGCAATGCCGGCCACCGCGTTCCTCTTAACTCTCACTCTCGCTTATTAGTTTAAGTCTGTTCAAACTCTACCTTCGAGATCAAGCTCATATTTGGAGTAAAGGCATTCGTATGAAGAAGAAAACTAAATCTGAAGCACAGTTATTCACTGAGAGGCTATTTGAGTGTCATGTACGGGAGGGGTGGTTAGAAAACTAGTGAAATAAAGAAGAAGAAGTGTGAAATCACTTGTTTTTTAAGAATTTTCAGATTTTCAAGTCTATTTATATTATCAAACACAAGGGTTTCCCCCGAATTTGGAAATAGACAGAAATAGCCGAATTCACTTAATCAGTAATTTTTTTCTCGTCAAACCTCTTTTACGACTTTTAGAATAAAATTTTAAGGTTTTAAATCTGATGGGTAGCAGGCAGCTATCGAAACATCTCTTGTACTCGTAAACGGGTGCATTTTTGTTTGAAAGCAGCTCGAAAGGCATGTATCAAAAAGTGAAGGAGACAATAAAACCAAGGCGGAGGAATGCAACCTGAATATGGAAGTGGTCGCGTTTATTCCGGAAATCAACAGAAATCAATGGTGCTAAACTTTTTTTTTAGTAACTCTGCATTGACGCTTGCTTCGATGTAGGTTTCCGTGAACCCAAGTTTCATATTCAGGAACAATTCGGTATAAAAACGCAGTCTTGTTTTCACTACCCATATTCATTATCTTCCGTAAACACTCGACGTGCCTTTGATTCTGAAGTGGTGTGTGTATTCCCTGTACCCATTCTAACGATAATATTAGACATACTGAGATGAAAAGGTTAACCTCAACCAGACGAGGAAGGAAAGTGAGCAAAAGAAGTGGGTGATCAGGTTCTCCTAGACGTGGCTGGTCCTAAGGCTGACAATCTTATACCAGTATTCATTGTCGCGAATCCACAAAAACAGCCTCGTATAACAGCTACCATTAAAACATACCGACCCAAGGATTGCCGACGAATTAGGGATTGTGATTTACGTTTTGCTACTTGGAATACTCGAACAATGCTAATAATGATGATGATGCGATGAATATGGAGGATGTTCCAAATGGTTTCAGCGGATACTTTAACCATTTAAGAAATTTATTAATTTTCCTTAAAGGACATTTTTCAGAAAAAGCTATTCGACTGAGCCAAACTGGACACTGATCGTTTTCAATTGATTTCTTTACTGGCTTGAATAACACAAAGGCACCTATAAAGCAATTTTTCTCTGGGAAAAAGGTACCATAAAGCAATGACTTACTTTCCAAAAATGTCTGTGATGTTTCTACTTTGCTAATTGTACAAGAAACTTAGTTTCAGATGAGACAAAATTTTCTCTAGAGTGAAAGTTTTCTTCCGGTTTGGTTTGCTTATTCGACGCTATATCAAAGCTTAGAAAAGCAACTTGATTGAAATTTAGTATTTAGTGTTGTATTGACTCGCTAAATGTTGTTAAGTGAAAAACATCCAACACCTACTTCTCCTACCACGAACTTTTTGACCTATCCTCGAAGTATGATGGGCTTGGCGAAAGCCTTATACAGTGCAGCTTTACTTACATTTTTTTTCTTGTTCACTCCTCTCGGCAGCATAGGGCCTCGACAAGACTCTCGCCTTGCGTTGGTTTCGATAATCTTTTTATCTTTCTGACAGGGTAGGTGATTAGCCTGCCGCTACCAGTCCTAAATAGACAGTACCACCTGTCGTTGTTTAGGAACAACGCCTTCTTACTGCTTGGAGCGCCATCTGTGTTTCACATTTTTCTGTGTAAAAGATCGCACAGATGGTTGGGGACTTGGCTAAATTTAGTGTGTCTGCGCAAATAATGCGCTGACTATTGTGACTATTTTTGTTTTTGGAAACAGGAAAGGTAGGTAAATTTTTTGGGATTTCTATAATTTTCTTCTATTCATCCCGTAACACTACTTTACATAAATTAACTTCTGACCTTTCAGAAAGTTTAAAACACCTGTTTAGGGTATTTAATGGCTGATGTTCTCTTCGTTTATCTCACCATGGGTGCTAATGCTGCTATTTGCCTCAATGCGTCACTTTGCTTCACACTGCACCCGGTGGTCCGCAATTACTCTTTATCGGAAGTCTAGCAGCATCATTGGATTGACATACCCACTCAACATGCAAGAGAACTGCGCTAGCGTAGAAGTGCAATAAAAAGAAAGCTAAGCAAGAAAAGTACGGTACGGGTACCCACCGCTGAGTTAACACTTATAAATATATGTATGTGTGTATGCATATGTAGTACTCGTATGTAGCTGTGGATATGTGCTCATTTTTTTATCTTTAACTTGTAAGTTTGTATTGATGTTGTTATACGTCTTAATGCGCGGGTATGTGTGGATGCGTGCGCGCCTATGTGAGTCGATGCTGGCATTTTCCTTTGGCCGCATAATCACGTTGACTTAATATGCATGAAGTATTTTATTGTTACTGGCAACACTCTGGCACTCTTATTCTCCTTCAATTTATTTTTAAGACGTGAAAATGATGAGACCGCCTATAGAGCGCGTACGTGCATGTATAGAGCAGCAGACACACACAAATAAAAACTCTCGCTTATATGCTAGAGCTAACCTGTTGCGAAAATTAGGAGGAAAGTTTTTTAGTTCATTGCTTCATTGTACAAAATAGATAGCTTCTGAGGAGTTTAAGTTCACGAAAACTCATTACCACCCATAAACTGATGGTATGACTCTTAACATAGCATCCGTTATTTCACATTATGAAGCGCAGAACAGGTGTATTCTAGCATTTGACGAAACCCCAAAAAAATTACTCGCTCAAACCAACAAATACTGCTACTTTCCTAAGTTCATTTATTTAGTAAAATTACTCCGAGTTCATTCTTAATTCGCCCTGTGAGGTAAAGAAGGTCTAAAAATTGCGTTCCATACAAATCGATCTGCCCTAATGCTTACATTCGAAAAGTATCTATGCCAAATTTGTAAACATTAGCTTGAACTAAGCTTTCTTACGTATGAGTTTTTCATATTCGGTGACTCCCAATAAAATTAGGTTAGGTTAGGTTAGGTTTGGCAGCCGCATCGCACAAAGAGGCACTTAGACCACGAAATGGGTCCGTTGTGAGCCGTGGCGGCCGGGCTACATTTCCCTCTCCATATTAAACCAACCTGAGCTTTTGACAAAGTGTAAAAGGTTGTTGATACCTAAGGTGTATAGATTATCTATATTCGTTAAGAAGTAGGGTTTCAAAAATCAGTTCCTGCTTCTGGATAGAGCCGGGCAAAAGGTGTTAAATTGTTTCCAACTCCTCCTAATTTCCGCAGCTATGGCAGAAATCATGCATGTTAAAGACAAATCTCCTTGCATGATTTCCTATGAGACAATGTCCTGAGGGGGCCCGTACTAAGGTCCTGATTTAAGGTCTACTTAATTTTGTAATACTTTTGGACAGACGTAGATTTAGCCGTGGCCATGTTTGCCTAGCAATTTCACAGGTATTAACGCTAATCCATCTTTGATTTGCAGAACTAATTGGTGAGTCCTTAATGAGAAGCTTACAAGTTGCGAGAGGTACCCCTATAAAATGACTTATGTTTGGCATACAGGTAACTTCTCTTGCAAGTTGGTCTGCCCTACTGTTCCCTGGTATATCTCTGTGGCCTGGAACCTAGCATGAGATTATACAATATTGTTTGGCCATCTCATTAAGAGATTGGCGACAACGTAAGACTCTCCTTGATGTTATTTGGAATGCATCCAGGGCCCTGGATCTCCCTCATTCTTGGTAAGACTCTTTTCCTGGTGAAAGGAATGATGGCTGTTTTGGACGGGTTTTAACCATACCCACCCCAACGCACCAACTTTTCGTCAGGATTAAAGCTCATTGCAATACGTCGCAAAGAGTGTTTTCAAACTTGCTTATCGCTATAATTACAACGTCATCCGCGTATCCTTGACATCGGATTCCATTGTTTGTCAGGAAGCGAAGCAGGTTATCAACTACAAGGCTCTACAGGAGGGGTGATAAAACCCCTCTGCAGACATCCCTTATTTGTTGTAGCTGGATAGTACTGTCCGTTTCTGCGGTTCCAGCTATGCTTGTCTGTAGCAGAGACTCTATCCATCTGCAGACGGGTCTCTGCACGTTTCTTTTCTTTAGTGCGCGACATACCGCTGAGTGAGAGGCGTTGTTGAAAGCTCCCTCAATATCGAGGAAAGGCACAAAGAACTGTTTCCTCACAGTCAAAGGAACTCTGGATCTCCGTACATAGCTGATATAGCGTAGTTTCGGTAGAACTATAGTAAATTATGTCAAACTTGCGAATGGAAACGTCAGATGGCGCCTTACAACATTAGAAGTGTCCAAGGCCAGAAATATAAATAGCAACCCTCGTAATATCAACATTTCTATCTAAAATGTGCTAAGTTATAAATTAGATATAAATGATCAAATCCATAATTCAGATTTTTAGTGACATATACAACATAAAAATCGATTTAGAAATTCCTGTTCTTGATAGCAGAAGTATTTTAAAAGAGGTTATTTTATTTCAATAGATTCTAAAGAATGAAAAGAACTACGGTTTATACACAGATTGCGAATGTGGATAAATATATGCAAATCGCAAGTGTCTCAAGAATTAAAATTTATTTTCAAATATTTTTATTTGCCCCAAACGCAGGTGCATACTCACGTACGAACACTTCTGCCAACAGCCTGACTACAGCCGCATAATTAAAAACGCAACATAAATACAAGTTATATAAAAACAAGAAACAATTCTGTATGTCAAGAAAAAATAAACCAAATAAACCAAAACAAAAAAAAACGAAAAATGTTTCGCGTTGTGATGCTAAAAATAGCAAAACTATCGGATAGCAGCAAGGAGTTAAGGTTTGATAAAACCAAAGACAAGGTAACCAAGCACACAGAATGGACGTATAGTTTATATTTATGTGTGTGTGTATATTGTACAGGCAACACAAAATAAATAAATATACACAATCAATATAACAAACAACTGACTGGGCACACCTACACAACTAAAGGCCGGCGTACACGTGCGCGTGGAATGTGTCAGTGCCATAGAGAAGAAATACACAGAAATGCTCAAACACAAGTTTACATAATTAAACATTGAAGTGATGAGCTTTTAGGCTTGTTTGGTAAGTATTTAGATGTGTACATACATACATACGTATATATTAATTTAATAGTTATACAAGTGGACGTACTATGGGTAATTTTCAATTGTTTTGGTCTAAAGCCGATTGCTTCAATTTATAAGTCCGATGATGAAGGGGTTTGATTCATGGGGGCATGAGTAGTTCATAAGCTTTTTTTGCGTTGAAAAATTAAAATTGAAATTAAAAAAAAAATTAGGATAGTATGCAATCATCTAACAAAAATTTAAGAAGTTAAAAACAAATTTAACGAATTGTTTTTAGTAAATTATATTAAAATAAATAAAAAAATTGAAAAAATAGTATGCAAAGAAATAAAAAAAATATTGGATGCATACCCATTAAAAAAAATTAAAAAAACTTAATAGCATGTAAAGAATTAAAAAAAATAAGCTAGTAGTAGTCATTAAAAAAAATTGAAAAATAAATTTAAGGGATGATTACTATGTTATTGTTATTTGTTTTTTTGGGTAGTATTAAAAGAATGTATATATGTAGTATTAAATGCATGCTATATTTAAATTTTTTTGTTTTGTGAGTTTGCTGCAAACTATTTTTTATTTTTTGTGTTTTTTATTATGTATTTTGTTACTAACATTATTTTTTTAAATTTTTTTTATATGCAAAAAAAAATTTAATTTCAAAATTATTATACTATTTTTAATTAAAACTATCTTTGTTTTTTTTGGCGGTACTTTTCCTTATAATTCACCAAAGCACCTTTTCGAATCAAAATGCATTTGTTGCAGGAAATTTATGCATGTATGTATGCCTGAGATCATTCTTTTTAATTACAATACAATAATTAAACTTACAATACCAAAATGGTCAATTTTTTGTTTTAACGACAAATGGAAGCCAAAAACCAAAATAAAATAATAAATAAAAAACCAAATTATACCAAATATTTAAAAATCGAAAAATAAGTCCTTGCAGGAGTACTTCAAGCTAAATTTCCTTTAATAAATGCATTTTGCTTCAAATGATTCTGTTGCGAACTATGATGTACACCGCTCACTTTTTCTCAATGCGCTTCCGGAAACGCGACGTCACTCACTCAATTTGTAATATTTTACAATAAAAATTGAAGAAAATATTGATTAAATGATGCTCCATTAAATGAACACTGACTGAGTGAACTAACACTAAATGTATTGCTCAAAAAAAAAAATCCTTAAAAACCCCTTTTCCATACTGGCCCCATGAAGTTCATTGTCATGTACATAGGTACTACTAATGTGTTTTCACCTCGCCAACACTTCTTTGTGGAAAATTCGAATAAGCCTAAGCCCAGCTTAACTACATCCAGCTAAGTAAAAGTGGTATAGAAGTGCCCTTCCTATTTTGTAAGTGACAGCTGTTTACCAGAATACGGAGTCTGGTTTTATAAAACAAAATAAAAAATCAATCCAAAAATGCTGCAGAAACATGAAAAATGGCTAAGACGCAAATTGTTTATTGGAATGCGGAACTCGATTTACGAAACATGAGAAAGATTTCTTACACACCTCCAGTGCGCCGAGCTATTAGCACAAGCAACACCCAGTGCAATTTTAACTCTAGATGCCACAAGCTGCGGGATATACAAAAAATTCCAGGAGATGGAAGTAAAAACAGCCAACTCCTCGAAATGTGGCGGCAGTACTACGTAAAATACACCGATGTCAGAGATGAAGAAGGCTCCACCGGACTTTGTAAGAAAATTGTATTATAGTAGCAAAAGAAGCAATGAGTTGGTGAGAATTCACGAAACTTGAGGGTTTCTTTCGTATGATTACACAAGGTGGCACAAAATTAATCATCAAGATTTACAATTTTTGAATAATTTCAATTTTCAATTTTCGAAATAGGTAGCAGTCACAGGGAGCCATATCAGGCGAATATGGTGAGAGATTGTTGGTTAAAATGCGATTCCAAGTCAAAAAATCAGTCATAAGAGTGGATCGAGGAGATGGTGCATTCTCATGCAATAAGCGCCAGCTTCCTCCTTCATGGTATTTGGGGCGAATTCAACGAATGCGATGCAACAAACGCTTAAAAACGCCAAGATAGAAAATGCATTGACGGTTTGGCCCGTCCTCACGAACTCCTTGTCGACTATTCCCTTGGAATCTTAAAAACAAATGAGCATCGACTTGATTTTTGACTTCTCCAAACGCGATTTTTTGGTTGGCGACTCGTCTGCGGCCATCCATTCGGCACTTTGGCGCTTAGTTTCAGGTTCATGTTGGAAACACCACCAGTTCATTATCAGTTACAATGTCGTAAAGGAAGTTCTCGACTTTTCTCGCCTTTTTAATGAGGTATTTGGAATGTTGAATTCTGAGCAATTTTTGGTCCTCAGTTAACTGGCGCAGACTGAAACGTGCACAGACCTTTCGTAAGCCCAAATGATCAGTTAAAATGCCATATAACTATTACTCTTACATATAAATAAATAAAATGCGATAAATCGATGTTTTTGAGACATTCAACTCCAATTCCATGAATTCCAATGATGATTGGGTTTCATTTTTGTTAAATTTACGCACAATTTGGATGGAGTTTTCGGTGATTACTGATTTTGGGCGGCCCGTATGTTCATTGTCATTTATGTCCTCACAACCACCTCTGAAACGTGTGAAACACTCATGAACTCTGGCATGAGATAGACATTCATCGCCATAAACTTTCTTCGTCAATTCAAATGTTGCGGTAAATGTTTTACCGATTTTAAAACAAAATTTGATATTAGCTCTTTTTCGAAATTCATTTTTGTACCGATGACACAAACATACTGACAACTTAGACGCAATAACTTCGTTTCCACTGAATCGAATGTCACCAGACTTTCACTGGAAGTCAACTAGGCATATAACTTCCAACGCACTAACTCATTAAAAATATGGCGCCAGCAAACAATTTTTATGATGCTAGTCTTTTTTATTTTGGACTTCACTTTGTATTTACAATTGACGCTTACACCTTTTCTGCGTATTTGGCCGAGCTCCTTCTCCTATTTGTGGCGTGCGTCTTGATGTTGGTCCACAAATGAAGGGACCTGCAGTTTCAAGGTAGGCCGACTCCGAACGGCAGATAGTTTTTATGAGAAGTTTTTTCATGGTAGAAAAACACTTGGAGGTGTACCATTGCCTGCCGAAGGGCTACCGCTATTAGAAAAAACTTTTTCTCTTATTTGTTGTTGTAAATTCACAAAGTGTTGAGACTAGCTGGAATGTGTCATGAATAGTGGAATGTGTCCATTCTTAGCGTACCTATTATAAATACCACATAATTTATCGCATGCTATAAAAATTACACCACTGTGCCTTGGCAAGGGAAAAAATCATCTTAATTGCAAAATGACTAAATATTTATTTTTATTACAATTGTTAAATAATTATGTATGTACATATTTTCAGATACGATGTTTAAGTGATTCGCAGTGGCTGACAAGCAGGAACTAGCCACTACAGCCGGTATTTATACACAGAATTAATGCTAAGAAATATATTTGAATTCCATATGAAAACATTAAATGTTAATTAGAAAAGAATAAAATACAATTGCGCTTTTGAAATGTTGTTCAATAAAAAGAAAAATGTTAATTGTAAATGTACAGCAATCGCAATGAATATTCAAATAAATAAATAATAGCCATGGGAATAAACTTTCAAAACAATAAAACGTATTTAATTACAAAATAAATTTGGATGCCGCTTAAATTATTAGAAACAATTCAGAGCTGACTTTACATATTTTTAAAATGCTGATGGCGCGACTGGCACAAAAGCAATGAAGATGAAGCAAGTACACTAATGGCTGAGATTAATCAAAGTCGTAAATATATTAAAAGCTGCTTTGAGTTGAATTGGTGGCCGCGGGGCCGGAGGAAAGCTATTTTTTTCATTCTGTAAGGGGTTAGAATGCTGAAATTGTAAAATTTGGGCACCACTTAAAAGCGGCAACTACATACATACATCTTTACTATTTGATTGTTGGAAAAAATGTTGTTACTCATAAAACTTTGAAATTCGAAGGAAAAACCCCAAATACTTAGATGCTTACAAATTCCGATAGCAGAATTGCAAAATAAAAATACCTATAATACATATCTACTTAAATCGTTCATGGAGTTATGAAATATCAGTAAATCAGCTACTTAGCATTCCGTACTAAACGTGATCAGTATGTAGGCATGTCTCAGCATTCAAAAAATTCCATTGAAATCGAAACTGATTACTGAAGACGCTTCTGTTGCCCCCAATGGCCGGCCAGTGAATTGCCAGCTACAAATGGCTGAATGTAATGGGCGCTTATTAGGCTATTTTCTTGTTGTTTTTTTTTTTTTTTGGCATTCAACTCAGAGAAAATGACATAAATTTGAATAAAAAAGTGTAGCATGGCGAATGAGTTGTGTATTTAGTTGTATGTAATAGCGCAAGCAAAACTAATTGAAATTACTGAAAGTACGGCCGAGTGTGGTGGCCAAGCCAATCAGTGCCTAAAAAGCAAAGAGCGATATTTAGTTGTGCAATACGAGGGTGCTTAAGGTATTTTCTTGCAAAAATTGTGACCTTATTTCTATTGCACAGTAATGAGTGAATTATTTAAAGTATATACCATCGAAATTAATAACTTTTGACGTGATAACATCTTATAATTCGATTTAACAGGCTGCACGCACGAAGAAATGTGTCGTTACCTTGCTCATTGGTGTTACCTTGCTCATTTATCGTTACCTTGCTCATTGCCGTTACCTTGCTCATTTGTCGTTACCTTGCTCATTGCCGTTACCTTGAATGAACTGCAAGCGAAAGCGCGGAACGAACGACAAAGCAAACAAAGCAAACGAACGGCAACGTTCGACATCTTGCTCTCTCCTACTTAAGTGAGCATATATGTGTATGTATATGCGCATATGTACATATATAAATTCACGTATTTGTATTTGCATATGCCTTCTTATTGATTATTATTAATTTGATTTACTTGAAGAATTTGAAATAAAACTAAGTTTGTTAATAATACCTGTTGTTTTAATGTTATTATTATTTTTTGACGTGATAACGTCTTATAATTCTATGTAGCCCGCTTCACGCACCAAAAAATGCGTCGTTACCTTGCTCATGCGTCGTTACCTTGCTTGAACAGCATGTTATGTTATGTTATGTTATGTTATGTTATGTTATGTTATGTTATGTTATGTTATGTTATGTTATGTTATGTTATGTTATGTTATGTTATGTTATGTTATGTTATGTTATGTTATGTTATGTTATGTTATGTTATGTTATGTTATGTTATGTTATGTTATGTTATGTTATGTTATGTTATATTATGTTATGTTATGTTATGTTATGTTATGTTATGTTATGTTATGTTATGTTATGTTATGTTATGTTATGTTATGTTATGTTATGTTATGTTATGTTATGTTATGTTATGTTATGTTATGTTATGTTATGTTATGTTATGTTATGTTATGTTATGTTATGTTATGTTATGTTATGTTATGTTATGTTATGTTATGTTATGTTATGTTATGTTATGTTATGTTATGTTATGTTATGTTATGTTATGTTATGTTATGTTATGTTATGTTATGTTATGTTATGTTAAAGTATATTATGTTATGTTAATGTTAACTCATTCTCTATATCCATACAAAATATCTATCAAACAAATAAAATTAAAATTTTCTTTTGAAAAATGCAACCATTCAATCAGTATTTTCTTATGACGTTATCACGTTAAACTATCGTCAGTAAACCGACTTTACAGACAACCTCTTTTTTTTACTTAGCTGTAATAGCTCATCTTTTGAGCTCAAAGCAGATTTAAGTCAATTTTTGATACCTTTAGTTCAAGTTAATTGCATTGGTGAAAGAGTAATGGAGGGGATTGATAGAAACACGTGAAAATCAGAGGGCGCTAGATTTAAAGAACCACAATTGGACACTAAGATTTGCCGTCAGGGCAAAATGAGGTCGTGCAATGTCTTCATGAAAAACCATGTACACGCGCATAGATTCATATTCCAGTCGCTTTTCTGTCAATGTTCTCTTCAATGATTCCAATCTATACGACTCAACGATTGTCAAATAATGTGGCATCTAAGATATGACATCAGATTCGATAAGTTGACACTAAAGTTAATCGATGGCGTAACGTAATTAAGTACATAGTAAGCACCCTCGTATCACATTACTATGTACATACATATATAGTACTCACTTTCATAAATAGCCACATCTGCACACACAACACGTGCTGCATTTTCGCTTTGACTTTGTACCGAAGTTCGACAGATAAGCGACAAATTGTCTAAAATTATAATGCAAGTCACCGCCCGTTGTTGGTGTGTGCAATATTGATTCGATGGCATAAAGTTTGAGGCTGGCTGGCCGTCAGAAATTATCACAAATACCAACAAAAATGAAAAGCAACTAAAATATATAAATAAAAAGCGAAACACAAAAAGTAGAAAAAATAAGCATTAAAAAAAGTAAAATAGGTGTAAGCTAAATTAATGATTGGCTTGCCACAAACGAAAATTATATGCTACAGTGAAGGTAATTGGTAAGCTGCAATGACCTCTGCGGCAGGGAAAAATATGTCAAGCGCACTTTCATTGATGTCTCAATACTTTCGATAAAATTTTGCTTTCTCTTCCGAAGTTAGATAATTTTGCTCTGGCTGAAGGCTAAGCGTAACAAATGGGGTAATGGTACTAGAAAAGCTTCGGGGGCGTAGATCTAACTTTTCATTTTTCTCTACAATTATTTCGAAGCTGCAGGTCCTATGCGTGTAGGTTTCCTTTGGGTTTTTGCCGGCTGTGTGCTTGAGTATGAATCGCGAGTAGAGTTAGAATTGATTACAGTTTGATTGCCGATATACGATAGTCGTTTGAAAAGTGCGTGCAAAAATAATAACTACTTAATTTTTTAACCTACATTGTCAGCCTTGAAATCCAACGGATTACCTCTCTTGCTACTTTGGACTAAGTAGGCAATTGAGTAGTAAAGTCCTCCCTTGACGAAAAAAAATATCATCCTACAAGGCTCTCATCATGGCCGTCCTAACGTATAGCGCAGAAACTTGGACGATCGCAATATTCGCTGAGACGTAACTTAGAGTGTTTGAGAGAAAAAATCTGTTGAAGATTTTTGGCCCTTTGCATGTTGGCGACGGCGAATATCCCAAGCGATGAAACAATGAGCTGTATGAGCTTTACAACGGCATAGACATAGCGCAGCGAATAAAGATCCAGCGGTTACGTTGGCTGAGTCACGCCGTCCGAATGGATACAAACGTTCCGGCTCTGAATGTATTCGATGCGGTACCAGCCGGTGATAGCAGAGGAAGAGAAAGGCCTTCTCTGCGTTGGAAAGATCAGGTGGAGAAGAACTTGGCTTCCCTTGCTGAAGCAATCAGACTGAGAAGCTCAGGCTACAAGCTTGATTTCAATTACGGACACTTAAGTATCCTTAGGAACTTTGGGTTCATCCGTTTGGTGTCTGATCAATGCGCATCCATGCTTAGTCGGAACATTGTCCACTCACATTTTTCAACGGATGGAAAGGTTGGCGAAAGAATATTCTGCAAGGAGCTCCCCACCAAACTAATGTTCAAGCAGTGGAAGATGTAATTGGCTTCTCACTTGTGTAATAACTGCCACGGATGTTAATATCCCCTCCGACAGCCAAGCGGCAACCAGACCCCTGTGCTTGATGGTGCACTCGAAACTGGTTAGGGAATGCCTGACTTCCCTTTCGATTGCATCCGAATTCTTCGAGGGTATCTGGCTCGCGGTACCTGGTCATAGCTACATTGCGGGAAACTGCGAATGAGATGAGCTGGCTAGACAGGGGACCTGTGAGGTTATTACCCCGCGAAACGGGAGAATTGGAATCCCGTTGACTATCTGCGGTTTGCTCCTGGAGAGGTCGGATATGCGTCAACTCAGCGAACGCTGGTCAAGTACACACAAACTTGCAAGGCCGCGATATTTTTCTGGCCACGAGTGGATCGGAGGCGCTCTAGACGATCTCCTGAGGTTAACAAAATCACAGCTCTCGAATTTCGTGAATGCCCTTACAACACATTGGCTGCGAGGTGTACATACTTGCTGTGAGACTTAGCATTACTTCGCGTTCTTTTTGCGTCAGTTGTATGGAGAATGCACAGCACTTTCTCCTTAACTGCTCTGCTTTTGCAGGGCTAAGATTTAAGTACCTTGGTTCTCATCTCTTTGCTACGCCTGCCCATATAGCAGGTATTAATATTGAAAACCGGATGAATTTCATAAGTAGTACGAAGCGGCTAATACACACCGGCACCTGCCCACGTGAAGATCACAAGACTAAGAGCAGGCTTAGATCACTTCAGCTTGACCAGTTTTTGTTACACTGCTCTCCTTGCTGCTCACGATAACATCAATGCAAATGGTAATTAAAATTCGTTATATCAAATCGTATAAGCGTCGCTGCATACCTCTATAGTTGCACTCATATTTCAACTAGTCATAGCTGCAATAAATCATTTGTTACACTAAATTAATTTCTTATAATCTTTCTAAATGAAGCAGAGAAAATTATATGCAAGAGTCCAACGACGTCTAGCAGCTTTCGTTTTACAAAGGCGGCGGCGCTAACGCCACATTACTAGGAGAAAAATTGGCAATAAATGCAAGACAACTGCACTTGGCCCACAGCCACTTAGCCGCGCACTTAAAAGTATAGTCAGCCACATATTTGTACTTAATAATTTAGTGCACTTTCTTCCACACTTTTGCCGTCACGAGTCTCGATTTTTCAACACTGCCAATTAGTTAACGAAAATAGAAAATGCATATTTGCATAGAGCAAAAAAAAAGAAAAGAAAAACGTAAAAAAATTTTAACACGAAATGCAAAATCTGAATATTTATGGCTCGTTTGCTTGTGAAATGGACCTTTTCTGGCAAACACTTGCAGCATTTCACATCTTGCAGCAGCGTTACACCTACAAAGGCCGCAGTGGGCAAATGAACGCACGAACGAGCGTTGAAATTATGCAGTTCAACCTAACCAAAAAAAACGAATAATAACTCGTCATTGAGCGTGACAAAAATAAATGGAATAAACAGAAAACTTGCAAATGTACTGGAAAATATTGATAAAGAAATTTGAAGAAATTTAAATTAAAAACAAAAAACAGGAAGGAGCATTGACCACTGCCACTGTGGCTAGTGGAGTAGGCAATGACTTATCTTTCGCTGCAGCTATTGCGGCCAAATTAAACAATTACCGCAAAACTAATTTTAAGTTGGCGCGCAGTATTGAAAACTCTTAGCCGAAATGTTGATGGTTTTCTCGTCAAGCGACATAGATGAATTTAAATTATCAAATATAGCAAAAATTGTTAAACAATTTTATGTGGCTTACGCGAAGAAATTTTTCTTCTTCTTCTTATTTGGCGCGATAACCGCTTATGCGATTTTGGCCGAGTTTAATAAAGCACTCCAGACGTTTCTTTCTCGTGCTAACCGGCGCCAATTGGGAACACTAAAGGAAGCTAAGTCATTCTCCACCTGATCTTTCCCACGTAGAGGAGGCCTTCCTCCTCCTCCCCTACCACCAGCTGGTACCGTATCGAATACTTTCAGAGCCGGAGCGTTTGTATCCATTCGGACGACATTACCCAGCCAACGTAGCCGCTGGATGTCCATGTCGGTGTAAAGCTCATACAGCCAGTCGTTCCATCGCCTACGATATTCGCCGCTGCCAACGTGCAAAGGTCCAAAAATCTTACGCAGAATCTTTCTCCCAAACACTCCAAGCGACGCTTCATCGGATGTTGTCATCGTCCAAGCTTTTGTGCCACACGTTAGGACGGGCATAACCAGAACCTTATAAAGGGTTAGTTTTCTTCGTCTACTACTGCCTACTACTCAATTGCCTACTTGGTCCAAAGTAGCACTTGTTGGCAGGAGGGATTCTACGTTGGATTTCCAGGTTGACATTGTTATCGGTGTTAATGCTGGTTCCTAAATAGACGAAGTCTTTTACAACCTCGAAATCATAAGTGTCAACAGTGACGTGGATGCCGATGCGCGTGTGTTTGATGACAGGAGGTACTTCGTTTTGTCCTCCTACATATGTAGTGGGGAAAGTTACTGATCGCCATTCACTTGGGAGTGGCCAGGACGATTCTTCTACATATGGTACAAGCAGCTCACAACTTCCGAGATTAGCCCAAGTACCCTCTGGGTAGCTTCCGGACAGCCGTTCAGGAGTGAGCCAACGTGAGAAGACGAAGCATCCCAGGATTGCTGGTTGTGCGCTGGGTTTGGAACCCGGCACTAAAAAAACCCCCCTATGAAAAGATGTACAAAGTCTCGGATGAGAACTTCCTGCACAACCCCTGCAAACGAAATATCTAAGTAGATGAAGGTAGTTTATCCTCATATCAGTTCGGTTCCAGGAAATCCCGCTCAACAGTAGATGCTATCAAATGCGTGGTGGTGCCTTGGGAATAATTGGGATCTAGTTTTCGGATCGTAAACTGAGGTTTAGAACGGGAAAAAGTATTGAGCAGTACAATGTAACAGCAGGCATCCCCCCAGGATCAGCTTCAGGCTCACTACTATTGAACCTAATGTATGACGGTGCCCTAAGATTGGATATGTCTCCAAGAACCAAAATCATCGGATTCGCGGATGATATCGCGCGGTGGTAATAGTAGCTAAATACATCCAAGATACTGAGAAGATCGCCTACGCATCTGTAAACAGAATCAATGCTTGTTTGAAGTCTATGAAGCTGGAATTAGCTTAGCACAGTGCCGATGTAGTCCTAATAAGCAGCAGGGAGGCAGTAGAAAATACGAATGTAAATGCTGGAACTGTAACTATCAATTCAAAGCCCGCTAATTAAATACCTACGGTTGTTGATAGATAGTCGTTTAAACTATACAACTCACCTAAAATATGCTGTAAAGAAGGCATCGCATGTGCAGGACTGTCTGTTACGAATAATGTCAAACATCGTTGGCCCTAGCCATAGATAAAGGTTACTATATAATAGCGTTGTCAGCTCAATCCTCTTATACGCGGGACCAATCTGGACTGACGCATTGAACATAAGCAGATATTCAAGAAAACTAATATCCATCTATCGGCCAAGCGCTTTGTGGACTATCTGTGGCTTCCGCACAATTTCTGATGACGCTTCCCTCGTCACTGCAGGCCTAATTCCGGTTGACATTTTGGCAAAAGCAATGAAGACAGTGTATACATCTCAGGCTATTCGAACTTGACGGTAGAGCAAGGCGCAAAGAAATTCCAGCAGAAGAGAGGCATCGTTCGATCGAACAGATCAGCTAAAGGTAGATGTTAATGAGATGTGCATGAGTTAATGCCCACCCCTACGACGTGATTGGAAAAGATCGATGGTGGCAGCAAATTACTACCAAACTCAATTCTTTTCCGGGCACAGATTATTTAGAAAATACCTCCTTCGATTTGCTCAAGACAGCGCATCAAACTACCCAATCTTCACGGACAAGGAAAAAGATGTTGATCACGTCTTTTTCCAATGTCCACGTTATGCGCCGTTAGGTGAGGCCTATGGGCTAGAGGAATCATCGGCCCATATTTCTTCAAAGACGAGGCTAGTGACAAATTAACAGTGAATGGCCAACACTATCGCGCCATGATAAAAACCTTACAATTTTAACTGGAGAAAATAATGTAGATTTTATGTACATTGAAATCAGCTAATAACTGGAAGATAATCTGCGTGCGCGTAACACATTTTTATAATGATATAAGACGCGTGGAGTTTTGTGGGCATCAACAACAATTATGAGCCTTTTAGCTAACTAGCCCCGTGAAGTTATACCTTTTTGGTAGTTCCGCGGGGAGAGTGCTAGATTGTGAAGAGGTGTTTAGTACGTAGGTGTAGTTGAGAGGTTATAAATCGTGGGTACTATTAGCAGTACTCTTATGAGTTTCCTCTTCATATCATCCCAGAAAAAAAAACGAAAAAAAACCCTCGATAAAACGATAGTTTAGGTGAGGTTAAATGGCTGCCCTTGCTTGGGGCCCACTTGGACAAATATTCGAAATTTGTCCGTTGTGATGCCTTTTGGGATTAGGGGTTGATTTACATTGGTAATTAGCCGCATCAAGCTACTGATGTACTTCACCAGATGTATGATATTTAAACCCGCTATATCCGCAGGCATAACGAAGAAATGAGAGTCCAGATATCGAAAGAGCTGCGGTTTTGTTAGCCTTAGGAGTTCCCTCGAGCGTCCCCGATCTACCCATGGCCAGAAAGATCTCGCAACCTTGCACGGTTGCGCACTACCCCAGCGCTCGCTAACTGCGCTCGAGGCTCATCTTTTCAGGAGCAGACGACAGATTCTTAAGAGAACCCCAATCTTTTAATTTTGGGTCGAAACCGTCTGCAAGGTTCCCTGTCCAGCCAGCTCATCAGCCCAGCAGTTTCCTTCAATGTCCGATAAGGATACCCCCCAAATTCGAGAGCTGGGGCTTTGTTAGCCTTAGGAATTCCCTCGAGCGTCCCCGATATATCTGTGACTAGAAGGATCTCGCGACCTTGCACGTTTGCGCACTACCCCAGCGCTCGCTGAGTTGACTGGAGGTCCATCTTTCCAGGAGCAGACCACAGGTTCTTAAGCGAATCCCAATCCTCTCATTTTGCGTCGAAATCATCTTCAAAGTTCCCTGTGTAGCCAACTATCAGTCTATGCCGCTGTGATCGGGAACCCAAATGAACCTGACATCGAAGTATTCGATAACACATCAACATTTTGAACAGTTTTGACTATTTTTTTCGGTTTTTATAAATCCAATTTTCTACTTTTACAAAATTTCAGATAGTTTTTATCCCAATTCCATGGTTTTATCTAGAATTTCTAAGCAGATTTTTCCTACACAGTTTTATAGCTCAATAAATTTCAGTGCAGAAGTACAAATTTGAAATTACTAAAAACGTTCATTAATTTTTTATAATCGTTTTCCTTGACGATGACGCAGATTATCTTCATATAAATAAAAAAATTTCTATAGGGAGAAGTGTGCAACACTGATAGGGGGAAAACTTCGAAATCAAATAACTTAAAAACTATAACCCCGCGACCGGTGAGGTTTTCACTTTTAGAAAGTAGAATACCCCGTCTAACCCTTATAACCTTTTTTTTAATTCATGGGAATATGGAAATTTTTCCAAATATAAAGTAGTGGAAATGATTGAAGTGCCATGCAGGCACTCCCCAAGTAGCATTAAAGCGCCATTTTGGTAGTATTAACGGTACTTTTTAGTAAATTTAAACTTTCATTTATAACTCCAAAACTTATTAGCTATAAAACTGCATACGAAAAATGTGCCCAGAAATTATAACTAAAAGCCATGGAATTGTGCTGAGAAATATATGGAATATTTCAAATTTTTGTATAAAGTTTGAAACCTCAATTTATACAGTTTTGTTAGACATCGAATAATACTTTTATAAAAGAAAATAATAAACATTAAACAACCAAAGAAACAGTTAAAACCAGTAAAAGTATGGCTGTACTATCATTCGCCGCGGACTTCATGCTTATTGATAATTCGCAAAAGAAATTGCCAAAAATTCGTTGTGCTGTTGATCAGGAGTAGCTCTTTAAAATGCACAAGACATTAACCTACATGGTTGATTATTTAACTAAAATATTCAAGTAGTTTGCAAACGATTTGCATAGACCATTTTTCAACCGCAAAAAGCAAAAAATTTCAATTTCAAAGCGTGAACTGCCGTGTAATTGTTGCCGTTGCAAGTATTGCTGCAATTTGTCGACGTTTATCTCATTGCTGATTGGCCATGAAGTGTTAATATTGTCAAATAAGGCCTGCATGTGCTCGTGTGAGTGTGCTTTGATTTTAATTTTACGCTGCAGAGAAAAGTCAAAACAGTCAAACAGCCACAAAACAGGCATTTTAGTTCATGAACTGGCATTTAATGGAGGTAGTACTAGTTTCACAGTGACTAGAATTAGACCAGTTATTAGTATTGAGCCTTAGTGAACTGCTAATCTTTTATGCTTCTAATAAATTTGAACAATTTCTCAGGCTTTTTGTTCCACATTACCAATGAATTTAGAGTCACACCACTTAGGTGTGAATGTCTTCGTCTCGCAAGAGATACACACATTTTGGTTGAACTCGTGGTATTGAGATCGCTGATAACTTGTAGGGTTTGTCGAGGCGCCTTTCTTTCTTTTAATACGAGGTGTGTTCAAAAAGTATCGCAAATTTTGAATTTTCGCAGGTTATGTATATTCGAATTTCGATTTTTTTGCGGCGATATGTTGGTACTCATGTCTCTCACTCATGCCGACGAGTTCGGCCATTTTTAATGTTCAGTTAATTGTTGACAGCTGCTTTGCTTGCATGAGTTTCAGCTCGTCTTCGATTTGTACCTATTCAAAAAGATGGATCAAAGAACTTGTACCGAAATTAAGTGCGCGGATGCATTTCGAATGTGGACTATGTCATACGGAGAAGCTTCTTTGGAACAAAGCAACGGGTATCGGTGGTAAAAATGTTCTCAGAAGGCCGAGAAGATGTGAACGACGAACGACGGACGTGCCGGACGCCCGAGCCCTTCAACAACAGACGAAAAAATTGATGAAGTGAAGAAAATGGTATTGGCCAATAGTCAAATCACCGTTAGAGAAGTTGCTGAGAACCTAGACATATCGATTGGCTCGTGCCATTCGATTTTTCTTCAGTGATTTGGGCACGAGGCGGGTCAACGCAAAATTCGAACCAAAACTGATCAATTTCGACCAAAAGCAACATCGCATGAACATTGCTAATAAGATGTTGGACTATGTCCGCGGCGACCCAAATTTACTCCAGAGGATCAAAACTGGTGACGAATCGTGGTTTTATGGTTATGACGTGGAAACCAAAGCTTAATCATCTTAATGGAAGCTGCCGCACGAACCAAGACCGAAAAAAGCGCGCCAAGTTCGGTCGAATGTAAAAGTTTTGCTTACCGTTTTCTTCGATTGCAGGGGCGTTGTGCATCATGAGTTCTTGCCACAGGGAAAAACGGTCAATAAGGAATATTACCTGCACAATTTTGCGCGAAGCAATCCGCCAGAAACGAGAGACGCCCGGATTTGTGGAAGAACAAAAATTGGCTCTTGCATCACGATAACGCCCCTGCTCACACATCGTTGCTTGTGCGCGAATTTTTGGCCAAAAACAACACACTAATGATGCCACAGCCACCGTATTCCCCAGATCTGGGCTCCTGTGACTTTTTCCTGTTCCCGAAACTGAAGAGGCTCATGAAAGGACGACACTACGCTACGATTGACGAGATAAAGACGGCATCGAAGGAGGAGCAGAACAAGATAAAAAAATGATATTTTGAAGTGCTTCGAAGATTGGAAAAAACGTTGGCATAAGTGCATAATATCTCATAGGGATTACTTTGAAGGGGACAAGATAGATATTAATGAATAAATAAATATTTTTTGACAAAACAACAAAAACAACAAAACACATAAAACCAGGATCATCACACTCGATTGACTTTTCCATAATTTGTTGTTAAATGAATATACAATCAATTGTGTTTTGACGAAAGCCTTGCTGCTCCTCTTATTCTTGTAAGTAAAGACGGAGGTGCGACAACAAAGTCTTAGTGAAAAGCTTTTGAACTGAGCTTAGCCGGGTCATACCGCAAAAATTGTATGGATCGTCTTTCTTGCCTTTTTTAAAAATTGGTATCGTAACGCTTGATATCCACTCAGATGGTATTTTTTCATTTCTCAATGAAAAGTTGAAGTGAAAGTGCAATCTCTTGATGAAGCCACTCTCCACCGTATTTACGCATTTCATTTGAAATACGGTCAGGACCAGTAGCTTTTCTATTCTTGTGCATTTTTATTGCAAGCTCAACTTCCTTAGTAGTTATATTTACATCTCAAGATTCACAATCATGGAATCGAGTGCTCGCTAATATTGTGGTGCCATTTTTGTATTGTATAATTCTTTAAAATATGATTCCCATTTATTACTTTGTATTGGATGCATTTTTATTGTTTCCCTCACTTCTATCTTCTGATTTCTTAACATTTTCCATACCAAATTGCGTGAACTATAATGTTTTTTCTACCACTAGCACTTCATCACTAACTGGTTTAACAGTAAAGCATGAGCTTACTATGTAGTTCATTAACTATGAAGCAAACATCTAACATTTCATTGAAAATAGACAGCTGGCAAACTAGACGAGCTACAAAGTAAACTGGCAGCAAACTAATTCAAAACTAGTAGATTTGACTGCAGGGCTTTAACTGCTGCAGCACACACAGCAATAATCGTACTTACAAATATTCATCGTAGCAGCTACTGTAGTGGCGATCATAGCGGCTTTTCAACCACTTGCATAGCTGTCGGTCCCTTTGGCAAAGCGATTTATTATTTGCATTTTTTTTTTGTTTCTTTCTCGTACAATGCAATAAGTTTTATAAAGAAGCGAAAATACTTAAAGGGACTGGCGCATAAAAGAAAGCGTTTGGCGGGTTTCCAAATCCGCTTTGGAAACCTAAGCAAAACTTTTTCATATTCCATCGCCAATGGAGCACTAAAAATTGCCCTATTTGCTGTGACTTTGCCAGGCATCAGTCATTATGCTTTGGGAAAGAAAATCATTGCAATACAGTTATAAGCGGATTTTAGTGATTTTAGACAGAAATTGCAAATGCATGCAAACAGGTAACATTTCATTTGAATTTTTACAATTGTTACTATTTCGCAATGCAAGGGTTCAGTCACCGCAAATTTTGGTGATTGTGGTGGAGTAACAAAAAATAAAAAAAAATATTTATTAAATATAAATTTATTTATTTAATACAAATGTATATATGTGTATGTAAAAATGTGTATATATATTGTACAATATAATACATATACAACTAAAGGGGGGTTAAATTTCAAGGGCCGATGTTGAATGTGAATCACACCTAAACGTCAACGACACCGTTGGCATTCTTTCTTTGAGGTTATTTGAAAGAAAAGGTGTACGTCGATAAGTCAGCAACAATTCAAGAGCTAAAAGATGAGATAATTCGGCACATTAACGGCATAGAACCTCAATTATGCCTCAGCGTCATCGAAAATTTGGACCATCGGATGGAGGTGTGCCACCGAGGCCGTGGCGGTCATTTGACCGATATTTTGTTCCATACGTAATTGAGTCATACCAATATTATCATAATAAGGAGAAGTGAGAATAATTTCCTAAAAAAATTGTATTTTATTCAAAATCAACATCAGCCCTTGAAACTTAACCACCCTTTATAAAATTTGACGCTGAGCTATACCGCCAATTTGGTGTGTCGAACAAGACTTTTTTGACTTGATGAAATGCCAAAAGGCCTTCGAGTTCGAAATAATATTGATGCCAAAATAATTTTCATTTCAAAATTCAAGATTTAAATCTGTATAGGAACTTGTTCAAACAGTTAAATTTCCTTTATGACACTGAAATTTAGAAAAATGCACTGGGCCACCGATCTGTTCTACAGTTTGCAAAATTAATTTTTCAGATGCTTTAGATATCTTCGCCATTTGGTATGCTAAAGTGTCTTATATACTTTCTACTATAATATTTAAACAGAAATGTGCTTCAAGCACAGCTCAAAGACCTTGGTCTGGAGGAAATGAAAACAAGAGTTAACATTTTTAGGTAACATCTACAGGTAAGGGTTCCTAATCAATACTTAATAGGATTTTGTTAAAACTTGAAAAATCTAGTTGTAGTTGAATTTTATGTTAGACTTATCCGACACCTCAGAAAATTTATAAAGTTCCAACTCAAGAGAAAGCGGAACAAGATTTTTATCAGTTAAAGAGATCTTTAACAGTTACCTTCCGACAAAGTGTGGTTGATATTATTGGAAATAAATACTAAATCTGGAATCTATTAAGGCTATTTGAAAACCCATTAATTTGTAATAAATCAATGCCTAAAAAACTATCAACGACATGAATTTCGGCTGAAGAATTTACGACAGAAGCCACAAAAGCAACTGAGTTTCTAAGTGGGGTCCAACGACCAAAGCGACATAAATTAAAATCACTGAGGACGCAAAAGATGACTGTCACCAGCAATGCTCGATGCTAATAATGACTTGCCAGCATTGGCAGCATGTTTTGATGTTGTTCTAAAAATTAATCGTTCTATTGCTTCATTCCTTAACAGGTGGCAAATAGTTTGTATGAGATAGGTATTTCATGGCAGAAAAGGACTTGGAAATCTGACGAAGGACAACTGGTCTTGTTGAATTTGGTTTAAAATCTTCTATGTATTATTTAACGTTTTATATTCATAGTGGGCATTGAATTCGGAAAACCATAGGAAGAAAATGACGCACCAACACACTCGGCTATAGCGGCCGCCATTTCACTGACCTTAATCAGATTGTAGGTACATTTTCCAATAGGGTCTTTTTGATATATCACGCGGGACTACTATCAAATTAAATACACAATTTTTTTTCACTATTCATTGACATTTCAGCATGGCAAGACTTACGCATCAACACCATTTACAAATCGTTCAATTGTATTACGAAAATCGACGCTCTGAAAAGTGAAAAGTATCTATCGCCCGCTCAGGCCAACTTATGGCGAGCAGCGATGAGGCCCATTTTTGGCTTTGTGGCTACGTCAATAAGCAAAATTCCTAATTTTGGACTGAATAAACGGGAATTGAAGCCCGTGATCTCCACAACGCGCCTGTGGTTCCAACAAGACGGCGCCACTTGCCATACAGCCCATGCCATATAGAAACAATGGATTTACAGCGTCTTCATTTTGGTGATCAATTTATCTCCCGTCTCGGGTATGTAAAGTCCAATACTTTGTGGATAAACCAGCTTCGATTACTGGTTACTAAAATTATTCACGCGATACCGACCGAAACCCTCCAGCAAATTATACGAGAGAAATTGGTGTTTACGGATATGGCCGAATTACGGCGCAGTTGCGGCCAACATTTGAAAGGGATTAGCTTTAAAACATAAATGTTATGAATGTTCAACATAAAAATAATAAAGCTTGCCCAACCAATTTGAATTTGCGTTGTTTGAGTTCAATATAAAATCCGATACCACTAAACTGATCACCCTTTACTTCTAAAAAATCTTACCTATGTAAACTATATTTAGTCAAAAACGTCATAGTTTCCTTGCGCTTACATGTTATATTTAATATGTAGTATCATTATAATCCTACTAGGTTTCATATGCTTATACATATTTATGTTAACTACAGTCCTATTCACTCACAGGCTAACATTATGTTAACTCATTCTATTAAATTCTGTTAACTACAATATATTTGGTAGACTCTCACTTTACTCATGCGTTTGTTAGTGTTGTTTACTACTCATATAATTACATTCATCTGTTAATTGAATTCTCTGCAATAACAAAACCTAGTTTATGTTATGCTTAGTTTTTAAGTGCATGATTAATAAAGTTCTGCTTTACAAGATTTCTCCCACATCGTCAATATATTTTTATTAATTTCGCAAACATTTTTCAACTATTGTAAATAAAATTTTCTTTCATTATTCGCACTTTAATGGCTGCTTCGTACATTACTTACCTATTCTGCTAAAAAATATTAGAAATTTCTATTAACGAGACATAAAAAAGCTGTATATAGAAAAAAGCTTGACTGCAATTATCATCAACAACCATTCTACTGCGAAAGAAATGAGTGGAAAGCATTCATGGATACCTCCATAAGTCATTAAAATCACATTAGTTGGCAGCGAAGGCGCGACTATTCCAGTCAATATATTTTTAGAGTGTTCATAAGCCAATATAATAAAATGGGGGAAAAATTAGGCATTCAATGCGTACCCAAGCGATACGAAAAAGAAAGTGGAAGAATGGGTGATTAAGAATTAGAAAGGAACAAAAAGAAAAGAATAGTAAAAATCCTCTGTAAGAAATACTCTTGGCAGGATTAAATTTTATGATTCAAGTGTCGAGAGTGATGCTGAAGCGAAAAAAACGCTAATAAAAGATATAATTTTATAATTTGATTTTTCTGAAGACAGCAAAAATTAATGTTAGTCAACTCAGGTAGGCAAGAGTAGCTCTAAGATAAATGTTTGCTATGCAAAAACTTTCAACTGGTTGACCTTAAAATAAATCTTTAATACGTAGCTCAGGTTATTGAAAGAATGGGAGAGTGTAAAGTCAAATTCTTTTTTTTTTTTTTGTCGTAAAAAGTTCGTGAAAAAGGAAAACCTTTCGTAGGTGCAAAGTGTTTTGCTGCAGGAATAAGCGCTGTGCATGAAGTTCATATAAATAAAGCTAATGTTATTTTGGCTATAAAAATTAATTATGTTTTGTTATTATTTATAGACAAAATTATTATTTTATAAGCAATAGAAAATATCACAATGGACCTGCGAAAGGTCTAAGTGTGTCTTATGACAACCACCCTACCTACCTAAGCAATAGAAAACACTAATAAATTCAAAATACATTCCATACAATCTTCAGAAAATCTTTAAATGCCAAAGAAGGATAAAGGATTGATGTATCCTATAGCAAAGAGATCATCAAAAACCGCCAAACATTCGCTGGTATTGTGTCCAGCACTGATGTAAAACGAAATAAGGCCATCGGTAAATATACATATTTCACCATAGAAAGAAATAAAACTCAATAAAATCAAACAAATACAATACAAAAATTGATTGCAGAAGTTGGCCGCAAAGAAATACTCTGAATCCATAAAGGGCACACAATGGATGTTTCAGGTCGCAGGACTAAGTCCCCTCATAATAATAACCAGCAGATGAGGTGCGCCTAAAGAGAAAAAATTCTTCAGTGAATAAAAAATCTACTAAATCAAATAAAAGAAAAACGTTTTGTTCTTTTAATTATTAATACTTAGTACAAAGGTACTTTTTTTATTTTTTTTTAAGGAAATACATAAAGCCGAAAAATAATAAAATACTAAAAATTTGCTTGAAATTTCGACACAAAATTCTTCAGTACTGACTTGAATCAAAAAGTTCGTTAGTAAAAAGCTGCATTTCGTGAAACAATTTTTTTATTTTATTTATCCTCATATTTGAGGGCAGTTATATATAAGTTTTTTAGAGTGATTACTTCTTGAGCACGTATGAAACGTTTGCAAGGGATAAATTTATGTATTTGTTGTTTTTATTAGCAGCGAATGTGCTCGTAGCAGTAACAGTAGATGCCCTGTAGCAGTAGCTGCTCGTTCGGCAACAGTGAATTGAACGAACAGAAACGACGGAGTTATACAAATCAACTTAATTCATTTGTGCTTTATTGCAAATTAAAATTATTTTTAACATTATAGTAATCCAATTTTATATTAAATAATAAATAATAACAGTTTTACATTAAATAATAGCAGATGATACTAAAGAGAAGTTAGATAGTATTAAATAAGTAGATAGAAGTAGATAGTATACTGTGAAGTGTTGGTGGGAGAAGTCAGTATGTGGCTGTATGCAGAAATTGTATTTGTAGGTTGGTTTGCCAAAGAGGCAAGTGCATGACGAAGTCAAATAAATAAACGACTCGTGTGCTTCTACATACATTTGTATGTATGTATGTATGTATGTACATATGAGCTGACTGCAACTGCGCTTGTGATTAAAATTTGTAGGAAAATGAGTAAGCAGGATGATTGGGAGTGGTTTTTTTTCTCGTGTTTTTATTTTATGGTAAGAAATATTTTATTTCTGAGCGTACCGATATAGTGCTAGGCTTATTGATAAGTTAAGAAAAAAAATCTTCAAGAATCAACGTTTTTTGAGCCACTTCAAACTTGCAGCTTTAATTCTTTTTATTTCATTGGCACATTTTCTAAAAATTCTGATTGAAAAGTTTGAAATTTTTATGAAATTTTATTGATGTTTTTTTTAGTTCACGGTGACTAACTGAATAATGTGTATATATTTGTATGTTTAAGTATGTATGTACATACATATACATATATTTAGACATATCTAGTCATACTTGCATTACAAATTTAGGTTAGCATACAAATGGAAATTATTATTATTATTATTTTTTTTTTTTTTGAAAATACAATGCATGGCCGCTTTCAGAATGTAATGAGAATAAAATGGAACCTCAATGTCACTCAACGAACTTCTTCGTTTGTGCAAAGCTGAAAAATATCCATTTATATTTTTTAATTATATTCATAACCACAAAAGAAATAAACAAAAAATATTCAAGCAAATGAATGTCAATTAATTTCCACTTATTGCTTTTACTGGCAGCCCTAACCCCAATTCCTGCACAAATTCATAGATGGGCAAGTAGGTGGGTATTTAAAAATGCGAATTTAAAATAGGTGAAAGTAATTTTTAAAAGCCTTCCTAATTGTTTTGCATATTTCCAGCATCAATGAGTTTATTTTGTGGTCTTTCCTAAGTGAATTACATTTATATTTTCAGCTTTGCCTTTATCGTTGTTGTGCTCTCTCATTTAAAGTCAACGACCGTTAATGGATGTTTTGTTATTGGACCCACTACATAAATATGTTATCCCCTATGTAAAATTCTGCTAACTGATAAAAAAAAAGTAGAAAGTGATGTGTAGAATTGCTCATGCGCAAAATATACGCACACATATGCATAGTTGAGGCATAAAAGTATTAACATCAGCGACAGACAAAACCTTTCGAATTTTTATAGCGAACAAATAGCCGTAAAAGTCATTAGCATCATTTTGAACGATGAAATTTGAAACAAAGAATTGAGTTGACCTATTGCTTAAGCATTTTGCGCTCTGTAGAAAAAACAACTGTGAAAGAAACCTAGGCAACAAAAGTGTGTCAACTATGTCAATGCTTGCGGTGACCTGTATTGGATATTGAAAATTGGTATTATTTCGCCTTTTAATTATTCAAAACGTACAGCAGTGGGACTATGTCAAATTTTTAATTTTTAATTAAGCCAATTATAAATATTTTAGAATTCGCTCGTTTACAGGAATGCTGAGGTGCAGAATGAGGTGAGCAATGCGTATACACATACACACACATGTTGATATTCTTAATATATATAAATTAAGCAATGGCGGTCATCGTTGCCGATTGAGTGACGCCAGTGACTATATTTCGATTGATCCCTGGTTTGTTGGTCACTAAGAGCATAAAACATAAAATGATAGGAAAAGTTCTGCTTTAGGAGGGTTAGCACTCGGAAGGCTGTTACAAACCTGCTTGTGCATTTTCGCAATGAAAAAGCTTCTTTTACATATATGTACTGTGCACATGCCGCACAGACAAAAGTAATTGTGGTCTATTTCTGATGAAATTTTGTAGATGATCTATTTGCACTTAAAATATAAGAAATATGAGAAATTGTCTAGACTGGCCAACTACCATGCCTCCTGCCCTTGTGCGTGGAAAAGCTAAAAGTTATCCGATAATTTATAGATACAATTCGATGTATGATACATATCTTTTTTACCTTCAACAGCATTAGTCTAAAGTATGGGGAATATTGGTCTACATTCCAGCCCACCATCAGCGAAATGCGCGTCTGAAATTTCTTAAATAAGCTTCAGTTTAGAACACATCACTCTTGACAGTTATAATTTCGATGTTGTAAGAGACTTCGTTTATCTAGGAACCAGAATTAGCAACGATAACAATAACTTGACATGGTCACAGGTTAGGGCAAAAGCTGAAACCCGAAACCATTAGCAATAATTTGTTCTAGCAGTATGCACCCAATAGATCAACTCTGGTCGCAGTGCGTAATGGCCTTCTAATAATAATGCACCCAATGATCGGCACGATAGCAGTTAAGCAGCATGATCTTCTTATCCTGCAGGCTTTTATAATGTGGAACCCAGATGAGTGAGATATATATTAAGTCGACCGTCGAGCTCAATACCCGATTATTCAATAATTTATTATTGTTAATGCTACCGATAAGTGTATGCTTTGGCTATATGAACCTGAATGAAGACGCTACCAAAGTTAAGCAGTCTAAACAAAAGGAGGGCATCTAGTACTTCAGAGAAAAGTCTTGTCCTTACGCCATTGGTTTTTGGGAAGAGAAGCATCGGTGTAGATGGCAATAGAATTTTCTTCATTTACTATCGATATTCAGCAATCTTAGCTAGAGAGGAAATTTATTTGGACATTTTTTAAGAATCAATCTAATGATAGATCCTTCTTACTATATACTTAGTCTTGCCAAAAATTCTATGATAAAATTTATAATGCATACGACGAGAACAAGTTCGCAGAAAAAAGTTCCGTTATTTCTGCTTTCGTTCTTATGCATTGTCTACTTATCAGTTATACTCAGTTTAGTGGCAAATTTCGTTTGTTAACAATGGAGTGGAAAACTAAGGAAAATCGCATTGCAGTGATTGCCTTACGAAGTATGGTAAAAGTGGAAGTGGGATTTACGAATTGCTGAAAAAACTTAATATTTCGTGAATGTTTGTTTACCGCACGATCATTCGTTTTTCCCAAATGTCTGAAGTGACAGACAAAAAAAGAAGTAGTCGTCCTCGCATGGTTCAAACCAGTACAGCCATAAAAGCCGCTCGAGAAACAATTCCCAGACATCCCCTTAGAAAGCAGAAAATCATGTCCAGGGAAATGAATGTATGACCAGATCCATATCTAAACTAATTAGAGATGATCTCCACATGAAAGCCCTCCGTCGCTGAACTGATCATCTTTTGACAACGTCCATCCAACTTCAATGCCTGTAAGATTCCACTCCAGCCGATAAGGCAAAAACCACCCAGCAATGGCTAAAAAATATTATTCATGGGTTCATAGTCGCAAAAGATTGGCCGTCTAGAAGTCAAGATCTGAATGCATTGGACTACAGTTTGTGGTCAGAATTTGCAAACATGGCATATCGAAGACCTCACAGAAATTTATCTCAAACAATCTGTGGTTCGAGCAGCGACGTCAATGCCCATAGAAACCGTGCGTGCTGCAATAGCTGAGTGGCTTAATCGTTTGAAGACTTGCGTAAATGCAAATGGTGATAATTTCGAGTAAAAATTCAAATGTTTTCAAAAAATTGGATTTTTTTGCATATTCTTACAGTATAATTAAAAAAAAATTGAAGTGAATCCGACAAATACTTTTCGAGTTATTCAAGAATTAACAAAGGGTGCTCGGGCTCTACATAAATCGATAGCAAAACTTTAAATGCATTTTTCTCAAAACTATGTTTTTTGAACTGGTGATCGCTGTAACTTAAAAACCACTTGGTAGATTTCAATAAAATTTATACTGCTGTTGAATAACATAAAAAATCAGGCACGAGCGAAAGATTTTTTGTTCAAAAATTTCGATTTTTTTATCGGTTTTTTTCTCGAAAAACTGAAAAATATTTCCTAAGGTCGCCATATTGTTTATTTTGAAAAAAAGCAAAGCTTTGATCAGGCACAAGATTATCTATTAATAAAACTAATTTCTCTCGTCCGATTGAGTTTAGATGAATCTCCAAGGACTTGTGATGATCACCGCAAGGGACTTCTGGAGAAACGGGCTCCACACAAACAGCGGCAACTTTTACAATTAATATTATTATTTTTTTTTAATTTTGCTAAAGTCAAGTCGAAACATGACGTATTAATGCTATGTTTTTATTTTTGTAAAATAAAGCAATTGACTAGCAAAAAAAAAAAAATTATTGAAAATCATCATTTTTTCGGACCTCTAACTACCCCTAACCCCTTAAATAAAACTAATTTCATTAGAAAAAGTTTATAATTTCATATCTACAACGGACTTAACTTGTAACAGAACTTATGGCAGGTCTAAGTAAGAAGAAGTACCTGAAGAAGTAAGAAGCATACACTTGCTTTGAATATTTTCCAAAATATTTATAGATCTTTCTTCTTTTATTGAACCTAAGCTTTACATAGACTTGGATTTAGTTTACCGATTTAAGATGAGCTGGGCCATATTCTTTGAATAGAAAAAAATATGCAAATGGTAAACGGTGGTAGTGATGGTAATGGTAGGACAGTGTTTTTTTTTTTCATTGAACGGCCTATTAAAAGTTGAAAAAACTAAGTGTGGAATTATTAAATCATATGAGCTGGCATGAGAAAGAAAGGAAGAAAATGAGACGGGTAAACTACGTTGAATTCAGTAGAAAAAAACTGATTTCAAGGGTTTTTCAATAAGAGGTGTTAGGTGTTAAACAGGAGAGATGATTAACGATTTTTTATGGCCGGAATGGGATACTATTGATCTGGACAACGTTTATTTTCAACAAGACGGCGCTACGTGCCACACAAACAAAGAAACCATTGATATTTTACGGGAAAAAATTCCGGATCGTGTTATCTCTCGAAGAGGTGATCAGAATTGGCCACCGAGATCTTGTGATTAAAAGCCTTGTGACTTTTCTCTTTGGTGCCACGTGAAAGAAAAGATCTACGCCAACAGTCCAGTCCAGGGTCGATTCAAGACCTCAAATATGGAATTCATGAGGCTGTCGAGGACATAGGACAGCCACTTTGCAATTCAGTTATGGAAAATTTCATGAAAAGGATATTGACCTGTAAGCGTGGTCGTGGTGGTCATTTGCCTGATGTTATTTTCCACTATTAACGGCATACCTTCCTCTTTATAATGAAATGAACATCCGATCATTTATATTAAAAAATAACATTTTTCTTTGAATATCAAAATAACACCTCTTATTGGAAAACCCTTTAGTTGGAAGAAGAAAAACAGTACGAACCAAACTAATCGTGATGAAATAACTCGTAAAAGCATATCCTGTCAAGATTCATAAAATTTCATTAGTTCGCATTTTAAATGCCTTCAAATAACTGGTGTTGATTTTCTGAACCATTAAGACACCAATGAAAATTTTTGCAGCCTTGGGGTACTGGTTATTATTGAAAGCCACTTATACATGCAACATTTTGCTCTAATATAGACAAACAAGCATTAGCGCGGTGTTAAGCTCCTAATTTTATGTAGCATACGTACAAACTTATTAATGACCAAAAACAAGTCACTTTATTACGCAACTACTACTACCTAGAATATACTGATATGCACCAAGCATATACATACATATTTATGCAATTCTACTTCATAGCGACTAACATTTAACCTCCCACAAAAAAATCACATTTTGCTACAAAATTTGCTGCAGTAAAGTTGCTTTACAACTTACAAATTTACGAACATTCTACTAAAATTCTTAATGCGCCAAAACTTGTCGTTCAACTTCTACAGCCGACCGCAGTTGTAAACTAACAACTTTTTTTGTAGACAAAATTTACGGGGATGCTTTTCGTATATAAATCAAAATACCGAAATCCAGAATTTCCGTATTTGCTTGCATAAAGTTCGCAGCTGTAAGTTTTTACATACCTACTAACTATGTATGTATAAAATCTCGTGTGTTTGTGCAACTGTAAAAGTGCCACTGGTGCCGACACAACACAAATACTGAACAAGCAATGTGCGAACACATGTACATACATACATAGATTTGTTAAAATATTTAGTCACATCATTGCCATAGTGACTGAGTGACCCACTTCAAGAATCAAGAATAAACGTTATGTTGTTTAGCGTTGAGGAAACTAGAAAACTTGATGGCGCTATGAGAATAAAAACAAGGAAGATAAAGCACACATACACATGCAAATACTGAGAGATATATGCATAACCTACAGGAAAACAGAAGTAGTAAGATTTCAGCACTACTACTGTTACGTAAAAAAACTAGTAATGTTGTAACTAGTAAGGTACTAGTTTAGAACTATCATTCTGGTAGATCCACAATTTCAAGTATAGTACGGGAAGTGGTCAAGGTTTTAATTTGACTAACACCAGTGGATTTCCCTAAAGGGTAAGTCGTGTTGATATACGTTTGAATACTGTAACAAATTTTTTTCTTAAATTCCTTGATGTACGAAAAACAGTGAAATTGTTGATGCCGCTTTGTTGCTACATATACTCGTATGAAAATCTACAAGTAAATAAATAGTTGCAGTTGCACACTTGTATGTTAGTTGAAATATATAAAAACAAAAACAAATATTATATACAACATTTTTCAAATACCTAGTCACGAGCTCAGGAAAAAACTGCTGCATCACTGCTTTACGTTACAAATACTTAGCCACATGTAAATATTCGCAACAGCATGGGATCAACAGATGCTACTGTTGGCAACAGAGGCTCTAACAGCAACCGGTCTTTTAGACGAAGCAGGAAAAGTATGTTGGTTGCTGTTATGCGATAAGTAAAGCAGCAGCGCTGTTAGCGAAATATGTTAGCTATTTACTATTAATTATATATGTACATTGATATATACATTTTGTATGTGACTTTTGATAACAATGTACACTTAACATATGGAATAAAAATTAGGGAAAAATAAAATTTTCAAATATTTTGATAAAATTTGGCAAAATTTATGGTGTATGTTACGACTACTAAATAGTATAATAAAAACTATACTGATCAGTATAATAAAAACTATACTGACCAGTATAATAAAAACTATGTATAACTATTGTATGGCAGGTACGTGGTTGAAGTGAAAAAGTTGAGGAGAAATGGTTCAAGTACCACTCCGGCACCCCCCAAGTAGCAATAAATCGCCGTTTTGATACCATTACGAGGCCTCCAACACGCAGATATCTACAGTCAACCAGAGCTGTTGATGTAAATGAGAAGGTTGTTAGGATTTAGGTTGCAGAACTGCCCCAGGCTGTCGAAGAAAGGAGTATCCAGTCACCTTAATCGTCTAGCTGCCTAACCAGAACATTTACAGAGAAAATGCTCAACAGTCTCCATCTCTGAAAGGTCGCCACAGCTTCTGCAATGGGGATTAAATGGTTAACCCAGCTTTTACGTCCACTGACCGGTAAGCACAGCTAAAAGTTTGGAACTTGAATAGCGTGTAGTCCCCATAACTCCCTCTGATCTGTGCTTTCCTGAGAAATAAGTTGTGCGGTTTCCCTTTAACAACAGTCAGAGGAATGATGATGATCGTGTTGGAGACGTCTGAGATCAATTCTGTCGACTTCTTCCTGGCAAGCTCATCAGCAATGTTCCTATGTACTGAAAACCAGATCAGTGATATTTCTTTTTTCCAATTTTTTAACTTGTTTCTGGTAAAATTTAAAAAATCTCGAAATATTTGTTTTTTTTAGTAATTTTCTCAAATTTGAAACTTTTAACTTTTTTCTATTAGTAGTTGTAATGAAATTTTTTATTTTTTTTTTAGTTTAAAAATTTTGGACTTTTTTGTATGTTTTTTTAACCTTTTGACTTTTATCGAGTTTCAAGTTTTTTTGTTATTTTTCTAGTTTTTTTTTTAATTTCAAAATTTTTTGTTTCTTTTTTTTTGTTGGAATTTTCTCAAATTTTTAAACTATTAACTTTTTTCAAATTTCGAAGTTTCAGGTTTTCATTTGTGCATATCCCAAATTTTGTACCTTTTTTCAAATTTCGGAATTTTTTATTTTTTTTTTTTTAAGTTTGAAAATTTTTGATTTTCATTGTAATTTTTTTTTTAAACTTTTGAGTATTGCCGAATTTCAAAATTTTTTGTTATTTTTGTAGTTTTGTTTTAATTTCGAAATTTAGGTTTTTCTTTTGTAATTTTTTGAAATTTTGAAACTTTTTTCAGATTTCGAAATTTTTTATTTTTTGTTTCAAGTTTCAACATTTAAATTTTTTTTTTTTTAACTTTTGCCTTCTTCATTTTTCGAAATTTTTTATTTTTTTTTTCGATTTTTCTCAATTATTCTCAAGTTTTTAAATCTTCGAAATTTTTTATTTTTTTTTTGTCAAGTTTCAACATTTAAAATTTTTTATGTATTTTTTTATTTTTTTAAACTTTTGCGCTTTTTTCAATTTTCGAAAGCTTTATTCTTTTCGATTTTTCTTAATTATTCTCAAGTTTTTAAATCTTTGACTTTTATCACATTTCGAAAATTTGGCTTTTCATGTGTAGTTTTCCCAAATTTTGAAACTTTTTTCAAATTTGGAAATTTTTTATTTTATTTAAGGTTTAAAAATTTTAGATTTGTTTCCTAATTTTTTTCCAAATTTATTATTTTCTTTAAGAAGTTTCAAATTTCAATCTTTTGAATTTTTTTCAAGTTTCCAAATTTTTTTTTTAATTTTTTTAAATTTTCTCAGAAAAAGCAGAAGCAAAAACACTCTTTTGTACTCGAAATTTGAAGTGTGGCTTCGTTGCTACATACAACAAAAGTTTATAAAAAATTTGCAGCGCTAAAATATTATTGCTGCAAAGCAACTAGAAATTTTTTATAAGAAAAATTCCGCTTCGGACAATTTCATGCAATTGTCATTTGCTTACCGTAGACACACACAATTGCATGGGTTTCCTCCACTTTGCCACAAGCTCACAAAGATCTTAACAAATTTTCAAATGCATACATGCACACACACACACATACGCCCATGTCTGTGTGCCTATCTTGTCGTAAAGTATTTATTTAGCGAATTTCATTGCTAGCATTAAGTTTAGAAAATTATGTAGGTCACTTGGATGCCACTTGCAAGTGGCTGACAGCTAATAGTTGTGGTAGTTGCTGCCATTGCTGTTGCTGTCGCGCTATTTTATCAGCAAAAGCCCCCATTGCAGTGGCTGTGGAATCGGTATGTAAACTCAGAGTTGCAAGCACACAGCTGGAAATCCAAATGAGCACATAGCGGCAGAATGCTGGCACACAGCGCAAATATACACCGACAGGCATTAGAATGCTCATGTATAAATATGTATGTACGTATGTATGTGATAATTTATAAATATATGTATGTACACCTATCTAAGTATGTATAAGTAGCAATTGCGTTTGCGCCACAGCTGACATGTACAGCTAAACAGGCGCAACGGCAATAAGAATGATAGCTACAGTGTTGCATGCGCACGACATGCTGCCTCAACGACAATAACAACAACAACATTTCCATCATATGCGCCTTACTGGCGAATGCTGCATATCACGGGCTTGTATGTGATCGCGCCTTTACGCCTCGAATGTTGAGGAATTTATTGTTGTGGTGGCGCAACGGTAAACTATTCGGGTGGAATTATTCAAATATCCGTGGATATTGCGAAAGAAAAAAATATATGTATTTATGTAGTTTGATTATTGACTACGCAACCAATGAATGAAAGGGTGTGAGCAATTGAAAGACTTAAGCAACGAACTCGATTGTCTCGATTGCAATAGAGACAATCCTAAAGCATTGTATATGAAGTGAAACGTTGAAGCGTGTTGATAAGGAATTCTTAAAAACCAAAACAATAAATAAAAGAAAATATCTGTCATTAATTTTCTTTTAGGAGAGGAAATGAATATTCAATTAAGAAAAAGATGCTACTGCCATTTTGCTGTATATAACAGTAAACACATTTTGTTAAGAATCGGGTGCAGTTACGGTAATATTTTTTAACTCTTTTTACAAAAGAACTATTCTTACTACCGAAGAAGCTACTTAAGAAAAATGGATATATGGAAATATTTGATAATTTTTCAATGTTGAAAAAAGACAAAACAACAAAGGTCGATGAGGAGCTTTGATTAAAATTGTGAAATTGAATCAATCATAAGATTAAAAAATGAAAAGCGGCTCTACTGTACGATGTATGTGCTCATTGAGCAGATAAACAGCATCAGCTTAGAGAATTTTGTCTTATAAGAAACAAAAGACAAATTTTATTAGAAATTAAATATTTTTGCTTATTTAACAATTCTATTGTCGGCAGGCGAGTGTATTTCTGCTATGAAAAAGCTCCTCATAAAAATATCTGCCATTCGGAGTCGGCTTAAAATTGTAGGTCCCTCCATTTATGGAACAACATCAAGACCACAAATGGGAGGAGGAGCTCGGCCAAACACCAAAAAAGAGTGTACGCGCCAATTATATACACATATATATATATCTATGTATATAATCCAAGGCTGTTATCAATAATTGCAATTTTTTTTTTTAAGTTTCAAATTTTTTCAGTACAATATTTTTTTTAATTATTTGGAATTTCGAAATTTTGGATTGTTTTGTAAATTTTTCGAAATTTCGAAATTTTTTTTTGATATTTGTTTAAAATTTTGAAATTTAAAACTTTTTTTGTAAAATTTTCGAATTTCAAATTTATGTTTTTTTGTAATTTGTTTTAAATTTCGACATTTATGAATATTTATAGTTTTTTTTCAGATTTCGGAATTTTTAATTTTTTCCAATTTCAAAACTTTTGGATATTTTTTTTAGTTTTCATATTTTTAATTTTTTTTATTATTTCTGCCAAATTTCAAAGTTTGTTATTTTTTAAATATCGAAATTTTTGTTTTTTAATTTTGTGAAATTTCGAAATTTTTTAATTTTTCGTAACATTTTTCATGTATCGAAAATTTTAAATAATTCGTAATATTTTTCAAATTTCAAAAGTTTTGAATTTTGTTTGAAATTTTTTTCAAATTTCGAAAGTTTTGAATTTGTTTTAATATTTTTAAATTTCGAAACTTCTATTTTTTCGTAACTTATCTAAAACTTCAGAACTTTTGATTTTTTGTATTTTTTTTAATTTTGAAATTCTTGTTCTTTTAGTAATTTGTTTTAACTTTCGAAATTTTTGGTTATTTATAATTTTTTTTGAAATTTTGTAATTAGTTTTAAATTTCGAAATTTTTGATTTTTTAATATTTTTTTAAATTAAGGGTTTTCTAATTTTTTTTTTCAAATTTCAAAATTTTAGTTTATTGGATTTTTTTTAATTTCAAACTTTTTTATTTTTTGATATTTTTTCAAATTTTGAAATGTTTCATTATTGTTTTGAAAAATTCGAAATTTTTGTTTTTTTTACATTTTATTTTCAAATTGCGCAATTGTTGATTTTTTTTTATACATTTGAAATATAAAAATCTCTATTTTCATGGAACTTATCTTAAGCTTCAAAACTTTTAATTTTTTCGTAGTTCATTTTCAATTTCAAAGTTTTTGGTTTCTTTAATTTTTTTTTCAAATTTGAAATTTTATATTTTTTTACTTATTAGTTTCCCGTTTCGAAATATTTGTTTTTTTTTTTAAGTTTTAGAATTTTTGATTTTTTTGTATTTTTGTTTCTTTTTTTTAATTTCTCAACCTTTTGTTCCATTTTCAAATTACGAAATTTTTTATCTTTTGTTATTTTTTTCGAAATTTTTGTAATTCTTAAAAATTTTGATTCTATGTTTTTTTTTTTTGATTGAAACATTTTTGATTTTTTTTTTTCAAAATATTTGAATTTTCTAAATTTTAGAATTTTTTTCGAACAGTAATTTTGCGTTATACTACTCTCGAATGAGAGCTTAGAATTTACCTTTAAAATATTACCTAGCTTTTTGCGGAGGAACAAAATTGCATCACTGAATACCGATCTTGAATGCCACGGCGTCTTACAATTGATCAACGTCCACGAAAACTTCGAACACATAATTTGGTTTTTTCTAACAATTTCCCATAACCAGCTTGCTTGCTCAGATATTTTTGCATCCAAAATATGTTATATTTCATAATGAAATTCCAATTTGTTTACAGTGAATTTGCAGTTTTCAAAGCAATTGTTAATTTTTGGAAGTTCATATTTATTTGTATGGGTATGACAGCCTCTGTGACCATTAAATTCGCTGCTTCTGAATCAGTGAATCGCACAATTAAGACTTGTTAACAATTAGAACCAATAACGCCAACGCAAATATTTAAGAACTTTAATATTGCCAAGAATTTCAATAAAAGATTTTTATTTTGCGTGCATAAGAGTGAAAACAAAAGACCCACTTCCCACACACACACACACACACGCAGGTATGAGTATAAGTATGGCATGTCGCAAGTGGTGGGAGAATACACCTGTGCGCATGTGCAGAATTGCGTAGTACTTTCAGCCACTGTCACTTCTAAAATTGTGCTGTGCCCCCATGCGCGTATGTATGTATGTGCATATGCACTTGCCATTCATTAACTTTGTGGGCTACGCATATTTGTATAAAAAAACACCCAACATATATTTGAGTTCTTTTCTTGATGTTTCGACAATTGGCTGCTGTATCTAATGGCCTATTGTTAGTTGCTTTAACAGCGTGGATAATTGGCGATTTCAAGAATTTTCAAAGTGATTTTCTACTGCAGAGCAAAAATAGCTATTGAGGGTTGTAATTTTTTTGTTGAATATTTGTTTCGTTTTTTGCGGAGAGTTTTTATTTAAATGTCAGCTACGTAGCAGACACAAACTTAAATGATTTCCAACCATTTTCGTAAACGAGGTCACAGTAATTTTTGTAAATTACTTGGTAAGTAGAATTTATAGATTTTTGTGTTTGTCACAATACGTAGATAAATAATTTTTTGCAAGCTTCACGACAATGGTGTGACAGGAGAAGAATGGAACTCAGAAATTAACTAAATAATGTAGCTAATTTAATTGTTTTTCTGAAAGCAAATTTGAGTTCATCATTAAAAAACAAAAGACAGCAAATGCCAATGGAAATATAAAGATTTACGTGAGCTGCACTGATGTTCAAATGCCTCCACAAATCGTGTAACTTATAAATAAAAATAGTTTTTAGAATATATTTTTTTATACGATCATCTCACGTGGTAGAATAATTTCTACCTGATAATCTTTATTTTAACCTTTACGCACTCCATTACTTGTCTGTTTGCACACTGCAACTGCCTAATTCACAAGTAACAAATTTAAATCAGATTAAAAAAAAAACAATTTGGGCACGCATTTTATTGGTCCATTAAATTTTAGTATATTAAAATACAAGTTTGATGTGGTTTAAAATTCTAGTTGATTTTTGATCATTTTTTCCCTTGATTGTCCTGCAAATTTGGTGATGATGGGAGAGTAACGAGAGAGCTATCGGAAAAAAGTCCTCCAACGCAAAAAATTTTTGAAAATATATAAACCTTAAACGGTTTGTTTCCAAAATTTTAAAATCTTAAATCCATTAAATTATGAATTAGGTAGGAAAGAAATTTTCTGGCAAATTTAATCTTGAAAACCAAAATCATAGATCCCTATTTAGAAGCCCGAAATTTTATCAAATGTATTCAAGGGAAGTCTAGCGTAAGTGCACTAGCCTGCCATCCCAGAGGTTTTGGGGTCCTCGCAATTTTCCAAACTTTCCTACTTTACTAGTTTCTATTACAAAAAAAAAACAAAAAAATCATTCCTTAATCCCAACAACCTTATCCTCGCACAAAAGTCAGCGGATTACTTGCATTGTGGCTGCTAAAACAAGCAAAAAAACAAAGAAAAAATACACAATTACACATTGCATCAGTGGCGCCAGCAAGAGGAAGCGGGCAATCGCGGGTATAGCGCAGACACACCAAATTTAGCGAAGCCCTCAACCATCCGTGTGATCCTTCTGACAGAAAAATGTGACACACAGATGGCGCTTCAAGCAGTAAGAAGGCCCACTAAGCAATGACAAGTGGACACTGGTAGCGGTAGGCTAATCACCTACCCTGTCAGAAAGCAAATAGATTAACGAAACCAACGCAAGACTGAGTCTTGTCGAGGCTCTATGCTCCCGAGGGGAGTGAACAAGGAAAAAACAATTCGAGGGAAGTCAAATCAGATGTCCAAAAGGCAGACTTATCTTGTACAAGGTGGCGCAAAATTAATCATCCATTTCATTTTTTTAACAACTTTTGTACTAAATAAAACACAAGATACCCAATTAGTTTGAGTGATGTGAAGAAGAAAAAGATCGAAATCGCTATTTTATTTATTATTTTTAGGCTCCTGCGCCCTACGACCACAATAGATCTACTGTGCAAAGCCTGCTGAGGTACCCGATATTTTAAGGTCTTTTAAAAACTTAAGCACATTCTGGGGTTTATTGTTCCATGGCTTATATGGAGGTATGGCAGTACCATTAAGGTGCTATAACCCTTTCCTGCCTAGTGAAGGACATTTACAAAGAATGTGTTCTAAATTTCCAGTGTTGATCTCACAGAATCGGCAGACGATGGTCTCAGAGAGGCCAATTTTGTTTAAGCGATATAACAGGCTGCAGCGGCCTGTAAATAAGCCAGTTAAAAGTCTTATATCTACTTTGCTAAAGAAAAAGTAGCTTATCAGAAATTCCTCTGTGCGGCATTAGAAGTTGTTTCGCTTGTTACTCAGCGATAGAGGTTCGCCAGTGTTCAACGAACTTCTTCACTTCCCACCTCCTAAGAAGTTCGCGTATGTGGCCTTTTGTAAGGACACAGAAAGGTTCAAGAGCAATTGGCGGCATGTTTGCACCATTTTTAACTAGTTGGCCCGCTATTTCATTTCCCTTGTGTTCTTTGTGTCCAGGAACCCAACCCAATAATAATGTGTTAAAGTTCGCTAGCATGTTAAGAAGATTCAGGCACATGACTATACCATTTTTGAGGTGATTGTAGTTGATGGAAGGGCTTTTAAAACCGCCTGACTATCTGAAGGTATGTAAATGTGAGTTCCTCTCATTTTGCCTACGGATACACTCCCTCACACACATCTATATGGCATGTATTTCAGCTTGGATAGAGGCCCATGGGAATCATCTATACGCACTCCATGGCCTGTCTGTTTGTATGCTGCCACTATCTGGTCCACAAGCACCAAATATGATTGACGTAAACATTAGACATTCTCTGATAGCGCGATTAATTTAACACCAGCTTATTCTGTGCAGCTAGTTTTTTCACCTTATGCGCTTAAATTTGCGCTTAAATAGTTATAAATGATTTAATTTCTTAAGAGCCAAGCCATAAATTGTTGCTTACCATTTGCTCCAATTTGAGTATGTAATCCATATCCATTTCTAAATTACTATCGCTGCCAAATGCAATGAAAACAAGTCACTTTATGCACAATAATTTAACTATCACTGTGTTGTAATGGAACGCGTAAACTATTACTGAGCACTCATTATTGAGTAAATTTTCCCACTTGTCACATCACTGCCAACAAAAGACTTAAGAAACGAACTTTACTTCACACAACACTTTTTCCACGATATCCGCTGTGACAAAACCGTTAATATATTGTACTAACACACAGCATAAATGCTACTTTTAGATTGTATGGTATTGAAGTGTATTCACGGCGATATGCAACAATGTAACTGACTTCATTGCCGCCATTGTTTCCGCTGCATACAGACTTCGAACTGCGGTCACTGCCTGCTGCTCACTTACCGTATTTACTGTCAATTGAACTGCACTATTACAGCTGCATAAATGCAGTTAATCTTGCAAATGCAAATCGCAAAAATACGAAATTAAAATAATCACGGCATATAAATTATTGTATTACTTAAATTACACACACGCATCAACTTGATTGGCCTCCTGGCTGATGTGACTGAGCTTTGGTTGAAATATTTAAATTTATTTTTTTATATTAAATTACACTAGACAAAACAAATCTGAGTTGAGGAGATGCAAAATGTGATGCGCACAACACAAATGTTACGTCCAGGCGGCTCAAAAGTCGAATTGAGAATCATTCTTGGCGGAGTGAGTGCGACTAAGCGATCGGCTAACTTGGCAGTGAAGAGGCAACGCTCACACATTAATCACCTGCATTGAGTTGGGAACGAATGGGAATGCATGGATAGATAATAGATACATACGTACATACATTAGTATGTATATAAATGCGTGCTTTAGTATTGGTATTGTTGGCGCTGAGAACAGAAGAAGAAAGTCATCATCAATGGACCGTTTGTTCATCTCCTTTCTTTTTCTTGCTTATTAATTTTTAGTATTTGGTGCTTCATTTATCTATGCGCCGTTTGTTATGCTACTCATTTTATATTACTTCAATTTCAGCTTCTTCGTTTGCTACTTCTTCTCCTCCTTCTTCTTTTTCGTTTGCTTGTTAGTTCTAATGTAAACATAAATCGTGCACAAACAAAAAGCTTAGCCACTAACCAAATCAATGCCAAGAGCGGCAATCAGAAACGACAACAACAAATACCGCAACAACAACAACAACAACAGTACTACTAAGCGAGCAACAGCGCGCCTGCGTGCAAGCCAGCACTCGAAAATCGTCGGCGCTAAAGAAGTAATTATCTTTGAGTAGCGATGGCGGTGGAAACCACCATCGGCCAAATGCCATTTGAGGCATTTAGTTGCTTACTTTCCCAGCGTTTAGGCTTACATCATGATGCGGCGCAGGCGCGTGGCGTTTGTTACTTTTGTGTGTTTTATTTGCTGCTGCTATTGCTGATGTTGTTGCTTTATTGCAGCCACACTCATGTAATGCCCCCACCAGTCAGTTAGTCAGTCAGTCGCACCGTTGCGTTCTTTTTCCGGTTCTTAGCTGAAGTACAGGCAGGCAAGCAAAAATGATGCCGGCAGTTATTTTATGTTTTATTTTTATTGCTATCATAGCCACTTTGTATGTGTGTGCATGTGTGCGTGTTTGTTTGTTGGTATTCTACTATAAGTGGCATATTTGTTGAGGCGTGCTGGCGTGTTGGCGCGTTAGTGATGACATTGCATTAACGCTGTTCGCTGCTGGCTGTTTGCTGTTGGCTGCTTCTATGGTCAAACGGCGCAGCATTGCAACACGAAAGCCTGATTACAAAAGCCAAGCATTTAGGAAACAAAAAACAACAAATAAAAAATAAAAAGTAAATAAACTAATAAAAAATAATCCAGTGCAATAAAGCTATACAAGCAGGTCTAGTGATACCTTGGTAAATGATAGGCGGTAGGATTGCAACATCATGACGGCATTTGTTGCACTTTTATCCCCACTTTTATTGTTCTTCATCTCACCACCAATAATGCTAAGAACTTGAAAATGTTATGGTCATGCTGAGGAAATCAATTAACTGGAAATACAGTCAACAACTAGTCTTAAACTGTTCCATTAGCTACTAGAGCTTATTTTTATCAATTGTAAATTCCATTTTTTGGCGACATCGCGCCGAGCAACATAATTAGCAAAATGCTCGAACGCGAGGACAGCTGCAACGCGGTAAAGAGATACATCGAGGACTTCGGAAAAAAGATAAACCTCGACACAGTGCAACAAAGCGTATCCTCACACACAAGACGACGAGCCTCTAGCATGAAAGCTGGTTACAAATACGGTGGACCCAGACGTGGTTGAATAGAATTGATCCTTTATGGATGCCGTTCTGGGCCCCTACCGAAGTAATGTAGATAGTTGTTCCAGGTAGGCTACCTCTCCAAAAGAAGAGGAGGGATTTTTTAGTGGCTACGCCACTCAACACGGTAGACGACGGTAGACTTACAGCGGTAAGTGCGAAGGCATTTTGAGCACTTTGAATCCTACCTCACCCACAAAAAAAAAGCGAATACATCTGTGTTTTAAGCCTTTCACGATACCATCAGATTTTTTTAAAGAACCTTAGTCAGTTTCAGTTGGGAACTAACATTAAAAAAATTATCCTATAAAATAAATAATAATTAAAATAATGATAAATTACCACCTAGATCCTAAAGTTCCCGGAATAACTGCCAAATGACGCTCTAAGTTAATTCATTTGCATTGTTTTTTTTTTTTTGTTTGTTTTGCTAGGTAGCCACATTCGTGATTGACATTTCTACTAAAACCATTTCTGCCATTGTTTGACATTTGTAAAAGTTAGGCCATCATGAGAAAATCTACCTCTGCACTTGTTTTTCGATTTTTACAGTTCTAAAAATGTATTTGAATTTGCAATAAGTGGACAAAAAAGGTCACATGAACAAATTTCTAAGAAAATGGGAGGATAATGAATTCTTTGAGCACTGACGAAATTTTAGCTATCCGCGACAAGCGAAATAATTCCTAGGCCGTACAGAGGAATTTCTGATAAGCTACTTTCATTCGGCAGAGTCGATCTAAGACTTTTAACTGGTTATTTACAGCCCACTGTAGGCTGAGATATCGCTTAAACAAAATTACCCTCTCTGCCGATTCTGTGAAATGGACATTGAAAATTCAGAACACATTCTTTGTAAATGTCCTGGACTAGGTAGAAAATGGCTACATCACATTGGTGGCACTGCCGTGCCTCCATATAAGCCATGAAACGATAAGTCCCAGAATGGGCTAAAATCTTTAAAAAGCTCTAAAATATTAGGTACCTCAGCAAGCTTTATACAACAGATCTTATTTGGTTGCAGGGCGTAGTAGCCTAATAATAATATTTAATAAAATGAGTAGCAAACATTCTAGGAGCATTCTTTCTTCTCACGGAAAGAAAAAAATTAAAGATAAACACACACAAAAACAAAAATAAATTTTAATTCTATCTAAGATAAACCCTTGCTGTTCGATTATATCTGTTGTTCACTGAATTTTAAGTTTTATTTAAAAAAATTAAACAAGTCATTGCATGATTCAAGAAAACCACCTCAAATATCAGGTCAGTTCATAAGTTCGTGCGTTTTTTAAAGGTGGTTTTAAAATTAATAAAAAAGATATTTAAAGTGAATCTATGGGTAAAATACGCACGAACTTATGGACTATTTTCGTATTGTTCATTTGATGGGATTTATATTGAAAAATTAAATATTTTTCACACTTAAAGACAAACATTTATTTAAGAGACATTTCTGGAATGCACTTAATGGTGCACTAAATTTTATGAAAAATAACAGCAACTAATTTATCATCATATGGGATCTTTTGTAGACTTTCTCTTGAGTCTGGTGAAGGTTATGAGATTTGCAATTATTTCTGTGATACGAGAGTTTGAGTGCGATTGAAGTCGAGTCTTGTGTGATGTGGCGTTTTCTTATTTTTTCAATTATTATGGGCACTTTGAGATCACGATGAATTTGTGCATTTGTGATATAATAAGGTGCGTTTGAGATCATGCTGAGGGTTTTCGACTGGTACCTTTGAACTATTTCGATGTTGGAATTAGCTGCCGTGCCCCAAAGTTGAATGAATACCATATGCTCATATCGGTTTCAAGATAGCTGAGTAAAGTGTGAGAGCTTACTTTCGACAGAAACATGAAAATTTCGATATCGTAACCAATATAGGATTCTGAGTTTTATTCCTCTTTTTACTCCTGAGTCAATTGCGAGTAAAGCGGTGTCACCTGATAGTTTCCTCACTAACTGGTAGATCGTAAGTATATATCAGGTATAGGATGTGGTCCATAATACTGTCTTGGGGTGCAAAAGCTAAACTTTCACATAGTTTAGACTGTTCTTCACCTTCTTTGACAAAGAAATATCGGTTTTCGAGGTAGGACTTAATAAATATTAATAATTTATTGAAAGAGTGTTTTTTATTTTATAGAGTAAACCAGCATGCTAAACGCGGTCAAAGGCTTGAAATATATCAAGAAAAGCCGCTGTGTAATATTTTTTTGTTCAAATGCTTTATGTATGCAGTTTATGAGCCTATGAACTTGTTCGATGGTACTGTGTTTTTTTCTGAAACCGAATTGGTGGTTTGTAATTATATTTCAGTCTTGAATTATAGGCATCATTCTTTTAAGGAAACAGGATTCCATTATTTTAGAGACAATAGGCAATAGGCTGATGGGCCGATAAGGATAATTTTTACTTGAGTTACCTTCTATTGAGGCGGAAGAAAACCAGATAATGTAATAGAATATATGTACATAAGGAAAATGAGTTCTTCTTTTGGGAGTTTTTTTAGTACTTATCCTGTTATAGGACATATCCACACACTTTTTTAGAAGAAGACGTTTTATTTTTAGTCTACGTGTAAAATACACAAAAAATAACTAACTAGTACTAGCTAGAGACCATCAGTTGGTCGTTAAAATAAATTAAAATAGACACAGCTTCTGCTGATTCTTAGTCCTAAAATGCATTAAAATTGTTTTTATTGTTATTTCTATAAAGTTGGCTAAAGCACTTATATTTATCTCAAAAGGTTGTGTCAGCTAAACTCTTCGATGCAACTGATGCGCCAAAAAGTATATCCCCCTTGCATAGGTAAGTTTGTGGCAATTGTCTAAGAGGTGTACTCGAAAACTTACAAAAGCAGCAAGATGGCCAACAAGAATTAAGTAGGTAACCGTGAAAGATCCATGTAAAACCAAAAAGAAATCTTGTAAAAATCCTTAGATCTGGACATTTGGATGCGCTGAGAAATAGAGGCTTAACTTTGGTAGAATTAATAGTTGCATGGAGATGGATGTAGTCATTCTAATTTTCAGGTTTACTAGTTAGGTGCATTGATGCAGATTAATGAGATGCCTTAAGTCAGCCTTTTCAAGAGCATCTAAATACAAAATTGGTAGCATATGAGCAACTTTACAACATTTGTGGGTGAGGTTAGTGTCGCCAATACTACAGTAACTAGTATCCATATCAATTTAATGTTGACTTGTTATTTAATGAATAAATATCGTATATAAACAATCAAAAAAATTTTGATAAAATTTCATAAGGCATAGATGACAGATCGACTATTTGTATAGATGCAAAAATTGCCTTAGGTTTTAAAAGCTAATAAATCAGCCTGGTAGATAGTAAAGATTTCAAACAGTGAACATGAATTTTAGTTACGATTCCCTGTCATTGCGTTGCATTCTTTTGTTTTCCATTTAAATATTTACATAAGAACTGCTTTTAAGTTTCTCCACAAATTTACATATAATGCGATTATGTTTATCTCAAACTTCTATTTTATTACTCTTTATTTATATTTCACATATCTGGTTCAGTGTTTAAGTTCATTTATTCATTTTTATTTTTTTCTTTGTCCTAGTCTTTTATTTTTGATTTTACATTTCGAGTTCGCTACTTAAGTCTTTGGTTTAATGGCGCTGTAGGTGGTTATCGATTGTTGCCTTTTACGTTCATTAGCAGCGTTTTTGTCCAAATAAATCATGGCAGTTATTTATGTTTCTAAACTTGTTGCGATACAAATTCTTAGCAAGGCGCTGAAAGAAAACAAATTAAAAGCGGCAATCAAGTGGAACAAATCTCAAAGTGAGCAGATCTGATGCAGCCTCCTGTGCATGAGCAGGAATATACAATTGTACTTATGTACTTATGTACATATGTAAATATAATATTATTCAATGGGAGATGTGCATAGTAATTTAACAAACTTAGATAGGTTAAAACTAAGAACTTTGTGTTACTTTTAAGTTCATTGAAGGAGTTTAGGAGTTTATTTCTTGAGTACAACGAAACTCAAAAATGGTTGCTTTAAGGGGGTATTCTGGTCTAGACGTCTTAATTTTAGGTATTTTTAAAACTAAAATAAAAAAATTAAAAACATTTTTACTATCCAATTTTTTATGGTTTTTATAAATATTGGAAAAGTACAATATAAAAAAAAAATGTACAATATAAAAAAAATAAAAAAATCGTAGAATTACAGGCCAGCGGAGTGGGGCTACATAAAAAACCGTGCTCTATAGTTGACATGATTCCAACCCTTGTAGTGATATAAAACGAACAAATTAAAAAAATTCTTCAGTATTTAGGATGTCGCTATCGGATTACGCCAAATCAAAGAGAAAAAAAAATTCAAATTCAAATGCCGTCAACTTGAAAAAAAAAAATGTTTTTACCCTCTTTTTTTTACCTTTTCAAATTTTTTAAAAATACTTCAAACTTAAATTTTTCAAAATCCGAGGCAGGCGCGATATACAGAGGTATAATAAAAAATTCTTATCAAACTTCAAACCGATTGGTCAAGTAGAACTTGAGATATCATGACGACCATCTCAAAAAAAGGAGTTTTGAGAAAATCGCGTTCGAAGTTTGAGCAACAATTCCAATAGAATAACTTAGATCATAATATTTACTACTCACTCTGGATTAATCGGCGCTATATTTCCAGGTATATATTATAGAAGTATAAAGTACATATATATATGTATTAGGCCGGGTCAATTTGTGGAGAGGCAAAAAAATCCCCCATTGCTTTGTGAAAATCATATTCTAGGGATCAAAATAAGAAACTTTGCCGAAGGAATCATACCTCTAAAACGAATTTCACAGAGCAATGAGTGATTTTTAAATCGACCCGCCCTAATATGTATAGAATAAATAAAGGTTGTGTGGAATAAAAAAGATTTTCTGGAAAAAACGAGTCCTCTAGTCGTCCGGTAACATCTGCCGCTCATTGCGCGGAAAATAATTCGAATTTTGAAAAATCCGTTGAAGGGCATATTTTTGAAGGTCTAAACTTTGAAAATATGCAAAAAAAAACGTTTTTTTCAAATATCTAGACCAGAATACCCCCTTAAGTATTGGTTATAACGGTAGCATTTCATGAAATTGGTAATAAGCTACTATTAAATTTAATTCAAATTTTATTATTTGAAAATACAAGGTGGCGCAAAATTAATCATCCCATGTTGTCCCTCAATTTGTGGAACAACATCAAGAAACACGCACAAGAAGAGGAGGAGCTCGGTCAAACACGCAGAAAGGACGAATTATTTAAACAAAAGCAAAATAAATCACCGATTTTTAATTGAAAAAAATTACATATTTTGAATTTTCAGACTCAGCGTCCGATTTTACAAAGGTATTGGATGGTCTGTCTCTTGGGTCTACTTTGGCTGTAAACTAGTATAAGTTTTAGACTCATATTAAATTGCATTTTGATCAACTTTTTATGCAACCTGGTGATTTCAACTATGCCTACACCTGCACCATAAAGTTTTGCCAGTCTCCGTAGCTAAATATTTGGTATTATTATTTAAATTGATTTTGTAAAGTGAGAGCAACTAAAGTGAACACACCCATCGTAGCCTAACGTAATATTATACTTCAAAGCAAAATGCATTTCTAATTTCCTGTTTTGTATATGCAAATTATAGTTTTAATGAAATTTTCAGTTCCACAAGCGCATCCCTCCTCACCAGGGTTATTACAACACACCCAGTTAGTCAAACAAAACAAACCAAACAAAACAAAAACCTAAACAAATGGAAATCTGAGTAAAATAAAAAGCGCAAACAAAAGATCAAACTCACTTCGCACTAAATCCACAAAGAGGCACCAAAAGGCACCAAAACATGGCATGACTTTAAAATACGACCGCATGCAGTGAATTTGCACCTTGAATAGCCGAAGTCAAAAATGCCGAAAACACCGCAAACAAAAATCAGTTTTAAAATCATAGTTAACAGTACAAGTGTAATGTAATCAGAGCATAAATAAATTTGGTTTTTTGTTTTTTTTTTTTTTTGCCGTTTGGTAATTAAGCACACGTATTCACATAAGTTTTATAGAAAATCTAACTAACAAAACTACACTTTGGAAGGGTGCCGCGCGAGTGCCTCAGCCAGCAGCAGCAGCAGCAAAAGTGACGGTCACAGAGAAATGTGAAAAATTACAACTCAAACTCAGTTTAAGCGCCAAATTAACGCATCGTAAACAAGCACACATTGTAAATATGTACATGCACACATATGCGACTACAACAACAACACACGCCCAACAATTAAAGCACTGTTAGTGATCCGCAATCACGAATCGCCGCTTATCGTTTGCAGTTGCTTTGAAAGGAGAAGTGGAAGAAAACATAACTGCGTGAAGTGTCGAGAGTTTATACAAAGCCACATGTTTCTTGTTTTGTTGTTGCGTTGAGGCACAGTGGACATGGAGAAAGAGAAAAGCGGAAAATCACAGATCACAGTGCAAAAAAGGACGACTTTTTTTCTTGAAAAATATTTATATTCCATCGTCAGTGTCTATCGTGCCACCTTCAAATGGGGACTATACTTTCCAATACTTTTTTTAACCGGCGAAGCATTTCTGAGTAGTGCACGACTTCTAATCTTTATAGGTATCTGTCTAAAACAAAAAGTAAATAAAAATGGCTGATAATTTCGACCAAAGTTGGCGGCTCCCTTGTAGTGAGACAGCAACAAAATGCGGTAAATAACTTACACGGATTTATACCCAGCCTTTTATAATTATGAATAATATGAAATGATATGGAAATTTTTGTGACTTAAATAGTTCTGAAACTTGTTTAAAAAAAATAATGCTACTCTACGAAAAATTTCCATTTAAAATGTTACTTAAAATTTTTGGAAGAAACAGGCATAGAAAGGTTTAATTCATTTTATGTTTCTCAAAACAAAAACAAATTCTATATTTGTCGAAAAAATTGTATTGCAAAAGTTACTCAGAATTCTATTCCATGTAACATTTCTCAAACAAAATTAATTCCAAAGTTATTATTATTACTATGATTGGCTGTTTGTGCACTGCGACCTGAAAATATCTATTGTGCAGCCATTTAGCCTAGTTAAACAGTTTTAGGCTGTTGATAAATCCTAAAACTGCTCTAGGCTTAATTGCTACCAAGAAGTTTGGATCTATAACCCTGCTTCCCAGTTAATTTAGTCAGCGTCGTGCCACTGCTGGGCAGTCGCACAGAATATGTTCTGCTGCAGAGTCTACTACAGGAATCGTTTTCTATCGCAACTATCTTTTTCATATGATAACTAAGTTTGTATGTAGTTTAGTGTAAAGTTTCATGTCCTTGCTGCTTAGGTCAAAGATTGCTTCCGTTTTCGATCTATGAGTCTTTTCGATTTCCGCATGCCCGATTGGGCTCTCCAGTATTGGATTAGACCTCGTTATTCCTACTCACGTAGAAAGGCACTTTTGAAGCTATCATTTACTCCACAGAAAGGTTCAGGACCTATGAAGGGAGTGTTTGCCCCCTTTTTCGTTAAAATGTCCGCAATTTCATTCCCTTCGTGCCCCTCATGTTCCGGAACCCACATCAAGGTAACAAAGTTTCCTGATGCTAGGGTGTTGAGGATTTTAAACATTCCCAGACCAACCTTGATTGGAATGAGAAGCTATCCAGCGACTTTAGAGCTGCTTAACTGTCAGAGAGGACGTTAATATTGGCTCCGCGCGTGCCTCTCTGAGACATGGACCTCCGCTTGGAAAATGGAAATGATTTTTCCCATTGCAATTGCTTTTTTGAAATGTGGTCCGACAACTCTCAACCCTGCACTACCGTCTTCCAGTTTGGACCAATCAGTAAACCCCACCTGTGCGCCCTCTTTTAGGGATATTCCATTGTTTCTCCACACTGAACGGTCACTAATGACCACTTTGAAATTCTTGAAGAATTCTAGTTTCCTTGAATTGTCATTGTTCCCATCTTGTCATAGACTGTTAGGCATTGAGAGGTCAGGATTGAACCCAGAATTCTTACATGTCCTGTAAGATTGCCTTCTTTGAGATGGAATAGATTAGGATGCTTTATGGCTGCACTGAGTTCCGACCCTTTGGCTACAAGATAGAGTGGAATGAGTCCAGTAATCATTCCTAAAGCCGCTGTGGGACAGATTAGCATTGCTCCCGTTACGCTCAGACAGTCTTTTCTGTATACCTTGTTAAGTGTTATCTCTGCTTTAGTTTGGTCTGCTTTTGGCCACCATAGCAGAGAGGTATAGGTGATCATTGGCACTATTATTGTATTATAAGGCCATGCCCTCATATTTGGCCGCAACCCCATGTAAAGCCTTTGGCATATGCATATTGCTCTAAAGGTTTTATTTGTGATGTACGATAAGTGATTTTTTTAGGTCAAGGTTTTATCAAGGATTACTCCCAGATATTTCACATCCCCAGATATAGTTAAGTTGGCGTACCCTAGTTTAAAAGTCCCTAAACTTAATTTGCTGCTTCGTTTGTTTCGGATTTATCGTAAGTCCTTTCTCCTGACACCAATTTTGCATAATGGCGAGAGCTAATAGGTCTATGGATAAGTTCGTGCGGTTTTACAACAGATGGCGTAACTTGATTATTATTCCATCGATCCACATTTCCAAACATTCATTGGAGAGCTACTGTCGTAAGGCACAAACGTCAGTATAAGTTTTTTATTTGAAGCGTAAACAACAATATTTTTACCACACTTGAAAATGTCGAATTTCGTGCCAAATAATGTGTTTTTGCGGGGAATTCTTTAATATGAAGAAAAAAGCAGCCGAAAGTCATCGTATCTTGGTGGAAGTTTATGGTGAGCATGCTCTAGCTGAGCGAACGTGCCAGAAGTGGTTTGCACGCTTTAAAAGTGGTGATTTTGGCCGCGCCGCCAAAGTTCATGGATACCGAATTGGAGGAATTGCTCGATCAAGATCCGGTTCAAACGCAAGAAGAGGTTGCAAAAACTTTAGGAGTTGATCAATCAACCATTTCCAAACGTTTAAAAGCCATGGGAATGATCCGAAATTCAAATTTCGAAAAAAAACCGCACGAACTTATTCATAGACCTTAGATGCGATCAGTTATATTCGAGTCAAATTTGCCTCTCACCATGATGACTTTATCGTCAGCAAAGCCCTAAACTTCGTATCGGAGATCTTTGAGAGTCTGTAGAAGCTCGTCAATGATCAATAGCCCAAAGAAACGGTGATAAAGCGCCTCCTTGGGGGCATCCTTTGGTTGACTTGACACATAATCTTATTGACCCAGATTCATAGATTGTTGTTCTATTACTCAGCATATTGAGAACCCACCTTAAGATTAATCTATCTATTTCCTTTCTAACTATACCTTCCTCAATAGAACTGAAAGAAGCATTATCGAATGTCCCTGTAATGTCAACCGATGTACAGACGGCAATTTCCTTATCAGCCAACGCCTTTTCGATCTTTCTCGTAAGGCTATGTATGGCAGTTTCAGTTGACTTGCCTGACTGGTAAGCGTATTGTTCAACTCTAATGTGTTTTCAAAAGTTACTCAGAATTCTAAAAGTGAAGAAAAACCTAAGATCGTTTAATGTTCTTCAAAAAATATTAATATCTTTCCCAAAAAATGTTCATTTCAAAAGTTGCTTAAAATTTTTAAAGTATAGAAGAGCCTAAATTCAAAAGTTTTGAGTTTAAAAGTTGTTTAAAATTCTTAGAAGAGACAAGCATGGAAAAACCTAAGCTCGTTTCATATTTCTCAAAACATAACACTTATAATTTTTGGAAAAAATATTTATCTCAAAAGTTGCCTCAAATTCTTAGAGGAAACAAGTATGAAGAAGCTTAAGTTCGTTTAATATTAAAAAAAAAATATTTTCGTTTTTCAAAATTTCTAGAAGTACATTTCAGAATAACAAAATTATAATTTTTGAAAAATTTTGATTTCAAAAGTTGCTTATAATTTATTTAAAGTATATTCTATATCAAGTATAGAAAAGTGTAAATTCATTTGATATTTCTCAAAATAACCAATTTTTTCACTTTCCAAAATTTTCTTTACAAAAGAAAAGCCTAACCAAACAAAACCATTTTATAAATTTTGCAAAGTCATTTGATATTTGTAAAAATAAAAAAATAAATTTTTTTTTAATATTCTCGAAACTTTCGTATTAAAAGTTACTCAAAATGTTTAGAAGAGAAAGCATGGCAAAGTTTAAGCTCGTTTGATATTTCTTAAAAATAAAAATAAAAAAAAATTGTAACTTTCCAAAATTTGTTTTTGCAAAAGTTGCTAAAATTTTTAGAAGAGAAAGCATGGAAGAGCGAAAGTTTATTTGATATTTCTCAAAAAAAATTGAATAATTTTCGAAAAATTTTTAAAATTTGCTTAAAATTCGTAGAAACTATAAGTATAAAAAATCCTAAATTCATTTTTTCTCTTTTTTGATTTTTCCTTCCTTCAATCAGCTCGGGAACTTAGGGACTTGACAAGACTCTGCCATGGTACACAATTCAGGACTGTTGTTTTTGCTAAATATTTGATTAAATTGTAGAAGCATGGAAGAGTATAAATACGAAAGAAGCTAAGCTTTGTAAGCCGGATAAAGCTTTTGTTGCATTTCAAAAATCTTCAAAAATTATGCTGGCAAATTCAAACATTTTAAAGAAGAAAAATGTGTTTTACCCTAAACTTAGTGAATATTACACTTATCCGCATAAAATCTCTAACGAACCGGTAGATTGTTTTTACTAGTTAAAAAAATTACAAAAACAGCAAACCTTAAAAAAATTACAAAAAGTTGTACATTAAAAAAAATGCTTATTCTCGGCATTTTTTATTTTCAATAATTTAATAATTGGGGGTGAACCATCTTGTTTACGCACTTGTGCCCCTCTTTCATCACACTGTGCACCAACTTATCTAACTGATTGGGTGTGCGAGGGTACCGGCCTGCGTATGGCCTAAATGCTGCAAATTATCAGATGCCTAATACGCATTCGCTTGTGTGAATTTATGTTGGCCACGTTGTGCTACGTACATAAATTCACGCAAAAACGCATGCGTGATATTAGTGAACTAGTGCGAATGCGAGCAAATCACACATGCACATACACACACATACATACATACATACATATAAGTAACATCTGATTTGACTACTTGCTTGGCTGTGTATTCCAGTTTGAAGCCTTTCAATTTCTCATATGCGTAAGTACTTAAAATTTTCTTATTTTCTTTTTCGCGTCTACAAATATTTATTATTTTTTTATTGCTTTGTTGAATGTTTCGCATATTTGAGTTTTTTATTTATTTGGACAACAAGTTTTATAGCTTTTTTAATTGCGTATTTATGATTTCAATGCATTTTTCTTACAAGAGTTTTTTTGGTTTTTTTTTTTTGTTCAGCTAGCAAATTTGACATATTAAAAACGGCTTGAAATATCACGCAAAACTGCCTAAGAGTGAATAAAATTTATTACTTGACATAAATATTTCTTAATGAGATTTCGTGCGTTGTAACTGCGAGTAAAAAACTTTTGATTCACCGCACACGAGGATGTTTTTTGCAATTTTATTTTATTTTTCTATATACTTATATATACATATGGACGTGTACCAGTTTAAAAGAGAATTTGACATACAAGGTGTGTTCAAAAAGTATCGCGAATTTTGAATTTTCGCAGGTTATGTATTTTCGAATTTCGATTTTTTTATATCTCTCACTCATGCCGACGAGTTCACACTTTAACAGAATAGGGTTATCTAGCACAAGATCATGCAGGTTCTGCTGTGATGAAGAGGAGTCTATGGAACACTTAATCATGAACTGTGAGGCATTAGGCCACAGGAGACTCAGAATCATGGGCTCGTACCTACTAGAGGGGGGAAGACCTACAATTGCTTCCTCCTAAGGAGCTGGTACGATTCCTCGGTATACTAAATAATTATAATTAAGTTATTAGCGGCACAAAATAGATCAATCTGATCACAGTGCATAAATGCCTTAGCCTAACCCGTACAACCATTACCATTAACAAGGTCGTCAAAACTTTTCCCATGGACATATGAAGTTCTATACATAGAATCATGGAATTATGTAGAGTATTGGCTAATTTGGCATAAACTATGAATTTTACTAAGTGTAAGAAAGCTCATCATTTCTGAAGGATCACTGATCCAATCTAAGCGCGGAAAAACTTTCCCAATGTCGATTTCGCATCATTTACTAGGCATCCAATTTAATGATTGGCAAAAATTGGCAATTTGAACGTAATCATCATTAAAGTTCCGCTAGCATTTCGTGCTGAAATCAACTATGCCACCATCTCTATTAGGCAGTAGTCACCCAAATTGTACAACTAATGAAGCTTGCGTTAGAAACAATTGCATGAATTTGCCAAGCAGCTTAAATTAAACGCTTTACAATATCCGCCCTCAATTATGTTCAATTTGCGAAAATTACCAGCCCAACACGCAATTGGATGTAAAAGCATTCAGCTTACAACATTTTGGATATAAAAACTTCAGCCCCAATTCGCCTGCCATACAGTACCAACCAAATAAGTAAACCAGTGACAAATCAAACGATTCCCTGTTGCCCAGAAAAAGTACATTTAGAATTAAAATGTTGCGCTTCATCGCCACATCGGCGCTTCTCTACATTATTTACCATGTGGCTACCATTTGCGCTGCACCACATCCACCGACCACAACCGCTGCGCCGCTGGTCGCTAATCAGCCATCCTACGACACCAAATTCGATAACATCGATCTGGATGAGGTATTGAGTCAGGAGCGTCTTTTGCGCAACTACATCAAATGCTTGGAGAATACAGGTCCTTGTACACCGGATTCCAAAATGTTGAAGGGTATGTACAAGTATGTGTACGAGCATTGCTGTGCGCTGTGCACTGAGCTTCGCATTGAGTTTTTTGTGGTTTAATAAATGTGCATATACCTTGAGGTTTCACCAATTTCAGAGATACTCCCCGACGCTATATCAACCGATTGCGCCAAGTGCTCGGAGAAGCAGAGGTCTGGCTCAGCGAAGGTGACGCACTTCTTGATCGACAAACGTCCAGAGGATTGGGCGCGCTTGGAGCAGATTTACGATCCGCAAGGCAGCTACCGCTTAGCCTACTTAGCGGAGAGGGCCAACGGCAATGGTGAGGAGAAACCTAAGGAAGCGGATACTAAGGCATAGGCTTGACCATTTGCGCTAGTGACAATTTGACCGAGATATGAACCGTTATGGGAAAATAGACACAATTTTTTAACCAAATTAGATTTAGCTCTACTTACAAATACTTTTAGAAAATTTACTTAGTTTTATGCTCGCATTCCAAAAATCTAAAAAAAAAAAATATAAAAATATCGAAAATATTCAAAATATTAAAAAAATAAGTGCAAATGTGGCTTACCCAAGTGTCGTTTAAACTCTGGGCTGCAATCTAAAAATTAATTAATTTGCTGTAAGGAAGTTGTGTGGACCACGAACCGGGCAGGCAGGTGAAAAGAAGTGGTAGTTTAATAAGAAAAAATAAGAGTATAATTCCCCGCGCTTCCTTTCTTCTTAGGGTGGATTAGATAGTTGGCAGGGAGTGAAAGAAAGTGAGCAAAAGCTATATTTTAAAGACGTGGGTCCTTAATTTACAGATGAAAAAGCACTGCGTGCTATTGAGAAAATTTCGCAATCACTTAATGGACTATGAATAAGTTCGTGCGGTTCTTTTTCGAAATTTGAAACTTTATTGACGTAAAATGGTTACAAATTTAATATTCAAAGTATTGTCCATCGCTTGCTACTACTTTTTCCCATCTTTCTGGCAATTCACGGATTCCCTTTGTGAAAAATTCGGTCGGCTTTGCCGCAATCCACGAATCGATCCATTTTTTGACTTCATCGTAATTACGGAAGTGCTGGTCAGCCAGGCCATGTTGCATCGATCGGAAGAGATAGTAATCGGATGGCGCAAGGTCTGGACTATACGGCGGGTGGGGTAGGACATCCCATTTGAGCGTTTCTAAGTATGTTTTGACCACTTGTGCAACATGTGGCCGAGCATTGTCATGTTGCAAAATAACTTTGTCGTGTCTATCGGCGTATTGCGGCCGTTTTTCTCGCAGTGCTCGGCTCAAACGCATCAATTGTCGTCGGTAGACATCCCCCGTAATCGTTTCATTCGGTTTCAGTAGCTCATAATACACAACACCCAGCTGGTCCCACCAGATACACAGCATAACCTTCAGGCCATGAATATTCTGCGCCGACGTCGATGTTGAAGCATGGCCAGGGTATCCATACGTTGCCCGACGTTTTGGATTGTCGTAATGGACCCACTTTTCATCGCCAGTCACAATTCGATGCAAAAAACCCTTTCTTTTGTGCCGTTGAAGCAGTTGTTCGCATGCCATAAAACGGCGTTCAACGTCTCTTGGCTTCAATTCATACGGCACCCAATGGCCTACCTTTCGGATCATTCCCATGGCTTTTAAACGTTTGGAAATGGTTGATTGATCAACTCCCAAAGTTTTTGCAACCTCTTCTTGCGTTTGAGCCGGATCTTGATCGAGCAATTCCTCCAATTCGGTATCCATGAACTTTGGCGGCGCACCCTCGCGTTCTTCGTCTTCCAAGCCAAAATCACCACTTTTAAAGCGTGCAAACCACTTCTGGCACGTTCGCTCAGCTAGAGCATGCTCACCATAAACTTCCACCAAGATACGATGACTTTCGGCTGCTTTTTTCTTCATATTAAAATAATGAAGAAGAATTCCCCGCAAAAACACATTATTTGGCACGAAATTCGACATTTTCAAGTGTGGTAAAAATATTGTTGTTTACGCTTCAAATAAAAAACTTATACTGACGTTTGTGCCTTACGACAGTAGCTCTCCAATGAATGTTTGGAAATGTGGATCGATGGAATAATAATCAAGTTACGCCATCTGTTGTAAAACCGCAACTTATTCATAGTCCTATTATTATCTAGGCCTTACAGCTATTAAGACTTTGTTAAAAGTGAGAGTTCAAGTGGCGGAAACTTAACTTCGCTTAAGCAGGCCAACTACTATAAGTCTCAACACAGAGTGGACACAAGCGAACCTCACGCCTTTGAGTGTCAGTGTTCTTGTCCAGCGATGAGCTAAGTCGAGGCTAACCTATCCAAGACCGGATCATGAGTTCAACCATAGACAAAATTCCATCCAAGCAACTTTCTTATGAACTCTGATGAGAACACTAATCACGCTATTAAGACTACGCGCTTCTTGGACTACCTATTTAGCCGTAGAGTTCAATTGTGGTCTCGAGTTTAAGAAATTGTTATTTGTCAGTTCACAGTAAAAGCCCGAATGGTGGTGATGTCAGCCTTTGCTCTAACGAGACGAAGTACCTCCTGTCGTCAAACAAACAGTCGACGCACTCGCATATCAGCCCCCACGTCACATAGTGCAGCGAATAAAGATCCATCGGCTTCGTTGGCTGGGTCATGTCGTCCGAATGCATACAAATACTGCAGCTCTAAAAGTATTCGATGCAAAAGCAGCTGGTGGTAACAGAGGAAGATGGAGGCTTTCTTTGCGTTAGAAAGAACAGATGGAGAAGGACTTGGCTTTACTTAGCCCGTCCACCTGGCGTCGGTTAATATGGGACTGAGCGGTTATCGCGTCAATCAAGAAGATTAAGAAGTAAGAAAGCAAAAAGAAATATCTCCTTACATACAATTGGCGCGTACACCCTTTTTTTTGGGTGTTTGGCTGACCTTTTCCTTCTGTTTGTGGCGTGCGTTTTGATGTTGTTCCACAAACGGAGGGACCTACAGCTTTTTCATGGCAGAAATACACCCGCAGGTTTGTCATTGACTGTCGAGGGGCGACCGCTATTAGAAAAACTTTGTTCTTCAATTTGGTATTTCACCGATATTCGAACCAGGGCCGTTCCTGTAACGGTTGAACCGACTGTATGGGAACGACATTCATTTTTTTTTTTTTTTTTTTTTTCAATGCAAAAAATATTGGTCTCTGGGCGTACTGTGGTTATCAGTGGCTTCTTAGGCAAAGCAGAAGGTACTCTTAGAAGGCTAGGAAGTGAGTGCTTTTTAAAGTCCCTAAAGCAGCATTAATTTTTGGCATTGAAGTAATAAAACTGGCAACGCAAAAGTGATATTTGGAATACGAGGATTTCTTTTTGCTGTGAAGAGGGAAAAAGTGAAAAAACTCTCCTATTTCTTACGTAACTCCGAGTACTCCTCTGAGAATGAAACCAAAAGCAATCCTTCGTCAAGAGTTCTGATTGAGTAAACAGCTGCGATGGGGCAGTCTAAATGAAAACTAGATTACCAACACTCCCTTGTATACCCCTACAATATGTGCACCCGGGTTTCAAATAACAGGAACGCCACGAAGAAGCCAGTTTTAACAATTTGTTCTACTTAATTTTTTGTTTTTATATTTTTTTATTATATATGAAAATATACATATTGCTTTCTTTCTTCAACAGAAACCAAATAACTCAGAACTCCAGTTTATAGCCCATCAAATTTTAATATAATAAATAAAAGATAAGTCCGAAGGCATATGCTTTTGAAGCAGTGCAGCATTTTAAGTATTTGGGAGTTATATATTCACATGTAGTGGTGATTCAACTTCTGCATTCAGGGATCGCATCAACGCCAGCAATAAAACGTATTATGCCCACCTTAAACTGTTCAAGTCCGGGCTCTTGTCTAAAACTACAAAGCCAATTATGTACAAGAACCTCATCCGCCCAATCTTGACGTATGGTTGTGAGGTATGGACTCTTAAAGGTGCTGACTGCGCTCTGCTGGCCAGCATGGAAAGACATATTTTAAGAAAGATATTTGGCCCAATAAGAATAGATGGTGGTACCTATAGAATCCGGTACAACTCCGAACTAAACGATCTTATTCCGAACGAGACAACTGTGCTTTTTGTTAAAGCGCAGCGCATAAGATGGCTAGGTCATATTACTCGTATGCCTGCTGACTGTGCCGTGAAGAAGGCCTTGACAGGGAAGCGAATGGGCGTAAAGGCCAAAGTCAGACCGAGGAACAAATGGATAGAAGCGGGGGAAGAGGATCTCAAAGATTTGGGAATACGTAACTACGAAGCAAATCGCAAGACCAATTGCTTTGGAGGAGCATTGTGAAGGAACCTCTAACGCATCCCACGCTGTAAAGAAGAAAGTGCACAAAAGCCTTACAATAATTTAATGGGCTATAAAACTGTCAGTCCAGATTTTTCTTTAGAAAATTCTGAATTGTGTTTGTTTTTTTTTTTTTTTTTGTTTGATAAATTTGTTAAATTTTAGTGAATTTCGTACAAAGTTTGGAGCTTTGAGTTAAACAAAATCCTGAATAAAATTTATTGAACTATAAAACTGCAAACTCCGATTTATCTTTAGAAAAATCTGGAAATTTTTAGGTATTTTTTTTATTTTCAATTTCTTAAATTTTTGTGAATTTCGTGCAAAGTTTGAAGCTTTGAGTTAAACAAAATCGTCTTTAAACTTTAATGGGCCATAAAAGTGTATAGCCAGATTTTTCTTTTTTGAAAATTTTGGAAATTTGTATGTATTTTTTTTTTGTTTTTTGAAATGTAATAAGTTTTTGTGAATTTTATACAAGGTTTGGAGCTTTAAGTTAACAAAATCCTCCCTAAAACTTAGTGGGCCATAAAACAGTATATCCCCATTTGCTTTTTTGAAAACTGTTTGGACTGTTTTTTTTTAATTCGTTCAATTTTTGTGAATTTCGTACAAAATTTGAAGCTTTGAGTTACAAAAAATCTTCACTAACACTGAATGGACTGTAAAACGGCAAATTCCGATGTTTCTTTAGAAAATTCGAGAATTTTTTACTTTTAAAATTTTTGTGAATTCTGTACAAAGTTTGGAGCTTTGAGTTAAAAAAAATCCTGACTAAAATTTATTGGACAATAAACCTGTCAGCCCAGACTTATCTTTAGAAAGTTCTGAATTTTTTGTTTTTTTTTGTGTATTTTTTACAAAGATTAGAGGTTTGAGTTAAAGAAAATCCTCACTAAAATTTAATGCGCCATAAAAATGTATTGCCAGTTTTTTTAAATTCTGGTAATTTTTTAATTTTTGTTTTGTTTTTTTGGAAATCGTTAATTTTTTGTGAGTTTTGTGCAAAGTTCGGAGCTTTGAGTTGTATAATTTTTGTTTTTTGTTTTTGTAGAATGTACTACACTTTCATAAAAACATTAAATTAGGTATAATATAAAAGAAATTGTTAAAACTTGGTAATTCGCGCTCCCATTATTTTGTACACTAGTGTATATAAAAGGTGGTTAAGTTTCAAGGGCCGGTGTTGACTTTGAATAGAATTCAATTTTTTTAGGAAATTATTGCCATTTCTCTTTATTAAGATAATATTGGTATGGCTCAATTACGTATGGAACAAAATATCGGCCATCTCCATCCGATGGTCCAAATTTTCGATGACGCTGAGGCATAATTGAATTGAATTGTTGCTGGCTTATCGACGTACCCCTTTTCTTTCAAATAACCTCAAAGAAAGAAGTCCAACGGGGTCGTTCACGTTTAGGTGTCGTTCACATTTAACATCGGCCCTTGAAATTTAACCACCCTTTATATATATATTTTTTTTTTTTACATACCCAAGTATCCAACTGGAACAAATTCTACCTCATTAAGCCAACTAAGAACACTAATTTCAATACTTTTTCAGCATTATTTGAATCAATCTCGTTTACAGCGCCTTACCTCCCTTCTATCACAAGCCTTGTAAGCTGGAGGCCAACGTCCGCTCATAAATATGCTTTTGTGTAATTCTACAAAACTGTGCTTAGAGTCACATAAAATCCAATACTTATCTAAAATCACCTTTGAATAAGAATGAAAACTAATAACTTTGAATGTCAAAAATAAGGCGAAATAGCCCAACCCATTATGCGAGCTGCCATCAAAATGAACAAAATTTATTTTCATTTATAGAAATTATGATCGGAGCCCGTAGAGAAAGAAGAAATTCACATGAAAGCAAAGCGAATCGTTCACACATTTCATTAAATCATTCAGAATTAATTACGTTTTATTTTACTTAGTAGAAGTGATCAATCAAACGAAATCACAAAACGAAAAGTCCGCCAAGACTGCGAAATTTACCAACTTAATCTATTTCGCTGCGGCTTGTGAAAACACACAGCACAAACACACATCATATTTGAGGGCCTGTGTATTAATAATCTCCTTGATTAAATATTTAATGCGGCTTGCCTTAGACTGGTATGTTTTAGTAGCAGCTTAACAAAGCTGCAGGGCATGAACTTTTCCCAAAGATGTACCCAATTTCGCTCGCATGTCGAGTCTACGTATAGACAACCTCATATCTTCTGTTTCTGTGATGGATCTACAAACGTTTACCGGTTTGTGCCGAGACTAGACATAAATGCATACAAACAAACATTTTTAGTTGCCAAGGTATTTTTATTATTGCTTTTGAGTATTTGTATACAATATTTGGTGGCATTGTTGGTGGCGCGAACGAAATACGCGCTTCAATTTTATTGCGGTCACCAAAGTTGTTTTGTTATCACACGCTTTGTGGCAATGTTTTTATTGTTGTTCCTCTTCCTATTTCAAGTTTCAGCATACAGCACACAGTTATTAATATTCAAATATATGCGTGTGTTTAAAAATCGTATTTATAATGATTTTGGTCAGCAATTTGAAGGCCATAAAATTAACACAATTTCAAAATTCGTCTCAAAATCTGAGCTCCGATTACTTAAACAGCTTCAAGCTTTGCTCTGTTTTATTTATCTTCTTTTGTCCGAATTTATGTCCAAATTCATATGTAGAAAGTTTGACTAGACTTTAATGGGTTGAATTAATTAATTGCTGTGGATAGGCAATAGGAGTTAAATAATTTGAACAGCATCTTCCGCCTTTATAGCACCAAAAATGACAAGCAGCACACGACTATGTGCTTGTATATGTGTATGTTTTCAGATCAAATAGCAAGAATGTAGTGTAATGGAGTTGTGGATGGTCGGAAGTTTTAGAAAGGACCTAAACCCATTATACTTAAGGCATAGAGAGAGGATTTAACTGTAAGGCAGAGATAGTTGGGGTAGGAATTCATTGCAACTCAGCAAACTTCCCAAACAAAATTTTGAATCTTAACAGTTTATTGAGGCAAAGTAAATCTAGCTCATCATTTCCCAATACATTCGACCCTAAAATGTAGTATCTATGTCTGGCGAAACCCGGAAGGCGACAGAGAAATTTCTCAGTACTATCATTATGCTCTAAACAAGAGGTACACAGTGGATCGGCGATGACACCTTTGCTGATCATGCATTGTACTCATGAGGCCACTGTACAAAGGTCACTCTGTCAGGCCTTTTCAAGACACACTCCCTTGTTTTACAGGCTTCAGTAGTGCACCGACTATTTTCATGGACTTTATTAATGCAGACTCTGATGTGACAGACTCTTCTTACTACACTTGACCCCCGCTGCAAAGAACCGTAGTTCGTTAATTCATCAGTCAGTCCCTTGCCTTGAACACCAGAGTCTCCGCAGAGTGATACCCACTTGAGTTTAGTTCAAGCTCATATCAACTTACACCGGATTTTAACCTCAACTTACATTCCTGTACTATTTTTGAAAAGGTGCGCGCGGTCTTTAAGGCCTTTAGAGCAGTTTGACTATCACTGCATACCCTGATTTGAAGCTCTCCACACCTTTTGCCAACTATCCAGTTTGTTGCTTTAAGTTTTACAAAGGCTTCCGATTGAAAGACCATTGTCAGCAAACTCCTGAAGTCACCGTACAAATGTCATTCAGTTCTAGTACGATTTTAAGTCTTGGAGCCAAAAAGCTTTGTTTCTTGGCATTTCCCCACATACTAACCCCATTCAAAATGCTTACAATTCTTCGAATCCAACATCGGAAATTTTATCTAGAGCCGAATTCGTGCCAACCACTTAAAAAAAAAACTACTAAATCCTTTTGCAGATTAAAATAAAATTAAAAGCTATTCTTTAACTTAGTTTGGATGACCTGACAAAACTTAGAATTCATCTGAACAAGATGTGCCAGGCATTGTAAACAGGTATCAGGTTGGATTACAGTTAGTATTCCATAAAGTAGTCTTACCCATCGAGAGTGTTATTTATTGGTTACGTTTAATTTGTCTGCTTTTAAGGGGCGTCAATGAAATAGGAAACGATACTTAGAACTCTCAATCTCACAAAGCCAGAGAGATTGATGATTTCGCTTACTCATTTTCCCAAGAACTTAAAAACTAAAAGTAAGGTACAAGGAACGGTACGGGCATTTATTGCTAAATGCTCATTGATCACTGAGTTGACTCGAAGTTTACGTATCTAAGAGCAACTGGCAAAGGATTGAGGGACCCTTAACGATTCTACGTTAGATTAGGTGGTAGAGGTTGTCTATTATGGGACACACTCGGGTTCATTGCCGGTTGCGATGCCGCATACGAACATTCCTTCATTTCTTTTAAAGCCCATTTGAATTGATGAAAAACTTGAGAAGATCCCTGGATTCTACAATCTTGAGGTCTTCCAACTTATTAAGGATATGTCTGTACAGGAACCCAAAGTCTAGATTGGCTGGCTGGCAGAAAAAATTTGTGTATAGGACTAAATTTTCGACTCATATTCATATTTATAAGAGAATGCAGCCCTTCTAAAACACTCGTACAACTTCCGCCCATGCGTGAATAATTTTATTGGTTTCCTGTGCTAGGGCAATCATTCCAAATAGGCAGGATTGGATCGAGGGGAAATTCTGCATCGAAGCTTGCGCCTCTGTCTTCACTGACGGTTTCAAGATCGAATCCGAAGTTGGAGCAGGCGTTTTCTCTAAATCAGCACTACTAGTGTTTTTCAAGCAGAAGTCTTTGCGATCCTTCAGGCATGCAAAATGCTTAAGGAATGCGGGAGCGACGGAGATATCAACATTTCCCCCGATAGTCAAACCGCGATCAAGGCTCTAACGACGCCATGATGCAGAACGAAATTAGTAAACTCCTGTAAGGAGAAGATCAAATCTCTTGAGTGTGCAGGTAAAATCTCTCTAATCTGGGTTCCAGGACATAGGAACATAGAGGGAAATGAAATTGCTCATGAGCTTGCCAAGAAGGGGACTGAATTGACCTCAGAGACCTACCCGGTCATCGGCATCCCCCTGGCAGTTGTTAAAGGGGAACTGCACAAATTATTTCTCAAGCAAACGCAGAAAAGAGATTCACTCTGAAGAGATTCAATGGCTCTGGTTTTGAGATATAAAACCCCAGCCAATGCTCACATCAACTCAGAGAAATATTCTGAATCAATGAAGGGGGCACAAAAGCTCTTTCAGGTCGCAATTTTAATGCGTAACTAAAAGTGGGCGTAGAAATACCAACCCACCTATTCTCTCTCCGTACCACACCACTTTCTTCCATTAATATGGGCAAACTGAAATCAAATTCAATATCTGAGTCATGTGAAATCTGAATATTTTTTGTATTTAGGATAAATATTTTTTACTTACGGTAAAATATTTTTTTTTTTTGCAAAAACACCAAAAATATGACGTCAATCAAACACAACGCTTACCTGAAAGGAAACAAAAATTGTTGTTGTGAATTAGTTAGGTAATGGAATGGTAAAAGTAGTAAATAGATAATAACGTTAGATATCATAATTATTTTAATAAGTGTTGTCTATCAACGAAATTAGCCAAGTAATAAAATCAATCAGTAAAAGAGCTGAATTTATTCCTAATGCGATTGAGTAAATAATTTCAGACGTCATCGCGCGTAATTACTAGTTACACCGAGATTAGGGAGAAAATGGAAATAACGCCAATTAGAGTAAAGTGTGAGAAAGCCTACTGCAGTCGGAGTATAATTTTAGTTGTTAACTCGGAAGCTACAACCCTAAACAAATGAAATTTAACCCTAAATATCACTTCAAAAAAATTATAATTTTTTTCAATTTTGATGAATTTTACTTATTTTATGTTGAGTTAGTCTCGAAGCGCCTGTTGAAGGTGGGTTTAGGAAACAATAGTCGATTTCTTGATTATAGATACTTTTAGGATGTAGTATAGAAGCCTGGTCGAACCGCCGCGTCTTCCATAGCGCCATGCAATTAACTCTGAGCTCTGAAGCGGTGTGTGAGAAAGGTTTTTTTTCCTTTTTTTTTGGTCGGGACAGACTACCAAGTACGGCACTCAGACAAAATTAAGTTCACTTTCGTTCCCTTTTTAATTTTCTTTAAATCTACTCGGCCTCCAAAGAAATCTGAGTAGATCCTGCGGTGCCAAGAAGCAAAGATGCTCGTTTCTTAACACATCAGTGCCGAAGACCTGAAGCCCGATTCGAACGAAAGCCGGGCAGACGCACAGAAAGTGGTCCGCCGTCTCATCCTCCTCTCTACAGGCTGGGCAGAGTGCACTGTCTGAGATGCCCACCTTTTCCATGTGCTTCGCCCATAGAAAGTGGTCCGTCATCAGTCCAACCAGCCGCCTACAGTCCCTTCTACTTAGTGACAGGAGGAACTGCGACAGTCGGTCGGACGTGACAGGTAACATCAGTTTTGAATACCTGCAGCCTCTCTCAGCCTGCCAAGCTCGCATGTGAATAACCCGTTTGCTAACCGTGGCTTTGATGGTGCAGAAGGGAGTGGCAGAACGACAGCACCACATTGTATCTCTTGTCAAGCACGACTCTGGATGGCATGGAGTCAAGGTGAATGGCGAGGATTATTGGATCGAAGTCCAGGCCTACTCTATTGTCCAATACCGGACAAGGGCCGTACCAATTCCCATTGTGATTCATCCTGCAGATGGCCTTCAAGGTCTCTCCTTAGATGAACACATCAAGTGGTGGTGGACTAATCAGAGTATATAATGCTGGACCTGAAGCAATCAGAAAAGCTCCGACGCAACAGATGGCCATAGTGCATTATAGTCTCAATAAGGTCCTCCGGACTCCCACGAGAGGAAGTCTACTCATCCAGACCACTGATGCATAGGTGATAATAGGTCTTATCATAGCCATGTAGATCCATAGAACCTTGCTAGGAGACCCCATGTTTTCCCAAAAACACTCTTTCACCGCCAGAAGGCTGTCAGTGCTTTGGATGTCTTTGTTTCAACGTGTGATTTCGAGAGGAGTTTACTATCAAGGATTACTACAAGATATTTAATTTCTTTAGATAGCTGGATAGGGACTCATTTTAGCTTAGGCAGAATAAGTTCATCAAGCTTCCTCCTTCTGGTGAAGAGGAGTATGTCAGTCTTGGTGGGATTTGCCGAAAGCTCATTCGCACAGCACCAAGTGTCAATAATATACAGAGTTTTCAGCACTTTTTTAGAGAAAAGGAAGGTACTTCAGAACCACGTATTAGACTCGACTATTTAGCGCAGAATTATTTAAGACAGCATTGAGTGAGCATGGCAAACCAGACATTAATTTCCAATTAGCTACAACTATCACAAAAGCTCACACATAACGAAACTACTAATTTTTTTCTTAGTTAGAAGAAAATGTTATTTGAAAATTTCCGCTTGATACTATTAATGTTTAATTACGCTTATCTAATATTTTCATAAACGCTTGCGTCAACATACAATTGGCTGTGTCTGTATATACAATTAATACACACAGTAGCTATATTCTACATTTGCATGAGTATTTTAAATCTTTTTGTCTTCATAATTTTCATAGATATTTCTTAATCGCCAGACATTAAACTCCATTGATTGTAATAATAAAATAATTGCATAATGATGAAATAATTATATGACTAAATACAAAAACATATCGTAATTATAATTACTTTTTTTACGATACTATCTAGTTGAAGTATTTTGATTTAAATATTTCCGGGGTACTCATAAAAATTAATAGGCATTGAGCTCAAAGTACTGGAATAAATATTTTTTTACTCACAAATTAAAAAACAAATAGCGAAAAATAAATATTCATCGCGTTTATTAGAAGACTGGCGGCAACTGTATAAAATAAAAGATTTGGAATGTATTAAAAATTGAGTTCACTTGAGTTGTAAAAAGCAAAAAAAAACTGTCGCTGTGTATATAGAGTGAACGGATTTATGGGCAGAAAGACGCAGTAAAAATTTAATCAACAAAAGTCTAATAACATAAATTTATAAATTTTATAAAAAATTGTTCAATTTCTGCTAATTTAATGTTAACACTTTTTAATGGTTAAATTTGCGTGGCAAGCGATCTCAAAATTTACCACAGTCAGTTATTTTATTAATTTATTTTCTTAGGGTCAATCGAGGAATTTGAAAAAGTAGAAGTGGAAGCTGGGGACCCCTCCAGTTACCGTACAAATGCGGTAGCAATGTAATATGAAAGGAGTAAATGGACAAAGGATCTGTTTACCAAAGTATACGAAAATGGGCATACTCCGAATACATGAAGAAATAGTCACAATATGATCCAATTATATAAGAATTGGGTATGGGAATACCCCTGATTCTACCAGTGGCAAGTATGGATGGGAAACGTGGGCATTGAAAGCTAATACAGTTAAGCAATTAAATAAACAGTACAGAAGAATTCTGAGGAGAATACTGGGTCCAGTACGAGAAGAGCATGGGGTATATAGCATCAGATATAACAGCGAGATTTGAAATTCCAACAAGGCGAAAACGTTGTGCGGTTGTGCACATCCGATGGCTAGGGTACGTTGGCGGAATTGAAGATGAAAGAATACCTCGCAAAATTCTAGAGGCGCGCATGCTTGGCGAAAAGGGAAGAGGACGGCCGCGGAAACGGTGGTTAGACGACGTTGAGGACGACCTCAGAAGCATAGGAGTGACCAACTAACGTAGTCTGGCTATGGACCGAAAAGCATGGAGAAGATTTGTGGAGGAAGCTAAGGCTCACAACGAGCTGTGATGCTATGAATGATGATAATGGGTATAGGAATAAGTCTCCGTCCTTTCTTAGCCAAACATTTAACAGTTAACATTTAAACAATTAAATAATACATGATATTGTGTGACATTGGCAGCTACAACTTTACTCCATCTTTTAGGCAGCATACGGAATCCTTTGACGAACAATTCGAGTTCTTTTGACTTAATCCATTCGTTGAGCCTGTTTGCGATGCCCTCGTAAGAAGTGAACCGCTCTCCAATAAGGCCTGACTGCATTAATCGGAACAGATGGTAATCCATAGGTGCAATGTCAGGGGAATACGGCGAGTGGGACAAGATTTCCCAATTCAGTCCTTCTAAATATTTCTGAACCGATTTATCGTTGTCATGCATCAAAATCAGTTTGTCATGTCTACCGTCTCATTTCGGCCGCTTTTCTTTAAGGGGGTAGTATGGTTAATTCGGTGTAAAACAAGCATATTTTTCGAATTTTTTTTTGTCGACACAGTTGATTTATTCAAAATTTTAAAATTACTTCATTATAAAGTCATATTTAAAGAATATTGTGTGAAATTTTCATTGATTTTTATGAAGAAATGAGTTGGTGGCAGCGAATCTTCGCGGACGTCTCATAAAAAAGTTTTATTGCGGTGTCCCTCAGAACTCATTACTGGATCAACTAAAATCAAAAAACCAAATTGATTTCATCAGCTAATAAAGTTTCGCAGGTAACAACGTCGATTTTTTTTTTTTTTTTTTTTTAATTTTTTAAAGCGCTTTGAAGTCAAAACACCGATTTTTCATAAAAAAAACTTGAAATCTTTGTTGTTTTAAAATATGACAAAATTAAAAAAAAAAACTCGACGTCATTACCTCGTGAATAAAGTAAAGAAACAAAAAAACCAAATTTGAAAAGAATCGGTGCAGTAGATATGAATCTACAGTGGACACCGACCGTAAAAAAGGCAAGTGTGAGAAAAACGCGTTTAAAGATTTTCGGCAGCGTGAAATCCGGTTGGAGAGGTAGATACTTAATCCTTTGTGTCTTTGTCAATTTTACTCTAATGCACTTCAAACTTTCACACAATAATCTTAAGATGTTATAGAATAATTTAAAAAAAAAAAAAAAAAATGAAAAAAAAAAATACCATACTACCCCCTTAAGAGCTCATTCAAACGCATTAGCTGCAGTCGGTAACGATCGCCAGTGATGGTTTCAGATGGTTTGAACTCCTTAATTGATGACACCCTTTTGATCCCACCAAATGCACAACATAGCCTTTAAAGCATGATAATTTTTTCGCACCTGGTTCACCCGGCAGGCTCCAACATTTTCGACGCCTAGGGTTATCATAATAGATCCATTTTTCATCGCCAGTGACGATGTGTTGCAGAAAACCTTTTCTTTTCTGCCGTTCAAGAAGCATCTCACACGTCACCAGACGTCTCTCGATATCCTTCTCCTCCAGTTGCCTGCTTTCTGGACCATTCCCATCTCGTACAAACGTTTACCGACGGCTGCTCCGTCAACATCCAACTCTTTAGACATATCATCAAGGGTTCGACATGCGTCTTCGTGCAATAATTGTTGAAGTTGAGTATCTTCGAATTTTTTCGGCGCCCCTTCGCGATCTTTATCACTCACGCCGAAATTGCCACTTTGGAGGCGTCGAAACCACTCTTTACAAGTTGTATTTGATGGAGCGTGATTGCCGTAAATATCGATCAATATACGACACGTTTCAGCTGCACTTTTCTTTAAAAGGTAATAATGAAGCATGACTTCCCGCAAATGTTGTTTTTTCGGGACGAACATAGACATTTTTGATGTCAGATAAAAAAGGATATTTACTCTTCAAACGAATGTCAACCACTGCGATCGAAACCTCACCTTCAAATCACTAGTATATTACTAGAGCGAACACAAAATAGGTAGTATCACAGTGACACCTCTTTTACGAGGGCGGAAACTTATTCCCATACCCAATATAAAGGCAAATCAGATGTACAAAAATGTGAAAACTATAGATGGGTCAAACTTACATCATCTGCCCTTAAGATGTGGGAAGGGGTTGAAAAATATCGCATTGAAAACATGGAAAAAATAAGACCAAACCAATGTGGAATCCTAGCCGGAAACTTAACAACAGATGTGATACAGGCAGTAGGAGTACTATCGGAGAAATACCAAAAAGTATTAGGAAGGAAAGGCTGCATATAATTTTTGTAGACCTCGTGAAGGTCTTCGGTAGGGTACCTGGGCTGTCCTTAAGAGCCAAAGGAATAGCAGAACAATACAAGGTGAAGTCCAAAATAAACAAGACTGAGTTAAAATGTAAACGAGAGGAGCTTTGTCTGATAACTTTGAGTTTATTTATTCAAAATAGTCCCCTGTGGCCTCGGTACACTGTTTTGCGCGATCTGAAAGCTTTTCGAAAGAGTGTTTCAGGTCATTGACCGGACTGCCCTTCGAAATGTCCAAACAAACCTTTTGGTTGGCCTTTACGGTTGCAAAACCTTTTCCTTTCATAGCCAAATGCAAATTTCCGAATAGGTAGAAATCACAGAGAGCCATATTAGGCAAATACGGTGAGTGAGTGATGGTTAAACTGTGGTTTCTAGTCAAAAAATCAGTCAGAAGAGTGGATCGATGAAATGCAATAAGCGCCAGCTTCCTGCTTCGCGGTATTGAAGGCGAATTCCTTGTGGACAATTTCCCTGGAATCAGAAACACAAATGAGCATCGACTTGATTTTTGACTTCTCCAAACGCGATGTTTTTGGTGGGTGCCTCGTCTGAGGCCTTCCATTCGGCACTTTGACGCTTAGTTTCAGGCTCACGTACTCGTATCATCACCAGTTACAATGTTGTAAAAGAAGCTCTCGCCTTTTCTCGCCTCTTTAATGAGGTCTATCGAATGTTAAATTCTGAGCAATGTTTGGTCCTCAGTTAACTTGTGCAGAATGAAACGTGCACAGACCTTTCGTAAGCCTAAATGATCAGCTAATATGCGATAAATCGATCTTTCGGAGATATTCAACTTCGATTCCATGAATTTCATCGATGTTTTCGGTTAATTTTTGATAAATTTACAAACAATTTCGATGAAGATTTCCGTGATTACTGATTCACATCAAGGTTCAGCACTCGGCCCGTTAATTTTGAACATTGTTATGAATCACCTGACAGCCATAGGTCAAGACAAACCGCCATGGAATATCCTTTGCGCGGACGATATAGTCTTAATTAAACGGCAGCCATTAACAGTAACAACAAGTTTCAAGTACCTAGGATCGAGCCTGAGCGAAAATAAAAACATAGATGAAGATGTGACACACACACCTTAAAAGGTTTATTCCATAAAATGTACAAAATGCACTGAATACGCGACTGGACTGAGTGCTTCGAAATTGGGTTCAAATGAATGTAAAAGCGTAATGATCATGGGGAATATTTTGAAAGCAATAAAACCAGCAATGCTAATTTTCCCATTGTTAAAGCAGAAATATAAATAGCAACCCTTGCATGAATTTTACAAACGAATTTGCTTAGCATATTGAAGGAAGTACAAATTTGCATGCATTACTCTTAGGCGCCTTATGTCAGCCAGAGTCTCAAAAATGTTCCCCGTGTCGAATTAATATTCCTCTAAGTTTCAATTTACATTATTCATAACCAACTTAGGTAATATCTTAAAAGGCATGTCTTTGCAATTCTTTTATTTTTCTCAAACAAACCCTCTCTCGTTTTTTTTTTTTTCTTGCACTGAAACCCTTCAAGTGGCCTTTCAGTTCTCATTATTCACTGCATATTTTTGCCAAATAACATCGGCAAACGCCTAAGTATGACGGGCTATCTTAATACATGTCTGAGACATTCTAAAATTGCAAACACATTTGTACACACTACTGCACACACACACATTCATCCACATTGTAAACACGACGGTTGTCTTCATTGATTGGCATTGAGGAGTCTAACAACCTGTCACCTTTTACCTTTGCACTGATATGGTTGAGTGAATAATTGCAAGCATTTTGAAGGGGGTTGAAAATTATTGTAAGGGCTTCTTAGTGAAAAGAAAAATATCTTTTTTTTGCTCTACCTAAGATGGGAGGCGCCTGAAGCTGAGTGCATTTAAGTGTGCGAAGTGGAATTCAATGGCTCCAGTTATTAGAAATATGAATGGCACTCGGATTAGAGGACTGCAGCTATGACAGACGGCTGATACTACTGCCGGCCTAAGGTATTGTATCATATTTAGCGGTGACTCATCGTCTCGTTACTGATAATATTAATTGTGTGAATCACTGTTAGTAAAAGTCATTTTTTATTTGCTTGTCCGGTAGAGACAAAAGCGTAGTCAATGTCAACGGAAATTGGAAATCTCACAATTTGGAGCAATGCGCTGTAATTAATTTCCTTGCTAAATTGTTTGAAGAAACGTCATCGATTCTTGAGGATTCTGCACTTTCATATACAAGGTGGCGCAAAATTAGTCACCCTATAAGAAGATTCGGCGGCCGCCGTGGCCGAATGGATTGTACGCACAGTATTCCTGCTTTTGCGAAATTTTTTTTAATTCAATATAAATAAGGCCATTTCTTTTACAATAAAAGATTTACAGAATGAAAAAAAACCAATACAACAGTTGGAAAATCAATACGTCTAGCAACCCTATACGCGATATACATACATACATACAAGGAGGCGCAAAATTAATCATCTCATTTTTTTTTAATAACCCCTTATTTAGATCTTTACGCGCTCTATTGGTGGTCTATTTCTATACTGCAGCTGTCTAGTTCACAAGTGTGAAATATGATTGGAACGTCAATTCATTTACAAAATTTATAAATCTTTCAAGAGTGTCATTAATTTTGCGCCACCTTATATCTGACTGATCTCTGGTCCCATTCCAAGCATTAATTGATTTACCACGCATACGAATTCACACAGCAACGGCGACCGGCTTAGAAACACCTGTGGCATAAGTAAAATTGCACCAACAAAAAAAATAATACAAATTAACAGCCACCGTTCAATTTGAACTGTTTACCGCTTTACAATAGCATTTAATAATCTGTACGCTAATCATGTTAAATAAGTTCTGACAGTGCCGCCGAACGGAAAGTGTAAGTGCACAAAAATGAATTAGTGCGAAAACGCAAGAAATTATAGCGGCAACGGTTCAACAACCATTGCTAACGAGGTTAAAAGCAGGCAAAAGTAGCAGGTAAATAAACATAAAATTTACCAGCGATGTAAAAATGGGCATGCATACATACAGCTGTGTGCAATATAATAGGAGTGCCCATGCCAACTATATTCAATCACAGTTTTTAAACACGTACACAATGCACTCTTCTAGCGGTGTTTCTAATGAGATTCCCCAAGTAATAAATGAAGCAAACGAATCTTGCAGCGAAAAAAACGTAAAATCATTAAAAATCTGCGAAAAAAGGTAAAACATTAGAGAAGTAAAAGAAATACTTGTGTGTTCTGATCAAATGATATCGAACGCCTTGTCGTGTAAAGATACACCCGAAAAACGTGGTCGCAAACGCAAAGCAACCAGAGAAGACGATCGACATCCACTTCAACTCTCTAAAAAAGAAAATACATCATCTGCAGAAATAAAAACAATTAGATCTTAATGTAAGTGACGTAGCAGTTCCTAGACGATTGTTGGAGCGCAAATGGACATGGACGAATGAAACTAAGGTGGAGGAACTGGGTCAAGGCAGTACGTCAGTCGTTCACGAAATGTTGAATACACGGCTAAGGCAGTCAAACATGATGGTGCAAAAGTGATGATACGGGGAAATATTTCTTAGAGTGTAGTGGGACCAATCCACTTGATAAAAGAAACAATGGATCAGCAGGTGCATGTGGGAGTTTTAGAAAATCGAATGCTGAATGAAATGTGCCATTGATATGGTTGTTCCAACAAGAACGACCCAAAACACACAAGTAAATATTGCCAAGGAGTGGTTTCGGATCAAGGGAGTTGAGGTCAGACGACTGAGTAGGTCACGCCATAGATATAAAACGAGTATGGGCAATCGTAGACCATCAAACTCCACAGACCTATGCAACAGAGTCCAAAGGCATGGAAGCAAATCCGACTCAAAAGCTGCCGTGATCTCATCGATGCCGTCATCGCAAATGCGCCGCAATAATAAAAAAATTGTGTTTATTCAACTAAATATTAGGAAAACAGACGCAAATAAGTAATAATAATTAGTTAAATATTATTTTTCATTCACAACCAACGCAGGTGTAAGCCAAGGTTGTCCCCTGTCGCCCATTCTCTTGCCCATCGCCCGAGACGACGTTTTGAGCCAATTGACTCTGCACAAAAGAGGCATCGTATGGAGTGTCACCTGGCATGTCGAGGACCTGCACTTCGCCGATGACATCTGCCTCCTCTCTCACAAACTCACTGACATGAAAACGAAGGCGGACAGACTGGTCATGCTGGCACGCACTGTCGGACTGGAAGTCAAGCTCGCCAAGACAAAGCCTATGAGAGTCAACCACAACAAACGAAGACATATAATGGCTAACGGGTGTCGAAAGCTTCTGCTATCTCAGCACTATCACGACACACGGCGGAGCAGATGAAGATTTCAACTGCAGGCTAAACAAACCAAGAGCGGCGTTCAAGTGAATGCTTACAGTATGGGGGAGTTCGCAAATCTCCAAGAGCACTAAACTGCAAATATTCAGTTCATGTGTGAAGTCATGACTGATATTCAACACTATCACAAGGAGGCTACAATCTTTCGTCAACAAATGCCTCCGCATCGTCTATAGCATATTCTGGCCGAACGCCATCAGCAACGACCCGCTATGGAGATCAACAAACCAGGAGCCCATCCTTTGGCTAATTAAATGCAGAATGTGGCGATAGATGAGTCACACGCTTAGAAAACTACCATATAGCAGCACAAAAATGGATATTCCAGTACTGGAAACCGCAAGCGAGCAGAGGTCGGCCAATGATAACTTCGCGAAGGTCGACGTTACACGAGCTAGCAGATGCCGACATCACATGGGAAACAACAGCACAGAACCGTGTACGATGGAAGAGTCTTGTCGAGGTCCTATGCTCTCGAATGGAGTAAAGAAGAATATAAAAATAAATATTTGTTTTATTATTTGATTTATCGAGTCTTGTACATTCGTATTATTTTGAAGAGTAGATTTTATTCAAATATTTGTTTTCCTTATATTGCTTAATATTAATAAAAAAAAATTAAATGTATGGAGAGACTGTATGACATGAACGATTTGTGTTAAAAAAAGAATTCTAAATGAAATTAAAAAAAATTTCTAAATAAAATAAAAGAAATTTCTAAATAAAATAAAAAAAAATTCTAAATAAAATAAACAAAAAATTTCTAATTTTTTTTTTTATAAAGGTTTACATAACAATAAAATTATTATACTAAACAAAAAGTAATGCAGCACTAGCATCGGAGGCTTTCGGCTGAATTTCTAAATTAAATGAAAAAAATTTCTGAATAAAATAAAAAAAAAAATTCTAAATAAAATAAAAAAAATTCTAAATTAAATAAAAAAAATCGAAATAAAATAAAACAAAATTTCTAAATGAAATAAAAGAAAAATTCTAAATAAAATAAAAAAAATTTTAATAAAATAAAAAAAACCTCTAAATAAAATTAAAAAAAAAATTCTGAATAAAATAAAAAAAATCTAAATAAAATAAAAAAAATCTAAATAAAATAAAAAAAATGTCTAAATAAAATAAAAAAAATGTCTAAATAAAATAAAAAAATTTTTAAATAAAATAAAAAAAAATTCTAAATAAAATAAAAAAAAATTCTAAACAAAATAAAAAAATTTCTGAATAAAATAAAAAAAAATTCTAAATAAAACATAAAAAAAAATTCTAAATAAAATAAAAACAAAATTCCAAATAAAATAAAAAAAAATTCAAAATAAAATTTAAAAAAAATTTCTAAATAAAATAAAGAAACATTTCTAAATAAGGTATTTTTTTTTCATAAATACAACTTTTTGTTTTATGTTGAGGTCTCCTATTATTGTGCCCACAACTGTGCATCTAGGTGTATATACATACGTATGTATGTGTAATGAAATGCTAAGTGACTGAACGAAAATGCGGAAAATTTTGTTTTTAGTTTGTTTTGCGATATAAACGACGTCAACAAATATCCTTACATAACGCAGCGAAAAACAGGAATAGGAGGACTACATACAAACAAACAAAAAAATTAACTTCTCACAACGCAGTAACATGTATTTGTATAATAGACAGAAACACATATGTACATACACACATACGCAAGCACCTTTTGTAATAGTTGCGACCCGATTTCACAAATGACGTCGTGGAAATGAGAACAATGGGGGAAAAGTAATTTGATGAAATGATATATTACTCGCCATAAATAAAGGTACACACACACATATCCACCTGTATTATGCATGTGTATGTGTATGCAAGTAAATTCGTATCTACTGTGCAGTATATTTATGGCACTGGCATGTGGCATGAGGTGCGTGTGTGTAGATATGTAAGTATGTAACTCCCTTGGCATAAGAAACCAGAAATTTGTTGGGGCGCACAAGAAACCTGTTGTTCCACAAATTGCGAAATTAGGATCGTAATGCCATAATTTTAGTCGGCGACTACATACACACACATACATACATGCATAAGAAGGCGTGTTTTTTAGATTGTTTTGCAATATTTGGTTCAAACTGTTGTATGATTGTTGCTTCTGCTCCCGTTTTTCACGCTGCTTCCTGCTTTCCCGCTCAATACAATGTTATGCTAAAACAGAGGGAGATTTGTAAGTTATCGCACTTAGGGTACAAATAAATAAATTAGCATAAATTTTAAACGAATTTTTTCCATGTGCCTATCTCCCTATAGCCTTAAATTGCTAATGGTGCTCACACTCATCAACGTAAACGAGCACCCGTATCAGCTGACAGGATGAAACTATTGAGAACCCCATGTAAATCAATTCTTACCACCGTTCCGTTCCATAGTATCTTAGATCGTTCTTTCATCGTGTGAGCTGATACGGGCGTACGAGCGTACGTTTACGTTGGTGAGTGTGAGCACCATAAGTTTGTATTCAGAAGCGAAAAATGTGTGCAGAAAGCGTCTTCAGTGTTCAGTTTTTGATAATCTATCTTCCTTTCTAGCGAAATGACTTTTTAAATAGGACAAAATTACTGCATTTGGTGCACTATTTATCCACAGGTGAGTCATCAACCACTGTTGCACCTTGAAAAATTCAATATGAGTCAGAGGCCATACTTCTTCGAAAGCAAAACATCGATGCTCAATGATTTTATGTCCCAAATGTGCATGAATATGACCTGAGAGATCTTTGGTTTTAGCAGGACGCCATACGGCCAAATTTATTAGAAAAAGGAGTTAAAAATTGGACTGATAGAATGAATCATGTAACGCATAGCCGCGGACAGAGTCCAACATCTCATTAGCAATGTTCATGCGATGCTGCTTATGGTCGAAATTGAGCAGTTTTGGTTCGAATTTTGCGGCGACCCGTCTCATGCCCAAATCATTGAAAAAAATCGAAAATCGAATGGGATGAGCCAATCGATATGTCTAAGTCCTCCTCCTTCTCTAACGGTGATTTGACAATTGGCCAATACCATTTTCTTCACTTCATCAATTTTTTTGTCTGTTGTTGAAGTGCTCGGGCGCCCGTCACGCCCGTCGGTCGTCGTTCACATCTTCTCGGCCTTCTGAGAACATTTTGTACCACCAATAAACGTTGCTTTGGTCCAAAGTAGCTTCTCCGTATGGCACAGTCAACATTCGGAATGCATCCGCGCACTTAGTTTCGAGAGTTTATTGCAATTTGTTTGCCATTCTAAATAACCTAAAACTTTCCTCGGCAATCTTACCTAAGCAACGGTATTACACACATATGCACTGCTACATTTACAACTGCAATTTGTGAACCGCCAACACCATTTTCAAACAATTTGTTGTAAATTATTACCACACTACTTTGCATTCCACATTTGAATCTCTCTAAAGATTTGCATTTTCATATCCCATTTCGGCAACAATCATTTCGGCAACCAACTACAATGAATTGCATTGAACCGCATCGAACAGAAGCAACAGAAAACTTGGTACAATAAGCATTTGACGAATAAGCCCCTCAGCAGCTACGAGTAGCGTCATTGTATGAATAAACCGCAATAGCAGCAGCGCTCAGTTGAGTTAACAGAGGTGGGGAGTTCAAAAAGTATGCATCTTTTTTCTTGATATTGTCCTAAGTACTGGATATGAGAATATATCATAAAAAATATACCAAAATGTTGAACCAAGAATTATTTTCACAGGCAGCACAAAACTTAGGTAGTGGGGGGTGCATAAATGTTGACCAGAGAAACCAAAATCCTGCAGTAAGGAAACCAAACTGTTGCTTGAGACGAAATGACGACAAAACCAAAATATAAATAATTTTCTTCAACACTGGAAATAACGTTTTTTTGGTGTTTAGATCTATCGTCTCTCTCGTCGTTCTGCAGTTGCTCTGGCCAAAGATGTGTTGTACGCAATTATATTCAGTTTAAGTATTTGCAATTGAGTTCCTCCTCCTTTAAGATCGAGAAGGCATCCTACTGTCAAAGTTGCTCTAATATCCAGGCAGACAATATGCGAAATTTTTATCCTGCCATTAATAATGCATTTCGCCTGCAATGAAATTCCGAATTTCAACATCGAAGCCTCGAAAACCCATTTTGCTGTTTCCACTGTTTCTTGACTCGAAACGTAAATGAAATTTATGTGTCTTTTTACTTTTCTAAATTCGGTTATATTTCATGTGAACACTAAATTACAATATTTGCCGTATATACAACGTATTTGAATTTAAGTATCAACTTAAAAAAAATAAAATTTTGTATTTGTCCTCGAAGCGTATAAATTTTTTGGGCCCGGAGCCCATTCTGCCACTCCCTTCTGCAGCCATCAAAGCCACGATTAGTAAACGAGTTACTCTAACCCGCAAGCGAGCTTGGCAGGCTGAGAGAGGATGCAGATGGACAAAACTCATGTTAGCTTTCATTTCCGACCGACTCTCATAGTTACTCCTGTCACTAAGCAGAAAGGACAGTAGGCGGCTGGTTGGACTGTTGATGGGCCACTTTCTATGAGCAAAGCAAATGGGAAAAAGTGGGCATCTGAGACTGTGTACTCTTCCCAGCATGTAGAAAGGAGAATGAGACGGCGGACCACTTTCTGTGCATCCACCCCGCCTTCGCATGAATCAGACTTGAGGTCTTTGGCACTGATGTGTTAAGAAACGACGACCTTGGCTCATTGGCACCACAAGATCTACTCAGATTTTTTCAGAGGTCGAGTAGATTTCAAGAAAATTAAAAAGGGAATCCGAGTGCAGTACAATGGACTTAATTGTGTCTGAGTGCTGTACTTGCTAGTCTGCCCCGACAAAATAAAAAGAAAATAAAAGATTTATTAAAGATAATTTTTAGTGGAATTGGTACTTAAAGAGAAATACCGAAAGACCGTCCACATCAGTCTAAGCTAAAAGCTTCAAAGCTAAAACTACATCTATGATGTCCCCAGTAGAGATACCTAAATTACCAAAATTAAAGGTATGAAACTTCAAATCGAGGGTGAGTGATGTGTTGAAAATTTTAAATTTTAAGTGAAGATTTTGCTGAAGTCTGGTGGAAATCCAAGATTTTTAAATTATGAAAGTATATATGAAATCTTAATGAATTCTAAAATCTTTCATTGCTGTGTAATTGCATTAAAATATATAAATAATTGCCGCTCACACCCTTTTTGGGTGTTTGGCCGAGCTCCTTCTCCGATTTGTGGTGTGAGAGTTCATGTGTCCCCAAAAAAGGAGGGACCAGCAGTTTCACACCGACCCCGAGTGGCGGATGGTTTTTTTTACGAGGAACTTTTTTCATGGCATAAATACACTCGGAGATTTCCCATTGTTTGTCGAGTAGCGAACGCTAAAAGAAAAAACTGTTTCTATCATTTGGTGTTCCGTGCGCGCTATTACGAACCGGTGCACTTCCAAATGGTAGCCACGCATCAATCCACTCGGCTATGGCTATGGCGGCACTATGCCCTATAATACTTAAATGAATTTTATAAAAAGGCAATCCATTTCCGCCTCACCTCTGAGTTTGTGTAAATAACTTTTTTGGTTTCAAGAGAAAATTTGAAGCCAAGCATGCCCTGACCCCTTTCGGATGCAACATCATTGACCCGAGGGTCCTAATTGTCGCTTGGCTATCGGAGTATATATAATATTTACTTTCTTAAGAGGCTGCAAATGGACAAAGCTGATATTACCTGTCATGTCCAACCGACTGTCGCAGTTCCTCCTGTCACTAAGCCAAGAGGACTGTAGGAGGCTTGTTGGACTGATGACGGGCCACTTTCCATGGGCAAAGCACAAGGGGACTGTAGGAGGCTTGTTGGACTGATGACGGGCCACTTTCCATGGGCAAAGCACATGGAAAAGGTGGGCATCTCAGACAGTGCACTTTGCCTGGCATGTGGAGAGGAGGATGAGACGGTGGACCACTTTCTGTGCGTCTGCCCAGCCTTGGCTCGAATCAGGCTTGAGATCTTTGGCACTGATGTGTTAAGAAGCGATCACCTTGGCTCCTTGGCACCAAAAGATCTACTCAGATTTCTTCGGAGGTCGAGTAGATTTAAAGAAAATTAAAAAGGGATTTAATTATGTCTGAGTGCTGCACTTGCTAGGCTGTCCCAACAAAAGAAAAAAAAACACTTTCTTGACAGTGAATACGCGCTTGTAACTTTAATTGCGCCTACCTCTGCCTGGAACACACTGCAGTCGTTCGGTAACCTGAAGTAGAGTTTCACGGGTAGCATCACAGAATACTCCACCGCGAAAGTTTTCCTTTCAACTTCGATGCATCCGTGAACAGGTTCACCAGACCCTGTCTTCAAGTGTAAACGCCAGTCCACTACTCCCTTGATGGAATGTGAGTGGAGAATTTTCCGCTTGGACTAAGCGAGGGCGTACATTGATCCGTCGACAGGTGGATGAACCCAAAGTTTCTTAGGATACTTGAGTGATCAACTGAGCTAAAACGATTTCAAAAACTTATCCGAATTTATTTCACTTTTAGTACTTGAAAAGTTATAATTTCAAAAGTGCAAATCTTCGTACTTTTCATCACTCCGCCCATATAGATCGCTTGTGGTAGTGTTCGGCGTGCAATGGAAGAGGAGTGTCAGCTTGAGTGGCAAGTTGTTTGTAGTCAGTGAACTGGTTAGTTCATTTCGATACGATTGAAGCGCACAGTTCACAACTATGCTGATGATGACGGTGCACCGCAAATGCGGCCAGTGACAACGCACCAAATGTTGGTAGCTTGCAAAAGAATGTGCCACTGAATAACTTTGTGTGCAATCTTGGTAATTTTTATTATTTTATTTTTTTATTTTTTGCTGCTTCACTGTAAAAGTCAATTGTGAGCGTAACCACAAAAATTTGATGCCAAAGTTTTATTTATTTTTCACGTAACTTAATACCCATTGAGCTGACCTCTTTCAATGCTTAAGCAAACAAACAGTATTAGATGGAAGAATGGTGTATGTGCATAGCTGCGTTCCTGGTGCTATTTTAATATTTGCACAACCTTGAGGCCAACGGTTCACTATGAAAAGTGTACTGAATATGCGACTACAAACCATTCGCAATGCATGCAATAAGAAGACTCGGTAAAATGATTATTCATGAGTACTGAGTACAAATATGCAGCCTTTTAAATGGCCAGGTATATTTATGGGCTTAGATTAACGATGCCACTGCCATCATCGCGGAACAAGGCAAGTTGAGGCATTGCGCATTTTCCGTATAAAGTCCACTTGTGAGCCACCTTTGAGGGAAGTGACGTCGTGACCAAATTTTTCTGCTATGAGCGTGTGAAATATCTGTACAAATTACAAAAAAAAAAAACACTAAATTTTCACACGTTTTAATCATAATTTTTAGAAAACTTTCGAGTATGCAGTTTTCATAGCCCATCGAATTCTGTGGTTTTTATTTGTTGAGGTTGCAATAATGTTGAGTTTAAAGTGGCCAGGTTATTGGCCTACCGCACCCGAGTCTGAGTGCTGAATCAAACAACGACATCACCGGAAATGCAGTTGAGAGGAACCCGCACGGCAGCCACCGTAGAGGAAGACCGTCAAACACATGAAGACGGATGATAGAGATGAAAATGGAGAAGACGAATAAAACATGGAACAAAATTAAATTAATGGCGCAAAATCGGGATCAATGGAAAAAATTTGTTGAGGGCCTATGTTCCATAAAGGAATAAAAGAATCAAATATGCGTATAATTCTGTGGTGCAAGTTCCAAGCGGCTCAAAATTCGCTTTGGTTTTTGCCAAATTTTCGTTTTGATGGCGGTCTGCATAATCGTTAAAATTCTGATTAAAAAGTGTGAAATTTTATTAAAAATTTGCTGAATTTTTGTTTATTTTCGACAAAGCTTGAAACTTGGATGTTATAGGTAAACGAAGCGAAAGAATACCAGGTATATACCTATGAAATGAGACTTTCAGCTTTCAGTCCATAGATGTCGCTAGAAGTATTTTTAAACCTTCCCAAATGTCTTGTTTTTTTCGTCTGTTATCTGTCAACAATATTCATTGTTTGTTACGTTTCATACAACAATGATTTTTGGCGCTCTTAAAAATGTCGAATTTTGTGCCTTGAAACTACGATTTGCGGACATCGTTGATTTTCTGTTATCAATTGAAGAAAATCGCTTCTCAAACTCTTCAAACGCTTATAGAAGCTTATGGTGGATATGCTCAAAGTAGAGCATAGTGCTTCAGGTGGTTTGAAAAATTCTGAAGTGGTGATTTTAGCGTGGAGAACGAGGACCGTGGCCGGCCGCCGAAAAAGTTTGAGGATGCCGAATTGCAAGCATTGTTGGATGAAGATGATGGTCAAATTCAAGAAATGATGGCAGTGCAGTTGGGAGTAACCCAAAAAACCATTTCCAAACGTTTGAAAGACATGGGCATGATTTTAAAGGTCGAAAGATGGTTGGCGCATGAACTGACAATGTGACAATGCACCGCCACATCGAACAAGAGCGACCCGGGAATTGGTGGAGACGTACGATTGGGAACCGCTGGTGCATGCGGCTTACTCACCAGACTTGGCGCCTTCTGATTATCAATTGTTTGCATCGATGGGCCACGCACTTTCCGAGCAGCGCTTCATCTCTCACGAAAAAGCCAAAAAATGGCTCGATGATTGGTTTGCGGCCAAAGACGACCTATTTTTTTGGCGCGGCATCCACAAATTGCCTGAGAAATGGGAACAATGTGTCGCTAGCGATGGCTATTATTTTGAAGATTAAAATTGTAACCATTTTTTGTTAATAAACGTTTGAAATTGGAGAAAAAATGAATGAAAAAATATGAAACTTAGTGCATGTAAATACCTAAATTTTTTAGTTTCCCTATAAAAAAACACCACCAATAATGCCTCGCCTCAGGAAATGTTATTAGTGTCGATTCAATTGATTTGATTGATCAGTTGGGTCAATGGAGTTGCTTTGCAATTCATGCACTTCGCTGCTGGCGAAACACAGCTGCATTAGTCAAATAAGTAAGTGGAGAAAAACACGAATATTTGGCAGATTTTGTTTCAAATTGAAGCGACTAACTGGTTACGACGAACCGGAAGCGCGAACAAGCGTACAGAAATGAAGAAACTTTAAAAAAAAAAAGCATCAAAACAAGTCATAAATTTTCTTTGCTTCTTTTCGTGGTTTTTCGTACATATTTTTGATGATCGGCTGTCGTCGACATTTTTAATATTTATTTGGAAATATGTTTTTTAATTTTTGTATTTTAATTTTTTTCAATTATTGTTTATTTATTTAATTATATACGTTTGAAATGAAGAGCGCCAAAATCAAAATTTAAAAAAAAAATTAAAAACAAAATTAAAAAAAAAAAAAAAATTTTACAAGACTTTGCGTATACACAGTCAAACTGCTTTTATATGTATTTATAAGCACACACATACACTCGCATGTATGTTGTGTTAAAGAACAAGTTAATGAGGCCACGACCACACACACACACACACGTACCTACATCGAAGTCTGTCGCGGCTCGATGGCGTTGCTACGTTGGGTACAAAAGCGGAAGGAAGGAATTTATAAGTAGAATAAGATTTTAACTGCTTTTATATGCTTTATTGATGGTTAGCAGATATGAACAGGCACATACATACACACCATTTATATGCGATAGTGTGGGTTTTTAGCAAAGTAGTAGCGTCAAACCACTTTGTTAACGGCGTATTTATTTTGGTAATTGCCACTGAGTTTCCCACAATTAATAATCTTTCGTTTGATAGCATCCGACGAAAAATTGTTAATAATAAAATTTAAGACTTTGCAGAGCCGAACAGGTATTTACTTATTATTATTTTACTTTTTCATTTCATTTATGTATTTCTTAATTAATTATTTTGTTACTGAAAAACATTCAATAAGTAAATAAATGCTGTGCCACCTCTTAAGTAGTGTAGAGCTTCTACAAAAATATTGCCAAGTAAATGGCCTGGAAGTTACATATACAAACATATGATTAGCGCATATAGCCTATGTTGGTTGGCCGAGCAAATCCTATGTATTGATGTTGTCCCACAAATGGAGGGGTCTACAGTTTTATACCGTCCCCGAAGGTCAGACGGTTTTTATGAGAAGCTTTTCATGACAGACGTGCACTCGGAGGTTGGTCATTTCCTGCCGAAGGTTGACCATTATTAGAAAAAACCTTCTTTTTCTTCTTGACTGGTGTGATAACCGCTTACGCAATTTTAGACGAGCTTAATAAAGCTCATTCTCGTGCTAGTATTTCTCTACCTGATCTTTTCAACGCAGAGGAGGTCTTCCTCTAGCACCACCGTAACGAAGTGCAGAGGTCCAAAAATCTTCCGTAGAATCTTTCTCTCAAACACTCCAAGCGTCGCCTCATCGGACGCCCCATCGTCCAAGCTTTTGTCCATACGTTAGAACGAGCACGATGAAAGCCTTATAGAGTTTTGTCGTTAGTTCCATTGTCTACTTAGTCCAAAGTAGCGCTTGTTGGCAAGAGAGACGCTCCTACCGAATGGTAATCCCGTAGGAACCCATTCGACTGCGGCGGCGGAAGATTTATCCTTCCAAAACTTTATTATTCCAGCGCTATAGGAAGACTTTTTCAGAACACTATCACTTAATGGTACAAAACTTATAGTAAACTGTTGAAAGAGGAATGTTGGCGTTATTCTCGACTTTAAACTTTCTCGGAAAATAAATGTCGAAGAACGGAGAAGCGCTTGTATGAATACCTATTCGGCCTAAGGTACTTTGGTCTGGTGGACGACAATAACTTCAAGTCCTACTACTCTATCCTTTCGCAGAGGGATAAGGGCATATACCTTTGTTGCCAAAATAGTCTTCTCGAGGCCGCAAATGACATTAACAAATGACATTACTTTAACGTCTCATTTACTCTAAAGTAGTCTGCACCCAAGAGTGCCCTAAATATTAGGCCGCGATATACAGCGTTGCCCGAATTCGACGGACCCATCTGGCAACCCTGTATCTTTTGACAGAAACGTCAGATCGCTTAATGACATACCGCGTTGGAAGCGTCAGTCCAAGCAGATTTTTACTATGGAACAGTACACGCCGCGCGAGTGCTCCCAAATTGTTGAAATTTACATTCAACAAAAGAAGTCAAAAGAAGAAGAAGAACAAAATCATCATGTCCGATAAGGCTCATTTCTTATTGAATGGGACGGTAAATAAGCAAAATTGCCGTATTTACGTCACTGAAAATCCTTACGCAATTCAAGAGGTACCTCTTTACGACGAAAAAGTCTCTGTTTGGTGCGTTGTTAGTGCGAAAACGATTATTGGGCCGTTTTTCTTCGAAAATGAAGATGGTCAAGCTGTTACCGTCAATCAGGAGCGTTATCGCTATATGATAACCACTTTTGTGATGCCAATTATTCGTCGAAAGCGTATGAGGCAGTTCTGGTTTCAACAAGACGGCGCTCCACTACACACAACTCGCACCACAATCGATTTTTTGAAAAAATTGTTCCTCGTCATTTGATGTCGAAAAATGGCGATTTTGATTGACCACCGCGTTCGCCCTATGTAACGCCACCTGACTTCTTCTTGTGGGGATATTTAAAATCAAAGGTCTATATTAATAAGCCAAAGACCATAGAAGAGCTCAAGAACAACATCCGTGAGGAAATAGCTGCTATTCCAGCCGAAATGTTAGCTAAAACTATGGAAAATGCTGCAAAACGGGCACAATACGCAGGCTTAAGGCGGCCATATTCAAAAAGTGATGTCAACAAATCTACTTGAACCAAATAAAATGATTATTATCGTCAACATCAAAAAAATTGATTTTTTCTTTGATTTAAAAAAAACTCATGGGTCCGTCGAATATGAGCAACCCAGTAGGCCACCAACTGAAATTGAAAGCTTTTCTTGCTGCTTGTTCCTACTGATCAGCACCAATTCTGTTTTTTTTGGCAGGTAGTTCCAAGCTGGCGTTATTCAACCAGCTTTGCATTATTGTTATGGCATTGTGCAAGAACACATCCTTGCGGAGCACCATCGTACACGCAGTAGCTCTTTGGGCCTTCCTCTGTATCATATTGCAGTACTCTCTGGCTTAAGTTGCTATGGATGATTCCAATAAGGTACTTTTGCACCGAGAAGCTGCTGAGTGCATTCAAAATATTTGCCCATCTTTAATGCTTTTCTGATGCCATGGAATTCATTAACAGGTTTTTTTTTTGGGAAATCAACTACCATCCCTATTGCATCAACAGTAGATCTGGCCCTGCAAAAACCAAACTATTTGTCTGACAGACCTCCTGGTTTTGGGTCTCTGTGGCCATCGAGTGAACTCTCTAACCTACCCAAAGCTAACCTAAACAAACAAATCAAAAGCAGTATTAAAAAAATAATAATAATTGGCGTATACACTTCTGTTAGATTGCTTGGCCGAGTCTTGTTGATGTTGATCAAAAGAAGGGACTTACAGTTCTTTAGATATTTTTAAGAAAAGCTTTCTAATGGCACAAATACAGTCGGAGGTTTGACGAAAAGAGACGTTTTCATTTTGCTATTTCATACGCGGAGACTCGAACCTACGCACTACCGAATGGTAGTCAGGCACCAAACCATTTGATAGTAGAAGTAGTTACTTTCTCACTTATATATATATACATATATTAGGCCGGGTCGATTTGTGGGGAGGCAAAAAAATCGCCCATTGCTCTGTGAAAATCATATTCTAGAGATCAAAATAAGAAACTTTGCCGAAGGAACCATACGTCTAAAACGAATTCTGATGTCCCCCAATTTGGGTCGAACTTTTTAGTTTCTTTTCTATAACTCACTTAAATTAATTTTTTCATTTACATATCGCACTTGTTACGTTAAAGCGTAACAACTCAAAAAGAAAAGGAAAAGAGTAACCACTCAAAAATTTGTTATTTTAGCGCAACTACTAAACAAATAAGAATGAAACAACCGTTATATTGTTTTTAATGATATTTTCGTGCAATTACATATTTTTTCCCTTGTAATACCTATATTATGAATATTTACGGAAACAGTTTTTCGTCTCTACTGAAAATGTTCAGATTTTGAGTTGTTACGCTTTAACGTAACAAGTGCGATATGTTCTGACTAAATAAATTTCTTAAGAGAAAAAATAATAGATATTGATATTATTATAAATAAATAATAAATATTATTATAAATAAATAAAAATAAAGAAAAAACAAAAGCCATTTAGCTGATTTTTTCATGTAAAGGCCAAAAATGGTGATATTTTTAAATTGCGGGACATCAGAATTCGTTTTAGAGGTATGGTTCCTTCGGCAAAGTTTCTTATTTTAATCCCTAGAATACGATTTTTACAGAGCAATTTGAAATCAACCCGCCCTATCTCCTATTTGTGGTGTGCGTCTTGATGTTGTTTCCCAAATGGAGGGGCCTACAGTTTCAACTCCGAACAGCAGATATTTTTATGAGGAGTTTTTTCATAGCAGAAATGCAATCGGAGGTTCGCCATCGCCTGCTGAGGGGCGACTGCTATTAGAAAAAGATTTTTCTTAATTTTGGTGTTTCACCGAGATTCGAACCTACGTTCTCTATGTGAATTCCGAATGGTAGTCACGTACCAACCCATTCGGCCACGGCAGCCGCGAATGGCTTACCTATGGTACTTACCTATATGGCATTTAGTACATTTAAGTATTAAAACGAGTCATTTTTTAATATTTTCATTTCTATTTGCCTAAATGAGTTTAATTGCAATATGTATTGGCTTGGCAACTAAGTAATTGCGGATGTTTTTTAGAAAATCAAAGGCAATTTTACCGTGGAACTAAATAACTTTATTCTGCAATGTATTGCCCCTTTTTTTCAATGACCTTTTGCCATCTTTCAGGCAGCATCATAATCCCACGCTCATAAAACGTCTGATTTTTATTAGGTTTTACAGGTACGATTTGACATGATCATCATTATTAAAATTTAACCATTAAAGGAGTTTTGTAAAGATTGAAAGTAATCAGATGGTGCAAGGTCAGGACTATTTGGAGGATGTGGCAAAACATCCCAACAAAGCTCCAATAATTTTTGCCGAGTGGCAACTGAAGCCATCTATGAGTGAAATCCGCAATTACTTAGTTGCCGACCCAATATATACATATATTAAATGCAAAAACCATTCGCTCAACCTATTAAAAATAAAATAAATTGGATTTCGTTTAAAGCTCTAAGTTTAGTGAGTTAATCTCCCAGCTTTGGTGAGGGGTGCCCGTGCAAAATATTTGAAAAGGTTTCCTTTCAAAAATAAATGCTAACCAGACAGCCACACTTTTTAGTAAAATCAAATTAATATCGGAAGTAAATTCTTGACAGTCCAATTTAATTAAAATGTTGAATGCCTTAAACCTTATTAATCGGTTATTAATGTTACAATGCAAAAATACGAATTAAAGGTTTAAATACCGTAACAAATTGTATGGCACCTTTGTCTTTCATTTAAGGATTATTAATTGCAGCTGACAGTTACATTTGCATATACAAAGAAATAAATAATATAAATAAATAGAGTAAAATGGAAGTATTATCATTAATTTATTTTCTTAAAACTCCCCAAACTATAATCACTAACAGGCAAGGCAATCGGCTCAGCTCTCTCAAAATAAATAAATTTTTTCAGTGGCCACTACAAACTGGTACAGTTGCTTCTTTCTTTCCATTTTTTTGTTGTTGCCAAAATATTTAATTGAAACAATATTCTCGGTACAAAATTTAATTAGTATTCGCGTAATATTTTAGTTCGCCAATGTTTTTGTTTTCATTATCAAAACTCCTGCTTTAACCAAAAAAACAACTGCCAAACAACCTTGAAAAGTGTGTGTCTATAAATAAAATCAACAACAACAAGTCAATTTACATAAATATTCGCAATCGAAAAGGCATTGAATGAAACGACATTGTTAGGAGTCAAGTCACAACGTCAACGGCGCCCGTTTTTTAAGGGCATTTATGGCATGGCACGGCAGTCGCCTCAGACTTGAAAGGCGTTTGTCAATGGTGGGAATGTCAACAGAAGTTCGGTTGCTTAATTAGGTTGATGCATGACAGTGACGGCAATTAATCACAATTAAGAAAATAGTATATGGATTAGTAGGTACACACACACATATAAGTGCATACCACATTTAGTCACCGCCGCTGATGTTATTTTCACTTCCTTCACTTAATTTGTGTGAGGTATTTTAAACTTAAACTGACTGTCTGGATATTTGTGGGATTCCAAATGCCTTTAAAGAAAATCTATTTTAGGGCTTAAAAATACACATCTGAGGCATAAAAAAAAAAGTTTTAATATCGAGTTTTATCCGACAGAGTAATCAAGTGCTTAGCATGAGCCAGTGATGCCAAACCAAGGGAATTTCTCACGTGTTTGGTAGTTTTAACCTCTTGCGTTGCAAATTAATTTACAAAATCCTGCATTTTTTTTTTGTTTGGTCGAGTCAAAGAAGCACTACGGGGAACGCGTTTTAACAACCGAAATAGTGGAAAGAAAATGATGGAAAAGTCGAAGACGTCTCTGATGGCGATACCGAAAATGAAGTTCAAAAATGTTTCGAGTGCTGGATCAAACACAGGCTTAAGTGTGTTGCAGTTGATGCGGAGTACTTTGAAGGCGATAATATCACTTTTTGAGGAAAAAACTTATATTATGAATTTTACTGAATATATTAAGGGAACTTCTTGATCAGAGCGACATCTACACAAACCCTTGAAGGGTTGTGAAGGGAATTAAAAATTTGATAATTAGGATAACATCAAAGAGATTGTGACATAAAAAAAATTATATAAACCAACTCGACTATGTTAAATTATTTCAATATTAGATAAAAAAGTTATTTAGTTCATGCAGTGGCTTAGTCGGGAAAAATTTGTTCAAGTCCATGGCCCGAAAATAGAAGCCAAAGAAAATGGAGCATTTTTTTATCACACTAATTCTTAGGATTGCATTATACCCGTTGCGTGCATACAAACTCACTTACTGGAAACACTTAAATCTGAAGTTTGCTTGCTCTAAAACCGCTATGAATGGAATTTCACTTAAATAATGTATATTAATAATACTCGAATCTGTATTTCAAATAAACTAAAAATGTACGATGGGTGGTCGATCATGTTTTATGTGGCGCAAGTTTGGAGTGTCCACGAATACGATTCAGTTGAGAGACTTCTACGTTTTCTTTTTAAAAAATAATTTTTTTGCCGCCAAATCTCCAAATTATATGATTCACATCGAAACAGATTTGCTTCCGCAATATCTACATACCCTCCGAGCACAGATATGATCAGAAAGTATCGGGAATGTTTAATTTAAACGAACTGCGCACGTGAGGATCGGTCCATATTTTTTTCTTATCGTGGTAGGACTGTAAGACACACATCTGTCACTTTTTAGCACCATCGGATCATTAGTGTCTGCCTGGCCGGCCGGAAATGTGGGCAAGCAATTCTTGGATTTTGCATGATGATAACGCGACATCGCACCGAGCCCAAATTGTGCTGGATTATTAGACGAAACACCAAGTAAATACCATCGTCCAAGCAACGTATTCACCTGATATGGCCCCGTGCGACTTCTTTTTGTTTCCCAAGTTGAAGTTACCACCTCTTGGAAGGAGATTTCAGTCGATAGAGGAGACCAAAGAGAATGTGACGAAGGAGCTGAAGGCCATCCCTTAGTCGGGTTAAACATTGTCACATATGTGTTGCTTCAGACGGGTCATATTTTGAAGGAGATAAAATTAATTTGGCTGAAATTTAACTCAGTTTTGTTTTTGTTTTCATTTTGGAAAAACTACGGCCCAATGATGCCGCCGGCCCATAAGCCGCAACAAACAGTCACTCTTTGTGGGTGCATTGGTCTTTCGGCAATCACTCTTGGAATATCATTCGCCCAAATGCGTCTGCTTATGGACGAATCCACTGTGGTGAAGATGTGCCTCCTCTGAAGAAGATGATTATGTTCAAAAATTGGTCATTCACCATTGGCGACGCTTGAAATGGTCAAGAGGCAAGCGGTCAATTTCCGAACATTGTGTTTTCTGTCGAGAACATTTTTCAAATTGTGCAATTCGTAAAGTCCCAAAATGATAGGGTTTATTTGACCGACCGTCCATACGAGAATTTGACTCATAGATTGGCAACCAAGAGGCAGCACCCGAAACATTTAATGATTTGGGCCGCTGTAACCGCAGATGGTGTATTATTCTCTTTGGACCATTTTGGAGTGCAAGGTCCGAAATTATAGATTCGCCAGTCTCGAGGCGCTGAAAGAAGCCATTGTCCGCGAGTGGGCAAAAATACCTACAAGTCAAGGCAAAGAAGAAAGGTGGCCATACCGGGCAAAAGTAAATTGATTCTTAATTTTGTATTATTAATAAAAATAATTATTATTAATTATTATTAGTAAAATATAAAAATAATTTTCGAAACTAAAAGAAAGAAATAAAATAAGGAACATTCATTCAAAATTTTGAAACCACTCTTCAGTTTTTTTATGCGATTATTAGTTTTTAAGATATCGATGAGCGAAGATAAAACGATTATTTCCGATTCAAAGTATGATACGACATCCTAAAGAGAATTTGTCGCAGCGAATTCTACTAAAAACCAAATTGAAGCTTGATAAACCCGTTATGCGTTGCGTGCAGTGGTTTATTCTAAAAAGAATTATCCAAGTCCGTGCACCCATTCTTTCAAACAAGTGTGAAAATCTAAAAACAACTGTTTTTCCAGTAGCATTAAATCAAAAACTTCCCCCAAGTATTAACAGGATCAATAACTTGTATTTTCAGGGTCATACCGCCCGCGTCTGCTAACAATGAAAAAATTAAAAAATTTTCATCAAACACATATTCTTATTTATTTTTTGAATTCAATATTTCTTATTTATCAGCTTTTATTAAACGATCGTAAAATGCAAAAAGTTCCTCAGACGCAATTGACGGCCGCCGAGGCAGCCAAATATACGAGACTGCTTATTTCGATATTATTTGTATGTTTTACTGCGCAATGTGGACATTTCGGCGCCTTCAATTTACTTTGTTATCTATGCAATATTTTGTGTTTTTATTCTCAGCCATTGAAGTCACCGACTTTCCAGCAAGTAATTCACGTCAAATGTAGCATTCGCTGGTCTCAGTTGCTTACAGGTGGCAACAAACTTTTACTGCACTTTTTTGTGTTTATTTATTTACTTATTTATTTTTTTTTTTTTTTGAGATTTTCGTAATTTAATTGTTCGCTCCAAAAAGCAGCATTTGTAGTGAACTTGACATCTATAGCATTTCTTTCGAAATGATTTACTGAAAGCTCTACCGCAATTCAAGTTCCAAGCATATTTACACAGATGTATGCAATCAGATAAAAAAATGAGCGTTTGTATGTATGAAAGTAAACATATTCACATATAAATATGTATTGTATATATGAGTATGTAGACTTTACTTGTAATAATCGTACTTGTAAACGCGTCTGCTCAATTAGCTTGACTACCTTTGATTCGACAATCTACATACTCGTACTTGTACCCGAAAAGTCACCAGACCAGCTAAGTGAAGGTTGGGATCGCAAGTTAAAAATCATGTAAAGGAACTTCAACTTTAATATCTACATACATAAAATATATTGCAATCGAAAAACACAACACTTTACATGCATACTTACTTAGAGTACGACTTAAAAATTGTAAGCCAAGTCGTGTGTCACAAAACCTGTTAAAAGTAGGGTCATGGGCAGTCATAGATAGGGCAGGACAACCATAAAAAGCGCATTCAGGGGAACAAAAATATAGATTTTTTATATTATTTTTTTAATCTATACTTGAAGTACAGGTTGCGATTAGCCGTAATATTAACCTATATATAGTTTTTTTTGGCGGCCGCTGTGGCCGAATGGGTTGGTGCGTGAGTACCATTCGGAATTCAGAAAGAGAACGTCGGTTCGATTCTCGGTGAAAGATCAAAAATTAAGAAAAACATTTTTCTAATAGCGGTCGCCCCTCGGCAGGCAATGGCAAACCTCCGAGTGCCATGAAAAAGCTCCTCATAAAAAATATCTGCCGGATCGGAGCCGGCTTGAAACTGTAGATACCTCCATTTTGTGGAACAACATCGAAACGCACACCACAAATAGAAGGAGAAGCTCGGCCAAACACCCAAAAAGGGTGTACGCGCCAATTATATACATATATATTGTTTTTTTTTATTACTACAAGGTGGCGCAAAATTAACCATCTTTTTTTAGTAACTTTTTTACTAAATACAAAACAAATGATTTTGAGTGATGAAACTCCGGCGGAGTCATTGGACCTTACTTTTTCGAAAATGAAGCTGGAGCAATAGTTACAGTGAATGGATTGCGCTATCGAGAGATGATTAACATTTTTTTATGACTGGAATTGGATAGTTTTGATCTGCACAACGTTTATTTTCAACAAGACGGCGCTACGTGCCACACAAGCAACGAAACCATTGACCTTTTATCAAAATAACAACTCTTATTGGAAAACCCTTTACAGCTGTTTAGTTTATAAGCGTCAAACAAATTAACATACGACGCTAAATCTTTCTATAGTATGATTAAATTTGCGCCACCTCGTTTAATTCTTATAGTTGCAAATTCGAACTTTAAAAAATGTGCACAGATATTCAAAATCTGTAAAATTTGCGCCGGTCAGCCAACGAGTAAATGACATTACTGAGGAAAGGGTAAAGGGTTGGTCCGCGACTACAATTCTAGAATGCGTAGGCTCGAATTTCCATGCATGAGACAGCAAAATGATAGAAACTGTTTTTTTCTAATAGCGGTCGCCCCTTAGCGGACAATGGCAAACCTTCGCGTATATTTCTGCTATCAAAAAACTCCTCATAAAAAAGCAAATGCCGTTCGGAGTCGGCTTCTAACTGTAGGTCCCTCCATTTGTAGAACAACATCAAGACGCACGCCACAAATAGGAGGAGTAGCTCGCCCAAATACCTTACAGAAGTGTACGCAAAAATTATTTATTTATTTTAAACATCATCAGCAGGCTTGAACCGGTGCTGGGTCAAATGAGCGGCCAGTTTTTTTTTTTTGTTTTGTAGGAAAACCCCTCGACGATCACTATAATTTAACAGATTCTACTTATGAACGTTGCTGAATAACTGCATAGTTGTACAGCAATTTCGAAATTTTCTTTTATGTCATACGCCATTATCCACTCACAACAACAACTATGCAAAATATTTGCACCTCTGGCAATATCCAAAAATAAACCAGCTCCAGCTGTATGAAGTCAACTTGGCTGTAAGTGTGCAGAAATGCGGAAAAAAGTATGTAATAAAATAAATCATTGCCTAATCAATCGTCATACAAATGCTTGGAAGTGTATAATGAACAGTTAACCAAAGCAAACCAATAAACAAATTCCAAAATGCATTTCCGTCTATTTGTCGAAATGGAAAGTTTCTCTACGTCACTTAAAATTCATTACTTGCATCGACATCCATTTGTATGGCGAAATATTTGAAAATATCTTATCACTTTATCACTAACAACTCCCTCATTCGCTTGCACACGCACTTTGTTGTACGCGCGCACTTACATTGCATTGCACTGTTAAAGGTCTGTAAAGCCGGCATTTATGTAGCTAACAGCTGGGCCGTGCATTAGGCGAGTAGCAGCTTCTCGGTCAATTAAATTGGGTACTACATAGCACTTTATGTCGCAACATTTTCTGTAACTTCTTGCTTCGCGTTGTTTTTTGGCTGTCGAAGCGATTTCGAAACTGAAAAAAAAAAGAAAGATAAAAAAGTATATTTCGTAAGAATTGATAAGCGTTACAATGTCGCCATTACCTACTTTAAGTGGACGTACTGCTGAGTTGCACCCGAAGAGATATCATCGCACTTAGTAACTCACCAAGGTGTAAGCATAAAGTATGTACAAATGATTAAGTACATAAAAACATACTTGCACTTACACGCATACGCTTACATAGTAAGTGTGTGTGTGTTGTGTGTGTGTGTGCATATGAAAAACCTGAATGCCTACCTCAATAAAAAATGTAGTCTCGGTTTGACAACTTTTTATATTTGCCATTTTAGATATCAGTTAATTTTTTTGTTTTGTAATGTCGACACTGACAGTACCATACAAAGTATGTGTATGTATGTATGTATACTATATACATAAGTACACACCATACATCACTGCTCGATAATGGGACATGAGATAAGCAAAATCTTTTAATTTGTTTTCTATTCTTTTTTATTTACTATTTATAAATATAATTAATTTTTGTTTGCTATAAGTGGCTTTACGCTTGACCTTTCACATCTATTAACACTCAAAAACATATTTCCTTGATTTATTACATTGATGTGGTTACCGTGGAATGTGGCAAGCCCGAGTAAATGTTTGATCTCACCGCTTAATAAAAAAAGTTTCCGTTTCCAAAATTCATTAAACGCTTCAACCAAGATTATCAGTCGATTTTTGTCTTCCATGTCAGCTGCAAATACCAAGTCAAATGAAGTCTTTCTAAAAAAGAAAAAAATAATAATTGGCAGTTCTGCTAGGTGTTGGGACGAGCTCCTCCTCCCATTTATGGCTTGCGTGTTGATGTTGTTGCACAAATGGAGGTACCTACAGTTTTAAGTCGACTCCGCACCTCAAATCGATTTTTATGAGGAGCTTTTTCATGGTAGACATACACTCGAAGGTCTGCCATTGCCTGCCGAGGGGCGACCGCTATTAGAAAAAACTTTTTCTATCATTTTGCCGAGTCATACACGGAAATTCGAACCTATCGCGTATGCTGATGACATAGTGTTGAGGGTATGTGGCATGTCCATCCTCGAAAGGAAGGACGATGAGCTTTTCTCTAACAACGAAACAAAAGCAAAGACTTTCGCGCTCCATATCAACGCTGATCAGACCAAATACGTGAATACGTAAGATTTCTCTGATCTGGGTTTCAGGACATAGGAACGTAGAGGGAAATGAAATTGCTGTTGAGCTTGCCAGGAAGGAGACTGAATTGGCCTCAGAGACCTCCTACCCGGGCATTAGCATCCCCCTGACAATTGTCAAAAGGGAACTGCACAAATTATTTCTCAGGAAAGCACAGAAGAGATGGAGCTCTATTTCTTCATGTGCTATTTCGAAAACCCTTTGGCCTCAATAAGATATACGAAGGACTCAGAAAGTCCTTTGGACTCCTCACGATTCAATTTCCAAACTCGTAGCTGTGTTTACCGGGCACTGAACGATCGGCACACACGCGGAAAAGATAGGGTTAACCCATTTAACCCCCATTGCAGAAGCTGTAGGGACCCTTCAGAGAAGGAGACCGTTGAGCACATTCATTGTAAATGTCCGGGTTTGGCAGCTAGACGACTAATGTCACTGGATACTCCGTTCTTCGACAGCCTGCGGCAGTGCGCCAATCTAAATCCCATTAATCTTCTCCATTATATCAACAGCTCTGTCTAGCTGTAGATATATGAGTGTTGGAGGTCTCATAAAGGTATCAAAATGGCGCTTCAGTGCTTCTTGAGGAGTACCAGACTGGCACTTCAACCACTACACCTATCTACCTACCTGAGTACTGTGGGTAATGTCAATCAAGGATGAACAAAATCTTCGAACTTACGAAAGAAGAGTTTTACGAAAAGTGTATGATGCAACCCGGTTGAGGATGGTTCTAATAGAATCAGATACAACGAGGACCAGCTTTGGATTTACATGGAGAAAGATTTCGAGGGAGGTGGTGAAATCGCAAAGATTCCAATGGTTAGGTCATCATGTGAGGCGCATTAGTAAGGAACGCTACCCACCAGATGTAAAGGAGGGCCTAGGTAATGCTGGTTCGACGACGTCATTGAGGATATTGTATCAAAAAACTGAAAATACAGAACTGATGGTCTGCTGCCTTGAATCGTGTAATTTGGAGAAGGCTAGTAGATGAAGCTGAAGCTCAGCCGAGCAGCGTTGCACGTGAAGATGGTGGCAAGGCTTTTTAATGAGTTGTGACAATTTATTTGTTTTTTAGTTTTAATAGTTTATTTATTAAAACATAGTTAATTTCCCTACAAGAACCATATAACTCTGAAACTTGGATTAAAAAAAAATGTTTATAAAAAAAAATCAAATTTTCAAAAACTAGAATTTTTAAAATATATATTTTTTCAAAATTTTTAATAAGAATTTTTAGAAAATAGCTCAAAAATGGCGTGGTACAGCAACAACTGATTACGTGCAAATTTGGTTTCGTCAATTTCGGTCAGTCATTTTTGATGTTAAAGAAAATGTCCATGTCGAAAATGTCGATAAAATCGCGGAAAAACCGAGGTTGACCGGTAAGCTATTGGTCGTAGTATCACCCAGAAGCTAAGATCGACGTTAAAACAGTTTTAAACTATTCGTGCAAAGCTTGATTCAAAAAGAAGCTCGATGCTTGGGTGCCACAGAAATTAACACCAAAAACCCTGTTGGATCGAATTTCCATCTGCATAGACTTGGTCAAACGGAAGGAAATCGATCCATTTCTTAAACGGATGCTGACTGAGTATCAGAGTTGGGTCACATACGGCAATATTTTGCAAAAACGAGCGTCGTTAAAGAGTGATGAAGCGGCTCAAACGGTGGCCAAACCAGGACTAATGCCCCGGAAAGTTCTACTGTGTATTTGGTGAGATGTGAAAGGAATCATTTATTATGAGTTGCTTCCGTATGGCCAAACACCAAACTCAGAGCTCTATTGTCAACAACTGGACCGTTTGAAGCAAGCGAAAGACCAGAAACGACCAGAATTGGTCAACAGATGAGATGTTGTGTTCCATCAGGACAATGCAAGACCACACAGGTCTGTAGTAGGTAGGTAGGTAGGTGAAATGGTTGAAGTGCCAGTTTGGCACTCCTCAAGTAGCACTAAAGCGCCATTTTGATACCATTATGAGACCTCCAATAGGCAGATATCTACAGCCAGCCAGAGTGGTTGATATAATGGAGAAGATTGATGGGACTTAGGTTGCACACAGGTCTGTAGTGACTCGCCAAAAACTCCGGGAGCTTGTTTGGGTAGTTTTAAATCAACCACCATCTAGGCCGGCCCTGGGATCAAGCGATTACTACATTTTCCTCTACTTGCAAAACTTCCTGAGTGATAAGAAGAGAAGATTTTGAAACCCGATTACTAAAGTTTTTCGCTAATAAGCGGCAAGACTTCTTTGAGAGAGGCATTATGAAGTTACCGTTGAAACAGCAAATTATACAACAAAACGGTGTATATTTCACCTAAATCGGGCAATCCGAGACTTCTTAAATAAAGTTTTGAGTTTTACATAAAAATAATGGATTTCTTTTCCCACAACATATATGACTACAACAACAAAAATCTGATTTATTCATACTCATACATATGATACTAACACAACAAATGCGAAAAGTATTCCATGTTTGCTCAAGTGGCATGAGAGGCTGCTAATAACTCCAGTGTGGAACGCTTCCGATGTCATAGCCACTTATGTGTCAGCATTGAAGCCACTATCCATATAAACGATATTTCCAGCTGGGTATACATACATGCATTTTATTTGTAAAGATATTTGAAGTTGGCAGTAAAAGGATTTTAAAGCCATTTCCGACAAGTACCATTTAAAGGAATTTCCCTTAAGAATAGAACGAAAGTATTTGCCTGGAAAATAAAAGGGCTTCATTTAGTAGAAATCTGCGACATGGATCATACATGAATATGTATAAGTCAAATATACACTTATATGTACGCATCTCAATATGTTCCGCTCAAGCCGCCTTTGATACGCTATTAGCCTCGTTTAGGTTTTTGTCTGCTACCAGTTGGCAGCATTGCAGCCGCAGCAGCAGCCGCATCCGTCTCGTTGAATCTCATTGCCTTACGTTGCGAGTATTTGCCAAGTCTGGTTCCTACTTTTGGTTAGGTCCACTTCCAGCTTTTGGCGTCGCCATACAGTGTTGTCAAAGCCGCTTGTTTGCGTCTGGCAGTCTGCTGCTCTGATGCGTGCGCACGCGCAAAAAGGAATTTCACTCAGGTTTTTCTCGCCATTTATGGTGTGTTGTACAAATTTTTACTAAAAAGAAAATCGTCTCACAAACAAGTCAACTTGTTGTTGTTGCTGGCTGCTGTTGAAAATTTGCTTAGACAAAACCTTAGCAAATGTGTAGCCACATGCCAACTTATAAAGCGAGTAACAAGCTTTGCAAACGGGCAGCAAGCGGTTGGCGAGGTTTCTACAAATGCGTGGAGGTTGCCAGCGTTTTTTGTGTGTCGTTTTTGTCAAGCGTAGAACTGCGTGGTATGCGAAATGAAAAAATAAGTGCGTTTTTAAGAGTTGATGTTGCTTTTAACTACATTTTTCTTTTCTTCTTTGATTACAAAAATACCATTTTGGCCCGAGGATGTACAAAATTTTCCATTAAAAGTTTTCAAGTAATAGTTGAGAAATAATAGTTTATTGCAGACTGTGAAGAAACTAATAATTTTTCATTCGTTTACATACAAAGATACAGGCTGGGAAAAATGCTGTTGCCTGTTAAATTTGATGTTGAAAAATTCGATGAGATAAAACGAAAGTAGGGAAATAGACGAGCAGCGCCACCATATCAAAGGCTCACCTTGGTTAGTAGGGAAGTATCGAAGTATCGCGCAGTTCGTACGTTTGCACCTGCTGCTGTCTAAGCCGATGTTCCTTGAAAATAAGAAATTTGAATTGGTCGAGCGAAGGTTTGGTGGCTCCCAAAACACTCTGGCTGAAAAGCCCATTGTATTTAGAGCTCTGGAGAGAGGGTAGATAGACAAGGAGGAAAGGAGAAAGTATCAGAGAAAAGAGATAGGAAGGAATAGAGCCAGAGATAGAGGTAGTTAGTCCTATGAGAATTTTCCAGATTCTTTGGTAAATCAGTAAATATCCTCCAGTTTTAGAAAACGAATATTACTCATTCTCACGACAACACAACCCAGAATTCGTAGCCTTGCTCTAGCAAAGAAGGACACTTACAGAGAAAGTGCGCAGTGATATTCGCCTCCTCCAAGCAAGACAGACGCATTTTGTCCTTAATGATGGTCATATGCTGACCCCATGGGTTGTGTTCTGTAATACCGACCATCAACCGAACGTCTTTCCTTCCAAGTTTTATGATAGTGGAAAGTTTGACAGTTTTCTGTTCGGATTTGTCACAAAACACTTTGCAGTTCCCCAGCGTTCTAGACCACACCATATAATATTTAATATTTCTGAAAGAGTAAATTTAAATATGAGTTCTGATGATGAAGCACCCTGTCTCACTAGTTTTCTGAATTCATCCATGCGGCACTTCGCTGCAGGACAAACTTCGTGAAGATCATACCAAATCAATGGAATACTTAAAAGGTGAATACTTCAATATGAATCTGAACACGAAAATCCACTGTAAGGATTTTTCAAGACAAACCAAGCCCAACAAAAGTTATTCAACCACCAAGCACTTCGAAGCAAATGATCATCTGTTTTTTTTTTGGTGTCACGCGATTAGAGCAAAGAGGAGTAGTCAATTTTGAATGGCGCACCACCAGCTGAACTATTCTCCTCCACCACAACTCAAGTAAATGCATTTTTAAGCATTAAAAAAATTCAACTGATGAGTCGGCAGCCAAGCAGTACTTATTTAGCCCGAAAAAATTTCCTCTGGAGCAAAAATGCGAGATCAGCCTGAAGAAGCGGGTACAGAATTGATGAGATTAAATGTTTTGAAGTTATATTACGCCAATTGAAATAGAAAAAATGCATTTAAAATCGTTCCAATGCGTGCAAAAACGCATTAATCTCCATGAACAATATTTTTAAAATCAAACTTAAGGGCTCCCGGTGGTCTAGAGCTCGAAAATTTAGGGGATTCTCAGGAATTTTTTATTTACAATAAAAAAAATTAAAAAGATATTAGAATTTTTTAAGCAGTTAAACTTTTACATACAAAAATTAAAAAAAAAAACAAAATCTATATATATAAAAAGAAGTTACATTTCCTTGGTAATCTTATAACTCAAGAACCGCCGAACCAATTGACACAAAAACTTTAGAGTTCTTTTCTATCTTTCAGGAGGTGGTTTGTGTGAAGTTTGATTGAAATCGGTGCAGCCGTTTCTGAGTTATGACATTTTATGTGAGTAATGGCTTCCTCTCATACGAAATGCCTGTATGGGAAAAACAACAACAAATACACAGCCGCTTATGAGCGTTTCTGTTGTACTGTTGTGGTTGTAAGTGTATTATGTTAATATTAATTTTGGACGAAAATATAATATAAACTGGAGCATTCAAGGAACTGGAAAAACATTTTTAACTTTATTTATTTTAGCATAATTTATTTAGCGTAAAAAATTGAAATGGAAATTAAAGAATCAAAGTTTAATTACAAGTTTTTATCGGCTCTTTCACCTTTTTAAAAAAGTACAGAAAAGGCTATTGTGACATCTTTAGAAAGTATGTTGAATGAAAAAAATCAACTAATTCAACTGTTTAAACATTTTACGAGTTCTATAAAGAAAACTTAATAAGAAAATTTTCTTGCGATATAAAAAAAACATTTTATGTATGGTGGTGCGAAGCCCACTGGGAAATGCTAGTTTTAATATAAATAAAAAAAAAAAATAAAAAAAATAGTTAGTTTAAATAATTTTTTTTTAATTTTAATAATTTTAAAACTGGCGCTGAAGTTGGGCCTCCCGAAAAATTGGAGCTGGACGGTGTAGTCCATTTTGGCTCTTCTATTTATTTGAAACACAAAAACTAAAAAAATTATTAATCAGTTTGACTGTAGCTATGTCCCGTACTAGAATACGACGAGGAATGTCATGCTGCCGCAGAAAGAAAGGATGCCGCCTATGGAGCCACGCTGCGATCGGGCGCAACGCGAGCCATGTGGGATCGCTACAGAGAGCTAAAAAAAGAAGAGAGACGTATTATCCGAAAGAAGAAACGAGAAGCCGAAATACGTGAGAGCAAGGAGATTGAGATGCTGGCCAACAAGAACAACGCCCGAAAATTCTACCAGAAAGTTCGGCGGCTAACAGAAGGTTTTAAGACCGGGGCGATTTCCTGTAAGAACAAAGACGGCGAACTGGTGAGTGACATCCAGAGCAATCTTAATTTATGGAGGGAACACTTCCCGAGCCTGTTAAACAGTGATAGCTGCGCATGTCACAGAGAATGTGAAGATCCCGATGCCCCAATCGTCGACGACGGAATTGACGTTCCGCTACCCGACCATGACGAGGTGAGAATAGCGATAACGCGGCTAAAGAACAATAAAACCGCGGGCGCCAATGGACTGCTGGCTGAGCTATTCAAACATGGCGGCGAGAAGCCCGTAAGGTGCATGCATCAGCTTCAATGCAAAATATGGTCGGATGAAAGCATGCCTGCCGATTGGAATTTAAGTGTGCTCTGCCCAATCCATAAGAAGGGCGATCCTGCAATCTGTGCCAATTACCGCGGGACTAGTTTTCTAAATATCGCCTATAAGCGAGCGTATTGTGTGAAAGGCTGAAGCCCACCGTAAACCAACTGATTGGACCTTATCAGTGTGGCTTTAGACCTGGAAAGTCTACCATCGACCAAATATTTTCAATATGCCAAATCTTGGAAAAGACCCACGAAAGGAGAATCGACGCACACCATCTTTTCGCCGATTTCAAAGCTGCATTCGACAGTACGGAAAGGAGTTACTTGTATGCCGCGATGTCTGAATTTGGTATCCCCGCAAAACTAATACAGCTATGCAAGATGACGTTGCTCAGCACTACTACTAGAATACAAAAAAAACAAATTTGACAAAATGCCGCGGTTTTGGCGGTTTTTTTTCAATTTTTTAATCAAACAAATACGAAATAATTAAAATAATAATATGAATCTAGAACGGGCGAAAGCCATTGACATACATATTAAATTTTCAGACGATTCGGTTGAATATATCCATATATTTTTTTTTTGTCTTGAGGATATTGAATTTAAAGCTTCGAGAGTGGATATTTCCCATTGATTTCGCCGCGTGACGAATACTAGGAATATCTTTCAAAAATTTTACAGCATATTCTTAAAAGCCTATACTTTCGAAATATCAAAATAAAACCCCTTAATAGCAACCCTTGTACTGATTTCAATCAAACACTGCTGCATTCCGTATTCAAACGCAAATTTTGATGCAGAAAAATTCAAAAAAAAATATGTATAAAAAATAGTAAAAATATTAAAATTAACTATTTTCAAGCTTAAAATCATAAAAACTATTTCTCGTGGCAACTACAACTGCGGCCAACACCAAATTCTTATTTACACATTCGTATAATGACCAAAATATTCATGAACACTTCGACGCGACTGTAAAAACAACCAAACAAAATTAAAAATTTTACAAATTTCTATAATTTCCGTGAAATTAAAAAATCTACACAAACATCCATATCTAAATAATATAGTTATCCCTAAAGTAGCTGTCACTGACCTCAACAGCCGACCATCACAAAACTCACCAAAAAGAGTTGTTGCGGTTATCTGGTTGCTCTTTGTAAGATTTTACTTTCTTTTGCTTTCAATTATCCACGCAATCCTCTCGCACGAATCAAAATTTCAACCCAAATGCATACAAATATCCGATTAATTATTTATTTACTTAATCTTCACTATTTATTGTACATCAAAACACCCAAAAAATTCATGACCTATGCAACGATCGATTAACTTTACCTCGAGCGCAATCGGATGAAGCGTTGACCAGCAATTCTTTGCTGTTGTTGTTATATTGTGGAAACCGGTTGTGCATAAATGGCTGATATCAATCTTTCGTCCAACCTGCAGTGGTTGCGCTCAAAAAAACTTTCATTTGAAATTTACAAAAATTTCTCTTTATGGCATTCGGTGGCGGCACCTCTCATCCATTGACGTGTGACAGCCAAAATGCATTGCGTAACGTGACAGCAGGGCTTACATATTTTTATTTTTGGGCGCACTCTCGTTTTCATTTCTTTGTCGCTTTTTTATTTAATGTCTTGTTTTTTTTGTTTTTGTCTTCTATCTGTCCGTCTTCTACTTGACTTACAGAAGAATGTCAAAATATTGATTGCTGGAACTGAATTGTGTTATGTTGTTGTAGTGTTGTTGCTTCGTCATCCGAAAGCGTGCGTGCATACAAAATGTATCCAAAACAAGTGAAATCTCACGTTTGAGTTATTGGCATATAAAAAATGTTAGGCGAAATTACAGCAAAGGCATACCTAAAAAGAGTTGGAGGCGAATAAATTAGTCACTGAATATTTCCCTGCAGCTTTTATTCGCTGGTAATAAGATCCAATTAACCTTCGGTGTTTTTTGTTTTGGATGTGTATTTTTAAGTAAAAGAATTTCTAATTAATTTCCTTACGGCCGTTTTCACAGTGGCGCGCTAACCTGATGTTAGCTTTAATGTAAATGGACGGTTAATAAATTTCGAATTCACGTAGATGAAAGTAAAAATGAAATCAAGGGTAATCAGCTGATTTTTATAATATGACGCGGCATCATTGTTTCTTGCCCCTGAAGGTGTTACGCATTTCCTCAATATAACGAATGCACGATTTTTTTTTCTATACAAAGAAAATGCGAAACATCGTCAGGGAAAGAAATTACCAAAAATCAGAGAAAACTTTAAGCAACCTGAAACCAGCACTTTGTTATACGAAAATTTAATGGACTATGAAAATAGCGGCCGCCGTAGCCGATTATGTTGGTGCGTGACTACCACTCGGAAACGCACAGGTTCGAATCTCCCTGCATGAAACAACAAAATGATAGAAAGTTCTTTCCAATAGCGATCGACCCTCGACAGACAAAAACATTCGAGTGTATTTCTGCCATGAAAAAGCTGCTCTTAAAGAACGTTTTGCCGTTCGGAGACGGCTTAAAACTGTAGGTCCCTTCATTTCTAGAGCAACATCACGATACACATCACGAATAGGAGGAGAAGTTCGGCCAAAGACCTAACAGAAGTTACGCGCCAATTATTTATTTATTTATTTCTGAAACTCCATAACCAGTTTTTTACATTCTGATTAAACTTTTTTTAATGTTCATAAATCTTTTAAAAAAGTTTGAAACTTGGAATATTACGATATTTTTTTATAGAATGAACTAGAATTTTTTGAAATTAAAAAATAATTAAGTCAATAGTCGCAACTTCCCAATATTCTATAAATTCCCAATTCCCCTTTATAATAATTTCGAGGGATGTATTAGGAGACCAGACGAATTCGCTAACGCACACAATTAAGGAACAACAGCAAATCGAAACAAAGTGATTTTCCCGCACAACAAGGTTCGCTAATATCTCAGCCCGTGAACAGTGAGCTAGAAAGTCTCTCCCCAACTGCCATAAAACCCAAGCACTGCTGCTTTCGACTTTCATTTGCCTCTATCGATAGCGCATGGTCTCTATGAGCAGTACTTGCGCACTTCGAAGAGTCCAAAAACTAGAGTAACCCAGAATTTATACGCATTTATCTACAATAAAGCTTCAAAATTAAGAAAATCACCGGTCAGATGCTTTCGATCGTATCTAAAGCGCATGCAGTATCTCCAATACGCGAAGTGGGCACCTAAAGAATAGGAACTCTTGAGTTAGGAGGCACGAACTCCTTGGTTGACCAGCGACACTCACGAACGCCTGAGTTAAGATCGGACAGTGTACAGAGAGACCATAAACGACATTCGTCGGGAGACCATTACCACCTTCCTAAGCTCCCGACCACCCAATGCCGTTATCGGAGTGCAACCACCACCAGTCGCAGACCAAGAGCTCCAACTTCCCCGAGAGTACCGCGTAACCTTGGCACAACTACGTTCTGGATACTGTAGCAGGTTAAACTCCTACTTATCCAGAATCGACCCCGACATACTGAACATATGTCCAGCATGTGAAAGCCCCCCGCACGACACTAACCACCTTTTCACGTGCCCCATCAAACCCACTCATCTCCCTCCGGACCCAACCTGTCGAAACAGCTAGTTTCCTGGGCCTACCGTTCGATGAGCTAGACAAAGACGACCGGTGATTACACTACACTGACAGGGCAAAGTTACTGCTACAACAACAACAACAACAACAACAACCCCTGAGTTAACGCTCACGACGATATCAGACGGGAACAAGTTGATGCTAACAAATTTGATATCGATTTCTCCAAAAAACGGAGTCTCCATTGCTCGATGACGTAAAACCTCCATATTGGCAAAAGGAGAGGACCCCGGACGCAGGAACCAATTGTAGTCAATAGACACAGACGCAGCACCGATAGAGACATAAGAAGACGAGCCTATGACGAGAAGCTGGCTACAAATATGGTGGACCTAGAGGTGGGTAAATAGAACTGGTCCACTTCATTGAGGCCGTTCTGGGCGCTCCCGAAGTAACGCAGAAAGTAGTTCTGGAAAGAGAGCCTCCCCACAAGAGGAGGAGGGATTGTTTTAGTGGCCACACCATTCAACGCGGTAGGTGACGACCGCTGTAAGTATAAAGGAAGTGCGAAAAGAAAAATACAAATATCTTAGAACAATTTTAATTCCTGTGGAAAGGACCTACCTACGGTAGGTGAAATGGTTGAAGTGCCGGTCTGGCACTCCTCAAGTAGCACTAAAGCGCTGTTTTGATACCATTATTTGATCCTGTGGCAAGATCTCAACACTTTTTGTTGTGCCACCCCTAATGCGTGTGTACATTTGTAGGCTCGATAAACATTTCTGGGTAGCTTGTTTTAGACACAATTGGCAACAGATTCCTCAAAATTATATTTCAGTTTTTCGACTCTTTCCATCGCAATCAGGTGTTTGTGATTTTCGTAATGCTTGTTTTCAGCTCAGCCGTACAACGACTTTCACCCATAAATGTTGCCATAGATTAGCAAGTTTTCTACGCCAAAGCTGTATCAATGGATAGTTTGACTTTATGGTAGCCACCAAGTTTATACTCTCAGTTACATGCATACACCAATACACACACATATGCACAAAGGCATCTTTGTATACTAAGCAGCAGCTAGACAGTGGTAGAGCATCAACAGTTTTGTGGCAACAAACCACAATCAGCAGCCAGCAGACGGCAGACGGCAGGCGGCAGGCGGCCACCAACTACCAAAACAAACAACTAACCAAACAATCAACATTTTTTATGCATTTCAAAGAAATCGATTGTTGATTTGTTTACTTCGTTTAACGCATGCTTGATTGGTTATATTTTTTAATATACTTTTTATTTCAGTTGCTGTTTGAGTTTTGCTCACTTCGAAAATATTTTAATTACCAAATGCTTAGAAACGCCTGTGCTGGTCGCGAGTGACTTTTTAGCCGTGCCAAAATTTAATTACCAGCACTCAACTAAAATATTTATGGGCTTTGTTTTTGCAATAATTGAAATGCACACACACCCATACACAAAACCCAGGCACCAAACGGCACCTCGGTGGCAAAAGCAAAAATTTTAGCCCAACTGTTGTACTAAAGTAATTACTTTGTAGTTCTACTGAAATTGTACGAAATTGCAGCTAACCCAAAAGTGGTTATACAAAATGGAAAGGAGAACAAAACAAATACTCGGCCAACGTTCACAAAACCACCTTCGTGTCGGTGTTTGCTGCATTTTCGATGCCAAAGCGCCAACGCGATTGGGCCAAAATGTCGGCTCAGCAGCCAGTTTCTAGAGTTTTCAACTATTTACCGACAAATTTTACGCAATTTCACATACAAATCTGGAAATCAGTATGTAAATTTGTATCCAGTCCGGCGTGTGCATGCGTGAAGCGTGTTGCAAATGCGTGTAAGTGTCACAGCTGCCGCAGTCAACAGGTGTTTCGCTACAAGTTTCGAATTCCACAATTGCACCTTAAACCACTAAATCAAATGCAAATTCGAATAAAAAACACACAAAATTTGAAATCGAATTGACCTGCTTTGAGATCTTTAATTGCTAGTTGGCTTTCTTTCTAGAGATTTTTGTAGCAATAAAAAACTGCTATCGGCCGTAAAAAAAATTTGCATATCTGTGTAGAGTAAAAAGAGCACTGGGATTAAGAGCCTTAACATTTCGCTATTCAATTGACGCTCAGTTGATGCTTGAAGCAGCAAAAATCGAAAATAGAATCAGCCGAGCATTTTTCAGTCGTCATATTTTATTATGGACTTGGTCGTTCAAAGGGAATCCGCCACAATTTTGTGCTGTTCGGGTGCATACATCAGCTTAGGGGAAAAATATGGCTAGGAAAAAGCATACCCAATGTTTGGAATATCAGTGTCCATTGTCCTGTATTGAAGAAAGGGAACCCTACTGTATGCGCCAACAACCGGCTGATCAGTCTTGTCGCCATCTCATATACAAGTAAGATTCTGTCGAGCGTATTGTGTGAAAGATTAAAACCATATGCCAGCTCACTAATTGGACCTTATCAGAGTGGTTTCAGACCTGGAAAGCCCACCATCGACCAGATCTTCACAATACGGCAAAAACCCATGTAAAAGCTAACGACATAACCCACCATCCCTTTGTCAACTATAAGGCTGCTTTTGACAGCCCGATAACAGATCGTCTATACGTCACAATGTCTGAATTCGGTATTTCCGCAAAACTGATTCGGCTGTGCAAAATGGCTTTGAGCAACACGTCCAGCTCTGTTAATGTAGGTAAAGACCTCTCCGAACCTTTCAATATCGAGCCAGGTTTCAGACAAGGCAACTCACTATTGGGCGACCTCTTCAGCTTTCTCATGGAAGTGGGACTGCGGAGAACCAGTATTCATCGAAATAGAACTATTTTCACCAAAAGTGGCCAGCTCCTTGCATATGCTGATTACATTGATGAACGATGATGATTGATGACGAAATGTTACCGCAGCGTTTTCCGCTATCGAAAGAGTTTGTTTGACGGTTAACGGCGGTGGGAGGAAGTATATGCTATCCACTGGAAAATATACACGGCGTTTTGGATCCAGTATTTCAGCGGGTAACTATACTTTAAAATTTTCGAGGAACTTATAAATCTTGCCACCGCTGTCGCAACAACAAACGATGTCTGCCTGGAGATAAACCGACGAATCATGCTTGCTAATAGGTGTTACTATGGTCTCAGTAAGCAAATGTGTCGCAGGGACCTCTCTTCCGCCCGAGAAAACTAATTCTCTACAAGACACTCATCTTACCCGTGCTACTCTATGGCGCTGAAGCATGGGTTGTGTCGCAGACTGATGCAGCCCCTCTTGAGGTATTCGAGAGAAAGATACTTCGGGAAATCTTCGGTGCTCTTCGTGTTGGCGATAATTACTGCAGCCGTATGAACCACGTGCTGTATGAGCTCTACAACGATGTAGACTTAGGTAAGCGCATCAATATTCGGCGCTAGCACTGGCTGGGCCATACCGAGCGTATGGATGCAGAAGCTTCAGCAAAGAAGGTGTTTAGATGGCCTCCGATGGAAGGACCAAGTCGAGGAAACCCTATCATCGCTTGGTGTAACAAATTGGAAAAGGCGCGTGCAAAGCAGATACGCCTGGCGAGGTGCCATTAATCTGGTAACGGCTATGCTTAATCAGTCCATATAAGTAAGGAAATAGGTACAATATATCTACAACTTGCAAGAAGATTATCATAAATCGAACCTAGGGTAATTGGTGACCGAATATATCCAATAACCTGACAGAAACTGCAGCTGCTTTGCTGAATAGTGCAGCTATTATTACAGAAAAAACACAGCTAATAAGGTCTCTCTTCAGTAAGTTCTGACACGAATTGTTATGCCACCTCCATGACAACCAAAAGTCAGTCAGAGCCACTGAGCTCAAGTTTCTGATTAAAAAATTGTAAATGAATTGCAGCAAATGCGCACAATCCATGTTTTTTCATGCCCTAATAGCTACAAATTCTGTTTAGGCTCATGAGAAGAATAATAAATTTGTGTGCTAACCAGCCAGATGGGTGCATCCTGGAACGGCGTCTATTGTTCCACATGGTTTATAAGAATTTGAAGTTGGTAATTTAGACTATTGGCATGGGCTTTGAAAGAACAATTGTTTGTAGAATTTTTGGCCTCGTGCGATGACTATTTATAGTTTTGGGCAGAAACTACCGAAGACGATAAATTATGTCATCAAATTTAAATGCCTTCCTTTTATTTCCGTTTGATATTTTATCGCTTAGTATAGCAAAAACTATTGTAAATAAATAAGAGTGGGCAGAGTGTCACAGTTATAACTGATAAAGTTTCCAACGCGAAGACGCATTTGTATACTCAGGCTGGTCTCTGATTAGCACCAGTTCTTTCTTCGATCACGGAACCTATTAAACTTCAGTTCCTCATTGCTGGCAGCCACACCTTCTTTCGAGAAAGGGGCTCGCCAAGTAGCTACTGTAGAAAGGGTGAACAGGAAACGAGGCATGTCTCTGCCCTCATATTCAAGCGGCTATCAAAGTACATACATTCAGATAGCAGATATTATCGAAAATTTTACGAGAGGCCATCTGCAGCCGTAATGAGCTCGATAGCTGCAATACCAAACAAATGCAGGCTCGGCGAAAAAGTGAACTCGGTTGCAGCTGGACTCCATCAACTATTTCCACAGAAACAATGCGATGGCTTGCTTGTGCTTTGGAGCGTCCCAAGCCTAGACAAAACCAAGTTTCCATCGAGGCTGTCAAAGACGAATTATTAATGGGATTTATTCTGCATAATTTTGGACTTAAGGGCAATAAGATACCCAGTTTTGTAACATGAACTTAGGCGAAGAAACTGCCTTTCATATCAGATGTATGAGAATATACAATCAGGTATAAACTCGCGACAGCCGTAGCCGGGGTTTGTGCGCGAATTCGAAACTCGAAATGTAAGAAACAATTTATTGGATCGCCTCTCAGCAGACAGTGGCAAACCTCTGAGTCTACTTCAGCCAAGAAAAAAGCTCTCGTAAAAATCATTTCCAATTTGGAGTCAGGAAAGGAAAGCTATAGGAAACATCGAATTTGATCTCACGACACTCTACTTGGTGCATTTAATTCGCTTTACTAAATCAGCTCTGTGTTTAAGCGAGCTCCATAGCCTTTGGTCCAACATGGCGAGTTGAGTATACGGCAGTGTTGGTCGGGGTTGCTGAAGACGTAAAATGAGTCTCTGCATTCTAAACCACCGACTCCCTTAGCATACGATGGCCTTTTCTTTAGATATGTCAACGAAACCCCAATGGTTACTGGTTTTGAGATTTTTAGGTCGCACTCAGGTCAAAGATTTACAAAAATTTAACTATGCATCAAACTTTTAGGCACATCTAAATATACAAAGTTTATATAGCAAGTTGCGGGAAAAGTTTGTGGGAATTATATTTATTTCCAATAGTGGCACAAAATCCTAAAACACTTCAATGAACTTCACGTGAGCGTTCACACACTTTTACTAGCAACTTTTCCAAGACTCGAAGTATAGAACTCTAGGTATAGAAAGAATCTGCTGGGATCAAGTCAGATCGATATGGTTTTGGGCAATCACACAATCAAATAATGAGAGACAAAATTTGCTCCCGCGCAAGACTACAATTAAACTTCCACCAAGTCACTCTATTAGAGTCCCCATTAAAGACTCAAACTAACCTAAATAAACGCTCACAGGCATTTGAGTTGAAAGTAAGACTTCGCATCACCGCGCCTGTTCAGTGCCACAATGCACAGTCACGTCTATAAAAAAATGTTCCCAATACTTTTTTTTTAATTTTTTAAGCCCTGTAACTGTAACTATGTTTAGTAATTATCATACAAACTATGACTAAATACACAAAGCACTGAAATGATTAGCAATTCGCAAAAGCAATTCAGCAGTAAATTGCAAGTAAAAGTGTGAGTGAAAAACATTCACCTATTCGGAGTTTCGAGGTAGCCAATTCCACAAACTGCTTAGGCAACAATTTGTAAAGTGGCAACAAAAAATGCCATAAAGCCAACAACAAACAATGTTTATAACAAATGTGACTAGCTTTCACAAAATGCAACAAGTTGCAACAACCAGGTAGCAGCGTAGTAACAATTGGCCACAACTGCGAAAAAGCAAGTGGCCGCGAGCTTTTTATTTTTATTTTTTTTTTTCTTTTCTTGTTTTTGTTGGACATGAAAAGTGCAGAAAATGTAATTTCATAGAATATATGATGTGGATTGTATGTATGCGCAATGTATGTGTGTGTATGTAAGTTAGTTAGTTGGTTGGTTAGTGATACTGTAGCATTTTGCTCGTAAGAGTGTTTGCACCTACTTATGGATATGAAATGTAACCAGTTACTGAAACCGGGGACATTCATGACTTGAATTTCATTCATTGGATTTGCGCATTTTACTGTTGATTCTTGAATGAAAAGCGATATTCATACAGGCATACACACACACACAAGCTTTTGCACAGCTCTTTTGTTATATATCAGAAAAGAAGCTAAGTTGGCAGAGAAGTTTCGTTACTACATTAGGATGGCCCGAAAACATTTTTTTCTTGATGGCGAAAGCACAAAATGCAACTCTATGCTTTATTTGAAAAACATGTGACTATTATTTAGAGCGGCACTGAAAACCTGAAAAAATTACAAAAAGAAAATTAAAAAAAAAAACTAAAAATTAAAAAATTAAAAAAAGTTGTATTGTAATTTTTTTGTAATTATATTTATATATATTTATAATTTTTATTTTAATTTTTAACATTGATGGGAGAAGACGCATGGGAAATATGAGACTTTATGCCTTATTTAAAAAAAATGTAGCTATTTTTAAAGCGACCCTGTAAATTGAAGACTAAAAAAAAAATAAAAAAAATTAAAAGAAATAAAAAAAATTAAAAATATATATATAAATTAAATAGTAAACAAAATAATGTAAGTATTTTTATTTTTATTTTTAAAATTGATGTGGAAGACACAAAATAAGAGCCTGTGCTTTATAGAAAAACAATGTAACTATTTCTTAGAGCGTCCCTGAAAACCTAAATAACTAAAAAACAAATGTTAAAAATTAAAACAAAAAATAATATATTTAAATGGAGTCTTTTTTAAAAAAGGGTTAAAAAATTAAAAAAAAAATTTAAATATTAAAAAAATTAAAAACAAATTATTAAATTAAATAGTCAAAAAAATTATGTAAATATTTTTTTTGAATTTTTAACATTGATGGGGGAAACACAAAATGAGAACCTGTGCATTATAGAAAACCATTTTTAGAGCGATCTTGAAAACCTCAAAACTACAAAAAAGGTTAAAAATTAAAACAAAAAATATTATGGTGCTTTTTTTTTGTTTTGTGGTTATTTTCTGTCAATTGAAAAAAATGGTTAAAAAATGAAAAAAATATATTTAAATATTTTTATAAAATATATTAATATATATATTTTTTTTAATTTTTAGCATTAATGGCAAGCACAAATGAGACCTTATTCTTTTTTGAAAAAAATATATTATAACTACCCTGAAAATTTGAAAAAAATTAAAGAAAATTTTAGAAATTAAAACAAAAAATTCTTATATCTTTTTTTTTGGTTTTTGTTCTTTTTTATCGATTGAAAAAAATTATTGTACAATAAAAAAAAGTTAAAAACTAAAAAAAAATGTTTATTTCGTTGTGTTTTTTTTTTTTTTTTTAACTTTTAACATCGATGGGGAAAGCACAAAATGAGACCCTATTAACTATTTCTTAGAGCGACCCTTAAACCCAAAAAAAAATTAAAAAAAAAACATTTATAAATATTTTTTGTTTCTGTTCTTTTTTTATCGATTGAAAAAACTAAAAGATGTTAAAAATTTTAAATATATTTATGTAGTTTTTTTATTTTTAACGGAGGGGGGGAGCAAAAAAAAGTTAAAAATTACAAAAAAAAATGTTTATTTGGTTTTTTTTTTGTAATTTTTAACATCGATAGGGGAAGCACGAAATGAGACTTTATTAACTATTTTTAGAGCGACCCTAAAACCCTAAAAAAACTATAAAAAAATACAAAAATGAAAGAAATAAATTTATATATTTTTTTTCTTTCTATTCTTTTTGTATCGATTGCAAAAAAAATAAAAAAGGTTAAAAAATTAAAAATATGTATTTATATAAATTTCTTTTATTTTTAACAGTGGGGGGAGCAAAACATGAGACTAAAATTAGAACAAAAATTGTTTATATTGTTGTTTAGTCTATTTTCACAAAATGAGAAGTATTATTAGTATTGAAAAATAATGTAACTACTTTTTACAGCGAGCCTGAAAATCGGAAAACAACTAAAAAAAAGTTAACAATTTTTATACCCTTTTTTTGTTTTGTTTTTGTTCTTCATTATCTATAGAAAAAACTCAGAGGAAAGTTAAAACATTTAAAAAAATATACATATTTTATTTTTTTATAACTATTTTGTTTTTAATTTTATAAATATATGGAGTAAGCAGAAAATGTGACCCTATGCTTTATTGAAGAAAATATAACTACCCTGAAATTGAAAAAAATTTAAAAAAAATGTAGAAATTAAAACAAACAATTTTTATATGTTTTTTTGGTTTTTGTTCTTTTTTATCGATGGAAAAAAAAAATTTCAAAAAAAAGTTAAAAATTAAAAGTCAAATATTAATTTCGTTTTTTTAATTTCTTTTTTAATTTCAAAAATTGATGGAGTTAGCTGAAAATGAGACCCTATGTTTTATTGGAAAAAATATAACTACCCAGCAAATTTGAAAAAAATTAAAAAAAAAATTTAGAAATTAAAACAAACAAATATATCTTTTTTTGTTTTTGTTATGCTTTCTTATTTTTTATCTTATTTTAAAAATTGATGGAGTAAGCTGAAAATGAGATCTATGCTTTATTGAAAAATATGTAACTACCCCAAAAACCTGAAAAAGTTAAAAAAAATGTTAAAAATAAAAAGAAACAATTTGTATATCGTTTTTTTTATCGATTGAAAAAAATTACAACAAAAAATGTGTATATAGTTTTTATTTTTAATTTGTTCTTTTTCATCATTGTTAGAGGGAAATGCAGCATTTTTGAAGATAAATTAAAGGAGGGGGTTACATAAAAACGTTCTATAAATATTTCATACGAATATTAACACAACATTTCTTTTTAAAACATTGAACAAGAATAAAAAAAAAACAAGAATAAAAAACAAAAACAAGAATAAAAAAAAAGTATAGGGAATTATAAAAGCAACAAGTATTAGGTGACTCATTTTTTTTTTTTTGCCGTAGAACAAATGTGCCCCCTAAATTTGTTCTACGACCAAAAAAATGAAATGAGAAAAAAAAAATTATTTTTGTACCACCCTAATATTATATATAATATATGCATACATACTACAACTTCAGATACTCGCTCGTAACTCGTTCATTGCCCAACTACTCAAATAAATAAATGAAAAAAAAAATGAATAAATAATTGGCACGCACCCTTCTGTTAGGTATTTGGCCGAGCTCCTCCTCATATTTGTCATTAATTTTTTTTGATTTGATTGTTCCTCAAATGTTTGTTCGAAATTTTCGAGCTTTTAAACAATTTGTACAGCTAAACAAAACTTTACAATTTTACCTATCAGCATCTCTTTAGTTTTAATTGTTTTTAATAATAATTATTATTTATTTCGGTTTAATAATAATTTTACTAATAATAATTTTTTAGTAATTTAATTAAAGCGTTGACAAAAAAGTCAAAACAATCAAAAGTATTGCTCGATTTTTTTTATTATTATTAATTTTCTAGTTTTACTTATTTTATTGCTCGAATTACTCAAAAAGGCTCGACATACCCGAATTCATACTCGAAAATGTTCGAGTAATGAGCATCGAACAGCTGAGCGAGTACTCGGTGCTCATTTCCCCGGCTTTTGGAAAATGTGCCCAGCCTAATCGAGAGTTCTAATACATACATATACACACTAAAAAACTAAAAAAAAAATTATTGCACCGTGATGATCACAAAAAAAACTTCAGCAACCCCAAAAAAAACATTACCCACTATTTACGCCCACTCCCTTTAAAAAGAAAACCACACAGAAAGGCACCCTGTCCAGCAATTGCATACCCTAATTTTTTATCATTTGTTGCATGAGCAGGTGAAAATTTCATATCTGGGCAGGACTGTAATGTGGCATTTTTGTTTTGTTTTTTTACAACAGCCAACTTGGATAAATATAAGTCGGTCTACGTTTATTTCTCGGCACTTTTTTGTTGCCCTGTCATAACTTAGCCAACAAGTTTGTCTTTGAGTTTGTTTGCTGCCGAAACATACTTTCCTGTGTCTTTCTTTTTCATTTCGGCTTAGGTTTTCAAACAATTATTTCCCAAACAAAACCATCTGGGTATAAGTATTCGGCACCCCTCCAACGATTTCGCGTCGCAGTTGGCTTATGCAAATCTCACCTGTATTTCAAGATACTGCGCGTATCTCATATGCATCTAAATTTATGGCTATGTTAACGCTTGCCCGTCACTCCTCTTTGGCTTTGCATTTTTTCACAACCCGTTTTGTTGTTCATTTCAAGCTTAGATATTTTTCTCGGCCTGTTTTGTCACTTTTTTCGAAATCGCTTAACAACAAACAGCACACGCGAACGTCGTTTCCATGTATGACGGCGCATTGTTCCACCAGTCGACATTTTTTACTGTGATAACACATTTTTTAAGCTCAACGCTGTGTGTTTGTGTTTCTAGTTTTTTTTTTTTTTGGTGCAAACGGGACAAGTTTGTAAGAAAAATTTGTAAATATTAACAGAAATTTCTCTAAGTTTACATTTATGGCATTTATGGGCGATGCTCTTCGATGACTCTATGTAATTATGGAAGATTTCAATTTTCACATTAATGCTAATATTTTTATTTATTTCGTCAAAGCAATAAATAACACAGGTCAACAGAAATTTTAAGTCTTAGTTCTGAATAAAAAATATATTTTTATTTAATAAAGTTTGTTCGTGAATGTAGCTACATTCTGCCACCCATGAGTTTAAGGCTGTCAAGCATCTTAGGTTAAATTAGTTTATGGTGGTAGTGGGTTCTCATGCTAACCGGCGCCAGTTGGACACACTAAGTGACGCCAAGACCTTCTCCACCTGATCTTTCCAACGCAGAGGAGTGCTACCTCTTCCACCAGCTGGTACCGCATCGAATACTTTCAGAGTCGGAGCGTTTGCATCCATTCGGATGGCATGACCAGCCAATAAAGCCACTGGATCTGTTTTCGCTGCGCTATGTCTATGTCGTCCTAAAGCTCCTACAACTCATCATTCCAACGCCTGCGATATTTGCCGTTGCCAACGTGCAAAGGTCCAAAAATCTTGCGCAGAATCTTTCTTTCAAACACTCCAAACGTCGCTTCATCGGATGTTGTCATCGTCTCCGCTTCGCACAAAATGGAAAAATTTTACTTTGGCTCTATGCTCTGCAACGGAGATGAAGGAATGATGATGATTTTATTGAACAATGAAATTTAGATTATTAGTATTCAAAATGAATTTGAAACTAAATACCAAACGCGACATGAACCACCCTGTGTCTTTCCGAAAAAAACTACTTCCTCTATATTTTGTATAAAATTGCAAGCAACTTATACTTACGCATGGATGTATGTATTTGTTGTACATATGTGTCTGTATATATGTATGGATATGCTTTCCAAAATTTAGCGACTCACAAAATTTTCTCTTTTGATTGCTGGCATAAAAATTCTAAATATACTTATACAGGCAATTAAATATGTTAAGTGTCATTAAGTTAATTCAAATTGCTAATTTGTTTGAATATTTAGACAAAAATAAACAAAGAGACAAACACGCAGTGGCAGAAATTGCTTTAAACTCGCCAATTCATTTCAAAGACAGCAAGAAAATTGGTATAATGAGTTAAAGAACACTCGAAGCGCTCAAAACTCCAAGCATTTGAATGTCAAATTTGTTCGTAATTGTTGGCATTTTTGCTCTTCTTTCGTTCGTTAGCCTCTTCGTCGTTAAATTTCTGTTAGTAATTTTGTCACGCACCGACGCATACGAAGCAGCAGTTAATTATGATAGAATATAATAAAAAATTATAATGTCATCTACACATACGAATATTCTTTGTAGAATTGTAAAAGAAAAAGTGGCCAAGTGCCAAAGTGTTTGCCGTAAAAAGAAGCTACACAGCCAAAGTGAAAAATTCAAATAAAAACCTAAGAACAAAACAAACCCAAAGAACATAGAAAATAGTGCACTAAAAATTGTTGTATGGCAGCTACTAAAAGAAATTATGAATTAATGCCAACACAACGGTATATAAATTGCTTGCCAGAAACACTAAACTCAAAACCAAAAAAGGTGTTCCGAAAAAAAAAACACAGTAATAGTAACCCAACTCTGCGGGTAAGCCGAGGAAATTCAAGCGTTTGCTGGGATTGTTTACTTTGGCAGCTACGCCTCGGTAACTGCATACACACGAAATTGGGCATCACGTAATTTCGGGGCTTGTGTTATCATAATTACGGTGTGAAGTCGTTCAAAGTTGGTGATGCGTTGAAGACGCACAACGATTCACAAACAAAACTTTAAAGTCATGCTTTATTATTCCCAAAAACTCAAATCTGGTCGCCAAAGATAGCCGGCTAAATTCGAAAATATACGCGTGAATGCATACGCACACGTACACATACACAAATACAGTGGTCAGCCGCTCAGAATGTGCATAAGTAAATTAGTGTCAATAACCGAAATATGGTAGCCAAGCATAAATAAAATTATAAACTAAGCGGGTGAAGAAAGGTTTATAGTCTCTCAGGTGAAGTTCAGCCTTAAGTAGGGGTTGCAGGAGTAATAGCCCTGTAGGAACAGCCTCTGCTATTGATGGGTCGGTGGCTTTTATGAGAAGATTTTTCATGGCAAGAAATACGCTCTGCGGCTTACAAAAACCATTCAAAAAAACTTTTTTTATAATTTCCATAATTTAATGATATCGAGGAGTCCCTTGAATTGTTTAAGAGAAAGATTCTGTGGAAGTTTTTTGGAGCTTTGCACATTGGCGACGGCGAATATCCCAAGCGATGGAAAATTGTATGAGATTAACGACAACATAGACATAGGGCACCGAATAAAGATTTAGCGGCTACATTAGCTGAGTCATATCGTCCGAAATGCCATATCGAAACAAACGCTCTGGCTCTGAAAGTATTCGATGCGATACCAGCAGGTGGTAGCAGAAGAAGAAAAAGGCCTGCTCTGTGTTGAAAAGATCAGGTGGTGAAGGACTTGGCTTCACTGAGTGTGTCCAACTGGCGCCGGTTAGCACGTGAAAGAAACGACTGACGCACTTTGTTAAACTCACCCAAATTCACTTAACCGGTTATAACGTCAATTTGCTCAGTGCGGACATAAGACAAGTTAAAGTAACTGTTCTTCCACGGTACCACTCATGAAGTTAGAGAAATGCTTTTCTGTTCACTAGTTAGGTATATGCGGTGGTTCCGAGACATACATATTTGTTCTCATATCTCAATCTAACCAGTGATATGAAAATCTAACCAAATAGCCTCTAAATATAGCCGAGGTGGAGGATTGTTATAGTATTAGAGAGAGCGTGCCCCACATTCCATTGGCGTGACGGCACCTCTGAGATGTTTCTGACATTTTGATATTCACCTCTTTCCAAAAACAAAAAAAAAAACAGGGATGATAGATTAGAAAATTGCGACATCTGAGAGGGTATTTCTGGCTGGTACGTAAAAAGAAACAAACAAGAAAGTGAACGGCGTAGTACGATAAATTCGTTTGTTAATAACAATAAAAAGTAAAAAAAAAATATAACAATGAAATTGAAATAAATATGTCATCATACATCAGCGCAATAGCTGATTCTGTCAAATGCACTGAGAGCGGGTTAGCAGTTCGTGGCAGTCGCCATCTTCTATCTTCTCTCCACCGGTGTTTGCAGCAATAGAAGGCAATGCTCACCGTTTTATTTCTCCCCCTCTGTCTCCCACTCTCTCTCTCTCTCTCTCTATTTCTCCATCTATCTATCTCTCTCTCTCTCTCTCTCTAGTCAATATTATCCATCAATCCAACTTGAGAGCTTCTATGACTCCTGTCTACACTTTCTTTTCTATCTGCATATTCGCTTCCAGCTTGTCCAGTATGACTTACGCATGCTTTGTGTATACAGTGGGAGAGTGTGGTCATTTTGCTTTACTTACGGAAAGTTTATAGTTTTGGAATCGCCCATGCATAAGCAATGTTATGTTTTGTCCACATTAACACCAAGAAAATAAGCCAGTACATATTTTTATTGCCCACTGGTATTTTGATAGCCCTTTGACATGAAATCGGCCATATTCTGCATGAGTGAGATATAAAATAGATTTAATATTTTCGTATATGGTGCGTAACCCCAAAAAATTAAAAAAACAAAAACCTTCCTATGCCTATACCTTAGGTTAGGTGAGGTAATGGTGTTTGCCACTCTCTATAAGGGTATAGAGGTACTCACTTATGCCTGGAGGCCCCTTTTGATACCACTAGTTTGGAAATTGTCTTCCGACAAGAGCGTAGCAATAACAGAGCCAGTGTTCAAGGCTCTCTATCTCTTCCTCGTTCGCAGGACAGAAGTAATTTGATAGAGACCGCATACGTTTCCCATGTGTTCCCATTAGGTAGTGCCCGTTGATGATACCAATTACCTTACTATAGGAAGGTTGATCTAGATTAAAGAGGGATCTAGTTCTGTGCTCATTTCTTGTAAGATAAGCCTGCCTAATTATATCACAAGTGAGCTCTGTGGTGCATCTACTGTTAGCTTGCGCGCTGTAGACCGAACTGATCCAGCGAGGTTGCTTGACTATAAAAGGAATGCCCACATTTTGAGCAGAATTTACTGATTTAAGATCAGTTCTCCTGCTAGCCGGCTCATATACGAAGCAATTTCCAGGAAAATATCTGTATCATTAAGTACCATTTGTACTCCTTGCATTTTGCTTTTGGATACAATATTTTCCACTGTTGGGCACCAAATAGTACCCTGTAGAAGAAGAGGTTAGACATATTTATATTTCTCTAAATTAAATAAAAAATATTGATTTTCCAACAGCAAATGACTTTTAGTGATAGCAAAAAGCTCCTCATAAAAAACCATTTGCCATTCGGAGTCGGTTTAAAACTGTAGATCCCTTCATTTATGGAACAACATCAAGACACACGCCACAAATAGGAGGGAGAGCTCGGCCAAACACATAGTAAAACTGTGCACGCCAATTACTTATTTTTATTTTATTTTACATGGCTTGCATAATTTTTCTTACGTTTTCGCTTGGAGATTTTATTATTTTCGTCTATCAATTGGGAGCTGGCAAACTGCAGGCGAACTAGAATCTATTAAGTACTCACTACGCCAAAGATAATTTATATCTCCTAGTATATCACAGGCGCTTAAATGTAAATGAAAATGTCACAATCGAGTGAATTTCCCTACTGGACAACTTTCGTATACAATATTCGTGCACCCAGCCATAAATGCCGAAGAGTTTTATATAGATTTTTTATGCATACCTACGTATGTGCGTGCGTTCTTTATTTTAATGTCTTGAAGCACAAAATGCGGGAACTGTAATCGTAATTAGACTCTGTTTTTTTTTTCTTTCTTTTGACCAATTCAACTGCCAAGAGCCGCACGCATAATGACGCAGTTTGACTTTTCACGAAAGGGTCAATGATTCATGTAGTTTGACGCCCGCCATCAACACCAATACCAATTGCGTTGTTGACGACAGTGATGCGGTGTATTTAATGCCCTTACGGCAGACAATAGCCAAACTCCACTTTAGCTGCTGGTTACTGCTGTTTTGCAGAGTCTTTGTACCTACTATTTTGTTTTTCTTTTGATTTTTTTGGTGCTATTCTTATGGTCACAACCGTAACCGCGACAATGCATGAGTTCTTTAGACACTCGAGGGCCGTATGGTCGTAGGTGCCACACTCGAAAGCACTTCACTACATTTCCTCCAATTTGACTTCTGTGGTGTTGTTTTTTTTTCTTTCCTTGTTTTCTACTTTCTGCAAGTGTGATTCTTTTCACTTGCAAACTCTCTACGCTTCGCGAGCAGCTGGAGCTTCAGAAACTAAATATGTGCATAGGTATAATCAGTTGAATATTAAGTGAAGAGAAAAATAATTGAAATGAAATCCGCAAGGCAAACAAGAAATGCTCATTTCAAGCATAATAATTAATTTAATGGAGTTGGGGTGGTGCCTTACCGACAACTGTTGGAGCAGAGATAGCACTTGGGTATGCATAAATATTATTCTATACAGATATGTGGGTATGTATGTGTGTATACAGGTGGATAATTATGTTTTCGTGTTCTTCTAGATTATACGAATAAGCAGTTTCTTGTACAGAATTTAATTGTCTAAGGTCACGAGTGGCTGGGTTTGTGTTTCGAAGCGTTGATTCGATAATGAAAAAGGGGAAATGCCGAGCGAAAATTATTACATCTTTTCAAGAAAAGATTTTTTTTCTTTCAAAGTGAACAATAAAACAATTCTAAGGAAATATACAAGGTGAGTCCAAAGTAAACAAAACTGAGCTAAAATAGAGCGACAGGAGCTTTGTACTAATAACTTCGAGTTTATTTATTCAAAATAGTCCCCTCTGGTCCCGATACATTGTTTTGCGCGATCTAAAAGATTTTCGAAAGAGTGTTTCAGGTCATTGACCGGAATGTCCTTCAGGATGTCGGTACAAGCCTTTTGGATAGCCTCTGCGGACGCGAAACGTTATTGTACTTTAAAAATAACCTCAAAGATTTTTTGCAAAAAAGTCTCTTGCTTTTATTTGCAATAGAAAGCTCGGCTCAAAATCTATCCAACTGCCTGTACCATTCTGATCAGAAAGTTCCTGGAATATATTCAGAAAATTCCAAATACAAGTTTATTCCTCAAAAAGTGATATTATCGCCTTCAAAGTACTCCCCATCAGCTCCAACGCACTTAAGCCAGCGTTTGGTCGAACACTCGAAACATTTTTCGAACTCCATTTTCGGTATAGCCATCAGAGACGTCTTCGATTTCCCATTACTTCCTTTCGGAAACAAGGAAGCAAACAAAGTAAAAATTTCACATTTTCGGCAAGAATTTTTATAAAAAACATTTTTTTTAATTCCATTGGCATTGTCCTTTCGTTAAGGTGGCGCAGAATTAATCATCCAATTTTGTTTTTGAAAAAAAGTTAGAAATAAAAAAATAATGAATATAAATAATAAAATGAGTAAATAATAAATAAATAAAAAAACCCTGATTTTCAGTGTTTGAAATCTTTATTCTGTCCTTTTTGCGTTATTGACATGTTCCATATAGTAATTTTTTGACTCGTTCAAATGGAAAAAATCGCAGGCAGCCATATCAGATGAATTTGATGGCTGTCGGATGGTATTCGTTTCGTTCTTGGTAAAAAATTTTCGGATAATAATGGCACTGTGCGGCGGTGCATTATCGCGGTGCAAAATCCACGAGAGATTTTCCCACAACTCCTTTTTTTCTTGGCGAATTGCTTCACGTAAACTTCTAATAATGCCCAAATAATAGTCCTTATTAATCGTCTGACTTTCTGACAAAAAATCGTGGTATATAATGCATAAAAAACTTTCTTTTTTGACTGAAAACGACGTTGTTTTTGGTCATAGTTAATTCGAAGCTCTCTACTCACTCGCCTGAGTCTGCGTGTCCTGCTCATAAAACCACGTTTCATCTCAAGTAATGATGCGTCTTATGAATGCTGGATCGGTGGTGTGGGTCACGGAGGTGGTCATCAAAAGACTGCAATATCACTTGAAATGGTTCAAAAAGTGAAGAAGCGACTTGAGCGAAATCCCCGATGAAGAGCCAATCAAATAGCGAAATAACTGAAAATATCTGACCGTAGTATCCGCCTCATACTGAAAAATGATCTTAACGTCATGCCTTACAAGATCCAAAACGTGCATGATCTCACACTAAAGCAGCAACTAGTCAGATTTGAGAGAGCGAAGGAGTTGCTTCGCCTGGCCGATAGTGGGCAATTCTCAAACATTGTGTTTTTTGGCGAGAAGTTTTTGCAAATTGTTTAGATCGGATTAAGCCTTGGAAATCATATATTTGGCGATATCAGCGCGGTGCCTTTTTTGCACAAAATTCAGGTCCTTTGGGATCAACTTTGCAGCAACACGGCGCAAATCCAAACCATTAACTACAATGCCCTGAAGGGGTCCATAAGCAATGTTCAAATACTCTGCCAGCTCTCTGATCATTAGCTTGCGGTTATTGATAAATTTTTCTTTTTTTTTATGCTTTCATCAGTTTTCGATGTTGACGGCCTACTACTACACTCGTCATCCTCGATGGATGGACGATCTCTTCTTAAACTTTGGAAGTCGCAAGTTGGAAGTGGCTCAAAAATCGCGTTGATTTTTACAATTTATTTATTTTATTTTTTGTTTTTTGCTGCGGTCTTGTGTACATATTTTCTCCATGTAACGAGTGTCCGCATTAGTTTTATATGGAAGAAAACACCCGACTTCGTCCCAAAATTAATGGGATGCCAAGATTTATTGGGCTGTAAAACTGATTCGGGAGTTTTGAGTATCTAATTAAAAGGTTTGAAATTTCAATGAAAATTAAAAAAAAAATGTGTATGGTTTTTGTTGGAAAGTGAGTAAGCAAATAAATTATTTAATGGCTTTCCCACTTCTGGGAGAAATCAATATTTGGTAGAGTGTTTAGAGCATTCGACGTACTAATTTCGACTATTTCTTTGCCACATTTTGTGCGACCTTTTTAATCTTGGAAATGGCCAAAAATTGTAGGGAACTAGATTTGATTAAAAGGACGGTATCTCTATTTATAGACCCAGAGTCATTTTATTGCTTAGGAATACATAACTTCGTCAACATCAAGACGCACACCACAAATAGGAGGAGGAGCTCGGCCAAACACCCAAAAAGGGCGTACGCGACAATTAAAAAAAATAAATAAATAATTGGCGCGTACACTTCTGTTAGGTGCTTGGCCGAGCTTCTCCTCCTATTTGTGGTGTGTGTCTTGATGTTGTTCCACAAATGGAGGGACCTACAGTTTCAAGCCGAATCCGAACGGCAGATATTTTTATGAGGAGCTTTTTCATGACAGAAATACACTCGGAGGTTTGCCATTGCCTGCCGAGGGGCGACCGCTATTAGAAAAATGTTTTTATTAATTTTGCTTTCACCGAGATTCTAACCAACGATCTCTCTGTGAATTCCGAATGGTAATCACGCACCAACCCATTCGGCTACGCGACAATTATATATAATATAATACATAACTTCTCGTCCCTTATTCAGGAAGTAAAGGAACTACAAAGAATATCATACCGGGTCAGTCTACCGGGCTTATCGCAATCAAAAGCAGTGATACGAAGCTTTAATCTAAACCGATTTGAATGTTGCATGGAATTAAATAGGAATATTTTTAGAATCATGACAGAAATCCTAGCAGGTCATGTAGATTGAATTATAATCGTAGTAAACCAGAAATATTCTCCAATGGAACTTGCAAGTCCTATAGGGAGGAATGATGCATAAACGGCACAAACACTTGGGTAAACATATTTTAATAGATGAGGAAATAAAACCCAATAAAAAAGGGCAAGTACAAAATTTATGGAGGAAGTTGGCTCAGAAAAGTACTTTGAACCCATGAAAGGGGCACCATAGATCTTTCAGGTCAAATTGCTAAGTATCTTCACAATAATAATAATACAAAGGGGGATCATGTTGGAGGTACTTTTTCCATCAGGGTTTTTTGACAGATCACGCGTGACTACTGTCAAACTAAATACATACTTTTTTTCAGTATTAATTGGCATTTCATCATGGAAAGACTTACGCCTCAACAACGTTTACAAATCGTACAATTGTATTACGAAAATCGACGCTCTGTGAAAAATGTTAATCGCGCGCTCAGGCCAACTTATGGCGATCAGTGATGAGGTCCATTTTTTGAATTTGGGCTAAAGAGCGACCCGAACTCATCCATGAACAGTCATTACATCTATTGAAAACAACCCTTTGGTGCGGCGTATGGCCTACAAGAATAGTCGGCCCATATTTCTCCAAAGACGAGGCTCGCGCCAATGTAATAGTGAATGGCGAACGTGCCGAATCGCGCCGTGATAAACGACTTTTTGATGCCGAAAATTGAAGTTAGTGATCTTCACAATGCGCTCGTGGTTCCAACTAAACGGCGCTACTACGGCGATAGTTTGCGTGATCAATTTATCTTTCGTCTCAGATCAGTAGTTCGAGTCCGTGGCCACCAAGAGCGTTTGATAACACACCTTCGGACTTAGATTTGTTGTTATATAAAGTCTAAATGCTTTGTGTATAAACCAGCTTCAATTAAGGCATTGGAAGCTAGAATTACTATGGTTATTCACGAGACACCGACCGAAGTTCCCTAGCGAATCCTTCAAATTGGTGTTTACGGATGGCCGAATTAAGGCGCCGTTACGACCAACATTTGAAAGGGACTATTTTTAAAAAATAAATTTCATGATTGGTTTTACACAAAAATAATATAGAATGTCCAATCAATTTGGATTTTCGTTGTTTTATTTCAATTTAAAATGCGTTACCTCTAAATTGATCACCCTTTATAAACAATGGCGGTCAAAACTATAGCAGTGCAACATATTGCCGACCATTGACCTTTGCTTTTAGTTTTTTTTATTGAAGTACAGTTCATGCTACCAAAAACCATATAACTAAAAGTTCCAAACTTCATACAAAACTATAAAAATCTGAAAAAATTTCAAAGTTTTAAGTCAAAATTTTTAGAAATATTTGGGGTACGCAGTTTTGTATCCCATTTAATTTTATTTCAATTTTGTGCAGATTCGGAGTAGCTGAAAATTTTTATTGTTTTCCAATTTTTTTGTTTTTTTTTTGCTTGCGATGTTTGCGCATTTCCTTCCATATAAAAAAATTTCGATAATTCGTTATACGGCAGAAAATGCATACATACATACTATAGATTACGAGCAGACATTTTTAAAAAATGCTAATTCACTAATTTCAGCAGATTTTTCAAATACATCCCTATTTAGGCCACAATGCCTTTCATCTCACATTTCATTATCATTCCTATAAAAAAATGTACGATTCGGTTTAAGGGGTAGTGATAGCATTGAATAGCTGAAAAATCTAAAGGCGCTTACATTATCAAGGAAAACAGTTAAATTTAAACCACGAATTGCATTTCAATGTTGTTTTGATTATTTGATGGCTGATTTTTATAACCTGTTTGGAATTGCCTAAAAACCACAACAAATCGTATACCTCTACCTTTATGTACAAATTTACTGGCTTGCCTATATATGAGTATGATACAACGGTGCACAAGCGAACATCAAATCTGTAAATGCCCCAAAATCATTCATGCGATTGTTCAACGAACGAACGGACGGAAAGCCACAACGTCAGAGAGCATTAATCGTACGTCAAATCAAAATCATTTGCAGCCAAACAAAATAGGCAACATTAAAAACCACCAACGGACAGTGCACACATGCATTCACATAAACGCATATTCATACATACATGCATACACGTAGATTTACATACCGACATACATACACATGCACATACATATGCACATACCATTACTCGCTCTTAAGTACGTACTTGGCTTGTGAATGCTGAATACAATCACAAATACTGGTTTTTTTCGGAAGAGATAAAAAGCCCCACAGACTGGCTGGCATACAGACAAGCGCACTCTGGGTGATGGAAACTGAAATGAATTTATAAAAAAAAACGCGTTTATGGCGGAAAAATAGTATGTGGCACCTTTTTTATTATACCAAAAACTACAACCGCCTGCTGCTACCAAAATTGCAGAAAATGTGGAGCTGGATAGTCAAGTGAACACTTTTGATTCCTTAAGCATTCGCTCTTATGCACATTGGCGTTTGGTGAAAGGGAAAGTATATATGTACGTATGTATGGCTTATTTAAATTTTACATTGAAGTTATAATGCTTCTCAAGGTTTCATTAGTACAGTACGGAACTTAAAATGTGCGAGCACTACTTAGAACAGCGCCAAGTAAACAGCTGTCACTTTCGCGAGTACTAAAATATAGTGAATACTAAAATGTAACGAACACTAATATGAGACAGTAACAGCAGAACAAAGTCTTACGGGCAGAGCAGAGCTAACATACGATTTCTCGCTGGTTTCTTTGCCGACCACAACTGATTTCCTCCACATCTATAAATGCATTAGCGAGCGCTGTCTAGTCTGTCTAGAAAAAGTATGATCTAACAAAAATCTTCCAACCACAATCTGAAAGTGTGAAAGTATTTTGGACAATCGATACTAGAATTTTTTTAAAAATGCAAATGATTTGCAGAACCAATTTCGCGAGTCCTCAATTATTTTTAACATTAAACTACAAGGTGACTTCTAAAGCTCATGCGATGGTCCAAATTTATAGGCCGCCGCTCTTCTTCTGTGAACAAAATTTATCTCACATTGTCTCAAGCAGCTTCTCCGCCAAAATTGCTCCAGACATGCACTCTTCCATTTATTAAGACAATCGAGAGTATTTCTGTAGTTTTCAGTTCTGCCTATAAACCAAAAACTATTAAGCCGAGCGCAAATTAAAGCTAAAGACCAAAGCAATAATCCAAAATTCAAAGATTGAGAAGTATTTGAAGCAGCCTTTGCTTATTTGAGCCATGGCCTCTGTCACCATTCCTCAGAATTTCATATACAAGGTGGCGCAAAATTAATCACCCCATCAGAAAATTTATAATTAGACACCTGCGGCATACAAACAGACAGGCAATGGAGCTCAAAAAGGTCTCAAACCCACAAAATTATTTATTTTTTATTTAGTGAAAAAGATATTCAAAAACTAAGTTAGATGATTAATTTTGCGCCACCTTGTAAAGTGAGAACTGTAAACTTTGAGGTGGCATAAAATAGAAAAAATTGCTTATACAAATATTTGGCTACGCAAAGTTCTGGCTGCATGTAAAGGGTGGTTAAGTTTCAAGGGCCGATTTTGATTTTGAATAAAATACAATTTTTTTAGGAAATTATTGTCATTTCTCTTTATTATGATGTTGGTATGGCTCAACTACGTATGGAATAAAATATAGGCCAATTGGCCGCCGCGGCCTCGGTGGCACACCTCCATCCGATGGTCCAAATTTTCGCTGACGCTGAGGCATAATTGAGGTTCTATGCCGTTAATGTGCCGATTTATCTCATGCTTTAGCTCTTGAATTGTTGCTGGCTTATCGACGTACACCTTTTCTTTCAAATAACCACAAAGAAAGAAGCCCAACGGGGTCGTTGACGTTTAGGTGTGGTTCACATTCAACATCGGTCCTTGAAATTTAACCACCCTTTATAATATGTTCGCACATGACTAGGCTATCTATTTTTTCGAGCTTAACTCGCAATCCATAATGCCAGTCTTAACCCCCTTAAATCTCCTGGTTTTCGCGATATCTGGCCAATGATGCTTCAGAGAACAAGTACCTTGGTGGTTCCTGTCCTACAGAAATCTACAATATCGCTTTTAACTACGCCCCACCAACCGGAAGAAAACGATGGTTGTCTTCATACCCAAGGCAGGCAGAAGGGGACACGACTCGACCACAAACTTCAGTCCTACAAGCCTTCCTCAGTTATCCTAAAGTTACTTGAAATATTGATTGGTTATCATATCCGAGAGCACATCGAATCCAAATTATCCCTAGTGCGGTATGCTTACCCGAAAGGGAAATCCACGGAAACAGTCCCACAGGGACTGTGGGAAAATCTCTACAGTGCACAGAATTGACTTTGGGGGCCTTCATAGATATAGAGAATGATTTTAAAAACGTTAGGGCGGAGTCAATTGTCGCTGCATTAGATAGACTAGAGTTGGAAAGACCTATCTCTCTCTATATCTCGTCCCTCCTTGACTGCAAGGGAGTCACTAAATTCGTGCACAGTGGGACGCCGCTGGTGGTATATTCTCACCTAGTTGCAATTAATGAAGTTCTGACAATGTTGAATAAGGTTGGGGTTAAAGTAGTAGCATACGCCGATGACGTAGTCCTAATGGTATTGGGAGCATTTCTCTCAATCCAGGCTGAGATTTTGGCAATGTCAGTGGCTGTACTCCCAGTTGCGACCTCTGAGCCAACTCTGACACAAAGAAGCTAATGCTATTTACCAGAAAATATAAACCTCCACACGTCAAAGTAAAAACTAAATAAATTGGACGGGTGCAAAGAAAGAAGGTTTGTAGAAGCTACAACTTTACTCCATCTTTCAGGCAGCATGCGGATTCTTTTGACGAAAAATTCGAGTTCTTTTGACTTAATCCATTCGTTGAGCCAGTTTGCGATGCTCCCGTAAGAAGTGAACCGCTCTCCAATAAGGGCGGACTGCATTGATCGGAGCAGATGTTAATCTGAAGGTACAATGTCTGGGGAATACGGCGGTTGGGGCAAGATTTCCCAATTCAGTTCCTCTAAATATTTATGGACCGCTTTGTGTGGCTTGGCGTTGTCATGCATCAAAATCAGTTTATCATGCCTACCGTCTACCGTCCCATTTCGGCCGCTTTTTTTTGAGAGCTCGATTCAAACGCATTAGCTGTAGTCGGTAACAATCGCCAGTGATAGTTTCAGATGGTTTAAGGAATTCATAATAGATGACACCCTTTTGATCCTACCAGATGCACAACATAACCTTTGAAGCATGATAATTTTTTTCGCACCTAGTTCACCCGGCAGGCTCCAACATTTTCGACGCTTAGGGTTATCATAATAGATCCATTTTACCTCGCCAGTGGCGATGCGTTGCAGGAAACCTTTTCTTTTCTGCCGTTCAAGAAGCATCTCACACATCACCCAACGTCTCTCTTTATCCCTCTCCTTCAATTGATGTGTCAACCAATTACCTGCTTTCTGGATCATTTCCATCGCGTGCAAACGTTTACCGACGGTTGATCTGTCTACATCCAACTCTTTAGACTTATCATCAAGGGTTCGACATGCGTCTTCGTGCAATAATTGTATATAATACATTTTTCTTTGAAAGATAATAATCAAGCATGACTTCCAGCAAATGTTCTTTTTTCGGGACGAGCGTAGACATTTCTGACGTCAGATAAGAAAGGATCTTTACGCTTCAAACGAGTGTCAACTACTGCGATCAAGACCTCACATATACACCTTCAAATCACCAGGTTATTACTAGAGCGAACACAAAAATAGTAACAACACCTCTTTTACGAGGGCGGAAACTTATTCCCATACCCAATAATTATACAAACCAAAAACACTAAAGTATTGAATCAAACCAATTTCTATGGAGAAAAACATTTCAGAATTGTATTGACAGCTGATTGTAAATTTTGCAGCTAATCTTCCATGTGCAAAGGTTATGGTGGGTTGTTTAATTTTTGTGGATTTATTGCTAATCACTGCATGCGACTTATAGTGACATAACCTACTTTTATTTTCCAAGCTCTATGAGGAAAATTCTATGAGACCAGAAATTTTTCTGATTTTGTTGCGCTGTGTTTATTTGTTGTTTTTAGGTTAAACGTTTTCTTACTTTTCTACTTACTTTTCTTACAACATAAATCAGAATTTCATATTTTTGCAAAAATAAATAATAATAAATAATTTTTTGAACCTTTTAAATATCTTCAAAGCCATTGAAAAACTACACAGGTGCAAAATATAGCAAACTTAAATAGCTTTAAGGTGTTAGGGGTAGTCAGAGGCCCGAAAAAGTCTTTTTCTTTCAATCTTTTTTTTTTTTGCTAGTCAGTTGCTTTATTTTACAAAAATCAAAACACAGAATTCCCTTGCGGTGATCATCAAAAGTCCTTGGAGATTCATCTAAAATCAATCGGGCAAGAGAAATTAGTTTCATTAATAGATAATCTTGTGCCTGATCATTTTTCAAAATTAATAATATGGCGGCCTCAGGAAATATTTTTCAGGTTTTCGAGAAAAAATAACTGTTTAAAAAAATCGAAGTTTTTGGAATAAAAAATCCTTCGATCAGACACGAGTTTTTTATGTTGTTCAAAAGCAGTATAAATTTTACTTGAAATCTATCAAACGGTTTTTAAGTTACAGTGATCACCAGTTCAAAAACATAGTTTTAAGAAAACGCATTTAAAGTTTTGCTACTTACTCCCGAACGCTCCGGAGCGCCGAGCGCCTTTTGTTAATTGTTGAATAATTCGAAAAGTATTTGTCGGATTCACTTCAAATTTTCACACAATATTTTTAAGATATTATACTATAAGAAAATGCAAAAAAATTCAATTTTTTGAAAATTCTGACTACCCCTAATCCCTTAATTTGATATATAACTTATTTTTATCGATTAACGGATTCTACAGAAATTAGACATTTTTAAGATCAACCTTTTTTCTTTAACTCAAAACCGTTATTTGGCCATATCTCGAAATTTACATGATAGGAAAAAAAACTTATGTAGATTTTCGGACTCAGCGAGCGTTTTTATATAGGAATTGAATGGTCTAATTTCTCTGTATTTTTGGCTCTAAACTAGAGTAATTGAAAAGGTTAAATATTTTATATCTTTTCAGCTCCACAAATATTTTTCGCTATACTCGTATGAACGTAAACCAACAATAACACTGATTTACCGCCTCTCTACTGCTACTTCTCTTGATCAACTTGAAATTTCACAAATTGTTTGCAATGATTAATCATTAATGATTGGTTTTTAGCAACCACTTTTCCAAGTTTAATTTGATTTAATCAATTACCAGGTATTTAATTGAGATACCAAAAAATTACAAATACTTTAAGTACAAAGAATTCACTGCACACAAAAACATACCCATACTCTCATACTCCCATACTCTCAGTTTTAGTGCAAAATAGCAGATTGTATCGCCAATAATGAAAAGTGAAACTCACCCGTACGAAACAAAACGATAAATTGGCATCTGAGCTGTTGCCGCTGCTGTTAGCCGTATCGGCCGTGCTGGTCGATGTGGTATCCATTCTGTTGCTGTTATTTTACTTTATTTTATTTTATTTCGTTTGCTGTTTCTTGCCTGTTAAGCTTTCGGTGTTGTTGAAGATGCTGTTAGTTGCTCAGCACCGTTGTTCTGTGGGCACTGAAACTGAAGCTGTGGCTGTAGCACACCAACCATTCAATACAAAATATTCGCGTGCAGATATTTGCGCGTATTTTTTATTTATTTTATTTTATTTTTTTTTTCTATTGTAGTTGTTGTTCGAAAGTAGATACCTCAAAGTTCCGCAATGGACGGTGGTTTTTCACTCTTATTCGCGCACCTGTTCACGTCTTCCTCGTTATTAGCAACTGTATACACTCGTGCGTGTACGTGCATGCATTACACTCTACTTATACATGCATATGTATGTATGTGCATATGTACGCGTAGAAGTAGTATTCACTTTCAGCGCTATGCACAGCAATTGAAAATCAAAAGCGTTTTATTTACTTTGCTCCAGTGAAAGAAAAATCATTTGTTTCTTACTTATTTCTGCACTAAAAATTCACTTAATTCTCGTTTTGAATTTGTACCAAATATTTTGTTTGATTTTTTTTTTTTTTTTTTTTTTGAAATTTGCTACTTGTTTAATAAACTTGTTCAATTTCACGTATTAAATCTAGATATTTGTTTTAATTACTTTCCATAAATTTGCACGCGCAATCGTTAGCCAAATCACGAATTGTGATGTTGAACACCAGACCAAACAGTTGATGAAGCAGCAGCGGAAACACACACGGAATGGCCTAAACACAATTGCATGACCGATTTTGCTTATTGTTTGATGATTTGTTATTTCGTTCCGAATTGAATGGACAGCAACAATCCTTCGTGTCTTAATTTGTATTCATGATTTTGTATTTATTCTCACATCTGGAAAAAGAAAGACAAGAGAAATGTTAATTGGAACTAAAAAGTTAATAACAAAGAATCTCAAAACTGCAATAGAATTAAAATTAAAAATATATTTTCTCAACAAAATTTTAGCGGGGCAAGCAATTTTAGTATAATTTTTATAAAATATAGTAAATTAATTCAGAAATTAAGGGCTTACATATGTATGTATGTCCAGAAATTTCAAAAAATAAATTTTTTTTTAAGTATACAGGGTGAACGATATGAAGTGTTACCTATTCAAAACACCATAACTTTTTTGTGTGAAATTAGTTTTTATTAATTACAAAGACAAAATTGTTCAAAAATGATTACAATTTTAACATATATTCACTTTAGCTCGATATGACCACCTTTTGCCTTGACTATAGCCTTCAAACGGTCAAAAAATGAGTTTCATGCTGTACAAATGTGATCTTGAGGTATTTTGGCCCATTCTCGTATAATCGCTTTTTTCAGCGCATCCATACCTACTGGCATTTGAGTGTTTATGAATTGCTCAATTGGGAATTTTTTTCATCAGAAAACACAATGTTAGGAAATTCGCCACGTTCGTGCAAGCGCCACAACTCCTTTGCTCTTTCGCACCGAACTTTTGTTTGCTGGGGTGAAAGATGGTGTGCTTTTTGGAACTTGGAAGCCTTGACCTTGAGCCCATTTTTCAATATGCGTCGAATGCTGTATTGCGATATTTTCAGTTCTTTGGCCATTTTACTTCCACTTCGACGTGGGTTTCGTTCAAGTCGAGCCTTCACTTTCCGAACCATTTCTGGCGTTGTTGCGGTTTTTTTTGGGGTCCACCTCCATAGCGTTTTGCAATGCTACCAGTATCATTGTAACGTTTTATAGTGCGATACACAAACATTTTATTCACTTTGAGGTGACTGAGCTCACATGGCTGGTTGTGATTTTCCAGCCAAATATGACGCAATGACGCTATTACGTTTGAATTCCATCACAGAAAAAAAAAATCAACAAAACTGAGACGCAAATGCTTTTGATGGCTTATAAACAATATATTGAACTGTCATTAGAACAATTTTGACGTTGATGTCATGGGGCGTTTTACAGATACAAGCAGTGTGAAGTTGGTAACACTTCATATCACCCTGTAGTATCTTAAGAATATACTGTGAAATTTTCATGTGGAAATTCCCAATATTATGACTTCTACAGCCCATTAACTAGGTAGAGAGCGGTCCGCGCGCTCCTGTACGTCGTTTTTCTCGAAACTATTTTTTTTTGGCACGATCTGCATGATAACTCATAGAGTTCTTACTTTTTTTTAAGTAAAACTTCTTAGGCGTCGATGGACGAGCGAGAATGGAGAGTAAAATTTCAAGGCCATGCAACGTTTTGGGCATTTTCGTTCCGCGAGAGAGAAAAAAGATACAACGTAGAGGAAAAGGAGGGAGAGAGCTATATCTTATATATATCTTAGATACACTTTAGGCTATTTTTCCGGAGTTTCTCCTTGTGGTTGCTAATTTTTAGTGAGAAATAACACTGCCTACTTTTTGGCGCTTGTTTGTTGATGCAAACTTGTAGGAAATATATTTTTGGTGCCTACTTTTTGGCGTTATATTTCCCTAGTACCTACTGTTTGGGGCGTTTTTTGGTCCCAATCTTTTTGGCGTTTTTTTTTTTGGTTCCTACTTTTTGGCGCATGTTTTTTGGAGCAAACTTGTAGGAAATATATTTTTGGTGCCTACTTTTTTGCGCTTATTGCTGTGCTTGTGCGTACTATAAAGTGCTATCCATTCCGGCGTCGGATTTATTGGTATTGCCTGGCGGTAATTTGTGCCTTTGCTACGGTCCTGGAATCGCTGCGTTTGTGCGGGAGATAAACGCTTGGAAAAGTGCGCGTTGTTGCCACGGTTTGTGTCCGGCGTTTACCTACACCGATCGACCCTTCTCCTTTTTTTGTAAATTTTGTCTATTTGTATTCTCTGCAAATGTTGTGAATTTATTTAGATATGTATTATTTCTCTCTCTCTCTCTCATACACATTCTCCCTCTTTTGTAAATTTTGTTTATTTGTATTATCTGCAAATGTTGTGAATTTATTTATATATATATTCTTTCTCTCTCTTTCTCTCTCTCTCTCTCACATTCTCTCTCGGGTCCCTCCCTCTTTCTTTGTCTGCCTAGAAAGTTTCAATTCTGTTATGTGTACTACGCTAAACGCACTTTTTTTAGTGTTTTCTATATTGATTTGATTTTTGTTATTTTTATTACATGACATGTGACATTTATGACGTAAAACTCATACTTTTTTTAAAATGCCGTAAATTGCAAAATTTTTCGAAATTCAAATATCCGGCTCGACAGACTACATATAACTATGATACTACTTTATTTTACAAGAATTTTTTTACTTTTTACAGATCCATCAACATTTCCAGGAGAAAAGATGCAGACCGTCGAGCAACTTTTTTTCACTGCACTTTGGGTCACGTGATTTTTTATATACATACTAAGTTTTGTAAAGAAAAATTTAGATACATTTTTTTATAAAGTTGAGGTACTATCATAATAAACAATGTATAGAATTTTTTTATATTTATTTTTATTGTTATCCCTTCTGAAAATAGCTTTTCTTTTAGCGTATTTTTGCCATTAAGCCAGCTGGTAGCGAGGTTGTGGCAGCGAAATGGTGCGGAAGCGCTAGTTGGATTCTGGTTGAATCACCACTTCAACCAACCAAGATAACCTCAACGAACGGATAGTGGATGTTAAGGCTATTCTACTTGTGCTTGGTGGATAAACTGCAAGGTACTGAGGTTCATTTCCGCACCAGTTGTTTGTGAAGAGGCTGAGTCACAAAACACAAAAAATTAGTGCAAAAAGCAAACACATTTTATCTGATATCCTGTAGAGATATTGTTATTAATTTCTTATCATCAACTAAATATTTACAAAGTTAATATTTACTATTTTCAAATTTTCACTCCACACAAAAACATATTAACTCTTTTGTGTCCAATGTTATTGACACTGCGAATATACCGTTTAATTGCTAAAGTAAACTTTAAATTACCTTGAGTTGATAAGCAAACAGTACTCGTATTACGTGAATAGTTTTATCATGTGATTAGTGGCTGACATTAATTTCCCAAATACTTGTTGATTTGGCAAGAAGTACGCGCACTATCAGTTAGCACTTGCACGCGGGCACTACTTTATAGCCAATATTCAGTTACATACAGTTGAAAACAATGGCGCAAAAGGTTAACGAATCGCCTTTTAATTTGTCATTTAAATGCTCGTCGTCAAATTAAATGCCGAGTATAAAAGATACAATCTAAGCTCTAAAGAAGCGAACAGTATTGATAAGTAGTAGGAATTAATAAAATTCTTTTTACGATCCTCCAACAATCAATCAAAAGTACAACCACCCCTGATTATGCGTTGTCGATAAATCAAAAATACAAAAGATGAAGCAACGTGGCAGGTAGGCACTCATCCGCAATGGACCACTCCCACTGACTGTTAAAAAACACGTTAACTTTAAAACAAAGCAGTTATACAAAACAAAAAACATAAATTATTGTGCTATACTACAATTTGAATATATGAGTATGTCCATATGTATGAAACATAGATGAAGTTGCGGATATGTGCATATGGCGACATGTATGAGGAGTGTAGACACATTTCGGATAGGCAGGCAGCTCTGTGATTGAATGGCATATAAACGTGCGCGAGCACATCTGTTTTTATCTGCCTTGAACTTTGTTAAATTTCGATGCGTCAAAGTTATACGAGGGTGACTCAATTAGTACCTCAAACTTTAATTAATTAGCAAGGAATTTTATTTTTTAACAAAGTCTGCTTTTATTTTCGATAAACATATTTTTCCAGTTTTTTTCCAAATAAAGGGAGATAGGGATTTTACGTTACGCTATTGTTATTGTAGCAGCAATACTAAACTCTGTCAGTGCAATGTAAATCACCGGTCGTCTTCGTCCAGCTCATGTAACGGTAGGTCCAGGAAACTTGCTGTTTCAACAAGTTGGATCCAGAGGGAGAGGGTTGCTAGGTGAGTAGGTTTTATGCGGCATGTGAAAAGGTGATTAGTATCGGGCGGTATGTCTTCACATTCCGGACATGTGTTGGGTATGTCGAGGTCTGTTCTGAATAAGTTGGAGCTTAGTCTGCTCCTATATCCAGAACGTGATTGTGCCGAAGTTACGTGGGTCTCTCGGGGTAACTAAAGCTCTGCATCTGCTGGGGATAGTGATTGGACTCCAATTACGGCATTCGAGGCTCTGAAGTTTAGGAAGGTGGTAAGTGTCTCCCGATGAATGCCATTGAGCCGCCGTAGCCGAATGGGTTGGTGCGTGACTACCATGCGGAATCCAGAGAAAACGTATGTTAGAATCTGGTTCGAGGTGAAACACCAAAGTGAAGAAACCATTTTTCCTAATAGCGGTCGCCCCTCGGCAGGCAATGACAAACTTCCAAGTGTATTTCTGCCATGAAAAAGCTCCTCATAAAAAATATCTGCTGTTCGGAGTCGGCTTGAAACTGTAGACGCACGCCATAAATAGGAAGAGGAGCTCGGCCAAACACCCAGAAAGGATGTACGCCTTTTATATAGAAATATATGTATATGTATGTCTAAACACTGTCCGGTTCAGTAGTTGTCGGTTCGTTTTGTTCTGGATCTCAACGGAGTAGTTGAAGAGATGCCTCTTGATGCGCCTGGGAGGTGGCTCAGGTTCTAGCAGGTGTCTATACTGGTGATACTTTCGGTAGCACCCGAGTAGAAACTATTTGCTGAGCAGTTTGTTGAGCTCTTTGACTGGAAGCATCTGTGCTCATAATAGGCGCTTATTTCAGTGATAACCCAGCTTAGGTTAGGTAAAGTGGCTGTCCATAGAAGCCCTTTGTGATAACACCGGAACTATCATATCCTTACCCCACTCGGTCCTCTTTAAACCATTGTGAGGCCTGTAAAAAGCTGACTATACTAGCATTTTGAGATTCGCAACATCCGTAATGTTGTCCAGAAAAGCGAGACCGAGCAATCTCAACCGTCTTCCACACAGAGCCATGCACCGGCATAGAAGGTGCTCGACTGTCTCTTCCTCTTCTATATCCTGACAGCTTCTGCAATAGTCATTGGATGGTGCCCTTAATCCCCTTGCATGTCCTTCTATTAGACAATGCCCAGATAGGGCAACTACTACGATTCTTAAGTCTTTCCTACTTAATTTGAGTAGACCCATGTTCCGTTCGGGGCGCATTTGTCTACATCTAACGCAAGTGTTTAACCGTATCCTGTGGGAATTAAAATTTTGCATGTTGCCAAGGGCATGGGTATGTCGAACTTTTCCTGACTAATTTGTAACAAAGAACCCAATTTAGCTAAGTCGCCTGCCTTACAGTTACCTTTAATGTCAACTATGTCCTGGTGGCCAGAGTAGAATAATAGGAAAATGCAGTGCAAGTATTTTTAGTATAATAATTTGCAACACTCTTTTACTGCCTTAGACCAGTGTTGCCTGACTATCGGTGTAAATGAAGATTTCTCTAACTGTGACTACGCTTTTATTTAGCTCTAGAAAGCTTCCAGCGATTGCCTAGAATTCGGTTTGGGACACGCTGCCATGATAAGGCAAGCGAAAGGATTTACTGGCGCCTATAGTTTCGAAATATACACCACTTCCGATCTGATCATTGAGTTTTGAGCCATCAGTATAGGTATAAACTGACCCCGTTTTCAATATTTATTACACCATTTTCCCAGTCCTCTCTGGATAGAAAATGGATTGTATAAGGCCTGTCTAGGCATGAAATCACCAAGTCACAAAATTCAGTGGTGTTAGAATACCAGGAAACACCCAAAATATGCTTGAGCGTGTCTGGTTGCTTGGCTTGAGCATCGATGATTCCTTCAATCTTAGCCTCACAACCTTGTTGAGAAACAGATCTCCTTGACATTCTTCGGCTTCGACTAACCACATCCAGACAACTGTCCCGACTGTTCTTTGGCTTCTGGTTTTTTGTGTTGAGTTCATGTTTCGTTCACATTTACAAAAAGGCGGAAAAAAATCGTTCCACACACACCTTTGTAGTTCTCAAACTTCTTTTAAATTTTCAATTGTGAACCAAAATGGCACCCATATTAAGGAAAGTTTTTTCATAACAAAATATTTGTGCGAAACTAAAATCACTGATCCATGTGATAACCCCCTTTTCCTCTCAAGTTCGGGGACCTTCATTCGTTGGCCGCCCAATGTCTTGCCATGGATTTGATCGACCATTTGTAGGAGCAGAACCTCAATTGGGCGGCCCGAATGTGTGGGTGGCGGCACTTGCGCTGATACGGACGCACCAAAATTTAGTAAGTCAGTATTGAACGATTCCATTCGAACGTAACGACTCAACATAATACTTTTAAAGCTTTAGTTTGGCTTTCATGAAAATTTTTTGCCCAAAAACTAGTGTTTAAAGCGCACACGAAATTCGTAAATTTTCCTTGTATGTGTGGCCAGCGAAAATTTGTGTTTATTCCTTCGAAATATGTTTCCTGACAAGAGAAATATTCTAAGTATTTGAAGTGGGAACGCCTTCTGTTCTAATTGCCAGCGACTTATCGAGCCAACCTCGTATGCAAAATATTGTTATTTTTTAATGATAATTTTTTTTTTCATTTATAATTTGAAGATATCCAATCTACCTCCAAATTAAGTTTATGAATCAAATTACCCGCGAAATGTTTGTGTTTGAGATTAAATTCTTCTCAAATTTGCTTTTAAGTGTCAGTGCTGATGTTGTGAGAGGTGTATGAGCACGAGAAGAATACACATACAGATGCATGTAAGATTAGCTATGTACCTTTAATGCTTGAAGCGCCAACCTTTCTTGGAATGTTTTTGTGGTGTCGTCATGAAGATTCTGGCGAATTGAATGATGATTCAAATTTTATGTAGCTAAAGGGTGCTGTTAGAGGTTCAATTTTTAATTGAACAACGCTGCTTCTAAGGACAGCCATTTTCTCAATTGACAACTGATTTCTATGCATAATTTCCGAGAGTGATAGAAAAAAGATTGCGCCTATCAGAGAGTGCGCGAAGTCGCATTAGTGCAGTTGTGTAGTGTTGCCAACCCTTTGATATTTGCAATAAATTGAGCGCTTTTCTATGCGCAAAATTGGAAAATTTTTGAGTTTGGTGTTTATTTCTTTTTTTTAATTTAAAGCTACCCAAGGTTAGGTTAGGTTCGGTAGTAATGGTGGAGTGGGCCCACTTGGACGAAAGAAGTTTGGTTCATCCTTTGTGATACCATTGCAAGCGGGGAAAAAGTGATGGGGAGGGTGGAATATTTGTGGACTATGAACGGTGACTAGTCTGCGGTTGTGTTAGTCTCTTTATGCTGCTGATGAAGTTCATCAGATTTTTGTTATCAAGACCTGCTATATCAGCAGGCACAGAAAAGATGCTTGATGTCTTAGTCCAGCGAGGGCTTATCTTGTTCTTCTTTTTGATTGGCGCGATAACCGCTTACGCGATTTTGGCCGAGTTTAACAAAGCGCCGAAGTGACCCAGCCGAAGCCGCTGAATCTTTATTTGCTGCGCTATGTCTATGCCGTCGTAAGGCACATACAACTCACTGTGCCATCGCCTAGAACAGGCATTCACTGTAACCAACCTACAAAGGTCCAAAATTACGTTAGGATGGGCATGCTGAGAAACTTGTTGCATATAGAGACTTGTTAGATAACCTCGAAATAGCAAAAAAAAAACGTTTTTGGTCTTTTTTTAAGGAAATTCGGTGATACGGTATATCACCTATTCTTACCGCTACCGGTCATTTGACCGGTTATGAAATAATTGTTTTTTCAAAACAAATTTTTAATCAAACACAAAAAAGGGCAAATTGCTAAATTTGATAATATAGGAATTTATATAAAGTTAAATTAACCAAGGAACAAATAGTCAGTTTGTATTTTTAAATTCAATTTTCTAACCGGTCATTTGACCGGGCGCGGTACGGTTGGTGTTAAATAGAAGAATGGATTTTAAAACTATTTTTTTAATAAAGTTTATTGTACATAACCTTAAAACATTTATTTAAAAAAAGGCACACAGTAAAGCCAATTTATCACGCATGCAAAGTTCTTTAAAAAGTCCAAGAAATGAGGCACAAATATAGATATTTCTCAATAAAAAACCATTATTATAGCTAGGAAATGTATTAAAAATATTTGTTATTGTAAATTTTCCAAGTCAAAGATATTTTTTTGTTATTTTTTTTTAATGTTATCACAAAAAATTCTAATTTGACATTACAACCCCGCCAATACGCTTAAGCAAAAGCACCAAGCACACACACTATTACACACCTAAGTGCCGATTAAAAAAATAGGAAAATGTAAAATGATTAAAAAAAAATGTAAATAAAGCGAAAAAATGCCACGCACAACAACACGCGAATAATAACCGAAACCAACAATAACAGCCTATAATCTGACGGGAAGATAAAAAAATTAAGCTAAATAGAACTTCGTGAACTATTTCTAAAAAGTTTATATTTTACATAATTATAAACATCACATTTTAATCAGAAGATACCAAAAAAATGTCTGGCAGAAAGAAGTAAAGCTCCGAGGCTATAGAACAAAAAAATTTTAAATCAAGCTACCAAAATGGTAATCTAGTCACTAATTATACTAGGGTGACGTCATGAAAATCAGCTGATATTGTCAAATTCGCTGAGAGCAAAGTAACCGTAGCACGATAGGTGGCACCTCATTATTCTCTCCATCGTGCTTAATTTCGTGTAAAGATGTTATAACTTGCTCTTGGCGAGCTCATGTGATCTCAACTCAAAGGAAAATTTTCTATAAGTTTATTTTAAGGCGCTGGTCTGTGTTGAAACATTTGCAGAGTTATTGAAAGACTCGTTAAACCGATACAAATTGAATTTTTGCAGAGCCAGCCATACGCGAACATTGTCGTCATACAAATTATACATTTCAAATGAAGTTTTGCAATATATTTCTTTAAAAGAATATTCGAGCAAAACGATTCTTGTATATTGACCATCCTGTACATTTGTTCAAGTAGCTGCTCCAAATGTTGTCTATAATTCCTGTTACATTGTTTATATTTTCAATCTGATTAACTGTTTGTTTTAATGAAATATGTACATACATACATACTTACATATGTACACAGGTATACACACGCACTGACATTGAGTTCACCTAACTGCTATCATTTCACTATCATTTATTGCATCCTCACCAACAAAGCTTATCTCCTATACTAAATTAGAAGGCATTTTTAGATAAGAGCGCGTAATGTACGCTGTTTGCATTATTTGAATTATAGGAAAATTTTATAGGATTTTAATATTTTACTCAATGTAGTATACACCTTTCTGTGGCGTATAATGCTATTGTAATTATTTTCAAATTTGTTTAATTCTATCAATATTTTGTTTGAATTGTATTGGAATATTTTAATAAAAAAATAATAAATAATAAATAATTGGCGCGTACACTTCTTTTTAGGTATTTGGCCGAGCACCTCCTCCTATTTGTGGTTTGCATCTTCATGTTTTTCCATAAATGAAGGGACCTACAGTGTTAAGCCGATTCCGAACGGAAAATATTTTTTTAATATACGAGAAGCTTTTTCATGGCAGAAATACACTCGAAGGTTGGCCATTGCCTGCCGAGGGGCCTCCGGTATTAGAAAAAAATGTTTCTTAATTTTGGTGCTTCACAGAGATTCGATCCTACGTACTCCGGTTATTGTTGATGTTGGTTATTGTTCGTGTGTTATTTGTGCGTGAAATTTGTTCCAAGTTTGTTGTTCTTCTTCTACTTCGCTTCGAGCAGTCCAATCTCTCTCTCGCAACTGCAGTGTTGCCTAATTTTGGATATGACAAAGCACTAAAATGCCCATTTAAAGAAAAGCAAATACCAAATTTTTATTGAATCACTTAAAAAACTTTGTATGTGTGACAAATTGTCTCTACTGCGTGCGTTGTTTTTTTTTTTCAATAAATCCGTTAAGGTTATTGTGCATAAAAGAATGTATAGGGAGAGTAAAAAGAGTTTTAAAAATCCATCCTTGTATTTAAAACTCATATGAAGGGAACTTCTTTAAACAAAAACCCGAAAAACGCTTTTTTGCTATATTTGAGGTTATGTAACAAGATAAGATACTCTTTGTTCAAAAAGACGATTAAACTGCGAGGTACACTATGCGAATTAAGTGTGTGCCCCCGCACACTGTGACACCGCTGGAAGCTGGCAAGAAGTCGAACCAAACTACAAACAGTAAACTCTGTGTACAATGCGAGCGCTCCTTTGCGTTAGTGAAAACTCTGACTTTGCTGAACAGCAAATATGAATGTAGTGGATTGACTATGGAATCCACCTGTTGGGTGACAAGGCAAATCTGACCAAGGTTCGCTGAAAGAAGGTAAAAGTTTCTCATTTTTCTCGACTGTTCCTGCATTCGTGCTGTGATGCGTACAATCAGTGGACATTGCCCGAAGAGAACGCACGGCAAGCGAAAGCGATTCACCTCAAATGTATTCTGTAGCAACAGCAGAGAGGAAGAGGAGGTAAAGAACATCTACCATATATCTGTCACTACCTCTAAAGAGCAGACGGTCTGTTTACTTTACCGAAATGACCTGGATTTCGGCCAAAGACTGTCTCTCAAGCAGCATTCCCCAAACATTAACAGACCTTCAAAGCCGATCAGTATCTTTCGAGGGGCGACCATTTTAATATATTTCGATGCAATTATCTATATTTTATATAATTAAGTGCCTAAATTGTCTCCTATATTCTAAAAAAATATTTTAGAACAAATAAAATTTTTAATGAAAATAAAATGCAATACAATCGAAGAGACTCTAACCTTCGGCTTTAACATTCGCCGTGATTTTATAAATCACGTTTCGATAATTACAATGTGGCGCAAAATAAATCATCCAATTTTGTTTTTGAATAATTTTTTTTGCTAAATAAAGAAAAGAATGATTTTTAATGATGGAAATCTTTATTTTGACCTTCATGCGCCCCATTGCCTGTCTGTTTGTATGCTGCAACTGTCTAAATCACATAAATATGAGCTCCATTTGCTAAAATTATAAAGCTTCCTATAGGGTGATTAATTTTGCGCCGCCTTGTATTTAAAGCTTGATTATATGAATAGTTGAAATGAATGAAAATATACCAAGTGAATGCTAACTCACTGCTAAATCTTTACTAAACTCAAGAGTAAAACTTCCAGACGTGCCGATTTTAAACTATTCGCGTCGCTTATTGGGTTCCAACCTTAAAAATCGCGCCTTAAAAATGTATTTACAGCCCGCAACAAAACGATGGCCAGGTTTTACTATTTTACTTTCATACTTTGAATATTCATTATTTTTGTATCAACTTATAGCTCATTGCCTGATAGAAACCATGTAAATTCAAACTTAAAATGGTATTGGATTTTAAGTAGAATTTTTACAAAAATTTTTTGCATCTGATGCATTCCATTTCAATTCAACCGAGCTATTAACGACATGTTCTTCGATTTCGATGTAACTCAAATATGTTGCTCACTGGACAAAATAATGAGACACGTATTTTTTTGTTCGCCCGAAAAAAAATTTTTTCAAGATTTATCGGCAATTTTGGTTTTCGGCTCAAAATCGATTTTTTTAATTATATAAGAAATGTTTTTTTAATTGCTTATAACTTAGTCAAAAATGAACCGATTTTAGCAAAACTGTAGTTGAAATTTTTTTATTTTGCAAAAAAACAAAAAGTACGAAACAGGTTTTTTACTCAAAAATTCATTACTCAAAAACAACTGATTTTAGCAACTGGGCATTCAGCTCAATTGAAGTTTGAGGTGTCCCTTTGAAGAAAGTTAAAAAAAATACACTTTTTGAAATATTGAGTTTCGAAAAAATTTCGATTTTTTTTAATAGAATTTTTACAAACATTTTTTGTATCTTTGAAACTACTTTGTATATGTAAAATTGTGTTTTTTTTTTTAAGTAGCATATTTACAAAATTTTTTTATATTTTTAAAAATTTGTTGTACATGTAAAATTGTATATTTTTTAAGTAGAATTTTTACAAACATTTTTTGTATCTTTGAAACTTTTTTGTAAATGTAAAATTGTATTTTTCTCGTAGTAGAATTTTTTTTCTATCTTTAAAACTTTTTTAAAAATTTTTTGTAAATGTAAAATTGTATATTTTTTTAAGTAGAATTTTTACAAACATTTTTTGTATCTTTAAAACTTTTTTGTAAATTGTTTGTAAATGTATAATTGTATTTTTTTTTTTAAGTAGAATTTTTACAAATATTTTTTGTATCTTTAAAACTTTTTTGTATATTTTTTGTATATGCAAAATTGTATTTGGTTTTAAGTAGAGTTTTTACAACAATTTATTTATATATTTTTTTTAAATGTAAAATTGTATTTTTTTTTGAAGTAGCAACTGTATTGGTGTTTAATTTGAATTTTTACAAAATCTTTTTGTAAAAGAGATTTTTTAACAATTTTAAACTTACACTTTACTACGCTTTAAAAATACATACCGAAAATGTTTATGAAAATTCTAATTAAAAACCAAGAACATTTAGTTTAGATTAACATGGTTTCTATAAAAAAAAACGTGGAATTGTAATGAAAAGTTTGTGCAATTTATCTAATTTTTGTAAAGGGTGGTTAAATTTCAAGGGCCGATGTTGAATGTGAACCACACCTAAACGTCAACGACACCATTGGACTTCTTTCCTTGGGGTTATTTGAAAGAAAAAGTGTACGTCGATAAGCCAACAACAATTCAAGAGCTAAAGGATGAGATTATTCGGCACATTAACGGCATAGAACCTCAATTATGCCTCAGCGTCATCGAAAATTTGGACCATCGGATGGAGGTGTGCCGCCGAGGCCGCGGCCGATATTTTGTTCTATGCGTAATTGAGCCATACCAATATTATCATAATAAAGAAAAATGACAATAATTTCCTAAAAAAATTGTATTTTATTCAAAATCAACACCGGCCCTTGAAACTTAACCACCCTTTATAAAGTTTGAAACTACGTTTTATGTGTTTTTTTTTAACAATATACTTTTATTAAAAAAAAATAATAATACTAAATAATGAAAAAACGAAAATTTGTCCAAAGTATTCAAAATATAAATAAATTTAAAAAAAATAAAAATCACATATTTTGTACTGAACTCGCTTTAGCTATAAAAAAATTGTGAGAACCAGAGCAGCTCTGTAATTTTTTCCATATAACGAGTGCTTTTGCAGGTTTTTGTACTTTTTAATTTAAAATTAGCTTTAATAAATATTTTATTGCGTTTATTTCTATTTTGTTTCTTTCTATTTCTTCACTTTGGTAACAACTTTTTTACACATTTTGTTTCAATTTATTTTTATTTATGTTTTTATTTATTATATTGCTACTTTAGTAATTACTGTTTAATGATTTTATAATTGAATTTCAAATTTTTGTTATTGTTATTCACTAGTTTGTGTTTTTACTCTTCGCTTTGGTAATCATAACTTTTAATTGCACAATAACTACAAATATTTGTATTTTTTATTTTTTGTTTTATTGTGAATTCTAATCATCAGGTTAATAGTGCTTTGATGATTTCGCATCAAATTAATTTTTTTTTTAGTTTTTTGTGTTCAACATTTTTTTTTTCGTTGGAGTTCAATATTATACTGTATTATAATAGAATTATTTTTTTAATTAAAAAAAAATACGAGTTTTCATAAATTTTCGTAAACTGAATTTAAATTAAATTTCTTCTTTATTTATTTACTTTACTTTTATTTTTTTATTTATTTATTTTTTTCTTTTTGTTATAATTTCTATCTTTATTTTTTCTCTAAAAATGTTTAATTGCAGATTTTTCACAAGAAAACTTTCCGCACAGCATGCACTTCTTCAGTGAAAACCAAATGCCATGCACATGCATGCATATTCACTTACGTATGTATGTATATACATATTTACGCATACGAGTATTTAGCTTTGCATAGCATCGCTCTGGTTATTGTTATTGTACAAGTAGCAGTAGCATTCCACAACAATGGAGATCAATTCACACCCACAACTGAGTTATTTGCACTGAACGCACCTTAAATGCTTAATGTAGGAATATTTTCGAAGTGTGTGTGCTGGTATTTTTTATGCTCGCCTATGATTGTATAAGTGCAGCCTATTTTCCCTACTTACATGCTTGAGTATGTAAGTGGGCTTTATTTGCATTGTTATTTATATATTTATATGTATTATATATTTATTTACCTTCCGGTGACTTAAGCAACTTTTTTGAAGCCCTCACCGTTTTTTGTTTTTTTTTTGTGTGTGTGTGTGTATGTGTTTGTTTTCGTTTTTCACTAGCAATTGTTGCTACGCTATGCCCGTTGCAGCTATTGTTATTGCTTTTATTATGCATTTATTACACAAAAGTCAGCAGCATAATTTCTTTTCGGCAATTGTTGTTGCTATTGTTATTGTCTTTTTTTTTTTGTTCAATTCGAAACTGTAACACGATTCAACCGAGTATTTGATACCGACTCAGCACGGAGTAGAGCGTTCGTCGTCGCTCCAATTGAACACCACTTGTAAATAAAATATACGAAATATGAAATGTGGGTAGGTATAAAAATTTGTTGTGCAGATACAACCGCCGCTGTATCGACTCTTCACGTCCGCAATTGTCGCTGATTCGTTAAAAACTAAACTAAATTATTTGCTTGCCGTGTTAACTGTGGTGAAATGCCAATTGGATAAAACGTTTCACGTGAGGTTTTCGGTTTTCGGTTTTCTCAATAGGTGAGTTTCCACCGGTCAACAATAATGAGAAGCAGAGAGTTCGAGAGCGGGGCTCACCTGTTGTGTTTTATATATTAATGCTTTAGAGCACACACACAGCACCACCTTCACATTTATTGTGTTGAGTTGAATTGTTGAGTCTCTCCCAAGTAATGGCAGTCAATTTAGTTGTAGGTATAGAGATGTATTTATGTGCTTTGGTGACCCTTTAAGTAACCACTTTTTGAGAAGTAAAAAGGCACGAAAAAGTAACCCCACAATTTATAATGAAATATAATTAATAAAAAAATAAGTATATATATTATACCACTTTGCTTCGGCAGGGCCCTGAAAAATTGAACTTTATTATAAAGTGTGGTTAAATTTCAAGGACCGATGTTGAATGTGAACCACACCTAAACGCCAACTACACCGTTGGACTTCTTTCTTTGGGGTTATTTGAAAGAAAAGGTGTACGTCGATAAGCCAGCACAAATCAAGAGCTAAAGGATGAGATAATTCGGCACATTAACGGCATAGAACCTCAATTTTGCCTCAGCGTCATCGAAAATTTGCACCATCGGATGGAGGTGTGCCGCCGAGCCATTTGGCCAATATTTTGTTCTATACGGAATTGAGCCATACCAATATTATCATAATAAAGAGAAATGACAATAATTTCCTAAAAAAATTGTATTTAATTCAAAATCAACACCGGCCCTTGAAACTTAACCACCCTTTATAAGTATAGGGTAATCAAATTGGATCTACTTTTTCCAATTAAAACACGTAAATTTTTTTGTTTTTTTAGAAAAAGGGTTTTTGTTTTATTGAATCAATATATCGTTTATACAAGCACTTACAAGTTATAACATTACACAAATGTCTGTATGTGGAGGCAATTGTATTTATGTTTGTATGTAAGTATGTAAATGAAAAAATTCTTAAATATTCGAACAAATGCTTTGCAGTTTGTCTTTACTAATATTCTTTTACATAATTTATATTTATTAATTTTTCTTTATTTAATGTAAATATCTGTGTTTCATTGCATATCTAATTAAAATTTTAATTTCTTTGTTGTTTCTCTGTGTGTGTGTTTTTGTTGTTTTTTTTTTTCTCTTTTTTGTAATTTTATTTTACATATTTTTGTCCTTTCATAAAAAGAACTAAACACACAATAGCTGCTAGTCCAATACACACAACATATCGCCATACCGAGCGAAGCTGGAGCGCAGCATAGTTTTTAAAAAAGTCAGTCGGAATTATTTACGATTAAATTCTACAATGCATTAATTAGTCAATAGAACACAAAATTCATCTGTATGTGTGTAGTGTAGTGTAGTGTATGAAACGCGGCGAAATGTAACGAATTACGAAAAGAGTTTATGCGAACGCTATTCTGAGTGAGTAAAAAATGTGACAAATGCACAAAAAAAAATTAATACCGAATGTTGAGTGTAATAAATCGCAATCGCAGCGCTAATTATTTTTATAACGGTATAATCTATAATACATAAATTGCTTCGCGCATTAATCGATAGAGTTGCTATGCACTTTGAAAACTTTTTTATTAGTTTGTTTAATTTCATTTGTGTATGTATGTATGCCTATATTTTTATGAATATATTTTTTTTAATCTTTTGATGTGAGTAAAGGGTGTTGCTTTATACATATATGAACGTTTTTTCCTTTTTTAATATTTATTATTATTAGTTACGACGCTAACATTGCTGCTCAGCATGCGAGTATAAAATTAAAACAAAAACGTGTAAAAAACGCGGTTTTAGAATTTATTTATTCTTAGCACAATTTTTTTTGTAAAACATCGAATTTTTTTTTCTTGTTTACAACAAAGTAATAAAAAATTTAATTTAATTTAATTAAATAATAAAAAAAATAAAATAAAAATTAAGTAAATTATTTTAACAGTTTTAATAAATAACTTAAATAAAATAAAACAAACCAAAATTAAACTAAAAAATTAAGCAAAAATAAAATAAAATAAAGTAAACTTAAAGGAATCAACCACACGCTATTAAAGCAAAGCCTCATTAACAAATTTGAGGCACGGCTGAAAGCTGTATTAAAAACGAGTTTGAACAGTGGAAATAAATGCAAAGTAATTAATACCTGGGCCATACCTCTTTTGACATACTCGTTTGGAGTAATGAAATGGTCTCAGACAGACATGCTTCGGATTGAAACGCTGATACGCACCACTTTTACAAAGTTTCAAAGCCATTACCCTCAAAGTGCTGTGGAAAGAATATCGCTTTCTCGAAACGTTGGTGGGAGAGGAATCATTAATATAATGCGTCTACACTTTTCGCAAACTTTGAAGCTACGTACATATTTTCTTAGCAGCGAGTCCCATCTATTTAAAGCTATCACTATTTCAGATAATGGCTTTACCCCGCTCAGTTTGATGGAGCAGGATTTCCCAGTACCTGAGGGGGTTAAATCCCCAGCAGAAATGATCGCAGCATGGAAGGCAAAAACAATACGCGGTGCCATTCCCATGATCTGGAATTGGAATGGATATACGCACAATCATCCAATTTATGGTTTTCTGAAACAGAAGGTTTCGTAATCGCTATCCAGGATCGAGTTATTCCAACCAGAAATTTTCGAAGGTCGATACATGGCGAGGCAATAGAAGATAGGTGCCGAAGATGCGGCATTTACGGCGAAACAATCGACCTTATAATTGCTGGATGCAGCGTACTTGCCCCCCGTGAATAGGTCATGAGACATAACAATATAGCAAAGATCCTCCACGAACAACTTGCGATAAAACACGGTCTTTTACAAGAAGAAACCAAAGGCAATATTGGAAAATCCAAATTTTAAACTGCACTGGGAAAGATTTATTTCCACCGATCAAACCGCAGCTGCCAACAAACCTGACATCATCTTGTTCGACAAGATAAATAAAACAAACGAAGTAATCGATATAGCAGTGAAATAAAATAAAATAAAGTAAAATAAAATAAAGTAAAATAAATTAAAATAAAATAAAATCACGCGTCTGTAAAGCCCAACTTAATGGGAAAAACCAAATCCACGCTATTAATTCATTTGTGGTCGTTCGAATGATGCTACCTGGAAAAGCGGGCGGCAAGAGACAGATTGATGTTGGAGCACTGCATGACAAACTTATTTTAAACATAAGAGCATACTTCTAACATAAGTGCTCCCAATCCGATCTGCACAAGGCTGCACTTGCTGCGGATGATAATTACACCCCCCTTCGGATGAATCAATCTTACGAAATCAGGAACGCAACAACAATAGATGAAAATATCCAAAGATGGTCTGAAATGGCTGTCCACGGCGTATATCGAAAAGACTTGCTGAGCCCACATGTCGACCAAAAATTGTCGCACTTATGGTCTACCCACAGGTCGATATTTGCCGAAACGGAGGGTACCATTTTCGCCATACAAGATGGTGTGATTCCAACTAGAAATTATATTAAATATGTAATGCGAGATCCAAATGCCGCTACAGACAGATGTCGAGTATGCCAAAGTCGGAGTGAGACATTAGACCACGTGCTAGCGGGATGCACCACACTGGCAAACTCTATGTACCTGAAGAGACACAATGGCATCGCGAAAATAATCCATCTAAAACTGACGCAGATGTACAACTTCAATCCAAGCAAAATACCGTACTTCAGATACACCCCAGAACCTGTTCAAGAAGACTCCAACTACCTTCTATATTACCGAACAATTTTAACAAAAATACCACAAGAGACCACAATAGGCCAGATATTTTCCTGATTGATAAGTCTCAAACGACTGGTTATATAGTTGATATTGCTGTTGCTCTAAATAAAAACATGCAAAAACCATATGCGGAAAAAATATCCAAATATTCTGATTTCATCAAATTTAGCGAATTCTCTGTCCACGGATAATAAACAACGCGGAGTTGTTGGCGCAAACTAACCAGGTTGATGTTGCATCAGGAGTCAAAAAAAAGGAAATGGCAATGGATTGATCTCTTGGATTATCGTAGAACGAACTAAGATCCCTAGCACAAAACCGTATCCGTTGGCGAATAGGAGTAGTTGACGCCATATGATGCCCAAATAGGAGTTAAAGGATCATATATATATATATATATATTACAACAACAGCAACACTTATTTTACTCATAGCCTCCTTAACTTACTTTCCCATTGGCATTTCTAATCATAGTACTACTGATGGATTTCGCCTTAAGGAATATTCCCTAACCCACATTTCTGTCTTTTGCTAATTTAACCGTTAACAATGTTGGACTCGCTTGAGCAGCAATTCTAAATTTACCTCAAAATCTACTAATATTTACTTCACTAATCAATCAAGGATGATAGATATCAAGGTTTGCTATTTAGCCGCGGTGAAAAGGAAAATTGTGAGAGGATCTTCGGCTGCCACGTCACTTGTGGATTCGGCAGCCGAATTCTACACGATCATTTCACATGCATTCACACACTCGTCCAATCAAACGTTGCTCAGACAGTAACGAAGTGTCATTGGTTGATTTTTTTCGTATGTCACCAACACAATCTCAAATTGCTTCTAAGCACACCTCAAATGGCGTCAGCCCATCAGCTGACTCTGTCACATTCGCTCAGAGCCGAATAACGGTCTATTAAAGAGCTCCCCTTTTGAAATCTTTTCACCATGGTAGTCAGTCAATACTGCTACAACAATAACAAAGTACCTATGTTCTTTGCTTTACCAATAACTCTAAAGGAATTCAAAGCTCATTTGCTTGACAAGCTTGCCAATTTAATATATTATTATTTAATTTTTTTTTAGGATTAAAAAAATTTAAAAGCGCATGAAATAGGAAATAGGGGACCTTCTGATGTAGTACCTTAGTTTTTCTAAAACATAATAAAATGAAATAAAAATTTCAATCTATGGCAGTCGTTCGCTCCTATAACCAACTCTTTTTATGACTGTCTACGTTTTGCCTCTCCGGCAACAATCACTAACGGCTTGAAAATGCTATTAAATAAAAAATAATAATTAAAATGAACAAAGTGAAAAATAGTGGAAATAAGTTCATAATATGGTTTTTCGCTTAAAAATCTTAAATGACAAGTTTATAGTTTTTAAACACTGAGCAGCAATGGTTGTGTACTAACGTTTTTTTACCAAGTAAATATCGCTCATTTACTTCAATAGTGCCGTAGTTAGAAAAAAAAACTAAAAAAATAGATGAGTATGCAGAAATGAGCACAAGTTCTTTTTTTAAGGGGGCAACTCCTCCAGCACTTTCAAATTTTCTATTTTTTTCGCTTTAAAAATTCAATTACATTCTAAAGCATATATTTTCCATGTTTTAAGCTTAATAGAAAGTCTAAAAAGTCCCTATAAAGTCGGTGAAGTGATGAGCGTCGAACGAAAGATGAGTAAGAACGAAAACTTTAATCCTTTTTCTCCGCGCTGCCACATATAACTCAAAAAGTAATCAAGATTTCAAGCAAAGATTTCACAGGGATATTCTTTAACATATTAGCCTTTGCATGCACCTCAAATCATGTAATAATTATCACTAAAAATATTGTTATTATTTCAATAAAAGTGTATATATCCATTTAAGCATGAATAATAATATATTTTAAGATAATAAATACTCTCAGTTTTTCGCAAAAAATTACTGAAAAACTCGTTGTCTGGAGGAGCTGCGCCCCTTCAGGGGTTATATACAGTTAGAAGGCCGAAAAAAGCGGGGTTTCCAAGTTTTTTCTAAGAAAACTTTAAACTTTACTTTGCTGTGTAAAAAAAAATCATGGCGATATTATTAACAGCATCCCATTTGCTGAAAATATCTCTTTACTTTCACTTAAAGAGGCATAGTAAATTGCAAATTTTGAGGCTCTTTTTCTCAACATTTTGGTTTTTTCGATTATGACGCTATTGAAGTAAATGAACACTATGTCCATATATATGTATATGCTGTTATACAAGGTGGCGCAAAATTATTCACTCTATCGGTAGATTTATAATTTTTGCAAATGGCGTTGTACGTCAATCAAATTGACGGTTGCGAACTAGGCAGCTGTCGGTAAACAAACAGACAAGCAATGGAAGCAGGCATAAAGGTCAAAATAAAGATTTTCAACACTAAAAATAAAGATTTTCAACACTAAAAATAAAGAATTTCAACACGGAAAATTAAGATTTTCAACACTCAAATTATTATTTTTTATTTAGTAAACTCAGAATAAAGATTTTCAGCACTCAAAATTACTATTTTTTATTTAGTAAACTCAAAATAAAGATTTTCAACACTCAAAATTATTATTTTTTATTTAGTAAACTCAGAATAAAGATTTTCAACACTCAAAATTATTATTTTTTATTTAGTAAGCTCAAAATAAAGAATTTCAACACTCAAAATTATAATTTTTTATTTAGTTAACTCAAAATAAAGATTTTCAACACTCAAAATTATTATTTTTTATTTAGTAAACTCAAAATAGAGATTCCCATTGCTCAAATTATTATTTTTTATTTAGTAAACTCAAAGAATTTCAAACCTCAAAATTATAATTTTTTATTTAGTAAACTCAAAATAAAGATTTTCAACACTCAAAATTATTATTTTTTATTTAGTAAACTCAAAATAAAGATTTTCAACACTTAAATAATTATTTTTTATTTAGTAAACTCAAAATAAAAACTTTCAACACTCAAAATAAAGTTTTTCAACACTTTAATAATTATTTTTTATTTAGTAAACTCAAAATAAAGAATTTCAAAACTCAAAATTATTATTTTTTATTTAGTAAACGCAAAATAAAGAATTTCAACACTCAAAATTCTTATTTTTTATTTAGTAAACTCAAAATAAAAAATTTCAACACTCAAAATAAAGAATTTCAACACTCAAAATAAAGATTTGCAACACTCAAATAGAGATTTCCATTAAATAAATAAAATAAAGAATTTCAACACTCAAAATTATTATTTTTTATTTAGTAAACGCAAAATAAAGAATTTCAACACTCAAAATAAAGATTTGCAACACTCAAATAGAGATTTCCATTAAATAAATAAAATAAAGAATTTCAACACTCGAAATAAAGATTTTCAATACTCAAAGTACAAATTTCCATCACTCAAAATTATTTTTTATTTAGTAAAAAGTTATTAAAAAAATGGATGATTAATTTTGCGCCATCTGGTATCAGTTTATATGTGGCGCGTGAATGTGGGTTTATAACTTAAATATCTTTTCGCATGCATTTTTTTATTGTTGTATATATTATTAATATTGATGTCATCACAATTAAACTCCATTTGCATTGCTTGCAAACCAAAAGAACTCATAGACTTGGTTATTAAACTTAAAATACCTATATACCAAAAACTTCAAAAACTTTTAATATCGTTTCGTTAGCAAATTTATATGAATAAAACAGTTTGTTGTTGCTTTTAGTTTCAGTTTTCTCTTCTTTGTTACGCCTAAATACAGATGTATGAATATCCTAATTGTGATTTGCATCTGCAACCAAGCCGTTGACCGTTTTTTAAAACCAACGTGAAGCTTTCTGCGACTTTTCTATTTCTAGTATCTGTAAGTATTTTCAGTATTCTTTCATTATTTTATTTCATGCTTTATGTTTTTTTTTTGTTTCACATTAATGAAACAAATCAAATTGCAATCTTAAACGCGTGACAACAACATTACATTTAATGCTTTTGAACTTTGCAGACAAACTGTTAATTTTAATTTTTATTGTTTTGCTTCCTTTTTTTTTTGCTTTTGTTTTTGTTTTTTTTTTCATTCTACATTTCCTAAGCTTTTTCTATTTATATTGTTGCAGATTCGCCTTCGACGCATTTTTTCTTTTCTTCGTTTTGTGAATTGATGTCAATTACAAATAAATGTTATTATATACGGCTATGTATAGTATCTATGTATGTATGTATTTACGCAAGTAGAAATATGAAGCAGAGTATATATTGTTATATAAAATTAATATTTTTGCAATTATTTATATGTATTCATATGTATGTAAATGTCATTGTGAGCGATTACTGAGCACGTGGTTGAGAGCGCATTGCTTTTTTTTTTTGCTTTGTTGTGGTTGTATTCGTCTGATCAAAAAAAGGACAATCGATAATGACGTTTCGTGGCGATGGTAGCAGTGATTGCTGTGATTGCTGTTGTTATGTCGAAAGTATTTGATAAGCATAAGGTTATAGTGGTGAATTGTGAATTGGTAAATTGAGCTGGGGACTTGGTGGTAGAAATTGTGTTTGGTGATGGTTAAGGTAGTGGTGGTGCTGTTGATGGTTGTAAGCGTTGTGGTAGGAGCACTAGTACGCAAATTCGTTCATTATAGATTCAGGGGTGTAGGGAGATGGTGGTGGTGGTGGTGGTGGTGTGACATTTCGCTTTCTTTCTACTTTAAATTCCGAGACTGCAATTAAAGAAAAAACAAGTAAAAAACAAGAAAATGCATTAAATTTCAATTATACAATTTAGTGTTGCTAAAAAAATTTTGTTTATTTTTTAATTTGTACTAAAAACTACATACACTAATATATGTTTGCATATACATAAAGGGTCTTTCAAAGTGGGCACTCGAAATTTTGTTCAGTTATATGTTCGATCATATGATTAAAGCAACATTCAAGAAATTTGTTGTGATTGAGCTACGAAAAAACACTAGTTTTTTCATGCGATCTAAACCAGGTTTTTTATGCACGACAGAGCAAGAAAGTTAGATTTTACACACGCAATTTCAGGCATCGAAAAATACGGTTTGACTTGGGGCATAGGCGCTTACAATAAAAATCTCCTTACGTTTTGTTACTACTAACACGACTAAGTACAGTTTATATATACGTGTGCCGAGCCCGTTTCAGACATCCTGAAAATACTAGCATCTTTTCGCGCTAACGGCCTTTTCTTTGGACCGCTTGAAATAAAAATGTATGTTTTTCCAGCAGGTGCTACTTTCGACTAAGTAGGCAATTGAGTAGTAAAGTCCTCTCTCAGCTAACAAAACTAACACTTTATAAGGCTCTCCTCCTTCCCGTCCTATCAAATGGCGCAAAAGCTTGGACGATGACAATATCCGATGAAGCGTCCCTTGGAATGTTTGAGAAAAAGATTATGCGGAAGATTTTTAGACGTTGGCCATGACACAATGAGTTGTATGAGCTATATGAGCTTAGCGGCGACATAGACATAGTGCAGCGAATAAAGATCCAGCGGCTACGTTGGTTAGCTCATGTTGTCCGAATCGATACAAATGCTCGGCTCTGAAAGCATTCGATGCGGTAACAGCTGGTGCTAGCAGAGGAAGGGGAAGGCGTCCTCTGCGTTGGAAAGATCAGCTAGAGGACTTGGCTTCACTTGATGTGTCCAAATGGCACCGGTTAGCACGAAAAAGTAACGACTTGCGCGCTTTGTTAAACTCGGCTAAAATCGCGTAAGCGCTTATCGCGCTAATCAAGAAGAAGAAGAAGTATAGCATATATGAAATGTTAGAGCATTGAGCAAAGAGTACAAATAAACAAAAATTATTTTCAAATTCACTGTTTCATTCGCGCAAGTTCATTTAACACTTTTACGCTTTTATAGCATCTTTAGCTGCGAGACCCATTTTTCAATGAACGGCTAAGTGTATAAAGAATATTGTAAAAACTGTTTGCGGTGAGACTTTGTCAAGCGAATTCAACAGTCTAAACGGAATTCATTCAGTTCTTTTTAAACGGAGGTGGCGTAGCCTGAAACATTAACGGTAAAACGCTACAGACCGATAATACGCAATTTTTGGTGGCCTAAATGGGATGATATGAGTGCCGACGTTTAGTTTCAAAATAACGATGCTATGTACCACACAACATATGCCACTTGGTCGTCTCGTATGCGTCACCGAAGAGATGCCACCAAGCAAAACAAAGCCACATTGCAACCAAGGGCTATTTGACCGATGCTATATTCCATTCCTGATGCCACAAATTGTTCAATTCAATGAATATCTCAAACACTCTCTTATTTTACTTACATTTACAACACGAGTGCCCATATTGAAAGACCCTGTACGTATAAGCTGAGTTTAGAAAAAGCACAAGCACACTGAAAAAGTTAAAAACTCAAAGGAAGGTCCAGTTGATTATGCGGCATAAATGCATTTTTTATGTTTTTGTGAAAAATTTTCATAACTAACATTCGATCTATGGTAAAATCTAAAGCGATATTCCTTTTTTAAAATTGAAAAAATGCAGATTTTTATGTCTTTTGAACTTTCGGTAATCGTAGCGAATGTTAAAAATAATTGATTATATTTGAATACTATGTATATTATTTAAAGAAATTTTTTATAATAAAATTTTTTTTAGATATTTCAGTGAGATCCTTCGTGAAAGCTTTAAATGCATTTGAAGAAATAAAGTTGAGATTTCTTTATTGAACACTAATAATTTTTGGTGAAATGTAAAACTTGAATTAAAATGAATAACCGCTAAATTTTCATCGCCAAAAGCTGCTAAGTAAATAAATAATAAAAAAATGGAAAGTTTCAGAGCGTTTGTCGACATCCAAGCTTTTCATGGCAGAAATACAATCGGAGGTTTGTCATTGTATGTCGATGGGCGGCCGGTTTAAGCCACGACAGTCGGTTCTACGTTACCGGAACTACCCAGATTTATATCCGGTCAAGAACTGTTACTCCAGCAGCATTCCCCGCACATGTATGGGGATTGTTTATGCTGCTAGAACAACAAAAAGAACAATCCTTTTCTATAAAGGATGGTAGATGGCAGGTTTGCTCGTTAGGTATGGTGAAAAAAAAAAAATTTAAGGGGAACTCTGGATTCTACGTCATTCGTTTTGTGTTTCACAAAATTTAGCTTTAATTTAGTGAAACACAAAACGAATGACGACGGCATATCTGTCAAATTCACTCAGAGCCGAATAACGGTCTACTAGGTAGTACACCTCTAAAAATCTTTTCACCATACTTTTCTATCACTTGAGGAGCATTTAAAATCGAATGCCGTAACGTATGGTAGTCACGCACAATTTCATTCGGCTACCCTCAATAATTGTATTTAAACGTGCAAACCGGGACGCGTTACCCCGACATCACTCGTTCTCCAAACAGTCCAAACTTTACAGGAACGACTCGGATTTATGTTTGGTTTAGAACTTCAGCAACTTTCCCCATGCATGTGGGGAATGTTTATGCTGTTACTTTGTAATGTAAGGTTAGAAAGTTGATTGCGATAATAGATTCGATTTACGATTCAATTCCGATGACAATAACAAGCAAACTAAGCAAAGCCTGAGAAAAGTGGCAAAAAAAATGAACGATACCGGTTTTTTTATAAGGGCGTAATGCATGTCACACAACTGCTGCTGTTGAAAAGGTTATGAATCCCAAGAACTATACCGATAGTTTGTTGGAATATTCGTCAAGAAATAGTTTTAAATGTCATACGAGTAAATTTGAATACTTTATCCTATATAGCCTCAATTTCGATATGAACATTTGAGGAAAGAGATTGAAAATCTCACAGTTGAATATATGTTGAATGTTCTTTACCTGTTGTTGTAACATAAAATATTTCCCATACATTTTTGCGGAATGCTTAAAGTAGTAGTTCTTGGCCAGCTCGTCATCCCGATAACGTAGACACAGCATGCTTCCTGGGCATACCGTTAGATGAGATAGACGATGGCAATCGGTGACTACACCGTACTGGCAGGTCTTGATGAACTGCTACAACAACAACAACGACTTGGAATGAAATTTAGCTTCGACTTTTCTTAGCAATTAATGACTCGAAAATATTTAAAGATAAATGAACTGGATCTGTTTAAACATTTTTAAATCAGCGTTCAAAGGTTAGGTTAGGTTAGGTTAGCCAGATTGCTTGTCTAAGACAAGACACTCGGCGGCCCTAAGGCCCATTGTGTTAACTGCTTTTGATTTCCATCCCCTAACTAAGATGCTTAGCCACTTAGATCTTTTTAAGAAGGTAACTAGTCCCTCCAGTGAAACCATTTGCAATTTCCCAGGTTTTCAAAGAAATAATCGCCAAGATATTTGGCACGGCTTCTTTGAAGTGCAGGATATTCACAGAGGAGGTGTTTTATCGTCTTTATTACTTCTTCACCTTCGAAACTCCTGCAGAAGTCATTCTGAGGTACCCCCCATTCTACTGACTAGGGTGCCAATAGTGCAGTGACCCGTTATAACACCTAATGAGGACGCTGGTAGTTAATCTGTTGAATGCAAGCAGACATTTTGATCTTTTAAGATTCAATTTTGACCAAAGCACTTGGGAGACCCTGCAGTTAGTAGTTATAGACCATCTTCTATTGGTTTTCGCGATTACGCTGAAGTCAATCGCAGTGTACAGTTGGTTTAGAGGAAAGCTTATGTCCTCTTTAGTTTCCTTGTTCACTCCTCTCGGGAGCATAGGACCTCGACAAAAAAACTCAGTCTTGCGTTGGTTTCGTTAATCTGTTTTGATTTCTGACAGGGCAGGTGATTATCCTGCCGCTACCAATTATAAGTAGTGGGAATGCCCACCTGTCGTTGCTTAAGTATGCCCACTGTCCCTCCTTAAAAATCAAGCTCAGAGCCTTTCCTTGCACACTCATCTGCTCTTTCATTTCCCTCCCCTCTCCAGAGTAATCAGGGACCCAACAAAGTGTGGTGTTGTGTTGTTGGATAAGCGAGAACGACCTCCTGCATTCCTGCAATCATCGTTAGAAAATGTTGCTCAATTTCGCATATCGTCATCACTGATATGTTGTGCAATGACAAAAAAAATGGAAGAAAATGTATTTTTATCTTTAAGTAACACAAAAGTGTAAAGAAATAACTCTTTATACTCGCAAAATGGTTGACCAGAGAAATATGAAATTAATCAATAAATTATAGATCAATAATGATATATTGACCGAAAAAAAATATGTTCTAGATGTCTAGCATTGTTAAGCACACAATAATGAATTTGGGCGTTTTTCTATTTCGTGCTCAACTCTTCATATACATTTGCCTACTGGACATATCCTTTCAGTGCTGAAAGCTAACGGCTGAGGCTAAAAAGCTGCAAGTGCTACAAACGCATATATATGCACGCACACACACACACAAAAGCGATTAGGCGAACTCACACTATCATACTAAAATGCTTCACAACAAATATTACACAATACAAATTCAAATACATTATACAATAAATCTATGCCTACGTACATATGTATGTGTGTAGTTAGTCTAAAAGCTTATTGCTTTTTTTTAATTGAAATTTTAATACATTAAGGGGGTAGTATGGTATTTTTTTTTTTTTCATTTTTTTTTTTTTAAATTAAGATCTTAAGATTATTGTGTGAAAGTTTGAAGTGCATTAGAGTAAAATTGACAAAGACACAAAGGATTAAGTATCTACCTCTCCAACCGGATTTCACGCTGCCGAAAATCTTTAAACGCGTTTTTCTCACACTTGCCTTTTTTACGGTCGGTGTCCACTGTAGATTCATATCTACTGCACCGATTCTTTTCAAATTTGGTTTTTTTGTTTCTTTACTTTATTCACGAGGTAATGACGTCGAGTTTTTTTTTTTTAATTTTGTCATATTTTAAAACAACAAAGTTTTCAAGTTTTTTTTATGAAAAATCGGTGTTTTGACTTCAAAGCGCTTTAAAAAATTAAAAAAAAAAAAAAATTCGACGTTGTTACCTGCGAAACTTTATTAGCTGATGAAATCAATTTGGTTTTTTGATTTTAGTTGATCCAGTAATGAGTTCTGAGGGACACCGCAATAAAACTTTTTTATGAGACGTCCGCGAAGATTCGCTGCCACCAACTCATTTCTTCATAAAAATCAATGAAAATTTCACACAATATTCTTTAAATATGACTTTATAATGAAGTAATTTTAAAATTTTGAATAAATCAACTGTGTCGACAAAAAAAATTTCGAAAAATATGCTTGTTTTACACCGAATTAACCATACTACCCCCTTAAGAGGTTAGGGGTAGGCAGAATTTAAAAAAAAATAAAATAAATAAAATAAAATAAAAATAAAATGGATTTTTTTTGTTTTGCATTTTCTTAAAGTATAGTATTTTAAAAACATTGTGTGAAAATTTGAGGTGAATCCGACAAATTCTTCTCGAGTTATTCAACAATTAACAAAGGGCGCTCGGATGCTCCGGAGCGTTCAAGAGTAAGTAGCAAAACTTTAAATGCGTTTTTCTCAAAACTATATTTTTTGAACTGGTGATCACTGTAACTTAAAAACCGCTTGGTAGATTTCAATAAAATTTATACTGCTGTTGAAAAACATAAAAAATTCGTGCCTGATCGAAGGTTTTTTTTTTCAAAAATATCGATTTTTTTTAACAATTAACTGTCGGCTTTTTCTCGAAAATCTGAAAAGTATTTCCTGTTGTTGTACTGTAAACTTTGAAAAAACAAAATGAAAAACTTCGATCAGGCACAAGATTATCTATTAATAAAACTAACTTGTCCGTTTGATTTTAGATGATTCTCTAACGAGTTGTGATGATCACCGCAAGGGACTTCTGGAGAAACGAGCTCCACACAAACAGTGATAACTTTTACAATTAATTTCTTTTTTATTTGGCTAAAGTCAAGTCGAAACATGATGTATTTATGTCATGTTTTGATTTTTGTAAAATAAAGCAATTGACTAGCAAAAAAAAAAAGATTGAAATTTATCGGGCCTCTGACCACCCCTAACCCCTTAATTCATTACACAATTTGATAGCAAAAAACTTTCAACGCAGCCTATATGAGAAAAAAAAATTTAGTCGTTTTGAAAACTAAAGTTAATTTACATTTCAACACAGAATTCACGATTGCGAAAATGAAGTTGATATCAAATTTCGGATTTTAAATCGTAAATGCATGTATGTATGTAGTAATATATAAAAAGTTCCATATGAATGCAAACTATTTACAACTGCTATTACACCAACACAACACACTCGCGTTGCACGATTGCATGATTGCTCAAAGTACTCGCGTATTAGCCCAGAGGACTCGTTTATCCTAAATCTGTATATTGCTATTTTTGCGCAGTAATTGTTGTTGTTAAGAAGCATACATACCTAGGCACGTATTTATACAACTCTATATTATATATACTTAGGTGTTAGAACTTGTTATTATAAAATACTTTGATGCCTCCATACATTTGTATGTGCATGCTTAGACACATAATATTACATATATGTATGTATGTATGTATGTACAAACCTATTTTTTTAGTACTTAGTAATTCGTTTTAGCAAAAAAAAAATATTCATATTGTGACGTATATTTTGTATAATTACAGAAATACAAATTTGCATGCCACAAATTGGGCATCCGTCTGTGTTTAATTGTGCGTACTACGTTCACTATTTCGCGACCTGCGATAATATCTTTATTATTTACGGTTATTCATTCTATTACTAGTGCAACAACATGTGATTGAAGAGTAAAAGTGGCGAAGAGATTTGTATATTTTAATTAAACTTTAGCAACCAGTTCACACAAAGCTCATAGAGGCTGACTTTTTCGACGTTTCTTAAGTATTTGATGCAACATCATCGAATACTCTCCTGTAACATACACTTTTTTTAAGAAATGCATCTAATATTCTACCAATCTAGTAGCTCGTCTTCACACTCGAATAGCCAGAGTAAGACATTTCGTAAGCGAACGTTCGTTTAAGGGGAGCAGCTCCTCCAGCACTTTCATATTTCTCATTTTTCTTTGTTGCTTTAAAAAATCATTTACAATGTAAAGAATATCTTTTCAATGTTTTAAGCTTAAGGGGGAAAGTACATGTAAAATTTTCAAAAAATTCGATATTTTAAGATTATACTATGAAATTTTCATGCGGAAATTCCTAATATTATAGCTTCTATAGCCCATTAACTATATAGAGAGCGGTCCGCGTGCTCCTGTATCGCAAACTTCAAGCTCATTTATCTCGAAACTGTATTTTTAAAAACTGCTCGTGTTGTAACTCAAAAAGTTATCGACCGATTTATTTGAAGTTTGGTGCGGCCTTTCTGTACATTACTATCGGAAGGATAAACCTAAAATTTCAGATATTTCGCGTTGATAAATTACTTTCTGGGGGTTAAAAATGTCAATAAAATAGCCCTAAATTCTGACTTTTTTTCAAAGGCTTATTTTATAATTAATTTTATACTTGTTTTTTAATTTTATAGGTTCATCCTTTCCGTTAATATGTTAGAAAAAAAAAAACAATTTCATTTTTTTGTTTCAGATCGATAGATTAAGAGTAATAAATAGAGCAGGTTAGGGACCTCAAACAAAAATTAATGATCCTGAGCCGCCATTTTGTACTCTCGAAAGGTTAAATAAAGTTGTTTTAAAGCTTCAAAATAATATTATTATTTTATCCCCTTTAAAAATATGTTTAAAAAATGACCAATTTTGAGGCTTCTACATGGAATTCCCCCCTTAATAGAAAGCCAAAAAAGTACCTATAAAGTCAGTGAAGTAATGAGCGTCGAATGAAAGATAAGTAAGAACGAAAGCCCTTAATAGAAAGCCAAAAAAGTACCTATAAAGTCAGTGAAGTAATGAGCGTCGAATGAAAGATAAGTAAGAACAAAAACTTTAATCGCGTTTTTCTCGAAATACATTTTTTTCCGCGTTGTCGAATATAACTCAAAAAGTAATCAAAATTTCAAGTGAAAATTTTACAGGAATATTCTTTAACGTATTGGCCTTTGCATGCACCTCAAATTGTATTTTAATTATCACTAAAAATACTGTTTTGATTAATTTGTTTATAAAAAAGTTCAATTTTTTTCTTTTTCATTTCAAATTTTCATTTTTTTTCGTTAAAAATAGGTAAGTGCAAAGCGGAATAACTTATTTTAGAGGGTTAGGGGTAGTCAAAATAAAAAAAAAAATGGATTTTTTTTGTTTTGCATTTTCTTAAAGTATAATATCTTAAAAATATTGCGTGAAAATTTGAAGTGAATCCGACAAATACTTTTCGAATTATTTAACAATTAACAAAGGGCGGTCGGGCGGTCCGAAATCGATAGTAAAACTTTAAATGCGTTTTTCTCAAAACTATGTTTTTGAACTGGTGATCACTGTAACTTAAAAACCGCTTGGTAGATTTCAATAAAATTTATACTGCTTTTGAAAAACATAAAAAACTCGTGCGTGATCGATTCGATTTTTTAAAACAATTAATTGTCGGTTTTTTTGTCGAAAATCTGAAAAATATTTCCTGAGGCCGCCATATTGTTAATTTGGAAAGAAAAGGCACAAGATTATCTATCAATAAAACTAATTTCTCCCGTCCGATTGATTTTAGATGAATCTCCAAGGACTTGTGATGATCACGGATGATGTGATGTCGTTCCCACGACAGTCGGTTCTACGTAACCGGAACGACTCGGATTTATATCCGGCCAAGGATTGTCACTTTAGCAGCATTCCTCCTATATGCACGAGGAATGTTTATGCTCCTACAACAATCACCGCAAGGGACTTCTGGAGAAACGGGCTCCACACAAACAGCGATAGCTTTTGCAATTATTATTATTTTTTTTTTTGAAATTTTGCTAAAATCAAGTCGAAACATGATGCATTAATGCTATATTTTTATTTTTGTAAAATAAATCAATTGAGTAGCAAAAAAAATTATTGAAAATCATCATTTTTTCGGGGCTCTGACACCCCTAACCGCTTAATGAAAAATTTTTGTCTAGTTGATTTCAGTTGATTACAAGAGCCTGTACATTCCACGGCGCAAATTGAAGGAGCCACGTTATAACAGCTGTAGCGCCGCAATTGGCTTTTATTTTATTTTATTTTATTTTTTTTTGTTTTAATTATTGATTTCTTTTTTAATTTTTGTTTTTTTGTTTTAATTTTTGTCTTGTTTTAAGTTTTTTTTTTAAGTTTTTTTTTTAAGTTTTTTTTAATTTTTTTTTAATTTTTTTTTTAATTTTTGTATATCCATTTAAGCATAGAATTTATTTTAACATAAAAAATACTCTCAGTTTTTCGCAAAAAGTTATTGAAAAACTCGTTGTCTGGAGGAGCTGCCCGCCTTAAGCATTTTCCCTCTGAAGTGCGACTCCATTCGTCGTCATCAGCCAGCCACTTTTACTCATTTTATTATATTCAAATATTCAAATGTAATTTACTGTTAAGGATAGTGACACTATGTTGCAATTTCTATGTATTTTATAATTTGATTGATTCAAATTGTGACAAAATTTCACGTCTCATTTTCCTACTTATTAAATATGAAAATCCCACCGTCGCGTCAAATGAGAAAAAACGCTGTAGAATGATCTTCTTTTCTAGTTGCATTCTCACCTACAGTCGGTGGGGAACTAATTTTGGTGGCATTACTCGTATTCTCACGTTATTTAATTTATTTATGTATTTAATTTTATTCACTTTTATATATTTTTTTATATTGGGCTAAATGGTTTCAGTCCACTTATTTAGAACATCAAAAGCAATGATTGCAACGGACTGCTAAGGCTACATTTTGTGTGGTATCTGCACGAATATAATTAATTTTTTTTTGTTTTTGTTTTTTGTTAAGGTTAAGCGTTTTTCTTGTTGGTTTGTATATGTTTGACTATTTCAATACAATTACAAAACGGGAAATTTTAAAATCTCGTATGTTTGTATTTAATTGCGCAAACTTTAATTATCGATTACTGTCACAACAAAAGTTTCAATCGAGTGATGATGGGTGAAATGCATTTTCATGAAATGCACGATTTATGTACGCTTAAACGCAGTAATAATTAGAAAGTTTATGTACTATAAATACAAATTCGCACTTTTTTTAGTTTACGACTGTATATGCTTTTATCTACGTAGATCAGATTACTACATACACTTCGTATTTGAAAATTCAAAAAAAAAAAAAAACAAAAAAAAAAGTTCCTCAACTATCAAATATCACGCAAATAATATGCATATAAAATTTTTAATTTATACATATAAATATATACGTCTGCAGTGTTGAGTTATTAGTTAGAACGCACGAATTCTTACATTCTAGAGCCTTTCTGCTGAAGCACCTTGGCGCGATCGTTCAGCTCCAGTTCGCGACCCGTTGACGATCCGCACTCCTTTGAGACTACACACAAAAACTCATTATTTTCGAATGGGCCATAGTTTGTGTACTGCATGCCAACGCTAATTAGTTGTTCAAATCGCCAACCATCCGATAAAGTTGAGATCATCTATAGATGTTGAAGTAAATACATGAAATAAAAAATACATAATTATTTTTACATAGTCGCGCACTTCATTTATATTTCCAACATTGAAACTACCTGAGTTAATTCTTGTTCGCGACATTGCAGCACACGATAAACACGTTTCTTATCGGCATGTGGTCGCTGGAAAGAGGAAAAAATATATACCTTTACATGTCTGCTTTGTTACAACAGTTAAATATGCAAAGCTCACCTGATCCCTATGGTTTATACACTCCTTCAACAGCGTTATCAGCTGTGTCACATTGTAGAATTCAGCTTCCTCTAGAACTCCTTCCTCGGAGACGCCATCTAAAACTAATTTGCCGTGTCGCAAATAGTTCAGTACTGGCGCAAAATACTTTGGGTCTCTATCAATAAGATAAGCGCCTGTCTCATCCTGCAAGCAATTGCAATATAAATTACATGGTAAAGATATGAACAAAAATAAATGAAGACTGCAAAAACTTCTACAATTATCGTAAAATGTACGTTGAATCATAGTGGGTTGTCTAGAAAGTGCGGAAAACACATTTTTTATTGCTCTTTATGTAAATTTTGTTTTCTAACAGAGTTCGGGCAATGGCAAATCTGATATTGTATTTTTGCCAATGAAACAGCTCCACATAAAAAAATATCTGCCATTCGGAGTCTTCTCAAAACTGTAGTTACCTGCATTTGTGAAACAACATCAACACGCACACCACAAATAGGAGAAGGTGCTCGGCCAAATACCTAACAGAAGTGTACGCGCCAATTATTTATTTTATTTTATGTACACTTTTGATCGATGACTGTTCGCTATATTTCGGATAGAGCCAATATTTCATAGGGTGCAAAACTCAATACCATTCGATCAATATATCAATGATTCCCAGTTGTTGTTGTAGCAGTTTAATATACCCTTCACCCTTCTCATGCTGCACATAGATTGGGTATGTCGAGCTCTGTTCTGAATAAGTAGGAGTTTAACCTGCTACAGTATTCAGAACGTAATTGAGCCAAAGTTACGCGGGTCTCGCGAGGCAGCCGAAGCCCTTCGTCTGCAATAGGTGGTGGTTGGACTCCGGTAACGGCATTCGGGGGTCGGGGGTCGAGAGTTAAGGAAGGTGGTAAGGGTCTTCTAATGAATATCCTTTAATGTCTGTCTGTATACTGTCCGGTCCAGTAGTTCTAATTGTGTTTTGTCCTAGATCTCGTCAGTGTAGTTGAAGAGTTATCTCCTGACGTGCCTTGTGCCTTGTAGAATATCATCTAATACCGTGAAGTGGCTGTATGTGTCGAAAGCCTTCTTCAGGTCCAGTGCTACTAGGACCATCCTCTCGGAGCGTCGGTTTTGATAGAGCCCACGGTTTACCCGGGTTTTTATAGCAGTAGGTGCATGGTGATACTGTGCACTTTGCGGAATCCATGCTGATGTGTGGCTGGGGTCAGGTGTTTCGTGTAGAGAGCAAGTAGCTGTTCTTGAAGAGTCTAATAGTCATTCCCATGGCAGCCGATCCTACATTACCGGAATGGCTAGGGGTTCTTCCGACTAAGGGCTGCTGTCCGAGTAAACTAACCCTGTTTAGTGCACCGTACCTCAAAATTTTCCAATCAAACTCTCTGCTTATGCCGGATCAGCACAGGTGGATATTGTCAAGGTTGTTGTTGTTGTTGTAGCAGTTTACAAAACCCTACATAACGCTAGACCAGGAAGCAGGCTGTTTCGGCAGTGTCACGCCAACAGGGGAGCGGAGTCCTCGAAGCGTACTCAGTTAATTTTGTCGAAGTTAATGTAGGTACGGGGGTTCGCGGAAATCAAAAGTTGGCAGGTTTATCGATCGAAATGATAATGAGTAAATGGGCTGAAGAACGCCATCTCTGCGTTTGTCCAGCATTATTAAATACGCGTTTAAAATGCCTGGGAGCCCCACTGTTTGAAGGTGTGGAAATCGTCTCAAAAGCGGATCTCCCAGCTCTGCTTAGATTCGCCAAATTCGTTGACATCCTACATGATGTCTACTTTCAGTATTCATAGAGGTTGGACTCCATCTGGTATCACTAGAGACCAAAAGGTCTATGCGTGGCTTAATGCCAAACAGGGTAACCTAACCTAAATGGGCTAAAGCTTGAGATGTTATGTTACTTATCAGACCAGCGCTAGCAACCGTTAGGTTGTTGTTGTCGTTGTTCATGTAGCAACTTTTTCCAGGACATATATAGAGATTATGCAAATTTTAGCTAAATATTTAAATGATGATTGATAGGCACAGATATTTACAAATATCAGCAAAATGTTCACACCGAAAAGGAGCGAACTCGTGCACTACTCTTTTTCTAGTCGCCTTTATTTTTGTAAATATCTATGTTTTTACATGTGAGTTAATCCTTTTTTACAAAAAAAAAAAATTAAAATGCTAGGTCAGGTTAGGTTGACCTGGCTGGCAGAAAGCCATCACAAAATGCTATGAAAATATAAATTTTTTAAATCATACTTCAATGCAAATAAATTTTCACTAATTACACCGAAAACATTTTTTTTTAATTTCGATCTATAAAATACTACTATTAAACTCAATATCTAAGTTAACAGCCATTCATCGACAATTTGTTACTGAACTTTTTATGCAACCCAATACTACGGCAAAGAACCAATACAAAGTGCAATCAAATATTTATTTGAGCTCAGTTGGACTGACTTTGAACTAAATAGCAAATTGGGGCGTACTATTGTTTATGTATGCAACTAATTTGTCTCCCTCATTTTTGTTGTACCTCAAAACAATAACCTACATTTTCTGCATTTTCAAACGCAAGTTCACCAGCGACTTTGCTACACTTCAACGAGGTTTTGTCTATATCTATTTTGTTTTTTTTTTTTTTTTTTCTTTTTGACTATTACTAACCATTTACTACGAATTTTATTGTTACTGCCTCTTTTGTATACGCATGTAGATAGTTTAATTCTTACCCGATCTGATATTAAGTCACAATCCTCTTGTATTAGACGAGATAGAAACGAATTTGGGTCACGGGAGAGTGTCGTCTTTGTTGTTAGGAAATATGTGCCACCCACATTCAGCTTCACCCACTGGTCGGTGCCCTGCTTTTTCAGCATTGGACTTTTGCGTGAATTTATATTTATTGTTGTCATAATTGTATCACTTCGTAGATACTAAAGCAGAACTTAATTCTAGTTTTAAGCCTATAGCTTTGCTCTAATTTTCAAGGATACTTTCTTAAACGAATTCAAGCTGAAAAAAATTAACAGTTGTTTAGCAAATAAATAAGCTTCAGAAAATAAAAACAATTGCACGTGGATGTTTATGCACCTGGAGTATGTCTATTTTTGCTGTGTGAGACTACGCTCTTCCTTTGCAGGATTTGTTAATTCCCGCACAATTAGTTGTTGTAGAGCAGGATAAACTCAGCTACGGCAATCACAATAGACAACTTTTCACCTTCAGCATATATGGAATGTTTCCTAACTTCTTGCAATCGCGCTCTTTACCCGGACAATGGTGCAATTTATGATGATGCACTTAGCTGCAATTTTATTTTCCTTTTAATTGATCAATCACGGGCCACCAAATCTGCCTGGTAATTTCATTTATTGCTAGTCTTTTTGCTTAAATTTTTTATAAAATAAGTATATCTTTTATCTTAGAAAATGAGAGTATGCAGTTTTGAGAATCAATTCCGCCTCCAATTATTTAATTCCGCTTTTTTAATTTATTAATAACACAGTTTACATTCCTTTTCACCAGCTCTGCCAGTTTCATTCAATACTCGCTCGATTACCTCTTTTACCTCTTTTTTCCTTAAATTGTTTTCAGAGAAGGTAGATATTCGGTCGCCTTGATGTCATATATTTCGCCTGCTCTGACAGAGTTGTATAGCAGGGTTGTACACCACGCACTGATTGCTGTCAACCCTACTTCGATAAGTTGCCAATAATGTATTTTATCGATTGTTTGCCTTGAATAATGCCTATACGCAATGGAAAATCAGACTTTTTTCAATTACATGAGTATGAAATACACAAATTGTAATTTATTTAAAAAATTTGAAACGCTTTTTAAGTGTTTAAAATTATTTTCGCACTGTTGTCCCAGTATCATTAATAAAACTTCAGCCTTTATTTGATTATGTGTCATTTATTTAATTTATTAATAATCTTTTGATAATTTTTTTAATTTTTATTTCTGTTGTTAATATTAGAAGTTGATTAAATTGCATTTTTAATTTGATTTTATTGATATGTTAAGAATAAATATATTTTGTTATAATTTTCTTGTAATCTGGCAGCGCTTTGTAACAACGACTGGTGAGAAGACACTCACCCGGCGAATTTCACTTATCAATTATTAATCGAACGGTAAGCACTAAGCACGTAGAAGGTTAAAAGCTTTTGTATTTTATTTGAATCATTCAAGAAATAAGATATAGAGTGCATTAAATAATCTGAAATAAAAATATATTTAAACCTTTTTCCAGTTTCGTATATACCCAGCGATAAAAGATCAATAAAAATGGTCAGCCAAGAGGTAATTATGAAAATTTTCACTTGCTAACAGGGTGCGGCCGCAAGTGACCCTTTAGTATCCAGCCTCTAGACTTACTTAGGAAACATTTTTCTCTTGTTCCACAGGATTTTGATAAAGCCGCCGAGAATGTTAAAAATTTAACTTCCACCCCATCCGATAATGATTTATTGGAATTGTACAGTTTATTTAAACAGGCGACAGTGGGGGATTGCAACACCGGTAAGACTACCCATAAATATTTCCTCTACTTATCACACGATTTTTATGACTATAATGCGATTATGATTAATACAACTATATATAAGGAGCTATCATTTTAGCAGATAAGAATTTTATGGTGTTACCATCAATAAGGTGGCGAAAATATTATATATAAATATTACATTTGAAAACTTAGTTAAAACTAATTACGTGTCCCTAGTTGTTACTTTGACCTGCGTAACCTCGAACTATGCCCTTATCTATATACATACATACGTACATACTATACTACTGTAACTTAAAATATTATATGCTTATATGATGCATTACAGATAAGCCCGGTTTCTTGGACTTCAAAGGCAAAGCAAAATGGGAAGCCTGGAACAATCGCAAGGGGACGTCGAAAGATGATGCTATGAATTCTTATGTCGAGAAAGTAAAAGCCTTGGTTCAAGCTCATGGGCTGAAAGCTTAAAAACAAAAATATAATTAAAAAATTATAAATATGAATTTGTGATTCAAAAAATGCTATTGAATGGCAGATTAATCAACTACCATTTAAATATTCCCTTTGCTATGACTTGGTAATGAATTTTGCAAGAATTATAAAAAATAAGAATACACCTTATATTTCAAAACGCACGTTTTAATGCACAATTTTCTACAGTTTATTAACACGAAAGTCGTAATCTTTACAAATTTTTGTATTTATGAGTGTTATAAAAATATAGAAATAACTTAAAAACGCACTTGTGTCGATAATACTATATCAGAGTATTCTGAGGAATTTGTTATAAAGGGAAATGTAAATTTTAGCACATTATTTGCGTGCTAAAGAGAAATATCATCTATCGCGTCGTTTAAAAATATATGCGATTTAAGCATCTCATAAATCCCTCTAAGGGCAAACTGAGTATACTGACTGGCATTCTCACAGGTCACAGCAGATTGCGCAGCCTGTCCAGGCTCGGTACTTGGTCCACCGACTCTTGTCGTTTTTGCGAGCAATCCCCGAAAACTGCAATACAACTTCTTCTCGAATGCCATGCCATAGGGAGAAGATGTAGACATCTCGACATACTCGGCTCAATTTTAGGTTTACTGAGGGAACAGCGTTTGAATGAGGTAATGTGATGAGTAAAGAGCACAAAAGGCCTTTAGGTCGAAGTGCAAACGTTCCGTTAATCGAATTTTAATATTCTATGCCTTTATGCAAAAAAAGTATTCAATGTTGTTGTTGTTGTAGCAGTGTTTTATGTTATTAGTAGTTGCTTATTAAAAGGAAGTGTTCTCGCGACGTTCGTGTGCACGCTATCAGAACTACCCGGACTTATACACAGGCAACGGCTGTCACTACAACCGGATAATGCGAAAATTGCTACGAAGTATTTTACATCCTTCCAACAGCAGTTAAGGGGGAAAACCGGTGAACGTGTGAAAATTAAGTGATTTTCATGAATTTTTTTATAAGTAGGGATGATCATTTGAGGATCGGACAAATTATAATTTATTTAATATATATTCAACTATACTGGCAGAAATTTTTATAAAAAAATATTAAAAATTACAATTGTTATTAATATTAATGCAATGACGTCATAAAAAACTGATGCACCCCGGTGGCCACGATACAGCGGTGAAAAATCATCTGATAGCAAAAAACCGAAAAAATTCTTAATCTGTACATCAATGGCTATCGTCGTACGTGGCGTTTTTTTTTTTTTTGGAGAAAATGGTGCAGGTTTGAAAACTGAGTTTGTGTTTTTACCCTTTTTTTTTGTTTTCGAAAGGTTTGAAAAAATATTAATTTTGGAATTTTTAAAAACGGCTATGTACGACTGTAGCCAATGCATGCCTAAAGATTAAAAAAAAAAATTAAAATCGGTTCATAAGTCTTCAAGAAATCGAGGCCACCGTGTTCAGAAAAGTCGTTTTGAGAAAAACGCGTTTAAATTTTTCATTGGACGTTGTAACTCACTACCTGCACTTATTGTATTGGGTATAACTTCGTAAATTTTCAAAATTTTAAGTTAAAATTCTTTTTACATATTTTCGAATATATCTACTTTAAGAAAATGCAAAAACAAAATCGATTTTTTTTAAATCACATTGATGTTCCCCCTTAAATAACAAGTAGTAGCAAAATATTGTACCCACTGTTTTTGGAATAATAAATTAACTACTTTATTACTTAAATTAGTAAATTTATTATAGATGTGCGAAAACATCTATTCTCAGGTAAATACTCTTTTCCTGGGTGATCCTTTTATTTAATCACCCTCTGATTTTATTTATAGGAGTTCTTCGTCTGCAAGCAGTAACGAAATATAAATACGCAACTTATCAGCACAAGCTCACTGATAATGCGGTTTTTGGAATTCTATTTTATTACAAATTTTATAATTACTTACACTACTGAAGAATTTAGATGTACGCAAACTAAAATTCTTCAATAATTATAAGTTGTCTGAATGATGCTTTTATTGAGTCAGCTGTTGGTTTCTTTCCGCCTCCGGGTGAAAATCTCTAGATGCTCTCTGTCTCTCGTAGAACTCTCGCTGTAGCTCGCGTAAATTCAGTTCTAAAGTTTCCACCACTTCGAAATTCATTTCTTGACGCGCTTGCTTTATATACGCTTTTATAATATTTATTTGTTCTATAAGTGGATCTTCACTTTGCGATATATTGACAGGCTGCGCCGACCAATTATCCAATGAGCGCAAATCGGACTATAAAATAAAAACAAAAAATTATTATAGTGCTCAATATTTGTGTTATAAATACAAGTATACCCCATATGCATAATTGGTGCCATTGTTCGTCCTATTTTGAATGCCACTGACGTTACTTGCCAAAGCCTGTCGTTCGTATGCTTCCATTGCTTGTCTACGTTCAGTTTCGATCCGTTGTTCTGCTTCCATGCGTTTACGATCTTGAATTTTTCGTATGTCTTCCTCGGCAGGCAGTGGCGGTATCGAAAGCATTTTATCTTTGATTAGTTGAATGCACGATAGACGTATTGATTTTTTCAAAGCTTCCTCACGACTACCCTGTTGACAAGGCAGCGCTAATATACGTTTACTTCGCAAATCGATTGCTTCAGCCACTTGGCCAATTTTTCCACGCAATGCGCTTGCATCTGCCAGAGTGAAAATTGACTCTCCCTCGTAGAGACTGCCAACAATTTTCAAGTACATTTCAATGTCCGGTAGCACATCTTTGCGTAATTGTTGTATGTCAGCATAAATTTGTGATACAAGCGGACGGTATGTTCGACTTTCGTGCATCTCTTGTCGAGCCTCTAAAAGCCAGAGACAATGATCACAGGAACGTATGCTATTGCGATGTGGATTTGATGCATTTGCTTCGGCGGCACCTTGCGTTTGTTTTATCGTTTCGCTTTGTGACATAGCCAAACTGGCGAGTTGCACTTCGTTTTAAAGAGTTAAATATTTTAGGTATTTGAAGTGCAAAAAATCTAGAAAACTTACGTGCCGTATCTATTGATAGAAACTTGGAGCAGTCATTACACATAATACTCCCGCAGAGACGACAGTGATGCTGACGGCGAGCAATGTGGAAATTTTTTGCGCAACTAGGACATAATTTTACAGAACTGCCATCCAACCATGTAACAATCTGTGAATAAATAAAACCAATTTTAATATTCAATATGGAATCGTTGCCTAAATTTAGTAGCTTACATTCCGTTCGTGTTGCTTGCGCAACACTGGATCCGTTGGCAAATTTGTTAGTAATTTATGTAAGCGTATGATCAATTTATTTGTTTCACTGGCATATCGCTCCAGCCGTGGATTTCTTACTGACTGAAAATACTCTAGATGATTACGTTCTGCACCAACCTCTTGGTGATCCATAAAATTGAAGACATTCGTTCTTGTACGTGCATTACTCAAGTTTAATGCTTTATTATTGGTACCATATGTGGCGCCTGCCACAACATTACCACCGCCTCCGGCAGCGCCGCTAATGGATGCATTCCTTTCCAAGCTTCTTGAGAGGTCAAAAGTCTCGTCAATATTGAGAATCTTATTTTTAGCTTTTGAAATAATATCTTTAAAAACAGACTTAAGCGCATCTTGTTGCTCTGCGTGCGACCTTTCGAAGTGCACAGTTAGAAATTCGGCCGACTTGAGGTCTTCTCGGCATATTGGACAAAGGAAGCCTTCCAAGATTTCGTCTGATTCATCATCGTCAGGTTCTCCGAATGGGTTGGACATGCTTGCAAATACTGTTATTCTCTCTTTAACAAACACTGAATTTATTCTATGAAATTCCAATTGCTTTTAAGTTGTTATTTTAATGAATTCAAGTTCATGCCCTAAAAAATAAATTCGAAATAAAAGCGATATGTGGGCGTTTGATTTGCAAATCCCTAAACACTCAGCTGTTTTGTTTATTAATTAAAGAGTTATCGATATATACCCATCGGGTGTATTTTTAGCTGTATCAGAAAAATCGATATCTACGATTTGACAACTGAGAAAGGCTGCTGTGCTCACATTTATGTTCAGTAATAGCCTGGAGAGATGGCGGCGTTCAGCGGGATTACCAGCGCAGTTAATTCTGATTAAAATTGACAGCCAGTTGTTACGCGGATTAGTGAACAGTTGATTTGCTTATTGCATAGTTTTGTCAGTAAAAGATGGACTGCAGAAAACAAATATGGATGTTAGATGCCCTGGTACTGAAAAATAATAATTTATTTAAAATAATCTTAAATTGCAATTTCCCAAACTTCAAATCAATTATTTTATTTCGAATGTGTTATTTGCAAACTAGCAATGCACCCAGTTGTTTTTAAAAGTTGTAAAAGTTTCATTATTTTTCATTCACAATAGATATTAACTGCCATTTTGCGGATATGTTACTATCGAAAAGTCCCCTAATCCGCCTAAATTATGAGAATTAAGTCGAGTTGTCAATCTGCACGGGCTGCACTTAATTCCTGAGATAATTCCGAAAATTTATCACCTAACATCGCTGACATAAGACTCCGACAAGACGGCGCAATTTGGAATACAATTTGGAATGTACCATGTAACAGCTAATTTAAACAATGACTTTTCTCTCTGGGTGAATGGTCATACTTGTCGAGCTGGGTGGCAAAATGTGTAGAGGAGCCAAGGGGATAGGCGAAATCGAGTTATATTATGTCAATTCGCAAAAAACCCAGGGTGGAAAGTCACCGTATAAATTGGCTCCAACTCATAGCCACGACGGACATATGTCAGATATCATATTCCAAAAATAAATTTTATGAAATTATCTACCAGGTTATCATAAAAAAAGTGCGTGTAGCGTAGTATACATAACAGAAGTGAAACTTTCAAGGCAGACAATGAAAGAGGGAGAGACCCGAGAGACAATGAGAGAGAAAGAGAGAAAGAATATATAACTAAATAAATTCACAACATTTGCAGAGAATACAAATAGACGAAATTTACAAAAACCGGAGAAGGGTCGACCGGTGTAGGTAAACGCCGGACACAAACCGTGGCAACAACGCGCCCTACTCCGAGCGTTTATCACCCGCACAAGCGTAGCAATTCCAGACCCGCAACAACGCCACAAATTACTGCAAGGCAATACCAATAAATCCGACAACGAAATAGATAGCACTTTATAGTACGCACAAGAACTAGCCGGGAAACGGAAATAGGCGCCAAAAAGTAGGCATAAAAAAATGCAAAAAAAATTCGGCCAAAAAAACGCCCCAAACAGTAGGCACCAAAGAAATATAACGCCAAAAAGTAGGAACGAAAAATATATTTCCTACAAGTTTGCACCAACAACCAAGCGCCGAAAAGTAGGCAGTGTTATATCTCACTATTAGCAACCACAAGGAAAAACTCAGGAAAAATAGCCTAAAGTGTATCTAAGATATACATAAGGTATAGGCTCTCTCTCTCTCCTCTTTCTCTACGTCATATCTTTTTCTCTCTCGCGGAATGAAAATGCCCAAAACGTTGCATGGCCTTGAAATTTTACTCTCCGTTCTCGCTCGTCCATGGACGCCTAAGAAATTTCACTTTAAAAAGCACCAGATATATTAGATATATATTATAGAGCCGTTGAGTCTCACTTTCAGCATTTTTGACGCTTGCAAATAATTCTCTTTTTTAGAAGTATGAAATTTAGAAATTAAAGATTTTTACTGTAAGGAACTTAAGCAGTTTCAGACAGCGTTCCTTGTGCTTATATTCGATTTTCGTCAAATTCTTTGGTCACATCCAAGGCGAATTCATTACAAGTGACAGCAAACACATATAAGTAAAACCCTACATGTATTTGTTGTTGCGTTTGGTCCAACCATCACGTCAAAATCAGCAAGCAAATGTAAACATACGAATGTAAACATACCAATACATACAAATAAAGCATATCATTTTGACGTAAGCCATACCTACGGTGAAAAATTCAGCTGGGTGAATGCTGTCACCTTAATAAATCCACCTTGGTCACATCTTAACTCCTGTCCACTTGTTTTAAAATTTATTTTTTATGTACATACGAAATTTGCATGTCCTTCGGGAAAATGACTTGAACATTTTAAAACCCATTAACCTCATTAAAAACTTTGAAATTGTTTTTTATATCTGTTTAAACTTTTTATGACATTTGTACGCTCTCTGGTGAAAGACCTTGTAATGCTGGCAAACTTGCCAAAAACAAAATCATTGCTGACCAATTGAGAGAACCGTTCGACCTTACTGTAATTTCATCATGCAAACGCGAACACAAAATTTGTAAAAATTTATAAATCCGATAAAAGCTCAATGTTGTACTAACGTACTCCCTGAATTTCTTGTTTTTTAATTAGTACATATTTTAAAACCAGTTTGTCGCTGTGTTTGATTGCTTAAATTGCAACTGTCTTTAATCAGCTGTTTTCTTGCTAGTACATTGTAAAATTTTCAACAGGAATGGGTAACTTTAAGTCAACTGGTATGTTGTACTCTCAATCTTTGCTTATAGGAACGGCAAAATCTGATAATATGTGATAATTTTCAATAAATATCAGGTTGCCGAACAGACAAATAAGTGTATATATATATGTATAATTGTCGGTGTACAGCTTTATAAATTTGTACAATGATCTACATATAAATGTACGCTGTCGATTTAATCAACGGACAAGTACTCATTACAAAGTAAAGATATTTTTTTAAGAAAAATTACATTTTTTCTTACTTATTCGTTCCTTATTCTGTATTGCCTATTAAGCACAAATTTTTATTTGCTTTTTCTGTAGTTTTTTTTTTAATTTAAAAATTTATTTAATTTTTTACACTAAGTATTTGAATAAGTAAATTTTGTTCATCACTAACGAGAATTTGTCAATATCGCCTACTGTGAACGATTCATTTTAGTCACGGACTTTCTTTTTCTTCTATTCGGATGGTTGATTAAAATCTTGTCCGTAATAAAAGTGGTTTTAAAAAGTATTTTTATAAAGTTTATCTCATTTTTTATAGTTTGCTAAAAAAGGGAGTCCCTTATCAAAAATGCATGATCGGTGATTTGTTTAGTTAGAAACTAAAACTGAAATTTATTATGCTGTTTGGAAAGACAAACATACATAATATTGTACGAATACGAGAGGTGGGGTATTTGAAACACGAAAAGGGGTTGGAGAGGCAAAGTGTAATAATTATGTTCAGTGCTTTGTGGAGCAGTTCTTGAATATATTTGCGATTTTGAAGCACAAATGTCTGTAATGTCATTGTAAATAGATACCAAAATTAGGTTCAATATCCATTTTGGGTCTTGGCCACATCGACATCGAGGTAAATTACTAATTTGATAGCTAATAGTACAAATTTATGTATACCCATATATGTATATATGCATTTGTGAATGTTTAGCTAGTTTTACGTAGTACATACATAGCTGTAGTGTATTTGCACTTTAAAATATATATTTATTGTTTGTTATTAAATTTTCTTCTAGAAAAACAAAACTTATTCGCAAATGTTCAGAACGACGTCTACGCAAAAACAAAAAACAGCAACTAATCACACTCATTGGTGACCACTATAAAATTGATAAGAATTACATTTCAGAAGCTAAGTTGATATCTTAAGCCAAACAAGGCAGGCAGAACCACTGCCTATCAATAAACATTTTTTATATACTAAATGAGTTGGCTTCGCTCTAGTCCGCTGCGGCAGAGCCTAACACGCAGCAGCGGAAATAGCGCACCATTTTTCGCCTCTTTAAATAGAGACAATAATACAGGCAGTTCTAGCACAGCAAATGCCTTAAGACAAAGGCCGATCGATGCCGCCATGGACTGTGATCCTCGAGCCTGTTATGATAGCTTTTGCAAGCATTGGCAACAGGCCTACGATATCATACAACGGTCTGAGCCACCGCAACGACCACCATCACACGATGATGTCTTAGGCGTGGTGTCCCATCTAGATTTTATGGTGACACTACTGTTAGTAGAACTACATCACTGCAACAAAGTGTCAATACCTACCGCAGATGCCGCACCACCACCTGCGCCATGCTTAGAATATATGCTCAGTGAAAACCTGCTTGATAAGCTATACGAATGGGGATGTACAACGGGACGGTACGCCAATGCCGTGCGACTTGAACAATTGAAGTTATATGAACTACTTGTTAGCCACTCTCGACACCAACTACTCTGTCACGAGCCATTCCTGCGGCCGCTTTTGAAGATACTCGCATCTAGCCAGGGGGAAATCTTTCCGCCAGATTTGGAGAAGCGCTTAGTTATATTATTGAATCAACTGTGCGTGGTTTTAATGCAAAATGTGCATCTGCTCGATTTGTTTTTCTTTTCGGCGGCACAGGAACAACACAAACAAACGTCCAGTGGTTACGGCGAAGAGCTGCAACGTAGTAGCAGTAGCAGTTCCAGCACTAAGTAATTAAATATTTTATCCTTTTTTTTTGAACATATTTCAATTACTTATTTCTTTCAGTTTCATTATTTTTTCGCTACTTATACCGTATGTGCATCGAGAAGGTAGCGTCGGCCACCAAGCCAGAGATGCTCTGCTGCTCTGTATGGCGTTGTCGCAAAAAAATTCAAATGTCGGCACATATATTGCACAATATTCATCAATGTGCCCGCTATTGGTAACCGGCTTAGGCGGTTTATATTCGCGCCTGCCCAACTCCATTGAAATAACATCGGTTGACTGGCATCGCATAACACCGGACGACGTAACAGAAATTCCCGAACTAACTTTGTTCATGAATGCGTTGGAGTTCTGCAATGCCGTGGTGCAGGTGGCTCACGAAATGATCAAAAGTCAGTTGTTAGATTTTCTTTACCAGGGCTTTATTGTGCCGGTGTTGGGGCCGGCAGTATTACAGGTAAGAATATCCGACCACTCCGTTTGGTCTGTACATTTGTGGAATTGTCTTCGATTTGTCTGTGGTGTTGGTTCATCAATAATATAATTATCTTTAATGTATGCTAGGTAAACGATTTTAATTTTTATCTATGGTTTGTGGCTATTTTATTCTGGCAATGAGCTAATATCTGTGAAGCGTTCTGCGCACGTAGGTATAAGCATGAAAGTTGCAGAAATACATATGCAAAGATATGGACACATTTACAATACAGACTACAATTTAACTCGTGAAGGCTCGAAGCTAAAATTTTCAGCACCGTTTCTGGTGAATTTTTTGTATGACTCACAGAGATAAATAAATTTATAGAGTAATAAATAATAATAAAACTGTTAAGTTAGGGTTACATTTTATTATCTGCCCTACGAATAATAATAAAACTGTCTATATGTGTATCACCGCCTGAATCCGTTTGTTACATGTGAAAATGAATAGGCGAACCATGATTTGATATTTTTATTTTTTCGAATATGGCTTCTTTGTAGAGCGAATTTTCAATTTTATTATTTATTTTATACATTCCAATTTCATTGCTTGCATTTAATTTGTATATTGACTTTATTTTGCTAACTCTTCTCCGTGTTTAATTTGTATTTAATTTACCCACCTTATTTCAATCAACACCGAGCGAAAAATCGAAACAATTCATTAATAATTTTTACAGACATTGAAAGGCAAACATTTCCAGACAAACGTTGAATCACAAATATCAGCAATGTCCTATTTGGATTTAATTTTGCGATCCATAACTGAGCCTGGTTTGTTGCGCGCATTTGTCAAATTCCTTTTGGACACCGAAAAGTTCGACGGCGAACGTATATTGGACACATTAATCGACCGTCTGGGCTCCACGGACGCAAATCTATGTATGGTAACAATGGCATTGTTCGACACATTACTTTCGCTACACTGCGAAGATCTGATGCTGGAGCTGTTGCTGAAGTACATACTGCCGGGGAAACATGTGCCTATTTCACATCGACACAAAATCAACCGAATAGACCCGTACATAAACACGGCCGAATTCTTTTTAGATCTTACGCCAGACGCCATGAAACGCGCAAGAGAATTAACCAAGCACAAATCACTCGGTGACACAGTGACGACACAGCCATCCCACCCAGCCCTACCCTCACCAACGTCGACCATGAGTAAAACCATTGGCGCCAATTGGAATTACTATGGTTTGCATACTGGCAATAGCCTCTACGCCAACTTCCATGCGTATCTATTTGAGGCGCATTGCCGCATCACACAATGTAAGAACGCCTGTTCCAAATGGGCCAACACATACAAATACCAAAAGTGGCCGACAAGAAATGCACGCGCACAGCACGCACAACTACTGGAGATGGTAAAACAGTTTTTCAACGAATTTAGTGTAAATGCATTGTCTGATGCAACGCACGCATTTGAAAGTTCTAATGGCGTTACAAACGCCAGAGTTATAATGGAAAAAACACAACCTGACAGTCTGCAGTCCATTGGCGAATCAAGTGGTTATGAGTCGTTCAAGTGGCGGCCAGTCGACGAGGATGGCGGTGAGTGTAATGACTCTGCCGCCAATACCGCAATGCATTTGGCAATATCAAGTGCTGCCGAGGCTAGTGAGCTGGACAATAGTGGAAGCAGCAGCAATAGCAATAGTTTGACTGGAAAGCAATACAGAAAAGAAGTATGGCGCGTCTCAAGCAACACGAATGATATAGTACTCACGGATTTGGATTTTTCGGAAGATCTATTCGCGCAAGGGACAGTAAGTTTGGGTAAGTGCACAAAATGATCGCTAAATGCTCGCATCGTCTAAACATTTGAACTTTTTAGGTCCCTTCTTGAATGCTATATGGGGTAAACTGCAAACGTTCACCAGCAACAGCCTATACGTAAATTTGCATCTTACCGGCTTGATTACGCGCCTCGCCTGCTACCCGCTTCCACTTGTGCACTCGATTCTATTGCGACCGGACATAGTAATCACTTCGGACACACCGTCTTTCCATCAAATGTTACGCATACTTAAGCAACAAATCGATGCGGAATTGCCCATGTGTGAGGATTCGCTTGAAATTGTCGATGTGGCGCGCTCTTATCTCATTGACCGCGAATTCCGTTTGATAAATGCACGCAAGGCGACAGATAACTCGCCAGTGCATATTGCCAAAAACGCGCTGCCGCAGCAACAGAAACATTTCAGCCAACAAACGACATTCGGCAACATATCGTCAGCAACGCCAATACAAGCGACACCCTCCTCGTCGTACGATCCCTTCAAACGGAACGACAATAAGCGCAAAAGCATCAGCAAGTCCATAACTAGTATGTTTAGTCGCAAAGCTAGCGGTAAGTTGTAAACGCCCACATAATCAGAAGCCATTTACACACATAACTAAAACACATCGCAAAGTTGTCCACGTCTCAATTGAATTAATTAGCAGCGCAATTACTTTTCGTTGGTGGGCATTTTAAAGTTTTTTTTTATTATTTACTTTGTTGGGTTGTGGATCATAACTTGTTGGGTTTTTTTTCATCATTTTCATTTAAATATTTATTATTATTGTTTAATCCCGATCCATTTGACACCTAAAAATTAAACGAAAATTTCGAATGCTTCACTGCGGCTTTGTAACTCATTTGATAGTTAATTTTAATGTGCATTTTTTACACATACATACATATCTCACTTTCAAATACTACAAACGGGTCTTGACGAAATTCTCAGTAAAGGCGTTAAGGGGTGTGTGAGTACTAAATATAATTTAAAAATGCTTATTAACGCTCTAATCTAACTGCGGTTGATTTTAGTTGAGAGCTGAATTGTTTTTCAAGTAATTTATTCTTAAATATTTGTTTTGCTTTTTACTCACTACTCATCCACACTTCTACTGCGGATCTGGTAGAGACCCTAACTATGTACTATGTATATGTGTGGCATTTTATATATAAGAAAATACAAAAATAATGGTATACTAGTTACTTACTTTTATTATTTCTTGTATTTTCTGAATTCCTAGCTTCATCTGGCTTATCACAAATTTACGCATTCTTCACCGGTAAATATTTCACAAAAAAGATAGTGATTTATCTATAATGCATACTATGTATTCGTTCGAAATATTGCTCTTTTCATTTTTGCTTACTTTTATGTATATATATGTATATATAATATGTATGTGTGCTGCGTAGAATTTGTACAGTTCTGTTTGTAGTATGTGTGTATGAGTTGTATTGGGCACTTGCTTATTGATTGTTTGTAAAAATGTATATATAAAAAAAATGCATTGATGAGGCCAAAATTAAAAAGAAATTTAGTCGATAGCCCTGGTAGCTAGTGCTGTAAATATGTTACTTATAATTTTAATTATAATTTAATAAATAAATAATAATAATAAAAAGAAATTTAAATAAAAAAATTCTAATGAAATATGTTAGGAGGCTGAGCACCCCAAAAAAGTACAGAGCACATTAAACTTTATTCATTACTGTCTAATAAATATTTAAATATCCGAAGCTATTGAGGTTAATCATAGCTTTTTTTCAACATTTTGGCAAAAATTGTCCAATTAAGGGGTAGTCAGTTGCCTTATTTTACAAAAATAAAAACATAACATTAAGGGGGGAAGCTGGTCTAGAGCGCAAAAAATGGGCATATTTTATGAATTTATTTTGACTCAACAAAGGAATCAATCGAAAATCTGTGAAATAGGTTTAATAATATAGCTTTCATGGTACAAATACAAAATTTTTCGTCTGAATTAATTTCAAAATGGCCGCTGTTCAGCAGTTCTCCTAAGGCGCCTTTTTTTCTAGTGGGTCCATTGCCGAAGACGTAAACTCCTTAATTTTTGTCCTAGATCAAAAAATAAAATTTTTTTAGTTTCTATATAACAACAGAAAGAGACGTACGTGGGATTTTTTCGATATTTTGTTTTTTCGCGAAATGGTGCACGTTTGAACAAAAAGTTACAATTTTCACTATAAAGAACGGCATAAAATTGTTGATTAAAAAAAAAAACTATGTAATATAAATAAAAAATCCTACGTACGTCTCAGGAAAAAGGTATTTCGAATGTATTGTCAAAATTTCGTAAGAATCGGTAAAGATTTGTTCGAGTTATGTCTTCGGCCAGTTTAAAAAAAGTGATTTCGAGAAAAACGCGTTTAAAGTTGTAAATAGCGTTCGGGGCATACCTGCGAGGCACTGCCGTCGAATGAAAAATTTGGGCATTTAGACATTTTTGCTGGCATCCCTCATTTGGTATATTATTTCTAAGACCCTAAAGCACCTTTTAAGACAAAAAAAATTTTTCGATTTTTTCAAAATTCTAGACCAGCTTCCCCCCTTAATACATCGTGTTTCGAGTTAACTTTAGTAACATTTCAAAAAAAAAATTATAATTGTAAAAGTTATCGCTGTTTTGTGGAGCCCGTGTCTCCAGAAGTCCCTTGCGGTGCTCATCACAAGTCCTTGGTGATTCATCTAAAATCAGTCGGACAAGAGAAATTAGTTTTATTAATATATAATATTGTGCCTGATCGAAGCCTTTCCAAATTTGACAATATAGCGGGCACAGGAAATATTTTTCAGATTTTCGAGGTAAAAAACCGACAGTTAATTGTTAAAAAAAATCGAAATTTAAAAAAAAAATCGTTTTTCAAAAGCAGTATAAATTTTATTGAAATCTACCAAGCGGTTTTTAAGTTACAGAGATCGCCAATTCAAAAATCATAAATACATAGTTTTGAGGAAAACGCTTTTAAAGTTTTGCTACTTACTTTCGAGCGCTCCGGAGCGCCGAATTGTTAATTGTTGAATAACTCGAAAATTATTTGTCGGATTCACTTCAAATTTTCATACAATATTTTTAAGATATTATACTTCTTAAGGCAAACAAATTTTTTTTTTTTTGAAAATTTTGACTAGCCCTAACGTCTAAATCAAATTCATGTAAAAAGAAAATTAGGCGTAATAGCCTAGTCATAAGATTATGTGCCAGTTTTTAGTGTATATTTAACTGTGGCGAATTTTCAAACTAATTTCCCATGAAATATTGATCATCTAAATTTAGTTTAGTTGGCGCATGACTACCATTCGGAGAACGTTGGATCGAATGTCCGTGAAACACCTAAATTAATAAAACGTGTTTTTTTTTTAAATAGCGGCAGGCAATGGTAAAAAAATCTGCCCTTCGGAGTCGGCTTAAAACTGTAGGTACCTCCATTTGTGAAACAACATCAAGACGCACACCACAAATAGGAGGAAGAGCTCGGCCAAACACTCAGAAAGGGTGTTCGCGCCAATTATATACATATATATATACCATATACAGTTGTGTTCAAAAATATAGTAGTTGGACATGTTAAACAGTGTTAAATTAGCACGTGCTCATTTGTGTTCTAAGAATAGGATGCAAAGAAGAGAATAGCTATTAAATCCCGTTAGTTTTGCATTGGTGTGTGTAAGCTTTTGATGACTTTTGCGAAATGCACCGCAAAGTGGTTGTATTCTAGTGGGCAGGGGAAAGAATTGCACGGCTGAGAAAAGAGATTTGATAGTTAGCCTAAGAGCAAAAGGCAAAACGTACAAGGAAATTGAAAAAACACCTACAATGATATTTAATACGATTCATTGTAAAAAAGCCAGAAAATCGGGGTAGAAAACGCCAAACAACCGCTGTCGAAGATAGACGTATTGTGCGCTTTAGCAAGATAAGGCCGTCAGCATCATCTAAAGTTATCAAAAATGAATGGAATCTCTCGGTCAGTGACATTACAGCCCGTCGTCGTCTGATTGATCAAAATCTAAATGCCAGAAGTCCTAGAAAAGTACTCCTTTTGACTAGGAAGCATGTGGAAGGACGACTCAGATTTCCAAATGCTTATCTGGTCTGGCCCGCAGAAAAGGGGCGAAACATATTGAGGACAGACGAAAGAAAAATTGTTTTATTTGGTGGAACAGGCTCTAGGCAGTATGTGCGACGTCCACCAAACACCGAATATAATCCTAGGTACACAAAGAAGACAATTAAGTATGGTGGCCTAAGTATAATGATATGGGCTTGCTTTTCTTACAATGACGTTGGCGCTATCCATATGACAAATGGCATTATGGATAGACACATTACAAAATACAATGCTACAATATGCCAGTTGACAAATGCCTATAAAATGTACATTTCAACAGAACAACGCTCCGAAACATACGAATAAGCTTGCAAAAGTTTGGTTTGCATCCGAAAATATCGATCTTATGCTATGGCCACCTCAGTCCCCAGATCTTAATCCGATCGAAAACTTATGGAGAGATGTTAAGCGGGTTGTGGTAACTGCAAATGATTCAAACAAAGCTGAGCTTTGTCCAGTGGTTCAGGAAGCATGGTCTCAAATCCCCTTAAAGCGTTGTCAGAACCTTATCAATTCCATGCCCCGCTGATGCGAAGCCGTTATTAAAAATAAAAGCTGTACAACTAAATATTATACTATAATGGGTATGAAGAACTTAAAAAATCATTTTTGAATGAAGTTATTTTTTTTTCCTTTAATATAACCATTACTATAATTATGAACAGCCACTTTTCGGTGCAGTTCGCAAAAGTCATCAAAAAATTACACAATTGTATGCTATTCTTAGAAATACAGGGTTGGCCATATTAAACTGACCCATTGAGTAACCCTATAACTTTTTACTGTAATTTGAAATCTAAGGTTTACGTCAACAAGCCAAAGACATTAGGCGCACTTAAGGCCAATATCCGACGGGAAATAGCCGCCATATCGGCCGAGACGCTGGCCAAAACTATGGAAAACGCCGAAAAACGGGCACATTACGCTATACGAGCTAAGGGCGACCACTTGCGCGATATCATATTCAAAAAGTGATGTAAACGAATCTCCTTGAACTAAATTAAATGTTTTTCACAATGAAACACAAAAAAATGTTTCTTTTTCCATATTTTTTTAATAATCACATGGGTCAGTTTAATATGGCCAACCCTGTATATGAAAACCAGTTGAATTTGTAATGTTTAACATATAGAAAAATTAATAGGAATGTTGTGAGGTGCTGCACTACTATATTTTTGAACACAACTGTATATAAATTTAGTTTAAAATTAAAATTGCAACTAAATTTCTGTTCTCTACTCTTGTTGGCATGGCACCATTTTTGTTAATGTTTGTATGTATGTGTGCTTACAAACCTTTTCTTTTCTAAAAGCTATACTTTCTACTATTATAAAATATCCTTCTAACCTCTACACGCACTGTACTTTGTAGTCTATTCACCCTAACGCTTATGTATGTAGCACAATTCTTCCGCTTCCCAAATATAATCGCCTACTTTATGCACGTCATGCACAGATTTGACTTTATACAACTTTCACGCCTCCTTTTAGGTGGTTCTCTAGGCTCCTCCTTCTCCAGTAATGGCAATGGATCTATATCACAACAACAAGGCGCTACAAATCCACATAGCACACGTGAAACTAGCTTAACGACAATGGCCCTCCCAACTGCGAACTCGTTTGAGCAACCAACTGCGGCCACGCAGGCAACGCACAGTAGCCAAACTTTAGGTGGCGCAACAACATCAGCTTCCGGTATGGCAAACAACAATATCACGCACAACACGCAGCATACACATACATACACACACCACAACAATGCGATTGGATCGAGTACGATGCTTGTAACGAGCACTGGTGCCGGTTCGGAACCCGTCTCATTGGACTCGCTCTCATCCATGGGCGCTATAGCCAGCACAAGCGGCACAGAACGCACAAGAGATCTGGCACTATGTGCTGTTCTACTTGACGAATGGCTAAAGGAGTTGGCAGCGATTGCACAGGAGCAGAGTGTGGTTTTGATTAACGATAACCTTTGATGGTGGGGTAAACAGGGTCGCAAGCGAAAGCTGTGTTGTTGACCGGAAGTGGTTGTTTTGCTGTGGAGCACACACACACATATAAATAAATATACATATTCGTGTGAGAAAAGCTTTATCCTTAAGGTAAACACATATGGTTGCACAGAACAATGCCAATTGAGAAAATATTATATACAAATTGTACCGTTCATTTCGTCGAAGAGCAATTTCCAGTTACATTGTACCTACATTACATAATTATTAATTGTCTTTCCCTATTTTTACAAAAAAAAAATTTAATTGTAAGTTTTAGCTACACAAGAAATCTGTACACAAAGTGAATGATGCTTTCATGAAGAAATTTTGAGATTCCCTGCTTGCAACGCTGCAAAGTATTTTATATTTGTTTGTCTATATTATAATTTGTCATAATTTAAATTAAACATAAATTTGTATGTATTGCATAACGGATTGCTATCAAGAAGATCAAAAAGAGAAAATTATTAACTGCTTATAATTTTGTATTTTGATATAGAATATTAAATTAAGATTAGGCCGAAAAAATGTAAGACAAAAGCGAACAAAGCAGAAAGTGCCTCATGAATTCATGTGTACTTTTTACTACTCATACAAACAAAATATATACATAAATACGGTTATAAGCTTTGCTACGGGCGAGGTGTTCAATATAAAGAAGTTGTGGTATTTTTTGAAAACATTTGCTTATACAAAGTGAAAACATTTATAACATTAACATTTACATGTACAATATAGTATAAATATATTTGTGTATGTAGTAGAAATGCACTTTATTGTAAATTCAAGTAAAAGCGTATCCTTACAATCCCATATTTAAGCCAGATGAATGTAATCAGCTATCATGATTTTGCATACATTGTATATTATTGTGTGAAAATTAGATATTCTTGATTATTTTGAAAATGCATGTAAAAAAATGAACAAAGTGATTACATCGATTTATTAATAAATTACAAAATAAGCAAATATTATACCTTTATCCAATATACAAAATTCCACTTGTTTTTTTTTTTATTATTATTATTGTTTTTTTTTTTTGTATTTATCAAATCATACTGTTAAGATTACTATTTTTCTGTTTTTTCGGTATGGCACCCATCGATGTGTCGGCACTTCTTTGCTCGTTTTGCTCACGCAGTAAGGAATCACTACCGTCATTTGCACTTGATTTTGAGACTCTAGCATTCGAGATACTAAAAATAAAGCATAAAAACAATTCAATCAAGTTAAGGGGTTAGGGGTAGTCAGAATTTTCAAAAAAAAAAAAATTTTCTTTTTGCAATTTCTTAAAGTATAATAAAGGGTGTTACAATAACAGATGTTACGCATGAATGGATTGCGCTATCGAGAGATTATTAACGATTTTTTATGGCCGATATTGGATGGTATTGATCTGGACAACGTTTATTTTCAACAAGACGGCGCTACGTGCCACACAAGCAACGAAAGTTTATTTGACTCCCTAAATACTTTTTAAATTTTTATTTTGCAGAGAAAATTTTTTCCATAACCTTTAGTACCAGTGTTGCCAGACTTTTTCGAAACCATTGATCTTTTACGGGAAAAGTTTCCGGACCGTGGTATCTCTCGAAGCGGTGATCACAATTGGCCGCCGACGTTTTGTGATTTATGGTAACACCTTGTGACTTTTTTCTTTGGGGCCACATGAAAGAGAAGGTGGTCGATTCCAGGGTCCATGGTCGATTCAAGACCTCAAAGATGGAATTCGTGAGGCTATCGAGGGCATAGGGCAGCCACTTTGCAATTCGGTTATGGAAAATTTCATTAAAGGAATATTATCCTGTAAGCGTGGTCGTCGTGGTCATTTGCCTGATGTTATTTTCCACTATTAACGGCATACCTTCCTCTTTATAATGAAATAAACATCCGATCATTTATATTAAAAAATAGCATTTTTTTGAATATCAAAATAACACCTCTTATTAGACAACCCTATATCTTAAAAATATTGTGCGAAAATTTGAAGTGCATCCGACAAATACTTTTCGAGTTATTCAACAATTAACAAAGGGCGTTTGGGCGCTCCGGAGCGTTCGAGAATAAGTAGCAAAACTTTAAATGCGTTTTTCTCAAAACTATGTTTTTTGAACTGGTGATCATTGTAACTTAAAAACCGCTTGGTACATTTCAATAAAATTTATACTGCTTTTGAAAAATATAAAAAAACTCGTACCTGATCGAAGACATCTCGTTTTTCAAAAATTTCTATTTTTTTAAACAATTAATTGTCGGTTTTTTGCTCGCAAATCTGAAATATATTTCCTGAGGCTGCCATATGGTTAATATTGATCAGGCACAAGATTATCTATTAATAAAACTAATTTCTCTCGCCCGATTGACTTTAGTTGAATCTCCAAGGACTTTTGATGATCACCGCAAGGGACTTTGGAGAAACGAGCTGCACACAAACAGCGATAACTCTTACAATTATTTTTTTTTTTTTGAAATTTTGCTAAAGTCAAGTCGAAACACGATTTATTAATGTTATGTTTTTATTTTTTTTAAATAAAGCAATTGACTAGCAAAGAAAAAATATTGAAAATCATAATTTTTTCGGGCCTCTGACTACCCCTAACCCCTAAAAACGTGAAACTTTCAACATTTTGTGAAACATCAGCTATGAGTATTTCCCATCAACTAAGAGTGGTTGCACTACTAGCCCCGTCTAGTGTACCGTACCTCAGTATTTCCCAAATTTATTTAGCTTAATAACACTCACCGCATTTTATTTGCTGCATAAAATGCGCCTTCTACAGTTGTGAGCTTATCCTTCAGCTCTGACTTCAAATAGATCGGTTCAACTGATTTATTCGCCATATTAGCATTTTCCTCCTTATCTTGGAAGACGAAGTGCAGCACTGCAGTAGGCACGAAATTTAATTCCAACAGCGATTGATCCAAAGGCAAAATGTATTTCGGAGGTATGGTAACTGAGAAAAAAAAAATATTTATTATGCGTTCTATAACTGAAAAAAATACGCACTTTGGCGGACCTTTATGAACTACATAAGAAAATATTTTACAAAAGAAAAGAAACTAGTAGAGAAATTAGGTACTTTTTGCTATAGAAGTATTTAAAATAAAGCGATTATTGTAGATATATAAGGGTAAGTCCAAAATAAACAAGACTGAGCTGAACTAGAAACGACAGAAGCATTGTGCTGATAATTCGAATTTAATTATTCAAAATAGTTCCCTCTGGCCTCGATGCACTGCTTTGCGCGATCTAAAAGCTTTTCGAGTGTTTCAGATCATTGACCGAAATGTCCCTCAGAATGTCGGTACAAGCCTTTTAGTTGGCCTCTACGGACGCAAAACGTTTTCATTTGATGGTCAAATGAAATTTTCCGAATAGGTAGAAGTCACAAGGAGTCATATCAGGCGAATACGGTGAGTGATTGACGGTTAAAATGCGATTTCTAGTCATAAATCAGTCACAAGAGTGGATCGATGAGATGGTGCATTATCATGCAATAAGCGCCAGCTTCCTCCTTCGGTGAAACGTGCACAGACCTTCCGTGAGCCCAAATGATCGACGCTTTGGAGATATTCAACTCCGATTCCATGAATTTCAACGATGATCTCGGTTCATTTTTGATAAATTTACGATGGAGTTTTCGGTGATTACTGATTTTGGGCGCCCCGTATGTTCTTTGTCATTTATGTCCTCACAACCATCTCTGAAACGTATAAACCACTCATGAACTCTGGCCCGATATAGACAATCATCGCCATAAACTTTTTTCATTAATTTAAATGTTTCGGTAAACATTTTACCGATTTTAAAACAAAATTTGATATTAGCTCTTTGTTCGAAACTCATTTTTGTACTGATGGCACAAAAATACTGACGCTTTAGACGCAATAACTTCGCTTCCACTACACCGAATGTCACCAAGCTTTCACTGGATAATCAGCTGGGGATTTAACTTCCAACACACTAACTCATTAAAAAGATGGCACCATCAAAAACATTTTTATGACGCCAGTCTTGTTTATTCTGGACTTCATCTTGCATAAATCATATGAATATAAAAAGTTGCAACACTTACACAAATAGAAATTTGCTTTTTCATCGTGCAAGAACTTCCGCACAAAATCCACAACATCGGATATTTTATCGATGGGCTTGAAAATACCTTGAAGTACAAATCGATCTGGAAATTGGATTCGTAACACGCAATTCTTATATTGCCCAATTTTGTTCAACATAGTTTTTTGCTCTTCCAGTTTACGCAATCGTTCAGTGAGTAGCGGTGAGTTTTCATCACCTTTTGACACCTTTTTTAAATCGCGTAATACCAATCTAAGGTCTTCAACTGTTAAATCGAAGAATGAATCAGGTAACTCTTCAGCCTGAGTTTGTGTATCATCCAGAGAATAAAGCACAGCGTTTCGTTCGCCAATCTAAAATTATTATTCGAATAAATCATTTTTCTTATTCATCCAATGAGAACACACTTTGAAGTGGTCTCACTTACAATATGCACTTCCGGCTCTATATCCATTTCGTCTTGTTCTTGGTCTGCTACATCACTGAGATTTTTGGCAGTATTCTGTGCATGGAACGAATCTTGTATAGAATAACCGGTGCCCGAACCCCAATCGTACTTGGGTTTTTGAGTTTCATTGTCCATGGAAGACGCATCGACGGGTGTGATCTCCTCCTTAATATCACTTTTCTCATTAATCTCGCTATTCGATTTTTTAAGTGACTGTACTAAATCTTTCGTTATTGCAAATCCCCCACCTCCGCTTTGTTTGACTGTACTATTTTGTGGAGCCACCGTTGTTGCTGCTATATTTTCATCAACTTTGACTGTTGGTGGTATGTAAACATTGGCTTGCCTTAAAATTTGATAATGTCCATAATTAAACATAAAAATTAAATGGATTTTTACACTTACGACTTCAAATCTTCCGCCGTTTTATTTATGACTCGAATCATCGCCCGGCCTTCGATAATACCTAATGACTTAAGCGTCGTCTCCTGCATACGCTCTTTACCGATAATATCTTGCCGCATATAAATCGCTACGGGGCTTGTATAACTCTTTATTGCTTCAGCACCGAGCTGTTCTATCACTTGCCAAAGGCTATTGTTGGGCTTAAACTGGCCTTGAGCACGCGATCCATCTTCCAGTTGCACACAAATGTTTACGTTTGACTCGGTCCGTCTGCGTTCGGTGTGTGACATTTCCAATAAGCAATTGTTAGGAAGCCCGCTAAAGCGAAACATTTGAGTGAGGCCGACTTCTTTGTTGTGATGCTTTAGACAGTATTCATTACTGTCTAAATCGTGTTTCTGGCAAACCTCTTCTAAAATCTAGCAACATTGCAGGTTGAAGGACAAAGTCTATTATTGGTAGAGCAAGCAAATTACCTGTAGTATAGTCGTATTAGGTGTAACCTTAACATTTTGCCTTCTATTATTCGGTGTAAGGACGGTAACTTTTCCTTCCATATTTTTCTCTTGAAATATGTATGTATGTCTCTGAAAATTTTCAACCACGTCAAATTTCGCCTGCCGGCTTTATAGAAACTGAAACAAGACAAAAATTAGAAAAATAAAAAACTTAGATGTTAAAAGAAAAGACACACTCGTAAAAATAAAATTCGTATAGAAATGCTGCTATTCTTTTGATAAGAATACCTCGAAAGAGATCAAAAAAAAAAATATTGTGCAGAACGAAAAGAACAAAAAGAAAAGGCTGAACTACAGTTGATTATAGTGATTGGCAATTGATTTTGGGTAGTTGTTAAATACCTTATTACGTGTACCGAAAATATATATCACGGTATCGATACCGATTTTAGTTAAAATTTATGAATGTCAATTAACCATGGTAAATTTATGAACCAGTATTATCCCGTTATATTAGAAGTTAATTTCAAGGAGGAATCTACGCTGAAAACCTGGTTGAACCTATAAACAAAAATTATATTCTATTCAGAAAAATGTGCAATCAAGCTTCTGATGATAGAGTTGCAGGTGTACTCAAGAAAAATTTCTCCAGAAACTATATTGGACAGTAGTTCGCACTAGCACATAGGAGTTGTTATCCATACTTCACCTTATATGCTTCTATAGCACAACAACCGGGTACGATTTATGCACTCGGGAACCAATGAAGATTGCATAAACTTTAAAGCGATGTATATGTTGTACAGCGATTCAAAATAAAACTAATCCACTGGGCAGTTCATGTCGTTTGAGTAAATTTAAACGCTACTATTCTGAAAGCAGTTTTTCAAAGAAAAGGTGGATCACATTAGATTTTGTTAAGAAAAACTCACTGGACACCCTTGAGGGTGAAATGGGCCTCAAAACGAAAATAGGACTCTTCTCTCAATCAAAATCCAGCTTCTCCGCTGACTATTTCGTGTCGTGTGAATGGATTCAAATTTTTAGGTTCTGAAAGTATAAATGAAGATGAGATCGGGAAATTTATGTATTATTCGCACAGCGAACAATTGTTTCTTCTTGCAATTTGGTGGTTTGAATGGTTTTATGGTCTGTTTTTTGTTGTTTTCTGTATTTGTTTACAATGTGATTGAAATTTTCACATCCAAAACAAAAAAATGGCAAAAAAAATTGCCTATAAATTTTGCTTTTGTTCTACTGCCAACATCTTGTATGTATTCTCCTTGAATATACGTTTATGTACGTTTCCATGGTGGGTATTCTTTGGGAGGAGAGAGTTGGCTAATCGAAAGCTGTTAATAAGACTTATATACATATATTAAATTATAGTCTTATTTAAGTGGTGAAATTTCTCTATTAACTCAATTAATTTTACCGTATCATGTGCGCACTCGAAGTTTGGGCTTGTTTAAACCACGTAATAACACCGGCAGTAATACAGCACTTATAAAATTTGTAACCCTTTAGCCTACGCTAAGCTGATACTTTTCTCACGGTGGAGCGAATTCAGGTGATGAGGCCATCATCAGACCCACAGCGATTTTAAAGGAATCAGCTGATTTCCTGATGTAGCAGAGGATATGACAGCGGTTTGTTTACGACGAAACTGAAATTGTGTTAGTGATATAAGAAAAATTCAATGCAGCCATCTGAACAACGATTGATTGGAAGCGTACGAAGAAGAAGGGCTGGAATTTAGAACAATGTATATTTTGGAATTTCTGGCAAACTATAATGTTTTTTTTAATGAAACTTGGTGGAGATGTTAGTGAGGTGTTAAGGAACACTCTTTATAACTTTAAATTATTCGGGAAATAATAATTTTTTAATTATTTACATTCAAAATGCCCTCGGGAACTTCACTATAATTTGCCACATTACACTCTATATTTTTTAACATTTCCTTCTACCTTCTACTTTTCTGATGTTCGGCACTAATTTTTTTTAAATGGGTCAAGGTGAATATGTAAATAAAAATAATGGAGTTTTGTACAAATATTTTTATTGATAATTTCTATGCTGATAAAAATTTGCCATTAAAATGATAAGGAAAAGAATGAGGCAATCGTGCCAACAAAATTTGTATGATGCCAACTTAAAAGATCCAAAAAAACGACCGAGTTTTGACGCTATAATTTTCTCAAAGTTGCCAGAATTTTACATCAAACGTTATACTTTAAAAAACGTGCAACACAGAGGTTGTGATTGCAACTCGAACGATTTATAGAGAATTTCATTATTTTTATTTATATCACCTCCATACGCAAAATAAGTGCAGCACAATAGAAACATTTATTCATATGAATTTACGTTCTCTGAAACATTAGTAACAGGGTTACTAACATTTATATGTGCTGCAAAATTGCCGCTTTATTACGCGCCTCGAACAAGCCCAAAAGTATCGAGTATTTACTCGCAAGTATTGGTATCGAGAAATCGCTATTTCCATCTTAAGGTTTCTTGTAAATAAGCAGGAAAATTTTCGTACTTTTTCTTTTTCTTTTGAAACTTACAAAATTTTAAAGTGTTTAAAAAACTTATTGAAAAACACCGCCATACAATTCGCAGAATGGCGTGGCGCTCAGTTGGTGCTGACAATGCGGACCTAATTAGGAAGATGAGAGGTAGTTGATCGAATTTATTTTCTGATTCGAAGGAATGTGATTGTGAAAACAGTTACAGAATATATTTGTGCTTGTTGCAGATTACGGAATTATAGCTTCTGATAGTGTGGCTCAAGCAATGACCAAAACGGATCGAAGGCATTATTCTCCTCGAAATCCTTATATGGACGCACCACAGACAATCGGTTATGGCGTCACAATATCCGCTCCACATATGGTGAGTGTTACTATTCCATTTCATGATTTATGAGTTTTTTAATTGTGCATATGCATCTTGGCAGCATGCTTTCGCACTGGAATATCTGCGCGATCAATTACGTCCTGGTGCTCATGTCCTTGATGTTGGTAGTGGCTCTGGTTATTTAACAGCTTGCTTTTTGCGATATATTGAAGAAAAAGGAGACGACGTTAATACACGAGTTATTGGTATTGAGCATCAGCCAGAACTTGTCGCGCAAAGTTTTCAAAATCTTAATGCAGATGACCCAAAGATGCTAGATTCGGGGAAGCTAATTATTGTTGGTGCGATTAAGAAACATGGTACTAATTTCTTCTATTCATTAACTTCCTTTTTTCATTTTAACACGCAGAGGGCGATGGGCGAAAGGGTGTCCCAGAGCATGCTCCGTATGATGCTATTCATGTGGGCGCTGCTGCAGCTATAACACCCAAAGCTCTTTTAGAGCAGTTGGCAAATGGAGGACGGTTAATTGTTCCTGTTGGTCCGGAAGGGGGCGAGCAATACATGACACAGTATGACAAAGATAGTGAAGGGAAAGTAAAGGAAACTAGACTGATGGGTGTCATGTACGTGCCGCTTACTGACTTGCATCGGTCTTGACTTGCTTTGGCGTTGAAAGTAGCCATCGTGATGCTCCTATTAGGATATATATTTTACCGTATTTGGGTTGGGCTACGATCTACAAACAAAATATAAAAATTTAGAATGTGTATGGGAAGTAGTCGATTTTAATGACAGTATATGTAAATGGCTTTATTTATTGCATGCATCCATATTTGAAGGAAATATTTACTTTATAAATAATTGTTAATTCAGCTTGAAAACTTGAAGTGTTTTTATTATGGCAGGTGAATACGCTTAAATACTAAGGCGCATTCATTAAAGGTGGTAGCACTATACCAACAACAATATTTTGTACATTTGATTGTCGCAGCAAAGTATTGGAAAAGTAGAAAACAAAAAATGATTTCACCTCGATTTATTCTGGGTTGACAGCCACATGGACACGGCGAAAGAAAAAAACAGCAGATTTGCCGATACCACCTTTAATAAATACGCTTTGCTTAAATTCTTACACTTTATAATTAAGAATTTAAGGTTAGCTTCTCATTTTGGGCACAAAAGTTTTCTAGGTGCGTAGACGTAATATTTAAAATTATTACTCAAAAAGTAGTCATTACATCAGCCTTTTAATCTATGGTATTGTTTATAAATTATTATGAATTATATGAAAATTTTTCTTAAAAACTGTTTATTTTTGCATAGGTTTCAAAAAATGCCCTTTTACAAAGGCTTTGTAGTTTATTGAAATTCGATTATTAAAAATGTCTTCTAAACGTTTGTAATACCTTACAAAATCTGTAATGATAGGCTACAAGAATATATATGATTGGAGCGTACACCCTTTTTTGGATGTTTGGCCGAGCTCTTATTCGTGGCGTGCGTCTTGACCACAGTTTCAAGCCGACTCCGAACGGGAAAAATACACTTGAGGTTTGCCATTTCCTGTCGAGGGACGACCGCTATTAGAAAAATGTTTTCCTTTATTTTGGTGTTTTACCGAGATTCGAACCTACGTTTTCTCTGAATTCCGAGTGGCAATCACGCACCAACTGATTCGGCTACGGCGGCCAAAGAATACAAGATTGCGCCCTCCGAATTCGCCGTGCCGTCAGAGCCCATCAATAAACAAACCAACGGAAGTGGAATTACTTGTTTGTGAAGAAGAAGAGTAGACGAAAGCAATGGAAACAACCAAAGACAAGACATTCTCACGGGAGCCGGTTCTACGTTACCGGGATGACTCGGGGTTTTCCCGGCCAAGGGCTGCCGCACCAGTAAACTAGTCCTGTCTAGTGTACCATGCCCCCCCAATAAACACAAGAAACTATACGCCAACACAAACGTATAGTTGCCACGGCGTCTTCCCCATGAAAACGCAAACAAACTGCTTTTGGAGGCTTAATATTACTTCGGTTTCATTAGATTCATTACTTTAAATCTCATAAATCAAAATACTACCAAGTTATTCACTGAATTTTTACAAATTTTTTTCTCCTACTTTCGTTTGTTTTGTATTGCGAAGGGATCTGACGTCAGACTTGTCAAAGTCGCGAAAAATAAAGTAACTGCTTTTTAATGGCGTCACCTTTGATACTCAATTCACCTTGCGGTTAATGTACATAAGCGGTTTCCATTTCGCCCGTACATTTATTTTGTCCGGAATTCGGAACTCTTGAAAAACTATATTAAGTCGACTTTCAGATGAAATACGTTGTTCTTGAAAATGTTATTTATTTAATATTACTTGCCGCCTTAGCCGAATAAGACGGTGCGTGACTACCAAGCGGTTGTGGGTAGGTTTGAATCTTCGTTGCAGGAAACAGCAAAATGATAGTAAAAGTTTTTTCTAATAGCGGTCGCCCCTCGGCAAGCGATGGTAATCCTCAGAGTGTATTTCTGCCATGAAAAAGCTCCTCAAAAAAGAAATGTATTCCGTTCGGGGTCGGCTTAAAACTGTAGATTCCTCCATTTGTGGAACAACATCAAGACGCTCGCCGCAAATAGGAGGAGGAGCTCGACCAAACACCTAACAGAAGTGTGCGCGCCAATTATTTATTTTACTTGTAACACAACAAAGTTTTCTTGTAAAACCTCCAAAAAATTTGTTTTCTTCGGATGACAGCTGCACGATAATAAACGATTGCCTATGTGTTCGTGGGGTAAGGGACATTTTTAACAACCTGCTTCTGCATTTGAGCAGCCCTGTTGAATTTGTTTTGTTATTGATTTGCGCAAAGTAGCTCTTGCATTTGTTTTTTAACTATGCTAAATATTTTAAACGATATCGTCCATAAAATTGTTCAAAAGCAAACAAACAAAATTTATAAACGGTAAATATTGGAAATAAATTATGCTCTTCTGTTTGTTTAATATTTCCTAACCTTTGAAGAACATCCATGCACATATGTATACACTCGTAAGTTGAAACAATAACTTTAAATAAACGGATGCCTTTACTTCATTGATTTGATATTTTTCCCAAGTTACATAAAATAAAATAAAAATCAACATGAAATTTCATCAGAATGAAGCTAAGAGTGAAGTGCAAATGCTGACGCCTCCTCCTCAAGGCGCTGGTGAAGGGGAGAATGTGGAAGATACTCCTGAATTATTGCTCAAAATGCTTGTGGATGCTGTTTGGAAACTATGTATGTTCGGCTTTTGAATTTTTTTATTCATATTTTGTACATAATACATAAAATTTCAGGGATACAATTTAAGATTGCAGCTTCATTTGTAATGGTTGATCTGGGAGGCTACCAGCTGTTGGATAAGATGGTACAATGGTGTGTCAGAAATCCGCATAAAGCTATTTGTATTACAGCTGCACTTTTAGTTTTCCTACTTCCATTCTTGATTATGTTAGGTATTGGGCTTTCAACTCTACTCATGACCCTTACCGGGTTTCTTGTTTTGGAAGGTAAATATGTGGACTTAGTTATATGTCTATATTATGGTGTTTTTTAATATGTGAATAATCATTTTCAGGCATACTTTTGAGTATAGTTGCAGCGCTATTGATGGGTTGTGTGGGCTTCTTAGTTTTAGCAGTACTATTTGTGAAACAACTAAATCGAACAGCGTAAACTCGAGAGACTACACCAGGAATCATAATCGGGCAGGTTCCATCATTCACTTCCGAGTGAATTTTATTGAAATTTTCTGCCAATTGCGTTGGATTTCACTCGGAGGTGAATTACAGAACCTACCCGTATATGATTTTCTGCGAGAATCGCGTAGTAGAGCATAATTATGACAGAATTGTTTTAATAGAATTAATAAAATTATTTCTCGAATAAGTATTTAATGAGAGATGAAATTATAGTATTACTCCTGAAAGGTTTTAACGGCTGCAATTTACTTTTCAAAGCTAGTATAAACCTATGGAAGTCTTAGTTGATCCTGATACTATTTGAACTCTGTAAAAATAGGAGTAACCACTTTGATAAAAATGAGCGCCTTATTATCAAAGTTGAGTAACATTTCGACAGTTTAATACTAATGTATAGTAGATACAATAATTGTTGTAATCTCACTCAGTAGAAAATCAACATTTTATTTTGCAAAGTATCAAACTTTTTGTTGCGTATTCACGTGTGTTTTTTATTTGGCGCCCTTACTTCGGTACGAAATTACTTGGCTCCTATATGCTTGTGCAACAATATCAAGACCAAGGCGAACCCTACATGTATTTGTTGTTGCGTTTGGTCCAAGCATCACGTCAAAATCAGTAATCAAATGTAAACATACGAATGTAAACATGCCAATACATACAAACAAGGCATATCATTTTGACGTAGGGTGAATGCTATCACCTTAATAAATCCACCTTGATCAAGACGCACACAACAAATTTTAGGAAGAGCTTGGTCAATTATCTAACCAAGCTTATTTCGCTGAAGCAACAGTTTTTGCATGTAATTTGTCTTAGCAAAAATATAAAACAACAACAAATAAGCAAGTCCCTTTGACATTCCAATCGGGAAACCGTAACAAAAAAAGCAAATCAGCTGCTATACCGAATTTCCCTTATGCGGATTCGCCGTGTACCTAATGCTATGTTTGCATGCCACGTAATTCGCTATGCCATTCGCAACTCCCTTCCCAATAATTCTTCGAATTACAAAATTCGTCATTCAAAAAAACATACGATCACACAAGCAGTGATTAGTAATAAATTCACAAAAATAATCTACCAGTTCATATATGACAGATTATCTACTAAATTGGTAATCAGCTGCCAATACAAGAAAGTGGCTTAGTAGAATATTTTAGTGTGTTTGTTTAATTATTAACAAAGTGAATAAAAGTCAAAGAGAAGCAATAGTTAATTTAATTGCGCGAAATGCTGCTAGTAATCGACAGTTAGGGGGCCCCGTTGGAAAATTGTATGACAACAATAAGCATGTGAAATTTGATACTACATTTTTTTAACAAGCAATATCATGCTAAAGCGTCTATGGCCACACGATTTTTGCAAATTTGTTGTAATAATGTCTACAAACCTCTTTTATTTGCCGGCGCTCATTTTATTTAGTCCTTACTTTGATGTTGCTTTTTACACTCGTAATAATAATTACCGTTATCAGAGAAAACACAGGGTATAGAAAAAAGAATCCTTATAATCTAAGTTTTTTTTTTTTTAATCCCGAATTTCTCAGTAATTACCTTGCGAACTATGAAGAAATCGTTGTCTTCAATAATTTTCATCGGCAATTTATTGAAATAAGTCGTTGCATGAGAATTATCAGAGAAATTTCTAAGTTAATATTAAGTCAATTCTGAAAAGTTTTTAGCGGTTCATAAAATCGAAAACGGCTGTGGCTAATATCCCCACGTACGGCATTTATAATGAATAAAAAGCTAATTCAATTTTAATGGGAAACATTTTTTTTGCTAAATTCCTTTCATCAAATTTCGCGATAGAAGATAAAAGACTTTTTTATAAGAGCAATGAAATGAATTTTGATTTTGGTCCCTAGAATGTCAAAATCTGGAAACAAAGATTGATAGTTCGGCGCCACTTAAAATTTGACAATTTGGAAACCAGATAAAAAAAAACCTTAAATTGCAACCCCACTGATGCTACCTGTTTAATGTGCCTTGAGATTGTGTTTGATTGGCGCCAGCTTACGCCATTTTTTATTTATGCATTTTCTTTTTCTTGTGAAATGGAAGAAATAAATTAAACCAATCTTTGCTATTAAAATCTTAGTTTTAACTTACTTTTTTTCTTCATCACCGATGTTCAGACCAAATAAATCGTAATAATAAAAACAAAGAACGAGAAGGAGTAATTCACGAAATTCTTAGAGAGCGAAGTACGTGCCGTGTGAACATACCATAACAAAGGATGTACGCATCAATAATAACAAAAATTATATTCTTTGCTCGGTATTTAATTGAAAAATTATATTTCTCGATAAGTTGTCGATAAGTCGATTAACCTCTTTTTTTATTAATTTACGCAAATACAACTCTGCATATTCAGCGCATTTACGAAAGATGTCGAACATTTCAGCAAAGCGTTCGTGTCGTTTGATTGTGAACTCATCTTGTGCTCAAAAATTTTCTCCTCTTAAAAAATTTATTTTTTTGTGAGAAAAAAGTGCGTTAAAGTAATTAAAAAGAGTGAAAAGGAGTGTTTAAATATTGACTGAGTGGTAAGTTAATAAGATTGATACGAAATGAAGTAGAATTCATTTGAATTTTGTTGACGAAAAGTGATGCGATTTGGGTGTTTCTGAATAAGAAATGTGAGGGAGGTGTGGTGCATAAAAGAGATGTAATGAAATATCGCACTTGTTGTTGTTACTGTGTGGTGCAGTGCATTGTGTGTATATACATGTGTACCCAAATGTTTGTTTTCCCTTGTAGAGCGTTTCAATCTATGCATATTTCTTTAAATTTTCAACGCACGCTTGTCTGGAAGAATGTGCAACAGCATAGTCATTTTTTTTTATTATTTACTCGGGGTGATTGTGTTTGCCATACTTTCATTTAATTTTTTTAATTCAGTCTAGAATTAACAATATTAAATACTCGATTACATAGTAAACAGTAAATTTAAATTAAACTATGAGTATAACGATTTAATATTAAATTTCAATTTAAGTCTGTTTACAATTGATTTGTCAGTGTTGGCTTAATTTTTCGCCTTTAAATATGCCAGTATCATTAAAAAAAGTATAATTTCACTGGGTAAAAATATCCAATAGCAAGCGGTCTAATTCAGAATGCAATCGGTGTAACACAAGAAATTATACCTGTGCTACCTAAACCGAGTTGCCACCCAGCTCGTTTACTAAAACAAAAAAGATGGGAAAATACCCATGTGTTCTCCCGACTTTTTTAAAAAAAGGGGTATAAGGGGGGGTAGAGGGGGTATTCTACTATCCAAAAGTGAAAACTTCACTTGCCGGAGCCTTATAGTTTTTAAGTTATTTGAGTTTAAAAATTGTAAAATTGACCAAGAATCCTCCTATTTTAGTTACTACAACCAGCCGAAGTGCTGCCAGACATCGTATAAATAAACAATTTTAGAAGATAATAAATGACTAGAAATACAAAATTTTACAAATTATTTCTATATTATATACGTCTATTCATATATATATATATATATCTATATATATAGGTATATTTATGGATATATGTATATATTTATATACATATATATATTAATGCTTGATTTTCAGTAAAGTATGTTTGATTGTATGCATTTTGAATATATGATATATATATATGATATATATATTTTTAATTCCAAATTTTCACTATATTATGAATATATGATATATATATATACATATATATATTTAAAAAAAAAAGAAAAAAAAAGCGCCGCAGGCGAAAATTTGGAATAAAAAATCGCGCGATTTTTAATTCCAAATTTTCACTATATTATACATATATATATTTAAAAAAAAAAGAAAGAAAAGCGCCGCAGCCGAAAATTTGGAATAAAAAATCGCGTGATTTTTAATTCCAAATTTTCCCTATATTATGAATATATGATATATATATATATGTACATATATATATTAAAAAAAAAAGAAAAAAAAGCGCCGCAGGCGAAAATTTGGAATAAAAAATCGCGCGATTTTTAATTCCAAATTTTCACTATATTATACATATATATATTTAAAAAAAAAGAAAAAAAAGCGCCGCAGGCGAAAATTTGGAATAAAAAATCGCGCGATTTTTAATTCCAAATTTTCCCTATATTATGAATATATGATATATATATATATGTACATATATATATTAAAAAAAAAAGAAAAAAAAGCGCCGCAGGCGAAAATTTGGAATAAAAAATCGCGCGATTTTTAATTCCAAATTTTCCCTATATTATGAATATATGATATATATATATATGTACATATATATATTTAAAAAAAAAGAAAAAAAAAGCGCCGCAGGCGAAAATTTGGAATAAAAAATCGCGCGATTTTTAATTCCAAATTTTTACTATATTATACATATATATATTTAAAAAAAAAGAAAAAAAGCGCCGCAGGCGAAAATTTGGAATAAAAAATCGCGCGATTTTTAATTCCAAATTTTCACTATATTATACATATATATATTTAAAAAAAAAGAAAAAAAAGCGCCGCAGGCGAAAATTTGGAATAAAAAATCGCGCGATTTTTAATTCCAAATTTTCCCTATATTATGAATATATGATATATATATATATGTACATATATATATTAAAAAAAAAAGAAAAAAAAGCGCCGCAGGCGAAAATTTGGAATAAAAAATCGCGCGATTTTTAATTCCAAATTTTCACTATATTATACATATATATATTTAAAAAAAAAGAAAAAAAAGCGCCGCAGGCGAAAATTTGGAATAAAAAATCGCGCGATTTTTAATTCCAAATTTTCCCTATATTATGAATATATGATATATATATATATGTACATATATATATTAAAAAAAAAAAGAAAAAAAAGCGCCGCAGGCGAAAATTTGGAATAAAAAATCGCGCGATTTTTAATTCCAAATTTTCCCTATATTATGAATATATGATATATATATATATGTACATATATATATTTAAAAAAAAAGAAAAAAAAAGCGCCGCAGGCGAAAATTTGGAATAAAAAATCGCGCGATTTTTAATTCCAAATTTTTACTATATTATACATATATATATTTAAAAAAAAAGAAAAAAAGCGCCGCAGGCGAAAATTTGGAATAAAAAATCGCGCGATTTTTTATTCCAAATTTTCGCCTGCGGCGCTTTTTTTTTCTTTTTTTTTAAATATATATATGTACATATATATATATATCATATATTCATAATATAGGGAAAATTTGGAATTAAAAATCGCGCGATTTTTTATTCCAAATTTTCGCCTGCGGCGCTTTTTTTTCTTTTTTTTTTAATATATATATGTACATATATATATATATCATATATTCATAATATAGGGAAAATTTGGAATTAAAAATCGCGCGATTTTTTATTCCAAATTTTCACTATATTATGAATATATTATATATATTCTTTTTTATATATTAAATATCTATATATAAAAAAGAATAGTTAAAAAATTTTAAAAAGAATATATACACCTTAGAGGTTGTAAACCCCCATTCCCTCATATTCTAACAGAAAAGAGTGTGTGGAAATTATGTTCCTATGTTGCTTCGTTTTCAATCGCATTCTATTATTTTTTTTATTTTTTGCTTCTGGCAGCACTCCATTCAGCCATGCTTTTTAGTTATTGTAAATTTAGCTGGCATATTTGGAGTTAGCAACTTAAAAATGCAATATAAATGGTTAATTTGTGGTATAAATAAATAAAAAGAGTTAAAAACGTGTGTGTATGTTAATATAGTTTCAATATTTATTAAAATAAATGTGATAAATGCACTTATTCTATCAAAATTTGGTGAAGGTAAAAGACAAACTTTATCAACAAATAACTTAAAAACTATTATTAACAGAATAGTGTTGGTGCTAGTTTTAGCAAAATAAGCACGAAATGAACACCTCCTGTGAATTTCATTGAAAAATTCGTAATATTTCTCTCAAAACAAGTGAGGGGAGAACACATGGAGTCGGAGCCAAAAAGATTCTTATCCTAACGTTTTTATTATATGCATTTTTTTATTTAATAATATTTTTCTATTTGTCGTGATCATGGTACGATTCAATGTTCGTTTACATTAAAATTCCGATCTTAAGGGCTTATTCGTAAACGAATTATACTTGCACTGCATGATTGACTTTTACATTTTGGCTACGGTTTCTCGCGAAATGTTTAGTCGATTGTTCAATAATTTCGGTGATTCTTGATGTTTTCTCTCGTTGAGAGAATTTGCGACGAATTCTCAGTCATGAATATTCCTGCTTAAGTGAAAGTAAGAATCGAACCAACCCCTTCCACGACAGTCGGTTCTACATTATCGGAACGACCCAGAATGCTTAAATATCTACGACCATCTTCTAGCCCATGGCGACTTGGTTTGTAATGCAATCAGTTTTTATAAAGAGCAAAATGCGACCATTGCACTTAATACATATAATAATTGAGAAGAAACCAAAGAGTATAACCTTGTTTGGTAAAAAAATAAACGAAATCAATTATAATAATTATTGGATATGCGGGCTTCTGCGTAATTTTTTTTAACTTTCGTCGTAACCGGAACGACCCGGATTTATATCCGGCCAAGGAATATCACTTCAGCAGCTTTCCTCGTATATACACGGGGAATGTTTAAGCTGCTACAACAACAACAACGTTTTAATGTTACGAAGAGTAATCAAACACGAAAATGATATTTTCAGAAAAATTTCTGGCTAGGAATCCTTGCACTGTCCCCCTCGCTTGTTTTGAGAGAAATATTACGAATTTTCCAATGAAATTCACAGGAGATGTTGATTTCGTGCTTATTTTGCTAAAACTAGCACCAACACTATTCAGTTAATAGTTTTTAAGTTATTTGTTGATACAATTTGTCTTTTACCTTTACCAAATTTTGATACAATAAGTGCATTTATTTTAATAATTATTCAAACTACATTAACATACACACACGTTTAACAATTTAAATTGCATTTATAACTTGCAAACTCTTGACGCGCCAGCTAAATTAACAATAATTGAAAAGCATGGCTGAATGGAGTGCTGCCAGAAGCAAACTAAAAGAAAATGGAATGCGATTGAAAACGGAGCAACATAGGAACATAATTTCCACACACTCTTTTTTGTTAGAATAATGAGGGAATGGGGGTTTACAACCTCTAAGGTGTATATATTGAGTTTATATTTAAATATAGTATCGATATGATTTTCGAAATACAGTTCAGCTTCACGTAAAACTCCTGTGTGCAGTGGAGACGGTGTTGGACTATTAAGGGTTATTTTTTTGAGGTACGGCCGAAGGCCGCCTACGCAGAAGAAAGTTTTACGCAAAATTTTTTAATTATTCTTTTTTATATATAGACATTTAATATATAAAAAAGAAGATATAGCATATATTCATAATATAGTTAAAATTTGGAATTAAAAATCGCGCGATATTTTATTCCAAATTTTCACCTGCGGCGCTATTTTTGTTTTTAATAAAATATATATACATATACTAAATATTTATGACGATTAAATAAAATATATGTATAAATATATATATATATCATATATTAATATATGATATTTTTTCAAATATGTACAACATATATATGTATGAAATATCAACTCAAAATGCATACAATGAAACATAATAGGTCTATCGATAAGTTCGTGCGGTTTTACAACAGATGGCGTAACTTGATTATTATTCCATCGATCCACATTTCCAAACATTCATTGGAGAGCTACTGTCGTAAGGCACAAGCGTCAGTATAAGTTTTTTATTTGAAGCGTAAACAACAATATTTTTACCACACTTGAAAATGTCGAATTTCGTGCCAAATAATGTGTTTTTGCGGGGAATTTTTTAATATGAAGAAAAAAGCAGCCGAAAGTCATCGTATCTTGGTGGAAGTTTATGGTGAGCATGCTCTAGCTGAGCGAACGTGCCAGAAGTGGTTTGCACGCTTTAAAAGTGGTGATTTTGGCTTGGAAGACGAAGAACGCGAGGGTGCGCCGCCAAAGTTCATGGATACCGAATTGGAGGAATTGCTCGATCAAGATCCGGCTCAAACGCAAGAAGAGGTTGCAAAAACTTTGGGAGTTGATCAATCAACCATTTCCAAACGTTTAAAAGCCATGGGAATGATCCGAAAGGTAGGCCATTGGGTGCCGTATGAATTGAAGCCAAGAGACGTTGAACGCCGTTTTATGGCATGCGAACAACTGCTTCAACGGCACAAAAGAAAGGGTTTTTTGCATCGAATTGTGACTGGCGATGAAAAGTGGGTCCATTACGACAATCCAAAACGTCGGGCAACGTATGGATACCCTGGCCATGCTTCAACATCGACGTCGGCGCAGAATATTCATGGCCTGAAGGTTATGCTGTGTATCTGGTGGGACCAGCTGGGTGTTGTGTATTATGAGCTACTGAAACCGAATGAAACGATTACGGGGGATGTCTACCGACGACAATTGATGCGTTTGAGCCGAGCACTGCGAGAAAAACGGCCGCAATACGCCGATAGACACGACAAAGTTATTTTGCAACATGACAATGCTCGGCCACATGTTGCACAAGTGGTCAAAACATACTTAGAAACGCTCAAATGGGATGTCCTACCCCACCCGCCGTATAGTCCAGACCTTGCGCCATCCGATTACTATCTCTTCCGATCGATGCAACATGGCCTGGCTGACCAGCACTTCCGTAATTACGATGAAGTCAAAAAATGGAGCGATTCGTGGATTGCTGCAAAACCGACCGAATTTTTCACAAAGGGAATCCGTGAATTGCCAGAAAGATGGGAAAAAGTAGTAGTAAGCGATGGACAATACTTTGAATATTAAATTTGTAACCATTTTACGTCAATAAAGTTTCAAATTTCGAAAAAAAACCGCACGAACTTAAACATAGTCCTATTACTTTACTGAAAACCAAGCATTAATATAATATATTATATATATATATATATATATATCCATAAATATATCTATATATACGAGTATATATATATATATATGAATAGACGTATATAATATAGAAATAATTTGTAAAATTTTGTATTTTTATTCATTTATTAGGTATCTTCTAAAATTGTTTATTTATACGATGTCTGGTAGCACTTCGGCTTGTTGAAATAACCAAAATAGGAGGGTTCTTGGTCAATTTTACAAATTTTGAAATCAAATAACTTAAAAACTATAAGCCGCCGACCAGCGAGGTTTTCACTTTTAGAAAGTAGAATACCCCCTCTACCCCCCTTATAACCCTTTTTTTAAAACTCATGGGACAGGTCATGGGTATTTTCCCCTGTCTTTATTTGGAGGCTTAATTTATCCTTTGCCATATTAACAGTCTGGAACGAGTTCAAACGAATTTTCTTCTTTTTAATCTCAGATCGCTTAATTTTGTGCATCCGTTACAAAATAGAAGGAAAATTCTTTCACTCTACTTTATCTTTTATATCAACAGTGGTGTAATTGACTGCCTTTGACTTTAAGAGTGCTTTTATTTTTACATTCCTCAGAAACCCTGCGTAGTAATGATTTACTCTTTTTGGCGCGGGTTGAAATTTCAAATATACCATATATCTATATATATAATTGGCGCGTACACCCTTTCTGAGTGTTTGATCGAGCTCTTCCTCCTATTTGTGGTGGGCGTCTTGATTTTGTTCCACAAATGGAGGGAACTATAGCTTTAAGCCGACTCCAAACGGCAGACATTTTATGTGGGGAGCTTTTTCATGGCAGAAATACATTCCGGGGTTTGCCATTGTCTGCCGAGGGGCTATTACAAAAAAGTTTTTTTTATTTTTGGTGGTAGTCACGCACCAACCCATTCGGCTACGGCGGCGGCCGTCAAATACTTTGGCTTTTTATTTTTGATCTTAAATTTAAAATTGTCATTGAGTGAATTATAAGTAGATAAATATGAACTATTTTCGTTAAGTTTATTTGTTATAGTCTGTATGAAATCGTGTATTTCTAGATTTAATATGAATAAATATTGACATTCAACAGACCTAATTAAAAAGGTAAAACCTATCAGCTGGTGTTTGCGTACCCAAAATTCTAACAAATTCAGAGAGTAAGCTGAGCTGAGGAATATTAGGAACATTTCTTATCTTTTTACGGCTGTTGAAAGCAGTTTGGCTAAGAGAGAAATTTCTTGCGCAAAGAGAGAAAAAGAGCAAGAAAGTAGAGAAACGAAATATAGCCGAAGTTTACAAGTAAACAAATTTAGGGATTTAAAAATAATTCGCGCCATGCTTCATGACCAGCAAACTATAAAAGTTTTGCAATGTGCAACTTTTCTGAACCCAGGTTGATATACCATACAAGCGATTTTTTTGCAAATAATAATAATAAATAATAATTGGTGCGTACACTTCTGTTAGGTGTTTGGCCAAGCTCTTCCTCCTATTTGTGGTGTTCGTCTTGGTATTGTTCCACAAATATTGAAATGCGGACGAAATTCCTGCCCCGTGTAAGTTGGCTCAACACAATTTCGTGTTTTTTTTCATTGAGACTATTTCTTATAAGAGAAGTACCTGTTGATTTAATATTTTAAGTACACCGAGTAGGCGGAGCGTATCGCTCTGATCAGAATATCTGTCATTCGACTCATTAGAACAAAAAGCCGCCGTGAGTAAATAAAGCGTTTTTCAGTAAGAGCGCTTCAACTTTTTTTTTGAATAAAACACAAACGGTTTGACTTTTTTAACTAATTTTTTTTTTATTATCGAGTTTGAACATATACATTTAAGTATGAAATTCGATTTCTTTTGCATGACCACCGCGTGCACATTTTACGAAGTCCAATCGTTGAACCCAATTTTCGACCACTCTTTTGCATAAATCGGCCGAAATTCGAGCAATTTCGCGTTCAATATTGGCTCTGAGCTCACAAATCGTCGCCGGCTTGTTACTGTAGACCAATGACTTCACATAACCCCAAAGAAAATAGTCTAGAGGCGTCAAATCACACGAGCGCGGCATTTCGACCGGCCCATTTCTAGAAATAATGCGCTCATCGAACTTACTCTTCAACAAATCAATTGTAGCGTGTGCTGTGTGGCTTGTGGCCCCGTCCTGTTGAAACCACATGTCGTCTAAGTCCATACTATTCAATTGCGGCCAAAAATAATCTTTCATGTCGCGGTATCGATTTCCATTCACAGTAACGTGTCGATCGTTCTCGTCAACGAAAAAATATGGGCCAATTACGCCGGTGGCAAGTAAACCGCACCAAACAGTGATTTTTTCGGGATGCAACGGTGCCTCATGAATCACGTGTGGATTGCTTTCTGCCCAGTAACGCATATTTTGCTTGTTGACAAAGCCATTGAGCCAAAAGTGAGCTTCATCACTGAAGATGATTTTTCGACTTTAAACTTTCTTAACAGAACACGCATTTTTATAATAAAGTTCAATGATTTGCAAGCGTTGCTCAAGTGTGTAGCGTTCCATGATGAAATGTATACTAATGAAGTTTACAAATGTCAAGCGAAAAATAAAAAATATTGCGTCGTTCGCCCTCCCTATCGGAAAAAAGTTGAAGCGCACCTATTGAAAAACGCTATATTTAGTTAATAAAACACTGTTTATAAATTATTAAAAGGAAGCTCAATACACCCATATTCGCCAATTCAATTTCATTTTATCCTTCAGAAGTCCCCAGTGGTTCTTGCTTCAAATAGAAACATGAGTGAAGTCAAATATAATATATTTCAAATGCGCGCCTAAATAACACATTCTGCAATATTTCAATTTTTTTTCTTTGCAAATGAGCTTTGAAAAGTTTTCCTTTTTTCGCTTTGGATAGCTGTTTATTAAATATACAGGGTGCTATCCCATCCGTTTTTTTAAACTATCTTTTTTGTTCTTTTCAGAAATTTTTTTGTTCTTTTCAACAATTTGCTTAGAGTGTTAGCAAAGTATGTAAATAAAACGAATTTAGATATGGAAGAAGTAATGAACTCTACGGAATGTACCTACAGAACACACTATGCCCAGTTCTTTGAAATTTCCTTACTTTAATTTAGTTTTCAATGTAACAAACTGTCACCTGCCAGTGAAACTTGCCAGTTTTTACTGGTTTTTACGTATTTTTCTCTTTGCGATACATCAGGTGGCACTTCGCCAGAATTTCACTGCTGAGCCGAACAAACGTCTTGTATGGATTCGTGTTGGTTTACTTATTGCCAACAACGTATAATTACAATTGGTTTGGTAACTCCGTCGCACTGATCTGCGCTTGTGCACAATTCTTTGCTTGTTTCCTTTTCTTGCAGAGGTGGTTTGTTTTTGAGCTTCATGGGTATTATTTCTGTTTTACTCGGCTATTCGTTTTCGGCTTGTAAAGAGTAATAAACATATCGCTCAAATTACTATTGGTGTTGAACGTAAGTAGCTTGAAAATTGAAATTCCGGCATAAATGAAGATGATGAAAGAAAGGAAAAATAAATAGTGTGTTCTCCCGTGAAGTGTTGTGGTACCTCTCTGTATGTTTTATAAATTTATACACATGTTTGTGTGGCTTATAGAAAACGGAAATTGTTTTCGAATGACTAATGTTTGATTTCTTGTCCGTTAAAAGCAGCAGATTGCATCTACCCGAAAATAAGTAGTGGCAGTAAAAGGTTTATTCTATATTTTATGTGGTAGCATCAAAGAAAGAGTGGATGTGTAAAAATGTAGATTTTTCAATTAATTTATTTAACAAAACATGAATTAATTACTGTGAGTAATTCACAAAAAAAAAGTACAAAAAAATTAACGACTGCCAAGAATAATTTTCGTTTTCGTAAACGCCTCAGATGAAAATTAACTAAACATGTTGGAAATTAATAAACTGAAGTTGTCTCACAGAAAGAATAAAATAGGTTTACTAAAAATATGGCCCATTACCTCGTAGATGTGAAAACCGAAGTAAAAAATATGTAATGCATATGCATGTTGTTTTATAATAAAAAATTATCTTCGATTTGTTTGTATAAAATAAATATATAATTGGCGCGTACATTTTTGTTAGGCCGATCTCCTCCTCGTATTTGTGGCGTGTGTCGTGATATTGTCCCACAAATGGAGGTAACTACAGTTTTAAGCCGACTCCGAACGGCAAATGGTTTCATATGAGGAGTTTTTTAATGGCGAAAATGCACCGGCGGTTTTCCATTGCCTGCCGAGGCGCGACCACTATTAGAAAAACTTTTTCTATCAGTTGGTGTTTTATGCACGGATTTTCGAACCTACGCGCCTTCGAATGGTAGTCACACACCTACTAATTCGGTTATGGCGGCCGCTTTAAACCAGAAACCAAAAAAATAATACACAAACCAAACCATAATCGAGAAAATCGGCTTCAGGCTTGTAAATTTTCTACGCCTTTCTAAATCAAAGTAAAGGCATATTTACAACTTATGAGATACTGTTCATTAATATTGCCATATATTTTTACACATTATAAAAAGAGCCTGTGGTCATTTCATCGTTTTCAAAAACAAAAAAAAAAAATAATTATGTAAATTGTTTACTATATAAACGGTCCTATCACTGAATCCATCGTACGATTTTCATAGATTACACGAAAAGTGCATCACTGAGTTGGAATGGCTAAGTACATTCGTAGCGCCATTTCGTAAATTTCCAAATAATTTGTTTATTTTAGTTGTCAAAGAAAAGTTTCGTAATAAAATTCGGAGGGAATAACAATTACAAATAAACCACAATTAAAAAATATATATTACTAGCAAACCTGGCCCCCTTCGCTGGGCACACTAAAATAGAATAGATATGGTTTAGAACAGAAAATATATGGTTTTCGTATTATTTATTTCTTTATTCTTTATTCAAGCGCTTTGGCATAAACAATATTTTTTGTTTTTCTATTTTATTTTTGAGTAAATATAAAATATAAATTGAAAATCAGGAAAAAGGAAGATTGTTTTTAAATTTCAAATCAACGCATATGAATAAACAATCGTCTTTTTTCCTGATCATCCATGAATTTTTCGTTTCAATTTATATGTTTTATTAAGCATTGGAGCTTTTTTAACCATTATCCATTTATATTTTTCAAAAAAAAAAAAAAACGAAAAAAATTGTTTTTTCCACGAACACATAATTTCATTCGGATTTCACATTAAATTCTCAAATTTCGTAAGAAATTATTCACTGTTCCAAAATCCACTCCAAAAAAATTCAAAAACAATTTTTACATGTTGCACTTACGTTTTTTCCTTATGGCATCCAAATCAGAAAGAAATATTGACACACTGTCAATTTGACAGTTCAGTTCCGCCCCAAGCGTTAAAAAAATAAGCGACATTATGGCTGGCTCAAAAGAACGCTGTACCCGTTGCCACTGCTCCGAATTACAACCAAACTTTACGAAACCCATTTTCAATACTTACTTAACAATGTGCATAACTCTGGTTTAATTCGGTGCAAAGACACGGCGGGTCCACGTTTTGGCATATATTTCGAGACCCTAGTCATCAATAGGTATGAAAATTACCCCGTATTAAAGCACTTATCAACAGCTTTCATTTGATACCCATATTGTACATACACAACCAAAGGTTACCCGGGTCCACGTTTTGACCTATATCTCGAGACCCCAGTCAACAATAGGTATGAAAATTACCCCGTATTAAAGCACTTATCAACAGCTTTCATTTGATATCCATATTGTACATACACAACCAAAGGTTACCCGGGTCCATGTTTTGACCTATATCTCGAGACCCCAGTCACGGAGCGGCATGAAAAATACTCTGTACTAAAGCATTCACCAACAGCTTCCATTTGATACCCATATTGTACATACACATCCGAAGGTTACCCGGGTCCACGTTTTGACCTATATCTCGAGCCCTATCCACCAATAGGTATCCAAACTATACAGAAACCATCTTCAATACCTTCTTAACAATGTGTGTAAGTTTGGTTTAATTCGGTGCAGACACGGCCGGTTAGCGAACACACACAAAAAGTTGACTTTATTTTATATATAAGATTTTTTTCAGTTTGTGTCCGAAAAAGGCAAATATCTTACGGAACCCTATTTTTTCCAAAATAAAATGTAATCCATGTTACTCGTGGATAATGTAGTTTTCGAATGGTGAAAGAATTTTTAAAATCGGTCCAGTAGTTTTTGAGCCTATTCGTTACAAACAAACAAACAAACAAAGTTTTCCTCTTTATAATATTAGTATAGATATATAATATATTATATATATATAATTGGCGCGTACACTTCTGTTATGTGTTTTGGCCGAGCTCCTCCTCCTATTTGTGGTGTGCGTCTTGATGTTGTTCCACAAATGGAGGGACCTACAGTTTCAAGCCGACTCCGAACGGCAGATATTTTTATGAGGAGCTTTTTCATGGCAGATATACACTCGGAGCTTTGCCATTGCCTGCCGAAGGGCGACCGCTATTAGAAAAATGTTTTTATTAATTTTGCTTTCACCGAGATTCGAACCAACGACCTCTCTGTGAATTCCGAATGGTAATCACGCACCAACCCATTCGGCTACGGCGGCCGCCGTATATATAATAAAATTAGGTAAATGTAATACTAAATTTTGGCCGCCGTAGTCGAATGTGTTGGTGCGTGGTGGACCGATTTACAGTGTTAAAATTTTCAATTTACAACGCTTGTAAGTAAAGGTAAAGGCATATTTACATACATCTAATGAGGCATTGTTAATTAACATCGCCGTGCTTGTGGTAATTTCAACGTCCTTATCTAAACATAATTAATATTTTTTGATTATGACAATCTTGTAGCCAATGAGCGAAAGGATTTTTATGATTTAAGTTTTTTAATTTTCGAAATTTGATATGCTATTTGTTTTAGAAATGGGTTTTAATACCCTCTATACTTCTAAAAAACGACAAGAAAGTACTAACATTAATCAAAAATTACAAATCAATAGAACATAAACAAATGAAGGGTCAAAAAAACGTGTGTGTGAGAGGCTACTCATATATTTTGCCAAATCCATATACATTTTATGGATAATGCATATTCGTACATCAACACATTTTTGGCTCAAAACCTGACCTTTCTTATCTAAAGAATGCATATATTCATATGCGTACTCCATTCGGCCAACTTATATTTGTTTATTAATAAAAAAGAAAAAGGTACATGTTTCAATCACATTAATTCCAGCTCATTACATATGTATACTTATGTTTGTAAATATAACAAAAAAATAAAAAAACAAAGTACATGTGTACATGTAGTAATTGTTTAATGCTCATGGTTGATAATTGTATATTGTAATCATGGTGATTTTAATGTTGATGACCGTCCGCGTGAAGGAAGGCCAAAAACCTTCGAAGACGCTGAATTGGAGGCATTGCTCAATGAGGATCTGTGTCAAATGTTGTTTTAGCAGCATAAACATTCCCCATACTTACATATGGGGAATGCTGCTGGAGTGACAGTCCTTGGCCGGATATAAATCCGGGCCGTTGCGGTAACGTAGGACCGACTGCGGTGGAAACGTGGATCGGTGTCAAACGCAAGAAGAGCTTGCTTCAGTATTAAGTGTTACCCGCCAATCCATTTCCAAGCGATTGCATGCTTTGGGAATGATTCAGAAACAGGGGACTTGGGTTCCTTATGAGTTAAAACCAAGAGATTTTGAACGTCGTTTTTTTGCCTGTGAACAACTGCTCCAGCGGCAAAAAAGGAAGGGTTTTCTTCATCGAATCGTTCCGGGTGATGAAAAATGGATTCATAACAGCAATGCAAAGAAAAGAAAGTCATGGGAACTGCCCGGTCACCCGGTCATGCTTCTACGTGGTCGCTTCGGCCGAATATTCACGCTGCGAAGGTTATGCTATGTATTTGGCGGGACCAAGTTTTATGTTATTTATTATGAACTGTTAAAACTGAGCGAAACCATCACTGGGGATCGGTATCGACTTCAATTGATGCGATCGGCCTCACGTTGCCAAACTCGTTAAAACCTACCTGCAAACACTGAAATGGGAAATCCTATCTCACCATCCATATTCTCCAGATATTGCGCCGTCCGATTGTCACCTGTTCCGATCGATGGCACATGGTCTAGCTAACCAGCAGTTCCATTCATATCAAGACATCAAAAAATGGCTTGATCCGTGGAGAGCCTCAAAAGATGAACAGTTTTACCGCGACGGTATACGAGATCTACCAGAAAGATGGGAAAAAGTAGTAGCCAGCGATGGGCAATACTTTCGATGATTCATTTGTAACACTTTTTCAGAATAAAGTTGTATTTTCATAAAAATACAGCGATAACTTAGTTTCGCACCTAATAAATTTTATTTAAAACACTTAACTTTTCACACTTGGCTAACCACGCCCGTCTATGCGAAAAAAAGTTCTAAACAAAAAATCTAAGGAATTAACAAACACCCCTCTATACAACGTCTCTATAAAATTCTAATGGTAGCATTAACTTTTCGCTAAAATACACAACTTCAACAGATATTATTGTACTTAAAAAAAAACAAGTCTCCGGATGGGGCTACACATCTCTATCCTTCTTTTACATTCTTTTTTTTTTCAAATTTAAAATTGAGGGCTTCAGTAATATTTGTACCTATAAAATTAAATATATATATATAATATATACGGCTCTAAATATAATATTTATTTATTATCTACTTTTTTCAGTTGTGGTGTGGCACGCCTAAATCACCAAGATGAGTTACATGCCAGCGCAAAATCGTACAAGTAAGTTCAAATTATTTCGAATGGATTTTTTTTATCTATAGAAATACAAATTCTTTCATAATAACTATAACGAAACTAAACTGTATAATATTTATTTATTTATATATATGGATTAATTATATAATTTACAAATAATTTAAAACTTTTATTCTCGAAAAAATTGTGATTATGAAGCCTGAAGGCGAACTAATGAAATTTTATGAATCTTGACAGGATATGCTTTTAAGAGTTATTTCATCACGATAAGTTTTGTTCGTATTGTTTTTCTTCTTCCAACTAAAGGGTTTTCCTATAAGAGGTGTTATTTTGATATTCAAAGAAAAATGTTATTTTTTATTGTAATATAAATGATCGGATGTTTATTTCATTATAAAGAGGAAGGTATGTCGTTAATAGTGGAAAATAACATCAGACAAATGACCACCACGACCACGCTTACAGGACAATATCCTTTTTAAGTCCTCGATATCCTCACGTATCCCATCTTTGAGGTCTTGAATCGGCCCTGGACTGTTGGCGTAAACCTTCTCTTTCACGTGGCCCCAAAGAAAAAAGTCGGAAGGTGTTATATCACAATATCTTGGTGGCCAATTGTGATCACTTCTTCGAGAGATGACACGGTCCGAAAATTTTTGCCGTAAAAGATCAATGGTTTCGTTGGTTGTGTGGCACGTAGCTCCGTCTTGTTGAAAATAAACGTTGTCCAGATCAATACCATCCAATTCCGGCTATAAAAATTCGTTAATCATCTCTCCTGTTTAACACCTAACACCTGTTATTGGAAAACCATTTAAATGGTAGTATGACACTTTGGAATAACAGGTCATATAACAGGCCACAGTGCGACCAATTTACATGGGTTAATTCTGAATGTTGCATATCATTTTGTCATTATTGTTATGCTCAATATTCTTCCCCGAGACAATCACTGACGCGACGGGTTGCTTTATTCTGGATACTGTAGGTTAATCTCTTACCTTTGGCTAGATTTGGCTCTGGCATACTCAACATACATATATACAGCATGCGAAGGTACACCCCATGACACTCACCGTGTCTTCACATCTCCACTTAATCCTATTCATCTAAAACCTCTACCTTTTGTTCAACCCTGTTGAAACAAATTGTTTACTGGGCTTTGCCGTAAGCCAGTCAATGGCTGATGGCCTCAACGCAATAAGCATAGATTTGTAAGCTACCACACAATAGCAAACATTTTGTTTTTGTTTGTCATCAATATGATCTATTCTAAAACTCATGGACACCTAAGTACACTAAATTAGAGTGAAAGTGGTACTATGGTTCCAAGATCTCACTGATAGTGTTTGGGCGGAAAACAACCCTCGTAATCGTACTTTTTAAATTGTATTAATTAATTTTAATTGCATATAAATAAGTTGTATATTTGTTGTATTTTAAGAAAAATGCCTAGCAAAATTACCTATCAAACTTATATTAATTATATGTCAATTAAAAAAAATTATTTTTGATTTCATGCCGGACGTGCAAGTGACCAAAAGTGTAAATTTGCGGATATTTACAACCTATCGTCATGAATTATAAAATCAGTCATCTGATTGATTGCACATCTCATTTGTGTTTTTGCATTCAACCACCAGCAGAGTGTCGATGAAGGGTTGCGACAAGATGAAAATATGAGAAAGCTTACTTGAACAAGCAAACACAATACACTTAAACATGCACATATGTATATGCATATGCATGTATATTACAAAGTTTTTATTATAGACTACAGAAATGCGTACATATGTATGTATGTATGTAAGTGCAGACATTAAAAAGTGCAATATGGCTATTCCAAGTCCTTCTAACTTATGTTTGCTTGTTAAAACTGCCAACGCAGATTTTGATGGCGTTTGGTGACACACTGTTTATTCACCCTCTTTGAGTTCGATGGTAATTTGTGCATATACTTTTTTTCAAAGGCGCAATTGATGTGGACTTCGCCGGGAGGCATTTTAAATTAACCACTGTCAATGAGCGAACTACATGCGCACGCACACGTTCGATTCTTAAATCTTCGTAAAATCATGCATATAAATCTATATACAGTTCCGTGCAAAACTTAGTCATTTTTCTTTCATATGCTAAATAAGCGATACTCTTAGTTAAAGCTCTTCTTAACAATCGATTATTCGAACAGTCGAATAGTAACTTTCGCATTAATTGAAAATCGAGTATTCGATCGTTTGATTATTTCGGAGTATTAGTGCAATCGACTACTTGTCATTAGCCGTGTTCCAATTGTCAATGATCGCACACAAATGCAGCAACAACGATGTGATTTCGATATATCTGGATCAATTTAAAGTCCATTCTGTTCGTTTTGTTTTTCGTCGTTAGTTTGGACGAACGCAGTCTTTTGAAGTTATATTAAGTAAATTAGAAAAGCTTTTATTTCAGAGATAAATTTCATGTTGAATGAGGTTTCTTGTAAACAATTTTAACAGGCATATTTTAGGTAAATAGGCATAAACTATTACGGCAAATTGATAACATTTGAATTGATTATCTTTGGAAAAATTGTATTAAATGGATTTTTAGATGAAATATCGTTTTTTTTTTTAATTTTTTTTTTATTTTGAATTTTTGTTTTTTATTTTGAAATATTTTTTTATTTTGAAAATTTTGTTTTATTTTGAAATTTTTTTATATCAAAAATTAGTATTATTCATCTAATATTAATAGCATCTTTAATGCTGTGATATTGAAAACAGCAAATGTTGTGATTGGCGTAATTACTGCTTACGTGAGTTTGGCCGAGTTTAATAAAGCTGACCAGTTGTTGTTATGGTAATATCACAAACATACCCCATACATATACGGGGAATGCTGCTGAAGTGACAGTCCTTGGCCGGATCGTTTCGGTAACATAGAACCGACTGCGAGTCGTTTCTTTTTCGTGCTAACCGGCGCCAGTTGGACAGGAATGGCACTTAGGTCAATATATTCCAAAAATCCCACTTTTCAAATTTATCAAGGCGGGTGTTTGTGTGCATGTTCCCCATAGAAATTGGACACGATTTCAAAAGAGAAAGGTTAATGATATATCTAAGAGTGGCTTAATAAGGGACGTGAATCTTAATAAGGGACGGAAAGATTGAAAGAAGCAAGTATTTTTTTATTTTCAACAGTCTTAAGAATTTCTCCTTTTAATAGAAATCCATTTTAGATGGAGATTGGGATAAGACACACGATGGTTAAACTAAAAATTTTATACCGGTGAATTGTTAAAAATAGATTTTGACATTAAATTCGATTGTATTAAAAAGCATTTTTTAGTGATTGTTATTAAAGTATTTTTTAAACTAATTTTTTGGCTTAAAAATTAAATTAACAAAATTTTCTAGTTCCAATATACCGGGAGTTATACATTTTGGAAAATGAGTCTCGAATAGAAAAATCATGAAAACCTCCAAATTTTGATACCCTCTTCTTTCCAAGATATAAAAACAAAGCCCGAAGAAGTATTTTTTTTTGTTTTCGATATAAAACTCGTGAAAAAAGTTGGGACAAATCAATGTTCGGATGAGTAAAAAGATATTCGGTTTGCCAATAGTATACCCCATATAGTACCAAAACCCGATATCTTATTTGTTTATTACTCAATAGAAAACAAATTTCAAAAAATTACCATATAAATTATCACCTTTTGCTAACGCAAAGGAAGCCTAACTTTTCCTCTGCCTTCTTTTTCCTCTGCTACCACCAGCTAATACCTCATCGAATACTTTCAGAGCCGGAGCGTGTGTATCCATTCGGATGACATATGGATTTAGGTTAAGCATAAAACCTATTCCTATTTAGGGCAAAACAATTTCAATTCGTCTATATATCACTTATATAGGGTGCCTCAAGGGTGACGCTGATCTTTGACAGCAATTATTTGGGATCTGTAATTTTTTTTCAGTCTATTGGTTTACAGGCTTTGACAAACTTAATCATGGAGCGATACTCAGTTGAAAAAAGATCTAAATGGATTTTTAAATGGAAGAAAATTGCAAGTCTCAGTGAAAAAAATTGCACAAATCAACGCGAATTTTAAGCCACTTCAAACTTGAACAATATTATACTGAAAATTAAACGGGCTACAAAACTTTACACCAAGAATTTTTCTAAAAAGTGCGAAATTTTGATGAATTTTTACAAAAAAAAATTTCAAGGATTTATTTGGGGTGGGGTGACAAAAAAATCGTATCGCTGTGATTAAATTGGAAAAGTGCGGAAATAGCACGAGCTAAATATTCTCTTTGCTAAAAAAATTGGTACATTCAGAATCATCTCAAAACCAGATATCCACGCGTTGCTAGTTTGATTATCTGTGCGGGGCGATTCGCCGAAAGACCTTGAAGAAGCAGAAAATCATGGTTAGAATGCTAGACATGTCTTCCAGATTAATGTTACGATTATTTTCTTATGACCATCTTTTAACTCCGACCCAAATAAAATGTTTAGGAGCTCTACAATATGAGAAGTTAGAATGTCTCTCGGGATTAGAGCTTCAGAGCTTACTTAGATTCGTAAAAGACGCAGGCTTATTACAAGAAGCCTACTACAAGGAAACGTAAATGGTCAAGCTCTTCTCTGGTCTGGTACCACTAAGGACCAATAGGTCTATGTGATGGCTTTCAGCCAGCCAGGTCAACCTAACCTAACCTAATCTTTTAACTCCGCTGTTAAAGTAAATAAGATTGGAAAGATGCAAGAAGATTTTAGAATTGGGGTGGCAGAAACGGCCGTGAAAATTTTCTCATTTCAATGAGAGCCCGTTTTATGTTACCGGATCGACTCGGATTTATATCCGTTACTCCAGCAGTATTTCCCAAACGTTTATGTCACAAAAACTGCAACGAAATATTATTTTTGCGGATGAAAAAACTGCAGGAAGTTTTTACTAAACAAAATGACAAAGTCTGCACAAGAACATTACAAGAGGCGGAATATACTATACTAAGAGTTCAAGAATTGGTTGGGAGTATCTCATAAAGGCGTCACTTATTTGCGTATTTGCGAAAGGGCATACCAACTGTACAAAGAAAATGTCTTGGACGGCGTGGTGGAGATTGAAGATGGTGTCTGCTTCAATGGAGAACACTTGGTCTTTTAACCTTACCCTGCACCGGTGTATATTGATAAACCAATTCAAGTATGGTTACTACTTTTATTCCTGCTGAAGTCTGGTCCTCGAGCAGCCCAGACTTAAATCCTCTTTACTACAAATTACGGTTTAAGTTAGAGATTATGAGTATTTCGGTTCATCACCGAAATTTGGAGAATCTCAAGCTGGCATCTAATGCCGCATGCAGGGTCATACATATCTATGGAAATTATGGGTGTCGTTTTAGTTTTTAGTTTTCCAGAAGCGTCATTAATTAATGCAAAAATAGAAATTTAAAATTACATTGAAATCTGAAAAACTCGTTCTTAAAATTTTTACTTTAATTTGAAATTGTGGCATAACTAATGGCACGAACAAGTAGTTTAAGTTTGTAAATTATGTAAGAGAGAAGAAAAAACGTATAATTTGCCCAATACTGTACTTAAACTCAATTGTAATTATATAAATTTGCTTATGAACCTAGAAGTGCTTTGGGTGGCATATGTTGGTTGGAAGTTTTTCTTTAGCGAGCTACCATTAAAAATACTGAAGAGCTCTTGAATGCTGTAATTTGATGAAGGCGTATTGGCTTCAACTGGAGTATACAAAAGGAACTTATGCCAACGCACAACACTGCTCTTTACTTTTATTTTAGCCATTCACACTGGGATGTCTATGCTTTTGACATGCATCAGTGTTTGCTTTTTTACTGCCAGTTTTTTGGTTGACCTATGTACTACATACATATGTATGTATGTGGTATGTGCATAAGTCTCATTGTATAAGTACGATTGTACGCTTTTGTTTGGATGTGTGTGCACATACATACATACATTGCATTGGTAGTCGCTGACGCTAACCTGCGCTTCCTACCCTGATTAACAGCAAATTGCTTAGTATACACACTGAATAGTAGAAATCTTTTAAATAAATATAAATCGAATCAGAAGCTTGCCGTGTAAATAAAATTTACGAATCTACAAAATTGGCGTGCAAATATTTATTTATTTTATGTTTTCGTTACGAGGGTTTGATGTAGAGTGTATTTATTATTTTTGTGACATTAACATTAAAACTTTCAGTAGCTTTAAGGCACATTTCATGCTATAAACCACTTTCCTCTCCCAATTCATCACTAACGAATTTTTCTCATGCGAATTAATTACCTCTATCAACATATATGTACTAGGTTGTTCAATAAGTTTTGCGGTTCGATAATGAAAACACAATTTTATGGTTTGAAATGCGCTTTATTATTCAGTATAGTCTCCCTGAGCATTAATACACTTGTTCCAACGCGATTCCAATTTATGAATTCCATCACTGAACTGAGAATCTGGAAAGACTGCAAAATACGCTTCCACAGCTGTTAGATCCTCCTCATTTGATGGAAAACGCTTTCCTCACATGCATTTGATTTCAGTCTGGAAACAGATGAAAGTCGCTAGGGGACAAATCTGGTGAATACGGGGGATGCTCCAACAATTCGATCTTTAATTCATGATTTTAGCCATTGCCAAAATTCTCTTGTGACATGGTGCATTATTCTGATAAAAAATATTTTTTTTTTTTTGCAAACTGGGTCTTTATTCACGAATTTTTCCTTCAGTTCAGTCTAAAGGGTTACAATAATATTCAGAATTTGTTGTTTTACCAGTTTGCAAGTAATCCACAAATGAAACTCCTTTCGCATCCCAAAAAACTGATGATAACACCTTCTTGACAGATTCTTGGACACGAACTCGTTTCGGAGCCGAAAAACCCTGTTCACCTCCACTTTAGTTGTAGTTGTTGTTTAGCAGCATAAACATTCCATACGGGGAATGCTACTGGGGTGACTGTCCTTGGCTGGATATAAATCCGTGTCGTTTCGGTAACGTAGAACCGACTGTCGTGGAAACGACCACTTTTTAACGACCATACCATGCTGAGAACATCGGTTTTCGTCCGACCACTCTTTAGTCTCTTGTTTTGATTTAGGATCACAAATATAGACCCAAGTCTTATCCATAGTGATGAATCGACGCACAAAATCCATTTTAGCCTTTCGAAAATGCTCTACATTTTGCTGAGAAAGTCACATTCGAAAGTGTTTTTGTTCCAATGATAGCGAATGCGGAATGCGGCACCCATTGAGCACACGGCTTTCTGAAACCCAATACTTCAGTCAAAAAAATTTGCTTACATTGCCCAATGAGATGCCTAGGGCTTCTACTAAATCTCTTTCAGTCACTCGACGATTTTCCAATACGATTTCCTGTAATTTTTCTACGATTTCCGGCGCTGTTGCTGTTTTTGGACGTCCTTGCCGTGGATCATCTTCAAGGCTTGTACGAGCACGTTTAAACTCAGCAACCCTTCTTTCTACTGCACTAATAGATGGCGAAAAGCCCTTATACACTTTCAATATTCGTTCATAAATTGCCTTTGGTTTTAAAGCTTCCAAAAAAGAAATTCAATCACTGCTCGATACTTGATTTTTCTATTGTAGAAAATACTTTGACACGTCGGTACTAACATAAATGGCTTGTAAACAAAGAATGAATTGAAAGATTGAAATGAAACTTGACATACGTTCAAGTGAAGGGTGTACCAACATAACAAAAACAGTTTTGGCAAGAGCGGGCTCTTATCGAACCGCAAAACTAATTGAACAACCTGGTATATGCAGCTATGCCCAGAGAAATAGCACATGGGTTGAGTCATGGATAGCCAAGCAGCGGCCAGAATTTTGGAGAAACGGCATCCGAAAATTGCCCGAAAGATGGGCGAAAGTTGTAGCTAGCGATGGCCAATACTTCAAATAAAATATTTTGTACCGTTTTTTCACAATAAAGCCCCAAATCTTCGAAAAAAACCTTTAAAACTAATTCAACCTCCCATATTTTATTTCAGTATAATCAAAAACAAAAAAACACTCTAAATAAATAACAATTCAAAATCTACAATTTTAACGAGTTCAAAAAATCGGATTTTAACGCATTTTGAGCTGGACTCTGAAATATCGCACTTTTGTCGCACTTTCAAGAAACACAGAAATTAGTCATTTCAAATTGGTTAACTTTGATTATTTGTTTCTTACGTGATTAACTGTTTTTGAGCATCCATTCTCTTTTACCATAAAACTGCTTTTCACCTGCAAGGTAAACGTTCCATTAACTTTTGGCATCTCTCCAAAAGAATAGAGTTCCTCGTTTCCTGTACTCCTTGCCATAGTTCATTTTCATTTTGAATTATTTTTTTGCCCAACCTTAACCTTAATAATGTATTGTTCCACAGATTTCAATGGGGCTAAAGGTCGGTGCTTTGAGCTGGCCAATCCAGAACTGCAATTTTTTCTTTGGAAAGCCAACTTTTCACCACTTTTGCTGTTTGCTTGGGGTTGTTATCATGCATGAATAACCCGTTTAGTGGCATGGACTCGAAAGAATATGGCTCCATCGTATTTTTGAGAATACTAAGATAAGTAATCTTATCCATATTGCCATTTATTCTCGTTATTGGTGCGATTCCACTCCAAAAAAATGATCCCCAAACTTTCAGGTTACTCCCACCGTACATTACGGCCTTTGTTGTGTACCGAGGATTGAACTGTTGGTTTTTTTTTCACGATGAACAAAAGTCTTCCCATCAGGACCAATCACATTAATTTTAGTTTTGTCCGTCTTTGCTTCTATGTGTATTTGCTAAAGACAAATGTGCCTTGATATTTTTTTTTCGACCGTGGTGTTTTTTTTTCTGCTGACACGCCCATACAATTTATTTTCGTTAAGGCGTCTTTGTGTAAGTCCGCTTGATATATTTAGGCTATATTCCTCAATTGTTTCCGGTTTTATTTCTTGGGAGGACTTGTACGGGTCACGCTTACTTTTCTTAAATAAAAATGAGATATTTTATGCACAGGTTTTCATTGTTAAATCGTACCGGAAGGGTTTAACAATGAACGATATTCGATTTGTCTGTCGAACTTTTCCCATCCTTTGGGTTGCGCTTGGCTTACATCCTTCATTTTTCGAGTCCAAGAAGATCGGACCAGTTCTTAATAGTTTTATTAACCTGAAGTGATCCCAGATATAAGTGGTAGTCTGGTGAATAATGCAGTTAGTGTAGAACATCTTATTGCGATAGCGCAAAATAGCATAACATAGCATTAGATTGGAATGAAATAGAATAAAAGAGGCGTTTTCTTTTTGGCCTTAGTATCTTTTGTGCCCTATACTCGTCACAATACCTCATACAGACCCAGTTTCCTCAAAAAACCTGAGCGTATGTGCCTTTCTTCTGCCCATAGCAAGCAAAGATGTTTACTACTTCTCGCTATGGCATCACATTTAAGAAGCGAGTGTAGTGGCATTTCTGGAGATAGGTCGCACCATAGCACAGTGGCAGATTTGAAGAAAATAGCGGCATAAACTCAAAAAAAAAATTTTAGCATTGCTATTAAATTAATATTATTTTCACTAAATAAGTGTTTTATCTATTTGAAAATAAAAAATTTTTAATTATTCATGCAGCCCCGGCCTTCTGGCAGCCCTGCAAAAGCAGCTGTTTGTGGCACGTGGCTTTTGTTTTGATTTTGCTCAAAAGCTTGTTTAACTTTTAATGCTCCATAATTCGCTTAATAAAATAGCTAGAGGTATTGCTAAATATGGAAAACATAGTTCAAGGTATGTTGATCATTAGGTTAATGTCAAAGAATTTGTACTTGTGTGTTTTGTCTTTCGTTTCGTTTGTTATTGTTGGTATTGTTTGTAGAAGAAACCTAACCTCAACGTTCTGTGATTTGTGGACTAAATGTTACCTGCTTCTCGTTGCTACATGCAAGTAAGAATGCAATTATTTTCCGTTAAATGTTCTTAAGATGATGCCAATAATTTTGCTTGCGCTTTTTTGCGCTTTTTTAAAATATTTGCTGATATTGCAGACAAGGTAGAGTTCAGTCACAAGGAGTTGCTTCAAATTTGGATTGATAATGGGCGCACAAGTAAAGCGCTTTCTGAGTGGGTGTTTGAAAAGATTAATGAAAATCTTAAGGCAGCTAATAAACTTGAAATAAATAAAAAAATTTCGAACTTTGTCGCTTATATATGCAAGTACATGCCAAAATGCCAAAGAAAAATAGAAAAATTCAAAGAGAAACACCAATAGTTCCTTGATTCAAAAATGACAATACATATTGAAAGAGCTGCTGTGAAAGAGTGTTCCATTGGTCGTCCACGGCTGACTTACGATGAAAGCAGTAGTCGTTTAAAACGAAAGATAGCTTCAGATATCGCGACTAGTCAAGGGCACAATACAGCAATGCTTTTTCATGCAGCTACCATATGCGCCAAAAAATCAAAATGTAATGAATGTACTGACTGTATTGATTGTTCTTTAAAAGAAAATATTATCAATGTCAAGAGGAAAAGCGATTGCAATCAAAAACCAGTTCAGATGACTGCAGATGAAGCATTAGCATTTTTACTTGAAAATTCTTTCTCCAAAAAGCAGTATAACGCCATTCGAGCCATAAACCAGAAGCATGGTTGCGACATATTCCCATGCTACGACAACGTTTTTAAAGCTAAATCTGAATGTAGACCCGTCGGAATACAAGCAACAGAATATGAAATATGTCCACAAAAGTTCCAGAATTTCTGTACGAAAGCTTCAGACTTATACATGGCAAATATTCTTGGTATCCAATGTCGCCGACGGTTCACAAAATATTGGTTCATGGATCCCAAATTATTGCTGCTTCTTCAGTTCCAGTTGGATGCTTAGGAGAAAATGCTTCGGAGAGCCGAAACAGGTTTTACAAACGGGATAGACTGTCGCATTCTCGAAAAAACAGTCGTATTAATAATTTAGTAGATGTGTTTCACCGAGCAATTGATTCATCAGATCCCCTACTTTCAAGTTAATATTTTTTGGATAAATACAACAACCACAATTATAAAAAATTGCCGTCAAAAGTACTCGAACTTCTCGCTAAACCCAATGTGAAAACTGACGACGAAAATCTCGCCTTAGTAGATATCGAATATGAATCAGATTCAGATTCGGATTATAAACCCTTAGATGCATATTCATATGAGCTCGAAGCAGAAGAATATTAAATAAAAGCGATATTTTAAGTAAAAAATTAAATTTTTTTTATATGAGTTATATGGGCGGTATGAGTGGGCGTGGCCTGATACGTTTGAAACTTTTTCCAATTTTTCTATATACAAATACAATCACGTGTACCAAATTTCAAGTCCTTACGGACAGTATTTTAATTTATGCCGCTATTTTCTTCAAATCTGCCACTGTGCATAGACAGGAGTCCTTAAACCCATGGCCATGAAGAGGGTCAGATGCTATGAGCTTTAAAGCCACAGACTCTCTAGTCAATGCGTCCGCCACCCCGTTCTCTGTTATGCCCTAATACCCGTTTGGGCGCCTCTAACAAATTTAATCTCTTTATGCACTTTAGGACTATTGAGGGCTTGGCCTCAAGGGATGACAAGGCTTTGAGTGCAGAGCTGACTGTTGTTCAAAATGGCAATCGCCTCATTTATCTTTACGCACAGACAGATCGCAGGCGCTTGTACGCAGATACTTGGAAAATTACCCATCAGTGTAGGCAACTTTTGTTTGGGGACCGACATCTCAGCGCCCCTGATTTCGGGTGTTTTCGAACCATCTGTGTGCCAATGCAGGGTACACTCTTGGTGTTTCCTTTAGAGAGAAGGGATACTGCAGTTTGATTTATTTTCCAGTTGAATCCTGAACTTTTTTGAAATTTTATGATTTTAGTGTTACCATCTTTGTGGATTTGGGCAAGCACACATAGTATTACTGTCAATTGAAAATTTTGACCCTGGTGTTGCAAGTGGATACGCATGAATACTTATGTTTGGTTGAGCTCCAATAGCAACAACCCTTATATTGTTCAACAGTGTAATTGAGACACTTTTCCAAAATCGCGGAAGTTGTAACTAACAAAAAAAAAATATATAATAGGTCTATGAATAAGTTCGTGCGGTTTTTTCGAAATTTGAATTTCGGATCATTCCCATGGCTTTTAAACGTTTGGAAATGGTTGAGTGATCAACTCCCAAAGTTTTTGCAACCTCTTCTTGCGTTTGAGCCGGATCTTGATCGAGCAATTCCTCCAATTCGGTATCCATGAACTTTGGCGGCGCGGCCAAAATCACCACTTTTAAAGCGTGCAAACCACTTCTGGCACGTTCGCTCAGCTAGAGCATGCTCACCATAAACTTCCACCAAGATACGATGACTTTCGGCTGCTTTTTTCTTCATATTAAAGAATTCCCCGCAAAAACACATTATTTGGCACGAAATTCGACATTTTCAAGTGTGGTAAAAATATTGTTGTTTACGCTTCAAATAAAAAACTTATACTGACGTTTGTGCCTTACGACAGTAGCTCTCCAATGAATGTTTGGAAATGTGGATCGATGGAATAATAATCAAGTTACGCCATCTGTTGTAAAACCGCACGAACTTATCCATAGACCATATTAATAATATAAAAAAACTTCAAAATCAATAAAATTTGTAAGAAGGTTTTGCCACCCTTTAAAACCGAAATGTAAAATGGTTATTGCTCCGCCCACTTTGAAGAATTGTTAGTTTAGTACACACATTGCATCACATCACAGAAAAGAAGAGACCTATTCCTTATAATGTTGAGGAATGGTTTGTGGAAAGCTCGTAATCTTGCTCTTGACAATTTTGCTCCGGACAATTGCATAGAGATTCTCCGCCACTTATCCACAATTACGGCATATATTTATGTGAGATAGGTTTATTCTGTCCTCTGTCGCCCCTTCTCTTCGCCATCGTCCTTGATGACGTCATGAAATGCACAAAAAATGCATGATGGTCAAACTAGTCGCGCTGGCATGCACTGTCGGACTGGAGGTTAACATCGCCAAGACCAAAGTTATGAGAGTTAACCACAATAACGCAAGACAGGTATTGGTTGACGGTTGCCCAGTGGAATTCGTCGAAAGCTTCTGCTACCTCGGTTGCATGATCACGGCACGGTGGAGCAGATGAAGATGTCAACTGCAGGCTAAACAAAACAAGGGCGGCATTCGGGCGAATGCATACAGTATGGGGAAGTTCGCAAATCTCCAAGTGCACTAAACTACGAATACTCGGTTCATGCGTGAAGTCCGTATTGTTCTACGGAAACGAAACATGGTTGGTCTGTAACACCATCACACAGAGGCTACAATCCTTCATCAGCAAATAACTCCGCATCATTTGTAGAATATTCTGACCAAACACCATCAGTAACGACGCACTGTGGAGATTAACGAACGAGGAACCCATCCTATGGCAAATCAAACGCAGAAAGTGGCGATGGATAGGTCACACATTGAGAAAACCACCTGATAGCATCACGAGAATGGCACTGAACTTGAACCTGCAAGGGAGCACGGGGGAAAGCTGCAAGGGGAAAAATGTTTATTCTACGGCGGCCGCCGTAGCCGAATGCGTTGGTGCGGGACTACCATTCGAAAGTGCTTCGATTCCAATCTCCGTGCATGAAACACCAAATAATAGAAGAAGTTTTTCCAATAGTGGTCGTCCCTCGGCAAGCAATGCCAAACCTCCGGGTGTATTTCTGCCATGAAAAAGCTCCTCATAAAAAAAAACAATATCTGCCGTTCGGAGTCGGCTTAAAACTGTAGGCCCTCCATTTGTGGAATAACATCAACACGCACACAACAAATAATAGGAAGAGCGTGACCAATTTATCCTCATATACTATGTATATGTATTTATCCTCAATGCGTGCGCTCCAACTTTCCAGTGTCCTGTAAGAACCATGTCTTCCTGCATATTGCATAGGTTGGTGGCCCTTCCATCGTCTACGAGCAATGCTGTAATAGTGAGACTCTATTTTCGTCTTAATTCGGCTGCAGAGAACTTCTACTGGTTCCGCGTCGGTCGGCTGAGCGAACAGAGTTTCTTTATTAATTGCATTACAAGTTTGGAAGATATGTTGATTGAATTTACCGTTTTTGTAGCAGCTGGACTATCTTGGCTCCAGCTTGTAAGATGTCGGAGAAGGTTTTGCACGTTAGTAATTCTGCCTGGAAGTCCCATTGACTTGGAAAGTGGTAGGGATTCATAATAGACTCCTGCTTCTGTGCGTGTTGATGCTACTCGTTTTTTCTTTTTTTGTTTGGCAGAGATAGGAGGTTTTGCGCTTTTATGTTCCACAGCTGGCTTCGAACCCGAAACTTACCGAGTGATACTCAGGACTTGAGTGGGTTTGGTGGTTTAGGCTACAGCTAAAAGTCAATATTTCAAATGATGCGAACTGATTTTGTTGTAATTAATTTTTTTTATATTCTTACGCTACTCCCACTCCATACACCCAGCGGGGTGTCCTTTTTAATGCTTTGGCTTCTCTTATTTGTATGAAACTTTGAATTTGAAGAATGTCTGGCTTTGCATTTCCGTCCCTTCAAGTGTCTGGAACAGCAGACCAATATGTCTGACAGCATCAATATCATCAAACACTTCATGCACACAAATGGGTTTGCATCAGCAAAATTGTTCTTTTGATGGAAATCAAACGTGATTATGTGAATAATATTTATGAACAAGTGTTTGAACACCACTAGGCCTTGGATATTAAAACATCATCATCTCCCTCATCATTGTTATGGGCTGTTCATTTTTAACCGATATACATTAAATATTGCGCAGCGCATTGCCAAATGTTTTACTTCAATAAATATTTTTTTTTTGTTTAATTTTTTTTCTTGTTGCAACCCTCTGATTTTACATACAGCCTTCTACTTTTGCACTCACTTTCCGCTTGCAAGCAGGGAGTGCGGTTGCCAGACCTTTTGTCAACGTAATGCAACTGTTGTCATTCTAACAAAGTGTGACGGCTTGACTGTCACAACACTTACACAAACCTGACCAATCTACTAACAAGTACGCCGTTTTCTTATTTTTCTTGCCGTATTTTTTATTTACAAAAATAATTTCCTGCCAACATATCGGTTACCGTTGCTGCCATTGGTTGTTTTTGTTGTTTTTTTTCTTTTTTCTTTGTAATCTGAGTTCTTACCACTGCTTTGTAATGTTTTGATGTCAATGCTGGTTTTGTCCATTTCGTCGTTATTTTCTGACAACGCGTCGTAATATCCAGCCAGCAAGGCCTTCTGGCGATTTGTATGTGACTTTAAAATAATGTTCTCATTTACACTACATGAGAACTACAGGCTTGGCTTAAAAAGTGTCAGTGACTTCGTATTTCCCCATATGTTTATATTTTGCTTCTTAGAAAATTCAGTGAGCAGACTAAAGATGGGCACAGGACACCAGAGTCTCGGGGATAAAGAGTGACAAATTAAAATATCAGCATTTTTCCGTGTCGCATAAGCAGAGTTAGAAAGTGCATGTGTCTGTGCAAGTGTATACACCTGTGCTCACAATAAAAGCAGCGCGACATATTGCAAAGTTCTGGCTTTTTATTTAATTTTTTATTTATTTATATAATTTTTATATTTAATTTATTTATACTTATATACAGTCCGGTTCACTTGATTAGAGGCAATAGTTTGTATGAAAAAAGGCTATTAAAGCAACCGTCTTTGATCTAGTAACACAAGGGTTTCTGATAATTCAAGGGAATACTGTACTTTGCTCGAAAACAAGCATTCACTGAACTAATCTCCCACCTAACGTTATATTGCAGCAATACAACTTCAGCAGTTGTACAGGGTCCGGCACTCGAAGTGTAACCAATTATGAGGGCCATAAATTTAGTTTGGAAAATTACTTTTATTCAATTCAAAGTAAAAAAATGTGTGAAAATAATACAAAATTAAGAATCAATTTTCTTTTTCTCGATATAACCACCTTTTCGCTTTGACTAAGGCTTTGAGACGGTCCAGAAACGACTCGCAAGCTGCCCGAATTTGAAACATTTTCTCGTCAGAAAACACAAAGTTCGGAGATTGACCGCTTTCGGCCAAGCGAAGCAACTCCTTCGCTCTCACAAGTCTGACTTGTTGCTGCTTTGGTGCGAGATCATGCCCCTGTTGGATCTTGTAAGGCTTGACTTTGCGGCGGTCAAATATTTTCAGTTCTTTCGCCATTAGTCGGGGATTGCGTTCAAGTCGCTTCTTCACTTTTTGGACCATTTCACGTGGCGTTGCAGTCTTTTGACCACCTCGAGGACGTTTCGCGATGCTACCAGTATCATTGTAATGAGTAATGTTCTCTAGAATAGAGGCACTCAGTTTGCCTACAATATTTGTGCATTAAAGCTGCAAAAAGGTATCGTTTTTTTAATGGGAAAGCAGAAAGTTTAACAGATCGCGAAAAAAGACAAATCGATATATTGACCTCAGAGGGATTGCCAAAAAGATTGCACGAAATCAAAACGTTGTAGATCTTTACGTGAAACAAGGTGTCTCCTATGGTAAAAACAGCAAAGATAGAACTGCGATGGCTTTGGTAGCGAAGAAAACCCGCAAAATCCTTAGGATTGTATCAAATTCCGCCCTTCCAACAAATTAAAAGAAATGGCAAAATGTCAGCACAAACACCTCAGCACAATTGGAACCAATCTTGTTGTTGTTGTAGTAGTAGCATAAACATTTTCCATACATGTACGGGGAATGTTGTTGGAATGACGGCCCTTGGCCGGATATAAATCCCGGACGTTTCGGTAATGTAGAACCGACGCCGTGGGATAGCCGACATTGTCATTCACTAAATTTAAGTTTTAAGAATAACAAAGGCAGGATTAGGTATAAGAGAAAGCAGTAACAAGAGTTGAGATCAAGCTCAGAATATGTCGGGATTGCTATTTAACTTAGGGAACGATGAGTGATGATTTATCAAATTTCCGAAAACAATGCCAATAAAAATGTCATTCGGAATAATAAAAACCATCAGTATAACAGTTTAAAGGCAGTGCAACCCTTTTACACCATCATAAATTTCTAGGGTTGCAGTGTGGAACATAGGGCCAACCCTATACCCTTTAAATTCTACTTGAAAGCGTGACACCTCAGAAAAATAAATTGTCAAAAATTCAACAGTATGCTGTTATACTAAAACTGCATACCTGACTGACTGCATTCTGATGTTAGAGTTGTTAGAGTAAAATCGGTTTATGAAAATAATTTGTATACTACAATAAAATCATAGAATTTTACGTTTAATATTTTAAGGCTAAGACGTGACAAACATGTTTTCAAGGTATATACTAAAATTTCCACTTTTGCTTGAATAATTTCAGTGTCGCATAACAACCAATATAATCCCCCTGACCTTCCGCCGATGGTCTCATCCAAGGAGCAGACGTTAATGTGGCAGCAGAATTCGTACCTCGGCGATTCTGGTATTCATTCCGGTGCAGTTACACAAGTGCCGTCATTGTCGGGCAAAGAGGATGAGGAAATGGAGGGCGATCCACTTATGTTCGATTTGGATACAGGATTTCCACAGAATTTTACACAGGATCAAGTGGATGATATGAATCAACAATTGAGCCAGACGCGTTCACAACGCGTACGTGCCGCAATGTTCCCTGAGACTTTGGAAGAGGGCATAGAAATACCTTCGACTCAGTTCGATCCACAACAACCAACTGCTGTGCAGCGTTTATCAGAACCATCACAAATGCTAAAACATGCCGTAGTAAATCTGATCAACTACCAAGATGATGCTGAGTTGGCCACACGTGCCATACCCGAATTGATAAAGTTGTTGAACGATGAAGATCAGGTGGTTGTTTCGCAGGCCGCCATGATGGTCCATCAACTGTCAAAGAAGGAGGCTTCTCGCCATGCAATAATGAACAGTCCCCAAATGGTGGCTGCTCTTGTGCGCGCCATTTCCAATAGTAACGACTTGGAGAGCACTAAGGCTGCAGTAGGCACTCTACATAATTTGTCACATCATCGCCAGGGCCTGTTGGCAATTTTCAAAAGCGGTGGCATTCCAGCTTTGGTGAAGTTGCTCTCTTCACCCGTTGAAAGTGTGTTATTTTATGCCATAACCACATTGCATAATTTGCTGTTGCATCAAGATGGTTCGAAAATGGCTGTACGCCTGGCAGGTGGCCTCCAGAAAATGGTCACCTTGTTGCAACGCAATAATGTCAAATTTTTGGCCATCGTTACTGACTGCCTACAGATTTTGGCCTATGGAAATCAAGAGAGTAAATTGATAATACTGGCTTCGGGTGGTCCCAATGAATTGGTACGAATAATGCGCTCATATGACTATGAGAAGTTGCTTTGGACTACTTCGCGTGTGCTGAAGGTGCTCTCGGTATGCTCCAGCAATAAGCCAGCCATTGTTGATGCTGGCGGCATGCAAGCTTTGGCTATGCATTTGGCCAATCCCTCTCCACGTCTGGTGCAGAATTGTTTGTGGACATTACGCAATCTTTCGGACGCTGCTACCAAGGTTGATGGTCTCGAACCATTACTGCAATCCTTAGTCCAAGTATTAGCTTCAACAGACGTTAACGTCGTAACCTGTGCTGCTGGCATTCTCTCGAATTTAACTTGCAACAATCAACGCAACAAAGCCACTGTTTGCCAAGTTGGTGGCGTCGATGCACTTGTACGCACTATCATAAACGCCGGTGATCGCGAAGAGATTACCGAACCCGCAGTGTGCGCACTGCGCCACTTGACTTCACGTCACGTTGACTCGGAATCTGCACAAAATGCTGTGCGTCTCAACTATGGGTTGTCGGTGATTGTAAAGCTTTTACATCCTCCATCACGTTGGCCGCTAATCAAGGCCGTCATTGGTTTGATACGCAACTTGGCCTTGTGTTCGGCCAATCATGCACCACTGCGTGAACATGGTGCCATACATAATTTGGTGCGTCTGCTGATGCGTGCATTCCAGGACACCGAACGTGTAAGTGTTGATGCACATTAAGTAAAATTTACTTGTTTAATAACACTTTTCCATATTTTATGACAACAGCAACGTTCTTCTGTTGCCACAACCGGATCTCAACAGCCATCTGCTTACGCCGACGGCGTACGTATGGAAGAGATTGTCGAAGGCACTGTTGGTGCTCTACATATATTAGCACGTGAATCACACAATCGCGCTTTGATTCGCCAACAATCAGTTATACCAATATTTGTACGCCTACTTTTCAACGAAATCGAAAATATACAGGTTGGTGCCTGCTTAACTTAACCAAAAACTTTGTAGGAATTTATATCAAATACTATTTGTTTTGCAGCGCGTTGCCGCTGGAGTACTTTGTGAGTTGGCCGCCGATAAAGAGGGCGCCGAAATGATCGAGCAAGAGGGTGCCACTGGTCCGCTGACCGATCTATTGCACTCGCGCAACGAAGGTGTTGCAACGTATGCAGCAGCTGTACTCTTTCGTATGAGTGAAGACAAGCCGCAAGATTATAAGAAACGTCTTTCTATTGAATTAACTAATTCATTGTTGCGAGAAGACAACAACATGTGGGGCAATGCCGATCTAGGCATGGGTCCGGATTTACAGGTGAGTTTTCAATGTACACACAATGCTGCATTGCATATTGTGAGTTAAACGTGTAAATATGCTAGAAACAAACCCTGAGTTACTATAGCGTAAACTAGACGCTTATCTCTCTGTAAACTTATCGAGTAAACAAACAACGAATTGGGTTGCTCAAAACTTGCTGTATGCCTATTTATAAGATTGGGTATATTTATTTATTTATGTACATACATAATAATACCTAAACCTACAAATTTAATTTTATTTCAACAAATATTAGTATTGTTTCTTATTAGTTAGAAAATCAAAAATTGTAGTTGTAAATACATATAAAAGAATAGGCGCTAGTGCTTGAAAACTATATAATTTAATTACAATACTTTAAATTTTTATTTGGGATTTTAAATCCTGCGTTTCGTTAAAGAGTAGAGCAAAATAATGTGCAGCTTTCTAAACAGGCTCACCGGCTCAGGCTTCGGAGTGAAATCACTCACACATACATATAAGACACCCACATATGCGGCATAGGCAGGCAATACTAATACTTTGAACCAAAATGTAGCTGTTTATCAACGAAACTGCACTTAGAAATTTGTTTGCTATGAACAAAAGAAATAAAATAATTAATTTTCTATCGCTTGTAACTACTTCCAAAACAACTATTTCGTAAATAAACAAAAAATTAATAATTGGCGCTTACACCCTTTTTGGCTGTTTGGCTGAGCTCCTATTCCTGTTGATGTCTTGATGTTGTTCCACAAATGGAGGAACCTACAGTTTTATGCCGCCGCCGAACGGCAGATGGGTTTTTATGAGGAGCTTTTTCATGGCAGAAATACACTCGGAGGCTTGCCATTGGGGCGACCGCTTTTCGAAAGAAAAAAAATGTTTCTATCATTTTGCTGTTTCGTGCAGGGAGATTCGAGTCTACACACTTCTGGGCGGTAGTCACGCAGCAGCCCACTCGGCTACGGCTATTCCCAAACAATACTTAATATTTAGTAGCATATACAAGGTGGCGCAAAATTAATCAGCCTAACAGAAGATTTATAATTTTTGCAAAAGTAGAGTGAAGTAGACAGCTGCACAGTATGCAGTATGTCCCTTCCACGACAGTCGGTTCTACGTTACCGAAACGACCCGGATTTATATCCGGCCAAGGACTGTCACTCCAGCAGCATTCCCCGTATGTAAGTATGGGGAATGTTCATGCTGCTACAACAACAATACCAGTATGCAATTAGATGAGCAGTGGCGCGCGTAAAGTTCAAAATAAAGATTTCCATCACTCAAAATCATTGTTTTTCCATTTAAAAAATAAGGTTATTCAAAAACACAATTGGATGATTAATTTTGCGCCAGTTTGTATAGCTGTGGAAGTGTATTTCTAAATATAAAATGTATCAAATGTAAACAAAGAAGTAGAATTTCAAGCAATCATCTGAAATCGCTTCTAGTATTATCAACAACAAAGGTTAACCCTTAACGGCCGAAAGGTCCCTCTACGGGGACATAGCGATAGAAAGACCCCAATGCGGAGACATGAAAAGAATTCAGTTTTCATTTCATTTTTCATCGCTGTAGTTTTCTTTAACAAATATTGCAACTTTGTATATCCCTGGTTTATTGATCATATAAAACTAGAAATCAAGTAAATATCGTATATTGAATTCATATCTAAATAAATCAGTTTAAATGTTACTTTAAGTTTTCATCCTTATAAACGTTTCCTTATTAATTTTCCGTCGTCTTATTACAAAAAAAGCTCTCGGCCGTTAAAGGTTAAAATAAACATTGGTGAAATTATTCGAAATTTAAAAATAAAATGTCGACGTTTATTTATGTTTGTTGGGTGATAAGTGCTCAAAACTTCAATAAAAAAATTGTTAGTATAAAGTAGCTAGTAGCAATTTTGCAATTTCCTAAGTAAACGTCAAAATTATATAAACAGTTACTCTGCTAGTGATGGCAATCCTGCCATGAAAATATTAGTTTGGGAAAAAAGAAATCCATTATTTTTGCTTAACATTTTTGTGCCAATGGTTTGTTATAGCAATTAACTGGTTTAAAATTGTTCGATGGCCGATCTTTAGCTCCTGGGCGTCGCTACGACTATTACCATGCCGATCAACTTCGATTACTTCTGTGTTTTTTTCGATATTATCGACATTTTCTTTAACATCAAAAACGCGTGATTGGAATCGACGAAACCAAAATTGCACGCAATTATTTGTTCAAGTATCGACATCACACACAATTTCAGCGGCCTGGCTTACATTTTCGCCTTTTCCAAAGAAGAACTGTAAAATGTAGCGGATTTTCACTTTGTTGGCTTCCATTGTGAATACCCTGTAACGCGCAACTGATTGGAACAAACAAAAAATAGCAACGAATTTTTTTAATGTGAAATGTCAACTTGAAAACGAAGATAAATTTTAAATTGTTTGATCGATACTTTACGAGCCATCGATCACTACAACCATCTACCGAGAAAATAATGCATTTCTCTTTCCCCAAACTAGTACTGGCCGCCGTAGCCGAATGGATTGGTGCGTGACTACCATTCGGAAGTGCTTAGGTTCGAATCTCCGTGCATAAAACACCAAATAATACAAGAAGTTTTTTCCAATAGCGGTCGTCCCTCGCAAGTAATGCCAAACCTACGGGTGTATTTCTGCCATGAAAAAGCTCCACATAAAAAAACCATTTGCCGTTCGGAGTCGCCTTAAAACTGTAGGTACCTCCATTTGTGGGACAACAACATAGGAGGAGGAGCTCGCCCAAAACCCAAAAAGGTTGTATCGGCTCATAAAAACCATCTGCCTCTCATGTGTGGCAAAAAATCTTTTGTTGGACCACGTCAAGTCCCACTGTACAAATGGTAGTTGAGAATCGGACTACGAATAGGTCCAAATATGTGTGCGCCATACAATTATTGGTGGAAAAACACGAACTTATTTGAAATTAGTGCTGTTTCCTGAGGTCTGACAGTGAGCCTGTTAAAAAAAAAAGAACTAAATTAAAAATATAGTTTTCCCAGTCGCAAACAAATTATCTTAGCGTAGAGTAGTTTGTTGGCTTTACAATTATTATTTACTTATATTTTTGTCTACATGTTTTGTTTTAACATTTTTTTAAATTAAATTAATTTATATATTTTGTTTTTGTTCTGTTCTTTTTTTGCATTTATGTACTTCGTTTGTAACACAATCACAAAAACAACCGTTCACTTTACTCTATCACAACACCGTTGAATTTATAAATTGACCAAACACCGAAATTTGTGCTAAACGTTGAACATTGCATTATCATCACGAAATCACAACGACTATTGCTACAAATCCACAATGATATCACAATAAAAAAAAACCAAAAAAAAAACAAACGTTCCTATACCACAAAATATAACCAATGAAACCTTGCCCACATTGCCCTAACCACTCGTCCAATTGCACTTCCTTGGAAATCATTTGTATCCTAACAACTTTCTGCAATTTTCGCAATGTTACACAGGATATGCTTGGACCCGAACAAGCATATGAGGGTTTATATGGGCAAGGCCCGCCGAGTGTACACAGCTCACATGGAGGTCGAGCATTCCAACAAGGTATGTATGATGAGTTTCCAGTCCCTTGCGTCTGTGTTAAGATTACAAACTGAAACATTTTATGTTCCAATGCGGTTTTCATAAATATGCGAAATCGTCACGATAGCATGAGGCGTTCATTCGTGAAACTAAAAAGCAGAATGCATAAACAAAAAGCCAAATTTTGCAAAATTCCGAAACGGCGTAATTGAACATCACCACACTTAGAGAGTTGCAATTAAAAATGTTAAACATTTCAAATGTTTTTATATTTTTGCCATTCATAATTAATTACCCACTACCGCCAGTTAAAAAAAAAAATATTAAATCCCCGTTGGTTATCCCCGGTTTTTTTAAATGTTATATAATAATATGAAATAACAATTTACATATGTATTTGCTTAAAGCATTTTTTTATTATACATACTTAAAATTAAAAAAAAAGTTGTTTATTCACCATCAGTACCTCTACGGGCAAAGCACAATAACATACAAGTATTGCACAACAGAAACAAACCTCAATATGCAGCATTGAATAACACCAATAATCCATTTAGTTCCTCTACAAAAGTGAAGTGAAATATTTCAGCTTCAAAACGATTTTGATTTTTGTTAAATTTGAAGTCTTGCATTTGGGTTTGACGACTTGGTGACGCAGACGTTTTAAAACGACGCAATATATAATAATTTGTCGTTAAGTGTATATTTGTTGTTGTTATGAACTATTATAATATTTTAAAAATGAATACATTTTACGAGCTCATAGTCAATCGATTTCTTCTTGAAAATTTAAAAGACAACTTTAGTCGGGTGGTAGAAGTTATAACTGAACGGATGGCACTGGCACATTGCACTCTGTGCAATGCAGTGGCTTAGCTAGCAGAAGACTGATTTATAGAAAGAAGTCTGAACAGTGATTTAGTCGGAAATAGAAGTTATAACTTTTAATACTTTGACTATTATTGCTTTAACAATTTTCAGTAAAAAAAAAAAAAATTAATTAGACTTGAGCTCGTGGAAATATTGAAATGAGAGGAACCTACATAGTATACAGGGTGCATATGGTATTTTAGAAAAATTTTCGAGTAAAATTATTAGTTTTTATTTTTAACAAAATTTAATGAAAACAGTCGCGAAGCAGCAGTCGGGTGTTGCGGCGCGCGTTTTCCCGGTGTTTTGAAGATTCATAAATAAGAGTGAGCTGCCGTAATAACGGACGGACAAGTTCGCTTCGATATTAAACTAAAATAAAAATAAAGTAGAATATCCTGGCAATTTGTGGATTTTTAACCTCCATTCAAATAATAATAAAAATATATATATACAATTGGCGCGTACACCCTTTCTGGGTATTTGGCCGAGCTCCTTCTATTTCCATTCAAATAATATTGTAGCATAACAAAAAAAAAAATTTATAAAACTTCACGAGTTTTTTACACAACATTAACTTATTATATATCTATAAAATCATTCAATAAAATTTCCATTAGCCGCAATCTCCTTCTCGATCCGAATCCGGAAACGACAAACGATTGCTTGCCCACATCAAATGCTCTTTATTCATATTGACCACAGCGGTATTAAGTGCAGTCTTCAGAGAGGAAATGATGGCATGAGGATGCTTATTGGCTTCACGCTCAACTACGCTCCATACGTAGTAATTCAGGCGATGAGGTGTAGGGAGTTGGGCGGCCATAAGTTTGGAGTTATATGGTCTTGGAAATTTTCAGGCACCCAATCTCGTGTAGCCAGCGCTTTGTGTGAACGAGCAAGACATCTTGCTAAAAGATGTATGGACTGTCACCGCGTACTCTATCAATCCAATCTTTCACTATTGCCTCGATATATACAGCAAAATTCACACGCAATCTTTGAGTAAAGAAATGTGGTGCGGCATGACCTGCTCCCTTTTTTGCTCACAACACCTAAAATCATGACAGTCCCTGCAAATTTCGGAACCTCTGTAGGACTGAAGCATAGCCATCTGTCATTTCTGCAAGAACAAAAAACCGTCTTGGTCAAGATTTCCTTTTTGATCGGATAACTCGCTTTTTGCCTGTTTGCTCCGCCATAAACTGTCTTCTGCTCATAACGTGGGATTTATAGTGGAGATCTTCATGGAAAACTCGAGGGATAAGATCTTCAAAAACATGAAGCTGGCTCGCAAGGGCCCTCATTGATTTTGAAGAGTCCTTGTCAATGATCGCTTGCACTTGTTGCATAAATTTTGCAGATCGGGCGGGGCAGAATGTTCCTTGTGTTTTTTGAGTTTTGTATGTATAGCGACGATAACTGCATGTCTCCATGTCTTATTTGAAAAATGTAAAAAAAATGAAAAATAATGGTTTCGAGAAGTTATAGCCACATACATGTATGTCCTCTAATGCCGTATGCTCCCTGTATATAAGATTAAACAAACAATAATAACAACACAACTAATAAAAAAAAGCAACGACAAAGGATAAGAATGCGCTAATTACGAAAGAGGAAGAGTTGTAGAATATTAGAGCAGCTGCCCTAAACGTTACAATTTTTTACATTGTAATGAAGTTTTTGGTCCCAAGTTGTTCTATAGAGTTTTCCAAAAAGAGGTGTTATTTTGGTATTCAAAGAAAAATGCTATTTTTTAATATACCATAAATGATCGGATGTTTATTTCATTATAAAGAGGAAGGTATGCCGTTTTTAGTGGAAAATAACATCAGGCAAATGACCACTACGACCAGGCTTACCGGACAATATCGAATTGCAAAATGGCTGCCCTTTGCCCTCGGTAGCCTCACGATTTCCATCTTTGAGGTCTTGAATCGACCCTGGGCTGTTGGCGTAGAACTTCTCTTTCACGTGGCCCCAAAGCGAAAAGTCACAAGGTGCTAAATCACAAGATCTCGGTGGCCAATTGTGGTCACCTCTTCGAGAGATAACATGGTCCGGAAACTTTTCCCGTAAAACATCAATGGTTTCGTTGGTTGTGTGGCACGTAGCGCCGTCTTGTTGAAAATAAACGTTGTCCAGATCAATGCCATCCAAATCCGGCCACAAAATCGTTAATCATCTCTCGATAGCGGAATCCATTCACCAGTAACACCTGTTATTGGAAAACTCTTTATATAATTTGAAAAAAAAAAACACGTATTAAACCTAATATTGCTTACCCGTGTGGTTCATATTACCCCTTACTATTAAAAATCTGAAGATTATTCAGTTTTCGAGTCAGTGGAGGGTTAAAATGTTCCACAAAAATATTTACCACAAAATTTCAGTAGGCGTCTTCTCAGCAGCCGAAAGCAGTGTACAATAACACAGTCCTGCGAGGGTGAGTTTCTAGAATGGCTGTACTTGTTTCTTGTAGTTTTTTATGCGCTGAAAACGAATCTGCTCCATCACGTCAGGATTTTTGGTAAATGAAGCCTAAAAGGTCAAAAAATGGCCATTTTAGCCATTTTTGATAATTTTTTTTGGGATAGAAAATTTTTTTTTTCAATTTTCGACGAAAAGGTTGCATAGTACAACTCTTTAGCTTTAAAACCCATTTTTTTAAATTATTGTACGATTTTTAAAAAAAAAGTTATGACATTTTGAAATTAACAGTTTCAGTTACGTATACGTTGGGTATAACGTCTATTGGCGTAACTGAAACTGTTAATTTCAAAATGTCATAACTTTTTTTTTAAAAATCGTACAATAATTAAAAAAAATGGGTTTTAAAGCTAAATAGTTGTACTATGGGACCTTTTCGTCGAAAATTGAAAAAAAAAATTTTCTATCCCAAAAAAATTATCAAAAATAACTAAAATGGCCATTTTTTGACCTTTTAGGCTTCATTTACCAAAAATCCTGACGTGATGGAGCATTTTGAAGGTCAGATTCGTTTTCAGCGCATAAAAAACTACAAGATACAAGTACAGCCATTCTAGAAACTGAAAAAAGTTAAATTTCGCAGGCCTGTGTAATGGACTAAAATACACACAAAACGGCAGCTGATCCAATATTATACAGCTCTTCCTCTTTCATAATTGTTATACCGCATTTCAAAACGTGGCCAGTCCCATTTTAAAAATTATATAACCTGTTAACATATCGATGGCCCTGAGCTGCTTTTACAGTGCTGGATCAAATATGAATAAGAGTCACCTCGGTAACATAGGAGGTGTGACAATTTCTCGGAATTTATCAATAGAGCAAAAGTCAATGAAGTTACGCGCAATATTTTATTATCGATCTTTACCATAGTCTAAGTCTTCGACTCTATACAACGAGTCCAACGTTGCTCCCACCATTAGAAATACCCTCCTTGGGGGAATAAGAAAAATGTTTTTTTTTTTAACAAAAACTATCAAGTTACTAATAATCAAGAGTTAATAATAATCAAATCAAAAATTATAAGTGAATTCTTTTATTTTACATCAATAAAAAATTAAAAGCAAGTGATTTCATTATTTTAACTTTCAAAACAAAAATAATTGAAAATTCCGATTAATCGCTAAATTTAATATATAGTAATTAAATTTCTGGCCTTGCAATTATCGACTAATTCCCTTTTTGCCATCTCTAATTGAAGGTGCCACCACAACGCATTATAAAATAAAGCAGCTAAGGGTCACCGATATACACAATATATAATATGTAGATATAAAGTCGACCACGATTATCCGTGAAGTAAGTTTAGGTGAAGTAAAAAGTTCTGAATATTTTGTGTTAAACGCCTTTAGTGATCCATATCTCACGTTGTTTACATTGTAAAATGTACCGAATTGCCTCTTTGTTGACTTCCATTATTGACACCCCGTAACTTACAGCCGAATGGAACAAACAAAAAACAGCAAAATAAATTTTTTAGCGTAAAATGTCGCCTTCACAACGAGCATTCACTTTAAATTGACATTTATAGAGAAAATAAACGATTTCCTTCCCAAACTAATATAAACAAATAAAAAAGAAAATTTCAAAAACTCTTCAGCATCGCTACGACGAAGGCGAGAAGTTGGAGTAGGCGGTCAAAAAATTTGTGCTTTTTACGGACCCAATACAACGCCCAATGGAAAATTAAAACGGCGATTAAACGATTATGTTCGTGGAAATTGTTGATAAAATCATGGAGATCGTCGAGTTCAATAGACATGCGGACACTTATTCCACTGCCCAAAAATAAAAATTCTATATAAGCCCATCAGAAAGGTCAAAGAATTTGACTGACAGCAAAATATGTAATATAGTTTATGTGTATTTGAGTCGAAGACGTCACGTACGTGCCGTACGCCATGTCGGAATGCACAAAAACTGGAAGCTTTCTTATATTGCCGTACCGCAAGTGCGGCGAAAATGAAGAACAATTTTGTATCGCGAACATTTTTATAGATGGGGTTTTTCATTATATCAAATTAAATGCAGAAAAGAAAATTGATTTTTAAATGGATTGAGTCAATTCAAATGAACCCTTTTATTTTCGATAAAAGCTTGAAGGAGTAGAGAAAAGGCTAGGCTTGATCAAGTTGTCCTAAAAAATGCATGTACGTCCAGATCTCGATGTTATGGTCGCCGTCTATGAGTACCATAAATTCCATTAAGGGGTTATGTGTAGTAAGAGTTTCATAATTTTTTCGGGCATTTGACTACCCCTAACCCCTTAAAAACTTAAAAACCTCTTTCGCTTCAGTAAGCATTAATTTCACAACCAACAAAAACCTGTTTATACACAACGAAATATAATGTTTACTTTCACGACAAGAACATCTGTTTTTTTTTTTGTATATGCGACAATACTTTCATTTTGGCACACGTTTTACGCGTCACGTCAGTCAAATGCGTTGCCGGAGCGGACGCAGCGGATCAATTGTGATAGCCTATTAGTCCGATAACTCTTTGGAACCATTTGCTATAATTATGTTATGTTTCATTGTCGAAATAAAGCAAAAAAACGTTGAGAACTTTTTACTTCATCTAATATACACGGTGGCGCAAAATTAGTCACTCTCTTGGTAGATTTGTAAAATTTGCAAATGGCGTCGTACGTCAATCATATTTGACATTTGTGAACTAGACAGCTGCAGTGTTTGCATACAGACAAGCAATGGAGCGCGTAAATGTCAAAATAAATAATTCCATCTCTCATAAACATTTTTTATTTATGCAAAAACAAAATTAGATTATTAATTTTGTGCCACCTCGTACAACTGTTGAAAATATATCCAAATGCTTTAATTAATTATTTAATATGCATTATTAATTTTTTTTGTTAAGTATCTGAAAAAATTGAACGAATATTTCACTTCAATTTGCTAAATGAAACCAATAAATTGTCTAATTATATTTTTTAAGTTATAAAAACAAAATTACAAGCTTGTTGCCACCCACTCATGCAACCTTAACCAAGCCCACAGCAAGTTGTAGCATAGAATACCCCTGCAAAACCCACGCATACCAGAGTAACGCCGCGAGTTAAACACTCCAAATGTATGGCGTTACTCTTGTTATTTGTTTAGTTATTTACCACGATTTTTGAGTTTGTTACAATACAAATATGTATCTTAAGCAATTAGTGCATTTCATAAATTAGTAGGGCTTGACAAGTTGTAACACCTATTTGCCATTTGCTCATGCCAAGCTTTACCATGCCATGTACGTTACGTAGAAGTCGTTCACAAAGCTAGTGTAACCAACATCCATCCATTCACCAAAACTCACTCATCCAAAAGCAAAGTGTACCAATCGATAAATTATTTGTAGTCGTACAAAATGTGATATTAATATTGTAACGATGAATTAACAAAACGTTCTCTCTTTCTTTCTCTCTCTCTCTCTCTCTTCTCACCTCACTGTTTTTCATCTGCTCGCTCGCTTGCTCGGTAAATTTTTTTTTTGTGTTTCGAAAAATGTAAAATAACATACGAAAAAATATGTGTCGCAACAGTTAAGCCAGCCTAACATATATCATCACTAAAAATTAATACAATTTCAGAACGATAAGTTTGACGATTGAAAAAGAACAAACAAAAAATGAATTTGAAAACGAAAAAACGGAAAAATTTTGGTTAAAGTTTCGAATAAAATAGAAGGCTAAGCAAAAATACACATTACTCGTACCATGTAAACATTATTCAAAGTAATCGTAGACGTTTTAGGCAGTAAGATTTACAAGTTTTGCATTGCGAGCAAGCATACGTACTAAAAAAAAAAAAGAAAAACGAAAAAAAAAAACAATAAAAAGTCAATACTAAGTCAACCGTAGCGTTCCCGTTGTAAGCTAACATTACTCCTTCAAATCAGACTTAACCAAAATCACCAGCCAGTCAATCAGCCAGCTTAGGAATGACATGACACCCGCTTTGCGCGTACAAGCAATGAAAATTTATTCTTCATGGGTGACTAAAAACAAATTGTTGTGAATTTTTAACAGTAAATTACGAGATCTTACTTTAACTTTTGTTTTATAATTTGTAAATTGCCTAGATCTTAGATATGTAATTTAAATTAGTGCATAGAGTTCGGCAGTAGATTGATTTCAGAACTGTTTTTTTTATTGTTTTTTTTGTAATTTTCATTTCAGATTTCAAAACATTTAATAAAGTTTTATTTCGCCTTAAGTGTTTTCCACATTATTATTACTAAGTAGTTTTGATTTCAGTTCTGCACATTTTATTATTACATTCTTCAGATAAAGATTTCGTACGTATCTCCTTAATGCTGAAAATGTAGAAATTTGTGCTTTGATGTATTGCATGCCTGGTCTTGCTGCACATTTTCGTTTGATTAATTGCGAAATATTTTTGTTTTCTGGTAATGAGTATACGCAAAAAGTTGCTTAATACATTCTTAACCTTCCGTTGGACACCTTTTTTAAAACCTTCGGTTGGTCACCCGGGTCTGGCCTTTTTTCGTGGTGTTCGAGAATCCTTTTTAAAAGGTTATATCTATAAATCGATAGCAAATTAAATTTTAGTAAGTTACCTGGGAGCTTTTGAACTAGAAGAGAGGCAGAAACTCTTGAACACCTTCTATGTTCTTGCCTTGCATTAGCTAGAACCCGAATGAAATGTTTAGGAGCTCTACAATATGAGAGGTTGGAATGTCTCTCGGGGTTAGGGCTTCAGAGCTTACTTAGATTCGCAAAAGACGCAGGCTTATTACAAGAAGCTTACTACAATGAAACGTAAGGAATATGATGAATGATAGTTATAGGGAGGCGAAGTAATGCCGATCTTAGATTACGGCGGAAAGCTTTAAGCCTTCAATTCGTTTGATGATCATTTATAGAATATTTTATTTTCACAGATGGTTTTCTGCTATGAAGATGACAAGATTTAGAAGGGTCAAATCGTCGAACACCATCTCTCTGTCACTCTGCCCCGCTTTGACGATAGCGTGCATTTGCGTACTACCTCACCCTTGCCTGGATTGCTGGGCATAATTGCACTGAGGGGATTCTCTCTGAACGAAATCTTCGCATACTTTAATATAACCTTAGCCAATTTAGATGTGGATACAGACACAAAATACAAATACAACAAATACCTCTTCAAATCTCACCAAGCGGAGATAGCAATCTAACCTCAAAAGAAGTTATGAAATATGCGAAATTGAAAATTTGAAGTTTTTGATCAGGTTCGCAATGTCTTACGTACTATAAAAATGTTTCATTAATACTTTGAGCCCCTGGGGACCGGCGCTGATCTTTCCCCGTAGCCGGCTCCTGTTCCTGGGACTGTCGTTACACTTTTTATGGGTCCAAACATAAATGTAACCTGAATGCATGTAGTTAAATATACTTTTAATGAGCTTTATTGAATCATTCTAAGCAAAAGTGTGGCTCGGATTTACACATGTAACAAAATGTAACAACTTTTTTTGTTAAATTTTTGGCTTTCTTAGACCCAAATAATCTTTAATTTTCATCATAAGAACCAGAGAAGTATTTTCGAACTTTATGACCGTCTGCTTCCTTTTTCTGTAATTTATGAACAATTTTTCCTTCCCGATGTGGAACTTGTTCATCTACTCGCTGTGTCAGTCCATTTACCAATTGTCTCCGAAATTACGTGACTGATATTTTCTGTCCGGTTACTTTTTGAAAGAGGAACAGGGAATTTATCGCTGATAATATTACATTATCGCATACTTAGAGAGCGATCGCTTTCTGCCGGCCGAGGATAAAGGTCAGAAATATGAGCGTCGCACTCAACGTGTTAAAGAGTGTTGATGAGTGCACAAAATCGAGATAAAGCTAAGCATATACTTAGTTCTACTATTTGCCAATTTTCCAATGTGACAGTAGACAAGCAAACTTTAAATAAAGCGTACGAGGGTTGCTATTTATACTTCTAGATTAACAATGGAAAAATGAACATTGATTGGTGGTTCTTTTAAATATTCTCGACGTTGATCAATGCGTTTTATATTCGTTTGAATTAATTCCCGAAGCAGTTTGTCCAGTCGTGTTTTGAAAGCTGTGTGTGTGGACATGCAGAATTTGATTGCTGCTCAATCATTAAGGGCACAACATCGATATTTTCTGATTTTGAACGACCTTGCCGGAACTCGTCGGAAATTCACTGTAACAGTTTTTTACGGCGCTAAAGGATGGTGCCGCATAATGATTTTAGTTCATCAAATATTTATCCAAACTTGTGCTAGAATTGAAGCCACGATTTTGCCATCATTTGTGTCACATTTTTTGCTGATTGAGGTTTTTTAGATTTAATTACTTAGATTTAGTGGAAAAAGTAGTCAAAAATTGGACTGATCGAATGGACCATGGAACTCGTAGCCGCGGCGTACATATGCCGGATATCGTAGTAAAAAAAAAATGCCATGAAATTATCTACCAGATTATAATAAAAAAAAATTCATTCCAAAAATATTTCTGTTTTGTATTATCATTTTAAATTCTCAAGGTCTTAAAAAAGCACCCGATAAATTATAAAAGTGTTATATTTTTGCATGTTTTTTTTCTTGTTTTCTTAAAGAAGGAAAAAAAATTTCTTGGTTTTTAGTTTTTTTTTTGCTGAAGGCAAATTACATTTTTCGCAAATGAACCTTGATTTTTGCATGCATTCGTCACTTAATCAAAATTTGTCCGCATTCGTATAGAAGTGAAACTCTAAATTGCGCATTTATTTGAAATTTCGATACTCATGGCCAAACATCTCTTTTCACAGGATATGATACTTTACCAATAGATTCGATGCAAGGCTTGGAGATTAGCAGCCCAGTTGGAGGCGGTGGCGGCGGTGGCAACAGTGTACCACCAAGTGGCGCACCAACGTCGCCATATTCAATGGATATGGATGTAGGTGAGATCGACGCTGGGGCCTTGAACTTTGACTTGGATGCAATGCCGACACCACCAAATGACAACAACAACTTGGCCGCTTGGTATGACACTGACTGTTAGACTGAGTAGGTGGTGAAAGGAAATACTTACAAAAAACAAAAACAAAAAAACACAACAACAAAAAAAAATCATTCATTATCAACAACAACACATGTATGAGAACATTTATTTATGTAAGATATGCTACATATACAACAACAATTTGTGGCATAAGCAATTGTGCCGGATTATCAAATATATCTACATATATTAATAATTCGTGTCTAACTGTGTCAAAAGTAAACAAAAACAAAAAAAAAGCAATTATACAAAACTTGTTACGAATTAAAAATAAATCTTAAGAGAGAGCTTGGCGTTCGATTAGCGTAGGCGGCCGCAAAATGATAAGAAACAAAATATCAAACAAAAAATATTTTTAAAAACAAAATTCTTTAACACAGCGCATTTTTAGCAACAACAAAAAAATCAAATATTTTGTGTTCTCGTTCGATCATGAGTTTTATCCTTTATTTACGATAGTATTAAGTTTTTTCCTTTTACATATTTACCTATTTACATTTTATAAATTTAACTTTTTATTAAATCACACATTTCTCCGCATAGAAAAGAGCCTGCCTGCATTTCTTATTTTTACGTAAACTAAATATGGTGATTTTGAACAGGGTAAACTTCATTTTTATGATAGATCGGTAAGATTTAAAATTGAAAAATATACGAAAAATTACGAAAAATACAAATATTAAAAGAACTCATTCACAAGTCCTGCAAAAAATGCAGTAAGACAATTACAAAAGAGCATCCAAACTTAAGTCTAAAATTTAAAGTACTATACAAAAACAAAAAGTCAAATCAAGGCACACAAATTTGAAAAAAATAAACTACATATTCAAAAGTAAACACTATAAAGCTAAAGCTGGTTAAAAAGAAATCTATGCATTTCATCTCAGCCACAAACTGTGCGAAATAATGGCAAGCATACTTGTCATACAAATCATAAATCTGCGTATGGATGCCTTCATCATACGCGGTGTTTTTTCATGCAAACATACACATCATAATTAAGTAATAAGTGCAACATAATGCGCGATTTGAATAAAAATGTGAAAGCTTTCACATTTTATTGAATTGGTGCTCATATCTTTTTCTTACTAAAATGGGCCATGAAACACGTAAGTAGGAACTGATAACTGTGGAAAACGAAGGGGAATCTCACCACAGCAGCGATTCAGTGAGGCTCGATTCAAAATATCATTGCGGTACTTGAAAACGGGCATGTTAAACAATTCGATAATTAATTTTTACTAATTTTTTACGAAGAGCTTACTTATTTAATTGGCGGTAACAACCCGTTGCTAAGTTACGAACACTTGTATGGTGGCCATCTGCTCAAAAGACAAGTTACGCATTCAAGGTCAGCCTTATTTGAGTTCCGGGGCACAGAGATATTGAGGGAAAATTTAAAGCTGATGAGCTAGCTAGAAAAGTACTCAGTGATAAAAGTGCCATTGGAATACCACAAGTAAACTAATAATAAAAAACAACATTATCCAAGAGGCCAATAGGTCATGGAGAGATGACGATACATGTGTAACAGCTAAGCTACTATGGCCGTAAATAAGAAAAGGGCAAAGGAATTGCTTAGTCTCTCAAGAGATAATATCTCGAAGGTCGGGACGTGTTTAACCGGTCATTGGCTATTTGGCTGGCATTCTTCGAGACTAGGAGTTTTCTCCCATGAATATTGCAGAAGTTGCAGAGATGAGGAAGAGGAAGAATCAGTTGAACACTTCCTTTGCAATTGTCCAGCCCTAACTAAAATCAGAGCAGGTTGTCTAGGTAAATACTTTTTTAATTCTCTTACAGAGCTATCTGGCGTGGGGTTGGGATCAATTGTACGTTTCATAAGAGCCACAAAATGGTTCCACGAAGGAAGATAAATGAGGTTCCCGTGCAGCACAGTGGTATCACAACGGACCTGTAGGTCTAAGCGAGTTGGTCGTGCAGACCGACTACCACCATAACCCAACTTAACCTACGGCCTGCCGAATTCTGTTTCGCCAGGTATCTCTGTTTTCCGCACACCTTTTGCAGTTTCTACATGGTTTAGAGGTAGTCAGAATTTTCAAAAAAACTGAAATTTTTTTGCATTTTCTTATTAAGATATTGTGTGATAATTTAAAGTGAATCCGACAAATACTTCTCGAGTTATTCAACAATTAACAAACGGCGCTCAGGCGCTCCTCACTTAATTGTGGGCCCAATTCTCATCGGTATGCTGAAAAAAGGGGTGCGCACGTATGAAATTGATATTTTGGAAGCTGGTATGACGGCTGAAGAAGTATTATATGGCCCAGGAATAGATGACACCGTGTAAGTAATTAAATAATTCGTTAGCATAAATCTATATAAATCGATAGAAAAACTTTAAATGCGTTTTTCTCAAAACTATCTTTTTTGAACTGTAACTTAAAAACCGCTTAGTAGATTTCAATACAATTTATACTGATTTTGAAAAACATAAAAATCAGGCACGAATTTTTTCGAATGATTTGTTTTTTTTTTCTTTTCAAAAATTTCGATTTTTTTTTCAACAATTAACTGTCGTTTTTTTCTCGAAATTTTTTAAATATTTCCTGAGGTCACCATATTGTTAGTTTTGAAAAAAAAAATGCTTTGATCAGGTACGAGATTATCTTTTAATAAAATCAATTTCTCCAAGGACTTGTGATGATCACCGCAGGGACTTCTGGAGAAACGGGCTCCACACAAACAGTGATAACTTTTACAATTATTAATTTTTTTTTTTTGAAATTTTGCTAAAATCAAGTCGAAACATGATGCATTAATGCTAAGTTTTTATTTTTGTAAAATAAAGCAATTGACTAGCAAAAAAAAAAAAAAAGATTGAAAGCATACTATTTTCGGGCCTCTTAAGCCAAGAGAAGTCAGGTCACTTTTAATTTAGTCCTTCCACCAATTACCGTCTCAAACACCTTCCTCGCCGGAGCAGTTCCTTCCATATGGATGACATGACCTAGCCATCTTAGTCGCTGCAGGGTGACTCGTTTGACTAGGTATATATCTCGGTAAAGCTAGTGGTTCATTCGAATGCGGTAACCGTCATCTACTTGAGCAGGGCCAAAGATCTTGCGATGTAGTATCCTCTCGAAAACCTCAAGAGCGGTTGCATGTGATTGTTTGACTGTTCAGGCTTCAGCAGAGATGCATAGAGAAGCACCGGAATGATGAGCGTCTAATAGAGTGCTGCTTTCGTTCCTCGAAAGGAGGCTTTTTTTACTAAATTGCGCACTTAGCCCAAAGTAGCAACTGTTGGCAAGTGTTATCCTTCGCTTGACGAAGAGCATTTCTTAAGTATTCTTTGTTATTTATGGGATGTTTTCCAATTTTCCATTGAGGGCGAGTTTGAATGACCTGTGGGCGGTTAAACAGCAGTCACTTTCACACAACATGAGAATAAAATGGTTTTGATCAGAAGTCCTCAACAAAAATAGTGAATCGATTTCGCAACGCTAACGAGTTTTTACAAAAATAGCTTTACAAAAGTGTATCGTTTCGTTGCAAAGGAGAATTGACGAAACAAAATGTTGTTATCGTTAACCTAAAACGAAATAAATTAATTTAAATAAACATTTGCCCGTACAAAGGAATGGAAAGTAGAACAAACAATAATTCATATCATAATGTGTGAGAAATAAATATAAAAATAGTTAAGTTTTCAAAATAATCAGCCTATGAGATGAGTTTTTTTTTAATTCTTATAGTAGTTTTATCAACTCGTTATTATATTATAAAGGGTTTTTCAATTGGCGCGGGGCGATTTTGGCGCCCTGTGGCAGCCATTGTTTTTTTTTTTTTGGTGACATCTGTCAAACCTTTTGTTTATTATTCAGTTGTTTATGCCAAATTATAAAACTTTATTATCAAAATGAGTGTTCATTAACGCAAACGTTGCGCGCATTGCGCCCATTTTTCGGTAGACGTGGTGGCCCTTCCAATTTCTTATGGCCCATATTGAACTATATGTACCTAGACGACATGTGGTTCCAGCAGGACGGCGCTACGTGCCACACAGCAAACGCCATTTTATTCCATTTCAACATCTTCCCGCCCTTATTGAAAAGCCCTATATTTGATATAAGATATTTAATTATTCTTGACCAATAACAATATCGGAATATCATATTTTTAAATTACATACTTTGATTAGAAAATTCTTAATTTGATTCGCCCTGTGCAATTGCGCTACAGTCCGTAATGCAGTTTCCAATTTGGTTATAAAAAGAGCTGCCACTTGGTATTTATGGTTACTATAGATAGCCTGTTAAAGTTATTGTCCAATGTACACTTGTTTTATTGAGTTGAGTACTTTGGAAACTTCTATGGCCAAATGGTAGTTGTAGCATTGAAAGCTGTCAAAATAATAACGTGGTGCCAGATTCTCAGATACGAGATTACACAGATTGAGATGGTAAAATGCGTAAATATATAAATTATAAAAGACAATAGAGATAAACTAAGTGAGAGTAAATATTTGAGTGGGTCCCATTGGAGGAATGTGTTCGATATATGCATATGTACACAAATTCTCAAATCTGTTTTAATCTTTATTGAGTTTTAACCGTCATGAGTGCACAAAGTAGGCATGTGAAGGCACCCCGCACGACACTAACCACCTTTTCACATGCCTTTCAAAACCTACTTATCTAACCCCTCTTCCTCTGGACCCAACCTGTCGAAACAGCATGTTTCCTGGGCCTACCTTTAGATGAGCTAGACGAAGACGATCGGTGATATACCCTACACTGAAATGATCACTGTCGTTCTATCATAAAGCTTTTTAGAGCATGATAGTAAATACTGAAGTAAATTTCTTTAGTACCGAGGATGATGCACTTCGTCTTACATAGGATGTACATATGTAAATATATTAAAAAAATACCAAATTTGCCTATAAAACGGCTGTCAGTTGAAAATTAACCAAATAACAACAACAAAAATAAAATAAAACTACGCGAAATATAAAATAATTATGTATTTTAAATCTTGTAGGTATGTATATGCTATAAAGTTTTCGAAATTTCGGCCGAAAATACAAACGGCAACACTATACAACATAAGTGTTGCTACTTCAACACAAATGGCCCCACGGATTTTGACGTTAGTCATCGCCGCAAAAAAAGTAAAGAAATTCCTATTGCCCATGAATTTGTGGCTGACAATATTAATTATATTTTTCGGCTATTAATTGTGAAGTAGAAAGTGAAAAAGTATATAGAAAATTCAATACAGGAGCGGTGTAATCTGCAAGCGAAGGAATTGAAAGCAGTGATCGTCGGTGGTCGAGTCAACATTACCAACAGTGGAAATGGATAGCAAGGGACGCAATGTTATCGTATGCGATAATGGAACCGGTGTATGTATTAAGCTTTACTGGTCTGACCACACCTACACGGCGCCTTGATTTTGCCAAATGTATGCCTACAAATAAGAATTAAAAAAGATCTGCATTGCTGGAGCTAAACAAAGTGAAATTGATCTGTTGTGTTGGGTGTGTGTGCCCACCTGTGCTGACCCTGTGTGCTTGCAAACAAAGCATTTTGAAGATGATAGATCTGCAATATTTATTATTTGCAACCTATTCAATTTTACTAAATTAACTGGGAATAAAAAACATTGGTTGGGATTTAATTTTTAAATCACCAATGCAGTGCTTCAAATCATAGTTACAATATTTGTTGCATTAGTCATACGAAATACTTCTGTAAAGCAGCCTAAAAATGGTGTTTTCTTTATCTGCTTTTTATTATCTAACTCTTTCGCTTTGCTTACCATTAAAAGGTGCGCGTAACTAACTAGCCAACCTGCAGTGGTACTAGTACTTGAATTTTGAAAAATGAAGCCTCATAAGCTGAATGTGTTTAAGAGATATTTTACCCAATCTGAAGACAGTTTTGTACAACTGTGAACTTGAAGCACTTCATTGCTACTAATAATTCCCTCACAACAAAAATTAAATCATATTTGACAGCATTTTAATTTAAAAAAATCGGAATTGATCTAATAACGAAAACTTGTAAAGCCAAATATGCTGTTTTGGCAAAGGTGCATACATTTATACAAAATATGCGCATACACATATACATATGTATATGTTTTATTTATCACTTACATGTATTTGGATTAGCTACATGCAATGAAACTTTATTTATCTTTCAGTTCGTGAAATGTGGTTATGCTGGCAGTAATTTCCCTGCACACATATTCCCCTCCATGGTTGGCAGACCGATAATTCGTGCTGTTAATAAAATCGGTGACATAGAAGTGAAGGTGAGATTAAAATGGTTTACTAAATTTATATGCAATAGCTAAAGTTTTTATAAATTGTAGAAATGATATTTTTATCAACAATTTGTTAAGCACTTTAAAGCACATAAATATACGAGTATCTTAAACAAGCTGTTGATGAAAATTTAGTAACCAATTGAAGATATGTCTAGTTAAAGTGCTTTAGCTTGTTACTTTACATAAATGAAGAACTAAGTTAATAAAAGTTAAGAAACTATTACATTTTTATTAAAAGCATATTCTTACGTATTTTTCTGTTCTTTTCATTACCTTTTTAAAAATATTTTTGCAGGATTTACATGTCGATGTAAGTCTCTATTTTTAGACACCATTAACTTTAAAATGTGAACAAATTAGAATTCTTAGAATAATTTAGATATGCCTATAGAAAATGTAATTCCAGAATGCCTTGAAAAGCTACTAAAAAATAAGCAAAACCACATACCGTAAAAGAGCAAACGCTTCGCAAGCAGCTAAATATAATATACATAGATATGTATGTGTATATGTTTGACAAATTACAATATTATGCGCCTGAGGCACCATAGCGCGCATACCTACTAACTGACTTGAATACCTTGCATTTGAAACCTTTTTCGCTAAGCATCACTTTTTGTTTTCTGAATGTTAAACAATACATGCATAGTTATTATTTCAATTTGTATTCTCTTTTTTTTTTAATTTTATTTCACGTGTAATTTTAGAGATTCGATCTCTATTTGATGGTGTACAAAGAAGTTTGAGTTCTCTTACTAACAATTTTTTTCGAATACTAACAATATTTGCGCATGTTAATGTATCATTTCAATTGTTGTTGTTTGAATATGAAAAATATGTAAATTTGATACGTAGGTTGAAGGAGGAAGCTTTTCGTCCTCATGAGAATTGATCACTTTTTTCGGAAACTTTAAATATATTCACGAGCATCAAAACTGTTACGGCGTCTAAGTATCTACCCTTTTACTTTCCAGAGCTTTGAATACAATGGGCTTTTAGCCTAAGTGATTTAAGTGTTACCATTCTCTCGGTGCCTCTTGGCTAAAAACAAATGTCAATTGCCTTTGCAAATCTATTGTGTACGGCCAAGAATCAATTTGCATAGGAGATCAACGTATTAAAGGTGATGCAAAATTAATCATCCAATTTTGTTTTTGTATAACGTTTTTACTAAATAAAAAAAAATAGGTTTTGAGTGATGAAAATCTGTATTTTAACCTTTACGCGCTCCATTACTTGTATGTTTGTGCACTTCAGCTGTCTAGTTCAGAAGTGTCAAATATGACTAATGCACGACGCCACTTGCAAATATTAGTTAGATTAATATAGAAATAGAAGTTCGCTCTGAAAGAGAAAAAATATGAAAAAAAGTGCATGAACGCAGTAACAATTTGCAAGTTTTACAAGCAGCTGATTAAATTGTTGGCGGGATAAATCACAAAAATTAGAAAAAATTTCAGTTGAGCTGCTTCATATTAAATTAAAAACAAAAAAACAAATAGGCATAGCGGAGCTACGTTGACTAGGTCATGTCGTCCGAATGGATACAAACGCTCCGGCTCTGAAAGTATTCGTTGTGGTACCAGCTGGTGGTAACAGAAGAAGATGAAGGCCTCCTCTGCTTTGGAAAGATCAGGTGTAGAAGGACTTGGCATCACTTGGTGTGTCCAACTGGCACCGGTTAGCACAAGAAAGGAACGACTGGCGCACTATGTTAAACTCGGTCAAAATCGCGTTAGCGGTTATCGCGCCAATTAGTTGCCTTTCCAATATCAGGTTAAAGAAGTCACACGATAGCGAGTCACCCCGTCTGAAACCTCGTTTCGGGTCAAACGGCTCGGAGAGTTCTTTCCCATTTCTGATGGCGCTGCTGGTATTGAGCAACTTCATCTTGCATAGTCGTATTAGTTTTGCGGGGATACCAAATTCAGATTCATCGCGGCATAACTGCTTATCGTACTGTCGAATGCAGCTTTGAAGTCGACGAAAAGATGGTGTGTGTCGATTCTCCTTTCGTGAGTTTTTCCAAGATTTGTCCTATTAAGAATATCTGGTCGATGGTGGACTTTCCAGGTCTAAGCTTAGCATCACATGATTTCATTTTATCCACAATATTTTGTTCCATTTCATCATCGCTATCAAATGAAGAACATTCCCTTGGCGATTGTGTTGTTGTGGCAAACGCAGCTTTCTTCCAAATTAGATAATAACCAAGAAGTACAAGCATGAAACACAAAATAAACCTTCAATGCTTTCGATTTGTACTTAGAAAATTACAGCAACGCTGACTGGAGGCGGTGGTTCAGAAGGGCATATCTCTTTATCATTGGCCGATTCCTATTTAATATATGACTTCAAATAAACTTAATGAATTTTATCTAAAATATATTTATTTACATTTTCCTTTTTAATCACCATTTTTATTTAAGTTTAGAACTTTGACTGTTCGCAAATTTTAATTTGTTTGTTTTTTACTTTGCGATCAACTGTTTTCCCCACTTGCAAATTCTTACAAGTAAAAATGTACACAGTAAAAACTTGCAACTTCCCCTCAAAATGAAATGTCATTTTGCTCTCTCACTTTCCCCTACTTTGCAAGTCTTTTGGATATATGAACACCAAAATATGATAATAATTGTTACAAATTATTTGCTTCACGAACATACCTCTTATGAATCTTCCGATAGGGTGACTAATTTTGCGCCACTTTATTTATAAGACATATGGAAACAATTTTCGATTTGCTAAGTTTAGGTTTGAAGGTTTTGGTTTTCGTAGTTTTTGTAATTCTACAACGCTTTTCTTTTGCGTTATTATTTTACATTATTAAACATCTTTAATTTATTAAAAAAATGTTCCTAAACATCTCAGAAATGAGGTTCTACATATAGGGTGTTTTTTTTAGAGGTTAGGTTTTCAAGATGAAATAAAACGTATATAATTTAATGTTATGGCCAAGAATTTAGCTTTATTATAAAGATAAGGGTTTGCCATTATGTTTTAAAAATGATTTCGGGCAAGTGGCCGCCGCGGCTGGCTCGAATAAATTCCAGCCGAGAAGCCCAATTTTCGACCACTTTTTGCAGCAATTGGGGCCGTATGTCAGCAATAACGCGCCGAATATTCTCTTCCAAGACGTCAATCGTCTCAGGCTTATCTGCGTAGACAAGCGACTTCACATAGCCCCACAAGAAATAGTCCAGCGGTGTTATGTCGCACGATCTTGGAGACCACGCCACAGGTCCACGGCGCGAGATAATGCGCTCACCAAAAGTTTCCTTCAATAAATCTATTGTTGCGTTGGCTGTATGGCATGTAGCGCCGTCTTGTTGGAACCAAAGGTCGTCCACATCAACATCGCCCAATTCAGGCACGAAATAGTCATTAATCATGGCTCTATAGCGCTCTCCATTGACTGTAACATTATGGCCGGCTTCATTTTTAAAGAAATATGGACCAATGATTCCCTCTGCCCATAGAGCACACCAAACAGTGACTTTTTGAGGATGTAACGGCGCCTCAGCAATGGCTTGTGGATTATGTTTACTCCAAATGCGACAATTTTGCTTATTGACATACCCATTCAACCAAAAGTGAGCTTCATCGCTGAACAAAATTTTCTTGTGAAAATCGGGATCGGTGGCCATCTCGTTTTGGGCCCATTCACCGAACGTGCGACGCGCTTGTTCAGGTGTAAGTCTATTCATTATGAAATGGCAAACCAAACTGAGCATAAATCAAGTGACAGCTGTCAAAAAGACCATCTACGAAAAAAGTAGTGCCAACTTGAAAACCTAACCTCTAAAAAAAACACCCTTTATGCAAATTTATCCAATAGGTATGTGTACTATGTACATACATACATACAAAGTCATATGTGACGCTCTCATCCAATCGCTGCTAGTTGAAATTGGAAAATCTTTAAAAACTCTTATTGCTGTTGTTGCAATGGCATAAAACATGACTCATATATTTTTAAAGGGGGCTGCTGAAGTAAAAGTATTTGGCGGAGTATAAAGTCAGGTCGTTCCGGTAGCAGCGAAACGACATTCAGCGGAAGGCGAAACTTTTTTGAAACATATTGCTGTAGTATTAAATCCATTTGCTTCCAGCTGTCATATGGGAGCGGTAGAAAAATTCAACAACTCTTTGGCCGAGAGCCTCTCCCAAGTCATTTAACAAAAATCAATGGTCAGAGTCGACTTGGCTAACTGGGTTGTTGTTTTTGTAGTATCATAAATATTCCCCACACGGGGAATACTGCTGAAGTGATCCAACTGTCGTAGGGACGCTGCTAATTGGCTAAAACAGCTTTGTGTTCCGCATTTAAGCAATAAAAAATAGTTAACATATCACCCGCCGCCGCTTATCTGTTATTTATCTATTGCGAAGTGTACCCGAATGTTATTGTAGTTGCATATAGATGAAGCTAAAATTGCGCTTTATAATGGATTAGTAAAATTCTATTGACTGTACAGTGTTTCAGCATTTTCCTCTTGACTCTTGACTTGTTATGCCGTTAATAAATTGTAATTCGTATGGCATGCTTCGTTTACTAAATGCTTTTATCATTGGTGTCGCACAACAAAACTTTTACAGGATCTAATGGTGGGCGATGAAGCCTCACAACTACGCTCGCTCTTAGAGGTGTCCTATCCAATGGAGAATGGTGTGGTGCGCAATTGGGAGGACATGTGTCACGTGTGGGATTATACGTTTGGTCCGAAAAAAATGAATATTGATCCAAAGAATACAAAAATACTTTTGACAGAACCGCCCATGAATCCACTAAAGAATAGAGAAAAGATGATTGAGGTAAGTTGCAAAAATTCGTTAAAATATTATTATGCGGTCTATTTCTATTTTCTATTTTCACATGATTTTTGGTATATTCTAATGCTTTGAATTCTCCAATAACTACTTCACAGGTGATGTTCGAAAAGTATGGCTTCGATTCGGCGTATATTGCAATTCAGGCAGTGCTAACACTTTACGCGCAAGGCTTAATTTCGGGCGTGGTGATCGATTCGGGTGATGGTGTGACGCATATTTGCCCGGTGTACGAGGAATTTGCACTGCCACATTTAACCAGACGCCTGGATATTGCCGGCCGTGATATCACACGATATCTGATTAAGGTTAGTGACTCTGAAATCTGTGTCACTGCAAATGTTCATAATGAAATAATAAATATAAATGTATATTTTGCTTATAGTTACTGCTTTTGCGCGGTTACGCGTTCAATCATTCCGCTGATTTTGAGACTGTGCGCATGATGAAGGAGAAACTCTGTTATATCGGTTACGATATTGAGATGGAACAGCGATTGGCATTGGAAACTACTGTTCTTGTTGAGTCATATACAGTACGTAAATAACCGATGTAGTTCGTTAAATATTAGTTTTGGGCAAAAAGAAATCCATTATTTTCTCGGTAGATGGTTGTGGTGATCGATGGATCGTAAAGTATCGATCAAACAATTTAGAGTTTATGCTCGTTTTCAAGTTGACATTTCACACTAAAAAAACTCCGTTTGCTATTTTTTGTTTGTTCCATTCAGTTGTGAGTTACAGTGTGTTAACAGTGGAAATTAACAAAGAAAAATCTACGTTACCAAGGGTTGCCGCCCCAGTAAACTAGCATTTCCTAGTGCACCGTACCCTATCACTCGGTACATTTTACAGTGTTTCTTTGATAACGACGAAAATGCAAGCCAGATCGCTGAAGTTGTGAATGGTGTTTATGGTGCCGATGCTACAGGAAGGGCTATGTAAAATTTGCTTTTTGAATAGGTTATAAAAAAAACAACTAATCAATATTTTTTCAAATTTTTTTTTTTATTTTGAAGATTGTACATTGTCATTTATGAATAAAAAATAATATCGTTCAAATGACTGCCACGACTGGCTTTACAGTAGGCCATTCGATCAACCCAATTTTTAAGCACATTTTCGATTGTTTGGGCTCCAATTTCATGAATGGCAACTTCGATTTCGTGTTTTAAAGCATTAATCGGCTCTGGATGGTTCGCATAGCATTTGTGCTTAACGGCTCCCCACAAAAAATAGTCCAACGGGCTTAAATCACAGCTCCGAGGCGGCCAGTTGATATCGGAATTCAAAAACGGTAGCCAAAAGTTACAGTGTAACGCTCGCCATTTACTGTAACCGCGGCTCCTCGCTCATTTTCGAAAAAATGGCCCAATGATGCCGCCATACCAAAAACCGCACCAAACAGTGACTCGTTGTGGATGCACTTGCTTCTCTACAGTAACGTGTGGATTCTCTGAGCCCCAAATCCGACAATTTGGCTTATTGACGTAGCCACCGATGTGAAAATCAGAAAAGAAGAAGAAGACTCACCACTTTGGAAATAGGTTTTCAATATTTCCCAATTTTGTTCAAGCGTATAGCGTCCCATTTCGTAAATGTCAAACCTTTAAGTAAATTATGAACACATTTGGCATGCCATTTGTGTTAACATTCTCAAAAAAATAGGTGGTTCAAAAAGTAAACGCTATATGGCCCACCCTGTACAACAGCTAATTACGTGCAGTTTTGGTTTCGTCGATTCAGTTCAGGAATTTTTGAACTTAAAGAAAACATCAATAAAATAACAGAAATAATCGAAGTTGACCGGCATGTTAGTAGTCGTAGCATCGCTCAGGAGTTAAAGATTGACCATACAACAATTTTAATCCCTTGCCGTGCTTTAAAGAGCCAGGCTCGTGAATAGATCGTCTGACCAAACGTAAATATCACGAGCTGAGGTCGTATACAGATAGTCGGATCAAATATAAACATCAGGAGCCTGTGTCGTGATTGAATTTTAATTTTTATCTGTACGCCACTTGATAATCTGTTTAGCACGCGTTGACGCGTAGCACTTGGGCCCGAGTTTCGTCGAGCTAAATGGCACGGCAAGGGGTTAAACCAATTACGCAAAGATAATGGATCTCTTTTTCCCCATCCTAATACATATAAGTGTACATGTACATATATATATATATTTATTTGTTTCTCTTATTTTCTACAGTTACCCGATGGTCGTGTGATAAAGGTGGGCGGTGAACGTTTTGAAGCGCCAGAGGCGCTCTTCCAGCCCCATCTAATAAACGTTGAGGGCCAAGGCATAGCTGAGTTAGTGTTCAACACCATACAAGCGGCCGATATCGATATGCGCCCGGAATTGTACAAGCATATCGTTCTATCTGGTGGTTCAACCATGTATCCAGGTCTTCCTAGTCGTTTGGAACGCGAAATAAAGCAATTGTATTTGGAACGTGTGCTCAAGAATGATATCGATAAATTAGCGGTATGCGGTGCAAAGTGCAAAATAATGAACAAATATTTATGAAAAAAAAAAACACACATCACTCTTTGCAGAAATTCAAAATTCGTATTGAGGATCCACCACGGCGAAAAGATATGGTTTTCATTGGTGGCGCTGTTTTAGCTGAAGTAACAAAGGATCGCGATGGTTTTTGGATGTCGAAGCAAGAGTATCAGGAACAAGGACTTAAAGTATTACAGAAACTTACGAAGAGCACTCAGTAGTAGTAGCAAGGGCCAAAAAATACTAAAAATACTGTTAGCATTCAAGTTCTGCCTACAGCTATGTTTTGTATTGTGTTTTCATAATTAGCAATACAGCAGATTAGTATATGTAAATTTAAGTTAAAAAATGACAAGACAGTACTGTTATCTATATTAATTTTCCAAACAGTCTACATATATTAACTTGCTCTATTTATAAAATTAATTATTCCTTTCGCTTTTAACTTAAGAGTTTCGGATATTTCTTTTCTATTTCAAAACAAAAATGGACACAAACGACTTTGATGACTTGCTCACTCACCACTTTACCGTAAGATACAAATAGTTACATACATACGTACATATACGCTTTGTGTAGAAAATTAAATTATAGATATGCATTTAATTTTTATGTGCGTAAGCTATGAAAAGCCATTTTAAATGTTCTGTACACTGTAAAAATTTTATTACTCCTACTCCCCATTGTATGCAAATTCTACTTATGTAGCTCGATAATTTTCCACTGTTGCTATGATTTAAAGATGAAAAATGAAATATTTTTATTTAACCTAATATAAAATTCGTATTTCTCTTTCTTTGGTTAATGACGGGAAGACAATGTGTTCGAATTAAGTTTTTGTAAAGAAGGCGGTTAATTAAAAAATTAACCCTTAACGGCCGAGAGCTTTTTTTTTGTAGTACTCGCCCATAAGATGACGGAAAATTAGGTGAAATTCCGAAACGTTTATAAGGATGAAAACTTAAACTAAACATTTAAACTGATTTATTTAGATATTTGAATTCATATACGATATTTACTTGATTTATATTTTTATATGATCAATAAACCAGGGATATACGAAGTTGCAATATTTGTTAAAGAAAACTACAGCGATGATAAATAAATGAAATGAAAACTGAATTCTTTTCATGTCCCCGCATTGGGGATTCTCTTTTTGTATCGTTTAAGTACTGTGTCCCCCTACGTAGCGGGGCCTTTCGGCCGTTAAGAGTTAAAAAAAACCTATAACTGGAATTTATGTATATTGACCCTTATTTGCTATTTATTAGTCCCAAATATTCAATACCAAAAGTTACTTTATTTTTCGCGATTTTGACAAGTCTGACGCCAGCTCCCTTTCCAATACAAAACAAACTAAAGGACCAAAAATTTCATGTTCGTGCAAATTCAGTGAACGGCTTGGTAATACTTTGATTTGTGAAATTTAAACTACACAAACTAACGAAAACGAAGTGCCGTGTGTTAAATTGTGAAAGCACAAATAAATATAAAGCCTCGCCGACGAGATCCAGGACAAAACAAACAGAGACCTACTGGACCGGACAGTGTTTAGACAGGCATTAACCGACATTCGCCGGGAGACTGTTACCACCTTCATAAGCTCCCGTCCATTGAATGCCGTCATCGGAATCCAACCACCGCCCATTGCAGATGAAGAGCTCCAGCTTCCCCGTGGGACCCGCATAACACTGGCACAATTACGTTCTGGATATTGTAGCAGGTCAAACTCCTACTTATCCAGAATTGACTCCGACTTACCTAATTTTTGTCCGGCATGTTCAGGCACCCCGCACGACACTAACCACCTTTCCCCATGCCCCATCAAACCCACTCATCTAACACCCCTCTCGCTCTGGACCCAATCTGTCGAAACAGCATGTTTTCTGGGCCTACCTTTAGATGAGCCTGAGGAAGACGACCAATGATATACTCTACACTTACTGCTACAACAACAATAACATAAAGCCTCCAGGTGTAGTTTGTTTGCGTTTTTATGGGAAAGACGTCGAGGCAAGAAAGTGTGTGTGTGTGTGGGCGTATAATTTCTTGTGTTTAGTGGGGTATGGTAACCTAGGCAGGGCTAGTTTACTGAGGCGGCAGCCCTTGGTTAAGAAAAACCTGACTTATTCCGGTAACGTAGAAGCGGCTGCCATGAGAATGCGTGTGTTTAGTTGTTTCCATTGCTTCCGCCTACTCTCCTCTTCACAAACAAGTCATTTCGCTTCCTTTTGTTTGTTTATTCATAGCGAATTCGGAATATGCAGCCTTCTATTCTATCATTCTTGGGTGCCTCACCATAACCCCATATCCATAACCGTATGTATCTATTGAACTTTGTAAAATACCTTATATTTGTGAAAAAAAAATTGAATATTAGTAATGAACGACGAAAAATTAATTGACTTAGTGGAAATTTATCCGTGTTTTTATGACAAAATGCAAATGTTGTCATTAATTTTACTTCAATGTCAGCTGTTTATGGTGACGGCATGACTAATCGGCAAATGTTGTAATTTTGCGGCTGTGGCTTTATGGCTAAGGCACCACTAATTGCAGCTTTAAATACCATTTTTCCTATATACCTATATTTTTCTCAAATGCGTGTTGGCTCTTTTGAAAAAACTTGCATAATTGTTTTCTATGAGTGTGCGCATATGTGTGAGACATATTGTTGCTACAGAAATGCAATAGGTCTGTTCATGTAAAAATTATCCAATAACTTAATTTCCAAGAATTCTCTCCCAAAGGGAAAAATATCAACAAAAAAGTGTGTGTAGCATAGTATACATAACATAAGTGGAACTTTCAAGGAAGACAAAGAAAAAGGGGGAAACGCGAGAGAGAATGAGAGAGAGAGAGAGAAAGAATATATATATAAATACATTCACTACATTTGCAGAGAATCAGAGCCGTAGAGAGCATATCCGGGCCCCGGGGGAAAATTGCAAATGCGGTCCCTTTCCAATGATGCCTAAATCATATAAATACGTATAATCTCGAGTCCGGGCCCCTCTGAAAACTGCGGACCCGGGGGAAAAATTACCCGATCCCCCCCTCTCGTCGGGCCTGCAGAGAATACAAATAGACAAAATTTACAAAAAACGGAGAAGGATCGAGCGGTGTAGGTAAACGCCAGACACAAACCGTGGCACAACGCGCACTACTCCGAGCGCTTATAGCCTGCATAAACGCAGCGATTCCAGAACCGCAGCAACGGCAAAAATCATAGCAAGGCAGTACCAATAAATCCAAAAAAGCCAAAAAATTGGGACCAAAAAACGCCTCAAACAGTAGGCACCAAGGATATATAACGCCAAAAAGTACCAAAAATATGTTTCCTACAAGTTTGCATCAACAAACAAGCGCCAAAAAGTAGGCAGAAATTAGCAACTGCAAGGAACAACTCAGGAAAAATAGCCTAAAGTGTATCTCAGATATATATAAGGTATAGCTCTCTCTCTCCCTTTCCTCTACGTTATATCTGTTTTCTCTCTCGCGGAACGAAAATGCCCAAAATGTTGCATGGCCCTGAAATCTTACTCTCCATTCTTGCTCGTCCATCGACGCCTAAGAAGTTTCACTTCAAAAAAGTACATGAACGCATAACCAGTAACACCTTGCAACTTGCAAATTTACGAATAGCTGATTAAATTGTTGTCACAAAAATTGAAAAAATTTTCACTTGAGATACCTCGTATTGCAGTTAAAAAAAAATCAAACAAAAAAGGGAAGTAAAGCTTATAAGTAAAAATGTATCCAGTAAAAACTTTGTCATTTTGCTCTCTTACTTTCACCTACTTTGAAAGTTTTTTGACTACATGAACACCAAAATGTGATAATTTGTAACAATTATTACAAACTATTTGCTTCATGAACAGATCTAATGAATTCTCTATTCTCTTGCATTCTCTGCGCCCGGTAAACCAGCGATTTCCTACAAATGAGCTCCTCCTCCCTCGTACACAGAGAAAAAAATGTCTCTGCCAATAAATTTTTAGCGGAAAATTCTCCAAAATTGCTTCAAAAGCATTTTAGAAAATGGATTCTTTATTTCTTTAAAGGCAGTATACGAAATACGCAACTTTTAGCTGCAGGTGCTTGTTAGACTTTGAATAAGTACAAAAATTTAAATTTAACAAAATGCAATAAACGATCTGCTTAAACGTGTATACAAAAAAAAAGGAGAAAATGCAAATGTTTAGATATTTATATAATTCACCGTCGAAGTTTAACTTTTAATTACGGTCTTCAGAGGGTCCTCGTCCTTTTCAGAAATTATGATTTCACAATCGCCCTTTAGTATATCGTGAAGCTTGATCTGAAATTTCTGTAGAAATCCACGCTCGGAGTTGCTATGATTACACAGAATTACTGAAATATTTCGATGATTTGCGTCCAACACATCGTGATGCGGCATTTCTCCTGTTATAAAAAGATCTGCCTCGTAACCTTTCAGCACAGATGCACCAGAACCAGCGCAAACAGCCACTACGGTAATGGGCGTGTCCATGCTATGATTGACACCCATAGCTAAATGCACGTTGAGCCCGATATGTCTCTGAACGCTGGCTACGGCTTGGCCCAACGTGACAGATGTGGTAAAAGTACGTCCAGCACCACCAAACGCAGCACCCAAGGGGTTAGGCTGTAAAAAATTAAGAATTTCGGTTTTTATTTTTTTATACGCATTTCAGTTTCAAAGAACTAAATTTAAGTTTTTAAAACCAGTTGTGTATTTTGGTATGCAGACTGCATTTTTCCATACGTATACGTATGCATATCCAGAATACCGCAAATAAGACTAGTCGAAATATTATCCAATTACATGCCAGCTATTATACTCCCCCCCTCTAGCTATTTTCGAACAAAAACGCTCAAATAGTTTTCAAAATTAATTCTCTTTAAATATATTTAGGTAAATTAGACTTTATTGGAAATACATACATTCATATGTATACAATTAATAACCTCCACGACCCGGTGGTGGAGCACGCATCATACCGGGTGGTGGTCCACGTAGTGGCGGCCCACCGCGCCCCATACCACCAGGCATAGGTGGCATTACACCGGGCACCATACCCGGTAATGGTGCACCAATCATTGGATTTCGCGGCACACCTCTACCCATTGGTGTCATATGCTGCTGTGCTGGTCCACCTACACCTCTCACTGGACCCTGCAAACCAGCTGGAGCCGATGCAATATTCACCGGCACTCCCCGACCAGCAGCACGTCCCAAACCAGGACCCGCTACAGCTCCGGGCATCGGTACACGAGGTAGTCCCTCCTCTGGTGGTGGTGGTCCTTCAACAGTCAGCGAGACTATATTATCACCTCGCAACAAAACAAATCCTAAAACTCGCTTTTCTTCACGTTCTGGTACTTTGGAATTTTTCGATCGAATTTTGCGAAATTCTTCACAGTCGCCAAGTATTAAATTCATGTGTTTGTCGAATGCTTTAAAAGTGCCGATAAAAGTGCGGGAGTCTTGCAGCATGATCCGCACCCTATAGTTAAGGTGCTGGATCATTTTGTTGTTCTTTCCAATCGTCTGCAAGTTATAAGTGTTATTAGTTTTAGAAGCAGCACTAATTATTTATAATAAAACTTACCATGGCTGCTAAATTATTAAAATAACAGCAGCGAAAATTAAACGATTAATATATGACAATTTTTTCCCGTTTGGCGGAGCTGTTAAACACACCGCTTTTTAGAATCAGAGCTGCCACACTTAAGAATGCATTGTTTTCTTAAATCAATTTTCAGGGTTGCAATTACTGACGAGCTGCCAGAGATTTACATATGAACGTTTGGTTGGGCAGTATGCGCTTGATATTCGATAAGTGGCATTCAAATAATCGTTCGCTCGTGTTCGATGATTCGTTTAATTGCATTGTGCAAATTTACTTATGTTCATTTTATTAAAATACTTTTATTATTATTATATTTCACAATTAACGCGACGATTGAAGGTTCGAAATGTTACAAGTATTCGAATAATCAATGAAACTATTTGAATAGTAATATTCGTTTTAAAACCGATTCCCAATCAATCGTTTGAATAATTTTAAGAGCCTTATCGTAAAGGCTTGTAAAATCACTAAAAATAAGTTTTAAAATAAATTTTATGTTTTTATCCTAAAAGTACGTTCACATATGCCATAATTACCAATAAATCCACAAAATTAATCCATCCGTTCACATTTGGCAAATTATCTATAAAATCGACTATCAGTTGTCAATACTGTTGTGAAAGTTTTTTTTTTCATATAAATTATTTTGGTGGAATATTTCGGTGTATTTGGTTTCTTTAATTATTATTAATGATATGAAGAAAATACAAGGAGAAGGAATAGTTAAGGGGTTACATGGGTTTCGTTAGTTCAAAAAATCGATTTTTTTGGCTTATTAATTTCTACAGCATCTCAAGAATATTATCCTAAATTTTCAAGTCGATCCGAATAATAAATTCGGAGATACAGCCTTTGGAAGGCGTGCGCTCCAAGCCACTTTTATTGTTAATCAAAACTTTAAACGCGTTTTTCTCGGAACCGTGTTTTCAAAGTCGGCTGTCAAATGTGCTCGAAAACTACTGAACCGATCTAGATGAAATTTTACACAGGTGTTCGAAATAAAATTTACTCGTGCTTGAACGAAGGATTTTTTTTTTTCAATTACAACTATTTAAAAAAAAAAAAAAAAAATGTCAAGCAAATTTGGCCGAAATTTTCATTTTTTTGGAAAAATGTCTGCCGAAATTCCAATTTTTACTTTTTTTTTCTTTCCTTCTTGAAGCACGAGTTTATGGTCTTAACTAAACACTTATTTTTGTTTTTTTATTTTTGATGATCCTGTCAGGAATTATGCTGACAACGCGGACGCACCTTTTTTTCGAGGGGTCACCGGAAATGACGTCACAATGGAGGAGTTTTAATGTTTTTTTTTTTTTGAAAATTTCAGAAATTATTCTTTAAATATATATCTATAAGACAAGAAAAAGTTTGAATTAAATAAATAATTTTTTGCATAGAAAAATTATTGAAAATAGGCCTTTTTTTAACCGACGAAACCCATGTAACCCCTTAATTTAATTACGCATTTGGCTGCCATCAACTGTTGGAGGAAATCCGTAAACGACGTATACTAAGGTTTCAAAAAATTATGGCAGCCATACGCATTCGAAATTCGATATTACATTTTATAATAAGTAATAAGAGGAAAAAACGTTTATGACCACACGCTTTTTTCCGTTATATGAATGCATAATTAATAATATGTATTTAACAAAAATTTTATTAGAATTATGTTTAAAGACCTGTTTTCTTTGCCGGCGTCCAGTTTATTTAGTTTTTACTTTGACATTTTTCGTTACACGCGTAAAAATAACGATCTATTACACAGAAAACACAGGGTGTGTCAAAAAGTATGGTTATTAGTAGGATTATTATATAATCTCAGATTTTAGGAGAGAAATTTTGTGTGGGAAATCTCGCTTTTTAAGGTAAGCATGAAAAAGTAGATCATCTATTTATATGTGAACTTATTATTACATTAACATTTCATATACAATGACCCCACGGTACTCCGTTCATGAAGACGTAATTTTTAGGCGAGTACATTATTTAATCTATTGCAATTAACTAAATAATTCGGATAAAAATATATTTACTTACTTCTGCTTATGGTAACTCGATCGTTCTAATATATTTGAATATTTCTAAATTAATAGCTAATCTCAAGTGCGTCCATACAAGGTGATGCCAGTAGAACAACTTTTGTTTTTTCCTTGCGATGTGATAGTTTGAATGTCAAAGTGATCTGCTTTTTGAAGTGAAATTTCTTAGGCGTCGATGGACGAGCGAGAATGGAGAGTAAAATTTCAAGGCCATGCGATGTTTTGGGCATTTTCTTTCCGCGAGGGAGAAAAAAGATATAACGTAGAGGAAAAGGAGAGAGAGAGCTATATCTTATATATAGGGTTGGCCATATTAAACTGACCCATTGAGTAACCCTATAACTTTTTACTGTAATTTCAGATCAGCTAATGACATACCGCGTTGGAAGCGTCAGTCGAAGGAGATTTATACCATGAAACAGTACACCCCAATAGAACGCGCTGAAATTGTTCAGCTGTACATTCAAAATTCCTTCTCGATCGTAAAAACGCAACGTGCGTGGAGAAAAAAAAATAAAGTGAAAAGTGCGCCGTCAAAGAACGCAATCAAGCAAATGCACAAAAGATTTTTGTCTTCCGGCACTGTGGCTAATACCCGACGTCCAAATAAAAAGCGGCCAAGACGATCTAACGAAAATATCGCGGCCGTACGAGCCAGTATCGAGTCATCGCCGCGAACGTCAGGTAATCGTCGTTCTGCTCAGTTGGACATCCCTCGGACCACTCTACGACGTATCATTGGTTTGGATTTGGGGATATTCCCGTACAAAATACAACTAAATCAACAACTGTTGCCGGCCGACAAGCCTCGTCGCTTGGAATATGCCAATTTTGTCGTCCGAATGGCCCAAACTGATGAGGATTTTTGGCATCAAATCATTATGAGTGATGAGGCCCATTTCTCCTTGAACGGAACCGTAAATAAGCAAAATTGCCGTTTCTACGCCACTGAAAACCCTTAAATTATTGAAGAGGTACCTCTCCACGACCAAAAAGTTACAGTCTGGTGTGGCATTTGCGCTGATATGGTCATTGGGCCGTTCTTCTTTGAAAATGGTCAACACCAACCATTGACCGTCAATCAAGAGCGTTATCGGGCCATGATAACCGATTTTGTGATGCCGATTGTTCGTGAAAATGGTATGGAGCATTTCTGGTTTCAGCAAGATGGCGCACCACCACACACAGCACGAGCCACCGTCAACTTATTGAAGACTTTGTTCCCTGGCCGTTTGATATCAAAAAGCGGCGATTTTGACTGGCCGCCACGATCACCGGATTTGACGCCACCGGACTTTTTTCTTTGGGGCTATTTGAAATCTAAGGTTTACGTCAACAAGCCAAAGACACTAGGCGCACTTAAGGCCAATATCCGACGGGAAATAGCCGCCATATCGGCCGAGACGCTGGCCAAAACTATGGAAAATGCCGAAAAACGGGCACATTACGCTATACGAGCTAAGGGCGACCACTTGCGCGATATCATATTCAAAAAGTGATGTAAACGAATCTCCTTGAACTAAATTAAATGTTTTTCACAATGAAACACAAAAAAATGTTTCTTTTTCCATATTTTTTTAATAATCACATGGGTCAGTTTAATATGGCCAACCCTGTATATCTTAGATAAACTTAAGGCTATTTTTCCTGAGTTTTTCCTTGTGGTTGCTAATTTCTAGTGAGAAACAACACTGCCTACTTTTTGGCGCTTGTCTGTTGGTGCAAACTTGTAGGAAATATATTTTTGGTGCCTACTTTTTGGCGTTATATTTCCTTGGTGCCTACTCTTTGGGGCGTTTTTTAGTCCCAATTTTTTGGCGTTTTTTATTTTGGTATCTACATTTTCGCGCTTATTTCCGTTTCCTGGCTAGTGCTTGTGCGTACTATAAAGTGCTATCCATTCCGGCGTCGGATTTTTTGGATTGCCTTGCGGTAATTTGTGCCGTTGCTGCGGTCCTGGAATCGCTGCGTTTGTGCGGGTGATAAACGCTCGGAGTAGTGTGGGTTGTTGCCACGGTTTGTGTCCGGCATTTACCTACACCGGTCGACCCTTCTCCGTTTTCTGTAAATTTTGTCTATTTGTATTCTCTGCAAATGTTGTGATTTTATTTAGTTATATATTCTTTCTCTCTCTCTCATTCTCTCTCGGGTCTCTCCCTCTTTCTTTGTCTGCCTTGAAAGTTTCACTCCTGTTATGAGCACTACGCTACACGCACTTTTTTATTTATCTGTTTACATTTTGATTGAGATTTTAATATTCAGACCAGCAAATTGCAAAAGAAAATATGTTCATGTATACTTTGTTTTTGCCCCTTTGCTATCACCCTGTCTGGATTTGCTTTGGCTAAACTGTTACACTTTTTTAAAGCAGATTAGTGCGATAAATTCAAGAATGTAGATAATAAATGGTTGTGCAATCGCGTGATTCGTTTGATTTATTTAAAAAAATGTTGATTCGTTTCTAAAAATATTGTACTATAAAAAAACATTCAATATTTTTCAATGGCTTCTTATTTTGCTTGAATGAGTAAGCTTTCCTTAATTGTGGAATATACCGTAGCTTCATTCAAATGACTATTGCGGGTGGCTCTGTAGTAGCCCACCCTGTAAACGTAATTTTTCAAGATTTTCTTGAGCGTTTTTGGTTCTATCTCATGAATGATTAGGACGTTATTTGATTAGATTAGTTTAGATTATCCGCATAACACCATCCGTACACGAGAACAAAAACAAAAAAAAAATACTACTGGGGTCTAATCGCTATGACCTCCCTAAGGCGGCGATAGAACGATCACCGGCTATAGTGCCCAAAAGATTGATTGCTTGATGAGCTGTGTGGCACGGTGCATTGTTCTGCTAAAACTTGTCCAAAATCATTTTGTAAATTTTAGGTCATAAAAAGTCGGTAATTATGGCATCTTAACCGGAAGGGTGTTTGAAAAAATTAGGTATAAAAAAAAGAAAAACTAATAAAGTCACTATTCCAAATCGGCGTCAACCTGTTATAGCAAACTTACAGCACGCGAAATAAGGGATAAAACGCTAAGGCTATGGCAAGACCACTGGATTAACGAAACACGCGGCAGATGGACGGCTAGGCCTTTAAAAAACATCGCCATATGGAGCAGCGGAGTCAATTTTCGGCGAAGTCAATTTGTACACAACCATAAAGCATAATGGACACGGAGATCCACAGAAATATCCGTTCAAAATAGGGAAAAGCGAACAGCCCACGTGCGTATGCGGAGAGGCCACCGAAGAGGACGCTGAACACACATTCTTCCAATACTTGCGTTGGGAACAAGAACGCCGAACGCTGGAGAATGCAGTCGGTCACATAACCACTGAAAATGTAATCGACAAGATGCTAAGTAGCGAGGAAACGTGGGAGATCATCAGTGGTTTCGCGGAAAAAATTCTCCGTATAACAAAAACGGGACCTGGACGCAGGCACATATGTATAGACGTTTGTAATGAGGAAGATGAAACGCCACTCTGAAGTAATGCGAAATGGGCGATGGTTACAAACGAGGAAGAGTTTTTTAGTCCCCGAGCAAACCATTTAGGCGACAGCAGCTTTGATAGTAAACGTTTTTCCAAAACAGGTGTTATTTTAAATTGGATTGCGCTATCGATAGATGATTAACGATATTTTATGGCCGGAATTGGATGGTATTGATCTGGACAACGTTACTTTCAACAAGACGGCGCTGCGTGCCACACAAGCAACGAAACCATTGATCTTTTACGGGAAAAATTTCCGGACCGTGTTATCTCTCGAAGAGGCCACCGAGATCTTGTGATTTAACACCTTGTGACTTTTTTCTTTGGCGCCACGTGAAAGAGAAGGTCTACGCCAACACCCAGGGTCGATTCAAGACCTCAAAGATGGAAATCGTGAGGATATCGAGGACATAGGGCAGCCACTTTGCAATTCGGTTATGGAAAATTTTATGAAAAGGATATTGTTCTGTAAGCGTGGTCGTCGTGGTCATTTGCCTGATGTTATTTTCCACTATTAACGTCATACCTTCCTCTTTATAATGAAATAAACATCCGATTATTTATATTAAAAAATAGCATTTTTCTTTGAATATCAAAATAACACCTCTTATTGGAAAACCCTTTATATTAGGCATTTTAAACCCACTCATCCGCAAACAAACCTGTTGTAGCCTAGACAGATGGTGGTGTTAGCCGGGATCAACGACTTAACGGGGTCTTCTGGTCTCGAGGCCCTGAAATGAAGGGTTTTTTTGGGGATTGATTGTGACAAATCCTGTGAATATTTAAAAAAAAAATTTTTTTTATTTTAAAGGTACATGTCTTGGCTTTTAAAAAATGGTTTTGACTTTGAAAAAAATTAACACCCGCGACCTTGAAATGGCGCTGAAGACGTCCACCTCCAAACGAAACAGGTCTCCATTTTGGTCACGGTTTTTCCACCTGGGTAATCAGAAAGCAAAAATTAGATATGCGTTGTCTTCAGAGTTGCCCTGGTTAAGTTTTCCCGTGACAGATTTTTTTTTTTTAATTTTTTTCAAAAGTTATGCAACAATTTGCAAAAAAAATTTTTTTTGCTCATTTTTTGAACTTTAAAAGGTTATAAAAATGGAATGAAAAAAAATTTCAAAAATCGTACACGGGGAAACTTAGCGGTAAGTTTTCCGAACCTTTTAAGACCAAAACCATTGAAATCGGAGTATAACTACTATGAAAAGTGTGACCAAAATGCTTAAAAAACACGATTTTCGGGGAAACGCGTTTAAAGATAAAATTTATGATAAAACGGCCGGAGGAGGGTACACTTCGGTGCCCAGAAAAATGTGAAAAAATGCGATTTTCAAAAAATCCTTTCTGTGGCGTATTCTCGCATACACATACAACAAAATTATGCAAAAAAAAAAAAATCGATTTTTTTTTCGCTGGAGACCAGAAGACCCCCTTAATTCGGAATTATCTCAGGAAATTAAGTGCAACTAATTTGGATTAACATCTTGACTTAATTCTCATAATTTAAACGGATTAGGCGAAGTTTGGATAACAATATTGCCGAAAAATGATAGTTAATACCTTTTATAAATGGAAAATAATGAAACTTTTAAGGAGACGAACAGGAAAGGCTGGATGAAATGCTAGTTTACACTAAAATGTTACAATTACATTAATTGTTTTGACATTTTGCAGCAGAAATTGCAGTTTACAATTTTTTTAAGTAATAAAAATAATTATTTCTTAGTATAAAGGCACGCTTAGGAGCTGGACTGAGAGTAGGGGACCCGCTATAAATCCCGCAAAAACTGAAATAATTCTCTTCACCAGGAAACATAGGCTTTCTATAATCTCCCCGCTGGTTTTCAAGGGTGTGGAGATTCCTTTAGAGAATGTCAAGTGATTAGGATTCATATTAGATAGGAGCCTCACATGGAAACCTAATATTGAGAAAAGAGTAAAAAAGGCCAACGTTGCATTATATACTTGCAAAAGAGCGGTCGGTATTAAATGGGGGTTAACACCTCGCGGCACTCATTGGCTATATACCTCGGTAGTTAGACTAATTTTAATATATACTCTAAAGGCGAGTTACGCTAAAATCATGAGTAAGGTCCTAAGAACAGCTCTTTTATGCATCTCTGGTGCTTTAAGGACTACCCCAAACAAAGCGCTGGAAGTGCTTATCAATTTGTCTGCACTAAATCTCGTAGGGAAAAACGTGGCCACCGCCTCGGCGCTTAGACTCAAAAGTATGGCTCTATGGAAAGAACGACGGTTTAGCGACGCGTGTATTTTGCACACTCTGAACAGTCACAAACAAGAAATAGACTATTCGACTCCTAGACTTACCTTCGACAAGCTCTTCAAGACAAGTATACCGTCAAGAAGGGAGTGGCAGACACCAAGGCCATGGAGAAGGGGGGAATTAAATTTGTATACAGATGGTTCCAAGCTACACGATAAAGTTGGCTATGGAGTATTTTCGAAAGAATTAGGACTGGAATTATCCGTTCGACTACCAGACTACTGCAGCGTCTATCAGGCAGAGGTTCTAGCCATACAAGAAGTGGTTACATATCTAAATATGCATGCCGTAACAAAAACGACTATAAATATATTCTCGGATAGCCAAGCGGTCATTAAATCAATGAATTCGGCTATACTAAGATCAAAGGTTGCACAGGAATGCCGAGCAGCCCTAAATGATACTAGCGTCGTATTCAAGGTCAGCTTTATTTAGGTTCCGGGACACAGAGATATTGAGGAAAACTGTAGAGCTGATGAGCTAGCCAGAGAACGTACTGCTCTTCAACTGTTCCGTGATAAAAGTACCATTGGAATACCTTTAGCCACGAGTAAATTAATAATAAAAAACAGCATTACCCAAGAGGCCAATAGGTCATGGGAAGAAGAAGATATATGCGTAACAGCCAGGCTACTATGGCCGCAAATAAACAAGAAAAGGACAAAGGAATTGCTTAGCCTCCCAAGAGAAGATATCTCAAAGGTCGAGGCTTGTGTCACCGTCCACTGGCTATTTGGCAGGCATTCCTTGAGACTAGGAGTATTCTCCCATGAATATTGTAGAAGCTGTACAGATGAGGAGGAGGAAGAAGCAGTAGAGCACTTCCTTTGCAATTGTCCAGCCTTAGCTAAAATCAGAGCAGGTTGTCTAGGTAAACACTTTTTTAACTCTCTTACAGAACTGTCGGGCGTGGGGTTGGCATCAATACTACGCTTCATAAGAGCAACGAAATGGTTCCACGAAGGAAGATAAACGAGGTTCCCGTGTAGCACAGTGGTATCACAACGGACCTGTGAGGTCTAAGTGAGTTGGTCATACGGACCGATTACCACTATAACCTAACCTAACCGAGTATCAAGGCAACTAATACCCGTATTTGTTGTCTGCAATGTCTAATCACGATAAACGCCGACGTCTGTCTAGTTTATTGCTCTCCCATATGCACATATATTTCTCCTCTACATGCCCTATGATCAGAAAGTACCGGGAATGCTTAATTTAAACGAACCGCGCACGTGGGAACCGGTCCATATTTTTTATCTTATGTTGGTAGGACTGTAAAACACACATCTGACATTTTTTAGCGCCATCGGATCATTTGAGAGATGCTGTACGTCACAAACGGCCGGAAATGTGGATTTTGCATGACGATAGTGCGCCATCGCACCAAGCCCAAATTGTGTTGGATTATTTGAGCAAACACCAAGTAAATACCATCGTGCAAGCACCTTATTCAATCAAGATCAAAGAGAATGCGACGAAGAAACTGCAGGCCTTCGTCGGCCAACCAGGGGTGCATGGAGGACTGGGTTAAACGTGGGCACATGTGTGTTGCTTGAAGGAGATAAAACAAATTGGCCTGAAATTTAACTCTGTTTTGTTTTATTTAAACATTCCCGGTACTTTCTGATCATAGGGTATATGTATTGCTATCTTTAGCTGTTTGTCGTCGTCAAATACCACTTTTACTTTTTATTCTTAATGTAGGTCAAGATGTGTCAACATATGTCTCGCTAAAATTTACTTCCGAAAAAGTTTGGGCAACACCGCACTCGCTTTGGTAGTAAGTTTTCAAACGGTGTTCAGGTGTAAAGTAATCCATTTCGCAATTTGGAGGTATAACACTGAGCAAATGCTACTTTTTTAAACACGAAACACTTAGCTGTCAGTGTCAAAACGACATGTACTCCTTTAAGACACATTAATCTCCATCACAGCAGTGAGAATTCTCAAACATCGTTTCAAGGAGCAACGCAATACGAGCGTTTAAGCATTTCGAGTTGATGGCTCATGCCATATTTTTACTTCTACAAAATAAAGAGAGATTAACTTTTTATATCAACAATGAGTCAATACCTAAAAGTTGCACGTTTTGCAGGTACAAACTTCAATCGAAGAGGAAAAATTTCTACGAAAAATGACTGAAACGCATACAAATGCGCATTACTCTTTATCTAAGATATACTTCAAAACACAATATATCAATATGAGAAGCCATTCTAAAAATCACCAAGTAGATCTAAATATGTGGTAGACCTCGTAACATGAATAAAATTAATCACAGTAAACAGAAATCTGTACGCAGTCATTTAGACAATTTTTACTGAAAAAATACTGCAATAAATTATTTGAAAATTAATCTCTTAATTTATCGCACGTATGAGTTTTTATATTTCAATTGAAAATAAATAGTAAGTTTGTCATGGATTAATTTAATTTTCATTTTAAATACACATATAGATACCAGTGTATACAGTATGTACGCATGCATATCAGCACAGGGTGTTTCTTTACGAACACCAAAAGCACTGTAATTAATTTTATATCGGTCACTATTTCTGTTTAATCTTGGGCTGACACTAGATAATGCTCTGAAGGCAATTGAAAATACGTATTAGATTAAAAAAAGCGAACAATTGTTTGTGCAAGCTGAGGGTCCAGGTAATTATAAAGACAATTCACTTTTAAGTAACCATCGTATACATCGTTACACATTGAAAATCGGGTATAGCCTTCTACTCCTCAAATCTATGTTCGGTAAAAAATGGGGATGTACAACGCAGTAGTTTTGCCAATTTTAACGTATGGATGCATAGTTTGGTGGGAAGCTCTTCGGAAGCGCTATAATAACACTAAACTGGAAAGGATTGCATGCATTGGCATCACCGGAGCGTGTAAAACTTGCCCCAGTGCTGCCCTGAATGTCCTTTTGCCCTTACCTCCTATTGACTCTCCCTGTCATTTCTATTGCAGTTCAAAGTACAATTAGGTTAAAGGAGATTGGTCTCTGGAGGCAATGTCTCAAGGGACATGGTAGCATTTTCGGGCAGTTAACACCGTATTTCTCCGAACTTCGAACAGATATCTCTATCCGCAAACTAGAGTTTGAGGTTCGTGCTAGGGCAATCTTTCCAAACAGGCAGGATTGGATCGAGGGGGAAATCTGCACCGAAGCTTGCACCTCTGTCTTCCCTCGGTTCCAAGATGGAATCGGGAGTCGGAGCAGGGGCTTTCTCTAAATCAGCCAATTTATCTATCTTCTTTAAACTGCTGAACACTGCTAGTGTTTTTCAAGCAGAAGTCTTTGCGATCCTGCAGCCATGCAAAATTCTTAGGCAACATGGGAGCGCGGGAGATATTAACATTTTCTCCAATAGTCAAGCCGCGATTAAGGCTCTGACGACGCCATGGTGCAGAACGAAATTAGTAAACTCATGTAAGGAGGAGATCAAATCTCTTGGGTGTGCAGGTAACATTTCTCTGATCTCGGTTCCAGGACATAGGATCATAGAAATGAAATGAAATTGCTGATGAGCTTGCCAGGAAGGCGACCTCCTACCCGGTCATCGGCATCCCCCTGACAGTTGTTAAAGGGAAACTGCACAAATTATGTCTCAGGAAAAGCGCAGAAAAGATGGACCTCCATTTCTTCATGTGCTAATTCGAAAACCCTTTGGCCCCAATACGATATACGAAGGACTCAGAAAGTCCTTTGGACTCCTCCATTCAATTTCCAAACTCGTAGCTGTGTTTACCGGTCACTGAGCGATCGGCACACATGCGGAAAAGCTAGGGTTACATTTAACCCCGATTGCAGAAGCTGTGGGGACCTTTTAGAGAAAGAGACTGTAGACCACTTTCTCTGCAACTTTATATTTTATAAAAAAAATCTAAGACTTGAATATGTTTTTTAAAACAAAAAAATGTGATTATCCGGAGTATCTAACTCTGACAAGTTTCTTGCAAGCGTTCAACAAAAATCTCCCAATATACGAGTTCTCCTCTTACTCGGGTATGGTTTTCCATGCTGGAAATATCCTGATGGAACCTTTCTTCATGTCGTGAGCTTTGTTGGCATATTACAATAAAAGGCTTGTCTTCGAACGTATGTAGTTCTTCTAACAGATCTTTGTACTTACTCGCTTTGTGGTTGCCCATGGGTTTCCGATAACCATGCCACCTTGATCAAAAAGTTCTCAGAACAACCGCCAAGCGTTCAACTGATTTCAGTTCTGTTGTTTATCTGTGATTAACATTCCCACTAAAATTGTCTCGCCAATGCTCGACATTTGTAAAAGTTATGCCTTGTTTAGTAAATCTACCTCAGCACGTGTTTTCGATTTTAAAAATGGATTTTGCAACAACGAGTTCGTACTAAATTTATCGTTAAAAATGGATTCAATGGTGCGTAAACTTTGAAATGTTGGGAAACTGTTTCGGTAATGATTCTCTAAAGAAAATAGTCCTTTACAAGTGGCAGAAGAGATCGTGAGCCCATCGAGGATAACGAACGCAGTGACAACATGGAAAACTGATAAAATATCAGTAAAGTGAAAGAAAATTTTATCAATAACCCTAAATTAACCATCAGAAAGCTGGCAGAGGACTTAAACATTGCATTGGATCCGTTCAGGGCATTATGGTATTTGATTCGGGTTTGCGCCGTGTTACCGGAAAGTTGGTCCCAAAGAATTTGAATTTCTTGAAAAAAAGGCTCCGCATTGATATCGTCGAAGACATGATTTCCAAAGCTAAAAACGATCCAAAATTCAGCAAACGCATCATTACTGAAGACGAGACCTGGGTTTATGAGTACGACACCCAATCGCAAGCATGAAAACGTTCATTAATTTTTGACTAAGAACGAAACGAATACCATTCAACAATCATAGAATTCACCTGACGTGGCTCCCTGCGATTTTCTTCTGTTTGATCGAGTCAAAAAATCACTACGGGGAACGAATTTTAACAACTGAAAGGCAGTAATGGAAAAATCGAAGGCGCATTGCAGTTGATGGGACTACTTTGAAGACGATAATATCACTTTTGAGAGATTTTATTTTAGTATAGCTTTCAGTAGACACTTTATTTTTGCGACTGAAATCAATGGAACCAAGCAATGTATGATCGATCTTTGCTATATTTTCGAGCACAGAAATTATAAACATGAAAGAAATCGAAAGGTGAATTTAATTTCAATATAATTTCGGAAGCAATTAGATGACGCATTTAACATAATACAACAAAAAGTGACTTTTTCGATGAAATAATGTTAAATTAAGAGAATGACTACCATAAATATTACGGCTTTCTTCTACAGAAACTAGATTATATTTCTTTAAAAAAGACACCCTATATAATTAAGTCTTGCATGCTTGTGTCGATACATACCTACATACATACATTTGATGAAATTTACAGCTGTAGTACTTAGAGAAGTACAGGTGGATGCAATCAGTTGGTCAGAGCCTCAGACGTTTACCCACATGTCTGCACATAGACGTCCGCCAATGGGCGATAAGAATGTGGGAATGGGTTATGGAGTAATAGCAAGAATTGAAACAATTTGATTTTATACTCGGGCGTCCTATTCACTAGGGTGTTATCGCTCATTTTCAGGTAAATAAACGTACAAATCTGCAAAAACTTGATTTTATTCTATGATCATCTAAAAATTGACAGAATTAGATTGAACTTTCATTTTACGCAATATTTGAAACTAAGGCGAATCTATTAAAGGTGGTGTTGGTAAATCAGCTGATTTGTTTTTTTTTCTTTCGGTGTGTCCATGTGGCTGTCAGCACAGAATGAAACAAGGCGAATTCATTTTTTGTTTTCTACTTCGCCAATATTTTGCCGAGACAATCAAACGTACAAAACATTGTTGTTGGTCTAGTGCCACCACCTTGATTTGAAACAATCTGAAGATTATAAATATGATCCTGATATGAATATGACATTTCAGAATTTCCTGAATTGGATATAATTTTTGGGGAAAGTGCTTAAACAACAAAACAAACAAAGTAACAACAACAGCAGTAGCAGAAACCGCAACAATAATAATATTCTAGTAATAATAATAATATCCTCGGAAATCTATTCTTAAAATATGTTGAGGTCTGGATTTTCCTACGCTTTTATGCCGTTTCTGAATGGCAGATCTTTTTTAGAGGGATTTTTTCATTTCAAATATGCTCGTATGCTGCTATTGTCTACAAATAACATTTTGATTTTTTGTGTCCGGGGTATGGAGCAAAATTATAAGTGAGACACTCTTTTTCTTTTTTTTGACATTCACAAAACAATGAGTTTGACAGGCTCTTACGGGCGATGGCGTGAGTGCTTGGTCTATTTACTTGGTGGGGTTGCTATGCCAAATCATAATTTTTATAGTAACTTTAAAATCAATGGCATATCGACTAAAAAAAAATAAAATCTTTATAGTAAACAAATTGACAAATAACAAATAGTTTTAAAATATTAATAATGCTAAATTTTTACGACACTTTTCAGACTTTTTGAAACGATTTTCTATAAAATTTAATCATATTTTATGCAACCATGTTACAGAAAAGAGCGTTTTGGAATCAGGTGATTTCAGCTGTGGGCATTATTTGACGACCAGCTGAGATTGTTTTAACTTATGGATCTGTACAATGACCGCATGATGGGAAGAATAATGAGATGTCGCCTATCGTGGCACCGTTACTCCGTTGCTCTCAACAAATTTGACAATGAGTGACATCGCATTACCACCAGTATGGCCAGATTACCATTTTCGTAACTTGATTTAGAATTTTTTTTGTTATTTAGTCTCGAAGTTTTAGTTCTTTCTTCATGATATTTTTCTAGCCTGTCAAATCTCTCTCTCGCTACTGCAGTGTTGCCTAGCTTTGGATTAAAAACGCACTAAAATGCCCATTTAAAGAAAATAAAATACCAAATTTTTATTGAAATACTTAAAGAACTTTGTATGCGTGATAAATTGTCTTCAAAATGTGCGATTTTTTAAATAAATGTGTTATGGCTATGTATAATTTAATTTATGAGTTTTTTGTTAAGAGAACAACTTTTTCTATATTTGAGGTTATGTAACAAGATAGGTACTCTTTTTGTAAAAATGTCGTTATGATTTCTTTAGTATTTTCTGGTATTTTGTTGCTTATTTTTACTATGAATATATCTCTTGATGCCCTATGTCCCCGGATTGAGGACCGGAAGAAACGATTACACACCACTATAGTTTTAATTCGCATTCAGTAAATTTAAAATGTGTAAAAGGTTTCCAATGTTAAGAAGAGTTGAGAGAAGAACATTTAATATTCTAAAATAACCTTAAAAGAAACAAAAAAATAAATTTACACTTTCAAAATATCCAATTTTATAAGAACCAATAAATTTTCATTAACAAGAAAATCTTCTCAGAGTAACCTTTTTTAACATTCTTTTGTTTAATAATAATTTTTTTTTAACTTACAATTTTGGTAGCTTTAAATTAAAAAAAGAAACGAGCACCAAACTTAAAAATTTTTGCATTTCGGGTATAAAAAAGCACTAAAATTTTGGGAATAGCAAATGGTTGGCAACACTGCACAATTAAGCTAATGTGACGTCACGCACTCTCTGATGAGCGCAATCTTGTTACTATCATGCTCGCAATGACCGTGGGTTAATTGCATTATCCGCGAATTCCACAGCCATCGTGGGGTACTAATACCCGTAGAAACTCCCCTTGCCGAAACACATACGCCTATAGACATAAAGGAACATATAAGTATGTATGTACTATATGCAAGCATATTCATAAAAAAGTTCAATGGGATTTGATATTTCATAGACTGATAAGGGTAAACTACGATTCGTCTACGATGATTGAAATGAGAAGTCATTAATAAGTGAAAACAGCATGAATCAAGTCGCTACTGTAAACCGTCCGTGGAAGATATTTATTTTACTTCTTTGTTTGGCAAAATCGTTCGAAACAGTTCAAGGACAATATGGGCAAGTCGCTGGCGCATGGAATATTAGTTATGAAGGCGGTGCCACCGAACAACAGTTAACCATTTCAGATGAGATGCAGTATGTCAACATAACAATTTCCAATGTGGATTTGAGTGCGGGAATCGAATTTCACTTCGAAATCCATGCGGATAATCCAAAATTGGTGTTGGTGGAAAAACGTGTGGAATTGAATGAATTACAGGGTAGTCCGGCATCATGGCAGGGTGCAGTGCCCGTGCAGACACGCCGTTTTGGTTTCACATATCTCTATGTGACACTACACCCAAACACTACCGGTGCCATTGTGGAACGTTCACCAACGGATCTGACGCTTAGTGTTGCGCGCAAAGAGCGTTTGGATGAGAAAATTTTCAGTTATACGGCAGCGTCGCTGTTGCTGTTGATGTTCCTCAACTTGGGTGGCGTTCTTGATTTGCAACGTTTGAAGGAGATTTTCTTGCGACCAGTAGCCGTATTAATCGGTTTTTGCACCAGTTATCTTTTAATGCCTGCCCTCGCATTGGCTCTCGGTTTTTGTTTTCTGCCCACACAGCCAGATCTACACTTGGCACTTTTCTTCACAGCACTCTCGCCCAGCGGTGGTTTGGCCAATATTTGTTGCCTTTTTCTCAAAGGAAATGTGAATCTTTCCATTGCCACGACTACCATCAACAGTCTAATGTCATTGGTTATGTTCCCGTTATGGATACTTATTTTGACACAGTGCATATTCATAAACACTGAATTGGATGTGCCATTTGCGGATCTCGCTATCAGTGCTGCGGCGCTTATCTCCGCAATCGCATTGGGAATTGTACTGCGACTTTTATTACCGAAAACTACAAACTTGATTTTTCGATTTCTAAAACCATTCTGTGCATGCCTCAGTTTGGCTCTTATCGGTATGACAATTGGCATAAATGCGTTTGCATTCAAAGAGCTGACTATTTGGGTGAGTAATCCATCCTTTTCTTGTTTACTTGTAAGCTATTTTTTTAGTAAATAACTTGTTTTCATATTTTTATAGATTTTTTTGGCCGCAGTCTTCCTGCCTATCATTGGCTACTTGCTTGCGTTCGGAATATCAAAACTACTACGCTGTTCAGCAACGGACTCACTGACGATTTCTATTGAAACAAGTGTTTTGAATATGACAGTGCCAATCGTATTGTTGCAACACAGTTTCGACGAAGTGCGGTCTGACCTGACGCTTATAGTGCCAATCACGGCGGCGCTCCTCTCGCTGGTCATGATGCTAGCGATTTATGGAATTCGCCGCATTTTCGGTTTAAATAAGGCGGTGGAAGAGGATACTTTGAATTCCAAGGTAGAATTAATAGAATACTTGGAAGTTGAGGACAATAACGGTCGAGTAACAACTCTCAAATTCTGAAACTTCATGAAAGACTACCAAAATTTATGCTACAGATTTTATTAGAGCTGTGGATTTTGTTATAAAATAATTTTATAAGCCGACCAATAGATTACAGACCGAAAATCGATTTTTAGCTCGCTTGTATAAAAAGGGGGAAATACCAAAGATAATGTGAAAAGGATTTGGTTTGCGTTATTGTGCAGTTTTATAAATATGGAATCAATGCGCATTCATTAGAGATGGCGTCACTAGACCAACAACAATGTTCTGCACGTTTGATTGGCAAAGCAAAGTATTGCGAAACTAGAAAATAAATAATGAATTCGTCTTGTTCCATGCTGAACTGACAGCCACATGGACACGGCGAAAGATAAAAACAAATCAGCTGATTTACAAACACCACCTTTAACAGATTCGCTTTGTATGGAATATAAGAACTGATTTGTCAAATTGGTCACAGCTAAAATCACCTGAATTTCATAAATTTTACAGTCGCGCTGTCATAAATCTATCAAAATGAGGCGCGATAACAGTCAGAGAAAAGTTGAAGAGTGCAGAATTATTATAAATCGCTTTTAAAGCAATTGCTAAAAACCTGGAGATATTGGCGTAAAAAGCGAAAAATGGTTTAATATTAAAAAAAATTTTTTTTTAAGTCTGTGAGTTAAAATTTCGGTTTGGTCTTCAATTTATTGGATATTCCTATTAGATTAATCCATAGAATTATTTTATATGCCATGCAAATTAACTCCCTTTGATTTATGTCAGCCAGTAGTAAAAATATAAATCTTCTAAAATAGACTAGACTACTAAAATAGACAACTCAGACGTTTGTGACTGTTTGAAATGACCACAAAATATGGCAGATTTGACTCAGCTATATGGGGCTAGCGGCTTTCTAGGCTTATGCTATTTTTATTGTACAAGTACACAGGTACTGATACAGTTATTTTGACGGGTCTGGCGTATGTTAGTTCGTATGGCACTTTTCACTGTAAAATATATCGCCATAAAAATAGGCTGGGTTGTCTCAAAACGGGTTGATCGAAATTCTATTGTATATTTTAATAAGAATTCATTTGTAATATTTATAAAACTTTTATATGCATTTAAATAGTTGTAAGACGACACGACATAAAACGATTTTTAAAGTAATGACAGTCAACAAAAAGACTTCTATGTGCACTATTAAGAATGATGTACAAATGCTTAGAATAAAAAATCAAATAAAACTTATGCACTGTAACACATTTTTGGTTCCAACAAAAAACAGATAATTTATTAAATACAAAAGATTATACAAGTTTTGAAAAAAAAAAAAAATTTTAACAGGTGTAACAGGTGTCCAATCGAATTATGCTATTGGGCATTTATTTAATTCACTGAGTACACTGAAATTCTCAACCGAATAGTGAAATTATTACTTGAAAACGCATTCAATTCAACCCCCTGGCCCCCGAAAGCTTCAAGATTGCTAAAGTTTACATTTTAACCCTTTGCATTCGAGGCCTTTTCGGCGCGGATTAACCACCAACGTAAAACGTTTATATTTTAATATTTAAGGTATCGTTACGAAGATATTTTCTTAAACATTAGTCCTTGGAATTTTTATTTGTTTGATATTTCACATGCCGAGATGCATGCCCATTAGGCCGGGTCGATTTGTGGGGAGGCAAAAAAATCGCCCATTGCTCTGTTCAAATCATATTCTAGGGATCAAAATAAGAAACTTTGCCGAAGGAACCATACCTCTAAAACGAATTCTATTGTCCCCCCATTTGGGTCGAACTTTTTAGTTTCCTTTCTCATGTAAAAGCCAAAAATGGTGATATTTTGCAATGATTGTATGGGGAACGCCCCAGGGGAGTTCCAGGGGGTGTGCCACTGGCATGGGTGGATCGGCCATCCAAAGTTAGTGGGGGTCGGTCATACATTTGGACTCGATTGGAGCACTCTAAATGGGTCAAAGTGGGATTTTTCGTTCGACCCAAATTGGGGACATCAGAATTCGTTTTAGAGGTATGGTTCCTTCGGCAAAGTTTCTTATTTTGAACCCTAGAATACGATTTTCACAGAGCAATGAGCAATTTTTAAATCGACCCGCCCTAATGCCCATTGAATTTCCGCACCAAACAAAGTGGTGAATGAGAGTCACCTCTGTATTGCATTGGCATCACTGGAGCTTGTAGAACTGGCCCCTGTGCTGCCTTGACTCGACTTTTACGTTGTTGTTGTTGTAGCAGCAAAAACATTCCCCATACATGTACGGGTAATGCTGCTGGAGTGACAGTCCTCGGCCGGATATATAGTACATCCGGGTCGAATGTCGTGAGAACGAACTTTTTACGACTTCAGTCGCTGCTCAAAGTGCAATCACCTTAAAGGAGGCTGGCCTCTGAAGGCAATCCCTCAAGGGGCATGGTAGCATTTTTGGGCAGTTAATATCGTATTTGTCTGATCTTCGGACAGATTTTTCTATCCGCAAACTGGAGTTTGAGGTTCATACCAGGATAATCTTTCCAAGTAGACAGGATTGGAACGAGGGCAATATCTGCACCGAACCTAGTACGTCATTGACCGGTCCAAAATGAAATCGGGAATCGGAGCAGGGATTTTCTCTAAATCAGCCAATTTATCAATTTCCTTAAAACTGAAGGCAGAAGTCTTTGCGATCCTGCAGGCATGTAAAATGCTTAGGAAAGAGGGGAACATATTAACATTTTTTCCTATAGTCAAGTTGCGATCAAGGCTCTGATGACGGCCGGGTGCAGATCCAAACTAGTCAACTCCTACAAGGAGGAGATCAAATGCCTTGGGAGTGTATGAGACATCTTTCTGATCTGGGTTCCCCGACATATGAACATAGAGGGATGTGAAATTGCTGATGAGCTTGCCAGGAAGGGAACTGAATTGGTCTCAGAGACCTTCCTCCCGGTTATCGGCATCCCCCTGACTGTTGTTAAAGGGGAATCGCACGACTTATATCTCAGGAAAGCGCAGAAAAGACGGAGCTCCACTTCTTCATGTGCTATTTCGAAAGCCCGTTGGTGCCAAAACAATAGGCGTAGAACTCAGAAATTCCTGGGGTTCCAGGTCATTCCATTTCCAAACTCGTAGCTGTGGTTTACCATTTAACTTCTATTGTAAAAGCTGTGATGAGCTTTCAGAGAAGGATACTCTTGACCACGTTCTCTGTAAATGTCCGGGTTTCGCAGCTAGACGATTAAGGTCACTGGGTACTCCTTTTTTCGATAACTTGGGGCAGTGCGCCAACCTTAATCCCATCAATATTCTCCATTACATCAACAGTTTTGGCTGGCGAATATGGGTTGGTTTAATCAGCCTTCCAGGCGGAACCGGCAGCACCCCAGTCATCCATGTGAGATATATAATATTTTGAGTGCCGGCACTCAATAAATAAAACAAGCATTAATCTGGCAATCTTTTTATTAATTTTACAATTGGCCGTTTCAAAAATTGGCCCCCATTCCCCCAAAGCTAAACAAAATTAGAGCTACTTAATGGGAAGTGTTTAATAGTTTGCATTAATTAAGAGATAACAGCTAGTAATTGACGTACACTTGAGATATGGAGGAAATTGTACTTCTTCGCGGAGGCGAAGTGCGAAGAGCAATAATTCCGAGTGAGTAGGACGCAAGAACCATCAAAATATGAATGAGATTGTGCAAATAAGTACATATACAACGGCCTAAGGCTACACTAAAAACTATGGTGTATTCTTTTCTGACAATAATCTTGCATTTATTTTGCCCTGCGCCGGAGCTCTTAAGTTTTCATTTTTCATTCCTAAACTGTTGCACTCTGACTAGGCGAATGTGTGGCCTTCTCTACCCTCTATAAAAGTGAGGGTAATCGGTGTTTAGCCTGTCCATAAGTTTGTCAAAATGGTAGGTATCATATCAGGCAAATTATGAAAAATCAACACGAATTTTGAGCCACTTTAAACTGGCACTAGGTTAGGTTGATGTGGTTGGCTGAAAGCCATCACATAGACCTATTGGTCCTTAGTGATACCAGATGGAACTTGACCTTTATGTTTCCTTGTTATAGACTTCTTGTAATAATCCTGCGTCTTTTGCGAATCTACGTAAGCTCTGAAGCTCTAACCCCGAGAGACATTCTAACCTCTCATATTGTAGAGATCCTAAACATTTCATACGGGTTCTAGCTAATGCAGGGCAAGAACATAGGTGTTCAAGAGTTTCCCTCTCTTCTAGTTCATTGCAAAATCTGCAGCTATCACTGTTAGCAATTCCCATCTTGTATGCGTGTGCCGCTAACAAATTGTGCCCTGTTAGTATACCTCCGATAGTTCTGCTGTCGTTTCTAGACAGGGCTAGTACGAATCTGGCGTATTTGTCTGCACTCTGTGTACACATGATTTTCGCGGTTTTACAAGTGGCTAGACTATTCCATCTCCTGTCTATCCGTGTTTTCATGACCGCAGCGATGCCAATGAATACCTTATTTAAAGGTTTCAGTATGTCGTTTTCTTGATGAAATTGTACAATATGTAAACAGCGCTTTTGGCAATCTCATCTACAATTTCGTTTCCTGCAATGCCCTTATGTCCGGGTACCCAATAGATGTGTAACCGTCTGTCTGCGGCTAGTCTCTCTATGGCTTCCCTGGTCCTAAGGACGTTTTTATATGAAATTTCATATGAGTTTATTGCCTTTATTGCCGCTTGACTGTCAACGTACATATATATTTATGTTTGAGTGGTCCTTTATTATACCAAAATTCTATAGTTTAACTAAAAGATGTTTGCTCCTTCAGATCTTTCTAAGCTCTCGGCAATAGCATTTTTTGATTTGCTTCGTTTAAAAGAATTCCAAGCTTGAGTATTGAATTTGACAAATTTGACTTAGTAAGCCACTGGATAAATAAAATTGCTACATTTGGAATGAGGACAAACCGTTTTACTCTTGATACCCCATTGCATCCCAAAAAATGCATTCTAGAGTTAAGTTTGTAGGTTGGAGGCTGCAGGAGCCCATACTTTTTAAAATATGGAGCCAACGTTACCGTGAATAATAACAATAATCACAAAGCTTACCCTCCTCACGGCAAACCGATACGAGGGGCTTAGTCCGCGTTATGAATGGATCTTTTTTCTTGGCGTTGTGTTATAAAAGACAATGAGACAACTGGGCAATAATTTATTTGATGGAAAAGAATGGAGACATAATATACTTTGGCAATCGTCAATCATCTATTGAAAGATTATATTATGCTTCACCTTTTTCGGGGGAGCTTTTTCCAGAAATGCGCCTGGCAACGGCCGTCTCTCTCACATGCCCTAAACTTATTGCCTTTTGGACTACTTTTTGTTGGCGTAAGTCTACTGCTGTATTCCGGTAAGCGAGCTACGATTGACAATGCGGTTGAAGTCAAGGTATCCATATGATTGAAATTATTTATAATAGATGCGTGACTACTATTCGGAAGGGCATAGGTTCGAAGCCACGGGCACGAAACCCCAATTGATAGAAAACATTTTTTCTAATGGAGGTCGCTCCTCGGCAGTTAATGGCAAACCTCCGCTTGTATTTCTGCCATGAAAAAGCTCCGCATACTCGTAAAAACCATCTGCCGTTCGGTGAATGACTAAAACTGGAGGCCCCTCCAAACAATAAAGACTTATGCCACAACTATGAGGAGAAGCTCGACCAAACACCCAAAAAAAGGGTGAAAGTGAATGAAGGGCAATATTGGTCGTGTTATTGATGTTTTTAACTGTAAAACACAAACACCGTTTTCATGTGAGAAAACATGGAATAGCTCGATGGGATTTGTTACGCTATTTTTATGTAACGAAGCTAGGGTACAAGTATACTACAGTGAAACAAATAACATTTTTAATATAAAATAAGTTAATTTTGGAAATTTATAAACGAGGCCCGGACACAATGCAAGTTTGCTAAAATATAGTTGCATTGGCGCAAAGTGCATTTTCATGTGAAAATAATTGAGTACCCGCATGTTAACTATGAAAGATAAGTCGGCATTTGCTTAAAAATTACTGCTGCCCGAATCTCCAGCCTATCCCAAAAGTGTTCATATGGACAACTAGAAATGCCAATCTGAGCCGTAATTGTAGATACCGGGATTTCGGAAAACTGTAATGCAATCCCGAAGCGACGGTATTGAGAAGAATTTTAATGAAAGCAAAGTTTTTTATGAAGTTAGAAGGTTTTTTAGCATATTTATTGTAAATAATAAAAATGGGGTTCGAACATTATTTTGTTGAAAATGAATGATAAATAAATTTATTTAGTTCAAAACAACACAAACAAACAATTAAGCTAGAACTACACGTTTTTAGAAAAATGCAAATATATCAAATATTCCAAATTTATTTGAGAAAAACTCAAATTTATTTCAGAAAAACGCAAATATATTTGAAATTTCCAACTGTTTTTCAGAAAAATCCAAATTTACGAGGCGTGTTTTTAAATTACGCCGCAGCAGCGCTGCGGTCGCCGTTTAGCGCATGCGCGTCGCGTAGCTACATCTGTTGGGAAGCCACAGACGCCATTAGGGAACCCTCCGATCGAGTCTACATCTGTTTGCGTGATTTTAAAATGCCTCCACCTATTGAGAATCCCGCCGACTGTGAAGTGCGTGCTGTAATACGGGTAATGGTGAAAACATCAAGAGTGATGGAATGGTGCGGAAATGGGTTAGGATCTTTAAATATGGTTGTACAAACATTCATGATGAAGAACGAAGATGTTTTTGAAAAAAAAAATTTTTTTTCCTTGTTTACTACTCTTGGGAGCATAGGGCCTCGGCAAGACTTGTCTTGCGTTGGCTTCGTTTATCTGTTTGATTTCTGACAGGGTGTGTGATTAGCCTGCCGCTATCAGTCCTAACTAGTGGGGATGCCTACCTCTCGTTGCTTAGGAACAACGCTTTCTTACTGCTTGGAGCGCCATCTGTGTGTCACAATTTTCTGGCAGAAGGATCCCACAAGATGGTTGAGGACTTCGCGTGGTGTGTCTGCGCTATTACCGCGGCTGCCCGCTTCCTCTTGCTGGCGCCACTGATGCAATGTGTAACCGTGTGTTTTTCTTTGTTTTTTACTTGTTTAGCAGCCACAATACAAAAAATGTGCTGACTAAAGTGCGGGAGTAAGGGTGGAAAGGATTAGTTTTTGGGTTTGAGGAATGAGATTTTTTTTTTGTTTTGAAAATTTCGGCATCCCGAGATCCCGGGATACACACCCCTAATGCTCTGCTATTACTCGTATTAGTTGCAATAGTCGCGTGGATAATGTTTTGAATGAATATTTTAAAAGTGGGCGCGATAATGATCGTTTTACAACAAACCACACAACACAAAGTGTCATACAATTGTTCGATTGTTCGATTCAAAGTGTCATTTAATTGTTGCTAATGACAATGGCATAAATGTATTTCCTTGAATTTAGAGTATTCAAATGAGAATAACTAAAGGAAAGCAAACGAATTAAAATATTAAACTATTTTTCTGCGAAGCAATCAATTTTACATTTATACATACACACATATACAGGGTGGTCCATATTGTGGGTTTTTAATCCAGTGTTATTTCGACAGTGAAATCTTGGCAGAAAGTCAGTGTCATACCTCAGCGGAAGGAAATGTAGGTAAATATTTCAAATTTATTTCCAAAGACAAGGTTATTTGGAGCGGTGGCATTATTGGCACATTTTTTTTTCTAAATGCTGCTGCTGGAAGCCATTTCGGTAAACAGTGAGTACTACAGAGGTATAATAAGCAGTTTATTGTGGGCAGAAATGGAAAACGATCTTTGGCGCGCCACATAGTCGATGTACTATCGATCTTTTGTGCGCCAAGTACGCTTATCGTGTTATCAGCCGTTTAGGTGAAGTCAAGCCTTGTAATTTGATGCAGTTAGACTTTACCGATATTATGTGAAAAATACATTAACGATTCAGATTTTAAAGGTGAATATCGAACAAGCCATTTGTGAGATAAGGCCAGAAACGCTCACCAACCTCTTGGAAAACTTGCTTAATAGGATGCGCTACTGCGAAGTAAGTAGAGGCAGCCGCATGAATGAAGTCGGGTTTCATAAATAATGGGAATGTTTATTATTCCGAATGAAACTATAGAAAAGAAAAAAATTTGTTGTTATAATTTTTTTGAATTATTAAAAAGAAACTACTATACTGACCACCCTGTATACGTAAGCACAAAAAAGTCACTAGCGTTTGTTTACATCTCACAATTTATCGGGTATTAAAAGTTAGTAAAGCTTTTCAATATACTTTTATTTACATACATACGAGGGGAATGATTAAAGTTCGAATGCTCAATAGGAAAAATTGGAATTCCCAATTTCGAATTGCCCAACGGAATGTGCTTTATAAAAACTACCCAGCTTAAATTTAAGATCGATTTCTCAATGTGCAGATAAGTGCTATGCGAGACCAAGAAAGAATATAGAATGTTATGGGTCATTATTTTGATGAAATTGCCAAGTTGTCCTATTAAGGCCCAGTTTTTCGACACTTGGACTTAAATTTTCTTTAAGAATGTCGCGATAAGCATGTGTTTATCTATTGTCTCATCTATGAGTATGATCTTTCCGACACCAGATGTCGCGAAACACCCCCAAACCATCACATTTCCTAGACCGTGTTTAACTGTTTTGAGCAGGTTGTTCTCTTGAAGCTCTTCATTTGGCTTTCGCCAAATCTTTTGTGCTCCATCTGACCCAAATAAATTGAATTTTGATTCATCACTAAATATGGGGGTGTTCCAAAAAGCGTCGGGCCTATTATTTAAATGCTGTTTCGCTAATTCTAGCCTCTTTTTCTTATTTTCCTTCGAAATGAAGGGTTTGCGTCGAGGAACTCGGCCATGATACCCAGTCTTATATAGGGTATTCTGAACAGTTTGTGGATTGAAACGGATTTTAAATGAATTTTGCAGGGTCTCGCACGAATTGACAGGCGGCCAGATCTGCTCTCTGGAGCTATTTTGCCAGTATGCCATAAGCTAACATAAAAAATGTGCCAATACCTTTTTGATGTGAATTTGTGCCTTATTTTACCTTTCAACGTTGAGCTTGTAAACCTTTGTTCAAATACGCAATAAATAAATACATTTAGAAAATACCGTTTTCTATTTTTTATACTTCTATTAGAAGAAAAGCTATAGCACTGAGAACTTTCATTTCTTTGTCATTTCGTTTGTTTAAAGTATCCTTTAGAAGTTTAGTTTTCGTTTGTCGTCAAGTGATCTAGTTTTTTGCTATCTTTTTCTTAACATTCTCTTTTCGATCATTTTTTTCTTAATAGAAATGTCAGTTGCTGCTGTATTTGGTCTATTTGCTTGCTTTGGTGCCGAACTGGCCCCTGCTTTTAGGACTACGTCGTTGAAGTGGATAATGGCACGTTCCGTTGCTAACTAAAATTAACATTTTGTATTACAAATTTTTAGGATTTTTAAAGCAACTTTCATCAGTCTCCCTTTGGCATAGTAGTATTTTGCACAAACGCATTGATATTTAAATTTCAAATATTCCGAGAATAAACTGAATTTTAATTTAGCTATTCTACGCTGTACTGACAACACTTTTTTCTGCTTACTACATAAGTATAAGTACATACATACCAATAAAGTCGAACGAGCTTTTCATTCATTATCGTAGGTGCAGGCACTTTTTAGAAAAGAAAAAAATACTAATCGTTGCCTTGCTTATCTGGAGACCAACTATGTACAATTGTGTACACATAATTAAGTCACTTTATCTTTTTAAAATATTTTTCATGCTAAATTTGTTTCGTTAATTTTTTATAAAAATATATCTTACTGTACAACAAAAATCTTGGAAGTCAAATAGAAAATTCACAAAAATTTATGAAAGACTTCCGAGCCTGCCCTTTATATGGAAAAAAAGCTTAAGATAGTATGCAAAAAAAATTGTAAAGTGACTTCAAACTTTCATTTTACTATACAAGGTGGCGCAAAGTTAATCATCCAATTTGGAATAACTCTTTTACTAAAGTCAAAAATTATGAGTGTTTGAAATCTTTATTTTAACATTCAAATTTTTTTCTGTTAAGTGGAAAAGATGATATCCGTCAAGTGGCTGCCGCCAGTGCTGATACACAGTTGTGGACGTTTTATCGCATTTTCCACGACTTTGCACTAAAAATTCCGGTTCTGTTCGCATTCCAGTCGAATATTTTCCTTAAGCGCTGCGATTATCTGGGGCTTGTTGGCATAAGCCCGCGACTTCAAGCAGCTCCCAAGAAAGAAGTCTGGGATGATTAAATCGGGCTATTTTGCTGGCCATGTAAATCGCCAAACGGGAGATTACGCGACCTTTACAATCCATTGTGGCTCGTGCTGTGTATGCGCTTGCACCGTATTGTTGAAACCTCATGCTCACCAAGCCACTACCTTCAAAGTCATCCAATTCCGGCAGTAAGAAGTCGTTTATCATGGCCCTGTAGCGTTCACCAGTAACACCGATGACGTCTTCCAAAAAATACGGCCCAATTACTACTCCCGCGTGAAAGCATCAATCGCGGGTTTTCAGTCACCCAAAAATGAAGATTTTGCTTATTGACGTAGCGGCTTAAGCGGAAATGCGCTTCGTCGCTCATGATGATTTCCGACAAAAAATCATTGCTGAAATTCAGGATGGCTTGGCATTAACTGATGCACTGTTTGCGCTTTGTACGGAAGGTGTGTAAGCAGCTCAATAAAATTCGCTGTAGAGTTTATTTGGTATTGCCCAATTGCGTGGCTCGCAGTCTGGTTGATGTTTCTTCGTTCTTACCGACATCGACAGCCACAGACGTGATATTCTCAGTCCAATGACCAATACGGTGGCGGCCACGCCCTACAAGGTCTCGTGTGGTTCCAGCCTATTCGACTCGAGTACCTAAGCGCCGGAATGTTTGTTCGGTTGGCGTGAAACAATTAGGATATCTATGGTTAAAAGATTTTCAGAGGTGTGCTCTTGAACAGACCGTTCTTCGGCTCTGAGTGAATTTGACAGGATCAGCTGATGGGCAGACGCCAGTTGGAATGTTAAGATTGTGTTGGTGATATACGCAAAAAATCAATCAATGAAACGTCGTTGCCGTCTGAACAACGACTGATTGGCATGCATGTGAAATTATGGTGTAGAATTTGGCTGCTGAATCTCCCCAGTGACGTGGCAGCCGAAGTTCCCCTCATGATTTTCTTTTCACCATAGTTAAAGAGCAAAACTTTGTAAATCTACCATCCTTCGATTAGGAAATCGATGTCGATATTCGCGCTGCGCCAACACCCCCGGACGATTATTGGTCATAAAAATCTAATTCGTCAAAGGTGGTGTCACTAGACCAACAACAATGTTTTGTACGTTTGATTGTCAAAACAAAGTATTGGGAAAGTAGAAAACAAAGAATGAATTCGCCTTGCTTCATTCTGGGCTGACACGGCGAAAGGAAAAAAAATCAGCCGATTTACCGATACCACCTTTAATAGATTCGCTTTGCTCCTCGCTCTTGCGGATAATTTTTTTTAATTTGTAAAGCTTTGTGAATTTTGCCCAAAGCTTGTAACTTTGATGTATACGGTTTTTTTTATGCAATGAACTTTTTATGACAAAAATAATCTAGCATGAAAAATATTGCATTTAAGAGAGACAAAGTGTCTTAATTATGTGAGCACAAGGGTACATACATACATACATACGTATAGCATATAAACAAACATAACATTTAAAATAAATACAAAACTTTAGTGTTTATACCTAGGAAGCTTTCTATCAATTAAGCCAAGCTTTTCCTTGTCGCAGATTATAATAAAATACAAACAGGTTAATTTTCCAGTTGCAAAAGTGCATTGATAGCAGAGGTTGTCGGTGCATTACGGCGATGCAGAAATCCAGTCAAGATAAAAAAATGCAAATAAATTTGAGATTATAATCAGAGGCAAAAGCTTTGAGACACATTTGCGTAGATGCAGTTCAATTGACACCGAATTAATAATTAGTGAGTGAAAGAAATTTGTTCGATTATACCACAAATTTTTGCACTTAAATAAACAAATTTAAAAAAGTGAATACAATTAGAGTTTGATAAACAAATAAAATAAAAAAAATAAAAAGTACCCAGATTTGTCATCAGCTACTCATTAGTGAACATGGGTAGATTTACTTAAAACACTTGAGATATCAAAGCAATATATTACAGCATAACGAGGAAAGTGTCAATTGAAAGAGACACCGCTCTTGCGGTTGTGTTTTGAAAAAAAAAAATAAATAAAAAAAAATACAAATTAATAAAGCATTCGGCGACAGTGCGAGGCTAGTTTTTTTTATACCCAGCCGGCAGTATTTATCGAGAAATTTTCTTAACTTGAGGGTTGTTTGTAAGTCTATCGACTTAGTCATGCCATAAGTTGTGTGACAAATTTTACTATGCATACGGCGAAAACAAATTCGCAGAAGAAGGTTCCGTTATTTTTGCTTTTGTCCCCACGCATTGTCTACTCATAAATTATACTCAATTTCGTGGTAAATTTTGTTTGTTAACAGTGGAGTGGAAAGCTAAGGAAAATGGCATTGCAGTAATTCCATTACAAAGTGTGGTGAAAGTGCAAGTAAGATTTACTAATTGCTGAGAAAACTTAATATTTCGAGAAGGTTTGTTTACCGCACGATCAGCCGTTTTTCCCAAACGTCTGAAGTGTACGACAGAAAAAAAGTGGTCGTCCTCGTGTGGTTCGAACCAGTGCAGCCATAAAAGCCATTCGAGAAAGAATTCGCAAGAATCCCATTAGAAAGGAGAAAATCATATGATCTCCACATGAAAGCCTTCCATCACTCAACTGGTCATCTTTTGGTGTCGTGATTGAAGATAATTAGACTCGACAGATGCAAGCAACTTTTTCGGCGGCACGCGGTCAACGGCCATGAAAATATTCTTTTCACGGATGAGAAAATTTTCACTGTTGAAGAAGTTTTTAATAAGAAAAAGGACAAAATCGATGCTAAAACTTCTAAAGACGCAACAAATGTTATTCAATCCAGGGTTCATCGTGGCAACCATCCAGCCTCCGTAATGGTTTGGTGGAAAGCATCTGGTATCTCTTGGTGAAAAGTATCTTCATTTCTGCGAAAAAGGGGTTAAGACCGAAAAGTGTACCAGGAGGATGTCTTAAAAGGCGTGGTGAAGCAGTTGAGCAGTACTCTCTGCAATGGAGAGCGTTGGATCTTCCAGTGGCTAAAAAACAATAATACTGGGTGCATAGCCGTAGAAGATTGGCCGACTGGTAGTCTAGATCTGAGTCCGTTGCACTACAGTTTGTGGTCAGAATTGGAGAACATGGCCTGTCAGAGGTCTCACAGAAATTTGGAGAATCTCAACGATTCATGCGCATCTTTCATTGTTCGAAACAGTGCTAGAAACCAACTTCTCTTTCACAGCTTCAACAGGCTCAAATTTTGTCCTTCGGAAATAGAAGCCGCACAGTGCAAAATCCGGCGAATAAAGCGGATGATTTTGCTCAAGGCGAAACTATTCAAGGAAGTATTGTCCATCAGCTGCTTGGTGCCCGATTTTCAAAGTGAGAGCATTGGTATAATATTTTCTTTCCCTCTTCTTCCTAGAGCGAAGCATAGGAAGTGGTTGTATTTGTAGAATCGGTATCACCTTGCATAGATTCGCCTTGACTCTATTGTCCCATTGAACATAAAAACAAAACAAAAGAATTGAGGCGAACGAAGGCTACGGTTCGCGCTTGAGGGGATACAGAAGGTTACGCACTTCGCGGACTGTTACTCGGCTCTCAGGGAATTTGTGACAGAGTCAACCACCATGTGCAGAACGCAGAGGTGGGGCCAACATCAGACCGTTAACCGGCTCTCAGCAATTTTGAAGGAATCAGCTTACTTATTGACGTTGTGTTTACTGAGACTGTGTTGGTGATATACGAAAAAAAAAAAACAGTGCAACCTCTATCTACGTTACTTCGTTTCCATCTGAATAACGACTGATTGGATGAATTGTGAAAGCACGAATTATAAAAATACCTCCAAATGCAGTTTTTCTGCGGATGAGGACGTGGTAAGAAAGTGTGTGTTCGATTGTTGTTGTTGTAGCGGCATAAACATTTTTCATACATATATAGGGAATGCTGCTGAAGTGACAGTCCTTGACTGGCTAAAAAACTGGATCGTTCCGTTTACGTAGAACTGACTGTCGTGGGAACGTCTTGTGTTTGCTTGTTTCCATTGCTTTCTTCTACTTTTCGAAACTGTGACACCCACTGTCCCAGACTAATGTACGAAAAAAAATGCCCATACACTTAATGAATGAATATGAATTCTTAAAGGGCCATTTTTCCAAAGTTTAAATGCCCAATTTTCCAGGCTTTCACTCAGTTTAACAAATTGACCATAGTTGAACTAGCACTGAAAAACCCGCCGTAAGTGTATGTACATATTACCCTTGGCGAGCATAACCGAGGGGATGGGAGATAGTGTGGATTGGTTCAAGACTCGAAGCTTACTATGAACACGAGAAAACCAAATAAGAGTAAGTGTTTTCTGATAACTATTGCCCCATTGCAGGTAATCGTAAACTCCCAAGTGTATTTCTACCATGAAAAGGTTTTTCAAATAAATTTATTTGCCTTTCGAATGTAGGCCTTTCTAAAACAACATCCAGACGCAAACACCTTATAACACCACCTTGATCAAACATCACATCTGTGATTAACATTCCTTCCAAAATTTTATTGCCATTATTGCTTGACATTTGTAAAAGGTACGCAGTTTAAGTAAATTACCTGTGCACATCTTTCCGATTTTTTATATTTTTAAAATTGAATTCGCAACAATGGGTTAGTATTAAATTTGCGTTAAAATGGATTCATTAGTGCGAAAACCTTAGAAATATTGGGAAACTGTTTCGGTAGTAATATTCTAAAGAAAACAGCCAGCATGAACGCTTCAGAAGAGATCTTGTGCCCATCGAGGATGACGACCGTAGTGAGAGGCCATCGACATCGAAAACTGATGAAAACATTAGTAAAGTGTAGAGGACTTGAACATTGCATTGGATCCGTTCAAGGCATTGTAGTTATTGATTTGGGTTTGCGCCGTGGTGTGGCAAAGTTAGTCCCAAAGCGCCTGAATTTCATGCAAAAAAGGGGTCGCGTTGAGTTCCCAAATACATGATTTCCAAGACTGAAAACGACCCAACATTCACTAACCGCATTATTACTGGAGACGAGACCTGGGTTTATGAGTACGACACGCAATCCAGGCATCAGGCGAGTGAGTAAAGAGTTCCGAATTAACTATGACCAAAAAACCACGTCGTTTTCAGTACAACGGTATTGTACTCCACGAATTCTTAACAGAAGGCTAGACAGTTATTAAGGACTATTATTTGGACGTTATGAGTCGTTTACGTGAGGCAATTCGCCAAAAAAGAAATGGTTTGTGGGCGAACAACTCGTGGATTTTCTACCATGAGAACGTACCATCGCACAATACCATCATTATCCGAAATTTTTTGACTAAGAACGAAACGAATACCATCCAACAACCATCGAATTCACCTGACGTAGCTTTCTGCGATTTTTTTGTGTTTGATCGAGTCAAAAAACACTACGGGGAACGCGTTGTAACAGCCGAAAGGAAGTAAGGAAAAATCGAAGATGGCTCTGATTTCCGAATACCGAAAATAAGGTTCCAGAAATGTTTCGGAAGCTGGATCAAACGCTGGCATAAGTGGATTGCAGTTCACGGGAAGCACTTTGGAGGCGACAATACGACTTTTGAGGAATAAATTTGTATTTTGAATTTTCTGAATATATGAGAGAAGGCAGGCTAAGATGGTAGGGTCACGTAATGCGTAGAGACAAAGACCACAATGTCAAACTCGCCGTGAATATAACTGAGCTAACAAGAATTAGAGGAAGATCAAAATGGACCTGGCTAAATACGATACAAAAGGATATAAGAGACCAACACCTTGATGATGTGACGACGCAGGACAGAGGAACCTGGCGCATGAGGACAAGGAGGGCCAACCCCAAATAGGGACAAGGCAAAGAGAGAGAGAGAAAGAGTGATACCGGGAACTTTTTGATGAAGGGTTTTATGAGTAGTCTTTTTATGGCAGAAATACACTTGGAGGTTTGCCATTGCCTGCCGAGGGACGACCGCTATTAGAAAAATATATATTTTTATCATTATGATGTTTCATGCCCGGAGATTCGAGCCTACGCACTCCCGAACGGTAGTCACGCACCATCCCAAAAAGATCCTCATAAAACCATTTGCCGTACGGAGTCGGCTTAAAACTGTAGGCCCTTCTATTTGTCGAACTACATGAAGATGCACGCCACAAATAGGAGGAGGAGCTCGCCTAAACACCTGACATAAGTGTGCGCGACAACTACTTTTTTTTGCAACGTTGTTTTACGTATTACCAAAGAACATATAAAGACAATAAGGTGAATATCCTACCAGAGTTCTGGTTTCTAGCGGAACTTTGGTATTAGTTCAAATCACATATGTGCCCATAATTATAAAACTTAAAAAAAAAATGAGTTAGTCACTTATTTTACATCCACATTATCTTAAACTATATTTATTTAATGTAATTTTCACGATATCGATATAATTTCGTCGGTATACGGAATTCGTTTAGTGTTAATTAGGAAAGACGTCTAAGTCAAAAATTTGAAGAAATGCCATATTTACTGAAAGGAAAGATCCAAGCATGCAATAATGAGGAAGGGAAATTACATCTTAAAGAAAGTCATGATGTACATTTACAAAATGCCGAAAGAGCTTGGAACTGTCTTGCAGAGGATCCTCGTTTGGTTTACAAAAAGCACTTCCGTACCCTAAACTGTCTGTTTCGTTAGTCTATTATAAGTGAAATATGTATGTTTATAACTTGGACTTCCATAATTTCCATATGTATGTATGGGATGAAACTACAGCACTAAGAGGTGCACAGGAAGTAGCATCAAGCATTTTAGCGCATATGGAGAATATTATAACTACTCAAAAACACGTAGTAGCTTACAGTAATGCGTGTTCAGGCCAAAATCGTAACATTAAAGTAGCATTAACATGAAAATTGCTCAGCCTAATAATAATAATATTGAGACGACGACACTACACATTTTTTGGTATTGATTCATTCCTTTCTACCGAACGACCGTGATTTCGGTTTGATAGAAATGAAAATAAAAAAAGAAACTTACTTATACTCGTACAACCCTTAGCATTATTATGAATTGATAGAAAAGTGTAGGAGGAAAAAGCCATTTTCGGTAAAACGAATGTCGTAGCCGGATTTTATTTCGACGAAGTCACTAGAAAAATAACAAAAAGAGTAAAAAATACCGTGGGTGAATCTGTCTGTTAGCTGAAAATTCAATGGATTCGTTTTTCGAAAACTGAAACTTATAAAATGTTTCTAAAAAACTTCTTTAGATGATTCTAAATTCCACGTTTTGGATCTTTCACCTAAAAGAGGAATACCAAAAATATACGAAAATATTAAATTATTTCCACCATAAACCAGTAACGGAAGAAAATCATAAAGATATTATGTGTTAACTACCATATTAGTCCGGGAGCCAGGGGTCGATTTTGGACTGCGTTTTTATACCGTTAAATTCTTGACTATACTTGTGATTTAGCTTTCATGAATAACGAAACTGAAACGAAAAGTCAGCTGGTGCACCCGCGGTGGGTGTGATTGTGGGAGGGTACGAAACGTGTCGAAAAAAATTTTCTACCAACTCATTTTATACCGGCTGAAATTTTTTTCACGTATTGCTGACATTTAGTAAAATAAAAAAAATAAAAATTGTCAGCTGCGCGGTAGAGGGGGGAAAACACGTCAGTTGAACAGGTGAACTTGTAAAATAAATTACAAAGTAAAACTAGTTTATGCCGATTGAAATTTTCAAATGTTATAGTAGTATTAAGAAATGAAAATGGAAAAATAATCGTCAGCTGATTGCCGGTTGGCAAAAAAGACGTCAGTCGTAGCATTGAAAATTTCGCGCGCCGCCGAGATGTATGAACGCAATGATACATTCTTGCTTCGGCTGACGGTCTTCCCACCGCTATGAACGCAGCTGACCATCATTATTATATTTTCATATGTGTCTAAAATTATGTTAAAAAATTTCAATCGGCATAAAGTAGTTTTACGTTTTAATTTAATTTACAATTTCGCCGGTTCAGCTGATGTATTTTCCCCCCTCTACGGCGCAGCTGACTATTTTTTTTTTTTAGGTAGACAATTTTTTTTGACACGTTTCGCAGCAGCCCACGCACGTACCAACCGCTACTGGACCAGCTGACGGTTGGTTTCGTCATCCATTGGATAGCGTCTGCCTTCAGTATTAAAATCAGTCGGCATGAAATAATGAGGTCAAAATGACCCCTGGCTCTCGGACTATATATCCTTCCAGTTTATCATGGACGTTTTAAGGGGGTGGTAGGGTTTAGCGCTAAAAAAAAAACACTTTTTTTTGAATTTTTTACAGAAATATGGCTTAAGATACTTTAATAAAATCAGTTGCATGTTATTGTACATCTTTTCAATAAGTTTTTAAAAAATATTAATAATAAAATATTGACAAATAAGCCCATGACAGAGTTTTTTTGGAGATATGTTTTTCGAGAGGTGCTCTGCGGTGCCAATCGGCATTCGTCGTAGAATCATCTGAAACTAAAAAAGTCGAATTTTTCAGTTAAAGTATGACGTAATGCTCCACACCTCCACCTCCCCTCATTTTTGTAGTTTTGGTGGCAAAAAAACGTAAAACGAGCATTTTTGGCGAAAAATTTCGCCATATTTGTAAGTGAAAAACAACCTTAAAAAAAAAAATAATAAAAAAAAACAGGGGGGAGGGAGGTATTTTTGATTTAGAAAACGTGTGCCAAATTTGAAAAGAATCGGTTGAATAGTTTCGGAGTTGTGATTGGCACCGACTTTTAAGAAGTCGTTTCGGGAAAAACACGTTTGAAAAAATGACTCTGAAAAACTATCGATGCTCCGCATTCGAGGTAGAGTGCCTACAAAGGCTATAACTTAGAGAGTTCTGCTCCGAACCACTTAAAATTTTGACACAACATTCTTGAAATGATTTACTATAAGATGAGCGAAGAAAAAAAATTTCGATTTTGTGACCCTACCCCCCCCTTAATAATCTTAAAAACTAAAAAAAATGATAAAAATGGGTTACTTTTTAAAAATTAGTTAATATATGTTCATGGATTATTTCATTAAAGTTATTGTTTCAAATTAAACTCATAGTTCTTTATTGCACTAAGTCATTTATAGGACATTTAATTAATTTTGAAAATGGCCTAAGTCAATTAGGACTTTAAAAACAACATTTTCATATGAAATTTATACATAATTTCATATTGATAATAAATTTCCATTAATCCAGACTAAGAAAATTATAAATTAAAAAGTCGCATAATATTATATAAAAATATTTTTTAACTCGTTCAAACGCATTCATTTGATCTTTTCAGATTGTTTTTGCTAAATCATGATCGGCATATAATCGGCATGAATATCGGAAAGTAATTACGGAGTGTCATAAAATCCACAGAACACAGATATGCACTAGGTGTATATAAGTACATATCGCCTGAAAAGCCATATACCAACCAAATAATCAGCAAAACGGCAAAGTCAACAATGATTAAATAATTCACTTCAGTCCATATAGTTGGCGCTTGAGCGCTCGTAACTTACGGTACAGAGGTATTTACTAACCAATAATCAAATCATTACGTTTTCGATCTCCTGACGGTGAACACATTTGGTATTAGTGAATTGACATTTAGCGGCTAAATTGCATATTTTCGGAGCTATTACAGCGGAAACTGCGAAAAAAAAAATATATCGAAATGCAGTACTTCTTGCTGTGCGCAATATTCGGCGCAACATTCATAGCAATGGCTGTAAGCGGCGAAGTCGATAATGACCGTTTGAAAGCGCCCGTTTGGTCAGTGCAATTTGAATATGAACAATTAAATATGACAATGACACACTCACAAAAAGTGTCTTTTATTATCACGGGCATTGAACCGTCTTGGAACCGTGATTTCGAGTTACACGTGTGGCATGATAACGAAGCAGTCGCCTATGTAGATCGAGTTGAAACGGTATTCAGCAGCGGGGATGGAGAAACGGGGATGGTTAAAGGTAATTTTACTATCAAAGCCGTGCTTTTGGGATATACACAAGTTTATGTGGAGCTACAACGGACCGGCTATGAAGCGGAAAGATCACAGCAGTCCATGAAAGTGATTGTAACGAGATCAATGACACTGTTAGATATGATTTTCAACATCTCCGTGGGCTGCTTTGTAATGGTGATTTACGTCAATTTCGGTGCTGTGCTGGATTTGGAAGCTTTAAAACGTATTGTGCTATGTCCAGTCGGACCGGTTATTGGCTTGTTTTGTCAATTTATGGTGATGCCCATACTAAGTTTTCTAATTGGCTATTATCTTTTTCGCGAAATGATCGAGTTACGTTTGGGTTTATTTTTCTTGGGCGTCTCACCGGCGGGCGGATCATCTAATATATTTGCTGTGCTGCTCAACGGTAATCTAAATCTGTCTATCACGATGACGGCGATCAGCAATTTAGCGGCCTTTGGCATGATGCCATTATGGATATTCACATTGGGTGCACTGATATTTCGCGATGGCAACTTTGCGATTCCTTACAAATCGATTGCCTCCATCTCGTGCACCTTGGTTGTGCCAATTGCTGTGGGCATTATGCTGCAACAGTATGCGCCCGAGGTAACGAAGAGAATATCCAAGTTGCTCAAACCCATCTCGTTGCTGCTCATTTTATCGATAACATTTTTCGGCTGCATACTCAACTCTTACATGTTTAAGCTGCTCTCACTGGAGGTAGGCCAAAAACTAGAGTCCTAGGTAACAATATTTTATAAGTTTCATATTTGTTTATGTCATTCACAGGTTTTAATTGGCAGCTGTATACTGCCATGGTTGGGCTATATAATTGGCTGGCTTATAGCCACTGGCTTGCGACAACCGCCAAAAGATGCCATCACCATTGCTATTGAGACGGGCATTCAGAATATTGGAATTGCGATTTTCATGTTGAATTTCACATTGCCACAACCACAGGCCGATATGACGACTGCGGTACCAATAGCTAATTCATTGGCGACGCCACTGCCCTTGCTTCTAATCTACTTCATCAAATTGTGTTTCTGTCGCAAGGGTGAGAAAGCAGTGGAGGAGGAGTCACCTAACAAAGAAACTGAACTGGTCGCGATTATGGAGAAAGGCCAAGAGCAAGAAACTAAAAAGTTTCCACAATGAAATCAGTGCAGCGATTGTGATCACTATATTATTTAAGTAAAACATTAGTCATTGTAATATACAGCACCCATTTTTTATAGTACTAACAAAAGTAATTCCTAAGTAAAGTTTGAAAATAGTATATTACTACTAGCGGTCGCCCAGCGGCAGGCAATGGCAAACCTACGAGTGTGTTTCTGCCATGAAAAAGTTACTCATAAAAAACATTTACCGTTCGGAGTCGGCTTGAAACTGTAGGTCCCTCCATTTGTGCAACAACATCAAGACGCACGCCACAAATAGGAGGCGAAGCTCGGCCAAACACCTAACAGTAGTGTACGCGCCAATTAAATATTTATTTGTTTTTATAAATAATTTTTATTTATTTTTATAAATGAAAAACGCAAAAACAACAAAATGTAACGAAAGAATTTTTTATAGGAAATAAAAAAAAATGATATAAAAATGTTAATTTAATATTCTAACGCTTTTTGTCATTGACTAGTGAACATGCAAACTCATAAAACAGACAATGATTTAAAAACTCCCATTCTGTGAATTCGCTTTGAGTACCACGAATAAGAAAATTCGAAGCGAAAAATAATGAGAAAGCAACAATAGACCTTTTCTTTTTGCCAAGACTTAGTAAGTGGCGAATAGATGAAGTAAATGGTACAAAGGAACATATGCCGGCAACGCGGGAAGAGAACTGCCTACAGTTAGAATTTTCAAAAAATCGATTTTGTTTTTATTTTATTTTCTTAATGTACAAATATTTAAGAATACACACAGAAATTGTAATATCGTTCCAGTGAATATTTTCGAAGTTACACGCAAATTGGAAAAAGCGTTTCAGAGTGCTTGTATAGTGTTTTTCAAACTGTAAACGCGTATTTCTAAAAATAGTGTTTTCAAAGTCGGTGACCAACATTACTCGAAAACGGCTAAACCGGTTAGTGTGAAATTTTAACACAAAGTTCTTAAATACATATTTTAATTAGTAATTAATTGAAGATTTTTTCTCACCGATAAATATTTTTTTTTAAAAGGTCGAAATTTTGCTCAAAAATCAATTTTTTTGAGAAACCGCTATTTAAAAAAAAATAATTTTCCTTATTCCTTCGATTAATTACGATATTTAACACGTTGAGTGCCACCATACAACAAAAAAAATGGGGTTCGTCCGGCCACGATTTTTTTTTTACATAATACAATAGAATATTGTTCAACAAAATGTAGGCCATATGATGCCACATTGGTCTCATACCCATAGGCCAAGCAGCATAAACAATACAATGGCTCTAGTATGGCGTGAATACATTACTACTAATAGCCTCTATGAAGCAGCTGCATCAGCACAAACCGAAATCTCATACATTATACCGTGAGACCAAGTGTCACCACGAGGCCTGAAAGTCTCTTCGCACTGTGAGACCAACCTGGACTCACATGGCACTCAACGTGTTAACATTACTTTAACGAAATCTGTTTGGCTTTTTGATTTCAGGGGATCCAGTTCGGAGATATAGTGGTCACCGCAAAACGTCTTTTTTGAGAGTAGCTTTCAGAGATCAGCTGTAACTCCTTTCCAAATAAATATTTTTACTAATACTAAGTCTTAAAATACAGTTAAAAGATAATATAATATGTGTGCAAATTTTTAGATCAATAAATTTAAGTTTTCTCATAAAAAATTCTGGAAAATTCGCTTTTTTCGGCCTTATAACTGTATATATCCCCTTAAATTACATGTGCTAGTAAGGCAGTGCGGCCTAAATTCATACTCGCTAGCGGCGAATCTTACTCGATATCCTTGTTGTTGCTTTCGCATGCAAATTTTTCGTCGAGTTAATCGAGCTTAGAGATAGCGAGCGGGGATATGGCGAATAGAAGAGGCCCAATTACAAATTGCACAAATAATTTTGAGGATTTCTCATTGACATTTACAGTTAACGATTATTTTTATATTACTCTACTTTTCCTATATAGGAAAACTTGTAAACACGTATGTACGAATTGAAGTGATAAAGACAAGTACATAAGCGGCATACAATTTTGATAACAGCAGCAGATATTTGAATTGACTATAAATTTGCCAATAAGTGTTGTTGTTTTTTTACTTTTAATATATTATCGTTTGTCAATAAATTAACCAAGTACAGTGGCGATCAATAAAAATGCAACACTTTTAAATCGAAAATCGGTTCGTCTATGAACAGACGCAAACATTTCGCTGCGCACAATAGATTGCAGATAATTTCTAAACTAAATTCGTTGTTGTTGTAGCAGTACATCAAGCCCTGCCAGTATGGTGCAGTCACCGGTCGTCATCGCCGATCTCAACGATATTTCTAACGGTGGGCCGAGGAAATATGCTGTTCCGACGGATTTAGTCCGAACGGAGAGGGTTGTAAAGTGAGTGGGTTTAAGTGGACATATGAATAGGTGTTTAATGTCGTGCGAAGTAGTTTCCCATGCTCGACATATGTATGTACGTTGAGTTAGTCGTGACCAATTCTGCATAGGTTGGAGTTTAATCTACTTCCACGCAATTGTGCTAAGATAATGCGTTTGAACTCTACTGACGGCATTCGGGTGTGCGGAAGTTTAAGAAAGTGGTCAGAGATTCCCGCTGAAAGTCGTCCACTGCCTGTGTGGTCCAGTAGTTGTGTTCAGCCCTGGATTTCGTCAGTGCAGTTGAAGGGATGCCTGGGAGGGGGCTCAGCTGCTGAAAAATGTTGTTGTTGTGGTTGTAGCAGCAATACTAAACCTGCCAGTGTAGTGTAAATAACCGTTCATCTTCGTCTAACTCATCTAAAGGTAGGCCCAGGAAGCTTGCTGTTTCGACAAGTTGAGTCCAGAGGGAGAAGGGTGTTAGATTAGTGGGTTTGGTGGGGCATGTGAAAAGGTGGTTATTGTCGTGCGTGGTGCCTTCACATGCAGGACATGAGTTTAGTATGTTGGGGTCAATTATGGATAAGTAGGAGTTTATTTCGTTTATAAGTAGGAGTTTAGCCTGCTACATTATTCAGAACGTAATTGTGACAAGGTTACGCGGGTCTCACGGGGAAGCTGAAGCTCTTCATCTGTTGTAGGTAGTGGTTGGACTTCGATTACGACATTCGGTGGTCGGGAGCTTAAGAAGGTGATAAGGGTCTACCGATATCTGTCTAACGATTGTCTGTCTAAAAACTGTCTTATCTAGTACCTGTATGTTCGTTTTGTCCTGGATCTCGTCGGCGTAATTGAGGGAGTGCCTCCTGACGTGCCTGGAAGGCGGGTTTGGTTCAAGCAGGTTTCTAGAAAATATCAGGAGTGGTTCCTACGGTAAAAACCCAGCAGAAATTGATTGCTGAGCGTCCTGCTATGCTTCTTAACTGGAGGTGCACTAGCTTTATTGCGGAGATGTTGCACGTGAGACATCAGTAGGCAATCCGCGGCTGTCCTGATGACAGCAATCTGGCGGTTTGGAACTTACTCCACTAGTTTCCGGCGATCAGATGGGTGCTGCGTAATTCAGAACCAGCCTGACCAATTGCTTTAAATGTCGCCAGCAACATTTCTTTGTCTTTGCCCCCAAGTGCTACGGTTAGCGATTTGAGGACTTTGTTGTCGTTTTGGACCTTAGTGGTAATTGCATTTGTATGCGCCGAGTAGGAGAGCAAACTTTCGAAGGTGACACTCAAAATTTTGTGAGATTATTGGTGTATCAAAGACTTTCACCTTTAACTGTAGTTTGACCTCTATCGCCCAGGTGGTAAGTAAAGTCGTCGTGGATTTAGTTCGCGTTAGCTGGAAATTCCTCACAGTGACGAAGCGAGAAAGACTGGGTTGATAGTTGCTCCTTTTGGAACACAAGCCATCTATGTCATTGGTGGACGCCATTATTGAGCAATCGTCAGCCTAAGAAATCAGTGAAAGTCTGGTGGTTGAGGAAGCTTCGAGATGTAGAAGTTGAAGAGCAAGGGTGAAAGAACACCACACTGCAGTACTATTTGCTTTATCCCACTCAATTTTAGTCGGTTTTACGCAATGGCGCTGAACCTCACCATTAAACTAAATTCTTTTCAAGCTTTGTTTTTCGTTCGTTTGTTCTTTGTTTTTCGTTCGTTTTTTTTTTTTTTTTTTTTAATTTGTCATCTAAATGAATCGCACATTAATATGCAAATATATAATTGAAATAAGTAACATAATTGTTATGAACTTTTATTCGTGATTGTACTTTACCGAAACGCGCGATCTTTTATTTGAATAAACAACTTTCTCACCCGTAAGGAATGGTCGAATAATTAATGCACTCACAACAACAAAACAACTCTTTCAAGGTGTTGAAATATACCTCTAATTATTTTCTGCACTTAGAAATATAAAATAATTCCTAGCGTTCCTATGACTAATAAACCATTGGCGCTGGATTAATATACATTCATACGTATGTACAGTGGTCACACAATTTATTCGTACACCCGCCGTAGCTTTGCGCAAAATATTTGCTGTGAAAATATATTATTTTGGGTCACTGTAAGAATGTTACATTCCTGATGAATTGCCGCAAAAAAAACTCCCGTTATTTCAACTCACAATGAGGGATTCCCATGAAAGCAGGCAGATGTAGCAAAATGCTGCAAAACATTTATTCGTACACTTTCCGCTCATGATATTGTTGCTGCAAAAGTAATCTTAACCCTTAACTGGTCCGGCGTCGTCTGAGAGACTACGTCATATAAACAAATCCTGTTTATTTGCTACTGGAACCACCTACATACGGGTCGCTCCGCCTATTCCTTCCCCTATTGGTCATTAAAAAATAGTCACATTTCTGTCGATTTTGTTCAGTTATACTCTAAGTTAGGAATGATTATATTTGCGCGGTAGTCTGTCAGACTACGCCGGACCCTTTACGTTACTTTAGTGCGTGTTTCAAATATAGTGAGTTATGGCTGGGCCATCTAAACGGGTGCGTTTGGGCGATTGTGATTATGAAGAAACTCTCTCTAAGTGGAATAACGAAGACACTGATAGTGGTAGTGATATAGACGATGTGTCGGACGACTATAATATTGAGTCAGAGCATGACACTAACTCGGAATTATCTGAATATGAGGAGGACAATGACAGTGATGAAGTGGACTCAACGGAAAGTGAAAAGAAATATATATATGGCAAAAATCGGTATAGGTGGTGTACTTCAGAAGTTCATCCATCATCTAAAGTCCGAAAACATAACATTGTGATGAAAGTTCCCATACTGAAATCAAAGGCAAGGATGCTTGGTGAGTCTGCAGATCCGCTAGCTATTTGGGGCTTACTTTTTATTGACAATATATTTGAACATATTATGCAGTGCACTAACAAAAAGCTAAATTCGATGAGTGAAAAATATTCTGCGGTTTCAAAACACCACCTATTTGCAACAGATGGAACTGGAAGGGACATATTCAGAGCAGTTCTCAGTAAGAAAAGATTTGCTGTCCTTTTGGCTGCGATAAGATTTGATAATCGAGAAGATAGAGAAGAACGCAAAAAGGATGACCCTACTGCAGCTATATCTTTCGTGTTTAACAGTTTTATAGAGAATTGCCAAAGTTTATATGGATTAGGGCAATCTGCTACTGTAGACGAATTGCTGGTGAGTTTCCGTGGGAGATGCCGCTTTAAGATGTAGATGCCAAACAAGCCAGCAAAATATGGCCTTAAAATTCAGTGCTTAACAGACGCGAGAAACAGCTATCTTTATAATGCTTATATCTATTGCGGAAAGGACTCGGATGGTTTTGGTCTCAGTAACGAAGATAAGAAACTTTTAAAACCTACGCAAGCAGTATTACGCCTAGCAACGCCGCTCTTCAACAGCAATCGCAACATAACAGCTGATAACTGGTATTCTTCAATACAGTTAGTGGACGTCCTTCTAAGAAAAATTTAACGTATGTAGGCACCCTAAAAAAAATAAACCCGAAATACCACAGACCTTCCTACCCAATCGCAAAAGAGCTGCTGGATCAACATTCTATGGATTTAGGGAGGAATGCACAATAATTTCCCACGTTGGAAAAGGTGGAAAAGCCACAATTCTGATATCTTCCATGCACGACAGAGAATACACTGACCAATTAACTAATAAACCAGAAATAATCACCTTTTATAACGAAAATAAAGGAGGAGTTGATTCCATTGACGAAAAGTGTTCAAAAAGTACATCCAGTCGTCGTATTGACAATCTTTTTCCGTGTCTTGGATATTTCTGCGGTAAATTCTTATATTCTTCATCAGTGTTACAAAAACAATCCAATAATAAAAGAAAAAAATGTTTTTGGAAAACAGCTAGCTATGCAATGGGTGGAAGATCATATGAAACGGCGCATAACAATGATGAATATACCACGTGAAATACGAACCATGATTAGAAGGATACTTAGAGTTCCAGAAGAACAACCAACTAATGATGAAACAAATCTTATTCTCCAAAAACGTAAGATTTGCCATATATGTCCTAGCAACAAACGCAGGATGACCAAATACTTATGCGTTTATTGCAAGAATCCAGTCTGCTTAGGGTGCACAGATCCAATCTGCAAAAACTGTATCTCAAACTTGTGAACTTTGGGCCTTGCTGGATACAAAACCACCTTCAACTTTCCATATCTTTATGAGTTTTATGGTTATATAATGATTTACAAATCAATTCTTAAAAAAAAAAATAGTTAACTAGCTTGTTCTCACTTTTTTATGATTTTCGGAAAGAATAAGCATTTTTTTTTGTAGATGTGTGGTACATTATTCCTTCTTGTGTTTATAATTTGTTAGACTTTGCCCCAAATGCATGTATTTTTACTAAATATAGTTCATTTGTGTTCATAATATCGATGTTTATTAAAAAATAATAATAACTTTATGTTGTGTTTTATTATTGAGCTTCAAAACGTACTCGTCTCACAGACTACGCCGGACCAGTTATGTTACTCATGGAGTACCGGACCAGTTAAGGGTTAAAAATCGTTTGCGTTTTTACTAAAATTGCTGAAAACGAAATAAGATTGGTTTTTCTTAGTTTTTATCGCCGATTCAGTTTCAGTTGCGCGCAATATCTCGATTGAAGGTGACTAAATGGGACGAAGTGCGGGTTTAGCATTAGAAATGTTATTAAATTGTACTTGGAAAACAAGTCCCTGCGCGAAATCGGCAAATCGCATTCTGCGGTGCAAAGTCTTACTGCTACTTACGTTAATACTGGTAAATTGGAAGCTAATCACCACCAAGTCGGATGGCGAAAAATAATGACTCCACGTGAGGAACGCAACATAGTAGCATCGGTCACGCAAAATCCAAAAGTAATCTCCACGATATATATATAATTGGGACCTACAGTTTCAAGCCGAGTCCGAACGGCTAATGTTTTTATGAGGAGCTTTTTCATGGCAGAAATACACTCGGCGGTTTGCCATTGCCTGCCGAGGGGCGACCGCTATTAGAAAAATGTTTTTATAATATTAATTTTGCTTTCACCGAGATTCGAACCAACGTTCTCTCTGTGAATTCCGTATGGTAATCACGCACCAACCCATTCGGCTACGGCGGCCGCCACGATACTATGGCGAAATATTCAAGAGTCTCTGCATAAAAAAGTAAGCCCACAACAAGTTCGTAATTGCCTGCATAACGCTGGTTATCATATCAGAGAGGCACGCCGCAAGCCATACATTTCAGATATTAACAGGAAGAAAATATTGATATTCGCCAAACGCTATATAAATGAGCCAGATTTCTTTTGGGAAAATGTCATATTCAGTGATGAGTCGAAATTTAATGTTTCCGGATCAGATGGCCCTTTTTGAGGGCGTGGAGGAGGAAATGCGGTGGTTTGGGAGTGTATAGTTGCATCTGAGGTAGAAAAAATGGTCTCTATTGATGATAAAATGGACAAACATCTGTATTAAGAATAATTTGTATGATAGTGCTGTTAAATTTGGACTGGATGCTAAAGGATTCTTGTTTCAACAAGAAAATGACCCAAGACACTCATTTTATCTCATGCAAGAATGGCTTATCACTTACCACTATAAGCAGCTTAAAACTCCACCTCAATCACCGGATCTGAACCCAATTGAGCATGTCTGGGAGCTCTTAGAAAGGAGATTCAGAAAGCACATAATAACATCAAAGGCGTCATTAAAGACCAACATTAAGTGCCGACAGGAGGAAAATTCCAGCTAATGAAACCAAAATATTGGTGAAAAGTATGCACCGACGTTTGGAAGCAGTTATTAAAGCTAAAGGCGGCCCAACGAAGTACTGAATACTCGTTTTTTCCATTATTTTTTTAATAAAATATTCTTTGATTGGCTACGTGAGAATAATATTTTTGCATACAATTTTGCCTTACTTCGTTATTGCCTTAAGTTCTCTAATTCCAGAAATGAATTTGGAAGTTTTTATTCCTTAAATATTGTATAAATATGTTATTTTTTACGAATATATTAAAATTTTGTTCTTTTGTATAAATCGTTCTACGTATTAGGTGCATCTGTTCATAAACTGTAAGTGTACGAATAAATTGTGTGACCCCTGTATATCATATCAGAGAGTTCTGCCAAAGCAAACACAACTGAACCGCGGAAATTCTTCAATTCTCAAACCAAATTAAATTAATATCTGATTTTCAACTCTCGCCAAATTATCTTACCTCTATGGGCTGCATATCTACACACGGCAGTGCAGAGGACAGCCAGTCGTTCACTCCTCCAGGCACAGCATCCCAAGTTGTGTGTGGTGAATATAAAGCAATACCTTCTGATAGGCAAATAGAAACAATTCGTTCCTTCCAGTTTCTATAGAGGGAATACAATATTGGGCATCAGATAAATGCCAGATATGTTTTCGTATTTTCATGTATTATACATACACATGTACATATGCATCAACTTACTTTTGTGTAATACGTTTAAGTGGTGCAAATATTGGTGGATGATAAGAGACAATCAGGTCGGCGCACTGATCAACAGCTTCCTGCATAACACGCTCCGTCAAGTCGTTGGTTAGCAGAATATTGCGTACGGATCTTTAAAAGTAAAACAGTACATACATACATATATTTGTTTGTATGCATGTATGTACAACATATTATAATCACCGCTAAAAATAATTATTTTTATAGCTGGGTATTACCTCTCCCTATGAGGTTCGATCAGGAGGCCCACATTATCCCACTTTTCGGCTAAATTGAGTGGCGCAAACTTCTCCAGCTCGAATACAACATTTTGCAAAGTTCTTCCTCGAGGCATTATGGATAAAGTGCGTTTAAAAACTAACGGCGCAGTGATAGTAAGAAAATTGGTAATCATAAAAGGAACTCAATTTATGCTTAAAAATCACTCAAATGTATTTAAAAAAAAAACAAGGTAAATATAAATATGTACTCGACGATGATATCACTGCAAAAACCAAAAAACCGGTGAAGACAAATAAAAAACAGCTGTTCTCCGCCAGTGATGGGATGCGTAACATGCGCAACAGGCAATCGATTGCGATATGTGAGAAAAGCGGTATTTGAAAATTAAAAAAGAACGAAACAAAAACTGATAATACTAAATTACTACTTTTTATTAATTTGAGATTTACCGGTTTGTTCTCTCATAAAACTGTCTGCCTGAGCCCAGGAAACGTTTAAGCAAAGTGAATTTAAGTGAATCGTACGAAAAATCGATAGTTCCTCTAACGAAATGCCTCTTTTTGACCACAGCTGCGCTGCACAGCTTGTATTGATCAATAATATTGACGATGGCTAGACAAATTTTGTGGTGTGCTGTTATATTGATGGTAACTTGCTCATTTGATAAGTTCTATTTTGTATTTTAATTTTAGTTTTTCAATTTTAATTTCACTATTTAAATTTTCTTTATTAATTTTCCACAATTCTCAAAACAGTATTAACATGAAGCGTTTTACTAAGCGATTCAATATCGCTTTCAACAAAATCGTCTGTGTAAATTGTATTTAAATTTTCTAGAAGGCGATAAAATCCGGTGCCCCAAAGTAGGAAGGTGATTTATTGTCTATTCAATTTGGTGTACTTCTGCACATAGTACCAGAAGCGCCCAACAGTTCACGCTGACCTATTCATTTCCTGACTCATAGTCTTGAATCACTTAAAGAGTCTCCTCTTGTAAATGTACTTTAAGAGAATAATATTTTAAGATAACAGTATCATTAGTATTCCGTCGAATAAGTTCTGTGCCTACTTACATTAGGCTACTATTTTCAGGCCACACATTCGGTACAATCAGTAGACAAAAAAAAAAAAAAACAAAATGTTTACTCATTTTTTCTATTACATAAAAATAACATAACTTTTAAATTTTTATCCAAAGCTCATTTTAAATTACTTCACACTAAACTAGACTTGAAACTTCACTTCAATCCCGCGATCGGCGTAATTTTGCATTTTGGGATTTTTGGAGAAATTTTAGTCAAAATAAGTACAGAAATATAACGTAAAATTATTTAAAATAAGTACAAAAATTATATGGCAGTATCATTTTCTCACGGCTCTCAATTTACGTAAAACACAGGGTGCCGGTGGTAGAATTATGAAATAAAAACTAAATTAAAAAAGAATTATTAATGATAAATATTTATTTAAATAATTATTATAAAGAAGGCAAGTGCGAATTTCATTTTTTAAAAACTGTTACTACTGAATTTTAACCGCTACGCGTACACTCTTGGAATCTGCCTCCGTACGTCGTGCCACTCGTTGAGTGCTGAGATGGTTACTGGGTTTATTTCATAGATTTTACTTTTGAGATAGCCCCATGAAGCAATAATTAAAGGTGATGTAAGTAGCCAATTTTCACCCTGTGTTAGCCATCTTGAAGCTACTTAATAAATCCGTGTTGTCCTCTTGGAAAAGCTACTTCTTATTTCAGAGCAAATTCTAAAGAAAGAGTACTCAAAAGCGTAGAAATTAAAATTTTTGCTGAAAAAGTTAGCAGGCAATACTGTTTTGCCTATTCCATTTTGCTTAGACTTTCGCATCTTTCAATTCTATTGAAAGTTCTGTGAAAATTACATTACAATTGTGCTTTTCATTGCGATAAATAGCTACCATATAGCCACATTTAGGTAAGTCTTTTGTTGCAGATTATCAATCTGATTTTTTGTTAATAACTGCTTAAAATTTATATACACAGGTGTGATTAGAGCCCGTTGCTGCCACCAATACTTTGCGTTTAATAAAAAAAAGAACCCAGTTATTTAAAAACAGGAAAACAGGCATTTATCCACGTAAGCATGATTTCTGTGACAAAAAATAACACTGACACTTAGCATCATTTGACCACAGAAACATACGAGGGTTGCTATTAATATTTCTGGTCTACAAAGTTTTTAGCCGTTTGACATTTAAAAAAAAATGCTTTATCGGCTTAATATATTTAGTAATCATTTAAGTAAATTATAAGAAAAAAAATGCCAAAGAATAAGAAAATAAACGGAAAAAAAGATTTCTTGAAGTGCTTTATTTTTAATAGCTTAAGATTTTTCGTGAAATAACATTTTAAGTAAATTAATAAAATTGAGATTTTTAGAATACTTTGTTTACTATATTTAAAGTACAATAAAGGAAAACACTCAAAACACTACAGTTTTCTTAACAATTTTCGAGGAAGATTTTATCAAATTTAATTTTTGGATTGAATCTTTTGACAGACGAAATATGCCAAAACCAAGCTGTGTTTTGTGCCACAAAACTTGGTCAAAAGAAAAAGTTAAGTTTGTTCATGTTCCCAAAGACGAAGTGAAAAGAAAAAATTGGGTAAAATCATGCAGCACTTCGTTGAAGCCAGGCGAAAAAGTTTGCATGTATCACTTTTCGGCAAAGGATTTCGAGATCGGACCAGATCGGAAAAGGGCTAAATTGTATAGTGATGCTCTTCCGATGCCTATCGAAATTTTGAATTGTTGGAATGAGCCTGAGACAGCCCCTCATTTAGTTGACGCTTCTACGCAAACAGAGTAAATTCTTTTTTATTTGAAAAGTGTAGTTTTATTTAAACGAATTTTGATTTAGATCATTTACCGATTTTCGTGTGTCTCAACTGGAAAAGGGATTGGCCCATCTTAAGGAACGACTAGTGAAACTGGATGAATTCAAATCAAACGTCAGTGAAATACTTTCTGAGGGGCAAACTAAAAAGTTAGAAGACCCGACCAAAACCATTCATTGGGCTTGGGACGATATGGCACAAGCTATATCCTTGCATTCTGCTGGGCGAAAGGCGTATAATTATTTATACAACAAAGGATTACCGTTGCCTTGTGAGTCGACTGTCTCAAAATGGCTGCAAAAACTAAAATTTGAGGACGGTATTTTAAGTTTTTCATTGAGCATGATGCGCAGCGTAAACGATGCCCCGTTGGAAGATAGGCTGTGTATAATAAGCTTCGATGAAATGAGAGTGGAATCGGTATTTGAATACGCTTCTTTAACTGATACGGTGCGCAAACCATGTAAGAACGTGCAAGTAATGATTGTGCGAGGGTTAAGATCTTCATGGAAGCAGCCGATATTTTGCGATTATGATTGCAAAGTTTCTAAAAGCATTTTAGAAAAGGCAATCAGCAAATTATATGACGTTGGCTATACGGTTGTTGGAATTGTTTCGGATATGGGTTCCGCAAATCAAGCCCTATGGAAGGACCTAAACATTTCATTTGGTACGTGAAGATCGTTTAAAAACTAGAATTGATATTTTATAGATACTTATTTATATTTAGATCAAACATGGTTTGCCCACCCAGCGACAGACGGAAAGGTTTTCGTGTTCGCAGATGTTCCACATTTGCTGAAATTGTTAAGAAATCATTTCATCGACACCAGGTATTTATACAAAGGCACGCTCTTAACGGCAAGACCTATCGCTCAGATTCTTGCGTATACGTCATTGTCCGATGCTCGAATAACACACAAGCTAACGGAGCTGCATCTAACCGTGCATCATTCAGGCCGCCAGAAGGTGAAGTTAGCAGCACAGTTGTTTTCGCACACCACAGCAAGTGCAATTCGAAGGTGTTATGCGTTGGGGCTCGATATGTATCAGCCCATAGAAACAGCAGAGCTTATTGATACGGTGAATGATTGGTTCGATATTTTTAATACAAAGTTTTCGAACTTTCAAACTGCTGCTGCAAAAAAGCCCTATGGGATGGACTTGGGCCAGCAGGATGAAATTATAAGTAAGATGGACGCCTTGAACGATGAAACACGCGCTTATGGACGAATTTCAATGTTGCCTTTCCAAAGGGGCATACAACTAAGCAACAAGTCCCTCAGGGACTTATATCGTTATGTTCAGGAAAAGTACTGCTTTCAGTACATTCTGACTTATCCATTAAATCAGGATATACTGGAACATTTTTTCGGGGCGATGCGTGCCAAAGGCGGGTTGTATGACAATCCTAGTCCTATGGAATTTAAATATAGATTACGAAGATATTTATTAGGTGAATGAATGCATATATTACTCATTTCTGAATAACTTAACGCTTTCTATTAACAGCACGAAATACTTCAATATTAGTTGATCGTGGCAAAGTTGAGGCCGACGAAACTAACTGGCTCCGTCTCAATGATATATTACTTCTTTAGAAACTTTACAAAGTTTGTTAACAGAAGATGAGATAGTTTCAGACGACTCTCTCTTCGCCAACGATTCATTAAATGAGGACGCTGACTTTGATAGCTTACACGAAGATGCCCTTGAAGTTAAACCAAGCACCGAGTTCTTGGACAAATTTATAAAAGTTGGAATCAGCGTTTAACCAGTTCAACGGCAGAGAGCTTTACGGTGGGATATCATTTTTACAAAAATTGTTCACATTAAGTGAAAACGTGAGTTTACGCGATGATGTTAAACGATTTTTTTTTTAAATGCGGGATGCACTTTCTAATAAAGCATCTTAACCGGTGCAATAAACCGAAGAAGAGAACAATGAGCATTCGATAAGATAATTGTAAGTAAAGTATGCAATGCTTTGGGCGTCTACTTGTGTTTCTGCGTATATATAAATTTATCTTTTTTTAAGGGGGTCTTCTGGTCTCCAGCGAAAAAAAAATCGATTTTTTTTTTTTTGCATAATTTTGTTGTATGTGTATGCGAGAATACGCCACAGAAAGGATTTTTTGAAAATCGCATTTTTTCACATTTTTCTGGGCACCGAAGTGTACCCTCCTCCGGCCGTTTTATCATAAACTTTATCTTTAAACGCGTTTCCCCGAAAATCGGGTTTTTTAAGCATTTTGGTCACACTTTTCATAGTAGTTATACTCCGATTTCAATGGTTTTGGTCTTAAAAGGTTCGGAAAACTTACCGCTAAGTTTCCCCGTGTACGATTTTTGAAATTTTTTTTCATTCCATTTTTATAACCTTTTAAAGTTCAAAAAAATGAGCAAAAAAAAAATGTAAAAAAAAAATCTGTCACGGAAAAACTTAACCAGGGCAACTCTGAAGACAACGCATATCTAATTTTTGCTTTCTGATTACCCAGGTGGAAAAACCGTGACCAAAATGGAGACCTGTTTCGTTTGGAGGTGGACGTCTTCAGCGCCATTTCAAGGTCGCGGGTGTTAATTTTTTTCAAAGTCAAAACCAATTTTTAAAAGCCAAGACATGTACCTTTAAAATAAAAAAAATTTTATTTTTAAATATTCACAGGATTTGTCACAATCAATCCCCAAAAAAACCTTTCATTTCAGGGCCTCGAGACCAGAAGACCCCCTTAACACAGATTTTATACTTGTAACTTTGCAGGTAATCTCGTTAAAAAATCAAATGTATGATTAGCGGACGTGACGAAATAAAAGTGGTTTTTCCTCGTTAAGAGTTTCCACTATTTGTTTTATTTATTACTTCAGTGTAGGTTTACAAGTGGCACATTTAGATTCCAATCCGATGCATGGTCAAAATACATATACCTATATATGACACAAATCCATGGGAATAGTCAAGTTAAAAACATAAATAATTAAGTACCACTTATAAAATAACATAAAATTATTCTATGGCTTACAACGACCTTTTTCAATTTTTTACTACATTTTCAGAAAGGGGATAAACTTATGCCCTTTTTTCCCTTGCTTCCAAATTGCATCAATGGATTAAGTAGCATCCGAAATCAGTTGTCAAACTTTACTTAACCTTGTATAATTGAATCATGAGATAGCCCCACCGAAAAAAGTCCATAGGAATAAGATCGGGCAATCCTGTGCCCAAGATATGGTATGTAACCGAAACGGCTTATTAGTTTGTTGGTGAAAAAAATGAGACCGTATCGAAGGAAGGATGTTCTCCCATAAAATAAACGTTCAGACATCGTCCAATGCTTGCTCTCTTTCAAAAAAATATTATCCAATTATTTTGATTATGCTTGATAATGCACACCAAACCGTAATTTTGGGACTGTGGCTGTTGATAATTTAATTGTGGATTTTGTTCTTTAGGTGACCAATAACGACAATTTTGCTTATTTACACTTCCATTTAAATGAAAATAGGCTTCTTCACTTCTTCAGGGTAATGTTTACCGTAGGAAATTGCTCCAACATTGTCTTACAGGATTTTTTACACAAATTGTAGTCGTTAGACTTAAGCGCGTGCACGATTTGAGTTGTGAAGGGGTGAAGTCTAATATCCTTCCTCAATATTTTATGCACAATAGTTGTTGGAAGTCCCAGGCAGCCGCTCTCTTGCGTTGAGAAGAAAAACATATGAAAAGCTTGCGTGCTCTTATTTATTTGGTATCGAACTATATATACAGTGACTCACAGCTTATTTCATGCAGGAAATACTTTTTTAGAAACAAGAAAATGACTCGATGTTTATTAAATTTAATAAAAAAATGTATACGACTTGTAATGAGATATGTATTTACTGTTTACCACTGCAGAAAGAATAATAACAAAACAAAGCTTGTTGAAAAAATATAGAAACAAATAGTTTTCTCATAAAAATATGCTCACAGCTTAAATGATGCAGTGTATTTTATATTTTCTCTGAGAATGCAATAACCGTGACATTTATTTTTTTCTGTTTAACTTAGCGTCTTAATAAAGTCATTCTCAAAAAGATTTTGTAAAGAAAAGTTGAAAAAAATTTAAATTTTTGAAAATGGGAAAACGGACCACACTTGAAAAAAGGGAAGACGTTATTCGTCATTATATTGAGGGCAAAAGCCAAAGAAAAATTGCAGAAATTTTTGCTTTTAGTTCCTCAAGTGTCCAGCACATTATAGAAAGGTTTCGCCACGAAAACAGGTTAGAAGATAAGGGCAGATCTGCGGCAAATAAAATATTCAATGATGCATATAAGAGGTGGTTAAAGAAAAACCCGATTTACAGAGTTTGATTGAAAAGTAATGAGCCTTCCCGCGCGGAGCGTCTGCCAAGCGATTAACCGAATCGGCTCGTGGGGGAAAATGATCGTTGGACCTTCCCCTTCCACTAGAAACCGGTCCCAGTTAGCTGGCAACAGCGGTGCAGTCAACATCGCTCCGCGCGTGAAAGCTGTTTTAAAAGTGTGTTAGGATTTTGCAGTGGTGAAAATGCAGCGATCGTTGGAGCAACGTTACTCGATCAAATTTTGCGTAAAGCTAAACAAAAAGTTTGTACCTGCAAGAAGCACTGTAAACGCGGCATTTTACAAAGAAGTGCTCCTTCGGCTGAAAAACCGCGTCACCCGGGTTCGGCCCGACCTCGTCAACAATTCGACCCTTCATCACGACAATGCGCCGGCGCACACCGCCTTCCTCTGCACCTTTGCATTAGCCAAGATGTTTAAAAAGTGTTTCCTGCAGTGGAAGGACCGCTACCAGCGGTGTATTGACGCTCAAGGATCCTATTTGGAAGAATATTAGTTGTATAAACCAAAAGGTTTAATAAAACTGCTTAAAAAAAGGGCTCATTACTTTTCAATCAAACCCTGTAAGCGCTCCAAAACTAACAAACGAAATCGAAAAATACTTAGGCGAGATCTGTAACCCCGAAACTGTTCGTAGAGTTCTGCGCGAAGAAAATTTTCATTGAAAGACTGCCCGAAATAAGCCGTTGATTAATGCTCGTAATAGAAAGCAAATAATAGAGTTTTGCAGATAACATTTGAACAAAGACATTCCGTTCTGGAAGTCCGTTGTTTTGGCGGATGAAAGCAAATTTAACCTTTTCAGGTCTGATGGGAAGTCCTGCTTTTGGAGAAAACCAAACACCGCGCTTCAACCATGTAATTTGCGCTCTACAGTTAAACACGGCGGGGGCAGTGTGATGGTATTGGGTTGTACCATATGTCCTATTCAGGCGTCGGAAAATTAACATTTATCGAAGGAAACATGATTAAAGAGATGTATCTGGATCTGCTAAAAGATGATTTAGTATAAAGTGAGGATAAAATGGGCATTAGGGATTCGTTTAGGTACGACCAAGACAACGATCCCAAGCAAACGTCTGGTATTGTAAAAATTTGGCTTATTTGGAATTGCCCACATGTAGTACAGACACCTGCACAGGGTCCAGATCTCAACGTTATTGAGAATTTGTGGTCAGTGCTGGAAAATAAGGTAAGAAACCACAATATTTCTAATGCTGCTGATCTTAAATGGGCACTACAGGGAGAATGGGATAAAATTAGTTTCCGATTAAAAGCTGCTCTGAATCACTAAGTATTAGCCGTAATTATGAAATCGATATATTAATGTGCTTATGTTTTTTGAATAATTTTAATTTAGTGCATCATTTAAGCTGTGACCTCAAAACTGTAACTGAATTATTTTAATTTGTCATATCTTTCTTATGAAGAAATATTTTTTGTTATGAAATAAAACATGTTACATTAAAAAAATGGATAAGTTCGTGCGGTTTTACAACAGATGGCGTAACTTGATTATTATTCCATCGATCCACATTTCCAAACATTCATTGGAGAGCTACTGTCGTAAGGCACAAACGTCAGTATAAGTTTTTTATTTGAAGCGTAAACAACAATATTTTTACCACACTTGAAAATGTCGAGTTTCGTGCCAAATAATGTGTTTTTGCGGGGAATTCTTTAATATGAAGAAAAAAGCAGCCGAAAGTCATCATATCTTGGTGGAAGTTTATGGTGAGCATGCTCTAGCTGAGCGAACGTGCCAGAAGTGGTTTGCACGCTTTAAAAGTGGTGATTTTGGCCGCGCCGCCAAAGTTCATGGATACCGAATTGGAGGAATTGCTCGATCAAGATCCGGCTCAAACGCAAGAAGAGGTTGCAAAAACTTTGGGAGTTGATCAATCAACCATTTCCAAACGTTTAAAAGCCATGGGAATGATCCGAAATTCAAATTTCGAAAAAAAACCGCACGAACTTATTCATAGACCTATTATAAGATTTTTTTCTGTAATGGAAATACCATAAAATATATTTGCTATTTTAACAATTTTTTTTGGATGCACCAAATAACCTATGAGTCACTGTAAGTCGATTCGACAGCTTGAGTAAACATCTTTAAGCTCTTACGTAAATTAAGTTAAGTTTACTTCTGGAGTAATGGCATTATAAGTGTACAATAATAGAGATTTTAGCACGAAGGTGTTTTTGAGCAGGTATAGGATTATAAAGGGTTTTCCAATAACAGGTGTTATGAATGAAGGGAGAGATGATTAACAATTTTTTCTGGCCGGAATTGGATGGTATTAATCTGGACAACATTTATTTTCAACAAGACGGTGCTACGTGCCACACAAGCAACGAAACCATTGATTTTTTACGGGATAAGTTTCCGGACCGTGTTATCTCTCGAAGAGGTGATACCAATGGGCCATCGCGATCTTGTAATTTAGCACCTTGTGACTTTTTCCTTTGGGGCCACGTGAAAGAGAAGGTCTACGCCAAAAGCCCAGGGTCGATTGAAGACCTGAAAGATGGAATTCGAGAGGCTATCGAGCACATAGGGCAGCCACTTTGCAATTCGGTTATGGAAAATTTCATGAAAAGGATATTGTCCTGTAAGCGTGGTCGTGGTGGTCAATTGCCTGATATTATTTTCCACTATTAACTACATACCTTCCTTCCTCTTTATAATGAAATAAACATCCGATCATTTATAAAGGGTGGTTAAGTTTCAAGGGCCGGTGTTGATTTTGAATAAAATACAATTTTTGTAGAAAATTATTGTCATTTCTCTTTATTACGATAATATTGGTATAGCTCAATTACGTGTGGAAGAAAATATCGGCCAAATAGCTGCCGCGGCCTCCGCGGCACACCTTCATCCGATGGTCCAAATTTTCGATGACGCTGAGGCATATTTGAGGTTCTATGCCGTTAATGTGCCGAATTATCTCATCCTTTAGCTCTTGAATTGTTGCTGGCTTAACGACGTGCACCTTTTCTTTCAAATAACCCCAAAGAAAGAAGCCTACCGGTATGAAATCACATGATCTTGGCGGCCAATTGACATCGCCGCGATGTGAGATTATTCGGCCATCAAATTTTTCGCGCAAAAGAGCCATTGTTTCGTTAGCTGTGTGGCATCGTCCTTTTGAAACCACATATCGTCCACATCCATATCTTCCAATTCGGGCCATAAAAAGTTTGTTATCATCTCACGATAGCGAACACTTACACAGTAACTGCCTGACCGCCCTCATTTCGGAAAAAATACGCCCCAATGATGCCGCCGGCCCATAAACCGCACCAAACAGTCACTCTTTGTGGGTGCATTGGTTTTTCGGCAATCACTCTTGGATTATCATTCACCCGAATGCGGCAATTCTGCTTATTGACGAATCCACTGAGGTGAAAATGTGCCTCATCACTGAAGATGATTTTCTTCGAAAATTGGTGATTCACTGTTGACATTTCCTGCCACCATTCTGACCATTGACGACGCTTGAAACGGTCAAGAGGCTTTAGGTCTTGAGTCAATTGCACCTTGTAAGCGTGTAAATGCAAGTCTTTATGCATAATGTTCATCAACGACGAGCGTGAGAGGTGCAATTGTTGGGCACGACGACGAGTTGAGGTGGACGGCTCTTCAACCACACTAGCAGCAATATTTTCTGCAGTACGAGCACTGGTGTATTCACATCTCCTACAAACCCGGTTTGCTCAAACTTTTGTACAATTTTTCCGATTGTACGCACATTTGCACGATTAAATTGATCTAAAAAATCACGAGGTGAGCGATAGGCATTTTGATTTGAACGCCCGTTTTCATAATAAGTCTGAAGCGACTTCACGTTTCGGCGTGGTTCATTCAACATCGGCCCTTGAAATTTAACCACCCTTTATTAAAAAATAACATTTTTCTTTGAATATCAAAATAACAGCTCTGTTTGGAAAACTCTTTACGAAAGTTGTAAATCTTGCAACACAGCGAAGGCGGACTGTCGAGAAGAATGGAGGCGTATTGTAGAGGAGGCAATGGTCCACCTCGGACTGTAACGCCTAGATGATGATGATGTGTTAGGCCCAGAACTTTTCAGTCCATTTGTTAATATGGAAATTCACCCGAACGTATAGCTCAAAATGGAATAGAAATAACAAACAACTTATCTTCGATCTTTTTAATTTATTTAAATTCATAATTTATTAATTTTTTATTAAATACCTTACAATTTCAAGTATATCAATGTTTTCTTAAAGAATTCAATTATATTAATTTTAATCAAATGCTGAGCTATACTATCTCAGTTGTATGTATGTATAAGCACTAAATTCTAATTAGATTTTGACGAAAGAATACTTTGGTTATTGCTGTATAAAGTTTTGTTTTTTATTAGACTTTTTTTTATTAACTTGTAATTGAGTAATTTAAGGCCATATTTTAAGCTTCTCCTTGCTGCTGGTTTTCAATAAATACATTTATAAAAAATTACATTTTATACGCTCCAAAAACACAAATGAGCGGATAACACCAATAAAATTAGCATTAATAAGTACAAAGCGACAAATAAAACTTAAAAAAATTTGGTCGTAAGATAATTTTAAGTAAAATCCGCAGGTTAGGTTTGTAAACTACATTAGCTTAAGTACTTTAGGTTTGTAATTAATTTTCGTTTTTTTTTTCGCATTAAATATGTAAGTATCTTTTAAGCCACTTTGCGGTTTGAAGGCCTCACTCAAATATACATACAAAATTGTTCAATTAAGTGCTTGTGTCCTATGCTAAATTTCACTTCATTTCATATTCGTTTAAGTACATGTCAATTGTATTGAAGGAATTTTACAGTTACTCTTCGTTGCTTAAACATATTCACCTAAGTATTTATACTAAAACATTTATATATTTTAAGTCTTTTCTTTTGTCAAGCATAACCTCAAAATTAGGCAAAAGTCTATTAAAAAATTTGTATTATAAAAACATACAAATATCGATACGCTAAATAAATTACGTAAGTTAAGTATTTCAACTTTTGCTAACTGTGCAAAGGATGTCTATGCTGCTATTTTTATGATACTTTTATGAATAATATTTTACATTTTTATTTATTATGTAGAAAAGCTTTGGTATATATTTTGTGGGTGAATTTGATTACAATTGCACTTTTGTGCTTTATACGTAGGTAAGTAGTAACTAACTAAACTAAATTTACTAATAATAATCCGCAGGCAACACAGAAACTAAGGGTGCAGTGTAAGTTTGGCGGCGGCGCATTTGTTGCAAAAGGGCTGCTTATAATTGAAATGAGATGCTCTGAATTTCAGAGCAACGTTAAAAGGACTTACGTTTAGGTTTCGTTGAATAGTTTTGTATGCAATAAAAAAATAATTTATCAGTTAATTTTAAAGCGCGAGAAAACTTGGGCTCAATTGCATAAAATATGTGTGTATGTATGGGTGCAAGTGGCTGCAAAGATCGAATGCCAGTTGACAAGTGGGGGCTAAATTATTTGCTCTACACAAAAATACATGGAAAAGTGTGCTCTTCATATATATTTATATGCATGTAAGTATATTTAGCAACTTTATCCCCTAGCAGACGATCTTAGCGTAGGAGTTACTTATTTTTTTATAGTGAATTCATTTATCCTGCTTGGCGAAAATGTTACAAATTTCACATTTTGAATATCTACATTTCTTACTCTGCGTTTCTAAGTAGGTATTTATTAGATTATGTACGTATTATCATATATTTATAGGCATTAACTTTATTACTAAACTTGCATGACTTTGCTTTTCTACGATAAACGTTGGTTTTTTTTTGGCGCTAGCTGCCTAATGGCTTCAAGTTCTGAGCCGTTTATTTTTACATTTTTTAAGTGCTATTTGTGTGTCTTAATTGTATTGTTGTATATTTTGTTTCAGTTTTGACTAGATAAAGTCAATGCAGGCTTGAGCAGCAAAGTAAACTGCATTCTGCGTAGCTCATCACTCAGTTGACCTACAAAACTAGCAGCTCACTTCTCCACACCCAATAGTTTGGCCGCTTCATCGGCAGACGAGAGTAATTTGTTTAGTATACCTTGGTCGCTGATGCCCAGCAGATTACCAATTAAATCGTTATGCAATCCATTTGGCTGCTCCTCGGCAATATTCTCCTTCTGCTCACCACCCAAATTACTGCTACGCCACTCATTTGCTTTGCTCAGCAACTCCTGTATTTTCGGTGTACGCAGCGCAGTCACCGACGCAGACGCAGATGCGGACGCGATCGCATTGGCTGTTGTCGTTGCCGTCGTGACGGTATTGTTGAGCGTAGACGTGGGCGGTGTAGGCATTTGTTCATCGTCTGAGAAGTCGGATCCACTGTTGCCGGTGGTGGAAGCATCGCTACCAGTTACGCCATTTTGGCCACGATGAGTGTGTTTCTTCATGTGACGCAACATGCTGTGCTTGAGCGTAAATTTGCGCAAGCAGATCTCACACTGAAATGGTCGTTCACCCGAATGTGTACGCATGTGACGCCGCAAGTCTTCGGTAGACCAGAAGCGTCGCACACAGAAGGCGCAGATTACCTTGCGATTGGTGTAAGCTGGTAATTTGGGCAACAATGAAGTGAAACCATTCACTTCTTCGCCTATGCGTCGTTCCTCATCTTCGATCAGTTGTGTTTGGTTGGCTTCTGCTTCGCTGGCGATGGCGCCTTTGGATAGCAACAGCGTAAATTCCGGTGCATGTTGCTTTTTGATGTGCTCCAGGCAGTTGAAACGCTCGGCAAAGGAGCTTTCGCACAGGTGACACTTGTAGGGCAAATCGGCATTCAGTTGTGAAAGATTCTCTTTGGCGCGTGCATCAGCATCTGCGCTGCTGGTATTGGCTGCGCTCATTGAGACATTAAGTTGTTGTTGTAGCTGTGCTACAGCCAATTGTTTGAGCAGTTTGCTTTGTTGTTCTTGCTCGTGCTGTAAACGTTGGTCCTTCTCGCGCCGTTCGCGTTCCAACTGCGCCTCTTCGGCTTTGCGCTTCCGTTTTTCCTCTTCGCGCTGTCGCTGCTGCTGTTCGATCTCTTCGACCGACTTTGGCACCGGTATCGGCTCGTTCACATCTTCGGTTGGCACATACACAGACACCGCCGATTCCACATCGCCGTGCTTACGTAACAAATGGCGGTCACAATTGCTCTTCGTGGTGAAAAGTAGTGGACAATGCGAGCACTTGAATGGCTTTTGACCGGTGTGCGTAAGTATGTGTCGGCGCAAGGAACTAGACCAAGGGAACATGCGTTGGCAGTAGGGGCATGAGACGCGATTCGGAGCCAAGCTATAGGCAGATTTCTTTTTCGGTTCAACTGGCGTGGCTACATCTTCGGTACCGGAGTTATTGCTTTCACTGGCGCTGCCGGAAGCAACCAAGCCCTCCTCGTCGCTTTGCTCCATGTGATTGGCCACGTCACTGGGTCGGAAATAGTTGTTGAATGAAACGGCGTTGCTGGTAGCATTGTCGACCAGCTTGGACACTGGCACCAAGTCCTGAGACTCGTCTTTGAACGGTGAGCTGGCCACTTCTTTTAGGAATTTTCCGACAGATTCGGCTTGAGCGATCATGGCTTTCATTGTATTGGCCGGTGTGACAGGTGCAATGGGTGCGGCAGGACTTGCTGGCACAATGGGCTTAGCAGGTGCAGGCTTGGCTGCTAATGTTGCATTGGGTTTACTAGACGCTGAATTTAGTTTTTGCCCGGTTTTGATAGCCTGCTCCAGTATTGTTTCTGCCACTTTCTTCGCCGTCTCGTTAGTGCACTCACTGCCAGGTGGCGTATTCTTTAGTTCTTCAACAGCAGGCGGTTGTGGCTGAGCTTTACGCATATTTTCGACATTTTCGTTAGCGATCTGTAGCTCCTCCTCCTCTTCGTTGTCATCGAGTATTTCTTCGACATCATCGTCATCTTCATCCTCATCAATAATCAATTTCGGTTCGTCGTCTTCGATGGAGCCGTTAATGTTGGTTGGCTGACCCAATTGGTTGAATGGGAATTGCAGCCCGTTTGGTGGCGCAAGCGGTCCGAGTGCGGCGGTGGCATTCAACAACATATGGTGATTATTTCCTATGCTGCTTGAGCCGTGTGCCAAAGCTTGTTGCAGCAGGTCGGTGTCCTTGCGCGCCTTCAGCTGCTGCGCTAGTATGGCATACTTCACTTGTTCGGATATAGGCGAGGCGCCCAGTCCATTGCCCTGCCCTTGACCGGCTTGATTGTGCGCTTGAGCGAATGCCGCCTGCAAGTGGGTGATGCTATTCATCGCTGCCGCACCGCTGGCGCCGCGGCCACGCATAGCATGATGCCCACTGCGGTGGCGTTGTGCGTAGTATTGTGGATGTTGCTGCTTTACGTGCCGCTCCATATTTGAGCGTAGTGTGAAGCGCGCCGAGCAGTGCTCACAGGCGAATGGTCGCTCGGTGCGGTAACGACGTTGCTTTTGCTTTGGCATGAGCACGCCGTTCTTTATGACCATTTTCACAGGTCCACCTGGCAGTACAGTCGGTGGAATGTGCGAGTGACGTGGCATGTTCATATTAGTATTGGGAGCAGGAGGTGTCATTAAAGATTTGGGTAGCATCTGGTTCAATACATTTGGATCAGGTGCAGAATGTGGATGCGTATTTAGCTTATCAGCCATTAGTGAGCTCAAATGCGGTAGCATTGGAGCGCTCATGTTTGGTGGTGCGGGCATATTTGCTTTATTCATGTCAATACCGGGCTGTACAAATGGGTTGCCAGCAGCAGTGCCAGCGAACATTTGATTCATCAGTGGACGGAAGTCGGGCATGAAGGGGAATTGGGCCGACAAGCTCCAGAGTTCAAGCATTTTTGGCATATTCAGATTCTCCTTAACATACGAAAAAATATCGAGCTTTTTCTCAGCATCGATGCCGTTTTCCGCCATTGGCATTGGCGCGGCCACGACCTCTTTTTCAATCGGTTTAACTGCGGGCTTTTTGCTAAGATCCAAAACGTCCATGCTCAGATCGATTGGTGCGGCTTCCAAATGTTGCATGCTGGGTGGCGCAGGGCGTTCTTCATAAGACTCATTGTAGCTACCGACTAAACCGGTGGACTTATCAAGTAATTGCTCCAAACTTTTTACTTGTATCTTCATTGGCTTCGCTGACGGACTTTCGGCGGTTAACATTTCCTTAAGGTGCGATACGGGTGTTGAACGATCTTTGGGATGATGTTGCTGGTATTGCAACTCCATGTCATCATCAAAGTCGGGCGAAGAGAACATGTGCAGTTTTTTTGCGGGATCTTCGCAGGTTGAGTCTTCGGATGGATGGTAAATGATGGCACGCTTCACTTCCTCCCGTGTAGTCTTCGCATGTCTATTGCGCAGATGGCGTTCGCAATTGGCTTTTGTGGTGAAGGCATAATTGCACTCTGCACATTCGTAGGGACGATCGCCATTGTGCGTGCGCATGTGACGCACAAGCGCAGCCTTATCGCATATCGTGTAAGGGCACATGTTGCAGCGAAACGGTCCCGCCGGACCTACAGCACCCAAGTGCACGCGATTGTGGCCCTTTAGCGCGCGCAAATTCGGAAAAACTGCAGTGCAAAGTTTGCACGGAAACTCACCACGCAATTTCATTTTACGAAACTCAGATGTAAAGGCATCTTGTGCCTCCTCCTCGTCTTTATCCAAACTGTAATTGCTGGAAGGTGTGTTCACCGATTGCTCAAAGTTCTTCAGAAAATTCGAAGTGGACGATGACGAAGTCATATTGAGTATGGATTGGATATCGGCCAAATCTTTCGAGTCGTGCGATTGTTGTGAGAGCAAGTTACTCGACAATTGATCTGTCGGTTCAGTATCTGCTTCTTGTTTGATATCGGTGCTGCTTACATTACCCGCATCTCCCTCCTCGTTAGCCGAGTGCAGAGGCGAGGGCAGTGAGATCATACTCTGTGCGCAGAAAGGTTTTTGACTTTGCAAATAGAGCTGACGAAAAAAGTTGTTGCGTGCCAGACTCGTTTTCTCCTCGATTTCGGTTTCCGACAGAGGCGGCACCGTGTAGCTATCGCTAAGGCTGCGACTACGCCGCTTATGTCGCACCACGGCAGAGTCGCATTCACGTGTGTGCAACTCTAAATCCTTGCTATTGGGAAAGCTGCGGCTACACTTCACGCACTCCTTCAGCGGCAGTTGAACGTTACCGGGCATACTCTGTGGACAGAAATGCATGCTCAGTTGACTGTGTTTGCGGAATACCACCGCGCAGAGGCGACACTTCGCTGGTATATCAGCATGTGCAGTCTCCAGATGGTGATCCAAAGCGTTCATATTCGCAAATTCATCAGCATTGCAGACAGGACAAACCGGGTACTGGAAGTGTGGCTTATGCTCAGCGTCCTCGTCATCTGACGCCGCCGATGCAGAGGAGGATGTATGCATTTTTTTGGTTACGACTGCGTCGCCTTCAGTTTTATGGTCGACAGGAGCACCAACTGCATGCACATCCTCGCCGATGACGTTGTTGTTTATGGTGGTCTTCATGCGTCGCTTCAACGCTAACATCATTGTCGTGTCGTCAGCCTCAACGTCGGCTTCATCGTGTAGATCACTGAATTTACGCTTAAAACTATCTAAACTATTTCGATTTGCGTTAATATTTTTATTGTTATTGTTGGCGGCATTATTGTTAATGTTGTCGCTGTTATTATTTTTGTTGTTATGATTGTGATTTGAGCTAATGCTAATGGCACTTGATGAGGTGTCTGTAGAGCAACCACCGTCGCTTTCGCAACTTTCTACGCCGCTGCTATGTAAGCGTTTACCATTAACACCTGCACCGCCAGCGCTACCTATCAAAGTGGCAGCCGCAGCGGCCGTACCAGCATCTGCTGTCATTGCTTCCATGGCTTCCGCTGATGCTGCTGCTGTTGATGATTTGACAACTTCACTAATCAAGCCATGGCTTAATTGCGTATAAGTGGTGTTGGTGGCGGTGTTAGTGGAGGCGTTGGTTGCGGCGCCGCTACTCACAGCCGCGCCAGTCGCATTGCTAGACTGTGCTGTGTTGTTGCTGTTGTTGTTATGACTATTGCTGGCATGTTTTGTTCCATTCGAGTTGCGGCGATGATGATGATTGTGCTGATGCTGTTTGTGCGTACGCATGTGCCGATGCATGTTGCCGTTGGTGGTAAAGGTGAGGTGGCAATACTTGCAATTGAATGGTCGTTCGCCAGTGTGCACCAACACATGTCGATCCAGTGATGAGGCGGAGGAGAGCACCTAAAGGCGGTGAGAAGAGGGCGTTTGAAAGGGGAGAAAGAGAAAAATAGAAAAGGAGAAATTCAACTAATTATTTACATATTCAGTTGTTAAATTTGTGTATTTGTAAATGAAATTTGATGTCACCCAAATTATACCTTAATGTATGTAATTGTAAATGCATGGGTAAGACCCTATGGTATCTGTGGGTCTGCGGAAAAGTTCAAGTCTAACTCGTTCAAGCCTGGAAAACATGGCGATATCGACTATTACATAACTCAGTTACTCAACGGATACCGCTGTTTCTTGCAATACCTACACTAGGCCGGGTCGATGTGGGGAGGCAAAAAAATCGCCCATTGCTCTCTGAAAATAATATTCTAGGGATCAAAATAAGAAACTTTGCCGAAGGAAACATACCTCTAAAACGAATTCTGATGTCCCCCAATTTGCGTCGAACTTTTTAGTTTCTTTTCTATAACTAACTTAAATTAATTTTTCATTTACATATGTTCTGACTAAATAAATTTCTTAAGAGAAAAAATAGATATTATTATAAATAAATAAAAATAAAGAAAAAACATAGCCATTTAGCTGATTTTTTCATGTAAAGGCCAAAAATGGTGATATTTTTAAATTGGGGGACATCAGAATTCGTTTTAGAGGTATAGTTCCTTCGGCAAAGTTTCTTATTTTGATCCCTAGAATACGATTTTTACAGAGCAATGAGCGATTTTTAAATCGACCCGCCCTAACCTACATTGTTTCCAGCTAACTAACAGCCCTTTTTGCCCCAGTTGCTCGAATACAGTTGAGAGTGCAGAAACTGCGACCTTTCGCTGAAAACGTTTTAGTAAATGTCAAGCAAATCTGGAGAAGTCATTTGACTCACAGAAGATTTGTCTGAGATATGTATGTGCTCGTCCATCGCTAAATGGGACCCCGTCAAAACGTTCGCGGCCAGAAACGACAGCAGTAGTTGCAACTTCAGCTGCAACAGCAATAGAGTGAAGATGAACTGTGTTAGACAGGCCAACGACAGATACGGATGCTTGAGTCAATCACTCACTAGAGTATCAAACAGAAGTCAAGACAATAGTTTGTAAGTATCGGACTATAGCACATTTTCCGATTTTTCATTTTCTACTCCACAATCGCTAATGAACGCAGTGGGAGGAGTGGATACTATCGATGACGTAAAGTCTCTATATGCAGATAGGTGGGGAACCTGTACGTAGGAACCTGTTGTGTCAATAGACATAGACGCGGCTCCACCTGGAAGAAATGCTAATCCGGTTGCAGGATGGAAATCAGCTGAAGAGGAGGAATCACTATAACATTAGTGGGATTACACCTTTTATAATGTTTCTGACATTTTTATTATTTCCACCTCCTTAGAGAAAAAATCCTAATTCAAGAGGTTTCTAAAAGGTTTTTGCTACAAGCCAAATAACTAAATAATTTCCTGGGGTTAACTTTATGTAAAGGTCATAAAGATATTCATTCAGCTGCATTCTTGATATCCGAACTTTCATTCTGACTCAATTTCTACATTTAATGGCTTAAATCAAGTTTGGTTAATTTTCTTAATCGCAGAAAAACTTCAATCAAATTCTTGGACTATTCAAGATTTTAATGCTGAAGGCAAGTTTTACAATGGAGACAAAAAAGAAAAGAAATTGGCGGGAGGAAAATCATAATAAAATTGTGGAAAGAAGGTCCAAATGATCGAAAAATAGGAGAAATAACTAGCAGGATATGAACATTAGCTCGGACAATAACTCAAACGTACGAAAATATCGGAATTATAACTCCAAACCCAAGCGCAGGGCGGCCTTGTAAATTAACAGAATAAAGAAAATTAACAGAAAGGGAAAAGCGCAGTATTATAGAGTTTGTGCGGAAAGATGCACAGAAAGCTGCGCCAGAAGTGAAAATGAAATAAGGAATAAGTACAAAACATAGATTAGTCTTCAACCGCCAGCAGAGTCTTAAGAAAAGTCGGCTTTCATGGAAGTTGCTGGGAAGAAAGCCATTTCCCTCCCTAATAAATAGGCAAAAACGCGTTTCTTTCGCAAATGAGCCTCCAGAGTTTTGAAAAAACTTAAATTTTTTGGAAGAAAGTTTTACATTTTTGGTTTTAAAGCAAGAAAAATTGCGTGAACGAGATCTGGTACAGCGCTAAATAAAGAAAATTAATTATCAACAGTGAAACTTGGTGGTGGTGGTGGTGGGGTGGTGCGGTTGAACGTATAAGACAGCTGGTAGCGAGTGTCCAACTTTGGCGCACAATAAACAGTAGATCCTCTGCTGATTCTCAATGCAAAGTTTAACAGAGATTCCTAGAAAATGACTCATCAGGTTTCAAGATAGCAGTGGATTGTGACGACAAAAAGTGCATCAAAATAAACGTCTCAAATGCTAATTTATTTAGTCTTGGCCCAGAAGCGCAGGCGACACTACCGCCAACCAGGTAAACTCTCAAATCAAGGACACTTCTCGACTACTGTACTAAGTAACAGGGTCTGAAACTGAACATCATTCTTAAGTGTCTGCCTAAATTTAAAAGATATATTTGCATTTTTTTTTTAATTTTTATACGGCACAACAATTTTGCCTTCCCATTCTTAAAAAAAATTGTATTCGCTTTCACTTACCTTGGAACAGATAGCGCATGTGTAGTTCTCCGTATCACCAGAGGCGTAGTTGTGGCAACGTATGTGATTCGTGAACTCGTGTCGCGTCGCCGACACCACATCGCAAATGGTGCACACAAACTTCATGTCCTCGCGTTCTCTATCACCGATACCTGATTCTGGGCTGGACACCGAGGCGGATGATGCAGCCAAGCCGGTGCCACAGCCACGCGGTGACGAAGCAGCCGACGATGAGCTGTGTGAACCGTTCGCCGAGGCAGAAGCTGAGGTCGATGCCGACATTGAATTATGAGGTGGCGTCGAGTTAATACCCATAAGCGATGCGGATGCAGCAGATGTTGTTGCCGTCGCTGCGGCCGCCGCCACCAAGGATACTGCCGATGCATTCAGGTAATGACTACTACAGCTGGCGTCCACGAAACCAGACTCATTATTATTTGTCATTTGTTCGGTGGCGGATGCACTACGATTGAAGCGAAACTTCTTACGCAGTGAATTGGGATCATCCGCATTGAATTCCAATTGCACGCTAGTGCGTTTATCTAGACGCGGCGCTGTGCAGCGACGCTTGTGATGTCGCTGTGATCGCGAGCTGAGCGCATTCTGTTTGTTGCGCTGCTCATCTGGCGACTCCTCTTCATCATCATCATAATCATTAGCCTCGTCGGAGTCGTGCGGACGACGTTTGTGAGACAGCAATGTTTTGGTGCCGCTAGCGCTAGTGCGATCCGATGGTGAGGATGATGTGATGATCGCACTCGTGGCATCTGCTGTTGTATTTGGTTCATTGCTGTTGGCTTTGTTTGTGTTGTTGTTGCCAATGGTGGCCGTATGTGGTGTGGATGTGGCTGATGAGTGTGAGCTTAGCTTCTTTGGTGTACGTCCCAAATCCAAATGTTCCAAGGATGATTCCGACGTCGATGAGTCACGTCGTTCCATCTTTGTGACGTTCGATTGGATGGCTTCCAATGATGATTGTGTACCAGTGGCTGCTGCGGCGAGCATTTCGTTGTTGCTATTCGATATTTTTGCTGCTGTTATTCACACTGTAAGTGCGTATGTATGTGTTTGCGTGTGCCCGCAGTCGCGTGTCGTTTGGACGCTGCCGTGGAATTGGTTCGTTTATTCAAATATTTTTAGTAGCAAAACTGAGATGTACATTTGTATGTACATATTTGAATAGAATCTGAAATGAGAGCAAAAATTAAACGGTAATGTGATTAATTCTTCGATCTGTGTGAGTTGAGATGAAAATATGTAGGGGGACGATTGCGGACAAACAAGGTGGCAAAAGTGTACAGTGATTTTTTTGAAAGTAAAATTTTGTAATATTTCTTGTATTAAATTATATTTTAGGGTTGTTATTTGCTTTGGTAAAAGATTTTATTTATTTTTTATTTTTTATTATTGTATTAGATTTGGCTTATTTGCAAAAAACAAAAAAGTTTACAACAATTCCAAATTTATCCATAAATAGCAATGAACTAAAAATAAGTTCGGGAGATTTTTCGTCCTATTTGTTATATTTTAGAATTTTCATTTGTAAGAATTTTCTCAAAAATTTAATAAGAAATGAGCCAAATAATTTTCGGTTTACTTTGCTCTGATATTCTTAAACGCTCAGAGGTGCACGAAGTAAATTTCAAGGGCCGATGTTGAATGTAAACCACACCTAAACGTCAACGACACCGTTGGACTTCTTTCTTTGGGATTATTTGAAAGAAAAGGTGTACGTCGAAAAGCCAGCAACAATTCAAGAGCTAAGGGATGAGATAATTCGTCACATTAACGGCATAGAACATCAATTATGCCTCAGCGTCATCGAAAATTTGGACCATCGGATGAAGGTGTGTCGCCAAGGCCGTGGCGGCCATTTGGCCGATATTTTGTTTTATACGTAATTAAGCCATACCAATATTATCATAATAAAGAGAAATGACAATAATTTCCTAAAAAATTGTATTTTATTCAAAATCAACACCGGCCTTTGAAACTTAACCACCTTTACTAGACGTACAGCCATGGACATATAAATAGCACACTTGGCCTTTGTATACAAAAAGTTAATTTATTTCTTAAAATAAATACTTATCGAGAAAAAAGGGTCAGCTTTGAATTAAAAATGAGAAAAGAATATTAAGAAAAAAGTTATAAAAATATGAACTCAATTTTGCTTTTAATAGGGGACACGTCGGAGCAAAGGAAAAATGTGGCTAAAATTGAAAAGGTTTGGCTTTGTGGGCTTTTGAAAACATAAGACGAGATTTAATCTGTCATTCTGGATTTAATCTGTCTGATTGGCAAGAGCTTTTTGTTTTTCTGCTAATACCAACAAAGTGCTGAGCTTCGCTAAGTCGCTTCCTGGAAATGTTCAGAGCATATTCCTCATTTATTTCGAGCTTTATTTGCCTTGCTGACTATTCGCTTTGCTTTGCTTTTGCCAGTCAACACCAAGGATGATATAATACAAGGTTTTGTTCATAAAGTAACTGTTTTGGGAAGACGCCACCTCAGTATTAAAATCGCTTTGAGTCAACTCTAATACAATTCGTTTTTTTTGGCCTTAGCTTTCTTCCAATTTTTTTATTTAAGAAACACGGGCTTTCAATAACAAAATTAAGAGTTTTATGTACTTCTTTTAGAGAACAAAGCCCTACTTTCGATGTTTCGGTACGGATTATACCCTTATCGCTCATAAGGCACAATAAAGTTTTCCGGTGTGAAGTGTTTGCAAGATCCCAGTTTGGCAAAATATCAATCACTTTAGAATGATTTAGAATAATGGAGCCAAAATACAAAAAAAAAACCGCGAGAATACAAGTCAAGCTGAAAAACGCGCTGAAGAATCGAAGAATTAAAAATGTGCTATTTATGATTCCATTCTCAATCATTATTAGACACAATTAAATTGGGAGGTAAAGAATTCAATTAAAAGAAACGGTGTTCATTACTAGAACAAATACACACATTAAAAATGTCTCAATTTAAACTAAGTTTAACGTGTGACAGAAAAAATTCAAGTTGGTATTAGTAGTTTAAAATTTGCGCTATTTACATACATATGTGTCCATAGCTGTATCTAAAAATAATATTTTTACTAATTATATACCTTTACTATATATTTACATTAGTTTTTATATATGCATAAAAGCATAATCAACACCGTTATTTACTCGTATGTAAGAGATATACGAACTGCATTCGTAATTACATATCCACATGAAAAACCTACATACATACACATCCATACATATGTAAGAATGTATGTTTATAAATCTGTCACCATATGCCCCTCTAACAATTGTCATAAGCAAGTATATGTATGTATGCACGTGTGCACGATTACATATAAACGAACATTCGATTCGTCGCGATTGTAGCCATAGCCATTGGCCATCGAAAGCAGACATCGGGTTGTCTTCTGTGTCTTCTTCGTTTTATATTTCTGCATGTGTACGGATGTGTGTACATATGTTCGTACACATGTATGTTGTGATTAGACAGGAGGAGAGAGCTGGCTGCCTATGAATGTTATCTTGTTGGCTACTTTTCGTGTTATACACACACTTGCACACATACATAAGTATGCAGAAATAAGCAATACCATACAAAAAAAATATTAAACCGAAACCGAAATATTATATGTAATATAAAATGGAATTGAAAATGAAATGAAATGAAACGAAATAAAATAAAATTCATATGTAATACAAAAATATAGAACTAAAAAAATAAAATAAAATTGTATAAAGTAATATATAAGAAAATGCATACATATGTGGAAGAAAAAAAAAAAAAAAATAAATAAAATGTTGTAATGAAAAAAAAAATGTAAAAAAGAAAATGTTTGTCAAAATCTCTTTCTGCTCTATTACTATTTACTATATTCATTGGCTTACTAAATAAAAAAATAAAAAAAATGCGCTACGTGCTACACAAGCAACGAAACCATTGATCTTTTACGGGAAAAGTTTCCGGACCGTGTTATCTCTCGAAGAGGCCACCGAGATCTTGTGATTTAACACCTTGAGACTTTTTCTTTGGGGCCACGTGAAAGAGAAGGTCTACGCCAACAGCCCAGGGTCGATTCAAGACCTCAAAGATGGAATTCGTGAGACTATCGAGGACTTAGGGCAGCCACTTTGCAATTCGGTAATGGAAAATTTCGTGAAAAGGATATTGTCCTGTAAGCGTGGTCGTGGTGGTCATTTGCCTGATGTTATTTTCCACTAAAAACGGCATACCTTCCTCTTTATAATGAAATAAACATCCGATTATTTATATTAAAAAATAGCATTTTTCTTTGAATATCAAAATAACACCTCTGTTTGGAAAACCCTATATAAATCGTTGTAAAAAAATAATTAAATAAAATAACGAATTTCCTTCCCGCCTGCAAGTATGCAGCAAGTTGCGTTCTTGTTTATCATTTCATTCGCCGAAGTGATTGCTGCATCATTCAAAGGGCTTATCAAATGGGCGTAAATTGAGTCATGCAATGCAGGCACTAGAAGCATCAACAACAGCGACGCTTTCCCGCCATCCGAAAAAGGCTCAATAGATATAGAAAAATGTGTTTAGCTGTATCAGACTGATGTGCGCTAACAAACCTATGGAACTATGAAGCTCAAATAAATAAACGAGCTCATCCAAAAGCTCAGATAACATTCACTTAACCCTCGGTTCGCCCCTGCTCTCTCTCTCTCTCTAAGTTAAACAAATCCATTGAATTATCATTGATTCGTACTCCAAGAACTGAACTCTGTTTTGATTTGGTGGAACGCCATCGAATATCGAATGCTATGCCAAACGATTGATCAATCGCTTCAGCTCTTATTTTCATTTTCGAATTTTCTCAAATACACACACACATGTATGTAAAGGGTTTTCAAATAACAGTTTTTTTATATTGCAGGTGTTATTTATCGCCATCGAGAGATGATTAACGATTTTTTATGGCCGGAAACCCTTTATAATGAAAGTAACAATAATACGTGATTTGTCCATCACATGACCTCCTGTATGTGCACGAAATCTCACCCTAAGGTTAGAGTTTAGCCATTAATGCGAATGCACAAAAGTGACCTTTAATTTTTTTACCACTTTGTGCTTATTTTTTAAAGTACTTTTAAGCATTTAAATCGATTTTTTTTGATATTTTGAAAGTATAGGCTTTTAAGAATATACAGTCACATTTTTGGACGAATATTCCTAGTATTTTCGATTCTACAGCCGTTTGAGCAGGTGGAGTCAGATTCGTCACGCGGCCACTCTCAAAACTTTAAACTCAATTATCTCAAAACTACTTTTTTCGGCCTGGCGCTGTCAAAAAAACTATTCAACCGAATAAGGGCCGAATTTTAAGGGCTATCGCCCTAGAATCATATTATTATTTCAATTATTTCGTATATTTTTGATTAAAAAACTGGAAAAAACACATTTTCTATTTAGTAGTTTATTGTAAAAAAAATTCCTGAAAGTACTCTAAATTTTCGAGTTCTAGACTACCCGGACCCCTTAAGAGTTGGAGCGTATGTGAAAATAGCTTTTCGATTACTGAAAGATACATTTGTAGCCTAAAAAGTTGAAATTGCCCCTTAAAATGCGGTGAAATATGGCGTAAGAAAAAAAAATAAAAAAAATTAAATTAAAAAATTAAAAAATAAATATTAAAAAAAAATAATAAAAAAAAAGTTAAAATAAAATTAAAAAATTTTTTTTTTTATGGTAATTAAAAAAAAAAATAAAAAAAAAACTATACTGAGCTTTATTCTGCTGAAATATGAATGCATCTGTTACAGATGCAGGTAACTTGAAAAATCGTAAGCAATTTGTGCACCCAATTATTCTAATAACTCAAATTGCTAAATCTAATTTGCCGACGGGAAATCCGAGATCTATTTTTTGGCCTAAAAGCATACAAAATTAGAAGATTTTCTTACATTTCTTAGTAATCTGAGCTGATTTCATTTAAAGCGAACTGCTGATGATTCAGGAAGGACTGTTATGCAACTGATACATGCACATACACACATACATGTATGTATGTGGAAGGTTTGCGGCTACTCCCCAAAATGTTGATCTGCATATGGCTGTATGTATGTTCGTATGTATGTATGTATGTATGTATTATGTATGTATGTGCGTATGTGTGCACTTAAGCACATCAACACGTATATTATATCTTCTCCGATCACCAATTCTGATAAGCATTTTATCGATTTTCATGTATGTGGTGGTCTATCTGCGTTATTACCTGTGTACATATGTATGCACTTAAGTATGTTCATACGTAAATTTTTGCGCTTTCATTCAAATTCGATCGTAATGGTGAGTCATGGACAAGGCTAAATAAATTAGATTAGAATCGAGTACCTACGCTTTTGTTTTATTTTTGGCAAGTTTATATAAGTAAGTATAGATAACTTGAACGACAAATTTGAGTTTCTTTTTTTTCAACTTAAACACATTTTTTTAATGGAAACTCACTCTGATAATGATAAATGCCTCAAAGGCTTTACGTTAACAGATGTCGTTGCTGACTTTGGTGAAATTTTCTGTGAAATGTTGGTACAATTGCTACTCCCTCCATCTTGCGACAATTTCGCGCCGAATGTTAGTTTTCAGACTTTCAATCTTTCAATGGTTTATTCACATAAAGTCCATATTTCAGATCGTTCAAATAATAGTTTGCGGAAGAAGAAATCCATTATTTTTTCGGTAAATGGCTGAAGTGATCGATGGCTCATAAAGTATCACTCAAACAATTTAAAATTTATTCCTATAGTCGCATTTCACACTAAAAAAAATCGTTTGCTGTTTTTGGTTTCTTCGATTCAGTTTTAAGTTACAGGGTGTTAACAATGGAAGTCAACAAAGAAAAATCTACATTACCAAGAGCGCGCGTGTGCCCAGATGGATTCGATTACAATAAATACTGTTGTATGTATGTATGTATGTATGCATTTTGATAAGCGTGGATTGTTGATAGTTTAATTATTAAAGGGAAATTCCGTGCTGAAGTAGTTTATACGAAGAGGAGGTGGTGGCCTGTAGTTATTTGGGAAATTTCTTCAAAGATATGCGTCTTGTCGAATTGAAAGAAATGCATCTAAATTGCTGTGTGTTTTATTGCTGCTAAAAATGTTCCATGTTTAGTGTTACCCAATGGTTTACGTAATTTTAAATTAAAGTAATTTCCGATTTAACGAATATTCGATTCTACAAAAATTGCATATAAGGAATTATCCCATTTTTTTACTGAGTAGCTTTTAAAACGAATGCGGGGAATGAAGCTGTACTCAGTTTAACGAATAACTTATAAAATATTTGTTTAAAAAAAAAAAAATTATAATAATAATTAAAAAAAAAAATGAAAAAAAACAATAATAATAATAACAAAAAAGATAATAATAATAACAAAAAAAAATAAAGAAATAAATAAAAGAAAAAAATGAATAATAAAAAAAAAGTATAGCAAAAAAAAAAAAATAATAAAAAACAAATAAAAATAATAAAAGAAAAAAGAGTAATATTCATAAAAAATTAAATTAAAAAAAATTATAAAAATAATATAATAAAAGGAAAAACGTAATAATCATAAAAAAACATTACAAAAAAATAATATAATAAAAATAATAAAAGAAAAAAAGTAATAATCATACAAAAAATTAAAAAAAAAAATAAATAAAAAACAAATATATTTTATATATTAAGAAAAAAAGTAATAATAATTAAAAAAAATAAATTGTACCAAATGATTCAAGCAAAAATCATTTAAATGTAGCATTGCTTTGGTTCCTTTCGATTTTTGACCTCTGTGGTGTTATTAGTTTTTGTTTTTTTGGTTTGTTTTGGAAAAAACATGTTTAAGAATTTCTGAAATTTTTCTGTTTTATTCGATTCAATTCAAAAAGAGTTATTTAGGATATTACTCTACTTAAAGAAAAAATGAATTTAACGAATTATCCTGACAGAAATGGCCGTACAGTTCGTTAAATCGGAAAACTACTGCATTACATACTTTTTGACATTTTTTTAATTTTTTTAATAAAATTTTCACGTAAATTATGTTTTTAAATCAATAAATTTTTTTTAATTGAAATTAAAAAAAAATTATAAATTTTTTTAAATTAATTTCAATTTTTTTAAGTTTCATTTAAAAAAATTAATTAAAAAAACTAAAATTCAAAATTTAATAAAAAAAAAATTTTTTTGTTATAAATGTTTTTAATATCTAAAAATTTTCTATTTTATTCGATTCAATTCCAAATTATAGAGCCATTTAAGATATTACTCGACTTAAAGAAGAAATCGATTGACCTGACAGTTATTGTGCTCGTTAAATCAGAAAAGGACTGTATTTATATACTTTGAAAATATTGTTTTTCTTAATAAAATGTTCAATTAAATTACTATTTTTAATTGAAATTAAAATAAAAAAATTATAAATTTTTTAAATTGAAATTAAAAAAAAAATTATTTATAAATTTCAATTTTCTTAAGTTTCAATTAAAAAAAAAATTAAAAATTTAATACAAAATTTTTTTTTTCTTCAAATGTAATTACAGTAAGTTTTCTGATTTATTTAGTTTCCAACCATAATTTTTAATTACATGTACGATTTCAGAACTTTCTAGTTAACAAACAAATTTTTTGTTGTTGTAATAATTTTTTTAATTTCAGTGCAATGAATTTCTATGAAAAGTTTCTAAGTGAAAGTAGATTTTTTTAACTTAAATGTGAAGTTCTTAAAAAGATATCAAAATCCGGGCAATGCATTTTCATTGCTTTCATAAATAATAATAGATAAATATTGGCCTAGTGTTTTACTCCACGAAGTACTATATACTTAAAAATGTTACTAAATGAACTGTTTAACAAAATTCTAATTATTTTCTACTATTCTTTTTTAAATCTGAAATCTAAATATTCTCTACTATTCTTTTTTCTTCTTCCTTTCTTTTGCAACCTAAAAGAAATGTTAAATTTTCTTCATTAATATGAAATAAGTAAATTGAGTTTAATTTATGGAATGACTATTGATTGACTTATGTAGCATCAAATTGTTTTTTATAGCCTGTAAGAAATAATGCATTTTTTCGATAAATATTTTTTAAATAATTAAATATTGTAAATAAATAATTATGTGGAAAATATCGGTAGCAAAAGCTATTGAATAAAAATCTGGGACATTTTTTGATCTCACTGCTGGGATACATATCTAGTTTTTAGTGCCTAGTGGTACACTATTCTAAAGTGATAACTCTCTAATTTATTTTCTTGGCATTTAAACTCAAGGAGAATCTGCTCAAAATTAAATTTAAACTACTTAAATGATTTTCGCTCTATTAAATCAACTTTCAGATTTAAAATTAAAATTAATTTATTTAAAAGTTTACTGTCATGCCCGCTTTCAATCAAACTTTGTACATCCATTTTTTAAATGACGCCCATTTTAAATCTGCTACTAAATAAATACTTTTGAGATGTTCAGGTAATTAAGAAAAATTAAAACCAATTTCGACTTTTTCTTTCCTTAATGTACTGTAAAACAATCTGCTTAAAAAACCAACTACCGTTCAAAGGCGGTGTAAAACAGTAGAAAACATCAAGACGCACACCTCAAATAGGAGGAGGAGCTCGACTAAATACCCAAAAGCGGTGTAAGCGCCCATTATTAGGGACCATCAGATTGGATCTACTTTTTCCTGAAGAAGAGCAAAGGAGTTGAAGAGCAATGAGCTGAAGAGTGAGAACAGTCATTACATCCATTGAAAACAACCGTTCGATGCGGCCTATGGGCTGGAGGAATCATCGGCTCATATTTCTTCAAAAACGAGGCTACCACTTTGTGATGTCAGATCCGGAAATTGAAGTGCGTGATCTCTACAACATTTAGTTCCAAAAAGACGGCGCTAATTCCCATACAGAACGTGAAACAATGGATTTACTGCGCAATTTATCTCTCGTTCTCGTCTCGGACCAGTGGATTGGCCACCAAGCTCGTGTGATATCACATCTCTGGGCTTTTATTTATTGGGGTATGTAAAGAAGTCTAAATGCTTTGAGGATAAACCAGCTTCGTTTGAGGCATTGGAAGCCAAAATTACTAAAGTTATTCACGAGATACCGACCGAAGTCCTCCAGCGAGTCATTCAAAATTGGCGCAGTTGCGGCCAACATTTGAAAGAGATTTTATTTAAAAAAATAAATGTCATGAATGATTCTATACACAAAAATTAAAAGATTGCCGAATAATCTTAAACTTTCGCTGTTTTAAATCAATTTAAAATCTGGTAGCGCTTAATCACCCTTTATATATATATATATATACAAAAATAATAAAGATTGTCCAACCAATTTGGATATTCATTAATTTATTTCGATTTAAAATCCGGTAGCTCTAAATTGATCACCCTTTATATATATACACAATGCGCTGGAAACTTGTTTTAATTAAAAAATATTGAATTTAATTTACTTTTGGACCCACATACATAGACATGCACATATATGGCCTAATCACATTTTTTTCTTTCGAAATCCAAAACTAAGCTTTATCAAATCACATTTTTAAGCTCTTATATACAATATTTTTAAAGAGCATTTGCAATTAACTTGATTTTTAGTGTGTAAGTATTTTGCTCAAGTAAATATTGCACCTTGTATAATATTTGAAATTCCTAAAGCAATTAAAAAAATTTCAAAAAAAAAAATCAACAAAAATTTCCAAAAAACGAGATATTCTCTAAGCCACCATTTTTCAAAGTTAGCCTTTTACGTCCTAAATATGTATGTGTAAAATGCCTTTTAAATTATAAATTTCCCAAATTTGCTATTAGTGGCTTGGTGTTGTTGCGCAAATCGATGTACTTTTACAGTTTTGTGCCGTCAACGAACGGCAAAACTAATCAAATTTTATCGTGGCTAGGTGCCCTTTATCCGATTTACATTTAGAATTACAGAACATACCTATACATAAAATTTAATTTTGAAACTTGTTCCACCAACCCCAATTTTTTTTCGTTTTTTTTTAATTTATCCATTTGCTAACTGTTTTTTATAAATCTAAATATTTTTTTTCTATTTACCTTTTTATTAGTCGCTATGCGCAAAGTTTTTTCTTAGCCAATTTTATTCCAGAATTGTTGGTTGGTCTTGAGCAGAAATGTCACGCCAGCAAATGTTTTTATTTTGCTTTAAACACTTTGATCACAGTAACAATTTTTTTATTATATTTCATAACCTTAAATACTTCTTATATATTTAAAGCATATTTTTTTAGTTATTGTATTAGCTCGTATTTGGGTGCTTAGCTATCCTTTGGTAAGCTTATAGAAATTCACTTAATTTTTATATTCGTCACTAGTTAAAATTTTTTTTTTTAATTTTCGAAGGCTGTAACTTTTTTGTTTGTTAAATTATTTTCCTTTTTAGAGAGCACTGCTATGTTTGGTAAAATGTAATATATGTACATGCATATATATGTAGTTAGTTGTTGAATTAAATTTGAAGCACTTCACTTTCGAAATTTTTCAAAAAGTCTTATTTTCAAGTCGTTTTTTGTTATTGTTGTGAGCATCCAGAGCACTTAATCGATTTTACTTTATTAGCTTAAGTTAGTAACTCCACTTTATTTCCACAATTTCAGCAACCCGTTGTTCCAGCATTGGATGTAAACATGTTCACGGGCGCACACGGAATGATACATTCGCGTCACGATGAGTTTGATTGAAGTACCGCAGCTTAGCTCAATTCTGTTCACTTCAGTTCAGAGTATAGCAGCGCAGCGCAGTGCGACGCGTACGCAATACGACGACGTCTGCAAGACGATAAAAATTTACACACAAAAAAACAACAACAATTATTCACGAACACAAGAGATGAGTGGCGGTGAAGAAAGCCGGGGTCGGTGTTAAAGGTAGCAATGTGTCTTCTTATCTTTTTTTCCAATTTAATTCTATGCTTTGAGGGTAAAACAGTATTACAAATGGCTAAATTTGTATATCACTTTGGTTCACTTCACTGTTGCTACTTTAATTTGGGGGATGTATTCGTCGTATATATGTTTTTATGTAGATGCATCCGTTGGTATATTACAGTGCGCACATAACGAACGTATCCTTTAACACTAGCCAGATGAAAGACGACTGTGGCGAGAGCCCATCCACGGAGTAGTATTTAAAGAAAATTCTCAAAAGAGTCAAAACCGTCAGCATGCTGCTGCTGAGCGAATGTAAAGTGGATGAACAGTAGCAGCTGCAGCAACTGCAGAACAACGAAACGAAAGAAACAGCTCTTCTCAGCTCTTCCAGCAGCAGCACACGAACAAATCTAATTATTACCAACTGAGAGTAAAAGCTACGAAACCAACATCAACGCCACCAACACTTTCAATCAATCGAACCAGTCGGCTAAACCCTGACTGAATATCGCACACACAGGCACCGGAGAGCACCATATATATGAATGCGGAGAGAGCGCAACCGAAAAACGAAAACAAAACAAAACAAAACAGAATTATCTGCGTTGGCCAGCAAACCCGCATGTACACATGCACATCCTCATAGAAATAAATCTCGTATGTATGTGTTTGTCGGTTCGGTTGTTGTCTCTGCACGGAGAAGACAGTAGATAAGCGGTTCTCTCCGCCAGAAGAACTTGATACATAGCTCTCGCAAGCTGGCGTAGCAGCGCAATGGCACGATGCGAGTTTAGCACGGAAGGGGAAATGCGAGAATATATGTGAGCGTGCGGATGTGTACGGCGTTGAAAACTGCTATGACCCAAAGCCAGCCAGCCAGCCACCAGAAGCAGCCATCATAGGAGCTAATGCTTGGTTGAGAGAGCGTTGTTATCGTTGAGCACAATACGCAAAAGAAAATAGGATTAAGTTTTGCGATGTCATTCGGTGAAGTGTGCGCTTCTTGGATTGGGTAGCTGGGAGGAGCAGAATACCAGATGCGAGCAGAGCAGGCCTATTGTGTGCGCACACATTTAGTTTGAAGATTCGTACAATTCGTATACGTGTATGTATGCATGTACAATCACATTCTTGTTATTCATTTTGTTAGTGCTATTTGCCACTGCAAAGAGATGGTGCAAGATGGAAAATTTCAATTTGCTCAGTGATTATAGGTATTGTAGTATGTAGTGCAGGACCGGCATAGCTGCTAGAATGCTGTGCCTCTGCTCTTGCTCAATGAGGCGAAGAGAGATAGCAGCAATGACGTTGACGAGACCGCAGGAAATGGAGGATGGAAATGCCTTTCCACCGCAGGTAATCGGGAGAAGTTTCTCATGATTTCGTTAATCGATTGCCAGCATTAGGTGGAGTCAATTATCGATTTTTCAGAGTTTTTTCGTGGCCATGGCAATGCTTAAATTTAGAAAAATCTTTCACTTCCAATAAATTAGACAAATTTCTCTGTATGTATACATTTGCTTGTATGGGGCGTTCAATAGGGTCATGGCAACATAACAACTTTTGCAGAGCCTAATTGAAGAAGTTTCGACGCTTCCAATGGTCAAGAGACTGAGTAGGCTGGATTCTAGGATAGCATATTTTAAAAGCAGCTACTTTGGAGCCGAATACTTTTTAAGTCTTGCAGAAATTAAAACAAGCATAATTTAAGCTGTAGATTTTAATAACATCGTAATAATTTACTTTTTCACACGGATCCCCAAACAATTACGGCTTGTCGGAAACTAGTATCCTCAGTTTAAAAAGTAGAAGTGAGATTCACTTATCAAATACTGTTAGGGAACAGTTTATTATCTTCATGAGTCATAAAACCTTAAAACAGAAACAAATAGGATATGAGATAGAATGCAGTTCGACATAATCTGTACCTACACTTCTAACGCAGAATCGTCAAATCATATAAATACTAAGGAAATGATAAAAATCTAAAGACCTCGAAGAGAAAATACACTTCAGCGCACGCTCGAGTCACCACTTATTCGCCATTGCTGTGCACTTTGACTTTTTTTTCGTAACTTATACGCAACCAGATCAAAGTGCCAAGGTCAACGTGAAATGCTTACAAAATAGGGGTTGAAGTTGAGTGTCCAGTGACCAGATGATCAAAGTAGCAGCTAAATTGACATAAAAAACGGGTTATAAAATGTTAGAAGATAAACAAAAGCTAAATAAAAGTCAGAAATTTGTATACAAAGTTCATTTTGTAGCCTTATGCAATAATTAAAGATTGTGGACAGTTAGACAACTGATTTCGGATGCTACTTCCATCCATTGATGCCATTTGGAAGAAAGAGGAAAAGGCGCATAAGTTTATCTCATTTCTGAAAAGGTGGTAAAAAATTGAAAATAGGTTGTTGTAAAACATAGAATCATTTTATGTTTTTTTATGAATGGTTGGTGCTTAATTATTCATATTTTTAACTTAATCATTCTCGTGAATTTTTCACATACAGCCGAACTTTCATAACTCGCACTATAACTCTATAACTCATAGTAAATCGATAGGAAATAGCATTTCGAAATCATCGTATATTTGTCATGGCTTCAAAGCATGTTTTACAGTGTTTGCCTACTGAAGAAAAATGTAAGCCAAGAAAAGAAATCGAAAGTTTAAAAAATAATAAGGAAGTGACTGAAAAATATTTGGTTCATCGTGAAGCACCTTGTTGAACCGCAATACAGAAATTGGTAAACAAATTCGAGCTGTTGGGACAAGTTAGTGATGTGAAGAATAAAACCCGTGCACGTCGCTCAAGAACAGCCGAAAATATTGCTGTTGTAGCCGAAACTGTTGAAGAAAACCCAGGTTTGTCCATTACTCGTCGTTCTTTGGAATTAGGCATTCCTCAAACGTCATTACACCGTATTTTGCATAAAGGTTTGGGTCTTAAGGCTTATAAAGTCCAGTTAACATAAGAACATATGTCGATCGATCATCTACAACGTCGTGTCTTTGCTGATCGGGTCGTTGAAATGCATGAAAATGATCTGGAATTCCATCGAATCTTGAGTGATGAGGCCCATGTCCACCTAGGTGGCTTCGTCAACTAGCAAAATTGTCGGATCTGGGGATCTCAGAAAATTCAAGAGTTATTGTTAAAAAGCCTCTCTATCCTCAACGTGTGACTATTTGGTGCGGTTTATGATTCGGCGGAGTCATTGGACCTTACTTTTTCGAAAAGGAAGCTGGAGAAACAGTTACAGTGAATGGATTGCGCTATCGAGAGACGATTAACGATTTTTTATGGCCGGAATTCGATGGTATTGATCTGGACAACGTTTATTTTCAACAAGACGGCGCTACGTGCCACACAAGCAACGAAACCATGCTTTGAATATCAAAATAATACCTCTTATTGGAAAACCCTTTATATTTACAGTAGGTGTCAGAAGAAAAGGATTGTGTCGTTCGAAACTGTTTAAATGCGTCTTTCTCCTTCAAGATATAAAAGCGGAGTAAGTAAAACGTTTATTCAATATTGTGCATATATAGGTAAATAAGAAAAGCTTAACAAAAAGGAATTTATAATAACTAGAATACACGTTGACTATTTAAGAGTTGCCATCTCAACACTCCTCCTCAACGTGGATACTGTTTTACAAAAATTATTCAAAATTCATTAATTTCATGAAATTATAATGTTTGTTCCTGGCTAAATTCTTCGTTAAAATATCAGCCAGCATTTCGTCTGTAGGACAATATCTCAGCTCAACTTCCTTCCTCTGTACGGCTTCGCGAATGCGATGGAATTTGATGTCAATATGTTTGCTACGTTTATGATAAACAGGATTTTGCGCCAATTTCATAGCGCCTTGGTTATCGATATACAGCTCTAAAGGCTCGTTTTGACCAATTCCAAGTTCAACCAACAATCGCCTCATATATATAGCCTCTTTTGTTGCATCTGATGCAGCCATATATTCTGCCTCTGTGCTGCTGAGTGCAACCGTATGTTGCTTTCTCGACTCCCAAGATATTGGACAATCGCCGTAGAAAAACATGAACCCAGTATACGACTTCCGGTCCAACACGTCACCTCCCCAGTCAGCATCCACAAACCCTTTTATGGACTGCTCGCCTGCACGGAATTTCATTCTCATTTCTACAGTGCCAGCCAAATACTTAAGAATATGCTTCAGTTTGCAAAAATGCTCTACATGAGGGTTACAATTACGCTGCGCCATTTTTGACACTGAATGCAGTATATCAGGACGCGTTGTAATGGCCAGATACATAAGAGCACCAATAAGGGACTGATAATCCGTTTGATTTGCCTTCTCGCAATCATCTGCACAATCGACTTGATATCCCTTCTCTAATGGAACCGATACAGCTTTACAAGTTTTCATACCATACTGTGACAACATTTCACGTATGTACTGTGCTTGACAAATAGTCATCTCGCCTGTTTCTCCATCGCGACTAAACTCAATTCCCAAAAAGTGTTGTAACATACCTTTATCGCTTACCTCGAATAGTTCTGCCAGTTGTAGTTTTATTTTAATCACCACTGCCTTGTCTCTGCACCCTATGATCAGGTCATCAACATACACCAGCACCAGCGTAAGCTGCTCGTTGAAATTTGCCTTGTATAAGCAGGGCTCATTTTCGCATGCAGTAAAACCAATGCGCGTTAACACACCATCAAGCTTGCTATTCCACTCTTTGCCACTTTGCTTTAACCCATATATGGCCTTATGGAGTTTCAAAACTTTCTGCGATGACTCGCCCTCGACGAAATGTTGCGGTTGCTGCATGTAGATCGTGTCTTGAAGCTCACTGTTTAAATATGCTGAATTCACATCTATTTGATGAAGATGCATTTCATGTTGCACTGCTAATGCCAACATAAGTCGAATAGTAGAATATCTTGCAACCGGTGAGAATACTTCTTTGTAATCAATTCCATAACGTTGATTACAACCTTTCGCCACAAGACGTGCTTTGTAGCGCACAATGTTGCCGTGTTCGTCTTTCTTTAATGCAAACACCCATTTACATGGAATGGCTGTGCCATCAGCTGGCAAATCTGTCACTGACCAGGTATTGTTTTTCTTAAGCGCGAAATATTCGTCCCGTAAACGTAACCAAACAAAAATGAGTGGAGGAGTACGCTAAGCAGTATTTTTATGCACGCATTCGAAAGGGCCGAAATTATCTTACGCTGCGGCTGCAAAAGTAATTAAAAAATCAAAAAAGTTTGTTGTGATGTGGAATCAGCGGTATAAAATGTACAAAAATGTTGATGACTTTTCCGAGCGCGGATTGAAGCGAGTGACGACAGGATAAAGTGATCCTCCAACTTTTTAAGCGGGACCCTTCTTTGTGATTACGCCAAGCACACACAATTTTTGCTAAAAAGGGAATAGATGTGAGTATCAACACCAACGTACGTCGGCTGAAGGAGGCGAACGTATCCTACAGTCCCACATCATCAACACCCCTGCTCTCAGAAAAATAAAACAAGAAAAAGGCGTCACAGTATTGGACTGGCCTTCCAAGTCCCCAGACGCCAACCCCATTGAAAATGTGTGGTGAACTATGAAAACACATCTTGCCGGAAGGCATAATTTAAAGCAAATCGTGCGTCAAGCTCGCAATATTTAGTCCTGTTTGTCGACGAGCTACGCAGAAAAGCTGGTTCAAAGCATGAAGAAGATGCCAGGCTATACTCGACAACGATGAAGAATACACGGCTTATTGAGTAATTGCGTCTCGTAGTTTTGTACATAAAAAAAAAATAAATAATTGGCGCGTACACTTCTGTTAGGTGTTTGGCCGAGCTCCTGCTCCTATTTGTGGTGTGCGTCTTGGTGTTGTTCCACAAATGGAGGGACCTACAGTTTCAAGCCGACTGCGAACGGCAGATATTTTTATGTGGAACTTTTACATGGCAGAAATACACTCGGAGGTTTGCCATTGCCTGCCGAGGGGCGACCGCTATTAGAAAAATGTTTTTTTTTTTTTTTTTTTTTTTTTTTTTTTTTTTTTTTTTTTTTTTTTTTTTTTTTTTTATTAATTTTGGTGTTTCACCGAGATTCGAATTAAAAAAAATTTTAATATATATCTTTTATAGGTACTTCATGAATAATCGCAGTTCCTTTTTTCTGACACAGACTGTTTATGAATATTTGAACACAGAATTCCTCGATTTATTGTGTTTAATAGTATAGCTTTCTACTGATCTCAACTCTACTGACCCCGGAAATCTTTCATTTCTTCTTAATGACATCTTGCCGCCAGACTGGCGGGATCGACTTTTACGACGACTGGCGAATGTCTCCACTCTGGCGGCATCAACTGCAAAGGATTGAAGGACAAAGCAATGGAGAAGCGATTTGGCGATAAAAACTTCAAGGCAAGCACAGGTTGTCTTGATAAATGGAAGCAAAGGTACTAAGTAAGAGATGTAACTGATGAATTATTTATTTAAAGTGGATTATAGGCATTGCGTGAAGCCTCCAATTTGCAACCACTTGATCAAGGCGTCATTCAGGATTGTAAAAGAAGCCCTAAGGCGTTTAGAGGAACACGAAACACAGGATGTTACACTTAGTGATTGTCTCAATCAGATATCAAAAGTTTGGAATATTGACGTTGGTAGACAAATGACCGTCAACTGCTTCAAAAAAGCAGCTTTGTTCAGTGTTTTGCTTGGGACGAAAAGGGCGAAATGCCTTTAAGTTTCTTTAAAGTCGAAAGACTCTGCTGCTAGCGCTGCGTTTACTTCAGTTTACCTAATAATCTATTATCATGTAAGCTTAAAAAAAATATATACAATATAAAAAAAAATGTCTTTAATGAATTTGCTGAAGATAAGGAAATGATGAATGCTGATTGTGAAACATGGCTAAGGGTTAATAAAATAATTCCTTATGCTACTCTTCACCACTACTTTCAGGTGGATAATGAAGTTTGTGTATCAGGCTTTCCCACAGATGACCACAGTATGGAGCACTGCTGCATTAACTCAAACGCTCCAATTCAAGCGGAATGGAAGGTGATGATGAAGTGCAAGAAACCGTTCAAATTTCCACTGACGAGATGTCAGAGATTGCTTCTTCAGAACTTTGAATTTACATTTGGAAATGAACGAAACTGCCACTGATGATCACTATAAGGCTTTAAACAAGACAGAACCTCTTTTTACGCCAAACTGTGAAAACTCCAAAAGAAAAGTAGGTTCTCAGTCGCTCATTTTATTTTATTCCGATTATTTTAATTTATACTGATTTTTTTTTAATTTATTTATTCTGATTATTATTTTTAATTAGTTTTTACTGAAAAAAAATTCTATATAACACGAAATCTCCATAAGTCGAATATTTTCATTGGATAATGCTAATTCGAGTTGTTGAATTTTAACAATTTCTGCAATTTTCGGCACGTTACACAAAAGCTTCGGTAACCTATGTATATTTTATAGTCTATAAGCTATCCACAAACAAGATATTTTTACCATTCTCAGAAGATTTATGTTAATCCATATCGTCCCATATCCATAAGCCCAATGAATTTTTTTGGTTTGCTCCTCAGAAAGTGATTGACTGACGTGGGATTTGAATTTATCCCGTTTCGCAAGTCGTTCTTTACGATGGGCCAATTCTTTTCCAGGTGAAACACACGCATATGATCTAAATCAAAATTTGTTTAAATGAAATCACACTTTTTAAATAAAAAGTGATTTATTTTGTATGCGTAGAAGTGCCAACCGAAACTGCAAACTTTCTCGCCTAGTTTCAATGATGAGACGCACGATTTAACCCAATATTTTCTTTTCATTTTGTCTTTTGGGGTATGAACAAACTTAGCGCCCTCTTTTGCTAACGTTTTGTGGCCAAAACAAAAAAAAAACAACAGCAGCATTGCCTGCAAACTTTTTTAGCAAAAGTTTTCATTTCTATGCTTTTGAGACTTTTTTTTAGAATTTGGTCCGAAATAAAAAATAGTGCAAATTAGACATCTCACATCACCACTAATTAATGCTTCATGATTTTTTATTTTTTTTTTTTATTTTTATTTAAGTCGATTTTTGTGCATAGGAATTAAATAATAATATAAAAAGTATCTGAAAACTCTTTCTGCATCAGCAATACACCCAAAACGAAGTATACTTCGACAATTGAGAAAAACGCGTCAATGGATTTTTGTTTTTATTTATTACGTACAACAAGACAATTACTATACTTAATAGCTACAGTATGTGTGGGATGAAATAGTACGAGTTTGGAGAAAAGAAAACTTTGGAGGTCAGCTCGGAAGGCGAAACTTCCGAATTTGCTGCAACAAATATGTATTCTAGTAAGATAATATTGTTGAAAAATATTTTTATGGGCTGTTGTATGCGACGAACGCTGCCTTGAAGCCGGGACGGAGTTCGAAAATTTCATACGAATTAATTTGATACGGAGGATCTCTCCTTGATCAGTAAGCTATAGTTTTTTCTTTAACGCAGCCAGAGTTTGTTGTTCTTTTGTGGCATTCATAAAAACTGGGTCTACTATAAAAGCCACAGGAAAAGATAGTTCGGTTTTTGTTGCTGGAATAGCATAAAATATTCATTAGGCAATTTTGCCGAAAGTAGCTGAAATGGTTCAGTATATCGCAGGTGCGCTCAAGGACGTTCGGGAGTGTTCACAAATACCATAGCGTTGAAGCAAAGTTGTATGTAATTTTACATCAGCAGACGTGTTGAAGAGGCTTATTGTCTTATGTTTGTGTTACAAGATAACCAAATAGATTTTTTACGACGAGCAGGTGGTCAACCTCAAAGTTTTTAAAGGGCTATTGAAATATCCTAAGTTCTAAGTCCTAAAATGTTAATGAAAACACATACATATGCATAGAAATACGAACATTTTTTTCGCTGTACATTTGAGCACCTGCGTATCATTGCACTAGAGCAACAACAGTATTTACATGAATTTTGTTTGTGCAATTTGGTGTTTTGAATGCGCAAATTTCTCTGAGAATGTAAGGAAATAAGGCAACAACAAAGAAGCACTTTGCCATTCAAAACACAAAACTGCCAATCGCCATTTGCTCTAGTGCCACAACCTTGAATAAATTCGCCATGAATGCTGCTAACATAATTAGTCCTAATTCAAGTGAGAGTAAGGGCTTGCTATATAAAAAATCTTCAAATTTCGTATACAATTTGACCTCTCACAAAAATAATATTGAATTTCTCCTTCTGCGATTTTAACACCGTCTTTTATTGTTGGCTTTTCTGCTCTGCTTAGATTACTGCTGCTCTTACTCGGAATGATGCTGTTACTGTTGCTGGCATTGCTATTAAATCACGTCCATTTGCAGCGCTCACCAATATGTGCTCGCACAAAAACAATAGCTCAAACAAGATTGTTTGTATTGAATTTTTAGTTAATTGTACGCCTCCGATGTGTTTAACAGCGCGTTCTATTGTTGGTTCAGTGCCTGCTATTCGCACTCTGAAAGATGCTGTTAATGCTACATACATATAAATCGCGACTACCTGTGGATGATGGACATAATTGTATTAAGTATTCAAAGTAAGAGATCTAAGTCTAAGAATATATGTATCTACATATGTAGTTGTTGCACGAAATGCTTTCACTGAGCTTGATGCTGTTTTACAAAAGAAGAGACTGCAAATTTCATCGTCCAAGCCTTCCGTTACTACAAAAAATGTTATCTCCTCTGTACATTTGTTCACAAACACTTTGGCTTAGGAACATAAAAGAACATAGAAGAAGTTACTCTTAATGATTTACTGTTAACCCTGAACTTGGTGTGAATTTGATTATGCATCTACGTATTATTGTTTAAACGTAGCTAAATAATAAAGCTCCATAATCATGGTCAAGTTAAATAAGTTAGATCATACTTTATTTTAAAGTGTGCATTATCTTTGTCGAAGGCTTTTTCGCTTAGATCCAGCTCTAAAGTTAGGCTTGCGAAAAGCTGTCACTAAAGCTGCTACTAAGCCTGGCAAATTAAAGGAAACTTCAATTTTTCATGCGTTTAAGGAGCCTTGAAGTTGTAATTTTTGATTGAAAAAAGAGTGAATGTGTAATATGTATTTTGAAGAAATTGAAAGATATTTTGATATTGTAATTATCAGTATAATTGAGAATGCCAAAAATATACATAAAAAGAACGTGTTATCCATTCGTTTTAGAGGAAGAATACTATTGTAACCCTTATAGACTAAACACTTATCTTATTTTGAGCCTAAAAACTAATTCAGTTATATCATTTTGGTTTAATTCTTTCTTTTGAATTTGGAACAAAGGAGGTTCAACCTTCAAGAAATTTCAGACCGCGGTTGCTCTTCAGCACACTTTCGCATTCGCACTTCACGTGCAATTTGTGCCCTTACCTGCTCTACCTTCAGCAAATGTAGCACATTTGCTAGCCCAAGCGGAACAGGTACATACTATACATACATACGTAAACATGTAGGTAATTTCAAGTAAGCACTGAGTGGGACAAACGCAAAAATGCGTTTCTGTTTGACAGTATTGAGCAATAGACGTTTTGTTTGTGTAATGGAAGTTCGCGCAAAGGTCTTGGTAGAGTAAGGCAGTAAATTGAATTTGATAAAATTAAAATTAAAGTCGACTATATATCTTACAGTGTTACTTAACTAAAATGTGCTCTAATGCAGGGCTATATGTATGTATGTACTCGTATGTGATATGTGCCAATATCTCTGAATTATGATTGAAGTTGATTTAGATATTTCTGTCCTCCGTGTTCCTGTCCTGATAATTCGAGTAGAAGTGAATATATTTCAGTGAAATTTGACACATATGCACACATGCACACATACTACACATGTCTAATGAACTCTCTGTTAGTGAGAATGACAGAATTGGTGAATAATCGCGTTCAACTACTAACGTTAATATCCAAAAGAGAAAAAACGTTACAAATTAAGCAAAAATACTTAAATTTGGAAAAAATGATAGCCTCAAAAGGAGAAATACGAGGAAAGGAAAATTTTGAAAATGGGTGGTGTCAAAACCATGCGAGTATCTCGATAGCGACTTAAAAGAACTCGCCCTAACTTAGTACAGTAGGTTCTGTTTTTATGCGGCTTTTTTTATGCGGTTTTGAAATAGTGCGGTTTTTTTTTAAATTACAAAATGCATGTCGCCCTATCGGGAATTGTACATATAAACAAGATTCTAAACCAGCTAAGCAAAAACTCATCACAGATTACATCAGAAATGCTAACCCTACAAGTATGGAACCGCCTGCATCACCATCCAGATCAGACGTGTACATTTCCTAAAGTGACGAAAGTGATTTTACGCCAAATCCTAAACGAACGCGCAACATGTGGGTATTGTCTGATTCTATTTCTGACTTAAATTTATTTTTCGATTCTGACGTTTCTTAAATAAAGATATAATTTTCAAAAATACAATATTTTGTTTATGCGATTTTATATAATTATTTCAGATTCATGCGGTTTTAGCATTTGAAACGTATCTATAGTTTTACTATAGAACTAGTAGCTTTTTTTATGCTGTTTTTTTATGCTGTTTCTTGCGGAACGTATCTAGCGCATAAAAACAGAACCTACTGTATATTTATTGCTCTCCACCTAATTTAGATCCGACATAAATATTATTGAGGTCGAACAAAAATCAAGTCCACTTCTTATACTTCTGCTCAAATATGAACGAGACGGTATCAATAAAACATTTTGCCATATGTTTGTGAGTTCAGGGCGAACTTTTGCTACCGTTTCAATTCGCTTCCACGTCACTCGGTCATCAGCTTTTCGTTTGATACCAGATATAACCATAGCTCCAAAGTCGCTTTCGAAGTCATCGGTCCATCGTTTTCTCGACCGGGCTCTTCTTCAGTCGCCTTATGGATTTGTTTCGAAGATCTCTAGAATCTAGATCTACATAGATACAGTTCTATTGTTACTCATTCGTAAAATGTGACCGTACCATTGAATCCTTTGTGCTTTGATGTACTTGAATACATTGGCACCTGTGATAAATCTGTTACCGAATGCGGTCAATACCGTCTTCTAGTCGTACAGGTCCATATATTTTTCTTAGAATCTTTCTATCAAAACAATTTAACTGATCGATTTCATTGGATTTCAGAACTCATGCTCCGCACCCGTATGTGAGTGTAGGTTTTATGACAGTTTTGTAATTCATAGTTTCTGGTTTCTAGAAAGTAGTTTCGACTTCATCAACTTTGCATGCGCGCAGTAAGACTTATTTGCAACTTGTAAGCTGTTTTGTATGGCGCTCAGCATACTCCAAGATACTTAAATTCATTGACCATTTCAAAGCTATAGCTGCCGATTTGTATGTTATGCGTTGCCTTGCGCGCTGCACATTCCATATATTAGGTTTTTTCTTCATTGATTATAAGTCCTACCATCCTAGCAAATGATTCTATACGCATAAATGTTTCTTGCAGAGCCCTTTTGTTTCTGGCTATAATTACGATGTCATCCGCATAGGCGCTGGGATCTATGTAAAGGGTGTTTTTTTTAGAGGTTAGGTTTTCAAGTTGGCACTACTTTTTTCGTAGATGGTCTTTTTGACAGCTGTCACTTGATTTATGCTCAGTTTGGTTTGCCATTTCATAATGAATAGACTTACACCTGAACAACGTTTGCAAATCGTGCAAATTTATTACGAAAATAATGGTTCGGTTCGCGCGACGCATCGAAGAAAATTTTGTTCAGCGATGAAGCTCACTTTTGGTTGAATGGGTATGTCAATAAGCAAAATTGTCGCATTTGGAGTGAACATAATCCATAAGCCATTGCTGAGACGCCGTTACATCCTCAAAAAGTCACTGTTTGGTGTGCTCTATGGGCAGAGGGAATCATTGGTCCATATTTCTTTAAAAATGAAGCCGGCCATAATGTTACAGTCAATGGAGAGCGCTATAGAGCCATGATTAATGACTTTTTCGTGCCTGAATTGGACGATGTTGATGTGGACGACCTTTGGTTCCAACAAGACGGCGCTACATGCCATACAGCCAACGCAACAATCGATTTATTGAAGGAAACTTTTGGTGAGCGCATTATCTCGCGCCGTGGACCTTTGGCGTGGCCTCCAAGATCGTGCGATATAACACCGCTGGACTATTTTTTGTGGGGCTATGTGAAGTTGCTTGTCTACGCAGATAAGCCAGAGAGGATTGACGTCTTGGAAGAGAATATTCGACGCGTTATTGCTGACATACGGCCCCAATTGCTGCAAAAAGTGGTCGAAAATTGGGCCTCTCGGCTGGAATTTATTCGAGCCAGCCGCGGCGGCCACTTGCCCGAAATCATTTTTAAAACATAATGGCAAACCCTTATCTTTATAATAAAGCTAAATTCTTGGCCATAACATTAAATTATATACGTTTTATTTCATCTTGAAAACCTAACCTCTAAAAAAACACGGAACGAGAGATGAAAGCACATCTTTCTGTCTTACACCTGAAATTACTTTTTTTAAAATAAAACTAAATTTCGCACCGTTCATCTTATATTACAAGCTATTTATAACTCTCATTGTCTATGAGTTTTTTTGATTCCTAATTAAATTTTATTAAAATGAGTTCGGGTATATAAAGCTTGGCCCGGACCGAAGATGGCACTTCTATATATGTATATAATAAATGCTCCTCTTCGTATTTGTTGTGTGCGTCTTGATATTTTTGCACAAATGGAGGGACCTACAGTTTTACGCCGCCTCCGGACGCTAGATGGTTTTCTATGAGGAGTGGTCTCGTGGCAGAATTACACTCGGAAGTTTGTCATTGCCTGCCGAGGAACGACCGCTATTAGAAAACACTTTTTCTATTATTTGTTGTTTCATGCCCGGATTCATATCTCCGGGTACTACCGCGTTGTAGTCGCGCACCAATCTATTCGGCTACGCCGGCAGATTAATCTGGATAAAAAATTTAAATACTTCTGTTTTGAGTTTTAGTGCAGCCCTTCTCCCTTCATTTTTGAAGTCGGCCAAGACGTATAAATTTTGCCAGATTCGCTTAAATTTTTACTGTTTACTACGTTGTTGAATTAGTTTTGTGGTTCGATAAGAAAATCACAATTTTACGGATTTGAAGTACACTTTATTATTCAGTATAGTCTCCCTGAGCATCCAAGCACTTGTTCGAACGAGAGTCCAATTTATGAATTCCATCCCTGAAGTGAGAATCTGGAAGGGCTCCAAAATACGCTGCCACAGCTGTTACATTCTCATCATTTGATGAGAAACGCTTTCCACGCTTGAATTTTTTAGGTATGGAAGCAGATGGAAGCCGCTAGGTGCCACATCTGGTGAATATAATGGATGTTTCCACAATTCGAACTTTAATTCATGGATTTTAGCCATTGTCAAAATTTTTTTGTCCTCGGTGCATTGACCTGATGATAAATAATTTTTTTTTCGTTTGCAAACTGGGTCTTTTTTCACGATTTTTTTCCTTCAGCTGGTCTAAAACGTTACAATAGTATTTAGAATTTATTGTTTTATCAGTATGCAAGTAGTACACAAATAGAATTCCTTTCGGATCCCAAAAAACTGATGCTAACACCTTCCTTGCCGATTAGTGGACACGAGCTCGTTTCCGAGCCGAAGATCCAGGTTAACACCACTCGTTAGCCTCTTGTTTTGATTTAGGATCACCCAAGTCACATCTAGTGATGAATCGATGCCCTAAAATCCACTTTATCCTTTCAAAAACGCCCGAAATGTTGCTGAGAAAATCGCATTCTAATGTGTTTTTGTTCCAATGTGAGCGAATGCGGAATGCGGCACCCATTGTGCACACAGCTTTCTGAAACCCTAAAGTTCTGTCAAAATATTGCCTGGGTAGTGTAGTTCAATGAAATGCTTCTACTAAATCTCTTTCAGTCACTCGACGATTTTCCAATACGATTTCCTGTAATTTTTCTACGATTTCTGGTGCTGTTGCTGTTTTTAGACGTCCTTGCCGTGGATCGTTTTCAAGGCTTGTACGAGCACGTTCAAATTCAGCAACCCATCTTTCTACTGCACTAATGGATGGCGAAAAGCTCTTATACATTTTCAACATTCGGTCATAATTTTCTTTGCTTTTAAACCTTCCAAAAATAAAAATCCAATCACCGCACGATACTTGATTTTTTCCATTGTAGAAAATCCTGTGAGACGTCGGTGGCTTGTAAACAAAGATTGAATTGGCAGATTGAAATGAAACTTGACATACTTTGAAATGAAGAGTGTGCCAGCATACTCAAGTACAAGAGGCTCACTTCTTCTCGATTGGTGCGATAACCGCTTAAGCGATTTTGGACGAGTTTAACAAAGCACGCCAGTGGTTTCTTTCTTATGCTAACCGGCGCCAGTTGGACACATCAAGTGAAGCCAAGTCCTTCTTTATCTGATATTTTCAATGCAGAGAATTCCTTCTTCTTCCTCTGCTATCAACGCATCGAATACTTTCAGAGCCGGAGCACCGGCTCTGTATTTGTATCCATTCGGACGACGTGACCCAGCCAACGTAGCCCTTGGTTCATTATTTGCTGCGCTATATCTATGCCAGCGTAAAGCTCATGCAGCTCATCGTTCCATCGCCTGCGATATTCGCTGTCGCCAACGTGCAAAGGTTCAAAAATCCTCCGCAGAATCTTCCTCCATCCATCAAACACTTCAAGGGACTCCTCATCGGATGTTGTCATGGCCCGATATTCGTTCAGTGCTCCTTACAAGAATTTTATTTCCTCGCAAACTCTTCCACTTTTAATTCTCCTACTAAATCCCACACTAAATTATTGGTAAACGGAATGTTAGATGGCTTGGAGTTATAAAATAATCCTTTATGTAGTCTGTAAGAAATGTTATGCTTCTCCACTAATACATAAAAAATGCATAATGATAAATAAAAAAAATAGAATCAAGTTTCTTAAGAAAGGAAATGCAATTGAAAAATTGGCTCTCCTAAATAAATACTAATTCCCATCCTCAACTGTTTGTCTTTGCAATTTTTTGTTGTGTTTTTGTTTGTGCTTTTTAAGTATGTAAATTCCTACCGATCAAATTAACAGTTGTAATATTTAATTCAAGACGAAACAAGAAGTGGATACCGAGTCATAAATACAATGGGCACTGCTGAGTTCAATACTCCCAGCGGCAGTCGCAGCGAAGGTGATTTATAGCACGGCTCCTATAACACTTACTAAAGGCATGTTTGGCTAAATCGGAGGCAAGTCGCTAGTTGAAGGGTGGGAAAGCGGTGGGTCGGGAAGGAAAAGTTACATGCGTGTTCATTTTCCATTAAAAAATTGCAATTATAGCACAAATTTACGGTAGAAAAAAAAACAACAACAACACATAAACGCTTTCGATTTCATTCTGCTCGACGATGCGCTTTGCATTTGCTGAAGACGGGTGAGCGTTCGGTCGGTCGGTCGGTGGCTGGTTGTTTGTGGCTGTGACGGAAGTTGTTGGCTATGTTTTTGTGCTACTACCGATTTGTGTGTAAATATCCACATACAAAAATGTGCAAATATATATACGAATATTTAAATAATATTAAACTGTGGCCGAAGTGTCAGTGTTTTCACTGTTACTTTTTCGTTTGTTGTTGTTATTGTTTGCCTCGTTACTGGCCGCGTAATAGACGCAAAGTTCAAGTGCTCGACAATTTGCCGCATTTATTGCGTTTTTCGTTTTTGTTTCTTTCTGTTTTCTTTGGCATTTTTTATTTGTGATTGCACTCACTGGCATTTCTACGCGAATTCCATGCCATTCCAACGGCGGCGGTAATTACGACCCGTTTAGTCATTTAGCAGCATTTAGCAGCGGTGTAATCGTCACTTAAGTCGGTAATTATGATTTTCGTGAGAAGAAATTCACTTTCATTCATTCAAACTCGTATTCATCTACGCGTTTTCATCGCGCTTTGGCCTTTCTTCGTTTGCTGTTTGCTTTCATATGTGCGCACTGACGCACAGTGTAATGTGGGAGGTTAAAAATAAATGTAAAAAAAAAAACAAAAAAAAAACGTATTTAACTGCTTATGTTTTACATATTCAGACTTTTCAATAATTTTTTTAAGGAGAAAAAGTGCCTGATATGCTGTTTCATCAGTTTCGTTTTGTAGCCAAAAACTTTGTAAGTTATCGAATGAGGCTCTTGTTACCTTAACTGACACCTCTGCCAAAGGTTCTGATGTATCGTCTTCATCTTCATCGTTGCTCTTTTGATTCGTAACTGTCGCAGATAAAATTTCGCCATGGGTTAGTGATCCTGAGACAGCAACATCTTCATCCACTTGAACATAGTTAGAAAAACTCACTCCGCTGATATCAACTACTGGTACCATTGATGATTCTTCATCATCCATAATTAATTGATTATTACTATGTTTTCCCCATGACACTTTTGTGCCTATGTTTTATGCGTAACACGTAATTTAATTTTATATGTAACCACGCACAGTAAAGGTATTTTCAGTGGAGTCCCAAAATTCAAAGTTCTTACCAACACACCAAGAAACTTTGCAAATTGGAATTGTCGAGTGTTTGACCATATGAGTTCAAATTACCGCCTCGTAGCAATGATTTTTTCGAGCGAATTACCGAGTGCATAAAAATGGATGGATATAATTCGAAATAGAGATTTTGTAGGGTATGCGTGACAACTTTGAAGTAATGAGAGGTTCGAAATATCGCAGGTTTGAATTAAGGAGAGTCGACTGTATTCGGTATATCTGGCAGATCTGAATAGATCTCCCATAGACCACAAGGGTCCGTAGTGTTACCAGTGTATTAAGCATAGTTCGTGCAAACATGTCTTGGCGAGTTATAGTAAACAGTTTAAACTTTTGTCAGAAGAATCTTTTGTTAGAGATGAAAAGTATACCGATTCCATGCAGTTGTAATGAGTTCTGCTTAGAGCAGGGCAGTGGCGAAGGAGGTGTTCTAACATACGCCTTTCTTCTTCACATAAGTTACACTTGTCGTTCTGGATCAGTCCCGTCAGTACTCCAAACAATATTTTACATTCCTTCCTTAGGAGTGATAGAATAAACTTGGTTGTTTTCGTGCTGCAAGTTCGTAGCATTATTGTGGCAATCTTGTGCGAGGTCGGGGTTTCCCTTATAGACTGTGCTCTCAGAGTTAGTTCGTCGTCTGTCTTCGAAACTAAGAGTGAGGGATATATGATCAACGTTCTCATCCTCGGCAAGCGGGTGCCTGCACGTAAACTCTCTCATTTTCCTCTATTTCCCTGTTTCGTAGTGCCATGTAAATTGTGACTTGCGCGCAAAGCCTAGCAACGTCAAAGAAAAAAAAAGAAAAAGTTGTCAAAAACCAACTATTCCCAAATCACTTGAAATTTACACTCTGCACTCTTGCACTAAAACTCAATAGCATATAAACCTGCATGCCCAAAAAAATTCTGGTTAAAAAGTTGAACTTTTTTACGAAATTTTTAAAAATTTTGTTTGAGACTTTGCATTATAAGACTTTTGCTGGTTGTATAAACTATATTTTTATAAGAAAGCAGTGGTGTGGCAAGTATAAATAGCATAAGCAGAATGAGAAAAATAAACAATAAACTAACAAATAGCAAAAAAAATCCGAGTTTCTTGGAATCTCTAATGTGAGCGCTCGACAGTTGTTCATGAACACAAAACCTTAAACTCGAGCTTATCGTGCAATACGAAATTCAAATTATTTATGCCCACTTTATTTATCTAATTTAATGCAAAATTATATTAGGTGCGCAACTAAGTTCTCTTTTTTGATGAAAATAAAACTTTATTCTGAAAAAATGGTTACAAGTGAATCATTGAAAGTATTGCCCATCGCTGCCTACTACTTTTTCCCATCTTTCTGGTAGATCTCGTATAGCGTCGCGGTAAAACTGTTCATCTTTTGAGGCTATCCACGGATCAAGCCATTTTTTGATGTCTTCATAAGAATGGAACTGCTGGTCAGCTAGGCCATGTGCCATCGATCGGAACAGGTGATAGTCGGACTGCGCAATATCTGGAGAATATGGCAGGTGGGGTAGGATTTCCCATTTCAGTGTTTCCAGGTAGGTTTGAACGGGTTTGGCAACGTGAGGCCGAGCGTTGCCATGCTGTAGAATCACTTTGTCATGCCTTTTCGAGTATTGCGGCCGCTTCTCGCGCAGTGCTCGGCTCAATCGCATCAATTGAAGTCTCCAGTGATGGTTTCGCTGGGTTTTAACAGTTCATAATAAATAACACCAACTTGGTGCCACCAAATACATAGCATAACCTTCGCAGCGTGAATATTCGGCCGAGGCGACGACGTAGACGCATGACCGGGCAGTCCCCATGACTGTCTTTTCTTTGGATTGCTGTAATGAATCCATTTTTCATCACCCGTCACGATGCGATGAAGAAACCCCTTCCTTTTTTGCCGCTGGAGCAGTTGTTCACAGGCGAAAAAACGACGTTCAACATCCCTTGGTTTTAACTCATAAGGAACCCAAGTCCCCTGCTTCTGAATCATACCCAATGAATGCAAGCGTGGATTGGCGGGTAACTTCTAATACTGAAGCAAACTCTTCTTGCGCTTGACACGGATCCTCATTGAACAATGCCCCCAATTCAGCGTCTTCCAAGGTTTTGGGCCTTCCTTCACGCGGACGGTCGTCAACATTAAAATCACCGTCTTTGAAGCGACGGAACCAATCTCGGCACGTTGTTTCACTTAAAGCAGCACCTCCATAAACTTTTTGTAGCTCTCGATGCGCTTCAGCCGCCATTTTTTTCGAATGAAAGAGAAAAATCAACACTTCAAACAAATGACGATTATTTGGCACAAAATCAGATATTTTCACAGAATCAAAAGTATATGATACCAAAACAAATCACTAATGTGTCGAAGCAGTTTGTTTACCATATGTCTAAGCTTGGTTTATGACGTTTAGACGTGACACACTGCTGGCGACATCTATTGACAAACAGCGGGAACTTAGTTGCGCAATTTCTAATTACATTTAATATTTTGAGCCAATAACGGAACAGACGAATACAGTTTTACGATATAAATAAAGTGGAATATCCTAGCGTTTTGTGCCATTTAAAAAAATAGTTCCAAAAAAAAAAGTATTTTGATCAGAACTTCTATGGATACCTTACACGGTGCGCTGTCGCCGCCCCAGCTACTTTTTCTTTCAACAAAGTTGTTTTTGTATTTCCAACTCACCACACCACTACTCCTCCCATGCAGTCGCAATAGTATTGGTATTGTTATTGTTGTTGTTCGAGTATGTAGCTGTGTTAATTAATCTAATATCTGCAATTTAGCAAGTACCCAGCCAACGAGCTCCACCACCCGTGTCTACGTTGCGCCTGCGCGTAGTTAATTTGCTATGCAGCGCTGCCGAGCGTCGCAACGTAACTTGAAACTCGTAAGCAGCTTCTCGTGTAGCGCATAAATCTATTGTATTTTAGGTAGCGCCACCATGAGCCGCCGTTCCCTCAATTAATTTCCATTATTCCCCAACCTCTGCATAAACGTAGCATTGGCTGGTAGGCATTAGCATAGCGCAAAGCACTACAGAGAGGCAACAAGTGCGCGGTAGGTAAAGGAGCGGCGCCGTAGCTTTGGGGGATCTAATGTCGTTGCTTAGGTAGACGATAAAAAAGCGTTAAATTTCTGCTGCATTTTTTCGTCACATTTCTCAGTGTTTTTTCACTCAACGTCAATGATAAATATGTGTATGTATGTGTGTGTGCGTGTACTTGTATGTTTGTGTACAAATAGTTGTTTGCTCTGGCTTTTGACTTATTTTTTTATACACAGTTTGTGTGGATTTTTTTCAATTTAAAGTTCAAGTTAAACTTTGTACTTTTGATTCGAAAATTTAATCAAAAAAGCGAATCGCGATTAGTCTATGGCTGTGTCTGTGCGTGTTTGTGTGCGCGTACTTTAACTGCTGGCATTTGCGAGCGTGTTTTGTGCCATTGATGAACAAAATTGAGCGTGTGAATCAGTATTGTTTTAAGATGACGTTGGCATTGTTGTTATTGTTGGGGCTTTTGTTTTTGTTGTTACACAATTTGATAAGTTACACGGTGTATGGCAATGTTTTTAACTTTTTTTATAATATAGCAGATAAGAAGCAGCTGTCAATGGTGGGGGCTTTGCGCCATTTAATTTTGCGTTAAGAAGTTTCGCAGGTAACAAAGAATACACAAGAAGTGCGCCAAATAGTAAAGAAATAGATTATTAAAATTAAATTTTGTGATTTTTTTTAATTTTTATAGAGAGTGCGAAAGCAGTATGAAAAGTAAAAACAAAAAAGAAAAATTTAAATAAAAGCTTGGTAGGAAAATGAAGCTGGTTTGCATTAGTACTTCCTGCATTAACTTGACATTAAATCATTTTGAGCAATTAATCTTATTGCCAATCTTAAAAAGCTGTCACTTAATAATATTTAATACTTAATAATTTGTAAATTTTAAAATTAATTTTTTCTGATTATATTTAAATTTTCTTAATTTGTTTTACAAAACTCCGTCAAGATAGGAAAGGACCTCTCCGCACGTTTGGATACCGTTCGAGGTTTCAGACAAGGTGACCCATTGTCATGCGATCTCTTCAACTTTGTTGTGGAGAGTGTGGTTTGCAGTGTGGGGTGGAAGGAAACGGAACTTTTTTCTATAAAAATGTCCAGCTCCTTGCATTTGCTGATGACAACGACATCATCGGTCATACCAAGCGGGATGACGCTGCCGCTTTTACGGCTACTGAAACAACGTCCGCACGATTGGGTCTGGTGGTAAACGAAGTCAAAACCAAGTATATGCTGGCGTCCTGCAGGGAGTCACGGCATCTGGAACCACATATCGAAGTTAAGAACTATAAATTGGATTTGGAAAATGGAATGAAGTCCTTGACTCATATGTATATCACAAAGGACGAACCAAACTATTTCGTCCAAGTGGGCCCTACTCTCTGGGCAACCATTACAACCTAACCTAACCTAACCTTGACTCATATATCTTGGTCTCGCTATTACAACAACAATGATGTCAGTCTTCAAATCAAACGAAGGTTAACTCTTACGAACGGGTGCTACTTTGGGCTAAGTGCGCAATTGTGTAGTACTGCCCTCTCTCGACGAACGAAAACAACACTCTATAAGACGCTCATCATCCCGGTGCTTATTTATGGCGCTGAAGCCTAGACAGTCAAGCAATCAAATGCAGCCGCTCTTGGAGCTTTGGAGCGGAAAGTACTTCGTGAGATCTTTGGCCCTGCTCGCATAGATGACGATTAACGCATTCCAACGGTTCAGCTGTGGAAGCTTTACGGAGATATTGACATAGTCCAACGTGTCATCCTGCAGCGACTAAAGCGACTGGGTCATGTCGTCCGTATCGAAGCAACTGCTCCGACGAAGAAGGTTTTTGAGACGGTAATTGGCGTTCGACGGCGAAGAGAACGTCCTTGTGTCCGGTGGAAGGACCAAATTGAAATTAAACTGGCTTCTCTTCTTATAGCCACCATTGACGCCATATGGCCAGATTTATTGGAAAAGGTAGTCAAAAATTGAACTGATCGAATGTACCATGCAACTCGTAGCCTCGACGGACATATGCCGGATATCATATTCAAACAAAAAAGGCCGTGAAATTATCTACCAGACCATCAAAGCGCCGCTTTAGCGCTACTTGTGGTACTTCAACTATTTCATCTATCTACCAGATTATAATAAAAAAAATTCTTTCCAACAATATTTCTGTTTTGTATTATCATTTTAAGTTCTCAAGCTCTTAAAAAAACACCCAATATTTACAAGTAATATGCATTTGTACGTTCGCAATAAATATAAGTTAAAATCAGAATTTCAAAATAAAATCCTGCTTTAAAAAAAATTCTAAAGGTGTTACGCTATCGTAAAGGGGTTACATCTTGACTGTTGCCAAAAATCAGTTTTGTAAGCCAAAAGAGCAGAAGTGGAACCACCCGCTTTAGGTGGCGCAAAATTAATCACTCTATGGCTGACTATTGATTTTACACTTGTGAAATAGACAGCTGCAACATACAAACAGACAAGCAATGGAGCGCCTAAATGTCACTATTAAAAAAATGACATTATTAAAAAAAAGGATGATTAATTTTTCGCCACCTTATAGCATGCTCACAACCAAAATTACTATTAATTTATTGTCTTTCCGGTGTTTAAAGTACTCTGCGTGAGATCTGCGAAGCGTTGCTGTATCCAATGTATCCAATTCCAATATGGCATGGGTACTAAGGGTCAGTTTTTCAATGTTAGTTTGACTGTGGTGAATTTTTGAACCATCTCTTCACAAATACTCCTAAACGAACTCATAAAACACCTTCTTGCCTTTCGTTTCACCTCAGTGAAGCATCATATTTCCTGGGTCTACTTTTCCGATGAACTCAACCAACAATTAAAAAGCTTAATAATGAAAGTAGTGCAGTGTAATTAGGTTTAGCAGTTTATCAAGAGCGGCAGGTTCAGGCATAACAGATGTACAAAGATCATGACCGTCTGATGCAGTACGTGTTGTTCTCAACCCTATAACACTTATTCACCTCCACTACGAAAGATACTCGATAAGTATTTTTAGGGGACGTTTTTTGAACTTATTTTTGCGTATTATTTTCCGGGGCCGTTTTTGCCTTTTGCTTTCTTTCTGCAGTGCAAGCAGCGCGTGTGTAAATCGTAAGCAATTCCTGAATCTTTGATCCTGAATCCAAATTAATCACCCAAAGGTACTAAAGTAGAAATTTAACAAAAAACATGGTAATGAATGAAATGGCTAAATACAAAGATACTTTAAACTTCTCACTACGAAAGAAGCGTTCGGAAAATTAATTGGGTATGGAAATAAGTCCTTTCTGAGCGTAAATTACAAATTATTTAAACAATTAAATTATACATGATATTATGTGAAGTATGTGCCTTTGGAAGCTACAACTTTACTCCATCTTTCAGGCAGCACACGGATTCCTATGACGAAAAATTCGACTTCTTTTGACTTGATCCATTCATTGAGCCAGTTTGCAATGCTCGCGAGAAAAGTGAATCGCTCCCCAATAAGGGCTGACTGCATTGATCGGAACAGATGGTAATCCGAAGGTGCAATGGCTGAGGAATACGGCGGGTGGGGCAAGATTCCCTACTTCAGTTTCTCTAAATATTTCTGACCGATTTAGCAACGTGTGGCCTGGCGTTGTCATGCAACAAAATCAGTTTGTCGTGTCTACCGTTCTATTCCGGCTGGTTGTCTTTGAGAGCTCGACTCAAACGCATTAACTGCAGTCGGTAACGAACGCCAGTAATGGTTTCAGATGGTTTAAGGAGTTGATAATAGATGACACCCTTCATAATATTTGAAGCATGAATATTTTTTGTCGCTGTCGATGGACCTGGTTCACCTGGCAGGCTCTAACATTTTCGACGTTTAGGGTTATCATAATAGATCCATTTTTCATCGCCAGTGACGATGCGATCCAGAAAATCTTTTCTTTTCTGCCGTTCAAGAAGCATCTCACACATCATTAAACGTCTTTCCATATACCTCTCCTTCAATTTTTGTGGTACCCAGTTACCTGCTTTCTGGACCATTCCCATCATGTGCAAACGTTTATCGACGGTTGATCTGTCAACATCCAACTCTTTAGACATATCATCAAGGGTTCGACATGCGTCTTCATCCAATAATTCTGGAAGTTGAGTAGTTTCTAATTTTTTCGGTGCCGATTCGCGATCTTTATCACTCACATCGAAATTGCCACTTTGAAAGCGTCGAAACCACTCTTTACTAGTTGTATTTGATGGAGCGTGATTACCGTAAATATTGATCAATATACGACACGTTTCAACTGCACTTTTCTTTAAAAGGTAATAATGAAGCCTGACTTCCCGAAATGCTGTTTTTTCGGGACGAAGGACATCTTTGACGTGAGATAAAAAAGGTTCTTTACGCTTCAGACGAATGTCAACTATTGCGATCGAAACCTCACAAATACATCTTCAAATCACCAGTATATTACTAAAGCGAACACAAATAATTATTCCTATACCCAATAGCACAAATCTTGGAAATGTTGAATAAATTAGTTGCGTCGTATCACTTCAACTTTGACAAAGATTGCAACCTCTTCTCTATTAAGTGATCGAAAAAGAAGCCATTTACCTCTTTACTAGCGGATCCGAAATTGGCGCGGCAAATGGATGGGAGGAACTTTGTAACGCCCCGTAATTTTCCTACAACATTTTTTAAGCGAAAGTGTAAGGAATTTGTTGATAAGATTTTAAGGTACATAATTACCGAGAAAAGTAGAACACCTGTTTGCTCTGACAGTTTGGAGGCGTTTTTCGCAACTTCTTAAAATAAATCTTAGCAACTTAGGTAGAGAAAAAAAACATTATTGAGTCCGCGTAATAATTAAAGTTGAACTCTCTAGTTTGGGTTTCCAGCCATTAAAACATAAACGGTTATTAAAAGGCGGACAAATTGGTTAAGCTTACGGTCACGTTTGCCTTTTTAGAATAATCCAGATATCTTTAAGCGGGCTATGCAAATACATATATTCGATACTTTTATTCCTTTATGAAACGTAGGGCCTGCAAAGATAGTCAAATAAAGTAGCAACACTTAATTGCCTACATTTGTTGACTACCGACTTATTCACTAATATTGCGCGAAAAAAATGTTTTTCTATAAAATTCACTAAACTTCAATTGGCGTGAAGGATCACCAACTCAGAATGAATACGTAAAACAATAACCAGTGATAATGGCATTATTTTTGCCAGAAGAGGCCTACATAAACAAAGCCTGAAATGTTTGCTACCTTACCATCTTTTGGTACATTAGCCAAAGGATAACAAAGGTCGGTGGCGCGGTTATGCCAGGTAGACGTGTCAATTAGCAAATAGTGAAGATGCAATTGCCCGTCTGCCTGCGTTATGAGTGTACGAAATATCATCTCTGAAGCATCACATCGTCTGCGTATTTTCAATTATCAAAGGTGGGACGACAAGTGAATGGCCAAGGTGACCGGACGTCGGACACGACGCTGTGCAAGTACATACAGGTTGCAAACGCATACATACAAACATACATATGTGAATGTAAAGGCATTCTGAGCGTTGCCATTTGGTACTAGAAGAATAATTGTGACTGAGTCGCCAGCGGTAGCCAGCCAGTACGGACGAGGAGCGACTGTTAAGCTCGCGATCCTTTGGAAAATGTATCCTTAAATATCCGTGATATCTTCTGAGTCCAAGCAAGAGTCTATGCAGTAGATAAAACTGGAAGGAGGCTGCCAAAGAAATTCAGAGTGGAAAGGATGGCGTCGAAGATTGTGGTTACAATTTTCTAGGAAAGCGAGAGAATTTTATTAATTTCATACACTGTACTTCAATTTCAAGGTTAAGGTAGAGGGATGTGCAATTTTCTTTTAAAATGACGAGCACCGAGCATCAGCCTTTCGATAAATTCTCTATTATCAAATGCGAGGAGTTTGATGAAAATAACGATAACGGTTGTCTAAAGAAAGAGGTCTTGACAAAAAGAAATCGGCCTTGAAGCGAAAAGATATCAACAATACTGTACACACACATATGTATATATAAAATAATAAAAACTAAAGCGTATGCCTTATTCTTTTATGAATTTTATAATATTAATCGCATCAAGATTTTGTGATGACTCATCTTCGACAGACTCCTCAAGACGAGTCAAGGAGAGAGTGGCATACACTAAGCTATGGAGTCTTTCCGAAGGAATTGGGACTTAAACTACCTGTTCGACTACCAAACTACTGGAGTGTTGATCAGACAGAAGTTCTAGCTATAAAAGAAGTGGCTGCGTATCTACAAGTAGACAGTAGACAGTTATAATAAGATCAAAGGTTGCACAGGAAAGCCTGACAGCACTAAATGATATTAGTGTCAGCCTTATTTGGGTTCCGGTTCGCATTGAGGAGACATTGAGGGAAATTGCTCATCAGCTTGAGCTAGCCAGGAAAAGTACTATTCTTCAACTTCTTAGTGATAGAAATACCATTGGGATACCTATGGCCACGAGCAAACCAATAATCAAAAACTATATTATCCACAGTGGTAGCACAACAGATCTGTAAGGTCTAAGTGAGTTGGTCATACAGACGGACTACCGCCATAACCTAACCCAACCAAAGTTTTTGTGAGAAAAGTACAATAATGAAATTTTCCAAGAAATATATTTGTGAATCCTTTTAACTCTTTAGCACCTTTTTTGCCGGACATTGTAGGTACTTGTTAAATGAAGGTTCAAAAAGAATGCTCCTGAAATTTTGTTTTCTATGCTCCAAATTTTATTTCTTATTTCTAATTTCTAATTTATTGAAACAGCAAGAGTATGAGATTTAATTTTACCACCTCGAAGGGTACCGGACTACGGTCACGGTAAAATTCTGGCTGGCATTTTAGAGCTTCCCGGACAGGTGTACTATGCACTCGCGCCTACTGTTGCCATTACAACGTTCACGATGTTCCTACCCTCAAGGGAAGAGTGGGAACGGGACGATGTCAGATAGGGCGAGTCCATCCATGTATACATAGATGGCCCTACGCTCGCGGGCAGAGTGAGCGGAGGTGTGTATTCCGAGCATCTGGCAAACTTCCTGAGTTTTCGGCTCCCCGATTACTGCAGTCTCTTTCAGGTTGGCAGTAATGAAAGCCGCATATCTCCGGACGAGATGGCTGAGTCATTTCACCTAAACGGTTACATGGGTTCCAGGTCACAATGGGTAACTGCAGAGCCGAGGGTACTGCAGAGCTGATGAACTAGCGAAACTCGGAACAAATTCACCGATTAGTACATAGGCAATGACATAGGCATACCCTTACAAACATACCCTTGCTTATCTTTGAAGAAACTGTAAGGGCAGTAAACGAAAGATGGCGTAATGAAACCACCTGCAGAATCGCCTGACAATTGTGGCCGACTTTCAATGCTAAATGCACAGAATCTTTACTAAGCCAAAATAAGCACCGTCTTAGCACACTGATTACAGCTATAACGGGGAACTGCCTAATAGGTAAGCACGCCCAGAGGATGGGTGTGCAAGCACATGACTTCCGCAGAAGTTGTTCAGATGAGGAAGAGACGCTCTCGCAACTTCTGTGCCATTGACCTGCTCTATCCAGTCGTAGGTTTACTTTTCTGGGTAGACAATTTTTTAATGAATTGAAAGATCTCAGTTCTGCAGAAATCAGGGATATTTTAAAACATCTGAGAAGAACACACTGGTTTTAGGAGAAATAGAGACAAGTTCCTTACGATGCATCACAATGGGCTATGAGCCGCTTCAACCTAACCTAACCTAAGGGTAGAATTATTTGAGAGTTTTGATACACTCTCCCGAAGGATAAGGCACGTGAGGTAGTTGTAAGGGAAAAACGTCACAAGTTGGTGGGTGGAGTGCTATTTCTGAGTCCGTTCACGTTACTCGGGGTGCGAGGGATGCCTGAAAATATAGCGAATTAAAGGAAAAAGAACACCCACCCATCTAGACGCATTGGAAGCGGATTTGTTTTTTTGGTTTTTTTTTATTTAAAAAAGATCTTACTAGGACGAAGATTTTCGGACGATAGTGCGATAAAGGCGGTTGTAGAAACCCGTTTTGAAGAGAAATCTCAAGAATATCTTTTCAGAGGCTTAAAACCATTATTTTGACGATGTGAATTTTTTGGCCAGGGAACGAATTAGCGGCGCATAAGTGAAAGGGGCTGCGACCTCGCCATTAATAGGACCCGAGCACTTCCATACTATGGGGCAACACACCAACGAGGTGAAGCTTAGGAGTGAAGAGCTAAGGGTAAGGGAGGTTGCTGGCACCAAACTGTGGGACCAAATCCCTACTAGGAGGGTACAACCAAAAGAGGTTCCACCTTCCGTTGGGCACCCAGGTCTATCCAGACTGACTTTCTCGACTTTGGATGTGAATTCAAAATATTTCTATTAACGACTTGGGCTTCCAGGCAGCTTCCTAGAGTGAATTTTCTATCAATTTATGGGTATAATATTTTAAAAAGTATCCTTGAACAGGACGAAAAAAGCCAGTCATCGAATTTGAAAAAAAGTTCAAAATTGAACTGGACGACAAGTTAAACTGGAGTAACCTGCATTTGAAAGAAAACTTCTGGACCCGCATGGTACATAGATGGCTCGAAGACACCAGAAGGTATAGGTGCCTAACCGAAGGTTTTAAAACAGGTGCCCAGCGGAGAGTTGAGCACCTTAGGCTGCAAACCTATCTGCCGCCACTTGTCTGTGTAGCCTTCACATAAATGATCAAACAAAGAGGCGTGACTTATGTACGAGCGCAACGGCGTCTGTCACACACGTGGTAATCATTTGGTTTGTTTGCAGGTGTGTGTGTGCGCGTGTGTGTTCTTATGTTATGCTTCAACAGCATTTAGGCTACTGGCTACTTAAATATTTGTAAATATTTATCGCATAGCTGGCACATTTCGGCTGAGAGCAATACCAACTTGATCGATTTATGAGTAGCTGCTATTCCAAATTGGGTAATGGTTTTGGCTAATTTACGAGTGATTACAGAGGAGCCACACGCACTTTCGAATGTACGAGATATCCCAAGAAGATTCCCAATACTTAGATACTGGCGTGGCGCATGCGCTGCAATTAGGATGCCACACTAGACCGGATATGCAAAAGAAAGGACAACAGAAGCTGATCGTCTGATCGTCCGGTCAATAATGTGCGCCACTAATTGACTCATGCCCTTGTCGAAATGCCATATACTATGTGCGTATGTATGCATGTTGTACTACCTATACTGATTGTGAGCAAAAAAAAAACAAAAACGAAAAAATTAAATAATAGAGACCAAATGGGCACTAACAATTTTATTATGTTTGTTTTTGCGGTTGGCTATGTTTACGACATTTGTATAATATTTTACTTTCCGCTGATAAGATACTTTTCGACTTTTTTCAAACGTTCATTCTCGTACTTATATTTGGCATTTATTTATTTTTATTTATTTTGTACGTATGTATGTATTGGTTTTTAGTTTTTTACTCTTGCTGTGGCTTTGGTGCCCGTGAGCGTGTGTTTGCAATGAATGCCGCCAGAATGAATATCTATCGATGGGCTATAGGCATGACATTGTGGAATTAGGTAAGTATGCATCACTAATGATTGCTTTGCCATAAAACGCGCAGATATTTCGAAAGCATGAATCAGAGGCGGGCATTTTTGCTGAACGTCGGCAAGGCTTGATGCCATCGGAAGATATTCATACACACGCGCATACACATGCACTTGTATGCATTAGAAATTAATTTTTGTTTTATGTCTGACGTAAGGGTAGCTGTAGATACAAGGTATTTGACAAATGTCTTACTAAAGACAGAAATGTCTTACTTATGGGGTTAGGGGTAGTCAGAATTTTCAAAAAACTGGATTTGGTTTTTTTTGTATTTTCTTAAAGTATAATATCTTAAAAATATTGTGTGAAAATTTGAAGTGAATCCGACGAATACTTTTCGAGTTATTCAACAATCAACAAAGGGCGCTTAGGCGCTCCATAAATCGATAGTAAAACTTTAAGTGCGTTTTTTCTCAAAACTATGTTTTTTGAACTGGTGAAACTGTAACTTAAAAACCGCTTGCTAGATTTCAATAAAATTTATACCGCTTTTGAAAAACATAGAAAACTCTTACCTGATCGAAGAATTTTTTTTTCAAAAATTTCGATTTTTTTTAACAATTAATTGCCGGTTTTTTTCTAAAAATCTGAAAAATATTTCCTGAGGCCGCCATATTGTTAATTTCGAAAAAAAGCTTCAATCAGGCACAATATTATCTATTAATAAAACTAATTTCTCTTGCCCGATTGATTTTAGATGAATCTCCAAGGACTGGTGATGATCACCGCAAGGGACTTCTGGGGAAACGGGCTCCACACAAACAGCGATAACTCTTACAATTATTAATTTTTTAAAATTATAATTTTTTCGGGTCTCTGATTCCCCCTAACCCCTTATATAGATCATTTCATTCAAATGCGCTTAAGATTGATTGGAAGAAAACTGAAAGTAACTCGGGGGCAGAATTTCGTGTAAGATGCTCAGATAATAATGCCCGTCAGCATTCTCAGTTTATCCTTGGGGAGGGTTATGAGTTTTTTCAACCTCTGTTGTACACCTTTTTTAAAACACTCGGTTCGGCAACCGGGTCTTTTCTTTTTTTCGTCCTGTTTGAGGATCTTTTTTAAAAAATTATATCTATAAATCGATAGAAAATTAAGCTTTAGGAAGCTATATGGAAGCTCAAGTCGTTAGCTGCAATAGAAATTTGCTAAATTCACGTCCAAAGTCAAAAAACCCAGACCTGGGAGCTCAATGACGGCTTACACCTCTTTTGGTTATACACTCCCAGTAAGGATTTCGCCTGGTTTGGTCCCACAGTTTGGTGCCAGCTAACCTCTCTTAGCCTTAGCTCTTCACTCCTAAGGTTCTCCTTGTTGGTGTGTTGTCCCATAGCAAGGAAGGGCTCGGGTCCTGTTAATCACGAGGCCGCAGCCTCTTTCGCCAATGCGTCCGCTACTTCGTTCACAGTTATACCCCTGTGTCCTGGCATCCAGATTAGTCGGATGTGATTGTGCGTTTCTAGTATACTCAGTTTCTCGATACACTCAGGAACAAGTCAAGACTTAATCTCACAGGATGATAGAGCCTTGAGTGCCGGCTGACTGTCGCTTAGGCAATGGCAATTCGCTTATTCCGGAAATTCCTGTCTAAGTTTATATCTGCACATAGACAGATGGCATACATCTCCACTTGGGAGATGGTTGGAAAGCTATCCATCGGCACAGATGCTTGGTTCTGAGGCTACATATTCCAGCGCCTGTGCCTTCTGGTGTTTTGAGCCATCTGTATATCACTGCAGGATACACTCTTGGAGTTTTATTTCACATGCAGGTTTACTCCAGTTTAACTTGCCGTCCAGCTCAATTTTGAACTTCTTTTCGAATTTGATGAGTGCGAACCGCAGCCTCAGCAGTCCCATGTTTTTAAATGACAACACTTTTCCTCTACCGAAACCTCCCCTGGTAATATTCGTTTGCACTAACGATTGTGCTATTCACAAACTTATGTTAACTAACACTAAGCAGTTGTCTTCTTCTATTTAAATCATTCTATTCTTCTAAAAGAAACCGCACCACAGCTGAGGAACTCAATCAAATATTTCTTTTGCACCTTGTCGCTCCGCTTGGGTCGTAGGAAACCTCACCTTTGTGCAAAACATGGGCGGCTGGCTTATAGATATTCCCCATTGCTCACCTACGGATCGTTGATAACAAAAACCAAATACAGCAGAATCTTCTAGAAGATATAAAATTTATATGTTCTTCAGTCGAATTCGCTGTTATTCAGGAACCTCTAAGTTGATTGTCAAGATGAGAAATTAGCACTCAGCCAAATCTAGAGTTAACTGGATGTCGATGACCGGGTAGAAGGTCTCTGAGACCAATTCAGTCTCCTTCCTTTCAAGCTCATCAGCTTCTTCATTTCCCTCTGTGTTCCAATGTCTTGGAACCCAAATCAGATAAAGGTTACCTGCACACCCAAGATATTTGTTCTCCTCCTTGACAGGAGTAGTTTGGATCTGCACCGTGCCGTCGTCAGAGCCTTGATCGCGGCTTGACTATCGAAAAATGCTAATATCTCCCTCGCTCCCACGTTCCCTAAGCATTAATGCCCATTTATGCCTATATCTCATCTCCCAAATCTCATTTCACGCACAGCATCGACATTTTCTGTCACAACAACTGATTTTGGACGAGCTTTCCAGGATTGGTAAGTGAGCCAACAGCGACTACGAAAAAATTCATTGTAACTCATGGATGCATTTTTTGTTGTAAATACACGGCAAAAATAGTGGAAAAATGTGCACGAAAATGTTCACGATTTAATTCCACTTTTCTGCAAAGATGACTTTTTAAAGCCACCGAAAGCGATACTAATACTCGTATGGCAACATTGAAACGTTCTGCGTTCATGTATGGTAAAATATGTAAAACTTTCCATTGGAAACGTCAGATGGCGCCTGGCAGCACTAAAAATACCCAAGGCCAGAAATATACAATAAATAACAACCTTCGTATTTTCGAAATTACCGAAAACTGAACAAAAAAGCATAAAATATTCATTCTTCATTAAAATTTATTTTTATCACTTTCAAAGTTAGCGCCTTCTGAACTGGCAGGCACACTTGTGTCAACGATTATTATTATAATATAATATTAATATAAATGGCTATTTGTGCACTGCGACCTGAAAAGATATGTAAAGCATATTGTGCAGCCATGTAGCCTACGCAAACATTTTTAGGCTATTAATGAATCCCAAAACTGCTGTAGACTTAATTTTTACCAGGAGTTTTGGATCTACATATAACCCTGCTTCCGAGGTAATTTAGTCTGCGTCGTGCCACCGCTAGGCAGTCGCACACAACGTGTTCTGCTGTTTCTTGTACCTCTTTACAGAGTCTCCAAGAATCATTTTCCATCACACCAATTTTTTTCATGTGGTAATTAAGTTTACAATGTCCTGTTAATAGTTCAGTGCAAAGTCTTATGCCATTTCTGCTGAGGTTTAAAATTGCCTATACCTTCATTCGTTCTGCATCAATGAGTCATTTTGATTTGCGTATGCTCGTTTGGGCTCTCTACTCGATTAGACCTCGTTATTCTCCCGCAGAAAGGTTTAGGACCTAGGAAGGCAGTGTTTACACCCTTTTTCGTCAAAGTGTCCGCAATTTCATTCCATTCGTGTCCCTCATATCCCTGTACCATCATTCATTGGAGTAACAAAGTTTTTTGATGCTAGAGGATCGAGAATTTTAAAACCTGCCCAGACCAACCTTAATTGGAATGAGAAACTATCTAGCGAGTTTAGAGCTGCTTGACTGTGCCAACCATTAACAGAGTGCGACAAATTTGGGGTCTAGGCGGAACGATAGCTTCGGGTGAGTAAATCGCTAAAGAGGTGAACATTTTTGGGATCGTCAAATTAAATTGATTGCTTCAAAAATTTATTAATTACGTATAAATTATCTGCGCTAAATGTTAAGTTGGAGCTCATGAAATTCAACTTGAGATCAATTTTTTCGCCAAACCGTTTTACCCATTATTCTCTCTCATACTGAATTTTTTGACACTTCATTTGACAAGTGCCTTAAATATACTATTTAAAAAGGGGTCAGAGGGTTAAGAGGTTCTTAAAATATTATATATTCCCTGAAAATTTTTTTACTTACAAAAAATTCATACAATCAATAAAACAATTGGAAAATTCCTATACTATGATAGCTTTTATTTATCCTTTAACTTCTCTTTTGACAGAATAAGTTAGGTGTATAGTAAAATGGTGCTGCATAGTGTAATCAACGCAATGTAAAGTCGACTTCACTATTAGTCGCGACTTCTCTTTGATGCCTGTCTTCTATCCTCTGAAAACGGGTGCTGCGAAGTAGGGATTTAAATTTTGGAGCGAAGAAATTAGTCAGCCAGAGCTATATGAGGTGAATATTGGGTTTGCTCGATGATATTTGTTGAGTGGTTGGCAAGAAATTCACCGCAAGAAACACCGCGGGACGCCAGATCAGAGATGATAGATTTACAAGGTTTGCTCTTTAACTATGCTGAAAAAGAAAATTGTGAGGGGAACACGTCACAAGGGAATTCGGAACGATCGTTTCACATGTACTCACACACTGGTCCAAGCAGACGTTGTTAAGATGGCAACGAAGGAACATTGTTGTTGATTTTTTACAATATACAATATATAACCAATGCTATCCCAGGTTTTTTGTAAGCACATCCCAAGTGACGTCAGTCCATCAGCTGATTCTGTCACATTCACTCAGAGCCGAATAACGGACTGTTCAAGAGCACACCTCTAAAAATCTTTTCACCATGACGATAATATTCTTCAATTATACTCGTATACCGGCTCACCTTTCTTTGCAAATTTGGCAATCCCTTTAAACGTGCGCAAATATCTCTGACAACTCCCTTGAAAATAAGAATATAACCCGAAAAGGAACACATCTTGGTCCTTTGAAGCGTCGAAACTTCTCTGTTAGCTTCCAACATTTCTTTTGCCTAGACTTGAATTTAGAACTTGAGGATGCGATTTCTGCAAAAATGAATAATACTTGCGTGTTTCTCAAACCATTCTTAGATTCATTTTGATATTAAAATGATTTTCGCTTTACAAATATGTTTTTATCATCTCCAAATAATAAAATAGAAATAATCGTTGGTGTGTTTTCCCCTTTCCAGATTCTTTAAAATTATTGCATCCGCATAGTTCATTGCTGTTAGGGTTTAATGACAATAAAGTACGTATTTGTTTGCCCTAGCAGACACCCTGTAGGAAAAATTACAGCTTGCGAAAGAAGGAAATTCAGATTCACTTTTATTAGTTCACTAAATGGAAATGTAAGTAGCGAAACAAGTTATAAACAAGAAATCGAATTCCTTCCCTAACCCTTCTCAAGACTAGCATCCCATTAAGAAGAGTGTGGCAAACTCAAAGATCATGGAGAAGTGGGGAAATACATTTTTACACGGATTAACCCAAGCTAGAAAATAAAGTAGGCTATGGCGGCCACCGTAGCTGAATGGTTGGTGAAAGACCAAAATGAAGAAAAAGTTTTTTCTAGTAACAGTCCTCCTCGGCAGGCAATGACAAACCTGCGAATCTGGCGTTCGGAGTCGGCTTGAAACTGTAGGTCCCTTTATTTGTGGAGGGCGCACGCCACAAATAGAAGGAGGAGCTCGGCCAAACACCCAAAAATGGTGGACGCGCGCTACTACTGTAGCGTTTACCAGACGAAAGTCTTAGCCATAAAGAAGGTAACAGTGTACGTTGACACCCACGCCGTAAAAAAAATTCTATAAATAACTTCTCGGATAGCCAAGCGGGCATCAAATCAATGGAGGCAGTTTTACTAAGATCATAGGTTGCTCAGGAATGTCGGGCAGCTCTAAATGATATTAGCACCGTCTTCAAGGTCAGTCTTATATGGCTGTCGAGACATAGAGATATTGAAGAAAATTGCAAGCTACCCAGAAGGGGTACTAATCTTCCTCTGCTTGAAAACAGAGGGATTATTGGAATTCCCATAGCAAGGATAAAAAAAATATTCTCCAGAAGGCAAATAGATCAGGAGAATCGCTCAATCACGCAAAGGAAACCTCAAAGATTGTTCAAGAATGTAAGAAGAAACTTAATTGTGATCCAAGGCACCGGTTTTCAAGGAAGTGAAATTGCCGATGAATTGGATCAACGGCTACTCCGCAGGGAATAGTCAGTAATCGGAATCAGTTCTGAAGGAATCATTAATTGGATCAGCGATTATGTGAGTAATTTATATAAAGAGCAATGGTCCAGTCTAGAACGCTGCAGAACGGCAACTGTTTTGTGACAAGGCCGAACAGAAAACTGTCGAATTTTCTTCTAAAACTTTGTAGAAAAGATGTTCGGTTGATGATTGGTATTATTACAGGATACGACCCATGGGGTCAGCATATGTTCCCCATTGGAATCAATTAATACCCAATTTGCCTGTCTTACTTAGAGGAGGCAATAAGCACTGATAATTTTCTCTGTGAGTGTTCAGTCTTTGCTAGAGCAAGGCAACGAATTTTTGGTTCCGATATCATGAGAATGATTAAAATTCGTCTCTCAAACTTGAGATTATTTCCAGTTTTGCCAAAGAATCTGGAATGATAATCTAGCTATCTGTGCCCCTGTCTCTATTCTATCTTTATCTCTGTAACTTATATACTTTCCCTTTGACTATCTACACTTTTACTCTCCAGAGTTTTAAATTCAATGGGCTTTTTAGCTTGAGTGTTTTAGGAGTTACCATTCTCTCGATGCTTCTTAGCTCATCTTTTTCAAATTTCAATTTCAATGGTTTTGTGCGTGATTACTCGGGCTCGAAAACTACTGAGGGCATGAAGAACTAAATGATGAAAACAAGTATTTTCTATTAGTGGTCGCTCTTCGGCAAATAATGACAAACTTTGGGGGTATTTCTTCGAAGAAAATAAAGCACTTTTCAGGAAGCATTCGGTTGTTTTGCAGGAGTTAGTACTGTAACAAGGGTTCTTATGAAGGCTATGCTTAGCCTTAAAATTGGCTCCGGTCTAGAAAGAAAAGCAACCAAAAAATTTAAGAACCACAGTACGCCTTGGCATGTATCTAAGTACCTTCGGGCGCGCAAATATCGGCATGTGAAATTCATTAGTTGTGTTTATTGCAAGATCTTATTTCAACAGAATCGCATTAGCCAGTACGACCTCGATGGATTTCCTGCAAGGCATACTTGGCGCCGCTAATGCAAAATCTATATTATTTGTGCAAAAGTTATTATCATTTGAGCAAACAATTAAGACGTTGCACACCTTTAGAATCTAACGGCGGAAGATATGAACTCTCGATGTCGGCTGCTCTCTGATGTTTTTATCCGTCTGTCTGTATCTGTGTCAATATGCAAATAAAAAAGCTGTTCCCATTTTTTAAATATTTGAGGTCTTTTCAAAGGAAATATTTCACTCAACATCGCACTATCAGTATCTGTAAACATTTGATACAATCATCTATTTGAATTTAGCGGTTTTTTGATGCGGATCAGGCAATCTGACTGGGGAGTTTTTAATTTGTACAAATACATATGCATGTGCACATTAGGGCGGGTTAATTTGTAGGGAACGGTTTTTTTTTGACTTTAAACAGTTTTTCTTTGTTGTTGTTTTTTTTTAGTGTGAAAGGTCATCTCGGCAATAATCATATGTTTGATCGATACTTTACTATATATCGATCTCTTCAGCCATTTACCGAGAAAATAATGGATTTCATTTTCCCCAAACTAATCTTTTGGGTTCAACGGACTCTACTTAAATATACGAAGAATTACTCTAGAATGAAAGTCCTCTCTATAGTTTTTAGCTTTATTTTGCGCAGGTCTCATAGGTTTCGAATGCCCACTATAAAGTTGAGACTGCAGCTTTTACCAGGACAGTCCATTGCCGAATTTCTAATTTATGACAAATAATTTTCTGCTTGAAAAGGGAAAAGACTGAACCAAAGAGTAAGGCTAAAGATTAATGAAATCTCTAGGACAGGTTTGCTTGTACCGAGTGCTTTTTAGCTGCATGAGACCTGCCGATATACGAGTAACTACCGATAACTATGATTTGACAGCTGATAATGGTAAAATATATTGACATTTCTATTCAGTAAGGTTTGGCAAGTCATCATGAATCGTTTAATGCCAGAACAACGCTTCCAAATTGTGGAAATTTACTTTGAAAAAATCGAATATTTGCGAAGTTCATAGAGCAATCGCGGCATCATCGGTCCTTTCTCCTTTTAAAATGCCTTTCGGGTGAATGGTGAGCGCTATCGAGCCCTACTGACTGAATTTTTGACGTGCTGATGTACCAATCAAGAGTTAATATTTTTGGGAAAGTAGGTAAAGGTTGTATAAGTATTTCAGCCTTTTCTCACAAAGCCTGCATTTAATAATATTAGTATCTTGGATTTTGGAAGAAAACTGAGCAAAACTTTCACTAATTTTTCGAATTTACAAAGGCGGTGATGTGTCTTTTGATTGCAATCAGTGATGTGACTTTAAGTAATGGCAGGGTTATTTTACTCACAAGCAGAGTTACCGGCCGCTGTAGCCGAATGGGTTGGTGCGTGACTACCATTCGGAATTCACAGAGAGAACGTAGGTTCGATTCTCGGTGAAACACCAAAATTTAGAAAACCATTTTTCTAATAGCGGTCGCCCCTCGGCAGGCAATGGCAAACCTCCGAGTGTATTTCTGCCACGGAAAAGCTCCTCATAAAAATATCTGCCGTTCGGAATCGCCATAAAAATGTAGGTTCGTTCAATTGTGGAACAACATCAAGACGCACACCACAAACACCCAAAAAGGGTGTACGCGCCAATTATATATACCTATGTATGTATATATAGAGTTGCCATTGTGGTAAATTTTGCGGAGTTTGTGTAGCAGCAAAATTTATATGTTATATAAAAAATAAATCAATCAATGATCGATGAATCAAAATTCGAGCAAATAACACAAATCTTATAAAACGATTTTCCCACCTTTCCTCCAGATATTTGGAAAGCCTGGAGTGACGTTCGTGAGGCCACGGATTGGCGAGGAATACCATCCAGACTGCGAGATATCCACTGTTAAGCAAGGGGGAGGCAGCTTTATGATCTCCGGCTGTATGGCTGCTGATGGTGCCGCCGAAATGTTCATTTGCGAGGGTCGCATGGACAATCAAAAGTGTTGGGTTGGCAACTAAGTAATTGCGGAATTCACTCATAGAAGGCTTCAGTTGAATTTTTAGGCAAACGTAATACAAATGTAAAGCATATTTTGTAATTTGATAGTTGGCAATTCAGCTGTCAATCAGTAAAAACTGTTTTTAGATCAGTTGCGTAGTTTTCGTTTGGCGATCGTTGAAAAATGGAAAATCAAAAAGAACATTTTCGTCACATTTTGCTTTTTTATTTCCGCAAAGGGAAACCACATCGCAAGCTCATAAAAAGTTATGTGCTGTTTATAGTGACGAAGCCTTAAAAGAACGGCAGTGTCATAATTGGTTTGCCAAATTTCGTTCTGGTGATTTTTCACTCAAAGATGAGAAACGCTCTGGTCGTCCAGTTGAAGTTGATGACGCCCTTATCAAAGCAATAATCGATTCGGATCGTTACAGTACAACACGTGAGGTTGCAGAGAAGCTTCGTGTATAACATAACATTCATGCATTGAAAATCACTTAAAACAACTTGGCTATGTTCAAAAGCTCGATACATGGGATCCTCACGAACTAAGCTGCGATTTGCTAAAAAACCTTATTAAAAATTACCCACTTTTAAAACCGCTGATAGCTGGCGATGAAAAATGGGTTGTTTACAACAATATCGAGTGGAAAAGATCGTGGAGCAGGTCAGCTGAACCAACCCAAACAACGTCAAAAGTTGGTATTCATCAAAAGAAGTTTTTGTTATCAGTTTGGTGCGATTGCGAAGGAATTGTTTACTTTGAACTCTTACCACCCAACCAAACGATCAATTCTGATGTCTACATTGAAGAAACTAACGAAATTAAACAATGCAGTTGAAGAAAAGCGGTCCGAATTGATAAATCGAAAAGGTATTGTATTCCATCATGACAATGCAAGGCCACACATATCTTTGGCCCATCGGCAAAAATTATTGGAGCTCGGTTGGAATGTTTTGCCACACTCACCATATATTCCTGATCTTGCACCATCTGATTACTCTTGATGCTTTCCATTTCAATTTAACCGGGCTATTCGGGTCAAGTTCTTCGATTTCGATGTAACTTACATATGTTGCTCTCTGGTCAAAATAACGAGACACGTTTTTTTTTGTTCGCCCGAAAAAAATTTTTTTCAAGAGTTGTCGGCAATTTTGTTTTTCGGCTCAAAATCCATTTTTTTTAATTATAATCGATTTTTTTTTTTAAATGCTTATAACTTAGTCAAAAAAGAACCGATTTTAATAATTCTGGGTTCAAAATGATCGTCATTACTTACACAAGCAACTTCATGTAGAAACAATTGCAAAAAAGTTAGTTGAAAATTTTTTATTTAGTAAAAAAGAAAAATGAAATGAAATTTTTTCGAAATTCAATATTTCAAAAAGTGTATTTTTGTTTTTTTAATAACTTTTTTCAAATCAAGAGGACACCTCAAACTTCAATTGAGTAGCTAAAATGAGTTGTTTTTGAGTAATGAATTTTTGAGTAAAAAACCTGTTTCGCACTTTTTGTTTTTTGGAAAATAAAAAATGTTCAACTAGTTTTTTGCAATTGTTTCTACATGAAGTTGCTTGTGTAAGTAATGACGATAATTTCGAACCCAGAAGCATTAAAATCGGTTCATTTTCGACTAAGTTATGGGCATTTAAAAAAAAAAATTTCTTATATAATGAAAAAAAAAATCGATTTTGAGCCGAAGAACAAAATTGCCGATAAATCTTGAAAAAAAATTTTTTCGGGCGAACAAAAAAATACGTATCTCATTATTTTGACTAGATAGCAACATATTTGAGTTACATCGAAATCGAAGAACATGTCCCGAATAGCCCGGTTGAATTGAAATGGAAAGCATCTCTTTGTTTCGATCTTTACAAAACTCCTTGAATGGTAAAAATTTCAATAATGATGATGATGTTAAATCGTACCTGATTCAGTTTTTTGCTAATAAAAACCAGAAGTTTTATGAACGTGGGATTATGATGCTGCCTGAGAGATAGCGAAAGATCATTGATCATGATGGGCAATACATTACAGAATAAAGTTATTTAGTTCGATGAACGAATTGTCTCTAATTTTCTAAAAAAATTCCGCAATTACTTAGTTGCCAACCCAATACATAAATGTATTAGAAACTGTAGTTTTATAATACCTTCGCATTTTCGGCGACACAAATTTAGATAGAGTTCAATTCCAGCAAGACAATGAATGCTCCTTGTCACAAATCAGCTCTATGAAGCGTTGGCTTAGGGACAATAACATTGTTTTGTTAGATTGGCCAGCACAGTCTGATCACAACCCTATAAAGCACTTACGGGCTATTTTAAAATCTAAGTTAAAGATAGTAAAGATAAAGATGATAAAGATCTAAGCACAGCATAGCATCCCAAACAGCCCTGAAAAATGCTTTAATTCACGAGTGGAGCGTCCTAAGACAGCCGAATGTGAAAAGCTTGCACTCAGAATACCCCTGAGAATTGCTGCTGTTATCAGAGCAAAGGGTGGGCCTACTAAGTATTAATGTTTTTATCACTAATTCCTTTTATTTGTACTGTTTTATTAATGAAAGATCATTATTTCAGTTTTTAAAACGAAAAATTCAGAAGTAAATGGGGGGCCTAATAGTTTTGGTCAAGGCTGTATGTATGGAGACATGTTTTGTAAATCGTTCGATTTGAAACCGGTGTGATTTGTAAAATATTGTTGAGTATTTGTAATGAAAATAATAAATGAAATAAATTTGAAATGGAAGCTGCTAGAATAACATTATTTAAGTCATATCGAACGATTTCGTAGTATTTTTTATATTTTTTATTACGAATTCTCCGAAATAGGTCTTATAAATGCCTGGTAAACAAGGTAGCTTACTTCATCGAACCTGGCGTTAAGATAAATGCGAAATATTAACGGTAAAGTATTCTGGAGGTTGCTTTAAAGCCGAGGGAAGACAAACATTTCGATGGCAGACCCTGGACGTTTCAACAGGACTGGGCACCGCCTCACAAAGTTCGAGCGAGCCAAGAATGGCTAAAAAACAACGTTCCGAACTTCAAAACGTGCACACAAAGGAAGCTTACTCGCTTAATTTTATCGCAGTTAGACTTTACAGCGGCGCTAGCTTACTAAAGAGTGGTTAAATTTCAAGGGCCGACGTTGAATGTGAACCACACCTAAACGTCAACGACACCGTTGGACTTCTTTCTTTGGGGTTATTTGAAAGAAAAGGTGTACGTCTATAAGCCAGCAACAATTCAAGAGCTAAAGGAAGAGATAATTCGGCACATTAACGGCATAGAACCTCAATTATGCCTCAGCGTCATCGAAAATTTGGACCATCGGATGGAGATGTGCCGCCGAGACCGCTGCAACCATTTGGCAGATAATTTTTCTATATGTAATTGAGCCATACCAATATTATCATAATAAAAAGAAATGACAATAATTTCCTAAAAAAAGTGTATTTTATTCAGAATCAACACGAGCCCCTCATAAAATCGGTAGGACATGCGACGCAGCCTTATAATGCCAAAAAGCTTGAATTAATATATAGAACAAAAACTATTATTTATAAACAAGACTGAATTTGCTGTTTTTTAACAAACAAAGTGCTCGACTGTTTTGTGTTCGCTGTTTTCTTTCATACAAACATACATAAGTACACAGAGACATATATGTATATTATTTAGTGAATAATTTGCGTTGAATAATTTATCGCTTTTGAATGAATGATTAATTCATTTTGCTTTGTGCTAAAAAATATCCAAACGGTTACCAAAGCAGCAATAAAAAAAGTCTGTTTCTGAGTCGATATTTTTTTAATTTTACTTTTAGTACATCATTTTTGTATAAAAATAATTTAGAAAATTTTATTTATGAAAATTCTAAACTTTTATCAATATTTAATGACATCAAATGGTACAAATGGAGTGCACCCAAATGGCTTTTGCAGCAACTGATTGCTTTCCTGGGGTCTACAGAAAATCATTACGAGCAAGCAGCCAACTCATCAAAGAAGAGTTTAATTTAAAGCGTCAAAGTAGCCAGTTATGATCTGAGGTTAATTTGCTTTGTCTTAAAGGTTTCGACTTTTATCAATTCGTCCTTCTTGCTTTTGGGCCCAAATTTAGACCCCCATTTTTCATTGACTGAAGCCGACCAAGTAATTTATTATTAAACCTGCAAAAATTATACATTGACTTTAATTTTCGACCCGCTGGGAATCTTAATTCTTGTGGACCTCTTCTTCGCTTGAAAAGTTAGTGCCAACTAGAGAAAGTGAAGGCACGTTGCTTTCCCTCTATATAAGACAGATAATGGGGATCTATTTCGCTATTGTAATATTACATTTTTGAAAAAATCGCAACTGTCGAAAGTCTGATTCGAGCGAAGGCGGGGCAGACGCACAGAAAGTGGTCCGCCGTCTCATCCTCCTCTCCACATGCTGGGTGGAGTGAACTGTCTGAGATGCCCACCTTTTCCATGTGCTTTGCCCATAGAAAGTGGCCCGTCATCAGTCGAACCAGTTGTCTGCAGTCCATTTAGCTTAATGACCGAAGGATTTGCGACAGTCGGTCGGTCATGACAGGAAATATCAGTTTAGTCCATCTGCAGCCTCTCTCAGCCTGCCAAGCTCGCTTGTGGGTTGCAGTAACCCATTTGCTAAGTGTGGCTTTGATGGCTGCAGAAGAGGTGGCAGAACAGGCACTGGACCAAAAAAGTTGGCCTCATGGCCATGTTAGCATTAGGCCATTATGTCTACCGACATAGTTCAGCCTGGATTTACAGGACTCGACTACCCCTGATGTGGATGGAGGGCTGTCTAAGGCCATTAGCGCAGCTTGGCTGTCGCTGCAGACACATATAGATCTGCCTCTCCATCAGTTTTCCACAACAAAGTTCATTGCTTCTTGCACAGCATACACCTCCGCTTGAAACACAGATGCATGCATTCCAAGAGCAAAGCCCAGTTTTATCCCGCGGGATTCTATGTTGACCGCAGAGCCGGAGCCGTGCTCGGTCCTGGAGCCATCCGTGAAAATGCGAAAGCAGAGTTTGTCGGGCTCATTTTCTGAGTTTGACCACAGTTGACCCTCTGGCAGCACCACACTGTATCTCTTGACAAGCACGACTCTGGATGGCATGGAGTCAAGGGGCATGGCAAGGACCGTTAGATGGAAGTCCATGCCTACTCTGTTGTCCAGTGCCGTACATTATTATTGACACATTTGGGCAAATATTTCTAATTTTGTATAGTAAAATTTAAAACAGTGTTTGCACAAAAGTAAATTACATTTTTCCCAAATGATTTTTGTTCTTTTTGGAACTTTCACTGGCGCACAAAGAGTACATCGCCCTGATTTTGTGCCATCTGCGTGAAAATGTAATGCAAAACCACAGAATTCAGCTGTTAAGCTTTCACTTTCACAAGATTTTCGCAAAATTCAGGGTTACCATGGCGTATAATTTTATATCATTTGAAGTTTTTTAAAGCTTTCTGGGTAATTAATATGGCGCTGGTTCATAAGTGTGCAGCTGCGAACGAAAGGGGTCAATTTGATTAAAAAGCAGGTATATTTTTATAATCTATTTGACTTTTCTGGCTAAAGCAGTAAAGAAGAATGGGTTCATTTCAACTTGAGAAATAAAAATTTCCGAAGTGTCGCGGAATTCAAGTAGACCTTCCCATTCATCTTTTTTCAAATTTTTAAAACGCGCCTAGACTCTGAAGCCCGGTACTCTCTGCAAGTCAAGACAATAGCGCTTTCTTAAAACCTGTCACCAATAACAGATCTGTTTTTAGACATATAGAACGAACTTTTGAAGGGGATAGATGTCAAGTCAGACGTTTTTCAATATACTCTTCACATTATCAATTAACACCCGCAAAATATCTACTTAGAATTGAAATCCACAAGAAAAATTTCCTTTGTGTACATCGAACTATGAAAACTATCAAAACGGCGCTTTAGAGCTACTTGAGCAGTGCCAGATTGTGCGACTCATTGCTGGCTTTATGAGAACGTGAGATTTTAGTTACTTGTCGTATTTAAAGTAGAAAAATCCACAAAAGTTTCTCAAGATCTCACTATACCACATAAAAGTCAGCCGGTGTTATTATTGGTTCAGAATTTTTCAAAACAGGATTTGGAACGTTTTCATAAACGGCGAGAACTGCACATACATTTTTCGGAATTTTTTGGTTACCCACGTAATACCAATCGATTAAATGCTATAGGGTTTCAGAAAGACCATTTCGCTTGCCATACAGCGTGTGAAATCATTACTTTATTGAGACAAATGCTAGATGACCGGTTTAAGTCCAGAAATGTGTGAGACAATTTGCCGCTTAGGTTTGCTTTGGATTACTTTTCGTGGGTTACGTCAAGTTACTGGACGTGAAAGCTAACATTCGGCGCGATATTGTCAAGATAAGTCAGGTTAAGATGAGAAGAATGGTGGAAAATTGTGACTCCCGAATGGACACAAGAAACCTAGTAAAGTTTGGTACTTTTTAACATAAATTTACATATAACGTTTTGAGTGAGTTGAAAAATCCATCTCGCCCAAAAGATGCGATAATTTATTATGATTTTCGTCGTGCATTATCGGGACAGGAGTACATTGAACAAGTCATTTCGACTTTTGGCGTTGGAGCACCACACTTAGCCACTGTGAAACGCTGGTACAACGAGTTCCAACGTGGCCACTTATCCTTGAAGGATGAATTTCGTGGAGGACCTCTTAAAAGGCCCTCTGGCATCTATTGCCAGAAACAATAGATGCTGCGCGTAAATTGATAACGCAAGATCGCACGATCTCATGTGACATTTCGCGAGATAAATGTATCCTTGGTGTCAGTGGGACCAGCATGCATTCAATATTGCATGAAGAGTTGTTCCTGTTGGATTCTTAAAAATTTGACAGTTGCTAAAAAAAAAGGAGTCGTGCCGATAGGTATAAAGAAATGTCGAAGAAATTTACCCACGCTGATTCGAAGCACGTCTATGACCTCATAACAGCTCATCAATCTGGGATATATGCATATGAGCTGGAAGCAAAACAGCAGTCGACAGTATCGGTGTTCCAAGGCGAACTTAATCTAACGAAAGGTGCACTTTTTGCCTGTTTTCGGAAAATCTTGTCATGTCTCACGTATCGCGTAGTTTTGTAATCGATTGAATTTTAGTAAAGTCCAGTTTACTTTATTAGAGGCAATAATTTTATGGAAGAAAATGATTATTGAAGCAACCGTACTTGATCTGGTAACACAAGGGTCTCTAATAATTCAAGTAAAGACTGTACTTTGCTCGAAAGTGAACGGTATTTCGCAGCAGTAAAACTACCGCAGCTGTAAAACTGTGCTTGATTTATTGGTTCACTTGAATAGAGGCACTCAGTTTGCCTAAATTAATTGCGTATCCAGCTGTGAAAAGAGGTCGTTTTTTAAGCATCCATTGGTTTTGGTCGAATACTTTTTAATTGTAATAAAATGGGAATGCAGAAAGGTTTAATAGATTGCGAAAAAAGATGACCAAATTGCCAACAAGATTGGTCTAAGTCCAAACGTTTTGGATTTTTACGTGAAACAAGGTGCCTCTTTCGGTAACAACAATAAAGGTAGAACTGCGATGGCTTTGACACCGCACCGAAGAAAACCCGCAAAGTCTTCAGGACTGCATCTAATTCCGCCCTTCCAATAGCACAAATGAAAGAAATGGCAAATGTAGCAGCCAGCAAATTCACTGCCCGAAGGGCTATTTTAAAAGCGCCACATCTGAAGCATAACAAATTACAAAAAAACACCTTTGAATAAATTTCACAAAGAGCGCCACCTCGAATTTGCAAAGGACCTTGGAGTTCTGTTACAAATAACGATCCAATAAGAGATGTCATTCCCGTAAAATATCAATGGTTTCGTTGCTTGTGTGACACGTTGTCCAGATCAATAACATCAAATTCCGGCCATAAAAAATCGTTAATCATCTCTCGATAGCGCAATCCATTCACCGTAACTGTTTCTCGAGTTTCATTTTCGAAAAAGTAAGGTCCAATGACTTCGCCGGACCATAAACCGCACCAAACAGTCACACCTTGAAGATAGACACGCTTTTCAACAATAACTCTTGGATTTTCTGAGCCCCAGATCCGACAATTTTGCTTGTTGACGAAGTCACCTAGGTGGAAATGGGTCTCATCACTCAAGATTCGATGGAATTCCAGATCATTTTCATACATTTCAACGACCCAATCAGCAAACACATGACGTTGTTGATGATCGGCCGGCTTGAGTTCTTGTGTTAACTGGACTTTATAAGCCTTTAGACCCACATTTTTATGCAAAATACGGTGCAATGATGTTTGTGGAATCCTAATTCCAAAAAACGACGAGGAATGGACAAACCTGGGGTTTCGTCTACAACAGCAATATTTCCTTGCTGTTCTTGAGCGACGTGCACGGGTTTTATTTTTCACATAACTAACTTGTCCCAACAGCTTGCATTTTTTCACCAATTTCTGTATTGATTCCCGATGACCCAAAAATTTTCGAGTTTTACGAACCGTCTCTGCCAAATTTTCACCATTTTTATACTGAATTTTATTAATTTTTAATTTTTTTATAGTGAATTTTAATAATTTAACGCTTATCGTTCCATTTTTATTAATGGCGTAGTTTCTACTTATCAAATATCAAAAAATCACAGCTTCAAAAGTGACATCTACCGAAATAGCGGGCTATTCAAAATAACACCTGTTATTGGAAAACAGAAAGAAAAGATCTCAATCTGAATGGGGGGCCGGATGGATGCAATTACTATTTTCATGACTTAAGGAAGGAGGAAAGGTACTTGAGTCGACATCACAGCTGTAAAGGTGGCGTTATGGCATGGGGAGTTATATCGTACTATGGCGCGGGCGAATTGAAAATTGCAGACTACAAAATGACGGGAAACAACTACAAAGCTCTGTTGGAATCACCTTTTCCCGTGATTCGTGAAACATGTGGACCTATTAATGGAATCTTTCAACAGGATAATGCACCTGCACACACTGCAGTTGTGGTCAAAACTTGGATTGCGTCCCAAATCGCTGAAACTATAGCATGGTCGCCGTATTTCCCAGATCTGAATATTATTGTTTATTTTGTAGTCACGTTAAACTTACACTTTGTTAAGCTAAAATTCAATGGGTAACAAAACTACATAACCATATACATAAAGGTTAAAAAGTTGAAATTTTTTAAGAAAATTTTAAAAATTTTTGTGCAAAAGTGGAAATTTTGCTTTGTAGGAATTTTTGTTGTAGTGTGAATTCTACAAGTAGAAATAGTAGGGGTGCAAATTACTAGTAGTTACGGCAGATACATTCAAAGGGACTAGTTTTATCACAATTCGCCATCTTTTACACTTAGTAAGTAGATTGGGACTACATATTTCAGTGATCAGTGATCGAAGCGTTTCCAAGTCAGTCAATTTCTTCACTGTCCAGTATTTTAATCTATGTTGATGTTCTTTACAAACCAGCTGTGGTTTTTCACAAAACACTAAATGATCCACGAATGCATTGTAAAGTTGTTCACATCGCTGATTCTCTACAAATTGCGCTGTCCACTTCTGTACTTCCTTTTCATATCTGAATTTGATTACACCTTTTGCCGGAAATGGTTTTGAAACTGGATAATCTTTCTACATACCTACACACATACATATTTACGTATGAATTAAAATCTCATTCGCATTTATCACATTAGCTTCGTAAATACTCAGATATCGCACTCCTTAAGCCTCATCAGATAGCATTTTTGTTAATAATTCTTTTAAGACTTGTATATTTACCGTTTCGGTTCTATTTTTGTTTTTTTTTCACCTTCTGTATGTAGGCATGCACAAATATTCGCTTTCCAACAGCTGGATTCTGTGTAGACATATGTACATATGTAGATACTGTATGTATGTATGTGCCAGCGTGTGTGGCAAGCAAAGTGCAAAGTCACGGCTGACTTTTCGCGTCCAATCGAAAGATACAACTGAGAAATGATCTAGACGAGTTCTCAGCTTTCAATGGAAGATTTATCAGACATATATAAAAATGGTAATTTGGATGCGCGATTGCGAGATTAAGTACACAACCATGCACATGCTGGCAAACATACGGACAGACAGACAGACATATCTGCTTTTTATTACTTTCGTTAGTATTGTTAATGCTTTTTCGCTACGATTATTATTGTCACTCTGTTTGTATGTTTGAACAAGTGTAATTGAAATTGTTGGAAAAAAAGCGCCTGAACGATGATGAAGAAAAGCTTGAAGCAAAGCACAAAGGGCTGGGATGGAGACTGTGAGAAATAAAAGCAAAAAATAAAAAAAAAAACAAGCGCATACATATCTACATACATATGTCGGTATGTGCGTGCAACTACTAAGCTTGCTATAAAATTCGTATGCCAAGGCGGGGTGAGAGGAAAACGATGGGATCGCGCGCACGTTTGTTCGCAATTTTGCCTCGTTTTAGAGATATACAAATTTTCATATACAAACACACATCCATGTGCACATTTGTTTGCTTACTTTTTGTTTGTTTTTGTTATTCTTTTAATTAAGCTCCAATTAAAGTAATTCGAGAGACGCACATAGAAGTGATTTAAATAAATGATAAAAAGAAATCACTTCCAAAATGAAGAGTAGTGAAATGAAGATTAAGAAAAAAAAAAAACGTACATACCACCCTGATCAAAATGTTCCCGAAATATATTCCATAAAATTCCAAATAAAACTTTATTACTCAAAAGTTATATTATCGCCTTCAAAGTACTCCCCATCAACTGCAACGCGCTTGTGCCAGCATTTGGTCCAGTTTTCGTAATATTTCTGCAACTCGATTTTCGGTATACGGACATGAGAGCTATGCTCGATTTTTCCATTGCTTCCTTTCGGTGTTTCGGTTGTTAAAACGCGTTCCCCGTAGTGGTTTTTTGACTCGAACAAACAGAAAAAAACGGTCCGTAGTGCTTTTTTAACTCGCTCAAATAGAAAACAGTGGCAGGGAGTCATATGAAGTGCATTCGACGGTTGTTGGTTGGTATTCGTTCCGTTCTTGGTCAAAAATTTACGAATAATGAAGGGGCAAAATCCACGAGTTGTTTCTCCACAAATACTTTCTTATTTTTTCGAATTGGTTCACTTAAACGTCTCGTAACGCCCAAATAATAGTCCTTATTAATTGTCCGACCTTCTGGCAAAAATTCGTGGTATACAATACCGTTGTAATCTATAAAAAAGTGAGCATCGCTTTCTTTTAGACCGAAAATGACATGTTTTTTTGGGCTTGGTTTATACGGAGCTCTCTGCTCACTCGTCTGATGTCTGGATTGGGTGTCGTGTACTCATAAACCCACGTCTCGGCACGAGTAATGATGCATTTGGTGAATGTTGGGTCAGTTTCAGTAGTAGAAATCATGTCTTTTAAGATATTAGCGCGGTCCCTTTTGCATGAAATTTAGATCATTTGAGACCAACTTTTCAGCAACGGCGCAAACCCAAATCCTTAACGGAATCCGTAAACAATGTTCAAGTCCTTTGCCAGCTCTCTGATGGTTAGTTTGGGGTTATTGATCAACTTTTCTTTCACTTTTTTGATGTTTTTCGATTTAGACGGCCTGCCACTACGTCCGTCATCCTCGATGGGCTCAGGATCTCTTTTGAAGTGTTCAATTTAATACAAACTCGTTGTTGCAAATTCAAATCCATTTTTTTAAGCTATAAAAAATCAAAAACGCGTGCAAAGATAGATTTACTCAAAACGGCGTAACTTTTACAAACGTCGAGCAATGGCCATACAATTTTAATATATTGAAATGTTAGTCACAGATGTGACAACCTACCAAAAAAATCTCAATTTAGTTGACTTAGAGTTGACTCAGTCAGTCACTTAGCAGTTGTTCCGGGAACTTTTCGAGCAAGGTGGGATACATGTATCAGGTCAGTCAATAAGTTCGTGCGTTTTTCAAAGGTGGTTTTAAAATTAATAAAAAAGATGTTTAAAGTATTTATTAATCAATAATATATTTTCCTTCATTATTTACAATGTCTTCCCAACGTTTAGGCAAATTTTTAATTCCCTGCTCAAACAATTTTTTTGTCCTTGGAGCCAAAATACGCTTCGATATCCCTTTTTATAGCTTCTTTTGAGGAGTAGTTCTTGTTACTCACATGGGATTGAAGTCCACGGAAAAGGTGCAATATCCGGAGAGTAATGTGGATGCGGCATTAGCTCCCATCCGAGCTCGTTCAGCTTGCCTAATGTTTCCCTTGCGGTATGAGGTCCTGCGTTACCGTCGTGAAACAAAACTTTGCGACTATTCACTAAAGGCGGTCGATTTTTGTTAAGTGCTTTATTCAGGTTTTAATAGCTGATGGGAATAATAATCAGCAGTTATCGTCTGGTTTGGTTCCAGAAGTTCAGATTCAGGTAATAAACAATACCGACCATATCCCACCAAATAGACCGGAGAATCTTCTTGAGGTGAAGGCCATCTCTAGGGGTCGGTTCTGGTGTTTCATCTTTATCTAACCATTGGCGTTTGCAAACAGGACTATTGTAAAGAACCCCCATTTTCATCACCAGTAACGATACGGTTCAAAAAACTTTCATTTTCAAGCCGTTGCACACATTCACTCTCTGCTGAAGTTTGGCGACGGTAAGTCAATGCGGAACCCATTTTCCCAGCTTTGAAATCTTTCCCAACTGAACCAGGTGCCTGTGAACTGTTCCATGCTATGAATTTAGCCTCTGAGCTATCATATCGACTATAAAATTTGGCAATTGGCAATTTTGGCGAGTTCGAGCAAGGCGTCGGAGTTAAAGACTTCAGGAAGACCAGCGCGCGGGGCATCCTCCACGTCGCAGTTACCACTTCGGAATTTTGAAAACTACTTTTGCACAGTACACTCACGGTATCCTCTCCGTGAACAGTGTTTATTTCTGTAGCAGCAGTTGTTGCATTTTTACCACTTTTGTAAAAAAAAATACAAAATATGCCTCTTATATGCGTTCGAAGATTTCATTTTATTTTTAATAACACGTGCTTCTATCCGCGATTAAAGGGGCTTTAAAATAAGAGTTGTTATTTTGATAAAACATCAATGGTTTCGTTGCTTGTGTGGCACGTAGCGTCGTCTTGTTGAAAATAGACGTTGTGCAGATCAATACCATCGAATTCCGGCCATAAAAAATCGTTAATCATCTCTCGATAGCGCTATACATTCACCGTAACTGTTGTTCCAGCTTCATTTTCGAAAAAGTAAGATCCAATGACTCCGCTGGACCATAAACCGCTCCAAACAGTCACACGTTGAGGATAAAGAGACTTTTCAACAATAACTCTTGGATTTTTTGAGCCCCAGATCCGACAATTTTGCTTGTTGACGAAGGCTCAAGATGATTTTTCGATGGAATTCCGAATCATTTTCATGCATTTCAACGACCCAATCAGCAAAGACACGACGTTGTTTATGATCGGCCGGCTTGAGTTCTTGTGTTAACTGGACTTTATAAGCCTTAAGACTCAAAACTTTATGCAAAATACGGTGTAATGACGTTTGAGGAATGCGTAATTCCAAAGAACGACGAGGAATGGACAAAGCTGGGTTTTCTTCAACACTTTCCGCTATAACAGCAATATTTTCGGCTGTTCTTGAAGACGTGCACGGGTTTTATTCTTCACATCACTAACTTGTCCCAACAGTTCGAATTTTTTCACCAATTTCTGTATTGCGGTCCGACAAGGTGCTTCACGGCGACACAAAAATGTTCGAGGTTTCCGAACCGTCTCTGCCAAATTTTCACCATTTTTATAGTGAATTTTAATTCCATTTTTATTAATGGCGTAGTTTCTACTTGTCCCATAACAAAAAGCAGTCACTTCAAAAGGGACATCTATCGAAATAGCGGGCTATTCAAAATAACACCTGTTATTGGAAAACCCTTTAGTTGCAGTTTTCTGCTCCATTTCGGCTCGGATAAAACCGAATATATGCCAGACGGTTTCTTTGTTAATCCGGAATCGGTCATAGATATATTTTTTGTCATATAACTTGAAGACTTTCCGCCAAGATCTGATTTCCTTTATTCGCATAGTCGCATAGTGCTCATTTCTAGCGTTTATTTACTTCTTAGGCACTTAGCAAATTACAAGGTGGCACAAAAAGTATTCAATTTTTTTTGGAATTTAAAAGGTACTTAAAAATGATAATTTTTTAACGGTTTATAATGGAAGTAAGTAACATTTGCTGTAGTAGATGATTGCCACCAAAGTTGATTCAAATTTCCGCTCTTCATGTTATTTCCCATTAGATTAGTCAATATTTCTTACCTCAAATTGTCGATTTCTTGTTGAACTTTGTTCTTAGGGATCTGTAGGGTATGCAGTTTGTTTATCACGAAAGTAGTCTGGAGCCGTCAGAACGAGCGATCTCGCTGAGCAATCAAAATGCCCTTACAGGTCGCCTTCAAAGATTCTGGGCCAATCAATGTTCAATAGACAAAATCAAGGCTGATAGATTGCAAGGTTTGGTCATCCGTAGAAAAATAGTGAGTGTAATTTCGGCTGCCACGCCATAAAGGATTCGGCAACAGAATTGTGCCCGCTCATTTCACACGTATTCTTACATTCAACAGCTTCCTATCAGCTCAGACCATAATTGGCAAGATTAGAAGCTCTTTTTCTCGTGAGAGTGAAGCCAAATGTGCAGTTTTTATAACTTGAGGGAGTGCTACCGCACCGTAAGAAACATTAGTTGTGTATTTTTTAAATACAAATTTGAAAATTTACATTATTTTTATTTTTACAATAAAAATAAGCCCAACTAGTAGAGTACAAAATATAGAACTTTGAAAATTAAAATTTAAATGAAATTACTTACTTACTGCTGTCCTGATATCCTCCTGGAGCGTAGAGCCTGGAAATTTTTAAATATCGAAAGATAAAAACGATTGCGGCGAAAAAATATAAGGAGGTGCATATAAGATAAAAAGGGGGTAATAAAAACGAGCTAGCAAAGATAAATTTTAAGTTTTTGTAGTTTAGAAAAAAAACTTTGTAAAATATCACAAATTAAAGTGATTACAATTAAATTCAGGATAAGGAGATACTCCTAACTTGGGAAGCTGAAAACTCACTGTCCCTCCGCGTCTCCTTGAACCAACTTATTTCTTGACTTTTGACATTTTTTTTGCTGAAAAATAATTGATTTGCTTAAAATATCAACCCAGCACTAACTTTAATATTTACTTCCTTCATTCTTATTTTTCTATCTGCTTTTAATATAAATTCTTGGAAAATATGTGTATCGCGGGATTAATTTTGACTACTTACTCCTGGCAGCTCGACGTTTCGCTTATCAGCTGCTAAGTACTAAAATTAGCTCATGGGCGCGCAGGGTGAACATATTTTTAGAAGTATGCTATTGAGCAGACCTTTAACTGGCTCTCAGTGAAATTGACAGAATCAGCTGATGGGTTGACGTCTCTTGGGATACGTGGGATGAGATTATGGTGGTGATTTATGAAAGAATTAAGCAAACTTGAACAACGCCTGATTGGACGAGTGTGTGAATGTATGTGAAATGATCGTGCAGAATTCGGCTGCCGAATCTCCCTTTTCTTTTTCATCATAGCTATAGAGTAAACCTGGTAATCTATCATCCTTGACAGGCGCCCTCTTACATAAAAGGTGAGAGTTTCGCATCTAGTCATCTATGGTTCAGATGATGACCAACACACACTCAATTATGTTGTAAGCAAATCGCTGTCAGCCAATCAGTTGATTCTTTGAAATTCGCTGAGAATTGATTAACGAACTGATCTTGGCCACACTTGTGAAATCTTTTCACCCTGGCGTGGGATAATACTTTTTACGCCACCTTGTGCCGAAAACCACCTACATATGAATGTATGTATTTATGGATATAATATTTGATTACGAACTCAAATATGTAATTAAGCGAGATAAACTGCTCTTTATGTACATATGTATGTACGTAGCAAATTTACTGCACCGGAGTGTCTCTTGGAATTTTAAATGTCAAAGTAAGATTTTCACTTTCGCACTTCCTGTCTTATCAACGCCTACGAATTATTTGAGACCGAATGGAAAATACTGACAACGCGTTGACCAAAGTCGCTGCCGCTGATGCGGATGCAGACATCAACCTGGCTATCTTATTGCACAAGTGATGCCATACACACACATACGCACACACCTACACCTCAAACGACAGACGGCGATAATTGTTTGTAAACAAAAGTGCTCATGCTTATCACCAGCGCCTTTTGTTTTTACCCATTTGCGCCCAGTGTTTTTTCTCTTCCCTTTTTTATCACTTTTTATACTTAGGCGCATCCTCATATTTGCGCAGCAAATAAGAGAGTGTGTAAATTTTGTTGGCGATTGCAACATACACACATTTGTTTGTATGTAAACATGTAGTTGCATTTGTGTGGGCTCGTCTGTGCTCATGAATGTGTGGAAAATTGTGCAACTGATGACAGTACTCGTCATAAGATCGATGATGTGCTGCATGAAATAAAATCGAACTTATCAAGGTGGCGCAAAAATAGTCACCCCATAGGAAGATTTGTAGTTTTTGTAAATGACACTGTACGTCAATCATATTTGATACTTGTAGCAGATATGCATACATACAAATAGACAAGCAATGAAGGTCGAAGCGCGTGAAGGTCAAAATAAAGATTTTCATCACTCAATGTGAAAGTTAGTGAAAAAGTTATTCAAAAAAGAAATATGTATTCAAACATGGCATATTATTGTATGAAAGGTTTCGAAATTAGCACAACATGGCTTCAGAAGGAAAATTTCAACATTTTTGAGTGCAGGTTAGGTTAGACTATGAGGTTGCCCACGAGAGACCCGTCCATTGTGATGCCATTCGGAGACAAAATCAAAATATTAGCAGGTGTATGACCAGGATCTCTCTCGACACTTCTCTTAAACATCGTTTTGGAGGTTATCATGAAAAACGCCTCGTCAGCTGGGGCGATGTTACCTGAGGACTGCAAGGGCACCTAAGGATCTTAATTATGCAGATGACATTTTTCTTACAATTATCTTCACATGACAGCGAAGATTCAAGATGTGTGAAAAGCAGCAGAGAAAGCCGACCTGAAGATCAATATCGAGAAAACCAAAGTCATGCGAATAAACACAGGAAATGCACAAACTTTCTTAATTTATAGTATCGATCTCGAAGATGTACAATCTTTCTGCTATTTGGGTAGCGTTATATCGATCTCTGGAGTTTCGAGCGATGATATCAAAAGCCGAATAAAGAAGCTATGGCGCAATTTGGCCCTCCGCAAGCAATTTGGAACGCATCACACATCTCACGACGCATAAAACTGCAAATATTTAACTCCAATGTAAAGTCGACTATGCTTTATGGTTGTGAAACATGGAAGGCGATGTCAGCTGACACAAGCCAGTTTTTGTAAACAGACGCCTTCGAAATAATTCTCAAAATATTCTGGCCAAATATTATCTCGAATGCTGACTTATGGGTCAGAAACCAACAGAATCCAATACTATTAGAGATCCGAAAGAGCAAATGAAGCTGGATTGGTCAGGTTCTACGCAAAGCAAATGGTGACCTAACAAGGGCCGCCATTAACTGGAATCGCCAAGGAAGTCACAGACATGGAAGACCAGCAAATACTTGTCGACGGTTGTTGGAGTCAGAAACCCGCGCCATGCAGCTTATCTGAAATGGTGTTAAGAGATTGACGCAAAACAGACCCGAACGGAAGAAATTCGTTGTGGCCCTTTGTTCCACCCTGGAACGCTAGGAATTTATGATGACTGCGCTACAAATCCACAGGGCGACAGAAGAAGAGGCCGATCGAGAAAATGATGGAGATATGACATTGAAGACGACTTTGCAGCTATGGTTACATCTGGTATCAAATGATATGCTGATGACCGAGTGACTTGGAGACGAATTGTTATGGAAGCAATGGTTCACCCCGAACTGTGATGCTATGATGATGATGACTGCGACACCACTGGCGGGCGTTGTGGTAGTGTATGAAAAAGACCGAAATTCGTACTACTGATGAAATTAATCAGGTGTTTAATTCAACCACTGAAATTATTGCAATGGCACCACAAATTGACAACTTTTGTTTCAGTATAACAAAATGCAAGGGACTCAAAGTTTTCTTTAATTTTTGATAATTTTTTGCCTTGCATCGGTTCACATTATCTTCCTCAATCCCAAATTTCTAAATCTTAGCCCCACAATAACAGAATAGCAAAGGAGAATGTGCTGAGATGATTTCCCCTCATCCTCGAAAAGGGCATGCACAAAATTCGAGAGCTGCGACTTTGTTAGCCTTATAAGTAGGGATAAAACATCGCTCATAAAAACATCGATGTTTATAGACGATGCATCGATTTTTTTCCATGTTTTTAAAAAAAAATATTGCTAGCCTTAATTTTTGATAAAATAATAATTAGCACACATACCGTTTATCTAGGAACCAGCATTACCCTTGAAATCTAATGGAGAATCTTTCTTTCCAACAAGTGCTACTTTGCACAAAGTAGGCAATTGAGTAGTAAAGTCCTCTCTCGACCAACAAAACTCACACTCTAAACGACTTTCATCATGCCCGTCCTAACGTATGGTACAGAAGCTTGGACGATGACAATATCCAATGATATGTCCCTTGGAGCGTTTGAGAGAAAGATTCTTGCGAAGATTTTTGGACTTTTGTGAAAGATCAGGTGGAGAAGGACTTGGCTTCACTTGGTGTTTTCAACTGGGCCAGTTAGCACGAGAAAGAAACGGTGCCAGTCACTTCGTTAAAGTCGGCCAAAATTGCTTAAACGATTATCGCGTCAATTAAGAAGAAGAAGAAGAACACATTAAACATATACTGTGGGCAAAAAGTAAGGTGAATTTATTTGTCAAACTTCGCGGGATTAAAATTTCGCTCTAGTTATTTTTTTCATGAGTTGGCAGCACTGTCAATAACATCCGGGCCAACTTTCATGTGAATGCCATTATCAGTAATATATTTACGCTTGCAGAAGGCATTTGGTGATTCGACCATGTCGCAGAAAAATGTTTATAAGTGGTACAAAGACTTCAAAGAGGGTCGAGAACGTGTTGATGGCTTGGAGCTCTCCGGACGACCATCGACGTCAACAGATGACCAACACGTCAATAAAGTGAAGGAGTTAGTGCTCAAAAATCGTCGGTTGACTGTTAAAGACCTTACTGATATGATCGGAATATCAGAAGGATCTGTGAAAACCATTTTGAAAGACCATTTGGGCCTACGAAGAGCAAGCACGTCAAAGTCGTTCAAAAATAAAGGTCATGATGACAGTTTTTTTCGATTTTCGTGGTGTGGTGCACTATGAATTCCTTCCACCTGGCCAAACTGTTAATAAGGAATATTATTTGAGCGTTATGCGTCGTTTACGTGAAGAAATTCGTCTAAAAAGACCAGAATTATGGGCCAACAACTCTTGGTTTTTGCATCACGATAATGCACCGTCTCACACTGCACTCGTTCTTCATGATCATTTCGCCAAAAATTCCTCGCATATCGTTCCGCAACCACCGTATTCGCCTGATTTGGCTCCGTGTGACTTCTGGCTATTCCCAAAACTCAAGAGACCACTCCGGGGAACGCGTTTCGAGTCGATTGAGGAGATAAAAGCTGAATCGAAGAAGGTGCTGATGGCTATACCGGAAATGGATTATTTGGCATGTTTCGGGGATTGAAAAAATCGTTGGCATAAGTGTATTTCATCGAGAGGGGATTATTTGGAAGGGGATGAAATTGATTTACAAGAATAAATAAAGATAAATACAACCAAATTCACCTTACTTTTTGCCCACAGTATTCAGTTTCTTTTTTTTTTTAAGTAAAAAAAAATAATATATGTATTGGGTGCGCAACTAAGTTCTCGCTGTTTTTTTTTTGATAAAAATACAACTTTATTCTGAAAAAATGGTTACAAGTGAATTATTGAAAGTATTGCCCATCGCTGGCTACTACTTTTTCCCATCTTTCTGGTAGATCTCGTATACCGTCGCGGTAAAACTGTTCATCTTTTGAGGCTATCCACTGATCTAGCCATTTTTTGATGTCTTCATATGAATGGAACTGCTGGTCAGCTAGTCCATGTGCCATCGATCGGAACAGGTGATAATCGGACAGTACAATATCTAGAGAATATGGCAGGTGGGGTAGGATTTCCCATTTGAGTGTTTCCAGGTAGGTTTAACGGGTTTGACAACGTGAGCTCGAGCGTTGTCATGCTGTAGAATCACTTTTTCATGCCTCTCCGCGTATTGCGGCCGCTTCGCGCGCAGTGCTCGGCTCAATCGCATCAATTGAAGTCGATATCAATCCCCTGTGATGGTTTCGCTCGGTTTTAACAGTGCTCGGCTCAATCGCATCAATTGAAGTCGATATCAATCCCCTGTGATGGTTTCGCTGGGTTTTAACAGTTCATAATAAATAACACCAACTTGGTGCCACCAAATGCATAGCATAACCTTCGCAGCGTGAATATTCGGCCGAGGCGACGACATAGAAGCATGACAGGGCAGTCCCTATGACTTTCTTTTTTTGGATTGCTGTAATGAATCCATTTTTCATCCCCCGTCACGATGCGATGAAGAAAACCCTTCCGTTTTTGTCACTTGAGTAGTTGTTCACAGGCGAAAAAACGACGTTCAACATCCCTTGACTTTAGCTCATAATGAACCCAAGTCCCCTGTTTCTGAATCATTTCCAAAGCATGCAATCACTTGGAAATGGATTGGCGGGTAACTCCTAATACTGAAGCAAGCTCTTCTTGCGCTTGATACGGATGCTCATTGAGCAATGCCTCTAATTCAGCGTCTTCGAAGGTTTTTGGCCTTCTTTTACGCGGACGGTCGTTAACATTAAAATCACCAACGGAACCAATCTCGGCACGTTGTATCACTTAAAGCAGCATCTCCATACACTTTTTGTAGCTCTCGATGCGCTTCAGCCGCCATTTTTTTCGAAAGAAAGAGGAAAATCAACGCTTCCCGCAAATGAAGATTATTCGGAACAAAATTGGACATGTTCACAAAACCAAAAGTATATGATACCAAAACAAAATCACTAATGTGTCGAAGCAGTTTGTTTGCCATATGTCTAAGCTTGGTTTCTGACGTTTAGGTTATGTTAGAATCGACTAGCACACACTGCTGGAGACAACTATTGGCAAACAGCGGGAACTTAGTTGCGCATCTAATATTTTTTATAATAGAACTCAAAAAGAACAATTTTGATAATCTGGTGTCCAGTAAGCGGTTACTCTGTTGAGTTATTATTGCACCAACCGCTGAGAACAACCATTCACTTGGCACTGAGGTTGCTACAATTGGCAAGTACATCATAGCGGTTTTGTTTAGGCAGGGAAGCAGTAGGTCGAACCGGTGAGGACAAAACATATGGAATTCTGAGACAACTTTGCTTTTGTCTTTTTCGCTTGTACTGATTAAAAAATTTTTATGTGTTCATTTCCTCGTTCTTGGATTCCCGTAACCGCATATTGCATGCTCATCACGCAGTTGTTTGTATAAGTGAATACTTTAGCTTTGGCAGTCGTATCTCTGAAATGAAGCATCTTAAATCGCGGATCTAGTGCGATTGCAACTGCCAAGGACGAGCATTGCTCAAATTTATCGAATCGTTTTATAACCTGCTTTTCAATTTCACTCTTTAGCGCAATGGTATTACCAAATGTTGGCGAAAAGTTTGCGAGGATCACTCGTAAACAGCCTACAAGTGGAATTCCTTTATTTACCGTGCCATAGTTTTGTACGGATATTTCTGTAGTCTAACTTTTAAAAGGCTTGCAAATTTTCAAAATTTGATGCTATCATCGATGGAGAGTCTGGTTGTCCGCTCGTCCACCGGAGTGAACGACAGTACTTGGCGACGAAGTCTCTCTCCCACAAGAAATCCAACACCGAATTTGCGCTCCTTTACATGGCAGCTGTAGTAGACGTCGTAAGGCCCTGCCTTGTCTAAAGTCTGTCCTGCCTTGCCACGTCCATCGCACTTCTTACATGGCACTGATGTCAGCCTTTACTCTCACGAGGACATCAACCAGCCGGGCAGAGGCACCTTCCCCATTAAGGGACCGGACATTCCAGGTGCATGCCCTCAAATCGTAGTCCTTATCTCGTTTGCAGGGGTCGTCATCAGTACAGGAAGTTCTCATCCTAGGATTTTTACATCTTTTCATTGGGGGGGATTTTTACGTGGCGGATTCTAAACCCAACGCACAAACAGGTAACCTGGGATGCTTCGCCTTTTCACGTTGGCTCGCTCTGGAACGGGTGTTCGGAAGCTACCCAGAGGATACTTGGGCTAATCCCGGGAGTTGTGAGCTGCTTGAACCATATGAAGAAGAATCGTCCTGGCCACTCCCAAGCGAATGGCGTTCAGTATATTTCCCCACTTGCATGGACTCCTACATATGGAACCATTCTCTAGTGAATTTATGATCACTAAATTTATTGTGCGTGCGAAGCAAAGAATTATTATTTTAACACCAAATATTTCTCTATTTACTTTCAAACTGTGCTGCCATTGTCAGTTACTATAGAATTTACTTTATCGGTGGCACACACACGCACGCATTCGTATTTTTTGTATTGTATTGATGACGCAAATGGCATGCAGAAGGCGCTATCATAATTGGACTACGGCCACCAACCTTCGATTTTGGTGAAATGTAAAGGCTAATGCAACCCTAAAAGCTGCACTGACAGATGTTTCAGTTTACCAAAAATATCGATGCAACATTCATCAATAAACGATGTTCATTAGGCCGGGTGGATTTGTGGGGAGGCAAAAAAATCGCCCATTGCTCTGTGAAAATCATATTCTAGGGATCAAAATAAGAAACTTTGCTGAAGGAACCATACCTCTAAAACGAATTCTGATGTCCCCCAATTTGGGTCGAACTTTTTAGTTTCTTTTCTCATGTGAAGGCCAAAAATGGTGATATTTTGAAATGATTGTATGGGGAATCCCCCATGGGAGTTCCAGGGGGTGTGCTACTGGCATGGGTGGATCGGCCGTCCAAAGTTAGTGGGGGTCGGTCATACATTCGGACTCGATTGGGGCACTCTAAATGGGTCAAAGTGGGATTTTTCAAAATTTGCCCCTACCCAAAAGTTCGACCCAAATTGGGGGACATCAGAACTCGTTTTAGAGGTATGGTTCCTTCGGCAAAGTTTCTTATTTTGATCCCTAGAATACGATTTTCACAGAGCAATGAGCGATTTTTAAATCGAGCCGCTCTAATGTTCATCAATTAACGATGTATTGATGTTTTGTGTAAACATCGATGTTGATTTTGCATCCCTACTTAAAAATTCCCTTGATTCTCATGTGGCTAGAATGATTTCAGGGCCTTTCAATTTGTTATACCAGCCCAGCGCTCGCTGAGTTGGCGCGCAACTCTCCTTTCGAGGAGCAGACCCCACAAAAGAGTTCTAATCCACTCATTTCGCTGGGAAACCACCTTACGACTAGATAGCTCATTCACCCAGCAGTTTCCCACAATATCCCGGTGACTGGATACTCTCAGTTTAATTTCGTCACAATTTGGCTGCTGAGTAATATTTACTGAACAACTAACTGAATAGACCCAAGGCAATTTAACTACTGAAGGTGGCGTCTTTCCCAAACAGTTTATTTATTTTTCTCCTTTATTTTTCGTGATTTTGACCACCGATTTTGACAAGCAAAAGCAAGAGAGGTTACTTATTTGCAAATATTCAGTGACTGGCTTGGTAATAGGTACATATTGTGATTTTAGGATTTATGATTTTTATTGTAATTTAAACAAAATAATAAAAATGGAGTGCCGAAGTGTAAAAACAAATTTTATAAATACCTCCAAATGCAGTTTTTTGCGATGACGCTGTGGCAAGACAGTTTGTTGGCTGACTCTTCCTCGTCCCTTTAGTTTATTTATTTGAAGAAATGACGTCACAACGAATTCGGAAAGCGCAATCTTGCATTCTATTGTTCTTGGCTTTCTACAAAGAATTCAGTGACAAGTAAAAACCATGTTGATGGGAGAGTAAATTCGACGAGAAGTTCAACTGATTTTCTGCCACTAATGGTATAGTAAAAATGAATGAATGCCCGCAGATATTTTATGATTTCTTTGCAGAGTTTTCGCTAAGTTTTCTATTTTTACATTTTTTTTTTTGATTCAATCATAAGTTTCTACTTTACCTTCAAGCAATTCCTATATCTTATCTCATGCAGTCGATTAATGAGTGCTCGAATTCCGAATCATTTGAGTAGTAAAAACTTGAGCTAATTTCAGCATTAGAGTATATGTACACACGTCTGTTGAGATCAATTTTATCGCGATCATGAGCGAGTGCAAAGTAATGCGTATTCAAAGATAGGGAAATAGCACAAAATCCTCTGTGCATATACAAATGTACATTCATATAAGTATGTATGTGCCTACACTTGTATGCTCAACTATCAAAGGTTTTTCATGAGCAACAGTCATGCATACGAGTAAAACAATTGATTAGGAAGCTCTTACGCAAATCGATCGATTTGCTTCGCAACGTCAGTAGGTCTTTCTACCTCACCCTCGGCCCATCTTGTATCTTGAGACTTTTATCTCGCCTCAATTGCGAGAAGTTATTTACCTCCAGAATTTACTTCTAATCCATAGCAATTTATCATTCTTAAAATCAAATTGATAAATAAGCTGAGCAAATAATAACTGGAGCAAATTTACGGCGTGTGCGACGTGACCAAGAAAAGATATTTCGTCAGTACACGCGGTGCTATGATGTTGCCGCGATGATAGTTCTCAATAAGACGCCTAGAATCGGTGGGTGTTAAAAGCGGAAATCACCCAGAGTTTCATTCAATGGGGATTAAGTGACATTGCGTGGCAACAAATACAAAGTTGATTTTGATTCAAGCCAATAAGATGAAAATCCCATGGATTGGAAGTTTGGTGCATACAAATATTTATTATAGTCATTGTGAGCGGCCATCGTAGCCGAATGGGTTGGTGTGTGACTACCATTTGGAAGTGCACGGGCAAGAAAACCTTTGGGGACCGAAACACCAGGTGATGAAATGATTAAAATACCACTCTGGCGCTCCCCAAGTAGCACTGAAGCAGCGTTTTGATACCAGTATGAGACCTCCAGCGTGCAGATATCTACAGCCAGCCAGAGCTGTTGAGGTAAGGACAAGATTGATGGGATTTCGGTTAGCGCTCCCAGTGACCTAAATCGTCTAACTGCTAAACCCGCACATTTACAGAGAAAGTGCTTAACAGTTTTCTTCTTTGAAAGGTCCCGACAACTTCTGCAATGGTGGTTAAATGGTAGACCTAGTTTTTCCGCGTGTACCGATCGTCCAAAGACCGATAATCCGAGTCCTTCGTCTATTGCAGTGGGGCCACAGGGTTTTCGGAGTTGTGCAATTGCCCTCTAACAACATCAGGCGGCTGCCGATGACCGCCATAAAAAAGTTTCTCATGAAAACACATCTGATTTTCGGAGGCGACATAAAACTGTGGGTTTCTCCATTTGTGGAAATACATAATTTTGTTTGCTCTGTACCTTGTACAAATCTCTCCATCCGCAAATTAGGGTTTGAGTGTTGTGCTGGGACTATCTTTCTAAGCAGGCTTGATTGGAAGGAGGAGAGAGTCTGCACGGACATAGGTGTCTCTGGTTTTATCGACGGATCCAAGATGAAATTTGGAGTTGGAGCGGTGGTTTTCTGTTTTCTGTTTTCAGCCAATATTTCAGTCTCCTTTAAACTGCCGAAAAATCGTAGTGTTTTTTAACAGAGGTCTTCGCGATCCTGCAGGTATGCAAATGCTTAGAGATCGTTATTGGAAGGGAGGCCCTGTCGTCGCCAGGGAAGGGTGAGATAAAATGTCTTGAATGTGCGGGAAATATTTCACTTATCTGGGTTCCAGGGCATAGGAACATAGAGGACAATAAAATTGCCAATGAGCTTGCCAAGACAGAGGTGCCCCCTTGACCGTTGTTAAAGGGAAGCTACACAATTTGTTTTTTAATAAACCGCAAGACAGTTGGGGTTCTATCTCAAAAACACTTTGACCTCAGTACGACAGAAGCAATACGCTTAAAGTGTTGAGGATTCCACGCCACTTAATTTCTAAGCTCAGAGCGGTAGTCACCGGTCACTGGATGATCGGCACTAATGCGGAGAAGCTTGGACTTTCGTACAACCTCCATTGCAGAAATTGCTTTATTGCATTTCATTGCTTTTGCAGCATCTATTAGTTCTTCTTCTGTGAATGGGATGCTGCAATGCATTGGGATACTGTTTGACAGGCAGCATGGTTTTAGAAGTGGCAGATATACTAGGAGCCATCCATACTCCAAATGCTTAGTATTACTAGCCACACTGGATATTAGAAATGCTTTCAACAGTTTAAGTTGGGACGATGTAATTGAAGCCTTAAAGGTAAAATTCAAGATCCCGAATAATCTATTGAAGATTGCGCGTAGCTATATAACCAATCGCGTGCTCCTATATGAAACGCGAGAAGGATGTAAGAGTAAACAAATAACAGCAGGTGCGGCCCAAAGATCAATACTCGGATCTGAACTTTGGAATATAAGCTACGATGAAATCCTTCGAATAGAGATGCCTGAGGATGTACATTTAGTGAGCTACGCATATGACATTGCAGCTGTAATAATCCAAATCTGTAATCTAAACACTGACGAAGAAAAAAGGAAGGTAAATCAGGTGATGATCCGAGTTCAGACATGGCTAGAAGACCATGGATTAAAGCTGGCCACAGAGAAAACAGAACTAATCCTTCATACAGAATAGTATCTGAAGCAGCAGTTTTAGTTATCAGCGGAACCATCCCTATAGATCTTCTAGCACAAGAGCGCAAACGGAGATGGGAGGCAAAAATGTCAGGATATTAGAGTTCAAACGCTCACACTTTCGCAGACAAGATGGAACTCCGAACGGTACGATTGATGCACAGCGAGATTAATACCCGATCTAAAAAGGTGGGTAGAAAGTAAGCACGGTGAGGTTAACTATTACCTCACATAGTTTTTTTTCGGTAGTGGTAGTATTTTCGCTCTATTGAAGCGCTGCCTAGATAATTTTTACTATATTTATACCAGTTGCTTCATCTTATAGTCACTTGCTAATGCTTGGCCAAAGAAGAGGCCTATTATTAGGCCTGCCTAAAGTTACAGGTATTTGCAAGATAATGGGTTATACCAGTTTTATGAGAGAGCGAGCAGAGAAGTGGCGAATAGAAGTGGCCTATTATTGTTATTTGGAAACTATTTCAGGCAATATAAAAAAGTTGTTGAAACACGTTACAAAATTTCTTCCAAACTTTATTGAATTTCACGGCCGATAGCCCCCGGCAGAAGGGAAGTCGGCAGTTGACGAAACATTTGTTGGAAAGCTTAGACTATTAGCTATCTTTAGAAGTAAATATAACCTCCTTAGAATCCATATCAAGAAAATTATAGAGTATTAGGAAAAAACTACCCAAAATTACAATTTGGATTCTTTTTAATTTCACTCGGCACCAGAGAAACTGAGTGGTAGGTAATGTGTTAATCTGGAGTAAGAGGACATATCGTATTTCGTATACATAGATTTTATAAAGGCCCGATTTCTACATATTCACATCTCAAAAATAATTTTGTCTGGAAGGAACTCTTCCAATAGACAAATATCTACAAAGCTAAAGTGGTAGCTGAACGTAAGGGTCATTCTGAAATAGGCCAAAACGCTATCTTGACTATAAGAGAACTAAAAAGAAGCAGCAGAAATATATGGAAACACAAAGGCAATAAATATTTTACATAATAGCTTTTGACTCACAGCGACAGCTATTTATACAATTTTGTACAGTTATAGTTTGTATAGTTAACTGTAAATACAATTGTCAATAAAACAAAATATATTTTTAAACTCTACTAAGAAACATAAATGGAAAAATGACAAGACATAATAATAACAACGTCAAATTTGTATACACATTGTGGCATGAATCACAAATAAAGGATGGGCCATCGGTTAGTTTCTTTTTAAATCATACATTCTGTCAAAAAAAAAAAAAAATTGGGAATGACGTTATATTCCACAATTAATCGGAAAAACGAGTATACTCGTACATCCAAAATAAAATATTGAAACTTAGCCATTTGATTGTTGCCCGTTATTTTCCCGTTATTTGACTTTATGGCCGCAAAAATATGATTGGGTTTCCAGGGTTAAAAAAAAATACCAGTCTAACGGTTAGACGCGATAGAAGTGAAACCTTCCGTAAAACAAACTGAGAGAGAATGAGACGAAAGCAGCATTAGGAGCGGGATAATTATAGGTTCATTATAATATTGCTATAAAGTTCATATTTTCCCCTTAGTATAACAATAGCCTATGTGCTCATAGGTTATTATTTTTTTATGGAATTTTTGAATTCTCCATCGTCGATTTTATATGTGGTCAAAATTTTGTCAAATTCAGTTCCACAAAGTGGGTCAAAACGTCAGTCAAAAAATAATAAATATTTACAGACATAACGAGATTTGAGTGAGAGCTACTTTCGACAAAAAGTTTGAAATTCATTTTCTCAAAACATCAAAAAATTTATAGGCTATTTTAATACTAAGGGGACGTATTCATCCTCAATGTTTTCAATGTCAACAAATGATACGAGTGGCTTATGATAGCTAAAATATGATACAAATGCTTTGGTTTCGATGTTGTCAACATATCTTTGAAATACCGTGTCAATGGTTGTTTTTGATCGTGTTGTCGATTCAGTGCGATTGTTACACATTTTTAAATTGAATGTTGTATTGAGAACGTCAATTAAAGGAACCGCTGTGTCCAATGCAAAATTTACGTTAAAATCGCCACTTAAAATCATTGGAACTTTATTGTAATCTTTTCTAAATATCCGCGATACTTCTGGTGTATACTTTATTAAATTTTCGTGAATGAATTCCGTGATGCTATTTATTGATTTTTTTTCTGTCGATATTCACAACACTTTTCTGCATTATTTTTCGGCATAATTGCGGTAAATATTTAAAAATGAAAATATTTACGAATATAAAAATACACACGCGGTTGCTATTATGAGCGTCCCCAGCAAAACCTGCGTGACCGAAACTCTAACACAATTACATTTTTTTGAATGTTACAAAAACATATGCACGCAGGTTTTGCTGGGGCGTGACCGAAACTCTAACACAATTACACATATGCACTCGTATTTGTTTGAAAATCGACTTTTTTTTTTTGGTTCTCCGTCACCTTTGGAAAATGTGTAAACAGTAAGCAAACTTTATTCATATATTTTTCCTCATTTTTGCATCAGTAAAATTAAACGAACGCCGTAGCTGAATGGGTTGGTGCGTGACTACTATTCAGAATTCACAGAGAGAACGTCAGTTCGAATCTCGGTGAAAACACCAAAATTAAGGAAAACTATTTTTCTAATAGCGCTCACCCCTCAGCAGGCAATGGCAAAACACCGAGTGTATTTCTGCCATGAAAAAAAGCTCCTCATAAACATATCATAAAATAAAATAAAATAACTGTATAAAAAAAAATTTTTTCTTGTGATTCGAACCAAGGATTTCGGATCGGAAGCTCACATTGCTAGCCGCTCGGCTATCGCGCCATGCTGTCGGCACTGGCCTAAAAGTTATTTTGTTCGTCGCTACGTTTATATCAACATATAATATAACGCTTCGTAGCCAAGAGTGTCGCTTTTTTCGTTTCATCGAGTCTGAAATCACTCCCAACGATTCTAAAGAAGTTTTCACTTCAAAAAGAAAGTATCCAATGCCCTACCCTTTACATTTTTTCAAATGGATACATAAAGCACACAAAATAAAAGCAGTTCACTGCTTTTCGAATAGGCCTGAATTTGTGCAAAATTGGTGAATTGGTTTTCAATTTGACCAAAAAGGAAAATTGGGTTAGGGGTACGGTTAATACTCACACATGGGTGGTATACGAAAGAAATGTTTGCGTATTAATAAAAAAGCGCATAAAATACCCAGGGTGTAGGCGAACGCAAGGCTGCACGAACCGTGTGCAAATCGTACGACGGAAGGCTCACTAAATTTTTTTAATATCTTCTAAATTGAGTCTTCTTAAGCCGTAAAAAAACGCCTTGGATAATATCAAAAAGATAAATACAAAATAGATCGACGAGTCGGCAGAGATTTCAAATTGATAAGCAGGCATCTAGAAAAGAATGAGGGTATGGGTCATGAGAATGAAGGGAGAATATAGAGCAAAGCCAATGCAACCTTTTTGTTCAATTCGATATATGTGACAGGCATGATAAGCTCTCCAGATGAAGGACCCATATTTTACTTTAGAACGAACAAATGAGGTTTAGATCAATTTAGGAGTATGAGGACTTGTAAATTATGTACTGTTGCGCCTTGAAAATGCTAATATAATTAATTTGACTAGTAAAAGTGAGTTTCGCGTGAAAAATGACTTCAAATTCCAATATTTCACTGAGCGATCTTACACCAAATTAAGGGGTAAAATAGGATGCCTGCAAAGAAGAAAAATACTTGACGTATGACGTCATTTGTAAAAATTTGAACTCTTCCGCTAGGCTGATTAGATTTGGATTAAGATTTATTTGAGATTTGCAATTCAATCTCATGGCCTCTTGTACCCTCTAGTTGCTGCAGTATCTCATCTAAACCCTGTACCCTTATTAAATTTAGATAGAACTTGGTTGAACTGAGCGTATGCTCCTGGCTGCAGTTGGCCGAAATGTCTCAACATTATCCGCGGTATAGCGCTGCATCCCAGGAGAAGGTGCATTGGAGTCTCCTGAGACAAGAAAACGGCAAGAATCAGTGAACCATATCCCGATCATGTGCAGATGACTATGCAGTCCGCAATGGCCTGTGAGAATGCTCGTGAACATTTCCAATTTAACCTTGGGGAGGGTTATGAGTTTTTTGAGCCTCTTTGAAGCATAGCAAGGAAGGGCTCGGGCCCTATTAATGACGAGGTCACAGCCTCTTTCGCCAATGCGCCCACTACTTCGTTCCCTGTTCTACCTTTGTGTCCTGAGATCGAAATTAGCAGTATGCGATTGTGTGTTCCTAGCAGATTCAGTTTCTCGATAGAGGACTTAATCTCACCGGATGATAGAGCCTTAAGTGCCGACTAACTCTCGCTCAGAATGGCAATTCGCTCATTCCGGAAATTCCTGTCTCAGTTGATCTCTGCACATAGACAGATGGGATACATCTTCACTTGGAAAATTACCCACCGGTATAGAACGCTTGGTTATGGGGCCGTGTATTACAGTGCCTATGCCTTCTGGTCTCTTCGATCCATCTGTATACCACTGCAGGTTACACTCCTGGAGTTTCTATGTCCTATCGTGCTGAATATTATATCCAGAATCAATTTTTTTTATCGCAAAAAATTGCTTGCTTAGCTTTCGAGCATTCAGTAAGAAGTGAGGACGGGTATTTTTGGTTGGTCTTTAATCTGTTTTGTTTTAATATTCATGCTTTTTTGCAAGCGTTAGAAAATTATGGCTACAAATACAAATTTCATCTCACCATTAGCTCACGTTCACACATTTCAATCTGCATCGTAAATTATTTTGATGCTTATCTTGATTGTAATCATTTTGGTTATTTTTACCGAGAATTGCGTCGTGCGATTCGATTAAATTTGATATTTCACAATTTCACTTATTCTTAACCGCCATTACTACGCTAATGGGAGGTTAATGATGGTACTTTGGTGTGATGACAGCCAGTTTATTGTTGCTGCTATTAAATGCGCTCTTGCCTTATCAGAAGACGGTGGTTTATTGTTGTTGTTGCTGTTTATAGGGTGCTTATCATAAATTCAAAATTGAACGACTGCAGACGTCGAGATGTATCAGATAAATTATACAAACATCTAAGTGTGTAGACACTAGGGATGCCCTTTTTTCAATCGTATGAATTGGAATTTTTATTGCTAAATCAAAGAAGAATAGATGGTAAAAGGTAAACACACACATTCCTGATTTTCCTGATAACATTCGTATCTGGCGTCTTTTCAGCTTTTTGAACCAAATATATTAGAATACGAAAGCGTCGAAACGCCTAGTGGGAGAGGCTTAATTGATTAATATTTCTTATTTTGTGTGAATGAGGAAATTTGGCTGGCCTTTTGAAGAAGAGAAACTCGTCTAGATAGCAGGATTGCCATTTGAGCAGAGGAACCACTGCTGAAATCTAAATTCCGCTTTTAATAGTGACCTTTATATAAGTATGTACACTAGGGCGGGTCGATTTAAAAATCGCTCATTGCTCTGTGAAAATCGTATTCTAAGGATCAAAATAAGAAACTTTGCCGAAGGAACCATACCTCTAATACGAATTCTGATGCCCCCCAATTTGGGTCGAACGAAAAATCCCACTTTGACCCATTTAGAGTGCTCCAATCGAGTCCAAATGTATGACCGACCCCCACTAACTTTGGACGGCCGATCCACCCACGCCAGTGGCATACCCCCTGGAACTCCCCTGAGGGGTTCCCCATGCAATCATTTCAAAATATCACCCTCTTTGGCTTTTACATGAGAAAAGAAAGTAAAAAGTTCGACCCAAATTGGGGGACATCAGAATTCGTTTTAGAGGTATGGTTCCTTCAGCAAAGTTTCTTATTTTGATCCCTAGAATATGATTTTCACAGAGCAATGGGCGATTTTTTTGCCTCCCCACAAATCGACCCAGCCTAATGTACACATATGACCATTAAAATAGGTACGCAGCCTTTCCCCATTTTTACAAATGGCATCACTGTTTGCTGGGATTTAAAAGACCCGTTAATTAAGTTGCGTTATTGGTTGCACAGACTATTTTCATAAAATTTAATTTTGCATGGCCTCTAAAATGGGCACCTGCGGATAATTCTTGCATTTTAACTAATTAAGTGAGAAATATTGAATGTAAGTAGGTAGAGAATTAGATACTATAGTTTATTTAATAACTAATAATTAATATGAATTTCTTTCAAAGATGGATCGTGCGCAGCATTGCACAGTTGAGAAGTAGAGGCTTGTTGTCAATCTTCGAATGCAAAACAAATCGTAAAAATGTATCACTGAGTCACTTGGACGGTCAAAAAATGTTGTTGTAAATGCCCTTAAACCCAAACGACCAACAGAACGACGATTTGGTAAAAAGAAAACGACTTGCCCTACCGATAATTTAATTGTAACGCTTGCCAGAGGGGCCCTTTCAAGTTTCAAAGGCCATGGGAGCTGAAGTCAACAACGTAGTATCTGCGAGAATTATATGGCGTCGATTGTACAACATGAACCTTCCAGGCAGAATAGCTCGTAAAGTTCCTCTGTTGAACCAGGCAAATTGAAGGAAGTGTTTAAGGCCACAAGTCATAGTGTCGATCGGAGGATATGAAAATATGATATAACTTTGGAGCGATGAAACAAAAATAAATGTATTTGTAATGGTGGGCGAAATATCAGACGGACAAGAGTTATCACTGCGGTTCACAAAAAAAAAAAATTGTAGAAAATACTGTGACATGGCAATACTAACTCGTTTGTAAACAACGACTGAATTGACAGATTGAAATGAAACTTCACATCCATTCATATGAAGAGTGCACCAACATTACAAACAAAATGCAGGCTGGTAGCAACGCCCTTCCTTATCGAGCCGCAGAACTTATGGAGCAACCTAGGATTAGTCATTAATCTATGAAATAAAAACCACAAGCAATTGAATAACTGCTATTATTAAGGGGACAGAGGTTTGACGGATATTTTCTTTACCGATGGGTCCTAGATTGAAATAGGGTCTGGAGCCGGATGGTACTTCAACGATAGTAATAAGTATCACTTTGCTTTGGGGGAAATGGCAACTGTTTTCCAAACAGAAGTTTTTGCTATCCTGAAAGTAGCCGAATGGATAATTGAGAGGAGATGGAGCGGGAAACAGATTAGAGTTTACAGTGACAGTCAGGCTGCACTGAAGGCCCTGGAGAACGTGAAGCAAACCTCAAAGATTGTTCAAGAATGTAAGAAGAAGCTCCATTCTGTCCCAAGGCAAAACAGGCTTGTACTTATATAGGTTCCAGGACACTCCGGTGTTCAAGGAAATGAAATCGCCGACGAATTGGCCAACCGTGGATCAGCGGTGCCCCCACAGGGGCCAGAGCCAGTAATCGAAATCAGTTCCGCAGGAATCATGAATTGGATCAGCGATTATGTAGGCAATCTACATAAAGAGCGATGGCCCGGTCTAGAACGCTGCAGAACTGTAAAGTGTTTTGTGACAAGCCCGAACAGAAAACTGTCAAACTCTCTACTAAACTTTGGAAGGAAAGACGTTCGGTTGATGGTCGGTATTATTACAGGACACAACCCATGGGGTCAGCATATGACACCCTTGGAATCATTGAGTACCCAAAGTGCCTGTCTTGATTGGAGGAGACGGATATCACTGAACACTTTCTTTGAGAGTGTCCTGTCTTTGCTAAAGCACGGCTACGAGTTTTGTGTTCCGATGTCATGAGAATGAGTAATATTCGTTCTATAAAACTGGAGGATATTTACAGATTTACTAAAGAGTCTGGAAATTTCTCACAGGACTAACTGTCTCTATCACTATACTTTCCTATCTCTTTCTCTGATACTTTTCGCCTTCCCTCCTTGACTAACTACCCCCTTTCCAGAGCTTTAAATACAATGGGCTTTTTAGCCTGAGTGTTTTAGGAGCCACCAAATCTCCTGATGCTGCTTGGCTCGACCTTTTTAAATTTCATTCACTTCATTTCAAGGGGACAGATACCTGTAAAACTACGAAAAAAAATTATTTTTTTTTTTCATAAAATGTTAATATAATATAATCCTTTAGGAATATTTCAAAAAAATTTTAGAACGTAAATTTAAGTATTTCTTATATTATATTGTAGATCGTCAACCGTGACGACTCTATTCTTTGCGTTCGAGCGCTGGGAGAGGTATAGTTACGATGTATTCAGACTTAAGACGCGTTTTTCTCAAAGCTATATTTTTCGAACTGGCGTACACGATAACTCAAAAAGTTATTGACCGATCTCCTTGAAATTTTGCACACATCTTTTTTATGATATTACTTTCTATGTGAATTTACAAGTTTTCGAAAATTTTTTCGAAAAAATAATTTTTTCGAAGCAAAAATGGTAGGAAAATTCGCCCCAAAATTCATTTTTTTCAGCATTTTATTTCGCGATTTTTTTTTTAATTCATATAGAAATTATGACATTAATAAACAAAAAAATTTTTGGTTTTTTACATTCAGATCACTGACGCAGATGCTACAAGACCCGCCGATTGAGAAGCCCCACTGTGACCTTCCTAGAAGAATTGAGTGTACATCCGCCACTTTAAATGATTAAAATAACAAAAAAAAATTTATATTATTTTAATGTATAAATAAACTGTATGCCAATTTAAAAAAAAATATATTATTGTAACTTCTTCATTTTAAATAATTTTAATGAAAGTCAGGGAAAATATGGCCGTTTACAGGTATCTGTCCCCTTAATTGTAAAAAATTGTAGTTTTCGTATGATTGTGGGGTACCTATTTTAATGTATCCTGTTCAGATATTTTAATTTCACTTGTACGGAAACACAGGCAGACAAATCTGGCTCTTTTCGAATATATTCGTATAATTGCCCTCTCTCTCTCTTAACTTCACAGTCTGTGGTGGACCATAGCTTCACCAACAATCCTCCTCCAATTCAGTCTCTCTCTTGCCTCATTTCTCCAATTACGAAGGTTCATCTCTTTTACGTCTGCTTCTACGCCAGTGTCCAGATTTCAGCACCATAAGTAAGAACCGGACGTATCAAAGTTTTATACATCTTGATTTTCTGCATTCGGGATAAAACCTTCGTTCTGAGTAATTTTATAATTTATTATATAATTGCCCTAACCAATTAATTTGTGCTCCTTTGATTTCTTCTCATAGGTATAGAGCCAGTTGAAAAATGATCAACACAACCTTTTTGTTTTTTTATAAAAATATAATTCATACTACAGCAAAAGCCATAAAAAGCAAATTTTACAAAAAAAAAAAAAATTGTAAATCTTAGCAAAATTTCCTCAAAACTTTGAACAATTTAGTAAGAATTTTTAGAATTCAGTTTTCATCTGTTTAGGAAAATTTTTTAACAAAGTACAATTTTTATGTGACTAGAAAATAACGTTGATTTTTGTCAATTTGTTTTTTTTGTTTGCTAAGTTGTCGTGCCTTTTCATCCAACAAACGCATGCTCGAACTCTCTTATTCACCTGATCTTTCCAACCTCTGATCTTTCCTCTGTCACCACCAGCAGCTACCGTATCGAATCACTTCAGAGCTGGAGTATTTGTAACCATTCCGACGACGTGATCTAGCCAATAGAGTAGCTCGACCTTTATTCTCTGAACGGTGTCTAAGTCGCTATTAAGTTCATACAGCTCATTGTTCCATCGCCTGCGATATTCGACATCAGCAACACGCAAAGGCCCAAAAATCTTCTCTCAAACACTGCAAGGGACACCTCATCGGATATTGCCACCGTTCACACTTTTGCGATATGATAGGACGGGAATGATGAGAGATTTATAAAGTGAAAAAAACCCCTAGCCTTGATTGGGCTATGAAACTGCATACCCTGAAACATTCAAAAATCTTGGCTAAAAAGATGAAAGATGAGTTCTAAAAGCCTTGATAAGAGGTTGAAAGCTTTAATGAAAATTTGGAAAATTCTTTGAAAAAGATGAATTCTAAAAGCCATGCCAAGAGGTTGCAAGCTATGATGAAATTTTTGATAAAATTTGAAACTGTGCCTTATATAGTTTTTATTGTAATATGAACTATATTTTTATAAAGGAATAGTGGTGTGTTGATAAACATGAAATCGCTTGCCAATTTTCAATCACAGTCATCGTATATACCCATAGGTCTATATCCAACTCGATTTCGTTAGGATACTGGAAGCGTGAAACGTGTAGATACAAAGAGGCGCAAAATTTTTGCAAATGCCATCGTATGATACGTCGCACCTGTGAGCTAGAAAGCTAAATATCAAAATAAAGATTTCTATCACTCATAGACATTTTTAATTTATTCAAAAAGTTATGAAAAAAATTAGATGATTAATTTTGCGCCACCTATAGTTGATATACATAATTACTTACTTATGTGGCGCTACAACCGTGTGTCGGTTTTGGCCGAATTCGAAATAGCGCGCCAGCTGTTTCTGTCCTGTGCTCGTTGATGCCAGTTGGAAATCTCGAGTTAGTTAATATACTCCGAAGAATAATACATATACAAAAATGGAAGTACCTCCCTAACACACCGTTGCGTGCATGCCCAATAACAGCGGCCGACTGCTGTACACCTATACCAATACCAACACATGATATCGATCATTTGTCTTAATTTCTCCCATTTCTTAATCTTACATTTTCTTAAAAAAAATCGATAAGTTCTTTTGCGCATTTCGTAATTTTTTAACTAAGTACTCTGTCGTTGACGTGAGGTGAGTTCAATCTTAACGGCTGCCACTCCCGCATGGTGGCTGCCCACCCCCGACCTCATTCGGCTGGCAACATGAGTAGGTGGGGAAAAGCGCACATCTAATAGTCGCAGATGATTGATATGCACACAAATACACGTACATATGCGCACACTCGCGCATACAGTTTTTTGTATACATATAAATGCGTGTGTAGCTTCCTTCATATGTATGCAGGTAGGCAAGGAAGTCTTTTTGTGCTTTTTTGGCGTGATGTTCTTAATTTCGTTTTCAATCAAGCAATTTTAATAGAAGGATGGACACTGATTAAAAGTAAATGCTGATATTTGTCCGCTCATCAGCGATAACAACTTTAAATGGAACTAATGACATAACATCGCAGCAACTGTGACATTTTGCAGGTGAACGCCGATTTATCATCTTATCAGCTGCTCTGTCACCTTCAAACAGAATATTAGTGAGACATACAAGCGAACGGACAAAGTATGCAGAAAATCAGTTGGACTTCCAAGAAAAAGTATTAAGCCAAAAATCTATTTATTACATGCGCATTAGGCGTTAGATCTGTACCTGTACGTATGCGTTTGCGTGTGTGGGGTGTGAACGTTTTACAGTCACCTATTTATTACTTCTTGCTGCTCCAATCTTTGTGTACACATCTATGTACTTATGTATTTATTTTAACACCTGCAAGCACAAAGACTGCGATTATTCTTTCCAAATGAACTTGTTCTGAAATACTTATGAAAATCGATTTGTAAGTTCCAAGGTATTTCACCCTAAGTGATTTGCTTCAATGAGTAATTCTTCTTCCACAATGTTTGCTCACATTCGTGCAAATATTGATTATATTGCATAGATTAAAGGCTCAACTGTCTTGAAAGTCTCTGTCATGGGGTTTTCGAGAAAACATTATGCGAAATTTTTGGATAAATTTCCGAATTCTTTTCGGTCGATGTGGGTATAGTTAATGAACTCATGGCAACGAAATGCCCAAGCCAGGTGGATGGGAAAGAGATAGGGAGGGAGAGAGAGAGGGAGAGAGAGAGAGAAAGTTCTATTAGCTTCCAAGTTTAAGCAATTTCTGATTATTCCTTCCTTGTTCAAAAAATTCACGAAAAACACCAACATTTCGGCCTCCTAAATTGGTTTCCCCCCTTAAACTCGGCCAAAATCGCGTGAGCGGTTATCGCGGCAATCAAGAAGAAGAAGAAGAAAAAGAAGAAGGAGTGGAGGAAATGAGAATATTGAAGAGAGTGGGAGGATTACTTGAACTTCGTGGTGAGCTCCTGCATTATTTGAGTTCTCTAGCACATCGCGTCTATTGCCGCCCACTAGCGCGTGGTGATTACGTACATGCCTATATATTTATTGAGTCTTCTGGTTCGGCCTTAGTGGGAACAGCTTGATCCAAAGTAATACCTCCGCTTTCGGGAAGTAACAACATATTGGGAAATATTGCCATTTTTACGTTGGTTTTCCGGTATTTAGGGAAACGAAATTGCCGATGAATTGGCCAACCGTGGATCAGCGGTTCCCCCACAAGGGCCAGAGCCAATAATCGGAATCAGTTCCGCAGGAATCATGGATTGGATCAGCGATTATGTGAGCAATTTACATAAAGAGCGATGACCCGGTCTAGAATGCTGCAGAACTGTAAAGTGTTTTCTGACAAGTCCGAACAGAAAACTATCAAACTTTCTACTAAACTTTGGAAGGAAAGACGTTCGGTTGATGGTCGGTATTATTACAGGACACAACCCATGGGGTCAGCATATGACACCCTTGGAATCATTGAGTACCCAAAGTGCCTGTCTTGATTGGAGGAGGCGGATATCACTGAACACTTTCTTTGAGAGTGCCCTGTCTTTGCTAAAGCACGGCTACGAGTTTTGTGTTCCGATGTCATGAGAATGAGTAATATTCGTTCTATAAAACTGGAGGATATTTACAGATTTGCCAAAGAATCTCTGTCTATATTATTTCCTATCTCTTTCTCTGATACTTTTCTTCTTCCCTCCTTGACTATCTACCCTCTTTCCAGAGCTTTAAATACAATGGGTGTTTTGGGAGCCACCAAATTTCTTTTCAAATTCAAGTTGGTTTTCTGTAAACTGCTAAGTTTAGCTCAGTGAAGTCTCTGTTGGCCCATCTTAGGTGGAAACCTATAATTTAATAAAATTAGCACGATTTTGCTCGAGAATTTTATCAAAATAATAAAAACCCACTACGGTTGGTTTTGACGCATAATGCTCTTTTCAATTGAAGTCTATTCCCAACTGAAAGCCTTCGTAAACTAAGAAAATTTATTTAGAAAATTTGCGACAAAGTGTTAAGCGCTTATACTCGTCTCATTTGTTTTCATTGCGGCCTGGCGGTGCTAGGGAGGGTTTGCACTTTCAAAAAATCGATTGTTTTGTCTTATCTTATTGTTTAACATTTCAAGAATATATTCCCATAATTTCAAGCCGATCTGAGCAAAACTTTTGGAGTTAGTATCCAATTAGTCTCGCGTCTTAGCTCTGACAGGTGCTAGCGTTCGGGAAGGCAGCGTTTTTTCTCAAAACTACTTTTTGAAAGTTGGTGATCACTGCCATTTAAAAACTACTTGACCGATTCATTCCAAACTTAGCACACATATTCTTCATATAAAATGCGTCCCCCAACGTTTAGTTTATTTTTTTTTTTTGTCATGAATGGGGTTTCCCGCCCACAAAATGGCGGAAATTTTCGTTGAAAATAGAAGTTTTCACTTTAGACCGCCGCCAAAAATTTTTAAACGAAGAAAAAAATAAGCGGACAACGTTGGGGGGAAGATTTAATGATACTTTGACTAAATTTGAATTGGTTTTGGTTTCAGATAATTTCCGACCGAGATACAGTGAACACTGCAAAATGTTTTTTTTTCGAGACGTTCCCGGACATGGTCTGTCACCGGCTTATTTTTAAGTATTTCCGCATGAGAAAATTACAGAATATAGTTAAAAGTATGCTTAATAATGTACAAAAGGTTTTAATAAATTTGCTCAATCCATATTTAAGAAAAAAATTCCCAACAATAGTGTTTTTTTCCACTGAAACCCTTACCCCCCCCTAAATGCCATCGAATGTTCCACTAAGAGAATCGATATCTGTAAACGTCCACACGGGGGACATTTGGAAAATATCATTTATCAGATATAATTTCGTGAACCTGTACTACATTTACAATGAACGGATAATGAATTTCCTATCAATATACGTATGCACAGTGGAAGTGTATGTAACTGTTTAATTTCAATTTAAAACTGCCTCGAACTTGAAAGGCCTTGTGCTGCTTATACGCAAGTATATATGTAAATTTACTTCTAAATCTTTTTTCAAGCTTCGGGTTTTATATTTTGCCTTTGTAAAATCTTACTCTTCTCTAAACGATCGCACACATAATGACTAAAATCGTTTAAGCACTACATCAGCAGCTATTCATCATGCGGACACGTTTAGGTAAATAAATATTTAAGTAAATTAAATTTGTGCTATATTTTTTGGGCTAAGTAAAACAAATTCCTGTGCACAGAAACAAACAAATATTGAATTCGAGACTATGCAAACTTAAGCACGAATTTTTCACTTCTCAACAACTGCTCCACAAGTCACACCCCTCACCTCTTCTACTTAAAATGGCATTGAGACATCGCCGTTCGCTCGTTCGGCTCCCCGTCGCATACGCTGCTCTCCACCAATCAAACTTCGAACTTTTCGAACCGCGCAGATATCATCTAATACCGTGCAAATCCCAGCGAGGTGAGTCTATAATACATACACATACACATACATACACATGCATACATACTTATGCATAGTCATTGTCATTGAGAACAACAGCGCCTCGCATTTCGGAAAAAACACATCATCAGTCAAAATACCTTATCTGCAGCTTTGACAGAATTACATACACATGAATATATGCATGTATGTGTTTACATATATTATATACTCGTATAGAAAGTGTTAAAGTTTTTATTTTTATTTCTATGTTTGATTTGATTTTTCTGTGATCATTTTTGTGGTTTTCTGTATTTTTTATGTTGATTTTCGATTTTTGCATTCAAGGGGAATTACAGCGTCAGGGCGACGTCGTTGAAGGAGGAGGCTACGGTTTTATATATGCCACCTACCTAGTGATTAAGAGACGCGCCACTTATTGATAAGGGATAAAGACAAATGTGTGTAAATGCACATACATACGTACATACTTATGCCCATAGGTATGTATTTGAGTAATTATATTATTTATTTGTATTTATAGTAACAAATTACACAATGCACCTGCGCCAGCGCTGATCTTTGTCCCCTCCATATGCAATCACATATACTTGTATGTATGAGTGTATGTATGGAGTTAGGCATTTACATAAGCATTTCTGTGTAAAATAGCATTGAGATACACATGAAAATGGTCGTAAATGAGGCACAGCCCTTGGGTGAGGTGGCGATGAATCGATGTTTGACACATCAATAAAAATACGCATACCTACCTAAATGCTCGTATAATACTTTCCGATAAGAACGAATTGTAGAATTTTATTTCTTCTATGAAAAATTGTTATATATACCTATGTAATATTACAGTGGCGTTTAAAGCAATTCGATCTCACAGTTAGCAAAACTCATACTTCAATTACTTGGGCTCAAATCCTTTGTTAGGTGCTTGACGAGCTTTTCTTTGCTCGCTGTTACCCCATAAATGGAGAGGTATACAGTTTTATGCTTCCTCCGAATGAGAGATGGGGTGTTGTCACACATTAAATCTGCATATTCTGAATTTAATGGCATTGTTTTTGTCGATCTTATACACGATGTACAGAATGCAGAGGTATGACTAACATAAGACCGTTAGGTGGCTCTCAGCGAAATTTGAAGAAATTAGTTCATTGGCTAACGTAACTGGGGCTATAGCGGCGGTTTGCTTACGACAAAACTGCGATTGTGTTGGTCATACAGGGTGGGCCATGTAAAATTTGCTTTTTGAATCGGCTATAAAAGAAAACTAATAAATATTTTTTCAAACTTTTTTTTTTATTATGAAGATTGAACATTTCATTTCATTTCATTTATTGCCCAAAATCATTTTAACATAGGAGTTTACAAAGTTATGATGAAATTAGATTGTTTAGCATTATCCTAACATACATTTGTATTTATGTAGGAGTTTAAAACTTATTCTTCTTTTGATTATACAATAGGTTATCATTATTATTTGGAATGTCTTTGACATAATTTTAAAACTTATTTATGTTCTCCCAAAAAGGGCTTAAAAAGGAGATAACGTATATTAAACTTCTATAATTTATTTAGCTATAAATTGATCAATGTTATAAACTAAATTTTCATCGTTGATAATACAGTAGATTGTGTTTTTATGCGTTATATACGTTCCGCAAGAAACAGCATAAAAAAAGCTACCAGTTCTATAGTAAAACTATAGATGTATTTCAAAAGTGCTAAGAACCGCATAAATCTGAAATAATGTAATAAAATCGCATAAAAAAGGGTATTAGTCCCATATTATAACTATAGATACGTTCCATAGACTGCATGAATCTGAAATAATTAAATAAAATCACATAAATAAAAAATTGTATTTTTGAAAATTATATCTTTATTTAAGAAACGTCAGAGTCGAAAAATAAATTTACATCGTCCGAAAAAGAATCAGAAAATACCCACATGTTGCGCATTCGTTTAGGATTTGGCGTAAAATCACTTTCGTCACTTGAGGAAATGTACACGTCTGATCTAGATGGTGATGCAGGCGGTTCCAAACTTGTAGGGTTAGCATTTTTGATATAATCTGTGATGAGTTTTTGCTTAGCTGGTTTAGAATCTTGTTTATATGTACAATTCCCGATAGGTCGACATGCATTTTTTAATTAAAAAAAAACCGCACTATTTCAAAACCGCATAAAAAAACCGCATAAAAACAGAATCTACTGTATATTGCTTTACTATTTTTATGTAACATATTATTATTTTTTAGTATTTTTAAATAGATTGGTGATAAATGTTTTTTTGTTAGATGTAATGGATATTACCCTTGCCTATTTGTTTATCAGTTCATTTTCTATGAATGTCAGTTTATCCACAAATCTTACTGCCGATTTCATTAAGAAAAAGTCTATGCGTGATATTTTACATTTTTCATATAAACTTTTATTAGAAGCTCTTTTCCGAAAAGTACCACTTCTGTAAGGTTGGCGGTTAAGACCGCTACAAATTCTTAAAACATATCGTTCAAATCGTCTTAGCCTCTCCATTCGGTTCGACGAAATGTTGAACCATATCGGATGAGCATAAGATATGATTGGTTTAATTATTTGTTTGTAAATATTTATTTTAATGCAGTTCGATAGTCCACTCTGCCTTCTTACTAAATTACAATAGCTAAAGAACATTTGTCAAAATGAAATCTTACAAAGGTGAATTTGCTATCCAAAATTATGCCCAAGTATTTAATTTGTTCTTTGTATTTTATGTTGAATCCAAGTTGCACCGTCACGGTAACGCTTGCCATTTACTGTAACCGCGGCTCCTCGCTCATTTTCGAAAAAAATGGCCCGATGATGCCGCCAGACCAAAAACCGCACCAAACAGTGACTCGTTGTGGATGCATTTGAGCCCCACGTGTGGATTCTCTGAGCCCCAAATCCGGCAATTTTGCTTATTGACGTAGCCGCCTATGTGAAAATCAGAAAAGAAGAAGAAGACTCATCATTTTGGAAATAGGTTTTCAATATTTCCCAATTTTGTTGAAGCGTATAGCGTCCCATTTCGTAAATGTCAAACCTTTAAGTAAATTATGAACACATTTGACATGTCATTTGTGTTACCATTCTCAAAGAAATAGGTGGTTCAAAAAGCAAACGCTATATGGCCCACCCTGTATAAGAAACACTCAACGCAACCATTGCTCAAATTACTTCGTTACCGTTTGAACAACGACTGATTGGTCGAGTTTGTGAATACGTGTGAAATTAGCGAGCAGGATTTTGCTGCCAATTTCCTAGTGACGTGGCAGGTGAAGTTACTCTCACAATCTTTTTCTTGCAATGGCCAATCCTGGTAATCTATCATCCTTAGATCTTATAACTTTGCTGTTTGACGTACCAGGTATACTACTGTGTCCAAAAAATAAGGTGACATTTGATTTTAAACTGCGCGCTTTGAAGGATTAGGAGAATTCTTTTTTTTTTTAGGTTAGTAGTACTGTGAGTGACATCTATGTCAAATTTCATGTGAAATATTCATTTACTGTTTGAGATACGCGTCGTTTTGTGAGCTGCTAAAAGTGAGTTTCTCGTTTTTTGCAATGTCGAAATTTGTTGAGCAAAGAATTTGCATTAAATTTTGTTTGCGGAATCAATTTTCGGATACGTTGAGGATGGTGCAGAAAGCCTTTGGTGATGAGGCTATGTCTAAAAAAAATGTTTACAAGTGGTATAGTGAGTTCCAAGCCGGTCGTGAACGTGTCGAAGACGAAGAGCGTCCTGGGCGACCATCAACCTCAACTGACGAAGCTCACGTCCAACAAATCAAAGATTTGGTGTTGAAAAACCGTCGATTAACGATTAGAGACCTTGCTGATGATGTTGGCATATCGAAAGGCTCAGTCAATACCATTTTGAAGGATGTTTTGGGCCTCAAGCGCGTCAAATCTCGACTGGTACCGAAAACATTGAATTTTTTGGACTCGTAATTCGTGATCATTTCATCAAAAACTCAACCCATATCGTTCCGCAACCACCGTATTCACCTGATCTGGCACCGTGCGACTTCTGGCTGTTCAGCAGGCTCAAAAGACCGCTCCGGGGACACCGTTTTGACACGATAGAGGAGATTCAAGCCGCAACGAAGACGGAACTGAAGGCCATCCCGGAAAGTGGCTACAACCAGTGTTTCGAAAATTGGAAAAAACGTTGGCATAAGTGCATTGTGTCGGGATTGGATTACTTTGAAGGGGATGAAATTGATTTGGAAGAATAAATAAAGAATTTTCAAAATAAATACAATGTCACCTTATTTTTTGGACACAGTAGTATACCTATGAATACTTTTCTTTCAATTTAAAACGTTTATTAACAAAAAATGGTTACAAATTTAATCTTCAAAATAATAGCCATCGCTAGCGACACATTTTTCCCATATCTTATGCGATTTGTGGATGCCGCACCAAAAAAATTGGCCGTCTTTGGCCGCAAACCAATCATCGAGCCATTTTTTGGCTTCTTCGTGAGAATTGAAGCGCTGCTCGGAAAGTGCGTGGCCCATCGATGCAAACAAATGGGGTGGTGAGCAAGCCGAATGCACCAGCGGTTCCCAATCGTACGTCTCCACCAATTCCCGGGCCGCTCTTGTTCGATGTGGCGATGCATTGTCACATTGTCTGTTCATGCGGCATCTTGCGACCTTTAAAATCATGTCCATGTCTTTCAAACGTTTGGAAATGGTTTTTTGGGTCACTCCCAACTGCTCTGCCATCATTTCTTGCGTTTGACCATCATCTTCATCCAACAATGCTTGCAAACTTTTTCGGTGGCCGGCCACGATCCTCCTTCTCCACGCTAAAATCACCATTTCGGGATTTTTCAAACCACCTGAAGCACTGTGCTCTACTTAGAACATGTCCACCATAAGCTTCTATAAGCATTTGATGAGCTTGAGAAGCGTTTTTCTTCAATTGATACCAGAAAATCAACGATGTCCGCAAATCGTAGTTTGAAGGCACGAAATTCGACCTTTTTAAGAGCGACAAAAATGCATTGTTGTATGAAACGTAACAAACAATGAACTGAATATTGTTGACAGATGACAGACGAAAAAAAAACAAAACATTTGGGCAGGTTTAAAAATACTCCTAGCGACATCTATGGACTAAAAGCTGAAAGTCTCATTTCATAGGTATATCATGATGAGCAAAAAGAAACTGGGACGAAGAATAAGAGTGAAAAGTGAGAAATTGGAATTATGAGTGATTAAACGAGGCTTTCAGATAAACAAGTTTCGGTGGCGGCAAATGAGAAAGCCTGCTAGCTGTGAAGGTATGTGCAGGAGGAGGAAGGAATAGCTAACATGCCCGAATCGTAGCCTAATAGAAGCAAGGCATTTTAGGAGTTGATTCTGAGATGGCTTCACTTCATCGTCCTCCTCATGGTTATGTCGGCCCGTAAAGTGCTTTGCTCGCCTCTGTTCTACCTGTGGCCAAAGATACTTTGAAATTCTGTAATTCAGAGTAATCGCACAGAACTCGCAGAACCAACTGGAAGCTCACCTGTGGAAGAAGAAATCACAGATATATTTTTGTATACCTATTTATAATAGGTGCCCACATCCTGTGTTGATTGTTGGTTGAGCTTCTCCTCCAAATTGTGATGTACGACCTGTTGTTGTTTTACAAATAGAGGACCTCCTGAAACTTGTTTGCCCTCTAAAATCATCACACAGAGGCTAAAATCTTTCGTCACCAAATGCCTCCGCATTATCTGTAGAATATTCTGGTTGAACGCCGCGCTGTGGAGACCAACGAATGAGGAACTTATCCTAGAGCAAATCAAACGCAGAAAGTGGCGGTGGCTAAGCCACACTCTTAGAAAATCCCCAGATAGCATCATGAGAAAGCTCTGAACTGGAACCCGCAAGGTATACTTGGAGAAGGTCGATGTAAGGCGAACTAACAGATGCCGTCATCTGTACGATGGGAGACCATTGTCGAGGCCCTGTGCGAGCGGAGCGTAGTAATCGAGGAAAATAACATTTTTATGTCGCATCCGTACGGCAGATGGTCTTTTATGAGAAACTTTTTCGTGGCAAAAAAACACTCGGAGGTTTGCCATTGCCTCCCTAGAGGCGACTGCTATTAGGTTAGGTTAGGTTGATATGGTTGCCCAGGGAGTGAGCACACTTGGACGAAGAAAGATTCTTCCTTTGTGATACCATTGTGAAGGAGGTGAGGTGAAAGAGGAAGGCCGATGGGATGCAGGGAGAGGGCGGGAAGAGGTGGTGATGGGATGGTTAGGAGCGTGCGGATTACGAACGATGACTATGTTTGCGTCAACTGCTTTGTGCTGCTGATGAAATTCATCAGATTTTTAATGTCAGCGCCAGCTATATCAGCAGGCGTGTCAAAGAAGTAAGAACCAAGATGCCTGAATCTTAGCCCCGCCAGAGCAGGGCAGCTAAGGAGAAGATGCTGAGATGATTCTACCTCATCCTCCATACATCCAGCGCAAAAATGACTCGAGGGGATTCCAAGTCTCACAGCATGCATTCCTCGCGCATTGTGTGCTGTGAGAGAACCCACTAGATTGGAGAGCTGATATTTTGTCAGCCTCAGAAGCTCGCTCGAGTGCCTCCGGTCCACACGTAGCCAGAAGGATTTCGCGACCTTATACGTTTGTTTTGCCCGCTATTAGAAAAAACCTTTTTGTATTATTTAATGTTTCGTGTCTTGGTTTCGAATCAGTGTCACCACTCCCAAATGGTAGTCACGCACCAACCCATTCGATTGGCCGCTGTAAGGAAAAGGAAATCCCCACCCTCTCTTCATACGTAGAGAGCAACTCAAGTACACCCCTATCTTCTAAGTCGCCGAAATATGATATTATGATTTTTCCTATCTTCTTCGCCACTCATAAATCAGAAGGCATAATAGTATCTTGATTACTGCTGGAACAATTCTAGAGGCTTACAAATCGTTAGCCGTTATCAACGAACAACCTTCAAAACTTCCTCCTGAGTCATGTACTCATTGAATGTAAGCATAATATTTTAATATTCGAAGTACACCGCAGTTTTACTGTAGTCATGACCGCATACAAAATTTCGAAGTTTAAGAAAGCTGTATCTACATAAATGTGTACCATTTCCTGTCTAGAACACACTGCACCTACGAGCTTTTCGAAACCATGCATTCCTCACGGCCTTCGCTGACTGAGTCGGCCATAATTTATTAAAAAAAAAAACATGGATAATTTGAGAACTGCAACGTCTTGAAAATAAACATACATATGTACATATGTACTATAGCTTCGGCCGGACGTGGAGACAAGAAGAATCATGGCGCTTTACATTTACGTAATTAGTAAACAACAGAACCCTATAAATAAAGTAGAAATGAAGAATTACACAACCAACAATGGTCGCATCATCACAAATCACATGTCGCGCAAGGGCATTAAGTTCGAATATGGCAAGTGGAGCTGAATTTCATTAATAACAATCTATCAACTCACCAAACGTCTCGTATTAAGCACTCAAGAGTGATGTTGTTTGTTGTTGCTAATGCTGATGATGGGACCGGCACACTGAGTATGTAGCTATGTGAGTGCACAAGTACCGATGCGCTAGCACCAGCGCCACTGCCAGCCAATGCACGTTAAGCCAATTCAGCGCCATCATTTACTCGAGAGGAGGCACGTACGAACTGATAACCGAAATGAGAAACGGCGGAGACAACAACACAACTGCGATTGCTGGTCTCCCTGGCAGAATTGGCTCATTGGCGTATTAGCGACGTCGGAGGTCTAATAATGACTACAAAAATGACACTTCGAAAGCACATACATATGTATATGCATATGTAAATGTATATGTAAGCATGTACAATAATAAAATGTAAAAATGCAAGTTTGGTTGCACGGCGAGTATTATTATTTTTATTTTGTTTTTTTGTGGAATAATAAATTTAATTTTTTTCTAGTTTGTAAATAAATAATAGAAAAACAAATAGGGCGTCACTCAAAACCAATCATCACACACCCACACACACACAAACACACTTCTATTAAACATACATACATTCATTCCCCGCTGGCTGTAGACGCTGACGTTGGAAAAGCAAATATCGCCGCGCGATAGGACTAAGCGAATAGAGATGCACAACAACTCAATGCATTGGAATCGATTGGAACTTGGTTGACAAATCCACAAAAACACCATAAATTTCAAACGGATTTGCACACGTTACAGCGCTCGAAGCGCTCACATGGCATGGCCCTGGCGATATCACAACGCCGCTGGACTATAGTAGAAATGCACCAATTTTACAATTCCGATCTAATAGAACTAATCAGCCACACATATCATAAAATAATGCAACAATTGCGACAGATAAAATGAATTACCTGATTATATGAAATATGAACCAATGAAATTCTGTAAGTTTTATTAAGTAGTACATCCGATTGAAAATCAACTGAATATGACTTAGATAAATAAAAAAAAGAAGATTATTAGACATGTGACCCCGAACAACTGATATCAATAGTGATAGGGGTTCACACATGAAGCGAGCAGCATTTCTACTTGAAGGGATGGCTGGTAGTGGAGTTCACTTGGTGGCTTAATTATGGCGGCAAAGCCACGAGCGCCGAATCTGCGTTGAACTCAGGAATTGATCAGATCAGATCAGATAGGACGGACGAAAACAATTCTAGGCGAGCAACTTTTGGCGGTCAACTTTTGGCATTTGTGTCCAACAATGTATATTAGATGAGTCCTCATTGAAGCTGCCGATCTTGGTATGCCAGAGGAAATGGGTGGCGGACCACACATTTTAGAAAACTAAATGCTTTAGCCGATTTGCTTCTGCGAGAAAGGAAAGAAGTTCGTGCTTGTTCAGAAACTTTGTGAGATAGGACACGATGCTTCGAAAAGATAGGTAAAATGGTTGAATCGCCTGCCTGGCACTCGCCAGGTAACATTAAAACGTCGTTTTGATACCATTAGGAGACCTCCAACCGACAAATATCTACAGGCAACCAGAGCTGTTAATGTAATGGAAAGGTTAATGGGATTTAGATTGGATCACTGCCCCAGGCTGTCGAAGCTTAAGGATCCAACTTTATTTTATAGGACGTATTGTTAGACTGCAGGGTAGTTAAGTATCTACTACATATATATGAATATTATTCAAGTCAATCAGTTCTTATATTTTACGCAGACAGTTTAATCACAAAGATATGCAAACAGATGTGTGGAATCTCGGTCCAACCACTTCTGGAAAGCATCGAAATGCGTGGCTCACGAACGATGGGATTTTCTCAGAAACCTTTTCGAGGACAGCAGTTCAATACAGATGAGATTTTAATGAGCTAGTCGCCTTCTCACATTAGCTCGCTCTCGGACGGGTGTTCGGAAGCTACTCAGAGGATACTTGGGCGAACCCGGAAGTTGTGAGCTGCCACAGCTGTCCTGGCCAATCCAAGTGAATAGCGATCAGCGACCTTCCCCACTTGAGGTGGACATCATAAAATGGCCATCGAGATCTTGCAATCCGACACCATTGAATTCTTTCTCTGGAGCTACGTGAAAAGTACATATGTATATACATATATATGTATATAGAATTGGCGCTTGCACCCGCTTTTGAGAGCTTCGCATATGCGCTTTTTGATGTTGTTCCTCAAGTGGAGGGATCTACAGTTTTATGCCGATCTATTGTTTTAAGCCGACTCTGAACGGCAGATTTTTTTATAAGGACTTTCTTCATGGCAGAAATATACTCGTAGGTTTGCCATTGCCTGCCGAGGGGCGATCGCTATTAGAAAAAATGTTTATCATTTTGCTGTTTTATGCACGGAAATTCGAAGCTACGCATTTCCGAATGGTAGTTACGCACCAATTCATTTGACACCAATTCATTTGACTACGGCGGCCGTGAAATAATAAATGCTAATAAGCTCGAGTCAAATCAAATGCAGAAGAACGAAATCATACGAGTTATAAATGATATACGGCGCGAACAATTTCGAAAAATGTTAATATGGAAAGCTCTAATCTTATTGAAACACCCTTTACGAGTAACAATTTGTGACCCAGTCGTCACGCATAAAGCCAAGAATCACGACTAAAATGGAGCAGGAATTTCTGGAAATAATTCTTATTTTTCTTCGTGCATGAACATCAAATAATGGAAAAAGATTTTTCTAATAGCGGTCGCCCGGTAGGCAATTGCAGACCTCCGGCTTTATTTTTGCCATGAAAAAAGTCCATGAAAGCCATGAAAAAGCTTCTCATATAAACCATCTGCGGTCCTTCGAAGGCAACTTTGTCTGTTTAATTGACGAGGCCATTTGGCTGTTTGCGCTTAAGTCTTCTTCTTTCATTTTTTAGTGTCAGCATCTGTTTTTAGAAGGTGAAGCACAAAATATAAAATACAAGACTGAGCTAAAATAGAAACAAGCCAAAAAAGCGGTACAAGCCTTTTGGATGGCCTCTACGGACGCAAAACCTTTTCCATGGAATTTTCCGAATATTCAGAAGTCACAGGTAGTCATATCAGGCGAATACGGTGAGCTATAAAGTGGTTTCAAATGCTAGTCAAAAGATACGATAAGTCACAACGGTGGATCGATGAGATGGTGCATTCTCATGCAATAAGCGCCAGATTCCTCCTTCGCAGTATTCAGGGCGAATTCGACCAATGCGATGCAACAAACGCTTCAAAACGCCAAAATAGAGAAAGAAGAATTGCATTGACGGTTTGGCCCGTTGGCACGAAGTCCTTGTGGACAATTCCGTTGGAATCGTAAAAATAAATGAGCATCGACTGGATTTTTGACTTCTCCAAACGCGATTGTTTTGGTGGTGGCTCTTCTGGGGGGTTCTATTCGGAATTTTAACGCTTAGTTTCGGGTTCAGGTTCATGTTTGAAACACCATGTTTCATCACCAGTTACTATGTTTTAAAGGAAGTTCTCGTCTTTTCTCGCCTTTTTAATGAGTTCTTTCGAATGTTGAATTCTGAGCAATTTTTGGTATCCGGTTAACTTGTGGGGAATGAAACGTACACAGACCTTTAGTAAGAGCAAATGATCACTTAAATTGCAATAAATCGATGTTTTAGAGATATTCAGCCCCGATTTCATGAACTTCAACTATGAATTCGGTTAATTTTTGATAAATTTACCAACAATTTCAAATGAGTTTTTGATGATTACTGATTTTGGGCGTCCCGTATCGTAAATAAATACTATGTTAGTAAGTAAATACTGGTGATTGCTTACGCATAAGCCAATACATATTTTTATATATAAATGCAAGCCCCTTTTTTTCTTTACGTGTTCGCTCCATCTGAGCCTGAATACGCATCTACTTATTGGACTCTGAAGTAACTATCCGATAAATAAGAACGTAAAATGAGATAGTACTGATGTGGCAATAGTGCATTTATATTGTTTTGTAGCTGATATTCATTTGTGAGCTATAATATGGACTGAACAATAAAACTATAGGCCTGCCTAATTATTCTCAAAACTTATTCTAATTGAAGAAATTTTATTCGTTCACTCGCTGTCGAACTTGAGCAGCATTACCAGGAAATTATTCACTTTTAGTGCTCATATTTATAGTTTAGTCTTTTTAGTCTATAATGTCTAATAATTGGATTCCACGAGGGGTTTTAAGCATAGCTGATCATAATAGTTTATTTCTAGTATTGCTGTAAAAACGATTGCATTTCTAAGTGTCACTAAAAATGATGTCACTGTGGCTGTGCGCTGATGTTAACAGGAAAACGTGATCAACTTTAAATACTCTTAGTAATTTTATCTCTAGCCGACACTTAAGCTGTGATTTTTCACAATTTTCATTTTTGCTGCCATTAGTAGAAAATTGGTTAGTACGGGTGTAGATACGTATAAATGTAATAAATGCAAATATGTGTAAGTGTGTCAGTCGGAGCTGCAAAATATTTTTAGTGTCGTCCAGTGATTTGCATTAGAATGTCATTTGTTACTAAAACATAAAAGATATCGATGTGTGATGACTTTTCTTTCAATGTATTTAAACATTTTTAAACGTGCAAAACAGTAATGAAATTAAATGAATTCACATGCGATAACAAATTTTATAAGTCTTTTGCGGTTATTGAGAAATAATCCCTTGAAAGCGCAATGAATTTCTGGTATATTTTTTTTTAAAGCTTATCAAGTTTGTCCAGTTTTATCTGATGTAGACTGCATCTGGAAGAAACTGAAAAAAAAAACAAACAAAAAAAAGCTAGAAAAGTAAATGACAAAATGCAGGGTATTTAATCTATCTTTTCGAACTTGAATTATCGGGTTTTTGTTAGAGATTAAAAAAAATTCATAGTTTTGCGCTTGGACTAAGGTGTTAGGGGTAGTCAGAGTTTTCAAAAAATTGGATTGTTTTTTTGCATTTTCGTAAAGTATAATATCTTAAAAATATTGTGTGAAAATTTGATTGAATCCGACAAATACTTTTCTAGTTATTCAACAATTAACAAAGGGCACTCGAGCGCTCCGGAATGTTCTAAAACTTTAATTGCGTTTTTCTCAAAACTATGTTTTTTGAACTGGTGATCACTGTAACTTAAAGACCGCTTGGTAGATATGAATAAAATTTATACTGCTTTTGAAAAACTTAAAAAAAACGAGCGATTCTTTTTTCAAAAATTTCGAATTTTTTAAAACAATTAATAGTCGGTTTTTTTCTCGAAAATTTTAAAAATATTTCCTTAGGCCGCCATATTGTTAATTTTGAAAAAAGGAAAAAGCTTCGATCAGGCACAAGATTATCTATTAATAAAACTAATTTCTCTTGTCCCGTTGATTTTAGATGAATCTCCAAGGACTTTTGATGATCACCGCAAGGGACTTCTGGAGAAATGGGCCCCACACAAACAGCGATAACTTTTACAATTATTAATTTTTGTTTTTTTTTTTTTTAATTTTGCTAAAGTCAAGTCGAAACATGATCTATTAATGCTATGTTTGTAAAATAAAGCAATTGACTAGCAAAACAAAATTATTGAAAATCACCTTTTTACGGGCCTCTGATTACTCCTAACCCCCTAAGTCAGGGAATTGAAGAGGAATAAAGATAATCGAGTGATAGCCTAGAGGCTGTCATTTTCGTCAATTAAACAATTTTTTGCTCTTTTGTTGTGTGCAATTTATGACAAATGTTGCGGAAAAAATTCAAAGGCGTTTCAAGAGTTGAGTCATTCAAATCGAATTACATTTTATGAGATAACTACCGAAACCAAAGAACAAAAAGTGCGAGGTTTGGCCCAATTGCGCTATGCATAGAAAGCACGGATGCAGCCATTACATTTTTTCCCCCATCTCACTCCTCAAGATCTATGGATGAATGCGTCAAATTACTTAGCTGGAAAACTCACGCATGATTGGGCCACATATCAACACTACTACAAATCAACCGCGACGGTGGAACTAAACAGATTTTCCCATCTGACATTCCCTTGGACATTCAATACCCACTCCAAGTCATTTACTAAATGGAACCTTGAAGCCACCATGCTCCTACTGCAATAGACCAGATTTATCAGTGCAACATCTCCTGGACGAACGCCCTGGCCTAAGCCAGATCCAAACAACGGTTTTTGGCAACAGCAAACCCTTTGACCATCAGAAATTAGCAAACGCAGATAATATTAACGCTTTCCTTAAATTTTAAATCCTAGCTAAACTAAATATATAAAATTATTGTTACTTTCATCCGACATATTACCAAGTTGCTGTTTTCTTGTTTAATACTTAATGTAAATTATATCTAAAATAGCCTTATAAGTAAAGGGTGATTTTTTAAGAGCTATAGGAAAGTTTTTCAAAAAAACACACACGAAAAATGCATGACATTTTTATTTAAATCGATAGTACAGTCCATATAATTTAATGTTTGAAGATTATTTCATGCAAATGTTGACCGCGACTGCGCTCCAAATGGTCCATCCACTTAATCCAATTTTGGCATACTCTTTCCAATGTTTCGGCCGGTATCTCACATATAAATGCTTTAATGTTGTCTTCCAATGCGTTAATTGAAGCAGACTTGTCTGAATAGACATGAGCTTTCACATAGCCCCACAAAAAATAATCTAAAGGCGTTATACCGCACGATCTGGGTGGCCAATTGACATGTCGCGAACGTAAAATAAAATGTTCACCGAACTCGCCTCTTAACACTTTATCGACCGGTAGCCTATTTATAGGCTTTTCGATTGCCAGCGCTTATTGACCGGTAGCCTATTAATCGGCTTTTGGTTATCGACGGTTTTTGTCAGTGGGTTGCTCTTTTTATAACTACGCAGCGCCAACGTCGTTAATTATTTGCAGCTTTGTACTTTGCAATAAATTGTAAAATCAAATACAAAATAAAGTATAAATATCAATAAAATTCCATTACTTTAAAACGAAAGGAATAAGCACAACACAATGCATAGTGAAAATTCAGCCGGTACTTACTGCGTGGCAGCCTCAAACACAACCGGTCAATAAAGTGTTAAGAAGTCTTTTGTTAAGCGTGCTGTGTGGCATGTGGCACCGCCTTGCTGAAGCCACATATCATGCAAGTCAAGCTCTTGCATTTTGGGCAAAAAAAATTTGGATATCATTTCACGGTAGCGCTCACTATTCACAGTTCCGTTACGATTCGCAGCATCTTTGAAGAAGTACGGCCCAATGACACCTCCAGCCCATTTACCGCACCAAACTGTGACCTTTTCTGGATACATTGGTAGCTCTTGCAATTCTTCTGGCTGATCTTCACTCTAAAATCGACAATTTTGCTTATTTACGTAGCCATTGATCCAAAAATGAGCTTCATCGCTGAACACAATTTTTCGATAAAAAAGTGGATCTTAAACCTTCTTAACAGAACACGCAGTTTTATAACAAAATTCAATGATTTGCAAGCGTTGTTCGTTTGTAAGACGATTCATGGTTAAATTATAGACCAAACTGAAGATGTTTGACAGTGAAACAAAATACGAAACGTGCGTCAGCTGTTTAAACCAACTGTTTAAAAAGATAATAGCTACAAAATCACCCGCTATAAATCTCGAGCCGAAGGCCTTGGTACCCAGAGTTCTTGATAAATTTTAGTGTATTGGTTATTTATAACTATTACTCTTACATATAAATTAATAAATAATACCTATCCAGAAAAGACCACGATATACTGAATAAAGTAGTTTCGGGAAAAATAAATTCATTATTTTTGCGTAAAATTTTTGTGCAAATGGGTAAAAACTGTTTTATTGGCGATCTTTCGCTCCTGGGCGATGCTATGACTATTAAGTTGACGGGCATGAACTTCGATTACTTCTGTGATTTTATCGACATTATCGATATTCTTTAACATTAAAATTGCCTCAACGGAATCGGTTCGCTTTACACCGAAACAACGCGCTGAAATAGTGACGCTATACCATACTTACATCGAAAATAGTCGTTCTTTCTCAACGCCTAAGACGTTCCAATGAACTTGTTGAAGCAGTGAGGGAGAGCGTTGCCCAGGAGCCAACAGTGTCGTATCGTCGTGGCGCTCGTCATTTTGGCGTCAGTGAAACCACAATTTAACCACGCATTTTAAAGGATGATTTGAATTTGTTTCCTTATAAACTGCAATTGACACAAAGAATATTGCCGATAGACCATTCACGTCGCTTGGAATACGGCCAAATGGTTGACACGCTCGAATGGTTAACACTGAACCCAATTTTTGGAAGCAAATATTAATAACTGACGAGGCACATTTTAACCTATCTGGCAGCGTGAATAAACGAAATTGCCGCATTTGGGGAACTAAGAGTCCACACGAGATCCATGAAATGCCATTGCACAACTGGAAAGTAACAGTTTGGGCCGGCATTTGCGCCAAAACCATCATCGGGCCATATTTTTACCGAGAAAACGAAACGGTCGATGGAAACCGGTATCGATGGAAACCGATATCGATGGAAACCGATATCGATGGAAACCGATATCGATGAAAACCGATATCGATGGATGTTGGCTCATTATGTCTGCCCGCAAATGCGTGATAAAGGTGTTAACGGTTACTGGTTTCAATAATACGGTGCGCCATGCCACACTGCGAATGCAACAATTGAAATTCTGCAACGAAAATTCCCGGGACGTCTAGTGTCAAAAAGAGGCGACATCGACTGGCCCCCCAGATCACCTGACTTAACTCCCTGGACGTCTTTTTGTGTGGTTATCTGAAACGTAAGGTTTACGCCAATAAGCCGCAGACTATTGACCAGCTTAAGGCAAACATTCATGCCGAAATCGACGCTATGAAACCCGAAATGCTTGACAAGGTGATGACAAACGCAGAAAAAAGATCGCAGTTTGTTATTGCTAATAAAGGCGGCCATTTGATTCATACAGGGTTGCCTATATTTGACGGACCCATCTGACAACCCTGTATCTTTTGACAGATTCCAATCGACGAGGCTTGACCGCAGGCAAAAATCTTTGCGTCAATTGAATCTTATACGGGAATAAATGCAAATCAATGCGGATAATTCGTTGTAAAGTGGTCCGAGCAATGCTCAACTGCTGACAACGGCGATTTTGGGATGTCCTTGGCGACGCCTTGCTCGGTTTTGATTTGGCCTCTTTGGATTAGAAAGAGCATCACCAGTCGAAAACCTTTTGTACAAACGTTTAATGGTGTTCTCAGAAGGCGCAATTTTCACATTATTTAAAGCACGTTGAGTTTTCACAGTTGAGTTCTTTTGTTGAATGTAAATTTCAACAATTTGGGAGCGCTGTGTACTGTTCTATGGTAAAAATCTGCTTGGACTGACGATTCCTACGCGGTATGTCATTAAGCGATTTGACGTCTCTGTCAAAAGATACAGGGTTGCCAGATGGGTTCGTCGAATATTAACAACCCTGTATTGTATTCAAAACATAATTTTAATAAATTGTAAAAAACCGAACCAACTAAAAATACCTCACTTACGCAAATCAGTTTTTTTTCAAAGTTATTCAATGTTTTCATACCGGCATAAAAGATGGTGCACCCTGTACTGATCATTGCTCGAGTTCATTGCTTCAGAGTATCTAACTCAGAGGACTACTAAGCTTACCTAACCAACAAAGCAGCAATAAATTTGGAAATAAAACGAAATCTGAATGAAGCTTGTCATAACTAACTAAGTCAAATCATTTCGGCACATCCTTCGCTAATTTAACCCAAGTAACATATTCGATTGATCAAAAAAAACTCGATTACTGCTTAATAGATGAGCTGAAATTTTAAATTAATTTAATCCACATATTTCAGCTCTTGCTTCCTGAGTGATGCGACTTTGAAACCACCTGCAGTAAGTAGCGAGGAGGCACTTCAAAACTACCCAGACTTGTCAACAGGAAATAAAATGGTTGTTGTTGTTTTATCACGTGCGGTACGATCATCAGGTGACAGAGCCATAACAAGCAATAAATAATTTATATTTCTCATTTATTGTTCTTAAGTTTCTCAAAGCATTGCATTGCAGCGCATTATAGAATTTATTGGCTCTTATCGGAGTTCATATTCAGGCGTGTTCGTAATAAAACTATTTATAACAGAGCACAAGATCACTAATGCAATTGATAACATCATAAAATTAGTTTCGCAGAAGATCGCATTTGCGCGAGGCGAACAAAGTGAAAGGGGTTGACAAAATAATATGACTTATGAGGTATTGGGAACAACTAATAAACGAAGATAGAGTAGACGCGTACGACTATTTCAAGAAATACTACACTGAAGATATGCGCGGACTGGGTAATTAAAGGTGGTTATGCTTGGTTTTTGTAGGTAACTATGAATTTATTTAGGTATCACGATGGCATTGCGGACTCTTATAGAGCAATTCTATGTTTAGTGATCCAAGTATTTGTGACATTGTCGTAATTTTTTTAGAAAATTGGCTCATTTGCAAGCGTTAGTGATAATAAGAAGAAAACTGAAAAACAATTTTGGAAAATAGTTAATAATTTTGGGTTTTATTCAATGTTGAAAATTTTGGTACGGAGTTCATTAAAGTGAAATGTCTGCGGTTCCTTTTGATATTACATTCTGTCAAAAAAGTATCGGGAATTGTTCAATAAAACGCAAAATATTTGTTTAATCATCAACATTTTTTTTGTGGCCTTCTCAAAAGGCTCCATACGAAGCAATACACATATGCCAACGGCATATCTGTCCGGCGTTTTCCAGAATCAGACATAGGATATTGGGTTGCGATATACTGAGTATGGATAAAGTTCATACTCTTCCTCTTCCGGATGTCTTAAGATTCATCAACGAATCCAAGTGATTTGTGGAAGAGTGTCCTCAAGTAATTTTTCCGTCGTACCACCCACTTTTTATCTTTCTTATCTCTATTTTTTTACTGAAATCTATCCGGGTGTAGTACAATGGTCTCCTGACTGAGTGCTTGGACTTGTCCAATCCCACACAAATCTAATCTTATACATATAATCTGATGCGAACGATTAGTCTAGTCACCAAACACCGCAAAGCGGCATCCGCGGAGTGGCAATTTAAGTTTTGGGAAAAGAAAAAAGTCTCATTGGGCTCAATTCGGTGAATACAGTGGTTGTTCGATGATATTTGTCGAGTTTTTGGTCAAAAAATGTTCACGGTGCGTTATCATGGTGCAAGACCCACAAATTGGGCGGTTTACTACGCACATTCTCTCTCAAACGTCTCATAACATCGTGCAACGAAAAATGAGGTTATACAGAGAATGAATTGTGATCGAGAGCTGGTAGCAACGATAAGGAGAAAGAAGACTTCATACTTTGGCCATATCATGGGAAATCCCAAATATGAGTTGCTCCAACTAATTATCCAAGGAAAAATTGAAGGAAAACGAGGTATTGGCTGGTAGCAATTTTCATGGCTGCGTAACATTAGATAAGGGGTAGTCAGAGGCCCAAAAAATGATGATTTTCAATAATTTTATTTTTGCTTCATTTTACAAAAGTAAAAACATAGCATTGATACATGATATTTCGGCTTGACTTAAGCAAAATTAAAAAAAAAATTATTATAATAATTGTAAAAGTTATCGCTGTTTGTGTGGAGCCCGTTTCTCCAGAAGTCCCTTGCGGTGATCATCACAAGTCCTTGGAGATTTATCTAAAATCAATCGGACAAGAGAAATTAGTTTTATTAATAGATAATCTTGTGCCTGATCGAAGCTTTTTCAAAATTGACAATATAGCAGCCTCAGGAAATATTTTTCAGATTTTCGAGATAAAAAACCGACAATTAATTGTTTAAAAAAAATCGAAATTAAAAAAAATCGTTTTTCAAAAGCAGTATAAATTTCATTGAAATCTACCAAGCGGTTTTTAAGTTACAGTGATCACCAGTTCAAAAAACATAGTTTTGAGGAAAACGCATTTAAAGTTTTGCTACTTACTTTCGAACGCTCTGGAGCGCCCGAGCGCCCTTTGTTAATTGTTGAATAACTCAAAAAGTATTTGTCGGATTCACTTCAAATTTTTACACAATATTTTTAAGGTATTATTCTTTAAGGAAATGCAAAACAATCCATTTTTTTGTTTTGAAATTCTCTACCCCTAACCCAATAATGGAATGGAATATAAAATGTTGGAAACTTCATTGACATGGCAAGGGACAGAGCGCAATACGCAAAAATAGTCAATAACTTATAAAAATGTGTTTGTTCTTCATTTTTATGTAAATAATATGTTTGTAATTATGTTTTATATATTTTAAAAATTAGGAAAAAAAGGAAGTTAAAAGACAATCCAATGCACCTTACAAAAAAATCGAACGAGCGCACTTTTGAAGAGGCCAGCGGCATCGACAAGCCGCTGCTGATTCGATTACTGAAGTAAAAGTGCAAGAGGCAGTATGCGGCATTCTGCTGAACCCAAAAATCGATGAAGGCCATGTTTTCAGTTCTAGCCCAAGCAAAATCCGTAATAATGGCTCCGTTCACTCATTGAAACAACATTTCCAGCACCATTAAAAAAAAAAAATAGGCCATGGTTAGACCGAGATGACTGTGGAAAATTCTCATTTGACTGGTGTATTAAATGTTGAACTTCCGTTTCGAGGTTTCCAGATTAAGTGGGACAATCTCATTCAATGCTGGAGACCTGAGTAGATCCGCAGAACCATCTCCTATATAAAGAATATTTCAAAAGTCGCGTCTAGATGGTGCTTTAGAATGAATAAATAAATAAATAATTGGCGCGTACACTTCTGTCAGGTGTTTGGCCGAACTCCTCCTCCTATTTGTGGTGTGTGTCTTGATGTTGTTCTACAAATGAAAGGAACTTCAGTTTCACGCCGACTCCTAATGGCAGATATTTTTTATGAGGAGCTTTTTCATGGCAGAAATACACTCGCAGGTTTGCCATTGCTTGCCGAGGAGCGACCGCTATTAGAAAAAAACTTTTTCTTAAAGTCGACAATTCAAAGATTGGTGGAAAAATTTCAAGAATCTGGTTCTCTCGTGGATAGAAAAAGGCACGTTATGTTGAGACTATTGCTGCGGTAGCGTAAAGTGTTGCTGAGCAACCTCCAACATCGTGTTTTTGAACGTGAAAAACCCAAAATTTTTCCAAAAACTTTTCACCAAACAATTAAAATTTCTTTAAAAAATATATTTTGTCGTTTATTGATTACTACAATCAAAGTAAATGTTTTAACAAAGTAGCTAAGGCGAACGAACTAGTAACGCTGGCACGTAAAGTCGGGCTGAAAGTAAACGTCGCAAAAACCAAGGCATTGAGAATCAACCACAGAAGAAGTGGATGGAGTTCATTCATAGGTTCTGCTACCTGGGCTAAAATATAGCAGCGGACGGCGAAGCAGAGGAAGAGGAAATAAAACGTGGCTTATTTTGAAAACGATCAAGCAGAAACACCAATGCTTCCCTAACATATGCACTTAACCGCGTACTTTCAAGAAGCCTTGTAGAGGTCCTATCTCCCTCGAAGGAGTAATCAGGAGAAATAAAATATTTTGGCCGAAAAAAATTGAAAAAAAAATGTTTGTTTAATCTATATATATAAAAATGAAATGATGTTCGTTTGTACGCATTTTTTTGGGCCGTTACGAGGCCAATTTTATTCGTTCTTTTTTCATATTATAGGGATCCACTAGGGGAAGGTTTTTAGCAAAAAAAAAATTTCTTTTAAATATTTTCTTCATATAAAAAAAAGAAAAAGTCAAAATATTGTACAAAACAAAACTTGCTCGATTCTTAGATTTAAGTAAATTTCGAATCGACATTCATTTTATGTGTACAACTTTTTTTGAATTTTTCGTTATTGTATACAGAAATTTCAAATGATTCGAATGAAAATTTTTTTTTTTTTTTTTATTTCTTCCATAAAATATTACACCTGTCGTTAGACAATAAGTAATTTGATTTACAAAAAGATGGAATGAGAGTGATATTGAAGGGCCAATGCCCCCAAGCTCATTTAGAAGAAATATATACATATTATTTAAAAACAAGTGGTTAACAAACAATGACATACATATACGATTAGTTGACAATTGATTACAAGGATTTTGCAAGATCTGTTGGTGTTTGACGGTTAAGCCGACTTTGGGTAGATTTTTCTTTATTTGGTAGTCTTCTCATCATAGGATTTGTATGCGTTAATAGTATATTTATGTGTCTTCTGCTAGCGCTTTGTATTGTTTCATCAATAGTATCGATGTCAAGGTCGCGATGAATATCTGCGTTAGGTACATATGTACCAAGGTGCATTAGTTAAGGTCCTAAGTATTTATGAAAATAATGTTTCAATTCAATTGAGCAATGCTTTCTTTGACCAATTCTATATGGAAATGAATGCGTTTGCAAACGATGTTTTCGGCTATGAACAAATGTTGGAATCGAATGAAAAAGGAAAGAAACGCAAAATGATAAAAAAAATTCTTGGAAAATTTAAAATGAATGGTGCTTCATTGGAAAAATTCAAAGGTAATAAGAACATACACAAGATAAAGTTAGAATTCGGATTTTTAGATTTATTTTGTTTATTTCTCATTTTTTCAGAAGTACACCACACAACAACTCATTCCAACTCTGATTTTGAAATCCTGTTGGAATTGGTGATCGATAATTTTGTCACTATAATGGTCAATGGAAATTTGCGTGTATCAGACCCTCCATATTATTTACCATATCAACTTTTTATAGGACATATGGACCAAATGAACACAAAAAAATATTTTAGTTTTGTTTTGATTTTTTGCAACATTTTGGTTTTCAGTTAATACAATAAAAACAATACTGTTTTTTCGTGAACACAAAATTCTAAATTTATTACGTTGTTTGTTTAGAATTTTTTTAGAAAAAAAGTAAATTTTTTGGTTTTGAGGAAATTTGTTTATTGTTGCTATTTGTGAAAGCGTAGATATTTGTAAGTATTTGACTATAATCCTAAAAGTTAATGGAATACCACTATGACACATAGAAAACATTTTTTCAAAGGGGTGTTTTTCGAAAATTATAAAAAAAATTGTTTTCAAAAATTTTGAAGAAATAAAGTAAAATAAAAAAATTTCGAAAGCATGAAATTTTTTCAAAACCAAATTTTCCTCAAAAAGATAAAAGAAATTTCTTCGAAGAGGTGTTTTTCTAAAATTACAAAAAAAAAATTTCAAAAATTTTAAACAAATAAAATAAAATAAAACTTTTTCAAGGGTATGAAATTTTTTCAAAACAAAATTTTCTGAAAACCAAACAAAATTTAAAAAAAAAATGGTGTTTTCAAAGCATTTCATATTCCACTATTAATAGAGAATACATTTTTTCGAGGGGGTGTTTTTCAAAGCGGAAAAAAGTCTTTTTTAACAAATCAATTTAAACTTTTACAAAAGTATGAAATTTTTTCAAGAACAAAATTTTCTCAAAAACGTTAAATTAAAAAAAATAGTTTTTTCAAAATATATAATTTTCAGCAATTAACTGAGAAGAAATTTGTTAGAGCGAAGTGTTTTTCAAAACTTCAAAAAACACTTTTTAACCAAAAAAAATAAACCTTTTTTCAAAAACAACAGGAATGATAACATTGCCTAACAATTCTGCACTTTTGCACAGTCTAAAGAGGCATTGATACAGAGTGTATTTCCAAACGTAGTTCAACATTACAAAAACCATGATTGACTCAGCGAAAGAGCAATTTTAGCTGGGAAAAATAAGGACGTCAATGATATAAATTCAGCTATTTTAGATCAAATACCTGGTGACATAGTTGCGTATAAGTCAATGGACACTATTACTGATCAAGATGAGGTCGTAAATTATCCAACTGAATTCTTAAACTCACTCGATTTGCCAGGCTTACCACCTCATAATTTACGATTAAAAATTGGAGCACCGATTATTATGCTGCGCAATAGTAATGTGCCCCGACTTTGCAACGGTACTAGACTCGCTGTGAAGAAGCTAATGGGTAACGTTATCGAAGCAACAATTTTGAAAGGGAAGTACAAAGGAGAAGACATTTTGATACCCTGAATTCCACTGATTCCGGCGGATTTACCATTCGATTTCAAACGTTTGCAGGTCCCTATTCGCCTTGCCTTCGCTATGAGAATTAATAAGGCGCAAGGACAGTCTCTACAAATGTGCGGTATTAATTTAGAATACCCAATTTTTTCTCATGGACAATTGTATGTAGCTTGCTCACGAGTTGGCAAACCATCGTCATTATTCACGCGAAAGATGAAAAAACCAAAAACGTTGTCTACCAAAAAGTGTTACAATAAAGTTCGAATGAAATTGTATCAAAGAATTTGCTTTGTTTCGTATTAATTTTATTCTCTTTCAGCAAATCATTGAATTTATCGTCTAGCGAAGCGGGCGAGGGTACGCTAGTATATGTATGTATATATTTCTCTTCTGTATTTTATTTCTGTGCTACAATTCCAAGTTTCATTTATATTACATAGCAGGCGCTTGAAATTTTTATCTCTTTCAACGACCGCATTGAATATAAATTATTTTATAAGCCTGTTGAGGATTGCAGACGTGTGCAAAACCAATGTGATTTTATTACAGCAAAAGCTGTGACAAATTTAAGTGTTATATTTGATTCTGTATACTTCTAACCCCTATTTATATGCACCTGTATGGTAGTTATACAATATTACGTCTATTGAGATAATCGTTTTTGAGAAAATGTAATTATAAATACGAATAAATATAAACGTACCTGCTTAGAAGCTTCCGAATCACAAGTCATTCTGCAAGTCAATGCACATTCTGTAAGCCAAACGGCCATGAGCTACTCACACAATGATAGTACCTCATTGTGGCTGTGTGGCATTGAGGGTGGTGAATTGTGGGTGGTAAGTAGTCGTGTGATTCTCCTCCCTCGCGATGCCTTGAGCCAGCAGCAGTTCGTTTGAATGTCGTTGCGATGGCGCTGACCTCGTTGTGGCTACAATTGTTACATACTTGTGCCATGTATATGTGTGCATGTATGTGTTTATTGTATATGTATTTACATTGGTATGTATGTGCGCATGTGGGTATGAGTGCTTAATATACAGTTTTGTTGCTAAGGTTGTTGTTTTTGCCGTTGAGATGGTGCGCATTTTAGTTTAGTTGAAGGTTCCTGCCTGCACGTACATACCGACATGCCGCGACGTGCACATCGCTCAGGTGAAATAACAGTGCACTGAAATAGGGGTTGCGGTGGAGCATCTGAAATGAGCGCACGAAACGTTGGGTGAACGTTGATTGCAAAGCCAAGCCATAACAAAAAGACATTTCAGAGTAAATAGACTAGCGACTGGAAATCAACTTGCGGGATACCCTACATTTCAATAAAAATAAAATATTAGTAAGTACAATGAATTTGAATAACTGATAGAGGTAATTGATGGGAAAATGGGGAAAAGATATTTTACGAAAAATCTATAAAAGTCACATACTTTTTGTCAAAAAATGTATTAGTGCATACCTGTATGTGTTTTACAAGCAGACAATTTTCATGATGATGAAATGAAATGCAAAAAGCACATTTTGATCTATCGGTTCTCAACACCGGCAGACTTCCATGTAGGGATTAAATAAAATTTTGCTCAGGGGATTTAGTTATAAACCTAACTTAAGAAAATAATTCCCATTGTTTTATTTATAAAAGTATAGTTTACTGTCTAGCAAAAAACCATATACTATAAAGCAAAATTTCAAACTTTATGCCAAAATTAAAAATTTGGCAAATGTTCATACAAATATCCAAACAGTCATGTATATAAGGAAAAATGTATGTACGAGGTGTGTTCAAAAACTATCGCGAATTTTGTGTTTTTTCAAAAATTATTTATTTATTCATTGAAATCTATTTTCAAAGTAATCCCCATGAGATATTATGCATTTGTGCCAACGTTTTTTCCAATCTTCGAAGCACTTCAAAAAATCATTTTTGTTTTATCTTGTTCAGCTGCTCCTTCGATGCCGTCTTTATCTCGTCAATCGTAGCTTAGCGTCGTCCTTTCATGGGCCTCTTCAGCTTCGGGAACAAGAAAAAGTCACATGGGGCCAGATCTGGGGAATACGGTGGCTGTGGCATCATTAGTGTGTTGTTTTTGGCCAAAAAGTCGCACACAAGCAACGATGTGTGAGCAGGGCGTTATCGTGATGCAAGAGCCAATTTTTATTCATCCACAAATCCGGGCGTTTCTGGCGGATTGCTTCGCGCAAATTGCCCGTTTTACCCTGTGGCAAGAACTCATGATGCACAACGCCCTTGCAATCGAAGAAAACGGTAAGCAAAACTTTTACATTCGACCGAACTTGGCGCACTTTTTTCGGTCTTGGTTCGTGCGGCAGCTTCCATTGAGATGATTGAGCTTTGGTTTCCTCGTCATAACCATAAACTCACGATTCGTCACCAGTTATGGCCCTCTGGAGCAAATTTGTGTCGTCGCGGACAGAGTTCAGATACCAACATCTCATTAGCAATGCTCATGCGATGTTGCTTTTGGTCGAAATTGAGCAGTTTTGGTATAAATTTCGGGGGGACCCGTCTCATGCCCAAATCATTGAAAAAAAAAATCTAATATCACGAGCCAATCGATATGTCTAGGTCCTCAGCAACTTCTCTAACGGTGATTCGACGATTGGCCAATACCATTTTCTTCACTTCATCAATTTTTTCGTCTGTTGTTGAAGTGCTCGGCTTTGTACCACCGATAAACGTTGCTTAGGTCCAAAGTAGCTTCTCCGTGTGACACCGTCAACATTCGGAATGCATCCGCGCACTTAATTTCGTTTTTCACACAAAATTTGATACAGGTTTTTTGATCCATCTTTTTGAATAGGTAAAAATCGAAGACGAGCCGAAACACGTGCAAGCAAAGCAGCTGTCGACAATTAACTGAACAAATGGCCGAACTCGTCGGCATGAGTGAGAGACATGAGTACCAACATATCCCCACAAAAAAATCGAAATTCGAATATACGTAACCTGCGAAAATTCAAAATTCACGATACTTTATGAGCACACCTCACTAAAATGCTCAGTGATGCTGATGTGAGTACTGGATGTTTGCATCCCCGTCTGCCTGAACAACGAATAAAAATCGGTATGGAAGTTACTTTTGTTATAGAAAAGTTTACTATTTAAATTGAGCGAAATCGGACAATAACCACATCAACCCTATAAATTACTATAATTTAAAAATTAAAAACACGCAGTACTTTCAAAACTAACGAAGGCTTCTAGTGCTTCTCCGCGATAAACAAAATGTGCCTGAAATTTCTCGTGTAGGGTGCCGTCAAAATGAGACTTCAGAATATTCACATTTTGGTGTAAATAAAGGAGAAAAGCAAATGAATAGCTCATGAATATTTTATCTGCCATCAGGACGTCAATACTCGTAAGTACCTACAAACACACATATTAGCGCCCGCCATACATACATACGCACATACAAAGATCTAATACTGATGGCAAAGAATGCAGCTCCGTACGAAATATTCGACTTATTCGAGGGCATAGCGGACATGTGGAATACTTACATATATTGAATTTTCATTTTAGTAATAAGATTTAGTACCTAGGCATGGACCCAACAAGTATTCTCTAAAATATGTTTGACATTTCTGACTACTAATTTTCTTGCGGCCTTATAGAGAGGTGAGGGTGACTCTGTTAATGTATGGGAAACGGATTTCAAAAACAGTGGGAAGTATTTTGAATGCCATTTTTATTGGAATCAAGTGGTAGGTATTACGTAATTTTTGAAGAACTGCCCCCTGGCATGTCCAAAACTCCTTGACTAGTATCACAACTTTATTGTAGCGATATTTACGACCGGCCGGCGCTGTCGTATATAAATATTGGGTTGGGGAAAAAGTAATGTCGTATTTTGTCAATTGAGCGCGACATTTAAACATATTGCGTTGTATTTATTGCATCGGGTCACAGTAAACGGCGATTTGACGACAATCTGTACTACAAGTGCCTCTTTGACAGTGTTGTGATCGTACGTTTCAGTCTTAAGTTATAACGCGTCAAAGATGGAGTCCACCGAGCAAGAAATTCGTCATATTCTACGTTTTACTACCTTCAACGCCTGATCCTGTAACGATTCACATAGCACAGCGTTGGTTCGATCGATTTCGTTCTGGTGTAGTAGATGTCGAAGATGCACCCCGTACTGGTAGGCCAATCGTCGCAGAGATTGATAAAATCGTTGAAATTATCCAAAAAGAGCGGCCTGTGAGCATTCGCTCGGTTAGTCAGGAACTAGGTGTAGACCACAAAACCGTTTGGAACCATTTGCAGAAGATTGGATTCCAAAAAAAGCTGGATGTATGGGTGCCACACGTGTTGACGCAAAAAAATCTCTTGGACCGACTCAACGCTTCCGATTCTCTGCTAAAACGGAATGAACTTGACCCATTTTTGACGCGGATGGTGAGTGGCGATGAAAAGTGGATCACGTACGACAACGCCAAGCGAAAAAGATCGTGGTCGAGAAGCGGCGAGCCGGCCCAAACCATCGCCAAGCCCGGATTGACCGCCAGGAAGGTTTTTCTGTGTGTTTGGTGGGATTGGAAGGGAAGTATCCACTATGAGCTGCTCAACTATGGCTAGACCCTTAATTCGGTCCTCTACTGTGAGCAACTTGACCGTTTGAAGCAGGCGATTGACCAGAAGTGGGCAGAATTGGTCAATAGGAATGGTGTTGTGTTCCACCAGGACAACGGTCGTCCTCACACATCTTTGATGACTCGCCAGAAGCTACGGGAGCTCGGATGGGGTGTCCTATCGCACCCACCATATAATCCGGACCTGGCACCAAGTGACTACCATCTCTTCCGGTCAATGCAAAACGCCCTTGGTGATACCAAAATGCCCTCAAAAGAGGCTGCGAAGACTGGTTGTCTGAGTTTTTTGCAAATAAGGAGGGGGGTTTTATAAAGGGGGAATAATGAAGTTGCCTTCTAAATGGCAACAAGTTTGCGAACAAAACGGGGCATTTTGACTTGAATCGGATAATTCTATGTACGTTAAATAAAGCGTCAAATTTCGATCACCAATACGACATTTCTTTTTCCCCAACCCATATACATATGTATATATATACAATGGAAATATGCAGTGCATAAAATAACTAATCTTTCGGGACTTACTGAAAAGTTTAAATTGTCAAAACTTTTCAGTAAGTTTCTTATTTAGTTTTAATAATTTTTTTTAATGAAAATTTGGTTTATTCTACAAAAAATAAAGTCTTATCTAAATCCAAGTTATAAACTCTCTGGTAACTAATAAATACTCCAAAAATATTCAACAAAATTTCAGATATTTTTAAACAGAGCTTTCTCTATATACATCTGACTTTTATAAATTTTAAAAATAAATACTTGATAATTAAAATAAATAATAAATTAGCTAATACATAGATTTATTTTGTTTAATCTCTCGAAAAAATATTTCAAAAATACGAGTTTACATAAGTATGTAAAAAACGCTTTCAGCATTTATTTTCTAATCGAAGGTTCATACTCGCTTGTATGCACTTATCTTGTACTCGTATGTATACATATGTACTATACTCCAACCATCGCCGCACAGATTCACATCATCAGACTAAAATCTAAACTATTGATTTTTTCTGTCCATCAGGTGCTTCCACCCTCATCCCGTCTCATATTGCGGCATACTACCCAAAAAAAAAAAAAAAAACAAAAACAACGCTACAACAATAGAATAACGAATCCCCATAACGGTTGTGTGCACTGTTGGTGGTTGTTTGTTTGCTAAGCGTCATGCTACAGTTGAGAAAAAGTTACGGTAAAAAGCTGATACTAAAGAGCAGAATTAGTCAGACCAACTCTCCGTCAACTGGGAAACGACAAACAGGCCACAGCAACAACAATAACTATAGCAAAAACTAGTAGCAGCCATCAGCAACCCCCATGCAATGCCACAACAGAGGATACCGAGAATTTATCACAGAAACATCAGAAATTCAGAAGAACTTATGGATGTATATAATGTAAATGCGCAGCATATATGTAAGTACATACATATGTATGTATATTATGTATATACCACTACATCAGCAGCCACATATGGATCCACATGCATACATACACACATATGTACATCATCAAGCGTGAATTATGTATATGCTACATATATGTATGCATAGGTGTATGTGTGTAGCTCAAAAGAGAATCGGCCAAGGCGAACTAGCAACACTAACAACAACAGCTGTAACGACCACTGATGACTGCAGTGAAAATCATTTCGACTGAGGACGCACTTGTTAGGGGCGTACACAATGAGGCAGGGCGGTGTGGGGAATTGTGGGAGAGGGGGTATCAGAGTTGAAGGTGCGCATCGAATTGAGAAGTGAGCATACAAAAACTACAAACAAACACCCTTACGTATATACATATGTATGTATGTGCATAACTATTTTTAGTGTATCTGAAGACTACTCGTACGAAACATTAACGAATTCATAGATTTTTTCTTAGAAAACGAGAAAATCCAATTAGGAATGCGCGTCGAGGGAAAGAATTCACCTGTCGTAATTTCCGTTAGTCTCTCTAGTACAAGTCGAATTGAATGTATTTACATACGTGTTTGTGCGTGTGCGAGGGGGTGTATAGATGGTTGTCAAGGCCTGATGCCATGACAGTCAATGCGATGCGTCATTTTGGTGAAGGGTGGTATTGTGAAATCCAGAATTAGGTAGAAATGGAAAATATATTCTTTTGAGAAGCAAGCAAATGCACATACAAAACTAGTGATTTGAGGTAAATAAGATATTTCGATATTTTCATATACATATGCATAAGTGTAATTGTAGATTTGAGGTAAATAAGATATTACGAGACGTACATACATACATATATGCGTACATATTTATAATAACATATGACGCATTAAGACCGCCTATTTGAAATTTATTCGAATATTATAATAATTCCTACACTTATGATTTCTTCTCATTTACAACCCGTTGCAAAATTATAAATGCAAAAAAAAAATAAAAATATATTCATACAGCAACAAAATATAATACATACAACGCATAGTCTCAAACTTTGTACAAAACTTTTTTGAAATTCCATCAAATTCTTTTTACTTTTTAACAAAATTTTTTACAGTTTTTCTGGGTATGCGGATCTATGTCCCATTGAATTTTAGTACAACAGAATATAAGTTTCAAGTGGCTAAAAAATATTGACAATTTTTTTTTTGCTAAATTGTCACGCCTTTTCTTCTATACAAAATACATCCCCGATTTTTTTAACACACTTTTATTAGGTCGGGTTGTATGTATGTATGTATGTATGCATGTAACGGAATCTTTGAGCTTAATTTTCACTGGCTTCTAAAAATCTGATCGACTTGAAATTTTCACACCTATCAAGGACCGATGACAATGCAATAATTTGATAAAAGTTTTCCATTATCCTTATTAGGATTGCCAGGATTAATATTTTCTTTTTTTTACCTGTGGGCAAAAAGTAAGGTGAATTTGGTTGTAAAATGAAAATCTTTTTTTATTCTTGTAAATCAGTTTCTCAGGCTCCCTCCACGAAATAAGTTCTTTATCCCGATTACTTCTTTATCACGGCCGATAACTGCATAGCTTTAGACTCACAGTCGATAAGAAAGGAATTAAATATAATACGAATATATCGAATCATTTATTCACTGACTGCAATGATAACAATAATTTTCATTCATAATAAACAAAAAATAGTTTAAAGAAACTAAAAAACACGCTTTTTTGCTAATCGAACTAAAAAGTAGAAAATAAAAAATAGTTTAAAAAAACTAAAAAACACGCTTTTATTGCTAATCGAACTAAAAAGTAGAAAATAAATTTTAATGACAAAGAGACCTATAATGAAGTAATAACAAATCGAACGATCAGTCATAGTCAACTACCTCAGAACAGAATTATAACAAAAATTAAGATACAAATAGAGTAATTCAAATTAGAGTTAAAAGCGTGGGATGCATTTTGCTTCACTTTCATAACCTTCTGTACATAGGTAGTTGCCAATAGAATGATTATAATATTTACTATATCAAGCATCCCACGCTTTTAACTCTAATTTGAATTACTCTATTTGTATCTTAATTTTTGTTATAATTCTGTTCTGAGGTAGTTGACTATGACTGATCCTTCGATTTGCTATTACTTCATTATAGGTGTCTTTGTCATTAAAATTTATTTTCTACTTTTTAGTTCGATTAGCAATAAAAGCGTATTTTTTAGTTTTTTTAAACTATTTTTTATTTTTTTATATGGATGAAAAATCCTAGCACCGTGAACAAAAACGAATAGCCAAAAATCAACGGCGTCTTTTAATTAGTGAAATTTTGGCAACCGTGGCCGAATCGATTGGTGTGTGATCACATTTCGGAAGTGTGTAGGTTCGAATCTCCGTGCATGAAACACCAAAATGTTTTTTCTAATAGCGGCTGCCCCTCGGCAGGCAATGGCAAACTTGCAAGTGTATTTCTGCCATGAAAAAGTTCTCATACAAAAATATCTGCCGTTCGGAGTCGGTATGAAATCTTGTCATGCTCTCTCAGTTTCGTAATTGACGCTTTGAATTTCGTTTTTCAGTTCAGGAATTGTTCTTCTGGTTTTTGAAGACACCCTAAATTCCATAAAAAGGAGTCCAAAGGTGTCATATCATGTAAACTTGGTATCCAGTTCGCTTCGCCACGGAGAGAGGTTAGGATATTTTTAAATTGGGTATTTTTCTGATTCTAGAGCCGCATGTGACAGTAGTCAAGCAACAACACTCTATGACAGATACAGTAAAATGACCATAAATCTTCTTCTTCTTCTTCTTAGCGTCACAGTCCTTGGTGAACCATTGCTTCCTTCACAGCTTCTTGCCATCGATTTCGATTTACAGCCACTTCTCAGCCATTAAGATCAGCGACTACATCTTCTATCCACCTCTTGCTCGGGCGTCCCTTTTTCTTTCTGCAATTCGGCAAAGATGCCTTTCTCGTTGATCGCTTCTTTGGCATTCTAGCCACATGTTCCAGCTATCTAAGTCGAAGAGAGTTAATAAATCTTATTATAGTTTCTTTCTTAACTATGTCTTCCAGTTGCAGTATCTTCCTAATGCGATAAGTGCCATCTGCCAGTCTAAGCAGGCCATAGATCTTTCGAAGCCTTCTTCTTTCAAAGCACATTAGCTGTTTTGCTTCGTTAGCTTTCGGCGTCTATAGTTCACAGCCATATGCAAGCACAGGTCAAAATGACCATACACTCAAAATAGACTATGGGCTGAATGATGGGCAGCCTGCTGACTCATATTTGCATTTCCGAAGCAATAAATTTCATCAACCGATATTAAATGGAAGGTTGAAACGCATGAACCACTGAAGCCTAATATTACAAACTATCAATACTTAATTAATGAGGTGCCTATTTATTTCAAATTTAGCATCGAAAAAAGCAAAAACAACACAAAAGCCTAGAAAATCTAAGAATTAGTGAAAAATCTTAACTTTATTAACCATATGAAACATAAGTACTAGAGATGGCAATTTTCAGGATTTTCCTTAACCCGGGATTTTCTTATCATCCGGGTTCCCATCATCTTATTTTGTAATGTAATGGGAACCCGGACATGTTTCCAATTTAAATGAAGTGTTGAGTTTGTTTGTCCAAAGTTAACTTTCGCATAGATAGTCAGGCAACTATTAAAGCAATTACATCGTTTAGTATAATGTTCAAAATCTTTCTTCAGAGCAAGGAGGCGGTAGAAACGTTGGCAGCTAGTTGTTCTTATAGTTGGCTACATTTTTACAGGGTCCGGCAGTCGAACCAATTGAAAATGTCAGAAAGGTCAAATTAAAAATTTGGGAAAATAATACAAAATTAAGAATCAATTTACTTTTGCTCGATTGACCACCTTTTGCCTTGACTATGCCCCCGAGATGCAGGTATGCAGATATTTAGGCTCACTCGCGGATGATTACTGCTTTCAGCACAATGTCTGAGTGCTATACTTGCTAGTCTGTTCCGACAAAACCGCAAAATTAGCAAACATCTCGAAATCGAGGAAACAAAGTATATGAGACTGAAATAAATTTTTTAAATGCGATGTTGTACATACACACATACATATAGCACTAATGTTGTTTTTGCCTATTTTCAAAGTCTTATTTCCTTATTCTTTAGTCAATAAGTAAATAACTCAATAATCCAAGGTTCATAATACATCATCATCCGTTTGTCCGACTTGAGGCTCATGAAATGTCAGACTTGTATCATTTGCATATTCTAAAAAAAAACTTCGTAATCTATCGCCTTTTCTGGCTTCCTGCTGTCATCTATCCTCCACTCGTGTCACAATCACCGAAAGAGGCACTACAAATAGACTGAAGGATTTTGGCAGGAATTCAAGAAACTTCATGCAAATGTCAGCGGCAACAAAAGTAACAAAATTTGTTGGCTGCGAATAAAATTTTCGACTTTACGATTGCGTCTCTGTGTTTGCCACGACTACTACCCAGTCAACAAAAAAACGATGTGTAAATTTTTAGGTTTTTTATTTAACTTCTTTTAATAATTTTAACTTCTGTTTTAATAATTTTAAAAATTGCACTGAAGTTGACCCTCCCAAAAAATTGGATCTGGACGGTGTTGTCCATTTTGGCTCTCCTATTTCTCTGAAACACAAAATCCAAAAAAAATATTAATCAGTTTGACTGTAGCTATGTCCCCTTGGTTGGTTGGTTGGTTAGTTAGAGAGGTGATTCATCCAGAATCCAACTAGCGCTTCCGCACCATTTTGTTGCCACATCCTCGTTACCAACTTGTTTAACAGTTATTTACAGCAAGACTATATCCAGTCTGCGCGGTTCAGGAACCTTTTCAGGTTGTTGACATCTCAGACAGACAGCTGTTCCAGACTCTCGAACAGCGGGATAACAAGCAGGGTATTCGCAGAGGAAATGGAAAATTATTTCCTTTTTCTTCGGTTGTTTGCAACTGTAACAGTATGTGTTGTGAGGGATGCCCATTTTGGCGGTATGTTCAGTTATGACTGGCGTTTGTCTCCAGGCGCCCCGTCGTTTCATGTTTATCAATGTCGACGATTGCTTGAGGTTGTAAGTGGGCCATAACATCCTGCTTATTTTGCATTTCGTCTGTTCTCTTCATCTACAATTTGAAATTCGAATATATTTTAGGGAAATTGCATTCTTGATGGCAGATTCCCCTCTGCCAGTTCATCGGCTTTTCATTACCTTCTATACTCCGGTGTCTCGGGGCCCAAATTAAGGTTACTTTATGGTTTTCACTCAAGGTGTTGAGGCTATTCCTACTTTGCTCCACCACTTTAGAGGTTATAGTAGCCCAACCCAGTGCCTGGATTGCAGCTTGACTATCCGAAAGAATAACGATAGTGCCCTTAAAAGAGAAATCCGTGATTAGTAGCCTACAAGCTTCCCCAATTGCCAGTACTTCCGCCTGGAAGACACTGCTGGTATTAAGGAGAAGCACAGATTTTTCAATTCCAAGTCTAGTTTGCCAAAATGGCGCGGTTTTGAATGTGATACTTTAAAAATCGGGTTTTTTTCTTCAGTTTTTTAATTAAAAAAATACGAAATAAATGAAATAAAAATATGGTTCTAGTACGGGCGATAGTCATTGATGTTGTAAACAACATATTAAAATTTCAGATGATTCGGTTGAATATTTTTTTGACAACACTAGCTTCAGTAATTTGAAAAAAATTGTATAATTTTGAGATTTATTCATTGTTGAAAATTTTGGAATTGAACTTTTGAAGTCAAATATCTTCCGTTGTTTTTAACGTTTTTATTGTTTGCGTACAAATATATTAATTTTTTAATTTTTTCTTAATTAAAACTATACTTTTTAGAAATAGTTTTATAAGAAAAAACTATTTTTTTTTTGTTTAAAATTTTAGACAAATTTGTTTTTTATTATTTGTGAAAAAATACCCTTCCCACAAATTTTTCTTACTAATTACGAGACTATGCTCAGTAAACTCTGATAGTGGAATTCCATTAACTTTTCAAGTTATATTCCAATACGTACAGCGAATCAAGGCAAAATACCGTTCATCTGCTTACCAAAGCACGTAGCGACGCATCGATTTCTTCTAGATCTTTAGACTACAGCGCCCCATAGTGAATCATCTTGTAACCTACATACGTATGTCGGGACCAGATGTCTAGGAAAATCAAATCAAAAAAATTACGATAAAACTACGAAAACTGCGTTCATTTTATTTATAAAGTAAAGTCAAATTCAACTCTTTGCTGAAAAACTGTAGTAATGTAGGTTTTGTCTTATATTTCCCGAAACTCCACTATGATATTGTTGGGTCATGACCTCTCTTTTTTCACGCGTTTATGCATTTCCATTCAAGATCAGCCGTTATATCAATTGAAAACAGTTGTTTCGTGCGGCCTATGGGCTAAAGGAATCATCGGCTTATATTTCTTCAAAGTGGAGGCTGGATCCAATGTAGCAGTGAATGGCGAACGCTATCGTGCCATTATTTTTGTTTTTTTGTCGGGACAGACTAGCAAGTACAGCACATAAACACAATTAAGTCCATTGTACTGCACTCGGATTCGCTTTTTAATTTTCTTTAAATCTACCCGACCTCCGAAGAAATGTGAGTAGATCTTGTCCGCCGTCTCATCTTCCTATTCACAAGCGCGGACGGAGTACACTGTCTGAGATGCCTACCTTTTCCATGTGCTTCGTCCATAGAAAGTGATCCATCATCAGTCCAACGAGCCTCCTACAGTCCCCTCTGCTTAATGACAGGAGGAACTGCGACAGTCGGTCGGACATGACAAATAACATCAGTTTTGTCCATCCGCAACCTCTCTCAGCCTGCCAAGCTCGCTTGTGGGCTAGAGCTAACCGTGGCTTTGATGGCTGCAGAAGGAAGTGGCAGAACGTGCTCCGGGCCAAGGAAGTTGGTAAACGACTTTTTGATGTCGAAAATTGAAACCTGTTATCTCCACAATACGCTCGTGGTTCCAGCAGGAAGGCGCTTCTTGCTATACAGCCTGTGAAGCAATGGATTTACTGCGTCGTCGTTTCGGTGAGCAGTTTACCTCTTGTCTCGGACCAATAGTTTGACCACGGAGATCGAGTGATAGCACATCTTTGGACTTTTATTTGTGGGGAAATGCAAAGTCGAAATCCTTTGTGGATAAACCAGCTTCGACTGAGGCATTGGAGGATAGCATTACTAAAGTTATTCACGAGATACCGACCAAAGTGCTCCAGTGAGTCAATCAAAATTGGTGTTTACGGATGACCAAATTACAGCGCAGTTGCGGCCAACATGTGAAAGAGATTTTCTTTACGAAATAAATGACATGAATGGTTCTACCCAAAAACAAAAAAGATTGCCCAATCATTCGAAACTGGCTAGAAATGCCTGAACTCACTTTCGACTGCGTCCGAATTATTTGACATAAGCCTCATCTGGGTTCCTGGTCACAGCGACATTGCAGGAAACTGTAAGGTGGTTTCCCCCTCGAAGGGAGAGAATTGGGATCCCTCTGACTACCTGCGGTCTGCTCCTGGAAAGATTGGCTTCGCGCCAAGTGAGCGAGCTTTGGGCAAGTACACAAACTTGTAACTAGTGAAGCTCTGCTCATTTATTAAAGCTACCGTATGGTTTGAAAAGGAACACGTAGAGTAAGGATAAGCTCCAGTGGTATCACAATGGACCTGCGAAAGGTCTAAGTGTGTCTTTATGACAACCACCCTACCTACCTACCTACCTAAGGTCGCGAAATCCTTCTGACCACGTGTGTATCGGGGGTGCTCGGGCGAGCTTCTGAGGTTGACAAAATATCAGTTCTCGAATCTCGTAGGCTTTCTCACCGGACACTATGCGCGAAAAATGCATGCTGTGAGACTTGGCATCCCCGCGGGTCGTTTTTGCGTTAGATGTGTGGAGGATGATGTGGAATCATCTGAGCACCTTCTCCTTCTTCTTCGCCCAAGTGTGCTCATTCCTTGGGCAACCATTCCAACCTAACTTAATCTAACCCAATCAATTTGAATTTTCATAGCTTTTTTTTCAATTTAAAATCCGATACCTCTAAATTGATAATAAATAAAAATAAATAAATAATTGGCGCGTACACTTCTGTTAGGTGTTTGGCCGAGCTCCTCCTCCTATTTGTGGTGTGCGTCTTGATGTTGTTCCACAAATGGAGGAACCTACAGTTTCAAGCCGACTCCGAACGGCAGATATTTTTATGAGGAGCTTTTTCATGGCACGGAAATACACTCGGAGGTTTGCCATTGCCTGCCGAGGGGCGACCGCTATTAGAAAAATGATTTTATTAATTTTGCTTTCACCGAGATTCGAACCAACGACCTCTCTGTGTATTCCGAATGGTAATCACGCAGCAACCCATTCGGCTACGGCGGCCGCCTCTAAATTGATCACCCTTTATAATAATACATTTTGCAGGCGCTAGTGATACGTTAAGTAATTTTCCCCTAAAAAAACACTCGCAAGCGCTTTCTTCACCTGAACATTCATTTGTGTGGCTGACTGGGTAAAGGCATTCAATATACCATTTAGATATACGGCACACATACGAAGCTTAATATGCATATGTATATGTAGTTATGTATGTATTTGCCCTCACATTTTGTACACAGTTTCATCTGCAGGGATTATGCAACAAAGTTTCTGCTGCCATAAAACGTTTTGCGACAATTTTTATTGGTGCAACATTGCACATTGCAGCAGCAATAAATTCTGAAATATCTCTCAAATTCTTCCGTTCCGATTGTGCGCGCCGATGCGCTCTCGACCCGGCGTCGCCATAGCCCTTCCACACACACACATACAAACACAGCCACACACAAAGCAAGTTTTCGATGAAAGTTGTCGACGAATGGTAAGCAAAAACGCCTAAATGCGAGCTCAACGTTGCGCAACCCAACTGAAGGGAAACACTTGGCTGAGCTACAAATATCCGCAAATGAACGAACCGAGGCGAGAGTCAAGGCAAGCCAGTGTATGCATACAAACGTACATACATGTATGTATGTATATGTACATGCCCACAAGTATATATGCATGTATGCGCATACATCTGTATACAATGAGAATAGGGTAATGTAAAAGTGACGATTGTTGTTGGGGGGAAATACAGTAGCTGCAGATTGCAGTTTGCAGTTTTTGGAATTTTCTCAAATTGCAAATGCGATAAGTTGGCACAAAATTGCTGTCAGAATACGAGTCAGAATACGGCTGCGGTTCCTTGGCCAGCACACCAACCCTCTTTGCGTGGCTCCCCAACAAGAAATAAGGCCTGACTGCTGCATTCGCAACAAATAGCTGCCAAGTATATCTCGCAGATACACACGTTTCGGAGTCGATTATAAACTTGCGCTATAAACATACTTACAAACATACAAATGCACACAATGTGAAAACAATAAAAGTACTTAAGCGCAAACGACAAAAAGCAACAGCAAAAACAATCGCAACTGCAACTGTAGCGAGAATTTATTTTTTGGTGGTTTCGTTTACCCTCGATTGGTTGTCGTGGCGACGTTGATTTTATAGAAGTTTCGCATCAAACGAATACGGGCGATTATACGCCATATGCTGTTGTAAACACACACACATATACATGCAAACATTCACATAGGCGTATAGTTGCATACACACGTGAATAAAATAAATGCAGTACATCCATGATACGGGTGCAAGTGCTACTAGCCACAAACATATCTGCGTGCATAGGTGGATTTGTGAAGTACCACCGTCGAGCGATGTAGAGCAACGAAAGGCGGCAGTGCGCTATCAACACCATCGCCATTGCCAGCCAGCGTCAGCGCCCGCCACCCTTACTTTGTACCGAATTTAATGCGCAACAGCGATTCCGCCATAAAGCATTGGTGGTGCATAAAGTACACAAGCACTCAAAGATACATAAGTAGGCACATATATAAACAAATATTCATACATAAATACTTCAGATGTATACATACATACATCCATCTAAGTTTATCACTGTCGATTAAATCACCAAACATACGCATTGGGCTTCCATTGTACGTTTCGAGGGAAATGATTTTCCTTGCAATCATACTCAAGCACTCATGTAATTACATACATGTGAATAACCAATCGAGGATATGTTCCTGCACCACCCACCATAAGTCTATTAAGGGCTACATATTCCACCACCAACAGAGTGCTTCCAAGTGTCCTCTATTCTATATTGCGCCGCAATCAATGGAGGACATCAGTGCGCAATAAATTTCTGCGAATTTTCTACGAACATCATTAACAAAGTTTATTACTCAGCACTCAGCACTCACCACTCGCCAACCACCACCCACCACAGTCACCCAATGGCAGATGACACAAATCTGACCAAGAAACAAGTACTTAACGAATCAAAGGCCACGTCATTGCCGTCAACCCTCATCCAGTACTAATAATAAGCACAAAAGTACACACACACATGCTCGCATATCTACGAGTATAGGTACAAGCTTACAAACAAAGGTACATAAGCCATATGTTGTTAAAATGAGGCGCAATTTGCTTGTGCCTTCCTTTCTTCTCGTGAGAGTAATCAAACATTTGTCCCAAATCAGGTGAGCGGAAATAGTCATTAAATGAAATCCATCGGTTTCAGGTCACCAGCAAAAATGTACAAGCAGGCTTTATTGGAAGGCTGCTACCAAAGGCAGGTGTAGAGTGAAGATAACGGCAGGGGTATTTCATTTTATACGAATAAAATAAAATAAAATTTTATGAAAAAATTGGGGGTGGTCCGAATTAAGGGTGATTTGGATAAAAGCATAGCCCTACGAGTACGAGCACTAATACGAGTGCTGAATTACAAACTTGTTTTTCAGTGGAGAATTCGCTAATTTATCCACAAAATTGATATAAAAAACTTTTCTTATATCTAAGCTCGTTAGTTGATATATTCAAAATGATTGGGGTGTACTGAGTGTATTGGGGTCCAGAGCCAATCAAAACTTTTTGGATATCTTTTAATATGAAAACAAATGAAAAAATGCTCACTAGCTACCTCAAAGGCCTCGACAGTCTGGTGCAGTGCTCCAACCTAAGTCCCATCAACCTTCTTCGTTACATCAAAAGCTCTCGTTGGCTGTTGATATCTACCGGTTTTGAGGTCTCATGCTATCAAACGGCGTTTTAGAGCTACTTGGGGAGTGCCAGAGTGGTACAGTCTGTGTCAGAAAAAAGGAACCGCGATTATTCATGAAGTATAAAAGATATATAAGGTTGTCAAAAAAGTCTTGCGGTATTTTTATTGAATTTTCAATTGTTCATAAAATTGGTTATAATAATGCGATTTAAGTCAAATATGCCCCGTTTTGTTCGATGACGAGTTCCTAACGAGATGCCAACTTCATAATGCCCCTCTTATAGAAGCTCGCTTCCCTATTGTCAAAAAACTCGGAGAGCCAATTTTCACAGGAGTCTCTTGAGGACAACTTCCGACTACCAAGCTCGTTCGCCATGGACAGAAATAGGTGCTAATCACTTGATGCGAGATCCGGACTATACGGTGGATGCAAAAGAACCTCCCATCCGAGCTCCCGGAGCATCTGGCGCGTCACCAAAGATGTGTGTGGCCTGGCGTTGTCCTGATGGAAGACAATTCGGCCTCTGTTGATCAAAGATGGCCTCTTCTGCATGAGTGCTGCATTCAAGCGGTCCAGTTGTTGGCAGTACAGGTCCGAATTGAGCGTTTGGCCATAGGGGAGCAGCTCATAGTGGATGATTCCCTGCCAATCCCACCAAACACACAGAAGAACCTTCCTGGCCGTCAATCCAGGCTTGGCCACCGTCTGGGCAGCTTCACCGCTTTTCGACCACGACCGTTTGCGCTTCACGTTGTCGTAAGTGACCCACTTTTCATCGCCAGTCACCATCCGCTTCAAAAACGGGTCGATTTTGTTGCGATTCAGAAGCGATTCGCATGCATCCATACGGGCAAAAATGTTTTTTTGCGTCAAGTCGTGTGGCACCCATACATCGAGCTTCTTTTTCAATCCAAGCTTCTTCAAATGGATTATAACGGTTTGATGACTTATGCCCAGCTCTTGGCCGATGCTACGGCTGCTACTATGCCGGTCTCTTTCGATCAATTCAGCGATTTTATCGCAATTTTTGACGACAGGCCTTCCGGACCGTGACGCATCTTCGATCACCTCTGCACCAGAACGAAAACGTTGAAACCATCGTTGTGCGGTGGAAATGGAAACTGTATCGAGTCCATAAACTGCACAAATTTTATTGGCAGCATGAAATGCATTTTTGCCTTTATCGTAGTAGTACTGTAAAATATGCCGTATTTTCTTTTTATTTTGCTCCATGTTTGCGACGCTATAACTCACGAACGACGAAAAGCAAACAACAATTAATCAAACACGTGTTAGCACGTGAAAAGAGCTTTCCAAAAAGCTCTAGCGTGAACCGATGCGACGAATACAACTAGAACTACGCGCTTGCAAAGACAAGCTTGCGGAAATACCGCAAGACTTTTTTGACAACCTTGTATAAAGGGTGGTTAAGTTTCAAGGGCCGGTATTGATTTAGAATAAAATACAATTTTTTTAGGAAATTATTGTCATTTCTCTTTATTATGATAATAATGGTATGGCTCAATTACGCATGGAAGAAACTATTGGCCAAATGGCTGCCGCGGCCTCGGCGGCGCACCTCCATCCGGTGGTCCAAATTTTCGATGACGCTGAGGCATAATTGAGGTTCTATGCCGTTAATGTGCCGAATTATCTCATCCTTTAGCTCTTGAATTGTTGCTGGCTTAGCGACGTACAGCTTTTCTTTCAAATAACCCCAAAGAAAGAAGCCTACCGGTGTCAAATCACATGATCTTGGCGGCCAATTGACATCGCCGCGACGTGAGATTATTCGGCCATCAAATTTTTCGCGCAAAAGAGCCATTGTTTCGTTAGCTGTGTGACAAGTGGCACCGTCCTGTTGAAACCACATATCGTCCACATCCAAACCTTCCAATTCGTACCATAAAAAGTTCGTTATCATCTCACGATAGCGAACACTATTCATAGTAGCTGCCTGACCGGCCTCATTTTGGAAAAATACGGCCCAATGACGCCGCTCTGAGATTATCATTCACCCAAATGCGGCAATTCTGCTTATTGACGGATCCACTGAGGTGAAAATGTGCCTCATCACTGAAGATGATTTTGATTTTGATTTGAACGCCCGTTTTCATAATAAGCCTGAATAACTTTAACGCGTTGCTCGATTGTGTATTTTTCCATTGTTCAAATTGAGTTAGTCTGAAATTGAAAAATATCAAATGAAATGCAGAAAAAACTTGACGTTTAGGTGTGGTTCACATTCAACATCGGCCCTTGAAATTTAACCACCCTTTATTTACATTTTTTTTACATGCAAGTATGTACAAAACTACGAGTCGCTATTACTCAATAAGCCGAGTAGTCTCCATCGTTGTTGTCAAGTATAGCTTGGCATCTTCTCGGCATGCTTTGTACCAGGTTTTTTGCTTAGCTCGTCGACAAAGAGGGTCAGATTTTGCGAGCTTGACGTACGAGTTGCTTTAAATTGTGGACTGGCTTTCCGGCAAGATGCGTTTTCATAGTTCCCCACACATTTTCAATGGGGTTGGCGTCTGTGGGCTGGGAAGGCCATTCCTTTACTGTGACGCCATTTTCTTATTTCCGGGCCTTACAGAGTATTTTTCTGAGAGTAGTGGTTGTGACGATGTGGGACGGTGGGATATGTTCGCCTCCTTCAGTCGTCGTTCGATGGTGTTGATACTCACATCTATTCCCTTTTTAGCAAGAATTCTTTGTGCTTGGCGTAGTCCCAAAGAAGGGTCCCTTTTAAAAAGTTGGACGATCACTTTATCCTACTTTTTTGTCGTCACTCGCTTCAAGCCACGCTCGGAAAAGTCATCAACATTTTTGTGCACTTTATACCGCTGATTCCACATCACAACAAACCTTTTTGATTTTTTAATCACTTTTTTAGCCGCGGCGTAAGACAATTTCGGTCCTTTCGAATGCGTGTGTTAAAATACCGCCTCGAAACGTTTCGCGTACTCCTCCACTCATTTTTGTTTGGTTGCGTTTACGGGAAAGTTTCGAACGTCTCTATTCTGAGTTAGCACTGGCGTCATAGGCCTTGAGTGGGACTATCACGCAGCAAAAAGCAGAACGAATTATATCTTGAAGTTACAAGAAAGAAACCGGTTATTTTCTTCTGACACAGACTGTACTTCAACCATCTCACTCAGGTACCTACCTTACAGACCATACTTGACTGCGATGATTAATTTTGCGCCACCTCCTAAAGAGAAGATGAGTTGACCTTATGATCTATATAATTTGCGTGTACACCCTTTTTTGGTGTTTGGCCGAGCTCTTGCTCCTATTTGTGGCGTACGTCTGATTGTTGTTCCACAAATGGAGTGACCTACAGTTTCAAGCTGACTCTGAATGGCAGATATTTTGTATGAGAAGCTTTTTCATGGCAGAAATACACTCGGAGGTTTGTCATTGCCTGCCTAGGGGCGACGGCTATTAGAAAAATGTTTTTCTTCATTTTGGTCTTTCACCAAAATTCGAGCCTACGTCCTCTCTGAATTCCGAATGGTAGTCACGCACCAATTCAGCTACGGCGGCCGCCTGTTATGAATACGACTACTAAAAAAAAATTTTGCCTTCATTAGGAAGCCTAACCGTGCCTATGGTATCTGAGGTTAAGGATAAGAAATCTGGATGAAAAGGTCATCTAATACCAAATCTCCTTCTGTCTGTCTCAGTGATTTTGTTTAAGTGATATCTTAGACTACAGTGTGGCCTGTGAGGTAACCAATTAAAAGTCTTTAGTCTACTCTGCCAAATGAAAGTTGCTTTAGTGAAGTGGTACTTCTGTGAGAAATTAAGTCCAGACCTATTATGAGCGTAATCTTTGTATAAAAAATCTGATCTTCACTCTGTGGCATTAACTGGTCTGCTTATTCCGCAGTAACCGCTTGCTTTTAAGACCTTGCTAGTATTTCTGGAATGAAGAACTTGACTTCTCGAGTTCATAAAATAATAAGAGTACAGCGATAGCAATGGTAACGCAAAGAGGCCTTTGGCTTTTGGAAAAATTTGAAACCGTTACAGTTCGTGGCTGTCCACATCTCCTGACCACAAAGTTTACTTATTTATTGTCAAATATCTACTATGCTCAGGCTCCCATGCATGCAGTCCTAAGCCGGTATATGTATGTACATACTACTCAAATGTCTATATGTAGACATGTTCTCATAATATTTACTACACTTTTCTCCACCTATTGACTAGTTCTCGCTCCTCCTCTACCCAATGCCATTAAGTTTATGTTTATATATACATACGTACGCGCTTAGGTACAATTCGTATGCATAAATTAGTGGGTGATGGCAATGAATAATGACCGAAAAGTGTGTGACAGGTAGCGGAGCAACATTATGTTCGTTCGAATATATGTTATTGCCCAGGATATACTCCTAGGTATGTAGGTAGGTAGAGGTGTGTGGAGGCATATGGCTGGGGTGGTCGCTGAGCATTAATTTCCGTTTCCCTTTATGCCTCATATTTATTATTCTGAGTGTTTATTCAACCTGTAGTTAAGTTAGTATATAAGTAGTCTCGTCAAGGGACTAGTTTTATACTGACAGCTAAGCATCTGTCTTCCGAATGGTGCAAAAGGTATGCAAAGTGAGAAAGTTTTTAAATCGTAGTTCTAGACCAAGTTATAAGACTCAAATATCACAGAAGTTGGTTCAAGTCTTACGGGCCTGAAAATTAGCATCGCTGACAACTCATCGTTTTGAGCAAAGTAGGCAAAAGATTTTGAAGCAAGATTCCGGGCTTGCGCAGTTGACTTCTGATTCTGAAAGGACCTTGCCAAGAACGAGTAACTGACCTGGCTTTGTTCTGTTATTGACGTATACACATCCCTGAGGCCTTCTTCAATTTTAATGATAGCTGGGAGCAAAGAAGGATGATGACTCTATCGGCATTGTTATCACTGTTTATCTAGCTGATATATTTGCTTTCTAACTTCTTTGTAGTAATGGCTTCTCATTAGTAATGGCTGAAATTTTGGAAGGTGCACTGGCTACACTCAATAGTTGGGCTGACAGTTCCCTTTTTAGAGTCATCTCTGAAAAAACGGAGTTGGTGCTATTCACCAGGAAATACAAACTTCCACCTTTTAAGCTTCCAAGACTAAACAACCAGTGTCTTACACTCTCATGGGAAGTTAAGTATTTTGATGTAATACTTGACCCCAAGTTCCACAAAATCGAGTTAAGAAGGCCAATATTGCCTGGATGGATGTACAACTTAGTGGTTCTACCAATTTTGGCATATGGTTGCTCTTCAGAACTTCACTAAACTCTAGAGAGAGTGCAGAGAACTGCATGTGTGGGCATCACTGGTACTTGTAGAACTGTCCCACTGCTGCGCTCAACGTTATTCGGCACTTACTTCCTGTGGATCTGCAGGTTAAATTCATTGCTGCTCAGAGCGCTATTAGGTTAAAGGAGATTGGCCGCTGGATGCAACTTATTGTAGGACATAGTAGCATCTTGAAGCAGATCTTCCCTTCCTTCTCTGTTCTTCGCACTGATCTCTCCACCCGCAAACTATGTTTTGAGGGTTTGGCTAGGGCTATCTTTCCGAGCAGGCAAGATTGGAAAGAGGGGAGATTCAGCCCGGATATAGGTACCTCCGTTTTCACTGACGGATCCAAGATGGAATCTGGAGTGGGAGCGTGAGTTTTCTCTAAACCAACCAGCATTTCAGTCTCCATTAAACTGCTGGAAACGAGCAGTGTTTTTCAAGCAGAGGTCTTCGCGATCTTGCAAACATGCAGAATGCTTCGGGATCGCTGCTGAGAGGGAGACATTAATATTTTTTCCGATAGTGAAGCTGCGATCAATGCCCTGTCGTCGCCATATTGCAGCTGTCTTCTGGTGAACTCCTGTAAGGAGGAACTCAAACGTCTCGAACGTGCAGGACACATTTCCCTTATCTGGGTTCCTGGGCACAGGAATATAGAGGGGAATGAAATTGCCGATGAGCTTGCCAGGAAGGGGTCGATAGAACCGGTTTCAGCTGTGGCCTTCTCAGACATCGGTGTCCCCTTGACCGTTGTTAATGGGAAACTACACAATTTTTTTCTAAAAAAAAATCACAAGACAGGTGGAGGTCTGTCTCATCGTGTACTATGACCTCAATACGATATAAACAGAGCGCTTAAGGTGGTGGGAATCCACTACCATTCAATTTTCAAACTCATTGCGGTGTTCACTGGTCACTGGGTGATCGTTACTTATGCGGAGAAGCTTGGAATTCCGTACAACACCTATTGCAGAAGCTGTGGGGATCCTGCAGAGAAAAAGACTGTTGAACACTTTCTCTACAAATGTCCATCTCTAGCGGCTAGGCGCTTGAGATTCCTTAGAGTGCCCTTTGGGGATGACTTGAAAAAATTCTCCAGCCTAGACCCCTTTTCTCTCCTCCACTACATCAACAGCACTGGAAGGCTGTAGACGGTTTTCTCTTCCCAAAATTTTTCTTTTCACAGGTAGTGGTCCACATTATGGTATTAAAATGGTGGTAAGTGCTATTTTAAGTGTGACGGGGGTACCCTTGCCATCTAACCTACCTACCTACCTTGTAGATCTGTGCAGTTTGTGACACGCTGCTAAGACCATTCGTTTTGATTCCAAGCGTCTCAAAAACCTGATACCTTAAAATTATCTACCTAGCAATAATGAAAATACATTCGGGTATTTCCCGGTTTTCTTGTCTCTTCTAGTTGATTAATGAAAAATTTCGCAAAGTGTGCCATCTTGATGAAGGATTTGAGGTAGATGGAGTCTTAAATCAAAATGTTTGGGTAAATGGCTTGGGTTGGGGAGATCGCGTAAATTAATTGCCACCAAAAAACCATCGCCCACTAATATCACGAAAAAATCTAGTTTCTTACTAGTCTCGGACAGTCAATATTGCTGCAAGGTTAAAACCAGTTACATATTTGTGTGCGGAGTCCTCTTGGCTCTGTGAGCAAAACATCACGCGATTGCAGCATATCAAGTTTAGGAACAGAAATGGACTGTAGATGTGTATATTTGCTTATATCACATATACTTTATATCAAAAAAAGGCAAATATAAGTTGTCACAATACCAAATTCCCGCTGAGTCATACGGAGCCCAACACAGACTGCCATGGGTACGCACATTCACACAACCCCGACACAAAAGCTTTATAAATTCTCTAAGACTGATTTGATATTCTGGAGCTGGAGCTGAAGTACGTTTAAGCTGGAGTGTATCTAGCATATACAGCTTCCATACATACATAGGTACATAAATAGGCACTAAGTAAATAACGCAAAATAATCCAAATCAAGATTGATATTTTTACTATTCCTATTGCACATCTTTACTAGTAAGTAAAAGATAAATTCGGGTCCTACAAGTATTGAAAATGTATGCCAAAATAGTTAAAAGTGAATCTTTATAACACTTGAAGTTGAAATTTTTTCTTTTACTTTTACTCTTTCTGCCAAACAAAAAAATTTGAATTGTATGTTTATAAGAAATAAATACGGGAGATTTACAAGCCATGTCGGTTGTTATCAAATCAGGTGGGTGACAAATCTATGTAGTTGCTTACAAGGACAAACTTCACAGCAGAGTTCAACAAAGTATGTAGAACCCCTCACGAGTTCAGGCTATGCTTCCATTGCTAAATCCACCCTCGCTGTGCTCGCAGTTTACGTCTTGCCACATATCCCCTAGTCAGGTGGTGAGATGGCAAGAAAATGCAATAATGGAAATCGTTTTTACCTCCATTTCATTAAAAAACTTTTTTGATTAATTCTTCTTCATTCATGGCAGTACGCGAACGAACATATATACATATATGTATATACCATATATTTATACATATAGTATATATGTATATATATTTATACATATATTATATATGTATACATATTTATACATATAGTATATATGTATATATACATACTCCTCTGTGTTGCCTTAAACAAGTAAACAAACAACTGGAATGATAACCAAAAAATTGCTGAAGAGAAAAGTCGTCGCCCAAAGTTAAATGAGGATCGGCTGCAGAGAAAGAGGTACGTGCAACCAGTATCCCGAGCTTAAAAGAAAAAATTTACTCATAACTCAAAGATTTGGACAAAAGGTGATATGAAAATTCTTCTACATAGTTTTTGAATCCAAAGAAAATTAGTGCAAGCCAAAAATGGTACTGGCGGCCATATAATTGGAGTATGAACAGAAAACTTTCAATAAACGAAATGAATATATAAAGGGTTTTCCAATAAGAGGTGTTATTTTGATATTCAAAGAAAAATGTTATTTTTTAATCTAAATGATCGGATGTTTATTTTATTATAAAGAGGAAGGTATGCCGTTAATAGTGAAAAGTAGCATGAGGCAAATGACCACCACGACCACGCTTATATTCTTTTCATGAAATTTCCCATAACCGAATTGCAAAGTGGCTGCCCTATGACCTCGATAGGCTCACGAATTCCATCTTTGAAGTCTTCAATCGACCCTGGGCTGTTGGCGTAGACCTTCTCTTTCACGTGGCCCTAAAGAAAAAAGTCACAAGGTGTTAAGTCCCAAGATCTCGCTGGCCAATTGTGATTTCCTCTTCGAGAGATAACACGGTCCGGAAACTTTTCCCGTAAAAGATCAATTGTTTCGTTGCTTGTGTGGCACGTAGCGCCGTCTTGTTGAAAATAAACGTTGTCCAGATGAATACCATCCAATTCAGGCCATAAAATATTGAATTCTATTCAAAAAGCCATTTAAAATAACACCTGTTATTGGAAAACTCTTTACATACATGAATACTCAAAATCTCTACATATGTATGAGTATACATATATAAAAACGAGTATACCACCTTGATCAAAAAGTTTCCGATATATTTTCAGAAAACTCAATATACTAGTTTATTCCTAAAGAGTGATATTATCACCAGTATCACAAAGTACTCCCCATCAACTGCAATGCACTTGTGTCAGCGTTGCGTGTAGCTCTTGAAACATTTCTGAAACTCTATTTTCTATATAACCATCAGAGCCGTGTTCGATTTTTCCCACTACTCTTCGGCTGTTTCGGTTGTAAAAACGCATTCCTCGTAGTGGTTTTTTGACTCGATCAAAGAGAAATCTATATCGGAAACATTTTTGATGGAGTTGCCATTTGAATTTAAGGGGACAGATACCTGTAAACGGCCATATTTTCCCTGATTTTCATTAAAATGATTTAAAATGAAGAAGTCACAATATTTTTTTCAAAATTGGCATACATATAAATAATATACATTAAAATAATATAATTTTTTTTTATTTTAATCATTTAAAATGGCGGATGTACACTCAATTCTTCCAGGAAGGTCGCAGCGGGGCTTCTCAATGAATACAACCAAAAATGTTTTGGTTTATTAATGTCATAATTTCCATATGAATTGAAAAAAAAATGTAAAAAAAGTCGCGGAATAAAATGCTTAAAAAATATATTTTGGGGCGAATTTTCCTACTATTTTTGCTTCGAAAAAATTTTCGAAAACTTAAAACACATAGAAAGTACACAGTATTATAAAAAAGATGTGTGCAAAGTTTCAGGGAGATCGGTCAATAACTTTTCGAGTTATCGTGTACGCCAATTCGAAAAACATAGTTTTGAGAAAAACGCGTCTAAAGTTTGAATACGTAACTATACCTCTCCCAGCGCTCGAACGCAAAGAATAGAGTCGTCACGGTTGACGATCTATAATATAAAAAATACTTAAATTTACGTTCAAAAATTTTTTTTACATATCGCACTTGTTACGTTAAAGCGTAACAACTCAAAATCTGAACATTTTCAGTAGAGACGAAAAACTGTTTCCGTAAATATTAATAATATAGGTATTACAAGGGAAAAAATATGTAATTGCACGAAAATATCATTAAAAACAATATAACGGTTGTTTCATTCTTATTTGTTTAGTAGTTGCGCTAAAATAACAAATTTTTGAGTGGTTACTCTTTTCCTTTTCTTTTTGAGTTGTTACGCTTTAACGTAACAAGTGCGATATTCTTAAAGTATTATATTAACATTTTATGAAAAAAAAATTTTGTTTATCAAAATTTTACAGGTATCTATGCCTTTAAAGAACCTGAAAGCAACTATTTCGACTGGTTGCGCTAAAAGAAAACCAGTTTTATTTCCCCGAATTTCAGTTATCCCAAAAAATTGCACATTCAAATTCTAACGATATTAATTTCCGATTGGTTTGTGTTTTCTAAGACAATGCATTGGACTACTTCTCTGTTCCCGAGTAAGTAACTCAAACGGATTATACATTTGCGCTACCGAGAATAAAACTAATAAAACTGTGTATAGAGGAGAGCATTAATAAACTTATATTCATACTTAAACAAAAAATTAACTAAAAACTGAAATTGTTTGCCCTACCATTTCAAAAATTAATCGTGAGTACATAAGTGTTTTGTGTTTTATGTAGAGTATTTCATTTTAAATGCAACCTGATTGTTAGTTATTTCATCTGGTAATTTCTATTTGTTTTCTTTATAAAATAGGCTACATCTGTCCTAAATATTTTCAAAAAATTTTTGTTGTTTTATATATTGTCAAAAACTTTCGAAGTAGGGCGAGCTGTTTGAATACTTAAGTAATTATGTAGTGTATTACCGGTGATTATTTATATGGCTGGGCTATGAAAATTCGATATGAAGTCAAAAGTAGAAAAAAATTTGTTCAAAAAGATTAATTGCGCTAAATGGTACACAACTCGTAAAATCAAAAGGCGCCATTTATTTTTATATTAGTTTGGGGTATTATTTTCTCGGTAGATGGCTGAAGTGGTCGATATCTCGTAAAGTATAGATCAAATAACATAAGTGCTCGTGGTCAAGGTGACATTTCACACTAAAAAATGCTTTTGCTATTTTTTGTTTGTTCCATTCAGTTGTGAGTTACAGGGTGTTCACAATGGAAGTGCACAAGGAAAAAACTCGGTACATCTTACAGTTTTTCTTAAACAAAAGCGAAAATGCAAGACAGGCCGCTGAAGTTGCGAATGGTGTTTATGGTGTCAATACTGTAATTGATAATTACGTGCAATTCTGGTATCGTCAATTCCGTTCAAGCATTTTTGATGTTAAAGAAAGTGTCGTTAATGTCGAAAAACTCGATAAAACCATTGAAATAAACAAGTTTGATCGGCATGTTAGTAGTCGTAGCATCGCCCAAGAGCTAAATATCGATTTGTTTTCCCCCAATCATTTACGGAAATTTGGAAACATTTCATGTTAGGGTATGACTCTTAATTTCAGCAAAAGCATATCAAAAAAGCCGGATTTGTGGCATACATTTTTATGTATATACATACATATATATTTATTGGTTCCTTACATACTTCTAGATGACTGTACTTGTATGAACAGAGCTATGCCATTAAGCATTTAACACACACACACATACACGATCCGAAGACTGACTTCTGAGCTGCAAATGAGGGCAGATGCGTTTAACAGATATTCGAACTCACCAACTCACATACTTATGTTTGTATGTATATGTACACATCTACAGCTACATAGTCATTATTATTATACTTTGCCTCAAAATTTCCAGAAAATGCTTGCCATAAGAAATGGACAGAGCAAAAGAAACATTGACTAGCAGGAGTTTGGCCCTCAATTCCTTTGTGACGGTAACGAATTTTTACAACGTCAATAACAACATCCAAGTGTCAGCCCTTATACATAGACCACAAAGAAAGAAGAAAAAAAAAACAACTCGAAAACCAACAACAAAGATCATATAAAGAGTAAAGATACAAGAATTGTATAAAAGCCAAAGTTATTTTTAGAGGAAATCGCCAGCTACAGAAACAGCAGCAGCAACAGCAGCAGCAGCAACAGCAATAAACCGCCACAGGCCGGAAGAGCGAACCGAAGAATGGACGGATCGCGGGCGTCCATCAAAAGCAGCCAATCGGAACGAGTCCCGCACAAAGTTAGCGTCATCCGAATAAAGTGCTTACATACGGGTGCATATGTATATGTATGTGTGTGTGTGTGTTTACTGGCGAGTATTTATGGCAGCGTATAATGAGATAAAGTCGGGAAGACGCACTAGAAGCAGGAGAAAACAGATAGATGAGCAAAATAAGGCTTGAATGTGAATTAATAATGGAGACGGAGAGGTGTTTTGTTTTGAAAAATTAAAAGAACAAGTTAATGCATTTGTATGTGTGTATGCGCATTCACTACATGCACGGAAAATGTTATTTAGGCCCATATGTAGGAATATTTACGTATGTAGAAGAAGTTTAGGAATATCCAGGCGCAGCAGTTCTTGTGGTTTTAGTTGGAATTAATATTTTGGTAGCTCGTTTTGAGCTGCTCTTTAGATTAGAAGTTTAAAATAATTAACTCGCATTTTACAGTCCATAAGGCGTGATAAAAATCAATAATTCATAATTTAATTTAAAATAACTAGTTGTTTTTTTGTATCCCTCCAGAGCTAATATTTTGTTGCGAATGCTTTTGAAGTCCTAAAGTGGCCTTGGTTCTTATAGCCCTTATAATCAAGCCGTGGTTACTGGAACCTTGCCTATCCATTATCGCCTACCTATTCGAGTCATTTCCTGCGCTAAGTGGTTGCTAAAGGATCTCAAAAATCTTTTTTTTGTTTTCTTGTTCACTCCTCTCGGGAGTATAGGGCCTCGACAAGACTTGTCTTGCGTTGGTTTCGTTAGTGTATTTGATTTCTAATAGGGTAGGTGATTAGCCTGCCGCTACCAGTCCTAAATAGTGGGAATGCCCACCTGTCATTGCTTAGGGACAACGCCTTCTTACTGCTTGGAGCTCCATCTGTGTTTTACATTTTTCTGCCAGAAGGATCGCATAGATGGTTGAGGACTTAAACATAGTTACAATTTTTCTGTTCAACCACTTTTCTATGAAAACTGCTTGGATGCCCTCAATGCGTTACCTCAAATTAATTGTTCGCTTCAACTCATAGGACCTTTTTAGCTGCGCTTAAAATATATGCTTGCCGGTTGTATGCCAAGAAGCGTTTCCTACAATGCCCGAAACGCATGCATAAGCAAAGCTCCGCGCCCCATGCAAGTTGAACAGAACTTATTCGATATCAACCAAGGGCATCTCGCACATATTTTTAATAAATTTCTTAATGGAAGGGAATGGTAATGGAGGCTCTTAACAGTTTTGTAATAAGTTGAGCGCACCGAAAAGCTAACCGAAATGGCTCTACACAAAGATTTCTGCAGGTAGAAGACCTCTCTTCTGGCTGGCTATAGCACCAATTAAGAAGAAGAGAAAAGAGCTTTCCGCAAACGATTTCTCCACCAATCTTTTGATCCAATTTCGCAACATCTATTAACAGGCTCGCTGGACACTGTCTCTATATGTTACACCCTCCTAGCCATCAATCTTTGAAGAGATGTTAGTGAAGAAGGGTTCGCTTGAAGTTGCTCTAAATACTGTAGTTACCGTAGTTAAGGCAGAACCTGTATTTAAACAGTATGAAATTTATATACAAATACAGTTGCGTGCACTTAATCAGCAAGACTAAATTTTCCACAGTTTCGACTACTTTTCCTTTTGTTGCTGTGTTTTGTTTTTAATTTCACAAACTTTTTATAAAAATATCACTCATTCTACAACAAATGTCATATAATTTAAAGCTCTCAACTTTGCACAAGGTTTATAAAAAATCCATAAATTTTCATCAATGTTATTTTTATTGCTCTAGTAACGGGACGTAGCTACAGTCATACTGATTAATAATTTTTTTGGATTTCTGTTTCAGATGAATAGAAGAGCCAAAATGGACAACACCGTCCAGGTCTAATTTTTCGGGAGGGTCAACTTCAGCGGCATTTTTTAAATTATTAAAATTCATTTTTGTATATAAAAGAAGTTAAATAAAAAGCCTAAAAAACTTAATATTGTTTTTCATTTGTTTTGTTGTAATAAAAATTACTGAAAATACCCTAAAGTCGACTTACACCTTTTTACTCTAAGGCACTAAATTGCTCTCTTTACTCCAAATTTTAAATCAGTTAATCATTCAAAGCCGTTTTAATAAAAACTGAAGTTGCATAAAAAACTAAATTTGTCCATATCATAGATCAGAATTTAGGGACCTGAAAGCAAAACCTGCTAAATTCATATAAGATGTTTTGCCAAAAATTCTCAGATAAACTCCCTTTGTTTTTGAATTTTGAAACTCCCTTTTTGAAACTGCCCTAAAGGCAACTGATAAATCGAAAATCCTATTTGGACTATTCAATACTTGTGTAAATACGTTAGCAGCAAAATACCCAGAATAACCCAGAAGCTAACATCTCCAATCACTTCGAATCACCCGCACACGTTCATATGATTCAACCATTTTTGACTTTGGTTGTTTTTTACTTATGCCCCTCATTTTGAGATGAGAACGACTGCGGCAAAAATTTAGTTTTCTCATTTTGTTCGAACAGCGCAAAAACCAATAAAAAAACTCCATACATACAAACCAACGAATATAAATCACAAAAAACCTATAAAAATCACATAAACGTACGCCACTATAATGAGATCGTGAACAGGCAAAAATTTAATAAACAAAAAATAATTGCCAACCGTCAAGAATGTACTGAAATTCAGTTAAAAAACAATAAATGAAAAGAGCAAACTGTAAAAATAAAAATGAAAATGAAGGCAGGCGGGGAAAGAAGTTAAACAAAATACTAAGTGTAAGTATATCTCGCACCCGTCAGAGATTGATCGTGATTTTGTTGTTCATCATTATTGCCGTCAGCACAATCTTAATGATCACCCGTTGGCGCTTAAGAGCGACGCTGACAATGTTGCAGTTGTTGTTTCCCTACGTTTTGGTTGTTTTATTGTGATTGCTACCGGTTGCTGTGGCCACGCCGATCACTCGTTTATCCGGCCAGCGAGCCAGCCAGCCAGCCAGTCGGTTAGTCAGCCAATCGTTCATTCACTTGCTGTGCGCACTCGCGTACTCGTGCCCGGCAACTCAGCAGCAGCCGCCATAAATACCACCCGCCTCCGACTGCCGCCATCGTGCCAAGCAAGATCCACAACATTGCCGCCTCCTCTGGGCAATGCTATTTTTAGTGTCTGCGAGTGATGATCGTGTGCTGCGCATTCATATCTACATATGTATATACATACATGCATATTTATGTACGTATGTATGCGCATTCTGTTGAGAGTATGATCATCAAGGCATGTGTGTGAATCTGCTGGCTGATTCTGCGTCGTTTTGAAGAATCTGTAGACTGTTTGTATGCACATAAATCGGTATGCGTGTATGTGTCTGTATATTAAATGGGCGTTTGCTGTCGAGAACCACCATCAACCGGCCGGCCGGCATATGAATGCGCTGCGATTTATTGTGCTCCACCATTTGCCCCCTTCTTACAAATTTTCAATTGTATTCATCTTATTTTCATTTTATTTATTTTTAGTTTGTGTGCTTTGTTTTTGTTGCTGCTGTAGCTGAAGCTGAAGCTGCTGGTATTTTAGTTGATCGCTGGTTGAAGTGATGTTGAATGGTTTTGTAATGGCGGCCGTGGACGTGGACAGGGTTAGAGCAACTCCCAGCCATCTGCGGTGATCATTGTGTTTTTGTAATATATAGATATGTACAATTGTGTGTATGTATGTATGAATGTTTGTATGTATGTACGTGTGTCGTTTTTTCTTTTATCGTTTCCACTTAGTGGAGTGGGGTTATACTTTACCATTAACATATGAATGTGCCCGCATACATCTACACGCATACTACGTATAGACATACATACATTTAATTTAATTTACATACATTATAAAACGAATTGGGGTGCTGCGCTTGCTCTTATTATAGTTGCTGGAATATACAGCTGTGAACATGAAAATAGCAGTACTCTGAAAAAATTATTTTGAAGTTATTTATTTGTTCCCTATGAAATAATGAAATAATATTTTTGATTTTTGTTTTGTTTTTGTATTAAAGTTCCTTTCTTGTGATTCCGATGTTGAGGATTTTTTTCCATGTAAACACTCGAGCATTCGGAATGAGTGAGCTTAGAGCCGCATCAAACTTACATTGTATTAAAGAATCTAGAAATTGTAATTAAAACAGTTTAACAATTCTAAATAAAAACTTAGAAGTCTGTATAATTTTTTTTTTTTGAATTTGTTAAATTTTCGTGAATTTTGTAAAATTTTGTTTTCCTGTTTCCTCTAGACACAAAACGCGTCGATTGTCTATCTTGTGCCACAGTTCATGTGTGGCTTACGAGGGGTGCCTTTTATATGTCGGGATTTGGCAACCCTGGTGTTGCAATCTGGCAACTGACAGCTGTATCGCAAAGTTTGACATTTTTTGGCTTTTACGTACTCTTAAAAGATTCATCTCGGTCCAAAAATGGAATTAAATCGTGCACATTTTCGTGCGATTATTTTTTACAACTTTCGACGTGGATTAACCCAGCAACATTGCATGGATGAACTTAATTCATTTTTTGGCGATGAAGCTCCATCAAGGACCAGTGTTTATCGATGGTATGGTGAATTCAATCGTGGTCGTAGTTCACTCCAAGACGAATTTTGTGAAGGTCGCCCAAAATCAGTTGTTGTTCCGAAAACCATTGATGCTGTGCGCGAACTGATATTGCAAGATCGTCATGTGACCTATCGTGAGATTGAGACAATCTTAGGCATTAGTGGGACCAGCATAAATTCAATATTGCATAAACATTTGACTGTGAAAAAAATTTGTTCGCGTTGGATCCCACACAATTTGTCAATCGATCAAAAAAAGGCTCGTGTCGATTGGTCGAAGGAAATGCTCAGAAAATACGATCGCGGGGCTTCGAAACACGTCTATGACATCGTGACAGGTGATGAATCATGGATTTACGCGTATGAGCCCGAAAGTAAACAGCAGTCGACTGTATGGGTGTTTCAAGATGAGCCAAATCCAACAAAAGTTGTTCGCGCAAATGGTCGCCTGTTTTTTCGGAAAAACTGGACATGTCGCAACCGTACCACTAGAACAACGCAGAACAGTAAATTCTGAGTGGTACACAACCATTTGTTTGCCAGTTGTCTTCCAAGAAATTAGGAAAACCAATCGCCAAAGACGGATCACTCTTCACCAGGACAATGGGAGCTCTTACACATCGGCTCAAACAACTGCATTTTTGAGCACCCAAAACATCGAATTAATGGGTCATCCCCCGTATAGTCCTGACTTGGCACCGAATGACTTCTTTTTATTCCCTTACGTAAAAAACAAACTGAGAGGTCAACGTTTTTCGACACCTGAAGAAGCGGTTGCGGCATTCAGGATGCATGTTTTGGAGGTACCTCATTCAGAGGGGCAAAAGTGCTTCGACAATTGGTTCAAACGCATGCAAAAGTGTATAGATCTTCATGGAGAATATTTTGAAAAACAATAAAGTGATTTTCGATGATTAAAATTTGTTTTTGTTCTCTAATCCCGACATGTAAAAGGCACCCCTCGTAAACGTTTCAGAGATGGTTGTGAGGACATAAATGACAATGAACAAAATCAGTAATCACCAAAAACTCCATCGAAATTGTTCGTAAATTTATCAAAAATGAACCGACGTTGAACGATGATGATGTTGAAATTTATGGAATCGGAGTTGAATATCTCCAAAACACCGATTTATCGCACTTTAACTGATCATTTGGGCTTACGAAAGGTCTGTGCACGTTTCACTCCGCACAAGTTAATTGAGGGCCAAAAATTGCTCAGAACTCAACATTCGGAAGACCTCATTAAAGAGGTGAGAAAAGACGAGAACTTCCTTTACAACATTGTAGCAGGTGATGAAACGAGGTGTTTCCAATATGAATCTGAAACTAAGCGTCAAAGTGCCGAATGGAAGTCCCCAGACGAGTCACCACCCAAAAAATTGCATTTGGAGAAGTCAAAAATCAAGCCGATGCTCCTTTGTTTTTACGATTCTAAAAGAATTGTCCACAAGTCAATGCAATTTTCTATCTTGGTGTTTTGAAGCGTTTGTTGCATTGCATTCGTCGAATTCGCCCTGAATACCGCGAAGGAAGAAGCAGGCGCTTATTATATGATAATGCACCATCTCATCGACCCACTCTTGTGACTCATTTTTTTCCTAGGAATCGCATTTTAACCATCAATCACTGAGCGTATTCGCCTGATATGGGTCCCTGTGACTTCTACCTATTCGGAAAACTTCATTTGGCCATGAAAGGAAAACGTGGAGGCCATCTAAAAAGCTTGTACCGACATCCTAAAGGCCATTCTGGACAATGACCTGAAATACTTTTTCGAAAAGCTTTTAGATCACGCAAAACAGTGTATCGAGGCCAGAGGGGACTGTTATGAATAAATAAACTCGAAGTTATCAGAACAAAGCTCCTGTCGTTTCTATTTTAGCTCAGTCTTGTTTATTTCGGACTTCACCTTGTATAGTATTACTTAATTTCTCATTCCTTCAGAAACAATACAGGCTATGTATCTTTTAAAAAATGTCCTAACTCTTGTGACGTAATGACGTATACAGACATTCATAACCGACAGTGATTTTAGACTTTATGGAAGCCGTGGCCAGAAACAATTTAAGTAATTTCATACGTGTTACCAAATTTTGCGAAGATACGCGAGCTTCCTCTGGAAATTTAAAAATGCAGTCGCTGCATTGGCAGTTGCCTCCTCGCGAGTTCGGCGCTACGCATAGCTTAGGAGGAACTCAGAATTATTGACAGAAGAGAGAGCATCTTCTTTGCCCTATTGGTCAGCTACTCTTTTCCTTCAATCCCGATATGAACTTTTACCCAGAAGAACTCAATGTTGTGTCTTTGGCTATTTAAAATATTCGCTCATGAATAGACACAATTATGTGCAACTTGTTGCTTCTGTGCTTAAGAGCTTCGAGGCGTGATTTGCTGTCACTGAAGATTTGGAGAGAGCAAGTCGATAGATTAGACTGTGCCCATTTCACTGCAGTATCGATGGCTGTTACATCAGGTACACCCATTCCACTGGCTAGGGTGCCAATAGAGCAGTGGTCAGTTACAACACCTGCGAGGACGCTGGTAGTTAATCTGTAGACAAGTAGACATTTTGTTTTTTTAAGATTCAGTTTTGGCCAGAGCGCTTTGGAGACCTTGCCGTTAGTAGTCATAGCCTACCTTCTATTAGTGTATGCGATTGCGCTCAAGTCAGTCGCAGTGTACATTTCATTTAGAGGAATGTTTATCTCCTCTACCACTCGCTGAAGGTCGAGCAAAGAGTCTTTCCTGGCACACTCTTCCGCCCTTTCATTTCCCTCCACTCCAGAGCGATCGAAGAGCTAACAAAGTGTGGTGTTGTGTTGTTGGCTAAACAAGAGGGATCTTTTGAGGTCAGTGATTTGATCGCTGCTTTCTATCAAAAAAATATAATGTTTTCCGGAAGTAGGTCCATTAGTCTTATCGTGTTTGCTGCTTTGTCTATAGCGTAGATCTCAGCTTGGAAGACGCTTCACCGATTTGGAAGTCCAGAGGAGCAATTTAAGGATAATTCTTCTCAGTACACTCCCCATTCAGTGTAATTGCCCACCTTTGAGCCGTCTGTGTAAATATGGTGACAACTAGCATCTGATTTGGCTCTAGTCCGCAAACTTTTCTGTGGGGTATTTCGTGTATATGAATAACATCATCTAGGGTTTTCCAATAAGAGGTAATTTTGATATTCAAAGAAAAATGTTATTTTTTAATATAAATGATCGGATGTTTATTTCATTATAAAGAGGAAAGTATGCCATTAATAGTGGAAAATAACATCAGGCAAACGACCACCATGACCACGCTTACAGGACAATATCCTTTTCATGAAATTTCCCATAACAAAAGTGACTGCCCTGCCTCGATGGCCTCACGAATTCCATCTTTGAGGTCTTGAATTGACCCTGGGCTGTTGGTAGAGACCTTCTCTTTCACGTGGTCCCAAAGAAAAAAGTCACAAGGTGTTCAATCACAAGATCTCGGTGGCCAATTGTGATCACCTCTTCGAGAGATAACACGTTCCGGAAACTTTTCCCGTAAAGGATCAATGGTTTCGTTGCTTGTGTGGCACTTGGCGCCGTGTTGTTGAAAACAAACGTTGTCCAGATCAATACCATCCAATTCCGGCTATAAAAAGTCGTTAATCACCTCTCGACTGCGATATATAACATCTGTTATTGGAAAACCCTTTACATGTGCAGGGTTTGGGGCGTTGTAATTTTATAAAAACAAAAAAAAAGTATTAATTAAATACACAACCATCGTTAGAACTTGGTAATTCATCGCGCTCCTGTTATTTGGTACACAACTGTAGGTACACAAACTATGTGTGTATACAAAACCTTTGTAGTAACTCCCTCTTCGTTATATGTTTCCTCAAACCAAATCCCAATCCTACTTTCCTTCACTCACTACTACGCATTGGTATTCATTGTTCTCGTATTTTTTTTATTTTATTTTTAGTTTATTTTGCAGATATTCATTTTTTTTCTCTTTTCAAGATCGCTCAAAGCTTTATAGCCACTTTGATCTTGAATTAGTTTGCCTGACTTACTGCTGGCTCACTGGCCATGCCACTGATCGTCTGTGCGTTTTGGACCCGCACCATTCGCTGTGATGCCTTCGGCAGGCGGATGTGTGCACAAAAACAAAAACAAAAAAACAGAAACATGTAAAAAACCATATCAACAATAAAGGAAGACAACGAACAATGGGCAACTGAGATTACAGTGACGCTAATGAAATTCAATGAAAGATGACCATAAAACTTAGTACTTTTTTCACTGTTGCCTGCTGTTTGCTGGGCACACGAACGTGTTTGCGAAGCGTGAGAAACAAAAGACTCTCAGTTAGTAAATGAAAAATTAACTAAAGGAAAAAAAGTTTTATTTTCGCAAATGTATCTACTAATTTTCGGTTATTAAAAGTTGGACAACAATTTGATGGGCAAATGATGGAATGCGCTTGGGATAATTAACCTGAGTTTATTTCTCACTAATTATTTTACGCGCTTAGACTATTTCGGAATTAGAATTTAAGGTGATTTTAAATGAGTCGCATCACTTGTCCTCGTTTCTTGTTCGGAATGCTGGAGGTTGAAAAATTCAATTCATATTTGAGAAGCTGTGGTGTAAGGTAAAAGAGTCGATTGATTGAGTGGTAATGAAATATGGATCAAATATGCCAATAATGCACGAAAAAGGTCCAGGACAAAGCGAGTTCAAGCTCAAATGTAAATGACGACAAGGAAGGTAATGCAGTGAGTTTAGTGGGGATGGAATAGAATAGGTATTGTAAGCTGATATCGGCAGCCGAAATTATTGACTTCAACGAAATTAATAGAATTGAAGAAAGTAATTTCTAAGAAATGGGTGCAATCGATAAACAGAAGGGATATCGTGTTCCATTCTGAAAAGGAAGTTGCTTCAACTTGTACCTGATCTTGCACTCTCAGCCGGTCACTTGTTTTAGACTCTGTAAAATTCTGGAGAAAAGTTGAATCCAATAAAGGCCTGCCAAATGCACTTCAACTAACTTTTCGCTCGGAAAGTCCAGAAGTTCTTAAATGATCGAAACGAAAAGTGATTATCGATCAGGATTGCTTTAACACATTGAGAACCAAGCGTAAGAAAGAAGTAAGAAAATGGTATCAATTTCCAAATAAAAGCCCACTCTGCACGTAATATAGCTGGCACTGAGTAGAAAGAGAGTTCCCGCCGAGATAATCCGCCTCATCAAAGCCCTCTACGACAACTCCGAACTGGCCGTGCTTCACAAAGGCGCTATCAGCGATCCATTCTCTTCGCCATCGTCCCTTCTCTTCACCATCGCCCTTGATGATGTCATGAGCCAACTGACCCTGCTCAAAAAAGACTTCGCATAGAGTTTCACCAGACATCTTGAGGGCCTGGACTTCGCCGATGGCATCTGACTCCTCTCTCACAAACTCTCTGACATGCAAGCGAAAGTGGACAAACTAGTCGCGCTGGCACGCACTGTCGGACTGGAGGTCAACATCGCCAAGATCAAGGCTGTCAGAATTAACCACAATAATTCAAGAGCTAAAGGATGAAATAATTCGGCACATTAACGGCATAGAACCTCAATTATGCCTCAGCGTCATCGAAAATTTGGACCATCGGATGGAAGTGTGCCGCCGAGGCCGCGGCGGCCATTTGACCGATATTTAGTTCCATACGTAATTTAGCCATACCAATATTATCATAATAAGGAGAAATGACAATAATTTTCTAAAACACTTGTATTTTATTCACAATCAACACCGGCCCTTCAAACTTAACCACCCTTTATGACGGTATTAATTGCAAACTTCAGAGAAGAAATGGGGCTTGTGTCGCCATCGCTTTGTGTGAAGGAGTAGAGTCTTGCTGAGAGATGTATGCGCTGCTGAGAGATCTAATGTCTCTAGAACCTCGTTATATGCAGCAGATGTCGCTCGAAATCCTTGAGTAAAGAAGTGTGGTGGGGCATGACATCTCCTTTGTCCTCCCAACAATTAAAACCATAACTGGCTGAAAACTTCATTGCATGACAGCAAGGAACTTCTGTAGGATTGGAATATAGCCATCTGTAATTTTTGTGAATGATCTTTTGGTTTTGGTTAACATTTTTTTCATCAGAACTAGACCATAACATCTCAGGCGCTTAAGGGAATTTAATTTTGTTTAGAAGTCGTTTTGATCGGTTGACTCGCTTGCTGTTCACGTGTTTGCTCCGACACAAACTGTCTTCTACGTATAACGTAGTATTTATACCGGAGATCTTCATCGTCAACTAGACGGGTAAAACCCTCAGAAACATTAAGCTCCCTCGTGCTCATTGGATTTGAAGGATCGCCGTCAATGATCGCTTGCATTTGTTGAATAAATTCTGCAGATCTGAACGTTCCTCGTGTTTTTTGCGTTTTGCAACAGATTTTGCCTAGCCGCCGGGTGCTTTCAAATCACGGCGACCCTTATGAACGAATGAACGAGCGCACTTAACGAAATTAGAAATTTCTAAATCGGTGTGATTTGCATTAAAAGCGACCACAGCTGCATGCCTCTTCATTTCTTGAGTTAAGTTGTAGTCCTCCATGTCTTATCGGAAATAGAGCAAAAAGAAAAATAATTGTTTCGAGAAGTTATAGTCGAAGTTACAGTCCTCAACTTACATATGTACCCTGTGTATTCACATGTAATCTGGTCGTCTCGAGACTCTCAAGACCACATCAGAGGAAATATGGGCCTTGATCTTGTGGTAAATATCTGTGCTATCTATAGTATGCACATAATTGTGTACATGCCATATGTGGCAAGATATGATTTTATTTAAGTGATGTGAAAGAGAAGATAGAAAACTGTAGAAATGTGATTTCATGACTTCTACCACCGTTGATATGTAAGAACATACATGCATATACATACATATGTATGTATATAAAGACACACATCAACCTATGCAGCACTCTGTACCCACATCCATAAGTAAAAATAAAATTTTATTGTACAGCAGAAAGTAGAGTATTTTTGTCGACTACGACGCAGTTAATTCAACATTCAACAACCGACAAAAGAGGTCCATAATCGTTTCTTAATTAACGCCGGGGCCATGAACGACAGTTTCCACAAAATAATAAGTGAAATTACCGTTCCGCTTGGCTAAGGATCAGTACCAGTAGCGCACGATCTCCAGCGCACAAAGCGAGGGTACACACACAATTCAGTTCGCGATGTGAGTGAGCGAGCGAACAATAAGAGTCATAAACAGCGGCAAAGAGGCCAAAGAAAGTGTGACCAAGAAGGAAGACTCCATGAAAAATCACTGCTAATTGTAAAACTGGGCGAAGGGAGGAGACGGCAGGGATCTAAAACAGACGACGAAAAGCAGTTAACAATAAATGTAAAGCAGATGATGAGGCACCAATATGCATGTATGAGTGTATGTGTGCATATTTGTGTGTATGAATGTGTGCATGTATGTGTGTGTGTATGAATGCATATATTTACGATCATAAGTGAGTTTGCCCAGAAGGCAAATGGCAAAATCGCATTCGGAAGGCGCGCGCACAAACGCACATAACCTGCGAGTCTGCGCAAACCGAAAGCGATCAAGCGCACGGAATGGTAGCTGGCAGAGTTGATATTTAAATGCAACACGCGCCACAACAGCAGCGAAAGCGGTGGTTAAAGAGCGAGAGCAAGAGCCACCAACAAGGCAAGCAGCCCAGCAGTGGCATCGTCATCGCTATGGTAATCGTCGTCAACAGTAACAAACAAAAAACAATAATAATAATAATAACAACAACAAACAGTTCCTCTTCCCGCTTGCCCACAACGCCACCCGCACTCCCCGCCACTTGGCTAACTGTTAGATAGACCCTCCGTCCAACCACGTTAGCATCTCAACGCTTGACTGATTCCAGCTCAACTTAACTCAACAGCAGTAAAACTATGACTTTTCACTACTCGCGCACGCGGACGCGACGCATTATTGCCAACACACATACACACACACACACATATGCGTTAGCGTTCATACAAATAAACAAATTTTTACTTACTTGCACTTAGAAGAGCAGCTCCACCAGCCTTTCCACGGCACTCAACTGAAGATGCACAACAACTATGGAGATTAGGTGGTTAGACTAAACCAGCGACTGACTATCTATCAGATCGCACTGCTTTTTCTGTTACCAGTTCTGTTGCCGTATGCTTGACCAAATAGTTAGCCGGTCGGTCACCAGTTAACGAAGCTATTCAGCCACACAGGCAGTGGCCAAAGGCATACCAGGCAGACGGGGCATACCGGGCCAGCCACCGGGCTGAACTCAAAGATGCAATCGTTGTGTTTTTTTTTTTCACATCAATGATCACTGAACCGTTTACGTTTTTGAACTGTTTCAAGGTCTGGGCGGCCGTAAAGCAAGAGTAGCAACAGCGGCAAAGCAGCCACAAGCCATGCCATGTAGATGAAATCATGAACGACTATGGATCATCTCCCCTTTCGTGAAAATGAGTATAACATACATATGATTGTTGCTATGTTTTATACAAATACCATGTATGTATGTATGTAGATAAGTGCTTTTATGTACCAGACTTCATGTGGTGGATGCTCTTTACTTTTTGGCTCTAATGCGTGTTGTACGAGAATTCGTTCGATCTGTGGCTGCGGTGAGCGCCAGTGAGCGTGCAGCAAAATTATTTTATGTATTCCGCCATCAAAAAATAATAAATGGGGAAGTGGTTTGTGATCAACTGTGTATGATGTGGAACTCAACATCATCATCAGCAGCACCAGCACCAGCACCAGCAATACATCAGCAGCCATAAGCACAATTGAAAATGGAATGATACAAATGTGAAGAAGAAATGGCAAGAGGGAGTTAATGAACCGCTGGCTGCTAGTACCTCTGGTTTTTTGCTTCAGCAGATAGTAAAATAAGCTAACATTTGTAGTGAGATCTATAAATTTAAAAATGCATATCAGACCGATTTAAGAAAATGTCAAACTATGTCAATGGCTTTTTTTTACATCTATGGATTTTCCAATAACAGGTGTTGCAGGTGAATGAATTGCGCTATCGATGCGATATGATTAACGATTTTTTATGGCCGGAATTGGACGGTATTGATCTGGACAACGTTTATTTTCAACAAGCCACACAAGCAACGAAACCATTGATGTTTTACGGGAAAAGTTTCCGGTCCGTGTTATCTCTCGAAGAGGAGATCACAATTGGTCACCGAGATCTTGTAATTTAACATCTTGTGACTTTTCTCTTAGGGGCCACGTGAAAAAGAAGGTCTACGCCAACAGCCCAGGGTCGATTCAAGACCTCAAAGATGGAATTCGTGAGGCTATCGAGGACATAGGGCAGCCACTTTGCAATTCGGTTATGGAAAATTTCATGAAAAGGATATTGTCCTGTAAGCGTGGTCGTGGTGGTCATTTGCCTGATGTTATTTTCCACTATTAACGGCATGCCTTCCACTTTATAATGAAATAAACATCCGATCAATTATATTAAAAAATAATATTTTTCTTTCAATATTAAAGTAAAACCCCTTTACTACACCCACTATTCCAGAAATAAAAGGAATTTAGGGTGCCACCTCTTAAAACATTTTGGACTTCGATACTCTAATCCAGCAGTGCCATATTGAGAAATAAGTTTGACATTTGAATGTAAATAACTTCAGTTATTGCGTCAAATCTGATTATTTTGACACTCCTTTAATTAGTTCTCGCATACACGCCTTCTACAAGGTGACACAAAATAAATCAGCCTATGGGAAGATTTATAATTTTTGCAAAGCGTCGTAAGTCAATCATATTAGTTTGGGGAAAAAGAAATCCATTATTTTCTCGATAGATGGCTGTACTGATCAATATCTCAAGGTGACATTTCATGCTAAAAAATATTATTTTGCTGTTTTTTATTTGTTTTTTCCAGTTGTGAGTTACAGGGTGTTAACAATAGAAGTCAACAAAGAGAAAATTCGGAACATTTTATAGTTTTTCTTTGACAAAAGCGAAAATGCAAGCCAGCCGTTGAAATTGTGAATGGTGTTTATGGTGCTAATACTGTAACAGCTAATTATGTGGAATTTTGGTTTCGTCCTTTCCGTTGAGGCATTTTTGATGTTAAAGAAAATGTCATGTCGATAAAATCACAGAAATATTCGAAGTAATCGGCATGTAAGTAATCGTAGCATCGCCCAAGAGCTAAAGAGGATCATAAGGACTATAAAACAGTTTTAAGCCATTTGCGCAAAAATTTAATGGATTTCTTTTCCCCAAACTAATATGTTCCAGAAGAGTTGTAGTACACAAACGGGTAAGCAATGGATCGTATAAAGGTCGAAATAAAGATATCCATCACTCAAAATAATTTTTTTTACTAACCAAATTTTGCAAAAACACCATTGGATGATTAATTTTGCGCCACCTTGTATTATAATTCCATAGGCTATAAACCTTCATATATGCCCAGAAAAAATCCTGAGATTCATACAGTTGAGCGCCACTGCCAATCGTACAATTATTATTGCGTTCTTTTTTTGAACGCTTGCAATGGTTTTATATTAAACCAACCACAAAAGTAAATATTGAAAACACTGCAAAATTTCGTCAACGCTGTCACTGGAAATTGTATGCATATACAGGGTGCATACGGTAGTTGAAGACTTGCATGTAAGGGGCTGTAACTTCCCGAAATCATTATTTTTCATTTTGCACTTTTTCAGCTAAGACCAGAACTTCAACTTTTTTTTTTTAACTATAATTTAAATCGCGGGATGAAAATTCACATAATGTCAGGGCATTCCACTTTTTTTATTGTTTTATCATAAAACTTTATTCGCCTGTTCCTCTTCTGTTATTACGGCAGCTTCTTATTCTCTCTACCGTTACTACGGTAAATCTTTTACTCGTTTACATATTTTACACATTTACAGTCTTAGTTTATTTTAATTTTACTCTATAGGTCAATTTTGTGACTAAGGACTACAGCTTAACCCAGGAAATGAAGAGGCATGCAGTTATCGTCGCTTTTTATGCAAATCAAACCGATTTAGAAATTTCTAATTTCGTTAAGTGCGCCCGTTCATTCGTTCATAAGAATCGCCGTGATTTGAAAGCATCAGGCGGCCAGGCAGAATCTGTTGCAAAACGCAAAAAAACACGAGGAACGTTCAGACATTATCCAATCTACAGAATTTATTCAACAAGTATAAGCGATTATTGACGAGAATCCTTCAAATCCAATGAGGGCGAGGGAGCTTAATGTTTCTGAGGGTTTTACCCGTCGAGTTGACTTTCAAGATCTCCGGTATAAATCCTACGTTATACGTAGAAGACAATTTATGTAGGAGCAATCACGAGAACAGCGAGTCATCTGATCAAAACGACTTCTAAACAAAATTAAACTCCTTGAAGCGCCTGAGATGTTATGGCCTTTTTCTGATCAAAAAAATGTTGACCAAGACCAAAAGACCGATCTCGGAAATGATCAGAATGACAGATGGCTTGGTTCCCATCCTATATAATATACTATAGACTCCTTGCTGTCATGCAACGAAGTTTCGAGACACTGTTATGGTTTTAGGTGTTGTGAGCAACAAAGGACGTGTCATGCCCCACCACACTTTTTATTCAACGGTACTCGAGTGAATTCTGGAGGTTCTAGATACAGTAGTGAATCCCTGGATTAATAGCGCACGCGGTGACAGCTCATACATCTTTCAGCAAGACTCTGCTCCTTTACAAAAAGCGATGGCGACACAAGATTAGATGCCTGAAAATTTCCAAGACCATATAACACCGTACTTATGCCCACCTCCCCAGACCTTATTACCCTAGACTACTACGCATGGGGCGTAGTTGAGCGTGAAATCAAGAAGCTTCCTTATAGCACCATTTCTTCTCTGCAGGCAGCAATTAATACCGTTATGGTCAATACGAATAAGAAGCATTTGATTCGTGAATGCAATAGGTTCCCGACCCGGATCGAGCAGGTGATTGCAGCTAATGGAAATTTTATTGAGTGATTGACAGATAATAACTTAAGAGTAAGAATTCGTGAAATTTCATTTAATTTTGTACAAAATAAAAGCTCATTAATTTTACTCCCAAATCCTTTGAAGCTCTAAAAGGTAGGTAGGTAGGTTAGACGGCAAGAGTACTCCCGTCACACTTAAAATAGCACTTACGTGCCGTTTTGATATCATAATGTGGACCACTACCTGCGAAAAAATTTAGGGAAAAGAAAACTGTCTACAGCCATCCAATGCTGTTGATGTAGTGGAGGAGAGAAAAGGGATCTAAGCTGGAGAATTTTTTCAAGCCATCCCCCAAGGGACGCTAAGGAATCTCAAGCGCCTAGCCGCTAGAGCCGGACATTTGCAGAGAAAGTGCGCAACAGTCTCTTTCTCTATAGGATCCCCACACTTCTGCAATAGGGGTTGTACGGAATTCCAAGCTTCTCCGCATCAGTACCAATCACACAGTGACCAGTGAACACCGCAATGAGTTTGGAAATTGAATGGCGTGGGATTCCCATCACCTTAAGCGTTCTGTTTCTATCGTATTGAGGCCATAGTGTTTTCGAAATAGTACACGATGAGACAGACCTCAATCTTTCTTGCGTTTTTTTTTCTAAACAAATTGTGTAGTTTCCCTTTAACAACGATCAAGGGGGCACTGTGAAGACTATAATTCATAGGATCATTTCTGTAGTCACTCTTCATTTACTTTCGAATCTCTAACAGAATTTCCGACGAAATTCTTACCACTCTCATGCAAAGTACGTGCAGGCTGCTAAAGATGCCTCAAATCGTGCCTATTCAAGATCGTCCTCGCCGTAGCAAACTTTTTCTCAGCTTGTGTAGAAGACCTTCAAAACACCCGCCACCTCTTCGTTTGCCCACGCATATCAACTCACCTTAACCCAATATTCGCACCCTTTGGATTCCACGCCGTAGGCAAGTGATTCAACGCACGCCACCTGAAGGCGTAAGATGGCAACTAAATATGTACATATGTATGTATGTATGTATTTTGAATTTCAGTTTTCAAACCAAAAGTATTTATCTGCCGTGCATGATTCACTAATATGAGTCATTATCAAGCTAAATCGTTGCTTTGCGCTGGTGAAGGTGAAGTGAATCTTAGCGCTTGTAAAATTCTGAAAATTGTGCACAAGCGGATTTCATTCACCCAACAGTCATTTAGAGCAGGGCCAGCGATGTTTATAACTTTTTAATTTGTAACAGTTTACACTTGCATACATATGTATACACACATACATATGCACATATATTAGAAGTATGCAAGTATTTGCATAATAAGTTTTATATCGGAAGCAATGCCCACACCTTCACAGCCACATAGGCACATAAATACAAAAGGACAGCATTGACAAAGAAAGGAAGAAGTTAACAACGGGGGAATTACGTAAGTATATTTAAATAAAAGAGAAGCTCACAATTTCGAGGCTGAAAAAGACGTTAAAGGAAGTGAAGCAGAACGTTTGTGAGGCTTCCTTTTCACTTCCAGAAAACTGAAAAAAAAAATTGTTTAGTATCGTTGAGCACTGATGTTTGTTGGAATAACTGCATGCGTATGTACAAATGTGTGTAAAGATTAATGCGCACAAAAATGTTTATAGATGTGGTTAAAACTAAATGAAAAAGAAGAGAGCAGACGCAGCAAGGGATAATTACATTTTAGCCAAGTTATTTAATATATGCAAAGGCACAGTTCCTGGCAAGGAAATTATGCAGCTGGGAAGACACATACACTCAGACGGATATATACATATGTATATATGCAAAGGGTCTTTCAAAAGTGACGCCTAGATGTCAGTAGTGAATAATTCTTAGATGCTACCTTTTTCATGTCAACTTTGGCATTTGACAAGTAGGCAGATGGACAATTTTCCACTATAGAAAAACACGTGAAAATTATTGAAACTAATTATGAAAATTTTCGGTCATAAGAAGAAAATACCGCAAATTTCCTGATTTTTTGGTGGAAATAATCGTTCGAATCAGTCGACAATTCAAAGATTGGCGAAAGAAGTCAAGAAACTGGTTCCGTTGCGAATAGACGAAAGACTGGCAGACCACAAACTGGACGTTCTATTGAGAATATTGCTGCTGTGGCGGAAAGTGGTGCTGAGCAATGCTCAACATAGATATCTGGATGTTCTCAACAATAAGACTCATAAGCAGCCCACACAAAGCATTTGAACAAAAATAATATTGATCAGCTGCTTTTCTCGATATATGTCAAGCCTTTGACCGCGTTTGGCATGATGTCTTACTTTATAAAAAGCCACTTAAAAGCCACTCTACCAATAAACTATTTTATATTTATTAAGTCCCACTTCGAAAATCTATATTTCTTTGTCAAACAACACAAAGAACAGTCTGAACTAAGTGAAGTTCAACTGATGTACCCCAAGGCACTACCTTGATCAAAAAGTTGCCGGAATATATTCAGAAAATCTAAATTCCAGAATACCTTCAAATAACTCCACATCAACTGCAACGCACGTTTGATCTTCAAACTTTTCTGGAGCTCGGTTTTCGGTATAGCCACTGAGCCGTCTACGATTTGTCCATTACTTCCATACGGCTGTTAAAACGCGTTCCCCGTAGCGACTTTTTGCTTCGACTGAACAGAAAAAAATCGCCGGGAGTTACATCAGGTGAATTCGATCGCTGTGGGATGGTATTTGTTTCGTTCTTGGTCGAAATTCACGGATAACGCGACTACGCATTATAATTGTAGAAAATCTACGAGTTGGTTCCCCACAAATCATTTCTGTTTTAATGAATTCCTTCGCATAAACGACGAGACGTTTCATAACGCCCAAATAATAGTCCTCAGGCAGTTAGACCTTCTAGCAAAAATTCGTGGTGTACAAAACCGTAAACCTTGCTCTATTTTTTGATTAAAAAGAGCCTGTTTTTTATCTTGCTTCATTCGGAGCACTCAACTCACTCGACCGATAACTGAACCGTGTACACATAAGCTAACGTCTTATCTCCAGTAATGCTGTGTTTGATGGATTTTGCGTGGTATTCAACCTCGGAAATGATGTATTTGGCGATGTCAAAGCAACTTTTCAGCAACATGGCGCAAACCCAAATCACTAACTGCAATGTTCTGAATAGATCCATAAGCAATGTTGAAGTCCTCTGCCAGCTTTCTGGTGGTTAATTTGTGGTTATTGTTCAAGTTTTCCTCGACTTTATTGATGTTTTCATAAACTTTAGATATCGACGGCCTGCCATTACGTTCGTCATCCTCGATGGACTAACAATCTCTTCTGAAGCGTTCATACCGGTCGTATCTTCGGAGTATCATTACAAAAAAGGTTTCCAATTATTTCTAAGGTTTTCGCACTGTTGAATCAATTGTTGATGCAAAGTTTATTACGAAGTCGTTGTTTCAAATTCAGATCTATTTTTAAAAACTGTAAAAGATCGAAAACACGTACAGAGCCAGATTTATTCAGGACGGCGAAACTTTTACAAATATCAAGCGATGGTGATAAAAATTTAATAGGAATATTAATCACAAATTAGAATTAGATTAGAATTTATTTTTATTTAGAAATTTCCATATATACTTCTGCTCAAATATGAACGAGACGTTATCAATAAAACGGTCCGCGGATGACATATGGCAAAAATAAATTTTTCGTTTATTGGTAGGACTGTTATAAGCTTACATGGCAAGTTTCAGCGTGATATGTCACATAGTTCGTTTTCTGTGCTACTGTAAACAAGTCAAGCTCGAGTGTGTTCTTCGAATTCTCTTTTATGACTTCAATTGTCTCAAAATGTTTTCCACGGAGCGGCAACTTGAGCTTGGGAAACAGGAAAAAGTCACATGGAGCCATATCAGGCGAATACGGTGCTTGCGGAACGATATTAACATTACTTGTATTCAAATAATCGCGAACAAGACGTGATGTGTGAGCTGGTGCATTATCGTGATGCAAGAACCATGACTTGTTGTCCCACAATTCCTTCCTTTTAAGACGAATGTTCTCGCGCAAACGCTTTAAAACGTCTAAATAATATTCAGCGTTAACCGATCGGCCTTGCGGAAGGAACTCCGAGTGCACCACACCTTCGTAATCGAAAAAAACAGTCAGCATAACCTTAATTTTTGAGCGACTTTGGCGTGGTTTTTTGGGTTGATGTACGGCCCTCTTTGAACGATTTGTACCACTGGAAAAGACGTGCACGCGATAGAGCAGAGTCCCCATAGGTTGTCTGCAACCTTTTTTAAGGCGTCTGAAGCCGAAATTTTGGTGGAATAACAAAATTTCAAACAAATTCTTTGTTCAACTTGAATTTCCATCGTTAAATTCGAAGAACACACTCGAACTTGACTTGTTTACAGTAGCACAGAAAACAAACTATGTGACATGACACGCTGAAATTTGCCATGTAAGCTTATAACAGTCCTACCGATAAACGAAAAATTTATTTTTGCCATATGTCATCCGCGGACCGTTTTATTGATAACGTCTCGTTCATATTTGAGTAGAAGGTACAACAGTAAAAGTTTTCTTGGACATAATTATTTAAATGATTTTTGAATTTTGTCAAAGTTTCTTGATTTTTAATATTTTGTGGTAGTGAATTAAATAACTTAACACCTTTATAGAATAATGAATTTTGAAATGTGGCACCTAACAAAAAAAGAAAACGAGAACTTATATAAGTTGACTTAGAACGTCACCTGGTGGTTTTTACAGGAACTTTTTGACAGCTGGAATGTTCGCAGATGACACTGCCGCGCTCACACTCCCATGTGGCCTCCCAAAAACTCCATTGGTGGAAAGAGTGTGCATTAAGCCAAACGAAGTAAAATCTGTGATAAAAAGCTTTTACTGCAATTCGAAAAACTTGCCTAGCCGTTAAGCTCAATGAAACAATTATCAAATTACAAACTAATTTCCATCTAACGACTTTTATCGCAGCTGCAGCAAGAAGGAAGAGGAAGCGGAGAGCTTTCAACACTTTATATACTACCGCACCGCTCGTTTTGTTTTAGTCGCATTGACTCTTACTTCTTTGGATGTCTTGGATGTGGATTTAGAATCCACGCCGAAACACAATATTTTGTGCTTATCAAAGTGGTTTTATCTTTTTTTTATTAGAAATTAGTGGCGAAAATATTAGCCCCTCTCAACCTCATGACGAGTGACAGCTTCGGTAACCTAATCTAACTTAATCCACATCCTCTAAAAGTCGGTTTTTCCTTAGAGTTTGGCTATGATGGAAATTCCAGTCTCTTATCGAGCGCAACGCGCAAATATATGTATACTTGCCAACGTCAGATCTTTGAAGCATTGCCTGACTGATAACATAACAATTTTAATTTTTTTCCCATATAAATAACATTTTTAAAATATTTACATACATACATAAGTATATCGGTGAAAATTACTACTACTACTAACAGCTAAATACATACATATGTACACGCATATGTGTGTATCAAGTGATCGTTGAAGCGGCTCAACTCGAAATGTAGAAGTGATGAATTAACAAAATAGAATACAATACTTTAATAAAACATTTGAGATACTTTAAGGTAATTGTATCTAAATAAATTTAATGTCAGCAAATGTGATGACAAAAAAGTACACATAAATGGGTACACTTGTATACACACACATACATAAAATGCCTACTCACGCTCACGCCGCCGGAGACGGTCGGATCGCCTTACAGTGCAAACAGAATTCACATTTATTCCGTAAGAATAATAAAGAAAAAAGCATAAAATTATTCCCAAAGTATTTAATCGCACTTGCAAACACACACATACATATTTATGCATGTACATACATACACACAATCAAAACATATGTATGTACAGATGGTGTAGCTCTCGTGGATGTGCAAAAAAGCATCTGTTTGCAACAAGATGCGCACTCATACATATGTAAATACATAAATACGTATTTTGTATAATTGAATATCACCCGGCAAGTGCGAAAAACAGATACACTGCAGGAGTGCACAACTAATATGTCAATTTTACGCACTTCCTCCTCTGCCAGCGCTGCGACGCCTCGTCTAGTAATTCGATACCGATTTCCAATTCTCAACTCCGCATACCCGCGCTGGGCAGCAGAAGCTAGCATTTATGTACTTAAAAAACGGTCGTGTAAATATAAACATCTCGCCGGAATGTGATCGCGTTCGGATCGATTAAATGCATCTTTTGTGTTGTGTAGCGCATCGGCCGCCTTTGCTGTGACTCTGCTGTTGTTTTATTAGCAAATGATATGAAGCGTGTGATGATGAAACGCCGGCGGATGAAATGACAGAATCAATAAAGACAGTCGGTAAAGTCAATGTAACCCCAAACACAGAAGAGACGCGCAATGAAAATGTTAAAAAACACCAAAATAAACTTGAGTAAAACTTGTGAAAATGGGAGTGGGAAAGTATGGAATTTTTTAAAAAATATGTATTTCATGCCAAACGAAAATGCCGTAGAGCGTCAGCAAGTATGTAAATAGTAAACACAAGGCAGGCAGTCGCCAGATGCGAAGATGTGCACTGGAAAAAATTATTCACATTTTTCACAGGCTTTTTACAGCAACGAGTAACACAGGTGTGCCAAATTCACTTTTTTAAACATTTTTTGCTATAATTTATATATTTATTTTTTAATTTAATTTAATTTTATTTCACTTCATTTTTTATTATTTTTAATTTAATTTAATTTATTTTTTTATTTATTTTTTTTATGTTTTTTATTTTATTTTATTTCATTTAATTTATTTAATTTAATTTAATTTAATTTAATTTTATTTTATTTTATTTTATTTTATTTTATTTTATTTTATTTTATTTTATTTTATTTTTTTATTTTTTATTTTTATTTTTTTTTTGTATTGCATCCCAATAAAGGAGTGATTTACATTAATTGGCGACAGCTTAGCTGCAAGCCAATCATTTATAACAGGTACTAAATATTACAATTAAATATATGTACATATATAAATATATAAAATAGTTAATGATTTTACAAACAAAAAAACGTTTACTGTAAAAAGTTTCGGACTATATGACAAGAATTGAGTAAAGCTGCTTTCTGCATGTCGAAAATTAACACCTTCCTTAGCTTCCACTGGCGTTTGACATCAATACCTAAGTCAGAATATTTGGATATTTTTCCTGCATATGATTTTTTGCATTATTTTATTCAAAGGAACAGCAATATGAGCTATATAACCAGTCGTTTGAGATTTATCAATCAGGAAAATATCTGGCCTATTGTGGTTGCAAGAGTTTTTGTTAAAATTGTTCTGTCATAATACAAAAGGTAGTTGGAGTCTTCTTTAACAAGTTCTGGGGTGTATATTAAGTAAGGAATTTTGCTTGGATTGAAGTTGTACATCTGCGTCAGTTTAAGATGGATTAGTTTCGCGATGTCATTGTGTCGCTTTAGGTACATAGAGTTTGCCAGTGTGGAGCAGCTAGCTAGCACGTGGTCTAATGTCTCACTCCGACTATTGCATCTTCGACATCTGTCTGCAGCGGCATTTGGATCTCGCATTACGTATTTAATGTAATTTTTAGTTGGAATCACACCATCTTGTATGGCGAAAATGGTACCCTCCGTTTCGGCAAACATCGACCTGTTGGTAAGCCATAAGTGCGACAATTTTTGGTCGACATGTGGGTTCACAAGTCTTATTTTATTTATTTAATTTTATTTTATTTGCTTTTTAATTAATTTTTTTTGACGTGATAAGGTCTTATAATTCGATTTAGCCGGCTGCACGCACGAAAAAATGTGTCGTTACCTTGCTCATTTGTCGTTACCTTGCTCATTGTCGTTACCTTGAATGAACTGCAAGCGAAAGCTCGGAACGAACGACAAAGCAAACGAACGGCAACGTTCGACATCTTGCTCTCTCTTACTTAAGGGGTAACACCACTGTAGAAATTTCAAAAAATTGATTTTTTTATAAGCTTAAAAAATTCTTTGAACCTTTTAAAATAGAGAACAAATAGTTGTGTACGTTACCGAAGTTTATTTCATAAATATTTTAAGCTTTTAACCAAGCGTTAGTGACTGCTACCTAACGACTTCTCCAAATTTCCAAACTTTAAACGCGTTTTTCTCAAAACACGTTTTCTGAAACTGGCACGCAGCATAACTCAAACAATTTTAAATATTTTTAATCAGGTTTTTCACTACGTCTGTATAATAACCTTCTTAAGAGAAGAGCGTAGGGGATTTTCGATAGATTAATTTAAACGATTGTTATAATTATTTAAGTGCCGTTTTTTTAGTCCAAAATAGAGTTTTTTCCTTCAAATGCTTGCTAATTCCACAAAAATAAATATTTTTTAAATCCCCTACGTGTTTCTCTAGCTATTCTTATCTAGATTAAGAAAAAAAATGTTTCTTTGTTCCAGATTAAAATTTGCACCCTCTGTGCTGCGTGCCGCGGAGCTCTTTCAAGAGAAACCACATTACAAAAATGTCTCCTATGCCGTCATTTTGTAAAATTTTTCGATCAAACTTTGTAGTTTTGTATTTTAGTATATAAGTAATAACTTCCCAAATCAGAGTGATTGTTTTCCCTTTCCTTCTATACAAAAAAATTCTTTAAAAATCGTGTTTATTATACGCGTGTACAGTGGTGTTACCCCTTAAGTGAGCGTATATATGTATGTATATCCGCATATATACATATATAAATTCACGTATTTGTATTTGCATATGCCTTCTTATTGATTATTAATAATTTGATTTACTTGAAGAATTTAAAATAAAACCAAGTTTGTTAATAATACTTGTTGTTTTAATGTTATTATTATTAATTTTTTTATTATATATGAAGGAAAAAATGTATGGTAATATTTACCATATACCTTATAAGATATGTTGTATACTAATATATGTATATAAACATGCATATACATATACAATTTCGCGCAATTTTCAAAAAGAACAAATCTATATGTAAAGATGCATACAAATCATATGGACATATCAAATATACGAATCTATTCCGTACGCAAGCAAATGTAAGCTAATGTGCTTGAACTGCAAGCGAGAGCGCGGAACGAACGACAAAGAGCACAATCGGCCCCCGCGTTCGGCAACGTTCGACATCTGGCTCTGTCCTACTCGAGTGAGCATATATATGTATGTATATGCGAATTTGTATATAAATTCACATACTTGTATTTGCATTTGCCTTCTTCCTGTGTGCATGGTAATGAACCATTTCTCTGTTGAGAATAGGACGATGATAGAAAAAGTAGGAAATGAAAGGGAGTGATTCGAGTGTAAAGTGTCTTGAAAAAGGCAAATCGATGATGGTGCCTCTTAGTGTTGTTGACTTATTAACGTCTGATGCACAATCGAAATTGAACATATCTTTCATGAATTTGATAAATGTTTCGTCATTTCTCAAGTTTGTGTAAATGTAACTAGACCTATTCCATTGCAATTCCATCTACCCCCTACTCTATATCCATATAAAATATCTATCAAACAAATAAAATTAAAATTTTGTTTTGAAAATTGCAACCCTTACATCAGTATTTTCTTATGACGTTGTCACGTTAAATTATCGTCAGTAAACCGACTTTACAGACAACCTCTTTTTTTATTGAACTGGTTTCTTTTGTGTTTTTGTGCGCTGAACAACATTTTGAGATTCACAAGTGCTTAGCAGGGCCATGAATTTTGACATCGGATTTGTAATCAGCTGCCCCAAACATTCCTGAGTAGTAATTTTTATGAACTTAGCTTATGATAATACCGTTTTTATCGAAAATCAATTTTTTAGTCAATTTTGTCGGTTAGATACCCATCAGACGTATATATCACGTGAAATTCATGAGCTTTCCATGATTTTTTAATTTTTGAAATTTAACAAATTATTTTTTGCAACGATTTAGCGCATTTAGCAAGAAACTCATTTTCATATGGAATAAAAGCAAAAAGCGCCGCGTAAAAAACAAATTATTAAACCTCATGCGATTTTGTAGCCGCTTAACCCCATGGGCCCTATGCGGTACCCATATATGGTATTGCATTTTTCATTGAATTTTATCTCCAAATTAAGTATTATAAATAATTCAAATTTAATTTTAATCCATCAGATATATATTTGGTAATAATACAACGCAAACAAATTGTCTATGATTTTATGACATTGCAAAGTATCCTCACTTTTGCACTTTTGTGCAAGGGGATGAAAAAGCATAATTGAAGTACTAGTGACTCATTTTCAAAAAACGATAACAATATTTTGCCTATTCTAAACTTTCACTTGGAAATTTTTTCACTAATTTTTATATAGCGAAAATTACCATTTTTTGCAGTGTACATAAAAAATTGCACATCACCAAAAAAATTTGTAAAAGGAGTATCCTTTTTGTCTGGCTTAAGCAAACGAAATGTGAAAGTATATCATTTTAGCTTTTTCATCTGGTCGTGTGGGTGTGTTTGTATTTGCTGGCATGCAATGCTCAGACACGCGACTCAAGTTCGGTTTAGAGGGGTCATTGGGAACTCAATATAGCCATGATGCAGAATAGTGTGGGAACATGTATACGTGTATGTATGTACGTATGAACATAAATGAAGATATGATGGTGAATATACATATTAGCAAAATAATGTAATTTCAAAGAATTGCTCACAGCTACTAACATTTCCTTTGTTTTAAATTTGGATGTACCTTAAAGCACATGATACCCACATTGGGTAACCCTTTAGCTAAGTAAGCACATTTGAGTTACATTACGTTCCTATTTTAGCACCTTTTCTAATTAAAAACAAAAGCTTTTAGTGCACTTTATTATATGAAAATTTCTGTTGACGTCCATAAGCCAATAACTGCCCATTAATAAATCGCTGTCTATATTTTGTACACCTTAGTTAGCCAGGTTGCTTATCTAAGACAAGACATTTGGTGGCCCTAAGACCCATTGTGATACCTGCATTTTTTTCCATTCCCTAACTAAGTAGCTTAAACCACTTGGATCTTTTTAAGAAGTGAGACCTAGTCCCTCCAGTGAGACATTTTGCAATTTCCCAGGTCTTCAAAGTAATAGTCGCAAAGATATATGACGTGGCTTCTTTGAAGTGCAGGACATTTACAGAGGAAGTGTTGCATCAACTCAATTTCTTCTTCATCTCCACAACTCCTGCAGAAGTCATTGTGAGGTATACCCATTCTTCTGGCTAGGGTGCCAACAGTGCAGTGACCCATTATAACACCTGTGCGATCGCTGGTAGTTGTTCTGTTGAATCCAAGCAGACATTTTGTCCTTTTAAGATATAGTTTGGGCCGGAGCGTTGTAGATCTTAACTTTTGAAAGTGTTAAAAGTAAGAAACCGATGTGAACCGCTGCCCAACATATACAGTTGGTTTTAGATCTATAGCAGCTATAGGAAGCTTGAAGAGAGGAAACTACACTACTAGTGCACTACTATTTTGCGACCATTAATAAAAACACAGTAAAATAATAATGAAAATGGCTTTATAGATTCTTCAATTGAACCAATTTTCAAAGCACATTTGCCACTCAGAAGTGGATACCTCCATAACAAGCTGTTTTAAGGTTGAAAAACGTTAACATCGCATTTTATTTTTGATATTCGTGAGTAAAATGATATCAGTAGATGTCTAATCTGGGCTGGAAGGTGGATAATTCATTAATTTCAGCTATTGACTGTTCATAAACTCTTTTGTATAAGACGATACGTGGGAGCTCGCAATTACCTTGGTGAAGGATCATCGGTTTTCGGTGGTTGGTTTTCCTTAATTCTTCGAAAACTTCTGGTACCAGAATAGTTATGTAACACTCAGAATGGACTGTTTTAAGTTTCTCCAGTGGTGCAATAGCGACATGATCAGATTTTCCAAAAAAGCTGACGATAATTTGATTTGAGGTGCTTCTTCCGCGCACAACTTTTGTTGGAATATACTCGTCTGGAAACACTCATACAGTTGATTCCTGTTTTGTTTCCGGCTTATTTGCATAGATTCAAGATTCGCTACCTGTTACGATGTCACAGATGTGCTTTGAACTACAGCGACTGAATTTCTTCAGCATATCTTTACACCAATTGACACGAATCCGTTTTTGGGAAATTTTCCCAACCAAGTGTTCATGGAATATTGAATGAATGTTGATCCCTCTAATGCCCAAGGATGCCTCTATCTTGCGATATGTCACATGACGATCTTGCGTGATTGATTGACCCAGCATCAATTATTTCCAGCAACAACCGCCTTTGAACAGTGTTGCCAACGCCAATAAATCTGAATCGCTAGGGCCAATATCAAAAGTCGCTAGAAAGTCGCTAACTCCATCAGGGGCGGATCCTAAATTTCATTCTGAGAGGTGCACAAGAGGCCAGCTGCGGACTTAAAATTTTTAGATGAATAATAATTAAACCAGTAATACCAACTCTACTGAAATTTGAGATCAACGGAAGTTAGTTTCAATCTCCTGAAATACTGGTTTTTTTATTATGATTCGATAAATCTACTACATTTTCTAACGCTTTGTTAATTTGTGTCTGAAAAACATTTGTATCTTTAAAATATCATTGGAAAGCATGAGTGATTCAAGAAATGTTGAAAAAGTTCTTTATGAAGTTGATCCAGTACTGGATTCAAATAGAAATTTGAAAATTTATAAAATTAATAATATTAACTATTACGCTTTTATAATAAAACCAGGCAAATCATACAACAATTTACTATATTATTATTAATTAAAGTCTTGAAATGGATTTATAAAATATATTTAAGCATAGTAAAGGAAAAGTGGCATAAAAAAGCTACGCTTTAAGGGGGAACACCACTGTGACAGCCAAAGAAATAAGTGATTTTTTTTAGGGGGAAAATGAAGGAATTTGTGAATCGGATTTTTTTATTTTATTGAGTGTGCATTAAAGACTATCATCCTAAATTTTTATGGAAAAATATTAATTTATAAAAAAGTTATAAACAATCTTGTGGAGCATTTCCTCTTCTATGGTCGCATCGATTACTCAAAAACGGATCATCTGGAATTAAAAATTGAAATTGCTTGTTAATTTGTATAAATGTAGTTATCGTTGTACGTACGGGATTTCGAAAATTTCCATTTGAAAAAAATGGCGACGGATTGCGTTATTTTATCTATAGTCAGTAAATTGTTACTCTAGAGTATGGAAGGTAAAGGGCATTCACGGGTAATCAAGTTGATAGAAAAGTATCTATTGCCTAAAACTGTTTTGATTTGCTCTCCAAAAGTCGCCAGATAAGTCACTAAATTATTTTTGTCGTCAAAACTTTTTTTTTGTCGCCAAGACTCAAGCAAAAGTCGTCAATTCTAGCGACAAAGTCGCTAAATTGGCAATACTGCCTTTAAACGGTCTTTACGAAATCCATCCTGCGAGGATCGACGGGCCACGTTGGAACTCACTGTACGATTCTCAATCCCCTTTATTCAATGAGATTTACCGAAAAATTGGGAGCCTGGGTTCTTAATGAGCTCAACGAAAAAAACAAAGAAATCCACCTTCAAATTCCTTCTCAGCATCTCGCCCGCCATCGAGCAACACGCGGTCATAAACAGCGCTTTTTGTACCGAATCGTCACGGGAAATGAGAAACGGTGCATATACATAAATATGAAGCAAAGAAAGGAGTGGGTAGCTCCAAGAGATACGCCATAGCCGAGAGTCAAGCCGCATCTGCATCCAAAGAAGATTATGATACATATGAGTTTGGTGGGACTGAGAGGACATGGTGCACTGGGAAATGCTCGAAAAGAATGCCACGGTGAACAAGGAGGTCTACGTTTCCTAGCTACATTTCGACTGAAAAGATCTGATTCTACACGACAACGCCAAGCCCCATGTTGCACAAGTCGTCAAAGCCGCACTCCAAGAACTCGAATGGGAGGCCCCCCAGCACCCGCCGTATTCTTCGAATCTTGCATCGACCGATTCCCATCTTTTCCGCTTCCGACGTTACCTTCGATAACAAAGAAATCCTTAAAAACTGATTCAACAACTTCTTTGACACCAGACTAGGCAATTTTTGGCGGAACGGCATCAAAAAATTGGTGGAGAGCCAGGAAGAGATTGTAAACATCAACCACGAATATATAATTGATTAACTTATTGATATAATTATTGTTTTTTGTTCAAATAAAAGCCTTCTGTGAAAACGCTACGAACTTATCCCACAACCTAATAAAAAGCTGCTCTGACTAATTGCGGCGAATCGTGCATACTACACTAACATAAATATCCTGAAATCAAAATCTCTCTCACATAGGCGCAAACTCGCTATTAATAAATGGCCCATTCGACCCGTGCTGACCTACGGCGCAGAAACTTGGAACATGAATCTTGCAGACGAGGAGCGCCTAAGAATATTTGAGCGCAAAATATTGCCCTTTGCGAAGAAGATGGCGAGTACAGAATCAGGCACAATCAGGAGCTGCTAAGCCTCTGCAATGGCGAAGATATTGTAAGATTTATCAAGCCGCAACGCATCAAATGGGTGGGTCTAATCATTCAGATGGATGATGGTAGGCCACAAAAACTTCTGCTGGACTACAAATCCTCTATGCTCAAGACTCCGTGGCAGATCAAAAACACCTTAGCTGCATAACGTCACCGAGGACCTGAAAAAATTATGCCCCAAAAACTGGAAATCTCTAGCGCTGGTTCATGTTGAATGGACGAAGATTGCTGAAACAGCTAAAACTCACCCCGGGCTGTAACGCTAATAGATGATGATGAATGAAGGAAAATTTTGTATCATCCAAATCAAGGGGTGCAAATATCAAGTATATACTGTATGTATGTGTTATGGCAAATAATATACACACATACACAATGCCACGTGCATTTCAAATGCATTCATATGTACGTAATTGAGTGTATTAGATTATGAATTCAATATCACCTTAACTTTTTTCTAAGTTAGGCTGCGAAACATAAATTAAAAAAATATATATATTTTACCTCCCCTCTGCCACAGCTTCAGAGCACGCTACATACATGCATACTTACATGCATACATACATATATACGTGATGCACGCCTACGTTGCGTTGAAGCAGGTGTTTCTCAATTTCTCGCTTATTGGGCTAAAGCAAAAACACTTCTATTTGAATGCATTTTTTTCTGCTTATTTACATACATGCCGAGGTGTATGTGTGTATACATGTGTGTATGTATCAAAGGTGTGTAAGTTTCCCCTTGTTTGCAGCCGTTTAGTTGAGTAGGTTTTTCATTTTATTTCCCCTAGACATGGCATGTGCCTGCGCGGTCGCCTAATGCGTTACAAGATGATGCGTTTGTCAGCATAAAAAAATAGTTCAATTAATTACATACATGCATACTTGCATATTTTAAAATTTTCCAAAACTTCTCTATGCTTCTTGTCGAAAAAAAAAACAAAAAATATGTAGATTGTTGTTTCGAAAATATAATCATTAAAATACAGTCGTTAAAGGTTTAACTTTTTTAAAATTCGAGCGCACTAAGCTAAAGGGTTTTCTAATAAGAAGTGTTATTTTGATATTCAAAGAAAAATGCTATTTTTTAATATAATTGATCGGATGTTTAATTCATTATAAAGAGAAAGAAATGCCGTTAATACTGGAAAATAATATCAGGCAAATGACCACCACGACCAGGCTTACAGGATAATATCCTTGTCATGAAGTTTTCCATAACCGAATTACAAAGTGGCTGCCCTATGTCCTCGATAGCCTCACGAATTCCATCTTTGAAGTCTTGAATCGACCCTGGGCTATTAGCGTAGACCTTCTCTTTCACGTGGCCCCAAAGAAAAAAGTTCCAAAGTGTTAAATCACACGATCTCGGTGGCCAATTGTGACCACCTCTTCGAGAGATAACACGGACCGGAAACTTTCCTCGTAAAAGATCAATGGTTTCGTTGCTTATGTGACACGTAGCGCCGTCTTGTTGAAAATAAACGTTGTCCAGATCAATACCATCCAATTCCGGCAATAAAAAATCGTTAATCATCTCTCGATAGCGCAATCCATTCACCTGTAACACCTGTTATTGGAAAACCCTATATTTTTCTATCTGCGGTAATTGCAAGCAAGCCGTAATCTGTATGAAATCTTGTCGGATAATAAGTCCACGAAAGTGTTTCACAACAAATTGTTAAAGAGAGGCACGCGCGGTGCCAATATTAACATTCTCTCTGGTAGCCAAGCAGCTGTAAAATCGCTGGATAGCTTCTCATTTCAATCAAGGTTGGTCTGGGAATGTTTTAAAATCCTCAACACCCGAGCATCAAAAAATTCTGTTACCTTGATGTGGGGTCCGGAACATGAAGAGCACGAAGGCAATGAAATTGCGGACACTTTAGCGAAAAAGGGGGCAAACATTCCCTTCATAAGTCCTGAACCTTTCTGCGGGGTAAATAACAACTTCAACAGTGCCTTTTTACGCGAGGGCATGCGGCAGTCGAACAGACTCATAGATCCAGTACGGATAAAGGCAGAAGCAATCCTTATCCACAAGGACATACAACTTTACACTGACATTATAAACTTAATTATCATATGAAAAAGATAGTTGCGATAGAAAACGATGCCTGTAGACTCTGCAAAGAGGCACAAGAAACAGCAGAACACGTTTTATGTGACTGCCCAGCAGTGGCACGACGCAGACTAAATTTCCTGGGAAATGGGGATATATATTCAAACCTCCTAGTAGAAACTAAGCCTACAGCAGTTTTAGGATCTATTAACAGCATAAAACTGTTTGAGTAGACTACATGGCTGCACAATAGATCTCTTCAGGTCCCAGTGAACAAGCAGCCAATCAATAATAAAAATAATAATTGTTTAAGGGGGAGCACCACTGTGATTTTTCAAAAAATTCGATTTTTTTTTTTTGCATTTTCTTAAAGTAGATATATTCAAAAATATGTAAACGAAATTTTAACTTAAAATCTTTTGAAAATTGACGAAGTTATACTTTACATATAATTTCAATTATCGCTACTTAACTCTCACTGAGCGCCGCCAATGAAAACTTTAAACGCGTTTTTGTCAAAACGACTTTTCTGAACACGGTGGCCTCGATTTATCGAAGACTTATGAACCGATTTTAATTTTTTTTTTTGTACATGTATTGGCTACTGTCGTACACAGCCGTTTTTAAAAACTCCAAAAATTAAAATTTTTTTAAGCCTTTCGAAAACAAAAAAAGGGTAAAAACACAAACTCATTTTTCAAACCTGCACCATTTTCTCAAAAAAAAAAAAAAAACAATAAAAGAAAACCGCCACTTACGACGATAGCCATTGCTGTATAGATTAAGCATTTTTTTGGTATTTTGCTTTCAGATGATTTTTCACCGCTGTATAGTGGCCATCAGGGTGCATCAGTTTTTTATGACGTCATTGCATTAATATTAATAACAATTGTAATTTTTAATATTTTTCAATAAAAAATTGTGTCAGTATAGTTAAAGTATATGTTAAATAAATTATAATTTGTCCGATCATCAAATAATCATCCCTACTTATAAAAAAAGTGCATGAAATTCACTTAATTTTCACGCGTTCACAGTGGTGTTCCCCCTTAAAAAAATTTTAAGAAAGCAATTTCTTCAAAATTTCAATTTTTCGTAATTTCAAAAACGCCACAAGAATTTTTTTGTATAAATGATTGACTGGTCTTATGTCTAATTCTTCGAATTCGAAATGTATCTATCAATTCAGGTATGTACGTATGTACATATGTACATATTTTTTTCATTACATACAACACTGACTCATATCCATAGACAAAATTTCATTATGAGTACAGAATATTATTATTGTCAAATAAAAACTACCCTTTCGGAAATTCCTTAAACTGACATCTTTTAGCACCGAGTATTTTCTGCCGAAATAATTTTGCGTTAGGTCAGTTTTTGGGCTTCATAACAGATTTGTATGTTTATTTATAACTTTTTGTTTACTTTTTATTTCAAGTTCAAAACCACAAAATCATCAGACGAATGCACCTGTTGGGAATTTTAAGTGCACAGACACAGACAGACATACATGATAGAGTATGCTTTGAAATATATTGCCTCACTAATATTTATACAAATTATAGGTAGAGCAGATACTATGCACACATGCAAGTATTTTTTATATCAACAAATTTGTCCATATGTATGTATGTAGGTATGTGGTATGCCCTGTCTTCATTCCTTGCTTAACAAAGTTCCTTCGCATACTCAGGAGCTGGTTTCTCAGCAATTATGGTCAATTACTGATCATCCCTTAGCCCCTACAGTCACACAATACCTTCCCTGGCAGTTAGTTAACAGAGAGGAGATCAGCTGTTTGGTATTTTTGTTTTACAACAGCATCAGATGTAGGGAAGATGAATTGTGGTTAGCTGGGTTAAACAGAGTAAAATGCTTCTGCCTGTAAAAGTAGGTAATTATGATTATGAAAACGAAACGTTGCGTGTTGGTTTTTTAGAAAATATATATTTTTATTTTTGTTAACAAACACAAATTATTTCATTGATAAAAAATACGACGAAAGATAAAACTAAGGCCTTATGGGAATTAAAACAGAAGAAAGTAAATTTCAAGCAATCTAAGTTGCAAATCTAAAAATTCAAATTAAGGGCAATGATTGTTTTCAAGCTATAAATGTAATACATGAGTATACTCGGCACAACACAGTTAAATAGTTAAACGGCTAAAAATAGGGTTTATGGGGTTCGAAAGTTACCGATGATTTTCAATCATTTTTTTTTCCAGTCAATTGCTTTATTTTACAAAAATAAAAACATAGCATTAATACAATACAATACATCGACTTGACTTTAGCAAAATGTCAAAAAAAAATATTAATAATTGTAAAAATTATCGCTGTTTGTGTGGAGCCCGTTTCTCCAGAAGTCCCTTGCCGTGATCATCACAAGTCCTTGGAGATTCGGCTAAAATCAAGACGAACTAGTTTTATTAATAGATAATCTAGTGCCTGATCCAAGCTTTTTTTCAAAATTAACAATATGGCGGCCTGAGGAAATATTTCTCAGATTTTCAAGAAAAAACCGACAGTTAATTGTTTAAAAAAATCGAAATTTTAGAAAAAAAACTTCGATCAGGCACGAATTTTTTATGATTTTCAAAAGCATTATACATTTTATTGAAATATACCAAGCGATTTTTAAGTTACAGGGATATATACATATATATATATAATTGGCGCGTACATCCTTTTTGGATGTTTGGCCGAGCTCCTATTTGTGGTGTGCGTCTTGATGTTGATCCACAAATTAAGGGACCTACAGTTTCAAGTCGACTCCGAATGGCAGATATTTTTATGAGGAACTTTTTCATGACAGAAATACACTCGGAGGTTTGCCATTGCCTGCCGAGGGGCGACCGGTATTAATTTTGGTGTTTCAGCGAGATTCGAACCTACGTTCTCTCTATGAATTCCGAATGGTAGTCACGCACCAACCCATTCGGCTACGGCGGCCGCCACAGGGATAACCAGTTCAAAAAACATAGGTTTGAGAAAAACGCTTTTAAAGTTTTGCTATCGATTCCGGAGTGTAAGCTTTCGCTGCATTCATAATTCCAGGGTACTTTCGCCATGATTAATAACAAAAATTTTGTTTTTTTATCCCTGCTTATCTAAGAAGTAATCTAATATTAAAACTTACTAGCTAAATTGATTAACACATAAGTAAAGGGTCTTATCTGTGCTAAATTGGATTACAGCTCTATCTAGTACTACTTGCATTTAAATTAAATTAAACGGGGAAGGAAATAATCTATCAGACACCGATTACAGAGGCACTTATTTCTTGATTAGTAAATAACATTCCAAGAAAAGGGTTAGTACTCATTTAGAACAATAAGAAAAAAAAAACTATACAGAGAATGTAGTATTGATATAGAGTACTAAAATCGTGACCACAACTGTGTATTCGATTAGTTTCATTCTCAACATATCGAAACCAGAATGGATACAATCGATTGATGATTGATGTCCATCCGGAATTCTCGGCTAATTGCCTCTCCCATAATACCTTTAGAAGTTTATATGCAGTATTGAAATTCCATAGATGGTACAGATTACAGAACTAACCCTCCTATGGATTGTTCAGAGCATAGATAACTTTCAGTGCTGTGGTTGTGGCATCATAAAAGTGCCCTATGCATCTTTGGGATTGCTAAAGTGGCCGTCTCTGACTTACCAAATATAAACTCTGGTTGTTCTGGTAACGTAGAACCGGCTTTGGCAAGCATGCATTCGTCCAACCAAATTCTTCAAAGGAGTTGATGCATGCAACTCATAGTAAGGTGGAGAAATGTTCCTTCCGTGGGTTTAAGCAGGCTCTGGGCCACATTCATCGCCTTCATACCAGCTTTTCGAACTCACCTATTTCGTGCTCTTCTTTCATTCAATAATATTCCTCTCTTCCATGCCCTTATTGCGTATTTCTATGCTAATTTTGCTACTTGATGATCTTTTTGTGCACAAGACCTAATGCTACAGAGTATCATGTTTCGGGACCTGGCGAATTCAATCGGGCCCAGTCTGTTTACAAAAGATTCGTCGTGTTTCCCTACTCTTCAACTCCGGCGCTAAAGCTATCAGTCCAGATTTTGATATTATGATAATGGCAGCGCTGTAAGTGCCCTCGAGAAGATCTTAGAAACGGTCTTTGGTCGCAACTTCCTCTTCTGAGAGGATTACATTCCGCTTTTCAAATCGAATTGAGTTGAATCTTCGCGGATAGGACTAGCATTATTTGCTTATAAGCTCATGCCTTGCAATGTTGACTAGGCCTTTACGAAAGTTGTGTGTAATACACATACATACATACTTTCATATCCCTAGTGTTTGTGTATTCTGCATCCCAATTCTGGTTGAGGCTTGTGACATTTCGGTTTATAGGGTTTATATGCAAATCTTGCCACGAAAGAGGCGAAAAGACATTACTCCACTAGAATATTTCTTAAGGGACTGAAATTCTTGTCCGCTTATGGGAGTTGTCCCATGTGTTATGGGATGGTGGTCTCCTCAATATTTTTTTTTTTTATTAATTCTTAAAGATTTGTAAGGTATGTACTGGAAAAGGTGTTCGCTTAAGAGAGGTGTCCGTTAGGAGAGAGTACACTGTAGATGAGACGCGTTAACTTAAAAGACGGATTCTGCAATTAAAAACGAAGATTCCAAATGTAAGTAAAGATTTTTTGATGCTTTGAAGAAAAAATAACACAATTGACGCTGTGGTTGAGGCTGGTATGAATGTGTGTGTATGTATGCATGTGTACAACAAAAAGCATGTGATGGACTGTGCAGCTCAGCTTCTTCATACGTTGAATTGCATGCTTGAAGATATGCCATCAGCGAATTCAAATAAGGCCAACAGCTGATACAGCAGCTGACAGTAGCAGCTAATTGGCTGGTTAAGCGATTTGCAAATCGTCGCACCGCAGTTTTGTGGTCATTTTTAGCTCATCAATGCAGTCATTTGTGAAGATGCGCAAAGTTGCATGCAACATACAAAAATATAAATATGCAGCAGGCATGAAATCAATAGTTGATGCCCTATGGCCAGTCAGGGCCTGAGGACCAGAAGAAGAAGAAGGTGAAGAAGACTAAACCAATAAGTGACAACAAGAAAAACAACAAAAACAAGCTTACAGACGCAGCGTATGGTGAGCTTTGCTGTGGTGAGTTGCCCTCAAAGGTCAATTCTTCCTGCGAAGCAATTGTACCATATTGTAAACAACAACAACAACAACAATAATAATAACAATGAATAATCGCATGCAAATGGTGAAAACAACAATAACTATACCAACAAAAATTATTTTGGTCGATAACAAAATGTAAACAATATGAGCGAAACGCAGCCACAACAACAACAACCGCAAGTTAACGCAAAGGTTTTCACGCGAAAACTCGTGTTTGGAATTTTAACGATTGACTTTGTTATTATTATTGTTTTTTGTTTGCTGGCTGCTATCATTTTGGTGGCTGTAGTTGTTGTTGCGCACACCGACTGCTACCGTTCGCATTTTGCAGCGGCCGCTTTGCTGTTGTTGCTATTGCTGTTGCTGGTTATGCTTGGCCCTCAGTAAATTTGATTTTGGTTTTTTTCATTTGTTTTTTCCTTTTTATTGCTGCTAATATTTTTACCTCTGATAGTTGACACAGGTTGTCGCCCGTTGTTGGCTGCTGTTGTGATTTATATTGTTGGCATCATTTCATCAGCGTCGCACAATTCAACAAAACATCATAAACTTACAAAGTAGTCACCGGCAGATTTCTCAATAAATCGTTTGTCGCATAAGCGCATATTGATTTGGGTAAATTTGTGTTGTTGTTTTTTTTGTTTGTATTTTGATTTTGTTTGTCAATTGAAACTTATATTTATATTCTTATAATACCTGCCTATGTCAGTGTTATAAATACTTATTTACAGTGGTGTGCGCTGAAATAGAGCCTCCCTTGACCAAAGTTTTCTTTTGCGCACCAGGTTTTAGAGAACGTTTCAGTTTTTATGGACTTCAAGTGTTAATTCTTTTACAGAACTACTATGTTAAAAAATTTTCTAGGAAATAAATCAGTTATGTCAAAAAAGTACTCAGTAAAAGAAATTTTTTTGTCACAAAATTAGCTTGCGACCAATACATCTTTTATTACTATTCATAGTGCAATAATATAAATCGTGCCCGCCCGCTTGATGTACGCACATTTAAAGTTTTCTGTAGGGTTTGAAATTGTTCGGCTATTTCGTAGTTTTCCTTTCTGCTCTCGTTACTGCTCTGAACTCGAACAGATGAGTAAAATAGCAAAAACAAAAAAAATATAAGCGCTCTCTGTAGTTGGAGTAATAGGACAAAACTTCGGCCAGAAAGCTACTAGGGAAATTATTTATGTGTACTCCAGTTACCGCTACTGCTCTCGCTTCTGTGGCTCTGCTACAACTAACGGCTATTTAGGCCTGTTTATTTTTCATTTTATTATTATTTTAATTTTTTTGCTATGCGAATAACTTTTACTTTTTAGTATATCTATTGGAGAATATTTTTTAGGTTCTTTAAATGAGCAAAAATATTTATTTTTTTTTTAATTTTTTAAATTTTATTTCGCTTTATTATTATTATTATTATTATTATTATTATTATTAACTTCATTGCTGTGGGAATAACTTTTATTGTTTAGTATATCTATGGGCCGCCGTAGCCGAATGGGTTGGTGCGTGACTACCATTCGGAATTGACAGAGAGAATGTAGGTTCGAATCTCGCTGAAACACCAAAATTAAGAAAAACATTTTTCTAATAGCGGTCGCCTCTCGGCAGGCAATAGCAAACCTCCGAGGGTATTTCTGTCATGAAAAAGCTCCTTATAAAAAATATCTGCCGTTCGGAGGCCGCTTGAAACTGTAGGTCCCTCCATTTACGGAGAAACTTCAAGACGCACACCACAAATAGGAGGAGGAGCTCGGGCAAACACCCAAAAAGGGTGTATGCGCCAATTATATGTATATATATTATATACATACATATATATCTATTGGAGAACTTTTTTTCAGTTATATCGAGAATTTTTCGTTTCAAGGTCTAGAAATGAGTAAACAATTTTTTTTTCAATTTTTTTAAATTAAAAATTTTTTTTTTTTATTTTTTTTTTTCATTTTATTATTATCTTTATCTTGTGCGAATAATTTTTACGTTTTAGTATTTTTTGGAGGATTTTTTGTAGTTATATCTAAATAAAAAAAAAATACCTTGTTATTAAAATTAACTGTGCGAATAACTTTTATTTTTTAGTATACCTATTAAACAATATTTTTGACCCCTGCAACGGACGAAGTTTTAAACAATTTTATACAAATTTTTATCCTTGACTTCCGTTGTGTTGTAATCTCGAGTTAATCCACATAAAAATGTAGTATTAATTAGATTATACAAATCTGTATTGCTAACATAGTTATATCTAACCTTTTTTTAAAATTATTTTTTCACTTTGTTATTAGATATTATTATCTTTTTTGCAATACGATTATATCTAAATTGTTTTCTTTTTTTTCTCATATTTTAAATTATGTAAATCACAAATGCTCCTACTTTTGCCAAAAAAATGTTCTTTTAGCCTTGTAAATATCTTGAAAACGTTGTAATGTTAATGAAAACTTTAGCAGGATAGATGACCTTTGATTTGATATATCATATTTTGATCTATTAACCGATTCTCCTGATATTCGAAATTTTTACGAAGCTAGTTATGCTTTTTTAATCCATACCCGTTATTTGGCGCTATTTCAAAAAATAAATAAATCACTAATTATTTGTCAACCAGTGTCATTTTTAAAACTAAAACTGGACTAATCGAAACAATCACTTGCACGTCGTTGTTAATTTATTGGCCGCAGCTGTACATGTCTGTGAAGTAGCAACTAAATTATTTATTCCAATAAACAAATTCAGTGGTCACGAATTTATAGTTTGATGATTTCTAAGATAGCGTTGTTTTCGGTATCTATTTTTAACCAGCTTACACCTCATGTAAATTACGTTCGGTCTTGGAAAGAATAAAAGTTTATTTATAATTTCAATCTTTTGAAGGAAATTTCATCAACATCTGAGTCAACTAGTACAATGTGCTTATATGTGCAGTGCTCCCCGGAGCACCATCTGAAGCCCCAGCGGTGCCTTGGTGCGCGACTAGCATTCGGTAGTGCTTCAACACCAAATGGTAGGAAACAATTTTTTGAATTAGCGGTCGCCCCTTGGCAGATAATACCAAAACTCTGAGCGTATTTCACCACTAAAAAAAAAATGGTCAGCCGTTCGGAGACGACATAAAAGACATTTGGGGGAAAACAGCAAGACGCACGTCAAATATAGGAGGAGGAGTTCGGTCAAAAACCCGAATACAAATGGTAAAGATTCGAGGCTTATAAACGGGAAGTGAAGTAAATTTAGGAACTAGCATTAACACTGATGACAATGTCAGCCTTGAAATCCAACGTAGAATCTCTCTTTAGACTAAGTAGGCAGCTGAGTAGTAAAGTCCTCTCTTGACGAACAAAACTAACACTCTACAAGGCTCTCATCATGCCCGTCCTAACGTATGGCGCAGAAGCTTGGACGATGACAACATCCGATGAGGCGACGCTTGGAGTGTTTGAGAGAAAGATTCTGCGGAAGATTTTTGGACCTTTGACGTTGGCAACGGCGAATATCGCAGGCGATGGAACGATGAACTGTACGAGCCTTACGACGACATGGCGCAGCGAATAAAGATCCTGCGGCTACGTTGGCTGCACCATATCGTCCGCATGGCTACAAACGCTCCGGCTCTGAAAGTATTCGATGCGGTACTAGCTGGTGGTAGCAGAGGAAGAGGAAAGCCTCCTCTGCGTTGGGATAATCAGATGGAGAAGGACCCGGTTAACACGAGAAAAAAACGACCGGGGCTTCATGTTAAACTCGGTCAAAATCACTTAAACGGTTATCGTGTCAATCGAGAGGAAGAAGAAGTGCAAAATTAAATTTCAGGAAGATTACAAATTATTCGGTGCTTGTAAGCGGGAAATACTGTACTTACATATGTAAGTAAGTACATACTCTGAAACATAAATAAACATAATTTGACAAGACCTAAATTAGTACTTCAAGTAATGTTTAAAAATCAGTGTGCTAGGCAGCAAAAAAGGAAAAACATGAACGCATTTAAAAAAATCTCTTCCATCAATTTCGGCTGACTCATCTGAGCGACACTCATTTAGGTGCACGTGTATATGTGCATATAATATGTGTATGCATGTAGTCAGATGCTTGTTGTTGTTTTCACCTTCGACTTACTCAACACACGGTTATTGCAAACAATTGATTGCACAAATAAATTATCATATTTCAATAAATTTTCCTCATTCCACCATCCACTTGCGCGATTGCCCAATGGCGTTCGCTCTTCACACCTCTCCGCCTCATTACCAGCTGCAATGCATCAGCCATCTGAAATTGAAATTTGCGCACTAACACGGGTAATGCACACACATACACACATATATATATAGCCATATAAGCGACCAGTATGTATCAGATCTTCTTGCATGATCATCATTTTATCGCTGAGTGACGACTGCTCACCCGACTGATTGGTGGTGATTGCATTCTGAGCCGCCAGGTTATTGACATATCGAAATGCAAGAGCACCTAAACATATCTACAAACATACAAACCTATTGAAATCACTATACGCTAGCACTCACGTACACACTAGAATGTATGTTTGTGTGTGTAAAAGTACAAAATATGATATTGTTTATGCGAAGGTATTAAATGCAATATTTTCTTTGTCTCGAATATTTGCTCTTGTTTTTGCGCTGTATTTTTTCTTAAAATCCATCACTTTTTTGCTGAATTATTATTTTGGACATCCGTTGCAAAAATTTATAGCTACTCAACTTTGTTTGCGACTTGGCGAAAATCAAAGAAACAGATTTTCTTTAAAAATCTCGCTTTCACCGGCATTCGTTCTTATTTTAGAAAAAATGCTGAAGTTCTAGAAATCCGCAGTGCGTACAGATGGAGTTTTCGCTACTAAGGTGAAAAAGTTTAAAAGCTTAAGGTGGCTTAGATCAAACGAGCTGGTAATCCAGTTGGTTGTTGTTATTGTAACAGTTTGATGAACTGTCTTTATTTATATACAGTAGGTTCTGTTTTTATACGGTATATACGTTCCGCAAGAAACAGCATAAAAAAACAGCATAAAAAAGCTACCAGTTCTATAGTAAACTATAGATACGTTGCAAAAGTGGTAAGAACCGCATAAATCTGAAATAATGTAATAAAATCGCATAAACAAAAAATTTTATTTTTGAAAATTATATCTTTATTTAAGAAACGTCAGAATCGAAAAATAAATTTACATCGTCAGAAAGAGAATCAGACAATACCCGCATGTTGTGCATTCGTTTAGGATTTGGCTTAAAATCACTTCCGTCACTTGAGGAAATGTACAAGTCTGATCAGGATGGTGATGCAGGCGGTTCCATACTTGTAGGGTTAGCATTTCTGATGTAATCTGTGATGAGTTTTTGCTTAGCTGGTTTAGAATCTTGTTTATATGTACAATTCCCGATAGGTCGACATGCATTTTTTAATATAATTTTTTTAAAAACCGCACTATTTCAAAACCGCATAAAAAAAACCGCATAAAAACAGAGTCTACATAATTGGCGTTTACATTCTTTATTGGGGTTTTAAATAGGCGGGCTCCTGCTCCTATTTGAGGTGTGCTTCTTGATATGTTTCATAACTTGAGGGACCTACAGTTTTATACCGCCTCCTGCTAAGGAAAAAAACTTTTTCTATCAACGAGTGTTTCGTGCCCGCAATTTCGAACTGGGACGCCACCAGCCCATTCGGCTACGGCGAGTGCCCGGTCAAATAGCAAATATCAAATAGGTTAGTCGCTAACAAATATCCCCAGAGCTAGGCCTAGGAAACCCAAAGAAGAAGGGGTAGCCCACGACGCCAGAGAGATTATTTCCACTATACTACCACTTACACTCTATTTGGGGCTATGCGGCTATGCTGACGATTTTGCTGTCGTTGTAAGAAACCAACGCGCACTTGCTGACTGTACTCTGGAGCTGATATATAGAGAAAAGCTTAAAGTTAATGCCGATAAGACAAAATACGTTAGGTTAGGTCTTTAAGCGTCACACGACATGGCAACCTGGAGATCGGCTCATATATTTTTTCACAAAGTGGAGAGTTTTAAATACCTGGGTGTAAGCCTTAGCAGCGCTGCAGGTCCCCTAATCGGCGTGAATGAAGCTCCTAATAGATGTGATTTTGCTCATTTGAAACTTTTCAAAAATAAACTACTATGGAGGCCGTGCAAGCCACAAATCCTTAGGGCGCTAATAAGACCAGTAGCGACATATGGCTGCGAAGCGCGACTACTGACATTTAAGATAAATAACTGCCTTCTCCGCTTGGAGCGCAAAATCTTAAGAAGGATATTTGGACCGGTAAGGGAAGTTTAAGGATATTACAGAATCAGATACAAATGAGATCGAAAAGCTGATATCAAATCAAAGCATAGAGAGTTTCGTTAAACCTACTCATGGACGTCGACAGACGACAGCAAAATTAAAAAAAAAAACCTTCAACTGTCTTATTATGGGCAGTGGAAAGCTGGAAGACCGCCTGATGCTAGGAGAAGCGACGCAATGAACCGGGTCGTATGGAGCGAGATTGTGAAGGAAATACTGGCTCATGCCGAGTTAAGTGAAAAAATTAATAGATCATAAAACGGTTCGAGTATAATGTGCGATTCTTTTGAAAATTTATTCACGATCGGCTTGGTACGCCTGAAGACAGCGCACTATGGGTGCCGAAAATATTCATACAACTTCGACAGCAAATGAGCGCTGAATGTTTACACGAGTTTTGAATTCATTTATTAAGAACTGAGACGAATTTGTAATCAAATTTTTACTGGAATTTACTTGGGTTTTTGACATGTATAAAACTGGGTCGGCGCGATTTGCTGGGCAGTGGTACACAAAAGATGCAGTATCGCCTAGAAGTTCAGTTTGAAAGATAATGACTAGTGCTTTATGGAATTCCAAAGACAGCTTATTGGTAGATTATAAGGGAAAGGCAGGGTAGGTGAAAGTGACAGTCACTCTTTAAACCAACTCACTTAGACCGTTGCCGATCCACGGTGATACCACAGTAGCAGTTTACAGCAGTTTACTTACTACTTCTTATTAAATCATTTTATTTTAAGTCCCATCTATTTAGATAGTTGTAAACACCAAGTAAAGCCAAGTCCTTTTCCACCTGTGGAGTCCTTCTTTTTCTTTCTTTGCTACCACCAGCTGGTACCCCAACGAATATTTTCAGAGTTTGTTTCCACCCGAATGATATGACCCAGCCAATGAAGCCGTTGGGTCTTTATTCGCTGCGCTATGTCTATGTCATCGTAAAGCTCATACAGCTCATTGTTCCAACACTTACGATACTCGCCGTCAGCAACGTGCAATGGTCCAAAAATCTTTCCCTCAAACACGCCAAGGTACGCCTCCTCAGATATTGTCATCATTCAAACTTCTGCGCTATACGAAAAGACGGGCATAGTAAGAGCCTTATAGAGTCTTAGTTTTGTTCGTCGAGAGAGGATTTTAATTCTCATTTGCCTGCTTAGTCCAAAGTAGCACTTGTTGGATTTCAAGCCTGAGATTGTTATCGGTGGTCATGCTAGTTCCTCGATAAACAAAACAGCTGTCGCTGTATTTTAATACGCTTCACTATGTCCACATCTCGGTATAGCTTTAACACCTCTCTGTTCCATTGGATACGGAACTTATTCTCATCTACGCGAAGAGGACCAACGATTTTTCGAAGAATTTTTCTCTCGAACGCTCCCAGTACTTTCTCATCAGTTGTCGAACGGGGGATGATTAGGCTATCGAGAGTTTTCCGAGAGAAGGCTCTACTTCTCAATCGTTCATTTAATCTTTAGGCTGAAAACGAAATCTCTTACAACCTCTCGCATCTTTTGTAATAGTCAAAATTAGGTATCTTTGAGCATGTTAACCTACAAGACATGCCAACCTAGAGACGTTTTTCCTTGACCAATTGAGTAGCGCCTGAAGACCCATTCTGGCCAAATTCTTTTGTAGCGGTACATGTCAGACTATCAACCTATCTCGTGTTGGCTGAAGTAACAACACTACTTGTACCACACAATTTGTAGGTTGAGAGGAAGACGAGTGGTAGTGTCCCCTCTTTCTCTCTCTAATTCGTCTGCCTTTTAATTCCGTTGTATGTGCCCTGGTACCCATTTCAAGTGGATGCGGAAATATTCTGCTTAGCTGTCAGAATAAAGGGGAAGGCTACGTGCGAAAGAAGCCTTTGTGGAGAAAGAGGGAATAATTTCGTTCGCTCAAAAGAATCGTTATTGTGATGGCTGCTCCACGCAAGTATGTCCTCGAAGCATTTAATCAACTTCTCTATATTACAAATCAAGCTACTTCAAATTATTATTTATTTCCAAAAATTAAAAGAAGAGCTCGGAAGAAAAAAAGTTGATGAGTAATGGTGACGAAGCTAAACCGTTTATGTATTTATTTCTGTCTGATTTAAATAAATAGATAAAATATTTTTTAGATTTTTTTGACGGCGTAAATAAACTTTATGAAAGGTCTGAGAAGTGTGTTAAGGGTAAAATGGAATACATCGAAAAAATAAAAAAATATTTTATATAAAATTTCATAACCATTTCTTATCATTCCGTGAAATTTGGACTTCTTCTCGTATATGCCTAGAATTGAATATTATATTATACCACTGAAAAATATTCTAAAATAAATTGGAGTACAACGCGCGAATAAGAGTCGCAGGTTTTCAGGAATTCCAGCAATTAGCTTATCAAAAAAATTGCACTTACTCCCATTATATGGGCAAAAATTCATTAAAAAATAATGAAGACGAAAGTAGTTACCAAATATGGTATCGAATTAGTCATAAAAAGGGTTAAAAATAATATAATAAAAGCAACGCTCTATTTTACAAATTAAACACTGATTTTTATGTGTTCGTAACCCACACACTTCAATCTTATTTGAAACTATTAAAAAAAAAATGAACAAAATTTGCGTTACGATGCAATAAATTTCTACATCAATAAATTCCTACAAAAATAATTGCGACGCAACTTAAAAATATCAACGAGTCATGGCTCTAGTATGAGAACAAAATCCCTCTTAAAGCACTTATTCCCGTGAAGTCACATCCATCGTGATTAGATAAGAGACGATTTGAGTGTCGCCAAGGTGTTCAGTGCCGCCCCACCTGCCGCTGGCAAAGAAGCGAATGCGAATGCGAATGCTTAGAAAATCGATTCGATTCATCGACAGAATAAGTAAAGTACGCACACCTATACATCGATGGCATGTACATGTACATATATATATGTAGTCTATATAGGGTTTTCCAATAAGTATACTTAACTTTTACGTAATTTTTGTGTGGCAACAACCCAAATTACATATTTTGGCGAACAAAGTTTTCGGCTACCCCGGAAACTAATCAGCTATAAATGAAACTCATTCTTAATCCTACTAAAATACAACGCTACCTCGCTGTATTTTAATACGCTTCACTATGTCCACATCTCAGTATAGCTTGTACACCTCTCTGTTCCATCGAATACGGAACTTATTCTCATCTACGCGAAGAGGACCAAAGATTTTTCGAAGAATGTTTCACGCGAACGCTCCCAGTACTTTCTCATCAGCTGTCATCATCGTACAAGCTTTTGCGCCACATACAAGAACGGGGATGATTAGCTGCCGAGAGTTTTCCGAGAGAGGGCTCTACTTCTCAATCGTTCGTTTAATCTCTAGGTTGACGTCGTTCTGCCTGTTAGCACTGGTGCCCCTAAATAAACAAAGTCCTTCGTCACTTCAAATTCGCGGTTGCCTACAGGCGAGGGCTCTTTGTATGTTGAGAGCAGGTACTTTGTTTTACTCTCGTTCATCGCAAGACCCACCTTTTCTGCTTACTTCTCCAAACTGGAGTACGCAGAACATACAGCGCAGTTATTTAGGCCGACAATACCAATATCGTCAACATACGAGGAGATTAAAGAAATCACACGAAAGGGAATCACCTTGTCTGAAACCTCGCTTGGTATTGATCGAGAGGTCTTTTCCGATCACAACGGAGCTTACCGTAGCGCTAAGCGTCATTTTCCACAGCCATTCCAAAGAAAGCAGCTTTGAAATTTCCAAAAAGAGGTGTGTGTCGATTTGTTGTTTGTGGGTTTGCTCCAGGATTTCTAGTTGCAAACAAATTCAGTAAAAAGGATGTTCTGCTATAGGTTACTGGCCCACACAATCAGCGGGTAAAATGAATCTACCATGAAGCGGCCAACCGATAAGTTTCGACAGCAAGTGGTGCTTAAAAGAGGACAACCACACATTCAAAAAACTCATTGGCAAGGTTATCTACGTTTCAATTTTCATTATCCCATCAACTAACTGCCAAGATTACGCGATAATATGGAATTTGATTTTTGTGGTCGGCTAACAAAAAAACATTGTCGACGAAATACAAGACAATCCACAGGTAGTTTTTATGTTATGCTGTGGCCATTTGATTGCCGCGGTCCCATAGAACCAGTAGATAAAGCTATAGATTTTTTAGGCATATCAGAAGACGGTATATCAATAGATTTTGAACTTCTTCATCGAGAGTCTATCACCACAACCGTCAACTCTCGTAATCGAAGACGAATAATTACCAACTCTAGACGAAGAGTTTCTACTGGGTTGAGAGACCGCTACTATTGGAAAATGTAGCTCGCTATTTAGAAGACCTCTACTAATCCAGAAGGTGCCATCACCTCACTTGCGCTCATCGAACTTTTCTTGAGCCAACCATTCCATGACAGGTACGACAACAACGAATAGACTAAACAGACTTGGGGCATGGCTTTCATAACTAGCTGCAAAAACAATAATAATAACAACAATAATACCAACGAATACTCTTAAAAAATAAAAATTACATTTCACCATTTATTTTCATATCAGCAACACAAATTTGTTTCATTGATATAAATTTGAAATTGAGTCGCCCCTATTGGTAACCCCCTTCAAGGTGTGTATGTATGTATGATACATACAAATAGAAGCTTAGAATGATAAAAGACAAAAACGATTAACTTGGATGGATGGACATAGCGACGATATTTGTTCTGAGCACAGCAATTTGGATGAGCTTTGCAGCTACAGCAGCAAGAGGAGCCTGCATTCTAGTTAAAAGTATGTATACATATACATATGTACAAAGCGACAAAGCAGTACATACCTGCATATGTATGTATGCATGTCGCATTACTGCTTCTTCTATCTTCCATCTTCTTTTTTCTTATCGCCTTAAATTACAGTATTGAAAATAAATATAAAAAAAACACACGAGTCTTAGTCGGCGCCCGAATGTGGTGCGACAGATATAGCCGGCCGCGATGAGCACCTACAACTACGATGAGGAGTGACGCGCGCGAAACTGTTCGACGAATTTGCCGCCACAGACCCTTAGAGTAGCAACAGCAATGCGCTCCCACCTCGTGGTCTGTGCGACGCATTGGAATTGGGGATATGCGCGAAGCGGTTGGCTTTCAATTTCACATGCGAATACAAATACAGAAATTGAATTTATGAATACTTTTGTTTGTGTGTAGTACTCGTATCACAGACAGTTTGAAAGGGGAATGCTGTTCATACAGGTGTGCAGCAGCCAGGGGTAGGGGAGCAGTTATGCGTGTGTGCAGCCAAAGCCAAGCATAAGCGAATTCGCTAGAAAAATCGTTCGGATGAGGACTTACATATGTAGGTGCATACGTGCCTATGTAATGTATGTACGTATGAGCATGTATGTATGTATTACATCAACGCAGATCCGTTTAAATTTCATCAAAAAATTAAATTGTTTGCAATGTTACTTGGAATAATATCGGAATAAAAATAATTCTTACCTTTTTATCACAACAGAGAATTTTGAGTTGAGTTGCTGAGCTGCGGTTGGTATGCTGGCGGTGGAAAACTCCAAAACAGTATGCAAAAACAAAATAAAAATTGGTTTTTGCTATTGTGGTTGGCATTGCGATTGTTTTTCGCATAATTTTTTAAGCTCTTTTTATTTTTATTTTTTTTTTTTGTTTTATGTATTAATGTATTTGGTTTTGTTCAAGTATTTTCTGATTAATGTTTTTTTTTTGAATAAATGAATGGTAGCTATAAAAATGAGGAACATTGGCATGAGTAAATGAAAGCCCTGAAATATAATAGACTTGGAACTTATAAAAAAATTGGATAGAACGAAATAAAAGTTCAGTTGAAAGTACATATAAAGATAAGAAGGTGCAGTTCCCGGCCCCTTACGCTAACAAAACCCATCTAAAATAGCTAACTTCAAAAGGGTGACGTCGAATAGATTGAACATTCAGGTGATCAAATGAAATTGAATGAAAAATTATAAAATTGGACAGTAAAGGAGGGAGAGTGAAGTGAAAAGGAACGGTAGAAATTCAACATAATCAAGCCTCAAACCTCATCATAGGTCTGAAGGAAATTAAGACGCAAGGAAATTTATCCGCTAGGTTAGGAAAAAAAATCATGTAACTGAATTTGCTGAAGATTTTTCAAAATGTTTGTTTTTATATTATATATTGAGCTGTAGCAACGCAAGCCGGGTATTAGCTAATTAAATATAAATTTAAAAAAAAATTGCTAAGCATATTTTTTTATTTGACCTTCTTCTCTGATAAATATTTTAACCATTTTACATGAGATGAACCATCAACAATTTATTTTGCCATCGGAACGAATTAAGATGCAAATAATTGTTTTTCTTGCGCAAATAGAGTTTCGCAATCCTTGTCTACCTCCCAAGGTTAAGTTAAGAAGTTTTTAACTAATCATTTCTTCGAAGTTTCAGTGTAAAAAATGTATTATTCCGCTAATGGTCGAGGCAAAAAATAATTCAAATTAAATTAAACTAAAATACTCCGACGATGGGGACGAGTTAGCTTTCTGAATATCGAGCAAAATCTAGTGTTAAATGTAAATTATTTCGAGCAGCCACCACGAATACGTACATATCTTAAAAAACACATACATACATACTCACACACCCATATGCACAGTCACTCACCAAACTCGCATAGATAATCTACGAACGCACACAGCAAGTCAACTTGCGCTCTCGTACAATCTACAAAGAGCAAACACATTTCCCCTCATTTCCTCAGTTACAGCGCAGCGTGCGCTCTCAGCTGAGCAGTCGGCGCGGCGTCGAAGTCAACGCTAGCGTTGTCAGTCTCTCGCTGGCTGCGAGCATCCCAAATAGAAAAACCCGATTAAGCAAAACGAATGAAAATATTATATACAAAAAAGAGCAGCCTTTGAGTGTGTGTATGGCTGTGCATGTGTGCCAACAACAACGAGAGCAAAGACCGCACGACTGCGACAAACGCCGCACATTGCTGATAAATTACTGTTTGGCAATTGGTGAATTGCTTGGGACAGCGCGACGCGCCACCAAAAATGAAACAAGTTTTGAGATACACAGAGAGCAACATCGATTGCGAGATCAACTAGCGCGCTTGCACATGTGTACATACATATGTATGCGTATATGTTATATGTTGGCTTTTAGTTTGGGGCAGTGAGAGCACTTGAAATATTTTTTATTATTAGTTTTTTTGCTGCTTCAATAAAAAAAGATGTAATGGGGTAGAGGGGATGTGTATGACAAACTTGCAGACTTAGCATATTGGCGCAGCAGCAGCATGTGGCGGTTGGCTGCTGGCCAAATCGGGTTCTTCAGAGCGACGTCCTTCGTTGGGTCAACCCATTTCTCGACCTTTCAGCCACTTTTTTTGACGATTTTTAAAAATGTGGCCTCTTCAAGCGGATGTGTCGTGCGAGATAACCACCAACAGCTATCCCTTTTCTACGCACACTTCTATCCAAATGCAAGTATTTGATTGTGTACATATACATACATGGATACATATGTGGGCTTTGCTTGCCCAAAGATGGAGCACTAAAGCCGGATGAATGGATATTCTCAACTGTTAGGGAGCGGCTTTACAATTTGATTCTGCGTTGCGTCGTGTGAGATGTGTAAGAACAAGCATTCATACATATGTGTATAAAGCTGTGTAGGTATACCTAAGTATGCACATACATCCATAGCTTCACGCAAAAGTGTATTGTGTGATGACTGTTGGCGTCGTTTGATGGTCATTGGTCCTTGTTTCGCTTAAGTGAGCATTAGATACTCACATCCAGCACGCGTGTGGAGCGCATTCGGAATGCGCGTGCGTTATGCTACTTACACATGCACATACATGTATGTATGTATGTATATAAATTCCCTCTGCGGGTGGTGAGCCCTTGCATGGATGTGCAAACGAGTGTGGGTGTGCTTATGAGCGCCTTTGTATGTATATATGGATATGTATCTCTGCAGATGCCACAGACATGGCGCAGGATTTTTGTCTCGTTTCACGCTTCAGTAAATTATGTGTATGCGTTAGATATGCTCTTATATGCTCTTATATACATATATATAGGTGTGATAAACTTTGTATTTATATATAGTGGATATGCTTTACGTACTTCAATAGGGGATTCATACTACAATTGGGGTTACAAAAGTATAGTTTCAGCCCTACTACTTTAGGGTTCAGCACCTTCATATTGATGCTTAAAATTCACAGGAACTTATTTTTATTTTCAAGGTATCACATACATATATGTATGCATATGAATGTATGTATGTATACTTAGTCTTGCCATAAATTCTGTGACAAATTTTAGAATGCAGCCGGCGAGAGCAGTTTCGCAGGAAAAAGTTCCGTTATTGTTGATTTTGTTCGTATGTATTGCCTACTTATAAATTAGTGGAGAGCTTATTGAAATCGCATTAAAAGAAGTGGTTGCCATTCGAGAAAGAATTCGCAGAATCCCCTTAGAAAACAGAAAATCAGGTCCAGGGAAATGAACGTAGCGACCAGATCCATGTCAGGACTAATTAGAGCTGATCTCCACATTAAAGCCTTCCGTCGCTCGACTGGTCATCTTTTGACGACGCCCTTGAAAAAAATTAGACTCGACAGATGCAAGTTCTTCGGCGGCACGCGGTTAACGGCCATGAAAATGTTCTTTTCACAGATAAGAAAATTTTCAATGTTGAAGAAGTTTTTAATAAGCAAAATGACAAAATCTATGCTAAAACTTTTAAAGACGCAACAAAGGTTGTTCCAAGGGTTCAGCGTGGCCACCATCCAGCCTCCATAATGGTTTGGTGGGGAGTGTCTTGTAAAGGCGTTACATCACTTCTTTTCTGCGAAAAAGGGGCTAAGACCGGGGCAAAAGTGTACCAGGACGATGTCTTAGAAGTCGTGGTGAAGCAGTGGAGCAATACTCTCTTCAATGGAAAGCGTTGGATCTTCCAGCAAGATTCCGCTCCAGCTCAGATGGCAAAAACCACCCAACAGTGGCTAAAAACAATACTACTGGGTTCATAGCTGTAGAAGATTGACCGTCTGGAAGTCCAGATCTGAATCTATTAGACTACAGTTTGTTATCAGAATTAGAAAGCATAGCCTGTTAAAGGCCTCACAGAAATTTGGAGAGTCTCAAACAATCTTTGGCTCGAGCAACGACGTCAATCTCCACGGAAACCGTGAAGGCTTATGTAAAAGCAAATGGTGACCATTTCGAATGAAAATTAAATATTTTTTTTAATCTTTACATGATAAAATAAAACTTACTTCATTACAAAAGTATTATAATTTCATATTCACCACGGACTTAACTTGTAACAGAACTTATGGCAAGTCTAAGTATATATAGGGCAAAACACGTCAAGTGGGTCCGCCTCAAAATTTCTTCACTTCGATTTTTATGAAATTTCTTGAAGATGCTTTACTAAATATACATTTCGATATTGAATGGTTGCCGAGTTATGGAAGTTGAAGATTTGGACTTTTTGTTCAAGTATTTTTTCTTTTGAAAGTCAAGTATCAAAAGAAGCTATAAAAAGGGATATCGAAGCGTATTTTGGCTCCTAGGATAACAAATTTTTTGAGCAGGGCATTAAAAGTTTGCCTAAACGTTGCGAAGACATTGTAAATAATGAAGGAAAATATATTATTGATTAATAAATACTTTCAACATCTTTTTTATTAATTTTAAAACCACCTTTAAAAACGCACGAACTTATGGACTGACCTGATAATTGTTGGCCTATGAGAAAACAAAGTGAATATTTCCTATATGAGTTTTTCTGTAAGAACCGATAAAAAATCAAAAAACAAAAAATTTTAACATTTTTCTGATAAATACATTTTTTAGTCTTTTTTTAATTTTTTATAAAATTACCGTAATTTTTTTTTTAATTAGCTTAGAACTTTTCCTTTAAAATGATAATTAATTTTTTATTGGTAGCAAAAAATTTGATGATTGAATTTCAATTTGACCTTGGTTTCATATCCACAAAAATGAATAGTGCCAAGCACATAGAACTTCTAGACGAAACTTACTATATTACTTTGGTGGCATGACAACGCAGCTGTTCAAACATCCAAAGCAGAAAAATGAGTTTTTGGGAGCGAAAAAATTCCAATTTTAGAACAGCCTGACTGCAGTCCTGACCTTAACTCAATCGAAAATATATGGGTAATACTTTCTTAACCGGTTTTCAAAAATGCAAGTCCGTTTGATAGTGCGAAAGCCTTAGAAGTGCGATTAATGTCGAATGGTCAACAATTTTCCAAAATATTATAACAAACTTAATCAAATCCGTGCCTCGACGACTTCAATAACCAAATTACTAAGCTCCAAATTATAAACTAACCACAAGGCTTCTATTTGTTCATTTAAATATAATAACATTGGCCTTGATCTGGATGGTGATGCAGGCGGTTCCCTACTTGTAGGGTTAGCATTTTTGATGTAATCTGTGATGAGTTTTTGCTTAGCTGGTTTAGAATCTTGTTTATATGTACAATTCCCGATAGGACGACATGCATTTTTTAATTTTTTTAAAAACCGCACTATTTCAAAACCGCATAAAAACAGAATCTACTGTACTTTTAAAACATTTATCATTAATATAATATATAATATATATCACATAAATTTTTAGCCCTAAACTGATAATAAAAATATAAGAAATTTAGTTGGCCATTTAGTGTGTTCATTATTTTAGTATTTTTCCATAAAAAAATTCATAAAATTTTTTTTTACAAAATAAACATTTTTTTACAAAATAAATATTTTTTTTACAAAATAAACATTTTTTACAAAACAATTTTTTTTTTTTCACAAAATAAATATTTTTTTTACAAACAATTTATGGTTTGAAGACATTCACAGCAATTAGTAGTCACCAAAGTATCATCTTCCCAATACTGACTAGGGACTGTTATCGGAATCTCCAGATAGAATTTATTTTTCCAATAACCACCGAACTATCGAAGATAGAATGCATTTGAAATTTGCTTATTTGGAGAAATGTGTGAACATAAATTGTTCATGATTTTGAGGATTCGCTAATGCGTCACGAATTCAGAGCCAGTGGGTTTTCCTGCGGCTTACATACAAACATACATACATACATACTTTTAATGTACATCGGACGCATGTAATACATACATACATACTTAGAAATGTACATATATCGAACGCATACATACATACACACATACATATGTATGTTTATGCACACGTTTGCATATAAACTCCTACAATTTCTTATGCACCTCAGCTTTTTGTTATGTACAAATAGCGCTTTGCCGTTACCTGGCAACCGGTCACTAACACCAACCCAAGCGTCAGTATCCATCCATCCATCCAGCCAGTCATGGTCTCTCTTTCAATTGGTACACCGTACTTCTCAGTTTTATCCCAACTACGAATATTTGTTGTCTTCTTTTCACCAATACTCGTTTGGAGATAATAGTATTGGAGAGCAAGGTATCTACAAATGGATGTGTGTATGTGTGTGTGTGTGGTATTGGTACATGAATAATTTAGTAAACATTTATTGATTGATTTTAAGTATTGCCGCAGCAGCGTTTAAGAAATGTGTGTATGTATGTATGTACCTATGTATGTATATAGCTTTGACTACATACATTTACTTCGCTATTTACTGTATTCGAAGGAGAGAAGATTTTTATTGTTTGCTTTGGCAGGGGGAAATTCAAGTAACTTAGAATAATATAATTTCGGCACCAAATTAAGTTGAAGAGGCAGGTACTTAGTTGAAGGGGTATCTACACTCAAATGTATATTTTCAAAAGCTGTGGCAGTTTAACAATCGCCATTAACCTGTCAATAGAAAGATGAAATTTCTATCAATTACAACACTTTCAAAAGCTCACCACTACAGCTTATAATCTAAGCATAGCTGAAGTAAACCTTTGCCTCACCTTAATTTCTACTTCAAAGCGGTGGAGAAAGTGATGAAGGAAAATATGTAATTCAAATTCGAAATTCATTATGAATGATAAATCAAAGACAGAAAATTTCATTTTATAGCAAAAGCCTACCTAAATACCCATTAAAAGCGCTTAGTTCTACTGCATATGTATGCATGTATGTGTGTTTCTGCTATCAAGTGCTATATGTACTTATATGTACGCACTTATATGAGTAGATGGTAGATTCATAGACTACGAGTACTGCTGCTACTGTCACATTCCACTTTGGTGTCCAGCTTTGTTTTTGTGGTGCTGCAAGTGCAAACGCTCAAATGTGGTTAGTTATGTTAGATAGGTATGTAATATACATATAAGTGTTCATGTATATGTACACACACATGTATGTATGGGTGTGCGTAGAAAAGCACGCAAGTAATATTTATACTTCTAATGCAAAGCATGAACAGAAGTATCCATAATAATTTTTTAATGGTCAAGAGAACCGTACAACATTTTTTCGGCATTTGTCCGCAAAAGCAGCAACAACACCAACAAATAGCATGGCAGTGACTGACCGATGGATGATTGGGCCACAATGGACAGCATTGCGACATTGCTTTGATAGTTTGGTGTTTAGAGTTGCCGTTTTGGGCGATTTTTTTATATAGTGATTTGAGAGTGAAGTTTTGCATTTATTTGAATAGTAGAAGAGGTTTTTTTATACGGTAGTTTTTAGCCAGATTCTATGTTTAGTTCAGTTGAATGAAGAAATCGCTGAAAGCAATCAGATAAGCATAACCCTAGGCTTGGTTTTAAGGGGTTAGAGGTAGTCAGAGGCCCGAAAAAATGATGACTTTCAATAAATTTTTTTTGCTAGTCAGTTGCTTTATTTTACAAAGATAAAAACATAGCATTAATACATCGTGTTTCGACTTGACTTTAGCAAAATTTAAAAAAAAAAAATTAATAATTGTAAAAGTTATCGCTGTTTGAGTGGAGCCCGTTTCTCCAGAAGTCTCTTGCGGTGATTATCACAAGTCTTTGGAGATTCATCTAAAATCAATCGGACAAGAGAAATTAGTTTTATTAATAGATAATGTTGTGCGTGATCGAAGCCTTTTTTCTCAAAATTAACAATATGGCGGCTTGAGGAAATATTTTTCAGATTTTCGAGAAAAAAACCTACAATTAATTAAAAAAAAAATCGAAATTAAAAAAAAAAAATTCTTCGATCAGGCACGAGTTTATATGTTTTTCAAAAGCAGTATAAATTATACTAAAATCTACCAAGCGGTTTTCAAGTTACAGTTTTGAGAAAAACGCATTTCAAGTTTTGCGAGCTCTCCGGAGCGCCCGAGCGCCCTTTGTTAATTGTTGAATAACTCGAAAAGTATTTGTCGGACTCACTTCAAATTTTCGCACAATATTTTTAAGATGTTATACTTAAAAAAAATGCAGAAAAAATATAAATTTTTGAAAACTTGATCGATTTTTTTGAAATTTGCTTTGTGATACAGACAGTTTCATTCAATTTCCATACAAAAATGCAACATTTGAAGAATATTTTTTTTTAATTTTCATGGAAAAATATTCAAAAATGAGCGAGTCACAGTAAATTCTTAGAGTTGCCGTGAAAAAAAGGAGTTTTGCATTTGTTAAAGGAGAGGTCTGTTAAGCTAACCCTGGAATTTTTTTCGCATTTAAAATTTTTCGTAGCACTTAGAAGCCAAAAAAATCGATTTTCGCAACAAAAATCGGCTAATTTCTTATTATTAGATAAATGATTAAAAAATAAAGAGAAGTACTGTGGAAATTTCAAAATGAGATTTCGAGTAGATTTCGAGTTATAGCATACTCGGACTTCAAAAACTTCAAAGTTACAGAAAAATGTTTTAAGCACTCGCAGATATAATCATAACTTTTAAAAAATTTAAAAAAATTCTTCATTAGTTAGGATGTCACTATCGGATTACGCCAAACCGAAAAAAAATTCACAAAATGCCGTCAACTTGAAAAAAAAAATTTTACCCTCTTTTTTTACCTTTTCAAATTTTTTAAAAATACTTCAAACTTAATTTTTCAAAATCCGAGGCAGGCGCGATAGACAGATATACATATAATAAAAAATTCTTATTACACTTCAAAGCGATCGGTCAAGTAGAACTTGAGATATCATGGCGACCATCTCAAAAAAAGTAGTTTTGAGAAAATCGTGTTTGAAATTTGAGCAACAATTCCAATAGAATAACTTAGATCATAATATTTACTACTCACTCTGGATTAATCGGCGATATATTCAGGTATATAATATAGAAGTATAAAATATAAATATATTATATACATGTATATGGAATAAATCAAGGTTTTGTGGGATACAAAAGGTTTTCTGGAAAGAACGAGTCCTCAAGTCGTCCGGTAAGATCTACCGTTTATTGTGCGATTCGCTCCACTCAGCCGGCTTAGACGCCACGTCACAAAATCCGCTGTATCTCCGAAAATAATTCGAATTTTGAAAAGTCCGTTGAAGGGCATATTTTTGGAGGTCTAAACTTTGTTTTAAGCCGACTCCGTACGGCAAATTGTTTTTGACGTGATAACGTCTTATAATTCGATTTAACAGGCTGCACGCACGAAAAAATGTGTCGTTACCTTGCTCATTACTGTTCATATGTAGTTACCTTGCTCATATGTAGTTACCTTGCTCATATGTAGTTACCTTGCTCATATGTAGTTACCTTGCTCATATTAGTGTTACCTTGCTCATATGTAGTTACCTTGCTCATATGTAGTTACCTTGCTCATATGTAGTTACCTTGCTCATATGTAGTTACCTTGCTCATATGTAGTTACCTTGCTCATATTAGTGTTACCTTGCTCATATGTAGTTACCTTGCTCATATTAGTGTTACCTTGCTCATATGTAGTTACCTTGCTCATATGTAGTTACCTTGCTCATTGCATTGAATGAACTGCAAGCGAAAGAGCGGAAGGAACGACAAAGCAAACAAAGCAAACGAACGGCAACGTTCGACATATTGCTCTCTCCTACTTAGGTGAGCGTATATATGTATGTATATGCACATATGTACATATATAAATTCACGTATTTGTATTGGCATATGCCTTCTTATTGATTATTATTATTTTGATTTACTTGAAGAATTTCAAATAAAACCAAGTTTGTTAATAATACCTGTTGTTTTAATGTTATTATTATTATTTTTTTATTATATCTGAAGGAAAAAATGTATGGTAATATTTACCATATCTATACTAATATTATAAAGAGGAAAACTTTGTTTGTTTGGTTGTAATGAATAGGCTCAAAAACTACTGGACCGATTTTAAAAATTCTTTCACCATTCGAAAGCTACATCACGAGTAACATGGATTATATTTTATTTTGGAAATAGGGCTCGAGATATAGGTCAAAACGTGGACCCGGGTAACCTTCGGATGTGTATGTACAATATGGGTATCAAATGGAAGCTGTTGGTGAATGCTTTAGTTCAGAGTATTTCCATCCGCTCCGTGACTAGGGTCTCGAGATAGAGACCAAAACGTGGACCCTAGAATGTGTTTGTACAATATGGATATCAAATGAAAGCTGTTGATAAGTGCTTTAATAGGGGGTAATTTTCATACCTATTATATGATTGATGACTAGGGTCTGGAAATATATGCCAAAACGTGGACCCGCCGTGTCTTTGCACCGAATTAAACCAAACTTACACACATTGTTAAGGAGGTATTGAAGATGGTTTCCGTATTGTTTGGGTACATATTGGTAGATATGATCTCGAGATATAGGTCAAAACGTGGACCCGGGTAACCTTCGGATGTGTATGTACAATATGGGTATCAAATGGAAGCTGTTGGTGAAAGCTTTAGTTCAGAGTATTTCCATCCGTTCCGTGACTAGGGTCTCGAGATAGAGACCAAAACGTGGACCCTAGAATGTGTTTGTACAATATGGATATCAAATGAAAGCTGTTGATAAGTGCTTTAATACGGGGTAATTTTCATACCTATTGATGACTAGGGTCTCGAAATATATGCCAAAACGTGGACCCGCCGTGTCTTTGAACCGAATTAAACCAAACTTACACACATTGTTAAGTAGGTATTGAAGATGATTTCCGTATAGTTTGAATACCTATTGGTAGATAGGGTCTCGAGATATAGGTCAAAACGTTGACCCGGGTAACCTTCGGATGTGTATGTACAATATGGGTATCAAATGGAAGCTGTTGGTGAATGCTTTAGTACAGAGTATTTTTCATGCCGCTCCGTGACTGGGGTCTCGAGATATAGGTCAAAACGTGGACCCGCGTAACCTTTGGTTGTGTATGTACAATATGGGTATCAAATGAAAGCTGTTGATAAGTGCTTTAATACGGGGTAGTTTTCATACCTATTGATGACTAGGGTCTCGAAATATATGCCAAAACGTGGACCCGCCGTGTCTTTGAACCGAATTAAACCAAACTTACACACATTGTTAAGTAGGTATTGAAGATAATTTCCGTATAGTTTGAATACCTATTGGTAGATAGGGTCTCAAGATATAGGTGAAAACGTGGACCCGGGTAACCTTCGGACGTGTATGTACAATATGGGTATCAAATGAAAGCTGTTGGTGAATGCTTTAGTACAGAGTATTTTTCATGCCGCTCCGTGACTGGGGTCTCGAGATATAGGTCAAAACGTGGACCCGGGTAACCTTTGGTTGTGTATGTACAATATGGGTATCAAATGAAAGCTGTTGATAAGTGCTTTAATACGGGGTAATTTGTTATGTTATGTAATGTAATGTAATGTTATGTTATGTTATGTTATGTTATGTTATGTTATGTTATGTTATGTTATGTTATGTTATGTTATGTTATGTTATGTTATGTTATGTTATGTTATGTTATGTTATGTTATGTTATGTTATGTTATGTTATGTTATGTTATGTTATGTTATGTTATGTTATGTTATGTTATGTTATGTTATGTTATGTTATGTTATGTTATGTTATGTTATGTTATGTTATGTTATGTTATGTTATGTTATGTTATGTTATGTTATGTTATGTTATGTTATGTTATGTTATGTTGTGTTGTGTTGTGTTATGTTATGTTATGTTATGTTATGTTATGTTAAAGTATATTATGTTATGTTAATGTTAACTCATTCTCTATATCCATACAAAATATCTATCAAACAAATAAAATTAAAATTTTCTTTTGAAAATGCAACCATTCAATCAGTATTTTCTTATGACGTTATCACGTTAAACTATCGTCAGTAAACCGACTTTATTTATGAGAAGCTTTTTCATGGCAGATTATTATTAATATCCATTGGTGCTCTCTGACAAGGTGAATTACCTGGGGCTTATCCTTGTCAGAGGTCTTACGTGGAAGCCAAACATTGAGGAGAGAATAAGGAAGGCAACCGTCGCCTTGTATGGTAGCATGGGCGCCATCGGCAAAAGATTGGGCCTCGCGCCTAAAGTCACTTTTTGGCTTTATAACACGATTATAGACTAAGGTGTTCGGGCCATAAGCTAGAATTAAGTTACGGACACTCTAGCATTCTTAAAAATTTTGAGTTCATCCCCATGGTGCTGGATCACTGTATACCCACGCTAGGTCCGAGCGGACCTTTTTCTACTCATATCCCCTAAAGGGATGAGTGGGCGGGGTGTAACATTTAGCGGCAAGGCATGGCAAACATGTTCACGGATGGCTCGAAGTTGGGCGGAAGGGTTGGTGGGGGAGTACTCTGTAAGGAGCTTCCCATCAAACACAAATTCAGTCTTCCGGCCCACTGAAGTGTTTTCCAAGCGGAGATATCCGCAATTACGGAAGCAGTGGATTGGTTGCTTACCGTTAAGGCAGTAAATATTTACTCCGATAGCCAAGTGGCAATTAGGACATTGGGTTCGTCGTTTGTGCGTTCGAGATTGGTCGGGGAATGTCTGTCTTCCCTCTCGATTTTCTTCCCTGTCTTCCCTGGAAAGATTGGCCTCGAGTCAATTCAGTGAGCGCTGGGCTAGTGCGCAAACGTGCAAGGTCGCGAGATCCTTCAGGCCACGGGTATGTTTTTTGGTCTCCAAGTGCTACGAAAATTTAAGAAATTGATAAATTGATTTTGTAATGCTTCCAGGGATACCTCGATCGAGAAACATTTCCTCTACAAAAAATAAGGTTTTCATATTTTTCTCACGTGATTCTGTTGCGAGTTATGATGTACATCACAAAATACAATAGCTTTTTTTCAAAGCGCCTATAGGGATTCACTGTTACTCACTCAATTTTGAATAATTGAAATGAAAATTTAGGAAAATATTATTCAAATGTTGCATTTTTATATGGAAACTGACTGAAACTATCCGTATCGCCAAAAAAAGATTATTAAAAACATATCTTCTTTTACGGAACTAACCTGACCTGCAACCCGATGCAATGGATTCACCGAGAATTTGGCTCACTAGAGACCTCTGGAAACAAATGGCCAGTACTTCTCGCTTCACCCAATTTTACGATCAGCTCCAACTATGTAGTTACAAATATATATACATACAAGGTGGCGCAAAATTAATCATTCAATTATGTTTTTGATTAACTTCTATACTTAATTAAGAAACAAAATGATTTTGAGTGATGAAAATCTTTATTTCGACCTTTACGCATTCCATTGCTTGTCTGTTTGGGTACTAGGTTGTTCAATAAGTTTTGCAGTTCGATAAAAAAACACATTTTATGGTTTTAAATGCACTTTATTATTCAGTATAGTCTCCCTAAACATCAATACACTTATTTTAAATTTATGAATTCCATCCCTGAAGTGAGAGACTGGAAGAGCTGCAAAATACACACACAGCTGTTATGACCTGATAAAAAAAAAAATAAATAATTGGCGCGTACACTTCTGTTAGGTTTGTGTTTGGCCGAGCTCCTCCTCCTATTTGTGGGGTTCGTCTTGGTGTTGTTCCACAAATGGAGAAACCTACAGTTTCAAGCCGACTCCGAACGGCAGATATTTTTATGAGGAGCTTTTTCATGGCAGAAATACACTCGGAGGTTTGCCATTGCCTGCCGAGGGGCGACCGCTATTAGAAAAATGTTTTTATTAATTTTGCTTTCACCGAGATTCGAACCAACGACCTCTCAGTGAATTCCGAATGGTGATCACGCACCAACCCATTCGGCTACGGCGGCCGAATGACCTGATGAAAAACGCTTTCCACGCTTGAATTTTTTTTTGGTCTGGAAAAAGGTGGAAGTGGCTAGGGGCCAAATCTGGAGAATACGGCGGATGCCCCAACAGTTCGAACTTTAATTCATGGATTTTAGCCATTGTCCAAATGCTCTTGTGCTTCGGTGCATTTTCCTGATGAAAAATATTTTGTTTTTCTTTTTCAAACAGGGTCTTTTTTCGCGATTTTTTTCCGTGAGTTGGTCTAAAGCGTTGCAATAATATTCAGAATTTATTTTTTTACCAGTTTACAAGTAATTCACAAACAAAATTCCTTACGTATCCCAAAAAACTGATGCTAACACCTTCTTGACTAATTTCTCGACACGAACTCATTTCGGAGCCGAAGATCCAGGTTAACACCATTCTTTAGGCTCTTGTTTTGATTTAGGATCACGGTGATAAATCCAAGACTCATCCATAGTGATGAATCGACGCACAAAATCCACTTTATCCTTTAAAAACGCTCTAAGTGTTCCTGAGAAAGTCGCATTCGAATGTGTTTTTGTTTCATTGTTAGTGAATGCGATACCAATTCACGGAACATAGCTTTCTGAAACCCAATACTTCAGCCAAAATATTGCTTACACTGCCCAATGAGATTCTCAGGGCTTCTACTAAATCGCTTTCAGTCACTGGATGGTTTTCCAATACGATGCCCACCATTTTTTCTTCAATTTCTGATCTTCAAGGCTTGTACGACTACGTTTAAATTCTACTTTCCGCTGCACAATATATCTACTGCTCTAATGGATCGCGAAAAGCTCTTATACACTTTCAACACTCGTTCATAAATTTCCATTGCTTTTAAACCTTCCAAGAACAAAAATTCAATCACCGGACGATACTTGATTTTTTCCTTTGTAGAAAATACTGTGACACGTCGATATTACATGGTTTGAAATCGAAGAATGAATTGACAATTGAAACGAAACTTGACATCCATTCATATGAAGAGCGTACCAATATAAGAAAAAAAAATTCAGTCTAGTAGCAACGTCCTCTCTTGTTAAACCGCATAACTTATTGACAGCCTGGTACTGCAGCTGCCCAGTTCACAAATATCAAATATAATCAACGTGCGACGCCTTTTGCAAAAATTATAAATTTTCTATTGAGTGATTAATATTGCGCCAACTTGCACTTATGTATGCACATAAATGTTCCAAAAGAATGCTCTTAGATTTTTTTCCAAATTTTTGCCATAACTTTTATTTATGCTGTGGCAACACCCTTGATGACTTGCGTGCTTCTACCAGCATTTTTTGTTGTTCTTGCATTTGTTAGGTCGCGAATAACATTATGAGGTTTCATTTACTCGTACACAAATACATTTAATATGTGTATATGTGCATATGTATGTATGTATTTAATGTATGCATGTGCAGTATGTGTGTGTGTATTTTTTCACCTAAATGTAATAAAGCTGCAATAGGCTTTAATGATCATTTATAACCGAAGATGGCATTGGCTCATAATGATGGTTAGTCATTATTGGTTACTTCGATACTTTGACGAGACATAAAATAGTTAAGATTTTTTACCTTTACTTTTTCTCTTTATTGGTGCGTTTCTTCGTTTTGAAGCATAAATCTTGTGGCATTTAGCAAACAAGTCACGTGCTGGCATTTGGATGCCAAATAGTAAAAGCCTACATAAATATTTATAGCTAAGTGTGGAGTATGCAGATATGCATGTGTGTGAATATCAAACAACAAAAAAAAAAAAAAACAAATGGTTTTTATATGGCTGCTGTGAGCTTCGTAAAGTTTATAATATATGTGCATATGTATGTATGTGTATGTAACAGATTTCCAAACCCAAGTTGCTTAAGGGCACTCGCTGCACATCTAACAGACACATACACATATACGTACATATGTACTTACATTTGTGTGGATTATTTACATAAAGTATCAAAAGCTATTAACATTGATATGCAGCGTTAACATGTTCGTGGACAGCACACATTTCAGGAAGGTGTGAAATCAGGCGATATTTTCAAAATTTTCTGTTATATTCGAATTTACTTATGTATATATGTATGTATATGTATACTTAGATGATACATAAATAAATAAATAAATAAATAAATAATTGGCGCGTACACTTCTGTTAGGTATTTAGCGGAATATAATTAGCGCTTACACCCTTTATTGGGGGCTTGGCCGAGCTCCTCCACCCATTTGTGGTATGCGTGTTGATGTTTTTTCACAAATGGAGAGACCGACAGTGCCTCCCAGCGGCGACTGGTTTTTTGAGAGCAGCTTTTTTTCATAACAGAAGTACACTTGCAGGTTTGCCAATGCCTGCCGTCTGGTAACCGCTATTAGAAAAAACTTTTTCCATCGTTTGGTGTTTCATGCACGGAGATTCGAACCCAGGCACTATCAAATGGCACTCATATACCAACTCAACAGTGGCCGCACATACTTACATATATCAAATTATATTATATTAATATTAGAGGAGCCGTCCTCCTAGTCACTGCGACCAGAATTTATACATGCATATACGAGTATGCTAACAAGACCGCTATTCTGTTATAGCTCTTCATTAATTAACATATAAGTAATCCTAGAGTACTAATGTTAGCCGATTCGCATAACAGCGTTTATACATATTTCGTAGCACAGTTTTTTTTCTCTCACTTTGCCGAACGCTTTGAAGTGTCGTGTAATCTCAGTTGCCGATGTTATCCTGTTGTATGCAGTAATATTATATCATTGCGAAAAGTGTTATTGTTTTGTAGTTATGAAACTCGTGTTAGTCAATACGACTCACAATTAATATGTACATATATATTTAACATTTCAGCCTTCTTTTTAGCAACATTTTGCTCTCAAGTTAGAGGTAAAGAGACTATGTTTTTTGTGCTCTTGCTATTTCAGGATGAAAAATTGAGTTCCAAAAAAGTTTAACAGACGATTTTATAAAAACAAAGAGCGGAATGATCAAGTCTAGATGTACAAAGTGCAATAAAAGCATATGGTGAAAGCACATATTCAATTGCTTCAATTGCGATTGAAACGAAGCGCAGTATTATTTTTTAAGCGTATTTTTAAACGTATTATTTATTTCATATATATTTTTAAGGTTCATTTATTTATTTTGTAACGTGTTATTTATTCATCTACACCTGATATCAAAAATGCTCCTTACGAAAGTATTTTTTTCAAAATGAATTTTTAAAATTTAAATAATAGCAAAAGGGCAAAACTTTTATTTTAATATACGTAGAATAAAGGAAAATAAAAAAATAATTAAACTTTTGTTGATGATTGATGTCTAAGTACTAAAAAATGCTATGCAACACGCATATCTGGGCTCCTGAGGGACGTTATTTAGAAAAATAAGCACGCGAGTTAAGAAGCCAAAGTGCGCACTTATAAAACAAGTGTTGGGCCCCTTGTGACATATGCCGTAGAAACAAGAGCGGATATGAAACACGCACCAAAGTGGAAATACAAACGCTTCGTTCAATAGCAGGCTATGTACGGTGGAATCAAATGCGCAATGAAGACACGTAAAATTTGTGAGGTTTCATGTCATGAAATGGACCCGAAAACGGCGAAAAGAGTGGAAAGATCACTTAGTGAGAATGTCAGACAATCACCTAGCCAAACTTGCAATGCTGGTTACAGCAACAAGACCCCAGGCAGACCACCAGAAAGTCGGAGAGAATGCTGGAGAACCACGTCAACGGAATACTGAACTTTTATATGTGGTACTAATTTAAAACTGGTAAAATTTGTTAACTATTTATCTTCATGCTATGCTATTTTTTAAAATATCCAGGATATCATCCTAAATAAAGAAGAGAAATTTCAATGGTAACTGCTCATAATTATATAGGTATGTTGAAAACGATTAAAATTGGCACGAACAACTCCCATCTTCGAGTAACAATCGAGGAAGCTTTACCTTCGTGGTAAAGTTACAAAGAAAAAGAAAATTAGCAAAAAGTAGTCCTCAAAGTTGAAAAAATGTAAAAAAGGCAAAATTAGAGTTTTCTCGATTCGAACTTAAAGCAGACTAAAGAAGCTTATTTAAAATATTATTCCAAAACTTAAAACTTAAAACTTGCCCTTTTTCTGACCATCTCAAAATCCTAAATCGGTCAAGAGAGAACGCCGTTTACAATTTTTAAATGCGACGACTATCGAAAACTCGATTTTTTTAAGCAGTAAGTAACGATTTCACAGCACAACTGTCTTAAAAATAATAGTAACGCGACGCATTAACAAGTTTTAACAAATTTTCTGTACTTTGTACTAAGTTTTCAAAGATATAGCAAATTAAAAAAAAATGCATCAATATTTCCAACTTTGTATTCAGAACTTTTACAATAGTTCAGGATATGCAGTTTAAGAAATGAGTTTTATAGGCTATTAAAAATTATTATCACAAAGTGCAAGTGGGCAAAATTCTCTTTGATTTTTGACAATTTTTGTTTTTTTTGCTTAGGTATTGAGCATTTTCTTCCAAATTAAAGACTTCCGCACATTTGCTTTATACGGGGAAAAATGCTCAAAAAAGTATGCAAAAAAGATTGTCAGTATAGTTTTACTTTTTCTAGTCGACAGCATATATAATACTTTGCCTTGCCCTCATTAAGGGGGCAGATACCTGTAAACGGCCATATGTTCCCTGATTTTCATTAAAGTTATTTAAAATGAAGAAGTCCATATTTTTTTTTCAAAATTTTCATACAGTTTATTAAAATAATATAAAAATTTTATTTTTATTTTATCAATTTAAAATGGCGGATGTACAGTCAATTCTTCCAGGAAGGTCGCAGCGGGGTTTCTCAATCGACGAGTATTGTAGCATTGGCGTCAGTGATCTGAATACAAAAAACCAACAATTTTTTGGTTTATTAATGTCATAATTTCTATGTAAATTAATTAAAAAAAATTGAAAAAAAAAAAATTCGCGGAATAAAATGCTTCAAAAAAAAAAAAGAAATGAATTTTGGGGCGAATTTTCCTACTATTTTTGCTTCGAAAAAATTTTTTTTCCAAAAATTTTCAAATTGTAAATTCAGATAGAAAGTAATATCATAAAAAAAATGTGTGCAAAATTTCAGGGAGATCGGTCAATAACTTTTCGAGTTATCGTGTACGCCAATTCGAAACAGTTAGTTTTGAGAAAAACGCGTCTAAAGTTTGAATACAACGAAGCTCTACCTCTCCCAGCGCTCGAACGAAAAAATAGAGTCGTCACGGTTGACTATCTATGATATAAGAAATGCTTAAATTTACGTTCTAAAAATTTTTTGACATATTCTTAAAGGATTATATTAACATTTTATGCAAAAAAAAAAATTTTTTTCGAAATATTACAGGTATCTGCCCCCCATAATATTACAGGTATCAGCCAGGTTCAATCTAGTTGGCTCTCGTTCAATAGCGGAAATGCTGCGGTAACCACTCACTTCCAGGGCCCTATTATGCCAATGCCACAGCATGTGCAAGGAGCTGGAGATTTTTGCCGGAAATAGTGTCATTCCGATGAGCAGCGGCCATCCGCAATAGCCCTCCCATGAGGAAGTTATTGAACTCGCACGATAGTGGATCGCCTTGTCTGAAACCTCGTTCGGTATTCAAAGGAGAGGACTTTTCCCACCTTGACAGAGCTGGACGAGTTGCTCAATGTCATTTTGCAAAGCCGAATCAGTTTTGCGGCAATACTGAATTCAGACGTATAGGCGATCTCTTATCGGGCTATCAAAGCCAGCCTTATAATCGATAAAGAGATGATGGGTTATGTCTTTACCTTCTTCATGGGTTTTTTCCAAGATTTGGCATAGAGTGAAGTTCTGGTTGATTGTGTACTTTCCAGGCCTAAAACCACACTGATAGGATCCAGTCAGTGAGTTGGCATATGGCTTCAGTCTTTAACACAATGCGCTCGACAAAACCTTATGAGATGGAGACAAGACTGATACCTCGGTAGTTGGCGCATATAGTAGAGTCGCCTTTCTGCAATTCAGGACGAAGAACACTGAGATTCCAATCATTGGCATGCTTTCTCTTAGCCATATTTTACTCATAAGCTGATGCATACACCCAATCTGCTCATTGCCGCCGGTCTTGAACAGTTCTGCTGGCAGTCCAGGTGCTCCAGCTGCCTTGTTGCTCGCACCATTATGGTTTCTTCAGTTCAATACCTGCATCTGAACTAATATCAGAGAACATCGATGTTTTCTGCTAATATGCGTCTCTATGTACTAGTTTCGCCTTTCTCTGCTGGTATATTTCTTCATTATACTGGCGTGTTCACATGTGATTGAAGCATCTGCGCGAGAGTGACGCTTATCTAATACAGATATGTGGATTTTTATAAGCAAATATTCACACCAACGATCATACATACATACATATATACATATACAAAATAAATAGATTTATTTACTTATTGATAAGACTAAGTATTTATTTAGTGACAAAAGAATCTTTCAACACTAATATTGCTTTTTACAGCAACAACAAAAAGTACTTGTGTAAGTCTACTCTAGTGATACATATGTACATACATATGTAGCTGGACTAGCTCAAGACTATCGATAACTATTTGATATAAGTATACATTTATGTGCGTATGTATGTATGTATGCACATTTGACTGCATACCAGACTCACAGATTCACACACTCATCTACACATCCATATATCCGCATTTATTTGTTCACTATATTTGAACTGATTAAATTGTTTACTGTTTGTGGTTCAATTGAACACCTTTGCGTTGTTCCATTGCACCACAGCAGCGCTGCCGCCATCGCCGCCGCCGCTGCCAACCCTACATCACATTTCCTCCGCAGTTGGCTTTTTAGCGCGTGAGCAGCATGCTTGGGAGGGAGGCACCTTGGCGATTTGCTCATAGTCATTGAGGTGTGTTTGTTGGTGGTGATGTAGGCTTTGCAGGCTGTCGCCATAGTTTTATTAGTGTATTTTGTTTTTTGTTGCTCTTCATATTTCACCTTTTAGGTGGAACTGACTCTGTTAGCAGCGACGAACGAGATAAGTTTCGATGATATTTCATGTTCTTTCATTTTTACTATTTACTTTAATTTCAACGGTTATGGATTGATATGAAAACAAATAACAAATGTGTGTGTGTATATATACAATACATACATATGTATATAGAGATATGTATGTACACATGTATGTGCGCCGTGTACTCTAGGCGTATTAGACGTTAGACATTTTTTTCAGCCTTCAGTCTTTTAAGCCATCTGCCCCAGATGCAAAAGTTTCATATCTGCGAGTTATTGAGCATTGCTGAGTAGATAACAGAGTTTGAAGTGCTTGTGAGTACAGGGTGGTCGAAAATGTAGCACCTTTTTTAAATATTTTCTTAATTTATCAATAATAACTTTTCCATCGCAAAATTTTGGGTATGAGAATAAGTTCCCGCCCTTTCTTAGCCAAAGTTACGAATTATTTGCCATTGGAAGCTACAACTTTACTCCATCTTTCAGGCTGTATACGGATTCTTCTGACGAAAAATTCGAGTTCTTTTGATTTGATCCATTCATTGAGCCAGCGTCCGATGCTCTCGTAAGAAGTGAACCGCTCTCCAATATGGGTTGACTGCATTAACCGGAACAGATGGTAATCCGAAGGTGCAATGTCTGGAGAATATGGATTTCGGGGATGCTATTTTATAGCCAATTGAATTTTGATATAATAAAGTGTAAGTTTCATGTGGCTCAAAAATCGCATTGATTTTTTAAATTTTGTTTTGCTGACGGTGTTGTGCATTTTCTCCATAAAGCGAATGCCCGAAATATTTTTTGCATGGAAGAAAGAACGCAACAACGTCAGCAAAAAAATGAGACCTGAGCAAAAATAATGAGGCCTGTATATTTGAATATGCGACTGCGACTTTTCTTATTCCCCAAGATGAAGTTTAATCTCTAGGGAACTTTACAAAGTGGGGTACAGGAGGTCAGTGAAACTATAAGTGCGGTGATGCGCGGGTTAACTTCAGAACATTATATTGAAATCATTGTGTAGCGCTAGAGGGAGGATGTTTGTAAAGGACGATAAAAAAATTTTGCTTTTAACCTAATTTGCTCGTGTTTTTTTGAAATAATCTCGAAGTTTAACTACCACCCCTCGTATAAAACTTTTTTTTTAATAAAAGCATGCATTTGTATGAAAATATTTCTGTATTTTCCATTTTATACTTTTTGATTAATATCAATAATACTGCTGAAAAAACACTTAAAGTTTAGGAAGCTTATTAATAGAAAAAAAAAATAAAAAACAATTTCGTAGCAACAATTCGATCAATTGTGAATGACTCAGTGGTTTGCAGGGGTACTTTATAAGTAGTTTGCATAATCAAATGCACATGACTTTATTTTAAAGTGTTTCCATTGAAATAACAAGAACAAATATAGCACAGCGATACCTTGAATTGTTTACTTTTGCACAAAAAACCGATGTTTTGGATTGCAGATTTGAATTGATTCTTCGCACCACACAACAGCATTTTATTTCGGATAGTTTGTACATTTCATATTGAGTTTAATCTAATACAATCTTCTGTACAAAAAAACAAAGCGTTTTACCACCCAAGTCACGCATGATAGTTATAATATCGATCAAGTAGATAACGCGACTGCTTCTGGGTTCAAGAGTCCACGCAAGTGGGAAAAGTTGTTGACTACCAAACACTTGGCAATGACCAGAAACGATTATTTTGCCAAGGTTCACATCTTCCATCAAGTATCCTCTGGTTAACAACCATGCATCCGTTTACAGGTTAACTAAAGACAAGTCCTGGTAGGGCTACTCCGCCGCATTTGACTTTAAGCCTCACCAGGAACTGCAGAATCTCTTTTCCACTAGGAAGCGGCGGCAGCCCTTCATGAAGTAATTGGGTATAATGAGAAGTCAATACAGCAGGAACAATTTACTATGGCAGGTTTCCTAGACATAGAAGGGACCTTTAAAAATATATCGGTAGAAACCATAACCGATTCGTTAGTAGCTATCGGAGTCAATGACTGCGTGAGTAATGGGATCCGATGTATGCTTCATAACAGAATTATTCTAGCATCAAACGGAGACTCATTGGTTACCGAATTCGTAAGCAGAGGTACTCCACACGGTGCGGTTTTGTCTTCAATTTTATGGGTCCTGACTATGAAAAGTATTTACTGCGACCCAACAGTGAGGGAGTGAAGATAGTCGCGTACGCAGATGACGTCGAGATGCCAGTTCATTTCTACCTACTATTAGTGAAATACTAGAAGAAGCTCTGAGGAAACTAAGTATATGGGCTGTGAGCAGTGGCCTAAATGTCAACCCAAGCAAAACGCAATTGAATTCAATAGTCAAAGAGAATACAACTGCATTTTACACTGGTTCCAAGATGGATTGCAGCGTCGGCGCTGGTGTATATTCGAAAGAGCTGAAAACTTCCAAGTGTTTTCGCCTGGGGAATTGGAATAGTATCTTTCAAGCAAAAGTTCTCGGGGTAAAGGAAGATTGCAGGATAATTAGAAACCATTCACGACAATTATCGGGAGCATGCATTTTTTCAGATAGTCAAGCAGCCATCTTAGCTTTAAGGAGGTATTCTAGTGTAGAAATTCGAAAAAATCGCTTTTTTTGTGATATTCTCAAAGCTTAACCTTTCAAGAATATGTCCTTAAAAGGATTTGTTAAAATTTAAATTATTTCCAGAGATATATGTAGCTATTTTAATGTCACGACTTCTAAACTGGTTCGGCTGGAACGCCACAGGGCGTAATTGCACCCAAAACTTTAAACGCGTTTTTCTCGAAACTATATAGGTATTTGTTAAAATGTTTACCCTGATGTCTCAGATTCTACTAAACCGATTTACTTGAAATTTGGTGTGAGCCTTCTCAATATATATATCTATTATTATAAACAAAATAAAATTTTTTACTATTTTTAAAAAATTCCGAAAAGTAACAAAAAATAGTAATTAAATTTATAATTTTTTTGAGCAGCCGTAATTTGGCCAACAAAAATTTTGTTTCGGCTTTTTTGTAGTATATACGATAGCAACATTCATCAAGATTAATAACGTTTTTTTTTGTTTCAGATTATTAGAACGCCTGCAATCATGGTAGGTGTGGCGGCCATTTTTTCTTAACCCCCACTTCTGAAATTTATAACTTTTTGAGTTTTTCGTTTTTTGAGATTTTTAATTTTGTTATGTATTTTTAAAACATTAACAAATATCTCATTAAAAAATTGGTAGTAAAATATTTTTTATTTTTTATTTATAGCACCCGAAAACACCTCAAATTCATGCCTCTACATTAGAATACCCCCTTAAAGCCACCTACAGGTATAACTAATTCAAAAACTGTCACACAAAGAAAATACGAAATTAATGTCTTAGCGCAAACGACAGACATCACTCTCATCTGAGTATCTGGCCATAGGAACATAGAAGAAAATAAGAAAGCTGATGAACTGGCAAGACAGGGGACATCCTAGAACGAATTCCAAGCGGTAGGAACAAGCTGTCCCCAAAGGGTACGCAAAAGGGAGAACTTCTCGCTATTCCAGGAGCAGGCCGTTGACAGATGGACTAACACGGACATTTGGAAAATAACTAAATAAATGTAGTCCAATTTCGGCAAATCCAAAACTGTCGAGTTGTTAAGAAAGCCACGAGCAGACATCAGAAATATTCCGAATTACGTCAACAATAACCGGTCGCTGGCCTTTGAGAAACCATACCAGTAAGATGGGGTGGCCGTACAACTGCCCAAGTCTGGATGCTCTACGACATAGAATGCTGGGGGAATTCTCGATGATCAACTTGAAAGAAATTGCAGAGAAGAAAATAGACGACATTGACAGATTCATAGTCAAATCAAGATGGTTCGACTAATAAAAAGTAGTGATTCTCTAATTGGTGTATCAAAATGGAATCTTCTGTGCTAATTGGACCTGGGCTGTGTCACTCAAACAACACCTTTACCACCATCATCAGAAGCGGCGGCAAGCGGACTAACTGTCTGTTTATTAGTCTTTCGGTGCAATGAAAAATCACGCTTGTCCGCAAGTGCTTCTTTGAAATGATGAGTGTTGGAAAAAATTTCACTCTATATAAATAAATCCAACATTGCGCTTGTCTCAATTCGTGAAGCTTGGCTCATGTCAACGGAAATAAAAAAGAAACAAAAACCAAATAACAAGAAAACTTGTACGCAAAAAATTGTAAGCTTCCAAAGCAAACAGGGAACAGAATAAAACAATTTCCGAATAGACTAAATATTAAACATTAATACATACATACGTACATACGTACATACATAGATACGTATCAAGTGCTATCTGCACTAAATGTAATATGATTCATAGACAGCTCTAAGGTGCCGCCAAACTTCATGCATCCGGATGAACGTCATCTCAATGCAAATATGTACCCACAAATGTACAAACAACAGATTTTTCGTAAAAAATATAAACTCTTTACTACACGCATACACACATACATACTCACATATGTGCCTATATGTTGTAGCATGTCGCTTGTTTATGGCTTATGAACTCCGTTGATGTTCCGCCAAGCAGCATCCGGCCTAATCTCTCGTGTGCTTGTCTCATTTGTTGTTTTCTTAGGCTTTTTATTTTTGTTACCATGAACTCCAAGATCAAGCCCCCAAAGTCATTGACTGTTTTCAAGTGAAGTTGTCAATTTTCGCTCGAACGTCAACTGCTCTCAAATCACAAGCAGCAATAAAAACGAAGAACAACCAAAACAACAACTAAGCACAAATAAACATTTTCGAAATTAAGACATTGGTGTTGCTACCGTTTTTTGGTTTCTCTTTTTTTGTTTTGTTTTGTTTCAGTCTGAGGTGGTTCATCATTTGAACCCCAACATTTATACGTTTAGAGAGCCAACTCTTTTATTTATTTTGCCGCTTTTCTTTTGTTTGTTTTTGACTGCAACTTGTAACTACAAGTCAAACATGCAGAGATTTCCGAATTAACTGAATGAATTCTGTAGATGTCAGCAACATAGGAAAGATGACAAAGTATTCGTATAAACAATTTGCTGTTGTCGGCTAAGATGAAATACAATGGATTTCTAGAATTATGAATAATTCGCGCCCGGGTTATTTGGTTAAGTTTGGCAGCTGCACTTCGGTTTTTACTGCAAGAGTTTTATAATCCGAAAAACCAAAATGTGGAGAAAAACGAATTCAAAGTCTTCAATTTACTATGAACCACCAGGTAAAAGTAAAGATATTTTTTTTATGTATTTTTCCTTGTTCACTCCTCTCGGGAGCATAGGGCCTCGACAAGACTTTTCCATCGTACACGGTTCTGTGCTGTTGTTTTTACACCGTCCCATGAGATGTCGGCATCTGCTAGTTCGCGCAGCATCGACTCTCTCCAACTGGGTTTTGGTCGACTGCGACCTCTGCTCCCTTGCGGATTCCAGTCCAGTGCCATTCTCGTGATGCTATCTGGTGGTTTTCTCAATGTGTGACCTATCCATCTCCACTTTCTGCGTTCGGTTTGCCTAAGCATGGGTTCCTCGTTCGTTAATCTCCACAGTGCGTCATTACTGATGGTGTTTGGGCAGAATATTCTGCAGATGATGTTGAGGCATTTGTTGCTGAAGGATTGTAGCATCTGTGTGATACCAGATACCAGCCATGTTTCGCTTTCGTACAACAATACGGACTTCACGCATGAGTCGAATATTCGTAGTTTAGTGCGCCTGGAGATTTGCGAACTCCCCATACCGTATGCATTCGCCCGAATGCCGCCCTTGCTTTGTTTAGCTTGCAGCAGACATCTTCATCTGCTCCACCATCTGCCGTGTGATGCAGCCGAAGTAGCAGAAACTTTCGACAAATTCCACCGGGGATCCCTCAACCAATATCTGCTTTGCATTATTGTGGTTAACTCTCATAGCCTTGGTCTTGGCGATGTTGACCTCCACTCCGACAATGCGTGCCAGTGTGACTAGTTTGTCCGCCTTCACTTGCATGTCAGAGAGTTTTTGGGAGGAGAGGCAGATGTCATCGGCGAAGTCCAGGTCCTCAAGATGTCTGGTGAAACTCCATATGATGCCATTTTTGTGCAGGGTCAGTTTGCCCATAGTGTCATCAAGGACGATGGAGAACAGAAGGGGTGACAGGTCGCCTTTGTGAAGCACTGCCAGTTCGGATTTCTCGTAGAGGGCTCTGTTGAGGCAGATTATCTTGGCGGGAACTCCCTTTCTACTTAGTGCCAGCCATATTGCGTCTCGTTTCATAGTGTCGAATGCCTGCTTAAAGTCTATGAACAGCATGCAGAGCGGGGAGCGCCACTCAACTGATTGTTCAACTCTAATCCGAAGTGTGTTGACCAAGCCATCTAGCTGGGCGAAAACCAGCTTGCTCGTCTCTTAAGGAGCGTTCGATATCCTTGGGTCTGCTTTGTATGATCAATTTTGTAGATGGTGTTAAGTAGGGCTATTCCTCGCCGCAGTCAAGCAGGTCGCCTTTCTTGGGCAGCTTCACTATGATGGCTTTTGTCCAGGACGGAGGCAGCTTTTCATTGCTCCAGACGGCGGTGATGCGGAGATGAAGAATTTCCGCTGATATTTGCAGGTCGGCAGTCATCATTTCCGGCTGTATGACATCTTCGCCCGCAGCTTTGTTGAGATTCAGCTTCTTAAAGTAAAGATATATTGACGTCTAATGATATACTCCTACGTTAGATTAGGTATATCTAACTGATCTCAATAGATCCCATTGCTGGAGTTTTAATAAACAGTTTAAACTTTTCTCAACAATATCCTTTAGAGATGAAAACTATGCCGATCCCAGGCAGTGGCTTAAGTTACACGCGTCTTTCTGACATGGAGTGAGACAAGGTCCCGAAAGTATTACAGACAATATTTCACATTCCTTCCTTGGGAGTGATAGAGTACAAGTAAAGTTGGTTGTTTTCGTGTTGCATTATCTTAGCAATCCTGTGGGAGGTCGAGGCTTCCTATATATACTGTGCTGCCAGAGTTACTTCCTCGTCTAGTTCCGCCTTCAAAACTGAGAGTGAGGGAATGTTCGACTCTAATTTTCGACGTACTCATTCTAAATAAGCGAGTGCCTGTCTTAGCAAGCTCATCAACTCTCTTATTACCCTCTATTACCTTGTGCACTGGTACCCAGTAAAATGTGACCTGTCTATTTTCGTAGAGCTCATCCATGGTGGATCTACAGTGTTGCACGCATTCCGAACTAGTGTAGGAACTCACATAAACTTGATTCCGAGGCACTGAAATAAAATAGAAGGCACGCACTTTTGGCACCCAGACTTCCTGTAAAGGGTATTGCACTAACAAGCATGAGACCATTTTTGCCATGAAATACCATATTTTCTCATAAAAACAAACCGGCGAAGGCGAAAAAAACTGCGGGGCCCTCAATTTGTAGAACAACATTAAAACGCAGACCCCAAATTGGAAAAGAGAACCGGATGGAAAAGATCGGAAAGGATGTGATCCCTCATTCTTACCTTTTTTTTTTTTGATTAGTTAGAAATCGGGCACCATTGAAATCAATCAACCAACTTCACACTTATAGTATAAGTATTTGGTTTCTATGGCTTCTCTAATCTAAATCCAGAAAAACCTCCCTAAACTTGCGATTCTCAGAAGCATAGTTTAGTAGATATAAATACGAGTATTCATTCAAAACATTGTTATTCATTCGGAGGTCATCAATCAAGCGCAGCCCTTAGGTGCAGCGCGTATTTCTTCGCTCGTCAAAAGAACAAAGCTTTCAATAGGAAACATTTCTGAGAATATCGAGGTCAAATCCAACTTGCTTTACAGAGTCAATTCACGCAATAGCTGCTTTGGTACTATCAACTGGAAAACACTCGGCAGCAAACTGATATTTGATACACTCGCCGCACTGACCTCTGCTTCGTCTTCAAACAACACCACACAAATACGAGATATGAGAGGACACAGATACAGCATTTAGAAAAGGGGGAAACTACTGAAGCATTATTGTCATTTCCGACTTCCGATCGATGGCTTGAATTACCAGCCAGGTAAACCACACGCAACTGTGTCAAACTCCAGAACAGAGAGCAGAATATTACTAGAAACAAAAGAAAACAAAAAAATAAAAATAAACGGACTGAAAAAATAGGGCGATCAATTGCATTGACCAGCTGAGTGAAATCGATGAGCTGCGCGTCTTCGGTTGCGTTTGATTTCCACTTGATTTAACGCTTTTAGACACATCAGACTGCGGGCAACGGGCGAACGGGCAACGAACTCCCGGCCACACTAACACTCAGTACCGCATCACTGAAGAAGAAGGACGGACGTTGTTGGTGCGTAATTTGATGCCGTACATTTATCCCTTGCTGCTCACACTCTCCACAAGCCGACAACGCTACATCTCGCTTGATAGACACCCGGGCAGGACAGATGATCGCCGAGTATGGTAATTTAAGTTTTGTTGTTTCTTTTTTTGTTTTTTTTTGTGTTCTGCTGCACAGAGTCGTTAGCCGGTTCGTTAACTTGGTCTACGGTTGCTGTTGCTGCTGCTGCTGTCGGTCAACGGATGAACGGACGTGCAGTGCAAGGAAGCGCGCAACCGACAGAACGACAGGTGCTTTGCAAAGAGATGCTTTGAGTCACAAATACCTGAGAGGGATTGTGGCTGGCAGTGCCAGTCGGTAGTGGTAGTGCTGGTGCTGGTGCTGGCGGTGGTGGTGGCATGGTTTATTGTGCAACATCAGCGTGTCTGTGCAGCGGATGAAGGTTGCACCTTTTTGTTGCAAGTGCAGCGTTGAATGTTGATGGGGGGGTTGTTTTTGTTATTGTTATTGTCACTGCTGTTACAGATCCACACGCGAGGATGAGCGATCCGAGACGAACATCCTTGCACGTACAAGTGCAGTAAAATTATAAAAGGACCTGCTGCAGTTAAAGAGTAGTAAGCGCTTCATTCCTGCTTTGTATTCCTCCTCGCCATGCACCCTTGTAGGCCTCCTCACTAAATTTCTTTAGCTGATGTTTATACAATTAGTTTTCTCGGTTGCCGTTTTTATGTCTTGTAGCGCGTCCAGATCATACCGTTCATTCAACCGTTACTACCACTTTTGTGGACGAGTGTGTGTGTGTGTATGTTTGTATATTCGCTTGCATCTGTTTACTGACATCTGAAGGGAATGACACTTGTGCGCTCGAGATAGTTCTGGTTCAAGCCAGGATGAGCGCTCGTTTTTTTTTTGTTTGCTATGCGTGAGATCGTTGAACCGCCTGTCATTTAGAGTTTACATTTTTCATTTTTATACCCGAAGGCACTATTTTACTAGGGTCATTTAACTTTGGCCCAGTGAATATGGTTTGTAAAGACTGTAAGAAGTAGGGATGGGGAGATTTGGCACATATTTATATACAAGGTCATATACGAGGTCCTCCTCAAATATGTTCGGAGCTTTTTCATGGCAGAAATACTTACGGAGGTTCGCTATTGCCTACCGAGAGGCGACCGGTTAAAAAAAAAACTTGTGTTTGTCATTTTGTCATATTTAATACATAGGGACTCGAATCAGCTCACTTCCGAAAGGAAGTCATGTACCAACCCATCGATATAGTAATCGCACTCCGACTGTCCATGCGTACATACAACAATTCGAGTAAAAACTTAGATGTGTCTCAACGCAAAAAAGGTAAAACTCGGGCATTAACCGCACCCATCTGCCATATAACGGTAATTTTCAAGAACAAAACAAATCATTACGTACCTAAAATTTGGCTGTTACCATCAAAGAAATGATATTAATGGAAAATATATGTTTATACCACCTTGATCAAAAAGTTTCCGGAATATATTCAGAAAATTCAATATAAAAATTTATTCCTCAAAAGGTGATATTATCGTCTTCAAAGCACTCCCCATCAACTGCTACGCGCTAATGCCAGCATTTATTTCAGCCTTTGAAATATTTCGGGAACTCTATTTTCGGTATAGCTTTCAAAGCCGTCTTCGATTTTTCCAATACTTCTTTTCGGTCGTTCAAACGCTATTGGATGGTAATCGTTTCGTTCTTGGTCAAAATTTCACAGATAATAATGTCACTGTGTGACTGTGCGTTTCCATGGTGCAAAATCTACGAGTTGTTTCCCACAAATTGTTTCTTTTTCTCCGAATCGCTTCACTTAAACGTCTCATAGCGTCCAAATAAAAGTCCTTATTAACTATCTGACCTTCTGGCAAAAATGTACATCACCGTTGTAATCTCATGGGTTTATGAGCATCGCTTTTCGTAACGAGAAACGACGTGGTTTTGTCCATTCGGAGCTCTCTACTCACTCACCTGATATCTGGAATGCGTGTCGTACTCATACCCCCACATTTCGTCTGTTGTAATGATACTTTTGATGAATGTTGGTCGTTTTCGGTCTTGGAAATCATTTTTAGGCGACCCTTTTTTGCATGAAATTCAGATCTTTTGGGACCAACTTTTCAGCACAACAGTACAAACCCAAATCATGAACTAGAATGCCCTGAACGGATCCATAAGCAATGTTTAAGTCCTCTGCCAACTTTCTGACGGTTAATTTGCAGTTATTGATCCCTTTGATGTTTTCATCTGTTTTCGATGCCTTCCACTACTCTCGTTATCCTCGATGGGCTCACGATCTCTTCTGAAGATCTTCTGTCATTCATAAACGGTTGCTTTCTTTAGAGTATCATTGCCAAAACAGTTTCCCAACATTTCTAAGGTTTTCGCACTATTGAATTCTTTTTTAACGCAAAAATTAACACAAACTCGTTTTTGCAAATTTAAACCAATTTTTGAAGCTGTAAGAAATCTTAAGCACGTGTAGAGATAGATTTACTCAAGACACCGTAACTTTTACAAATGTCAAACAATGGCGATAAAATTTTGGTACGAATGTTAATCACAGATGTGGCGACCTGACAAAAAGCACAGCTTAACTCAAATCAATTGACTTAGAGCGGCACTTGGCGGTTGTTTCGGGAACTAAAACCAAAAATTTTACGTTTCAACTATTTGTATTCCATACAATTCGTTCTTGGCACGACCGCCCCTATTCCTCATACAAATTCACATTATTTTCCGTAAATTATCAAGAAAAAGACACAAAAATGTGAGTTTTATCAAAACTTTTTCTGACTTTCGTGTTTGGAAGAGTTTCAATCTAATTCAGGAGTGTTTCCTCCGATGTTAAGACTATTGATTAGCAAACCCGAAAACGCATAAAACAACTTTTTTTTAATGTACCATAATTAATAATCCGGTGAATATTCCAGGTTTGGCCTTGAAAAAAATTATTTTTTCAGTTGAGATATATTATATTACCGTTGATTAGGCTAGGTTTGTATGGTTGCCCAAGGAATGGGCACACTTGGACGAAGAAAAAAATGGGCTCGTCCTTTGTGATACCATTGTGAAGGAGGTGAGGGGAAAGAAAAAGACCGATGGGATACAGGGAGAGGGCGGGGAGAGGTGGTGCTGGGATGGTTAGGAGGATGAGTTTACAGTGTGTGGATGACGAACGATGACTGTGCTGCGTTTGCGTCAATCGCTTTGTGCTGCTGATGAAATTCATCAGATTTTTAATGTCAACGCCAGCTATATCAGCAGGCGTAGTAAAGAAGTAAGAGCCAAGATGTCTGGATCTTAGCCCCCCCAGAGCAGGGCAGCTAAGGAGAAAGTGACCTGTGAAAAAACCCTCGAGATTCGAGAGCTGATATTTTGTCAACCTCAGAAGCTCGCCCGAGTGCTCCAGAAGAAGTGGCCAGAAGGATTCCGCGACCTTACAAGTTTGTGTACTTGACCAACGCTCGCTGAGTTGGCGCGATGCCCATCTTTCTAGGAGCAGTCCGGAGGTAGTCAGGGGGATCCCAATTCTCTCCTTTCGCGGGGAAATCACCTCACATGTCCCTTGTCTGGCCAGCTCATCTGCCTCACATTTTCCCGCAATGTCGCTGTGACCAGGAACCCAGATGAGGCTTATGTTAATTAGTACTACAATAAAAAAAATGCCAAACCCCTATTTCAGGGTGTGCTTTGATATAATAAAAAAATTTAAATTCGGACCTAAACGAAATCATTTACCAAAAAATTATTAAAATTAGTCAAAAATTGGATCCTGTAGCTATTTCTGAACAAAATATGTCAAAAAATCCCCATTGTGGACCACTCCTATTCCTGCATTCGTCTATGTAAACGTTACCAAATAATAACTGGTGGCAATCTTTATATGACTATAACAACAAAACTTGACTGAAAATATGCGCTGGGTATAAAAAATTCTTTACAACATATTACAAATTCTTTTCACAACAAATTTACAATTAATAATAGAGTCGGCATGGAGAAACGGGCATTTATTGTCAGCTGTTGGCGTTTTCTTGGTAGCGAGGTCATTAGCTTCCTGCTCAGGCTTCACTTGTAAAGGACATAGAAAGCATTTTACTGAATATGTAAGAGTTTTGTGGATAATGATTAAAAATATCATCTTTCGGTAGGAAATAAACATTTGAATGATTTCACTTCCATTGCTTATGGCCACATTTGAGTAGTCGTAGGGAAAGTCTTAAAGAGAATTATGTCATTAAGATCTCTCTCACATCCAGGCGTTCACTCCATTCGGCAAATATCCTTCAAAGTAAGAATGTATTACGAGGGTGCTTAAAAATTAAAATTTAAATAATGGGTCTTATTTTTCAAAAGATTTTCTTTCAACCAGATGCACGGAAAATTATCGACGGCGTTACTATTTAAGATAGCTATTTAGCTATTTAAGAAGAATCTTTCAATCACGCATCTTTATTTTTCGATTGATCTATCAAATAGCGTTTTGTGATAGATTTTTGAAACTATTGCTTATGAGCATTTTAGTAAAAATAGCAAACAAGTAGGACGTATGTTCCAGGGTATAATACAATGTGGTGCACCCTAACGGAGGCAAATTTTGTTATTGCTTTTTCAATTTTTATGCTATGATAGCATTGCGTTGTGGCTTTAATAAAATCTTCTGCTTTTACTAAGATTAGGAAGGTTAACTTACGTTAGGTTGAAGTAGTTGTCCACTGTGGGACACACTCAGGGCTATGGGCTATGAGCATTGCCATATCTCATGGGGAACTTGTCCTTATCTCTCCTAAAACCAGTGTGTACTTTTCAAAAATTTTATAAGATCCTTGATTCCGACAAAGCTGAGCTTTTTCATTTCATGAAAGGATTGTCTGCCTAGAATGGTAAGTCTGCGTCTGGATAGAGCAGGACAATGGCACAGAAGGTGTAAGATTGTCCCTTCCTCGTCTAGACATCTTCTGTAGAAGTCATGCGTTTGCTCACTCTTTCTCTGGGCGTGCCTAGCGATTAGGCACCGTTATAACTGAAATCAGTAGGCTAAGACTGTGTTTATTTTGGCTTCGTAGAGGTTCTGTGCGTTTAGCACTGAGAGTCGGCCACAGTTGTCTTGTCGGCCGATTTTGCAGGTGGCTTCATTACGCCATCTTTCATTCGCTGCTCTTACAATTTCTTCAAGGATAAGTAGTTTACATGTTTGCAAGGGTATACCTTAGGCCGGGTCGATTTGTGGGGAGGCAAAAAAGTCGCCCATTGCTCTGTGAAAATCATATTCGAGGGATCAAGATAAGAAACTTTGCCGAAGGAACCATATCTCTAAAACGAATTCTGATGTCCCCCAATTTGGGTCGAACTTTTTAAATAGTTTCTTTTCTCATGTAAAGGCCAAAAATGGTGATATTTTGAAATGATTGTATGGGGAACCTCCCAGGGGAGTTCCAGGGGGTGTGCCACTGGCATGGGTGGATCGGCCGTTAGCGGGGGTCGGTCATACATTTGGACTCGATTGGAGCACTCTAAATGGGTCAAAGTGGGATTTTTCGTTCGACCCAAATTGCGGGACATCAGAATTCGTTTTAGAGGTATGGTTCCTTTTGCAAAGTTTCTTATTTTGATCCCTAGAATACGATTTTCACAAAGCAATGAGCGATTTTTAAATCGACCCGCCCTAGTATACCTATATCATTGTCTATGTACTCATCTGTTAATCGGTCTGCAGTTCCCCTCAATGTCTCAATGGCCGGGAACCCATGTTACCCTACGGTGAAATGACTAAGCCATCTCGTCAAGAGATGTGCGGCACTTCATGGCTACCTTGGAGGTTGTCAACTGTTTTGTGAGGGATTTTATCGCCACCTGGCTATCAGTGAAAATTTCGACATCATCGCCAGGTGTCGCATCACACTGTACCTGTACCAGTGTCACGGCTTTCATTATTGCCATCAGTCAGCGCCCATCTTGCCCTCGAGCTTTGTGCTATCTGTGTATACATGGGTGGACTCGCCCTGTTTTACCTCATCTCGTTCCCACTTTTCTAGGAGTTTAGTGAACGTTGTAATGGGAAGTATAGGCGGGACTGCATAGTCCACCTGTCCGTAAAGCTCCAACAAGTCATGCAGGATGTTTTTACTAAAGAAGAAACTGAATCAACCGACATGAACCCCATTTTTTGTGCATTTTCTTACATTTAAAGCGCATGTCAAAGTTTTTTATATGGAAGAAAATTACCATCATCGCATGCAAAACAAAAACAAAAAAATTCAAAAATCAACACGTTTTTCTGGCGGCTTCAAGCTTACATCTCTTTATACCTAATTTCAATGGGCTATAAAACTGCATGTCCAGAATTTTTCTAGGAATTTTTATTATAAAGTAGAAAATTTTGATGAAATTTTTTTGTAATGCGTGAAATTTTTGTGAATTGTATGCAATGTTTGAAGGCTTACCTTATATGCTATTTGTTGTACAATGAAATATATTTATATAAAAAATGAATGAAAAATATTTAGCACAAAAAGTGGTATGAATATCGTGGAAAGGTAAGCTGGTAAGTTAGATGGCAAGCGTATCAAGGGTACACTACAAGTAGCCATAGAGTGTCGTTTTGATACTATAATGTCGACTAGGTAGGTAGGTGAAATAGTTAAAGTGCCAATCTGAGACTCCCCAAGTAGCACTGAAGCGCCGTTTCGATACCATTTTGATACCTCCAACGGGCATATATTTACAGCCAACCAGAGCTGTTGATATAATGGAGAAAATTGGTGGGATTTAGGTGGGCGCACTGCCCGTCGAAGAAAGGATCACCCAGTGGTCTTAATCGTCTAGCTGCCAAATAATGTAGACTACTACCTGCAAAAAAATACGAGACTAAACTAAAGAAAAAACCATCTACAGCCATCCAATGCTGATGATTTAGTGGAAGATAGAAAAGGGATCTAGTTTCCTAAAAGTCTCACTAAGGAACCTCAACACGGAGGTTCTGGGACTGTTCGGAAGACACGGTCTCGGACTGTTGAACACAGTCTCTCTGCAGGTACTTTCTTTGTTGGACAAGATAAAATTTTCATGCCAAACGCGGGCAAATATCAGCTATGCTATGAAATCATGCGATGACTGAGTCATACTCGTACACCGACAGAGACAACATCACCTGCGATTAAATATTTATTGAGTGAAAAAAAAGACTTTACCTCGGCTCTAGGGTACTGTTTTATGCGACTCTGGAACTAATACTGACTGTTACTCTGCCTCAATACTGGGTGCCAAAATTTGAAGATCAAAGCTTTAAGGCTTGAAAAATTTCTTAGCTTAGCAATATACATAGTTGGACGAATGTGTTAAATGAGGTGTCAAACAAAGATTTAATTTTGTTTTGTGGCCAAGTATGTTTCGAAAATTTATAAATCAATCTCAAGCGATCAATCTGAGAGACACATAATGTTTGCGTGAGCAATGAATGCACTCTAAATTCAAAGAAATTCTGCGGATTATCTTTGCCGATGGGTCCAAGAACTAACCAAATTCTGGAGTCGGACAATATTAAGTATCATTACGCCATGGGAGAAATGGCCACTGCTTTCCAAACAGAAATGTTTGCCATTTTGAAAGTAGCAGAAGTGATAATTGAGAGGAGATGGAGCGGGAAACAGATTAGAGTCTTTAGTGGCAGTCAGGCTGCACTAAAGGTTTTATAGAACGCAAAATAAACTTCAATAATCGTTTAAGAACATAAATAAACTTAATTCTGTTGCAAGACGGCATAAGCTAGTACTTATGGTGGTTCCAGGACACTGCGGGGTTCAAAGAAACGAAATTGCCTATGAAAGGACCAACCGTGGATCAGCAGTTCCCCCACAAAGGCCAAAGCCCATAATCGGAATCAGTTCCACGGGAATCATGAATTGGATCAGCGATTATGTATGCAATTTACATAAAGAGGGTGGTCCGGTCTAGAACGCCGCCGAACTGCAAAGTGTTTTGTGGCAAAACCAAACAGAAAACTTGCGAACTTTCTTTTAAAACTTAAGGGAAAAGACTTGCGGTTGATGGTCGGTATTATTACAGAATACAACCAATGGGGTCAGCATATGATCACCATTGGAATCATTGAGTATCCAATGTGCCTGTCTTGCTTATAGGAGGCGGCTGGTGATGGAGCATTTTCTCTGCGAGCGTTCAGCCTTTGCTAGAGAAAGGCTACAAATGAGTAAAATTCGTTCTCTCAAACTGGAGGATATTTTCAGATTTGCAAAGGAATATAGAAAATTCTCATAGGACCAGCTATCTCTGTCTCTATTTTCTCCTATCTCTTTCTCTCTGCAACTTCACTCCTTTTCTCTTTGACTATCCACCCTTTTATTTTCCATTAGCTTCGAATATAATGCACTTTTTAGCCTGACCATTTTAGGAGTTACCAATCTCTCGGTGCTTCTTGGGTCGCCTTTTTCAAATTAAAATTTTAGGTATCTATAGAGACATTATGAGATCAAAGTTTTTTTGTGAAATATTTTAACCCATTATCCTTTCTCATTGTGGCTATTTTTGACTTTTGCCACAAAAAGTTCGCAAAAAGTCTTCTCAAAAAATCAGTTAATTGTTCAAAAAGTTCTAACGATTTTTCCTGCGAAATTTTCTCGTCCACGTTGGAAGGTCATGTCTTACTCACCGAACATTATCGCGCTACAAATGAATTTTCCGACTGCCCAAAACAGTATTCCCGTGTTATTCATCACTCTGAAATTCAGGTATCTTTATCATCCAAATTTTATGTTTCTCGTAAATCTCTGTTATCGAGAAAATTTTAGCGTGCTTCCGCTACAAATTCAGAAAACCAAAAGAACATTAGAGATAAATGTGAGGTAAATAATAGAGGTCACCCATAAAGGTGAGCTAGGAAGTGGGCACATAAAAATTAGATTACTTAAAAACGGAATAGGAAATGCAGTTTGGCTTATGACTGCAGCCTTTCCCGAAAAACAACTCCTTGCATGCATTTCCTTGATTTTTATATGTGCTACGAGTATTTATGTACGTATGTATGTATTTGCTTATATTTCGATGTTTGTATCTTTGTATGCAAATGAATTTAACCAACACTTGAGACGCAGATTAAGGCAAACGGATTTCCGGTAAGCCTCAAAACTTTAATTTTCATTTAAAATAGATTTATTCCCCAATCCATTAAATACACACATACATACATACATGCCCGCTTCTATCTCCCAATACACCACTACTTATAAATATGTATGCATGATTCGAGATTGTCACTTAGTATTTACTTATGCACTTTTAGTTCCTATCCCGACTATCATCACTTGGCATATATCTAAATACTTGTATATTAATGCGCACGCGCGTGTGTGTGTGTGTATCCCCATATTCAGTTTGCGTGTGCGCGTATTCCGTTTAATATAAGCAAATGCATATAATTGACCCTTCAGGTGATCCTGCTCCGTTCAAGCGGATTGTCTTTTGTCCCATGCCCGTTCGCACAAGTCTATAGCGCCAAGAAATGAATTCATTACTTAGATAGACTAGATCGTTGTGAGACGAATATTTTTTCTACGTTGTAGAATCGCCACAGTTTCTTCCCCGTCATGGCATTTCACTTTATTTCATTCATTTGCATTTTTATTCTTTTTGCCATTTCACATTTGCTCGAATCATGTAATCGTCCGCATATTCATGATGATCGGATCGTTTAAGCTCCACGTTATTGCACTATTTATTATATTTGTACTCGTATCTCGGTTAAAGGGGCGTTTAAATTAAAAGAGCAGCCGCATAGTCCAATCAAATTTGCATAGTTTAGTAGAGCTCAGCTGGCTGGGTAAGTAATAATCTGAATTGTGGTGGATGGTCGATTTTAACGACCGATTCTCCGTAGATGGCGATCGCCAGGGTAAAATTATTCCATTGATCGTTCAAATGGACTTTAATAAGTGCGTATAAATTAATGTGTAATAAATGTGCAGCACAATAAACAATTAGGTAGACGCGTAGTGATGCCAGATTGCAAAAACAAAAATCATTATATGCATCAAATCGAGTACGGAAGTGCTAAATTTAGTACGGACCGGACGTTATGTGCGCGCACATATTAGTAAATTCAATTTTGCCGGACACCTAGTTTGAGACTCAAACAAACTTATATAAAGTTTATTTTCAAAGACGCGCCTAGATGTGGTTTTAAAATAAAACATGTAAAAATTTAGATTCTTTCAGGTTTCAGAATTTTTATTTAAAATACTTTTTTTTTCTTTAACTGGCGCGTACACCCTTTCTGGGTGTTTGGCCGAGCTCCACCTCCTATTTTTGGCGTGCGTCTTGATGTTGTTCCACAAATGGACCTGCAGTTTCAAGCCGACTCCGAACGACAGATACTTTTTTTTATGAGGAGCTTTTTCATGGCAGAAATACACTTGGAGGTTTGCCGTTGCCTACCGAGGGGCGACCGCTATTAGTAAACACTTTTTCTTCATTTTGATGCTCCACCGAGGTTCGAATCTGCATTCTCTCTGAGCTCCGAATGGTAGTCATGCACCAACTTATTCGGCTACGTCGGTTAACAATTACATGCGAAAAATTCTTTGCCTTCTTTTTGATTGGCGCGATAACCGCTAACGCGATTTCGTTTCTTTCTCATGCTATCCGGCACCAGCTGGACACACCAAGAGAAGTCAAGTTCTTCCCCAACTGGTCTTTCCAACGCAGAGGAGGCCTTCCGCTTCCCCTGCTACCACCAGCTGGCACCGCATCGATTCAGAGCAGAGAGTGTGTATCCATGACTTAGTCAACGACATGAATCAGGCAACGTAGCCGTTGGATCTTTATTCGCTGCGCTATGTCATGGGATAGCTCATACAGGCGATGGGACACCTTCGATACTTGCCGTCACCAACGTGCAATGGTCCAAAAATCTTACGCAAAATCTACTTCGTTTTGTCCTCGTTCACCACCAGACCCATTCGCTTCGCCTCTTTATCGAGTTTGTAAAGGCAGAACTAAAAGCGCGGCTGTTAAGGTCGATGATGTCAATATCATCAGCATACGCCAACAATTTTACGCTCTTATAAAAAATTGTGCCTGAGCGATTAAGTTCTGCGGCTCGTACGATGCTCTCCAACATCAGGTTAAAGAAGTTACACGACAGCGAGTCACCCTGTCTGAAACCTCGTTTGGTATCAAACGGCTCGGAGAGGTCCTTCCCAATTCTGACGGCGCTGCTGGTGTTGAGCAAATTCATTTTGCATAGCCGTATTAGTTTTGCGGGGATACCAAATTCAGAAATCGCGGCACACAGCAAACTCCTTTCCGTCGAATGCAGCTTTCGATTCTCCTTTCATGGGTCTTTTCCAAGACTTGGCGTATTGTGAATATCTGGTCGATGGTGGATTTTCAAAGTCTAAAACCACGCTGATAAGCTCCAATCAGTTGGTTGATGGTAGGCTTTAGCCTTTCACACAATATACTCGCTAGAACCTTAAAGGCGATATATAGAAGACTAATCCCGCGGTAATTGACACAGATTGCAGAAATATGTGAGGATTGGTGAAGCTAAAATTTAAGTGTACGAAAAATAAGGATACTCGTCAGCTATTCACAACTTTGAAATGAACTGCATGAAGCCTAAATTAAGGATATGAATGTTAAAAGGCCGAAAGTAACTTCAGAGGATATCAGATCACAATTGACAATGCCAACCAAACTACATATACTTATGGAGATATTGAGCATGATGATGCGGAGCACACCTTCTTTAAATGCGAGGGGGGAACGTAGTGAGAACAGGTCTGCAGCGAGCTATTGGTGTATTTACAGCTGAAGAAATTATCGAGAAAATGATGATAGACGAAGAAAAATGGAATGCCGTCGTAAATTTAGTGGAGAATATAATCCGAAAAATGAAGCGTGAAATGGAAAGTTATGCTGAAAAGCATTGAGCATAGGTTTCTCAAAACAGGCGACCCTGGACGCAGGGTGAGTAAGTAAGTGTCCTTCTTAGGACGCCGTCTTGGCCCTCTATCTGGAAGCTATACGGAAGCAGTCCCGGTGTTGAGAGAAAAATCCAAGAGAAGAGGAGGGATATTTTTAGTGGAATCACCACACACGTAGTAGCGACGGTTACTATATGGTGCGAAGGTATTTTTAACCCAACCTCACCCAAAAAAAAAAAAAAAAAAAAAAATTGACAATGCTGGCGAATGGTAAGTGAATTAGGAAACTTGAACTAAAAGAGTAAATTTAAACGAAACATTTGAACTTAGATGTATCTGATTTCTCGGGGTACTAGACCGCGTCAACCTTTCGGCTGAACCCACTGCCGTTCGGCTGTGGCGGTAAATCAGCAAAATTCCAAGTTATAAGAACACAAAGCCAAATGCTAGACAACCTCCCCATTGAGTTGTCGTTAGCCAAAAGCGGCATCGACATAGAAGCTTAAAGGTCAAGAGCTGCAGCATCGCAGCGCTCATTGGAAGTTACTCTCACGTCTTTGCCACCAAATTTGATGCCATCTTTGCTAAAAGACTCAATCGCTACAAAACTTTGATGCTTTCAAAGGCCGACTACAGATGCAACTACAGGTTTCTGACGGATGACGGCTGATTGCTGACTGTTGACTGCTAGCTGCGTAGGTGCACATACATACATATGTAGATATGTATGTAAATAAGAGTAGGCAACAGAATACTCAACTTAGGTATTCTCAGTTCATGACCAGACGCAAATTTATCTCAAGCATTTCCTCTGTTTTATGATGAATTCGACGAGTTCGGCATACTAATGCCCACAAAGGAAGGAGCTGGCGCATTTTTATGCATGCGGGCGTAAGTAAATCTCTTTACAACAACATAAAAACGTAACTATCTATGTATGCGCAGTGAATGTTTCTGAGCGGCGCGCGCATTAGGATGACAAACATAACAACAATAAAACATGGCAATAAGAAAAAGAAAAAAATCAAAGAAGGAAAGGAAAAACTTTCGAATAAATCTTGACATGAGATGCCATTAAATTGGTACTCGTTGGCCACAACAATCCGTGTTGTGCGCAAGGCTTAGATGGCTTTGAGTTGTTTTGCCGTACGCTCAGCTTTTTGGGGTCGCACCAAGTGTGGTAGCCGGCAGACGAACGCGCATCAATGCGGACAGGCTATCTTCTCAAGTCGCGTCTTGGCACTTCTTATTTTACTTGTTGCTGCCGCTGCTGCTGCTGCCACATTTAGTGGCGCGCGTACAGTGTCGCATACTAATTGCTATGTGTGAACGTACGAATATTTGCGGCGCGATCGAAAGCGTGAATGTACGTATATGTGTGTGTGTGCGTGTGTGAAAAGTTTATTCAAACGCCAAACAGTTGCAGGTGGGGGAGGGAATTCGGATAGATGGATGGTTTGATCGTTTCACTGGATGTGGATGAACTGACGAGACTTTGAGATGTGACCAAATGGAATGGCATGGAATGGATGATGATGGTGATCGGCACATGATCAGCGACGCCGCATGTAATGGTAACAGTTACGGCAGTGTCTACTAATCACTTGTCATCTCTGGTGCGAATTCGAAGTCGAAAAAAAAGTGTAAAAAGTAGGTAAAAAAAAAAATGCTGTGCATGCGCGACACATTCGAATGATCGGTAGCGGCAGTTTCACGCTGAAAGATAGCAACAAATTCAACTATATGTAATATGTACATATATACATATGTATGTGCGAGTATAAGTGGTGCACAAGTACGCCCGCTGACATTTGTGGGAATCGTATGATGGCCTAAAGCAGAGTGGCATTAATTTTATTACCAAAACGTGAGGATGCCGTCCATATGCCGTATGAAGTGTTTAAACCTTCAGCAATTGTTTTTTTTTTTTTTGGTTTTTTTGCTTTTGAGTTTTATCTATAGCTCTTTACGTTTTATTATTGCTCTCTTTGTTGTTGTTAACGCAACTGAATTTTCGAGTGACTTTGGATTTTGCCTTTATTCGTTTGGTTTATGACGACACAATCGATTTACGATTTGAATGAGGCCTTTTCTCGCTGTTGCTGTTGTTTTTGTTGTTCTTGTTGTTGTTGTTGTTATGCACTTCTCGCGATTGCACGCGCACAATTATTATTCCAATCTTGTTGCCAACGAGTGCGTATGATGCAATGGAGGAAAGATCGTTTTGAAGGCAGCTCGATTGCTGTTTCGTCCAAACGGCCTCACTTTGTGGCGTGGGCACTAGTCGAGTGTTGCAAGTGAAACTCGTTGCTGCACACATCCTGGAAAGAGGTCAACCTGCTGTTTTTTCATAATTTTTATTGTATTTTTTGTTAATTTTTTCTTTCCCTTTTGACAATTCCTGGCATGTCACTCGGCCTCGGCTACTTGACATCACAACAGTTCATTGTGTTTTCTCATCAGGTGAGCTTCTGCTGTTACTCCCAGCTTGCTGATGTTTGTTGTGTTGTTTGCGGTTAGGCTGTGAAATATGAGACCTTCTGTGAATTTTGCTCCGTATGCATCCTATGCTGTGGACTGCTGGTTGGCCAACTTATTCAAGCCAGCCTCACTTCGAATAGTGTCAATTTTTACAGTTTAACAAATTTAGGATTTTTTATTACGTTTTTTTTTCTTTTTCTTGTGAGTTTTTATATTTGTACTATTACGAGTATCAATGAAGATTCTCTTGGCATCCATACGGGTTGTTGGCAGTTTGTGAGTACGCTGCATTTGTGTTGTGTCTGTGGTTGAATTCGTATGCATCCTGAGGAAGTCAGGTGTTTAATTGTTTCCGTTTAAAATGATATCTTAATTTTTTCTTGTTTATTCTGGTCTTTATCTTTTCCAATGCATTTCGTGGCCAATTTCTTTGTTATATGATAGTGGTGTATTCTTTATTTTTTTTTATATCTACAGATACGCATGTTTCCCTTTTTGATTCAGCTACTTGAGAGATTCGTCTTTGAATAAAAAAAAAATACATATAATAAAATTTAAAAAAATAAATAAATGAAAACAAGTTAAGATAATATAAAATAAGTTAAGAAAAATAATAAAATCAGACGATTAAACGGAATACAAGAAATTACGTAAAAATAATTTACAATAAATTAAAAAAAAAAAATGAATGTAAAATTAATAAAAAAAAAGAAGCAAAATTAAATAAATTAAAATTAAATTAGTTCAGATAAAGCAAAATATGGTAGAATTGATTAAATAAAGAAAAAATTAAAAAAATTATAATAAGTATAACATAAAAAATAAGCCAAAATAAAATAATTGAAAGAAATAAGAAAATAAAATAAATAATAAAACGAAATAATAGAAAATGATCTAATTCTAAAAAAAAATAATATATAATAAAATAAATTAAAAATAAAAAAATAAAAAAAAAATTTAAAAAAATATCATAAAATAGCACAAAACAAAATTTAAAAAATTAATGAAGTAAAATGGAAGAAAACATAATAATAAAAAAATTAACAAATATGAAAAAATAAAAAATAATAATAATAAAAAATTTAAGAAAAAAATTTATTAACTATAATAAAGTAAATAAAGTAAGTCAAAACTTATAAATTGATAAAATACTTCGCACGAAAAACCAATAATTAAAAAAATAAATAAATAAAACACAAAAAAAAATAAGAAAATAAAGCAAAGAGAAGAAAATAAAATAAGTTAAAAATAAATAGAAGTAAAATTTAATGAAGTCAAATTAAATTAAAAAATAATAAATTAACAAAATAAAATTCAAGGAAAAAAAATATAAAAAAATAAAACTACCAAAAAATGAAAAAAGAAGATAAAAATAAAATAAATTAAAAATAAATAAATTTAATATAGAAAAAAAGAAAAGAATAAAATGAAATAAAGTAACATAAAACAAAATAACAAAATGAAATGAAATAAAATTACATTAAAAAGTAGTAAATTAATAAAATAAAATCAAAGAAAAAATAATAATAATAATATAAAACCAGCCAAAATGAAAAAAAAAATTAAATTAATTAAAAGTAAATAAATTTAGAAAAAAAATGTAAACGCGAAATGTACAAAAATAAAATGAAATAAAATTAAATTTAAAAAAATTTAAGTAACCAAAATAAAAAGATAAAATAAAATACATTAAAAATAAATAAATTTAGAAACAAAATGTAAAAGAATTAAATGAAATAAAATTAAATTAAAAAATATTTAATTAATAAAAGTAAATCAAATAAAAAAAAATAAAAGTAGCCAAACTGAAAAAATTAAATAAAATAAATTAAAACTAAATGCATTTAGAAAAAAATGAAAACGTAAAATAAAGTAACACAAAACAAAATGTAAAAAAATTAAATGAAATAAAATGAAATTAAAAAGTATTAAATTAAAAAAAACAAAATCAAACAAAATAATAGAAATAGAAAAAATAATAATAAAAAAAGAAATAAGAATAACCAAAATAACACAAAATAAATTAAAAATAAATAAATTTAAGAAAAATGAAAGTGTAAAATAAGGTTACACAAAGCAAAATGTAAAAAAATGAAATAAAAAATTTTAAATGAATGAAAGAAAAAGGAAGAAAAATTGTGATTAAGAAACATATGAAACAAACAAAAAGGAGAAAATAAAACAAAAAGAGAAAATAAAATAAATTAATTAAACTTAAATAATTTAGAACAAAAATTAAAAAGAAAATAAAGTAACACAAAAAAAATTTAATTTATTAACAAAATGAAAGTAAAATAGTTACTTTATAACTTAAAAAAAAAAATTAAATAGAATGAAATAAAAAAATTAACTAAAAAAAAATAAATAAATTTTGAAAATCATGAAAAAAATAAAATCAAGTAACAGAAAAGAAAATAAAAATAAAACAATGAAATGATTTAAAGTGTAAAATTAAAAAGTAATAAATTAATGAAATAAAATGAAATAAAAATAATAATTAAAAACAAAAATAATAAAACAAAAGCAAGAAAATAAATAAATTAAAATAAAATAAATTTATGAAGTAAAATAAAGCAAGAAAATTAACTTTATAACGCAAAACAAAATAAAACAAAAATATATATTGTATTATATATATAATATAAAAAAAAATGAAGAAAAACATACTAAATTAATAAAATAACATAAAACAAAATTAAGTAAAGTACAATAAAAGGGAATAAAATAACAGAAAATAAGTGAAAATAAGTAAAAATATAAACAAAACAAACAAAGGTTAAATAAATAAAAAAATTAAATAACAGTAAATAATTAAAAACCAAAAATAAAACAAAGGATAAAAAAATAAAAAAATTAAAATAAAATAAAATAAGACAAAATTAAGTAAAATGCAATAAAAGAGAATAAAATAACAGAAAATAATTAGAAAATATAAATAAAACTAACAAAGGTTAAAAAATAAAAAAACAAAAAAATAAAATCAAATAGAATTTAGAATTCGAAATTTATTTTTTTTAATCACATAAATATACAAAAAATAAGAAAAAAACTGCACTAGCTCAAAGCCATGGGCTGAGGTCGGAACCACGGCTAGTCAGAGGAGAATGAAAGAAAGCACGAATAAATAACTGGACTCTTACGTTGACGTACTAATACCTAATGGGACGATACCATCTTTACTATTCAACTCGAAAGGTACTATCGCAAGAACTTTGACATGCTCAGAACTAAAAAAACGATTTGAACAAATAGCAGTGCTTTTACAAGAACGAGGACGAATTGAACCTGGGGATCACGTTGCTTTAATATTTCCACCTAACTTGGATCTTAAAAGCTTTCCACGGCTGTCTTTATTTGGTCACTATTCGACTACCCCATCGATAAAATCTTATAACGACCCTACCAACTGTGTGCATGATTGTTGATGTCTATTTCTTTGAAATGAATTCATTGATGTTTTTAAGCAGAAGCCTTTCTTTCGCAAGTACATTGAATTTTCGGAGCAAACACAGCACCATATTTTGTTTGTGTTTTAGGCTTCGGGTATTATTAAATGTGAACACTAGATAAGAGCCAAAATTTTGACAGGCAGAGTCCATAATTTCTCTTCGCAAACACGCTTTTGTGCGTGACAGATACGCTCAACATTGATCAGCCCATAACTCTCCCAGATTCAACCTCGCTTATGAACTAGAGGTGCCACAAAAAATTAAAAAAACTGATGCCCAACACCATCGAACTATCGAAGCAATCATTCCTAATGGTTAATCGAAAAGAGAGGATGTGTTAATTTGAAGAGTTCTTATAACACCCACGAATATATCATTTGAACTTAAGATTTAGTAGTTTCCCGTCCATTGAAATTTCCCAAAGCTCGTAATAATAAATTCAATGCCAATCACTAAAAGCCCGAGGACCAAATCTGATATATGTATGTATGGACGTTCGGTGATCTCGAGTGAATTAACCCACAAAACAGGATGGTAAAATATGCAGTGCATCGCAAAGCTTTAAGACCAACTTAGAGTAGTACACAAAATAAATTTCCCAAAGGCACAGTTAGTTATGCAAATATAAAAAATCATGAATATTCTTCAAAAACCTCGATAGCTCATGAAATCAAAAGCGCAACGAAACGGTAAAAGTGGGTAAATTCATTAGTTTGTAATTTTATTACGCTTTGATATGCCTAAATTATATTTATCTACCAAAGTATTCGTGCATACAAAACTACTGACGGTTGGTTTAATATGCAAAGTGCGAAATCAGCTCGCGGCGACGACTAAACCAAATTATGTGACAATACCTACGGATTATTTGTTAATATACAGCTGCTTTCAGGTAATCAGAAACCATGTGAAGGCAAATATTTCTTTTCTTGTATTTGCATTAAATCATACTTTAATCGATATTCTTTTTTTTGCCGAAAAAATTTTAAAGCGGTATTTTCTAGCGGGTAGAGAAATGGTGAATTGAAAAGTGCTATGTTCGAAAAAGTCGCAGCCTTTCTGTTTAAGTTATTATTTCATTCGCCATACGAAATCATTGAAATTCTCAAAAGGCTTATGAAATAATTAGATAGGTAGGTGAGATGGTTGAAGTATCACGATGCCGCTCCTCAAGTAGCACTAAAGTGTCGTTTTGATATCAATCAGAGACCTCCAGCAGGCAGAGACAGCCAGCTAGCGCTGTTCATGTAATGGCGAAGATTGATGGTATTTAAGTTGGAGAATTGCCCCAGGCTGCCGAAGATGAGAACTCATTGACCCTAATTGCCTAGCTGACAAACTCGGTAATTTATAGAAGAAAAATAGTAAGAGTCTCCTTCCATGAAAGATCCCCACAGCTTCTGCAATGGGGATTAAATTTTAAACTAAGCTTTACCGCATGGGTGCCGATCGTCCAATGACCGGTAAACACAGCTACGACTTGGAAATTGAATGGCGTGGAGCACCAGGACTTTCTGAGTACCTCATCTGTTGTACTGGGGCTTTGCGCTTTTATGAGAAATAAGTTTCGCAATTACCCTTTAACAACAGTCAGGGGATGCCGATAACTGAGACCAATTCAGTCGGCACCTTCCTGGCAAGCTCATCGGCAATTTCATTTTCCGCTATGTTCATATGTCGTGGTACTCAGATGCGAAAAATGTTACCTGCGCACCCAAGAGATTTAATTCCTCCTTACCGGAGTTGCGGAGGATCTGAACCATGACATCGTTAGAGCCTTAATCGCGGCTTCTACATTCCCTCGCTTCTACATTCCCTAAGCATTTTTACATGCCTTCCAAAGACTTCTGCCTGAAAAACACCAGCAGTATTGTTTACTTTTATGGAAATAGATTGGCTGGTTTAACCCTGCAACCCCTGCTTCGACTCCCGATTCCTTCTTGGAGCCGTCAGTGAAGACAGGGGTACCAGCATCGATGCAGATTTGTCCCTCGTTCCAATCCTGCCTGCTTGGGAAGATTGCCCTGGCACGACCCTCAAACCCCAGTTTGCGGATTGTGAAATCTGTACGAAGTTCAGAGAAATACGGTGTTAACTGTCTAAAAATGTTGCCATGTCCTTTGAGAGATTACCTCCAGAGGCCAACCCTTGGAGTCAAGTATCACTCCAAGATACCTTACTTCTGCTGAAAGCAGGAGAACGTGGTTATTCAATGAAATAATTAACAGAAATTAATTAATGAAATTAAAAAAAATAGTAATTATTGAAAGCAATAAAGAGACTGTTCACCATAGCAGATACCTTCCCACACGCAGAGCCACGGGGGTCTAATAAGTAAAACAAACTCACTTTAACGCCCCACACTCCTCAACTGCTACAACTGTCTGCTCTGATTAAAACTTACCTTTTTTCGAAGTGCAAACCTCAAATAAATCTGCTAAAAAATACAACTTCGCTTTGTATCCAATAAGCTGTCAACCGCTGCACTGATATGTAAATAAATATGCAATTCTAAGTAAAAATTTATTTGAAGAGCGGGCGCATTCAAGAGAAAACCACAAACAAATGCTTATTTTTATAATACCTACAATAAAAAATAGTGAAGCGACAAATGATAACACAAATTTAGAGCAAAATAAAATAAAAAATAACTAATCTGCTTATTCCCACGGACCAGCGCGCCACACGCCGCGGTCTCAAGAACCGCTGAGCTGGATGTAGATAGCGCTGAGCGTTTAGCCGTCAAGTCGTCGTTTCAATTCCACAGCAAGGCTGATCACTTAAGCGATGGCCACTACGTCTAGCAACGCGATCAGCGCATGCAGATCGACTTAAAGGGGTGCACTCGCATGTGAAACGCTGGCTGCTAAACTGTACATGCGCACACTTACGTGGGGTTGGTACTGGTGGGCTAGAGGGCAGGTTGGTCGACGCGTCACAATACCGCGACGACATAGTGACAAAGTGTCACGTTACCCGTGCGCTCGTTTGTGTTGTCGCATTTCATAAACGCCGCTGTTGCTGCCGCTGCTGCTGACGGCTTGAAGTGCCTGAATGTACTCGTACGTATGTATGTACCTCGGTGGATTTGTGGTGGAGTGTTACAATTTGTTAATTTATGCAAATTAAGTGATTGCTGCACTTTATTTACGATGACTTTTAGCTACTCCACTTCAATTCAAAGCTCAGACGTAAACCCTTTACAGCGTCGCTGTTGGAACTCCCCCAAAACTACTATCATTAACGGAATTACCGCCAATGCAACTGTTTGTAAGCACATACATACATACATATGTGCGTAGGTATATACATACGTACATATGCAAGTATGTAGACTGATAGTAATGGACTCCTCTGAGGTCATTTAGTATTCATGGGCAATCAGTGAATTTTGCTCTCAATACATTTTTTATAAATTTTTATTGCATTGAATGCAGCTGTTTGATTGGCAGGAGAAACACTTGAAGAAAGTGTTCTCGATACATAAAATTAGTAATGAATCTACATATGCGTATTAATGTGTGAATGTTTGGGATATAGTACATATGTACATTAGGGTGGTCAATAACAAGAAATGATGTTACCCCCTAAATTGGTTATTTGGTCGAAAAGACTCCATTTTTTCATTATTTATTTAATATTACCAAAACAACTGGACACCTAATTTTAATCGTTTTATTTAAAATTTGCCCCCACCTAGTTTTTATTTTTTTATTTAATATTACCACAAAAATAAACACTTACTTTTCAATTTTTTAATTAAGATTTATCCGGACCTAGTTTGTTTTTTTATTAAAAACCTCTCCTATTATTATTTTTATTCAATATTATCAAAAATATTACACACCTATTTTTAATTTTTTTATTTAATATTTACCCGTCCCGCTAATGCTTCGAAAGATACCATTCCAGAATCCCCATAGGAAAAATGCACTTATTCGCCATTTAAAAAATTATACCAAAACTAAAATAAAATAAATTAAATATTTTATTTACTTTACGTTTTAAAAGTTTATTATAATTTGTGGGGTTTTTAAGATTGCAATAAAAAAAGTTTAAGCATTAAGGTAGTAGTCTGGTCAAATACTCATTTTTTATAGATATTTTTTAGGAATTTTTTTGTTTTTAAGAAAATAAAATGCGATGGTTTTGATTTTATAGTATGTTATTATTGACATCAAATATTATACAAAAACTTTTTTTTACATATTTTTTTGTAGTAGTGTGGCACCAAAGTAAGCGCCTTAAAAAAAGATAGGTGGCTTGTCAACAGGATTTTGTCTCTTCAGGACATATGAAACGAAAAAGTTAAACTGATTATTATTCTGTAGGCTTGTCATTCTAGCAGGTGCTACAATGCTTGAAAAATAACAAAATGGCGGACTTTTTAAAAAAAGTATGTTTTTCGGGTGGAAATCAGACTGTAGTATGGAGAGTTAGAGCTGAAAAGAAACGAAAGTGAGGAGCTTTTCCATTCCAGGAATACAGTCGGAGGTTTGCCATTGCCTGCTGAGTGACGACTGCTATTAGAAAAAACTTCTTTTCTATTATTTGATGTTCATGCACGGAGATTCGGATCTACGCACCCCCGAATGGTAGTTACGCACCTACACTTTCGGCTATGGCGGCCGTTAAAGCGTGAGTGAAATTTAAATGAAAATTAAAAAATTGATTTTTAAAAAATTTATGGACATTCAATGGCAACTTTGGATGCGTCAAAAAAGATTGGTGTCTAATTTTTTTGAAAATAAAACAAATTTAGGGAATATCATCAAGAAAATCAATTTTTTTTTGCCCCCCTAATGTACATAAGCAGTTGCCATAGTATCAACTAATTAAAATGTATTTATAAAAATAAACAACTTAATTTATACAATCACCTCATTAATCCAGATAAAGAAGTGACCGCGCCGAGGGCTAGGTGATCTGGGATTGGTTAAGGAGTCGCCTTTGTAAATACTTGCCGACTATAGGAATGAGTGGAAAAGCCTTTCATTGCGCACACGTGGTACTAAGATGTGAACAAAAAATAAAAAATTAAATTCAGCAAACTACGCAGTGATATTCCCACAGGGCACAATGGGCCAGCTGGCGAAATTTTTAGCATAAATTCGAAAACTGAAGTTAGGTATTTGGAATTTGGTACAGTTGACTGTAATGACATATGGCATATAAGAACTGAGATGAATTCCATGCTAATACGACCACGCCCACTACTAACGTCCGTATAAGGTGCTGCTAGCTTTTTAAATAATGGGACGAATGTAAATAGAAAAAAACCTTTCCTTACTTTTGGTTTTTCATGCCCGAATGTTGTCACGCATCAACCATTCGGTTACGGCGGATGTTGCGAACTTGACTGTCTCACAAATCGGATGTCAATTTTCTTTTCAGGAAGTAAGGAGAAGAATCACTCGCCTCTAGTTAGAATAAGGCGAAAAGCGTAATATTTTTCAAAGAGTCACAAGTCCATACCCGGAGTACTAAATAACTTCCATTAGTTTCACAATTTTTGGAGGCGCATTCTGGCAGGTGCTACAATGGGAAATTTTTTTTGAAAAATAACAAAATGGCGGACTTTTGAAAAAAGGATATGTTTTTCGGGTGGAAATCAGACTATACAGGTAGTATGGAGAGTTAGGGCTGAAAAGAAACGAAAGTAGCACTTGCCAGAATGACAAGCCTACAGAATAATAATCAGTTTAACTTTTCCGTTTCAGATGTCCCGAAGAGCCAAAATCCTGTTGACAAGCCACCTATCTTTTTTTTAAGACGCTTACTTTGGAGTCACACTACTACAAAAAAAAGATGTTAAAAATAAATTGTTTTTGCGTACTATTTGATGTCAATAGTAACATACTATAAAATCAAAACGATCGTATTTTATTTTCTTTAAAAAACAATTCCTAAAAAATATCTATAAAAAATGAGTATTTGACTTTCATGGCCTAGGATGTCACAGTATCAGGATTAGGAAGACACAAAAAGATGGCTTAGCTGTACAAGAATTACGCTAAAGGGTAAAATGGATATCGGATATTGGATTGGATTATATGTGGTAAACAAACAAAGTTGATTTTCTCAGCTCTAAAACTAAGTTGCCCACAGAACATGAAAATTCGATAAGGGAAAGTTGAAATAATATTTTTAAACATTATTGATGTATTATTATAATTTTTTTCTTAATAACTTCATAACTTCTCAGCATACTTTGAAATTAAGCTCATGCGGGTATCTGGTCACAGCGACATTGCAGAAAACTGGTGGGCAGAAAGACTGAGAACCGCTTGATTTGTGGGCTTCACATGAACTCTGCCCAGCGTTGCAAGTACACCAACTTGCATGGTCGTGCGCTGCTTCTGGCCACAGGTGCAAGTGAACTATTTAGGTTCATAAAGCCGCAGCTTTCAAGTTTTACGGGTACGTTTTCAGAGCATTACTCGTTAGATATGCTTGCGGCAAGACTCATCAGAATATTTTGACCAAACATAATTTCGAACCAAGAGTTTTATCGCATAACAAACTGCAGCCCAATTGTTTGGGGAAATAAAACGCCGAAAGTGGAACCGGATTGGGCATACCTTAAGAAAAGCCCAAGACGACATTGCTGGAATGGCCCCTGAATGGAATCCGCAAGACACTCGGAGAAGAGACTATTAAGTGCTTTGCGCACATTGGTATACGTTGGAAAGAACTCGCTACCGCGCTATACGCCAATAGGAGCGATAGTTACAGGATCCGGCACTCGAAGTGAAACCAATTAAAAAGGCCTTAAATTTAGTTTGGAAAATTACTTTTATTCATTTCAAAGTAAAAAATGTGTGAAAATAATACAATATTAAGAATTAATTTACTTTTGCTCGATATGACCACCTTTTTCCTTGACTATGGCCTTGGTACCGTCCAGAAACGAATCGCAAGCTGCCGAATGTGACTTGCAGGTATTTTGGCCCATCCGCGGGCAATGTCTTTTTTCAGCACCTCGAACCTGGTGAAACTTTTAGTTCGGACTTTGCTCTCCAAAATGGCCCAAAGAGAAAAATTCATCGGATTCGCGTCTGGTGAATTTGAAAGCCATTATGTGGACTTTTTGAAGTTCGGAACGTTCTTGGTTCCTGTTGAAACGTCCATGGTCTACCACCGAAATGCTTGTCTGCCCACGGCTTCAAAGCAACATCCAGAATACTTTCTCGATAATATCTTGAATTTACCTTGACGTCAGACTCGACGAAAACCATTATCTGTGGCGGTTTGGTGCATGACTACCATTCGGAATTGACAGAGAGAACGTAGGTTCGAATCTCGGTGAAACACAAAAAATTAAGAAAAACATTTTTCTAATAGCGGTCGCCCCTCGGCAATGGCAATCCTCTGAGTGTATTTCTGCCATGAAAAAGCTCCTCATAAAAATATCTGCCGTCCGGAGTCGGCTTGAAACTGTAGGTCCCTCCATTTGTGGAACAACATCAAGACGCACACCACAAATAGGAGGAGGAGTTCGGCCAAACACCCAAAAAGGGTGTACGTGCCAATTATATATAATATATATATATATAATATTAGGGCGGGTCGATTTAAAAATCGCTCATTGCTCTGTGAAAATCGTATTCTAGGGATCAAAATAAGAAACTTTGCCGAAGGAACCATACCTCTAAAAGGAATTCTGATGTCCTGTCTCTCCTGGGGGGTTCCCCATACAATCATTTCAAAATATCACCATTTTTGGCCTTTACATGAGAAAAGAAACTAAAAAGTTCGACCCAAATTGGGGGACATCAGAATTCGTTTTAGAGATATGGTTCCTTGGGCAAAGTTTCTTATTTTGATCCCTAGAATACGATTTTCACAGAGCAATGGGCGATTTTTTTGCCTCCCCACAAATCGACCCGGCCTAATATATATATATAAATACTATTCCATTTCATGTAAAAAGTAATGATCTCACAAGTTTTTATTAATGAAATTGTCGTTGAAATACCCATCAGTAATTTATGAACGCCCGTATGAGACTTCACTTTAATCAACTTATCTATAATTAAGTATCCAAATTTCGCCCATTTGGGTTAAAAGAGAAATTTTCAAATAAACTATAAACGCAGTCGACCTGGTTGGAAGTTCGATGACACGCCCATATATGACAACAAAGCTTAGTTTCACTAAATAGTCGCGACGACGAGCAAACCAAAAAACTTTGACGAGTTCATGAATGTGACATCTTGTGGTCTCTCTAAAAAAACAAAAACAAAAAAATTACTATTTAATGCACTATCAAACGTATAAAAATAAAAAATCCAAGCCGTAACCAAAAATCAAATAAGACTGAAGACGACTGCTGACAGCCGACAGACGCTTAGCCAAATAAGTGAGTTGAACAAATCACTTCAATCATATTAATTTTTAATAACGCATAGCGCGACAATAAATTTCTTTTTCTCAATAGTTTCAACACGATTTCCAAATAAATATTAGCATAACTGTGAGTAGTTCGTTATGCGTGCACGACTATCGGACGCGTCGAGCCCGGTTGGCTAACTGGTTGGTGGTCATTTAGCGGTGGCCTCATCAGACGCAGACATTCCAATGCAGCTTTCAGACAAGTAAACAGCCGCCAAACTGCCAGTCAACCACGCCAATAGCCCCAATACTTTAGGTAAAGCTGACTAGGCATGCGTGTATCTGCGTAGAGTAAAGTATCCACCAGAAGCTGACGGCAAACGGGTGGAGCTACAGCAGTTCAAAGAAAAAACAAAAACGACAAAGTGAAAGAAAAACGTGCACGATTGCGTCTTGAAAGACACACAACCAGTTATTCATCCATACAACCATCCATCCATCCACCCATTCATCCATCCGCACAATCATCGAATCTCCAAATCGATACATTGGAATGGCTGACGCGGCATATACGGATTTCTTCTAGTCACCAAACTAAGTTAGTTCGCCTTCATTAGAGATTCATCAGGTGTCCACACGAAAATGTGAACACGCAGCCGCGCGACTACGCTACCGCTTAGCTGCGGCTGCGGTAGCGGGGCAATCGTAATCATCCGATCACGACACCATCGCCACTACAACAGCAGCAATAACAACAATAGCAATTGCCGTCAATGGTGGTTCAATGCAGACACACTACAAACTTACAAACTTCTGTACTCTTAAACAGCCCCAAAGGCAAAACACTGTAGGCGGAGGTGCATGCAGAGGCAGAGCCAATAAGAGCCAACAAGTGGCCCGACAGCACAACAAAAGCGCCATCGCGCATCGCCATGGCCTCCGAGTGCGTACATGGCTGGCTGCTGTTGCTGCTGGATGCCGTATGCCTTATGCCGTTTCACCTACGTTGCAGGCCCTGCGCATGCGCACACATGCACTCACGCATCGCAGCGTTGACTTTCTTTTTGGTGCGTTTGTTTGTTTGTTCCCGAAAATATTCCATGAGCTTGCTGCGCTTTGCGTCTGCGTGCCGCCAACAAATTGAACTAAGTTGAGATTCGAACAGTGATTGGTGGCCGAACGGCACGCCAACGGATGGATGGATGTGCTGATGGTGGCCAGTGATGGCCTCAACCCTTTTATGGCTAATGGCCATTCCGTTGCGTTGACGTTTGCCACTATTTAGTCGTTGTGGTTTGGATTATGAAGTCTGTGGCCCGTTTTGATATCGGTTTGTTGTTCAATTTTTTTTGTTTTTTCTTCTCTTCGATTGTATGACTACTTGAGGCGAAAGAAAGAAAACCTTATGAATATTAAAATAAAAGCTGTGCCATCACCGAGAAGTAGGTAACCAATGAGCATACGTGGAATACACATACATACATATGTATGTGTATATGTGTGTGCGTATTTGGAAAACATTTAAGCCAAATCTACTAGCATAGGTATGGACATAATTTGAATCACAAAAAAGTCAAAAAGATATTCAATACCAAAATAGTTGAAAATGTGAGGAAATCATACATCCGTTTGGAGATAGCCGTAAAATGTTTAGGAGACCATGTGACCTCAAAAGTACCAGAATTTTTTTAAAACCGTGATTCAACAGTTAAAAAGAGTAGCACATGAATAGTATGCTGGGGAACTACATATGCTAGAAAGGGAGGCAAAATCATTTACAATCGCATTGCCATTAAATTCGGAAGACGATATTCCTCAGCATTATTGGGGAGATGAGATGAAGGATCAGATTTCTTCTAGGGAAGTTTTCTGACCATCTTATTTTCAGCAAAAGGTGTCAGCTCTTATTTGTATATATTCATAAGTACTTGAAAAGGGCAATCAATTTAGTGATGTCGGATTTTAAATTGAAACAAAACAACGAAAATTCAAATTGATTGGACAAACTTTATTATTTTTGTGTAACATATAGAATCATTCATGACATTTATTTTTCAAATGTTGACCGCATCGTAATTCGGTCATCCGTAAACACTAATTTTGAATGACTCGCTGGAGGACTTCGGTCGGTTTCTTGTAAATATCTTTAGTAATGTGGGTTCCAACGACTCCATCGAAGCTGGTTCATCCACAAAGTATTTGGACTTTACATATATATGTTGATGATGTTCCACAAATGGAGATACCAACAGGTTCAAGCCGAATCCGAACGGCAGATATTTTTTATGAGGAGCTTTTTCACGACAGAAATAAACTCGGAGGTTTGCCATTGTCAGTCGAGGGGCGACCGCTATTAGAAAAAACCTTTTCTTCATTTTGGTGTTTCACCGAGATTCGAACCTAGGTTCTCTCTAAATTCCGAATGGTAGTCACGCGCCAACCCATTCGGCTACGATTGCCGCCTTACATACCCGTCTTACATACTTCTACAACAAAAGGCCAAAGGTGTGATATCACAAGATTTTCGTGGCCAATCTGGTCCGAGACGAGAAGGAGAGATAAATTGCTCCCCCAAATGACGACGGAGTAAATCCATTGTTTCACGGGCTGTAGGGCTGTATGGCAAGTAGCGTCGTCTTATTGAAGCCAAATGTTGTGGGGATCATGGGCTTCAGTTTCCGGCATAAAAACGTGGTTTATTATGGTGCCATAGCGTTCGCCATAAACCCATACATTGGCGCCAGCATTGTCTTTAAAGAAATATGGGCCGATGATTCCTCCAGCCCATAAGCCGCACCAAACGGTTGTTTTTAATGGATGTAATGGTTATTCTTGAAAGGCTTCGTGTTGCTGTTCAGCCCAAATATGGCAATTTTGCTTATTTACATAGCCATTAAGCCAAGAATGGATCTCATCAGCAAACAGCATAAATTGGCCTGAGCGCGCGATGAACACTTTTCACAGAGTGTCGATTTTCGTAATACAATTTACGATTTGTAAATGTTGTTGAGGCGTAAGTCTTTTCATGATTAAATGTCAATGAATTCTGAAAAAAGTTATGTATTTAAAGGGTGGTTAAATTTTAAGGGCCGATGTTGAATGTGAACCACACCTAAATGTCAAGTTTTTTAATGCATTTAATTTAACATTTTTCAATTTCAGACTAACTCAATTTGAACTATGGAAAGACACATAATCGAGCAACGCATTAAAGTTATTCAGGCTTATTATGAAAACGGGAGTTCAAATCAAAATGCATATCGCGCACTTCGTGATTTTCTCGGTCAATTTAATAGTCTAAATGTGCGTACAATCGGAAAAATTGTGCAAAATCTTGAGCAAACCGGGTCTGTAGGAGATGTGAAAACACCAGTGCATGCTCGTACAGCTCGTCCTGCAGAAAATATTGCTGCTGTTCGCGATAGTGGGGTTGAAGAGCCGTCCACCTCAACTCATCGTCATGCCCAACAATTGCACCTCCCATGATCGTCGTTGATGAACATTATGCATAAAGACTTGCATTTACACGCTTACAAGGTGCAATTGACTCAAGAACTAAAGCCTCTTGACCATTCAAGCGTCGTCAGGTGGCAGGAAATGGCGGCAGCCATTTGGCCGATATTTTATTCCATACGTAATTGAGCCATACCAATATTATCATAATAAAGAGAAATGATAGTAATTTCCTAAAAAAATTATATTTTATTCAAAATTAACACCGGCCCTTAAAACTTAACCACCCTTTAGTTTAACACGCGTGATCAGTCAAAAAAAAACTCTATCGGAAAAAGTATCTCCAATCTGAACATACTTTAGTTCAGGTGATCAATCGCACATTTGCCTGTTGAAGGATAGTCATTTTCACCGAAAGTACGGCGTATAGGAGATCTTTTTCTTTGACTAGATTATTATCTCTTGTTTTGCCATCCACCACTATTGGTGGAGTGCAACAGAAAAACGAGTTTAGTCATAACCATGTTTTCTACGGCTCCCACGATGATAGTCACACCTCATTTTCCTATACATCATCAAATGTATTTCAATTCATTCCATTCGTACATTAAACGATTTTCAATAAGATTACTACTAAAGATTTAAAGTTAAATTTACCGTTTCGATTTTTTGTGAAACATTTTAACCGGCTAAAGTCTAGGTGAACTGATCTTTCTCAATCTAAAAGGATTCTACAAACATTTTACGCAGTAAATTTCACTAAGGCTCACCGAATATGAAACATTCGTACGAATAAAAGGCGCGTGATGGTGATCAAAATGGCTATTCCACTGTGCAGTGTAATACAGTCCTTGAACACTTCAATGCGAAAGTAGAACCCTCTGGACTCTCCATGTGAAGGTTTAACCACCTGGTAGGTGGACTGCCTTCCACTGTTAATTCTTTCAACCACAAAAAAATAATACTCGCATACGGATAGGTTTCGACCTTTACAAATTTAAAAATTGAATTCATGAAAGCTATTTCGAATTAGGCATTGAATATCTACGGCTGTTTGTTTCTATTTTTTATTTATTAATTTGAAGGGCTTCGCTAATAAGGTGAAGATCGTCTCTTTACGACTGTACAAGTATTTACATACATACATACAAATGAATGTGCATACAGAAATAAGTTAGCATTTTTCTGTATAATAGAATAACGAAAATCAAGGCTTGTTTGTATCGAATGATAGTTTCCAATGCCTTATTATGGATCTTCGCGTGTTGGAATTGCATAAACAAACTATAACGACAAAGATTACCGCCGCTGCAAGAAAAAAAGAAATAGGAAGATAATAATAATAGCAATAAAAAATAATTGAAGAACAATGTACACGAATAGCTGTATATCCGGTGTGGTTCAACATTAAAGACACTCCAATACAAATACAAAAACAAATATCACTTAGGATATTCCAGGCAAAAGTACAGCGTCAACTTATAACCCTATACAGACATGGTCGCAATAATTGCGCAACGACATTTTGCCAAGCTTTGGTTGTTTGTTTACTTGTTTGATCTTTTTTTTTTGGTTTTTTCTAAAAATATAGTTAAACTACAAGGAACAAACGATATAAAATAAAGTGTCATCATATTTTGTACAGACTTAAAAAAAGGGTAAGAAAATTCTTGATGAAAATTTATGAAATTTTGGCATTCTAGGCAGACATTTTTTTAACGAATTAGAAGATCTCAGTTCAGAAAAGTTCAGAAAGAGAAGATATTCTAAAATTTTTGAAAAGTACACACTGGTTTTACTCGTAGGAAAGATAAGGATAAGTTCTCCATCTGGATTGTGATGCTGAGTGCGTCCCATAGGCTAACCGCCCCTACCTAACTTAACCTAGGAAAATTCTGGGTATACAGTTTTATAGTCTATTCAATATAAGTATAACAAAGTGCAAGTGAAAAGCAGCCTCAAATTCTAGTTTTTTTTTTGATAATTTTTTTTTTTTGGAGTCGACATCATGCATTTTTTCCATACAACACATGTTTTTTGTATCTTGTTTTTTTACGAGTATGGAAAAAATGCACAAGACCGCTAGCAAAAAAATTATGAAAGATCAATGCGAGTTTCGAGCTGCCTCATATTTGCACAAAATTATATTAGGTGCCCAAATAAGTTCCCGCTGTTTGTCAATAGATGTCGCCAGCAGTGTGTGCTAGTCGATTCTAACATAAGCTAAATGTCATAAACCAAGCTTAGAATATGGTAAACAAACTGCTTCAACACATTAGTGATTTTGTTTGGGTATCATATACTTTTGGTTTTGTGAAAATGTCTGATTTTGTGCCCAATAATCGTCATTTGCGGGAAGTGTTGATTTTCATCTTTCATTTGAAAACAACGGCGGCTGAAGCGCATCGAGAGCTACAAAAACTGTATGGAGATGCTGCTTTAAGTGAAACAACGTGCCGAGATTGGTTCCGTCGCTTCAAAGACGGTGATTTTAATGTTGACGACCGTCCGCGTGAAGGAAGGCCAAAAACCTTGGAAGACGCTGAATTGGAGGCATTGTTCAATGAGGATCCGTGTCAAACGCAAGAAGAGCTTGCTTCAGTATTAGGAGTTACCCGCCAATCCATTTCCAAGTGACTGCATGCTTTGGGAATAATTCAGAAACAGGGGTCTTAGGTTCCTTATGAGTTAAAACGAAGGGATGTTGAACGTCGTTTTTTCGCCTGTGAACAACTGCTCTAGCGGCAAAAAAGGAAGAGTTTTCTTCATCGCATCGTGACGGGTGATGAAAAATGGTTTCATTACAGCAAACCGAAGAAAAGAAAGTCATGGGGACTGCCCGGTCATGCTTCTACGTCTACACCTCAGCCAAATATTCACGCTATGCTATGTATTTGGTAGGACCAAGTTGGTGTTATTTATTATGAACTGTTAAAACCAACCGAAACCATAACTGGGGGTTGGTATCTACTTCAATTGATGCGATTGAGCCGAGCACTACGCGAAAAGCGACCGCAATACGCGGAGTGGTATGAAAAAGTGATTCTACAGCATTACAACGCTCGGCCTCACGTTGCCAAACCTGTTAAAACCTACCTGAAAACACTGAAATGGGAAATCCTACCCCACCCGCCATATTCTCCAGATATTGCGCCGTCCGATTGTCACCTGTTCCGATCGATGGCACATGGACTAGCTGACCAGCAGTTCCATTCATATGAAGACATCAAAAAATGGCTTAATCCGTGGATAGCCTCAAAAGATGAATAGTTTTACCGCGACGGTATACGAGATCTACCACAAAGATGGGAAAAAGTAGTAGCCAGCGATGGGCAATACTTTCAATGATCCATTTGTAACCATTTTTTCAGAATAAAGTTTTATTTTCATAAAAAAAACAGCGAGAACTTCGTTGCGCACCTAATAGTAAAATCGAATCCGCTATAAAACTGTATACACAGAATTTTTGTAGAAAATTTTTTATAAAAAAAATATGAATAGTCAAAACTTCGCAAAATGCCGCTGTGTTATTATTTTGACCACTTCTGTATACTTACCTACTTACAAACATACATACATATCTACATACATAGGTAAATAGGATTAATTGAATTGTTTAATTTGCAAAATCGAGTTATACTTACATATGTCAATAATTAAGCAAATATATGCACATGGATATGTGTACGCACACTGTATAGACAGACGATGGCCGATCCGACAGAAGTCAATCAAGCATCAAAAATACTAACGTATTGTAAATTTTTATAGAGATGTTTTTGTTATTTTTAATTACAACTCATAATTAAATTAGCCACAACTAAGAGCGTCAATGTTAAAATTATCAGACCGCGTACCGTTATTAGGTATTAGGTACCCCCAAGATGTTGTTTTGCGCAGCGGCTGTCCGGTTAATTGCCAATTCAAAAATAATTAAAGTCATTGTTAAATGGCGTCAATCGACATTGATTAGCATTAACGGTAGCGAGCCATCACGCATTACCAGATGCATTTTATTATGCATAATAAAAAAACAAAAAAAAAAATTAAAACCAAAAATAAAAAAAATACAATAATCAACGTAAAAAAATAAAAAGTGTGCTAAAATCATAAAAACAGAAAAAATAATAAGAATTGTGGCAAAATACACAAAAATTAATTTTTTAAATCAAATAAAAAATATTGATATATGAAACTGATTAATAAATATTCAAATTGCATGCAACGGAAAACACTTCGAGTAAGAAAAAATCCACCAAGTCACCTCCGAGAGATCGGCGTTGGGGCCAACAAACGCAGTTAACCTATTATCGTCGTGATTATCTGCATAGAATTTTACAAAAAACAACAACCACAACAAAACAGCAGCAATAACACATAAATATGAATGTCTGTATAGATGTGGAAGTATGTAATGGATAGCTAACCAGCCATTTGGCACATGCGTGCAACTCTGTTCGTCACACGTGCCCACTGCGCAGACGCAGCGACAATAATATCTTTTGCTTACCCATTTAACGGCTGCTCACGCACAATTATGGAAAATAATCGGACAAATGTTCACTTCCTGTAAAAGCGGGCTGATCATAGGCAGAAGAGCCAGCAAGCAGAGCCACTGGTGGACGGGAGAGCGTGAATGGGTTAACTGTAAATAGGTAAGTAAGTGTCCATGCCTTGTATGTATGCATGTCAATGCAAAGCAACATTAATTAAAATATGTTTTCTATAAAATACCTAGGAAAAAACTATTAAATTTAGGTCGAACGAAGCCCAATTCGTATTATGTTTTTGTTTGTTTGCTTGTTATTCGCTCATCCAGTTTCTTTTGATTTGAATTTTAATTTTTTTTTTTATCATGTTTTTCGTTTTTTTATTTTTAGTTTTTGTACTAGGAAACCTCATCCTTAATAGTTTTCTGGTATTCAATGTAAATTCAATTTTCTTGAGTTGGTCGGTGAGTACTGCAAGTTTTACTTATCTACTTGGGCATTTGACGAGGTTTGTTTAGACCCAGTAGGACACACTTAAAGACAAGTCGAGAAAATCTCTTCATTGTGATAAAATTTGAAGTAACCCAGCTGATCTTTCTATTCGCAATGCACGTTTCGAAACTGTAGAAGAATTTAAATATCGTGGAGTGGTGCTTGACGCCAAAGGCTCCAAGCAGCAAATAAGGCATACGAGTACCTCGCGCCTATAAAGCTATTCAAGTCCACACGCCTGTCGAGAAATCAAAAACTTCGTATGTGTCATGCAAACTTACGCTGAATCACGGCATACGGTTGTGAAGTGTGGACGATGAAGATGAATGACGTGAACCAAATAGCAACGTTCGAAAAGAAAATACTTAGAAAAATGAATGGCTCAATCAGGCTGGAAGATGGTACATATGGCTTTAGAAACAACTCTGAACTTGAACACCTTATTCAGGGACAAAACAACATGAAATACATAAAAGCCCAACGAATACGCTGGCTTGGACACATGAAAATAATGCTAGAACAAAGAGCAGCAAAGTGCGAAGTGAACTAAGGGCAGACCAAAGAAGAGATGAGTAGTTGCAGTTATCGACGACCGCAAAGAGATGAATGTGCAAAATTGGTGGCGTTTAGTAGCGAATCGAGAAATCAGGAGGAAGTAGTGGCCAATTCACGACTGTCATGCTAAGGAAGAAGGAAAAGAAGATAAATAATTTTTTAAATCAAATAAAAAATTTGAGGTAGGATAGGATAGAGGAAGCAGTAAAGAGTGATCAGATTGGTGGTACTTTTTCCAATAGAGTCACGCGTGACTACTGTCAAACTAAATATATATTTTTTTCTTAGAATTCATTGACATTTTGTTTACAAATCGTACAATTTCATTACAAAAATCGACGCTCTGTGAAAATTGTTCATCACGCTCTCAGGCCAACTTATGGTGTTCAGCGATGAGGCCTATTTTCGGCTTAATGGCTACATAAATGGCTCAAAAAGCAAAATTGCCGTATTTGGGCTGAAGAGAACGTCGAAGTCTTTCAAGAACAGCCATTACATTCATTGAAAACAACCGTTTGGTGCGTTATGGGCTGGAGGAATCATCGGCTAATATTTCTTCAAAGACGAGGCCGGCGCCAATGTATCGGTGAATGGCGAACGCTATCGCACCATAATACCTGTAAACCACGTTTTTATGCCGGAAACTGAAGCCCATGATCCCTACAATATTTGGTTTCAATAAGGCGACGCTACTTGCCATACAGTCCGTGAAACAATGGTTTTACTTTGTCGTCGTTTGGGTGAGCAATTTATCTCTCGTTCTCGTCTCGAAACAGTAGACTGGCCACCCAGATGGTGTGATATCACACCTTTGGACATTTATTGTAAGAGTATATAAAGGGCTATGTAAAGGCGGACGCCGTAACCGAATGGGTTGGTGCGGGACTACCATTCTGAATTCAGAGAGAACGTAGGTTCGGATCCCGCTGAAACACCTAAATTAAGAAAAAGGTTTTTCTGATTGCGGTCGCCCCTTGGCAGGCAATGCAAAACCTCCAAGTGTATTTGTGCCAGGAAAAGGGTCCATCCATGTGTGGAACAACATCAACATATATGTATATATAAAGTCCAAATGCTTTGTGGATAAACCAGCTTCGATTGTGGCATTGGAACTCAATATTATTAAAGTTATTCACGAGATACTGACCGAAGTCCTTCAGCGAGTCCTTCAAAATTGGTGTTTACAGATTAAAGAATTACGACGCAGTTGCGGGCAACGTTTGAAAGGGATTATCCTTGAAAAATAAATGTCATGAATGGTTCTACACAAAGATAATAAAGTTTGCCTCATCAATTTGAATTTTCGTTGAATATTTAACGTCGATTAGTCACGATCCTGCAGGCATGCAAAATGCTTCGGGATCACTGGGAAGGGAAGAAGGGAGACATTAATATTTTTTCCGATAGTCAAGCTGCTAACAAGGTCCTGTCGTCGCCGTATTGCAGCTCTCTTCTGGTGATCTCCTGTAAGGAGGAACTCAAACGTCTCGAACATGCAGGAAATATTTCTCTTATCTGGGTTCCTGGGCACAGGAATAAAGAGGGAAATGAAATTGCCGATGATCTTGTCAGGAAGGGGCGACAGAACCGGTTTCAGCTGTCCTCTTTTCAGACATCGGTGTCCACTTGACCGTTGTTAAAGGGAAACTATACAATTTCTTTCTTAAAAAAGCGCAAGACAGATGGAGGTCTGTCTCATCGTGTGCTATTTCGAAAACACTATGGCCTCAATACGACAGAAACAGAACGCTTAAGGTGATGGGAATCCCCCGCCATTCAATTTCCAAACACATTGCGGTGTTCACTGGTCACTGGGTGATCGGTACTCATGCGTAGAAGCTTGGAATTCCGTACAACCCCTATTGCAGGAGCTGTGGGGATCCTGCAGAGAAAGAGACTGTTGAGCTCTTTCTTTGCAAATGATCCGCTCTGGCGGTTAGGCGCTTGAGATTCCTTAGCTTGCCCTTTGGGGAGGACTTGAAGAAATTCTCCAGCCTAGATCCCTTTTCTCTATGGACTGCTAATTCAGCAACCACAGTCCGGTGGAGCGATCTTATCACTGCTGTTACAGCTATCCATGCTGCGTTTTGGACACTACTTAATTTCCAGTACATTGAAGACAGTGGCAAATTACCGCCCGGACTAAACTATGCTGCCAGAGGAAAGGGACTATAGCAGTTTGCTCATAAAAGTCTCAACTGGTTAAGAATCAAATCGATAAAAGTAAGTTTTTAATTGACTTCGGCCTTTTGTGCGCACCTATAAAAACTCTAAACAAAAATTTGCATAGCATTTAATCACAAATAAAATAAAAAAAAATTAAAAATAACAGTTATAACTTGCCGCACCCATTTGACCAACTGTCAACACCTTTTCGCTTACAATATTGCGCGATACGCTGGTATAAGTGCGTATGTATTTGTGTGCGTCTTTGGACTGCAGTTAAAATCCAAACCAAACTGAGAGACTGGAAAAAGTCTGCACCTCTGACTATGAAAGTAGGTATGCATGTATTGTAGATGGTGGATGGTAGAAGGCTGAAAAGGTGCTTACGTGTAACTGGAAGAATGAAGAAGAGTGCCGTTGGAGTCTTGACACTTCCTGCTTAATTAAAAATCTCGACTCGTGCCACAACGATGTGGCACGTAGTGCATAAATATCCATAAATCTAACGATTACATCCGGATGAAAGCAACAGAAACCACTGAACCTTTATTGACCGAAACAATCGGTGTTGTGGTATACAAACGTACACACAAAATTACATGAAAGTAAGATATAAAAAAGAAATCGATGATGGTTTATATACATATACAAATACATACATACATACATATACATATGCACTTTATACAGTTGGATAATTTCATTCGTAACTTTTATTCGTACAGCGTAGTCGAATATTTCATCTCCAGCAAAATGTTAAGTAAATGTATAAGTATATAAAAATGTATGTATGTAGGTATGCCCTCATACATACACACGCCCAAAAGTAGCATAGTTGCATAGTTGCGATGTTACAACGCGCTAACGGAAATTTTCCTGCAGCAGTAAAAACTTGATGCGGTCAATGGAAATTGGTTAGCTGACATATTTTCGATATATTTTTATCACTGCTTCTCCCCGAGCACACACACACATGCACATTACCAACCCTGCACATAAAATCTGAGTTAGCGAAAAAACAATTTCTGGTTCGGAACTAGTTAAATTTCGTCAATTGCGAACCACTTCGCTACGCATCCCGTAGTGACATTTGTCTGCAGAATTTGACGATGTGAAAGCTGAAAATTAAAGGCAAGTCCACAACATTAACAATGCCTTTCATTCACTGATTGCAGTAGAAAAAACTTAGAAAAATGTATATAGTAAAAAAACTATTAAAGGTATTTAAATTTTTATAGTTTTATGTGTTTTTGCAGTTTTATGTGATAGATCTTCAAACAAATACCTGATATCTCAAGAATTTTGTGCCAAAATTTCAAGTTGAATAGAGCAAAATTGACGAAATTATAAGCATTCGAGCATCCGTTGCTCCAGAGTGAGTTTCTATACCTGCGCGACTTTAAAGCGCACTTCTGATACTTAAGATATTTCGCACAATATTTGTTCACATAAGTCACCAGGTATCCCTTTTTTAACAATTATTAACTTTACGCACTCGGAGTGCAAAAATCCTCTTACTCAACCCATCGCCATGGTGCCACCTGAGCAATGAGTCTCTACATTCTTGCTCCTCCCACCCCTGCTTCTGTGCTGACGACTAAGTATTCAAAGTTTGGGTTGGTAAGGAAACAAGGATGTGGGAGGCAAGGCAGTATGAGGCTTAGCAAAGACCGCATGCAAAGTATGTACATATGTCTCCCTTCAAAATTTTTTATGATGATCAAAAAGATGCAGAACCTTGCTATGGCCATGGTCAAGAGGTAACTGACGGGTAGGTATTAAACGCTAATGGAGGAGTTCCCGGAATAAAAACCAATATGGGGAGTATGAAGAATAAAGACCAGGTCTGAATATCAGCGCAAACGTGGGTGAGAAACATGGCTGGTACCACAGGCGGGCACGGAATGGAATCATGTTCTACTCTATGTGCGCTAGCGGTCACACCTCTGTTGAGACGGATGTAGGCTCCAGTGGCTGTAGTACTAATGCAAAAACGAATGAAAGGTTGGCCATCCAAATACTGCAGTGTATACAGACTCAGACCTAGAGAGTATTTATAGTGTGGCAATCGCGAACGCAGTTGCTGAGGAAGAGCTTCTCAACTCCCCAAAGGCTTCTACTTCGAGTGCTGCCCCCTTGGACAGGCGGTAGAAAAAGTTGAATAAAGAGGGACACAAAGCTCTCGCTCAATATAAAGCAACAATATGGATCCAACTGCGCTTATGCAGTAAGGTAACATTTTCGCCCTGGGAACAAGAGAGCCTAAAATGGGCAAACGTAACAATTGCGAAAGGCAGATAGCATTTCTTTAAGGGAACTGCTCCACGCAGGAAATCCAGACGCGAACGGATCTCAGAAGCTTATACTCCAAATTAACAAGGAGGCCGAGAACTTGCTCTACCAACGCTTCGGTAAGATGTCTTGGAGCTCGGGTAACGTACACCTGCGTCTTAAGAAACGACACCATAAGGACGGCAACGAAAATACTTTGGAGGCCAGAGAAGTAGAGAGAGACGTCGGACTGGAATCCATGAAGAATGCTGTTCTTCCGCTTCGGAGTGTAGACACGGAGACAGTTGAGGTTGATACGCATAGAGAATCGGCAAACAGCCGTTCCTATGTCACAGAAAGGAATACCTCGAGAAATATATGGGAGTTATATGAGGAGTGATATGAGGATGCTTATTGGCTACACGCTCCACTACTAAGAACTGGAAAGTTAGACGGCCATAAGTTTCGTGTTATGTGGCCATGGAACTTTTCAGTCATCTAATCTTGTGGTGTCTTTGATTTGTGTGAAGGAGCAGAGTCTTACTGAAAGATGCATGGGCTATCACCGCGTACACTATCAATTCAGGGTTTCACATCTGTCTCTATAACCTCGATATGTGCAGCGGAATTCACTCGAAATCCTTGGGTAAAGAAGTTTGGCGGGGCATGACATGTCCTTTTTGGTAAAGAACACCTAAAACCAGTGCAGTGGCTGGAAACTTTGCGTGGCATAACAACAGGAACTTCTGTAGGCAATCTGTCATTTCTGTGGTTAAGGTTTAGCTTTTAGTCAATATTTTATTCGTCAGAAAAAAACCATAACATTTTAGGCGGTTCAGCGTGTTTAATTTTCTTTAGAAGGCGTTATCGTATAACTCGCTGTTTTCGTGGTTGCTTCGATCTATGCTGCTTTCTGCGCACAACATAGGATTTATACAGGAGATATTTATGGACAACTCGACGGATAAAACTCTCAGAACCATGAAGTTTCCTCATTGATTTTTAAGTTGTAGTCCTCAAAGTCTTAACTGAAAAAGCGCAAAAGGAAAAATAATGGTTTAGAGAAGTTATAGCCACATATGTGCAAGTGCTCGGCTACCGTATGCACCCTGCATGTATATGTAATTGGTGCTTACACCCTTTATTTTAGGTGTTTGGCCGAGCTCTTCCTCCTATTTGTGGTCTGCGTCTAGTTTTCCACAAATGGAGAGACTTAAAGTTTTTATCTCGCCTTTCTTCGAACGGTAATTGGTTTTTTATGAGGAGTTTTTTCAAGGCAGAAAGATACTCGGAAGTTTACCACTTTTTGCAGAGGTCAGTAGGCCTCTTCTATTCGCCACTTCTGTACTGGCTAGCTGAGCAGAGAGAGCTTACTTGACGAAGAATTTGAATGTGAAAACAACAACAAAGTTATCGAGCAAGATTCACCTCATAAAACTGGTATAACTCACTATTTTACAAACAAATGTAATTTTAGGCAGTGCTGCCAAGATCTTATTATTTATACCAGTTGCTTCATCTATTTGCCTCTTGCTAACGCTTGGCGAAAAGCAGAGGCCTACTACCTGTATCGCCTCAAAAAATTTCTTTTTTCACTGAATTAAACCCCCTCCCCCCATTAAATCATCGATCTATTTACATTTTTTTTTTTGCCATAGGAATTTAATTTTTCCATACAGAAATTTTAACTCATAGCTGCTTCTGAAATACGATCAGGCGCAGGGGGCGATATTTGAGCTACCAGGTAGGTGCGTGTCTTTCGCAAAAAAAAAAAACAGAAAAACTGTGAAGCTGTTGTGGTGCAATCTCCAGCCGCTCTCGGCGAGTTCGGACCGCACGGTGCCAGTCCGGTACTAGTGAATTTCTCTGCCGGGTAAAATAATCTCATTCATGTGAAAATTCATGGGGAAATGCATCGATACATATGTGTTGGTGGTTTTACTTTTTTGTGTGTACTTAAGCACTTCAATATTATCACATACGTAAGTGGTCTTACATCTCAAGCCATCACCACAAAACGTTCATCACTTGGTTGACGTTTCCGTGATGGACAAACAGAATGACATTTGTTTGCTGTTTCAATGTGTTATCAGCATGCACCACACTTCATCTTTAGTTTTTGATATTTTACGGTTACTGCACTCTGCTTTTTGTTTGTGTACTGATTGCATCAGATCAGGCAGTTTATGAGCGTTTGAGCGCAAATATTTATTTTTGATAAGCGGCTGAGATGTTGCGCTGAGATGACCATCTTCAATATTTTCAATATTGACAGCACTTCATTTACTTTTCCACGACATGCCAGCCAAGTTAGTCAATATTTACTAAAGTTATCTAAAAATTAAATTTGTTTTGCAGCACAATTTTTTTACAGTCAGTGCCCTCTTCTTCCTACTTCTGTTGAGAAAATGTTGATACTCTTTAGATCAATTAACTGTTATTGCAACATAGTTGGTTATATAGAATAAAATATTATTTTTTATGGAATACAAAAAAAAATATTTCGGTTCTGTATTGTCTCAAAAATGTCTGTCACAAATACGTTTCGATTTTCTGAAATAAATAAAGTAAACACTAAAAATCGAACATCTGCGTTGTTGGTACAAAAAATATGATCACTTCAAATAGTAATAATTACATTTAAGTTTCTAAATCTTCATATTTATTAATTTTAATTTCCAAATTTGTACGAAAAACTTTTACTCTACAAAAAATTCAACAATCAAATTCAAACCTCAAACATTTGCGATTATGAGAGTTTTGCTGTCGATTTTTTTTTCGTCTTGTAATGGGTTATTCAATAGGTGCGCTTCAACTTTTTCCGATAGGGAGGGCGAACGACGCAATATTTTTTATTTTTCGCTTGTCATTTGTAAACTTCATTAGTATACATTTCATTATGGAACGCTACACACTTGAGCAACGATTGCAAATCGTGCAAATTTTTTATGAAAATAATTGTTCTGTTGCTGCTACTTTAAGAGCATTACGGCCATTTTACGGTCCATTTAACAAGCCGCCCCGTTTTGGGGTTATGTGAAGTCATTGGTCTACAGTAACAAGCCGGCGACGATTTGTGAGCTCAGAGCCAATATTGAACGCGAAATTGCTGGAATTTCGGCCGATTTATGCAAAAGAGTGGTCGAAAATTGGGTTCAACGATTGGACTTCGTAAAACGTGCACGCGGTGGTCATGCAAAAGAAATCGAATTTCATACTTAAATGTATATGTTCAAACTCGATAATAAAAAAAAAAATTAATTAAAAAAGTCAAACCGTTTGTGTTTTATTCAAAAAAGTTCAAAAGTTGAAGCGCTCTTACTGAAAAACCCTATACAAATATAAAAGTTTTAAGGCGTTTGAAATTCAACCACACCACTACAAATAAACACATACCTACTTACATATAGGTATTCATATACATTCATGTATCTGGTTTGGGGGATCGTATCACATCCGTGACGGCAACGTGATAGGGCAGCTCTCAGCTTCAAGGCTGGGAAATAATTAGTTTGTGGTTTTGTCTTGCCTTTAAATGCACTTATGTATATACTTATATATGTATGCATGTATGTATGTATGTGCGTATGTATGTATATATGTGTATGTATATATGGTATGTGTGCATACATACTTTTTAGTTTGTTTTTTAATTAAATTTTCTTGTAGCCTTGGAAGCTGACTTGATAAGAATGCCACACTACGATACCACAACTAATCGACGCTAAGCAGCAACAACAGCTTAATAACTTTGAGTTTCTATGGAAATTTGTGCTGTGTCTGACCACAACCAGCATCGTGTCACATCCACTTTGATAAATGGAATTGAAATTCCCTACCCTCATAACTTACATGGAATATATGCAGACTCCCTGATTTACCAAACTAAAACTAAAAGATCTTTTGGAATCGCATTCCTATAAAACAAATAAGTTTGGATTAGAAAAATTCAAGAAAAGTTAACATTCACATAGAATGTGTTCAGGGATCGATTTTGGTCACAATACTGACCGGGCGATACTAACTTTCTTAAGGAAAGTGACTGGGTATCTAAGGTCCTTCTAGTTGATTACCAAGTTCCAATCTTTATAGATAGAAAGAAGCTCACAGACTTACAAGCCACTGTAGGCATGCAGTTTTAATACGCTGAACGCGACCGCGGCTCCTGGATACCGGCGCTGATCTTTCTCCAAGGCCAACTCCGGTTCCTGGAGACCGTCGTTACACTTTTTGTGGGACCAACAACATTAAAGTTAAAAGATAAATGTAAATTGAAACATTTTAGAAAAAGTATTTGTATTCATTCAGTTGGCATGGTGTAGCCAGCGCTAGATTTTAATCGCTTCACTATGTCTATGGCCAGAGTTCACGAAGAGTAAATTAATTTCCTTCCAAGCGGATTAATTTATGGCACAGTTTCCAAGAATATTCCTAAGTCCGGGAACTCATACTATACACGGTGTGCATCGTTCAGTCAACTCAACTACGTTTGTTGGCTATTTTCAAAGAGGTTGTCAGTAAGGTTTCGAGTTAAGGAGCAGTCTTCCTAACTCGCTCAATTCAGCCTGAATTACGGTACAGCGATCAAGTTTTGTCTACCCTAACGTTGAGATTTTAGCCATCGTTGGACATTTCACTGCACTTACGGTTGGCTTAGGGGCTCTTGTGGGGGAAAAAATAAAAAAAATGTCTTTGCCAGATCATGCCAGATCAGATATAAGACAATCAAGGTAGAAACGAGGCGAAAATGTTGGAATATCGATATGTGCACCCCGCGGCAAAACTACAATAGCAATAAAAAGTTAGAGAAAATGCATAATGTCGTCAAGGAAAAAAATTCTAAAAAATCAACGAGATTTTTTAGCTGCTTGGGACTTGCACATTTTTATCCTAAAATTTAATAAGCTATAAAACTGTATACCAATTATTTTTCTATAAATTCTAATTAAAAACTATGTAATGTAATAAAAAGTTTGTGGAATTTTTCTAATTTTTGTACAAAGTTTGAAACTTGAATTTACTTACATACATATATGGTTTGTGTTAGGCAATGAGGCTATGAGGTATGTATTTCATGCTGCAGAATATAGAAAATATTAGTAGAAATTTTACTCATTTGCTCCCTTCAATACCACACCAAAAATCACTCACTCTTTGAGTGTCTTCCAAGATGTCAAATGTAACTACAAATGTGTCACAAAAAGTTAAGTCTAGACATATTTACATATGTACACACATATACAGGCACATATTTATATCTAGCTTTGTTAGTGTGCATGTGTGAGAAATAAGATCTTTATAGTTTTGAATTTAAGTACAGAAATGGATACATTCACGTGTAACACTTTTTATTCAGCATTTCATTATGTGTGAGTCTAAAAAATTATTAAGCTGCAATTAACCGTATAAACGAGTTCACTCTTGTTACAATTTAGCATCACAGTCTCCCATTAACACCAAGCTGACGAACCATAAAAAAATTACTAATTTAAAAAAAGTTACCGAAAAAAGTCCAATATCGCAGAAACGCAGAAACACAGCTCATGAACGAAATTTTAGTTTCTCAGCACCTTTCGACCTCGCCATGTACCGTGTACCGCTTTGGACGCTCTCGAGTCCAAGTGCATGCACCCCGTCTGCAGACCGTGGCTATGACGAAATGAGGGAAATGGGTGGAAGAGAAGCGGCAGACAGGCAGCAAATGACCAAAAAAGTGTTTCTCAAGTTTTTGTTTTTGATAAACCGAAACATGATCTGCAACTTATCCGGCAGCTTGACTAACATCATATTCCGTTCGGCAGTTTCACACCAGCGGTGCAGCAGAAGCGGCGGCGGTAGCGGTGATTCAGTGAAGCAAGTGAAGGCAATTAAAAAGACAACTGCCCAACTTGTTTGCACAACTTTTCTTTTTTTAATTTCTTTTTCGGTTTTTTGTTTTCGTTTGCTCTTTGGACAAGCCTGCTTTATGATGCGCTTCTGCGTTACATACTCGCATTTTGGTGTTTTCTTTTTCATGTTTTTTTTTTTTTTGTTTTTTAAGAAAATGTTGCAAAAGTGTCATAAAACATCATTTAATGACAGCCACCAATGAAACGCAACTAAGCAGCAGGCTGTGAAATCTGTGAAATTTCAAGTCATTGCTGACCGGTTTCTAACATTTATGAGTGGCTTTAGCTTGCTTCGCTGCATATTTTTGATGAGAGCAATTTGTTCATACTAAATACGTCATCTTTTTCTGTTTCATTTGCTTTCATATGCGCGTATTGAATTACGGAAGTAGCCTTGGAGCTCAACTGATGAAAATGAATGAAAGCTGATGATAGTATTTGGGAAATTTTACGATGAAATGAGTTTCGTCTCTGAATGCAAAAAATTATCATCTAAAAATGAATGAAATTAAATTTACTTAGCAATGCAACGAAATAAAAGCTTAGTGTGTTTTGATAAGTAGAAAATAAAAACACCGATATGGCTCTTTGAATATATTAGGTATATAATTGGCGCCTTTTGCATCCTGAAGAAGCTGACAAAAACCCCAAATTGTTGCGCTGTTCCGGCAAAAGTATCAGGAATATGGCAATTACTCGTATTGCGGATGCAATAAGTCGTTAACATAAGACTTCAGTCAAAATTACCAGTCGTTATTTTTAACGTCTTCAATAGAAAAACAAATTGAAAAGTTCTCAGTAACTACTTCAGAACGCCACTACGGTGAATCGAAATTCCCGAAATATGTAATCACAGTTTCTTCCCAAATTTTCAGAATTTTGCATTATGCGATGCATTTTTGAAGTGAAAACTTCTTTAGAATCGTTGGGAGTGATTTGGGAAAAAGTGAAACGAAAAAAGCGACCAACTTGGCTACGAAGCGTTATATTATATGTTGATATAAACGTAGCGACGAAGTAAATAACTTTTAGGCCAGCGCCGACAGCATGGCGCGGTAGCCGAGCGACTAGCAATGTGAGCTTCCGATCCAAAATCCTTGGTTCGAATCACAAGAAAACAGATATTTTATTTTATTTTATGATATGTTTATGAGGAGCTTTTTTTCATGGCAGAAATACACTCGGTGTTTTGCCATTGCCTGCTGAGAGGTGAGCGCTATTAGAAAAATAGTTTTCCTTAATTTTGGTGTTTTCACCGAGATTCGAACTGACGTTCTCTCTGTGAATTCTGAATAGTAGTCACGCACCAACCCATTCGGCTACGGCGTTTGTTTAATTTTACTGATGCAAAAATGAGGGAAAATATTTGAATAAAGTTTGCTTACTGTTTACACATTTTCCAAAGGTGACGGAGAACCAAAAAAAAGTCGATTTTCAAACAAATACGAGTGCATATGTGTAATTGTGTTAGAGTTTCGGTCACGCCCCAGCAAAACCTGCGTGCATATGTGTTTGTAACATTCAAAAAAATGTAATTGTGTTAGAGTTTCGGTCACGCAGGTTTTGCTGGGGACGCTCATAATAGCAACCGCGTGTGTATTTTTATATTCGTAAATATTTTCATTTTTAAATATTTACCGCAATTATGCCGAAAAACAATGCAGAAAAGTGTCGTGAATATCGACAGAAAAAAAATCAATAAATAGCATCACGGAATTCATTCACGAAAATTTAATAAAGTATACACCAGAAGTATCGCGGATACTTAGAAAAGATTACGATAAAGTTCCAATGATTTTAAGTGGCGATTTTAACGTAAATTTTGCATTAGACACAGCGGTTCCTTCAATTGACTTTCTCAATACAACATTCAATTTAAAAATGTGTAACAATCGCACTGAACCGACAACACGATCAAAAACAACAATTGACGCGGTATTTCAAAGATATGTTGACAACATCGAAACCAAAGCATTTGTATCATATTTTAGCTATCATAAGCCACTCGTATCATTTGTTGAAATTGAAAACATTGAGGATGAATAATAATAAAATGAAGAAAATAAAATATGAACTTTATAGCAATATTATAATGAACCTATAATTATCCCGCCCCTAATGCTGCTTTCGTCTCATTCTCTCTCAGTTTGTCTTACGGAAGGTTTCACTTCTATCCCGTCTAACCGTTAGACTGGTATTTTTTTTTTTTTTTCTTTTTAAGTATATATTTAAAATGCACACAGAAAAGAGTTTACGAACATTTTACAATTTATCCGCTTCGATAAAACAAATGAACGGAGTTTACGACTGCAAGCAGGTAAATTTGCTTTGATAGCAAATATTTGGAATTCATTCTTTAAAAATAATTAATTCATTTAAAATAGCCAGAATTGCTACGCACCGGGACAAAACATCATAATCGATGAAGAATTATTTCCTATCAAAGCGAGATGCCGATTCACGCGGTACATGTCAAACAAACTCGTCAAGTTTGGAATAAAATTGCGCTTGTCATCTGATCTACAAAGTAGATTTATTATAAATAGATTCCCGTACATGGGAAAAGACGAAACAAAACAGCCCTCAATTCCTTTGAGTGAGTTTATTATGTTAAAATTAATTTAACCATTTATTGGTGTGGGAAGCCATAAGTCGGCACATTTCTAACTTTTTCTAACTTTTTTATCACCAAATCACTGACATTAAAATGATTAGAAAAACGGACTACTTTAGTCAGAACAATTCGTGGAAATGAACGAATAGCCGAAACTGTCTAAGCAATAAAAAAGGGAAATAAAAGAATAATTTACCGTGATTTGCATCTGAAATGTATTAAACCGATAACTACGGTAGATAAAAGTAAAATAAAAAAAAGTTAATCATCTAAAACGAAGCATAATCCAGTCAACATTAAATAAGACAGAAAAAAGATACCAGAAACAGTTAGTTTCGGCTGACCAGAAAATATAGGGTCAAGTCGGGATCTATTGGGTTGGCAACTAAGTAATTCCGGATTTTTTTAGAAAATCAAAGACAATTTTTTCATGGAACTAAATAACTTTATTCTGTAATGTATTGCCCATTTTGATCAATGATCTTTTGCCATCTTTCAGGCAGCATCATAATCCCACATTCATAAAACTTCTGGTTTTTATTAGCAAAAAACTGAATCAGGTACGATTTGACATCATCATCATCATTATTGAAATGTTTTGCATTCAAGGAGTTTTGTAAAGATCGAAACAAAAAGTAATCAGATGGTGCAAGGTCAGCACTATATGGTGGATGTGGCAAAACATCCCAACTAAGCTCCAATAATTTTTGCCTAGTGACCAAAGATGTGTGTGGCCTTGCATTGTCATGATGGAATACCTTTCTTTTTCGATTTGTCAATTAGGGCCGCTTTTCTTCAACTGCTTTGTTTAATTTTCTTTGTAATCCCACCAAACTGATAACAAAACCTTCTCTTCATGAATATTAGCTTTTGATGATATTTGAGTTGGTTCACCTGGTCTGCTCTGCGATCTCTTCCACTCGATATTGTTGTAAACAACCCATTTTCCGTCGCCAGTTATCAGTCGTTTTAAAAATGGATCATTTTCATTACGTTTCTTCAGCAAAACCCAGCGGTTAATGCATTGCGTTAAATGCGTTTCTCTCAATTCGTGAGCAACCCATGTATCGAGTTTTTGAACATAGTCAAGTTGTTTTAAGGGATTTTCAATGCATATATGTGACACATGAAGCTTCTCTGCAATCTCACGTGTTGTACTGTGACAATCCGGATGCATTTGTGCTTTGATTAGGGCGTCATCAACTTCCACTTGGCGACCAGAGCGTTTTTCATCTTTGAGTGAAAAATTACCAGAACGAAATTTGGCAAACCAATTATGACACTGCCGTTCTTTTAAGGCTTCGGCACCATAAACAGCACATAACTTTTTATGAGTTTGCGATGTGGTTTTCCCTTTGCGGAAATAAAAAAGCAAAATACAGGGTAGGCCATTTAAAGCGGGCCCATCTGGCAACCCTATAACTTTTGACAGGAACGTCAGATCGACTAATGACATAGCGCGTTGGAAGCGTCAGTCCAAGACAATTTTTACCATGGAGCAGTACACTCCAAAAGAACGCGCTGAAATAATTCAGCTTTACATCCAAAATAACTTCTCAATTGTGAAAACTCAACGTGCGTTTAAAAAAAAAAATAAAGTTAAAAGTGCGCCATCCAAAAGCACTTTACAGCGTTTATACGCAAAATTTATTAACCACGGTAGTCTCAGCAATACCAGCCACGCATCCAGACAACGTACACGACGTTCTGCTGAAAATATCGAGGCTGTACGAGCCAGTGTTGAGGAGGCTCCGCGAACATCGAGTTATCGTCGTTCTCAGGAATTAGGCATCGCCAGGACAACACTCAGGCGCATAATTCGCATCGATTTGAAAATGTTTCCGTACAAAATTCAAATGGCACAAAAATTAAACCCGGCTGATTACCCGAAACGGCTTGATTATTCCCTGGAAGGTTGATTTCGAAAAATGGTGATTTTCCGTGGCCACCGAGATCACCAGATTTGACGCCAGCGGACTTTTATTTGTGGGGTTATCTGAAATCCAAGGTATACATCAACAAGCCAAGGACTCTAACTCAACTTAAAAACAATATCCGACGCGAAATCGCCGCCATACCGGCCGAAATATTGGCCAAAACGATGGAAAACGCCGAAAAAAGGACACATTTGGCCATCAAGGCCAGAGGCAAACATTTGAAGGATATCATTTTCAAAAACTAGCTGGAACAAATCTCCTTGAATCAAAATAAATGATTTTTCATATCAACACAAAAAAAAATGTTTTTTTCAATGTTTTTTTTCAGAAACAAATGGGCCCGCTTTAAATGGCCTACCCTGTATGACGAAAATGTTGCTTTTGATTTTCCATTTTTCAACGAACGCCAAACGAAAACTACGCAACCGATCAAACAACTTTTTTTACTGATTGACAGCTGAATTGCTAACTATCAAATAACAAATTGTGTTTTACATTTGTAGTGCGTCTGCAAACCTAAAAATTCAACTGAAACCATCTACCCAATAGGAAATGGCCTCTTCAAGTATTTTTCAATATTCTCGACTTAGCGTCAATAACGTTACCGACTTCCCCAGACGAGCCAAAAATTAATAGCCAATATACAAGATCAGACGATTTTTGATTTGTTTGCCACAAAGCCGAATTAATCTTTGCATGAAGCTGAAGCAGTTTTAAGGAAAAGTAGTATTAATATAGACACGATTCCATGACGTTTACGAGCTGAAAACCTCGAATTCCGAAGCACATTGGAAAAGCAGCTACTCTCATTATCACACATCGAAAAAAGGAAATTGGGCAAACGTAATATTTACGGATGAATCTTTTTCTGGGTGGATAGTTGTATACGACGCACAGTGCGGCCGATTCCCGAAAAGCTGGCCAAAACTCAAAAAATTAAGTAATTGATTCAAAATTTCTTACTCGGGGGTTGTCGGGGTCGCTGATTACGAATTTGATCTTAAAATTTTGATAATTCACCCCCTTCCACCCCTATTGGCCACCCCCTCATATTCAAGAACATAATCAAGATGCATGTAAATTTATATGTTTTCGGGGTCGCAAGGTAGCAAGTGGTAGCAGCTGAATCTTGTTTTATTCAGTAACCATTACTTTTTTGAGTAACCTTTAATAGGTTTCAAAGCAGCATATGACGGCGTTGTATTACTATACAGTTTGAAAACTCAAATTTTATAAAAAAAATTGCAAAAAATTTATCTACGTATTGCTGCAGCTAAAAATTTTGTGTCGAGGTATTGATATGTACTAAAGATTTCTCGTATTTTACTAACCTTCCGAAGATGATTCCATTTGGTTTTGTTCAATTTACTCCATTACAAAATCTTTCAAATGTGTACAACTTTCACTATTCATCGACAGTAATACGATGCTCAAACGAAGGCCACGTTGCGACTGAAAATACAGAGGATACTTAGGGTACAGGACGTTGCTATGAACGGTTTTCACTACTCAAGGCATTACTGTAGCCAACCCAAAGACAAAAAAACTCTATCTAGAAACTTTTTTTTCGACTTTTGGCCAGCTTTTTGGGAATCGGCTGCACTGTGCGACGGTCCTGGTGCACTGCTGATAATCGACAACTTAAGGGGTCATATACAGTTAGAAGGCTGAAAAAAAAACGAATATTTGAGAATTTTTTCGGAGAAAACTTTTAAATTTATTGATAAAAAAATTTGTACACATATTATGTTTCCTTTTAACTGTATTTTAAGACTTAGTATTAGTAAAAATATTTGTTTGGAAAGGAGCTACGGCGATCTCCGGGAGGTCCTCCTAAAAAACACGTTTTGCGGTGACCACTATATCTCTAAACTGGATCCTCTGAAAGCAAAAAGCCAAACAGATTTCGTTAAAGTAATGTTAAATCTAGTAATTAACTGAAGGAATAAGCAAAATAAATTTTGTTCACAAAATGACGGTTTCTCAAGAAAAAATCGAGTTTTGAAGAACATTTCGGCCTTAAATTGTTTAAAAAAAAATATTTATCGGTGAAAAAAATTCTTCGATTAATTACTAAAAATATATTTAAGAAGCTCGTGTTCAAATTTGAGACTAATCAGTTTCGATTAATGTTGATCACCGACTTTGAAAATACCATTTTGAGAAAAACGCTCCGCCGCTCAGGCCATGTATTTACTTTCAAGCACTCTGAAAAGCCTTTTCAAATTTGTGTGTAACTTCGAAAATATTCACCGGAACGATATTAAGATTTCTGTGTGTATTCTTAAATATATGTACATAAAAGAAACATCGTTTTATTTTTATTTCGAACTGTAAATAACCACGAACTGTTAAGCGTCCAGTTAAAATTCACGCTTCGGGCTGCTTCTCTAAGATGATGAATAAGATTTACGAAAAACCATTATTAGCATGAGCTGCGAAGATATTTGGAAGTACCAGCCAACCTTGAATTTTACAAGCAATCAACGATCGCAGACAAAGTAGCCGAAGGTGTGTAGAGTCAAAATAGCAAAGTGGGATTGAAATGCTGGTTTAACCTTCACAGTCGTCTGTTGCCAACCCTATGGAAAATATTTGGGCAATAGGTAAGAAAAATTTGAACGGTTAAATAATTATTAAGACAAATTCGGTTGATTTGGAGCCGATTACCTCCACAACTTGCGCAGAAATCAGCACAAAGTATGGCTCGAATATATTGCGTGTAATAAATACCCTATAAACAGAAAGTACCGGAAATGTTTAAATAAAACAAAACAGGGTTAAATTGCAGGCAAATTTATTTTAACTCCTTCAAAGTATGATCCGTCTGAAGACACATGCATGTGCCATCCTTTAACCCAGTCCTCCATGCACCGCTGATAGGCCGACGAAGGGATGGCGTTCAGCTCCTTCGTCGCATTCTCTTTGATCTGCTCTATCGACTGAAATCTCCTTCCAAGAAGTGGTAACTTCAACTTGGGAAACAAAAAGAAGTCGTACGGGGCCATATGAGGTGAATACGGTTATTGCACGATGGTATTTACTTGGTGTTTGGTCAAATAATCCAGCACAATTTGGGCTCGATGGCATGTTATCATCATGCAAAATATATTACATGAATTGTTTGCCCACATTTCTGGCCGTTTGCGACGTACAGCATCTCTTAAACGCTTCAAAACGTATAAATAATATTCTGTCTGGCCCGATAGAAGGTACTCATGGTGCACTACGCATTGGCAATCGAAGAAAACAGTCAACATCACCTTTCTGGTACTTTCTGATCATAGGGTAAATAATGACGGCTGCCAAAGTCGAATGGGTTAGTGCATGACTAGCATTCATAGAGAACGTAAGTTCGAATCTCGGTGAAAGACCAAGATGAAGAAATAGTTTTTTCTAACAACGATCGCCCCTCGGCAGTCAATGGCAAACCTCCGAGTGTATTTCTGACATAAAAAAGCTCCTCATAATAAATGTCTGCCGTTCAGAGTCGACTTGAAAGTGTAGGTTCCTCCATTTGTGGAACAACATGAAGACGCACGCCACAAAATAGGAGGAGGAGCTCGGCCAAACACCCAAAAAGGGTATACTAGGGGGTAATATATAATAAATATTAAAAACCTATACAATGCAGTTTGTTAAAATCGAGTTGGTCAAATAGGTTGTATGTAAGTTATGGCAATCAAACTTCCATTAGACAGGCTGTACTTATACCAAATAAAATATCTATCCAGAAACCAAATTTTATTAGAATAGCTCTGTTGCGTTCTCCGTTGACCGCAACGTTTTTGCCCTTTTCGGTTTATCGAAAGGTGGCTCTCCAATCATATCCTCGCTCATAAAAAGCGCGCTAAACAATTACACACCCCGAAAACACGTTGGCTTCTCTACGACAATCTACTGGCGCAAATCTGGCAATTTTGCTGATTATCGTATCCGGTGAGATAAAAAGCGTCTCAAATAAGAAATTTGATCTTCTGTGCAAAATCGTTGCAGTTTTCCAGCTACTCCAAAGCCCCATACACCGAAGCAATATCGAGTGATATTGAACCTTACGCGCGAATCAGCCGAAATCCTTATACTTTTCTCGATCTAGTATGGATAATATTTCGGTTGAACGGATGAAATGAAACTAGTAAGCTTGTTCGAATTTCCCTTAGTTTCTTTACTAAATTTAAATTTAGGTAAAAAGGGTATTTGGTAGTAGTATCTCAACTAATTCGGCAACACAGCCTCATAAGTGGAGTGTACTCACTTGTCTTATACTTACGGCAGATATCCAATCTCGTTGTTAATTGTGTGCTGAAATTACTTTTTCCTCACCATCAATGGCAAACATTGGCATTTCTAAACTCATCTCCAATTTGTGTGGTTTTTGCTATCAAAAATGTTATGCATTCTCTTTAGTTTTTTGAAATGCTTGTTCATGGTAGAAATGCTAACAGAGTTTTGCCACTGTCTTTCGAACAGGCGTTTCAACGCTAAGTGATATTTTAAGTTAAAGAAGTTGGAGTTGAGTTCACAAACCAACAACCTTAGGACTAAAAGCCGACATATCGCAAGAATGCATAATTAAAGCGGCTAATTTCGAAAGTCTTAAGACCTGCGATCAAAATATGCCCATTCGAAAAAAAATTTCAAAAATTTAGTCTAATAGCCTCATTTTACTCATTGAACCAACACCAATGAAGAGAAAAGACACTGCCAAGCTGTAGCTCTAAACAACACAATTCGCCTTCTAATGAGGTGATGCAACAATAACAGCGGGTGCATAAATCTACCGCACCGCTAGCAAAAAATATCAAAACCAAGATGACTTAGTGTGAACAAATGCAATCGGCGATTTTGACACGCAACCATCCCAAGGCTAATACTAACACAGCAGTATATTAATGATTGTATTCGCGTCAACGCATCAAGCCTTTATCATTTGTCAGACTGACACAGGCGCCTATCAACAAGATCACTCAGCTCAATGTCCATTGTGCAGAGGATCGTAAAAGAGGGATGCTGCAGGCTCGAGCACAGCCCCGAGCGCTGGTGAAGAGTAAGGAAAAACAACGTGTTTCTATTTATCCTCGAATTTACCAGCGATTTAATTGTTACTTTTTTGTTTGGGTTTTTGGTGATCAAGGTTGCAGCATCCCACGGACAATTACATACACACACAGTGACATACGCATTCAGTTGAGTTGGTGTAGATGAATTGAGAAATAGCGCGCTAATAAATCACGTAATCACAGCACATCGCCCTGTGTAGGTATGTGCAGGCATACATATTTATATACTCATCATAAATCGTGGCAGTGCGCGCGCATTTTCCTAACGGACAGAAAAACAGGTTTCAATTGAAATGCCGCTGCGCGCACAAAGTCCGAAAATGCAGCCCTTTTTCTTCATTGTCCCCTTTGTAGATACTATGCAAAGTCCACTCCAGTTGTCGTACCTTTGCCATCACCTTCAGCCTTCAGCCTTTGGCCATGAGCAACTATTTATTTGACGAAGATGTTATCCCTTATGCTTTGATCTATGATTCGCCATTTAGGGGTGGTAAAAAATTCTTCAGCTACGCTCTATCGGCATTCAGGCAGCGCTAATTATGCCCCCTCGACCCCTGCTTCTCTCTCAACCTCGTACGCTGCTGGACTCATCAAATGTTGAACTTTTCCTCTCAAAACTAAACCATTTTTATCTGCTTGTTTAATTCCAATTTGTCAATTTCCTGTTTGACCTACCTACCTAACTCTCCATGGCAGTTTATGTAGCTCCTGCGACAGAGGGTTGCTTGGAAATCTGGGCGAATCTGCATCAAAATCTTGTACGGTTTTAATTGTTGCGTTGATCTCTACAGCATTTTGGGGTTAATGTTGTGTAATTTTAAAGGGCAAATATGGACGTTTTTAAGTGGATTTTGTGGGGTGGCAAAGACACATTGTTGCGTAAGTGAAAGACAATTCAAGAAGGCGGTGCCACATAATGAAGCCTAAATGGATTAGTTTATGCTCTCGCTCGCTCTTGAGCAAAATTGCCGGTAAAGAAAAATTAGCTTAAAATTATAGACATTTTTCGCGTTTTTCTAGGAGAGAGATTCCGCACGAAATCTTATTAATGTTAATAGATTATTTATTATAAAAATAATTCTCAAATTTTGTCTGCTTACTAGAATAAAATTTGTGTGGGCTCACAACTCCTCAACTCAGTAGATCTTTGTGCTATGTTTTGCCTTAGAAATACTCTTGAATTTTATTTCTACACATTCTCGAATGCGGTTATAACTGCACATATTTACCTCAAACACGAGTCCCACAAACACAAAGTCTATTTCTAGCGGGTTACGAACCTCAGAATATCGAATGTTGCTTCAAGACACTTCATCTTTTTCGATTCAGTTGTACGAATTGTTGTAAAATCAGACAAGGCATAGAATGACTCTAACGAAGAATCGCACCTAGCAGTGATAGTTGACAGCCGTTTAAACTTCAAAACGCACCTGGAATACACTGTGAAGAAGGCATCGAGTATGCAGTCCTGTCTGTCGCGAATAATGCCAAACAATGGCGGACCCAGCCACAGCAAAAGATTTACTATATATATATCAGGGTAGTCAGCTCGGTTCTTTTGTAGGCCGCACCGATCTGGACTGATGCACTTTACTTAAATAGCTTCACAAAAAAACTGACAGCCGTCTATCTGCTAGGCGCTTTGCGGACTATCTGCGGCTTCCGTTTTGTAACCGTGGACGAAACATGGATCCATCACCACACACCAGAGACCAAACAACAGTCGAAACAGTGTGTTTCTAAGGGTGAATCGGCTTAATAAGCACACGAAATTCAGTTTTTTCCATTTTCTCCTCAAATTACTGGGTAGTCTGATAAAGGTAGCTGTAAAACACAAACTAACTGACGCAGCACGTTCAAATTTTGACAGGAGTCAACTGACAGATGCCTGTTGACAGCAGCAGTATTTCTTTTTCAGTAAAGAGGTCAGAAATACAAAAAGTCACGGACTTATTGACCCGCTCTCGTAAAATCGGGTGATAACTAGAAGCGAATCTGCGCGTATGCAAAATATATCCCAAATGATTTAAGACGCGCAGAGGTTCGTAATTCCTTTTTGGGCAGTTCCGCGGGAAGAGTGGTAGATAGTGGAGAGGTGTTTATTACGTAGGTGTAGCTGTGGTATGCCGGTGTAGCAGTACTCATGAAGGTTTCCTCTTCACGGGCGTCATCCCGAAAAAAACCCGTTTGCTAAAGTAAATCGGTTAACAATGTTCACCACAAAGTTTTCAGTACCATTTCGAGTTCCCTGGATCATAAACAAGACACCTTACCAGGCTTTCTATACATTACACAACTTTGAAACTCTCTATTTTCTGCGAGGGAAATTCTTACTACTGAAACCATTGGTTCTATCTACTAAATCTAGGCAGGAATGCCCCAGTATCATTTCGCTGTTATACCTATTTTTTATAGGAATCTCTGCTGTGTGCTGAACCACTCCGGTACTCGGAATGTTTTATCCCGTTTGATCCTCAATAGTAAATCTATTGAGGCCACGTTTAACCGAGCATTTGATTATTGATCGCTCACTCCACTAGGCCGATTGTTCAACGCGAAAAAAATTATCTTATCTCTCACTTGACTTTGAAGCACATTATCCAGTGCGTATGCTAAGCTAATTTGATTCGGATGGTAATACGTTAGACTCTTGGCAGACAAAGGCTAAAATAAAAATATATCGATAAAAAAAAATACGCATCTCAAACCACAGGCACTGCCACACACTGTATCTTCAACTTGGTAATTCAAAGATAGTTCGGTTATCATTCAATTTAAATCACTGAAAAATAAAATAAAACGAGATAAATACTTTTTTTAATTTTTAACATTTTTTGTGGATGATGACCACCGAACGAAGATGAAGTTACAGTTGTGTTAACCGTTTCATGCTGCTGATGAAGTTAATCAGGTGGTTAATATCAAGCCCTGTTATATCAGCAGGCATAGCACAGCCATTAGAAACAAGGCATCTTAGCCACATGAAAGCAGGAAAGCTAAGGAGAAGGTGTTGAAATAATTTCACCTCATCCTCCATACAGCTGACGCAAAAATGAATCGAAGCAATGCTAAGTCAGCATGCATACCTCGACGATAGTGCCTTGTAAAACCACCTGAGAAATTTGAGAGGTGAGACTTAGTTAACCTTAGAAAACTCCTTAGCGCTTTCGATGGCTCGAAAGACTTCGGGGTCTTGCAAGTTCGCGAACTTGCCTAGCGCACATTGAGTTGATGCGAAGCCCATCCTTCCATGAGCAGACCATAGCTATTCAATGGAATCTCAATACTCTCGTTTCGCGGGGAAACTTCTTCATTGGGCCTCTGTCTAGCCAATTCAGCCACCTCACAGTTTCTTGTATAGTCACTGATACCTGGTACCCAGTTGAGCCTTATATTAAATAATTCGGTTGCGATAGGAAATTATTTCAGGCCGATTAGTTTCGAGCACACCATCACCGACTTCAGCGTCCTGATTACCGCAGATGTTTACTTTCGCGACAGTTATTACACAGCTGAGAGCTAATGAACCGCTTCTTTGATCTGCTTGGAATACAGTGCAGTGGCCCGGTAACCTGAACTCGAGTTTGATGGGGAGCTTCTCTCAGAATAGTCTTCCACCAACGCTCCCATCCAAGTTTGAGCCACCCGCGATTAAGTTCTTTCGACCCTGCCGCAAATACTGTACCCCGCCTACTTTTCCCTTGACGGCACGCGTAGCAGTAGTTTTACCTGCGATGTCTACTTGTACCATATTTAGCATTGAATTACGAGCAAGAGTAGAAGTGTGGCGAAGCGCCCCACTGATTCCGATTAGAGCAGACCTTTGAACTCTCTCTAGCTTCTTCACCGATATCGTCCTATCCAGTATTTATTAGTAGTATTATTAAAGCCAAAATACAACTTTAGGCTCGATAGCGCATTTTGAGATTTCCTTCAATGCTAGGAAAGCCTGCCAGAGTATCTATCTTCTTCATAATATGCAGGAAAGATCAAGTAGGCGGTAAGAAAACCATCTCACCCCATACTAACGATTTTAAGAATGGTCAGGTATTGAGGCAGGTATTTATTCCTAGAAATTTAGGGTCACTCAGTCTCTATAGCTGGGAAACCACAAGAGTATCTTCCAAGCGGAAGTCTTAGTTATTTCCGAAGACTGTCAGACCGTAAAAATAAGCGCACGGATGGAAGCAAAGCAGGAATACTAAATATTATGATGATCAGCTGATGCTATATAGCAAAGAAATGGAAACTGGAATTAGGCGCACTGTCTCGGTCTTATCTTATTTCCGGCTCATAGAAATATCGAAGGAAATAAGGTAATGGATGCATTAGCTAAAGCGATGGCACTGCGGTGGTCTTGCGTACTCATACAAAGAGGAACTCAAAGAAAGTTCAATCTTGGATTAGCGAGGAGGAGGTAGTCAGACGTTCAAACACTGAAAATAGGGAGACTGTTTTGACTTAACTGCCCCATACGAGAGTATATAGTACCCAGAAACTTCACTCTAACAATTAGTGCCACGTCATCGGCGTAAACAATCACTATGCAGTACCTTCTGACCGACTCCTCTTGCAAGTATTTGACACCAAAAACTCTGAAAGATGGTGAGAGAACCCCGACTTTGTAATCTAAGTGCAGCAATTATTTATAATTGTTTTGGTTTTAAATAATATATATAAATAAATAAATAAAATATTCCGATCACAACTAGAACATTTTGGTACCAGAAGCTTATCAGCTGTTAAAAAATTAAAAAAAAAAAAATATTTTTTAATTATTGAGTAATTTTTTATAACGTTATAACACCAAGGAATTGTCGACTAATTTGTATTTTTACTCTTCAGAGCTAAGTAATTCGTTAGCCGAAACTTAAGTAGCAATAAGATCGTCGACGCATCGCTTAATTAGTGTTTGGACAATTTGAGTACCAGGCGCGCCAAACTAGCCAATTTATGCTACCTTGGGATATTTTCCAACCAATTAATACACTTTTAAGCTATTGAATGGTGGCAAATCAGGAATATATTGGTGCCAGAAAAATGTTTCCAACAAGAGTCGCCTAACGTTTAGAGCCAGTATAGAACTTTATCTCAATTAGCAGCAATGCGTAGTGGCAAAAAAAAAATTGTATGAAGAATCTTAAAATGTAAAAGTTATTTTCGTTCTATTACATATTATTATTTTATATACATATATATTTATATTTTGTTTGGCATAATTCTTCCAAGCGCATTATTTTATTCTTGCACTTAAACCGAAAAAAAGTGGCAGCCGGAAATGTTTGAAATATTTGCTTCATGCAAAACTTATTTATCTTTGCTTTAGCTTGAGGTTCGGTAATTCCAACAAAGCAAAAAATTTATTTTCGTTTCACATTTCTTTAGTTTTCTCAGACATCTCCTAATTTTTTGTCAGCTGAATGTTACGCAACCAATTGAAGCGTTAAATCTCATCATTCATATGCAAATTCCAAAGAGGCTTCTAATTAAAATTCGGCCAACGCTGACCACTGGTCAGTTTGGGAAATTTTCCCGCCAAATATCTCAAGCCCATCTACCCACAAAGTTAAGGTATGCATGCGCTCGTAACATACTTACGCATATATAACACATACATATGCATGTACATATGAATTGATTCGCATTCTTATGGCAACAAAACCAAGCCTTCTGCTGCGGTCAGGACGACCGTTACGCAGTTGTTTTCACGATCATCAAACCGCGAGCAAACACATCCCTACATAAAGTGAGCATAAGACACTCACACACACGCGCACACAGATAAACAAAAATAAGTTACGTGTCTTGATGCACCTTTTGACTGCTCTAATTTTAATATTCCTTATATCCTTCATTATCCTTAAATTACCTGCGATGTCCTGCACGCGGCTGTAAAAATACGTTGAACATTTTTTATGTGGTAGCTGTTCTGTTACACATACACAAGTACACAGAGAGATATTGGGACAGGACTCAGCAAGCGCTGACCTCTTACGATTGGCTTCATTTCGAATGCAGAGAGTAATCATAATTTTAATGTGCCTACCGAGTTTGCATTTATAGTTAATAAAATAGATTTCTGAATGCAAGCTTCTCTTTGCACTGACCAAGGTTCGATAAACTTCCTAGCAAAATGGTCCCAACTGGCTTTATGTGCAATAAAATTATATTCTATTCGAAGGAAAGATTAACTACGTATAATATTTCAACTGAAGTGCAGCGCTTTTATCCCCGATTTTGTGTAATCTCATTTATTTTTTATTGGGCCCTCCGCCTCTTAAGTGTATCGCCTTAGCTTCGAGAGTTCGACGGCTCATAGCTGTTTGAGAGAAGCTTTCTATTTTCCTCTGAGGTTAGGAAAGTAAAGGCGATCACACTGATTAACATTTCCCTATGGCAAAATATTATATAATCTATCAAGAAAAAAAATATATTGGGTTGAGCCCTTGAACCTCTGCACGAAAAATAATATACCTTCCATTTCTTCATTATTAACACTTCTTTTTTCGAAAAGTGTGAAATGCAGGCTGTCTAAGAGAAGCGTGACCGACATAACTTAGAAACTATTTAATCAACTCGATTTTAACAGACATCGAGAACGTTGGTTCGAATCTGGTGAAACACCAAAATTAATAAAAACATTTTTCTAATAGCGGTCGCCCCTCGGCAGGCAATGGCAAACCTCCGAGTATATTTCTGCCATGATGCTCATGCACGGAGATTCGAAACGACGCACTTCCGAATTGCAGTGATGCACCAACCCATTCAACTACGAAGGTCGCTTCCAGTCATACTTTGTGTTAATTTCTGCGCAAGTTGTGGAGGCAATCGGCTCCAAATCAGCCGAATTTGCCTTGATTACTGTTTGATCGTCCACATTGGCTTTCCTCAGTGTTTTTACTTAACGACTGCTCAAACATTTTGTTCCGCCTTATAAAATCCAAGGTTGGCTGCTTCTTTCAAACATCTTCACGGCTGGCGGTAATAATGCTTTCCGTATGTTGGCCCTTGCCCACAGAAGCCGCTGCGGATGCTTTAGACGATTGTAGAGCAGATCCTTTTATCGACGTATATAAATTATTGTTTTAAGGGCCGTTTTCTCAGCTTACTGATAGAATACGTTTTACTTTACAACTAACTAAATTTTTCTTACCTTTAAAGTGCTCTTTAACTAGTCATTTTCTCAGCAAACCGTCAACTAAAATTATAATTTTAAATGGAATTGACTAACAACTCTTTGCTGTTTCTAAACAAATGCAAAAAACCTATTGGCAATATATATGTATATATATAATTGGCTCTTACACCCTTTTTGGGTGCTTGGCCGAGCTCCTCCTCCTATTTATGGTGTGCGTCTTGATGTTGTTTCACAAAATGGACCCGACTCCGAACGGCAGATATTTTTATGAGGAGTTTTTTCATGGCAGAAATTCACTCGGAGGTTTGCCATTGCCTGCCGAGGGGCGACCGCTATTAGAAAAAGGTTTTTATTAATTTTGGTGTTTCACCAGATTCGAACCAACGTTCTCGATGTGAATTCCGAATGTTAATCACGCACCAACCCATTCGGCTACGGCGGCCGCCTATTGGCAATACTTCACATTAAACCTTCAAAATTTTGAAGAGAATATTAACTGGCGGGTAAAGGCAAGTATATCGGACCGAGAGTTTTATAAGCGCTTGAAATGAAAATGCAAATTGTTTTATCGCCAAGATAAAGTGGCCTGTAAAGTTACAGGTTAGTTGAGGCTCTAAAAGCTCAAAAACATTTTATGGCGAACGGCGAAGTCTTGGATACCAGGCGCGCTCTACTCTAATGGGATTCCATGGGTAGTTTACTTGCTCAACGATCTTGGTTATGTACTTATCCGTTGAGCGTTATTAATATTATATATAAACTCTGAGCTCGATAGCACATTTTGAGATTTCCCTCAATACCAGGAAAGCCTGCCCAAGTATATGTCTTCCATTCCAAGAAATTATTCGTAATAATAATCATTTCATTAGAAGCTTACTGACGTAAACAAAATGAGTTTTCAAATTCATTTCCTACGCAGAAAAGATCAAGTTGGCGATTAGAAAACCTCTCTCTATACCAACGATTTCAAGAAATTTATCTAAGGATGCCCATGGCGTAAATTTATTAGATAATAGGAAGAATTTGACAAACTAGGCTTGGGTGGATTGTGGCATGAAAATGGTGTCTCTATGCGCTAATTGAGTTCTAAGCAATCACTTGGGAAATGCTCAAAATTCACCAACGGACCAAGCAGACTAACAAAAAACTACGCCCATTTACGGTGTGCGTCCTTATGATTTTCTACAAATGGTAGGACTTCTTCCAATGGCGGACATCCAAAGTGCATGCTTGATTTTTTTATGTGGCAGAAAAGGCCTAGCACCTTCGATAAAAAACGTGTTCTATAATGAAACTTGAAACACATTTGAAACTTGTACTTTGTTGTCCCCAAATTCAATGAGCTATAAAATTGCATACCCAGGGAAATTCAAGTTCTAAAAATTCTGGTTGAAAATTTCAAAGTTTTCAGGAATTTTTTTTTTAATTTTGTATGAAGTATGAAGTTTTGGGTTATATGGTTTTTATTGCAGAGTGAACTATATTTTTATACAAAAAAAAAAATAGCGGTGTGTTTATAATTTTACAACGAGGCTTATATGACAAGAAATCGTTGAGGTACGAATCAGTTGTAGTTAGGGAAATATACTTAGACTATAATAAACTCCTTACCACAATATTCCCGATGAAAACAGAGTCAGTATGTCTACTATAAGTTCGATGAACAGGTAGGTGAAAGAGTTTACTATGAAGCGCTGTGCATCAGTGCACCCTTTCGCTTGCCTAATCACTATAGTGTTTTTCAGGCAGAAGTTATCGCCATAAGAGACGGCTTATTGCACTTCAAGAAGAGACGTCTATCTACGATGACATATACTACTACTAGGATAGTCAGGCAGCTCTCAAATGGTTGAAGTCAGTAAAACACTCGTCAAAAACGGTAATTGAATGTTATAAGAATGCCAGGCCATAAAAATATATGTGGATGGTAATTGCAAAGCAGATGTGCTTGCAAGTGAAGTAACAACGCGAAATAGTCACCCAGATAATGTATTAATACCGATTCACTTAGCTACGTGCAGATTATTAATGGATAGACACTCTTTCAATGCTGCTAATGCCCATTGGAGGCAATCACCTTTTTGCCGAGTAAGCAGGCAAACTTGGCAAGAATGGAATCACGACCGCACAAACTCGCAGCTGAATCTTAGAAGACAGCGTATGAAAACCACGATAGGGGTACTAACAGAGCATTTTCTAATTGGAAGGCACGCACGTAGACTGGGGGTACCATATAATAACTTTATCGAAGCTGTTAAGATATTGAAGAATCTCCTGACACCTCCTGTGTCCATAAAAAAAAAAATAATTGGCGCGTACACTTCTGTGAGATGTTTGGCCGAGCTCCTCCTCCTATTTGTTGTGTGCGTCTTGATGGTCTTCCACAAATGGAGGGACCTAGAGATTTACGACGACTCCGAACGGCAAATTGTTTTGCTTGCCGAGGGGCGACTGCTATTAGAAAAAAACTGTTTCTATTATTTGATGTTCACGCACGGAGATTCGAACCTACACACTCCCGATTGGTAGTCACGCATCCACCCATCTGGCTATGGAGGTCGCATGCATTGCTTTAAACAGGGAAAAGGCATTTCACGCTCGGATTCGCCTTTCTGGACAGCATTGAAGAAGTTTCTCAAATAGGCTTGCCAAAATTTGCAAAATCCATTCATTCCGTAGGTTGGTTCAGAGAAGATTCAGGATTGTAAAGGATGAGCTTCAGTGGTATCACAATGGGACTATACAGGCCTAAGTCCGTCGGATGACAGCCACGAACTTTATTCAATGTATTTACTACAAAAATAGTAACTGCTCATTGGACAATTCCAGTATATATACATATATGGTATAATACATACACACACACAAACACATAAATTGACTTCCCTTCCATTCTAATTGAATGTCATTGCACCATTTTCTCCCCAATTCACCATTACAAAAATAATGCAAAACCCTCCCATTTCGAAGTTAATTTCCGACAAAACTGGTCAAAAGCCAAACAAGCACAACGAGCGCGTAAAACATGGGAAAGAAAAACACGGAATAGGACCACTTCAGAACACACCAGGTGACCTCTCCACTCAACAGTGGGCATGCAGAGAAATCTAGATCAACGCCAAGCACAAGCAAAAGACAGCTTAAGGAAGATACAAGAAAAAGTTCCCATCGTTAAGAAATACAGAAATTCTATGCGTTAAAAAAATATCTGCCGTACCACCGATGTGGAAAAGCTGAGAAGCAAACGGTCATTTCATATGAAAACACTTATCCTGTTTTCGGACATCTCAAACATGAATGCTTGAACTGGATACATAAATAACCAAACTGATGGAAAATGCAAATTAAGCGCAAACTGACCCATGTGCCATTGTGCAGGGCCATTACGATCAAAAGGAGAGCAGAATTGGTTGCTGCAGCAAAAAGCCGACGGCGGTTATGAGGACGAAGTTGAAGGTACCGATGTCGGTCGGTAGGTAAGGTAAGGGTGGCAAAGCGAAAGTACAGCAATGCAATTGGATTAAAATTTGAATAGTTCTGTAGTAAATTACTTCGTTTCATTTTCTTTAAGTTTTCATTTTTATCTTGCTTGACCATTGTCCAGTTGCGTTAAGAAAACAACGCCACAGACATGGGATGCATTGTGCTCATACTCGATGAAATGTAATAGTATGTGTGTGTGTGTGTGCTCGAACGATATATGTATGTATGTAAATATGAAAGTGTAAGCAGAAAAGAGTTTAAGGGTTAGAAGGGTTGAGATCTGTGTTGCTTCAGGCTTGCCTTCACGTGTCATCCCGCGCGTTCTGCCTGCATTCTCTGCACACAGCCTATCCTCGATCTTTGGCGATCTTTTGCCATCGCTTATCTTCTTTGCAACCTCTGGCAACAAACACATATGGTTGTACCTAAATAGCTGCTCTCATTGTAATGAGTATAGCTGTGGACCTTTGTCGGCCAATGGTCAGTTGACCGGTCAGTAGTCGAAGGGGAAGTTTGGCGGATGGCGGAAGGTAATTTATGTGTTCGTACTTCGTTTAGTTCGGCTGACTTTGGCCTCATTTGAATATTAGTTGGGCTGGTCAGCGTAACGAATGCACCGTTTGATCGGCTGTGAAATTGCTGTTTGTCCGACTGAAATGCGGTCGCCGCTGTTTCCAAAGGACAAAGGACAAGGACAGGATAAGTAAAAGTACTGGGGCAAAGTAATTTTCCGTATATTTTTTTGCATCTTCAATATTCTTCAGTACACAAATAAACATACTATAGGTGAGATGAAGCGAGTAACTGTTTGACCAAAAGGCGCGCAAAAAGTGGCATCGCTGCTTGTAAGGCTACTTTGAGAGCATTCGCTCGTACAAACATATCCGTTTGCTGCCCGGCAGTCTTATCGTCTTGAACTACAACATTATTGTTATGAACTCATATTTCATTTGTGAAGATGTGTGAGCTTGGCGCACCTCGGGGTAGTGGTCAACGCGCCTAGCAGACAAGCGTATTACAATTTGATCCTTCAGCTAACATGCTCGGCCACTCGGACGCAGTGGGGTGAAATGAAAATTAATTTTATTGCTGCGTAATTTTTCTTTGGCTCATTAATATGGCCAGTTTATGGTCGTGGCAATGCTGTGGATGAGGTGTTTATGCGTTTAGTATTGCAAATATGTTGATGCGTATTTGTATGATAAATACATAGCAGAAGATTTGAGCTTCAGAAAGAGTCAATAGTACTAAACTTTAGAATAGAACTTTCTGGTATGTCTTAAATTTCGCTACTTATTTTCATGAAAAAAAATTTTTTTTTTTTGGATGCCAGATATGCCACCGTTGTTGAAGGGGGGCCACACTGTTCACGATGCCAGCGGTCAATCGGCAGCCGCCCGTTAGGTTCGGTAAGAAGTATGATATTTTGGTCCCAGATAGAGATCTATGGTTAAGTGCAGAGAACCTATTAACGGGATTTCAGCACACTTTCTACACCGACAGATACAAAAGCAATGATGGTAACGGATCGGGATGGCGCTTAGACGAAGACACTAAGTACTCCTACGCTACAGAACAGATAGCTACGGTAATCTTAACGGAAATCTACCAGCGGTAATTTCAATATCCGCAAAGGTTTCGGAATGGGGCATGGATATATTCTGCTGCAGTTGCTATATCATCCGCGTATGCGAGTAATTGGGTAATTCTGATTAATAACAGGTGGCGCTAAAGTAATTCTCCTATCAGAAAATGCTATAAATTTTGCGATTGGCCCCTAATGTCAGTTCTGTTTTGACATTTGTGTAGTAAACACATGCGAAATACACGTTAATAAACAATGTTACACTACACTGCTCTAGAACGCGGAATATTGCTGACTATTTATTTGACCAATAATATCCACTAATCCAATAATCCACGCTGCGCTTCGAACAAGTTTGTCTTATTTGGCTGTTAAACTGGCTAATGAAGGCTCTGCAAGCATACCACTAGGCCCTGAACCCTTTCTAGGTGTCAATTTTGCATCAATTCAACTATGGATTGACGACTTCATGAGGTCTACCCATAGAAGAGGTTGGGTTCCTGCAGACTAGCCAAATGCTTTGTGAAAGAACCAAACAGGAAACTAGCGATCTTTCTCCTAAAACTTAGCAGGAAGGACCAGAGAGTACTGGTGGGTGTAATCTGAAAAATCGTTTAAAGATCTGAGATCTACAAGGTGAAGTCCAAAATAAATAATACTGAGCTAAAATAAAAACGACAGGAGCTTTATTCTGACAACTTCGAGGAGTTTATTTATTCAAAATAGTCCTCTCTGGCCTCGATACACTGTTTTGAGCGTTTGCATGAATAGGTGGAAGTCACAGGGAGCCATATCAGGCGAATACGGTGAGTGATTAATGGTTGAAATGCGATTTCTAGTAAAAAAAAAAATCAGTCACAAGAGTGGATCGATGAGCTGGTGCATTATTATGCAATAAGCGCCAGCTTCCTCCTTCGCGGTATTCAGGGCGTTCTACATGCGATGCAACAAACGCTTCAAAACGCCAAGATAAAAATCGCATTGACGGTCTGGCCCGTTGGCACCAACTCCTTGTGGACAATTCTCCTGGAATTTTAAAAACAAATGAGCATCGACTTTTAACTTGTTCTAACGCGATTTTTTGGGTGGTGGCTCGTCTGGAGCCTTGAATTCGGTACTTTAACGCTTAGTTTCAGGTTCATGTTGGAAACACCACGTTTCACCTCCAGCTACAATGTTTTAAAAGAAGTTCTCGCCTCTTTAATGAGGTCTTTCGAATGTTGAATTCTGAGCAATTTTTCGTTCTCAGTTAACTTGCGCGAAATGAAAGGTATTCAGACCTTTCGTAAGCCCAAAAGATCAGATAAAATGCGATAAATCGAAGTTTTGGAGATATTCAACTCCGATTCCATGAATTTCAACGATGATTTCGGTTCATTTTTGATAAATTTGCGAACAATTTCGATGATTACTGATTTTGGACGGCCCGTATATTCATTGACACTTATGCCCTCACAACCATCTCTGAAATGTGTAAGCCACTCATGAACTCTGGCTCGAGATAAACAATCAACGCCATAAACTTTTTTCATCAATTCAAATGTTTCAGTAAACGTTTTACCGATTTTAAAATAAAATTTGATATTAGCTTTTTGGTCGAAACTCATTTTTGTACCGATGGCAGAAATATACTGACACTTTAGACGCAATAACTTCGCTTCCACTGAACCGAATGTTACCAAGCTTTCACTGGAAGTCAGCTAGGAATGTAATTTCCCACGCCCTAACTCATTAAAAAGATGGCGCCACCAAAAACATTTTTATGACGCCAGTCTTGTTTATTTTGAACTTCACTTTGTATGACTAGAAATAGAATGTCTAGAAATAAAAGATATTTGGCTTAACTAATACTGGCTTTATATTAGTATTACAAAGCCAATAAATTACCTTAGCCGCAAGTCCCAAACATGTCGTCCTGTATATCAACTGCTTCATTTTTGATGCTCTTCTAATTTTTAGGTTTCCACTTGAGATTTCTGCCCAGTATTATATACAAAAGTTACCCCACCTTACCGAAAACACCTCTTTTTTTAGAGGAGTTGAGCTCTGGGTATCTTATAACTGCTTTTCGTCGCAATAAATGCGTATCTGCACATTCCAGTCTTCAATTTCTGGGTTAGCGGTAATTATGGTAGTGTTTTCTTTTGCCTAACTATTCCAATTTAAGGAAGGAAATGCGGCTAAATATACGAAAGCGAATATGTTTGAGATCGAGGCAAGTCATGCCTGAATGTCGTAAAATACTTCCTGCCTCGAAGAAAACGCAAAATACCTGCATGTTTCACAAACATCCTCATTAAGAGCAACAAGGAAAGGACTGAAGAAATGGGGAAAATATTAAATTTGTTCCGCTTTGAAGAGACGCATTGAGCTACATTCATATGTAGATATGTGCGCACACACACATACATACTTAGCACTACATGCATATAGAGCAATAGGAAAATTATCGGCAACAGCAATTAAATACTAACGATATTATGGAAATCAACAACAACAACTGCAGTCATCAGTCTAGGCGAGTAGCGGCGGCAGCAACAGCAACAGCACCAGAAACAGCTTTGATGTGCTCATATGCAACAATTATCACGTGCAACCATGAAACTGGTACAAAAATCCGCAAAGCGCAGCAATAGCATTCGTTCAAGAAGCAAAAAGCAACAACAAAAAAACAGAAATTTAACTGAAGTGAAGAATTAAATCACTTTCGTTTTCATCAACGAAAAACTAACAAACAACAAAATGCACATGAAATAATTGCAATAACAAAATAAAACAACAGGATAGAAAAAATATAAATGTTGTAATTACAGTAATGGCAAAAGCAACACAGCAACAGTAACAAAAACAAGAGTAGTAAAAGAGAAAAAAAAAATCAGAGTAAAATAAATAAATTTTCGCTAAAAAGTGAATTAACGCGGAATTGTGCGCCGCCATTAAATGGCGGGAGGTGGTAGCAATAACAATAACAACAACAATAACGACAACAATCAAAGAGGCAGAATAATAAATGCAAAAGCAAAAAACAGCCGCAAATCATTCAAGATTTCAGTTGATGTTGGTGGCGCCAATGGCGTTGGCATCGGCGCTGTCTAACCGACTGCAGACCGCACACAACTGCACACATACATATGAACAAATATTAATGCACACGCATATGTACATACCCACCTACATGCATTCATATGTATCCACTGTCAGTTTGCAACGTGCAGCCTCATAAAAGCTACAAATGTTGCGCGTGCGCAATTCAAAGCGTCGCGTCGCGTCGTGTCGATCGAGTCGATGAGCACGAAATGTGGAAATTCGAATCCAAAACGTCCATCATTGGTGAACGGACCAGAATGGTAATGATGATGATGATGATGTGCAGCCTATGGTGCGCACGATGGCTTCATAGCGAAACATATGGACACACATTCATGCACACACACATATATGTATGTGTGAATTTAGATATGTAATATTGGATATGATGGCAAAAAAGATAGTGTGGCTGATGATGACGAGGTTGGCTCTCGACTCGCTGATGGCGCTGGCGATGGTGCTATTGTTGATATATGCACACACACACATACACACACGTGCTTACAGACGGTTTGGCTAACGCTCTGACGTGCGAGGCCGGCCGCCACCGCCGCCATCACATTGCTAACTGTCCAACATACATGTATGAATGTGTATGCGTGTATATGTATGTATGTGTGTGTGGTTGGCGTGTTTGTTTTGCCAATAGCATTACAATGCAATAAAAATTAATTAAATCTTAGCCAACTCTTCAGAGCAACAGCAACAAATTAGTGCATAGTTGGTCGACTGCTGTTTGTTTTTTTCTTTTTCTTGTTTATTATTTTCTGCACCAACAAGGAAACTGCAACAACTTTGACGTGTACATATCTTTGTAATAAATTTTACGTATTAATAAGAGTATTTTATAACATTTCAAGTGCTTACTATGTATGTACATATGTATGCACAGTTACAGTGGCGGCCATTGAAATAGGGGCACCTTAAAGTCATGCAACAACGTTTTCTGGCAATATGTTAGGCTGCGAGTAGTGGTGTCGTAGCCATAACCAAATAGTTGTATCCATAACCATAGCTTCATCATTACAGCAGGTGTCGATGTGCCATGCCATAACTATGAACAGCTGATATTGAAGTAGAATTAATGACCACATTTGCACTTTGTCATATACATAAATACGGAAAATTTTCCACAAGTCTATACATTTTTCGTCCTTTATTTCTAGTATTGGAATTTTTCTCGCTAATATCAAAATAATTGCCAAGTAAAGGGTGATCCATTTAGAGATATTGGATTTTAAATTGAAATAAAACAACGAAAGTTCAAATAGATTGGTAAATTTTTATTATTTTTGTGTAGAATCATTCATGACTTCTATATTTAAAGATAATCACTTTCAAATGTTGGCCGCAACTCCGCCGTAATTCAGCCAACCATAAACACCAATTTTGTATGACTCTCTGGAGGATTTCGGTTGGTTTCTCGTATATAACTTTAGTAATTTTGGCTTCCAATGAATCAAAAGAAGATGATGTATCCACAAAGCATTTAGACTTTCCATACCCCACAAATAAAAGTCCAAAGATGTGACATCACACGGTCCAGATGGCTATTCCACTGGTCCGAGACGAGAACGAGAGACAAATGGCTCACCGAAACGACGACGCGGTAGATCTATTGTTTCATTGGCTGTATGGCAAGTAGCGCCGTCCACCGTCTTGTTGGAACCAAATGTTGTGGAGATCACAGGTTTCAATTTCTGGCATAAAAAGTCGTTTGCCACGGCGCGATGGCGTTCACCATTTACTGAACGTAGTCTGGTCATCTCTTCACTTAAGACACGACTTTTTCCACAATTTTGTTGAGGTATAAATCTCATGGCTATGCCTACAATAGATCGTAAATCATGTTTGCTCAACGTCAACCGAAATTTACTCCTGCTCCTGCTGCTTAAGTACCAATTAACATTTTGGAACGGTTGTGAAATAATAAAACTGTCAAATCTGCTCAGTAAAGATGCTGTAACTTCCTCAATTTTGTTCCCATTGGCCTGAAACTTTGACTTAAAACCTTCCGGTAAAAAAGCTCTTGTTCGCTCAGCTTTGCTCTGATTGGCTTGAAGTTTCGGGATGTAATTGCAGAAGCGTCAGCCTTTCTAAATATGCAAATATCATGAAAATCGGATGCGAAACAATAAAACTGCCAAATGCCCTCAGTAAAGATGCTGTAACTCCCTCAATTTTGCTCTGATTGGTTTGATATTTCGGCACGTAATTGCAGAAGCGTCGTGTTAATACTCGTAGCCAAAGCCAGTAATCAAAGTTTTTTTGTAACAAAAGTTGGCTAATTGCACTGTTTTGCGTGGCTGAGCTGCATCCCATTCCATTTATAGAATTTTTCGACCGAACCAGAGAGTGTGTCAGCTATTTCGTTGAACTCTCTATGTACTGGAACCCACATAACTGTAATGACATTTGACCTGCCAAGCTCGCTCAGACTCTATATGGCCCCGCACAGTTGTTGCTGTTGTTGTTGTTGTTAAAGCTGCATAAATACTTCCCATAAATGTTTGGGGAATGGTGATTGAGTGAATACAGTCCTTGGATATAAATCCGGCTCGTTCCAGCCACGTTGAACCGTCGGCCGAACTGGCCTGGATTACTTTGAGTAGAGGAATACCCGTTTTTCACAATTTTTTTAATAAAAATATAGTTCATACTGTTACAAAAAGTTCTTAGTACAAGTTTTATACTTTATAGAAAATTGTTTAAACTTAAAAAAAACTTTTTAACTAGAATTTTTAGAAAATTTTTGGATACTCATTTTTATAGCCCATTGAATTGTTTACTTTAACAAAGTGCAAGCTTCAAGTGACTACAAAATACAGTTGATTTTTGACAATAGGGAAAACTGGGAAATAACGATAGCAGTGAATGGTCGTGACTTCTAAATGCATCCCACCGAAAACTATAGAATCTTTCCACTTTTTGTTTTTTGATATTGGTAGTAGTACTACAATAAACAATAGTATTAGTATAGCAATGTTGTGTCGTACAATGTCTCTAGACGAGCTCTCAATTACCTATATTATCTGATGTCGAGTAAAGAGCCATATTTTCCCTGATTTTCATTAAAATTATTCAAAATGAAGAAGTCAATATATTTTTTTCAAAATTGGCATACATATAAATAATATACATTAAAATAATACAAATTTTTTTTTTTTATTTTAATCATTTAAAATGGCGGATGTACACTCAATTCTTCCAGGAAGGTCGCAGCGGGGCTTCTCAATCGGCGGACATTGTAGAAACGGCGTCAGTGACCTGAATACAAAAAATCAACAATTTTTTATTTATTAATTGACAATTTCTATATGAATTAAAAAAAATATAAGAAGAAAATCGCAAAATAAAATGCTTAAAAAAAAAGATGAATTTTGGGACGAATTTTCCTGCTATTTTTGCTTCGAAAAAATTAGTTTTCGAAAAATTTTCGAAAACTTGTAAATTCACATAGAAAGTAATATCATAAAAAAGATGTGTGCAAAATTTAAGGGAGATCGGTCAATAACTTTTTGAGTTATCGTGTGCGCTAATTCGAGAAATATAGTTTTGAGAAAAACGCGTCTAAAGTCGGCAACGTAACTATACCTCTCCCAGCGCTCGAACGCAAAGAATAGAGTGGTCACGGTTGACGATCTATAATATAAGAAATACTTAAATTTACGTTCTAAAAGTTTTTTACATATTCTTAAAGGATTATATTAACATTTTATGAAAAAAATGTTTTCCAAATTTTACAGGTATCTGTCCCCTTAATGGTAAGGGAGGATTCGATTTTGTCGCAGCTTGAAATATATTATATGTATCAAAACGTTGATTATTTGCGTTAAGTGTTTTTGATGTGATTATTTTATTGTTCGCTCTTCTGAATATGTGATATAGTATTATAGTATTATTGGCGTGTGGCTTTTGTTTTGTATAACGGATTTTTTGTCGAGGTATAAGAAGGATTCCAGAGGTGCAAATCCATTAGAAATAGCTAGTGAGAAATAATCGTCGCTCTCGTAGTAAAACGCTCTTATTAATAAGTTATTGGTATTGTATAGGCAACGCCGGATATGTTTTCTTATTAAATTTATAATATGGCAATCAATTCTGGGCACTTTCGCCGTGTTATAAAGCTTTGAATTCCAGATGTATTTGGCATAGTTACTATTTTCTGATCTGTATAACGAAGTACTTCATCGTAGTATTCTTCTCTCAAACTTCCTTAGCCGTTCCATATATGAGTAAGCAACCATATGTGAGTATCGGTCTCACTAGGGTTTGATATATTAATATTTTGACTTTCTTGTGCAGTAGTTTGATGAAAACATTTTTTCGTAGATATGGAAAACTTTTGCGGTCTTCTCGACTTGGAGGTTAATGTGATCGTTATAGTATAAAAAATTATCAAGATGAATACCGAGATATTTGACTCTCTCAGTGGTTTGAATAGGGATTCTGGTTTCGTTCGATATTATATTTGATTTTTCCAGTTTTTTCTGATATTTGAGTAGCATTTTTTTATGGGTGGATGAAACAAAATACTTTCGCTTTTCTTAGTATTTATTTTAAGATGCCAGTTTGCTACAAAATCTTTTACAATATTGTACTTCCGATGCAGATTTCTGTTAATATCCCCTATTGTTCTGTCTGGATGGTAAATGCCAATCTTATCAGCAAAGGCTATCTTAAGCAGTACGTCAAGTATAAAGAGATTGAAAAGAATTGTCCCTTGCTGCCAATCATTTGTTATATTAAATTTGCGGACTACTTTTTATACCATTATTTATATGTACCGAAAAAAAAATTTTTTTGACAGCATGTTATAAAGGATAATGAGTTTAGATATCAGGCCTTCGATCCACACTTGGTTGAAAGCTTTTTCAATATCCCAGAAGCAAGCTCCTATGACATGTTTTTTATTCCAGGCACAGTTACACCTTGGCGGAAGACCAACTACAGTGAGCGCAAAGTAAATAGTTTATCACTTCATTGATTAAAGAATGAGAATAGCATCAATGAAGGCGAAAAGAAAACCACATCGAGAAATCGGGAAATTGAATTTAATTGCTGCATATTCAATTGGCCAAGCGTCAAGCGGAAAATACGTCTCAACCTTCTGCCATAATGAATCAAAGTTATTCTACATACATACGTATATACGTAGGTAAACAAATATGCAATGATTTCCCCAAGATCTTCTATAAGTAACAACGGAAACAACCAATCTTCCACTTTGCCTTATCCGTAGCAAGTGCGTGCATAAATGCCGGTGAGCTTCGTTAATCAATTGCTAATTGCATTGCAATAAAAAATAATAATGAATAATTACACAGAAAAATGAAGCAAAAACAACAAGCGAAAATAAATCAAAAAATGAAATATAAAAACATAGTGCTGAAGCAACGCAGCATTCGCTCCCTCTGTGGGTGTGCCAACCAACGAACGCACTTCGCTTTTTTAAACGATTTAATTTGTACAAACGCGGTTGGCAGCACTCTCAGTTTCTTAAAAAACAAAAATAAACAAACTGCAACACTACGATGCCATAATGTGCAGCGCAAGCGCATCGCCGACATCATTTCGCATTCTGTGTCTTTTCGAAAACGAACGCAATTTGAGCGGGGACTAATTAATTAAATCGAATATTGTAATGAAAATGAATAAAAACCCTTTTTAGGAAAATGTGTTCCCAACCATTTTCGAAGCAACTCACAAATCTGTATTAAATCATTTTGCTTATAATTGTTATTTATATGGGGCGTTTTTTTAGTTGCATGGGAACTATCGATATCAATAACTGCGATTTGTCAACTGAGAATGGCAAACTGTATTGACATTTCTGTGCAGTAAGGTTTGGCAAGCCATCATGAATCACCAGAACAACGCGTTCGAATTATGGAAATTTGGTTTGAAAAAAAAACTCTTCGTTAAATTCATAAAACGAAGTGTTGAAGAAGGCGTCGAAATGTAGATTCGTCGTCGTTCTCAACTTTTTGACCTTTGCTCTTTGACTACGTGGAAAATTTTGCGTCCGGATCTTGTCTTACGTGCTTCAGCTTGTGCAAGAATTGAAGCCAAATGACCATCGTTTCTGTCGCATTTTTGCTGCTTGGGCTCATTAATTTAGATTTATTGTTCAAATCTATTGGGAAAATTAGTCAAAAATTGGACTGATCGAATTTCGAAAGTCATATTAAAAAAGTAAATGCCATGAAATTATCTACCAGATTTTAATAAAAAAAAAATCATTCTAACAATATTTCTGTTTTGTATTATCATTTTAAGTTCTTCAGCTCTTAACGCAGTATTAATGAGTGCCATCTTCATAGTTCTTTCAGATCGCAGTCCTTCATGACAATAACAGTAACTTTTATTTGTAATTCGTATATGGGGCAAATCACCTCAAGTGAACCCACCTAAGAATTTCATCGTTCCGATTTCGATGAAATTTGGTAAAGGTGCTCCACTCTACATAGAAATTGGCCACCAAAAACATTGTGACCAGCGATGGTCAATATTTCCAAGCATGTGGGTGTAGTCAGCCACATTAAAGCTTCCAGTATTGAAAAACAATCGCAGTTTTCTACTTGTACTCGTACACCCAATAGTTCAACGAAGTTCAAAACTTCCTCGTGTTAGAAGCATTCGATTATCTTTCAAAGTATAGGGCAATTGATAGTCTATGGAGATCTTCTGTTTTAGTTCATAGATAGTTTTGATTATTTTATTAGACGATCTTGGCATTCCCTTGCATTCACGCTTCCCCAGTTCTCGTTTCTAAACCTTTGGCGAGAGAGCAGCTCGACGGGCGAGCGTCGTTGAGGACGAGGGGTATTGGAGTGCGCAGTAAAGAAAATAAATACGTTGAACGTTATGAAAACTGAGGTTTTATTTAACACAAGAAAAAATTTTCATAAAATCAAAAAATAATTATAAACAAACTGCTACCCCTGCTAATTTTGAAATGCCTGAGTGGATTCCTTATTGCACGGATTTCACTTCCACTTTACCAAGTAACGCCGTCATCATCAAAACTTGCAAGTATTCAAAGAATTATATGATAGATTCAATTTCAATTCTTTCACAAAGGCTGACACCACCTTTCATAGGGTCTGAACGAGTCTGTCCGATTAATTATTAACTTTTTCCAATTCTCTATGCTCACTTATCGACCGCCCACCATTAACTCCAAGCTTCTCCTTTTGCATCTGACGCATGAAAATGGAATTAACGAAACTTATGCGCAGATAAGGTAATCTTGTGGAAAAATTAGAAAGGAAAAAAGTAGAAAAATTTAAATAAATTCTTCTTCTTGATTGGCATGATAACAGCTATGCGAGTTAGGCAGAGTTTCTTTCTCGTGCTAACTGGCGCAAATTGGACACATTAAGGGAAGCGGCCGCCGTAGCCGACTACCATTCGGAATTCAGAGAAAACGTAGGTTGAAATCTCGGTGAAAGACCAAAATTAAGAAAACGGTTTTTATAATAGCGGTCGCCCGCAGGCAATGGCAAACCTCCGAGTGTATTTCTGCCATGAAAAAGATCCTCATAAAAAATATCTGCCGTTCGGAATTCGCTTGAAACTGTAGGCTCCTCCATATATGGAACAACATCAAGACGCACGCCACAAATAGGAGGAGGAGCTCGGCCAAATATCCAGAAAGGGTGTACGCGCCAATTATATGATACATACAAGGGAAACCAAATCCTTCTCCATCTGATCTTTTCAATGCAAACGAGGTCTTCCTCTTCCTCTGGTGACACTAGCAGGTACCACAACAAGTAATTTCAGATCGTCAACTTTATCCGCCATCGACATCGAGCAAAGGTTCAATAATTTTCCGTAGAAACTTTCTCTTTAAATCGTCTCCCAGGAACGACTCATCGGATATTGTCATCGTCCAAGCTTCTGCGCCATACAGTAAAATACATACAATTAACCATGATACTTAGTCCAAAGTAGCACTCAGTGCTTCTGCTGGTTCCCAAAATACGCAGTCTCTTACTGGTTCAACATTTAAACTGCCAACAGTGATTCCGATTCGTGAGTGCATCAACTACTTACAAATGCTAAGAGGTACTTCGTTTTATCTTCGTTCACCGCGAGAAGACCCATTCGCTTTGCTCCTTTATCCAGCTTAGAAAAGGCAGAAGTATCAAGCACCAAATAAGTTCGACAGGAAAAGCATAATCGCAACGGATAGCCAGCAGATTGGAATCCGTTACCTCCTCGTTTTGAGAAATCGCCAGAAAAACAGAATGAAGTAAAAAAATGTGTAGCGCAATGGCGTTGCCTTGTAAAAATACGCTATCTGCAGATATTGTTAGCGGATGGTATACATACGTACGTACTTACGTGCATATATCCATTTTTATATATTATATAAATATTTATAAATGCTTTGCAGTATTTAAAGCTGCTGCCAGCTCAACACCTCATCAACAGCAATAACGATAACAAAAATCGCAACAACTCGCAATTGCAGCACACCTGCAACGGAGTGCAACTTCTTATAGCTGTTGCACATTTATGATTCCTCATCTGGCATTTCATCACGAATTACACTACACTTTTATAAATACAAACAAAGCTTAAAGTTAATAAAAAATATTTTATTGCATAACAATTGGTGCAATAAATTTGTATGTATGTATGTATATTTATATTTTTCAAGCACAAACTTGAGTTTCTATAAATTAAGAAAAAACAGGCAGAAGCACTGGAATTATTTACGAAAAAATTTTGAAGATCTTAAAAGATATTGAAACTTTTAAAAGGTTTTTGAGTGCTAGGCTCGATTTTTTCAATTAAATTTCTCGGCTGCAAATAAGCGGCCGCCGTAGCCGAATGGGTTGGTGAGTGACTGCCATTCGGAATTCACAGAGGGAACGTAGGTTCAAATATCGGTGAAACACCAAAATTAAAGAAAACAAAAAACATTTTTCTAATAGCGGTCGCCCCTCGGCAGACAATGCCAAACCTCCGAGTGTGTTTCTGCTATGAAAAAGCTCCTCATAAAAATATTGTCGTTCGGAGTCGGCTTGAAACTGTAGGTCCCTCCATTTGTGGAACAACGTTAAGACGCACGCCACAAATAGGGGGAGGAGCTCGGCTAAACACCCAAAAAGGGTGTATGCGCCAATTATATAGGGGTTTTCAGTAAGAGCGCTTCAACTTTTGAACTTTTTTGAATAAAACACAAACGGTTTGACTTTTTTAACTAATTTTTTTTTTATTATCGAGTTTGAACATATACATTTAAGTATGAAATTCGATTTCTTTTGCATGACCACCGCGTGCACGTTTTACGAAGTCCAATCGTTGAACCCAATTTTCGACCACTCTTTTGCATAAATCGGCCGAAATTCCAACAATTTCGCGTTCAATATTGGCTCTGAGCTCACAAATCGTCGCCGGCTTGTTACTGTAGACCAATGACTTCACATAACCCCAAAACGGGACGGCTTGTTAAATGGACCGTAAAATGGCCGTAATGCTCTTAAAGTAGCAGCAACAGAACGATTATTTTCATAAAAAATTTGCACGATTTGCAATCGTTGCTCAAGTGCGTTCCATGATGAAATGTATACTAATGAAGTTTACAAATGACAAGCGAAAAATAAAAAATATTGCGTCGTTCGCCCTCCCTATCGGAAAAAAGTTGAAGCGCACCTATTGAACAACCCTTTATATATAAATATACATAAATAAGCGGCTCTACATGTGTCAAGGGATCTAAATATTTTGGATATTGTCTTAAATATTTCTGAGAATTTGTTTGACAGCTTGAATATTATAAGAAGTAAATTGAAAAAAAATTGGAAAAAATTAATAATTTTGAATTATCCAATGCTGAAAATTTTGTAACAGAGTTTTTAAAATGCCAGCATTTTTAGGCAGTTAGCACCGTAATTTTCTGAACATCATACAGAACTCTTGATCCGCAAACTGGAGTTCGTGAGTCGTGCTAGGCCAATCTTTCCAAATAGACAGGATTAGAACGAGGGGGAAATCAGTACCGAAGCTGGTACCTCTGTCTTCACTGTCGGCCAAGATGGAATCCGGTTTTCACTTAATCAGCCAATTTATCTATTTCCTTAAAACTGCCGAACACTGCTAAAGTTTTTCAGGCAGAAGTCTTTACGATCGTGCAGGCATGCAAAATGCTTAAGGAACGTAGGACTGAAGAAGATATTAACTTTTTTTTCGACAATCCAGCCGCGATTAAGGCTCTGACGACGCCATGGTACAGATCCAAACTAGTCAACTCCTGTAAAGGGAAGATTAAATCTCTCGGGAGTGCAGGTAATATTTCTATAATCTGGATTCCAGAATATAGGAACATAGAGCGAAATGAAGTTGCAGATGAGCTTGCCAGGAAGGGGACTCAGAGACCTCCTACTCTGTCATTGGCAACGCCCTGACTGTTGTTAAAGAGAAATTCCGCAACTTTCCTGAGAAAAGACCTAGAAAAGAAGGAGTTCCATTTCTTCATGCGAATTTCGAAAAACCTTTGCCCTCAGTACAACAGACGCAGGATTCAAAAAGTCCTGGGGACTCCACGCCATTCAATTTCCAAACTCGTAGCTGTGTTTACGTCATTCGACGACCCCCATTGCAGAAGCTGTGGGGACCTTTCAGAGAAGGAGACTGCAGATCAATTTCTCTGTAAATGTCAGGGTTCGGCAGTTAGACGATTGAAGTCACTGGGTGGTCCTTTCATCAACAGCCTGAGGCAGTGCGTCAACTTGAATCCCATTAATCTTTTTGCGTATGTGCCAATCGTCCAATGACCGGTAAACAAAGCTACGAGTTTGGAAATTGAATGGCGTGGAGTTCGCAGTACTTTCTGAGAACGCGTTGCGAATAACACAGCCGCTCCTCTCCAAATGACAACCTTCACCCACTGTTCTTTTGGACTTGGTACCCCCTATTTTTGCTAACGAGGCTCTGTCGACCGAGTCAAGGCGGTATAACCTTGTCAACACTTTTAGCTAATGTATGGAGATACCCGTGCCAAGAGCTGCATGGCTGGTAATGCCTAAATAATCAGTCTCCAACGTTCCCCTCCGATCAAAAACAACCACCGTATTCACCAGGCCCCCTGTGACTTTTTCCTTGTCCCAAAACTTAAATTGCTACTCCTTCGACGCCGCTTTGAGTCGATAGAGGCCATTAAGGAAAACTCGCTGAAGGAGCTGAAGAAGATCTCTTCAAATGAGTTTGATGACTGGACTAATCGTTGGCATATGTGTACTTCGAATGGAGCCTGTTTTGAAGGCGACAAGACAAATTTTGATGCTTAAACAATTATTTTGCGTTTAATTAAACAATTCCCGGTACTTTTTTGACAGAATGTATGTATTCTGCTAAAAAAAAGTTAACAATTTTGATTCTTTTAATTTTTTGAAGTTTGTTAAATTTTTTTGAATTTTGTACAAAGTTTGAAGCTTTGAGTTAAATCGTTTTTACTTTTATAAAAACATAAAAAAAAGTTGTATTAAAAGGAAATTGGTAAAACTTGTAATTAGTCGCGCTGCTTTTTTTCTGAACACAGGTGTATGTTTTTGAATATCTTCCCGAATCTCATCCATCAGTCGCTGTTGTTGTTACTTAGTTATTTAGAATATATTTCCCGAGCTCGAATTTAATTTCTGTACAAAGAGCTGAATTGTAGTTACGACTTTATGTTTTGAGGTTAAAAAGTATCCACACTAAAAGGTAGAATCATTTATTTTTGCATCAGAAATTACAAAAGAAAATATCACTTTCCAGAAAGTAAATTCCTTTAACATTCCAGTTAAAACTAATATCGCGCTTCAGAAATTCACTTTCCGAATTAATTTACTTCACATTTTTCCCTCAACAAAATAATTTTCATATAATTATTCTTCTGTAATTGAATGACCTTTTTGACTCTGACAACACTGAATACTGCTCTCAATTTGAATTACTTAATTTCACGCAATTTATCCGCAAAGGAGAACGAAAGCCAACAACAACACGATGTTTAATAGAATCAGGATAGCCCATAAGTCATCATCACAATCCCATTAGCAAGTCTAAAGTGGGATTACAAAAAAACAAAAAAAAAACAAAAAAAAACGAAAAATGAAATAAAAACAAAAATGAAATAGAAACGAAAAAGAACAAAAACAAGAACAGTGCTATTTATCCCGCAATCACGAGCAGCATTGTGCGGTAGACCATTACCACCCTAAGCGTACACAATCCTCCTCCTCCTTCGCCACTTTTAAAAAACAATTCGAGCATTTGACACACCAAAATCCACACAAAAGATGGCTACAGGGACGGCTGATAAAATGTGATACATACATACGTCCATAAGTATATACATATCTACATACCAAACCGAACACCCTCGACGCACATGAATCCGCATATATTCGTACACCCTCCGCAGTGGGCACCATCAACAACACAAGTAAAACACGACGAGTGACTCCCTTGCGGCAGCGCTGCAATTACAACAGCATCAGCCACAGCTACGGTCAACAAAATGAGCAAATAAACGCGAAAAATACAACAAATTGACTCTTGAATTTTCACGCCACGCAGGGTGTGGCACAAGAACAAACTGAAAAGGCGATTGCAAACAATGGCCACATAGCAGGGGGTGGCTTCCGCTAATCTCACAATTGTGCGATGTTGTTAGTGTTTCTACTTGTTGTTGTGCTGTGCTGTTGTGACACGAGATAATTGCGCCCAACACGCAAACCGACACGAGATCAACACTCATTACTCAACGGGTGCGACATGTGGGATTTTCTACACACATACAGACATACGTTAACTGTTAACTGTAACAATGACAACACGCCTAAACACCTTTGGGGTGGCAGAATTTGGGAATGGAATATACTGCAATTACGTGCCACCCCCAGCTAGCCCATAAGCTTTGTTATAACTGCACGCTGATATCTGTTAGTGGTAAAAAACAACTGCAATGAATCACACTCGGGTTGGGATGCCGCAGCGACCGAGCAGAATGGCATTTCGAGCATATGCTTCCAATCGTTTTAGTGGTGGTGCTCTTTTGGTTATCCTTTGTGATGACATATGTAGATGGTGGGAGAGGGTGATAATACCCTAGCAATAATAAACAATTTAATTATTATTTGAGCGCGCACATAATTCCATATGTTCATACATAAGTACTAATGCAAGTACTTAGAGTCTGAGTATCCCCCTACTACACTTTAGAAGGCTTATCCGTAGCTACTTCCAATCCGCAATCCCTGCAAATGAAAGCACAGACATGAGTAATAGGATACGCAAGAATCTATCTTGAAACCCCTGCTATGGTGCCCAGAAGGGGCATGTTAGGTTAGGCTGAGCTGGCTGAAAGCCTTGGCCCTTAGTGGTACCTTTACGTTTCTTTGTAGTACACTTCGTGTAATAAATCTGCGTCCTTTACGAATATAAGTAAGCCCTGAAGCTCAAACCCCGAGAGACATTCTAACTTCTCATATTGTAGAGCTCGTAGGTATTTCATTCAGGTTCTAGTTAATGCAGGTCAAGAATATAGAAGATGCTCTAGAGTTTCTCTCTCAATCCAAGCCATTGCGAAATCCTTCAGTTACCATTGTTTCCGATCTCTACAAATGTGCCGCGAAAACATTGATAAGCAGGCTAGACAGGAGACTCTGGCGACGGTTGCATCGCAAATTTATAAGGTTGGGCTTCCCTTGACAGTCTGTTGTCTGCTTCTGGAAAGATGAGTCTCGTGTCAATACAGCGAGCGTTAGGCTAGTGCGCAAAACGTGCAAGGTCGAGAGATCCTTTTGGCCACATGTACATCGGGGACGCGCGAGAAAACTCCTAAGGCTATCCAAGCTCCAGCCCTCGAATTTGGTATGTATCCTTACTGGACATGGTCTGTTAGTTGTCCATGCGGTGAGACTTGGCATTGCTTCAAGTCCTTTCTGCATAAGCTGTCTGGAGAACGAAATGGTCATCATCAATCATCTCTACACCTTCTTCTCAGCTGCCCTGCTCTGGTTGGGCAAAGGTTTAGACACTAGGCTCTCACTTTTTCACTATACCTGAAGATATTGTGGGTTTAAATATCACACATCCGGTGAAACTCATCAGTAGCTTGAAGCGGTTAATATGAACGTAAATCGCCACCGCTAGTCATCATTCGTCACGTCAGACGCAAAGGGTTGAAGACAGAGTTGAGAAAGTCTTACCTCGCTAAAGTATCTTCTAGACATTGCCTCTTCTGATTATCAATTATTTGTATCGAAAGCATATACTCTTGAGGTCTTATGTTCTACCGGGGGTGGCAGGAGTTGAGAAGAAGAAGAAAGCATATGATTTGCCTGATCAGCATTTTTACTCCTACGACGAAGTCAAAAAATTTGTTACTTTATAGATAGCCTTCAAGAGTAAAATTCATGCGCTACCCTTAAAGTAGTGGCAAACGATGGACCATTACGTCTTAAGGAAGGCGAATCTATACAAGATGATGACTCTACTGATATCACCTTTTTTTGTTTTTGGCGGTGAAGTTGGGTAAATAATGCCATCGCACCATATAGTAACCATCGTCACTACGTGTGTGGTGATCCCACTAAAATCATCCCTCCTTTTCTCTTGGATTTTTCCCTCGACCCAAGACGGCGTCCTAAGAAAGACACATCCACTTACTCACCTTGTTTCCAGGGTCACCTGTTTTGAAAAACATATGCTTAATATTCCTTAGCACAAGTTTCTATTTCACGCTTGTATTTTCGGATAATATCCTTAACGAATTTTGCGACGGCACTCCATTTTTCTTCGCCTATCGTCATTTCCTCGATTAATTCTTTAGGTGCACATTAGGCCGGGTCGATTTGTGGGGAGGCAAAAAAATCGCCCATTGCTCTGTGAAAATCATATTCTAGGGATCAAAATAAGAAACTTTGCCGAAGGAACCATACCTCTAAAACGAATTCTGATGTCCCCCAATTTGCGTCGAACTTTTAGTTTCTTTTGTGGGGAGGCAAAAAAATCGCCCATTGCTCTGTGAAAGTCATATTCTAGGGATCAAAATAAGTAACTTTGCCGAAGGAACCATACCTCTAAAACGAATTCTGATGTCCCCCAATTTGGGTCGAACTTTTTAGTTTCTTTTCTCATGTAAAAGCCAAAAAGGGTGATATTTTGAAATGATTGCATGGAGAACCCCCCAGGGGAGTTCCAGGGGGTATGCCACTGGCATGGGTGGATCGGCCGTCCAAAGTTAGTGGGGGTCGGTCATACATTTGGACTCGATTGGAGCACTCTAAATGGGTCAAAGTGGGATTTTTCGTTCGACCCAAATTGGGGACATCAGAATTCGTTTTAGAGGTATGGTTCCTTCGGCAAAGTTTCTTATTTTGATCCCTAGAATACGATTTTCACAGAGCAATGAGCGATTTTTAAATCGACCCGCCCTAGTGCACATACACCAAAAGCTCGTCCGCTCAAAAACTGTGTGAGTTAACTATTGCTCCACTGTGCTTTCTTTCTACCCACTTTTTTAAATCGGGTATTAGTTTCGCTGTCCATCTACCATAATGTTCAGAGTTGCATATTGTTTGTCAAAGGTTGTAAGTTTGAATTTTAATGTCGGAGAAGCATGGTCCTGAAATTCCTCAGATTTTTATCTTCCATGGTTCCGCTGATAACTAAAACCATTGCTTCTGTGCAGTTCTGTATGATGTAGCCACTCTGAGAGCGAAGGTGCGTTACACAGATTCTAAAGTTGTACGCCTGGATTTCACCCGTAGCGAATCTTTCCATAATTCGCATCCGTATAGAAGAATTGAGTTCGTCGTGTCCATTAAAATTTTTCGCTAGCTCTGAGTTGGACCTCCAAGATTTGCTACGAGCTTACTTAGCATGGCGCTTACTTTGGCAATTCCTGTGTCAGCAATAAGTTAATCTTAAGTCTAGTTGCACTCCCAGGTATTTGACACCGAGTTCTTGCATATCTATTTCTAATGGGGCATGTCTGCAGGTTACAAGGTTAAGCTCTGTTTTCTCTGTGGACAATTCTAATCCGTAGTCCTCTAGCCATGGCTGTACTCTAGATTTGCCTTGACCTTAAGGTTAGAGGATCAAACCGCTCGAAGTAACCCAACGTAAATCCACTTTATGTAGCTTTAAATCCTGAGGAATGATTCCGATACTAGAAAATTGGTTTCGCTACAATTTAACGCCAATAACCTTTAAGAACCCTTCCTGTTTGATCTAATTGTGACTAGCGAGTGCTCGGAAACTTCGCTGCTTTGACATATTGTAAAAATTTCACCGACAAACTTTGCTAAGAGCGCGAAAGGCGGATATCGTAAAATATATAAGAGCCCAGAGACTATGTTGGTTTGACCAATTAGTCTACGCCTCACAAAAATCTAACGGTTACCAAAGACAGCTGCCTTTTATCGAAGTATCCAGGTAAACGAAGCCTGACTTGCTCAGAATACTAAAAATCAGAAACTGGAGAACGATTACCGGAATGATGTGAGTAGAGACCTCGCGTAAGTGAAAACAAAGCCAAAGCTGGAAACAGATGCTGCCTCAAAAGAAAAGGAAAGCGATTTGAAGCACAGGAATAATCCGTTTCGCAGTGTTAACAAATATAGTTGCTTCAGCCGAATCGATGTTGGGAGGCTGTGACGACCAGGTTATTCTGCCGGCGTCTGTCAATTACGCCTTTTTATTATACAATCACTGATGTCAAATCACCAGGGCAAGTTACACGATGGACTATTATCTGCAAATGATAAAACTTTATTATGATCGCTGCAAGGGTACGGTTATCTCTCGCAGAGGTGGCCTGAATTGACCCCGCTGTACTAGACCAGATTATTAAGAAAATAGATTTCCAAATATGAAAAATACAATTAACTAAAGTCTAAGGTCTATGCTAATAAAACTTCATCGAACCCTCAAAATAAGGAGAATCCAAGGCCTTGCACAAATTCAACCGGGTGAATGCAACAAAGAAAAATTGATTTGCCGCAGGTTTCACCCTTTCAGACACCTGCTTGAGCCAGGGCCGCCTCCCAGCCACGTCAGGAAACACCTCATCAATTACGCCGACGAGATCCAGGACAAAACGAACAGACATCTACTGGACCAGACAGCGTTAAAACAGACAATAAACGACATTCGGCTCCCGACCACCGAATGCCGTAATTAGAGTCCAACCACCACCTACAGCAGATGAAGAGCTCCAGCTTCCCCGTGAGATCCGCGTAACACAGACACTGGCACACTGGCTACTTATCCAGAATTGAGCCCGATATACTAAGCATATGTGCTGCATGTGAAGGCACCCCGCTCGACACTCACCACCTTTTCGCATGGCCCTCAAAACCCAATCATTTAGCATCCCTTTCCCTCTGGACCTAACCTGTCGAAACAGCATTTTTCTAGGGCCTACCTTTACATGAGTTAGACGCAGACAGGGCTTGTATTACTGCTGCAACAACAACAACATTGAAAATTGGGCTTATCGGATCCACGGCACTGTACGAAGCTATAGCGCACAGTTTTGATAATGTCACATTCAATTAATACCTCACATGTTTTATTCCATTGCCGCGTAAGTCGTACATTAGATGTTTAGTCGAGGATTTTCTCCGTTTCTTTATGTCGTCTTCGAGGAGCAGATGATTTTTTTGAGAAAATGTTCAGTTCACTCGTAACCTTAACAATAATCTGTGTCCGGTTGTCCAAAAAAGTTACAGCAATACATTATAGAGATTACCACCTCTCAAACCAATCAGATTAATCAACTTCCCAGCTAGCGGACTAGTGACGGCCAGCAAAAAGAGCCCAATCGAGTCATAAAGCTAGGATGAATAATTCATGGAGCCGCAGGCTTACCATACCCGAAAACAAACTACAAAACTACACACCTCCTTTGTCCTCACTACAACCGACCTCCGACTTTTTCTAAGCTGAACAGCATTTGTTTGCCATCTACACAATTTCGCTTCAAGGATAAAAAATGAGAATTCTTACAAACGAGACTCATTCTGGGTATTTATTGATTTTCCCAACCCTTCGCGGTAAATAGAGAGCACATCGTAAATCCAAAACAACTGCGAACCCAGTTTATTTACTCACTTTTACATGTATGTATGTGTATGTGTGCTTATTCTGTGTATTCATCACACGAATAAAAAAAGCCAACAAACTAGCAGCGGAGAGATAGACTCACTAGGGCTGCAGACGAAACAGATATCAGGTAACTTGAATCTGGTTTCGGTGCTTTGCTGCTGCTTCAGTCAATGCTGAGTTCACGATGGTCACCCACCCGCCGATGAAACTCCCGCAAGCACCTTGGCGTCGCGACAATGGCTACGTGCATATATCACCCTTGCTGTGCTCAGTGCCCTGTTTGCGTGCTTACCCGGCGCCTTCCATGTCGCATGTGCTGCGTAATAGCAGAGTCAACGGGAAAAGCTAAAGCAGCAGTGCTGGCGTCAGTAGCAAAGCAGCACCACCAGTATCCTTGCGTGCTTCCCTGGTTTACCAACTTGACACATACACACACACATGCGCAAACAACCAAACGAAGTGGGGGTGGACAGCGCAGTTAGACTGGCAGGTGAGGCATCACTGAATCGAATGATGAAGTTTCACTCTGCCGCCTGTGCTGCTCCCGTTGCGTTTCCGTTTAGTTTTTGGTTTCTGTCGTTTGGCTTTCTTTTCAACGCTGGTGTTGTTAGCATTTTTTGGGAGGGTAAAGTTGTTAAAATAAGTTTTCAGAGATATACATAGACAAATATATATGTGTATATAAAAAGCAAGCGGACGGACAACGCAGAATAGGTGTATATGTATGCATGTAGGAAGGATGATTGGGTGCTGGAAGTTGGCAGGCGATCGATATTCGGTTAGCAGATAAACGATGTGTACTGAGATACGAAAGCGTCCCGACATGTGTGCACGAGTATCTCTATTTAGATACTATATGATGATATGTGTGTATGTATATGATATATATATATGTATACTAGGGTGGTCCCTAGATAGGTAGGTGAAATTGTTGAACCGCCAGTCTGGCACTCCCGAAGCAGCACTAAAGAGCCGTTTTGATACAATTATGCAGATATCTACAGCCAGTCAGAGCTGTTGATGAAATGGAGAAGATTGATGGGACTTAAGTTGGCACCCCATCCCAGACTGTCGAAGAAAGTAGTACCCAGGGACCTTAATCGTCCAGCTGCCATACCCCGACATTTACAGAGGGAGTGTTGAACTGTCTCTCTCTCTCTCTCTGAAAGAAAGAAAGAAGCTGTGGGGACCATTTCTGCAGTGGGGGTTAATAGTAAACCTAGCTTTTCCGCGTATGTGTCGATCGTCAAATGACTGGTAAGCACAGCTACGAATTTGGAAATTGAATGGCGTGGAGTCTCCAGGGCTTTCTAAGTCATCCATCTATTGTACTGAGGCCAACGGGTTTTTGAAATAGCACAGAAATAGAGCTTTCCTGAGAAATAAGTTGTGCAATTCCTCTTTAACAACAGTTAGGGGGAGGCCGAGAAGGAGGTCTCTGAGACCACTTCCGTCCTCTTCCGGACAAGCTCATCAGCAATTTTATTTCAGGCTATGTTCCTATGTTCCTATATCCTGGAATCCAGATCATAGAAATGTTACCTGCATTCACGAGAGATTTGATCTACTGCTTACAGGAATTGACGAGTTCGGATCTGCACCATGCCGTCGTCAGAGCTTTAATCGCCCCTTGACTATGGGAAAAATGTTAATACCACTAAGATTTTAGTCCTCTGAAGCGTCACTGGCATAAACTATCAATACCTGGAGATTTGAACGGGGAAAACGAATGATTCTGTTGACAGCCAGGATAGATGTCAGGGAAACTCCTCCTGTCGACTCGTGTCATCAGTACAAGCTAGAGCAAAAGAATTTTGCGGAAAATGAGCATTAAGAAAAATTTGTAAAGACTGTTCGGCGGATTCAGCCCACTCCCTATTCTCTCCTTTGACAAGAGTTTTACATGAAAGAACCTTGGAGAGGATCTTTCTGAGTCTGGCAGAGTCTTTCACGGATTCTATGGATTCGTAGTACTCTTTCCAGAAGTTCTTCTCCGCATTTCTAATGGCTTTACTATATTCTCTCGAAATTAGCCGGTAAGCTTGATTGTTTCTCTCCTAAACTTCTCTTTCAAATCGGTCAGCGTCTTGCTTTGCCAGCGACGAAAGTCCTTCTTGCTAAATGATATTGGACAGGCCACATTAAAGGCACACTGTGTTTTTGCACGAAAAAGCTCCTCATAAAATAACATCTGCCATTGGGAGGCGGCATACAACTGTAGGTCCCTTCATTTTTGGAAAAACAAAAGAAATCAGGCTTTTCAATAGATGGCACTACAGAATCTGGGCATAATCACATGTCTGCGTTTCCTAACCGGCTTATGACACCACTAATAGATAATGCCTGCTGCTTGCTGTTTATTATCAATAGTCGAAGCTCTTTGCCAACTGCCTGTCAACTGTATAACAGCTTCACTTCCCGAGTGCAGATAAATACGTTTAGGAGTTTCATCGCGTAATAGATTGAAGCTATGCTAATTGTTCCCTTAAATTTATATTACAGATGTACACCTCTCATATGTATTAACTCTGCCCACCTTCCTTCTACATCTTCTACTTTAAGTTCTTATGAAATTCAAAAGCTCGAGCACAGTCCGGACTGCCGTAAAACACTTAGCCCGAGCGAAACCACACTCGATCTCCACTCTTTTCGTTAAGCCTGCATATTTTGTGACGCTCTCATTCGTACCTAATTTTTTAGCCAAACATCTTGCCCTCTATTTTCTAAGCTAATAGTCATTCCAAAGATTTAAACCGCAACTTACTCAATCAGCATTTGAAGGGAGCATCAGCGCTGCAACATTTTCTCAGCTGATGGCTAATTATCCATCAAATTATGGTCATATAGACGCACCTTTTCAACAACATTAGTTACGCATGCCAACGCCTACGCCCACACCCACACCCTAGTAGGAATAAGGACTGCTATATAACGAGCGGCGAGACCAAAAAACATCTGCCAGATAGTTAAACAATCTGTCAGACTGACGCATGCCACAGCGTTGCCTTGATGTACCCTACACACACATACGTACAAGTACATAGACGCCCCCATACTCACAAACTAACGTAATCGCCAAGGCAACCACGCAGCCAAACACTAAACAGAAAATGAGACCATCAAATAAAAAAGCATAAAAAATAAAATAGGGCAGGCAACCCCTGCAACGTGTTCACACCTTGCCACGGGGAGATAACCGATTTTCGAACAAAACTAAAATTCTACCAGCATAACAACAATAATAATAAATCAGTAAAAATTAAGGGCGGAAACGGGTAGAAAGAGAAAAAAAAAAAAACAAAACAACTGGATTGAACTCCTTAATTTCTCGTTTTCTTTCTTTATTAGCAAACCACAAAAACAAATCGACAACAAACTGAAGCTGGAAGTTGTTGGACTGCCGCGGACGCAGTTGTAGCAGCAGCCGTTTCTTGGCGCATGCCATTGACCCAGGCACTCGCGGAGCCACCGTTGTAGCGGTCAATAGCCCTTCAGTGGCCAAAATGATCGCTAAATGCGTCGCGCAGATGGGGGAGCCAAAGCAACTGTAAAGCCTGTACAGCCGTTAAGGATAATTGCCATTCATTCAGCTGTTCGTAAAAGGGATGATGTATCAGAGTTAAGAGTTAAAAGCTAAGAGTTAAGAATATCGTAAGGAGGTCAGAAAGAGGTAGAGCGAAAGTAAAGACAAGTAAATACTAAAGGCAATTGGATTATTATTTTCAACAGTTTTGATTATGAAACCGCTTTTATAACTAATTTTCGCAGAAAAAAAATTTTAAGGATAGATATTACTCATAAATCTCACATAGTATGTAAATCTTCCAGAAAATTAAGAAAAAAAATTTTTAATTATTTTTAATTATTTTTTTTTTAATTTTGAATTTGTTTTTTTTCATGATTTAATACCATTACGCATTAATTTCATACTTTTTGTCTTGTAAAAATAAAATAAATAATTGGCGCGTACACTTCTGTTAGGTGTTTGGCTGAGCTCCTCCTCCTATTTGTGGCGTGCGTCTTGCTGTTGTTCAACAAATATCTTGTACACTAATCAAAAAAGGAGGGAACCAAAGTGTTTTACGAACGCTGAGTTCCAATCCGTACAAAAAAATTACATTAGAAGAACTTTGTTTTATTTAAATCCTAAATTTGATTCCAGCAAAAATCAAAACTATATTTTAAGGAAAAATTTTTTTGACCAATAACTCACTTTTTAATGAGAAGTTTTTTTGCGAAAAAATTATTTTTTTTTGTTAAAATCGAAAAAATGGTAAAAAAAAAACTTTTTAAGTATTTGCATGGAGAAAAGTAAATACTAACTTCAACTCAATGCCAGCTAATTCTTCCTCTCCTAACCGCTTAAGAAGTTTTGGCCGAGTTTAACAAAGCGCACCAGTCGTTCCTGTCTCATGCTATCCGACCGTTCAGCAGTTGGACACATCAAGTTTTTATTTTTTTATTTTTTTTTTAGTTTTTTTTTTAATGTTATTGCAATCTGTTTTAAATTTAAACAATAATTAATTTATATAATTAACTTAAACTAATAGCGCGATCTTGAAGAGCGCGAGATAGGTGAAGTCCAAGTTCACCTACAAAATTTGCTCACCATATACTCCAGAAATAGCATACAAAAGCACGAAGTAAGAGCCGTGACATTTTATTATTATTATTTATTTATTTATTATTACTATTATTATTTTTTGTTCTTATTTATATGATTAGGTGTGCCGGAATTATGGCCTTGGCAAGTGCGTTGGGGTGGCTCGACAAACGACTGCTGTATTTGTCACTGAATCGTTTTATCTCTTCCCGTATCCTCGTTTTGTTGCGTATTAGCTCTTTGCTGGAGTAAATCGAGTCTCAGTGATTAATCGCAGTGTCTTTGCCTGTAACCTTTCTATGATGCCAATGTTCGTTTTAGTCGCCGCTCCCCATAGTTGGATGCCGTAAGTCCCAATGGGTTTAATTACGGCTTTGTACAGGAGAAGTTTATTTTCTACAGACAGCACTAAGCTTCCTCCCATAAGCCATTGTAGTATTGAGTTTAAGACCGATTTGTTTGCGTTCGGTCATTATGTGTTTTTGCCACGTTAGGCGTCTGTCCAAGTGCATACCCAAATATTTTACGTTATCCGCTGATCGAATAAGGTGGCGGCAGCACGTTTCTCGTTTCAGTGGGAAGGTAACTTGCGTGGACTTTGCTGGGTTTACCTGTATACGCCATCTATTAAGCCATTTCTGTATATTTTTATTGTTTTCTTGTAGAAAATATGTCGCCAAAAAACTGTTGTGACTAGTAGACATAATGACAGTATCGCCAGCGTAAATTGCAGTCTCAACCAATTTTGAGAGTGGTAGATCCGCAGTAAATATTGTGTATAATACTGGGCCAAGAACACTTCCTTTCGGTACACCTGCAGATATCGAGGCTAAATCCGTGATTTCAACTACTAGTTCGATTATGAAGTACCTTTCATTGAGATAGGAGCGTAACACCACATAGTAACTGTGCGGAAATGTTTACCTTGTAACCAGTCATCGGGGAGCTCTTCTTCACCCTAGATTGCATTGAAAATAGGCTGAAGAAGATTTGCAAACTGTTCTGGGTAAGTCTTAAAAATTGCAGCTTCTTTGATAAATAACATAATCGAATGTTACCACAAAGATGAGTTGGTTCCAGCAGTGGACTGATGCTGATTTGTGGAATTTTTTAAACTGTAACCTAGATTTCATAATATAAGGGAAAATTGAAATTTTCCGATCAATATTTTTCTAATTTTTTCAAACTTTGGATTGGTCGCAGAATTGACGCGAATCAGTGTCCCGGTGCTACCGTTTTTTTTAAGCAGTGTTTATTTAGTAAATCGAACTAATTAAGTTATATGGCAAAAATCCGCGCTAGTGTCTTCAAATTGATTAATTGCCATGTACATAGAAGGATGTGCAACATGTGCCACAACAAAGGAGTACAACTGCAGAGGATAACTGAAAAGTTGACACCAAAAAAGCAAACTTCTCTGCCATTAGCCACGTGCGCTCATAAATTCTTTACTACATAGTTGGCCTCGCTGTTGTGGCTAATTACAACACGCCGAGCGAATCGCCTGTGAGTCGCGCGGTCGATGGTGAACATCCTTAATCTCCAACGTCGATCGTTTGTCTTTCGAAAAGCCATTAAAGCAAACGAGAGGGAACCCAGTAATGCTATATATTTTGGCTCGTGCGCACCTTGCATCAAAGCACCTAAATATACATACAAACATACTCATGCATACGTTCTACAATTGCATGCGTATTAACCACGCAAACCGCTTGCATGTTGGTCGTCAATGCGCCGGCGATCATCATCTGTGGCGGCAAATGCAGCTTGCATTGCGAAATGTGAAGCTGCAACAACTGTTGCAGATCATTGTTGCAGCCAATTTAGAAGTCACTGATCCTCGCATGCTTGCATACACGAACACACACACACATACAAAAGTAATACATATATACTGCGGAAAGGGGTAACTATGCTCGCTGCAAGTAACCTGTACGGGACGTTTATCCTTTTACGCCATCTCCGCCGTGGCTTCTACTTCAAGTCGCTACCACTGTTGCCACTTCACGAAGGGTATTACTACTTATTAATATTAGTTTTTATCTTTCTTCCCCCAGAATTGATATTGATGCATTCGCGCCGCGATCTCAATGAGACGGCGGCGTTGTCCGTTTGTTGGGGATTCCGTTGTAGATGCGATCCGTGCGATCGCACGTGCCGTTTATTTACGAGATCATTTCAAGATGTTGCTGCATTAGGGATGATGCACCTGTTGCCACCTGTCGTTGTGGAGCCGATTCACATGCACACTCTCGCGGTTAAAAGTTAGGTTTTGCAGTAATTTGGTTGTTGTTATTTTTATCTCTTAGCAAACGAACTTTTTAGAATAATAAAATTGTGGCAAGAAATGAAAATGAAAGCAATTTACATCGTAAGCATTAATATAAATAGCCGTATGAATGTATGTAATGCAGTGTATGTGTAAGTGAAGGTTGAAGGGTTGATCTTGTGTTCGCATCTGGATCGCATCGTTTCAGAATGTAACGGATGCAAGAAAATGAGCTCAAAAACATACAAAAACTTTTATTCGTAGCTAAATGCATTCGAAAAGAAAACTATAAACCAGGATGAATGTAGGAAAGATGCACTTTACACTTGTTTAGGCTTAACTCTATACAAGGGCTGGCTGTACAAGGAGCTGAGGCCTTCTTCTGTCAGCTTCGCCAGGACGCGAGTCGCTCTTTCTTTCACAAATTCAACGGAAACTGTGAATTCAAATAAAGAAATCATCTAAGGATGTCTTCTTCGTTAGAACATTTGACAAAAAATTACTACGGAAATCACACTTAGAAGAGATGACGAGAAAGAACATTAGAGTGCTCATGATGTGTAAATCCATTGCAGGGAAAAATTGTGGATGTGCACCAAAACTATTGCGATGGCTATAGTCAGATATTGACATCATCGGTCTTAACAACCGCGCTATTAGTTCTGCCTTTTCCTAACTGGATAAAGAAGCAAAGCGAATGGGTCTGGTGGTGAACGAGGATAAAACGGAGTACCTCCTGTCATCGAACAAACAGTCGGCGAACTCGCGTATAGGCACCCACGTCACTGTTGACAGCTATGATTTCGAGGTTGTAAAAAACTTCGTATACTTAGGAACCAGCATTAACATCGATAACAATGTCGCCCTTGAAATCCAACGTAGAATCTCTCTTGCCAACAAGTGCTACTTTGGACTAAGTAGGCAACTGAGCAGTAAAGTCCTCTCTCGACGAACAAAACTAACACTCTACAAGACTCTCATCATGCCCGTCCTAACGTATGGCGCAGAAGCTTGGACGAGGGCAACATTCGATGAAGCGACGCTTGGAGTGTTTGAGAGAAAGATTCTGCGTAAGATTTTTGGACTTTGCACGTTGGCAACGGCGAACATCGCAAACGATGGAACAATGAGCTGTATGAGCTTTACGACGACATAAACATAGCGCAGCGAATAAAGATCCAGCGGCTTCGTTGGCTGGGTCATGTCGTCCGAATGGATACAAGTATTCGATGAGGCTCTGAAAGTATTCGATGCGGTACCAGCTGGGGGAAGAGGAAGGCCTCCTCTGCGTTGGAAAGATCAGGTGGAGAAGGACTTGGCTTCACTTGGTGTGTCCAATTGGCACCGGTTAGCACGAGAAAGAAACGACTGGCGCGCTTTGTTAAACTCGGCCAAAATCGCCTAAGCAGTTATCGCTCCAATCAAGAAGAAAAGAAACTTGTAGTCAAAAATTTTATATTTTCTTCAACAATATGAACATTCAAACGCTTTAAAAATTGTTGAAAGCTTAGCAATAGGTCTAAAGTTACAGACATTATTTTCATTGCCACTCTTAAGCGGGGAACGAATATAGGCAACTTTCCAATCGTTCACGAAAATGTCTGAACCGAGTGATTTATTTAAAGCCATGCGTAATGGTAAAACCAAATCTGGGATTATGCTTTTTTAATTATTTTGATTAAAAAAGCATAAAGCCCATCTATGTCCGTTTTTAAAGACGGCTTAAACTTAGCAACAACATATGAGGCATCATCGGAAGACAAAGTCAGAGAGCAAAAATTAACAGGGGAGTTTAGTGAAGAATCGAATATGCATCATTTTCAGTAGAAAACAATAGAAATTTTAACTAAAAAATTCCGCTAGAATTTCACTAGATTTTCCATTCATCCCTTCATTAGCCTTGTGGTTTGTCTACATATAAAAGTAGATGCCATTTGTTAGCACTGCCAACATTGGAAAGGAGATGAAAAATTTCTTCGGTAATGTTTATAAAGGACATAGCCACGAATCATATCCAACTGCCACATGCATATCATAGGGCAGTCTAACGAATTTAGACATATTCTCTAGTTCACGAGAAACTTTAAATTCAAAACTTAATCTGGAAATTCACTTTTTGAATTGTGACTAATGCATCTCACCGAATAGTTTGTCATATATTATTTTTCAGCTTTAGTACTAGTAACCTGTTTGAGTTGTAATTTAATTGAGGAAAAATGCTTCTAATTATTTATTGTGCTTCTAATTTTTAGCCAGTGGTGGTTGTAGCGGCCGCTAAGCTTCTGCCATAAGTAGAAAGCGGATTGGTTATAAGTTTAAGTAGCTCGAGCTGCTATGGGCAATAGCCTGATTAAATAACGAAAGCAGCAGACGCTTTAAACAAATTATAATAAGCAACTAGTGCACTTCGCTTAAACAAACAGGCGATTTTTATTTATTGTCCAATGACAAAGAATTTCCATATCATACAAAATCTAGCGTTCACCGACCTGTTTCCAATAAATTGAAAAATTGTGTGAAATTAGGGGAGTCGCCGCTAGTCTTTGACAATCGGTGCCAAACAAGCGCTAACGGAATGTAGCTGTGGACACACGTTTTCGCATTCCAAAAGATTATCATCATCCAAATATCGATTCAATTCAATTACAAAGACCCTCTTTAATGCTGAACAACTTTACATGTTTACACAGCAATTTTTTCTTTTCTTTTTTGGCGAACGATTCAATAAAAGTTTCTTTCTAATAAAACAATATTTATTGAGCTTCATAAGACCCTTAAATGTTTTACGAGTACGTTATGCATGGCGTCGCATTCACATTTGTTTACCTGAATGTATATTTATTTATCTAACTCGGGAAAGTGTTCTGAAAGAAGTTCTTTCATAGTGATCTGAGAATTCCTGTGTGATTCAACGGCGCCAAGGTGCATTTTTCGCGGAAACTGTTACAAGTGGAAATAAAAAATAAAAACGAGTACGTCTCGTCTTGCGAGAAGAGGAGTCATTGCGGACACAGAATGGTTCGAACGTTTGACACTCAAGCACTTTCCACAATGCCGACGAAAGCCAGCGAAACTTTATTCAACTTGGAAATGCGCATATGGCAAATTCAGACAGATTGTACGGCAAAGTAGATTTGGTCACTTAAAACTATGTTGTTCAGTATTTTGGTACCATAATCATTTTTTCCACAACTACACCACTCGAAAAATGTGGGTTAGTCTATAATTTGGAGCTTAGTAATTTGGTTATTAAAAACCAAACGACAACATTTCAGCCTGAGATAAATATTTTCTTATCTGAAAACGTTGATATATTACAAACAGACCAGGAAATCTTAGAAAGATGGCGACAAGATTTTGACAATCTTTTAAGTAATAAGCATCGAGACAAGCATTCAGCTTGGGGATCTATAACTACAGCTGAAAACATCATCCCTCCACCAGAATTTGACGAAATTATCATGGCCTTCGAAAGGTTCGAAATGGAAAGGCAAGCGGCGGAGACTCTATAGCGGCTGAGCTCCTGAAAGAAGGTGGTGAGGAGTTGCATAAGTGTTTCCACCATTTAGTAAAGGAGGTGAGGGAAAAAGCATACATACCACCTGATTGGCTAGGCTGCATCAGTACACAAGAAAAATGATAAGAGAGTATGCGATAACTATCGTGGTATCTCACTGCTTAACACGGCCTACGAGCTCTTCACAAATGTTCTCTATGAACGAATCAACGAATATGCCGAAAGAATAATTGAAGACTACCAATGCGGATTTTATAGAGGTAAGTCTACAATCGAAGAAAATTTTGTTCTTAGCCAAATGTTTGAAAAACACTATGAATACGGGCTAGATATTCACTGTATGTTCGTTGATTTCAAACAAGTCTTCGACAGTGTTAAAAGAGATGGGATCCTGCTTATTCTTGGAATACCTGCCAAACAAATAGGGCTCGTTAGCGCAACGCTCACAAATACACAAGCAAAAGTGATCATTCAAGAGAAGCTCACATAGTCGTTCTCTATTGAATCGGATGTAAGTCGTAGTTTTCTTTCAAAATGGAGGTAATGTGAAACCCTAGTTTTGCTTTTTTTTAATTTTGAAGTTATCTTTCGCATTGTAAGACCTCTCTCTCTTTCTCTATGGTAAAATTTCTCTCTCCGAGTTCTGACAAACTTTTCCGCCACAATATCGCAATAGATAGTCAATATTTATTCAAAGGTGTTCCAGAGAGGTCGAGCTCTACGACCTAACTGCGAATATGTATTAAAAAAAAATTCTCTAGTGGGTTCACGAAATATTTAGATTAGATTTAGAGAGCCAATAGGCTTATTTCTGGTGATTAAGTTGAATTTTGGGCTTTGCTGTATTAAGAGACTTATAGTAGAGATCTATGATTAGAACGTAAATTTTAAACTTATATCCCTTTGTTATGAGTATTTGTGGCACTTGTCCGACAAAACGGAAAAATCTACTGAACAGACAAATGGGCAACGGACACATCTGTTGAGTAGTTAAGTGGTTAAAATAATCCATAAAAATGTTCGCCGTTGTTTCTTACATTTCTGAAGACATGTTATTATATAATATTTATATCTAAAATGCAAGAATCCCATAGATTCTTATGCCGATTTACCAGAAGAATGTGGAAAAGGGTGAAAATTTCGGTTCACTCTAAAATGAAATTCAGACATAAACTTTCAAATTGCCAAAACGCGCATTCATTTTTTTTCTTGTTTCCTTCTCTCTACCCGAATCCGTTGAAGGACACCGTTACCGCCAAGGATCCGCATCAGAGCACGATGTCAACTGAATTTCTGTGGTCAGAGTTCGACAACATCAACATATCCAAACTGTGGTTCCAACAAAACGGCACTACAGGCAATGCAAGCGAAGCAGCGATTATTAATTGGCTCCGCAATCTTGCGACTTGAAAACCTTCACTTATTCTCTTTGCATCAAGTCCTTAGTCTACGCTAGCCAACCACTTTGAATGAGCTTAAGACTAACATTTGAGACAGGAGTGGATGGCCGAGCTACCTACAGTTTTATGCCATCTCCCACCGGCAGATGGGTTTTATTAGGACTTTTTTCATGGCGAAATAATCTCGTAGGTTTGCCATTGCCTGTCAAGCGGCCACCACTATTAAAAAACACTTTTTCTAGCATTCGGTGTACCTACCCGGGAATTCGAATCTGGGCCCCACAAATGGTAGTCACTCATCACCTAATTCGGCTACGGCGGTGGAATTTTTGTCTTTATATTGACATAACGAGGGTTTTTTTAGCATATAAAAAATGCACGCAAATACTTTGTATGAACAACTCACCAAAAAAAAAATTGTTAAAAATTAACGGTATTTAGATGTCACTCAAAACTTGCAATTTGTCATACTAAAAAACAATGGTCATACCTCTGGGTATATCCTGATTATGGCTAAAAATTCTGCTTAAAAGATTCAAATTTTTCATGGAATTTTGAAAAAATTGCTCACTCTACTAACGAAAATACCCTGGATTTGTTCACTCTTCAGTTCTCCTCGTCCTCAATGGCTGTGTACTGGATGTTGGCGCGCATATCCAAATGACTTACCTCCACATTCTTTAATTTCCCAACAACAAAACAATGCATACCTATAAAAACGTCGAAGTTGACAACTTTGTTTACCAACAGCCAGGTGGCCAATGCATGCAACGTATTCGTCCGCCTCTCCGCACTACACTGCATCGCAACGTACGCTCATCTGTTCGACAACATGTGCTTGAGTACTTTATTCGACTGTTCCCTTAAAAGCGAAACGGCGAACAACGACTCGGTAAGAAAATAAGACACAAAAACTCAAAAAAAAAAAAAAAGAACAGAAAAATATTATTGTAAGAAGAGGGCTATCTAAAGATAACTGCAGAGGTATGCGTGTGTACCAAACAGGAACCCGCATTTTGGCTTAGAGCTGCGCATCTATGCAGTCTAAATGTGCGCGCCACTTAATTGTGGCCCTCGAACTTACAATAAACCGCGCACACACACAAGAAGACGAAGAGAAGTGGAAGCAACAGCCAAATGGTAACATCTTTTAAGAGTTGGTATCTTGTTGTGTGCAGGTTGTAAGTAAGTCAAGAGCGGAAGGGCGCAAAAGGCGCGCTGCATCATGCATTCTTCGCGCTTGAGAGGGCACGTGCCCTACCGAGTTGCCAGCTTAGAGTCAGAAGCCAACCGCCAAGAGCCAAGAGCCTACAAACAGCAACCAACAACCAGCAACCATTAACCACCAGCCAACTGCGAGTGCAACGAATTGCTGTTACGATGGTATATAAAGGTACGAGGGTCATTTTGCCTGCTGATAATGATGATGATGATGAACCCACATGACATTCATCTTTTCACTACCTGATCAGATGCACGGAAGTGTAAGTACAACGACATACTTACATACAATCTTACATATTGCAACGTTTTCTTAGTTACCTTCTACGCCTCTCGTACATACAAAAGTAATTACTATTTGATGTTTATGTTCTTGTGTCAATGGCTTTGACAGTTGACTATTTCCTCTTTCGTACTTTTGGGTACTATTACATAACACAAGAAGAATTATGTTTTCCCAAAGGAGAAACATTGTCTCAGGAGCGGCATTTTAGAACTTTATATGATGTAGAGGAAATGAAATCAAAAATAGTACTTTTTAAAAGATATATTGAGGCCCTGGCAACTGAATCATAGACTTCTTTTAAAAATCCCTGTTGCCTGCCAAAGTTTCAACAGTAATCGGATATGTAAAGAGCTCCTGTAATTCGCATTTCTCCCCTTGCCAAATAATCCCATTCAAAGCCGCGCGTTTGGTTCGCTATGTAGAATCTAAACTGAAAGAACTTCCTTTAATACTTTCTAGCATTCGCTCCTTATTAAACACATCAAAACTCATAACTTATAGCCCTGCAGTAAGCCACTCGCCTTCGAGCATAGTTCGCTTCCCGCGAATGAGGTGGACAGTCTAGCACTAGAATGTTGGACTTGGTTAGAGGCCTCTTGCCCGAGGTATAAATTCCAGTATTTCTATTGATACCTCTGCGACAAGGCGACTAAGCACCGCCTTTAAATAGATGCTCTTCGCATGTCCACAATGATCATAAAAATCCAGGAGCGTCGGACTCAAAATGAGCGGCTCTCCTGGTCAGCGTCTGATCTCCATGTAAGGAGCGGCTGCTTATAATATGTTAGCGCCGTCTGCGGGTCATAAGGATTTACACTACTAAGATTCTGGTTTGGAAGCAGAATGCGATCGGGTTGGAGCAGTGAATTTCTGTAATCTGAGTAAGCGGTGTAAAATCTAGTTGAAATGACTTACAGACGGGTTTGCAACTTCTGCGTCCTATTAAAATCTGGCAGGTCTCACAGAGCTCTCAAAACGGCTACGTATGTTAGTTTGAGATGGCTCCCAATTAGCTCCGGTTTGAAGTCTGACTCTGAACACTAGTATGGCCTCCCTGTTTCATAGATAACCATAAGAATTACGAAAACTACATAGAAGCGAGGTTGTGAGTTTGCGCCCAAACAGAATGGGCAAAAGTGAACAGAAACAAAACAAATAAAAAACAACGACAATGTGAATACCAAAGCCTTTAAGCGAATCATCGTTATAAGAAGGTCCTCCGCACGGGCAACAGTAACAACCGAACAAAAACCGGAGGGTAACGCGCCGACTCTTGCAGCGAGTCAACGTCGTACAAACAGATTGGCAGTGCAATCCTTTTGGATGTTAAAAGCCCTAAAAGAGGTATTATATATAAGAAAATAACTTTAGGAACGATTCAATTGATCGACAGATTTGTCTTAGGAAAATATTTCACGAGTCCTATACGTACCATACCTGAGCCACTCCGATCTTTTTGCGAATTCAACCAGCCCATCCAACGAAACTGTGCCTAAACTATCCAGATGTGCGTTGAAACGATTTACCAGCAATCTAAAGCGCATTGTTCGAAGTGAAAAGACGTTAGCGCAAGTAGTGTTTGAATGGACTCCATAGCTCCGACAGAAATCGCAATACGGAACTCCGCAACATGTGATCATATAACTCATATTCTATATAGTGTCCCGTTGGTATTCCTGTAAGAAGCCGAATCTTCGAGTTCTTCGTTCAACGAATATTGGCAGACTCGCGCGGACCGCTCCTTACCTAGTTAATGGGCTGTAAAAGCTATAATATTGGGAGTTTCCGCATGAAAATTTCACAGTATATTCTTAAGATGCTATACTTTTGAAATATCGAAAAAACAAAAAATCGATTTTTTGAAATTTCTAGACCAACGGGTCCTCTTAATGAGATTTCTCGTCTGCTTCCTCAGTTTCCCAAAATTGCTACCTATATTCCGGGCCACAGTATAGATTGTCGTCGTGTTGTCAAAAAGATTCCGAATAAATTTCAATGCTGTATATTTCAATGAATTTCAGTCGGAAGCGAATAACAGAACCTGCCCGAATCTCTTCGACAGAATATCGGTTGCAATAATCTTTGGCATTCTTGAACACATTTCGAATCGCATAGTTAATTTGCTCCGATCTCTTCAAAAACCAATATGGGCGTATCAAAAATTTTAGAAGATTCCTGATTTCCAAAGTGCTGAAGTCTTACAGCTGATTTAAAAATTGTATACCTAGGATAATGACAAATGTTCTACTGGCTCAAGCAGTGGCACTGAAGCGGCAAAATCATTTCTACCTCTTCTTCATCTTGACAGCTTCTGCAGATTTTATGTGTGTGCAAACCCAACCTCTGCGACATATCTGCTTATCAGATATGTAGTTTTTGTGCCCTCTACTCATCACAGTACCTCATCCGAACCCAGTTCCCTTATTAGACTTAAGATAAGCTTGCACGTTAGTTAAGATATAACTGTAATTGTCTATCGTTAGGCTGTTTGGTGCCGAGTTCCGCTAGTTCATCTGTTGTACAATTACTCTCGATGTCGCAAGGGCCTGGAACATATGTAACATCCAGATAAAATTACGTAGGTTAGATGTGATACCTACAATCTATTTCCATTCCCTAACTAAGTTGCTCAGACTACTTTGATCTTTTTAAGAAGATAACTAGTCCCGCCAGTGAGACCTTTTGCATATTTCCCAGGGCTTCAAAGAAATAATCGCCAAGATATTTAGCTTAGCTTCTTTGAAGTGCAAGACATTCACAGAGGAGGTGTTGTACCGACTCAATTTCTTCTTCTTTATCTCCACAACTCCTTCATCGGCACTCATTATGAGGTACACCCATTCTACTGGCTAGGGTGCAATGACCCGTTATAACGCTTGTGAGAACGAGGCATCTCCGTAGGAGTTAACTGAACCTCTTAAAAATTGTAAGTGAACTTCAGGCGCTTGTGAATCTGCGACACCACGTCAATGCTTTATGGCGGAACAAATTGATGTCCTCAGCCGGTCAGTGCAAGAGTCTAATGTTTACTTCATTAAAATCTTATTACCCGTTTTTGTTAAGAAGTTATTAAATTTTAAGCAAGTCAAACAAAGAAGAATCTAGTAAATTTTTTCGGAAATATTTTGCCTCAGCTTTTAATAAATAATTTTTATTTTTATTTTTAAATATAAACTAATCTTTTACCTATTTTTTTCCAAAGCTGTGTCATTTCTCTGTTCATAACTGTACTTACAAATAAGAAATATCAGAAAGAAGTATCATCAAAGATTAAATTTTGCCAGAAAAATACATTATTTCCCCCTAAAATGGCTTCCCCTCTTTAGTGACAATGAATATCGAAAATAAGTGACTTTATAACGTTCGAGAATTCATATAATTTGATTTCGTTTGATACAGTTCGTAAGTTACTGCAATATTTCGTGCCTTATGTTGCTTGTGGTCACTTGAAGAGGGTGCAAATGTGTGATGAGCCCAGGTGTATACGGCGTTCTCCCTCTACGAGTGTCGTATGTCGCAAGTGTGCGTTTTTTATGCTATTTTTTTCTTTGTGTTTCATAAGAAGTGCGACGAGAAAACGAAGTGGCTATCACACGTTTATGTATATTACTACAAACTCAAACACACGCGTTCATCCATACGTAAACATGAGCCGAGCAACCACTCGCATAATGTTCAATACATATGTACATAAGAGCAGTGTCTAATGTGATTGAATGGTAGTTTTTTAGTTAGGGTCAAAGGGTACTAACTTCGATGGTGGCTTCCGGTTGATTATCACAGCGCGACTTCTTCTCCTATTCTTCCGCATTGTAATCTTCTGTTGTTGTTGCTCTTCGAACTGTATGTTACCATAATTTGGAATACGCAGCTGGCGGCCAACAGCCGTGGAAATGTAGAGTACCTCATTTCGGCCGAGTTTTAGTGGCAGTGGCCTAGCGCGATGACTGTCAACGTGATGTCAAGTCATTAAAATCGAATGTCTGATAATAAGAAGACAAATAAAGCCGAAGTACAAACGTATGAGTCTCAAGTATAGCGAAGAAGGGTACATACAAATAAATGCAAACACTCATGAGGGTGTGTCAATAAGTCCCCAAAAGTTGCATGAGGTGTGCTCTATTTTACGTTTTTTTTATGGTTTTTTGTTCAACAAAGCATTCCGTTAGCCTAATACACGTTGTTTATTATTTCTTTCACTTTATTTTATTTATTATTTTTTTTACTTTATTTTATTTATTTTTTCTTAATTTTTTTTTTTCATTCCAATTAATACAATTTATCGAATCCCTCAAATTGATGTTTGCCGATGAGCTCTTTATTCGACGCAATTCTCTGACTGCTGAATCGAATTTATTCCTATTTGGAAACACAGAAAAAAATTTTTCTCCAGAAATGCAGCCGTTTTTGTTTCAAACTATCATTTCACTGAACTTCGTACAGATCTTTCGATCCGCAAATTGGAGTTAGAGGGTCGTGCTAGACCAAGCTTTCCGAGTAGGCAGGATTGGGACGAGAGAAAAATCTGTGCCGATGCTGCTACCTCTGTCTTCACTGATGGCTCCAAGATGGATTCAAGAGTCGGAACAAGGGTTTTCTCTAAAAAAGCCAATTTATCTATTTCCTTAAAACTGCCGAACACTACTAGTGTTTTTCAGACAGAAGTATTTGCGATCCTAGGAAATGTGGGAGCGAGAAAGATATTAACATTTTTTCCGATAGTCAAGCTGCGATCAAGGCTCTTACGACGCCATGGTACAGGTCCAAACTAGTCAACTCCTGTAAGGAGGAGATCACCTTTCTTGGATGTGCAGGTGGCATTTCTATGATCTGGGTTCCAAGACATAGGACCATAGAGCGAAATGAAATAGCTGATGAGCTTGGAAGAAAGGGGACTGAATTGGTCGCAGAAACTTCCTACCCGGTCATCGGCATCCACCTGACTGTTGTTAAAGGGGATTTGCTCAACTTATTTCTCAGGAAAGCGCAAAAAAAATGGAACTCCATTTTTCATGTGCTATTTCAAAATTGCTATGGCCCAGACGCAGAAAATCCTTGGCACTTCACGCCATTCAATTCCCAAACTCATAGCTGTATTTGTCGTGCATTGGAAGATCGACACATGCAGAAAAGCGAGGTTTACCATTGAACCCCCATTGCAGAAGCTGTAGGGACCTTTCAGAAGAAGAAAGAGACGGTTGAGCAGTTTCTCTGTAAATATCCGAGTTTTTTAGCAAGAGGTCACTAGGTGTTCCTTTCTTCGACAATCTGGGGCTGTGCGCCAACCTAAATCCCATCAACCTTCTCCATTACATCAGCAGCTTTGGCAAGCTGTAGATATCTGCCTGCTGGAGATCTCATACTTGTATCAAATGTTTTAGTGTGTGTATTGCGATTTTTCCACAAATGAAGGGAGCGACAGATGGTTTTTTATGCGGAGCTTTCTCATGGCAGAAATACTTTCGGAGGTTTGCCATTACGTGCCGGCGTGTGGCCACTATTGGAAAATGCTTTTCCTATCATTTGGTGTTTCGTGGCAAATTTTCAAAGACTTTCTGAACAACCTGTATGGATGTTCATATAAGTATATTCACTTATCTTCGAGTGTAAATAAAGGGTTATCCATTAGTGCTTTTTTAACCATATGGTATTTAGCCAGTGACAGCTCTTTCCTGTTGGAAACCCCAATTCGGTCCACGATGAGTGCTACAGAGGCCACAGAGGCATTATAAGGCATGCACTTGGACGATCTTTAGATACAGCAAGATAGCGCATCATCTCACACAGCTCATGCCAAGATCGATCTTTTGCCCGCCAAGTTCGAAAATCGTTTTATCAGCCGTCTTGTCGATGTCAATTAGCCGTCACGAAGCTGCAATTTGCCGCCGATAGACTTTTTTTAAGGAGTGCCAAGAAGGACCGATGTTATGCGAATAATCCATTAACGATTCAGGTCCGAGTATCGAAGAAACCATTCAAGAGATAGAGCCAAAACCATCACAAAGAACTTGGAAAACTGGGTTAATAGGTTCGGTAATGGGTTTATTAGCCGTCTCGAAGCTGCGGTTCGACGTCGTTCAATTTTTTTGTGAGGTGCTGTGACGGATCGATATTACGCGGACAATCGAAGACGAATATCGAGCAACCCATTTGTGAGATAGAGCCATAACCATCACAAAAGGCTTGGAAACCCGGGTTAATAGGATGCGTTACTGCAAAGCGAGCCGGGCAGTCACATAAAAGAAATCATGTTTCATAAATAATGGGAATATTTTCTCTTTCGAAGAAACCAATAATACGAGTATAACAAAAATTTAATTTTTTTTATTTATTTTTTTTTTTTGTAATATGTAAAAATAAATAGTGGGACAGCCTGTATATTCTTCCGATATATTTCTGGAGCGTAAGCGCGCGCCGAATTTTCCTGCGCTGCTTGTAACGACACCATCAGGGCCATATATGCGGTTTTCAAGTGTTCCAGGCGCGCAATTTTCGGCTGCCTGATGTCCACATGCTCTCACCCGCTGTCACCGCTAATGATCGAACCCATGCGCTATAGTAATTTCATATGTAACGTATTTTCGACACGTCAAAAGCAAAATGAAGAAAGAAAACTCAAAGAAGTTTAACAACAACAATTCCATTTAGAAGGAAGTCACCGGATAAGTGAAGAAGAGCAGCAGCAGAGAAAACCAACAAACAGTTAAGCTTCGTTGAACATTTTGATTACAAGTATAAGTACCCCTGCCTTTGTTAAGGTGGAAAAATTAGGAAGAACCATAAAGTTCAAAAAGTGGCGGCTGAAATTGCGTTTAACAACATACATACATACATAGGCGTGTATGTATGTAAGGCTATGTAAACTGGCTGCGTGTGTAAGATAACTTCCAGTTGAGTTTTTGCATATTTATCTACAGCATATGGTTTTTGTGGTATGGGCGCTCAGCATTAAACGGTAAAGCATTGTTTGTATTATCAGGCTTTGGTTAAGCCTCAAAAAGCTTGGGAAAATCTTTCCTATGTCATGCGGGTGGAGTCGCACCATGGTAATCGAGCCAAACCTCTTAGCGTGGGAAGCGTTTTACTAAGTCATGCGTCTAATTACGGGGGCGTGGGGATACCATTGCAGAGATAACTAAATTGTGGAAAATTCGCAGCCAAAGCGTAACCATTTACGACGTTTCTAACCAAGAATATACGTGCACACATACACACACAGCTACACTTGTATGCGTTCATCAGTGCGATGTTGCGTAAGAAATAATTTCTGTTAAATCGATTGAGATTAGATTCAATGGAATCCATCAAAATTTTGTTAAAATAAAAATGCGTGCCATTGGTAGCCCATATTTGAAAAATTTTTTTAATGCTTTTTTATCAACGTCTATTTCAAAAAAATGTTCGAAACTGCTAAGGCATGAAAATTGGTTATCCCCTTTTTCGCGCGTCAGCTGCTTAAGCAAGCCAAGTTCAACAAAACTCACTGATTGTTTATTACTTTCACGTGGTAAACAATTAAGGACTACGACTTGAAGGCATGCACCTGGAATGACCGCTCACTCAATGGAGAAATTCCCTCTGTCCGGCTCTTTGATGCGCTCGTAAGAGCAAAGGCTAACATTACCGCTATTCAAGAGACGCGATGGACGGAGCTAGGCAAGAAAAGCGTTGGGCCTTGCAACAACTGCTGCAGTTGCCGTGTAAAGGACCGCAATTTCGAAGTCGAATTTTTGGTGGGAGAGAGACCTCACCACCACTTACTTTCGTTTACTCCGGTGGGCTAGCTTGCAATATATTGATGTTTTTACAACCATCCCGTTAGTTCTGCTTTTCTATGGATAAAGAAGCGAACCGAATGGGTTTAGTGGTGATGAACGAGGTGATCGAGTACAAGGCGAAGTACCTAATGTTGTCAAACACGCAGTTAGCGCTCTCACGAATCGGAACCTATGTACATATGTCACTGTTGGCAGTTTTGATTTTGAACCAGTAAAAGACTTTTTTTATTTATAGTAGAAACCACCGATAATAATGTCAGCCTTGAAATCGACTAAGCTCAACTGTGGACTAAGTCCTCTCTCGACGAATAACACTAACACTTTTGCAGGCTCTCATTTTACCTATCCTATTATCATACATGGCGCAGAAGCTTGCACGATGACAACATCAAGTGAGGTGTTCCTTGGAGATCTTGAGAGAAAGCTTCTGCGGAAGATGTTTGGACCTTTCCACGTTAAAAAATAAGGTATAAAATAAAACAATAAACTGTATGATCTTTACGCTGACATAGACATAATGCAGCGAATAAAGATCCGGCGATTCCGCTTGGTTAGGTCACGTCGTCCGAATGAATGCCAACGCTCCGACTCTGAAAGTATTCGATGCGGTACCTCCTGGTGGTAACAAAGAAGGAGGAAGACCTGCTGTGGTTTGGAAAGATCAATTGGAGAACTTGGCTTCACTTGGTCCGTCCAACTGGCGCCGGTTAGTACAAGAAAGAAACTTTGCCCAAAATTGCTTAAGCGCTTATCGCGTCGGACAAAACAATTGGAAAATACCAAGTGGAGGTATATCCGTCGATAATTGCTATTTCCAAAAAAATTTTAAGAATAAAACTCACTCAGCTAAGCCACTTCTCTCGAAATCACATATCCATCGAATACTGTCATCTTCGCAGCTTCTGCTTGAAGAATACACGAGTGATTACTATGAGGCTGCGACCACAGTAGCCGAGTGAGTTTGTGTCTGGCTGCCTGTTGATTAGTCGTATGTTTGATGACCACATCTAATAATAGAAAACATTTTTCTAAAATCTATCTCCGTTCTAAAGACAAAAGTGAACCTCAGAGTAAACTTTTATTGTCGTCTTTACCAGAAGGAGGAAGTTTGATGAACTCGTTCTGACTAAGCTAAAGGAATAACAATTCAGCTATCCAAAGAAATCAAATATCTTGGAGTAATCCTCGATAGTAAACTTCTTTGGAAGTCATACATCATACAACAAAGGCATCCAAAACACTGCCAGCTTTCTGGCGGGGCAGAGGTGTCTTAGGGAAAACGTGGGCACTTTCTCCTAACAATATCCCATGGATCTACATGGCTATGATGAGACCTATTATCACCTATGCATCAGTGGTCTGGATGAGTACAGTCTCTCTCGTGGGAGTCTGAAGGACCGTATCGAGACTACACCGCACTGTGGCCATCTGTTGCACCGGAGCTTTTCCGACTACTTCAGCTGCGGCATGAGATGCTCTAATTAGTCTACCACCACTTGACGCTTTCATCCAAGGAGAGGCCTAACATGCTGATGATAACATGTGTCCCGGAACACGAGGGTAACGAGACCTCTGACTCTTTAGCTGGGATGGACTCTGAGGCCAACTTCTTTGGCCCGGAGCCCATTTTACCACTCCCTTCTGCTTGATGGCTGCACGGCGAGCCACGGTTAACAAATGGGTTACCACAAGCGAGCTTGGCAGGCTGAGAGAGGCTGCAGATGTACTAAACTGATGTTACCTGCTATGTCCGACCGACTGCCGCAAATCCTTCTGTCATTAAGCAGAAGGGACTGTAGGCAGCTGGCCCACAGGCCACTTTCTGTGGGCGAAGCACATGGAAAGGGTAGGCATCTCAGACAGTGTGCTTTGCCCTCCCTTGTGGAGGCGAGGATGAGACGGCAGACCACTTTCTGTGCGTCTGCCCCTCCTTCGCTCGAATGAGGTTTGAAATCTTTGGCACTGATGTATTAAGAAGCAACCACATTGGCTCTTTGGCACCAGAAGATTTACTCAAATTTCTTCGGAGATCGGGTAGACTTAAGGAAAGTTAAAGGGAACCCGAGTGCAGTACAATGGACTTAATGTTGACTGGACATAATGTTGTCTTAATGAGAAAGATTTTCATTTCCATAAACAAATTTATTCAATCTTAAACCTATCTAATATAAAAGAAGTAGGCGACATTTGAAGAAAATATTTATTCTCTTTTATAAATAATTAAATAAATAAATAAATAAATAATAATATGTAATTAAATAAATAAATACGAAATGTAAAATAATTCTAGTTCGTATAGAAAGTCGACTATTCAGGTATTAAAATCCATCCAAACTTATGCGGGTATGCTAAAGTTGATGCGCTTTCTCCTTCCGTAGGGCTTGTCGTTTAGGTCTTGGTCACCATTGGCGCTACGTCCGAACAGACCGAAGAATGGACGTGGAGAAGTAGTCCTGTTTATAATGATGCAATTGACATCCCTTTCATCATTCGGCGTACCAGTGCGAGTTTCGGTTATGGTTCTTGTATAAGTATTCTCTCCTTTGTCGGAATTATCTAACTTATTCAAGTGATTCTGTTTAACATTGAAATTGTTGGGTCTGTGCTTCTTACGATTAAGCGTTTCGCTATTATCTCCGCGTTTATTGGATTGTGGGCGACGTTTTGTATTCTTGGTATTCTTGTTGCCTGAACCGCGACGCTTGATAGTCGAGGTGTTGGGACGCTTCGAAGAACGATTCGCGTTAGGCCTTTTCGAAGGCTTATTTGCCGGTTTCCTCGAAGGCTTTTGTGTTGGCTTCCGAGAGGGCTTCGGCTTGGGTTTGGGTTTGGGTTTGGATGTGGGCTTCGCAATTGGGGTCTGATCGTCGATGTCAATGTCATCATCCTCATTACGAGTAATTACATAGTCATCATTATTGCCACTATATGACAAAGGACTATTATCCTCTCCAGTTGACCAAATAGCAAAGGTACTCACTGGATTAATTTCCTCCTCAAACAATACGTCATCATAATCATCCACTTCGTCTTCCAATCCTTCACTACTATCTTCATTATCGTTTTCAACCGGTCGCAATTCAAAAACGGCATGAGTTTGTGAATTAACCTTGGGTGGCATATTGCCTTGTACAATGACGATGCCATTATCGCCAGTAGAAGCGGCAGAAGCGGCAGCCACCGATGATTGAGCGCCAGTTTCGTGTGTGATTTGTGCGACCACTGGTAAACTTAGTACAGCCTCATCTTCTTCGCTCTCGTCATCTTCATCTTCATCAACATTATACTCCGTCATACCCTGTTTTTTATTGTTGCCGTTGTGGTTATCGCCTAGCAATCCTCCCACACCAATGGGCTGTTCGTCATTCCCATCATCCTCTTCATCAATGGATATAGCGGTGTCAATACCCGAGGGCGCTGTGTAGGAATCTGTCTTAGTTTCATCGTTCGCAGCTGCTTGGTAGGAACGTTTACGTCTACGTGACTCCACGCACTGCCGACGACCACCATTTAATTGACGTCCCTCAATGTAGAAGCGCTTAACTTCGATCTCATTGCCATCTTCATCGATTTCGGTGAATGTTTCAGCTGAAAATATGGAGAAAAGAAGAAGCAGAAATTGGATTAAACATACGTAAAAATACTTGTTTGCGTTTTGAACTGCAATTATTTTTTTTAATTTTAATTTCTGAGCCATTGCCATTGATTTCGGTGGACCTTTCAGCTGAAGGTAAGAAAGACAAAAGGGAGAAGTGGGATGCTCTTTATAACTATTTTTGGAGGGATTTTAAATTTTTTAAGCATATTAAATTCCAGTTATTACTATTCGCGTGCCTTTTACAAACACGAAAAATACTGACTGAAAGAAATTCAACTTAAGTTGAAAAATTCCTCAACTAAAATTGAATCGAGTGAAAGCAATAGTCAGCACAAGACTGTAGTGCTAATGAAGATGATTATGGAAATTTAATCGATGCGTGTCGTGGCAGTTCTTCTAGATATTCCAAAACTCGAATGGGGTCAATCAATTAACTTGACCTAAACGGTACTTTTTGCCGGCAAAGTAAAAAAATTATTACGGTGTTGTGGCCAAGTGAAAAGATTTTGAGCTAAGAGTAGAATGAAAATATTTTAAATATAAAGGGTTTTCCATTAACAGGTGATACAGGTGAATGGATTGCGCTATCGAGAGATGATTAACGATTTTTTATGGCCGGAATTGGATGGTATTGATCTGGACAACGTTTATTTTCAACAAGACGGTGCTACGTGCCACACAAGCAACGAAACCATTGATTTTTTACGGGAAAAGTTTCCGGACCGTATTCTCTCTCGAAGAGGTGATCACAATTGACCACCGAAATCTTCTGATTTAACACCTTGTGACTTTTTTCTTTGGAACCATGTGAAAGAGAAGTTCTACGACAACAGCCCAGGGTCGATTCAAGACCTCAAAGATGGAATTCGTGGGGACTTAGGGCAGCCACTTTGCAATTCGGTTATGGAAAATTTCATGAAAAGGATATTGTCCTGAAGGCGTGGTCGTGGTGGTAATTTGCCTGATGTTATTTTCCACTATTAACGGCATACCTTCCTCTTTATAATAAAACATAAATATCGGATCATTTATATTAAAAAATAGCATTTTTCTTTAAATATCAAAATAACACCTCTTATTAAAAAATCCTTTAGGTACGAAGCTCAAAGAAGAAATTTTCTTGAACTACCCTCCTAGTAAAATTTGTTCTAAGGCAAAAAAATCAGTTACTTCTATTTTTATTTTTATTTTTAATTTTGTATTTAATATAATATTTATTCGTGTCGCCAAGGCTTAGAAAATTTCTATTGTCTGCCTATGGGAAAGATGCACATTTCCGTTACTTTGATATAAAATACTTGCATGCCTTGACCAATTGAACTCCTATTTTAATTTCGCATCGCAAATGTACAAAAATATTATACAAAAAATACAAAAACACAAAATCAAAAGTTTTTTAAAATTTAATTTCTTAATAAAATAGTTAATCTAAGTTTTCTCTTTTTATTTAATTCCTCTATAAAAACTCGTGAAATATTTTCAAATGAGGTTGCCAACTATCTAAAAAAATCAAAATAGTAAAATATGGGAGTTCAATAAGGCAGACTTTGATATCGAACAAGCTATTTGCCATTTGGCAAAGCTTTAAAGCACACATACTTTCGGATAGAGTTGCCATAACTTGAAAACAATATGAAAAAATATGTAGAGAATTTAATGAAGGCACTTGATGGCCCTCCAGTTCAGTTCTTCAGTTTTCTGAACAAGTTTTTCGAACTTATTTTTTCAACCTCTTTAGTTTTATCGTTAAGGCACAAATCACAGAGTAAGACAGTGGTGGCGCAAAATTAATCATCCAATTTTGTTTTTGAATAACTTTTTACTGAACTAAAAATAATAATAATTTTTAATTATGGAAATCTTTATTATGGTCTTCACGCACTCCACTGCTTGTCTGTTTGTATACTGGAATTATGTAGTTCACAAGTGTCCAATTTGATTGACGTCTTGACGATTGACGCCATTTGCAAAAATTATAAATCTTCCGATTGGGTGATTAATTTTGCGCAACCTTGTACATGTATCGTTCCACATCTTTCACTTCTCCCTTAGCTTTGCTCAAACAAAATTAAAGATCGTCCTCTTTCCAAATATGCCCATTGCACAGTGTTTCTTTGCCTTCTTCTTTAGTTCTATTAAATTCCTTATTCCTCTTTAATTGCTCTGAAATAATCTCACAAAAGAGGAATTTAATTTCTTCGTGCAAGTGTGCCCTTTCTCTAGGGAACCATTTTAAACGAACCTAATCTGCCGCGCACTGAATTCATGGGAGATGGTCATAATAAATTAACGGCTTAGACCTTTTCTAATAGATCCTTGGTCAGACTTCTCTGGTTACCTGACAATCTAAGTAGGTCTCTCCGTTTGTGAAACAACATCAAGACGCAAGCCACAAATATAAGGAGGAGCTCGGCCAGACACCCAAAACGGGTGTAAGCGCCAATTATGTCTGTAAGTAATCTAAGTCGGTGCCTAGAAAAGGGAAAGTGGGATATATGCGTTCTGAATCAAATTAGTGAGGTCTTAGTCTTCCTAGCTTCTTGATAGCGAAGTATCAAAGAACGCGCCAGTATATTGAGTTGCAGATATTTTATGGAATAATGACTTTCACAATGATCTACCAGAGATTTAACGATTGTAGACAAGTCTAGCTGAGACATGAATGAAATTGTGTTCCATAAATAAAATGTCATGGACATCATGTCGAAATGTCATGCCATATATTTGTCATGTGAAAGAAATGCCCAGTACCTAGGGAAAAAGGTCATCAAAAACCAAAAAGCAACTTCTGCTTGTTTTTTAAAACACTAAAATTTTGTTTTTTATGCAGAAGTCTTTGCGATCCTTCAGGCATGCAAAATGCATAGGGAACGTGGATTTGAGGAAGATATTAAAATTTTTTTCCAATAGTCAAGCCGCGATCAAGGCTGAGGCGACGCCATGGGGCAGATCCAAACTAGTCAACTCATTTAAGAAGGATACCAGGTTGGTTGTGCATGTAACACTTTTATGATTTGGGTTCCAGTGCAAAGGAACATAGAGTGAAACGAAATTGCTGATTAGCTTGCTGTGAAGGAGGTCGACTGAATTGGTCTCTGAGATCTCCTACCCGGCCATCGGCATCGCTCTGACTGTTGTTAAAGGGAAATTGCACAACTTATTTCTCATAAAAGCGCAAAAAAAAATGGAGCTCCGTTTCTTCATGTGCTATTTCGAGAGCCTTTTGGCCCCCAGCACAATAGATGCAGGACTCAGAAAGTCCTGATGACTCCACGCCATTCAGTTTCCAAACTCGTAGCTGTTTTTATCAGTCATTGGACGATCGGCACACACGTGGAAAAGCTAGGTTCACCATTTGATCCCCGTTGCAGAAACTGTAGGGGCCTTTTAAAGAAGGAGACTTTTCAATACTTTCTCTGTAAATGACCGGGTTTGGCAGCTAGACAATTAAGATCACTTGGTGTTTCACCGAGATTCGAACCTTCATTCACTTAGTCACGCACCAACCCTTTCGGCTCCTGCGGCTGCCCTACCTACCTACACTAAAATTTAATGGACTGCTTACCATTTTTTTTAATTCCAATTAAAATGTTTGAAATTTTGATGAAAATTTTTATAAATTCTGTACAAAGTCCAACTTTTGATTTATGTGATATTCGTTACAGAATGGGCCATATTTTTATTATAAATTTATAAAAAAATGATGAAAATTCGAAAAGCAAAAGAAGAGTAGTTAAATTTGGTGTCAAAATGTTGTAGTACTGTAGTTTTTTTCGGACTGTACAACAATACTACATAACTTTTGGATCACCCAATAGGCATTCGCAACGAATATAAAAGGAATCAAATATTCACTAATATAGTATTTGACATTTGTGAGTTGTTTGTGTTGTCATTTCGTCTTAAGCTAGAGGATTTTGGTTTCCTTATTGATCAACAGTACATATGATTGTGATTTCTTTCCTAAAGGATTTTGGTTTTTCTGGTCAAAATTTGTGCACCTCCACTACCTAAGTTTTGTGCTGCCTTGGCAAATAATGCTTGGTTCAACAATGGCTTTGAAAATCTACATAAATCAGTGATCACCTCATATTTAATCAAAACTGCGCATGAATTCTCGTCATTTAGATTCTTCACTGAATTTTATGCAATAAAAAAAATATATCATTTTTCACATTTCTATCGCACATCTCAATAGAATATTCCGCAGAAGCAAGCGTAATCTCCGAGTTCAGCACTTGTGATCGCTTGGTTGCCTAAAAATCGCATTCCCATTTAATTGAGTTCCTGCGGAGCTGTGCGATTTTTGCTGTTCTGGAACACAAAAAAAAATATTTCGTGATGAAAGTAAAGTATCATATTTTCTCGAGTCGCCCTAAAGACTTGCGTCAATGCCTTCAAGCGCCTTGCGGTTGGTGATCTAAAACACTATTTTGAGGGAAATAAATGCGTTTTCCCAAAAATCTTCTTGAATATTCCGCTTTTTAATAAGTTTTCTTTATATTTTTTGTATATTTTATAAGTTAATCCTCTTATTAATATAGTTGTCACATTATTCCTGATTTCTAAATCCTTTTGGAACAAAAAATTTCTATATCCGTTTTTTTTTATTGAGTTTTTGGTAATAAAACTGTGTTTGCGTTTAAATATAAATAGGCACCTACATTTCACCAAAACCACTGCCAGGCAGACAATCAAAAATAAAACACAGCACAGATTCTGCCTCATCTTCGTTCGCGTCACAAACAGGTCGAACTAAAAATTTAAACTAAGCGAAATAAGCGTAAAAGCCCTACTTAAATAAACTCGCATAGACGAACTGAAGAAACTTGGGAAAAAAAGAAATATTAATATTCAACATAAAATCATCTCCCTAGTATTTCACTGATCTCTGCTTTTGTCAATTTGTCACAGCAACGTTACTTGGCATTGATTTGTTGGTAGCAACAAAAGTGTTGCTTGAAAATCGCAATGTTTTAAACTCATTAATTATTCATAGAATGATGTTGAAAAATGTATTTCTTACTAACTTAAAACATATCTCTACTAAGGCATCATATTTATGCTGAATTTCTCCAGCAGCTTTCTTTAACTCTTCTCATCAATGGACCCATAACCAGTTTGCCAGTTTTTGGGTCAATGAATTTACTTATGATTGATAGTCCAAATTCTATGCGGCTGAGGGCAGCAACAATATGATTGAGTTTTGTATATTAAGAAGACTCGCGTGAATAGGAAGGAACATGAAATATAAGAATTTAAATGAAGTATCATTAATACAAAAAAACTTTGTAATCTCACCTTTCACTATCGATAGTAAAAACATCTTTCAGCTTCCAGATAATGCATGCAGATGCTTCGCTATGCTCGCGCATTACCCATATTTACTTGCACCTCGAGGCTAACTGTTCAGATGGACAGCTTTCGCCGAATTTTTTATTCATCTCGTTTCTCATTCGATGTTGATTTAAATTTTAATAGAAATACCTATTAAATAAATCAGATTTGCTTGATGTATAATGAAATAGAAATCAGCTAACACAAAATTTCGCAGCATACAGTTTCGGTCAACTAATTAACAACGCAGTAGTATTGGCGCTCATTTTAATAACTTTAAAAACCCATAAATTCCCGCTGCTCATATTATGGGCCAATCCTCTTTGTAAACGTATTTTACACTTACACAGTACAATAAAATTTTACGAATGTGACTATACCAAAAGTAATAAAAATCACAACAGAATTTTTGGTCTATAGATCTGGTTTTTTCCCCATACATATTTAAAGTTGCTGTTTTTGAACTACCTTGTATACAGAAAAATTTAGTAAAATTCGGTTAAACAATATCTTTTGGAGGAGAGTTACAGTGCCTAAGTGTTTTTTGGGTCGCGGAAATCATTCTTTGTGTTTATGTTTACCTAAAATCTACGATAGGTGGCGGTATGTGTTAATTTTTGCGATTTTTATGGTTTTACATTGAGAAATATAATTTTTAGTATTACGCCTTCAGTATTACATAGTCATATATGTACACAAGTGGCGCAAAATTAAACACCCTGTCGACAGATTTATGGTTTTTGTAAATGGCGTCATACGTCAACCATATTTGACACTTGTGAACTAAACAGCTGCAACATAACTACAAATAGACAAGCAACGAAGCGGGTAAATTCAAAATAAAAATTTCCATCACACAAAATCATTTTTTTCTTACTAAAAAGTTATTCAAAAATAAAATTGGATGATTAATTTTGCGCCATCTTGTACATGAATATAATTTTTAGGTGTTTGAGCGAGCTTCTTCTTTTATTTTTGATGTGTGTCTTAACGTTATCTCACAAGCAGAGGGACCACAGTTGTATGCTGCCTCCGAACGGCTGATGATTTTCTATGAGCAGCATAAATTATTTGTATCGTCAAAAAATAATCTTAGAAACATGCCGGATTAACTTTTCTCGAGTCCAGCTCCAGCAGCGAGACGGTGCCAAAACAGTGCATGTCCTCTGAAGAACATAGCTCGAAATGTGTAATATACCCTACCTCTTTCACTTCTATACTCCGGCTATATGGCCAATAGTGTCATAAGCTATTAGTAATCTCGTGAGAAGGCGTATGTTCGTTTTTGAGAGCCCCGACAAGTAGCGCCTTTTTCTTCGGTCGAGTGTCAATCGAGATGAAAACGATACTCAGCTGGTGCTCAGATTAGACCAACTGTTATAAATAACTATTAGCTGCTTGCATACAATTGCTTATACACCTGCTCTGCCTCGATCCAGGATCCATTGCAGATTAACACTGCACTATCAATTTTTGAGCTATTCGACATTATTAAACAAATGTCAAGTTATTTATTCTATCCAACCAATTGACTTGATCGCCGCCTCACTGTCTTCGGAGGCGAGTTGTTAGGCAGCTACGTATATCAAGCTTACCAGCCTTCCCGCCATACCTTTGACTTAAATCTCGATTTAAAATTACTGCATTAGTCAGGAGGTATGTAAGCTTCTCTCAATAAGTGTGGAGAAGATGCCAGATGATTTTTTTAATGCCCACACGTATTTCAAATTCGCACTACTTTGCTTCCAATAATGAAAGAATAATACGTTGAAAGTATTTACCAGGCGACTCGACAACTTACCCTTCATATCTTCAAATATATACTGGTTCCGGATCCTTTCTCCATCTTCCAGCTCTCATGTTCGTGATAATGTCGCAATTGACTACTCGTAGGTCCGTCTCTCTTTGTCTTTTTATCAGATGTCGAAATGCTATCTAGATAAGGTATTACCAAACTATTTATATTATAGAATCCCCGCTACTAACCAAGTCCACTTTGATTCTGATACTTTAACGCATCCTAATTTAATTTCTCCCAATATCGTCATCTTTGATTGACGTAAAAATGTTTTATTCTTTTAATAAACTTTGCGATAATTTGTAGAATATAATTACAATCAAATGGCAGCTAGGCTTGAAGTAGTCAAGGAACATGCTGAGTTTTTCTGGCAACTCATAAGTAGCTCGGTTATCTGCACAACATCAATCATTGACGAGAACACACCAAAAAAGTTGAAGTTCTACCATAACTGAAAATAGGGTCGGAAAGATCTACTGTTTAACCTTGAGAAGCGCGGCCAAGAACCCAACAAATGCCGCTTAAATCCTGCTGATCCAAATTGTAGTGTTTGTCTTGAAATGGAGACACTTACAGCTGTATGCCATCTGCGAATGGTAGATGATTTTCCGAGGAACTTTTTCATTACAGAAGTGCAATCGGAGGTTTGCGATTGCCTGGTGAATTTCAACCGCTTTTTAGAAAAAGTATTCTCCATCATTTTGGTGTTTAGAAGCCACACCAGTAGTGGTGTTAGCACATTTAACGATATGCTCATTGTTATATTTCCTTAACCACAATTTTAACGATTTGCTATTCAGTACGCCATTTCATAACGAAAATCGATAAGGCATAATCAGCTGTTTGATTAACATACCGACTATCGCAAGCTAAACGAGAACGATTTTGTTGTCGTTAAATAAACGACAGCCACGTCTCAGTTATGTAAGAGTCATACGAAAAACAACAACTCTCTAAGGCAATTGTACGCCTAATCATATTTCATCTTTTAGTATGCCAGAATCTTATAGTATGCGACTATTTTTCTATGGTGAACGGATTATTTGAGATGCAGCATCCTATTGTGACCAAATAGCCAAGTTCAAACCGTCTGTCCACGAAAAAGTCCGTAATTATGGTACTGTGAGTAAAATTACATATTCAGCAGCATTTTCAGTCCAAATAGCACCACTGCTAAGCCGGCATTAAATTATCACTTTCGAGGCAAGAATCGGATTCTTGAAAATTACTTACAGATTTTCTGATCACCAATTTTGGCAAAGACGCACCATCTAAAACTTTTTTTCATTGAAGGCTAAAGCTGAGCAAAGCATCACTTACTTTGGAAATAATTTTTGAATATTTCAAAAAGTTGTTCGTATGTAAAATAATCCATTCGATATCACGAAAGCACCACAAAGCACCCTCTACATCACCAAAAATCAAATCCAAAACATATGGAAAAGTCATTTAAAGTGTGGAACTCATTCGATGAATTTATTTTTCCACCGAAGCTCTAAGGTCACGAGTCCTGAACATCCTCTTCATTTTTTTCTTTTCCTCTCTCTTGTGATTCCTCATGTTTCATTTCTTTATCTTGCTAATCAGGAAACCATATTTTCCGCCCACGTAAAGCTTTAATGTATACTCATTTATGTATGAACATATTTACTGTTTCCTAAGGAGATAAAGAACGAAATTCTTTCACTATCTCACCCACTATCCACTCTCTCGCCCTCCGCCAAAGCCCAAACCAAAGTGAGCAAGAATAATTGCAGCAAAAACACCCGACAAAAGCGAGAAGCATATGGCAGAGACGGCAGCCATGAGAGGTGCGTAAATACTTATATATGAAGGAAATGTTGAATTGTTTGGAATCGACGACATCACCTCCATACGAAATCAGTCAAACGGTCAAATGTGTCTGCGGCAAACCACTTCAACGCCTCAAAGCAAATGATTTGATTGTGGTGCTGCCTTTGCCGGCTGCAGTTGGGTCTGCTCTTTGTGCTGATGGAAGATGGCTATGCGACCATTCGTGACTCTGCGTCGTGTGTTGGTGCTGTTACGTTTTCCGCGCTTGCCGCCTTCTGTTGTTTTTTCTCCTTGTTTTTATTTTTTTTTTTTTTAATTTTTTTTTTGTTTGACAACGCGGCGAGGCAAGATGAATGAATTTATTATAATGTTTTTGCTGTACGCATTGTTGTTGTTGTGTTAATTTTTATTGCGGTTGCGCGAATTGTTATTCAACACCAGCAACTTTGTCAACGTGCAGCAGCATTTCTCTACTGCCATTCGCCGCGCACTCCTGCCCCATTCTCCAACGTCTGTCGCCCACACTTTCAAAAGTCTGTCGCTTTTCTTTTCCATTTGCCACTTGTGAATTCCACTGCCAATCGATCTTTGATAACTTTTCTCGATAAACGGTTTACTCACCTTTACCTCTCAGCCACCACTTCTCGCTTGCGCATTTCTTCTTCACCTACAATGGCTGGCACAGACATCCATCAGCCTGGCCATGGCTTCAGCGTCTTTAACGTCTTTGATTTTTGATTCTTTGTGGCTATTGGATGCGTTCGCTTGATCGCCACCGGGAAATTTATCGCCATTCATTAGAATGCAGCGGACAACATGTGGCTATTGTGGATGGAAAAGGGCTCGGTCTCGAGATTGGTAGATGCGCATTTATCCACATACTGATGGCCGAGTATATACATGTATGTAGTCACATACATTTTACAAATCCACACTCATATTTTTAATCGCACGCATAGAGAAGCCTCACCATTAAAAACTCAGGCACGAGTGCTTATGTATGCGCAGATGTGTTGGAATGCTGGAATTTATGCATATTTTGACCTCAACGGTTCCAAAGGCATTCAGTTACTTAGAAGCAAGTGGAAAACAGAAAGCTTGCTTCTACTCAAGCTTGGAAAACTCTACGAAGGACGAAATGCTCAAGACTTTATTATGCAAAAGCCTTAAAATCTAAGCCTTTAAGATTTGTTAAAATTATAATTTGGTTTCAGAAAAACCCGCTAAGCTCTTTATGAGAGTGTTAAAAATCCACCACCAATAGTAGCTGATGCGACCGCTCTAAATGACAGTTGGAGAAAACAAATATTATAATTACTACGATAAGCTGAAAAATTGTAAATAAATTTCTTGAAAGCCACTGGACAGTGCAAAGTCTTAAGAAAATATAGCGGAAAATTTCCCTAATAACAAAAGAGGTACAGAAGAAAGCTTAGTAACTCAGCGAGCATCGCCATCTTGCGAACTTGGTGTCTAGCAGTGATGCTGTCGCTACTAAATAAATGGCTAAAACCGTTACTATTGCAGTCTTTAACTTTCATGCTGTTCAAGAAGCAATGGACTTTGTTGTGGAAAACAGGTGGAGATCTGACAGCTCCGTATATGTCTGCAGCGACAGCAAAGCTGCGCTCATGGCCAAACGGGGATCAGTATCGACTTCAATTGATGCGATTGAGCTGAGCACTGCGCGAAAAGCGGCCGCAATACGCGGAGTGGCATGAAAAAGTGATTCTACAGCATGACAACGCTCGGTCTCACGTTGCCAAACCCGTTAAAACCTACCTGGAAACACTGAAATGGGAAATCCTACCCCACCCGCCATATTCTCCAGATATCGCGCCGTCCGATTATCACCTGTTCCGATCGATGGCACTTGGTCTAGCTGACCAGCGGTTCCATTCATATGAAGACATCAAAAAATGGCTTGATCCGTGGATAGCCTCAAAAGATGAACAGTTTTACCGCGACGATATACAAGATCTACCAGAAAGGTGGAAAAAGTAGTAGCCAGCGATTGGCAATACTTTCAAAGATTCACTTGTAACTATTTTTTCAGAATAAAGTTGTATTTTTACCAAAAACACAGAGCTTAGTTGTGCACCTAATATTATTTGAGTTGTTTTTTTTTGTAGCAATAGGGTGGCGCAAAATGAATCATTCATTTTCGTTTTTGAATAACTTCTTTGGTAATATAAACATATATATTATACATCTTCCGAAAGGGTGATTAATATTGTGCCACCTTTGTAGAGATTTTTTGTTAATTTCTAAAAATAAGCATCTTATTTCCCAATATCATTGACCGCTGACTTTTGATAAAACAATTTATGGTATTTAGTACTAGCAGGTTTTGCTTTAATTTAATTGATATTATATTACTCGTATTTCATACAAAAATGTAATGCTTTTATTTAACTTTTTCACAATGAATTCTTTAGCTAAGCTTTAGGTGAACATTGAATATTTAGTATTTTGAAAGCCATCAATTTAGTGCATAACAGCTAAAAAATGCTAAGTTGATTTAGGCTTTTATTAAATGCCCAAAATGTACATACATACATACACACATATCAATTTCATTTACTTTTATATTTAATTTAATTTATTTTTTGTCGCACGCCATTTTTCAATGGTCAAAATAATTTGCAATTAATGTCAGTTGTGTAGTAGGCGTGAGAAGCATGGAAAACGCCAAAAGCGAATGGAATTGGAATGGGTGGCCAAGATGTTAAAAACGATGCATGTGCACATTTTGCATACCTATGGATATATACACATACTTTTATACATATTTACAGACCCTGACACATGACAGCACTTCAACTTTTAACAATTTTTCTTGTTCTTTTTTTAATGTTCATTAATTTTGTGAAAAAGTATAGGTAACTGTTTAACTAAAACTATGTAAATCAAAGTTTCAAAAGTATATAAAAATGGGATAAATTCCCCGAATCTTTTAGAAAATTTTCTGTTTTATAGCTTATTAAATCCTAGTACAATAAAGGCAACTTTGAGGTTGCATTCCCGTTGATTTTTTATAGCCTTTGTATAAAATTTAGGAATTTTATTTATATGGTTTTTGCTCGATTTTTTATAATTTTTATCATTTTTTCCTACACTATGTTGCCTATTTTCTCCATAAAAAATTCATGCAATGGAAATGAAGACGTTGTGAAATTTTTCCAACTTTTGTATAAAATTTAGAAATCTTATTGACTATTTTCTCTATTTTCTCTTTCAAAAAAATGTCGTGAAATTGGGCTGGACATTTTTTGAAATTGTCTAACTTGTGAATACAATTTAGAAATTTGAGTTGTACGGAATTTGTTAGATTTTTTAAATTTTTTCCTTTAACAGTGTTGCCTATTTTATCCATAAAAAAAAATTTCGTGGACTTGAGATGAAAAGTTTGTGGAATTTTCCTAACTTTAATATATAATTTAAAAATTTGATTTTTATGGTTTTTGTTAGACTTTTTATAATATTTTTCTAAGCTGTGTTGCCTATTTTCTCCATATAAAAAAACGTCGTAAAATTGAGATGAAAAGTTTGTGGAACTTTTCTAGCTTTTCTATAAAACTTAGAAATTGGATTTACATACATGGCTTTTGCTAGATTTTTTATAGTTGTCCCCCTTCAACTGTGTTGCCTATTTTCTCCACAAAAGAAATATCGTGGAATTGAGATGAAAAGTCTGTGGAACTTTCCTTGCTTTTGAATAAAGTTTAAAAATTTTATTCATATGGTTTTTCTTAGATTTATTATAATTTTTTTTTTCTTACCCGTGTTTCCTATTTTCTCCATTAAAAAAATATCGCGGAATTGAAATGAAAAATTTGTGGAAATTTTCTGGACTTTCTGTGAAATGTAGAACTTCGATTTATACAGTTTTTGTTAGACTTTTTATAATTTCCCCCCTCCCCCTAACCATGTTGCCTATTTCCTTCATAAAAAAATGACGTGGAATTGCGATAAAAAGTTTGTGGAATTTTCCTAACTTTATTATATTATAAAACGTAAAAATTCGATATAAATGGCTTTTGTTAGATTTTTTATAATTTTTTTCCTTGTCTATGTTGTCTATTTTCTAAGATGGATTGAGATGAAAAGTTTGTGAACTTTTCTAGCCTTTGTACAAAATTTAGAAATTAGATTTATATTGTTTTTGTTACATTTTCTTACAATTTTTTTCCTTAAGTGCGTTGCTTATTTTCTCCATAAAAAAATATCGTGGAATTGGCATGGAACTTTTTTGGAGTTTTCCTAACTTTTGTATAAAATTTAAAAATTGGTTCCTCTTAAACAGCGAACTATACTTTTAGACAAAAATAATGAACATTCAAACCAAAAACCAAAATAGTCAAAATTTATCGAAAAATGTAATGTCGCTGTGTGTACGTTTATGCTATAAACGCAATTGATGTATTGATAGGAAGCGATAAACTTAAACTTTTCGATTTTATATTCATTAAATTTGATGGAAACAACGCAAAAGATTTTTGTCGAGAAATCTACAAATTAAGCTAAAGTGGAAAATTAAGCAGAGCATTGGAAATAAATTTTGGAATATAGTGCGCAAAATGCTTTCAAGATGTGCGTTTGTGTTGTTATGCAATAAAATAAAAATTGATACAATCTTGAATTCGAAATAGAGGCTTAGATGTAGATATAACTATAAGACCATACATGAAGATATTTAAGCACGCACTTAAATGTAAAAATATGTATATACCTGTGTATATATGTATGTGCCCCCATAAAGTGTATTAACCCTTTGAGAGCCAAGCTTATTTTTTTCCATATTTAATTAAAAGGCAAATTTTTTTTTAATTCCTTTTTTGCACCCCGGCAGAAAAGGTTTTCTAAAATGTGTTAGTCCACAGAATTCGCTGAAAAGTGGCTGAGGCAATGGTGTAGTGCCTAACAATGGTACTTGTTGTAAAATAAATGAGAATTTGTTTGCTTTCATTAGAACAAATTAAACTTTAAAGGAAACATATGTAAATGAATATTTTGAAAAATTCAGCTTATGACATTTAGAGTTCAGCCATCTTTCTGTGCGATAATAGTTCGTATGACATTGTAAAGGGTAGTTGATAGTGTTTTTTTTTTAATAAAAAGAATATTTTTGTTATTGTAAAGGGTAGTTCATACAGTTGTGACTTTTTAAAGTTTCGAAAAAAAAAATCATTTTTGTTGTTGTAATGGAAGTTCATGTAGTGGTTTCTTTTTATAAATTAAAACTGTTTATGTTTAACGCGTGGTTCATATAGAGGTTTCTTATTAAAAATTCGAAAAAAATAATTTTTGTAATTACAAGGGCAGTTCATATAGTTGATTCTTTTTAAAAATTCTGGAAAAATGTATTTTTTGTCATTGTAAAGGGTAGTTCATATAGCGATTTATTTTAAAAAATTCAGACAAAGTTAATTTTTGCTATTGTAAGGGTTCATGTAGGGGTTACTTTTAAAAAATTCCAAAAAAAAAATATCTTTGTTATTGTAAAGGGTAGTTCATATAGCGATTTATTTTTAAAAATTCAGAAAAAACTATATTTAGTTTTTGTAAAAGGTAGTTCATGTAGGGGTTACTTTTAAAAAATTCGGAAAAAAAAATTTTTATTATTGTAAAGGGTAGTTCGTCTAGCGATTTATTTTTAAAAATTCAGAAAAAAATAATTTTATCTATTGTAAGGGGTAGTTCATGTAAGGTTTACTTTAAAAAAATTAAAAAAAAAAATATTTTTGTCATTGTAAAGGGTAGTTCATATAGCGACTTATTTTTAAAAATTCAGAAAAAACTATTTTTTGTCATTGTAAAGGGTAGCTCATATAGCGGTTTCTCTTTGAAATTTCAAAAAAAAAAATATATTTGTGATTTTAAATTTTTTTTAATTTAAATATTGTAAAGGGTAGTTCATATAGCGATTTATTTTTACAAATTCAAAAAAACTATATTTTGTTATTGTAAAGGGTAGTTCATGTAAGGGTTACTTTTAAAAAATTCGAAAAAAAAATTTATTATTGTAAAGGGTAGTTCGTCTAGCGATTTATTTTTAAAAATTCAGAAAAAAATATTTTTTTCTATTGTAAGGGGTTGTTCATGTAAGGGTTACCTTTAAAAAATTAAAAAAAAATTATTTTTGTCATTGAAAAGGGTAGTTGATATAGCGACTTATTTTCAAAAATTCAAAAAAAACTATATTTTGTTATTGTACTTTTAAAAAATTCATAAAAAAATTATTTTTGTTATTGTACTTTTAAAAAATTCAAAAAAAATATTTTTGTCATTGCAAAGGGAAGCTCATGTAGCGGTCTCTTTTTAAAATTTCAAAAACAAAAAATTTATTTGTGATTTTAAAGGGTAGTGTCCTTTTCAAAAATTAAAAAAAAAAATTTTTTAATCAAATTTTCGGTATACGTGTTATTGGTTTATTCCAAAGAGCAAACATTCCTTTATTTATGGAGCGCATGGGTGCCTCGAAGAGCTTCTCCATAACGCATCTTGTTAACGCAGTTTTCGAAGACCTTGTTGGCGCTTTCTGGCCTATCTCACAAATGGTTTCTTCAATATTCACCATCGGGACTTGGATAGTTAATGGAATATTCGCATCAATCCTTCGTGGCACCTTTAAAGAAGTCTAACGGCGTCAAATCGCAACTCCGAGATGATTTATTGACATCGCAGAGACGGCTGATAAAATCATTACCGAACTTGGCGCCCGAAAAATCGATTGCGGCATTCCGCGCCATCCTGCCAAAACCAAAGATCGTCTAAGACCTTGTCATCTTCTGAGATTGCATTGATTTCTCGACTATCACATGCGGGTTTTCTGATCCCCAGATCCAGTAGTTTTGCTTTTTAACAAAACCACCGATGACTTTGCAATATTTCCTAACGTCGTTACGTGGGTGTTAGTGACTCTTTCAAGGTTTTCAGCGAGAAATAGCTGTCATTGTCAGAATAACATATGATTTAATTAAAAAACACTATATGGACCACCCTGTATATTACTGAGAACATTAAATATTTTGATATTATATCGTATGATAAATTTTATATCCCTGATTGTCCTTTGCAAGGGTACAAGTGTTTTTCTGAACTTCTTCTTTGACTCGCCATTCAACCATTTTGGACTTGTCACGTTGAATAATATCAGGAATTGAAACCGGATGTTTCTGGTTTTGTGCTCGTTTATATACTTATAATCATTACATTATCATTTGATACAATTTTTTTTTTTCAAGAATTTTTTAATCCATCCACCAGCTGCGCTTATATGGATCTCAATGGGTTAAATAAAAATGGTATATATCAATAAACAAATAAATAAATAAATACTTCAGTGCAATTGAAAAACATTCAATTCATGCGCCGCAACAACTGCTGCACGCACGCATGCGCAGTTGAAAATCTGCAATCGAAAAATCGCCATAAATACACGCGATCAATATCCGTCGATGGTTGATGGGCTGATGGTGGATTGTTGATGGCCAGTAGCATGCCATCACCAGCGCCATCACATTGCAAACAAACATACACACATACATACATATGCATGCGCTTCTGAGCATACATAAGAGTGCATACACAGGTGTGTAGAGATGTGCAAGTCTGTGCATGGTGGCTGACCCAAAATGCACGATCGTCGCCGTCGTCCACTTTAGCCAAGGTGAGAGAAGTAAACAGTAAATAGTAAACAGAAAAATAACTGAACGGCCGCTGATGAATATGATCGTCTCAATGATTTCTTTGTAAATGCGCGCAAGCGCAAGTGCCTATTACCTACCTAGTACCTTTGAACGATACTTATGTCTGTATGTATGTGTGTACATTCATGTCTACATGCCGCTATGTTTTATAAGTTTGTGCGAAAGCAATTACACTTAGCCAGTTGGCGCTCTGCATATCGCACTGACTTGACGCCTTGAGAGCACTTTTGCGCATGCTCAACACGTTTTGCAGTAGCCAAACGAACAGCAGCAATAAAATCGAGCAGAGTTTCATCATCACATACAAGGGGAATGCAGAATTTGCTTCTGATCAACTTTTTGTAGTTGGGTGAATGGATGGATGGGACGTCTGGTTGAAGAGGTACATGCATATATATGTACTTATGTATGTATGGATTGATGTATGTATATATGCAGATGAACTAAAGGCAACTTCAAGTGAGCAAGTCGGCCCTTTTACTATATTCAAATGACATTGAAGCTGAAATTTATTTACATTTTAGTTACAGTGGCCAAGTGATTTCACAGAGTGAGCGTACTTTATACCAATACTGTAGGCTGGAGTATTTCTATAAACAATTTTTTGTTGTATCAAAAATGTCTTTAACTAAAATTCAGTAAGATGTACCATACTGACCAGAAAACTGGCGACTTCTCCATTTATGCGCCTAGAGCAATTTTGTGTCACAGAAAGGGATAACTTTTCCTCTTTTAATCAGGAAGTAGAAGAAAGACAAAGAAGTTCATACCGGGACAATCTACCGGGTTTATAAGCTGAATTTCTTAAGCTTGAACAACCAGTTGTGCATCCTATGCGCTCCAAGGCAGATAGGAAATAGTGGAACAAAATGACAGATAAATTAGAAAAGGGGCGGCCTCACCATTTAAAAGCCCAATACCATTTGTGGCATAGGAAGGGGTAACTTCTTCTCTCTTTTTGCAGAAGTAGAGGGAAGACGTTAAAGATCATGCTGGGACAATCTGCCGGGATTATCGAAATCAAAATAAATTATGGAGTTAGATAAAAATAATTTTAAAACCATCACAGGAATTCGAACCGGGCTTTGTAGAATGAATTCTCATCTTACTAATCTGAGAATACGAGGGGTGCCTTTTATATTTCGAGATTTGGCAACTATGGTGTTGCAATCTGGCAACTGACGCTGTATCGCAAAGTTTGACATTTTTTGGCTTTTACGTACTCAGAACGTTTTGAAATACCAGCGCTATTTGTGTTGTTTACAGTAACTTAAAAGATTCATCTCGGTCCAAAAATGGAATTAAATCGTGAACATTTTCGTGCGATTATTTTTTACAACTTTCGACGTGGATTAACTCAGCAACATTGCATGGATGAACTTAATTCATTTTTTGGCGATGAAGCTCCATCAAGGACCAGTGTTTATCGATGGTATTCCAAGACGATCGATGGTCCAAGACGAATTTCGTGAAGGTCGTCCAAAATCAGTTGTTGTTCCGAAAACCATTGATGCTGTGCGCGAACTGATATTGCAAGATCGTCATGTGACCTATCGTGAGATTGAGACAATCTTAGGCATTAGTGGGACCAGCATAAATTCAATATTGCATAAACATTTGACTGTTAAAAAAATTTCTTCGCGTTGGATCCCACACAATTTGTCAATCACTCAAAAAAAGGCTCGTGTCGATTGGTCGAAGGAAATGCTCAAAAAATAGAATAGCGGGGCTTCGAAACACGTCTATGACATCGTGACAGATGATGAATCATGGATTTACGCGTATGAGCCCGAAAGTAAACAGCAGTCGACTGTATGGGTGTTTCAAGATGAGCCAAATCCAACAAAAGTTGTTCGCGCACGAAGCACTTCCAAGCAAATGGTCGCCTGTTTTTTCGGAAAAACTGGACATGTCGCAACCGTACCACTAGAACAACACCAACAACCATTTGTTTGCCAGTTGTCTTCCAAGAAATTAGGAAAACCAAATGCCAAAGACGGATCACTCTTCACCAGGACAATGCGAGCTCTCACACATCGGCTCAAACAACTGCATTTTTGAGCACCCAAAACATCGAATTAATGGTTCATCCGCCGTATAGTCCTGACTTGGCACCGAATGACTTCTTTTTATTCCCGTACATAAAAAACAAACTGAGAGATCAACGTTGTTCGACACCTAAAGAAGCGGTTGCGGCATTCAGAATGCATGTTTTGGAAGTACCTCATTCAGAGTGGCAAAAGTGCTTCGACAATTGGTTCGAACGCATGCAAAAGTGTATAGATCTTCATGGAGAATATTATGAAAAACAATAACGTGATTTTCGATGTGTAAAGTTTGTTTTTGTTCTCTAATCCCGACATATAAAAGGCACCCCTCGTATACTCCATTGAAACTTGCAGGTTCTGTAATGAAGAAGATGAAACCGCCGAATATCTACTAGCATCGTCCCCAGTACTGATGCATAAGCGGCACAAACTGCTGGGTAAACATATTTTACCAGAGAGGGAAACAAAAACTCAATTTTCCACAAAATTTATAAATCACTATTGTACGATTTTCGTGGTTTCACGTTGCCTACCAACGGGCTTAGAGTTTTCCTTTTTCCATGTACAGCCGCTCATTCTGAGTCAGACGCTGACTAAAGAGTCGCTTATTTGTAAGACAGACACAGACACTGAATGGATTTTTTTTTTCATATCGATCACAAAAAGACTGCAATCGAGTTGACACTTGCCTGATTCGGTCCGCGGTTGGTATTTTATTTCCCACCTACCCTACATATCTGTCGAGTATTGCCCTATCAGCCACCTTGGGACGCGTCCGATGGGAGCCTGGCAACTGCGCACGGAATCGACAATAAAAATAAAATGGGACAAATACTAAAAATTATAAAGAGGAACTTGGGTTTAGAGAAATACTCTGAATTCATGAAGGGAGCAGAATAGATCTTTAGATTGAAATGTTAAATCTGCTAATAAAAATAGTTTACCTGGCAAAGGATGACTGAGAGTAAACCACGGGATGTGACCCTTGTTGCTCGATTAGAGTGCACGTAATTCTTTCAGTTGCCAACTCACACTGATTTCCCTCCAAGATAGCCACCAAAGGACCCCACTATTCCGAGATCCTTACAACAAATAAACTAGCAACAAATAAACTATTTGCCTCACACAGCAGCACAGCCGATGACGCTAACAAGAAGTTGAATACATGGCCATAGCTGGGGCAAGGCAAAAAACGCAAATTGTATCAACTTTATTTTAATTATACAGGGTGCCGTAAAATTAATGACCCATTTTTGATTTTGAATAGCTTTTTACTGAATAAAAAAACTGATTTTAAGTGAAACAAATTTTCAAGTCAAAGCAAAAAACAAAAAAACAAGGTTAAGGCTTAAAGATGGCTTAAATGTAGCACAAAATTGATCATCCAATTTTGTTTTTCAATCACTTTTTTACTAAACAATGCATTCGACTCTCAACTTTCGACTTTTCAACAGAATAGAGTCAATTGAGATAAATCAACACCCTCGACCTGTATATCGGTTTGACTTACAACCCTTTGCCACATATGAACCCATATTTTGTATTGCAGTTTTAATTCAATTTTATTTCCAAAGCATTAATAAGCTGCAAAAAAAGTTATCTATGATTTTATGACATTTCGAAATAACCTCACTTTTGTGCAAGTGGGTGAAAAAGCAAAATCGAAGAGCGAATGATTCATTTTCAAAAAAACGATAACAGAATAAAACGTAAGTACTTTTTGACGAAAAAAATATAGTACCCATCTTTCTCGTCAGATAGAATTTCTCAATGAAAATCTCTTCTAGACTGGAATGGCTTGAAGAAGATCCATCACCCAACACATCCGTTAAAATCTACACGGACGGATCTAAAATGGACACCGGTGTAGGATGAGGGTTATATTGCGAAGAGCTTTTTATCAGCGAATCCTTTAAACTACTGGATCACTGTAGTATTTTTCAAGCGGTAATAAACTCTATTCATGAAGTCTTTAGGTGGTTAGAGATAAACAGAATTTCATCAAAAAATGTCTGCATTCTATCAGACAGCAAAGCTGATCTACGGGCCCTGGATGTATTCCAAATAACATCAAGGAGTGTCTTACATCGCTAAACAGTATCATATTATCTTATGCTGGGTTCCGAGCCACAGAGATATACCAAGGAACTGTAGGGCTGACCGACTTGCAAGAGAAGGTACCTGTATGCCGAACATAAATAATTTTATGGGGGTACCTCTCACAACTTGTAAGCTTCTTGTTATTGACGCACTAATCAGTTCTGCAAATCAAAGATGGATTAGCGTTAACGCCTGTGAAATTGCTAGGCAAACATGGCCAAGGCTAAATCTACGTCTGTCCAAGAATGTTATAAAATTAAGTAGACTTCAAATAAGATCGTTAGTAGGGGCCCTCACAGGACATTGTCTCATAGGAAATTACGCAAGGAGATTAGGCGCTTACCCGCATGATTTCTGTCGTAGCTGTAGGAATGAGGAGAAGCTGGAAATAATTCAACACATTTTTTGCATATGCTCAGTTCTAGCCAGAAGCAGGAATCGATATTTAAGATCCTACTTCTTAATGAATATAGATAATCTATACACTTTAGGTATCAAGAACCTTTTACGCTTTGTCAAAAGCTCAGGATGGTTCAATATGGAAGGGTCAATGTAACACCAGCCCCCGCGGCTCACAACGGACCCATTTGGTGGTCTAAGTGGCATCGTTGTCTCTATGTGCGCTCCGACTGCCAAACCTAACCTAACCTTCTCGTCAGATAATAATTTTTCCACTTTTCAACTGTTTTTTATACTTTACAACTAGTTTTTATATATGGTTTCGTAAGCAAAAAAAACAAAATATAAAACTTTTTCATTATTTTTCTTTTAATATGTCTTATTAATAACTGAAAAAAATGTTTCCATCCTGAAACAATTTTTTGCCAATGCTTTTTTAATTCATGCAGTAAAGGGTTAATTACCCTATCGTCGTACCTCAATCTTATTTGACACTTCGGAACTGTAAAACTTACAGGGAATGCGGATTTTAAATCACTAAATTTATTGCCCTGGCGGAGAAGACTATACAACTTTCGAAATATAGTACTGAAACGTTTATATCATCATTCCAGATCCATCATATATCCCTTCAATACATCATGACGATTTTCAAAAACTTGATCACAATAAGAGAAGTTAAAATATGTTAATAAATAGTTAATTTATACTCTAAATAATTTTTGTTGAATGGTTAATATTTTGTTTTTTTTTTTTTATTGTTGAAGTATTTAATAAATATTTCATAAAAAGTGTTGGATATGGGAAAAAATTTCCGTCCTTTCTTAGCCAAAGTTACGAATTATTAAAACAACTAAATAATATAGGTTGTTATGTGAAATAAGTGCCATTGGAAGCTACAACTTTACTTCATCTTTCAGGCAGCATACGGATTCCTCTGACGAAAAATTTGACTTCTTTTGACTTAATCCATTCCTTGACTTAATCCAGTTTGCGATGCTCTCGTAAGAAGTGAACCGCTCGCCAATATGGGCTGACTGCATTGATCGGAACAGATGGAAATCCGAAGGTGCAATGTCTCGGGAATACGGCGGGATCCAATTCAGTCCCTCTAAATATTTCTGGACCGATTTAGCAACGTGTGGTCTGGCGTTGTCATGCAGCAAAATCAATTCACCATATCTACCGTCTCCTTCCGGTCGCTTTTCTTTGAGAGCTCGATTCAAACGCATTAGCTGCAGTCTGTAAAGATCGCCAGTGATGGTTTCAGATCGTTTAAGGGGTTAGGGGTAGTCAGAATTTTCAAAAAAAAATTTTTTTTTTTTTTGCATTTTCTTAAAGTATAATGTTTTAAAAATATTGTGTAAAAATTTGAAGTGAATCCGACAAATACTTTTCGAGTTATTCAACAATTAACAAAGGGCGCTCGGCCGCTCCGGAGCCGATAGCAAAACTTTAAATGCGTTTTTCTCAAAACTATGTTTTTCAAACTGGTGAACACTGTAACTTAAAAACCGCTACGTAGATTTCAATAAAATTTATACAGCTTTTGAAAAACATAAAAAACTTGTGCCTGATCGAAGGATTTTTTTTTTGTCAAAAATTTCGATTTTTTTTTAACAATTAACTGTTGGTTTTTTGCTCTAAAATCTGGAAAAAAATTTCTGAGGCCGCCATTTTGTTCATTTTGAAAAACAAAAAAAAAGCTTCGATCAGGCACAAGATTATCTATTAATAAAACTAATTTTTCTTGTCCGATTGGTTTTAGATGAATCTGCAAGGACTTGTGATGTTCACCGCAAGGGACTTCTGGAGAAACGGGCTTCACACAAACAGCGATAACTTTTGCAATTATTAATTTTTTTTTTTGAAATTTTGGTGAAGTCAAGTTAAAACATGATGTTTTTATGCTATGTTTTTATTTTTGTTAAATAAATTAATTAAGTAGCAAAAAAAAATTCGTGAAAATCATCATTTTTTCGGGCCTCTGACTACCCCTAACCCCTTAAGGAGTCCATAATAGATGACATCCTTCTTATCTCACCAGGTGCTCAACATAACCTTTGAAGCATGAATGTTTTTTTTTTCGCTGTTGATGGACCTGATTCACCTGGCAGGCTCCAACATTTTCGACGCGAGACCATTTGACAACCGACTTTGAAAATACGGTTCCGAGAAAAACGCGTTTAAAGTTTTGAGTAACAATAAAAGTGGCTTGGAGCGCACACCTTCCAAAGGCTGTATCTCCGAAACTATTATTCGAATCGGCTTGAAAATTTAGGATAATATTCTTGAGATGTTGTAGAAATTAATAAAAATTGATTTTTTAAACCCACGAAACCCATGTAACCCCTTAATCAATCAACAAGCAAAAAAATCCGTTACAAACGCATACAATTAACACCACCTCACCAAGTACTCACTCCCTCAATTTATGGCAATTACCATAAAATATAAGAAAAAATCCAACTTACTCACATCCAGATGTCGCTGATGACGCTTGTAGCACCGCTTATGGAAACAACTCACAGATGGCGCCGTAAATTGTTTGTGACTTATTTAGTCTGACTATTTTGCGCGATAAAGTCGCGGTCATAAAATTGTGGCATTCTCCATAAAATGTAAATGGCAAAGTGCGAGCAACTTCACGTTTAGGTATTGAAAAGTGTGAAGGGGAAATTCTTAACAGAATTGGTTTTTGTTTCTGTACGCAATCAGATCAGATACCGACCGGCCTTTTGCAGAGCATTTGAATATGTATTTATTTCGATGTCCTTATGTAAAGAGAAATTTTATTCACCCACATCTTACGAGTATTGCAGGGAATAAGACATGGATTTTCTACTCTTGAAGTCTTTGTATTGCCCCGTTCAGTCTTGAGGCGTTTAACAAAACTGAACATCGGAAGAATCGTGTCCCATGGCATTGAAATCTTGACTGCTTGTTGGACCAACACTATACGCAGTTTAGTCCTGATAATTGCCTTTGCGATTACCGCCGAAATGTCTTTATATAATATATATAAATATATATAATTGGCGCGTACACCCTCGTTTGGGTGTTTGGCCGAGCTCCTCCTCCTATTTGTGGTGTGCGTCTTGGTGTTGTTCCACAAATAGAGGGACCTACAGTTTCAAGCCGACTCCGAACTGCAATATTTTTATGAGGAGCTTTTTTATGGCAGAAATACACTCGGAGGTTTGCCATTACCTGCCGTGGGGCGACCGCTATTAGAAAAATGTTTTTCTTAATTTTGGTGTTTCACCGAGATTCGAACCTACGTTCTCTCTGTGAATTCCGAATGGTAGTCACGCACCAACCCATTCGGCTACGGCGGCCGAAAGTCTTTACTTGCTGACTTAATTGGCCGTAAGAACCCGTTACCGAGTTAAAGCCTGCCCAATAATGTCTCGCCAGGTGTCTCTGTTTTTCTCACACCTTTTCCAGTTTCTTAAGCCAAGAGAAGCTAGATCATCTTCAATTCTGTCCTTCCAGCTCCAGGACGCCCTCGTCGCCGTCGACCGCCAATTACCGTTTGAAACGCCTTCTCGCTGGAGCAATTCCTTCCATACCAACGACATACCCCAGCCACCTTAGTCGCTGCAGGGTGACTCTTTTATCTCCGTAAAGCTTCTACAGCTGATTCGTTGGAATACGTTAATCGTCATCTACGCGAGCAGGGCCAAAGATCTCACGAAGTACTTTCCACTCTAAAGCTCCAAGAGCGGCTGCATCTGATTGCTTGACTGTCCAGGCTTCAGCGCCATAAAGAAGCACAGGGATGACGAGCGTCTTTGTAAAGTGTTGTTTTCGTTCATCGAGAGCGGACTTTACTATTCAATTGCGCACTTAGTTCAAAGTAGATCCTGTTGGCAAGAGTTATTCTTCGCTTGATTTCAATGTTGGCATCGTTGTTGCTGGTACTAGCGGAACCAAGGTAAATGAAGCCCTTGACCACATCGAATTTATAATTGTTAATTTCGATCTTTGGTTCAAGATACTTCGACTCCCGCCAGGACGCCAGCATATACTTGGTTTTGCCCTCGTTTACCGTCAGACGTTACCGCTGAGACGTTTTCGGCATCGTGAAAATTTATGTAACCGATATTAGTGATGACCATCTTTTCTTGTTCTTCTGCACCGCTTTTCTTCAAACTGTTGTTATGATCTCCTCATAGATGTCTGACAGTGATACACCTTCGAAGGCTTTTATACAGAGTTAACGAGATAGCTGACAATAACGACTTCCGTGAGGTAGCAGCGAGACGTCCTCAGTCACCTCGCTTTCGCCCACTTTTCCGGCTACCTTTGCCGCTACGTAATCTGGTATTTTGATCCCAGTGACGACGCCGGCTTGATTACTGTATTCTTCTTTAGCTGAGCTTTTCGCAACTTCTACGGGTGTTTTTACCGCCGATTTCGCTTCAGTCGCAGCTTCTTTATTACCTCGTCCTTTGTGTAAGTGAACGGCAATCGCGTCGAATCTGTAGGATATCCTACAGTTGCTCTCCCTGTTTGCTTCTATTGGCTGGTTATCGATGTCTGTAGTTAATATTCTCCCAGTTTTCAGCTCCTTGCTGCTGAGTACACTCCACAGGTGTGGGCACAAACGCCTATTCTATGTGATAATGAGGTCCAGAAACTTTTTAGCTTCAACGCCAGCTGCTCGTAGTAGGTGAATGATCATTTGGTGGACACTCGATATATAGTCCCCGTTACATGCGCCTACCTCTGGATCTTCCCAGCCGGACAGTTATGGCGCCACTTCACGCAAACTGTCGGGTAGCTGTTTCGGTTGCATGTTGGATCCTACTTCTTAATGAATATAGATAATCTATACACTTTAGGTATCAAGAACCTTTTACGCTTTGTCAAAAGCTCAGGATGGTTCAATATGGAAGGGTCAATGTAACACCAGCCCCCGCGGCTCACAACGGACCCATTTGGTGGTCTAAGTGGCATCGTTGTCTCTATGTGCGCTCCGACTGCCAAACCTAACCTAACCTTCTCGTCAGATAATAATTTTTCCACTTTTCAACTGTTTTTTATACTTTACAACTAGTTTTTATATATGGTTTCGTAAGCAAAAAAAACAAAATATAAAACTTTTTCATTATTTTTCTTTTAATATGTCTTATTAATAACTGAAAAAAATGTTTCCATCCTGAAACAATTTTTTGCCAATGCTTTTTTAATTCATGCAGTAAAGGGTTAATTACCCTATCGTCGTACCTCAATCTTATTTGACACTTCGGAACTGTAAAACTTACAGGGAATGCGGATTTTAAATCACTAAATTTATTGCCCTGGCGGAGAAGACTATACAACTTTCGAAATATAGTACTGAAACGTTTATATCATCATTCCAGATCCATCATATATCCCTTCAATACATCATGACGATTTTCAAAAACTTGATCACAATAAGAGAAGTTAAAATATGTTAATAAATAGTTAATTTATACTCTAAATAATTTTTGTTGAATGGTTAATATTTTGTTTTTTTTTTTTTATTGTTGAAGTATTTAATAAATATTTCATAAAAAGTGTTGGATATGGGAAAAAATTTCCGTCCTTTCTTAGCCAAAGTTACGAATTATTAAAACAACTAAATAATATAGGTTGTTATGTGAAATAAGTGCCATTGGAAGCTACAACTTTACTTCATCTTTCAGGCAGCATACGGATTCCTCTGACGAAAAATTTGACTTCTTTTGACTTAATCCATTCCTTGACTTAATCCAGTTTGCGATGCTCTCGTAAGAAGTGAACCGCTCGCCAATATGGGCTGACTGCATTGATCGGAACAGATGGAAATCCGAAGGTGCAATGTCTCGGGAATACGGCGGGATCCAATTCAGTCCCTCTAAATATTTCTGGACCGATTTAGCAACGTGTGGTCTGGCGTTGTCATGCAGCAAAATCAATTCACCATATCTACCGTCTCCTTCCGGTCGCTTTTCTTTGAGAGCTCGATTCAAACGCATTAGCTGCAGTCTGTAAAGATCGCCAGTGATGGTTTCAGATCGTTTAAGGGGTTAGGGGTAGTCAGAATTTTCAAAAAAAAATTTTTTTTTTTTTTGCATTTTCTTAAAGTATAATGTTTTAAAAATATTGTGTAAAAATTTGAAGTGAATCCGACAAATACTTTTCGAGTTATTCAACAATTAACAAAGGGCGCTCGGCCGCTCCGGAGCCGATAGCAAAACTTTAAATGCGTTTTTCTCAAAACTATGTTTTTCAAACTGGTGAACACTGTAACTTAAAAACCGCTACGTAGATTTCAATAAAATTTATACAGCTTTTGAAAAACATAAAAAACTTGTGCCTGATCGAAGGATTTTTTTTTTGTCAAAAATTTCGATTTTTTTTTAACAATTAACTGTTGGTTTTTTGCTCTAAAATCTGGAAAAAAATTTCTGAGGCCGCCATTTTGTTCATTTTGAAAAACAAAAAAAAAGCTTCGATCAGGCACAAGATTATCTATTAATAAAACTAATTTTTCTTGTCCGATTGGTTTTAGATGAATCTGCAAGGACTTGTGATGTTCACCGCAAGGGACTTCTGGAGAAACGGGCTTCACACAAACAGCGATAACTTTTGCAATTATTAATTTTTTTTTTTGAAATTTTGGTGAAGTCAAGTTAAAACATGATGTTTTTATGCTATGTTTTTATTTTTGTTAAATAAATTAATTAAGTAGCAAAAAAAAATTCGTGAAAATCATCATTTTTTCGGGCCTCTGACTACCCCTAACCCCTTAAGGAGTCCATAATAGATGACATCCTTCTTATCTCACCAGGTGCTCAACATAACCTTTGAAGCATGAATGTTTTTTTTTTCGCTGTTGATGGACCTGATTCACCTGGCAGGCTCCAACATTTTCGACGCGAGACCATTTGACAACCGACTTTGAAAATACGGTTCCGAGAAAAACGCGTTTAAAGTTTTGAGTAACAATAAAAGTGGCTTGGAGCGCACACCTTCCAAAGGCTGTATCTCCGAAACTATTATTCGAATCGGCTTGAAAATTTAGGATAATATTCTTGAGATGTTGTAGAAATTAATAAAAATTGATTTTTTAAACCCACGAAACCCATGTAACCCCTTAATCAATCAACAAGCAAAAAAATCCGTTACAAACGCATACAATTAACACCACCTCACCAAGTACTCACTCCCTCAATTTATGGCAATTACCATAAAATATAAGAAAAAATCCAACTTACTCACATCCAGATGTCGCTGATGACGCTTGTAGCACCGCTTATGGAAACAACTCACAGATGGCGCCGTAAATTGTTTGTGACTTATTTAGTCTGACTATTTTGCGCGATAAAGTCGCGGTCATAAAATTGTGGCATTCTCCATAAAATGTAAATGGCAAAGTGCGAGCAACTTCACGTTTAGGTATTGAAAAGTGTGAAGGGGAAATTCTTAACAGAATTGGTTTTTGTTTCTGTACGCAATCAGATCAGATACCGACCGGCCTTTTGCAGAGCATTTGAATATGTATTTATTTCGATGTCCTTATGTAAAGAGAAATTTTATTCACCCACATCTTACGAGTATTGCAGGGAATAAGACATGGATTTTCTACTCTTGAAGTCTTTGTATTGCCCCGTTCAGTCTTGAGGCGTTTAACAAAACTGAACATCGGAAGAATCGTGTCCCATGGCATTGAAATCTTGACTGCTTGTTGGACCAACACTATACGCAGTTTAGTCCTGATAATTGCCTTTGCGATTACCGCCGAAATGTCTTTATATAATATATATAAATATATATAATTGGCGCGTACACCCTCGTTTGGGTGTTTGGCCGAGCTCCTCCTCCTATTTGTGGTGTGCGTCTTGGTGTTGTTCCACAAATAGAGGGACCTACAGTTTCAAGCCGACTCCGAACTGCAATATTTTTATGAGGAGCTTTTTTATGGCAGAAATACACTCGGAGGTTTGCCATTACCTGCCGTGGGGCGACCGCTATTAGAAAAATGTTTTTCTTAATTTTGGTGTTTCACCGAGATTCGAACCTACGTTCTCTCTGTGAATTCCGAATGGTAGTCACGCACCAACCCATTCGGCTACGGCGGCCGAAAGTCTTTACTTGCTGACTTAATTGGCCGTAAGAACCCGTTACCGAGTTAAAGCCTGCCCAATAATGTCTCGCCAGGTGTCTCTGTTTTTCTCACACCTTTTCCAGTTTCTTAAGCCAAGAGAAGCTAGATCATCTTCAATTCTGTCCTTCCAGCTCCAGGACGCCCTCGTCGCCGTCGACCGCCAATTACCGTTTGAAACGCCTTCTCGCTGGAGCAATTCCTTCCATACCAACGACATACCCCAGCCACCTTAGTCGCTGCAGGGTGACTCTTTTATCTCCGTAAAGCTTCTACAGCTGATTCGTTGGAATACGTTAATCGTCATCTACGCGAGCAGGGCCAAAGATCTCACGAAGTACTTTCCACTCTAAAGCTCCAAGAGCGGCTGCATCTGATTGCTTGACTGTCCAGGCTTCAGCGCCATAAAGAAGCACAGGGATGACGAGCGTCTTTGTAAAGTGTTGTTTTCGTTCATCGAGAGCGGACTTTACTATTCAATTGCGCACTTAGTTCAAAGTAGATCCTGTTGGCAAGAGTTATTCTTCGCTTGATTTCAATGTTGGCATCGTTGTTGCTGGTACTAGCGGAACCAAGGTAAATGAAGCCCTTGACCACATCGAATTTATAATTGTTAATTTCGATCTTTGGTTCAAGATACTTCGACTCCCGCCAGGACGCCAGCATATACTTGGTTTTGCCCTCGTTTACCGTCAGACGTTACCGCTGAGACGTTTTCGGCATCGTGAAAATTTATGTAACCGATATTAGTGATGACCATCTTTTCTTGTTCTTCTGCACCGCTTTTCTTCAAACTGTTGTTATGATCTCCTCATAGATGTCTGACAGTGATACACCTTCGAAGGCTTTTATACAGAGTTAACGAGATAGCTGACAATAACGACTTCCGTGAGGTAGCAGCGAGACGTCCTCAGTCACCTCGCTTTCGCCCACTTTTCCGGCTACCTTTGCCGCTACGTAATCTGGTATTTTGATCCCAGTGACGACGCCGGCTTGATTACTGTATTCTTCTTTAGCTGAGCTTTTCGCAACTTCTACGGGTGTTTTTACCGCCGATTTCGCTTCAGTCGCAGCTTCTTTATTACCTCGTCCTTTGTGTAAGTGAACGGCAATCGCGTCGAATCTGTAGGATATCCTACAGTTGCTCTCCCTGTTTGCTTCTATTGGCTGGTTATCGATGTCTGTAGTTAATATTCTCCCAGTTTTCAGCTCCTTGCTGCTGAGTACACTCCACAGGTGTGGGCACAAACGCCTATTCTATGTGATAATGAGGTCCAGAAACTTTTTAGCTTCAACGCCAGCTGCTCGTAGTAGGTGAATGATCATTTGGTGGACACTCGATATATAGTCCCCGTTACATGCGCCTACCTCTGGATCTTCCCAGCCGGACAGTTATGGCGCCACTTCACGCAAACTGTCGGGTAGCTGTTTCGGTTGCATGTTGGATTAGTACTAAGTCTGGCCGCTAACTGACTCGCAGCAATTTTGAAGTAATCAGCAGATTTACTGATGTAACAAGGGATGTTTATGGCAGAGATCGGCAAAAACTGAGATTGTGTTGGCCAATGCAACCACTCTTTATGTTACTTCGTTGTCATTTGGAAAACGAATGATTGGAATATTGATGGTATTCAACTAACTTCACTTTACACTTTCGGATGGCCGAACCTTGCAATCTGCCATCCTTGGTTATGGTATGCATCTGTGGATAATGGCAGGAAGACTTCACTTTTTGGTGATAGTTTCCCCTCTGACCTCGATACACTGTTTTGCGTGATCTAAAAGCTTTTCGAAATAGGTTTTCAGGTCATTGGCCGGAATGCCCTTGAGGATGTCGGTACAAGCCTTTTGGATTGCGTCTACGGACGCAAAACGTTTTCCCTTCATGGCCAAATGCAATTTTCCGAATAGGTAGAAGACACAGGGAGCTATGTCAGGCGAATACGGTGAGTGATTGATGGACTGATGGTTAAAATGCGAGTCCTAGTCAACAAATTAGTCACATGAGTGGATCGAAGAAATGGTGCATTCTCATGCAATAAGCGCCAGCTTCCTCCTTCGCGGTATTCAGGGCCAATTCGACGTCTGCGATGCGGCAAACGCTTCAAAACGCCAGCATAAAAAATTGCATTGACGGTTTGGCCTATTGGCGCGACAATTCCCTTACAATCGTAAAAACACATGGGCATCGACTTGATTTTTGACTTCTCCAAGCGCGATTTTTTGGGTGATGGCTCGTCTGAGGCCTTCCATTCGGCATTTTGACGCCTAGTTTCAGTTTCATGTTGGAAACACCACGTTTCATCACCCGTTACAATGTTGTAAAGGAAGTTCTCGTCTTTTCTCGCCTCTTTAATGAGGTCTTTCGAATGTTGAATTCTGAGCAATTTTTCGTCCTCAGTTAACTTGCGCGAAATGAAAGGTACTCAGACCTTTCGTAAGCGCAAATGATCAGATAAAATGCGATAAATCGATGTTTTGAAGATATTCAACGCCGATTCCATGAATTTCAACGATGATTTCTGTTCATTTTTGTTAAATTTACGAACAATTTCGAAGTAGTTTTCGGTCATTACTGATTTTGGCCGGGCTCTATGTTCATTGCCATTTACATATGTCCTCACAACCATCTCTGAAACGTGTAAACCATTCATGAACTCTGGCACGAGATAGACAATCAACGCCATAAACTTTTTTCATCAATTCAAATGTTTCGGTAAATTTTTTACTGATTTTAAAACAAAATTTTATGTTGTTGTTGTTATAGCAGCATAAACATTCCCCGTGCATATACGAGGAATGCTGCTGAAGTTACAGTCCTTGGCCGGATATAAATTCGGGTCGTTCCGGTTACGTAGAACCGACTGTCGTGGGAACGTTCTTAAATTTTATCTTAGCTCTTTGTTCGAAACTCATTTTTGTGCCGACGACACAAACGGACTGACACTTTAGACGCAATAACTTCGCTTCCACTGAACCGAATGTCACCAAGCTTTCTCTGGAAGTCAGCTAGGGGTGTAACTTTCAACGCACTAACTCCTTCATTAAATAAATGGCGCCATAAGCAACATTTTTATGAAGCCAGTCTAGGTCTCCTTTATCTTGGACTTCACCTTGCATTACCGTCTGTCTCGTACATATACTATATTTGCCTCCCAAAAGAAAAAATTGAACTTATTTTTTCATTCTTTCTTTGAATTTATTTTTAATGATCAATTAATTGCATAACAAATATTGAATATATTGTAGAAATTATCCAAACTAAGATAAAATTTATTGTAAATCTGCGATTGTAATTATCAAAAAAAAAAAAAAAAACCTATAACATACTTTTAAACATTAAAGAAGCTACAACTACGAGTATCTGACGTAAACTGTAAATACAACTACATGCACACACGTAAAAGCATGCCTTAGAAATACTTTTAAAACTACATGAAAGTAAAAACTCTCCACTCATCCATTCATTTGACTACATACTATACTCCGTTTCTGGCTCTGATTTCTTTACTTGCTGTTCTGAACAGCTTCCGGCAGCGGGCACAGCAGACGAGCGATATTTGTCAAAGAGCTCTTGCAATTTCTCCGTCGGTACGTTCGCGTTCAGACCGTATCCCCAATTTTTCATAACCACATTTGAGCTGCTGTTGCTCATATTAATATCCATAATGAAGCGCTCGGGGAATACTGGTTCATTTGACTCGATACCATCACCTACCGATTGGTTCAGTTCAGATGGCGTTTTGATATTCAATTTTTTTATAGGTTTTATAGCTCGATATATTTCGGACATATGTTTATAGTAGCGATGATTGAGACGACAACGATTCGCAGGATCGCGCGCTGCATAAAGACGATAGTTTTTCAGGGCGTATTGGAATGCGAAACGGCAAGAAGTCACTGGAAAGAGAAAATTATTGATCAAGGATTTAATTGAAAGCAAATAAAATTTTAAAGAAAAACTGTATAGAAAATTTGAAAAGAAAAATAAATATGAAAGTAAAAAAGAGAGTCAACGATTCAACTCAGATGGCATTTATTCCTATTGAGACACCGTTTTAACCCTCTTATAGTATACCCAGGACCGCCCTTTTCGCGGGGTCTACAAAAATGCCTCTAAAAACTACAAAAATAAAAAAAATTACAAAAATGGGATTCCCAAAACTTAAATAAATTAAATACGCTGACATGTGTTTGTTCAAAGCCCACGTTGGCTTTTTTCGATTCACAGAAAATTCATTTGAAATTTGGCAGTGCGCCGGACATAAAAAAATAAATTTATTGGAACAGTGATTTTTATAATAAAAGAAAAAATACAGTTAATTTCAACGTACAGAACCAAAAAAATACTGGTGAGTAGAAAATTTCAAATATAGGGTTTTCCAATAACAGGTGTTACAGGTGAATGGATTGCGCTATCGAGAGATGATTAACGAATTTTTATGGCCGGAATTTGATGGCATTGACCTGGACAACGTTTATTTTCAACAAGACGGCGCTACGTGCCACACAAGCAACGAAACCATTGATCTTTTACGGGAAAAGTTTCCAGACCGTGTTATCTCTCGAAGAGGTGATCACAATGGGCCACCGAGATCTTGTAAGTTAACACCTTGTGACTTTTTTCTTTGAAAAATAAGGTCTACGCCAACAGCCCAGGGACAATTCAAGATCTCAAAGATGGAATTCGTGAGGCTATCGAGGACATAGGGCAGCCACTTTGCAATTCGGTTATGGAAAATTTCATGTAAAGGATATTGTCCTGTAAGCGTGGTCGTGGTGGTCATTTATATATAGAGGGTGAACGATATGAAGTGCTACCAACTTTATACTGCTTGTATCTGTAAAATAGGTCATGACATCAACGTCAATATTGTTCTAATGACAGTTCAATATATTGTTTATAAGCCATAAAAAGTATTTGCGTCTTAGTTTTGTTGAATTTTTTTTTCTGTGATGGAATTCAAACGTAATAGTGTGATTGCCTAATATTTGGCACAACCAGCCATTGTATGTGAGCTCAGTCACCTCAAAGTAAGCAAAATGTTTGTGTATCGCACTAGAAAACGTTACAATGATACTGGTAGCATTGCAAAACGCTATAGAGGTGGACAAAAAAAAAACACCGCAACAACGCCAGAAATGGTTCGGAAAGTGAAGGCTCGACTTGAACGAAATCCACTTCGAAGTGGAAGAAAAATGGCCAAGGAACTGAAAATATCGCAAGACAGCATTCGACGCATATTGAAAAATGAGCTCAAGGCTTACAAGTTCCAAAAAGCACACGATCTTTCACCCCAGCAAAAAAATGTTAGGTGCGAAAGAGCAAAGGAATTGTTGCGCTTGCACGAACGTGGCGAATTTCCTAGCATTGTGTTTTCTGATGAAAAAAATTTCCCAATTGAGCAGTTCATAAACACTCAAAACGATCGTGTTTACTTGACCGATCGCTCATACGAGAACTCGAAGCAATTTCCCATCGTAAGTAATGGTTTGGGCCGCAGTGACCGCTGATGGACGCTCTCCAATCGTTTTTATCGAGCCTGGAGTCAAAGTGAATGCGACTTATTATCGGGAAAATGTTTTAGAAACTGCTTGAGAGTCGTGGACACGCAAACATTTTGGTCGTAGACCATGGACGTTCCAATAGGACTCGGCACCGTCTCATAAAGCTCGTGTGAACCAAGAATGGTTAAAAAATCATGTTCCACACTTCATTTCGTCCACACAATGGCTTTCGAATTCGCCAGACGCAAATCCGATGGACTATTCCATCTGGTCGATTTTGGAAAGCAAGGTGAGGACTAAAAAGCAAGGTGAGATTTTAAAAAAGGTGACCAACGGAGGGTTAAATTTCTCAACATAGAAAATTTTATCAGCCACCCTGTATTAACAGCATGTATTGGCCTGTGGACAATCGGTTGTACGTAACCGGAACGAGCCGAGTTTATAGCCGCCAAGCAGACTGTCGTTGTTGTTGAAGTGGTTGAGTATTTCCACTGAAATAATCCTAATTAGTGACCAGCACCGTTTTACTACCACCGTCCTCGTATAATTTTTTGTTTGTTTTTTTTTTTGTTGCTCTAAGTCAAATCCATTTAGTAAGGTCCAAGTATAGCAGCAAATTCTTTATCTCGATGTCTGAGATTTCATTAATTTGTTGCAGGAAAGGCTTACCAAAGGAGCGGAGTCGGGACCTAGCTAGCCCTGGACATTCACATAAGTAGTGGAAAAGACTTTCCTTCGTACCTTCTGCTTGACAGCTCCTGCACATAGGATTGAAGGGTAGATTGAGTCTAGCTGCATGATCCCCTACTTTCGAATGACCTGTAAGGGTTGCAGTGATACGTGTGATGTTTGGCCGGGAGCATCCTAACAGATCGTTCGTCCTTTGGATTTTATATGACGGCCATGTGTTTTTTGTTGTAATACATGTAGTTAGTTGCTTCCATCTTCTTTCGGCTAAAGTATGATAGTGTGAGGCAATGGATGCTTTTAATGTGTTGAATGGGGTGGAGACGGTCACCGCCTCTGCTGTTTCTAGTGTAGAGCCTTTTCTTGCTAGCTCATCCGCTATCTCATTACCCAGTATGTTCCTGTGACCGGGAACCCATATCAGAGTGACTTCAAGCCAATGACTGAGCAATTCCAGCTTCTCTCTACACTGCAAGACTAGTTTGCATGAAATGGAGTTGGAGTCAAAGGCCTTTCCTTGTACAGTTTTAGTGATTTGCATGCTTCTCTGATCGCTAACAGTTCTGCCTGGAACACGCTGGCATAGTCAGGAAGACGAATTGACTGGGATAGGTTGAGCGGCTCCGAATGGAAGCCAGCTTCCCCACCACAGTTCATCTTAGAATCGTCGGTAGTCTGTCACTCCACACTTTTATGGGAATGTGTATGCTATTACAACAATAAAAAGGCACCTGTATAATTCTTTCTCTATCAACGATCTGTTACACTATACATTTTGTTTGGTCTGTGACCCGCCACAACCTGCATTTCACTCATTCGCTCTATTTTATGCTTACCACTCGTTTGCAATTCCATCGCAACTTGTTCCCACGCTTTATTCTTCTCATCCTCGGTGGCCTTTTGGTAAATTTGCGGATAACGGCGCACGGCCTGAATCACTCGGTAGCAATCTATGTCGGGTATCGTTTGCAGCAACGGCTGTACAGTTTCCATTTTCAATAAGCCCGCATTCAATTTCTGCTCCTCCCTGATACACCGTTCACATTCGGCAAACATTTTATTTCGTATGATATAGTAAAAAGGTTCCATATTATGATAGAGTTCTTCTATGAAAAAATCCAGCTTGGCCAATACGCGCCACCATTCCAGACACCAGTAGTTGACGACACCAACCTCCAAGTCGCGCATAAATTTAGCGAATGCGCTCCTGAACAGATTCCATGTGGCGAACCAAAGCTCTGCACAATAAACGAAAACAAAATTATTTATAGTTGTTTTACTTTTTTTTTCTAATCATAAAGGTTCTTACTGTTGGACACGCGCGCATTCGTTTGTCTGGCTGCCTCTTGCCAATCGACGGCAAATGTTAATTTCTTTCCAGGTATTCGGGGAATATTTTCCGTCTGATCTCTGATGTTGTCGAAGAATTTTTCAACGGCATTTTTGATGTTTGGCAATCGCAATTGGGCTGTATTGAAGAAATGAATAAATGCAAAAACAAATTAGTTTATAACAAACAGCAATTCAATATAAAAGAAGTTATAAAACAAAATTAATAGAATTGGGTTCAATACAATCAAATATGTTGTTGCTGTTGTTGTTAAATGAAATGCATGCACATATAATTATTTTAACGATTGAGTCCGAGTCTGTATTTTCATGGAAATGAAGTCGTTTATATTTCTTCTTTTTCGTAGTGGGTTAGGTTAGGTTGTAATGGTTGCCCAGAAAGTGGGCCCACTTGGACGAAAGAAGTTTGGTTCATCCTTTGTGATACCATTGCAAGGGGGAAAAAAGGGGTGAAGGAGAACGATAGGACGAAAGGGAGAGGGGTGGGGGTTGAGGATTTGTGGACTATGAACGGTGACTAATTTGCGGCTGTGTTAGCCGTTTTATGCTGCTGATGAAGTTCATCAGATTTTTGATATCAAAATCTGCTATGTCAGCAGGCGCAGAAAAGAAGTGAGAACCAAAATGCTTAAATCTTAGTTCCGCGAGAGCGGACATCTAAGAGCAGGGGCTGCTCATCCTCCATACAGCTGATGCAAAAAGGACTCGAAGTAATTCCGAGTCTCACGACATGTTTGCCCCGCGGATAGTGCCCACTAAATTTGAGAGCTGAGATTTTTTCATCCTCACACTTCGTAGTTAACAAGCGAAATTCGCCACGAAACTGAGAATAATTTATGAGTAGACAATACATACGAAGAAAATCAAGAATAACGGAACTTTTTTCTGCGAATTTATTCTGTACCATTTGTTGTTCTACAAATGAAGTGGCCTACAATTTTATGAAGCCACCGATGGGCAGATATTTTTTCTATAAAATGACTACCGAACGTCGAATGCTATTGAAAAAACGTTTTCTATCATTTAACATTTTTTAAAACCTTCGGTTGGGCACCCAGGTTTAGCCTTTTTTCGTCCTGTGCGAAAATCCTTTTTAAATGGTTATATCCATAAATCGATAGAAAGTTAAATTTTAGGAAGCTACCTGTACGCTCAAGTCGTTAGCTATAATAAAGGGTGTTTTTTTAGAGGTTAGGTTTTCAAGTTGGCACTACTTTTTTCGTAGATGGTCTTTTTGACAGCTGTCACTTGATTTATGCTCAGTTTGGTTTGCCATTTCATAATGAATAGACTTACACCTGAACAACGTTTGCAAAGCGTGCAAATTTATTACGAAAATAATGGTTCGGTTCGCGCGACGCATCACAAGAAAATTTTGTTCAGCGATGAAGCTCACTTTTGGTTGAATGGGTATGTCAATAAGCAAAATTGTCGCATTTGGAGTGAACATAATCCACAAGCCATTGCTGAGACGCCGTTACATCCTCAAAAAGTCACTGTTTGGTGTGCTCTATGGGCAGAGGGAATCATTGGTCCATATTTCTTTAAAAATGAAGCCGGCCATAATGTTACAGTCAATGGAGAGCGCTATAGAGCCATGATTAATGACTTTTTCGCGCCTGAATTGGACGATGTTGATGTGGACGACCTTTGGTTCCAACAAGACGGCGCTACATGCCATACAGCCAACGCAACAATCGATTTATTGAAGGAAATTTTTGGTGAGCGCATTTTCTCGCGCCGTGGACCTGTGGCGTGGCCTCCAAGATCGTGCCACATAACACCGCTGGACTATTTCTTGTGGGGCTATGTGAAGTCGCTTGTCTACGCAGATAAGCCCGAGACGATTGACGTCTTAGAAGAGAATATTCGGCGCGTTATTGCTGACATACGGCCCCAATTGCTGCAAAAAGTGGTCGAAAATTGGGCCTCTCGGCTGGAATTTATTCGAGCCAGCCGCGGCGGCCACTTGCCCGAAATCATTTTTAAAACATAATGGCAAACCCTTATCTTTATAATAAAGCTAAATTTTTGGCCATAACATTAAATTATATACGTTTTATTTTATCTTGAAAACCTAACCTCTAAAAAAAACACCCTTTAGAAATATGTTAAATTCACGTCCAAAGTCGAAAAGGCCAGTCTGGCCAGATCCGGGTGCCCAATGGAGGGTCCACGCCAGATTTCAAATCCAGACCCAACTGAAAAAAATCACACAAATTCACTCGCCTACGACCGTATAAGAATCCCCGCTAAACGGCGGGTTATAATAGGTAATGAATCCATTCGGCGCGACACACAGACCACCAGTAGTATTTATAAAACAAAACGTATAAATCAGTTAAGAATTACAAACAAATGTTGCATTACCTGCTTTCTCATTGAATGTTTGAAAGTATACGGCCGACTCTCGCCACACTTTAATGCCGACCTTGACGGGTTTCGTTAGCTCTTCTATAGGCGCGATTTGAGGGAAATGTGTGAAGTTTTCTGATAGGAAATTCCAGCAGGCCTTGCAAATATGCACTGTAACGGTAAAAAAAAATTATTTCGTGAGTACAATTTTGTACATCCCATCGGGAAAAGGCTCCCTCCCTCTACTTACCGGGCAAGTTGAAACGCTTAGCCAAATATAGCCAACACATATGAACCTGCGCTGGCTTATTGTAGTCCTTCTTGTGCAGGTATGGAATGGATAGCACTTCTCTGATTAATAGCGCTGTTGTGCTCATTGGCAGCGAATATCTCTGTTCCAATGGTGGGCCATGCACAACCAATTGATTGCCATTCACCGAACTAATTAACTCGATCATAATTTCGTTAGCATTCAGCTGTGAGGCTGGTATTATACGAGGACGAGGCAGAATTGTAGTTGGTATTGCCGGTTCGAGTGAAGGCCGTGACGCCGTCGGCTGGGCATTTGCAGTCGTCGGCATAGTATTTGCAGTTACAGTAGGCTGCTGCACAGTGGGAAGCGGCGCAATAGCATTAATGTTTGGCACGGGCGCCACAGCCGTGATCGGATTACTGTTGAGCATATTTAAAGGTGGTGGACATTTGACAATATTTGTTTTATCCGGCAATGGAAATGGTAGATTTAAAATGCCTGCAGTGCCCAACGCCCTTGAGAGTGGCTCCAGCGTGGGCAACGGCGGCCTAGACGATGTTGGTGCAGCAGATACGGGCACATTCGGAGCAGTAGCGCGCATTGGCAGGAGTGGTGGTGGTGGTGGTGGTGTAGCAGAATTGCCAGATGCGACCGCAGTTATTTGTAAACCTTTATTGGTGAAAGGCGCAGAGAAGGATGCACGCGGTGCCAAGCTAACGGCCGACACAATTTTTGGCGTTTTAATCGTATCTAATGGTAATGTTTGATTTTGGACGCATGGTGGCTCGATTGCAACAGGTGGCAATAGCTGGCCCATATTGGTGGGTATAATTTGACTTTGAGTCTGCATATTTGATTGAGCTTTAGATGCCGCCTTCGATTGCGCTTGGATTGGCGTGAGCGGGAGCATTTGAAATTGTGCTTGTTGTGGATGTGGTATGCATGGCAGTGTTATGGTTTGCAGTGGATTTGGCACCTTCGGTGGTGCTTGTAAGCGTAGTTGAAGTTGCGATGTCTGTGGCACTGCCAGCTTAGTCGGAGCTGGATTTTGAGCTTGAATTGGGAGCTGTGGACACTCTGAGACAAACATTTTTACTGGTGGCGATTCTGCGTGCAGCTCTGCATGTGATTTTACGCGAATCTGTGGGGAATTCGATTGTGGGTAACTGGGTTGCGAGTCAAGTTGCGTGGTTTTGGTACGAGCCATCGGTCGTGCGGTTCTCAGCGTGACCAATAAGTTCGACGAGGGTAAGGTGGTGGTAGTGGGGGTCGTAGTAGTAGTAGCAGTGGGGATAATGTTTTCGAACTGCTTACTTTTCGTTTCGATTTTTGAACAACTTATTTTATCCTCATCGAAGTTAACCGGTATAGGTACGATGGTGCTTGGCATTAGAGGTGCGATTGGTGCTGGAATAGTGTCCATAATGCGGTTTATTGGCGTAACTGACGCTAGTGACGTAACTGGCGCAACTGGCAAAGCGGGCGCAATTGGTAAAACGGGCGGAGCTGGCAAAACGGGCGCAACTGGTAAAACGGGCGGAGCTGGCAAAACGGGCGGAGCTGGCAAAGCGGGCGCAACTGGCAAAACTGGCGCAACTGGCGCTCCCAAAGTAATGGTGACGACTTTTGATTGACTAATTGGTTTTTGATTGATCAGTTGGTTAGTATTACTTGTTGGTTCAGATGCAGGTGGTGGTAGCGGTGGTGACGGTGTAGGCGACTCATCCGCACATATCGACGACAAAATGTGCGTTCCAACGTTTTGCTTCGATTTTGTGCGCAACATCTTTTGCGCCTTCGCCAGCGCATACAATTCGGATATAATTGTCTCAAAATACCACTTGTCCTGTAGCTGATAGCTGTGTTTGCGCATATTGACCAGCTCCCAGTAGAATGTGCGCAAAATAATCCAAGTGGCTTCACATTGGCCAGGCGTTACCGAACCACCTAAGGGTAAATATAAGGTAAGTATACAGCTACTTAATTAATTTCAAATTAGATTAATTTAATCAAAATATGTGCATACCCCTTGCCGTGGCAACATCGCCCCAAATGGTTGCGTAGTTGGCACTAACAGCGACGCCGTTGTTTGATGCGAATCCTTTCGTGACCGTTTCGGTAAGTGAAATTACCGCTGGATATTTCTTCATAGCCACCAACAGACTAAAGATATTCTTAAAATGATCAATGGGCTCGTGCCAGGCCTGCTTAAGGAAGTATGAAGATTTATATACAGTATTGGGCCTGAAATGAAATGCAAATGGAATAAGCAAATGAGAAATATTTTTTTTTGTTTTTTTTTTTGTTTGTTTTTTTTTATTTTTTTTTTTAGTATCACTAACACGTACATTTTCAGTATATGTGGCTTGAAGAATGTCAACAGACTTTCTAGCTCGGTTTCAGGCCGCGTAGCTGACTCGTCACTATAAAGAAGCCGTTGCGTAATTTCCCACTCGTAACGGGTTTGTATTTGAATCCAACATTTCATTAATTTGGTTGCTAAAATTACACAAAAACTGTATAGAACTTCGAAAAAGATTTCGTTAAAGCGCACCACACACCTTTGTCACCCACTTCGTTCGCAATCGCATTCCAAATGATGCCCTTACGTCGGTAGTCCTGGTAATATCTGTGATAGCTGTCATACAACTCTTCGTAGGGTTCTATACTAGCCAATAGCCGCCTGATCTCGGGCGTGATTTGGAATTGAGTCTTGAATTGTTTCGTGAACGGTCTTGCAATATTAGTCGCATCGTCATCCAAATCAATTACTTCGACGTCATCCTCTAACACTACAATATCATCATCCTCTACGATATGTTCTGCTGGCGGCTCTTCTTTTTCCACCTTCTTTTCATTATATGGCAAAGGACAATAAGCTCTAAATATGAAAATGAAAATATAGTTTTTTTTTTCAAATTCCAACCATTTTCTTTTGCATTCTCTTTACTCACTTATCCGAAATGAAGCGCCAAAGAAAGAGCATTTCAGTCTCGAATGCCATAGCCGGCCTATGCAGGCGCTTGTCGCCTCTTTTATTGGCAAAGAATTTACGCAATCGACGCACATATTTCTGATAGCAATAACGTAAATTTATCCAAGCATTCCTACAGACATCAGCTGGAAGTCATGAAGATACACGAATTCGTAAGAGTTTAGAAGAGTAAATGAATTTCATACTTAAATTAGCACTAAGAGCCCCCTCCCTCTACTTACCATCACATCTCATTTGCTTCGCTATTTTCTCCCACACTACCAATTTAGCTTCGGCGCTGGAAAAATTTGCGTACGCCGGATCATAGAGTATTCGATGCCTTCGCACGTGGCGTATGAGTCGCTTATTGAACGCGTCATTTTGCTTGACGGAATCCTGTGATGTTCTGTCACTTAGGAGCGTGTCATATACTTCAATTGGATCTTTCTGGAATTAAAAGGAAAGAGAGAAAAATTATAAGGTATCCGGAAACGAAAAGAAAGGAAAGTTATAAGGTATTCGGCTTTTTCTTCCTCCCTGGATTCATAAGAAATAATATGGTGGGCACTAAAGATCTTTTAGGTCTATTTGGACACACTACAGATACTAAATTATTTATAGTAAATAATATGAAAAATATTATCGGCGGAAGTTAAGTTTCTAGGAGTGATACTTGACTCCAAGCTCCATTGGAAGCTCCACATTGAAAATCGAATAAAGAAGGCCAGCATAGCTTTCGACTCCTGCAAATCTATGTTCGGCAAAAAATGGTGAACCAAGCCACACAGGTCGTTTTCCGAATGTGCACTTTTCAAAAATTTTAGAATATCTCATATTTCTGCAGAACTGAGGAATTCCAATTTGATAAAAAATTGTCTGCCTAAAATAGTTAATCTCCGTCTGGATAGAGCAGGACAATGGCACAGAAGATGCAAGATTGTCTCTTCCTCTTTCTCATCAAGACAACTTCTACAGAAGTCATGTGCTTGCACACCCATCCTTTGGGCGTGCCTACCTATCAGGCAGTGCCCCGTTTTGACTGAAACCAGTGTGCTAAGACTGTGTTTATTTTGGCTTCTGTGCGTTTAGCATTGAGAGTCGGCCGCAGTTGACGGGCGATTTAGTAGGTGACTTCATTACGCCATCTTTCGTTTGCTTCCCTTACGATTTCTTCAAGGATGAGAAGCTTGCATGTTTGTAAAAGTATGCCTATGTCATTGACATGTACTCATGGTTCAATTTGGTGCCGAGTCTCGCTAGTTCATCGGCTCTGCAGTTACCCTCAATGCCGCGATGGCCAGGAACCCATATTATCCTTTAAGGAAATGACTCAGCCATCTCGTTAGGAGATCTGCGGCATTTCATGGCTACTTTGGAGATTGTCGACTGCTTTGTGAGAGATTTTATCGCCCACCTGGCTATCAGTGGAAATGTCATCTCCAGGTATCGTATCACACTGTCCAATCACACGGCTTTCATTATTGCCATCAGTTCAGATTGAAAGACACTACAATAGTAGGGGAGGCACTACAAATGAAAGAGATCCCCAAATGTACAGAATACACACCTCCGCTCACCCTGCCCTCGAGCTTTGAGCCATCTGTATATACATGGATGGGCTCGCCCTGTCTTACATCGTCTCGTTCCCACTCTTCCCTCGAGGGTAGGATGGTCGTGAACGTTGTAATGACAAGTATAGGAAGGACTGTATAGTCCACCAATCCGGGAAGCTCCGAAGTGCCAGCCGGGATTTTGCCCTGACCGTAGCTCTTATTTGACCACTTACTTAGAGTGTTCAGCCTTATTCCCGCACTACGCTATATTTTGCCTGCAGATCTACCGGCAGGAAGTTTTATGTCGCTTATAATGCTTTCGTTGGTGTGGTTGACATCGCGCCAGTTATGAGAACAGATGTTAGTCTTTGAACCTTGTCATGTTTTTTGATGTTCACACCCTTCTCAAGGACATTCCACCATATTACAATCCCATAGTAGGGAATAGGCCTAACCATTGCTGTGTACAACAGTCAGTATATCATTCTGGGTTCCAATCCCCATTTCTTTCCAATTAGCCCTCCGCAGGAGTACAACGCCATCATAGATTTGCGTACTCTAACTACGACTGTGAGGACTGGAAGGAGGGGAAAAATCTGCACCGAAGCTGGTACCTCTATATTCTGATGGCTCCGAGATGGAATCGGGAGTCGGAGCAGGAGTTTTCTCTAAACCAGACAATTCATCTATTTCCATAAAACTGACCAATACTGCTAGTGTTCTTCAACGATGCTGCAGGCATGCAGAATACTTAGGGAATGCGGAAGCGAGGAAGGAAATATAAACATTTTTTCCCACAGTCAAGCTGCAACACCATGATGCAGTTCCCAATTGGCCATATCCTGTCAGGAAGAAATCAAATCTCGTGGGTGTACAGGCAAAATGTCTCCCCGCTGGACCCCAGGGCATAGGAGGCAAATGAAATTGCTGATGCGCTTGCTAGGAAGGGAAGTCAACTGAATTGGTCTCAGAGATGTCCCAGCCGGTCATTGGCATCCCCCTGACTGTTGTTAGAGGAAAATTGCGCAATTTATTTCTCAAGAAAGCGCAGATCAGATGGAGCTCCATTTCTTCATGCGCTATTTGAAAATTGCTATGGCCGCAGTAAAATAGACACAGGACGCAGAAAGTCCTGGGAACTTCACGCCATTGAATTTAGAAACTTGTAGTTGTGTTAATCGGTCATTGGACAATCGACACACATGTGGAAAAGCTGGGTTTACCATTTAATCCCCATTGCAGAAGCTTTGGTGTCCTTTCAGATAAGGAAACTTCTGCGCACTTTCTTTGTAAATGCCCGCATTTGGCAGCCAGACGATTAAGATCACTGGATGCTGCTTTTTTCGACAGCCTGGAGCAGTGTTCCCACCTAAATCCCATCAACCTTCTCCGTTACATCAACAGCTCTGGTTGGCGGTAGATATCTGCCTGTTGGTGGACACAAAATGGTATCAAGATGGCGCTTTAGTGCTGATTGGGAAGTGCCAGAATAGGAATAAGTAAAATTTTTAAGTTTATTAAAAACTTGCTAATACCCGGTAAGCGTTGCTCTGCCTCAATAAGTAAAGCAAAAACAACCAGTTTAAAAAATTGAAAAAAAAACTATTCTTTTTGTTTTTGAATTTTATCTCAGTTCAGCGGATAAACTACATTTTTGGCCTTCCCCTTGTGGCATAGACGAACAATTTAAGAGTTTTTGGGTTCAATCATTGAGTAAGTAATAACATAGAGTCACAATCTCGAACAAAAATTATGTTGTATGTGGGGTGCCAGTACATAAAGTAAGGAGTATACAAATAATTGGATACGCAAATCATCGTGGCGAGTAATAAAGCCGACCAATGGCTTTGCTCGTAAACACAAAAAGTAAACGCTCAGAATAAACAGTGGGCAAAAACGGATGAGTTTTGATAGAAAATTGTGGACTACACTACGCTGAATCCTTGATATTCGGGTTTATTTATTTATTTTTTTTTTTTTTTTTTGGATTTTGCATAGCTCACTGAAATTAAATCTAAAACGTGGGTTAAACATTGTTTCTCTGAAGCATTTCAACAATCCAAATATGTACCTCCAATTTCGGCCAATACAATTTTTTAATTGTGCCCGTTGAGAAGACACTGTGCGACGCAGTCAAGTAAATTTTGCGCCGGGCACACAGAAAAATGTAAAAGCAAACATAGATGCACTACAGCAAAAAAAAGCAGCAATCTGGTTTCAAAGTAAATTTCTAACTTCATTTTTTTCTTAACTGAATAATCCCATACCTGAAGATATGTCTTAATTCAGTATTTATCTTCTATAAGAGAATAAAAGGAAGGGATTCGAAGTTTTTAGTAATACGATATAATATTGAAGACGTGAACTTGTTTTAAGTCAACGGCGGCTTTTGTTTACATCATTAATGTATGCTGCTGCGAGCACTTGACACACACACAAACACACAGCAGCTAAAACAATCACCATTCGCTACGACTGTCGCCATGCTGTCGCGCATTTAGAGAACACATTAACATACGTACGAAGATGCACGACAAAAATTGACGCTTCATCAAATATCTTTGCCTTCCTCAAGAAAAATATGCTTATGGAGAGCAGAGAACGTTAATGTATAGAGAAATCTCAACGACAGAAACGTATGGAATTTTGAGGGATATTCGTCCCACGAAGACTAATCACCACCACAAATGCATTTTGCACCAAAAGTTAACAGCAATAGAGTGATTTATGTTAATTTAGCAGCAGTCGATTAGAATTTGTTGGTGATTAGAAACCAGGAATGTTAACGCTGTAGGCTGAATTTTTTGCAAATTATATACATATGTTTGTATGTATGTTGTACATACAGTGGCTCACAGCTGCTTCATACAGTTTCAGTTTATGAACTTAAATTAGTGCAGAATGAAAAATTGTCGCAATTTAAGAAAAATTTTAATGTAAATATTTAGTTAAATGATTTGCTAACATAATGAGTAGAGCAGAATTCGTGGAAATATAGTCCCACTCACACTACGGGATGAAATGCAACCACAATGCGGTGTCTTTGCTCAAAGCTTATTTCAAGCAAGCACTTGTTAATGTTGTGGCGGCGGCTAGTCGCTTGGATAACGGTATTTTGAACTTTTAGTTTATGTGACTAGCGCACAGTTATTATGCTATGCAAATTTTAGCTTGTTTGTGATCGTCAAGTGGACAATATAAAAATATATGTATGTATGTATATAAAAACGAGCCGGCGTACTACGATTGAACAGCAAGAAGTGGTCATCAAGCATTTTCAAAGTAGTGCTACAGTACAAAGTATCATTGAACGCTTCGTTCATGAAAATCGGGTGCAAAATAAAGCCCGATGTGCCCCAAATAAAATTTTTGACGAACGTGATGAGCGTTCGTAATTGTTCGAAAAATAAAAGAAAACCCAATGCTATAGGATCCAAAACTGCTAAACGAATTTCAGCAGGAACTGAGCAAATCATGTTGTGTCGAAGCAGTGCGACGAGTACTACGTGAAAAGGACTTTAATGGTCGAGCAGCAGGAAAGAAGCCATTCATAAATAAAAATAAAAAAATCATGTGCAGCATTGTACACGTGGTAGAAGTGAAACTTCTGTGTGTGAATAAGAGAGAGGGAGAGAGTTGAGCTCACACACTGAGCAAATACTACCAAATGAGTTGTCGAGAAATTTTACTTTGAATTCACGGTGAGCTTGTTCATGGCGACGATATTCACTATATTGCACACTTGAATGTTCATTTTGAATGTCATTCGCATTATCATTAGCTGTTGATGTCGGTATACGGTTGATGTTGGTCCTTGGATTATGATGAGTCGATGGCAAGGGAGATGTCGCATTGTTGAATTGCACACTGGTTGAAGATCCGGGAGTGCATACTGGTTCGACAAAATTTCGATATGTTCGACATCGCCCTGCGCATTCTTGACTTGCGGTGGCTGTTGCCGTGTTGATTACTTGTTGAGATGGTTCACCAAGTACAAAAATGTCATCAACGTGTTGCCGGTTGGCAGCATTTTTTGCAGCCTTTTGCCGTTCTCTATAAGCACGAACACGTTCTGCTGATGTTTTCGGAGTTTTGCCACGTCTCCCCAACATTGATGTGCCACGCAGAACTTGTGCATTACTACTCGTTGACGGAGCATCCGAAAGCGATGGCAAATCTGGTTGATGAACATCAACTCGAACAACAAATTCTCGATGAGTATTCCCTGCTTCCTGATCACTCTGGCTACTCCGTTGACTGAGGACAGCAACATTGCTTATAGATGCAGCCGCGGCTACATTCTCGAGGGCCCTTATGCGCGCACGGTATGCGCGAATCCGCTCTGCTCCCGTTTTGGCTATTTTTTTTACTTTTTTTATTTTTTCTCCTTCGGTACCTCGTGAACGTTCGTAATTTTTTTTGGACATGCTGAAATCTGTGAAATAGAAAAATTCATGTAAAGCATACTTGTTTTTTGATAATATATTTTATCTGGTGAGAATTTTTTTTCGAAAATAGCATTTTTGAATGTTATAATAATTTCAATATAAAATGTAAATGCTCACTGACGCACATATGTATGTAAGAGTGTATGTTGGCGCGTGCACGCCGAGCGCGTATGCACACATAATTACATGCGTCAGTGTGCGTTCGCGCTCTCAATTTCACTTGAACATTTAAACAGCTTTGCGATATACATACAGTGGCACAGTAAAGTCTACATACCCCATTGAAAAACGAGGTTTGGAGATTTCTGTGAACATTGTAGCATTAGAATATATTCCAAACAAATCCAATCTTACAACAATAAATTTTAACAAAAAAATTTTAATCCAAAAATATTTATTAACAAAAACAAACAAAATTCATTTTCCAAACACAGAAAAGTCTGCATACGGCTTTCTAGTGGAGTACACAAAATGCATTCTGTACTCAAACAGTGCTGCCAATCACTTCAGGCGTCTTTACTAGATACCGTTAGTTAGAAAGAAGTTTAGTTCTTCGATATTAATATTGTAGCTGTGCTAATTTAACCAAAATGGGTAAAGAAATCCGTGTTAAAGTACGTGAGCTAATTGTGAAATATTATAAGGAAAAAAAATCTTTAAGAGAGATTGGAGAACTGGTCGGACATCCAAAATCAAGCATTCAAACAATTATTCGGAAATATAATCACACTAATAGTGTAGAAAACAAACCAAGAAGTGGTCGCCCATCTAAACTGACTCCTCGTGCTAAGCGAAAAATATTGTTAGACGTGCAAGAAAATCCAAGAATAACAGCAATAGAAATTGCAAAAACTCTGAAAAATCAGGATATTGCTTCAGTGCATCCAGAAACGGTGAGCCATTTATTGAGAAGCAATGGAATCCACAACCGTGTGCCTCGAAAGAAGCCATTCATCAGCAAAATAAATATGGAAAACGAGTCGAATTTGCTAAGAAATATATTGATGCATACGAAGATTTTTGGGCTAATGTTTTATTTAGTGACGAAAGCAAGTTCAACTTGTTTGGCTATGATGGCAAACAAAAAGTATGGCGTCGAAATAATGAAGCATTATTGCCCAAAAACTTGCTTCCTACGGTGAAGCACGGTGGTGGCTCCATAATGGTTTGGGGCTGCATGTCAGCAGCTGGGGTGGGTAATTTAACATTTATTGATATTAATATGGATCTCATGGTATATTTGGACATTCTCAAAGATAATTTGAAGCAAACCGCGAGTAAACTGGGTCTTACGGCGGGTTGGTACTTTCAACAAGATAACGACCCAAAACATACCGCTGGTGTTGTCAAAGAATGGCTACTATATAATGTGCCCCATCAACTTCATTCCCCACCCCAGTCGCCGGATTTGAACCCCATAGAGAATTTATGGGATGAATTGGATCGTCGCATTAGGAAAAGGACAATTAAAAAAAAACAGGACCTCAAAAATGCTTTACTTGAAGAGTGGAATTTAATTTCGAATAATTACACAAAAGTATTGGTAAATTCCATGCAAAATAGATTAAATGCTGTTCTAGAAAGTCGTGGCGCACCCACCAAGTATTAATTCTGTTGTCTTTTTATTTCCTTTTAAGTGAAACACATTCTTTTTACAAAGTATGCAGACTTTTCTGTGTTTGGAAAATGAATTTTGTTTGTTTTTGTTAATAAATATTTTTGGATTAAAATTTTTTTGTTAAAATTTATTGTTTGTTGTTAGATTGGATTTGTTTGGAATATATTCTAATGCTACAATGTTCACAGAAATCTCCAAACCTCGTTTTTCAATGGGGTATGTAGACTTTACTGTGCCACTGTATGTATATATCAATTGGTATATAATATATTACTTACATGTATTACAGCGATGTATAGATATATTTCTTGATTGCACAGAAGTAATGCCTCTCTCACGTACTGATGGAAGTTATGCGTTATAGTTATCTGTGATGAAACACGTGGCGTAAATCAACTATTTTTATTTTTTCAGCCCAATATAGGCTTAGAAATATTATTTATAATAATATTTTAATAATTTAAATATACTTACATTATAGCGGTTCAAGGATATTATCAAATAATCACAGAATACAGATGTAAATAACGTAACACAACAAAATAAAATGATATATATATCAAGTATACACACGTGCTGTTTCAACTGCTAATATAATATATAGCGTCTGGCGTTCTATAATACGCGCATGCGCGATAATGTAGCTATCCTATTCTATTGCTTCGTACTGAGTGTATATATCGCTCTCCCTTGCTCCACTGTCGTATGGTGTCAGAGCTGTACAGAGCTGTTATTTTCTTCTAGTGCCTAGTATTCAATGAATACGTGGCTCTCCCTCTCTTGCTCGTACGATGCTTCCTAAACTATTCCCCCTTCAAGCAAGTTAGACTCTGGACTAGGACCGCACAAAAGGGAGACGCGGATAGCCTAAACTGATGTACATATATGATGTATAGCTATCCTTCTCTTTCTCTCTATGTTATATATCTGCATACTCTGTCTTACAACGAAGCCTATGCCTTAGGTATAGAAAATGTATAGCTCTCTTTCTCCTTCTCTCTACGTTGTATCTTTTTTTCTCTCTCGCGTAACGAAATCTCTAAACGTTACATTTTTTCCAATTCACTCTCTATTCTCGCTCAAATATCAGACCGCCGCTAAAGAAGTTTCACTTCAAAAAATCAATTGAGCCAAGTTGCCTTCGCCAGAGAGCTCAAAATTAAAGATTTTGATTTCTGGAAAACGGTAATATTTTCTGGCGAGTTCAAATTCAACCTATTCGGCTTAGATGGAATGTCTTACATCTGGCGGAAACCTAATACAGAGCTCCACAAAAGCAAAATAAAACCGAATGTGAAACATGGTCGCGGCAGTGTAATGGTGTGGGCAGCCATACAGCCCCCTCCATGCTGGATCTCCGTATGGTTTGTAAATGGCGTGCAGCAGACTACGATTACCTGTGTCAACTGGGGGGCCAAGGAAATGAGAAAAAACCCAGAGTTGGATTAGGTCGGCAGCCGTTATTTTCTGAGTTGGAAGATTGCAACTGGGAATGGATTGCAGCCAGGAGAGCAATGGCTTTGGTTGTGCGCAGGGCTGATATTCACACATTTTCCCTTGAAACAGCAATTGAATTTGATATACCCACAGAAGAATTTAAAGCATCGTCAACGCTTGATTTATCGATAGTTATTTCGAAAATATGCGATCGCTATTGCAGAAAAAGTTAGCGTACATCATTACGTACGGGACTTCCCCTGTTAAATTTTGCGATCGCTCTTCCAACATTTTTAAATTAAATACGTGTATAGGTTACTACAACTATAACTGTGCTAATAAATAAACTTTTCATAAATTTGGTAAAATGGCTCCAACACGAAAGTCAACAAGCTCTGTCGAAAGAGACATCATGGTCAAATTATGGAATGAAGGAAAGTCTTTGCGCGAAATTGCCGAAATAGTGGGCAGAACTCATTCTACAGTGCAAGAAGTATCAAAAATTATAAATGTAGAGATGCCACTGCATCAAAGCCGAAATCAGGACGCCCAGAAAAGTTAACTGAGCGGGGAAAACGACATATTCTAAACGAAGTGCAAAAGGAGCCAAAAATATCGGCTTCCAAAATCGCAAAAAACGTGCAGGAAATATTTCATAAGACCATTTCTAGTGATACTGTGTGCAAGATTTTTAAGAAAACAGGTTATCGTAGTCGAATCGCACGCAAAAAACCGTTTGTATCATTGGTAAACAGACAGACTCGCATCCATTTCGCCCAGGAATATTTAAATAAGCCGATTGAGTTCTGGGAAAACGTAATTTTTTGCGGTCAAAAGCAAGTTTTGTATATTTGGAATCTAGGGACGCAAGCTGGTATGGCGAAAGCAAAGGACTGCCCTCGACAAACAAAATCTTGCAGCCACAGTAAACGTGTAGGCGTAATGGTGTGGGGTTGTATGGCCAGTAACGGTGTGGGCATACTTACATTTGAACATACTTAAATCAAATTTAAAGCAGAGCGCTACCAAATTAGGTTTGGGGAATACTTTTATATTTCAACAAGACACGAATCCCAAGCACACTGCTGAAATGGTGAAGCTCTGGCTACTGTATAATGTCCCAAAACAGCTGCGTACACCACCACAATCACCAGATCTCAATCGAATTAAGCATTTGTGGGACTTGTTAGAACGTAAGATTCGCCAACATAAGATAACATCAAAATCGAGGTTTAAGGACGTAATTACTGAAGAATGGAGCAAAATAACTTCGGAAGAAACGTCAAAGCTAGTAAAATCTATGCCAAAGCGTCTAGCAGAAGTTATCAAGCGCAAAGGCTACCCCACAAGCTATTAAATTAGTTATTTTCATTTTACTGTCAATGACTTAACTTTTATGAGCAGTGTACGTTAACTTTTACTGAATTAATTTTCGTATATATTTTATTTTTGTTATTGTTGTTGGAATTAATTTAAGTTTATAATTTTTATTTATCCTTTTACTTAAAGACTGCACTGCAATATGCAATCTAAACTATTTTTTTTTTTATAATAAAATGTCAATATGCATTATTATTTGAAACTTGTTTCCGTGTAAATATAGTGTACGGTGTACGTTAACTTTTTATGACAAGTGTATGTATGTATGTACAGTAAGCTCCAAATAAGCCGCATTCTATATTTCAGAGTAAGTTTCTAACCTTGCAGATATGTAAAAGGTGGCGCAAAATTAATCGGGTGGCGCAAAATTAACCATTCAACTTTTTACTAAAAAACAAAAATTATTTTGAATGACGGAAATCTTTATTTTGACCCTTACGTGATCCATTGCTTGTCTGTTTGTATGCTGCAGCTGTCTAGCTCACAAGTGTCAAATATGATTGCCGTAGGACGATATTTGCAAATATTATAAATCTTTCCATAATTGATTAATTTTGCGCCACCTGTTATATGCAATGTTTATGCGCACTTTTTATCAATTGAAGAACTATATACATATGTACGTCACGTAATATACTAATTAATTATTTCCTACTATCAGAGAACATATAATAATTCTTTCGACATTTTCTTCTAGTATCGAAGTGTGCGGGACAGTACTTTTTTTATACGCTACATACTTATTCCTGTCCCCTGCATCTTTCTGTACACTCATGCGCGCACCAGAGAACGTTAACGTTCTCTGCGCACACTAGACGAAGAGCAGCTGCGGTCGTCGAGCATTTAGAACACATATTTACATACATAAATGAGTGCAAACATACATATACATATACGGAGCCGCGACCATTCGATATGCCAAAAATTCACGATTCAACAAATATGGGCAAATACTTTTTCTGTAAGAAATATTCCAGTATTGGCTACTTTGATTTAATTTCTTCAATCCTAGAAGTAAATTTTTGTCATTGTTGAGAAAAATTGGCATATGGGCGGCTCGTTTCATGAATGAAAGTACTTTGCTCATAGAAATATGAGCTCAAGCTTATCAATGAATTAGTTTTTGCTGTGCTGTACAATATTTGAAAATGGTCAGCGTCATGGCAACTATTTAGAATCATGGCCGCTACGGTTGCGCGCCTATGAATGCATTTTGTTCTTGTAGTCGCTAGGCATAGAATTTTAGCTTTGGACGGTATACGCATTGAGCGGAATAAAATGAAAGGCCTGTGTGTGCGGTTGTATGTGTATGCATATGTGTATACTAATAAGCATAGTTTTGCTGGAAGTTCAGAATACAAATACATACATATGTACGTACATCGGTTAGGGCATCAAGTGTGCATACGCGCATACAAATACATATGTAAATATGCATATGCAAAAGAGAATTGTTTTAGCATTTGTTAGGCAGGAATTCGTTCGACCATTCGGGCATTTGCTCCCTAATTATTGCATGAAATATGATAAGGCGATGCTCGTGAGGTATGTCATGGTTGCTACACTATATTTATTAAAGAGGAAATTGAACTGAGTTGTCCCATATACACATAGTTACTAAAGTATACATACGATAAAATATTTCTTATTTTCTTAGATTAAAATTGTTTTTCTTATTTTTTGTATCCTACACTAATAAATTAAATTAGTCTTATTATTTTAACAACACCCTGTATATTTTTTTGTCAGCGTTGATAAAATATGTACTAAAAACACTAATAGTGCATCCCAGTAATGTTACATAAGTGTACATACGCGAGTAGTTTTTTTTATACGCCGCTAATAATACCGTTAGAAATTTTATGAAAATGCGTTTTGCTCATTAATAGAAGATCAGTGTTGCGACTGATATCAGTTTTTCCAGACTTAATTGTTATTTAAGATAAAAAAACGTAAAAAATGCCTAAAACTAAAGAAACCTCCGAGGATATTCGTAAAAAGGTTGTAAAACTAAGGCGCGAAGGAAAATCTTTACAAGGAATTGGTGAAATTTTAAATTTAACAAAACGTACTGTACCGACAATAATAAAAAATTTCGAAAATAATGGAAATTGTGCGAACAAACATCGATCAGGTCGCCCACGTAAGCTTACTGAAAGACTGGAGCGGACTATTATTCGAACAGTGAAGGATAATCAAAAAAAAGTGCGGTTGCAATTAACAATGAAATAAGGTTGAATCACGATATTGAGGTTTGTAGCCAAACGGTACGTCGTTGCATTAAGAGGAATGGGTTTTTAAGCAGAGTTGCCCGAAAAAAGCCCCTACTGAGAGCCGTAAATGTTGTTAAACGGTTGGAATATGCTGAAAAGTATAAAAATGTCCATGTTAGCGATGCAACATTTTGGGAACGAGTTATATTAACGGACGAACATATACATATACTAAAAAGTTTCTTTGAATTTTTCTTTTATTTATTTTAAATTTCAAAGTTTTATACTATCGGGAAAATGCATGCCTACATTATTCCCTGTAATAAAATGTTAAATGAAAAAGCAACAAATAAATGCATTTGAATGCCGTCGGCTTTTTGATTTCATACACAAGCCAACAGCTGAGCAGAGTCAATATACTTATACAGAATTCACTGTAATCAGCTCTGTTAAGAACTTCTCCGCTGTCGAGTTGGGCGAGGGGAAAAAGTCTGCGCGGTTTTACTTCGTTTTAGACAATTCACACTATTCGTAGCCGGTGAGACGTCTCTATACATTAACGTTCTCTGCACAAAATATGGAATATCGACTACCAGGGCTGGCGGAAGAGGGAAAATTCCGATATTGGGCTAACGAACCATACCCTTATTCGTTCTAATTAATCATATTTTTTAAAGAAATTTACAAGCAACAAGAAATCACACAAACGATATGCTTTTATTTTCCAAATAATAATAATTAAATCGTCTTACAACAAAAAAATCTACAAGATTCAACGATTTATCTACTTCATGGCAAACAAAGCTGATAGTTGAGGATTTTTCGAGATAAATTCATTCAACAATGTTTTATCATCCAAAGTGTTAGTGAGATCTGAATACAGGGTTTGATTAGCTACATCGTTCAACCGATTTTGGGTCATAGTTGCGCGAAGATAATTCTTCAATCTTCGGAGAACTGAAAAAGATCTGTCGTTCGTACAGGAAGAGCCAGGTATAGCCATTAGTAACTGTACAAGTTTTAAATATTCATTTTCGCGGAAAAAATCAGCAATATCCCTTAATTTTTAGAATAGCAATTATGCATAATCACGTCTACTTACGAATCTTATGATCCTATTTAACATTTTTCTCTTGATTGAAGTCTGCTTTGTTGGCACTTTCACTCGGTGATGCCGAATTTTTATTTGATTGCGAAAAATTGGGATTATTTTCCAGAATGGTAACAGAAATGACATGTCAAATGTGTCATAATTTACTTAAAGGTTTGACATTTACGAAATGGGACGCTATACGTTTGAACAAAATTGGGAAATATTGAAAACCTATTTCCAAAGTGGTGAGTCTTCTTCTTCTTTTCTGATTTGCACATCGGTGGCTACGTCAATAAGCCAAATTGTCGGATTTGGGGCTCAGAAAATCCACACGTTACTGTAGAGAAGCAAATGCATCCACAACGAGTCACTGTTTGGTGCGGTTTTTGGTCTGGCGGCATCATCGGGCCATTTTTTTTTTCGAAAATGAGCGAGGAGCCGCGGTTACAGTAAATGGCGAGCGTTACCGTGACATGCTCAACGAGTTGTTTCCAAAAATTGAAGAGGATGACATGGACGACATTTGGTTTCAACAGGACGGTGCAGCAATTTGTCACACTGCGAAAGTTACACTCGAACTTTTGGCTACCGGTTTTGAAAACCGAATAATCAGCCGAAATTCCGATATCAATTGGCCGCCTCGGAGCTGCGATTTAAGCCCGTTGGACTATTTTTTGAGGGGAGCCGTTAAGGACAAATGCTATGCGAACCATCCAGAGACGATTAATGCTTTAAAACACGAAATCGAGGTTGCCATTCATGAAATTGGAGCCCAAACAATCGAAAATGTGCTTAAAAATTGTGTTTATCGAAAGGCCAACTATAAAGCCAGACATTGGAACGATATTATTTCTCATTCATAAATGACAATGTTCAATCTTCAAAATAAAATAAAAAAAGTTTGAAAAAATATTGATTAGTTTTTTTTACAGCCGATTCAAAAAGCAAATTTTACATGGCCCACCCTATATTTGTCCATTTAATCGGATTTTCCGGTGCACGAGTAGCACTCAATTTCAAAGGATTTTACCGGCAATGCAATTCGTGGTGACCACGAATACGTATATGAAATGACAATAATAACGAACAGCTGATATACGCATACAGAGAAACAGAGAGGCGTGAGAATTTACGCTTGTTCAACAAAGGTGGCGCTTTTAGCTAGGTTAATTCACATGGACGGACATTTGAAATGTAAAATTTTGAGAAAATGTTATAGTTTGTTTTGGTTTTCATTAATTTTACTGTTATTTAGATGAAAATTGGCCTTTGTTTCAAGATTCCGTGTATTGGAATTCCGAGTATTGGGCACCCTATACCAACAACATATCTTTCGCCGGCCCTGTCGACTGCAAAATTTCATTGAATAAATAATAATATTTGTATTAACCTTTATAGAAATATGCACACACACGCACAAAATTATTCGCAGAGCAACTAATTTTTCAAACGATAAGCTGTATCTTAAGAAAAAATTTATGTAATTAAAAATGTTATGCTAAGAAATTTACACAAATTTATTATGAATTTAAAACCAACATAAACTTAACAAAACTTTACTCCTTGAATGAAAAATTAACAAAAATCACAGAATTCTTCATATTTAAGTTCTAAACCTCTTCTAAATTATTCACACAATTCAATTTCACAAATAAAATACTAAGTTCAATGATATATTAAAGTAAAGTGATTTATTCATAATACCAACAATAAATACGAGATTACCCACGTCTGCCGTCGACATGCATCTCCATACCATTACAACACCTCTACCATGATTGTGACTGTACTTACTGTATCGCTTTTATCGAATTCGCTATTGGGTTTTCTCCAGACTCGAATCCGTCCATCCGTTTGTAAAATGTCGCTGAAAATGGCGTTGCTTGGCTTATTTTTATATTCCTTTGTGAACTCTATCCCTTTATAGTCATTGACTTTTGCTTCCCTTCGAGCTATTCGTGACCTATACCCGGCACGTCTCATGACCCTGAGAACTGTTTTCGGATGGACTTTTTTATTAATTTCTTCAAAAAGTTTTGCTACTACTTGCGTTGTTGTAATTTGTGGATTCTCTTTTATTTGTCTTATTATATGGCCTTCATCACTGAGGCTCAATTTGCGAGGTCTTCCAGTAAGACATCGGCGCTGCACATTTATTTCCCCTTTAGAACGTTTTATTATGCTATAAATAGTAAAACGACTTCGATTCAACGCTTGGCCGATTTCTCCACATGATTTGCCCTCATTATACATATGCAAAATTATTTTTCTTTCAGCGTTAGTTGTGTTTGCTTCTTTCCGACCCATGATGTACTAATACAACGCCAAAGCAAGACTTGAAATGCCAAAATAAGTTGAGTTTCGAATGTTCTTATTCACAACGGGACTTATTCGAAAGCATACATAGGTTGCTTTGTTAGAAAAATTAAATCAGTTAAAATTTAAAACTCATACTTTGTATGAATAATTCTGTCCCCTGAAAATATGAGGAATCGTATGATTTTCGTTAATATTTCATTCTTGAAGTAAAGTTTTGTTAAGTTTATATTAGTTTTAAGTAAAAAATAAATTTTATGTATTTTTCTTAGAATAATATTTTTAATTACATTACATACAGCTTTTTTAAACCAAATTTAGTGCTGTTTGAATAATTTTGACAGTGTGTGTGTGTAAATATATATCAGATCCTCTAACTCCTAGTAACAGCAAGTACAAAATATACATATCTTTTGAATTTGTCACGTTGATTATCCTTTTTTTTTTAATTTAACAAGTTTCTTTAGAAAATTGGCCGAAAGTCGGATTTGACATGGGGACAAAAGCAACAAATTGCAGTTCTTTTGAAAGCCAAGAACCTGATTTATACAGACATAGCAAGAACCCCTGGAATATCCAAGGCGTCTATGGTAAATATTGCCAAAAAGTGGAAAAATACCAACAACGTTTTAGCGGTAACTATCGCCAAAATTGTCCCCGAAAACGCATCACCTCAACCAGGTAGGATCGCAAAATCGTCCAAACAGTTCCCTGGAGCAGAAATGTTTCAAGTCGGATGGTTTTAAGAGAGGTTCAGGAATCTGGAGTAAATATTTCGGAAAGAACGTTACGACGACGTTTATACGAAAATGGAATTATACGAATTTGCAGACGACCAGCAAAAAAGCCAAAACTGACACCGTGTATGCGAAATCGGCGGAAACTTTGGGCACAACTTCACAGAGACTTCGACGAGGAATAATGGAAAAAAGGTAAGCTTCATTTCATTATCATTAAGGGGACCTGGTGGTCTAGAAATTTCAAAAAATCTATTTTTTGGTTTTTCGATATTTCGAAAGTATAGTATCTTTGGAATATACTGTGAAATTTTCATGCGGAAGTTCCCAATATTATAGCTTCTACAGCCCATTAACTATGTAGAGAGCGGTCCGCGCGCTTATGTACATACCTCAAACTTTAAACTCATTGATCTCAAAACGACTTCGAGACGGCGGGGATGAAAACAAAAAAACTATTCAACCGAATCACTTGAAATTTAGATATATTGTTCACAACATGTATTGCTATGGTCGGAACTAGAATCATAATTTTATTTAAATAATTTCCTATTTTTTAAACTAAAAAACTATTGAAAAAACCCCGATTATACGAACTTTTTTTCAAAAGTGCGCCATTTTGTCAATTTTACATTTTTTCGATTTAACACAAATGTCTGTATGCAAAATTATGAATGGCAAAATTTTGTCGATATAACTAGACACAAACCCACGCAAACCGATGTATTGTGTAAATATGTAACCAAACGAAAGCAGCTATTGTGTCTATCTCACGACCATCAGACAGGGACTACGGTAACGTCCGTGAGTGTGGGCACTATTAGGCAAAGACAAATCAACAACGCACTTGCTTCGTGTTGCATTCTTTTGTGTATACGAACAAAGACATCGTTGCTCGTCTACTGCGCGTCGCGTTGCCCTTCCTCTTCTTTTCTCCCTACCGACCGCATCAATATGCCCGTTTCCATTTACCAAAAATTTAGTGATTGCGACCCTATATTATTATTTACTCAATGGTGTAACTCAAATATAGCTTTTTCTTTCTTTTTTTTCAAATCCCTAAATTTAATTTAAAACAAACAACTTTTCATAATTTCACAATTCGTTCACCATATTTGTTTTTTGTTTTGTTGCAATACCACACTCTACAATTTTTGTTGTGCATTTTCTTTTGAAATCAAGGATGATAGATTTACAAGGTTTGCTTGATAGCTATGCTGAGAAAAAAACACGAACTTGTGAAGGGAACTTCCGCTGCCACGTCACAGGGCCCTCGCCAGCTGACTTAGCTCCTGGGCGATGCCCGTCACGAGAGGCCAATTGAGAGAGAGAGAGAGAGAGAGAGAGAGAGAATACAAGATATCGATCAGTATTGCCATCTACCATGAAAATAATGGATTTATTTGTTGCCACACTAATATTTTGTCGAGCTAAAACAGCAAGTGGAATTACCTAACTAACGAAATCACATTGTTACAAAAACAAATATAATTATGGTATGTTTACATAGACTGAGTTATCGCCATTTTTGAGCAGAGCATGCAAATTAGCGCTCTTCAACCAACACTATTTTGTAGATTGTTTTTGCAATGTAGACGAATGACTACAATAATCAAAAATGAAAGCTGGCAAGGGGAAGAAGTAGAAAAAATTGATTTATAAAAAAATATTTAAAATTATTCATTTATTATCGTTACCTTTTTTGAAAAAAAACAACAACAATACTAATAATTATAATAATCACAATGTCACAAAGAAGTATCTCAATTTCTCAAATTATAGGATAGCTAATCTTACATTTGGTTTGACTGTGGTAATCTAATTACAGTAATATGTTAAAAGTAAACATAATTTGTCTTCTGTAACTCAGACACAAACCACTTATTCGATGATGCACCGGATCAAACGATCCCAAAAACGTTCGCTACCTACACGAACATACACTTGAATCTTTCTAACAAACAGCAACAACTTTTCATAATCGTATAATCACCTACGACGACCTATCATTCGTCCCCTCTCAATCCATTCCAACATTACATTTACTATAGCAATTCTCTTTACTAACAGGCTGTTAAATTTTTCTCTCTCTTTTGTTTTGTTTTTCCTTTCCCCATCATTCGTTTGTAAAGCCCTTAAAATGGTTAATACAGCAGCTACAATAGCATATCTAACTTGAAATTTAATTTTATCAACAAATTTATTTATCTTTTCACTTACCATTTCATCATACATTGCACAAAATGTTGATCGTTATAGCAACTACTTTTTACCCGTCTGCTTCAAACAGAAATTATTCCGCGACACACAGCATAAAACACAAACTAATGCATTGAATCGACAAAACAGACTGAAGCGCGAAAAAGAAATAACATGAACGAAAATGTGACCCGAGCCGCTGAGATATTTGTACAGCCCGAACATGGACTATGCATATATGTACATCCACACAAACACATGTGATTGTTGCGAATACATCGTATAAGGCACGAGATGCCAAATATCCAGCAACATTCTGAGCATGCAAGTATGCGCATACACACATATGCACACACATACACACGGAATTGCTCTTTTCAGAGTAACTGATAAACTTAACAGCACTCTGCAGCTCAAGTAATATGTAGTTATATGTACGTTGGCAACATTTGGGTAGTCTGGTTCTCAAAATTTTAAATACAGCGCTGCTAAAATTTACTTACATACATACCCGAATGAGTGGTTTGTATGCACCATATATCTATGTACTGCCCTTTTTAGGAATTCGGGATAACTGTACATTTGCAAATGAGTGAATAGAGACGACTTTTATTTTGTTAAAAGTAGTTGTGGAAATTATAGCATGAGTTTAATTCAAATGTATTCGAATGACACATTTTTTTGTAGGAGAATAGTTAATTTTTCTTTAGAACGTTTTTGATTATGGATATGAGGGCTTAAAGATTACATAAAGTTCGGCACAGGAACCAGATTATTCTAGATTATTTTTTGAATAATTGTTTCTATTTGCTCCACGCTTCCAATAACCTAGCCTAACTTTTCATTGTAGGTTATAAAATGTTACTCTCTTCCCCCACTTTCCTCTCACTCCTCTCTTATATTTCTCTAGATTAAAGTCAAAATTTCAAGGTTCGGTTTGGCCGTCCGAAGCAAAATTGTGCCATATCATAGGCTTTTCCGCAGCAGATTTATACCTGCTCTTTTCACACACATAAACATATTCACATACCCGTCGAATCAAAGTTCCCACACTCGCCAACGTGTCTCTTTGATGTGAGATACACAAAATTGAGCAAAACTTATACCCGTATGGCAACGTAAAAAAACCTGCTTTGTGTGTAAAATTGTGCTTGCTTGTATCGAAACAATGTTGCCATTCATATGTTTGCATGCATACTTTTACACACATACATGCATACTTTCACACAATTACAGTTTTTCATTGTAGGATAACATTATTTTAAACATGGCTTTTTAATTATTTTAATACAAATATTAATTTTAAGAAGTTTATTTTGTTATTGATTTTAAAATGTACTGTTAGGCAACAACACTGCAAGGATGATAGATTACTAGGTTTGTCCAATAGCTATGGTGCAAAACAAAATTGTAAAGGGAACTTCGGTTACCACGTAAAGAGGGTGATTCGCCGGCCGAATAATGTACGATCATTTCACATTTATACATATACATATTTACAAATCGGTCGTTGTTCAGCCGACAACGAAGTGACATTGTGTTATTTTTTTCGTATCGTAATCCCTTTCCGTTGCCCGTAGGATACACAAAATTGAGCAAAACTTATCGCGTAGAAAACAATTGCGTTCTTTTAGTTACATATTTATACAATACATCGGTTTGTGTGTGTATGTGTTTAGTTGCATCTATACAATGTTGCCATTGATTTATTTGCTTACGCACTTTTTTACACATCCGCATTGTCAGTTAATATTTTTCATTGTTTAATAAACCAAAGCCAAAACCCAACAAATGCAAATAGTTCATTTATCTATAATTAACATTATTCAACACTGTTTTTAAGTTATTTTAACAAAAATTAAAATTTTTCTATAATAAATTTATTTTGTAAACGATTTCGAAATATACTGTTTGGCAACACTGTGTGTTGAGAGAGCTGAATCAGCTGACACGATTCTACGGAAACATGCCAAAATCCCACGTCAACCATCTACGATACTACGGAACGGAACGGTGGTGAGAATTCATTTACATGGGGCTCTCTTTAGTTTCATAGTGTCAGCTGATACGGGCGTACGTTTACATTGGTGAGTCTAAGCACCATAACTCCTGCTACGTCAGCTCAGTGCTCATTTACACAGGGAAACATTTTGTTCGTGGGAGAAGGATGGACAGGGAAGAGAGAGGGGATTTTGTCGCCCATACTAGCAACTCGCTTTGTGCTTCTTATTCGTATTGTCAAACTCAAAGTTGGCTGCAAAACAATTCGTTTTCTTCCTTTGTGGGAGAATACGCTGAGAGCCGGCTAACGGTCCGATATTGGACACACCCAAGGCGAATTGAGTACCACAGGTGGCGCCTTCCTAAAGCAGTTACTTCATTTTTCGCAATTTTGACAATTCCAGTGCCCTTCCCAATACAAAACTAACGAAAAAACAAATAAACAAAAGTAGGAGATATTACATGTTTCTGCAAATTGAGATTTGTGAGATTTAAATCAAACAAATTAATGAAAACGTGCGTTAAATTGCGAAAGTATAAATGTATATAAAGCTTCCAAATGTGTTTTGTTTTTTGCGTTTTTATGCGGAAGGCGCCGTGGCAAGAGAGTATGAGCGTGTGATTTCTTGTGTTTGGTTGCTTCTATTGCTTTCCCCTACTCGTCCTCTTCACAAAGTAATTCCCCATCCTTTTGTTTGTTTATTCATGAGTTTATAAAACACGGCGAATTCGGAAGGTGCAAACACGAGTCCTATCATCCTTGCGTTTACGTCGGTAAGCGGCAGGATTCGAAACTCATTTACTCGTGAGAGCGCTTTCAAAATTTGAATTTTTCTATAACCTTAGTCAGTGATGCCACACCGGAAGAGACATTAATTGGGTATTTTTTAAACAAAATTGGGAATTATTTTTACGTGAACATACTTTTCTGATGTGCTTTTCACATATTGAGCTAATTTTGAAGCATTAACCTTTGAATGTTTGCCCGCTTTTTTGCTAATCAAACTGATGTCTGTGCGAGATAGTTTATCCTGGCGGCCATTGCGCGGCTCATCTTGGTAGAACCAATATTTTTAATGTTTTTTACAATGCCCAGTACTGTTGGTGGACAGAAATTTAAGTTTTGAAATTTCACCACATAACCAAGAACCATTACATTTTTGAACGTTAAATTTTGAACGGAATTTCGTTTTGCAGAAAGCCTTCGGCGAGTGTGTTTTATAAACAACACGGGTCTACGACTGGTATAAGGCTTTTGCAGACGGCCGAGAAATCGTACAAGATTTTCCCTGATCGTTCCAAGAGAATTGAATTCCTTTCAAAAAATTCATCGGATGAAGGTGGCTGAAGCCATGCTTTAGCAAGTGACTGCGGACCCAACATTTATCCAGCGCATCAGAACAGGTAATGACACATGGGTATATGAGTTTGACATGCAAACTAGTCAACATGAGTCGAAACCCAAAAAACCACGTAAAAGTCGGTCAAAAGTGAAAATCATGCTACTCATTTTCATTGATTATCATAGTGTTGTGCACTCGGAATTCGTTCCAAATGGTTGTACGGTAAACAAGGAATATTATTTGGAAGTTATGCGACGTTTTGCGTACGAAACGGCCCAATTTGTGAAAAGAAAACTCATGGATTGTGAACACTTTTTTGACCAAAAACTTGACAAATATCATCGAACAAATACCGTATTCACCGGATTTAGCCCCCGGTGACTTTTCCTTTTCACAGAACTTCAATTGCCACTTCGCGGACGCCGCTTTGAGTCGATAGAGCCCATTAAGGTGAATTCGCTGAAGGAGCTGAAGAAGATCTCTTCAAACGCGTTTAAAAGGTTGATGACTGGACTAATCGTTGGCATATGTGTATTGCTTCGAATGGAGCATATTTTGAAGGCGGCAAAATAAACAATTATTTTGCGTTTTATTGAACAATTCCCGGTACTTTTTTGACAGAATGTAAGTAAAGCAGAAAACATAACTCTAAAAAGCGGATGTTTCCAGTTTATTGCGATTAGATGGAAGTTTCAACTAAAAATGTATCAATGCATTTTTCAATAAACTTTTTGGACTTTCAAACCAACGATAATAGACAGTATGCAGACTTTTGCTTATCACTGTATTTTGTATACAATCATTTTTAGAAACAAAAAACCAATCACAATGCCTTGGAAGTTGGGCTGCGATCGATATTTAAAGTACATGAGAGGGGGCATGCTAGTTTTCAACTGCATCCACAGCTCTCGTAAGGACACAGCTGCTTCAAAGTTTATTTACACAGGTTCAACCAAAAGGATCATGTCGAAAAAATTTAGAAGGTGTGGCCAACATCAGACCGTTAATCGGCTCTCAGCGCTTTTGAAGGAATCAACTCATTGGCTGACGTAACCGAGGTCACGACAGCGGTTTGTTTACAAAAAAAGTGAGATTATATTGGGATTTACGAAAAAAAAATCAACGCAGCCATGGCTCATTTTACTTCGCTTGCCGTCTGAACAACGACTGTTTGGACGAGTGTACCATAAGAATACGTGTGAAATGACCAGGTGGAATTCGACTGCCGAATCGCCGACGACATGGCACCCGAAGTTACTCTCACAATTTCGTCTCGGAACAGAATCTATCAGTTTTGCTCTGCAATAGGAATTGCGCCAATGCGAATCTATACAAGGTGGTGCTGTTGCTCCATCTGCTGAGTGGTGGATTATCAAAGTGTGAGTATTTTTATCTTCATCCCTTTTCTTTCTTCGACTGAAGTTCGGCAATAGCCCACAAACATGTTGTATTTGTAGAATCGATATAACCTTGATAAATTCCCTTTAAGTCACATTGTGTGGACGACACGGAGAATACAAAAATAGAATTCGCAAAGTTGCGCCGGCAAAAGTTGCGCTGTAAGAACACGGCCATGCGACGCTCACATTGAATTGTGCGCTTGGCACATTTTTCCACCCTTTCGCATTGACGGAGAGCCATGCAATTAGAGACGAACGCACAATTTATATGCAATAAAAATATGTAGAATAGCAACAACAATGGAATACAAGATTACAAACAAAAGGATAAGCGAAAGCAATGCCAAGCACCAGAAATTATAAACATACACATACATACACACTGTCTTGCGCGGCGTCATCTATACTTCTATACTAATATTATAAAGAGGAAAACTTTGTTTGTTTGTTTGTAACGAATAGGCTCAAAAACTACTGGACCGATTTTAAAAATTCTTTCACCATTCGAAAACTACATTATCCAAGAGTAACATGGATTACATTTTATTTTGGAAAAAAATAGGGTTCCGTAAGATATTTGGATTTTTCGGACACAAACTGAAAAAAATCCTATATATAAAATAAAGTAAACTTTTTGTGTGTGTTCGCTAACCGGCCGTGTCTGCACCGAATTAAACCAAACTTACACACAATGTTAAGAAGCTATTGAAGATGGTTTCGGTATAGTTTGGATACCTATTGGTGGATAGGGTCTCGAGATATAGGTCAAAACATGGACCCGGATAACCTTCGGATGTGTATGTACAATATGGGTATCAAATGGAAGCTGTTGGTGAATGCTTTAGTTCAGAGTATTTTTCATGCCGCTCCGTGACTAGGGTCTCGAGATAGAGCCCAAAACGTGGACCCTAGAATGTGTTTGTACAATATGGATATCAAATTGAAGCTGTTGGTGAATGCTTTAGTACAGAGTGCCGCTCCGTGACTGGGGTCTCGAGATATAGGTCAAAACGTGGACCCGGGTAACCTTTGGTTGTGTATGTACAATATGGGTATCAAATGAAAGCTGTTGATAAGTGCTTTAATACGGGGTAATTTTCATACCTATTGATGACTAGGGTCTGGATATATATGCCAAAACGTGGACCCGCCGTGTCTTTGAACCGAATTAAACCAAACTTACACACATTGTTAAGGAGGTATTGAAGATGGTTTCCGTATAGTTTGGATACCTATTGGTAGATAGGGTCTCGAGATAGAGACCAAAACGTGGACCCTAGAATGTCTTTGTACAATATGGATATCAAATGAAAGCTGTTGATAAGTGCTTTTCATGCCGCTCCGTGACTAGGGTCTCGAGATAGAGACCAAAACGTGGAGCCTAGAATGTGTTTGTACAATATGGATATCAAATTGAAGCTGCTGGTGAATGCCTTAGTACAGAGTATTTTTCATGCCGCTACGTGACTGGGGTCTCGAGATATAGGTCAGAACGTGGACCCGAGTAACCTTTGGTTGTGTATGTACAATATGGATATCAAATGAAAGCTGTTGATAAGTGCTTAAATACTGGGTAATTTTCATACCTATTGATGACTAGGGTCTCGAAATATATGCCAAAACGTGGACCCGCCGTGTCTTTGCACCGAATTAAACCAAACTTATGCACATAAGTAAGTATTGAAAATGGGTTTCGTAAAGTTTGGTTGAAACTGAACTGTCAAATTGACAGTGTGAGTTACAATGTGTCAATATTTCTTTCTGATTTGGATGCCATAAGGAAAAACGTAAGTGCAACATGTAAAAATTGTTTGTGAATTTTTTTGGAGTGGATTTTGGAACAGTGAATAATTTCTTACGAAATTTGAGAATTTAATGTGAAATCCGAATGAAATTATGTGTTCGTGGAAAAAACAATTTTTTTCGTTTTTTTTTTTGAAAAATATAAATGGATAATGGTTAAAAAAGCTCCAATGCTTAATAAAACATAAAAATTGAAACGAAAAATTCATGGATGATCAGGAAAAAAGACGATTGTTTATTCATATGCGTTGATTTGAAATTTAAAAACAATCTTCTTCTTTCCTGATTTTCAATTTATATTTTACATTTACTCAAAAACAAATAGAAAAACAAAAAATATTGTTTATGCCAAAGCGCCTGAATAAAGAATAAAGAAATAAATAATATGAAAACCATATATTTTCTGTTCTAAACCATACATATCTATTCTATTTTAGTGTGCCCAGCGAAGGGGGCCGGGTTTGCTAGTCGGAAATATAACGCATTTGGAGGTATAGTTATAATTCGTGCTTTCATAATTTTACACGCGGTATTGCGTTTAGTTTTGCTTACATGTCACTAATCACACTATTACGAAGCCATTTACTGAATTCTACATGTAATCTCTCCAATCTTGTTTGTTTGTTTTGTATTCTTAAGGTGCCTGACGCCTTTCTTCTCAAAATCGCGAAAAAAGTATTTAATTCTGTATTCAATTCGTTTTGACCCGAACAACGACTGGTTGGACGAATGTGTGAAATAAGCGGGCAGAATTCTACTACCCGGTAACGTGGCAGGCAAATTTAATTGCTCAATTTCGTGTGTCACCATAGCTGAAGGCCAAACCTGGTAGTCTATCATCCTTGAGGACGACAATTCCTACTGTGACTTCTTCTTCTTAATTGGTGCGATAACCGCTTATGCGATTTTGGCCGAGTTTAACACACCTTCGTAATCGAAAAAAACAGGCAGCATAACCTTAATTTTGAGCGACTTTGGCGTGGTTTTTTGGGTTTCGGTTCCTCCGGGCAGCCACTTTTGTACCACTGGAAAACACGTGCACGCGATAGAGCAGAGTGCCCATAGGTTGTCTGCAACATTTTTAAGGCGTCTGAAGCCGAAATTTTGTTGGAATAACAAAATTTCAAACGAATTCTTTGTTCAACTTGAATTTCCATCGTTAAATTCGAAAAACACACTCGAGCTTGACTTGTTTACAGTAGCACAGAAAACAAACTATGTGACATATCACGCTGAAATTTGCCATGTAAGCTTATAACAGTCCTACCATCCAACAAAAAATGTATTTTTGCCATATGTCACCGGACCGTTTTATTGATAAAGTCTCGTTCATATTTGAGCAGAAGCTATATGAAATGACATTATAACGAACAGCTGATAAACGCATACAGAGAAACAGAGAGGCATGAGAATTTACGCTTGTTCAACAAAGGTCGCGCTTTTAGCTAGGTTAATTCACATGGACGGACATTTGAAATGTAAAATTTTGAGAAAATGTTATACTTTGTTTTGGTTTTCATTAATTTTATTGTTATTCAGATAAAAATTGATCTTTGTTTCAAGATTCCGAGTATTGGGCACCCTATACCAACAACATATCTTTCGCCGGCCCTGTCGACTGCAAAATTTCATTGAATAAATAATAATATTTGTATTAACACTTATAACGAAACATGATTTTTGTGACACTAAGCGAAACATAAGGTAATTTTGACCGAAATCGTTACTTTTTATGTTTTTTGTTGCCTAAAGATCTTGCAGTTGGTCTCATTGCTGGTAGTCTAGTCAAAATAATATTTCTGGCTGGAGTTCGTACATTTCTTGGAGGTGGGTCACTTTTCCATGCATTTGGAGGCCCGGTTTCATTTTTTTTCATTCGCTCCAAAAAGTACTCAGGAAGAAGATCAATTCCTTCAGCAACTGCATTTATTATGTTGTCCACATTATTATGTAGATTCACAATATCATCTTCTTCACTTTCTGAAGAACTAGGTGTTCCTGGTATGACTTGGTCCTCGTGGTCTGAGATGACAAAGTCCGGATCGGCATCTGAATCGTCGATCACGCTGAAATCACTATCGTTATCACTGTCTGCATTAGCCATCAACCTTTGAATCCGATCACCAAAGTCCGGGTCAGTAGGCCGTACACTTCTACTGAAATCACGACTAGCCATTTTATGATAAAAGTGTGAAATGTTACAGTTTATAACTAAAAAAGTATAGTCACCAGCGGGTAAGCGAAACACACGGTAAATCTGACCGACCGAAATCGAACTTGGGATGTGCACAAGACAATAGCGTCACGCCAACTAAATGAAAACCTGTTCAGTGGCGATGGTAGGGGGAGGGAGGAAGGTAGGAGGAGGGGCAGCTGTCAAGGTCAAGCAGTTTAGCCACTATTCCAGCACGAAATTGACTATCGGTCATTTTGACCGATGTTTCGTTATGAGTGTTAACCTTTATAGAAATATGCACACACACGCACAAAATTATTCGCACAGCAACTAATTTTTCAAACGATAAGCTGTATCTTGAGAAAAAATTTATGTAATTAAAAATGTTATGCTAAGAAATTTACACAAATTTATTATGTATTTAAAACCAACATAAACTCAACAAAACTTTACTCTTTGAATGAAAAATTAACAAAAATCACAGAATTCTTCATATTTAAATTCTAAACCTCTTCTAAATTATTCACACAATTCAATTTCACAAATAAAATACTAAGTTCAATGATATATTAAAGTAAAGTGATTTATTCATAATACCAACAATAAATACGAGATTACCCACGTCTGCCGTCGACATGCATCCCCATACCATTACAACACCTCTACCATGATTGTGACTGTACTTACTGTATCGCTTTTATCGAATTCGCTATTGGGTTTTCTCCAGACTCGAATCCGTCCATCCGTTTGTAAAATGTCGTTGCTCCTTTTATATTCATTGACTTTGCTGATGAGTGCTTCCCTTCGAACTATTCGCGTGCTATACCCGGCACGTCTCAAGACCCTGAGAACTGCTTTCGGATGGACTTTTTTATTAATTTCTTCAAAAACTTTTGCTACTATTTGCGTTGTTGTAATTTGTGGATTCTCTTTTATTTGTCTTATTATATGGCCTTCATCACTTGGGCTCAATTTGCGAGGTCTTCCAGTAAGACGTCGGCGCTGCAGATTTATTTCCCCTTTAGAACGTTTTATTATGCTATAAATAGTAAAACGACTTCGATTCAACGCTTGGCCGATTTCTCCATATGATTTGCCCTCATTATACATATGCAAAATTATTTTTCTTTCAGCGTTAGTTGTGTTTGCTTCTCTCCGACCCATGATGTACTAATATAACGCCAAAGCAAGACTTGAAATGCCAAAATAAGTTGAGTTTCGAATGCTCTTATTCACAACGGGACTTATTCGAAAGCATACATAGGTTGCTTTGTTAGAAAAATTAAATCAGTTAAAATTTAAAACGCATACTTTGTATGAATAATTCTGTCCCCTGAAAATATGAGGAATCGTATGATTTTCGTTAATATTTCATTCTTGGAGTAAGTTTATATTAGTTTTAAGTAATAAATAAATTTTGTGTATTTTTCTTAGAATAATATTTTTAATTACATTACATACAGCTTTTTGAAACCAAATTTAGTGCTGTTTGAATAATTTTGACAGTGTGTGTGTGTGTAAATATAAGGTTGTCAAAAAAGTCTTGCGGTATTTTTATTGAATTTTCAATTGTTCATAAAATTGGTTATAATAATGCGATTTAAGTCAAATATGCGCCGTTTTGTTCGATGACGAGTTCCCAACGAGATGCCAACTTCATAATGCCCCTATTATAGAAGCTCGCTTCCCTATTGTCAAAAAACTCGGAGAGCCAATTTTCACAGGACTCTCTTGTGGACAACTTCCGACTACCAAGCTCGTTCGCCATGGACAGAAATAGGCGGTAATCACTTGTTGCGAGATCCGGACTATACGGTGGATGCAAAAGAACCTTCCATCCGAGCTCCCGGAGCTTCTGGCGCGTCACCAAAGATGTGTGTGGCCTGGCGTTGTCCTGATGGAAGACAATTCGGCCTCTGTTGATCAAAGATGGCCTCTTCTGCATGAGTGCTGCATTCAAGCGGTCCAGTTGTTGGCAGTACAGGTCCAAATTGAGCGTTTGGTCATAGGGGAGCAGCTCATAGTGGATGATTCCCTGCCAATCCCACCAAACACACAGAAGAACCTTCCTGGCCGTCAATCCAGGCTTGGCCACCGTCTGGGCAGCTTCATCGCTTTTCGACCACGACCGTTTGCGCTTCACGTTGTCGTAAGTGACCCACTTTTCATCGCCAGTCACCATCCACTTCAAAAACGGGTCGATTTTGTTGCGATTCAGAAGCGATTCGCATGCATCCATACGGGCAAAAATGTTTTTTTGCGTCAAGTCGTGTGGCACCCATACATCGAGGTTCTTTTTGAATCCAAGCTTCTTCAAATGTTTTATAACGGTTTGATGACTCATGCCCAGCTCTTGGCCGATGCTACGGCTGCTACTATGCCGGTCTCTTTCGATCAATTCAGCGATTTTATCGCAATTTTCGACGACAGGCCTTCCGGACCGTGGCGCATCTTCGATCACCTCTGCACCAGAACGGAAACGTTGAAACCATCGCTATGCGGTGGAAATGCAAACTGTATCGGGTCCATAAACTGCATAAATTTTATTGGCAGCATGAGATGCATTTTTGCCTTTATCGTAGTAGTACTGTAAAATATGCCGTATTTTCTCTTTATTTTGCTCCATGTTTGCGACGCTATAACTCACGAACGACTAAAAGCAAACAACAATTAATCAAACACGTGTTAGCACGTGAAAAGAGCTTTCCAAAAAGCTCTAGCGTGAACCGATGCGACGAATACAACTAGAACTACGCGCTTACAAAGACAAGCTTGCGGAAATACCGCAAGACTTTTTTGACAACCTTATATATATCAGATCCTCTAACTCCTAGTAACAGTAAGAACAAAATATACATATCTTTTGAATTTGTCACGTTGATTATCCTTTTTTTTTAATTTAACCAGTTTTTTTAGAAAATTGCCGGAAAGTCGGATTTGACATCGGGACAAAAGCAACAAATTGCAGTTCTTTTGAAAGCCAAGAACCTGATTTATGCAGAAATAGCAAGAACCGTTGGAATATCCAAGGCGTCTATGGTAAATATTGCCAAAAAATAGAAAAATACCAACAACGTTTTAGCGGTTACTTCAAACTATCGCCAAAAACGCATCACCTCAACCAGGCAGGATCGCAAAATCGTCCAAACAGTTCCCTGGAACAGAAGTGCTTCAAGTCAGATGATTTTAAGAGAGGTTCAGGAATCTAGAGTAAATATTTCGGAAAGAACGTTACGACGGCGTTTATACGAAAATGGAATTATACGAATTTGCAGACGACCAGCAAAAAAGCCAAAACTGACACCGTGTATGCGAAATCGACGGAAACTTTGGGCACAACTTCACAGAGACTTCGACGCGGAATATTGGAAAAAAAGTAAGTTTCATTTCATTATCATTAAGGGGACCTGGTGGTCTAGAAATTTCAAAAAATCTATTTTTTGGTTTTTCGATATTTCGAAAGTATAGTATCTTTGGAATATATTGTGAAATTTTCATGCGGAAGTTCCCAATATTATAGCTTCTACAGCCCATTAACTATGTAGAGAGCGGTCCGCGCGCTTCTGTACCTCAAACTTTAAACTCATTGATCTCGAAACGACTTCGAGACGGCGGGGATGAAAACAAAAAAAAACTATTCAACCGAATCACTTGAAATTTGGATATATTATTCACAACATGTATTGCTATGGTCGGAACTAGAATCATAATTTTATTTAAATAATTTCCTATTTTTTAAACTAAAAAACTATTGAAAAAACCCCGATTATACGAACTTTTTTTTCAAAAGTGCGCCATTTTGTCAATTTTACATTTTTTCGATTTAACACAAATGTCTGTATGCAAAATTATGAATGGCAAAATTTTGTCGATATAACTAAACACAAACCCACGCAAACCGATGTATTGTGTAAATATGTAACCAAACGAAAGCAGCTGTTTTCTACGGGCTCAATTGTGTGTATCTCACGACCATCAGACAGGGACTACGGTAACGTCCGTGAGTGTGGGCACTATTAGGCAAAGACAAATCAACAACGCACTTGCTTCGTGTTGCATTCTTTTGTGTATACGAACAAAGACATCGTTGCTCGTCTACTGCGCGTCGTGTTGCCCTTCCTCTTCTTTTCTCCCTACCGACCGCATCAATATGCCAGTTTCCATTTTCCAAAAATTTAGTGATTGCGACCATATATTATTATTTACTCAATGGTGTAACTCAAATATAGCTTTTTCTTTCTTTTTTTTTCAAATCCCTAAATTTAATTTAAAACACGCAATGTTTCATAATTTCAGAATGAGCTAACCATATTTGTTTTTTGTTTTTTTGCAATACCACACTTTACACTTTTTGTTGTGCATTTTCTTTTCATTTCATTCGCCTCTCCCAAGTGACGTGACAGCCAAAGTTCCCTTCACAAGTTCGTTTTTTTTTTCTCAGCATAGCTATCAAGCAAACCTTGTAAATCTATCATCCTTGATTTCATTCATAAAGGCAAGCGTATATTTCTCAAAGTAAGGCTCGTTCATTCACTTACCACATCGTGAAAAGATTTCAAAGGTGAGCTCTTTAACAGACCATTATTCGGCTCTGAGCGAATTTGACAGAATCGGCTGATGGTCACGAAACGGGTTCTTTACGAAAAAACATATACATGTATAATTGGCACGTACACGCTTTTTGGTGTGTGATTGTGGTAGTGATATACAAAAAAACAAATAACCAATCGCACTTCGTTGCTATCTGGACAACGACTTGAATTGGACGAGTGTATGAATGCACGTGAAAATGATCGTGCATAATTCGGCTGCCAAATCCACAATTAACGTGGCAGCCAAAGTTCCCCTCACAATTTTCTTTTATCCCATAGAGAAATACCAAATCTGGTAGTCTATCATCCTTGGGTCTGGCCAATATCAGACCGTTAACCGGCTCTCAGCGAATTTGAGAGAATCAGCTGATGGGCTGACAAATCAGGGGATGTCTTAACAAAAACAACTGAGATTGTGTTGGCGGTATACGAAAAAACTCAACACAGTCTTTGCTCATGCTGCTGCTTTGCTGTCTGAATAACGACTAATTGAAGGAGTGATGAATACGTCCTTTACCAGGTTTGGCCATTATGCTGATAACAGTGAACGACGTACGACATACCAAATTAGTAAAAAAAAAAACAAAAAATCTTAAAACTCACACAACTCTATTAATTTTGATTCAATTACAGTCAAATATAGCTCATTCGACGCAAAATTAAATTTACTATAACAGTAGTGTACTAAAATCAATATCGGATAATATCGTAAAAATTATGTCAAAGTTGAAAAAATAGAGAAAAAATAAAAAAATTCCAAATACTTCCATCTACAGTCTCGTCAGTTGTCATTTCAGAAAAATTATCAACACACTGTCAAAAATGCTTGTTTTTGTTCTTTCGAACTAAAAAAACCAATTCGAAATCGGATGGAAATTGGCGAAGTTAGGAGTCATTCTTCACATCAACCTACTGAAAAACGGTTTTATGGCCATAAAACGAGATTTTGGGGGTGTATTGGAAATTTCTCCTATACCATTTTTCTTAGTTTTACTATACCTACAAATTGTACTAGGTCTCCATAAAAGTATAAAATCACTGTCGCACATTTTGTAAATGATTTCGAAATGTACTGCTTGGCAACACTGTGTAGTGAGAGAGCAATCAGCTGACAGGGTTTTACGGGAATTTCCAAATATCGTGAAATAAAATCTACGATACGGAAGAAAGGAATTTTTCATTTACATGTGGTTTCTCATCAGTTTGATCGTAACAGCTGACAGGGGACTGCGTTTACGTCGTTCACTCTTCTCAGCATTAGGTATGGTGAAAAAAAAGTATGTGCAAGGAAATTCGGCTGCAACGTCACAAGGCCCTCGGCAGCTGACTTAGCTCCTGGGCGATGCTACTACTAATAACATTCCGATCAACTTCGATTATTTCTGTGATTTTATCGACATTATGGACATTTTCTTTAACATCAAAAATACCTGAACGGAATTGAGAGAGAGGAGAGAATACGAGATATCGATCAGTACTGCCGAAAAAAATAAACGATTCTTTTGTCGCCACACTGAGGGAAACTGTAAAGCTTATGAGCTAGCCAGAAAAGGTGCTGCTCTTCAACTGTTCCGTGATAAAAGTACCATTGGAATACCTTTGGCCACGAGTAAATTAATAGTAAAAAACAACATTACCAAGAGGTCAATGGTCATGGGAAGAAGAAGATACATGCGTAACAGCCAGGCTACTATGGCCGCAATTAAACAAGAAAAGAACAAAGGAATTGCTTAGCCTCTCTAGAGAAGATATCTCGAAGGTCGTGGCTTGTGTCACCGGCCACTGGCTATTTGGAAGGCATTCCTTGAGACTATGAGTACTCTCCCATGAATATTGTAGAAGCTGTAGAGATGAGGAGGAGGAAGAAACAGTAGAGCACTTCCTTTGCCATTGTCCAGCCTTAGCTAAAATCAGAGCAGGTTTTCTAGGTAAACACTTTTTCAATTCTCTTACAGAACTATCTGGCGCGGCGATTAGACCAATCCTACGCTTCATAAGAGCCTCAAAATGGTTTCACGAAAGTAAATAAACAAGGTTGCCGTGTCGCACAGTAGTATCACAACGGACCTGTGAGGTCTACCATAACCTAACCTTACCTTGACGCTACACTAATATTTTGTCGAGCTAAAGGGTAAGACTCCGTCAGAAAATATGAGATTTGCAAGTGGTCTTTCGATTTCTTTGAAACTTTGGGAAATATTAGTTCTAGGTAAGATACATTCGATCCTAAAAGGATTTTGAAAAATTTTCAAAATTGAGTCATCTACGCCATGTTGAAAATCGGGACCGTGTTTTTTTCAAAAATCAATATTTCTTGAACCGTTGGATGGATTTCAATGCAATTTACAGACAATATAGAAACAAATAAGTAGTTTAAATTAGTATTATGTTAAAAAAAAAAATTTCGAAATTTTGACCAGAAAAAAGTCAAAAAAATTTTTTGAATCAATTTTTAGTTGATTTGGCCAGTTTTTTAGATTTTCTGTTATACACGTAACGATTCCTTATGATTTAACCTTTATTTTGAAAAAAAAAAATTTTATGGTGTCTATAATAGTTCTCGAGATATTGCGATTTTAGTGGAAGCGCGCACGCACGGTTCGCGTACGCACGCACCGTTCGCGCTGCGTTATGTGTTCCTGTATGAAGTGACTGGAGCAGACTGCTGCAGGTCTGTGCGCGTTTTTCTACTCCCGCGCTGCGTAACCGCGAACTTCACGGTACGCGCTTCCACTAAAATCGAAATATCTCGAGAACTATTATAGACACCATAAAATTTTTTTTTTCAAAATAAAGGTTAAATCATAAGGAATCGTTACGTGTATAACAGAAAATCTAAAAAACTGGCCAAATCAACTAAAAATTGATTCAAAAAATTTTTTTGACTTTTTTTTGGTCAAAATTTCGAAATTTTTTTTTTAACATAATACTAATTTAAACTACTTATTTGTTTCTATATTGTCTGTAAATTGCATTGAAATCCATCCAACGGTTCAAGAAATATTGATTTTTGAAAAAAACACGGTCCCGATTTTCAACATGGCGTAGATGACTCAATTTTGAAAATTTTTCAAAATCCTTTTCCAAGCAACACTGTTTTGTAAATTGTTATTACAATGTAGACGAATGACTACAATAATCAAAAATGAAGGCTGGCAAGGGAAAGAAGTAGAAAAAATTGATTTATAAAAAAATATTTAAAATTATTCATTTATTATCGTTACCTTTTTTTGAAAAAAAAAAAAACAAAACAATAATAATTATAATAATCACAGTGTCACAAAGACGTTGTTCAATTTCTCAAATTATAAGATAGTTAATCTTACATTTGGTTTGACTGTGGTAATCTAATTACAGTAATATGTTAAAAGTAAACATAATTTGTCTTCTGTAACTCAGCCCCAAAACACTTATTCGATGATGCACCGGATCAAACGATCCCAAAAACATTCGCTACCTACACGAACATACACTTGACTCTTTCTAACAAACAACAACAACTTTTCATAAACGTATAATCACCCACGACCTATCATTCGTCCCCTCTCAATCCATTCCAACATTACATTTACTATAGCAATTCTCTTTACTAACAGGCTGTTAAATTTTTCTCTCTCTTTTGTTTTGTTTTTCCTTTCCCCATCATTCGTTTGTACAGCCCTTAAAATGGTTAATACAGCAGCTACAATAGCATATCTAACTTGAAATTTAATTTTATCAACAAATTTATTTATCTTTTCACTTACCATTTCATCACACATTACACAAAATGTTGATCGTTATAGCAACTTTGTCAAACGTTTTTACCCGTCTGCTTCAAACAGAAATTATTCCGCGTCACACAGCATAAAACACAAACTAATGCATTGAATCGACAAAACAGACTGAAGCCCGAAAAAGAAATAACATGAACGAAAATGTGACCCGAGCCGCTGAGAAATTTGTACAGCCCGAACATGGACTATGCATATATGTACATACACACAAACACATGTGATTGTTGCGAATACATCGTATAAAGCACGAGATGCCAAATATCCAGCAATATTCTGAGCATGCAAGTATGCGCATACACACATACACACGGAATTGCTCTTTTCAGAGTAACTGATAAACTTAACAGCACTCTGCAGCTCAAGTAATATGTAGTTATATCAGAGAATGTTAATGCAATGAGAAGGTGCAAATGTTACTGTGAGCTTTTTTTAGTACAATTGAGATTTGAAAGATTTGAAGTAAGGGAATTTAGCACACCGAGTTTATAGACACCTCACTGACTTTTGCCAAACAAAAATTAGAAACACCACACATCTTTCACCTCAATACACAACACATTGCTCACCTCGACATTGAAACAATTAAATTTTTACTATTTTCGTATTTTTGAAATTACATTAAAAAAAAAAACGATTTAAAAAAAAAAAATTTATAAAAAAAAGTTTGCGCCGGGAATTGAACTCGAGTCTAACATGTGGCGAGGAAAAATAGGCGGTGCGTTTATTTCTTCTACTGCTTATTTTTTTACCATTTTGTTACTTTTGAAATGATAAGCGGATACATAAAATGTATTACAAATTTTTTTACGATTACATAAAAAAAAAAAATTTCAAAACGAAAAAAAAAAAAAAAATTTACACCGAGAATTGATGGCGAGTCACGTGGGGAGGATAAATACGCAGAGCGTTTATTTCTGCGCCTGCGTTGTGAACAAAAGGTTTTGTGCATGCGCGCGACGCGAATAAATTCTAATAAAGTTCTGAAAGTAATTCATGAAGTTTTTCATTACACACATACATATGTACATAAATGAACGTATACTTTATATGTAAATAAATGATGGTATATGATAATATACATAAGTACATAATATGTATGTACATACATGTCAATAGGAGGTATTTGCATTCAGAAAAAAAGAACGGTTTAAGATAAATCAACACTTATTTTATATTGTATGTCAATTTATAGTTTATGTATTCGACAGCACTTACATACAATGTACATGTGTATGTATGTACATTTGTATATGAAAAACAATAATGCACAAGCGTAAGAACATCATATCACATATGCAAGTATGCCCAAATAACCTTGACTTATGTATGTACATATGTCACAGCACATCACATTCTTACAAGAAATCAAATACACATACGCACTAGTGAACGAGTTTCTTTCTAACAAGTGCAAAAACAATTCTGCTCTATGTATGTATATATACCCACTTTATGTCCTAGCATATATACATACATACATATATACCTACTTGCCTTCTAAACTTCCTACAAAATAATTGTATTCATATGTTACTACATCCATGCACGTTCATACATTCATGCATATATGCGCGAGCACAGCGCTCCCTTCTTGATTCCGTGTACTTTTGTCTTTCACCAGTCGATATTCCTAATATTGTACTTACAAAAACACAATACTTTGATAGACGCAAATGCAACAGCAAGCGCAACGCGATGGCTGCTTTGCCAGCAAACATTCTAAAATGTTCTAGAACACAACAAAAACACATACCTCCATGCGCATGTCGCCCGAAGCTAAAATCTAAGCCTAGCAACTACAAAAACAAAATACATTCGTAGACGCAGTCGCAGCGGCCATGATTCTATCAGCGACGGCGCTGAACAATTTAGAACAAAAACAAAAAGTTCATTCATAAGTTCGAGCTCATATTTCAAATTCATTCATAAAACGAGCCGCCCATATGCCAATTTTCGCGACCATTCGAAAATAGTCAATATTGGAATATTTCGCGTGGAATTATTTGCCAATATTTGATAAATCTTGAATTTTTGTCATGTCGAGTGGCCGCGGCTCCGTATGTATGTATGCACGCTTATATGTATGTAAATATGTTTTCTAACTGTTCGACAGTCGCGAGTTAATGCGACTTAGATTCCTTGAACAAATCCAGCGAATCACACATTTCTATCCGCAAAGCCGCATATATGTACCTTATGATCAGAAAGTACCGGGAATGTTTAAATTAAACAAAACAGAGTTAAATTTAAGGCAAATTTATATTATCTCCTTCAAAATATGACCCGTCTGAAGCAACACACATGTGCCAACGTTTAATCCACTGCTCCAAACACCCCCGGCGGGCCGATTTGTATTCTCTTTGAGCGCGTTATCATCACGCAAAATCCAAGAATTGTTTGCTCACATTTCCGGCCGTTTGCAACATACAGCATCTCTCAAAGGCTTCAAAACGGATGAATAATATTCCTTATTGACTGTCTGGCCCGATGGAAGGTACTCATGGTGCACTACGCCTTGGCAATCGAAGAAAACAGTAAACATCACCTTCCCGGCTATTTTTGCTCATAGGGTATACATATCCCATCTTTTCACTGACGGACAAGAAGACGGTCGCAGTTGTTGTTTTTTGTTTGCATACATTTTGCGTTCGTTGAAGGTTTGTATACATTTATATATATTTATATACATATGCGTGTATGCGTATTGTATGTAAGTAGTTCAGATTTGACCAAGAATGATAGAAACAAGATTGCGCCCATCAGAGCGTACGTGACGTCACGTTTGCTGAGTTGTGCAGTATTGCCAACCATTTGCTCTTCGCAATAAATTTAGTGCTTTTTTATACCGAAAATGCGACAATTTTTAAGTTTGGTGTTTGTTTCCTTTTGTTTTTAATTTAAGGCTAGCGAAACTTTAGGTTAAAAAAAAAACTGTATTATTATACAAAACAAGTTTAAAAAAGGCCACTCTGAGAAGATTTTAGTGCTAATGAAAATTTTTTTACTCCTATAAAATTTGATAATTTGAAAGTGCAAATTTAATTTTTGGCTCCATTTAAGGCTATGCAAAAATACTAAATGCCCCTCTCTCAACTCTTCTTAAGTTTGAAAACCTTTTTACACATTTTAAAAAGCCTTTGAATTTATTGAATGCGAATTAAAACCATAGAGGTGTAATCGTTTCTTCCGGTCATCAATCCTTAGTGAGACATAGGACATTAAGAGTTATATTCATTGTAAAACATTTTTACAAAAAGAGTACCTTATCTAGTTACATAACTTCAAATATAGCAAAAAAGTCGTTCCCTTAATAAAAGAGTCTCGCTTAACAAAAAAAACTTATAAATTAAATTGTACATAAGCATAAAACATTTATTTAAAAAAAACGCACATTCTACAGACAATTTGTCACGCATACAAAGTTCTTTAAGTAACACAATAAAAATTCCGTGTTTTATTTTCTTTAAATGGGCATTTAGTGCGTTTTTATATCCAAAGCTAGGCAACTCTGCAGTAGCGAGAGAGCGATTTGACTGCCGAAAGCAGAAGAACACCAACAACACCGGCAATCGCGGGCAATGCCACCAGATGTTAAAAAAAAGTAAAGCTAAATAAAACTGAGTGAATTATTTAAATAATTATTAAAAAATGTATATTTTACAAAATTATAAACATTACTTTTAATTAGAATAGGCTAGAAAAATGTCATGTGGAATGAACTAAAACTCCGAGACAAAAAATAATAAAAATAACAAAAAAAAATGCTAAATCAACTTACGAAAATGATAATCTGGCCATACTGGAGCTAAAATCACGTAACTAGTTGTCAAATTCGCTGAGCGCAAAGTAACGGGACCACGATGGGCGCCATCTCATTATTCTTTGCATCATGAGATTTGACTGAAGAGATTAAATATAGGAATGCATATTCAAATGATTGCCTTTATGGCTGTTTTACATATAAATCAATTCAAAAGAAGTATGAAAAATGTTATATATTGTAGAAAATAAATTTCTAAATAACAGGTATTAGAAAAACCTGAATACACTATTTTAAATCAATTCTATATTAATTAAACCAAATACAAAAAATTAAATAAAAATATCGAACAAAGAAAAGTGTGTACAGGACTTGAACCTGAGTCAAACATGAGACTATGTACCGCATACACAAAACGTCTTTCACGATTGCGCTAATCTATAATTACTAATGAACTTTTCTAAATCACTCATTTATTCGATTCGCAGTTTTATATGCACATATTCTGCGTTAGTTGAAAGTTTGTGTGCGTAATTATATGCATATGCATGTGTGTATGCGCGTTTGGCTTTCTGGACGGATATTAGAATGATATTTTCTCATCAATATAATTTGGAATTGATGAAAGAGATTAAGACATATGTACATATTTTCTGATTGATTTATATAAAAATCAGGTCATATCCAGTATGAACTATTTTATACCGAAAAGAAATTTCCATTTATGAAATACAGAAAAAACCGTATTTTAAAGAAATTTTAATTAAAATAAACTCAACAATTTTACCAAACTTTCCTGGTTTGAATTGTAAAAAAAAATGTGCAAGAAAAAAAATATATGACTTCAGGACTTGAACCTGAATTAAATACGTGCCAAAAAACAAAGCGAATAATTCCGCCGACTTTAGCTTCTGCACCACAAATTAACTGCCGCGCTGCCTTCTTAATCGCAAATTTATTCGCTTCGCTGTGGGCATGAAATAAGTCGATTTCCTTAGTAGTGTGCCGAAAAATCTTATGAAATTCCTCAGTAGTTTGGTAAACGCACAAAAAATCTGAATTCCTGTCCTAGCGTAGTAAGTAAATATAGAAACCCTCCACTCGCGTCACTCGCGTGGTAAATATCTGCAATTCCCCACTAGTGAGAAAAGTTGAATTTGAAATTACCTTAGTATGAATCTACAAATTAGTACTCGAAAAAAGCTCATTTAACATTTGCTCCTTCTCATTGCATTAACATTCTCTGCTTATACAGAATTCACTGTAATCAGCTCTGTTAAGAACTTCTCCGCTGTAGAGTTGGGCGAGGGGAAAAAGTCTGCGCGATTTTACTTCATTTTAGACAATTTACACTATTCGTAGCCGGTGAGTCTGCTCTATACATTAACGTTCTCTACACAACATTTGGAATATCAACTGCCAGGGCCGGCGGAAGAGAGAAAATTCCGAGTATTGGGCTAGCGAACCATACCCTTATTCGTTCTAATTAATCATATTTTTTAAAGAAATTTACAAGCAATAAGAAATCACACAAACGATATGGTTTTATTTTCCAAATAATATTAATTAAATCGTCTTACAACAAGAAACTCTACAAGAATCAACGATTTATCTACTTCATGGCAAACAAAGCTGATCGTTGAGGATTTTTCGAGATAAATTCATTCAACAATGTTTTAACATCCAAAGTGTTAGTGAGATCTGAATACAGGGTTTGATTAGCTACATCGTTCAACCGATTTGATAATTCTTCAATCTTCGGAGAACTGAAAAAGATCTGTCGTTCGTACAGGAAGAGCCAGGTATAGTAGTCATCAGTAACTGTACAAGTTTTAAATATTCATTTTCGCGGAAAAAATCAGCAATATCCCTTAATTTTTAGAATAGCAATTATGCATAATCACGTCTACTTACGAATCTTATGATCCTCTTTAACATTTTTCTCTTGATTGAAGTCTGCTTTGTTGGCACTTTCACTCGGTGATGCCGAATTTTTATTTGATTGCGAAAAATTGGGATTATTTTCGAGAATGGTAACACAAATGACATGTCAAATGTGTCATAATTTACTTAAAGGTTTGACATTTACGAAATGGGACGCTATACGTTTGAACAAAATTGGGAAATATTGAAAACCTATTTCCAAAGTGGTGAGTCTTCTTCTTCTTTTCTGATTTTCACATCGGTGGCTACGTCAATAAGCAAAATTGTCGGATTTGGGGCTCAGAAAATCCACACGTTACTGTAGAGAAGCAAATGCATCCACAACGAGTCACTGTTTGGTGCGGTTTTTGGTCTGGCGGCATCATCGGGCCATTTTTTTTTTCGAAAATGGCGAGCGTTACCGTGACATGCTCAAAGCGTTGCTTCCAAGAGGATGAAGAGGATGACATGGACATTTGGTTTCAACAGGACGGTGCAATTTGTCACACTGCTAAAGTTACACTGGAACTTTTGGCTACCGTTTTTGAAAACCGAATAATCAGTCGAAATTCCGATATCATTTGGCCGCCTCGGAGCTGTGATTTAAGCCCATTGGACTATTTTTTGTGGGGAGCCGTTAAGGACAAATGCTATGCGAACCATCCAGAGACGATTGATGCTTTAAAACACGAAATCGAAGTTGCCATTCATGAAATTGGAGCCCAAACAATCGAAAATGTGCCTCAAAATTGGGTTTATCGAATGGCCTACTGTAAAGCCAGTCGTGGCAGTCACTTGAAAGATATTATTTTTTATTCATAAATGACAATGTTCAATCTTCAAAATAAAAAACAAAGTTTGATAAAATATTGATTAGTTTTTTTTTATAGCCGATTCAAAAAGCAAATTTTACATGGCCCACCCTATATTTATCCATTTTATCGGATTTTCCGGTGCACGAGTAGCACTCAATTTCAAAGGATTTTACCGGCAATGCAATTCGTGGTGACCACGAATACGTATATGAAATGACAATAATAACGAACAGCTGATATACGCATACAGAGAAACAGAGAGGCATGAGAATTTACGGTTGTTCAACAAAGGTGGCGCTTTTAGCTAGGTTAATTCACATGGACGGACATTTGAAATGTAAAATTTTGAGAAAATGTTATAGTTTATTTTGGTTTTCATTAATTTTACTGTTATTCAGATGAAAATTGGCCTTTGTTTCAAGATTCCGTGTATTGGAATTTCGAGTATTGGGCACCCTTTACCAACAACATATCTTTCGCCGGCCCTGTCAACTGCAAAATTTCATTGAATAAATAATAATATTTGTACATATTAACCTTTATAGAAATATGCACACACACGCACAAAATTATTCGCACAGCAACTAATTTTTCAAACGATAAGCTGTATCTTGAGAAAAAATTTATGTAATTAAAAATGTTATGCTAAGAAATTTACACAAATTTATTATGTATGTATTTAAAACCAACATAAACTTAACAAAACTTTACTCCATAAATGAAAAATTAACAAAAATCACAGAACTCTTCATATTTAAATTCTAAACCTCTTCTAAATTATTCACACAATTCGATTTCACAAATAAAATACTAAGTTCAATGAAGTTTTAATATTTAGTAGGCATTTCTTTTTGCCTGATGACTTCATCAAGTCTATTTGGCATAGAGTTAACTAATTTTTTAAGTCACATTTGGACTCAAATTGCGTCGTTCCTGTTGGAGTAGCGCCTTTAGTTGGGTTTTGCTAGTTATGTTTATTTTAGCGACACGCCTACCGAGTTCATCCGACAAATGTTCGATGGCATTCAAGTCTGGAGACTTAGGTGGTGTGGGAAGAATGTGAGGCACATGGAGAAAGATCCTACGCACATCGTGGGCAGTATGCTTGGGATCATAGTCTTGTTGGAAATAAAATATATTTCCAGCACACAGTTTTTACGCACTTTCATGCAAGTTTTCTTTTAAAATATTAAAGTAAAGTGATTTATCCATAATACCAACAATAAATACGAGATTACCCACGTCTGCCGTCGACATGCATCCCCATACCATTACAACACCTCTACCATGATTCTGACTGTACTTACTGTATCGCTTTTATCGAATTCGCTATTGGATTTTCTCCAGACTCGACTCCGTCCATCCGATTGTAAAATGTCGCTAAAAATTGCGTTACTTGGCTTATTTTTATAATCCTTTGTGAACTCTATCCTTTTATTTTCATTGACTTTGCTGATGGGTGCTTTCTTTCGAGCCCTTCGCAAGCTATACCCGGCACGTCTCAAGACCTTGCGAACTGTTTTCGGATGCACTTTTTTATTAATCTTTTCAAAAACTTTTGCTACTATTTGCGTTGTTGTAATTTGTGGATTCTCTTTTATTTGTCTTATTATATGGCCTTCATCACTCCGGGTCAATTTGCGAGGTCTTCCAATATGAGGTCGCCTCTGCTGATTTGTTTCCCCTTTAAAACGTTTTATTATGCTATAAATAGAAAAACGACTTCGATTCAACGTTTGACCGATTTCTGCACATGATTTGCCCTCATTATGCATATACAAAATTATTTTCCTTTCAGCTTCAGTTGTGTTTTCTTGGCTCCGACCCATGATGTACTAATACAACGCCAAAGCAAGACTTGAAATGCCAAAATAAGTTGAGTTTCGAATGTTCTTATTCACAACGGGACTTATTCGAAAGCATACATAGGTTGCTTTGTTAGAAAAATTAAATCAGTTAAAATTTAAAACTCATACTTTGTATGAATAATTCTGTCCCCTGAAAATATGAGGAATCGTATGATTTTCGTTAATATTTCATTCTTGGAGTAAAGTTTTATTAAGTTTGTATTAGTTTTAAATAAAAAATAAATTTTGTGTATTTTTCTTAGAATAATATTTTTAATTACATTACATACAGCTTTTTTAAACCAAATTTAGTGCTGTTTGAATAATTTTGACAGTGGGTGTATGTTTTAATATATATCAGATCCTCTAACTCCTAGTAACAGCAAGTACAAAATATACATATCTTTTGAATTTGTCACGTTGATTATCCTTTTTTTTATTTAATTTAACCAGTGTTTTTAGAAAATTGCCGGAAAGTCGGATTTGACATCTGGACAAAAGCAACAAATTTGCAGTTCTTTTGAAAGCCAAAAACCTGATTTATGCAGACATAGCAAGAACCGTTGGAATATCCAAGGCGTCTATGGTAAATATTGCCAAAAAATAGAAAAATACCAACAACGTTTTAGCGGTTACTTCAAACTATCGCGAAAATTGTCGCCAAAAACGCATCACCTCAACCAGGTAGGATCGCAAAATCGTCCAAACAGTTCCCTGGAACAGAAATGTTTCAAGTCAGATGATTTTAAGAGAGGTTCAGGAATCTAGAGTAAATATTTCGGAAAGAACGTTACGACGACGTTTATACGAAAATGGAATTATACGAATTTGCAGACGACCAGCAAAAAAGCCAAAACTGACACCGTGTATGCGAAATCGGCGGAAACTTTGGGCACAACTTCACAGAGACTTCGACGCGGAATATTGGAAAAAAGTAAGTTTCATTTCATTATCATTAAGGGGACCTGGTGGTGTAGAAATTTCAAAAAATCTATGTTTTGGTTTTTCGATATTTCGAAAGTATAGTATCTTTGGAATATATTGTGAAATTTTCATGCGGAAGTTCCCAATATTATAGCTTCTACAGCCCATTAACTATGTAGAGAGCGGTCCGCGCGCTTATGTACCTCAAACTTTAAACTCATTGATTTCGAAACGACTTCGAGACGGCGGGGATGAAAACAAAAAAAAACTATTCAACCGAATCACTTGAAATTTAGATATATTGTTCACAACATGTATTGCTATGGTCGGAACTAGAATCATAATTTTATTTAAATAATTTTCTATTTTTTAAACTAAAAAACTAGTGAAAAAACCCCGATTATACGAACTTTTTTTTCAAAAGTGCGCCATTTTGTCAATTTTACATTTTTTCGATTTAACACAAATGTCTGTATGCAAAATTATGAGTGGCAAAATTTTGTCGATATAACTAAACACAAACCCACGCAAACCGATGTATTGCAGCATTCGTCGCGATCGGACGTGTATTTATTTACTCTCCATACAATAAGCTATAATTAGTGATTTTAGTGACTTTTAATTAATATCGACAGTGCTCTAAGTAGCTGTAGCTGCTTAATTGTGTCTTTTGTTATGGCTAATTGCGTGTCATGCAAATTAAAGTGCTTAGCGAACGAGTACATTACGTGCGGTATATGTTGCTCATCAACGCATATAAAATGTTCAAATCTGAGTGCCAGCTGCATAAATGTAATCAACTGCAATTTAAATGTAGTATACAGGTGTGGTATCTGCAAAGATCGCATGCTATCTCTTAGCCAGTCAAAAATTGATGAAGTCATGGATAAGCTAAATCATGTTCAAGAATTTATTAATTTACTTTCTAATATGCATTCTAACAACAACACTAAAGCTGCTGATAATAAAATTGTAACAAGATCTAAGGCAAAGGTCAATGAACCTAACAACGTTTGCGTAGCAACAAAACTAGATGCGCCGGCTGTTCGGTCCAAAAACAACGCTAAAAACTCTCTAAGTAGCTCTCCCTGTCAACTAAGACCGTCCACTCTGCATACTGATGCTGATACTTTAATCGTTGCTGATGCTAATGTGTTGATCTCTAATGCTGCTAATTCTCTCACTGGATCTCTCTCTTACGCTCAAACTGCCGCCGTAGCTAAAGCCAATGCTGTAGTTCCCGCTCACCTTGAATCCGTTACAACACCTCTCCCGTTCGCTCCAAATACTACTGCTGCTGCAAATGTCAAAGGTGCAGGTGTAATCTCTTCACCTGCTGTTTCATGTAATACTAACTCTTCACTGTGTGTGCCGAGCTTAGCAATACAGCGTAAGAGAAAAGAAAATAATATTCTTGTTGTTGGTGCAAATGATAACTGCGAACTTGACGTCGCTACTCGCTCAATATGGTTACACATCTCATCTTTTAAACCGTCGGTATCAGCGGAAGATATAATAGCATACATTGCGAAACATGCAAACATCGACAAGAACCTTATCTCTTGCTATAAATTAATCAAAAGAGACGTCCAAATTGACTCGCTAAAGAGGGTGAATTTTAAAATAGGCATCTCTTCATCATACTATGATAAATTGATGAATCCAAACTTATGGCCAGCCAGTGTAAACGTTCGGCCCTTTAAATTTTTTCAAACAGCGGCGCCGGCAGAGAAATCAATTTGACTACATACTACTGCTAAAGACCATATTAGTGATCCTACTAACAAATATGCTGTATATTATCATAATGTTAGTGGAATGCGAACTAAATCTGCTCAGTTTCGTCGTGATATGCATTTACACGATTACGAAATTATTGCTTTATCAGAAACTTGGTTTCACGAGCAAATATTTTCATCAGAATTTTTCGACGAAAATTATCACGTCTATCGCTTAGATCGCAACCCAACAACCTCTGGCCTATCTAGAGGAGGTGGAGTACTGTGGGCAGTAAAAGCTAATTTGTGTAGTAGTAATGTTTCTCTAAACTTATACTCTAACAGTATAGAACAAATATGCGTTAAGATAAAATTTTCATTAAACCGCTGTATCTTCTTTTTGTTATCCTACATTCCGCCAGATAGCACGTATGATATCTATGAAAAGCATTTAAATAATTTAGCATGTATTTATAATAATTTAACTCAAAATGATGAAATTATGTATCTTGGAGACTTTAATTTAGGAAATATTTCATGGTTGTCATATAATAATAATCTAATACCTTCTAACGTTAAATCTGAAATAGAGTTACTGTTTGTAAGCACTTTATTATCGTTTGGCCTTAAACAGATCAATTCAGTTCTAAACGATAACAATCGAATATTGGATTTAGCTTTTATTTCTGCAGACTTGAATTCATCTTGCCAACAATGCTATTTACCTATTTTAAGTAATAGTCAACATCATAAAGCGCTCTTAATAAATTTTGAATTTTATAAATTCGATAAACTATCGTCGATCACTACATTTGGTCGCAATTACTCTAAAGCTGATGTTACAAAGATGAGCGAATACATTGATAACACAGATTGGTCATTTTTGGACACTTTCGATGATCCTAAAACATCTTATAGTATTTTATGTGACAAATTACAATCAACAATTTCCCGCTTTGTTCCTCTACGAAATTGGAAATCTCATAAGAAACCCCCCTGGTTTAACTCGAGGCTTTGTCATCTGAAAAATTTAAAAAATAAAGCATACAAGAAGTTAAAAAGAACCAATAGCATAAGCGATCGAGACAACTTACTCCGATTGAAAAGGGAATTCAATTGTCTTCATAACTACTTATTTAAACATTATATATTTAGAATTGAATCAAATTTAAAATCAAATCCCTCTAGCTTTTGGCGTTATATCAACAATAAACGGAAGACCAACGGCTTCCCCACTTGCTTAAATTACGATGGCATTGTTTCGGATAATGAACAAGACTCATGCGACCTCTTTGCAAAATTTTTCCAAAAAGTTTATGAAAAATTTGACAAATTAGACACTCTTAACCTTAATGTATCCTCTTCTGAATCTTATGATGACTTTACTGTTTCAACCAATGATGTTGTACAAGCAGCTTCAAAACTGAATAATAGCTCATCTACCGATCACGAAGGTTTCTGCCCCGTATTTTTTAAACTCGTCTCCACCTCAATAGCGAAACCGATCTCAATTCTCTTCAATAAATGTCTAAACAAATCGATTTTCTTAGATGCTTGGAAAATATGCTCAATCACGCCAATTTATAAGTCAGGAAGCCGAAATGAGGTATGCAACTATCGCCCAATAGTTAAACAAAGCACCATTTCGAAATTATTTGATTCTATTCTCAAAGTTAAAATGTTAAGTCGTATTAGTGATCTTATCTGCGAGTACCAGCATGGCTTTGTCCCCTTAAAATCCACTTGTACTAATTTGGCACTAGTCACAAATAATATTATTAACGCTTTTGTAAATCGCGCACAACTAGATGTAGTTTACACGGATTTCTCAAAGGCATTCGATAAAGTCGACCATTCTATTCTCATTAAGAAGTTGAGTGCATGCGGTATTAAGGGAACACTTTTAAAATTCTTTTTAAGCTACCTTACGGGAAGGAAATTATTCGTTAAAATAGCATCGTCTAAATCTACATTATTAATTAATGCTTGGTCCGGAATACCCCAAGGGACTCACTGTGGGCCAATTCTTTTCTTAATATTCATAAACGACTTACCTAAAATATTTCAATATGTAAAATGCTTAATGTTTGCAGATGATGTAAAGCTATTTTTACAAATCAGCTGTATTGAAGATTGTTCCAATCTTCAAAAGGATCTCAAACATCTTCACGATTGGTGTACCATGAACCACCTACACTTGAACACTGACAAATGCTACGTGGTTTCATACAGGAAGAAACCCAATCCATTCATCTTTAATTACTTCTTGAACAATATTATGCTTAGTAGGAAAGAAGAAATCAAAGACTTGGGCATAATCTTCGATTCAGGACTTACGTTCTCGAAACATATTGATTACATTATCTCTAAAGCTTTTTCTATGATTGGATTTTTACGTCGTAATACGGAAGACTTTTCAGATCCCTTGACTTTGAAAGCACTCTACGTCTCCTTAATTCGAAGCCGACTAGACTATTGTTCTCTAATATGGAACCCATTCTACCAATGTCATATAAATAAGATTGAAAAAGTCCAAAAAGTCTTTACCAAATATGCATTGTGTAAGCTGCGCTGGCCTAAAGGGCTCCCTAGTTATATAGGCAGACGCAAATTGATTGGACTACAAAGCCTTGAGGACAGACGAATCTACTTTTCGATTCTCTTCGTGTATAATCTTCTAAATCTCAATATAAATTGTCGTGAGTTACAGAGTCTAATTACATTTCAAACAAAGCACCATGATTTAAGGCAGGTTCGTTTATTTGTAGACCAACGGTATAGAACTAACTATGCCCTCAATGAACCGATGGTGAGATGCATTCGATTCTGCAATAATTATCCTAGCCTCGACTTTAGACTAAGTTTATATAATTTTAGGCAACAACTGTTTATAATCTTTAATTAATAATTAAAAATTTGTCTAATATAGTCTGTAAGAATTATTGGTAGACTGAATAAATGAATAAATGAAATATGTAACCAAACGAAAGCAGCTGTTTTCTACGGGCTCAATTGTGTGTATCTCACGACCATCAGACAGGGACTACGGTAACGTCCGTGAGTGTGGGCACTATTAGGCAAAGACAAATCAACAACGCACTTGCTTCGTGTTCCATTTTTTTTTTATGTATACGAACAAAGACATCGTTGCTCGTCTACTGCGCGTCGCGTTGCCCTTCCTCTTCTTTTCTCCCTACCGACCGCATCAATATGCCCGTTTCCATTTACCAAAAATTTAGTGATTGCGACCCTATATATATTATTATTTAACTCAAATATAGCTTTTTCTTTCTTTTTTTTCAAATCCCTAAATTTAATTTAAAACAAACAACTTTTCATAATTTCACAATTCGTTCACCATATTTGTTTTTTGTTTTGTTGCAATACCACACTTTACACTTTTTGTTGTGCATTTTCTTTTCATTTCATTCGCCTCTCCCAAGTGAAGTGACAGCCAAAGTTCCCTTCACAAGTTCGTTTTTTTTTCAGCATAGCTATCAAGCAAACCTTGTAAATCTATCATCCTTGATTTCATTCATAAAGGCAAGCGTATATTTCTCAAAGTAAGGCTCGTTCATTCACTTACCACATCGTGAAAAGATTTCAAAGGTGAGCTCTTTAACAGACCCTTATTCGGCTCTGAGCGAATTTGACAGAATCAGCTGATGGTCACGAAACGGGTTCTTTACGAAAAAACATATACATACATGTATAATTGGCACGTACACCCTTTTTGGTGTGTGATTGTGTTAGTGATATACAAAAAAAAAAAAAAAAAAATAACCAATTGCACTTCGTTGCTATCTGGACAACGACTTCAATTGGACGAGTGTATGAATGCACGTGAAAATGATCGTGCATAATTCGGCTGCCAAATCCACAATTAACGTGGCAGCCAAAGTTCCCCTCACAATTTTCTTTTACCCCATAGAGAAATACCAAATCTGGTAGTCTATCAGACCGTTAACCGGCTCTCAGCGAATTTGAGAGAATCAGCTGATGGGCTGACAAATCAGGGGATGTCTTAACAAAAACAACAGAGATTGGGCGGCGATATACGAAAAAACTCAACACAGTGTTTGCTCATGCTGCTGCTCTGCTGTCTGAATAACGACTAAATGAAAGAGTATATGAATGCGTCCTTGAATTGACCAGGTTTGGCCATTAGCTATGGTGAAAAAAGTCGGGCCCTCGGCAACCGACTTAGCTCCTGGGCGATGCTACTACTAATAACATTCCGATGACCTTCGACTATTTCTGTGATTTTATCGACATTTTCGACATTACGGACATGTTCTTTAACATCAAAAATACCTGAACGGAATTGAGAGAGAGAGAATACAAGATATCGATCAGTATTGCCATCTACCATGAAAATAATGGATTTATTTGTTGCCACACTAATATTTTGTCGAGCTAAAACAGCAAGTGGAATTACCTAACTAACGAAATCACATTGTTACAAAAACAAAACAATGATTATGGTATGTTTACATAGACTGGGTTATCACCATTTTTGAGCAGAGCAAGGAAATTAGCGCTCTCCAAGCAACACTGTTTTGTAGATTGTTTTTGCAATGTAGACGAATGACTACAATAATCAAAAATGAAGGCTGGCAAGGGGAAGAAGTAGAAAAAATTGATTTATAAAAAAATATTTAAAATTATTCATTTATTATCGTTACCTTTTTTGAAAAAAAACAACAACAATACTAATAATTATAATAATCACAATGTCACAAAGAAGTATCTCAATTTCTCAAATTATAGGATAGTTAACCTTTTGTTTGACTGTGGTAATCTAATTACAGTAAACATAATTTGTCTTCTGTAACTCAGCCGCAAACCACTTATTCGATGATGCACCGGATCAAACGATCCCAAAAACATTCGCTACCCACACGAACATACACTTGACTCTTTCTAACAAACAGCAACAACTTTTCATAATCGCATAATCACCAACGACGACCTATCATTCGTCCCCTCTCAATCCATTCCAACATTCACATTTACTATAGCAATTCTCTTTACTAACAGGCTGTTAAATTTTTCTCTCTCTTTTGTTTTGTTTTTCCTTTCCCCCATCATTCGTTTCTACAGCCCTTAAAATGGTTAATACAGCAGCTACAACAGCATATCTAACTTGAAATTTAATTTCATCAACAAATTTATTTATCTTTTCACTTACCATTTCATCACACATTGCACAAAATGTTGATCGTTATAGCAACTACTTTGTCAAACGTTTTTACCCGTCTGCTTTAAACAGAAATTATTCCGCGTCACACAGCATAAAACATAAACTAATGCATTGAATCGACAAAACAGACTGAAGCGCGAAAAAGAAATAACATGAACGAAAATGTGACCCGAGCCGCTGAGAAATTTGTACAGCCGAACATGGACTATGCATATATGTACATACACACAAACACATGTGATTGTTGCGAATTCATCGTATAAAGCACGAGATGTCAAATATCCAGCAATATTCTGAGCATGCAAGTATGCGCATACACACATATGCACACACATACACACGGAATTGCTCTTTTCAGAGTAACTGATAAACTTAACAGCACTCTGCAGCTCAAGTAATATGTAGTTATACGAGTATGTACGTTGGCAACATTTGGGTAGTCTGGTTCTCAAAATTTTAAATACAGTGCTGCTAAAATTTACTTACATACATACCCGAATGAGTGGTTTGTATGCACCATATATCTATGTACTGCCCTTTTTAGGAATTCGGGATAACTGTACATTTGCAAATGAGTGAATAGAGACGACTTTTATTTTGTTCAAAGTAGTTGTGGAAATTATAGCATGAGTTTAATTCAGATGTATTCGAATGACACATTTTTTGGTAGGAAAAAAAGTATCATTTCTTTTGAACGTTTTTGATTATGGATATGAGGGCTTAAGGATTACATAAAGTTCGGCACAGGAACCAGATTATTGTAGATTATTTTTTGAATAATTGTTTCTATTTGCTCCACGTTTGCAATAACCTAGCCTAACTTTTCATTGTAGGTTATAAAATGTTACTCTCTTCCCCCACTTTCCTCTCACTCCTCTCTTATATTTCTCTAGATTAAAGTCAAAATTTCAAGGTTCGGTTTGGCCGTCCGAAGCAAAATTGTGAGAGTAACTTCGGCTGCCATTCATAGGCTTTTCCGCAGCAGATTTATACCTGCTCTTTTCACACACATAAACATATTCACATACCCGTCGAATCAAAGTTCCCACACTCGCCAACGTGTCTCTTTGATGTGAGATACACAAAATTGAGCAAAACTTATGCCCGTATGGCAACGTAAAAAAACCTGCTTTGTGTGTAAAATTGTGCTTGCTTGTATCGAAACAATGTTGCCATTCATATGTTTGCATGCATACTTTTACACACATACATGCATACTTTCACACAATTACAGTTTTTCAATGTAGGATAACATTATTTTAAATATGGCTGTTTTTTAATTATTTTAATACAAATATTAATTTTAAGAAGTTTATTTTGTTATTGATTTTAAAATGTACTGTTAGGCAACAACACTGCAAGGATGATAGATTACTAGGTTTGTCCAATAGCTATGGTGCAAAACAAAATTGTATAGGGAACTTCGGCTACCACGTAAAGAGGGTGATTCGCCGGCCGAATACTGTACGATCATTTCACATGTATTCACGCACATATTTACACATTTGTCAAATCTCTCGTTGTTCAGACATTGTGTTATTTTTTTCGTATCGTAATCCCTTTCCGTTGCCCGTAGGATACACAAAATTGAGCAAAACTTATCGCGTAGGAAACAATTGCGTTCTTTTAGTTATATATTTACACAGTACAACGGTTTGTGTGTGTATGTGTTTGGTTGTATCTACACAATGTTGTCATTGATATTTTTGCTTACACACTTTTTCACACACCCGCGTTGTCAGTTACTATTTTTCATTGTTTAATAAACCAAAGCCAAAAACCAACAAATGCAAATAGTTCATTGATCTATAATTAACAATATTCAACACTGTTTTTAAAATTTTTTAAATTTATTTTGTAAACGATTTCGAAATATACTGTTTGGCAACACTGTGCGGTGAGAGAGCTGAATCAACTGACAAGATTCTACGGAAACAATCCAAACTGCCACGTCAGCCATCTACGATACTACGGAACGGAACGGTGGTGAGAATTCATTTACATGGGGCTCTCTTTAGCTTCATCGTGTCAGCTGATACGGGCGTACGTTTACATTGGTGAGTGTAAGCACCATAACTCCTGCTACGTCAGCTCAGTGCTCATTTACACAGGGAAACATTTTGTTCGTGGGAGAAGGATGGACAGGGAAGAGAGAGGGGATTTTGTCGCCCATACTAGCAACACGCTTTGTGCTTCTTATTCGTATTGTCAAACTCAAAGTTGGCTGCAAAACAATTCGTTTTCTTCCTTTGTGGGAGAATACGCTGAGAGCCGGCTAACGGTCCGATATTGGACACACCCAAGGCGAATTGAGTACAACAGGTGGCGCCTTCCCAAAGCAGTTACTTTATTTTTCGCAATTTTGACAATTCTGACGCCAGTGCCCTTCCCAATACAAAACTAACGAAAAAAACAAATAAACAAAAGTAGGAGGAATTACATGTTTCTGCAAATTGAGATTTGTGAGATTTAAATCAAACAAATCAATGAAAACGTGCGTTAAATTGCGAAAGTATAAATGTATATAAAGCCTCCAAATGTGTTTTGTTTTTTGCGTTTTTATGCGGAAGGCGCCGTGGCAAGAGAGTATGAGCTTGTGATTTCTTGTGTTTGGTTGCTTCCATTGCTTTCCCCTACTCGTCCTCTTCACAAAGTAATTCCCCATCCTTTCGCTTGTTTATTCATGAGTTCATAAAACACGGCGAATTCGGAAGGTGCAAACATGAGTCCTATCATTCTTGCGTTTACGTCGGTAAACGGCAGGATTCGGAACTCTTTTACTCGTGAGAGCGCTTTCAAAATTTGAATTTTTCTATAACCTTAGTCAGTGATGCCACACCGGAAGATACATTAATTGGGTATTTTTAAACAAAATTGGGAATTATTTTTACGTGAACATACTTTTCTGATGTGCTTTTCACATATTGAGCTAATTTTGAAGCATTAACCTTTGAATGTTTGCCCGCTTCTTTGCTAATCAAACTGATGTCTGTGCGAGATAGTTTATCCTGGCGGCCATTGCGCGGCTCATCTTGGTAGAACCAATATTTTTAATGTTTTTTACAATGCCCAGTACTGTTGGTAGACAGAAATTTAAGTTTTGAAATTTCACCACATAACCAAGAACCATTACATTTTTGAACGTTAAATTTTGAACGGGATTCCGTGTTGCAGAAAGCCTTCGGCGAGTGTGTTTTATAAAAAACACGGGTCTACGACTGGTATAAGGCTTTTGCATACGGCCGAGAAATCGTAGAAGATTTTCCCTGATCGTTCCAAGAGAATTGAATTCCTTTCAAAAAATTCATCGGATGAAGGTGGCTGAAGCCATGCTTTAGCAAGTGACTGCGGACCCAACATTTATCCAGCGCATCAGAACAGGTAATGACACATGGGTATATGAGTTTGACATGCAAACTAGTCAACATGCAACCAGGCGGCCGAATGGCGCTCTTCACATGAGTCGAAAACCACGTCAAAGTCGGTAAAAGTGAAAATCATGCTACTCATTTTCTTTGATTATCATAGTGTTGTGCACTCGGAATTCGTTCCAAATGGTTGTACGGTAAACAAGGAATATTATTTGGAAGTTATGCGACGTTTGCGAGAGAATATGCGTACGAAACGGCCCAATTTGTGGAAAGAGAACTCATGGATTGTGAACACTTTTTTGACCAAAAACTCACCAAATATCATCGAACAAATACCGTATTCACCGGATTTAGCCCCCTGTGACTTTTTCTTTTCGCAAAACTTCAATTGCCACTTCGCGGACGCCGCTTTGAGTCGATAGAGCCCATTAAGGTGAATTCGCTGAAGGAGCTGAAGAAGATCTCTTCAAACGCGTTTAAAAGGTGCTTTGATGACTGGACTAATCGTTGGCATATGTGTATTGCTTCGAATGGAGCATATTTTGAAGGCGACAAAATAAACAATTATTTTGCGTTTTATTGAACAATTCCCGGTACTTTTTTGACAGAATGTAAGTAAAGCAGCAAACATAATTATAAAAAAAAATACCAGTCTAACGGTTAGACGCGATAGAAGTGAAACCTTCCGTAAAACAAACTGAGAGAGAATGAGACGAAAGCAGCATTAGGAGCGGGATAATTTTAGGTTCATTATAATATTGCTATAAAGTTCATATTTTATTTTCTTCATTTTATTATTATTCATCCTCAATGTTTTCAATTTCAACAAATGATACGAGTGGCTTATGATAGATAAAATATGATACAAATGCTTTGGTTTCGATGTTGTCAACATATCTTTGAAATACCGCGTCAATGGTTGTTTTTGATCGTGTTGTCGATTCAGTGCGATTGTTACACATTTTTAAATTGAATGTTGTATTGAGAACGTCAATTAAAGGAACCGCTGTGTCCAATGCAAAATTTACGTTAAAATCGCCACTTAAAATCATTAAAACTTTATCGTAATCTTTTCTAAGTATCCGCGATACTTCTGGTGTATACTTTATTAAATTTTCGTGATGAATTCCGTGATGCTATTTATTGATTTTTTTTTCTGTCGATACTCACGACACTTTTCTGTATTATTTTTCGGCATAATTGCGGTAAATATTTAAAAATGAAAATATTTACGAATATAAAAATACACACGCGGTTGCTATTATGAGCGTCCTCAGCAAAACCTGCGTGACCGAAACTCTAACACAATTACATTTTTTTGAATGTTACAAACACATATGCACGCAGGTTTTGCTGGGGCGTGACCGAAATTCTAACATAATTACACATATGCACTCGTATTTGTTTGAAAATCGACTTTTTTTTTGGTTCTCCGTCACCTTTGGAAAATGTGTAAACAGTAAGCAAACTTTATTCATATATTTTTCCTCATTTTTGCATCAGTAAAATTAAACAAACGCCGTAGCCGAATGGGTTGGTGCGTGACTACTATTCAGAATTCACAGAGAGAACGTCAGTTCGAATCTCGGTGAAAACACCAAAATTAAGGAAAACTATTTTTCTAATAGCGCTCACCCCTCAGCAGGCAATGGCAAAACAGCGAGTGTATTTCTGCCATGAAAAAAAGCTCCTCATAAACATATCATAAAATAAAATAAAATAACTGTATAAAAAAATGTTTTTTCTTGTGATTCGAACCAAGGATTTTGGATCGGAAGCTCACATTGCTAGCCGCTCGGCTATCGCGCCATGCTGGCCTAAAAGTTATTTAGTTCGTCGCTACGTTTATATGTAATATTCGTAGCCAAGAGTGTCGCTTTTTTCGTTTCACTTTTTCTCAAATCACTCCCAACGATTCTAAAGAAGTTTTCACTTCAAAAACGGATGTTTCCAGTTTATTGCGATTAGATGGAAGTTTCAACTAAAAATGTATCAATGCATTTTTCAATAAACTTTTTGGACTTCCAAACCAACGATAATAGACAGTATGCAGACTTTTGCTTATCACTGTATTTTGTACCTATACAATCATTTTTAGAAACAAAAAACCAATCACAATGCCTTGGAAGTTGGGCTGCGATCGATATTTAAAGTACATGAGAGGGGACACGCTGGTTTTCAACTGCATCCACAAGTGGCAGGAAACGCGGAATAACTCCACAAAATGGCGTTGGACACACAAATTCACACCCCCAATCCAAAGCTTTAGCTAATGAGGCCAAATAGAGAAGTATACTCTTACCTCACTCAGCTCTCGTAAGGACACAGCTGCTTCAAAGTGTGACCAATATCATACAGTTAACCGGCTCTCAGCGATTGTGAAGGAATCAACTCATTGGCTGACGTAACCGGAGTCACGACAGCGGCTTGTTTACAAAAAAAATGTAAGATTGTATTGGGATTTACGAAAAAAATCAACCCAGTCATTGCTCATTTTACTTCTCTTGCCGTCTGAACAACGACTCATTGGACGAGTGTACCATAAGAATACGTGTGAAATGAGCAGGTGGAGTTCGGCTGCCGAATCGTGTCGGATGTTCAAACAGAATCTATCAGTTTTGCTCTGCAATAGGAATTGCGCCAATGCGAGGTGGTGCTGTTGCTCCATCTGCTGAGTGGTGGATTATCAAAGTGTGAGTATTTGTCTCTTCATCCCTTTTCTTTCTTCTTCTGAAATTCGGCAATAGCCCTCAAACGTGTTATTTTGGAGAATCGATATAACCTTGATAAATTCCCTTTAAGTTACATTGTGCGGACGACACGGAGAATACAAAAATAGAATTCGCAAAGTTGCGCCAACAAAAGTTGCCCTGTAAGAACACGGCCATACGACGCTCACATTGAATTGTGCGCTTGGCAAATTTTTCAACCCTTCCGCATTGACGGAGAGCCATCAATGCCAAAGAGAATTTCAAACAGCTGTGAAGCATTCAAATTTGGTGCTATTAGAGACGAACGCACAATTTATATGCAATAAAAATATGTAGAATAGCAACAACAATGGAATACAAGATTACGAACAAAAGGATAAGCGAAAGCAATGCCAAGCACCAGAAATTATAAACATATACATACATACACACTTTCTTGCACGGCGTCATCGGCAAAACAACGCATTTGGAGGTATAGTTATAATTCGTGCTTTCACAATTTTACACGCGGCATTGCGTTTAGTTTTGCTTAATCACACCATCACGAAGCCATTTGCTGAATTTTTGCAAACATGTAATCTCTCCCCCTTTGTTTGTTTGCTTTGTACTCTTAAGTAGGGGTGGGATTATTTTCGAATAATATTCGAATAAACATTATTCGAATAAAACGAATAATACTATTCGTTTCAAATAATTCGAATAGTTCATTATTCGAATACCTTACTATTCGAATACCTCACTATTCGAATAGTTTACTATTCGAATACCTCACTATTCGAATACCTTACTATTCGAATACCTTACTATTCGAATACCTCACTATATATTCATTTACATTAGGGAAAAAATGCTTTTAAAAATATAAAAATTACATTGGCCGTTCTCATGGTGCATGCACTTGTACATTAACCGATTAGTAGTCCGCTAATCTAAATAAATATTCACCAAAAATATTCGAATAGTGAAGTATTTGAATAGTGATGTATTCGAATAGTAAGGTATTCGAATAGTAAGGTATTCGAATAGTAAGGTATTCGAATAGTGAGGTATTCGAATATTGAGGTATTCGAATAAACGAATAAAAAATTCGAATAAATATTATTCGAATTACGAATACCTCTCGAATAAAAGATTTTATTATTCGAATAATTTTTATTCGAATAGTCCCACCCCTACTCTTAAGGTGCCTGACGTCTTTCTTCTCAAAATCGCGAAAAAAGTACTCAATTCTGTATTCAATTCGTTTTGACCCGAACAACGACTGGTTGGACGAATGTGTGAAATGAGCGGGCAGAATTCTACTTCCGGGTACCCGGTAACGTGGCAGGCAAAGTTACTCGCTCAATTTCGTTTGTCACCATAGCTGAAGGTCAAACCTTCTATCTATCATCCTTGAGGACGACAATTCCTACTGTGACTTCTTTTTCTGAATTGGCACGGTAACGCCTTACGCGATTTTGGCCGAAGTTAACAAAGCGCGCCAATCGTTCCTTTCTCATGCTAACCGACGCCAGTTGGACACACCAAGTGAAGCCAAGTCCTTCTCCACCTGATCTTTCCAACGCAGAGGAGGCCTTCCTCTTCCTCTGCTACCACCAGCTGGTACCGCATCGAATACTTTCAAAGTCGGAGCGTTTGTATCCATTCGGACGACATGACCTAGCCAATGGAGCCAACTGGGAGAGGTCCTTCCCAATTCTGACGGCGCTGCTGGTATTGAGCAACGTCATCTTGCATAGCCGTCCTACTGAGACTACTACCAACTGAGAAACTCTACAGAGCCTTTGGAAACGTCCTTCGCCAGGAATATTCGTGCCACATATGTTGCCATGAAAGAAAATGTGGAACGCGGCATGCGACTTGGTGGCCGAGACTATGAAATCGATGAGGATGCAGCAGCGGCGGCTAATTAGCTTACCTCTTGCGCGATGTAATACTTGATGGCAGTTCCGCGTGGAGAGGAGATTGAAATAAACAGGCTTAGTCTGTGAAAAGTGTGCATTGCGCGCTCAGGCCAACTTCTGGCTTACATAATCGTCCTACCGAACGCACTATTCGGCAACTCAGCGACAAAATTGAGAATAATTTTACATTATTGCGGCTGTAAATGAGAATTTTTCCAATGACCCGAAATAATCGATTCGGTGCTGAAATCGGCCGGCCGATCTTCCAAAGCGTCATAATTTCCGTCGTTGGGCTCTTGAAAAACTCGCCAAAAATCCGCATTTTGGGACCCGAATTTTGTTCAGCGACGAGGCCCCTTTTGGCTTAATGGCCACATCAATAAGCCAAATTGCCATATTTGAGCTGAAGAGCAACCCGAAGCCATTCAAGAACAGTCATTACGTCTGCTGAAAACAATCGTTTGGCTGCAGGAATCATCGGTCCATATTTCTTCAAAGAGGAGGCTGGCGCCAATGTAACAGTAAATGGCGAAAGCTACCGCGCCACGATAAACCACTTTTCGACGCCGGAAATTGAAGCCCGTGATCTTCACAACATTTGGTTCCAAGAAAACGGCGTTACTTGCCATACAGTCCGTGATACAATGGCTAAATTTGCTAATGAAGGCTCTGTAAGTATACCACTAAGCTCTGAACCCTTTCTAGATGTCAATTCCGCATCGATTCAACTATGGATTGACAACTTCATGCGGTCTACCCATAGAGGACGTTGGTCTGGGTTGAACTCGTGTAGAATACCCAAGTGTTTTGTGAAAGAACCAAACAGGAAAATGGCGACCTTTCTCTTAAAACTAAGAAGAAAGGACCTGAGAGTACTGGTGGGTATAATCCCAGAGCATATGGCTGCCATGGGGGCCGTAGACAACCCGATCTGCCTATCCTGTCTTGAGGGTGACGACACTACAGAGCATTTTCTCTGTAGCTGTCCGGCGTTTTCCAGAATCAGACTTAGGATACTGGGTAGCGATATACTGAGTATGGATAAAACTCATACTCTTCCTCTTCCAGGTGTCTTAAGATTTATCAATGAATCCAAGAGATTTGTGGAAGAGTGACCTCAAACTAATTTATCCGTCTAACCTTTTTATCTTTCCTAACACTATTCTTTGTACTGAAATCTATCCGGGTGTAGTACAATGGTCTCTTGTCCAACTACCCACAAACCTCATCTAATCTAATCTAATCCCAGAACTTGCCGTGCCTCGCCTGCAATACACAGATACGTAATAAAAGCTGATATACTCTCATTTGCTTACGCGTGTCCATAGACCCTTTGGTCTGTGATTGCTTTTTATATAAAATGGAATATGGAATTTCCCATGCGTATTGCTGCCATTATTTCTGCAACCTCAGTAGACATCGTTTACGGATTTCCTGCAACTCTCTATTACTAGGAATCAGTTGCGCAATTGAAATAATTATTGCTGCTCTTTATGGTACCTTATTTTCACATCGTTAATAATAATTGAACAAACCAAAAACACTAAAACATTCTACCAAACCAATTTCTATGAAGAAAAATCCTCCAAAACAGTCTTGACAACTCTTTGTCAATTTTGCAGCTAATCTTTATCATTTTATTATCATTTTTTGGACATGTGAACGTGCTTTTATACGAGTATTGACCTGGGACGTAAACCACTTAACTTGTGTAGACATATAAAGGGTGATTTTTTAGCTATTATCTTTTTAAACAGTTGGTTTAAACAGCTGACGCACGTTTAGTGTTTTGTTTCACTTTCAAACATCTTCAGTTTGGTCTATAATTTAACCATGAATCGTCTTACAAACGAACAACGCTTGCAAATCATTGAATTTTATTATAAAAATGCGTGTTCTGGTAAGAAAGTTTAAGACCCACTTTTTTGATCGAAAAATTGAGTTCAGCGATGAAGCTCATTTTTGGATCAATGGGTACGTAAATAAGCAGAATTGTCGGTTTTGGAGTGAAGATCAGCCAGAAGAGTTACAAGATCTACCAATGTATCCAGAAATGGTCTCAGTTTGGTGCGGTAAATGGGCTGGAGGTATCATTGGACCGTACTTCTTCAAAGATGCTGCGAATCGTAACGTAACTGTGAATGGTGACCGCTACCGTGAAATGATATCCAACTTTTTTTTGCCCAAAATGCAAGAGCTTGACTAGCATGACATGTGTTTTCAGCAAGACGGTGCCACATGCCACATTGGAGTGAGCGGAGGGACCATTTGAAGCGCAGTCGCGGTCAACATTTGCATGAAATAATCTTCAAACATTAAATTATATGGACTGTACTATCGATTTAAATAAAAATTTCATGCATTTTTCTGAATTTTACGTGGGTGTTTTCTTGAAAAACTTTCCCATAGCTCCTAAAAAATAACCCTTTATATTTCCCACGCGATCGAAATTTCGATAAACACACGTATTCACATCTCTACTATAGCCATCTCTTTCTTACAGTCCATGATACCATCGCCATCATACCAAAATAACATTATTCATATCCTACCATTCCACCCTTCAGAGAACTCATTCTGTTGTACACTTTTCTCTGGCGTACTCTCAAAATGTTGGTGTTTTCCTTTGCGTTTTTCTTTCTATTCGGTTATGTTGCCATGGAATGTGGTCGCACATGATACAAAATATAATACACGTTTGCATTGAAATATGTATTTGTATTTCTATTGCACTTACTACATTTTTTTCTCACCTAACAAAATTACTATTTTTAATAATTTGGTGAATAACTGCTTCTGGTCTGTTTACTTTAACCAGCCTTTAATTTTTTGCCTCACTCCTAAAGCCATTATGCGAATTTTCTGAGCAGAAAGAGACTGGCGAAGCAGAAACGAAATTCAATAAACAGCACAGAGCGAATAGTACGCATTTTTCGATACACGCATACACACACACACGCACGCACATATATTCTAACGAAACTAGTGTGTGACCAAATATTCTATATACATATGGGCATTTTCACAAAAAGGTCAACCACGAGTGCAAAACTCAAACTGTTCCTGAAAACTTTTTGTTGATGAATAATAAATCTCAAATGTGTTTACTTTATAAATATAAAAGAATTTTTCTTTTCTTTTAATTTTGAGCCGAAATATACAACGAATATACAAAATTTACAAAAATCTAACTCTTTTGATCAAATATACTAACTTTTTTCCTTGTAATATTACCTTATTCAAGGCAATACTATGATGTTTTTATAATTTAAAAATCTTCTACTGATAGTAACATAATGTTTAACAAGCAGAGAGACTTAGTGGAGATCGAGTAACGGTCGTTTTTTTTTGATTACTTCTTCTTATATTCGTATGTCGCGTCCGTTACCGAAAAATAGCATTTATTGTTCTCATTAGTGCAAAAAGTGTTGAAGTATAAATTGCTTTCAGACTTTAAGCAAATAACTTATTTCACTTAAGAAAAGTAGCCATTGACTCTCGAGAAAAACGATTAATAAAATTTATTGGTGTTTGAAATTCGTCGCGTCCGTTACCGCGAACCTTAAATTTTAAATAAAGTCGTAGAGATTGCACAAGATTAAAATTTTATAGATGGCAAAAACGGCAAAAGAAACAAGAAAAGCAATAACAACGAAATATAGAGAGAAAATGAAAGAAAACGCCGAGAAATGGCAGGAATATAAGAAGAAAGAAGGTAAACGAAAGCAAGAGTACCGAAAACGATTATCGCAAAAAAAAGAAAAGTAGACGATCGCATAACTTTAAACTACACTATTGGTCCTTTAAGCGACTTAATTCATGATGTAGAGATTCAGCTACCAGCTTTTAAAATGCATTGTTTTATTAAACGTCACCAACAAAATTAGTTTGAAATTAAAAAGAAAAATTTAGCAGCTAATGAAATTGTTATTCAAGTTGATTTTGCTGGAAATTATCTCTTGACATGCCAAAACGAAATTCAATATGCCCACTTTAGTTATAACCAAGTAACAGTATTTACGTGCGTAGCTTGGGTTCTTGGTGAAACCAAGTCCTATACTGTTATCAGTGATAGATTGACTCACAGTAAATTCGACATTTACTGCTTTATTTCCAAAATTATCAATATCTTACAAAACCAGTACAAACCAGTAACTCCGCATTTTTATTTTCTCTGATGGAAGCACTTCCCAATTCAAAAATATATTTATTCTTTCTAGTATTCCAAGACTTGCAGCTGAATTTCATTGTGGAATCTTAGAGTGGAATTTTTTCGCCACTTCACATGGTAAAGGTGCTATAGACGGATTAGGTGCCGTAGTTAAACGAAAAGTCTGGCAAATCGTTAAAGCAAGAAATATCATTCTCGGTGATGCCTTATGCTTCTATGAATGTGCTAAGAACAACATTGATGGAGTTAAAATTTTGTATATCTCTGGAACACAAATTGATAGTTTTTTTAATCAACTGTCAGAGTTATGGCAAAATGTTCCAAATATCAAAGGAGTTAAAAGTATGCATTGGTTTTCATATTTCGACAGTAAATGTATTGAAGTTGCTCGGACGGCCCATTCATTAAAGAAAATAATTAAAATAGACCATCCTAAAAACTAATAACTTTCTTCTTAATTTTTTAATTCGTTTTTATTGTAATATTACTTGAGTTTTTATTTTCAATAAAATTGAAGTGTTATAATGAAAAAAATTCTATTTCCTAGCTCATGGACAATTTTGTCGCGTCCGCTATGTCGCGTCCGTATTTCTTCTATACTCAATTAAAAAAAAACGAAGAGAAAATTATCATATTTCATAAACCTACGAATAACAGTCATCTGTTCGCATTTATTAACATATGTATTGTATATATATAAAAATCCTTAATTTGCTGAATTTTGTATATTTCTGTATGCGCCTCAAAAAAACTTTGTAGCAGACGTATAATTTAGTATTAAGTATTGTAGCATACGTATTATTTAGCATTAAGTATGTATTACTTTTGTAGCAATGGCAACACTGTAAATAGAGATTAGCATTACATTCTACACCTGTACTATTATATTACATTCTACACGATGTTATGTAATACACAAAAGCTGTAAGCAAAAGCTCTGTAAGCAAAAGCTCTATGCCTGAAGGTATAAAACAGCGCTCTCGTGTGATCGTCCTTCACTTTGCGAAAGACGTCCACTCGAGAGGTAAGTCAACTAAGAACGGTATAGTAGAACAGTTTTCGCTGGTCGCTACTACTGTTGTTGGTAATATTTAATGTATATATGCTGTGTTGTTGACAGTGTAATAGATCGGTGATGAGCTGGTCGTTACTACTGGTAACATATATGCATATGTATATATATACAAACAATAATATTAATTGCAGGAATATGTATGCAATTGACAGTATAGTAGAACAGCTTTCACTGGTCGCTATTACTGCTAACACATACATATACTTATATATATATAACATATCACGCTATTTTCTTTAAGGTTTCTTTTAGCGTACTTAAGAGTTTTGTACCCACGTACCCCCTTTATAATTGGCGCCCAACATCGTGGCAAACCTCTCGAGTAGTTATAATTATTATCGCCGAAGCGAAAGAATTGCGAAGCAAAATAATAAGATGGCTCAGTTTACTACTGAACAGTTTGAGCAGCTTATGCAAGCTGTCGGCCATTACAATGTACGTAGTGGTTCATTGAGCAACTGTACTGCTCGTTATGCAGGTGAACGCGATTCCACAAAAGTTGAGGAGTTCATTGCTGCTGTAGGGACGTTTAAAGCTGTCGAGAAAATAAGTGACGCGGATGCTATTACTGGCATGCCCATGATTTTAGAGGGTGACGCAGCAGAATGGTGGCGCGGTGTACAGCCAAAGCCCAAAGTTTTTGAGGATGTTGTGCGTATGCTGCGTGAAGCTTTTTGTCCCCCTAAGCCTGACTGGCGAATCTATGCTGAAATCATTGAAAGCAAACAAGCCAAAAACGAGCCGACTGATTCTTTTGTTCGAAGAAAACGTGCTCTCTTTTCCCAACTCACTAATGCTCCTAGTGAAATCGGCCAAATCGATCTTTTGTTTGGTATGATTCATTTGCAAATTAGGGATAGGGTTAGTCGTAAACGCATTACTACGTTCGATGATCTATTAAATGAAGCTAGAGAAGCAGAGATGACCTTGCGCGAACACAAAATTACTACCGCGAACGCCGATAAAGCCGTCGATAGTACAAGTGGTCCGGTACGTTGTGGTTTTTGCCGCAAAAAGGGGCATTACACAGAAGTGTGCTTCAAAAAGAAAATCGAAGAGACCAAAACAGCGCAAACACAAGCGATTGCAAATGCTTTAGTGACAAAGCCGTCGTATTCGTGTTATGGATGCAATGCACCAGGTGTTACACGCGCAAATTGTCCGAAATGTTTGAATAAACCGTCCACTAGCCATGGTTCGGTAAGTTTTAACTCGTTAACCATTCCAATTGGAAAAACGATTCCAATTGCTAATGTTCAATTGTTCGGTATGCCTGGACAGATTTATTTCGATAGTGGCGCTCGTACTAGTGTAGCTAGCGCAAACTTGAAACGCATAATGGATTTTAAGGGATGCACTTACCGCAAAGTTGAATGCGAAATCACACTTGCCGACGGATGCACGAAACTCCAACGATGCCTTACAACTAAGTGCGATATAGTAATTGGTGGGCGTAGCTTTACTATTCAGTTCATGGTATTGCCTGATGCAATTGGAAACAAAACATTACTGGGAACAGATTTCTTAGAACAAGCGGAAATCGTATTAAATATGGGTCAAAGATACTGGTACTTTGAAAATAACCCAACGCAACATTTTGATTTCGTTGATCCACTGCCACTCGAATTAAATGTTATAGAACGTGTAAAAGTATGTGCGCTCGTGACAAAACGTAAACCGGAGGAGGCAACAGTCAAAGAGATTGACGAGCCAAAAGTATATATGTCTGAGTTTGAGTACTATGGTCCTGATTTGCCAAACGATTATTCACCGCATACTATACAAAGTATCTTTAGAGATGCAGTTCCGCCTAACATGATTACACCCGAAAGACCTAAAGGACCGAAGTTGTTTACTGGTGTTGTTTACAATCAAAGCACTATTGATAATGTTGATTTGTTTTCGATTGATTTTCAAATTTTGAAAGAAAATGATGGTTTAGGACTAGAAGTGTCGGAGAAGATTGAGCTCGACAAAGTGCTCCAATCACATGTACACGTTTTTAGCACATCCTGCGAACCGACGCCATATGCACAGCATTTTATAGATACTGGCGAACACGAGCCGATTGCATCACCGGCGTATAGATTATCATTTTCTAAGTTAAAGGAACTTAAAGTCGAAATTCGCAAAATGCTTGAAAACGATGTGTTAGAAGAATGTGAGTCAGCGTGGTCATCACCTGTTGTTATGGTGCCTAAGAAAGATGGTGGTACTCGTGTGTGTGTAGATTATCGTAAACTAAATGCGATAACAAAACCCGACCGATACCCATTGCCTCGAATAGACGACCTTTTACACGCTGCAAAAAGCACAAAATTTATGACCACTTTAGACCTTCAAAGTGGGTACTTTCAAATCGCGGTAGCAGAAAGAGACAGAGATAAGACGTGCCTTATTACGCCTTTTGGTACATTCCGGTTTAAGAGAATGCCATTTGGTCTACGCAACGCACCGTCGACATTCCAGAGGTTGATTGACCGTTTCAAAGCAACGTTACCAAACATACATATTTTAGCATATCTTGATGATATTATAATTTGCTCACCATCATTCAAAGAACACTTAACCGATTTAAAAGATGTATTCCTGAAGTTAGAGAAATTCAAGCTGCGCATTAATTCTGCCAAATGTCGTTTTTGTTGTGCCAGTGTTAAATACCTTGGCCATGTGTTAACAACCGAAGGCATACAAGTTGACCCAGGAAAGACTCTAGCGATTACGCATCGGAAAGAGCCAAGAGATATCAAAGAATTGATGTCGTTTATACAAACTTGCTCTTGGTATCGACGTTTCATTGACCGTTTCGCTGAAATTGCTAAACCGCTTACGGAATTAATGAAAAAGAATGCTGTATGGAGATGGGATACTCCGCAAATAGAAGCTTTTAACAAGCTTAAACAAGCACTCGTTTGCCCTCCAGTTTTGAAGCAAGCTGAAGATGATGTCCCTTTCATCATTAAAGCAGATGCAAGTGCATATGCATTGGGAGCTGTGTTAATACAGGGGGAGAAAGAATGCGAACACCCTATTGAATACGCAAGCCGACTTTTGACAGCCGCAGAGAGAAATTACTCGACTACAGAGCGTGAAGCCCTCGCTATTGTATGGGCATGTTCCAAATTCAGAGGCTATATAGAAGGAGCCGAAGTTTTATTGGTGTCTGACCACCAACCGCTGAAATGGTTATTAACCGTGAAGTCACCTACAGGCCGCCTAGCAAGGTGGGCATTGCAAATACAGCAATACAATTTTAAAATTGACTATACGCCAGGTAGAACGAATTCTGTTGCAGACATGTTGTCACGGCCTCCGTGCGATATTTGCGCTTTTCAAGTCGATATGCCACATAAAAAAGCTATCGAACTGCGCGAAGAGCAACTAAGAGACGACTACTTGAAAAATATAGTTAATACATTGGAAGAATCCAACGAAAATGCCAATTTATGGTACACTCGTGGATATGTTTTAAACAATGGCGTGTTATACTGTTACGCAAATGAAGATGCTGACGATGCACAGCTCGTCGTACCTGACCACGAGCGCACAAGTATCCTAAAAATGTACCATGACGACAGCACTGCTGGCCATTACGGAGCAGAAAGAACCATAGCGCGTATTTTGAGTCGCTACTTCTGGCCAGGAATGCGAGCCGAAATTACAAAATATGTTAGGAATTGTATTGAATGCCAGCGATACAAGGCAAGCAACATGAAACCGATGGGATTGCTTCAAACAACAAGTAGCAAACAACGTTTTGAAGTTGTTGCTGTAGACCTATTTGGTCCTCTACCAAAAACAGAAGATGGCTACCAGTGGATCCTGATAGTAGAAGATGTTGCAAGTAGATGGGTTGAGTTATTTCCTTTAAAAGAGGCAACAGCCGAAAATTGTGCGAAACTATTAGTCGATGAATTTTTTCTAAGATATGGAGTCCCCAGACGTCTGAAATCAGACAATGGAGTCCAATTTGTGTCAGCGGAAATGCAGCAAATAGTTTACTGCATGGGAATTAACCACATTTTTACACCAGTTTATCATCCGGAAAGTAACCCAGTCGAACGAAAAAACAGAGACGTTAAGGCTCAACTAGCGATCATCGTTCAAAATCAGCACAGCGTTTGGAATATAGGCTTACCCTCAATACGATTCGCAATGAACTCAGCTAAGTGTCAATCCACTAGCTATACAGCAGCCTATCTCACTTTTGGAAGAGAGTTGCGCACATTCGATGACGTAGAACATGATATACGTACTATAACAGAAAACGAAAATTTCATTCCGCAAATTACACCATATTTGAGGAATATTACAGAAAGTTTTAAAAACGCTCGAGAGGTAGAACAAAAAGATCGTAATAAAACATATGTCGATAAGCATAGACAACCTCAATCTAAACTCGGTGTGGGAGACGAAGTATTGGTAACAACGCATGTACTAAGTCAAGCAGCGAAAGGTATCACCTCCAAATTTATACCAAAACGTGATGGGCCTTATCTCGTAATACGCAAAATCGGTGCAAGCACATATGAAATCGCATCAAAAACTGATCCAACAGTGCCACTTGGAACATACCACGCATCACTAACACTGTATAACGGTACAAACGCAAACCAAGAACCAACCCCAGTACAACCTATACGAAAGAGAGGAAGACCGAGGAAGAAGATGTAGATGTGTGATGACCGCTGCGGTTCCTTCACGTTCATCAAGGGGGAGACTGTAGCAGACGTATAATTTAGTATTAAGTATTGTAGCATACGTATTATTTAGCATTAAGTATGTATTACTTTTGTAGCAATGGCAACACTGTAAATAGAGATTAGCATTACATTCTACACCTGTACTATTATATTACATTCTACACGATGTTATGTAATACACAAAAGCTGTAAGCAAAAGCTCTGTAAGCAAAAGCTCTATGCCTGAAGGTATAAAACAGCGCTCTCGTGTGATCGTCCTTCACTTTGCGAAAGACGTCCACTCGAGAGGTAAGTCAACTAAGAACGGTATAGTAGAACAGTTTTCGCTGGTCGCTACTACTGTTGTTGGTAATATTTAATGTATATATGCTGTGTTGTTGACAGTGTAATAGATCGGTGATGAGCTGGTCGTTACTACTGGTAACATATATGCATATGTATATATATACAAACAATAATATTAATTGCAGGAATATGTATGCAATTGACAGTATAGTAGAACAGCTTTCACTGGTCGCTATTACTGCTAACACATACATATACTTATATATATATAACATATCACGCTATTTTCTTTAAGGTTTCTTTTAGCGTACTTAAGAGTTTTGTACCCACGTACCCCCTTTATAACTTCTATTTTTTGTCGCGTCCGTATCACTTTATAATTGCTTATAACTACGTACTTATTTGTAAAAGATCTTTCCCGTATATATTAAAATCTAGCACTCCGTCAGCCCTTTAAAACAATATCAATATACATATATAAACTTTTACTTTGTCTTCATTGTTTTGGACGCACCTAAAAGCGTACAAATGTCGCGTCCGTTACCGTGAAAATGCCCATATGTATGTACATATATGCATGCATATATGAGTTTCAGTTTTGGTCTCGGCTAAACATCGAGTGGAATACAGTGGTTACATAATTTATTCGTACACCCTGCGTAATACGTAGCGAATTTTAGTTTTGCGCAAAATATTTGCTGTGAAAATATATTTCTTTTTGGTCACTGTAAGAATGTTACTCTCGTGATGAATTGCCGCAAACAAAACTCCCGTTATTTCAACTCACACTGAGGGGTTCCAAGGAAAGCAGGCAGACGTAGCAAAATGATGGAAAACATTTATTCGTACATTCAGCTCATGATAATGTTGCTGCAAAACTAACAGTAAAAATCGTTTGTGTTTTTACTAAAATTGCTGAAAACGGAATAAAATAGGTTTTTCTTAGTTTTTATCGCCGATTCAGTTTCAGTTGCGCGAAATATCTCGACTAAAGGTGACAAAATGGGACGAAGAGCGTAAAATTGTTAAATTGAGAACGAAACAAGTTTGTCTTTTTTTTTAATTTTTCTCACCGATTCAGTTTCAGTTGCGCGCAATATCTCGATTGAAGGTGACAAAATGGGACGACGTGCGGATTTACTATTAGGAATGCGTAAAATTGTTATTAAATAACAACTAATATTAAATAATACTCGTAAATTGGAAGCTAATCACCACCAAGTAGGAAGGCGAAAAATATTGACTCCACGTGAGGAACGCAAGAAAGTAGCATCAGTAGCGCAAAATCCAAAAATAATCTCCACGTTACTATGCCGAAATATTCAAGAGTCTTTGCATAAAAAAAGTAAGCCCACAAACAGTTCGTAATTGTCTGCAAAACGCTGATTATCATAGCAGACATTTCAGATATAAACAGAAAGAAGAGATTGAAGTTCGCCAAACGCTATATAAAACAGCTATATTCTTTTTGGGAAAACGCCATATTTAGTGATGAGTCGAAATTCAGTGTTTTCGCATCAGAAGTTTTGCGCAAAGAAAATACAGAACAGAGTATTCCAACGGTTCAGCATGGAGGAGGAAATCCCGTCGTTTAGGGGTGCATAGTTGCATCTGGAGTACGAAAAATGGTTTTTATTAATGATAAAATGGACAAACATCTGTATTTAAACATTTTGAAGAATAATTTGCATGATAGTGCCGTTGAACTTGGACTGGATGCTGAAGGGTCCTTGTTTCAATAAGAAAATGATCCAAAACGCTCATCATATCTCGGGCAAGAATAGCTTATTTACCACTATAAGCAGCATGTCTGAGAGTACTTAGAAAGGCGAGTCAGAAAGCACAAATTAACATCAAAGACATCATTAAAGACAGCTTTAAGTGCTGAGTGGAAGAAAATTGCAGTTAATGAAACCAAGGTATTGATAAAAAGTATGTACCGACGTTTGGAAGCAGTTATAAAAGCTAGATGCGGCCAAAAGAAGTCCTGAATGCTTGCTTTTTCTAGTTTTTTTTTAATAAAATGTTCTTTATATGGCTATGAACGAATAATATTTTTGCATAAAATTGTTCTTTATTTCCTCATTAAGTCAAGTTCTTTAATTCCAGAAATGAATTTGGAAGTTTTTATTCCTAAAATATTGAATAAATGCGTTATTTTTTAAGAATATATCCAAATTTTGTTCTTTTGTATAAATCTTGCTAAGTATCAGGTGTATCTGTTTATAAACTGTGAGTGTACGAATAAATTATGTGACCACTGTAGTTTACAGAAGACTATTATTGAACAATTTTCGCAAGCTTTGGTAATGGGGTAAGATTTGCTATTAACTTACAGCGTTGAGTTAAGTTTGACAGCATATTTCACGGAATTTATAAATTTAAATAAATCCAAAACTTTTAAGCCGAAAGGTTTTATGATCCAAATCATTATTTCATGATAGTAAAACGAGAGTCTCTACCCATTTGGAGTTTAAAAACTTATTACAGTTGATAATATTATATCAACTGCTTAGAAAGAAAAGCCATAAGTAGAAATATATGCCGCTCATTTCAGTTCTCACATAATCAGTTTTGACTGTATATTTAAAATCTTTAGTTTCGGTAACAAAGTCGGTTTCAATTAAAATCTGGATTCACTCAAAACTTAAAATTATCTTGAGTATAAAGAAATGGAAAAACTTAGAATTCAACATAAACATGCCCAATAAGTTTTTCAAATTATACCTACTTCCCTAGCAAAACTCATCACGTATTTCTCAACACACAACTCAGAACTTTCTCTCACAAAGGAAGAAAGTGAATGAGGCAACGTCAAAAATTGTTTTGAAGCCAACTTTAAGTTTACGAAAAAAAACACAAAGCGGGGTGTCAGTACGGGAGACAAAAACCCCTCTCTCTTCCCCGTTCGTCCTTCTCCCACAAACAAAATTGTTCCTTGTGTATATCGGCACTTGTTCCCTGTCCCACCAGACAGACGTAAAAACGGTGTTGCCATACACAAAATGTACAGAAGATCATAAACGAAAAAGCAGCAAAAAAAAAAAAAGTATTGTGATCTAGCGCGTCTACGGTTTTTAAGCTCCAATAATATTTCCATAAATGTTACGTCTTTTCTTCTTTCTAAATTTCCCAAAATAAGACATTTTCTGCATACTCGTCTCCCATGTGCATATATATTTCGTTATCAATTTTTCTGACAAGAGTATGTAAGTACGTACTTCAATCATTGATGCAAATAGCAAAGAAAAACAATGCTCAAACTAAACTTCGGGTTAACAGAACACAACTCTGTAAGAAACTTAGGAGAACCACCCCACATCAAACAGACATTTACATTTCGTGTTCGCCGAACAAATGTCAGCCAGCTTAACCACGGCCTGAGTGATTTCCAGTAACATAATTCTGCTCGGCAATACGAAGATGTTTAGAGAGAATCTCTACTTAACAGAGCTTACGTAAATGCATTTGTACTGCTAGCGCGCATTCTCACTTCTCCCTTTTAGAAAGAGTTGCCATAAACAAATTTTATGAAGCTTAAAATAATAAAAGGACTTTGAATATTCCTATAACGGTTGATTTTAACGGCCAATGGCGACACGAGCCCTATGTAGAACAAAATACTCATGTTAAATTTCAATTTCAATCGCTTGGCGGGCAATTTGTATGAATGAATGTTTGTATGTAGATAAATACAGTATTTTCTGCATATAAAAAACGTGTACATAACGGATACAAGAATAAATAAAAATATTGATTTTATAGTTTATATAAGGAATATGGATTTTCAATATGAGCCAAACCGGACCAAAAATACGATTTTTACTCTCTACAGCAGCGCTACCTAGCGGGACTATTTTTATACAAGCATTTATTTCCATATATATGATATGAATTTTTAACATGGGCCAAATGGGATCATAAGTATGAATTAAAGATTATCCAGATCCATGGCCACTTAGGGGTCAAAACGCAGTTGTTGCATGTCTGCAATCATACATTAAAATTTTTTCGCAATCAGGTTAACGTTGTAGGGGTGTATACCAGACAAACAGACAAGCAAAAAATAATATTTATACACTAAATTTAATTCAATTTACAGATATACATACATATGGAGGTGCACTTGTTTGCGACAGAGACAAATTTATGTTTAAAAAATCACCCAACTTCCTTGCATTTCCAATAACATTTATTCCCGCTCTTTCCATTGATCTGGTAGCCTCGATCATCCATGGCAACATCACAAAAGAAGTGAGGCACAATTAACTAGATCGTGAACAATCATTACATTTGTTGGCAAGCCTGGCAAGAATCACCATCAAAATAGTGACTATCTCAACAACGCCTCATAAAATATACACATACATACATATGAATGTATACGTATATTTTGTGACATGCTGCCCTAAGAGCGGCATTACAGTATGTTAACAGCATTGGTTTGCAAAAACTCACATCAATAAGATAGATGCATACATATAAATAGATATGTATATACGTGAGTATGTGGATGCGACGTATGCACATCGTTCAATATCATAGAATTCCTGGTACCACAGCTCGGCTTCTTTGCACGAGAATTGTGTGTAGACACATACATATTCACTTCTTGGTTTGCTATGACTTGTAAGAGGGGAAAGATGTTGCATGCATGTATTTTTATTTTTGTATGTACATACATATGTACGAAGATAATGAGGCCAATTTCAGGTTTGTGAGAATTTTAGGACTGACGCTCATGTAATATGTATATTCCTACTGAAAAAAATCAATGTGAGCAGAGAGCACGGAGTTTATTGCTGTGCTATGATTTAATGTTATAAAATAACAAATATAGGCACAAGATGTTACGTACGTATTTTAATCTCTTGAGAGATTAAATGCTTCTGCGCATATTCCAACCACCTTGAGTTTGTGCTCTAAAGTACGATAGAATATACATACATACTTCTTCTTCTTAATTGGCGCGATAACCGCTTACGCGATTTTGGTCGAGTTTAACAAACCGCGCCAGTCGTTTCTTTCTCGTGCTAATCGGCGCCATTGGACACACCAAGTGAAGCCAAGTCCTTTTCCACCTGATCTTTCCAACGCAGAGGAGGCCTTCCTCTTCCTCTGCTACCACCAGCTGGTACCGCATCGAATACTTTCAAAGCCGGAGCGTTTGTATCCATTCGGACGACATGACCCAGCCAACGGAGCCGCTGGATCTTTATTCGCTGCCCTATGTCTATGTCGTCGTAAAGCTCATACAGCTCATCGTTCCATCGTCTGCGATATTCGCATGTGCCAACGTGCAAAGGTCCAAAAATCCTACCAAAATCTTTCTCTCAAACACTCCAAGCGTCGCTTCATCGGATGTTGTCATCGTCCTAGCTTCTGCGCCATACGTTAGGACGGGCATGATGAGAGCCTTGTAGAATGTTAGTTGTGTTCGTCGAGAGAGGACTTTACTGCTCAGTTACATATACATACACACATAAATAATTCTAATACAATTTGGAACGAATATCGTCCGAAGTCGATCTCACATCGATAAACACGAAGTGCAATTTAAAAAAACAATTTCTTTACTTCTGTTCTGAGCGAGTATTCACCAAATCACTTTAAATCGGAAAGGTTGCTGCCGTTTCAATTATACTTTTCTCTCAAATAAATTTTGAGGGAATTTCAATATCTTGGGGAATCGTATTTTAAAAACCGGAAACGTATTTTAAATATTAAATATGAGGAAGGAAATCATAAAAATGTAAGCCAAGAAACCCATTTCCGGTCGGAGAGTGTTAAAGTACGGTTTACCGTTCTGAAGTCAACTGACATTAAAACTATTGCTATAAATAAAAAAATACGGAAAATTGAAATCAAATTCGTTCGAATAAGAAGTGTTTAGAGTGCGGAAAGAACGTGAAAAATATCAACAAAAGATTTTACGGATAGGAGCTGTGGATCCGCATTAAGAGGCTTCATACCCCAGACTACCAGATTCGTAATCCATTCAGACAGTATTATAGCCAAGCCAGTCAAGGTAATGCCAATGATCGCATTTGTTGGGAATTTACACGAAAAAAAGTCGGTTTACTGAAGATAATTTAACGTGACAACGTCATAGGAAAATACTGATGAAATGGTTGCATTTTTCAAAGGAAAATTTTAATTTTATTTGTTTGATAGATATTTTGTATAGATATAGAGAAGGAGGTAAATAGAATCGTAATGGAATTGATTAAGATATGTTGAATTTCGATTGTGCATCAGACCTTAATAAATCAACAACAACACTAAGAGGCACCATCATCGATTTGACTTTTTCAAGACACAATACACTCGAAACACCCCCTTTCATTTCCTACTTTTCCTATCATCGTCCTATTCTCAACAGAGAAATGGTTCATTACCATGCACACAGAAAGAATCCATATGCAAATATCATACAAATATGTGAATTTATAGTAATGTGATATTTAATTTCTTACTATTTGTGTTATTGGTTCTGCAAATGGCGTTGCAGAGGTAAATGCAACAGCTTCTTGAAACTCCATGAGAACAGAAATTGCCGGAGAGAGTGGCTCCTTTGTGAGATTGACACGCTCATTTGGTTGATCTTCAGTGGTGGTAGATTGTTGCGCGTGTTGGACAGGTTGGACATTGTTCGACTCTTCCCCTGAACGAGATGAAGATGTAGTTGTCGCTTCAAAAGAACCACTGGCAATAGTCAAGTTAGCAGCTTGGCGTAATCTGTTGTTTCGATCTCTTACATTACGTGCTTTTCTTGCAGCTGCTTTCTGGGCAGGAGTCATGGATGCAGCAATCCGCTGTCTGTACTCACGTTGTATTTGTGCCCTTGTTTTTTTTTTAGCAGCGATTATTGGCTCCGCAAAAAGCGTTGCTAAAGTAGATGATGCAACATCTTGAAACTCCATGGATTCACTCATCGAAAGTAGCGGCTCATTCTTGACATACTCTGGTTCGTCAGGTTGTTTTTCCATGGTGCGATTGTAAGCGGTTCTGCAAAATGAATCGTCGTTCTAAACAATTTAGAAAAATTTTTTCATAAAATTCTTCGTTCCGAAAATCATTTTAATTTACAAAATACTTTAATAAAATATTGTTTCAATTTCTACTCGACTGTTAAAATTTAATTTTTGATTTTATAATTTTATAATAATAATACATTTTGTATTAACATTATTTCTTTCAGCAAGTAAACTGAATAAAAGTAGTTGTTCAATTAGTTACTTAATTATCTTTGCAAATTTAATTGTAATTTGTTGTAAAAAGTTATAATTTTGAATAATTTATTATAAGAATAAACTGTGATTTAATTTATCATCAGTTTGGCCTGCTGCACGTGGGACCTCCATACGTCTCGAACGTTTGCGACTTTTTTCCAGTTCGTTATCCTAAGTTTCTTGATGTCGTCCTCTAGTTCGTCGGTCCATCTTGTTCTCGGCATTCCTCTTGCTCTAGTGTTGAACACTCTGGCTTCTACGATTTTCTTCTGCCCCATCGTACCGTTCATTCTTGTAACGTGACCCAGCCATCTTAACTGCTGCGCTTTGATGAAACGTATAATATTTTCGCCCTTTATCAGTTGATCTAACTCGTCGTTCCATCTTTTCCGCCACTCGCCGTGATCTTTGATTGCTCCGAAAATTCTTCTGAGTACTTTTCGTTCGAAGGCTTGCAGTTTTGTTTTATCTGCTTCAATTAGCGTCCACGATTCAGCTGCATAGCATAATACTGATCTAATGATGGTTTTTTACAGAGGTAATTTGCATTGTTTGCTTAGTAGTTTTGATTTGAAGAGTTTCGTTAACGACGCATACGATCTGTTCGCTGCTAGAATTCTCTCATCGATGGTGAGGCTCATTGAATTGTCTCTACTCAGTTTGAAGCCTAAATAGGTAAAGGATTTAACGATTTCAAAAGAAAAATCGCCAATTTTCAATTTGCCTGATGCTGGTTTATTTTGTCTGGACATCATCATATATTTCGTCTTATCTTCGTTGATTTTAAGACCAATTTTACTAGCAGCAATTTCAATATCAGCGAAGGTTTTGGTTAGAGCGTGGATATTTTTGCAGACAATTGATATTTCATCTGCGTATGCGAATAATTGGGTAGTTCTGTGCGCAGTCCCGGCCCGTTCGTCATTTTGGGCTCCAACAAAACACGGGTAAGAAATTCAACTCAGAAACTACTTCACCACAAGTTAACAGTAGGAAATTAATTAATATGGCTGCCGGAGAGAAATGAGAGGGAGAGAGTGACACGCAAGCATGATTCAATGATAAAAGGTTTGCTCAGTAAGCAGCTTTCTCGTTCTTACTTGACAAATCGGTTCCCTTAGCAAGAAACTGGGTTGCTAGCTCTAGAAATTTTTAGTAAAAGTGGAGGAAAAGTAAAATTTGTGGAAAAAACATTTCATTTTCAAAATGGTCTGCTTGCGAGCAACAAATCTCTCAACAGTTTTCATCGGTATGTTCAAGACTATGGTAGTATGACATGGAATACATACCGCTTAAGTCGGGACATGATAGAGTATTTGACGTAATCCAAGATCGATGAGTGGAGAATTCATAAAGCTTTATTTCTTGTGATGTGTTGATTTAGAAGGAATTCATGTTTTGCAAAGAGCTAGCATTTCCCAAAGAGTTACGACAGGGGGAATAATTGGATAGTCTCGACGCGGTCGATAACATTGCATACCTCATTATAAGAAAGTTGCGATTGACGGAACTTGTTTCCAATGAGCCCACATTCCCATGGATGGACGGAGTGTCCAGAGAAGGCTTAGCAAAGCACAGTACCAGCTTGAAAAAGCTTCTCATAAAAAAAAACTGTGGGTCATTCCATTTATGGAACAACAGCTACAAATAGGAGGAGAATCTCGGCCAAACACCTAACAGAATTGTACGTGCCAATTATTTATTTATTTTTAACAAAATAGTTTCATATTTGCGAAACTACGCAACTTCGCGATCGGTTTTACATTTCAAAACTAATTCACAAAATAAAATCTGGGATTAAGTGAAATAATTTTTGGTTTTAATGTTAGACAGGCAATAGGCAATTTCCGCTAATAACTTCTATTTGTACCATTATTTACATTCAAATATTAATTCAAATTTAGTTTTTAAACCGTTCGCAGTTTGTTTCCATTTGAGTAAGAAAATACTTTTTTGCTACCATTTTTACCAAAAAGGACTTAATACTTTCCACTTTATTCACTTTCTTAAATACAACCTTTTTTTAAGGGAGTGTCAAAAATCGAATGTCACTAGTGAGCAAACCTTTAATAATTGAATCATGAAACGCAAGTGTGAAAAAATGTAGTTTACATTAGCTTACATTTGCTTGCGTAGAGAATAGATTCGTACATTTGATATGCCCATATGATTTGTATGCATCTTTACATATAGATTTGTTCTTTTTGTTTGAAAATTGCGCGAAATTCTATGTAAGTATGTATGTTTATATACATATATTAGTATACAACATATCTTATAAGGCATGTGGTGAATATTACCGTGGGCCGATTGTGCCTCTTTGTCGTTCGTTCCGCGCTCTCGCTTGCAGTTCAAGCAAGGTAACGCCGCATGAGCAAAGTCACGCCGCATTTTGGGGGTGCGTGCAGCCGGCTACATCGAATTATAATATAAAGAAATTAAAATCAGTTCATATGTAAGTCTTCGAGAAATCGAGGCCACCGTATTCCGAAAAGTCGTTTTGAGAAAAATGCGTTTAAAGTTTTCATTGGCCGTTGTAACTCACTACCTGCACTTATTGTATTGGCTTCGTAAATTTTCAAGATTTTAAGTTAACATTTTTGCATATTTTTGAATATATCTACTTTAAGAAAATGCAAAAAGAAATATCAATTTTTTTGAAAAGCCACAGAGGTGTTCCCCCTTAAAAAAGAGAAACAAACACCAAACTTAAAAATTTTCGCATTTTGGTTATAAAAAACACTAAATTTGTTGCGAAGAGCAAATGGTGGCAACACTGCACAACTCAACTAATGTAACGTCACGCACTCTTGTTTATATCTTTCTGTCCACTTGTATATATTCCATTTCACACGCGATCCAAATTTCGATAAACACACGTATTCACATCTCTACTATAGCCATCTCTTTCTTACAGTCCATGATACCATCGCCATCATACCAAAATAACATTATTCATATCCTACCATTCCACCCTTCAGAGAACGCATTCTGTTGTACACTTTTCTCTGGCGTACTCTCAAAATGCTCGTATTTTCTTTTTCTTTTTTCTTTCTATTCGGTTATGTTGCCCACATGGCACAAAATATAATACGCGTTTTGATTCAAATATGTATTTGTATTTCTATTGCACTACTGCATTTTCTTCACACCTAACAAAATTACTATTTTTAATAATTTGGTGAATAACTGCTTCTGGTCTGTTTACTTTAACCAGCCTTCAGTTTTTTGCCTCACTCCTAAAGCCAATATCCGAATTTTCTGAGCAGAAAGAGACTGGCGAAGCAGAAACGAAATTCAATAAACAGCACAGAGCGAATAGCGCGCATTCATCGATACACACATCCACACACACACACGCACATATATTCCAACGAAAGTAGTGTGTGACATGCATGCATATATGAGTTTCAGTTGGCTAAACATCGAGTGGAATGCAGTGGTCACACAATGTATTCGTACTGCGTAGTACGTATAAAATTTTTGCTTTGCGCAAAATATTTGCTGTGAAAATATATTTCTTTTGGGTCACTGTAAGAATGTTATGCTGAAAACAGTGAAAGACGTAAACGCAGTCCCCTGTCAGCTGTTACAATCAAACTAATGAGAACCCCATGTAAATGAAAAATTCCTGTGGGAGAAAGTGTGTAAGCAAATATATCAATGGCAACATTGTGTAGATACAACCAAACACATACACACACAAACCGATGTATTGTGTAAATATGTAATTAAAAGAACGCAGTTGTTCTCACGGGATGAGTTTTTGTGCTCGTTAGGGGCTGCGGTAAGGGACTTCGTACGTCGTTCACTGTTTTCAGCATAAGTTTACGAATACAAACACAAAGCGGGGCACCAGTACGGGAGACAAAAACCCCTCTCTCTTCCCTGTTCGTCCTTCTCCCACGAACAAAATGCTTCTCTGTGTAAATCGGCACTTTATCCTTGTCCCACCAGACAGACCTAAAAAATGGTGTTGCCATACACAAAATGTACTGAAGATCATAAACCAAAAAGCAGCAAAAAAACATATATTATGATCTAGCGCGTCTACGGGTTTGAAGCTCCAATAATATTTCCATAAAAGTTACGTCTTTTCTTCTTGCAAAATTTCCCAAAATAAGACATTTTCTGCATACTCTTCTGCTATGTGCATATTTCGTTATCAATTTTCCACTATTTTTCTGACAAGTGTATATACATACGTACCAGTATAACCACCCCACATCAAACAGAGCATTTACATTTCGTCTTCGCCGAACAAATGTCAGCCAGCTTAACGACGACCTGAACGATTTCCAATAACATAATTCTGCTCGGCAATACGAGATGTTTAGAGAGAATCTCTACTTAACAGAGCTTAGGTAAATGTACTTGTACAGCTAGCGCGCATTCTCACTCCTCACTTTTAGAAAAAGAGTTGCCATAAACATATTTTATAAAGCTTAAAATAATGAAATGACTTTGAGTATTCCTATAACGGTTGATTTTAACGACCAGTGGCGAAACCGAGCCATATATAAATCAAAATACTCATGTTAAATTTCACTTTCAATCACTTGGCGCGCAATTTGTATGAATGAATGTTTGTATGTAGATAAATACAGTATTTTCTGCATATAAAAACGTATACATAACGGATACAAGAATAAATAAAAATATTAATTTTACATATAGTTTATATAAGCGATATGGATTTTCAATATGAGCCAAACCGGACCAAAAACACGATTTTTACAAATCTCTCAACTCCAGCGCTACCTAGCGGTATATATAATATGAATTTTGAATATGGGCCAAATGGGATCCTAAGTATGAATTAAAGATTATCCCAGCCCTTTAGGGGCTCGCAATCGGGTTAACGTTGTAGGGGTGTATACCGTACAAACAGACAAACAAACAAAATTTTTACGCACTAAATTAAATTAAATTTACAGAAATACATGTGTATGTGCACTTGTTTGCAACAGAGACAAATTTGTGTTTAAAAAATCACCCAACTTCCTCGTATTTCCAATAACAATTATTTCCGCTCTTTCCATTGATCTTGTAGCCTCGATCATCCATCGCAACATCACAAAAGAAGTGAGGCACAATTAACGAGATCGCGAATAATCATTACATTTGTTGGCAAGCCTGGCAAGAATCACCATCAAAATAGTGACTATCTCAACAACGCCTCATTAAATATACACATCCATACATATGAATGTATACGTATATCTTGTGTCGTGCTGCCCTAAGAGCGGCATTACAGTATGTTAACAGCATTGGTTTGCAAAAACTCACGTCAATAAGATAGATGCATACATATAAATAGATATGTATATACGTGAGTATGTGGATGCGACGTACGCACATCGTTCAATATCATAGAATTCCTGGTACCACAGCTCGGCTTCTTTGCACGAGAATTGTGTGTAGACACATACATACATATACACTTCTTGCTTTGCTATGACTTGTAGGAGGGGAAAGATGTTGCATGCATGTATGTATTTTTATTTTTGTATGTACATATATATGTACGAAGGTAATGAGGCCAATTTCAGTTTTGTGAGAATTTTAGGACTGACGCTCATGTAATATATTCCTACTGAAAAAAATCAATGTGAGCAGAGAGCACGGAGTTTATTGCTGTGCTATGATTTAATGATTTAATAATTTATAAAATAACAAATATAGGCACAAGATGTTACGCACGTATTTTAATCTCTTGAGAGATTAAATGCTTCTGCGCATATTCCAACCACCTTGAGTTTGTGCTCTAAAGTACAATACAACATACATACACACATAAATAACGAACGAATATCGTCCGAAGTCGATCTCACATCGATAAACACGAAGTGCAATTTAAAAAAACAATTTCTTTACTTCTGTTCTGAGCGAGTATTCACCAAATCACTTCAAATCGGAAAGGTTGCTGCCGTTTCAATTATACTTTTCTCTCAAATAAATTTTGAGGGAATTTCAATACCTTGGGGAATCGTATTTTAATCATCATAAGAATGTAAGCCAAGAAACCCATTTTCGGTCGGAGAGTGTTAAAGTACGGTTTACCGTTTGGAAGTCAACTGACATTAAAACTATTGCTATAAATAAAAAAATACAGAAAACTTTAATCAATTTCGTTCGAATAAGAAGTGTTAAGGGTGGGGAAAGAACGTAAAAAATATCAACAAAAGATTTTACGGATAGGAGCTGTGGATCCGGATTAAGAGGCTTCATACCCCAGTATACCAGATTCGTAATCCATTCAGACAGTATTATAGCCAAGCCATTCAAGGTAATGCTAATGATCGCATTTGTTGGGAATTGACGCGAAAAAATCGTTCCTAAATTTTCAGTTGAATTTAAGTCAAGAATATAGAAACAAGATTGTGTTCATCCGAGAGTGAGTGACGTCATACTAGTCTGTGCAGTGTTGCCAACCCTTTGTTCTTCACAATAAATTTAATGCTTTTTTATACCTAAAATGTGAAAATTTTTGACTTAAATGTTTATTTCATGTTTGTTTTAATTTGAAGCTACCAAAAATATATCCTACGGCAGCACTTGCAAGAATACTCAACCTATCAACGATTGACATTGCGGCAAAAGGTCTAGCTGCTGGATCTGCCGCAAGACTTAATGCAACAGGTGAATTTACCTCTAAAATATTCGGACATATCTGAATAGGTCGAGTTATCGGACCAAAACGGACTATTTGACTCCGAAATACAATTGGGTGAAGAGATTTCGCACAACAATAGAACATGAAACCTAGCCCCAATACGCTTAACATATTTACAGACGGCTCGCAAATGGCGGACTATGTAGGTGCACGGATTTATTGCGCAGAGCTGGACATCAGGCGGCCAATTAAGCTCCCTGACCGAGCAACTTCAACATAAGTAAATGTATACGTTGACAGTCAAGCGGCAATAAAGGCAATAAACTCACATGAAATTTCATCTAGAAAGGTTCTTAGGACCAGGGAAGCCATAGCGAGACTAGCAGGTGGTTGCATATCTATTGGGTACCCGGACATAAGGGCATTGTAGGAAACGAAATTGTAGATTAGATTGCCAAAAGAGATGTTTACATACTATTTGAACAAGAAAACGACATACTGAAACCTTTGAATACGGTATTCATTGGCATGGGACGCTGGGGACATGAAAACACGAATAGACAAGAGGTGGAATAATCTAGCCGCTTTTTCGCTTTTCCGCTCTTCGAACGTGATTGTTTTGACAATGTTGCCAGAATTTTACTTTCACAAATCATGACAACGATTCATGAAAACCTGCAGTGTTTGAAGGTCAGAGGCTGCAAGGTTCCAGGTCGTGTGATAATCGTCGAGTTCCACACTGCATTTAAAGCACCGAAAGCTTGCTTTGCTTTCTTTATACGGGTTTCGATGACTTCTCTTGAGCCACCATTAGTAGATTTAATACTCCACAAATAGCAAAGGAGTCCACGTCTTCGGGCTCAGCGTTACTGATTTTTGCGTATAGTTAGTGTTTACACGCATCAACTTTGTTTTGGCAATGTTTATTTTTAGGCCTACTTCTGCAGCAGTTTGTGCTACCAGCGTTAATGTCTGCAAAAGTGTGAGCCATAAGACAATTTCGTCAGCATAATCAAGATCTTCGAGACGTCCATTTAGTCTCCACGTTATTCCTTTAGTTTCGGGTGTAGCTTTGCTCATCACGACGTCCAAAACAATCTTCTACTCTTTAGAGGTGATAGAGCGCAGCTTTGTCGGGCTCCAGTAATAACCGATAGACGTCCACTCAGTTCCTTTTTATGTATTGTTTATATATGTAATTTATTAGCACTTTTTGGGTTTCGTTTCACTATCTTAGCGTTCTGTTTTTGTTTTTGTTTAGTTTTGATTTGTTGAAAATATGTCATCTACATGTAGATTAGATGACTCACAAATAAATAGTCTATTAGAGCAGTTATGTGATGACTCTATTTCATCTAATAATGGAAGTGAAACAGAAAATGCCTTACTGGAGGATGATATACAAAGTGATGTAGAAGATGATCTCGTTGATATTCAGGAGCAAGACGAGAATGTGTCACGATCACAAACTTCAAATACTACTCCTTCCGCTTCACGCATTATAACAGTATCCATACCAAACTTTAGAAGTAAAAGGGGGCATTGCTGGAGTACATCAAAAGGAAATAGTATTTCCCGATTGACAAAGATAGTTAGAACCGCAAGAGGACCTACTCGACAATGCAAACCGTTTTATGATCCATAGGAATGCTTCGACGTATTTTTTACTGACGAAATAATTACAGCAGCGGTTCAATGGACTAACGCTGAAATCTCTATAAATCGTACCTATGATATGCGACAGCACTACGAAATACATGTCTAATGCAATACCTTATGTTGGAAAAACAACAAAAACTAGCGATCTCCCTTTGGGAGAGTACTATGTAAAAGAGCTTTCATGGTACATGCGGAAGTATATCATGTGATAATTGGTTCACGTCGATCCCCTTGGCGAAGAGTTTACTGAAAGAGCCATACAAATTAACTCTTGTCGGCACCATAAGATCAAACAAACGTGAAATACCCGAAGATATGAAAAATTCACGAATTCCATTAACACTCCTTTCACATAAACCTAAGCCATCAAAAATGGTTTATTTACTGTCATCTAATAACAAGAACGGTACTATTGATGATGCAACAGGAAAGCCGAATATAATATTGTATTATAACCAAAATAAAGGCGGGGTAGATACATTTGATCAAATGTGTTCCGTGATGTCGTGTTCGCGAAAAACTAATAGATGGCCGATGGCAGTTTTTTATGGCATGTTAAATATAGCATTCATTAATTCGTAAAACATATATTGCCATAACATAATGAGTATCAAAAAAAAAAGCCATTGAGCCATAAAGATTATATGACGGCACTTTCCTCATCGTTAATAACACCATGGATGAAAAAAAGGCTTGAAATTCCTTCACTGTCAAAAACTTTGCGCAGCAGCATTCAAGTTCCCATACAAAACTCAACCGACAGCGCTGGAAGAAGCAGTGGCGTTCCAGACGTCTATCCAGATGATACCAACAGTGATCGAGAAGGCAGTGCAGATCAACAACAACCAAAAAAAAAGAAAAAACTGTGGTTTCTGTCCGTCAAAAATAAGACGCATGTCTACGAGGGGTGCCTTTTATATTTCGGGATTTGGCAACCCTGGTGTTTCAATCTGGCAACTGACAGCTGTATCGCAAAGTTTGACATTTTTTGGCTTTTACGTACTCAGAACGTTTTGAAATACCAGCGCTATTTGTGTTGTTTACAGTAACTTAAAAGATTTATCTCGGTCCAAAAATGGAATTAAATCGTGAACATTTTCGTGCGATTATTTTTTACAACTCTCAACTTGGATTAACTCAGCAACATTGCATGGATGATCTTAATTCTTTTTTTGGCGATGAAGCTCCATCAAGGACCAGTGTTTATCGATGGTATGGTGAATTCAATCGTGGTCGTAGTTCACTCCAAGACGAATTTCGTGAAGGTCGTCCAAAATCAGTTGTTGTTCCGAAAACCATTGATGCTGTGCGCGAACTGATATTGCAAGATCGTCATATGACCTATCGTGAGATTGAGACAATCTCAGGCATTAGTGGGATCAGCATACATTCAATATTGCATGAATGTTTGACTGTTAAAAAAATTTGTTCGCGTTGGATCCCACAAAATTTGTCAATCGCTCAAAAAAAGGCTCGTGTCGATTGGTCGAAGGAAATGCTCAAAAAATACGATCGCGGGGCTTCGAAACACGTCTATGACATCGTGACAGGTGATGAATCATGGATTTACGCGTATGAGCCCGAAAGTAAACAGCAGTCAACTGTATGGGTGTTTCAAGATGAGCCAAATCCAACAAAAGTTGTTCGCGCACGAAGCACTTCCAAGCAAATGGTCACCTGTTTTTTCGGAAAAACTGGACATGTCGCAACCGTACCACTAGAACAACGCAGAACAGTAAATTCCGATTGGGACACAACCATTTGCTTGCCAGTTGTCTTCCAAGAAATTAGGAAAACCAATCGCCAAAGACGGATCACTCTTCACCAGGACAATGCGAGCTCTCACACATCGGCTCAAACAACTGCATTTTTGAGCACCCAAAACATCGAATTAATGGGTCATCTGTCGTATAGTCCTGACTTGGCACCGAATGACTTCTTTTTATTCCCGTACGTAAAAAACAAACTGAGAGATCAACGTTGTTCGACACCTGAAGAAGCGGTTGCGGCATTCAGAATGCATGTTTTGGAGGTACCTCATTCAGAGTGGCAAAAGTGCTTCGACAATTGGTTCTAACGCATGCAAAAGTGTATAGATCTTCATGGAGAATATTTTGAAAAACAATAAAGTGATTTTCGATGATTAAAATTTGTTTTTGTTCTCTAATCCCGACATTTAAAAGGTACCCCTCGTAAGAAGGTATGCGTCGTATGTAAAACACCTCTGTGTGGAGAGCACCAAAATCAAGTTTGCAACGCGTGCATATAAACTTGTTCGATTTTAGCTTTTTTTATTTTGAATGATTATTCGATGCGTTGTTGTGCAAATGAAGTTAAAAAATTTTCATTCATTTAGATTTAAGAAATCAATTTGTGTCCTTATGTAAAGACTGCCTAATTTTTGTTACGTTTTGTAAGACAAAATGAATTTGATTATTTATTTTACGTTATGTATTATTTTATGTTTTTGTTTACTTTATTTGACTGAAAATAAATGAAATAAATGATCTCAATTAAAAACTTAGTAATTTTTATTATTATTCTACCCTTAATTGACACACAAAAAGATGATACGTCATTTAGACGTATCCTTACCTTTTTATGGGTAGACAATAGCGTTATCTTACTAGGGTTAAGGGGTTACATCTAGTTAGAATTTTCAAAAAATCGATTTTTTTTATTTCATTTTTGTAATGTACATATATTTAAGTAAACACTATGAAAATTTCAAGTCATTCCGAAGATTATTTTTGAAGTTATACGCATAAATGTAACGACACGTCAGAGCACTTTAAATTAGCTTTTAAAACCTTAACCTTGTTTTTCTCAAAACTGTGTTTTGAAAGTCGGTGACCACGATTTCTCGGAAACGGCTAAACCGGTTAGTCTGAAATTTTTACACCGGCTTCTGAACTATATTTTCTAGTACTTAATCGAAGCTTTTTTAAAACCGATAAACATTTTTTTGTTTATACACAATTTAAGGCCAAAACTATTCCAAGAAATAGATTTTTTTTTTTTGAGAAGCCGCCATTTTGTCAATAAATTTTTTTTTGCTTATTCCTTCGATTAATTACAAGAATATACAATACTTTAATCAAATTCGTTAGGTTTTTTCATTTCAGATAATCCACTTCGGAGATATAGTGGTCACCGTAAAACGTCTTTTTTTTGGAGGGGTTCCTGGAAATCTGCTGTAGCAGCTATAAAAACTGTTATTCTTGCAAATAAAATTTTTTTAAATATTATTCAAAGTTACCATAATATGTGTACAAAGGCTTAAAACAATTAATTCAGAAGTTTTCTCAGGAAAATTTTTTTAACACGTTGAGCCCGGCATCGATATTACTGTACTTTCCATTTGGCCGGCAACGAGCGAGCAATCGGGAATATTCAGACTGGAGACTGGAGCGATTAGTTAGAAACGAATTGCAGCAGACAAAAGTACACTTTGAAAATATATTCTGTTTAGAGTGTTTCAATAAACTTCATTAAAATTACTATACATTTATTTTTTAACTATCGGTCTTAGTTCATTGTCGGTCCCTAGGGACCGACGCCGGCCAAACGGAAAGTTCACTGTCGGTCCCTAGGGACCGACGCCGGCCAAACGGAAAGTTCACTGTCGGTCCCTAGGGACCGACGCCGGGCTCAACGAGTTAAAAACCTCATTTTTCAGGGCTTCTAACTAGATGTAACCCCTTAACAAAGATATTGACCACTTTTTCAATATGATCTTTTCGTGCCCAACGATGAAATTTTCTTTGCCAGGATCTACGATGTAACAAGATTTTCCTCCGCTTCAAATTTCATTCATTATAATTCAGTTTTTAGTTACATTTTTAATAAGAAGAATAAAACAGAAAAATTCTGCTTTTTATTAAATGGTCTCATGAGTTAATGAATGAACTAACTCTGAATTTATTAATCTGTTGATTTAAAGCCACACAAAAAATTACATTTACGTCCATCGTCTATGCAAATTCACTCTATACACATTTATCTTCCCCTTACAACAAAAACTATACGTAACGGGAGTCAAATTATCTCTACACAGTGAACACGTAACTTTTATGCATCCCCTACATACATACATACATTCGATGAGTTCATAAAATGGGCTCATTTTCTCTCTTTCTACTACTAGAAAAACACAAATGCTTTGAAAAATATCTGCTCTACAAGGTTCGTTTATTTTACAACAAAAAATATCTCTGTGCAATGAACTCTACTCGATACGTCGTGTAATCGGTTTTGTAAACCTAAAACAAAATGGCCTACACTCTATCTGCTGCTGCTCTATCGAGACATTTCTGCAAAATCATTCAGAACTCACGCTCTTCTGTACGAACGACTCTCTACCGCTCAAAGTGCTACTACCTCTCTGATTACCTTCTTTCGGGTTTGTGTACTCATCTGCATATATTATCACACACAAACATACACACGTACTTCTGAACAAACGTGCAAAACAAAATCAAAAAAAACTTGGGAACTTTTGCATATGTGGCAGAAATATTCGGGACACTTTATAATTCTTATTATTCGAACAACTTACCAATTCTTTTTCTACTCCTGCAGACATTTTTAAAGTTTATTTACTTTTTCACTTTAAATAATTTCACAACTTAAAGAGCAGTCACAACTCGTCACAAACAACATCTAATACAACTCGGCACTAACAAACTGAATGGGGAAAATAAAAGGGAAGAGCAAAACTCTGTAAAATGCTGCCGCTTTCTGGTTGGCAAAGTATACGTGTGTACGTACGTACATATATTTACTGTACGTTTAACAGGTCAACCACTGTTGTCTGAGAAATCATCACGAGAGGAATGTTGATGGTGATATTTGCTGTTGGTACATTAGAAAAAGTACTTGAATGAAAATTTACTATTTTATGAATTGTTTAATTTTGGATTAGATATATAGCGGTAATCAGTTAGCAAATGACTTGTGCCTTGAGTTCATCTCCACTTATAAAAAGCGTTACTATCAGCTAATATAAGAAAAAAAAAACAAGTTAATCTCATCAATTTTTCGCAGTGTTTTAGCTAAACACTTCGTTCAAATAATATATTTATGTATGTATGTTCGCTTCTGGCTCCCAGGAAATCTCTTCGTTATAGAATCGATAGAATACCCTACATCGGCCAGACAGTGCTCATCACTTTGCTTCTCAATAGAATCGTCGACACTTACGTGTATGTATGTATATGTAATCCGCTGGCATAATGAATGCAAGTACGGAAAATCATTTACCAGTTTAATATAAAATGTGCCATTGGGTATTAATTGGGCACAACAAAGTAGCAAAGAAAATGAAATATAAGTAAAGAGAAATGAAATATATTAGGCGCGCAATTAAGTTCTCGCTGGTTTTTTTTTTGATGAAAATACATTTTTACCATTTCTAAAAAAATGATTACAAGTGAATCATTGAAAGTATTGCCCATCGCTGGCTATAACTTTTTCCTATCTTTCTGGTAGATCTCGTACACCGTCGCGTAAAACTGTTTATCTTTTGAGGCTATTCACGGATTAAGTCATTTTTTGACGTCTTCAAAAAACCTCTGCTGAGCGGACGCAAACACGAACTCCTCATAGGCGGGCAAAACATGAAAAATATGAGTGGAAAAACTTCTCGAATAAAGTGTAATTTTTCTCATTCATACCATTAGGTTGGTTTGCGCCGTGACTTTATGAAGGCCCACGAGAAAAACAATCTGTCTGTCCGGGTATTTGCCAGTAGTTAAGTTTCACTAAGGCGGCCGCCGTAGCCGAATGGGTTGGTGCGTGACTACTATTCGGAATTCACAGAGAGAACGTAGGTTCGAATCTCGGTGAAACACCAAAAATTAAGAAAAACATTTTTCTAATAGCGGTCGGCCCTCGGCAGGCAATGACAAGCCTCCGAGAGTATTTCAGCCATAAAAAAGCTCCTCAAAAAATTTCTGCTGTTCGGAGCAGGCTTGAAACTGTAGATCCTTTCATTTGTGGAACAACATCAAGACGCACACCACAAATAGGAGGAGGAGCTCGGCCAAACACCCAAAGAGGGTGTACGCGCCAAATATATATATATACATATATATAAGTTTCACTAATCAAGTCTTGCAAACAATAGATCAAAAATAATTAATTCAGTACATTTGGTAAAATGTCATCACTGAGCCTCTGTATGAAATTTTAAAAGGAGTTATTCTGATTTTCCTTATTAGGTTCAAAAGTGTAAAAACTCAAGTTGCGCTCGTTACCAAAAATAAAAAAATTATTCGGACAAAATGCATGTGTAAAATATTTAACAAAATCAAAAGAAAAACAAAAAAAAAAAGGATTGTCATGGCAATGATCAGATATATATCTTTTTCGAAACCGTTTTGAGTTTCAACTCATTTATTTAGAAAAGAAGCACATAAAATTAGTGGCAATTCCGTTTTGGTAGTTCAAATGTCAAAGTCGGTTTTGTTTACATTCTTATTGAAATTCGTGGAAAATTTAACCTTCAAGCAGTACACTTTTTTGTATTGGAAACAGATGTTGGAATGATGGCCTTGATTAACTTAATTGTCAAATCTGAATGTCACGGTTGCCTTAAGGTCCAACTGGTAATGCCATAGCATAGCCATAACACTAGAAATTAGCTGTTCTGATCGCAAGTACGAAGAGCTTTGCAACCGATTTTTGGTACTACTTCATAACGCCTTAATTATAAACATAACCGCAGTTACCTATTGAATTTTGGGTTTAGCCATACTTATAGGCAACACTGAAATAATTGACAAAGCCATCTGGATATTCCAGACAGAAAATTTGAAAAATTTTAGATGAGCAACAAAAAATGTATTGCTTTAATTTTAGTTTTTAGTCAGAAGTTTAATATTTTGATTTTTTCATTATTCATCTTTAAGTAATTAACAAATCAGACTATAGAGCAAAACAACTTAACTGCTTCTTAAAAATAATCAAATAAGGGGCTTCATTGCACTCATATAGGTCTCTAGTCAAAGGAGCAAATTTTAGAGGTAACTGTACTTTTGAATTCCTACAAAAAATACGGAAACGCTGGTATGGCCGGCGGAAGAGGAAAATTTCGAGTATTTCGGCTAGCGAACCATACCATTTCTCAACCTCAACAGATTTTCCAGTTGCGAAGGCTTGAAGAGATTTGAAAAATCGAGCAGAATTCGTAACGAATCGATCTTCTAGAGGTCGAATACTTTTTTGGAACATTTCTTTTGGCGTTGAAAACATATCGCACCCTAAATACAAAAGGGTCACAACTCAAAATGTGCCTTCTGCTGAAATATGAACGAGACGTTATCAATAAAACGGTCCGCGGATGACATATGGCAAAAATAAATTTTTTGTTTTTTGGTAGACCCGTTATAAGCTTACATGGCAAATTTCAGCGTGATATGTTACATAGTTTGTTTTCTGTGCTACTGTAAACAAGTCAAGCTCGAGTGTGGAAAATTTTGAGTTGTGACCCTTTTGTATTTAGGGTGCGATATGTCCTTCTTCTTGATTAAAGTCGTGGCGCTCCTCGATGCCAAATTTTCCCGAATTCTTGATGCATTTTTCCCATATTACGTCGAATTTCGATTCCCGAGAGTCAATCAGATAATATTTCACTGCCTCAACTTTTTGGTACGAATCATTGGCGCTATATTCAGAATTTCGTAAATCCTTGTTCAATATTTTGATTCTGTCAAAGAGTTCAATCATCATTTTGTTATTCAGATAAAAATTGACCTTTGTTTCAAGATTTCGAGTATTGGATCCAATACTCGGTGAATTTCGAGTATTGGGCACCCTATACTCACAACATATCTTTCGCCGGCCCTGAACACGGGGCAGATTGCTTATGGGAACTTCGGAAGATAATCTTTTCGAAACGGTAAGACAGTCCATGGAATTATTCAGAAGGCGAACTACAAAATTTAATGCTATTGTTGCGTATTCAACGTTAATATCAGGTTTTTATGGTAATGTCATGAGTAATCGACATAAGCAGCTATAATTTAGCTTTTAAGCGCGAAGTAATTTAGAAGAACAATGGTTTTGCGCAGGAGGTACAGCGTGATGTTTGATAGTTTTTCTTGATTCCACTTTTGTGTAACACTAAATATCATCTAACTTAAAACAAAACATAATAATGCCATTAAAAATAAACATATTTCTTAATTTTCGTATATCACTATACATTATCTAAATTAAAAAATATATATATTAATGCCATTAAAAAATATTAGCCCTAATTTTCCTAATTAATGTTATAAATTTTTGTTTTACTGAATGTCAACACACATACATATGTATACATACCTACATACTATTGTATATGTAGAATCCCAATAGTTAAAATAGCACAATATCTATAGGGTAAAATGCTATGTTAAATGCCGCCTAACTTGTGTACTTTCGTATTTGCCTATTCGTAGTAGTGTAAAGCAGGATAGAAATACATACAAAGCAAACAAGTCTACTCACATTTAAATGCTGGTGGATCAACGCTTTGCGAGCAACAGATACTCAACAAGAAGAAGACAACACTGAGAGAGTAGTTAAGCAGCTGCTGAAAAATCCACTGGCAACTAACAGAGCAGCAAACCAGCACTGTTAATAGTAGAACAGCTGACGAACAAAGTGGAATTGTGATAGAAATTTAGTGAACGCAATTTTCTTTTATTTGCTGTACTAATGATTAGTGAAACAAGTGTTAAATTTGTTGATTAAACTTTTTCAACAATGTTCAAGTGACGAACAGTTCCTAAATTTATTAAATGCGTGCTGTTGCAAAAAAGGGCTGAGCTTTCCTTTTCTACCACGATATATTTGCTTATAATGTCTAAGTGCGTGGACCGAATTTAAAAATTATAACACGCAAATGTAGTCACTATATCAGCCTTTTGATTTATATTACTTTTTATAAATTAAAATTAAGAATTAATAGCAATATTTAACGTTAAAAATGCACCTTTTTTGCATAAGCTTGAAAAAATGCCCTATTACAGACGCTTATTTCACTTAAATACAAACACAGAAAAGTAACGAATTCACTTATAAACACTCTTTATTAATTGAAGATTTGATTTAAAGCTATTTTCACTAAATAATACTACAAATTCTATTAGAATTTTATTATTACAAATGTTCTTCTAAACGTTTGTAATGCCGTGCAGAATAAATGTGAGGAGCGAACTGTCAAACAAACGATGAGAGAGAGAAGAACAAAGCGAAATGAGAAAACCCAGTCAACATAAAGGGAATAACTCTTATATTATTATCGCGCGATTTTTAGTCCAAATTTTCGCCTGCGGCGCTTTTTTGCTTTCAAATATACATATATATTACAAAAACAAATATTTTTACAAATACAGAAAATTTGGACTAAAAATCGCGCGATTTTTAGTCCAAATTTTCGACTGCGGCGCTTTTTTGCTTTCAAATATACATACATATTACAAAAACAAATATTTTTACAAATACTGAAAATTTGGAATAAAAATCGCGCGATTTTTAGTCCAAATTTTCGCCTGCGGCGCTTTTTTGCTTTCAAATATACATATATATTACAAAAACAAATATTTTTACAAATACAGAAAATTTGGAATAAAAATCGCGCGATTTTTAGTCCAAATTTTCGCCTGCGGCGCTTTTTTGCTTTCAAATATACATATATATTACAAAAACAAATATTTTTACAAATGCTGAAAATTTGGAATAAAAATCGCGCGATTTTTATTCCAAATTTTCGCCTACGGCGCATTTTTGCTTTCAAATATACATATATATTACAAAAACAAATATTTTTACAAGAGCTGAAAATTTGGAATAAAAATCGCCTAAATTTTCGCCATCGGCACTCATAACTTTTACGATAAAACAACGTTTTCATAAGTGCTATGAAATATAAAACCTAAGTTAAATGCTTGCTGGGTTGTCGACTGCTGTATTCTCTTCTCTTCAACTGTATTTCAGTACAAACTGCAAATGTGGTCGAAAAAAACCTAATTTTTAAACTTCTCCTGGGGGTTCTATAGGGACCCTAGGAGGTTGGGACTTTCACAGTTATAATGGTGTGACCTTGCTCTTTCTAATGGGCGTGGTGGGTGGTGCCACGCCCCCTCCCCCTCCGCCCCCCATTCAAATATATCGTGGTAGTAAAGGAAAGTTTTTCCCAAAAAAGAAACAAACACAAAAACAAAAGCGGGCGCATTTACAAACCTCACTGAAAAGCAGCTGATTGTTAGCGTACACGAGCGGGCACAACGTTTGCTGTTTGTATAGATTGTCTTCTTAATTTTGTGTTGTTATGGAATAGTGCAGCAAGTTGAATAAAAAACTTTAAAATGTTCAGCGTGCCTTTAACACGCGGCAGTTTTGGTAAGCTGCGTGCAATCTATCAATTGGCAGCCGCCACCCCATTAAGGAGCAGTGCGTCAGTTCGGCCACCGGTTGCATACTTTCATCTTAGCCACGCGAATGCGGCTAAACTTTTCATGGACAAGGAGAACAAGCACGCACACGATGTACTAGAGCAATCACTAAAACCATATAAAATTTTCCGTTTGGATGTAAACGCAACAGCTATTGACAATTTGCCTGAACCGCCAGAGCTGCCTGCGTTGGTGCTAACCTTAAAAACGGCTGATGCTACAATTGACGAACTCTTTGGTGCTTTCACTGCCTTGACACAATATTGCATACACACAAATACCCGCATCTCGGATGAGCGTTTCACGGAATTTTGTCAACATTTCTGTGATCAAAGTCATCAGCTAAGCGATGAACAGCTTTTGGCAACGCTGCGACAATTGGCGCAATTGCCAGAAGAGGTGTCCGTGCGTGAACCCAATTATATGCAATTGTGGAACAATTTAGATGTGGAGTGCTGTCGCCGCATTGAGCGTTGGAGCAGTGATGAGTTGTTGTTGGCATGTGATGCTTGGTACGCATTGAACTTGGCGCGCGTTTCGGAGTTCGTATGGGAGGCGTTGCGTAAGTTGGGACGCAAGATACGACGCATGCAACCCGAACAAATGGTACAAGCCATGTTCTACTGCAACATTTTGCGACGGGCTGTGTTCGAAATGTTTGAATTCGAAGTGAATTTGGCGCGCTGTGCCGACACTATGTCCTTGCAGGAGTTGGGTGTCATGTCGATGGGCTTCTTTAAGACAAAAACCCCCATACGAAATCCAAAACTGCTGGATCATCTGTATACGCGTTTAATGAGCGAAACACAAACTGTGGATGACATAACATTGGTGGCTATCTTGAAAGTGCTCCGTTATAGCAGCAAGCTGCCCCAGGTGTCGCAGATGATGCAGTTAATGGACGTCTTACAAGCACAAGTAGCGCGCATTTCACTAATGAGTTGCTTGCATTTGGCGCTCTTTGGCGTTGAGTTGCAGTGCTGTCATGATGGCGTTTTAGAACTGGTGCTGCAACGTTTCAACGCCGAAATAGAGCATGCACGCCTAAAGGATATGGAGCGCATATGCTTGGCCATTAGCGTATTCAATTATCGCAGTCCAAATGGTGTGGAACAGGAGTTATGTGCAAAAATTTTAGCCTTACTTGGCACGAAACTTGATGATATCATGAAGTATCCGCGTTGTTTTGCCGCTTGCGTGCATTATCTAACTTTGTGTGGCTATTATAATGAGGAAATGCTGACATCTGTGTTGGACAAGCGTTTTATAGATCACGCCTATGGCAAAAATATAACATTAGGGCGGGAGATCTTCAGTTTAGATTCTTTTGTGAAAATTAATTTGAAAGAATCTGGTTATGCGGGCAATCAATTGCCGGAGAAATCGCGTCGTTCAATGGGCAAAGTGCTGACGCAGTATATACCGGAGCGAAATACCAAATTTAGATTAAATCATACGGACCGTATTTTGTTGGAGATCAAGGAGACATGTGAACGCATACTGCGTCCTAATACGTTGAAGCATATTTTGCCACACTTTCAGCGCCCGGATGTGATTATTTGCTATGACAATAAAAATCGACAAGCGTTATCGCTTGCAAGCAGCTGCCCAGAGGATTACAGCGGTAGTTAATTGTGCATTTTTGTTTTATGGTAGAAAGTTAAAATTAAATTCACATCTTTTATTACAGGTGATATTTTGACGCGAACACTACTTTTGGGCGATTCGGACAGTCCGGAAGTGGACACAGTAGCTATCGTGATTGTGGGCTGGAATAATATGGTTAAGGAGAAGCAAAGATTCACGGGCTTATTTGAGATGAAGCTAAAACAGTTGCGCCTGCTCGGGCATAAACCTGTGCCGGTGAGTATTTAATGCATTTTTAGTAGAAAAAAACAGAATTAGATCTGATCCGTGGCTTTTTAGTAGAAAAACCACAATTTGTGGTGATTTGCGGCTTTTTAGTCGAAAAACTAAATTAGTTGTGATCTGCGGCTTTTTAGTAAAAAAACCAAAATTAGTGGTGATCTGCGACTTTTTAGTAAAAAAACCAAAATTAGTGGTGATCCGCGGCTTATTAGTAGAAAAACCACAATTGGTGTTGACCTGCGGCTATTAAGGGGCGCAACCGGTTTAGGAGGCCGAAATTTTGGTGTTTTTCGAGAATTTTTTGATTAAGGAAGGAATAATCAGAAATTTTTTAAACATGGAGCGTATTTTACTCATATTTTTAAGTATACTTTAAAATTCTTTCAAGCCATTTTCGCCGGAAATAGTGGCCTTAGAGCGTGTTGCCCATGGACGAATGTCATCCGAGTATCTTGCTGGTGGGCATTGCTGAAGTTGCAATTTTTTTTTTGTTTTTTTTTTTTGCTTTTTTTTTGCTTTTTCGTTAACAACCTGTTTCCTAAGAATATGAACCTAATTGTGATAAAATAATATTGAAAATTGCATATCTTTGAGGCGCTTGAACACAATGCAATTTTTTCATACCATATTTTTTCATCAATTTGGTTTAAAAAACATTTTTAATGATAATATTATCCCAGAATGAGGTTCATATGAATTAGGATTGAATAAAGAATATATATATACTAATATAATTGGCGCGTACACCCTTTTTGGGTGTTTGCCTGAGCTCCTCCTCCTATTTGTGGTGTGCGTTTTGATGTTGTTCCACAAATGGAGTGACCTACAGTTTCAAGCCGACTCCGAACAGCAGATATTTTTATGAGGAGCTTTTTCATGGCAGAAATACATTGGGAGGTTTGCCACTGCCTGCCGAGGGGCGAGCGCTATTAGAAAAATGTTTTTCTTAATTTTAGTGTTTTCACCGAGATTCGAACCGACGTTCTCTCTGTGATTTCCGAATGGTAGTCACGCACCAACCCATTCGGCTACGGCGGCCGCTGAATAAAGAATACTCCGAAAAAAATTTATAACGATTGGTCGATAACTTTTTGAGCTAGAGTGCCCATCAGTTGAAAAAAAGTATTTTCGAGAAAAACGTCGTTCTAACTAACGCGCGCTACGGTGCGGAACCGACGGGCAATCACTTAAGTGCTCATAGAATCGGGAATAATGCGAATTTCGCTTTAAAATTTTTACCACATATTCGTGAGTAGTTATACTAACAATTTATGCAATAAAAAAAGTCGATTTTTTCATAAGTTTAAACTGGTTTCTTCCCCCCTTAAAGAAAATTTTGATTTTATTTTTTTACAAATTTAAATTATTTTACATGGTGTTTTAAAATCGTGGAAAATTGTCAAAAATATTAGGTCTGTTCATGTAAAAATTATCCAATAACTTGCCAGTCACTTAATTTCCGAGAGTTCTCTCTCAAATAAAAATTAAAAAAAGTATATCGCACCCTAAATACAAAAGGGTCACAACTCAAAATTTTCCAAAACTGAGTTTTTTGCATAAATTAATTCAGAGTACACATTTCTAACTGCTGCAAATATTTCGTTCACATAACTATCTTCTTTAACTGGAAAAATACAGTTATGTCTATTTTTATGTCAAGTGTGTTGCTTTTGCACGATCAACTAAAGAGAATTATTTTTAGTTGCGTTAATGGGCTCAAGAACAGCTGATTACTTTTATTACACATAAAGAGTTTTATTTTGAGTTCTGCCTCTATAACTGTAAAAAATGATAAATTTTGTGGTATATTATTTTGCATTGTGCCTCTTTAGTTGTGAAAAGTGAGTTCAATTAGGTTAGGAAACTTATAAAATTAAAACATTTTATCAGTTAAAAAGGCACAACTTAAGATAATATCACTAGTTAATCGAAAAAAATTCAGTTAAAGAGTCATACATCAAAATTTTGTTTCATTTTCGCAAACATAATATAAAATTGAAAAAAATATAGTAGAACCTTCTTCAATGTTGTATATTTTCATGATGGAACAATATTTTCTTTAAATATTACAATAATTTTTACATAAAACGTTTTTCGTCTCTCCTGAAAATCTTAGTATTTTGAGTTGTGACCCTTTTGTATTTAGGGTGCGATATGAACGCAAAACCTGTAACAATTTGCAAGTTTTACGAACAGCTGAATAAATTGTTTGCAGGAAAAATCACAAAAATTAAAAAAAATTTCACTTGAACTACCTCTGTTTAAATTAAAGCAAAAATAAAGCAAAATAACGAGCTTCGGAATCACTTGATTTCATTTTGTCCACAATAATTTTTCCATTTAATCTTCCCAGTGTACAAAAAAGGAGACAAGAGAGTATGTGAAAATGATCGTGTGTATCAGTGTGGATTCCGCAAGGGAAAATCCACAATCGACCAGTGCTTTGTCCTCAGTCAAATCTTTGAAAAACACCACGAATATGAAAAGGATATTCACTGCCTTTTTAGTAGATTTCAAACAAGCGTTTGATAGCGTCAGGAGAGATACAATTTTTTACGTACTGCTTAGCCTAGGAATTCCAGCAAAACTTATAAGGCTAATCATCGTTACGCTCCCTGATACAAAAGCAAAAGTAATCATCCAAGGGAAGCTCACAGAGTCATTCGCAATTGAATCTGATGTCAAACAAGGTGATGCACTATCCTCTGCCATATTCAATTTGATGCTGCATTTTGTTATAAAAGAAGTCAACAAAGGTGGTACATTACTAATTAAAACAACGCAAATATGTGCCTATGCAGACGATATCGCCATTCTTTCGAGGAACATGAACGACTCAAATGAAACCTTTTTAAAAATTGACAAAATTGCCAACGATATTGGCCCCTCGTTAACGAGTGTAAAACGAAATATGTACTTGCTGAAATCAAGACGGCACACAAATGCACAGAAACTTCATGTAGGTGCATATGTACTTTTGAAGCCAACGGACCAATTAAAAATGAAGATGGCAGCTACAGAATTAGGTACAACTGGGAATTGAACGAATTTATCCAAGACGAGACAGCTGTGCGTTTTGTAAAGGCGCAGCGTATGCGGTGGCTAGGTCTCGTGGTCCGTATGCCTGCTGAATCCGCTGTAAGGAAAGCCATGACTGGCAAGATAATTCGTGCGTAGGCGAAGGGAAGACCGAGAAACCGATGGATAGACGCAGTAGGAAGCGATCTCATAGCAATGGGAATTCGCAACTACGAAGGAAAAGCAAGCGATAGCACACTTTGGAGGAGTTTTGTGAAGGAAGCTTTGATGCACACCCCGCGTTGTAATGCTGTGAATGAATGAATGAATGAATTTTTCCATTTCATCATCGCTGTCAGATGAAGAACATTCCAGTAGCAATTGCGATTCGCAAATTTCAATTCGTGTTTACTTTTACTTTGCGATCAGCTGTTTTTCTTACTTACGAATTCTTACAAGCAAAAGTTTATTCGGGTAAAAACTTGCAACTTCCCCTCAAAATGAAATGCCATTTTGCTCTCTCACTTTTCCCTGCTTTGCAAGCTTTTTGGGTACATGAAGTGCAAGCAAAAAACACAAAAGATTTGTATTTCGGCTACTGCAGCAACGGTGCCTCAAATAAACTATATAAATTTGATCTAAAATATAGGGTGGGCCATGTAAAATTTGCTTTTTGAATCGGCTATAAAAAAAAACTAATCAATATTTTTTCAAACTTTTTTTTTTATTTTGAAGATTGAATATTGTCATTTATGAATAAAAAATAATATCGTTGAAATGACTGCCACGACTGGCTTTACAGTAGGCCATTCGATTAACCCAATTTTGAAGCACATTTTCGATTGTTTGCGCTCCAATTTCATGAATGGCAACTTCGATTTCGTGTTTTAAGGCATCAATCGTCTCTGGATGGTTCGCATAGCATTTGTCCTTAACGGCTCTCCACAAAAAATAGTCCAACGGGCTTAAATCACAGCTCCGAGGCGGCCAATTGATATCGGAATTTCGACTGATTATTCGGTTTTCAAAAACGGTAGCCAAAAGTTCGAGTGTAACTTTGGCAGTGTGACAAATTGCACCGTCCTGTTGAAACCAAATGTCGTCCATGTCATCCTCTTCAATTTTTGGAAAGAAAAACTCGTTGAGCATGTCACGGTAATACTCGCCATTTACTGTAACCGCGGAAGAAGAAGAAGACTCACCACTTTGGAAATAGGTTTTCAATATTTCCCAATTTTGTTCAAGCGTATAGCGTCCCATTTCGTAAATTTCAAACCTTTAAGTAAATAATGAACACATTTGACATGTCATTTGTGTTACCATTCTCAAAAAATAGGTGGCGCAAAAAGCAAACGCTATATGGCCCACCCTGTATATTTAATTACATTCTCCATTTCAAACACGATTTTTATTTAAATCTAAAATTTTTACTCAAATCGCTAATTTTAATTAGTGTTTATTTTTACTTTGCGATCAGCTGCTTGTTTCGCAAGTTCCCCTCAAAATGAAATGCCATTTTGCTCTCTCACTTTCCCCTACTTTGCAAGTTTTTTGGATACATGAACAGCAAAACTTGATAGTTTGTTACAAATTACTTGCTTCATTAGCAGACCTATTGTTATATGGGGGTATATATGTATGTATGCGAAAATGTATGCAAGTTTTTGCTTCAACTTTCATAGTCTCACCAATGATGTCTACTTCCTGATAAAACAGTAAAACTGTTTACATTCTTGTCAATATTTATTTTTTCTAAGCAGATTTTAAAATGCCTGTTGTTCTTACGAATTCTTAACTTAAACTAACATATGTACACGCATACATAAAGCCATACTAGTTTAAAATTATACATTCAGTTATTTTGTTACGCTTCATAAACAAAAATTACACTTAACTGAGTTTTACTTAAAATTAACGTTTAATATTTCTTACATCTACTTAAATATTGCAGATATATTGGCACGAATGGCGCGCACTAGAGACCCCAATCGACCGTCAGCAATTCCTGAGAAGAAAATTAGCAAATGCCATTAATTATTAGCATTAAATGTACAAATAAGTATCTCAAAGTTAGTTAGCAAATTTTGTACCTAAGTAAAGTAATTCACACCGAATTATAATGGAAACTATTTCTGGTCCTTCTATACATTTAATGCATCGAATTTTTTGTGCAGCGTCTTTTTCGTATATTCATACACTACAAAGAGTGTGGCAGTTGCTGGAATGGTACGCAGCACTGAGGGTAGCAGCCCATTATAGAGCGCCATTATGCCTTCTTTGCGTAAAATATCAAGTCCCACTGACATCATGCCGCGATTCAAATTTTGCACCTGTATACGACTCTTAATTACATCGGCGGGGAAGATCATTGTCCATAGCATGACGCCGCCTACGGCGCCGGCAATCATTGTATTAAGTGGACCAATATCGTCCTTTGACTGACCGGGTCTGAAAAGGAAATTCGTTATTTTTTTTTTTTTAACTAGCAATTACACAGATTTATATGAATATTATACTTACTTCGCCAGCAATTCACGTGTCGCCTCATAGCTGCCAAAGAAGAAAAAGTAGCCGGGCATTTCGCGCATAAAAGTCGGCGTGAGACCGCGAAAGAAGCCGGGAATACCTAACGTAGCGCGCCGAAGCAAAAATATATGGTAAATTTACGCTTATTGGTTATTTGTATTATAACTCACCCTCTGCTTTGTAGATCATTCTAGTTAATTTCCATGGCGTCATGTGTTCATTTGCTGGTACTCCAGGACAACATTCAGCTGACTAAAAATAAGTTTAATACACTTAATTTAATATTTAGATTAGAAAATAATGGCGATTTGCTCATTGACATACCTCGCGTAACGCCTGTAATTTACACTTCACCAACTCCGTCGGACACAGCGCGAATGTGGAGAAGAATGCCGCAAAGAAACCGGCAAACGCATTTTCTGTTGTATTCAATTGGTTGGTGTGTTGTTTTCCCACAAGACATGCGACAAACGATTGACAACCACCATACGCCGCAAATAGAACTGAATTCTCAGCAACATTAGCTACGACAGCGGGCACGCTGCCCGCATACAGACCATGAACGATGCCGTCCTTTTTGTAGGTATTCACAAAGCAATCGAACATATTTTTGTAGAGGAATGGAAAGGTTTGTTGCTTCACCTTGACAGTGTCCAGTGGCTGGGAGACATATACTTGCGCCGCACCACCTTAAGGAAAAGGAAAGAAAAAATTTATAAATGAAATAGAAATAACTGAAATTAAAATCATTTGAAAAAAAGCAAAGGAGAGCTCAGTATCCGGACAATTGACGTGTCAACAACTAAAGGGTTTTCCAATAAGAGGTGTTATTTTGATATTCAAAGAATGGTTTCGTTGCTTGTGTGGCACGTAGCGCCGTCTTGTTGAAAATAAACGTTGTCCATACAGCCATAAAAAATCGTGAATCACTTCTCGATAGCGCAATCCATTCACCGTAACTGTTGCTCCAGCTTCATTTTCGAAAAAGTAAGGTCCATCCGCAAACTGTGCTTTGAGGGTTGTGCTAGGGCTATCTTTCCGAGCAGGCAAGATTGGAAAGAGGGGAGAGTCGGTACGGATATAGATACCTCTGTTTTCATTGACGGATCCAAAATGGCGTGTGGAGTGGGAGCTGGGGTTTTCTCTAAATCAGCCAGCATTTCGGTCTCCTTTAAACTGCCGGAAACAAGCAGTGTTTTTCAAGCAGAGATCTTTGCGATCCTGCAGGCATGCAGAATGCTTCGGGATCGCTGTTGAGAGGGAGACATTAATATTTTTTCCGATAGTCAAGCTGCGATCAAGGCCCTGTCGTCGGCGTATTGCAGTTCTCTTCTGGTGAACTCCTGTAAGGAGGAACTCAAACGTCTCGAACGTGCAGGAAACATTTCCCTTATCTGGGTTCCTGGTCACAGGAATATAGAGGGAAATGAAATTGTCGGTGAGCTTGCCAAAAAGAGGTTGACAGAACTGGTTCCAGCTGTCTCCTTCTAAGACATCGGTGTCCCCTTGATCGTCGTTAAAGGAAAACTACACAATTTCTTTCTAGAAAAAGCGCAAGACAGATGGAGGTCTGTCCCATCGTGTGCTATTTCGAAAACACTACGGCCTCAATACGATAGAAACAGAACGCTTAAGGTGATGGGAATCCCCCGCCATTTAATTTCCAAACTCATAGCGGTGTTCACTGGGTGATCGGTACTCATGCGGAGAAGCTTGGAATTTCGTACAACCCCTATTGCAGGAGCTGTGGGGATCCTGCGGAGAAAGAGACTGTGGATCACTTTCTTTGCAAATGTCCGGTTCTGGCGGCTAGGCGCTTGAGATTCCTTAGCGTGCCCTTTGGGGATGGCTTGAAGAAATTCTCCAGTCTCACTACATCAACAGCACGGGCGGTTTTTTCTCTTAATCTTTTCACAGGTGGTGGTCCATATTATGGTATCAAAACGGCACGTAAGTGCTACTTGTAGTGTATCTGGGGTACTCTTGCCATCTTACCTACCTACCTACCTAAGTTCCAATGACTTCGCCGGACCATAAACCGCACCAAACAGACACATGTTGAGGATAGAGAGGCTTTTCAACAATAACTCTTGGATTTGCTGAGCCCCAGATCCGACAATTTTGCTTTTTGACGAAGCTACGGAGATGGAAATGGGTCTCATCACTCAAGATGATTTTTCGATGGAATTCCGGATCATTTTCATGCATTTCAACGACCCAATCAGCAAAGACACGACGTTGTTGATGATCGGCCGGTTTGAGTTCTTGTGTAAACTGGAGTTTGTAAGCCTTAACCCTTTCGGTCCGAACGGGACTTATATGTCCCGGCAATGTTTGAAGATACCTACAATTTTGATGGGTCAAAGGACTTTTATTTCACCCATTGCAACTATTAAACATATAAAATAATTTGTATTTCCGTTAGCGGCTTTCCGTACCGAAAGGGTTAAGACCTAGATCTTTATGCAGTATACGGTGTCATGACGTTTGTGGAATGCCTAGTTCCAAAGAACAACGAGGAATGGAGAAACCTGGGGTTTCTTCAACACTTTCGACTACAACAGCAATATTTACGGCTGTTCTTGAACGACGTGCACGGGTTTTATTCTTCACATCACTAACTTGTCCCAAAATCTCGAATTTTTTTTCACCAATTTCTGTATTGCGGTCCGACAAGGTGCTTCACAATGACCCAAAAATGTTCGAGTTTTACGAACCGTCTCTGCCAAATTTTCACCATTTTTATAGTGAATTTTAATCATTTCAATGCGTTGTTTAAGCGTGTATCGTTCCATTTTTATTAATGGCGTAGTTTCTATTTGTCAAATATCAGAAAATGACAGCTTCAAAAGTGACATCTACCGAAATAGCGGGCTATTCAAAATAACACTTGCTATTGGAAAACCCTTTATTTTATGTTAAGGCGGTTCTACGCTACTGGAATGATTTGGGTGTATATCCGGCTTGCCACTCCAGCAGCTTCCCCAAACATTAATGGGAAATGTTTATGCTATTACAAGAACAATAACTATTTTATATATTCAGTAAATGTAAGTAAGCGGCCGCCGTAGCCGAATCGCTTGGTGCGTGACTAGCATTCGGGCGTGTGTAAATTCGAATCTTCGTGCATGAAATGGCAAAATGATAGAAAAAGCTTTTTTTTAAATAGCGGTCGGCCTTCGGCAGACAATGGCAAACCACCGAGTGTATTTCTACCATGAAAAAGCTCCTCATAAAAATATCTGCCGATCGGAGTAAGCTTGAAACTGTAGGTCCCTCCATTTGTGGAACAACATCAAGACGCACGCCACAAATAGGAGTAATAACAGGGCCCAACACCTAACACAAGTGTACACGCCAATTATTTATTTATTTATTTAAATGTATAGTAATATTTTAGCCTTTGCCATAAATAATTTTTTTGATTAGCGGCGAATATGCAATAAAGATACTCGTAGACAAAGTCCTTGTCGAGATGCCAAAACAAAAACAACCATTTGAATTATTTACACACGACATTTGAGGTACTTAGCATGGCGAAAAAAATCTAATTTTGCGATAATTTGTTAATCAGCAATTGATTTATAGCGGTTTTTACGCATGTGAAGATTTCTATGGCAAAGATTTGGTACATTTTACCCACGTGTTCTCTAGTAATGGGCTACTCATGATGGCACTTTTCTCATCCAATTAAAAATATATTTTTGTTGCGCTGTGTAATTATCTTTTATCGAATTTTATATATATTTTTCAAAGTTTCTTGAATGGCACACACACATTTAACTCAATTGATAAGCTTGGGGGTCTGGCACTGTTATCACCACACACATTAAATGCATGTATGTATGTATGTATGTTCATATATTATAAGGCAGCTAAACTCTGCAAAGATGATTTAATAAGCGAGTAACCAATTTCCATTTCACTTCATGACACTTTTTTGCATCATTCATTCATTCATTCACGCGCCCGATACACACGAAGCGACATACAAATACGCTGTATAAGTACAACCACACATACTTGCGTAGGTGTATGCAGGTATGTTCATGTTTTTATTCAAGTCAAAAGCGCTTCTACACGTGCCTTTGCTACACTTCTGTATATATATTTTCATTTACATATGTATGTATATACATATACACATACACTTTTTTGGGTTTCTACATGCTGTTGCCGACTTACCCAGTGATCCCGCCACAAATTCAACAATTCGACTCCGTACAACACTTGGTGGCGTTGGCGGTCCTGATTCGTTATTCTCCCAAAACATTGCTGCTCGATATTCCTTCGCTTATAATTAGATGATGAGTATCATAAAAAAACACTTGCTTTCACATCCAATTGTAACAACAGTTAAGTCGCTCTATAGTTATCGGTGGCTCAAATTTTTCCGCACGCCCATTTATCAACTACTTGAATCAACTTTGGAGAACTGACAGCGTCTGCGCTGTCTCAACTAAATAAATATCTATCTCGCCACTTAAGACTGATCAGCTGCGCTTAAGTGTGACTGCCACTTGGTGTTTGCTGTGGAATACTGCGCTGCCGCTGACCCGACTCGTATGCTGCTCGCGCGCAGTTGTTGTTGATTTCTTATCAATGAGAGCGCAAAGCGAAAACACAAAATGTTCTGTTGGCTCTCTGTTCCCCTGCGTCAGTTGCTCTTTCGCCGTTTCTTGTATGTGTGCACATACATTTGCACTCGTACTCGTTTAATGTGGCAATGCGGTTGCTCTTTCGCGCCTTCAATGCTATGTTATCAAAATTTATTAGTTATTGAAATTATTTTAGTTTTATTGCAATTTTTAGATTTTTGTCTAAATTTTTCATTTTTCTAATCTAAACTTTCAACTGATAAAAGCGGGGAGTGAAATTCGTATCGCTGCTAATACAATTCACATAAAGTTTATATTTGCTTAAGTTCATAGTTGTTTTTGTATATTGACTTGATTGGTTGATACAGTTGGGTAAACAGAAATTCAAAAATAAATTAGCTATGTACGTTACTTTTGGTGCGAAATAAGAGAGGTGACAGTTCAAAAAGCGAGTTTCTGCCAAACTTGAAGGAAATATTTTTAAATAGAATGAAAAAAAAACTGAATGTATTTATAGGGTGTTACAATATGTAATACTATAATAATGTAATAATGCTACGTCTGAAAAGCGAATGATGCGCGAATGATTGTTCAGAGTTAATATAAAAAAAATTATTTTCGATTTTTGTTTTTGGTATTCAGAAAAATCACAGCATTGGTTCTACATTGTTCTTAAAAATTTACAAATTTTCAATGTTGTTGTTTTTCTACCGACTTGTACCTAATTTTTTGGTATCCTTTATTTTGGATTTGAGAAAAAATTAATTAATTTAATAGAATATTAGGATGGGATAGGACTTCACTAACAATTTTATAGAACCTGCCAAAACGACCTGAGTGATTTTAGACGTTTTAACAAAGTAACTAGTTTTTATATTTTTTATTCAAATTGCACCCAATTATAAGCAGCATAAATAGTGAACAACCGAACATCGAATTTTAAGGCCAAACCGAACCGAGCTTTGGCTAGTTTCGGCCGAAGCCGTGCCAAAACCGAACCGAACATATTAAAGGGCCCAAATAATAAGCCCCAAGCGCCTAAGTCTCAACCACATTTATTTCAGCTCTGGACAATATGTACACACATACATATGCTTGTAAAAATAAATAAAATTTTTAAGTGTGTAAATGTAAGAATTATTTAATACTCACAGTTGCATAATTTTATATTTTAGGGAAAAACATCAGCTGATCATTTTAGATCTTCTTGTTGTAGAAGTTCAGCACGGCCTGCCACTACGGTGTAGTCTAAGGACGATAAATTAGCACGTTTGGCCTTCAGCTATGGTGACAAACGAAATTGAGCGAGTAACTTCGGCTGCCACGCCACCGCGACCTCAGCAGCAGCAGAATTCTGCGCACTCGTCCAATCACAAGAATGATAGATTACCAGGTTTGGCTGTGGTGAAAATAATTGAGAAGGTATGACCAATAACAGACCATTAACAGGCTCTCAGCGAATTTGAGAGAATCAGGGTTGACGTAACAGGGGATGTGTTTACAAAAACACTTAGATTGTATTAGTGATATACGAAAAAAATCAACACAATATTACTTTTGTGGACAAGTGTGCGAATATGTGTGAAATTATCGTGCAGATTTCGTCGGGCGTGATACGAGTGATATACGAAAAAATATCAACACTGTCTTCGCTCATGTTACTTCGTAGAAATCTGAATAACGACTGATTGGAGGAGTGTGTGAAATGATTGTATAGAATTCGGCTGGTGATAAGATTGCCTTATGGTGCTCACACTCACCGACGTTAGCATATGGTCCGTGGTAGCTGTCACGATCAAACTTCTTACAGCGCCATGTAAATGAAAACTCATCGTGTTCTTCCGACGGTACTGTGCATTTGTGTAAAATGAAAATTTTAGATTTTTCCGTGAATCCGTGTCAGCTAATTGCTCATCCCCTGTGACGTGGCAGCCCAAGTTTCCTTCACAATTTTGTTTTTCACCATAGTTATGGGCCAAACCTTGTAAATCTATCACCCTTGAGGTCTGGCCAATCTCTTAGGGAAAATTGTGCGAGCAACTTCGGTTGCCACGTCGCTGGGTACCCGGAAGCAGAATTCTGTACGTATTCACGCACTTGCCCAATCAGTCGATTTTCAGAAGGCAACGAAGCCACATGAGCGAAGCCTGTGTTTTTTTCGTAGATCACTATCACAATCTCAATTTTTTCGTATACAAAATGCTGTCATGATCCGATGGCGTCAACTGATCCCTTCAATTTCGCTGAGAGCCAGTTAATGGTCTGATCTTGGCCACACCTTTTGAACCATGGTCCGTATTAACCAACGCAATCTCAGCTTTTTCATAAACAAACCGCTTTTATGACCTCGGTGGCATCAGCAAATCAGTTGATTCTGTCAAATTTGCTGAGAACTGGTTAACGTCCTAATATTGGTCACACCATCTGAATTTTTTTCACCATGGGTGTAGTTACCAATTGTTATCGTCTATCTCATCTAACGGTATGCCCACGAAATAGGCTGTTTCGACGGGTTGGGTCCAAAGATAACCCCCAGGTGGTAAAGAGGGCCGCCATGGCATTTAGTGGCAGATTTATCGCCGTGAAAAAGCAAAAAACGCTGGTGAGATAATGTTTCATTTTGCCACACAAACCAGCTATGTCATTGCCGGACACCATTATCGAACAATCACCAGCATAGGTGACCAATGAATCTTCCTTTGGTGGTTGAGGAAGCTTCGAAATGTAGAAGTTGAAAAGCAAGGTTGAAAGGCACTCCTTGTTCCACTGTTTTGAGCTTTGGTCTCGGAAGAGGGCAGACGATTGCGGCGCCCGTCTTCGATTTCGGCGAGAGGGTCGACTGATGGATAGATATTACTTAGTAGCGTTGAATGGCTGACTGTATCGAAAGTCTTCGACAGGTCTAACACTTTTAGGACAATCCTCTTGCAGGGGTGGTTTTGGTTTAGCCCACGAGTAGCCTGCGTATTTATGGCGGTTAGTGTAGTGGTGGTACTGTGCACTCTACGGAAGCTGAATGTTAATTTGTAGCTGGAGTCAGGTGTTTCGTAAAGAGCGGGAGTAAGCTGGCCTCAAGTGTCTTACTTATTGCGGAAAGGAGTGTTATTGGATGGTAAGACTCCACTTGATCAGCGGGTTTCCCAGGCTTCAGTAGTGGGACCACTCTCTCTATTTTCGACTTGTTAGAACGAGAGGGGCCAAGAACAAATTGAAGGCCCCTGTGAGAGAGATATGTTACTTCCGTCGGACACAAATTTTTCAATATCAGCTGTTGATACCGTTTGGTTAATAGTTTTGGAAGCTGTAGCTTTCCTGATGGCTACCTGCCTTTCATTGCTGGAGAAAGTAAGCGGTGTATAGTTATTCGGCAGTTTGTGTAGTCCCCTGGTATAACGACGCTTGAACCTGTCGACCAAGCAATAAATTGCAATTTAAAAAATACCGGCTAAATCAGCTCGCGCATATCTTTGGGCCCGCCGAGGTATAGCGGCCAAAAGTGATTGCCACCCTGTCGTTGTGCATCATCGGGTTCCACATGAGCCTTACGGTGGACCAGAGCTTATTCACACCAGATGTAAAGTTGCACTTCTTCAAGTGCTCAGTCCATTTAGTCCACTTGTGTTGGATAACCAGTTGCCGAATCATTTTAAATTGAGATCCTTTATTGGTGGTCGCGTTCGTTTGTTGGAACAGCTGTTTCATATCGGTTGCATGTTCCGGATCCTTCTAGATGGGATGAGGCGAGCAGGAGCAGCAATGATCAGCTTGCGGAATGTACGTTCGCCTACGGGCACATCAGTGGAAATGGGAACAGCGGCAAAGGTATCCTTATTGAATTCTGCATTTAATATAGGAACGGAGGTACGTGGAAGTAAAATCGACGGGGTTTTCAATCGAGACGATAATGGATAAATGGTCACATGCAAGAGATAGCATAGGTTGCCAAGTTATGCTATAAATCCGACCAGTGCTAGCAATTGTTAGGTCAGATGAGCTGCTTCTGTTATCCACCATTCTGGGGGTGGCATCGTCGATTACCGTTGTCATGTCTGGCTGTCATTGGTGCATTCTCGAGAACGGAGTTTACAGTTTGATTGTCTACTCAGTTTAGCTGTAATGTTGCGAGCTCACTCCGGATGAGGTGAATCGGAGTCGGTTGAGTGTGCCTCTTGGGTACTGACAAGGATGATAGATTTACCAGGTTTGGCCATTAACTATGATGGAAAACAAAATTGTACGAGCAACTTCGATGTTATAGGAGTACTCGGCAGCCGAATTCTACCAACACATTTTACACATATGAACCCACTCGTCCAATCAGTCGTTGTTTACACGGCAACGAAGTAGTTCGAACGAATACTGTGTTGGTTTTTTTCGCGTATCACCAACACAATCTCAATTTGTTTGTGAACGTATCCCCTGTTTCGTCAGCCAATCAGCGGATTCCTTCAAATTCGCTGAGCGCCGGTTAACGGTCTGGGCTTTTCACCGATAGGAATTCTTTCTTTGCTCACTGCTACTCTCCAGCAAATAAAATTCATCAACATTTTTACTCCATATGTAATTTAGGTTTATTTTTTTGTATTTATTTATACGCTTGTTATTGTTTGTGGTATATAATGTATTAAATGTAATATTTAATTAATTATGTTTATGTATATATATATATATATATATTTATATATGTATATGTTGTTTTTAGTTTGCTTTTGTTTTTGTTTTTGCTCTTTGATAAGTAATTTACACGAAATGCTAACCATAAGATAATCTGCAAATTCTTATATTTTCTAATTACGATTATTACTTAACTTCACTCTAATATTTATATGTTTGTATATGCATGTAAGTGTGGGTGTGTAGGAAAGTGCGGATGTGTAAGTGTTAATAATAATGGATGGGAGACCTTAAGTGACAAGTAAATAAATTTACATACAAAATCAGCAGCATTTCGTCTGCTACAATTCACAAAATCCTACATCCGACATCGACAGTTATTTGCTGTACTCTTTCAATGCGATCTCTCCTCCTATACCAGCTGGATATTTAGCCAAAAATCCTGGTAATATGTGTGTGAATGTATGTGTGCCCATACATATGTATATAATTTTTTTCTGTTGGAAAGACAGCTCCTTTTCGTTTGTTTTTCACTTTGTATACAGCTTGAGATGAGTTTCCTGATGTGCGGTATTTCTTATACTTTTTATTTTAAGTTACTTATATAGATTTTTCCTCATTATTTGAATAATTTGTTTGATGCTATAATGCATTACATTTCTTGGTATTAAATTAATATTATTATTTTCTTTAATACATACACATTTTTTAATGATATTATATGTATGTATGCGTATGGATTTGTGTAGCAAATATTTATTTTAACTTTTCTAATATTTTCATTTGCATTACTTAGCGAACACTCATGCACGTATGTAGGTGCGTATGTATGTACATGTCTGTATACGCTTTGAAGGCAGTACAAAAGAGTACAAAAGAGCAAAATGCGGAAAAGTTATAATAATTAAGTAAATTAAGAAAATATAAAAAATGAACATTAAATAAAACTCAAATAAAATATAAAAATAAAAAAAGTAAAAAAATAAAATTAAAATTAAATAAATTATGATATAAGATAAAAAGAAAATTAAGTAAAATTAAAGGAAAAAATTAAAAAGAAAATTAAATGGGATTATAATAAGAAAACAAAAATTGATTTTGAAATAAAATAAAAAATAAACCAAAATAAAATAAAAATAAAAATAAAAAAAAGTGAAAAAAAGTGAAAAAATGAAATAAAATATAACAAAAATGAAAATAAAACTGAAATAAACTAAAATAAAGTAAAATAAAAGAAAATTAAATGAGATTATAATAACAAAACAAAAATTATTTTTAAAATAAATAACAAATAAACTAAAATAAAATATAAAAAAATTAAATAAAAAATAATACTAAATGAAATAAAATAAAAAATAAAACTAAAATAAAATGAAATAAAATAAAGAATGAAATAAGATCAAATAAAATAATAAAAAATAAATTAAGAAATAAAATAAAGTAAAAAGAGTATCTAAAAAAGGGGGAAAAAATAATAGAATAAAGTAAAATAAAATTAAAATGAAAATGCAACTGAAATAAAATAAATTTTGAAATAAGATTAAAAAAATGAAATAAAGTACAATAAAAAAATTAAAAAAATGAATTAAAGTAAAAAATGAAAATAAAACTTAAATGAACCAAAATAAAGTATAACAAAAGAAAAATTAAATGAGGTTACAATAAGAAAAAAAATTATTTTAAAACGAAATAAAAAATTAAAAATAAACTAAAAAAATTAAATAAAAAGTAACATTAAATGAAATAAGGTGAAATAAAATAAAAAAATAAAGCTAAAATAAAACGAAATAAAATTAAGAATGAAGTAAGATCAAATAGAATAATAAAAAAATAAATTAAAAAATAGGATAAAACAAATTAAAATAAAATAAAATAAAGCAAAATAATAGTTTGAAGATTTTTTAATAAAAAAATTTGAGAAGACTGTTGAAATATATAACAATAAAACCTGAAAGTTTCGTTTCAATCGAACATTTCTTTCCTTCCAAAAAAAAATCCACGAAAAAATCGATTTTTTGAAGCCTCTAAAGCAGGCTCCCCCTTAAGCATTAGCAACCGTGTGGGCGTAGAACTTGGACTACGCTCCACACTTGGACTACGAGCACAATCCCTTGAAAATTTTATCCAGGATGTGTAATCTCCGGCAATAGCCGAGATGGATCCAAAGCACCACTTTCGCTTCGTTATCTCTTAGAGCAGCTCGATTGGAGCTTGAGTGAAAATTATTTAATCTCTGTTAATACATAAAAATGACCCATTGTTTTTGAATGATGGGATTACATGCCAAGTGCAACCGCTTCTTATTTACGGACCTTTTGTAGATTGAAATTGGAACAAAAGCTGATCGCTTACATATGTAGTTTGTCAAAAAATCGGTGATATCCGCTGTTTTTGCTCTGTCAATTTAGCGCTTTGGAGGTATCTTGAAGTACAGCGTACTCTCTCCTAACGGACACCTCCCATAAAAGGACAGTTTTTTCAGTACTAAACAATTCTTAAGGTTTTGGAAAATTTGTCACTCTTGACCGAAAAACCCTCTCATAACAGGACGCGGACACTTGTTTTCCACCTCAAAGGTATTTTAAATTCCCCATAATCGGACAACCTAAACATTGTTTTTACGTTTACTCTCTATCACATGCATACAGCTGTTGCTTATTCAATATAGAGGGCAATCCCTTAAACACGAAGAACTTGTTTTTAATGCAGTAAAAACATAAATATGTGTTTACATACATACATATACACGTAGTTTCTTATTGTATGCAGACGTGAATCGTAATGACTAAAGCAGTGTTGAGTTTAAAAGACAAAGTTAATGTCATTGAAATTCGTAAAAACGAAAAACTTAGTGAACGCAAGTTGGCAAAGAAATGTAAGATCAGCAAAATTCAAGCTGCTTGCATCATCAAAACCAAAGACCAAATTTTACGTTTGTGGAACACTGATGTCAATCCGGAGAGAAAACGGAGTCTGCTAGAGCCCAAAAGTTTTAAGGGGATCCGGTGGCCTAAATCGATTTTTTTCAATATTTCGAAAGTATAGTATTTTAAGCATATTCTGTGAAATTTTCATGCGGAAATTCTCATAATTATAGCTTCTATAGCCCAAAAAATAGGTAGAGAGCGTTCCGCGCGTTCCGCGCGCTCCTGTACTTCAAACTTTAAACTCGTTTTTCTCGAAACGACTTTTTTCAGGCTCGAGCTGTCAAAAAAAAAACTATTCAACCGAATCATCTGAAATTGTAATATGTATTTGTATTTTTTGATTAAAAAACTGAAGAAAAAAAAGAAGAAGAAAATCGCTTTTTAGGGTGTCAAATTAAAAACCGCACCATTTTGTAAACATTTTTTTTATTCTAGTACGGGACATAGCTACAGTCACACTGATTAATAATTTTTTTGGTTTTTGTTTTTCAGATAAATAACGGGTGATTTTTTAGCTATTATCTTTTTAAACAGTTGGTTTAAACAGCTGACGTACGTTTCGTGTTTTGTTTCACTGTCAAACATCTTCAGTTTGGTCTATAATTTCACCATGAATCGTCTTACAAACGAACAATGCTTGCAAATTATTGAATTTTATTATAAAAATGCGTATTCTGTTCTGTTCTGTTAAGAAAGTTTAAAGTCGAAAAATTGTGTTCAGCGACGAAGCTCATTTTTGGATCAACGGGTACGTAAATAAGCAGAATTTTCGATTTTGGAGTGAAGATCAGCCAGAAGAATTGCAAGAGCTACCAATGTATCCAGAAAAGGTCACACTTTGGTGCGGTTTATGGGCTAGAGGTATCGTTGGACCGTACTTCTTCAAAGATGTTGCGAATCGTAACGTAACTGTGAATGGTGAGCGTTACCGTGAAATAATATCCAACTTTTTTTTTGCCCAAAATACAAGAGCTTGACTTGCATGACATATGGTTTCAGCAAATGCTTTAAAGCATTTATTTGTAAGATACCGGCCGAAACATTGGAAAGAGTATGCCAAAATTGGACTAAGCGAATGGACCATTTGAAGCGCAGTCGCGGTCAAAATTTGCATGAAATAATCTTCAAACATTAAATTACATGGACTTCACTATCGATTTAAATAAAAATTTCATGCATTTTTCTGAATTTTACGTGGGTGTTTTTTTGAAAAACTTTCCTATAGCTCTTAAAAAATCACTATATTAGATGTTGTTTATTTCATACACAAAGCGTGGGAGCAAATGAGTCCACAGACCATACAAAATTGTTTCATTGAAGCTGGGTTTGGGCAAACAGATATGCCCAATAACGATAGAGGTTAGACCGCAGAAGATGAACTTCAACTATCAGCACTTGCTCAGTTCTCCAACGTTATTAATCGAGAGTACTGCTAAGGAGAGAGTATACTGTATTAATAAACCTATATTTAACGTATGGAACGAATTTAGCTGCTTATGAGAGCCGCTCATGAGACAGAGAGCCTGACACTGTAACGAGGCTTTAAAAAATTTACCTCACAAAATGAGCTACTCTAAAGCGAAACGAAGCAGTCACCAGAATGGAATTGTATAAATAATGGAAATATGGAAAAATATATATATATATGCCCTTTCGTACTTAGAAAATGCGATTGCTTGCTCAATTTATATTTATAGCGCAACTTGTATTTGGACCACCCTTTGCTAAAGCAAATAAATTTTGATGAAATGCACTCAGTTGATTTTGAAAATCCAATTGTTGCCAACTGTTTTGTAGTATTGAATGATTTTTTTTGTTTTTTTCTCTTGCTATTCTGTGTTTGATGTTTGTACTTGTAATCTTACGCTAATCATGCTTATACAGGGTGTAAAAATAGCGACTAATTTGCTTTTTATTGTTGCTTTGTTGATTAATTTTTTTCTCTCTCATTTCTTTTCCGTTATTTTTGTTCTTTATGATTTATGATTATTTTAGATTATTTTAAAAATGCTCAGTGATTTTTACAGGCAAGCTGCGGCTGCTTAGCAATTTTTTTAGCGATAATATTAACAAAATGGTTTGCATGCGTATCCATTTTTTTGTTCAAATTTCTATTGAATATTTTAATTATCAAATATTTTTGGGTGTTTTACATTACGTTTCGCATATAAAAACATTTGATAATGTCTGCTAAATAGTTTAAGGTGTAGCGTTGGCCTTTACTAAGTATTTTTTTTTTTTTTATTTGTGTTTATGTATATACTTATGTTTTTTATGTGGTTACATGTGTATGTATGATACAAAGATATTTTTTTATTATTATTTTTCTTTTCACTTTACTTCCTATGCTTACTTCGCTAGAGAAAATAAACATTTTATATTTACTTTTTACTTTAAACATTGGCACATAGTATTTTATTTGATTTTTTATTTTTAATTTTTAATTTATTATTTTTTTTTTTATTTGCAAACTAACTCGATTACTTGTCTAGAGTAAACTTTTACATTTTCACTTCACTTTAAACTTCAGTTTCAGTTAATATAGTTTTCTAATGATAATACCACAAAGGGAAAGGAACAAACACATTTATTAGTAGCTGATACATACATACACTAACACATATGCAATGTGCAAAAAAAAAACAAAAACAGTAAATATGCAATGCAAATACGTTCGACAGTTAGGGATAAAGACTTCATTTTAGTTTTCTTCTTTTTTTTGGTTTTTGGTATCCTCAGGTTTGCTCAAACGTCAAAGTGGCAGAGGAACTACCGAAATTAAATTCATAAATTTATGATGCCACAAAATTAAGCACACCGTATTAGTGTTAAAATAGATGCAGTTGTATATACATATACTTATATATATACAAAAAATATATATTATATATGCATTAAATTTTCTGCAGTAGTGTTTTCATTATATGCGTCTATGTATACCCACCTTTATTTTACATTATATTTGTTGTTCTACAGCTGCTGCCTATATCTTCATTTCTTAAGATTTCACTTCATGCCGTTTCACGCTTCAATTTCCTTAAAATCCATTTACACTTTTTACGACTTTTCATTTCTTTCTACTTCACAAAGCTTTCTTTTTGACATTTTTTACTATACAAAGGCTTTACGACGCTCGTGTCTTAAATTTAGTTGGCCAACGAGTGGCGAAACCAATAGCATCATTTCGTGTCGGAAAATGATGGGTTTTTACTGCTCTAAGTACAATCAACAGCATGAGATAATGTGAAAAAACGAAACGATTTCAGCACAATTGTAAAGTGAGAATAGCGAATCGAAGCCTGGAGTACTGACCTTAAAATTCAAATTCAGAAGTGGAATAGAGAAAAATAATGAAAGTTGGTCTACGAATTCGCAATATCAAAGCAAGTGTTGGGTGCATAAGCGGAAAGCGAATAAGTTTTGCCTTATACTGGCACCGTAGAGTACTCAAATATTGAAAAATTAGAAAAAAATGCAAGACAACCAACCGACAAGTGTAAAAAGTTCTGTATAAGCAGACACCCACAGTGCTCGAAAGACAGAGCAGTGCATATTTGAGGGTATCAAAACGGCGCTTTAGTGCTTTTGAGGAGTGCCAGACCGGCACTTCAACCATTTCACATTACCAACATATTTGAGGTCCAACTTCTCCTTGCCTCGCTGATGGATAAATTCGGTAAATCAAGTTGCAACAGCACTAACAGCGCCGAAATGAACTCAAAAGGCAACTCAACAGCGATGGCTCGCTTCCGCCAGCCTACAGAGCGGCGGCGAAGCAAGTAAAGAAATCGGCCCGAAACGATAAGCGAAAGTTCATTGAAGATCTTACTAGCAATGCCGAAGCGGCAGCCGGAGCAAATAATATGAAACAGCTGCACCGCATAGTTGGCCGCCTAACCAACCAGCAGAGTAGTAGTAGACAGGGAGCTTTGGAGACGGTTTCGTCGCGAAATTAGAGTATTGGGGTTCCTTTAGGAACCTGTGGTCTACTCCTGGAAATATGGGCCTCGAGTAAACTCAGCGCGCACCGGGCGCTAGTGCGCAAACGTGCAAGGTCGCAAGATCTTTCTGGCCACGGGTAGATCGGGGATGCTCGAGGGAACTCCTAAGGCTAACAAAGACCCAGCTTTCGAATTTGATGGGTATCCTTACCGGACATTGTCCGTTAGGTGTTCATGCGGTGCGACTTGGGATTGCCTCAAGTCCGTTCTACGCAAGCTGTCTTGAGGACGAGGTGGAATCATCTCAACACCTTCTTCTCAGCTGCCCTGCTCTCGTCTGGGCTCTCCTTTTTTCGCCACGCGTGCGGATATAGCGGGTCTAAATATCACAAATTTGGTGAAGTTCATCAGTAGCTTGTTGCGGCTAATTACGAATGCAAATCAGCCACCGTCGGCGTCGTCATAAAATGCATGGTCATCATCGTCTCTAATCCCAAGGCTCCTTCTTCCTTCCCTTCTTTTTTCTCCTCTCCTCTGTATGGCATCACAATGGACGAATTTTCAATATTTGTCCAAGTTTGCCCTAAGCTAGGGCAGCCATTTAACCTAACCTAACATAGTAGTAACCAACCAAACAATCAGAGATCTGATTCGTGCTTTACTAACCTCCAATAATGACCAGATGCGTAGATGGAAAGAACACTTGGAAACAATTAACAACATCGCTCTTAGCAGCGAAACTAGCTTCGAAGTGGGAAGCAACCCCAACCAGCAGCAAAATAACAACATCCTGCCCTAGTCTAACGGAGATCCAGGATGCAATCAAGAAGCTGAAGCTCAACAAGGTCGCCTGCGAAGATGGCATACAGCCAGAACTACTGATCGCCGACTTGCAAATTTCACCTCAAATTCTGAATCCCCACATCACCGACGTCTGGGACAATGACGAGCTGCCTCCTGGACAAACCCATCATCGTGAAGCTGCTTAAGAAAGGCGATTTTGCGTGACTGCGGCAACTGGCGAAGAATAATCCTGCTCAACGCAAACTACAAAATCCTAGCCACGATCATACAAAGCAAACTCCAATGTATCAAACGCTTCTTAAGCGATGAACAAGCTGGATTTCACGCTCATGGAAGCTGTGTTGATCAAGCCAACTCTCTTCGAATCATAGTAGAATAATGAGTTGAGTGGCGCTTCTCGCCTTACATGCTGTTCGTCGATTTCAAGGAGACATTCGACACAATAAAATGAGATTCTATATGGATGGCGTTGAGTAGAAATAGGATTCCTCCTAAGATAATCCGTCTTATCTGAGCGCTTTACGAGAACTCCGAACTGGCAGTGCCCCACAACGGCAACATCAGCGATCCATTCACCAACAATGGAGGCGTGAGGCAAGGTTGTTCCCTGTCGGGTATCCGGTTGAATCTGTCGAAAGCTTCTGCTACCTCCGCTGCACTATCACGGCAGATGGCGGAGCAGATGAAGAGGTCAACTGCTAAACTAAGCAAGGGCGATGTTCGCGTGAGTTCGCAAATCTCGAGGCGCACTAAGCTGCGAATATTCAGCTCATGTATGAAGTCTGTATTGTTGTACGGAAGTGAAACATGGCTGGTCTCTAACACCATCACACAGAGGCTACAATCTTCCACCAACAAATGCCTCCGCACCATCTGTAGAATATTTTGGCCGAACAGCGTCAGTAACGACACGCTGTGGAGATTAACGAACGAGGAGCCCCTCCTATGGCAAATCAAACGCAGAAAGTGGCGATGGATAGGACTAGCAAGAGTCGAATCATATGGGACGGTGCAAAAACAACAGAACCGTGGCAATTGAGCAGTGATAGCCATCATGTTTTGGAAATATCCAGTGGAGAAAAACGTATGCGATGAGAACTGAGATGAGAAATGGAATTATGAGTAACGAAGCTGAACCAATTTTTCACATGGAAGACGACGCTTGAAAGAAAAGGCCTTTCGATGCTTCATTAATGCAGGGATATATAAACTTGGTTGGCTATTGTTTTCTGATATCGTTGGAAATCGAAAAACTGCTGTAAAAAAGTCCTTATATCTTTGGAAATCAAGTGGAGTTCTTCATTTAATTTCAATTTCTGAATGAATGAACTCAAAGAAAAATGCCTAAAGGGCTCAAGAGCTTTCAGAAGGAAACTCTCCTGTCAGATTTCTAGTAATAAGTAATTTTTCGGAATCAGAATTCAGTCGATTGTATTTAGAAGTAAGGACTCAATCAAAGAAGAGTTCCATCTCGCATCTCTTTTGATTCCCAACAATGAAAAAATATATTCATATTGTATACCTAAATTCTTTGTGCTTCAAATTCCACTAGTTCTCTTTGAATGACATAAAACAAAGTTTTTCTGTGACCACTTTCTCTTACTCTCGCTTTTAATAGTACGCTGGGAAAGGATGATAATTGGAGGGATTGGAAGCATGATGATTTGCCGATGGCAATACTGGTGGCCGTACACTGGGATGATAATTGCCCGAGGCTACTTGATGATAAGCACCAAAACTTCGCGCCATATGCCTATTCTGCGCCGTCTCGCCAAGAAGTCGTGACTGATCGGTGCCCAATAGTCGATTGTTTTGCTCCATCAACAGATGTGCGGTGGGATCGACGAGTAGGCGATGCTGATCCGCAGCCACATTGGAGGCTGCCAATATGCGATGCTGTTCTACTGTGGACAATAGACGATGATGTTCGAGGCTTTCGCGACTCTGATGTTGCATTTGTGAGGAAAGGAAAGATCGATTATTGCCAACGGACATATTGGTGTTCGGCGTTAAATCCAACGAAGCCATGCGTAGCATATCGTGATGTGGATGGTTGTAGGGTAATTGCGGCGGTGATGGCACCACATAATTAGCTGTGCGACTCAAGTCTACCGAAGTGGTCTGATCGTGATCCTGCTCGCCAAGTTGATCGGGAAGCATGTTATGCATGGCGGATTGATGTTGTTGCATGACAAGCTGACTGGAGTGCTCCTGTTGCTGTTGGTGTTGTGCAGCTACAGCTGCAGCGGCCGCCACTGCCGAACTATGGTGTTGTTGTTGCTGTGTTTGTGCCTGTTGCGTTTGTTGTTCACGCTCGGAGAGTATGTCGTAGATGTGATGATGGTAACGTCCGATGCCGGGTATGTTTGAGCTTGCGCTACCGGGCAGTTGGAAGTTGTGATGGTAATTTGAAGCGCTAACACTGGAGCGTGACATGTCGAGCCCTTGCAAATCGGATAGATCGTTAGCGGTGGGTGCGGATGTGGTGTTGCTATTGGCGCTGCGATAGTCGGCTGGCGAGTCGAGCTCTTGGCTATTGTACTTGAGATTCGCGGCGTTAGCGGCCATACTCTCGTACTTTGTGTACATGAGATCCATTTGCGACTGGGAAAATTTCATACGCATGTCTTGACCCGAGCTGTGAGAATATGCATAGTAGTTACTAAATATAAAATATATGACGAATTGATCTTACCTATTTTGCGGAATAATACTGTTCTCCTCGTCGCTTGATAAATGCGGATTGTGACCAATCGTTTGCCTTCTATCGCTTTCGTGTTCGGCGCGTTTATGACGCATCATTTCGCCGTTGAAATTGTATCGTGGTATGGACGGCGAGGATGCGGGGGATATGAGCTCGTGATCTGGATATGCGCTGCCAACGCTGGAGGCATTGCGCCGATGCGCTTGCATCGTGGGCAAAGGTGAAGATGCTGATATGTTATTGTTGCTATTGCCGCTGACGCTGTTGCCACTGCTGTTGCTGCCAGCTGTGCCTGGGCCCCCAGGTGTGCCATTGGCGCCTGTAGCATTGGCATTACTGAACATACCGTAGTCGCGGCCAGGTGATATGGGCTGCGGCGAGGGCGGTGTGCGATGATGTCCCGAAGAGAAGCCATCCGAATCAGCAGCGCTTCCGCTCAAATGCTGTGGGCGTGGCGTCGAGCCAGCATCCACATCTACATCATTATTGTTTTGGTTGCTTTGAGGATTTGTCGGTGTCGAAGCGTTTGGCGATATGTTGCATGGAGTCATGTTGTTGCCTGAGTTGGGAAACATTGGCAGTGGTGGTATTTGCATTGGGAAGTTACTGAGGTTCTTCATCATCTTCAGCTCGTTTTCCAGGTTGTCAATGCTGTTGATGGAGTGGTGGTTGGCGGCAGTGTCTGTGCTGAACCGATTTGCTTCCGTGTCCACGTGATGGGCGCTCATGGGGCTGTCGGTGTTGATATTCGACTCATTTGCCACCTTCATATCATTATTTTCCGAGTCGATCATATTTCCAACGGAGTTCAACGCTGCTTCTACGAGCATGCTTGCCGAAGTGGAGGCACTGCCTCCGCCGCTCAGTCTTGCATTGGCATTGTTGTAAAACGAACTCATGAATGATTGCGAATGCGCCAAAGAATTCATTTGCAGTTGCGCATCTTCGGTTTGATGACTTGGTGTGCTGTTGGCCCCAGTACCGCCCATGTTGTTCGCATTGGCATTGCCCGCGTTAGCGACGTTCACAGCCGCTCCGATACTTCCACCCACGCCTGCACCGCCGCCGTTATGATGATATTGCTGCATTTGACCGCCGCTGCCATTATTGTTATTATTGTTGGACTCGACCACATCGAGGAATGAGGAGTTTTCATCTTCCTCGCCACGATTGTTATGATGCGCATGATTAGCACTAGCCGAATTCATCAAACGCGCCAAAAAGTCCCGATTGTGACCGATCAATTTGCTGGCATCGTCGACTGCATTCGGAGGCACCGCAAATGGCGGCAAACCCATATCATTTCCAACACCAACCCCGACGCCACCACCGTTTCCGGTCATACTGCATGCGGCAGCTACAGCCGCAGCACCACCCATAGCAGCAGCAACGGCCGCGTCGGTGCCCACCCCACCGCCAATACCCACACCACCACCCATGCCACAGCGATCCACTGAGGCGGCGCAATCACGCGTCAGATGATGATCATCGCCGCTAATCCATTTCTTGCTTCCTTTGCTCACAACCAAATTCTGTCCCAAGGCGTTCATACTTGTATGATGGCGATAGCTGTTATTGTCATCGTGCGGCTCGCCGTGTCCACCGTCATGCGGATCGTCCTGCCCATTATCATCCTCATCATCATCCTCGTCGTCGTCGTCGTTCAGCATGCCGGCCACAGCGTGCCCACCCATCGCCATGGCATGATGTTGGCTGTTCAGCCCAGACATCATGTGCATTTTATTGGGATCCTCTGTAGCTGTCGCCGCTCCAGCACCAGCCATTGCCGATACAGCGGCAGCGGCGGCAACCACCTGTTGCACTTGATGCTGAGCGGTGAGACGTTGTGCGGTCGTGGTCAAAAATGACTCAACCAGACTAAGCTGAGCATTGGCTTGTTTGCGGCGCACCTGCTCCATATGCTCATCTTCGTCCTCCTCCTCAGTACCGTCGACGCCGACGCCTACACCGACTCCTACTCCAGCAGCGCCGGCGCCCATTAAATTCATATTTGGCGCAGGTGGCTCTTTCTTTTTCTTACGTTTGCGACTACCCACCACCTTTTCACCGAATATGCTCGAGATCTTGGACGAGAGTAGCGAGAGATTGGGCTCGTTGCGACATAAGTCTTTGATCGATTTGCCAGATTTCTTGATAGCCTCGAAGATGTTGTCATCGGAGAATTCGGTGTCGCTTTGCATACTCGAACTTAGGCGCGAGTTTTGGTCTTCCAAGCTCTTGCGTCGCCGCCGTGGCGCTTGTTCTGCGTGTTAGAAAAAGGTGAGTAAAAAGGTTTACTAACAAGCGCAGACAGCGACTTACCTAAGAAGTCCACTTTCATGCCACCCGAATACGCGTCGAAGGTGTATGCAACGCTACGTTCGATCTTCGGCATCTGTTCCTGTGTGTAGTTGTGCACTTTCTTATAATGGAATTGAAGACATTGCTTTGTGGTGAAAGCGGCATTACATTCCGGCTCCGAACATCTGCAAAATGGACATTCACAATATGAGAAAATATCCGTAAATAATGGCATAAGGACATGAGGTATCTTTTGGCATAAATGAATTTATTTATTAGTTAGTTCGAACTGAACGTCGAGACATACTTGAATGGCCTGACGCCCGAATGTGTGAGCATATGAATTTTCAAGTTACTGCGATTCTGGAAGAGCTTCTGACATCGAGGACAGCTAACCACCGTCGAGTTACGACTGTGCACCTCCTTGGAGTGGCGCTGCAGTGCGGCACGTGATCCTAGAAGTTTTGAACATAATTTACACTGAAAATCTCGTAAAACTTCAGCCATATCTAAAATGAAATTTATGAAGAAAATGAAATTTTGTGGTGGATTGTGGCGATTTTGAAAATAATAAAAGGAAAATGAGCAAAAATAATATACAAAAAGCGAAATGTTGTTAGGTTATGTAGGTATGCTGTAGCAGTGACTACCGGGGTTAGTATTTTTCCATAAGCAGCTACTATCCATCTAGGTAAATATGTTGTTGTTTTTTATGCAAAATACTACAATTAGAGGTTAGTAAGTTCACAAAGTGGTAGTGTATAAATACATAACTCGTTATATTATTCTATTTCATTAGTTTGATTGGCAATTAAAAGTATTGGATGTTTACTGGTACTAAGTAGGTACACTTAGGGGATATACTTATACAGCAAATGACCTATCTGGAGGGTGCGACATGTCAAACGATGATTCGATCGATAAAGGTCGAGGAGTTTTCTGCTGGGAGTGTCCAATTACGTTTCAGTTTAAGCTTCTTAATCGTAACAGGGCATTTTCAGGGAAGACATAGCAGTTAAGAGGAAGAAGTAGTCGATTAGCTGCTCGCTCGTGTAATGCCATTAAAAAAAATAAACATTTACTTGTATAACAAGGCGTTCGGCTCGAAATTAGTTGGAGAGTGCCTGACTTTCCTTTGGGTCGCAGCCGAATACTTCGCAGTCAAGCTGACAAGGTTCCGAGATCACAGCGGTATCACAGTCAAATGCATGGCAGATGAGCTAGATAGGCAGGATACTTGTGAAGAGGTTTATTTGTACCAAGAGAAGATCCTCAGATCTTCGTGATCTGCTCTTGAATAGATGGTCTTCGAGTCAGTCTAGCGTGTCTAGCTTCCAGGAATACAGAGTCTATAGAGAAGGTCGCTATTCGCATTAGTGGTGGGTGTTTTAACCGACACTTAAAAGAACTTCTAGTACTGTCTTTCCCCTGATAGCTCTATGGGGGATGATGAGCTGAAATCAACTCGATGTCTTCTCCTCAGTTGCCCTGCTTTCGTGAGGCTAATACTTAGGCATAATGGCTATGCATTATCAAGTCTGAATGATGAGTTTGGATATTTCTACCTAGGCTACTCATTAGCAAGTCTGAATGTGCAACTTAGATGTTTCCGCGTTAGCAAGCCCGCAATTCTTACTCACTAGAATTGTCGCTTAACTTTACGGTATAATACTAACCTATCCGCAAGCTAAACGTAGACATACACTCTCGAATCGAAAAAGCCATTCGGGATGTTGTACCCTGTGTGGTGAAACAAAAACCTGAGTTCCAGTTTAAAAGTTAGACTCTTCAAGTCGTACATTAGCTCTATCTGGAAAATCCCCACCGCTATAACTAGTCGCTTACAAGTTTTTGTCAACTGCTGTCTAAGGATTATATTCCGAATTTTTTTTGGCGAAAAATAACGACATCCAAGGAATTGCTCGAAAAGTAAGCAAGAAGCCGCTAGACATTTAGATTAGAAGGCATCCATTCGTGCGTTGGTGACATTTTACGCAAGGAAGACAGTAATATAGCCAAGAAGGCAATGGAATGGAATCCAATCACAGCGAAAAGAAGAGCGCCCGTCAGGCCAAGGGAAACTTGGAAAAGAACTGTGGACAGCGAGACGTCTCAGCTCAGGCTAAACTGGAAGCAGGTGAAGGCGCGATCCAGTGATCGGACGAGATGGCGCGTAGGTATTCTTGGTGCCCTATGTCCCGCTAAGATTCACGGAAACAATGATGATGATCATCGCAAGTTGTGGTTTTCGAATTTGAAAGGGCCTTTGGACTATCAATTGCATCATAGATTTCAGTTTTGCTTAAACGTTTGGATTTGAAAAGGCTATTCGTGGGATGAGTATTGCGTTTGGCGATCTTTGATCACAACCTCTCCGATTTTTTGTGCCGATTCGCCACAGTAAACCAGAAGCCAAGAAACAGCCAATTTGCGATGTCATCCACATCGATTACCGTGGAAATGGGCAAAGTTTTCGTGAAAGTTAACGCTCCGTTTGGCACCTGGGTCTTACCAGACCCTCTTTTTCGACTTTGAACGAGAATTTAACATATCTCTCTTATAGCTAACGACTTGAGCTTCCAGGTGGCTACCTAAAATTAAATTTTCTAACGATTTATGGTTTATATCCAAAAAGGGATCCTCGAACAGAACGAAAGTAGGCCAGACCCGGGTGCCTAACCAATGGTTTTAAAAAAGGTGTTCAACTGAGGTTTAAGCTCCTTACAACTATTTGCTGTTGCCATGTATGAAGCAATGGCTTGGTGATAAGCCATTTGGGTCGAATGAAGAGGCCGTCATTGAAATAGAGATCCTTTTAAGCGCTTTGGGAATTCTTATTTTTTTGTTGAGCATCGAAATATTAGAGATAGTTCGGATGAAGGGGATTTAGCTAAAAGGAGATTTAAAAAATAAAACTTAGTTTTGGACGAATTTCGACGAGATTCGGCAAAATCCAAAACAAGATTTTTGTGGGTGTAAAATAAGAGTAAATATGTGAGAAATTATCAGAATAATGTTTGTCCAATTTTTCAAACAAATGCCAAAATATAATGAAAGTTTGTTATGTTAAGCGAATGATGGAATGAATGTATTAGTACTGGCATACATACAACAATAAAACTATGAAATACATACATACATACTTAAGGCTATACTCTGAGTGAGATTCGCTCTGCATTTGCTACTCACACTCGCTAACTCAAACTCACAAACTACAGGCGTTTGGCAAAGCGCTACATACGCACAGACACACAAACACAAACACACTGCTGCACATACGTATGTATTGGCATACATTTACATATACACAGGTGTACAGCAGTGGGGCCACAAGGTGACCGACCATACGTCTACCGCAAATTATGAATTGTGCTTCTTCTTACCACTGTGCATGCGCTTGATGTGGGCCTTGAGCTTTTGCGGTTGGCAAAATTTACGACCACAAAAATCGCAAAGTGGCCGCGCACGATTCGGATTGGCCGCACAGCCGTAGGTGCGATGCATTTCCAAGTAGTTGAGCCGCAGGAAGAATTTGTTGCAAAATTGGCATTGGTAAGCGCCTTTGCCTTCGTGTTTCTCTGCTGCATGTTTCATGATGTTGTCCTTGCCGAGCACCGCCTCGCCACACACTTTGCAATGGTATTTGCGTATGGTGAGACTCATTGAGGGATCGTGGAAAATGGAGCAGTGCGTGCGATAGTAGAGCGGATGGTCGAAGCGCAAATTGCAGCCGCCACAATCTGAAAGGAGAAGGTCAGAAAGAGAGAGAAAGAGAGAAAGAGAGAGAGGGAGCGGAAGATCTAATTAAACTCATTGATATGATTCAAATGAAATTACTCGTTTTCTCCGTGTGCTTTTTGCGCCACATCGTGTTGCAATCGTCGCTCCAATAAAGCAGTTCCATGCCATTCTTTACATCCCGACAGGTGACAAAGAACGCATGTCGTTCAATCGAGACCAGATTTACGTTGCGTTCATCGAAGGTGGGCGCTGGTCGTATGTAGCGCAACCAATTGGAAGTATTGGGATTGTCACATGCTAGCAGTTCAGACTTCTCCGCACCTGCTTCGCAAATCTCGAAAATCCATTTCATATCACTACCTTCACGTACATCGCTACTCTGTACTGGTTGTCCAATTAGCGGACCGAGTTTCGTGAAGGCACGCACTTCGGTTCGCGCAAACACGCCTGTCACATTCGGCTCGACATTGTGTAGTTCGAATTCGGCTGGCACCGATGCCTCGGCAAACGTTATCAAGGGTTTCGTTTCGAGCTCGGACATTTGTGATGTTTCGTCCATGTCCTCGTCATCGGGATCGTGATCTTGCTTTGCTTGACGCTGTGCATCGTGTTTGAGTTTAGCCAAAGCTTCTAGATTCTTACGTTCAATCCATTCGGCCAGATCTACGGCATCGGTGATAGTACCGATTGCTGTGCGCAATGGACAAATTTTATAGTCGTGTGTGATTGAGCATTCGCGACACGATTGTTGCGAACGGAAGGCAATATCGTGTTCGTCCTCTTCTTCAACGAAATTTTGTTCGTTTTTCATTTCGCGCGCCAACGCTTCCTCGTCCATTTCCTCATCGTCATCATCGCCATCTGTATCACCATCGAGCTCATCTTCTTCCTCGTCAGCAATGCTGGTACCCAAGCTGCTGAATGCACTGTTAACTGGCAGTGCTGAGACGTTTTTGGGGCCTCGCTTGCCTTTCACTCGCGCTCGGAAGTTGCTCGTCGACGCCGCAGATGGGGCATTGAGTGAGAGGGTTGGTGTTGCTGCTGCACTGTTGGCATCTACTACATCTCCGATAGCAGCAACAGTAGCAGCAGTGGCGACAGCGACAGCAGTAGTTGCGCTTGCTGTACCTATGCCAGTATCCGCTTCTGCTTCATCATCCTCGTCTTCATCGCTGTTGTGCTGCTGTTCCATGTCCCCACCCTCGCCCGGCTTTTTCAGACACAATGCATTCTGATGTGGTGGAATTTTCGTTGCGGACTTCTCCTCCAATTCGCTTTTGATCTTTTCTGCTATGCGGCAGTCCAACACTTCGGGCAGTGTGTCGTTTGTACTGCCACTGCCGCTGGTTGCACTCTTCATTTTTTGGTCTTGTTTCTTTGCTTTCGCGGAAAAATTCGAGAAGTCCTTCATTTTCGGGAAACCATTAAGTGCATCGCTGAATTGCACGCGCTTTTTGTATTTCCTGCGTGCTGGTGCTGGAGTTGCCTCATTGCTGTTCTCTGTTTGACTTTTGCCAAACTCCTTCACGCTGAGATTGGGCTCCAATTTGAAATTATTGGCGAAGCTCTTAGTAGGAGTTGTTGGCGCCGAGGGCGGTGGCAAACTGTGAAAAAGAGAAAAGTTATATTAAAGTTACTTAGTAGAATAGACATTTTTAAGAAGCATCTCAATCTCTACTATCATTATTAACTTTATTTTATATTATATATTATAGGAGTGCGCAGAGTTGGTTAAAATGGCCTGAAGTGGGATAATTGGCAAAAAAGAAAAAATCTCTGCTGAGCTGCTTTAGCTGTGATGTTTTTAGACACCAACCATTGTGGGGTAAGTATAATACAAATTTCTGAGCATTTTCCTCTACATGTCTTTAATGTGGCGTACCACTTCTTGCCACCGACCTTTTCAATGGGTTTCAGTATAATCCATATCTCTTTGATAACGGAAAAAGTACATCTAAATAGAATGCCTCTCAAATTAATGTGAATAATGTCTCTGGGCGACTGATTGATGTCCTCGTAAGAACGAAAGCGCATGACCATTCAAGAGATGCGATGGAGTGGGAAAGATAAGAAGCCCATCGGATTATATGAAAGAGCACACATTTTAATTTGCGGTGGAAGAGAGATTTCGTCGCCAAGTAATTTTGTTCATACTTGTGGACGATAGGATCATTCTTTAATGATATAAAAATCGTGTTTGGTGAAGTCAATCTTAAGATTGGTTGACAGGTAAGGCATCTTCGGTTTTACAGTCGATCGATTTCGGAGGGTTGTAAAAGAAAGTACCAAGATTTTAAAATCAGTTCAAGTTTCGCGGCGGATAACACTCGTGGTGTAGTTGGTTAAACTGAAAAGTTGTGGATAGTTTTTAATTTATTCATGTTTGCGCTTTTCAAATCCTGTATTGGAGATGCCTTCTTTGCCACATTTGTGCCCTACGAAATTTGTGATTTTTTTAATTGAAAACAGTTCCATATGAGAAATACCTTCTGTATTATCTTTTTACCGGCGTTACCATTCACCAGCCCCATGAGGATGGGTGAATAAAGACATAAAAAAGTGAAGAAAGTATGCGAACTTAAAGGGGACATGGATTAGTTACATGGATAAATCTTTGGATATGAAGAAGCACACGCGAGATTAAGTAGCAGTCGTGACAGTCTCATGGTGAATGAAAGCCGAAGACGGTCAAGGTGAAGCAAAATCAGGACGAATGCTTTTGGAGATGCACAGAGCGTTATTCACATTAAATACAGTAAAGAAAAAACTACAGCATTTGGAATGGCAGAGTTCTCTTCTACCAGACAAGGCATCAGTGCTTTAGTACGCAGTCGTAGTGGCAAAATTACATGAGTTGGGCTATAAGTTGCCTCCTCATGAAGGCCCTGCGACTATTTTCAGTTGTCATACATGAAGAAATTATTCAGATCGAAGAGATTTGTGTCAGATGAAGATGTCATTGATGAAACTAAAGCCTATTAGGGTTGAAAAATGAAACGTGTTTTTACTAAACCTCTTTCTATGAAGAGTTGATCTTACTCAGTATCTCAAGCAGATGCAGAGGTATGAAATTCAATGAGCAGCACACAATATTTTGGTTCTTCTAATTCGAAAATGTATGCTGCAATTCAAGATTTCATCCCTAATACTGAGATTTTTGGTTTTCGTCGGGTCTCTTTACCTGGGTGGGGAAAGATAATTGGGAAGAGGTTTAAAACTATAGTTTGAAAAGGGTTGCTACCTCTTTGAAAAGTCGAATTTAATATATTTTTAGTGAAGTTATATCAAATATTGTATTAAAATATGGGTGTCAAAGGGCTCGCTTCCCTGAGGACTTTCTTTTGAAGAGGGATGCCACCTGTTTTAAAAGTCGAATTTAAATTATTTTTACGCAAGTTATATGAAATTTTAAAATAGGGCTGTCAAATGGTTTGCATCGACGAAGAGAAAGTTCGAAGTTATATTTTGAGGACGGTTGCCACCTGTTTGAGAAGTCGAATTTAATTTATTTTTACACAAGTTAAATGAACTATTAAAATAGGGGTATCAAATAGTTTTTATCGACGAAGAGAAAGTTCGAAGTTAGATATTGAGGAGGGTTGCCACCCGTTTGAAATGTCAAATGGTTTGTATCGACGAAGAGAAAGTTCGAAGTTATATATTGAGGAGGGTTGCCACCTGTTTGAAAAGTCGAGATTCTGGTGGTGAGGTATCGGCTAAAGCCACCAGACTTCCTGGCAAAATTTTTGGCTTAATCAATAGCATTTCCTCCATCACAGATGGCAAAGTTACTCGGTCGTCAGAGGCTCCTCCGTTTTAAACAGGGGCTACCACGTGAGGATAACAGTAAGGAGGGATAGGCTGCGTATTCGTATCACCAACTCCATTTTCCCGCATTGGATGTTGTAATATGGCAAATAAAACCATGACAAAGTTGTGCTGTGCAAATTTTCGAAGAAAGGCAATAGGCCGCTCTCCCTCCATAAGAAAATACCTTGCGATAGTACCGGGACAAAGGCAAACGGAGCAGACGTGGGTTTTTGAGTCAAGTGCAACGTTCGCAATCTAATTGCTTATGGCATAGCAATATACGCCCGGTATTCCTTTATCAGTTTCTTGTGTGAATTCTGGAATGAGGCCGATGCGTTCAGGTAGTAAGTTAGGTTAGGTTGAGCGGCTGCCTTCCGAATGGCCTGAATAGTCCTATTGTGATAACATGGGGTCTCGTCCTTTACTTTATTAATTTTGTTAATTTCAGCAACCCTATTTATGAGTCCTCTTCAGTGCTGTAAAAAGGCGCTTCCGAGCGTGGGAAGTCCAGGAGGTGTTTCTATTCTTCAGTATCTTGATAGCTTCGACAAAAGTCATTATGTGGTACCCCCAATCTATTTGCATGCCTTCCAATTAGTTATCCCTATTTGAGGCTTAGAAATGGAATACCCAGGAGGCAAAAATCAAAACATTTTCGACACCTGCTCTTCTCTGCTTTTCACCGAAGCTAAAAAGCTGCCGAAAAAGCCCGGGATATTTGCGACGTGTATGGAGATGGGGGCATAGGCGCGTCTACAGCACGAAAATGGTTTGCAAAGTTCAAAAATATCGACTTTCACGTCGATGACACTTCCGCGGCGGAAGGCCTTCTGAATTCGACGAAGAATGTCTCACATCACTTTTGAAGGAGAACGGCCACCAAACCAGTTGTAAATGGGCGGAAAAAATGAACTGCGATCATAAAACGATTCCCAATCACCCTCATTTAAAGGGATTTACTGAAAGATTGGGAGTCTGGGTGCCTTACGAGCTCAACGAAAGGATATCAGCATGTGTGTTTGGTGGGACTGGGAGGGCATTGTGTACTGGGAAATGATCGAAAAGAATGCCAGGGTCAACAAGGAGCTCTACATTGCCCAGCTGTAGCGCGTGAATGAGGCTATTGGACTGAAAATACCTGATCGACATGGTCAAACCATACTCCTTCATGACAACGCCAGTGGGAAGTCCTTCAGCATTCGCCGTATTCTCCGGACCTGCATCTACCGAAGGTCGTTACCTTCGATAACAAAAAGGTCCTTAAAAACTGGCTCAACAACATCTTTAACACCAGACTAGGCGATTTTTGGCGGAACGGCATCAACAAATTGATCGAGAGGTGAGAAGAGGTTGTAAACGGCAACGGCGAATATATGATTGATTGACTTATTAATATAATTATTGATTTTTGTTTAAATAAAAGTCTGCAACCTGGATCTGGCCCTTTCAGATGCACTTACGTATATCATAGAAGGTATATGTAGCTCTATTCTGCAACAAGAGCGAATCGCGAGTGAGACTTTATTTCTTTATCTATTTCGATCTTTATTTTCTTCACCTATTTCTTTATCTGTATTTCCTTTTTTGTTGAAAAAGGCTTTAGTGGGCAAAGACACTCTCACTTCAAGTTTATCCAACAGTTGCAGGCTCCATCGTTGCGCCATTTCAGGAATTCTACTGGATGCTTGAATGCTTTCAATGTATGCCGTTGCAACGATACGCCAATGCCTGCATAATGACTTCGAATATCCATAACAAACCGTTATGGCTGCTCACTTGGTTGGTGTTCAAAATCAAAAAAAGAAAAAAAAGACTAAAAAAGCAAAAATTAAAAATAAAAAATAAAAGAAATGGGAATGAATAAGAGGAGATGCACAAAAGCGACAACATAAAAGGCGATTCATGCGCGAATGGTTTGTGCGCGACAAAAGCATTGCCGCCACTTTGCCAACCGAATGCATAGATGCGTACATACATATGCACAAGCACCGAGCATACACCGATGCAGGAATGTGTGCGAAATTCGTGCATGTACGGCATTATAAGATTCGATATGCCCGCGAAGTATAAAGTAATGCCGTGTGGCTGCGTGTGAGTGGTTGCAAAGTGTGCCTACACTCACATATTCGTATTGGTTCATGTGTGTGTGTGTGCTTGTATGTATGTACTTATGTGCGTATGTGTAATCTCATGTGATTTTGAATGCGTGCTGATAGCGTGTTAGCGGAAGCGGAAATACAAAACACGAGGCAGCTAAATAACGAAACGACATAGAACCATAGGACGCATGTGTGTGTGTGTGTTTGTTGCATTGTTAGTGTGCATATGTGTGTATGTATAGCTCAGTCCGCAGTGTATTGCTTGTATGCGAATATGCGTTGCTTGGTGTGCACGAACAAAATGTGCGCTGACATACAAACATTTACGTTTCTTCAAAATTTGCCATGCAACGTCAGCGCTGGGCAAGAAGCGTTGGCTGGCAGTCGTCATAGGCATTGCGTGCGCACTTGCATGGCCCTACAGGGCGTACGAGCTCGTTAAGGCAACCAACTACATGCAGGCGTGCAACTACAAGCACACACTTATAGCCGCTTAGCCTCAGTTTTGCACCCGCTCACACCCGACCACTCCAATTGTATGCATATGCAAGTGCATTCATGCACTCCTGTGCCCATGTGCGTTATCTACTCATACACTTATGAACACACACATATATAGACACTTAGTGCATACATATGCACCTGCAAGTTTGCTCTTTCGCATACGACTCTGCGGTAGCTGATTTTTGGCGAAAGGCAGAAATCGCAAAAAAAAAAAAAATGGTGGAAATTCAAATTCAAAAGTTGCATAAGCGTGTGCAATCTGCACATTCCAACTTTTATGGTGCTCTACGGGCTTATCCAAGCACGACAACGGCATTCGAAAGCAAAAACAAAACAAAAAACGGAACGGCTTGTGTACAGTTGTGTTTGTGCTATGGGACCACCAGCATTGCACCGACAACAACAAGCGTGCGTACATAACTAACTGCGACTGCAATCGTCAGCTACCTGAAGTGGTGCAGCTCTTAACCTCTGTCTCGACCCCTGGCCCCTCTTTGCGTTCGCTATATTCCACAAAGTCATGACAGCGCCCTCAACAATTGTTGAAGCCAGTTGGCATTGCCGCCGTGCAGTAACAAATTTTACGGCTGCTAACTTGGATAGGCGTTTAGCTTGGCCCGAGACAACTTTGTTAGTATTTGCAATGTAGCCAAAGCGAAGAATTGAGATACTTTTTAGGTTTAGGGATACAATCCTCTAGATTCGAGGTTGGGCGAAGCATATATGGAATCACATATCAAGCCTATAAATGTGAAGCAGTAGGTTAGGTTAGGTTATATATCTATATAATTGGCGCGTACACCCGTTTTGGTTGTTTGGCCGAGCTCCTCCTCTTATTTGTGGTGTGCGTCTTGATGTTGTTCCACAAAATGGAGGGACCTACAGTGTCAAGGCGACTCCGAATGGCAGATATTTTTATGAGGAGCTTTTTCATGGCTTTTTAAATGGCTGCCCTAGCTAGGGGCCCACTTGGGCAAAAACTTAAAATTTGTTAGTTGTGATACCTTACAGGGGGAGTGAAGGGAAAAGGTGAAGGGAAGTTACCAGATAGCTGGAAGAAAAGGAAGAAGGGGCTTTGGATTAAAGGATGACGACTAACAGTGGCGATTTACATCTGTATTAACAGCTTCCAGCTACTAGTGAATTTCACCAAATGTGTGATATTAAAACAAGCAATACCCACAGGTGTAGCGAAAAAGTGTGAGCCGAGATGTCTAAGCCTTTGCCCGATGAAAGCAGGGCAGCAGAGAAGAAAGTTCTGAGATGATTTCACCTCGTCATCAAGACAGCTTCTGCAGAAAGGCAGTCCAAGCTCACCGCACGGACACCTAACGTACAATGTCCGGTGCGGATACCTACCAAATTCGAGACCTGCGGCTTTGTTAGCCTTAGAAGTTCCCTCGAGCGCCCCCGATTTACCCGTGGACAAAAGGATCTCTCGACTTTGCTCGTTTGCGCACTAGCCCAGCGCTCGCTGAGTTGACGCGAGGCCCATCTTTTCAGTAAAAATCCTCTGTGATGAAACCGTCTCGAGAGTCCCCTGTCTAGCCAGCTCATCGTCTCATTGAAGCAGTAAAGGACGTTCATTTGGAAATTCACGTTCACACTATTAATAATGCCAGCCCTGAAATTTTAATGAGGATCTCTCTTGCCAAAAAGTGGCACTTTGTACTAAGTAAGTAATTGGAAAGAGAAGTCCTCTCCACCGACGAACAAAACCCACGTTTTATAAGTGTCTCTTCATGTCCGTCCTAATGTATGGTGCACGAATACGTCTCACACATCAAAATGTTCTGAGGGCATTTCTGGAAAAATATGCGAATCGTTCCTATGGGAAATACAGATGGCACCTGACAACACAAGAAATTCCCAAGTTCAGAAATATAAATAGCAACCCTCGTACATTCGAATATGGCAAGCATTAAACGACATGATATCATACCTTTTGAAGTTAAAAAGGTTTTAAATTGAATAGTTTGCAATTTAACTGAAAGATTGGTCCAAATTTTCAGATGGCGCCTGGCAACACTAAACGCGTCCAAATCCAGAAATATAAGTATATTGGCGCGTACATCTTTAACTGAATATGTGGCCGAACTTCTGCTTAAATTTGTGATTCGGAGATTTGGAGGTTTGTCATTGCTTGGCTAATTTGGTGTTTTATGTCCGGCCACCGTAGCTGAATGGGTTGGTGCCATTCGGGAGTATGTAGGTTCCGCTGGCTAGATCATGCCGTCCGAATGTACATACACAGAAGTTTCAGCATTGGAAGTATTTGATGCGGTATCTGCTGGTGGTAGCAGAGGAAAGAGGCGCTGTTGGAAAGATGAAGTGGAAAAAGACTTGGCCTCACTTTGTGTGCCTAGTTGGCTTCGTTCGCATAGAGGAAAGTAGCAAAAACTCGCAAATTTTCGAAAATTACCAGAGTAGGTAAATAAGCCTCTGAAAATAGAACAGATGATGTTGCTATCCCGAATGCAATGTTTTTTTTAAAGACACATCTTTCAAAAGAACCCGGCCTAAAATGCCGATTTCTTTCTAACCCGGATTCTTAGCGAACTTGATTGGTTTCTTGCGTAGATCCACCAATTTAATCTAGCAGATAATTAGACCTGACCAGAATGTCACAGGGAAGATAATAGTACAGAACACGTGACTTCCTATTGCGCCAGATTTTCTCGGCATCGTCTCCACAGCAGATAACCTGGTAACACAAATGCTGAACTCGGTAGTGAAATGGGAAGCAGTAAAAGAGTTTTCAGCAAGGATTGTAATAAAACTTGGAAACCTAGGATGGGAGAGCAAAGCGGAAGCAAGGCGATTGCGACCGATCTAGAACACCCAACAGATGCGTCATCCAAAGAAGTCAAGTTGAAGCAGATCTCCTGTAGAGGTGACTATATTTACGATCAGACCACAAGCACAAACGTCTGAGGTAATCCTAATGACGAACCCAAACAGACGACAAGTCGATATCGAGCAACGATATTGCAACTTTCCGATGGCTCATCGGTCACAAAGTAGTAATGGAGGCTACAGAAAGCGTATAACCCCCATACGCAACTAGAAGAGGAACCTGGACGCAGGTACCTGATGTACCTTGATAAAATGGTTTTAGCAGTAGCAGGGTAGAAATAATATAGATGATAGGGGAGAAATTCTATAGTGTTAGTGGGAGCCTGATCCACATACCGCTCGTGTGACGGCACCTCTGATGATGTTTCTGACATTCTCGATTTTATCCACCTCTGAGAAAAAAAAGCCTGAAATTATGTCGCACTGATATGGCAAATAATTTTATGCTGGCGCCACCCCGAAGGTAGCTGTTGAAGATTTTGATGAACACCCTGAATAAGTTGACCTATTACTCAACATCACAAGCACCACGGATGAGCTAGTAAAGGAAGTTATTGACCTTAGTGGCAGATAACAAGACGAATCTCGTCAAAAGTCGATGAAAAAAGGTGTAAGTCACAATTCACTGCTTACTAGGTTTAGATTGAGCGATCACTGCGTGATTCCATTGAAATACTAATGCCTAGTGTTAGTTTAGACTCTTATCAGATACTAAATCACGGTTCGAAGACATTTTAATGATCTCACATAATGAAAAGTAGTTCTTGTGGCTTCTCATGAGGACTGAAACTCAATGCAGAGGAGTTTACGTGTAGGAGAAAAATTGATTGACAATTTAACTACGTCCCCCGCCAACTGGAAGGAAGCGAAGATTGTTTTCATACTCAAAGCAGGAAGAAGGCCTGACGATTTGGCCAAGGACTTCAGACCTATAAGTTTTACCTCATGAATCCTTAAGGTGTTTGAGAGATTGATCGATTATCACATCCGAGAGCACATTGAATTCAAATTATCTCCAGCGCATGATGCTTACCTGAAGGGAAAATCCACGGAAACAGCCTCACATGAGGTAGTAGGGACTGTGGAAAAATCTGTGGAACGCAAACAATTCACTTAGGCGGCTTTTATAGACAAAGAGGGTGCTTTTAATAATGTTATGCCGGAGTCGATTGGCACTGCTTTAGATAGACTAGAGCTGGAAATACTAACTGTCTCTGAATCTCATCCCTGCTAGGCTGTAGGGAAGTTAATGCGGTGGCAGAAGGGGCGAAAGTCATCAAGCTCCAATAAAGAAGACCAACATAACTTTCTATTCTTTCAAATCTATGCTGGGGAAAAAATTGGGACTCAAATCACAAGTCTGTGTCTGGATGTGCAACGTAGGTTCTGCCAATTTTAATGTACGGATGCTTGGTTTGGTGGGAAGCTCTTCACTAAACAGCAGAGGGTTCAAAGGAGTGCTCCGGAATATGTAGAACTTTTCCCAGTGCTGCCGTTAATGTCTTTTTGTATTATATTTATTTCCCATTGAATTTCTCGCTATTTCCATCGCTGTTCAAAGAGCAATCAGGTTAAAGAAGTTTGGTGTCCGGAGGTAATCTTTTAATGGACGGGGTAGCATTTTTGGGCAGTTAACTACGTGCAGATCTTACTCTAGCAATCTTTTCAAGTAGGCTGGATTGGATCGAGGAGAATATTTGTACCGAGACTGTTATTCGCGGGAGGGAGGAAGATATCAACATCCGATAGTCAAGCTGCAGTTAAGGTTCTGACGACACAAATTGGTCAACTCCAAGGAGGAGATCAAATCTCTTGTGTGTAAAGGTAACATTTCTCTAATCTGGGTTTCTGGACATAGAAACATAGAGGGATATGAAGTTGCTGATGAGTTTCAGAGAAACGGGAATAGCACAACTTATTTTTCAGGAAAGCACAGATCAGACGGAGCTCCATTTCTTCGTGTGTTATTCCGATCCTATGGTATTTCGTATCCTATGAACCCAGTACAACAGGCGTGGGACGCAGATAGGCCTGGGAACTCCACGCCATTCAATTTTCAAACTTATAGCTGTGCTCGCCGGTCATTAGATGCTGGGTTTACCATTTAATCTCCAGAAGCAGCGCTACTTGGGATGTGTCAGTAAGGTACTTCAACCATTGCACTTACCTACCTACCTAGATTCGTTATGGTGTTCCATTTTTAGGCATCCTATCCTGCTCAGTACAGTTACAACTGCAATAGCAGATCACGCCCTGACTAAGCTGATCATTTAGATTTAGACCGATGTCCAATTGGGTTTTAACCGGTTAAAAATTAATGGTAGTGCAAAGCTTCGGAAATCACTTTGGGGACTAGTTTTTTCGGCCTTCTAGTACGAAATATCTAACGTAAGGGTAGGGATAGCTGATCTTACGAAATGATGGTGCTTTTAACCTTTACTTGAGACTGGGTGGGCCATCATCGCATGGAAAATTCCAGTGGAGAGTAAGCGAACAAATAAAGCAAGGTGAACACCGTCCGGAGATGGACAAGGGTCTCGAGTTCGACAACCTCCTACCAGAAACTTATTGTCACGAAGCCGCAACAAAAGCCTCGGATTGATAATCATGCGGAAGCAGTGGTCCGCCCAGGACTGTCATTTTAAGAAAAAAAGAAGAATATCTAACGAAAACTAACACTTTATGAGGCTCTCATCATGACCGTCTTAACGTATGGCGCGGAACATTGGACGATGACAACATCCGATGGCAGTCCCATAGAGAGTGAATTTGAAAGAAATATTTTGCAGAAGGTTTTTGGATCTTTGCACGTTGGTGACGGCGAATATCGCAGGCGACGGAACAATGAGCTGTATGAGCTATACGACGACATAGACATAGCGCAGCGAATTAAGATCCAGCGACTTCGTTGGCTGGGTTATGCCCTTCGAATGAATACAAAAGCTCCGGCTCTGAAAGTAATCGTTGCGGTACCAGGAGATGGTAGCAGAGGAGGAGGAAGGTCTCCTCTGTGTTGAAAAGATCAGGTGGAGAAGGACTTGGCTTTACTTGGAGTGTCCAACTGACGCCGGTTAACCCAAGAAATGAACGACGGGCGCGCTTTGTTAAACTCGGCCAAAATCGCGTAAGCGGTTATCGCGCACATCAAGAAGAAGAAGATGAAGTGGTGCGAAAATTCAAAATTCTGTTATTAAAAATTATTTTCTCGGCACTTCATAAACTTCATTATTTGAGTTCATGTAGTCATTGCATGAAAACTCAAACAGTTTTTGTCTTAATGTAAATAAAATATTCTCAAATACATCCCCATAATTTAATACTCACTTGGCTAGACGCTCCGTATCGTTGTCGGCCAAATTCAACAAGTACGTCACGAACTCCACATCGTTCTTGAATTGCAGGCGCGTTCGCGTGTGTTCCCACTTTTCAGCGTTCTTGGTGCCGATGTAAATGTTTTTACTATAGTTTTGATGTCGATACTTTTTCCGCTCACTATGACCCGAACCCGTTGTGCCAGCAGCGCTGCCTGCTTCGCTTGGCGCACCACCACACATGCTCTCACCACCAATGCCACTCACGATACCACCACCGCCGCCGACCCCACTAACACCACCACAAATACTGCCATTGCCACCACCGCCCCCACCAATACTGTTCGCATCGCCACCAACACCACTGCCACCTCCTAACGCCGTAGCAGACGAGCTATTGTTGCTCAAACTAGCACTACTGCTGCGTGCGATTTCATTGCAATTGTTGCCGTTACTCGCAGCCGAAACGCCATCTAAAAGCGTGCCAACGCCAGTGGCACCGCTTGTTACCGCGCATTGGTTATTCGACTCTGTTGTGGCAGTTGTAGGCATTGCGCCACACATATCGCTCGCGGCGCCACCATTACTTGTCCCGCTGGCGCTCGCATTGGCAATTGCAGCCATTAGCAGTGCATCCGCGGTGTTGTTGTTATTGTTGTTGTGATGGTTACTGCTTGTGTTGGCCGTTGAGCGTTGGTTGTCACTGACACCCATACCACCCAAGTCGCGCATACCATGACAAAGCATGTCATCACTGCTGGCGTTGCTGTTGTCATTGTGCGCGCTGCTACTATGGCTGTGTCTGCTGTTGTTGCCGTTGTCATCATCATCATCATCGTCATCGTCTTCGTCGTTGCCAGCACCATTGGTATTACACGCATTGCTTAGCGTACCAAGAGATGTGGCCTTCGCAGCAGTGGACGCATTTGGCGCTTCAGGAAACCTGCCATTGTCGTGAGCTGCATTGCCTAATGCATTGCTGACCGCAGCGCGCGTCTGTTCCGCGTTGGTATTAATAGCGGCAACCTGGTCGCCTTCTTCCGCTTCATCCGCATCGTCGCCTTCTTCCTCTTCATTTCCACGTGCAGGCTCAGCATGCTGCTCATCCGCCTCATCCTCATCGTCTTCTTCTTCGTCATCCTCCTCATCATCCTGCTCCATGGCGCCGTTGAGGTTGGGCGCTTCATCAGCGGTGTGGTTGCGACAGCTGTCGATGCACGCCGTTTCTGCTGCACGGCTATTGGCATTGTTGTTGTTGTTATTGTTGGTGTTGTTTGCTAAATTGTTGCTATTCGTCAACCGATTGCTGGTGTTGGTGTTGGAGTTACTGTTGTTGTTATTGGCGTTGCTAATACTGTTGCTGGTGTTATTGTTGTTACTGCCGCCGCCGCCGCCACCGCCACCGCAGCCACTGCCGCTGCTGGTGTTGTTTTGCACATTTGCGCGACTGAGGTAGGAAGGCGGGCGCGTTTGTATATCGGAATTATCGGAGCTGTCATTAAAGTCGAATGCGCTGAAGTCGGCCGCATTCGCTTTAGGTACTTCGCTGGCCGCATCGGCCACGTTGCGTTGCGCGCTGCGTAGTGTTGCGGCATGCGACTTCGCCGGCTTTGTTGCTTTTGGCAACGCTTTTCGCTTTGTGCGCGTCACTTTGGCTATTTAAGGGCTACACTTTTTATAAGAATTCGACGCGAATTTTACTGTAGCGTTCGCGCACAGTTTCACTTGAACAATTCAACAATTATTTGCTATTTGTGCTTTGAATTCTATAAACGCGCTTCGTGCAAGCTTTGCTTTGCGACGCGTTAAAAGAATTTCTTATTTTTAGCAGGCGTTGAATGCTGCGCTTTCACTTGCCTCCTTGCGCGCTCACACACGCACACATAAAAAAATCAATCAGCGCTCAAGTTAAGCTCGAAAGTGGCGTATCCTGCACACGCAGCAAGTTAATTTTCTTCTTCTTCGTTGTGTCCCTTGCCACTGTGCTGGGCCACTAACACTAACACTATCACTACCACTTTTTTCTCCCACTCACACCTCCTTTTCTACTTTCATAGTTTTTCCTACGTAGCTTAGCTTTTTTCTCACTTTTTCTTGTTTCGCTTTTTTTCCTTCTTCACTTTTACTTGTTCTTTATGCACTCAGTATTTTTGTTTTCGACACATTTGCTTTTCATTCGCTTTCTCTTATTCTTCTGCGCCTCACTACGTTCATCGCATACCAATACGCACCGCACAAGCACATACACGTGCGCGCACACACCAACAAAGCGGTCGAATTCTCAATGCAAAATAAAAAAGAAAGTTTCATATGCCATTATATATATTGGCGATTCCTCTCTTGTTTCTTTCTGCTACAGCTGCCGCTGCTGCTGCTGCCACCGCCGCGGCTACGGCTACGACTGCTACTTCAGTTTCTTTTTCTGATTGTGAATCAGAAATTTTTTCGCTTTATTCCATTTTGCCCGTTGTTTTCCGTTTTGTATATCTACACCCGCGATGCTTCGATCCGCGCAATACGGCGCGTAAGGCGACGCCAACCGCGCAGCAGGCGCACGGAGGAGCTACAGACTCTGCACTTTGGCTTGTGCAGGGTGTTCAGAGTTGCCTTGTCGTGCGGGCGCTGCGTTGTGCCTTCGCGGTGGCGCGGTGGCGACGGCTGTTCTATCTCTGGCAGTGGCTCTAGTGTTGCCTCTAACTTTGGTTATGTCTATGATTGTGTCTTTGCATGTGCCTGCTACTTTTACGAACACTCCCTAAAAGGCTGGGGTGTTGGTTGGTGGCACCTTCGCTGCTGTTATGGCTTTCGCAAACGTCGGCACCAGCGCCCCCATTGGCCACTAAGTGACGATCACCCAAACACTACGCCGCCGCCTTCACTTCCGTTTTCTACGATTTTTCTCCGTTTGATATAGATTTTTTTCACTGCTAAGTATTTTAGTAGAATACTTTCAGTTTATTTGAATTTCTTTTGGAATATCGCAATTTCCTTGCCACACAACCGTCGCGTCATTTTTCACGTCCAACAACGCCCATAAATTCGCGCAGGAGTCCAAATGTGCTAACACCAACAATGCTGTCGCTATTTCCTTTGCACTCCCCCGTCTCCGCTGTGCATTATGGCTGCCACACCATCGCATTGGCTGGGCCAAGGTTCACTATTTGCATACCTGATTGTTGTAAATAATTTTTTATTTGCGAAGTCCTTGCCGCCGTAATAAAATAAATTTTTATCTATCGTCGCCCGATGTGGTCGAATCAGAAAAAAATTTTCGCTCCACTGCTTTACTGTCTCATCGCCTGCGGCTGCCTGCCTGCCAGCCTGCCTGCTGCTAGCAACCAGGTTCTTTGTTCGCGAAAGCACTCGTCTTCCTAGCCACGAATTATTTGCTTCATCATCATTATTCACTCCATACGCACCCGATTTTACAATATTTTATTAATTTTCATTTTTATTTATTTCTAAAATGTATTCACTATTCGATATTTTGCTATTTTTTCACACCAATAAATCTACATTTAAAGTCGTCGCTTTTCAACTGTATGGCTGGGAAATTTTTTCTTTCGGTATTTCGTGTCATTCGCCGTTTTGCAGTCGTCGGAATGAAAAACTTTTTTATTTATGTTGCCTGAAAGTTGCTGTCAGTGCGAAAGTTTATTTGCCTTCCTCTCTACCCGCACGACGCGTGCTCTCGCGCTGCGCCCGCTGTCCAACGCGCAGTGTTTCCGCCGTGCCGTCGTCCAGCGCCGCTTCATTCGCCACTTTTCGCCAACACCGCGCCGCTCAGCTGCCGCCAGATTCGCACAATCAAACGAATCGTTGAATTATGTTTGTTGGCGTTGGTGTTCGCTGTGGGGTGGTCACTGTTGTCGCGCTATATTCATTGTCGTCGTCGTGCTCCTTATCCTCCTTCCACCCTTTCATTGAGTGCGCGATTCCTTATCGTCTATCCTCCATTTGTATCCTTTGCCGTCGCTACGTTTTGTATACGCGCGTTCGCTCATTTGCTCTCGCGCATAACTTTTCCATGTGTTGGTCATAAATCGAAGTTTGCTTTATGCCCGAGTAGTAAGCATCGCGCACAAGTATTTACCACTGCCTGCGCCGCGCCACCTCGTTGTGCTCTACGTTAAGCGCCAACCACCCGCGCGCAATAAGTTAGCATTGTTTTCATGTGTATGTGGATGTGTGCGTTGTAGTTCCACTCAGTGCTCATCGTTTCGTGACTCCCTTCGCAGGATGCTTTACGGTTTGTTGTGCTTTGCTGTTTGTTGTGTGTTCGTGTTCGCATTTTAGCCGCGTTGTTGGCCTTGTGCTGGTGTTGGTGCTAGTGATGGTGCTAGTGATGGTGCTGCTTGCTGGGGTTGTGTGCGTGTGCGAGAGCATTCCTACGCTACGGTTTCCGCTTTTGTCGGTGGGTGGTTGGGTTGTTATATTTCTTATGCTCTGCCTCTCAGCCATTCTCTTTTGTGCATTTTCCTTGTCCATACCTTCCTCTAGCTTTGGGTATATGTCATTGCCTTGGGGATGGTTTCCAACTGAGCCTCCAATTCCCTTTTCTCTTCGTTTACACAATTATTGTTGTAGTCGAGAATACATTCACAAAAGAAATGGCATATTGTGACAGCTGAAATCCTTGCAAAATTCTCGTCTACTACAATTGGTGACCATCTATTACAGAAGCGCGGAAAATAATTCAAATAAGTAACTAGAATTAATGAAGCATATAAAACGAAAACGGTACACAAATTAATCTTAAATGACTTTAATTAAAATTAGCCAAAACAATTTAGGTTATATTTTCGCGGAGACAGTACAAGAAGGCAATTGGAGACGTGAAGAAAGAGAGTGGGAGAGAGTATTGCTCGTCTATCGAAGCTACCAAGGATTCTGCTAGGCGTAGCCCTATACTTTCCAAAGATTAGTGAATGGCGTGTTGGGTCGAGAAACCAGATGGTACTAGGACTGTTACGACAGAAGGGGTTTTAAAACTTCTTTTAAACATTCATGTTCCGGGATGCAGTGCTCATGAAAAGGTTAGATGGAGCCAATACGATCCCCAGCATCTCGCAGATGTAATAATTACGAGGTAGAGAGTTGCATGGGAAATCAAATCTTTTCACCTTTTAAATCTTCGGGCCTTATTGGGATTATTCCAAAGATGTTATAAGAAGCCCTGGACTGTATTCTACCACGGCTAGTGGACATCTTCAAAGCATGTTTAAACTTAGGCCATATTCCAGATAGTTGGAGGTCCATTAAGGTCGTCTGCACACCTTCAAGTAGGTAGGGGGAACAGGAATCAGCGAAGAATTTTAGACCAATGAGTCTTTCGTACTTTTTTTAAAAACGTTTGAAAGGCTTTTGGAGATAAACCTAAGAAGCTCATTGGAGAGTTCTGGTATATGTATTAACTGCACAACACGCATACCTTAAAGACCAATCTACGGAGACGGCGCTACACTAGATAATCCGAATAATAGAGGGCTCTCTAGAGAACTAATATTATACCATGGCTGCATTTTTCGATATTGAAGGCGTCTTTAATAACGTTAGTGCTGATGCCAACCAACGGGCGTTGATAGACTTAGTGGTGGAAAACTGCTTTAGTAGTTGGGTCACCTCTATACTAGAAACCAGGATCATCGAAGTTTATATGAGAAATACCAACATAACTAAGAGGGTCAATAAGAGAACTCCACAGGAAGGGGTATTATCTCCACTTCTTTGGTTATGTGTGACAAGCAATACTTGATTAAACTCACTAGAGGCGGGGTAAATGTGGTGGCGTATGCTGATGATGTGGCGATTATGGCAACAGGGCTGTCTCTTAACACGATCAGTGAGATCATTCAAAGAGCGCTACGTGAGCTCAACTCTATCAGGCTTTGAATGGACAAACCCTCTCAATTTCATACGACGTAAAGTACTTAAGTAATCTTGGCCTCCAAACTTAGTTGGAAAGTGAACATTGAAGAACGGGTAAGGTAAGCAGAAATTACTCTGTATGAATGCAAACGTATGCTTGGAAGAAGATGGGGTCTTCAAGATGACTTTATGGCTGTATAAGGCGACCAATTTTATCATACGGACCGGATGTTTGGTGGAAACTTCTCGGAAGAGATTACAACATTAAATGCCTATGCAATAACGGCCAATTAATTGCAATTAGACTTTGTCCTAGGGAGAGCACTTACACAAGTTATTCTGGAAGATCTCCATATCAAGAAGATGGTTACAATGAGTGCATTTAGATTAAATGAAGCGGGTCGCTGGAGGGAAAAACTCACGGCTATGTCAGTCTATTACTGCGACAAACCCAGTATACCTCGGAGAGGACTGACTATATCGTCACGACGTTAACATTCAACAGAAATTTTGCCACTAACTTTCCATCTCGGAAAGAATGGAGTAAGGGACCTTCACTATAGTCTACACCGATGGTTCATGAATGTACGAGTATTGTGGTGCTGGAGCAGGTACTCGTATATACATATTCTCATAGACTTAGAGTTAAAAAATTTGTGCAATCTAGCAATGTCTTCCAAGCTTAAGTATTGGCAATAGGGGAAGCTTGTAGGCTACTAATCGCAGATTTCTCTTTTAAGTGCAACTTCACTATTCTGTAGGATAGACAAGCAGCAATCCAAGCACTGGATTCGGCTACAACTATCTCTAATTTGGTGGAACAAAGCGGGAATAGACTTACCACCTTGAGTGTAAACCATAAAGATACCTTAATCTGGGTCCCGGGACATCGAAACATTGAAGGGAACGATAAAGTGGACGAACTGACAAGAGGAGGTCTGAATAACATTCCTGCAGAATCGGTTTTCACACCACTGGGTGCAATCAAGTACACAATCTCCTCAAAATATCTACGAATCGCGGATTGTAGATGGAGAGACCAGACAACATGCAAAGTCAGCAGAATGTTATGGTCCACCTACAACCAAAAACAAATGTCAACATTGACAAATATGAAACGAATGGATGCCTGCAGACTCATTGCAGTGATAACTGGCTTCTGGTTCATAGGAGAGCAGGCAGTCAAAATGAGCATCCCCTTGGCAAGCCGCTTTTTGAAAACCTCGAGAAGCTGGCGGGCATGGGCGTAAATAATCTTATAAGGTTTCTCAATCGAACAGACTGTATATAGTCGTGAATTTAATAATCGTATAACTTGTTGGTAGCGAGGATGTGTCAACAAAATGGTGAGGAAGCACTAATTGGATTCTTTGTGCATTATTGATACATTCGGAAAATATTTAAACGCCCTGTGGGTCCAAAACTGTTTGATTGTGAATGCGGTAGTAGGTGCTAGTGAAATGATTAGCCTTGAACGCGAGAAAAAAGTTGTTTTACTGGAATCGCTTTGCAGCGGAAAAAGCCTAAGAAGATCAAAATTCATGTACAGCACTTCGCACCTGCTCACAAAGCAAAGAAAGCTCAGTCGTTGGGCCCACAGCAACTGGTAGAAAAATATATTACATTTTTTTGTATTTTACTGTTAGTTTTAAATTCAATATTAGCTATGGGAGATAGAAACAGCTACTGCTTTTTTTCGTATTTAGTACTTGGGTGATCGAACTTTGGTCTACTTTTATCGTTTAGAAACTTAAAGAAAAATCACTGTACTCATAATGGATGATCTTTTAGATATTCACACCCCAAATTATTTTTAAGGCCCACATACTGATAAGTTTTGACTATTTACTTACTTATTTTTAATTTTATTTTATTTTTTGGGGAAATAGAATTTATAAATTTAATTATACAAATTCGAATGTTCAAAAAAAATTCCAAAATTTTTTAATCAGAAACTTTCAAGTAAATTTGGGTACGCAGTTGTATAGGCCATTGAATTTTAATATAACAAAGTGTAAGTTTGAAGTCGCCAAAATTTTCGTTGATTTTTGGAAATTTTTTTCTCTGACGATGTTTCGCATTTCCTGTGTATAAGCCAAGGCGAATCTATTAAAGGTGGTGTTGGTAAATCAGCTGATTTGTTTTTTTTCTTTCGCCGTGTAATGTGACTGTCAGCCTAGAATGAAACAGGGCGAATTCGTTCTTTGTTCTCTACTTTGCCAATACTTTTTTTTTGAAAATCAAACGTTCAAAACATTGTTGTTGGTCTAGCGGCACCACCTTTAATGAATTCGGCGGGGTAGTATAAACAAAAAATATCGTGCAGTCCTTATTAAAAATTTTAAAGTTCTGATGCAAATAATCTTGTACAAAGTTTAAACTTGGATTTTATGGCTTTTATTATTAAGGGTGGTTAAATTTCAAGGGCCGATGTTGAATGTGAACCACACCTAAACGTCAACGACACCGTTGGACTTCTTTCTTTGGGATTATTTGAAAGAAAAGGTGTACGTCGATAAATCAGCAACAATTAAAGGCTAAAGGATGAGATAATTCGGCAGATTAACGGCATAGAACCTCAATTATGCCTCAGCGTCATCGAAAATTTGGACCATCGGAGGGAGGTGACCTGCCGAGGCCACGGCGGCCATTTGACCAATATTTTGTACCATACTTAATTGAGCCGCATCAATATTATCATAACAATGAGAAATAACAATAATTTCTTAAAAAAATTGTATTTTATTCAAAATTAACACCGGCCCTTGAAACTTAACCACCCTTTCGATAAGGAACTATTTGCATTTGGTGGTCTTTGGAGGTGTCCCGCCAAGGCCGCGGCGGCCATTTGGCCAATATTTTGTACTATTATATGTTTAATTGAGCTGCACCAATATTATCATAACAAAGAGAAATGGCAATAATTTCCTAAATATTTTATTCAAAATCAATACCGGCCCTTGAAACTTAACCACCCTTTAGAATAAACTATATTTTTATAAAAAAAAAAAATAATTGAAACTAAAAACTAAATTAGTATGATAACTAGTAAAAACTTCTCAATCAGTGGTGCATTTTTAATAATTACGGGCAGTGTATAAAAGCTCAAACTTCAAGGCATAACTTTGGAGCTGCTAGAGTAGACTTGATATCTCAGCATACCCGCCATCCCAGGTGTTGCTATTAAACAACTAAATTGCCGCTCTAAAACTTGCTATTTTATTTTGATTTCAGACATATTCACGTAAATTTTCATTCGCATCCCTCCCCTATCCCTATAAAGCTCCATGCGAAATAGTGTTTAAAGCCTTTTCCTTCCAGATACTTCAGGAGGCGCAAAAAATAAGTTCTTCCACCATTGCTAAGTTAAATACACTCATCAAACGCATAATTACTGAAACGAGACGTGGGTTTGTGAGTGCGGCACCCAATCCGGACATCAGACGAATGAGTGGAGAGGTCCGAATGAGCCAAGACCAAAAAAGGCAGCACGTGCCTGACGTATACTTAGGATTCGTCCTATCAGCGAGTAAAGACACATCAATTGCAATAGATTAAAGAATTAAATCTGCTAATAAGATGAGAACAGATCAAAGGTTTTATCTTGAATGCACAAAATCAAGATGTATAAAACTTTGATACGTCCGGTTCTTACTTATGGTGCTGAAATCTGGACTCCGAAAGTGAATGATATAAACCAGCTATTGCGATTTGAAAGAACCCTAATGAGAAAAATCTACGGTACTATTCGGCATAAAAACGGCACGTATTGCATCCGTTACACAACGAAATTGAAAACCTTATTGGTGGTGAAAATGTAATACGTTTTATTAAAGCGCAATGGATTGGATTATGGATTATGATGTATAAGAATGCCCAACGAAAGAATCCAAAAAAGGGTGTTTACTTTGTGGCCAATTGGAGGAAGAAAGAGAGGCCGACCAAGAAAGAGATGGCTTGATGATGTAGAAACAGACTTAAAAGCAATGAACGTTCGTAATTGGAGAAATGAGGCAAGAGAGAGGCTGAATTGGAGGTGGATTGGTAATGAAGCTATGGTCTACCACAGACTGTGAAGCTAAGAGAGAGAGAGAGGGAGAGAGAGAGTGTGTTATAAGACGTTAACGTGAACCATTCGCCACAAAAGGCAAGGATTTGTGGGTAAACAACTCAGGGATTTTGCACCATGATAATGCACCGTCGCACAGTGCCATCATTATCCGTGAATTTTTGAACAAGAACAAAACGAATACCATTCAACAGTCATCGAATTCGCCTGATATGCCACCCTGAGATTTTTTTCTGTTTGATCCAGCCAAAAAACCGCTACAGGAAACGCGTTTTACAGCCGAAATAAAGTAATGGAAAAATCGAAGCCAGCTACCATTTGCTGAAAATAGAGTTCCAGAAAAGTTTTGAGAGCTGGAGCAAACGCTGGCATAAGTGCCGATGACTCCGCCAGCTTTTCTCGAAAAGCTTTGTGTTGCTCTTCAGCCCAAATACGCCAAATTGCTCAACCCCAAAAATGGGTCTCGTCGCTTAATGGCCACCATAAGTTGACCTGAGCGTGCGATGAACACTTTTCTCAAAGCGTCGACTTTCGTAATACTTTTGTACGATTTGTAAACGTTGTTGAGGCGTGAATCTTTCCATGATGAAATCTCAATAAATACTGAAAAAAATTATATATTTACTTTGACAGTAGTCACGAGCATTCTGTCAAAAAAAAACTACGTCCAATCTGATCACCCTTTATAAGCTTGAAACGAGGCGCTGCATAGTTACTCTTAAAATCATACCATCGGAACAGGCATTTTCTTGTTAAAGTAAACGACGTAGCCACCGACCTCCATGCAATAAAAGAAGGTGTTCAACCGGGGAAGCGTCGTAGGGCCTGTATTATACACTCTGTTTACAACCGATCTTCCCCTATCGACGAACACATCCACCGCCACATATCCAGATGATTCTGTTGTAATGGCTAAAAGTAATCATGTCTCAGCTACCTGTTTTAAACTAAAGGGTGGTTAAGTTTCAAGGGCCGGTGTTGATATTATATGAAATACAATTTTTTAAAGAAATTATTATCATTTCTCTTTATTATCATAATATTGGCATAGCTCAATTACGTATGGAACAAAATATCGGCCAAATGGCCGCCGCGGTCTCAGCGGCACACCTCCAAAGACCACCATATGCAAATAGTTCCTTATCTACAGGGCGGTTAAGTTTCAAGGGCCGGTGTTGATTTTCAATGAAATACAATTCTTTTAAGAAATTATTATCATTTCTCTTTATTATGATAATATTGCTATGCCTCAATTACGTACAGAACAAAATATCGGCCAAATAGCTGCCGCGGCTTCGGTGGCACACCTCCATCCGATGGCCCAAATTTTCGATGACGCTGAGGCATAATTGAGGTTCTATGCCGTTAATATGCTGAATTATCTCATCCTTTAGCTCTTTTCTTTCAAATAACCTCAAAGAAAGAAGTCCAACGGTGTCGCGGGGTTCACATTCAACATCGGCCCTTGAAATTTAACCACCCTTTACAAGGAAACTTCGAGAATGTCTACTCCTGGTTGAAAAAATGTCGGATAAAAGCAAACGAAAGCAAATCCATGCAAAAACCTTTCACCCTTCGTAACGGATCTTGCCCTCCTGCAACTTTAAACAACACGCAAATTCCCTAAACAGGTTAAGCTAAATACTCGGGTATTCTGCTAGACCGGCGCCTTACATGGCGATCTCTGATATTTTTAAAGCGGAAGCAACTTGGACGTATACTACGCTTTTTGTATTGTTTACTTGGCAAAAAATTGACGTTGTAGCTAGACTATAAATTGCTTATATACCTAGCAATACTCAAACCAATCTGGACCTATGAAGTTCACACATAGAGTTCAGCTTCAAAATTGAGGTTGGAAATCCTGCAGAGATTTCAGTCTAAGGTGCTGCGCATGTGTGTCAATGCGCCTTGGTTTTTGAGCTATAAGATTTTACTCCCTTATCTGAAAGTTTCAACAATTTATGAAGAAATTGGCAACATCAGTCAGAGGTACAGCAATCGTCAATAAGAAGTGACCTAATTTCAACCATTTTTAGAATTTTTCTCGACAAGCTTAAACTCCAAATGCATATAAAATTTAGTTATCCTAGGAATACTCCTTGAGTTTTTTACCAAAAATGTATGAAGCAGCTTTCCTCTTTCATTGCCTCTATAGACTCTTGCTACTTTGCATGCAGATTTTACCTTAGAAAACGGGTAGAAATCGCTAGGTGCAAGATTCCAACGGCAAAAAAATTGAATTAGTCTAATACTGAGAAGCTCTACTTGTCTAGAAACTTCTTCAAAAGTACTTTGTTGCCGAGCTTCAGAGGCATCTTGAAGTCCTTGACGTACTATCGCGCATATTTTTGCGCCACCGTCTCCTGTGAACTCCCAAATTGTGTAAAAACCCATGCGTTCTAAACAGCGATCTTCTAGCGTGCTAGTCTGTCCTGTCCCTAGTGCATCCTGAATCGGTTCTTCGCTGCATACACATGATTCTTTCATAATTCTTCAAGTGATATCTGGCTGGCAGCTCAGCAGACCCACATTTGCCGCTGACTCCCCGGGTAATACAGTAGCACATTGCCGTCATTGTTAAGACGCAAATTTCAGAGTTAGTTTATATGCTTGTAAATTTGCCAGTAGGTTCGCAAAAAAGAGAGAGAGAGAGAGAATTAGCAGCTCTGAGAGCGATAAAAATCAATTTTTCGGACGCTTTCTGATACTGAGATTCCACATTCAGAGAATTAGTCGATACCATTTACCTACCTATCCTTACGCTTATTTGAGCTCTTTAGCTCGAGCAAACTGCCTGTTCGGTCTCAAATCTATAGAAAGTAGTTACACAACTTCCAATAGATATAAACTGCTTATTAGTTATCAAAATTTTGTTGGCATCATTCTCTTATTGCGAATTTAACTTTGAAAATTGGTATTTAATTTGTAAAACTTATCGGCATGATTCCTTCTTCGATCAAGTAGTACGTCTTCCTCGTACCACACATACTGCTGCCTGCCAATTAGCAATTTTTCGTGAACATTTTTAGTTTAACTTCCTCCCAATATAGTCTCATGTTCAAAGAATGAGTCCAACATTCTTTAATAGTACTCTGCCGCCCCTGATGAAAACAAAATATATGGCCCATGCGTAAATTCTTTTGAATTAGTTGGTTTTTCGGAATACGCTAAACGAATTTAAAGTCCGAAGATTTGAAGTTCCCTGGTCTTGACAGTCAAAGTGAAACCTTTCGACTTTTCCATTCTGTCAGATTCTACACTATTTTTAACTTAGTCACCCGAAGTTGTTGTTATTGTAGCATTTTTACCACCATATTGTGCAATATGTGGAGCTACTAGTCCCAGAAGTGTTGCTCTGTATTCTTCTTAGCCGAGCTGGGGTTGAACCTATAAGAGAGCTTCAAGGTATGCCCCAGTAAATTGAAGAGTTAAAAGTCTTAGAACTCGATCTTTTTCCTTATAACAAATGCTTGACAGTCGTCGACATAGCCGAAGTAATAGTACAACTTACAAAATTACCTGAATTATCTCTGGCAATGTTCTGAAGTATGAGTTCTTATTGGGAAATTGTGCTGACTAGTTCCTAGTCTAGTCTCTGACATCTCAAAAATAAAATTCAGAGAGTTAGTCAAGGGAGAAACCATTGCCATTGTGGCTGGGAATAAGTAAGAGTGGTACCACAAAACCAACGTCTTGCCCTTATAACTTTACCTAGAAGTAGAAATTGAGTCGTTGATTGTCGTAAGATACTAAAAATAATAGTGTAAGCATATAATCCTGATGGTTTATGCCGAGCTTCACCTCCAACTTGCAAATGAAATTTTTCTAGATTTTTTTATTAGAAGAACTAGAGCAAGTTAGTTTGAATTTTAGCGCTTATTCACTATGGGATACACTCAGGCTCACGACCTCTTATGGCACCGCAAAGGCAATTTGTTGTAATCTCTCCTAAAACGAATATGTACTCATTGAGAATTTTAGAAAATCCCTGATTTCCACAGTGCCGAGATCCTCTAACTCATTAAAAATCATTTGCTGACTTAAGTAAATTTTCGTCTATATAGAGTAGGACAGTGACACACACACAGGTGGACCCCTAACTCGATCGATGCTCTAGACCTACCACTTTGTCACCTACTCCTCTTTGTAGAACCAGGTGCCTGTGAAGCCCGCAGCAGGAAAAGGAGTTGCGTATATGCTGTGAAGTCTGAATATGGTATGCCCGCAAAACTAATACAGCTATGCAAAATGACACTGCTCAATACCAGTAGATCCGTCAGAATTGGGTAGGACGTTTGCGAGCCGTTTGCTACCGAACGAGGTTTCAGACAGGGTGACTCGCTGTCGTGTGACTTCTTTAACCTGATGTTGAAGAGTATCGTGCGAGCCGCAGAACTTAATCGCTCAGACACATCGGCCTTAACAACAGCGCTGATAGTTCTGCCTTTTCTGGTAATGAACAAGGACAAAACGAAGTACCTCCTGTCGTCCAATAAGCAATAGGCACACATGCGTATCGCCACCCACATCACTGTTGACTGTTATGATTTCGAGGTTGTAAGAGACTTTTTTTTTTTTTTTGTCGGGACAACTAGCAAGTGCAGCACTCAGACATTAATTGAGTCCATTGTACTACACTTGGATTCCCTTTTAATTTTCTTTAAATCTACCCGATCTCCGAAGAAATCTGAGTAGATCTTGTGGTGCCAAGGAGCCAAGATGGTCACTTCTTAACACATCAGTGCCAAAGACCTCAAACCTGATTCGAGCGAAGGCAGGGCAGACACACATCCTCCTCTTCACAGGCTGGGCAGAGTACACTGTCTGAGATGCCCAACCTTTCCATGTGCTTTGCCCACAGAAAGTGGCCCGTCATCAGTCCAACCAGCCGTCTACACTCCCCTCTGCCTAATGACAGATGGGGTTTGCGACATTCGATCGGACATGACAGGTAACATCAGTTTTGTCCATCTGCAGCCTCTCTCAGCCTGCCAAGTTCGCTTGTGGGTGGTAGTTACGCATTTGCTAACCGTGGCTGTGATGGCCGCAGAGGAGAGTGGCAAAACGGGCTCTGGGCCAAAGAAGTTGGCCTCAGAGCCCATCTTAGCTAAGAAGTCAGAGATCTCGTTACCCGCGATACCCACGTGTCCCGGGACCCATGTTAGCATCAGGCTATTATGTCTACCGACATAGTTCAGCCTAGATTTACAGGACTTCACTACCCCTGATGTGGTTGGAGGGCTGTCTAAGGCCATAAGCGCAGCTTGGCTGTCGCTGCAGACACATATAGATCTGCCTCTCCATCATTTTTCCACAACAAAGTTCATCGCTTCTTGAACTGTATACACCTCCGCTTGAAACACAGATGCATGCATTCCAAGAGCAAAGTGCAGTTTTGTCCCGCTGGATTCCACGTAGATCCCAGAGCTGGAGCCATGCTTGGTCCTGGAGCCATCCGTAAAAATGCGAAAACAGTGTTTGCTGGGCTCTTTTTCTGAGTCTCCCCACAACTGAGCCTTTGGTAACACTCACTGTACCTCTTTTCAAGTACGACCCTTGATGGCATGGAGTCAAGGGGCATGGAGAGAATCGTTGGATCGATGCCCATGCCTTCTCTGTGTTCCAATGCCGGATGTAAGAGACTTAATTTATTTAGAAACCAGCATTAACACCGATAATAATGATCTCTCTGGCCAACAAGTGCTACTTTGGATTAAGCAGGCAATTGAGTTGTAAAGTCCTCTCCCCACGAATAAAACTTCTATAAGGCTCTCATCATGCCCGTCCTAACGTATGGCGCAGAAGTTTGGACGATGACAATATCCGATGAGGCCTCCCTCGGAGTGCTTGAGAGAAAGTTTCTGCGGAAGATTTTTGAACCTTTGCTTATTGGTAACGGCGAGTATCGAATAAAGATCCAGCAGCTTCGTTGGCTGGATCATGTCGTCCGAATGAATACAAACGGGCCGGCTCTGAAAGTATTCGGTAAGTAAGCGGTACCAACTGGTGGTAGCAGAGGAAGAGGAAAGGCTTCTCTGCGTTGGAAACATAAAGTGGAGAAGGACTTGGGTTCATTTGATGCGCCCAACTGGCACTGGTTAGCACGAGAAAGAAATAACTGGCGTTTTCAAACTCGGCCAAAATCACGTAAGCGTTTATCGCACAACAAGGAGATGACTTGTCGGCTTTTCCTATTGGCGTATACAAAACCAAAACATTACTGCAAGCGCAAGGCATTTCGCACCCTTTATTTGTCTAACAAACGTCAATGTTCAACTATAGATGGCGCACCGGTATGTCTTTCACTGCAGGTTTTTCTATAGCAGAGCTTATTCAGCGCCAGTACCATCACCAACCCCGCCACCACATAGAGAGAGCCTACGAGCGCGTTCACACTTTTGACATTTAAAACCGTCGAGGAAAATCAGTCAGTTCGCTGCAACAGCGTGTGAGTGTACACGTGCACACACACACATATCCACACACACACAATCAGAGGGTAAAGGGTGGCAGAATAGTCACATGTAAAATTCGATAACTAGCAAGTGTTCATTCAGTGCTTGCTTGTGACAGTCAGCGACTGGGGTGCAACGAAAAAAAATGAAATAATGAAGAAGTTTATTTAGAAGACCAAAAAGAAGAGAAAAAAAGTTGCGTCAACATAAATAAAACGCATTTCAATGAGCAATAAAATTGATAGGGCGGGAGTTATTATAGTTTAGCAGACCGTCAGACAGACGATCAGTCGCTCCACCGTACGGTTAGCTCAGCCCTTAAAGTGCAATTAAAGTATGGGCGGGTGTGTGCGCGCTTGCGAGGGTGGTAGAAAATCAACCCTCAATTCGACTATGGCATGCAAAGGGGGTACACATATGGACGTGCATACGTAGCAAAGAACAAAAAAAAAAGAGTGTTGCAAGTTGTGCAAGTGTTGACATTGGATATTGAATATTGAACGGAAATATGTCAAAATACTCAAATGTGTCTTCAGTACTGTGCGCGTCGGCCGACAGGCAGTGTGTAGACTAGCGAGACAATTTCCTGGCGTGCATTTTGAGCTGAACTTTACTTTGAGCATATAACAAAAAATATATTTTTAATAAAAAACGTGTGTTTGGGTATTTGGAGAATAAATGCAGTGAAATTTCCAGTCGCACTCCGTCTTAGTGCAAACTTTCCGCCTGATTTGAAAGTAATTAGCATTTGACTTGGTTGACATTGAAGTGCTTGTGCTGACATATTGTTGTGAAAAGTGCTGGCCAGAGTTATTTCCTATGTGACAGCACTTTTTTGGAGCAAAAAAATTACACCGCCATACGAGTTTGAGTAGATGTGACAAGAAATTCACATCGAATGCGAAATTTTCGTTTTTCTGCTTTAATTTTTGCATGGCGAGCATTTTCGCTAGTTAGTCATGAGATGAAAAAAATATGCAGCGCAACATGTCATTTTCATATTATGAAATGTCAAAGGCACAAGCTGCACACATTTGCGCTTGTAGTGGCGGCGAAAAAATTCTCACACAAGGAAAAGCTCATGCCGCGCGCTCTTGCGAAGTGCTGCCAGCTGATTTGATTTTGTTGCAATTGAGCGCAGATGAATTACTGTTATGAGTGTTGAAAGGCATAGTTTTATTGTAAATATGTGTGCATATCGTGATGTGAAATGCAAAAAGACGTAGCTAACAAAAACATTTTTTTATATGAGAAGCTAAAAACGTTTTAAAAGTAAGAGAATTTTTGGAAAGGAAACTACGAGTCGCAATTACTCAATAATCCGCGTAGTCTTCATCGTTGTCGAGTATAGTTTGGCATTTTCTTTATGCTTTGAACCAGCTTTTCTGCGTAGCTCGTCGACAAAGAGGACCAGATTTCGCGAACTTCACGTACGAGTTGCTTTAAATCATGGACTGGCCTTCCGGCAAGATGCGTTTTCATAGTTTCCTACACATTTTCAATGGGATTGGCGTCTGGGGACTGGGAAGGCCAACCCAATACTGTGACGCCATTTTCTTCTTTTGTTGTTTCTCAATGTGTTTTTCTGAGAGCAGTGGTTTTGATGATGTGGGACGGTAGGATATATTTGCCTCCTTCAGTCGACGTTCGATGGCGTTGATACTCACATATATTCTTTTTTTTAACAAGAAATGATCGTGCTTGGCGTAGTCACAAGGAAGGGTCCCGCTTAGAAAGTTGGACGATCACTTTATCCTGCCTTTTTTGTCGTCACTCGCTTCAAGCCACGCTCGGAAAAGTCATCAATATTTTTGATTTCACATCCCAACAAAGTTTTTTGATTTTTTGATTACTTTTGCAGACGCGGCGTAAGATAATTTCGGCCCTTTCGAATGCGTGCTTAAAAATACCGCCTTAAAACGCTTCGCGTACTCCTCCACTCATTTTTGTTTGGTTGCGTTTACGGAAAAGTTTTGAACGACACTAATCTGAGTCAGCACTGGGGTTGTAGCCCTTGAGTGGGACTATTACGCAGCAAAAAGCAGAGCTAAATATATCTTGAAGTTACAAGAAAAAAACCGGTCCTTTTTTTTCTGACACATTCATGACATTTTTGCTAAAACGACGCCCTTTGATTCTGAAACTTTTTCGACTTACGCCCTAAAATGTTTCATTATATGGCCAATAGCTGGATTGGATTGTTATTCTGTTTGTATTATACGCAACTGGGTGAAACCTAGTGCGCAAAAAGGTATGAACGGGCAGAGTCTGCGATTTGCAGGCTCCAAAAATATTGGCGAGTGTACTTTTTTACTTCAAAATTATCCCGACGAAAAACGCAGTGATAAGAGCAGTTCTAACCATTTAAAGCTAAAATAAAACATTGTAAACAGAATTTGAAATGATGGCGAAGCAAACAAATTGGACGCATATTTTAATCTAAATTAATCAGGGTTGCTACGTCGGCAGTGTCCGGGCTCGAAAGACCGGATATGAAACACTTAGTAATAGAAAAAGTTATTTATTGTTGTTGTTGTAGCAGTAATACAAGCCCTGTGAGTGTAGTGTATATCACCGGTCGTCTTCGTCTAACTCATCTAAAGGTAGGCCCAGGAAACATGCTGTTTCGACAGGTTGGGCCCAGAGGGAGAGGGATGTTAGATGATTGGGTTTTGAGGGGCATGTGAAAAGGTGGTTAGTGTCGTGCGAGGTGCCTTCACATGTGTTTGGTTTGCCGGGGTTAATACTGGATAAGTAGTAGTTTCACCTGTTACAGTATCCAGAACGTAATTGTGCTAGTGTTACGCGGGTCTCACGGGGAAGCTGGAGCTCTCCATCTGCTGTAGGTGGTGGTTGCACTCCGATTGAGGCATACGGTGGGGGGGAGCCTAGAAAGGTGGTGATGGGCTCCCTATGAATGTCGTTTATTGTCTGACTAAACACTGTCTGGTCCAGTAGATGTCTGTTAGTTTTGTCCTGGATCTCGTCCGCGTAATTGAGGAGGGGTCTTCTGACGTGCCTGGGAGGCGGCTCTGGCTGAAGCAGGTGTCTGCAAGGATGAAACCTGCGGAAGCACCCAAACAGAAACTGTTTGCTGAGTAGTTTATTGCGCTTTTTTACTGGGAGCATCTGTGCCTCGTTGTGAAGTTGTTGAAGAGGGGACATCAGGAGGCAACCCGTCGCTGTCCGGATAGCAGTCTTTTGCCAAGTCTGGAGCTTTGTCCATTGCGTGTCACTAGTTACAGGCGACCAGACAGGCGCAGCATAGTTTAGAACCGGCCGGTCAATTGCCTTAAATGTCGATAGCAACAATTCTTTGTCTTTTCCCCAAGTGCTGCCGGCGAGCGATTTGAGGACCTTGTTGCGATTTTGGACTTTAGTGGCAATTGCGGTTGTATGCGCCGAGAAGGAGAGCAAACAGTCAAAGGTTACACTCCGAATTTTGGGATTGTTAACAGTCGGAATTGATGTGTCATCGACTTTTAACTTGAGTTGCAGTTTGACCTCCTTTGTCAAGGTGGTAAAGAAGATCATCGTAGAATTTGTGGGGAAAGTTAGAGATTCGTTTCTAATAGCGGCCGCCAATCGACAGACAATGGCAAGTCCCTGAGTATATTTCTGCCATGAAAAATGTCCTCATAAAAACCATTTGCCGTGCGGAAACGGCATAAAACTGTTTTCGGGATGACGCCAGTGAAGAGGAAACTCTCATGAGTACTGCTATACCGGCATAGCAGAATTCACAACTTGTAGTCTCAAAGCTACGCGTACGTACTAAACACCTCTCCACAACCTACCACTATCTAAGATATTACCTTACAAGGCTGGTTAACTCAAAGTCTCCTAATTATTGTTGACGTCTAAGAAATTTCGCGCGTCTTAGATCATTATGAATATGTGCTATATGCGCACAGATTTCTTTCCAATTATCAACTGATTTCTGCGTAAAATTCACAATATTTTCTCCGCTTAAAATGGTAAAGGTTTATGAAGCATAGCTTGGACATGGTAACAAGACGTGATCAACATCTTTTTCCCCTTCCATGCAGGTTGGCAATTTGGTGCCGGGCGCTGAAAGGAATTGAGTTAGGTAGCAATTTGTTTCGCCATGGTTCATTCCTAACCACGTCGTAAGGGTGGGTAATAACTCGTATGTTCATCTTCCTTTAGGTGATCTGTTCCGCCGATAGACGGTTTATAGTTTATATTAGATATTACGTTTCAATTTTCTGTAATCGAATTTCGCACTGCTCACTTTTATAGACGGTTTTAGACTCGTAGTTTCCCTTTTATAAGGGTAAATTTACCCCTTTTTAAGAAAAGTCTACAAAGTCTTTTTAAATAGGACATTTAAGGACTGAAAAGTTCAAGTAAAACATTTCGCGAAAAACATTAGGGGAGTTGCCAAAAATGCAAAAGCCAATATCCCTTGCAATTGGCAGCAAGACAGAAATACTCGCTACTCATAAAGAAACTACAGAGCTGATAGACGTTCTTTTGGCGGTCAGTTCATGCACACTGTGCGTCTCGAGTTAAATGAACTAGCGCTTGGAGGAGAACTTTATCTTGCAGAGTAGTAATATGTTTCTAACCAAGGATGGCTCGGAGGCGGTTGAAAGAACTTCTGGATCTATCACAACCGCACCTCTCGTTGGTGGTGATTGTCTTAACTGGACACTCCTATGCGTGAATTCATGCAGTGAGTCTGAACATGGCCTCGAGTCTGTACTCCCCAATTGTCCCGCTTTTGCAAGGCTTAAATTTAAATAACTTGGCTCTTACTTTCACACACGCAGCAATTTGTCATCCATAATTCTTATTAGCTACAGGTTAGGCTAGATATATCTGGCTTATCTGAATAGATCTCACATAGACTACAAGGGTCTGTAGTGTTACCTGTGTTGTTAGAGAGATGGAGAGTCCCTGATACTAGTTTTGGCAAGTTTTAATAAATATTTTAAACTTTTGTAGGTGATACCATTGAGAGCCGATCCCAGGCAGTTGTAACGAGTTCTGTTTAGAGCTGGACAGTGGCAAAGGAGGTGTTTTCTTATTCGCATAAGTTACACGCGTAGTTCTGAACCAATCCCATTTTAGCTCCGTGACTTTGAGTGAGGCAATGTTTCGTCAGTACTCCTACCGATATTGAACACTCCTTCCTTGGGAGTGATAGAATAAAGTTGTTTATTTCCTTGTTGCAAGTTCCTAGCATTATTTTGGCAATCCTGTGGGATGTCGAGGCTTCCCATATATACTGTGTTTCCAGACTTAGTTCCTCATATATGTAATTCCGTATTCAAAACTGAGAATGTGGGATATATGTGCGACGAACTCATCCTAGGCAAGTGGGTGCCTGCCTTAGCAAGCTCGTCAACTCTCTCATTTGGCTCTATTCCTGCATGCCCTGGTACCCCCACTAAATTGTGACCTGTCTATATTATAAGCTTTAGTTGGAACATATTTTTTTAGTCCTCGGAGGCGTAGTAGCCGAATGAGTTTGTGCGTGACTACCATTCGGGCACAACGCCTGTGGTCAGCATATGGCTACCATGGGGGTCGACGACAGCCCGATATGCCTATCCTATCTTGAGGATGACGACACTGCAGAGCATTTTCTGTGTCACTGTCCGGCGTTTTCCAGAATTTGACTTAGGATATTGGGTTGGATAAAGTTCGTACTCTTCTTCTTTCGCATCTCTTAAGATCCATCAATGAATCCAAGAGATTTGTGGAAATCACCCACTTTTTATCTTTCCTATCTCTCTATTCTTTCTACTGAAATCTATCCGGGTAGAGTACAATGGTTTCCTGACTGAGTGCTTGGACTTGTCCAACCCCCCACAAATCTAAAATAATCTAATCTAACCATCCGGTGGGGTCCGGGTACGAACCATAAAAATTAGGAAAAGGTTCCGGTAGGCAATGATAAACCTCCGCGTGTATTTGTACCATGAAAACTTCTCATAAAAACTACCTGCCGTTCGGAAAGCGCCATGAGACTGTAGGTCCTTTTATTTGCGTAACAACATCAAGATACACATCGCAAATTAGAGCAGAAGTGTGGTTTTTAATTTTGTCCAAATTGGTTAGTCCACAGTTAAAATATATATATATATATATATATATATATATATATATTATACATATATATATAATTAGCGCGTAAGCCCTTTTTTGGGTCGTTGGCCGAGCTCCTCCTCCTATTTGTGGTGTGCGTCTTGGTGTTGTTCCACAAATGAAGGGACCTACAATTTCAAGCCGACTCCGGACGGCAGATATTTTTATGAGGAGCTTTCATGGCAGAAATACACTCAGAGGTTTGCCATTGCCTGCCGAAGGGCGTCCGCTATTAGAAAAATGTTTTTCTTAATTTTGGTGTTTCCACCATTCCATTCGAACCGACGTTCTCTCTGTGAATTCCGAATGGTAGTCGTTAAAATAGTTTACTAAATTTTCAGTGAGTCCTAAAAACCTCTATTGCTAAACTAACAGCTGGCAACACCACGCAACTGGCTGAGCTTTTACAGGCCACCACTTCGCGCCCACCCTCGCGCACGCTCTCGCACTGCTTCGCTCGCAAGAACTCTCGCGCGAATTCAGCAAACTTGTCAGGAAAATTTCACTTGCACTCGCATATCCTGACAGCAATGCATTTCTGTTGAGTTTTTAGTCCTTTAGTGAATTCGGAGCAGTAAAGTTTTGAAAGGCGGTGGAAAAGCGCAAAAATTCCAACTGCTGTGTCATACAATTCAAGTGAGCCAATGCAATGACAATAAAAAACAAAAATAATTAAATTATTATTTTTCAAAGACTTGTGTGCGAAAATGTGTTTTACATTTTAAAAAAAGTACATTGAAAGCGCGTGTGTGTGCGTATTTGGAAAAAAAAGTTGTGTTATGCAAAAACTGCCGAGTGACATTTGAAGAAAAATGCAGTGAACCATAAATGTTATAAAAATACAATTTAGTCATATCCTACATGTGTACATACACACTCACATACATACATACATACACACATATAGTATTTGACGTTGTGCTGTGCTGGGCTGCTTCGTGGTTTTGTAGTATTAAAATCCCTTCGGCTGCGGGCGCGCATGTTATCGCTGTGTCGTGGTGTTTTCGTTTCCACAGTGTGCGTGCGTGTGTGTGTGTTTGCATGTGACGCGTTTACAAAAAATTTTTTCTGCTTCTTCTTAATATATTTCTAAAACAAAAAAAACAGAAAACTGTTGGTGCCTCGTTGTCGCTTGTTGGTGCTTTCTTTGAGTTTTTTCCTTGTTTTTTATTGCGTGTTTTTTTTTTCTTTTTCAGTTTCTTGTGTTATGCTTTACATCGCTGGCGTTAATTTTTCGCTCGTGCATTAACACTGCGCGTTTTCCGCAACTCGGGCATTCGTCCGCCTGAGTCCTTCGATTGCGCGAGGCAAATGTGGTTGTTGTTGCACAATTTTAGTGATTTTTTTTATGGTATTTGATTTTGTTGACTTACAATTTGCGTTTTACGACTTTGAAACTTCACTTTTTTATGCTTTATTTCTTTTTTTTTGTGCTTTGTTTTCCTTTTTTTTCAAATATTCTTCGAGTTTTATTAATTTCTAAGCTCGTCCTGGTTTTGGTTGTTATTTGTTTGCTTTTAACACCAATTCCTTCTCTTATTTGTGCCGAACTTCGTCGCATTTCATCATGAATGTCGTCATCTAGGCAACGCCAAGTGAAATAAAAGAAAAAGTGTAAAAAAAAAACAAAAAAACAAAAAAAAAAATATTCGCCTAAGCGTAAAGTACTCAAAAAAAAAAAAAAATGAACCAATAAAAGCATATTAATAACAGAAAAATAAAAAAAAGTAAATCATAACTTTAACACAAATGCTAACGGAACTGTGCAATCAATCTCAGGCGCGCCTCCAAATGCGTTACGCTCGAAAACGGAAGTGATCCGCACCGAACGCACTCGAATGCTAGCTAGCGGCTTGAGCTTATGTCGTAGGTGTATATGTAAGAGTGTAGTTTCAGCAGCAGCAGCAGTAGCAGCAGCAGCGGCGCCTCCAATTAGCGCCACAAAGTCAACCACCACAACCGCCGCAGTAGATGAACTAAACATACAAACTCACAGCGTCAGTAATCAGAGTCTATGCCCGTGGTTATATGTATGTGTTTTTTGTAGTGCAGTGTATGTGATGTGCTAGTGTGTGCGTAAAGGCTCACACACCAAGTCACAGTTTGGTCGCCTGCCCTACTCTACACATGTCCAACGGACCGTCCATCGTACTTGCGCCTGCTTTTAATTCACATTCACTGGTGCTTTGGTGCTTTTACGTTCCCGTATCCGTTTCCGCTTCCGTTATTGCACAATCCAAACACGCACTCGTCCTCACATACATACACATACTTATGTACATATACCAGCATACTTGCATACATCATTAAGCACTCAAAAGAAATTATTCGCGTCGCCAGCGTGCGAGGTGCACTCTCTCTCTCACACTCTCTCTGTTTTTACTCGTGACTGAACTGTTAATGCACTGAAAACACGCAAAATGTGTCAAATCAATCAATTAAAATGTGAGAGCAACAAAAAAAAAACATAATATGTACCATACTCGTTACTACTCGTTATTCCCCTAGTCGTTCGTTGTTCATAAAGTGTTTTGAATTTCCTTTGCTATGCCCTTTTAATCCTGCATACAATTAACCTTCCTCTACTACTTACTACTAAATATGATACTAAATACTAAGTTCTAAATACTAAATACTGAATACTACTTACAATACTCGTATACCAAGGAATCTAACGAGAAGAAAAACAGCAACAACAACAAACAACTTTCAAACTTATTTTTGTCACAATTATTATTTCAGTTTATAGGAGTTGAATAAATATGTATCATACTTACATACATACATACATACATACCTTACGTCCTTCACAGTACTAAAATTGATTCTTGCCTCTGTTAATCGGCCTCATAAGTTTTTATACTACCATCCCATATTTTTAATTGAAAGCCTAAGTCCATATCTATGTACTTCCCGAAATAGTTTTGATTCTAATAAATTAGTTTTGAGAAAAAATAAATCTGCATTCTGTGTACACATGATTTTAGCGGTTTTGCAAATGGCTAGATTATTCCATCTCCTGTCTGTCCGTGTTTTCATGTCCGGAGCGATGCCATTGTATACCGTATTTAAAGGTTTCAGTATGTCGTATAGACATGCAACCGTCTGTCTGCGGCTAGTCTCTCTATGGCTTCCCTGCTTTTTAGAACATTTTTAGATGAAATTTCATATGAGTTGATTGCTTTTATCGCCATTGGTCAACGTATGTATATAGTTAATATATTTATTTTGGCGTTGCTTGATGTCTTTGCGAATGCTATTTCTGCAGCCTTACTTACAGCAAAGACTTCTGCTTGAAAAATACTGCAATGCTGAGGGAGCTTAATTGGCCGCCTGATGTCCAGCTCTGCACAATAAATCCCTGCAGCTACTCCGTCTAACATTTTCGAGTCATCAGTAAATATATTAAGAGTATTTGGGTTAGGTTTCATACCTCTTTCCCATCCCTCTTCTTCTATTGTTGTTCAGAATTTCTTCACCCAATTGCATTTCGGAGTCATATAGTCCGTCTGGACCCTGTAACTTATGCCTATTGAGCTATGCCCGAATGTTTTACAGGTAAATTCGCCTGTCGCGCTGAGTCTTACGGCGGATTTAGCAGCTAGCACCAAGACGTTGAATACTTTCCATAGGTTTTTTATATCATCATCATAAATCATCATGTCTGATGAGGCTCATTTCTTATTGAATGGGACGGTAAACAAGCAAAATTGCCGTATTTACGCCACTGAAAATCCTCACAAAATTCAAGAGGTACCTCTTTACGACGAAAAAGTTAGTGCGAAAACGGTTATTGGGCTGTTACCGTCAATCAGGAGCGTTATCGCGATATGATAACCACTTTTGTTTTTTTGGCAGTTCTGGTTTCAACAAGACGGCATTCCACCACACACAGCTCGCACCGCAATCGATTTTTTGAAGAAATTGTTTCCTCGTCGTTTGATGTCGAAAAATGGCGATTTTGACTGGCCACCGCGTCCGCCCGATTTAACGCCACCTGATTTCTTATTGTGGGGATATATAAAATCAAAGGTTTATATTAATAAGCCAAAGACCATAGAAGAGCTCAAGAACAACATTCGTGAGGAAATAGCCGCTATTCCAGCCGAAATGTTAGCTAAAACTATGGAAAATGCTGCAAAACGGGCACAATACGCTGTACAGGCTTAAGGCGGCCATTTGAGAATATCATATTGAAAAAGTGATGCCAACAAATCTACTTGAACCAAATAAAATGATTATTATCGTCAACATTAAAAAAATTGTGTTTTTCTTTGATTAAAAAAAAAACACATGGGTCCGTCGAATATGGGCAACCCAGTAGTAATATTGGCTTTACTATAGCTGAGTAGCACCAATACATTATAGCAGGAGATAGACCCCAGGTAACTCTCTCTTTTTACATACGTATAGTGCGTTACTGGCCTTTTTCTTCCTCACTAATATATTGTGCCATGGTAGTTTACTATCCAAAATTACTCCAAGTGTAGAACATTTTTCGAGGTGGACCAAATATATGTTGGTTCCTCACCACGGTTTGCTACTTCTAGGTTACTTTGTAAAATAAAATTGATTAGGGACTCACCTCTATGGTTTATGTCGGAGCTTCTCCAGATGGTATGATGTGAGTTTCCATCGGAGCTTACGACAAGCGCTCGCTTCTTTCGCTCGGCTTCCTAGACCAGTCTGTGAAGCTCGTCCGGCGGTGTCTCCTCCAAGAAGTAATGCTTCGTTCTTGCAGTCCTGGCTTGTCACTACTGTCAGGCCATCTGTGGAGATATTAGTATTAAAGTAGAAATATACACTTTTCTTAACGAGTGTCACTGCTCTTACTCTCTTTGTAGCGATCGGGAAGTATGTATTGTAGTTTAGTGAGTCTAGTCCAGACCCCAGGAGAGCGGAGTTGGCCCTTCTAGATTCTGAAGGAGCTCAACTGAGGCTTCCTTCTGTTTCGTTGTATAATTTGTTGCCATTTTAAAGGTAGCTTCATAATGTCTTTCTCATAGAAGTCTTGGTTCTTATTGACGAAACGCTCTAGTAAACGATTTTCACAATTTTCTCTTGATACGCATTTCTTATTACTCATGAAGATTTGCAATGAGAGAAAAAGGGTGTAATCGCTTGGCAGATTTGGCTACTTTTTCTCGGAATCAATAATGTAGTAAAGGGTGATCATACTAGTATCGGTTCCTATGGAATTTTTTTTTTTCTTTTTCCACAAATTTCCATGAAAACAAGAACAATTAAACAAGTGGTATGTTTTGCACTAAGGGCACTTAAATAAGATTTCTCTGTTCTTTCGTGGGAATACACTTTTATCTAAAGAATTGGTGAAGAATATTGGGAATAAATTTGCTTCTCATTCTCATTGCCCTTTTGCTTACAAAAATGCTTATGAAATTTTTATGGAAGGAAATACTCTTATTTTGAGGTTATATGGGAATCAGTAAATTTACCAGCGGTTTATTTTAGACCGAAAGCTGTTGATCGGAAGAAATTATAATCAAGTTAAGGTGCGCTGAAAACCAAGGGTTAAAATTATTTTTCATTTGGTAATTTTCAGGTAGGTTTATACCTATGAAATCGGAATTTTGTTATAAATATTTTTAATTCGAAAATTGTTAAAAAATATGGTACTCAAATAATGACCATTACAAAATACAAATTTTTCTCATACCTCAGGAGATTTGTGAATGACTCGCCAAAATATAGTAGTTGTTCATCTTTATCGAATCATTTTTTCACATGTAAATAAATATTATTATTCGTATTGGAGCCCGCCATGAAGCTACTCGAAACGGCATTCATTTTTTTTGCAACACAATTGTTGCTCGCTCACGAACGGCGCCATTCGGAACCAGTTAGTATCCGGGGAATCAACAGCAAATTTTGTTCAAATCGATGTGGATTGTGATTTGTCGTCAGTGTAACTGGTTAGCCTAGACCAGCATATGAGTTCCATCGATTGCAATTTTATAAAATATTTATATATTATAATATTCCAGTTAAAAATAAACTGGAGGCGAAAACTAATAACACAAATTTTCACTTTTTTTGCGCACCGGATGCCATTCGAGGTAAAGGATATTAAATTAAAGTAAAACAACGAAAATTCAAATTGATTGGACAATCTTTATTATTTTTGGGTAAAACCATTCATGACATTTATTTTTTAAAGATAAACGCCGTCGAATGTTCGCCTCAACTGCGCCGTAATTCGGCCGTCAATAAACACTAATTTTGAATGACTCGCCGGAGAACTTCGGTGGGTGTCTCGTGAATAACTTTAGTAATGTTGGCTTCCAATGTCTCCACAAAACATTTAAAATTTACATACCCCCACAAATAAAAGACCAAACGTGTGATATCACACGACCTTGGTGGCAACTTCACTGGTCCGAGGCGAGAACGAGAGATTAATTGCTCATCAAATCGATGACGTCGTAAATCCGTTGTTTCACGGGCTATATGCAAGTAGCGCCGTCCGCCGTTTTGTTGGAACCAAATGTTGTGGAGATCACGGTCTTTAATTTCCGATAGCGTTAGCCATTCACTGTTACATTGGCGCCAGCCTCGCCTTTGAAGAAATATGAGCCGATGATTCCTCCAGCCAAACGGTTTTTTCAATGGATGTAATAATACCGGAATTTTGTTTATTAACGTAGCCATTAAACCAAAAATGTGCCTCATTCCTGCACAAAATTCGGGACAAAAAATGCGGTTCTTCGGCGAGTTCTTCAAGAGCCCAACGACTGAAATTATGACGCTTTGGAAGGGCTTTAAATCTTGGACTAGCTGTATTTTATACGTCTTCAGGCAGTTTTTCAGATCGGTGCCGAATCGATTCTTTCGTGTCTTCGCAAAACTCTCATTTATAGCCGCAATATTTTCTTCACTTCGAGCTGAACGTGGTGGAATCGGTTGAGTATCATCCAATAACATAAAGTTATTCTCAATTTTGCCGCTGGTTTGCCTAATAGTGCGTTCGGTAGGACGGTTATAAATTGGCCTGACCAAGCGAGGAATACTTTTCACAGAGTGTGGATTTTCGTAATACTTTTGTACGATTTTTAAATGTTGTTGAGGCGTAGGTCCTTCCACGATGAAATGTCAATGAATACAAAAAAAAATTATGTGTTTAGTTTGACAGTAGTCACGCGTGAGCTGTCAAAAAACAACTCTCTTGGAAAATGTATCTCCAATCTGATTACCCTTTATAATCACTCGCTGATGCCGAAATCGAGTTAATTTTTTTTATGGGCAAGCTTTTGAGAGATTTGCCATTTAAACACATATCGGGCCAGTTGGACAATTTTAATAGGAAATGTTGCTGAATTACACCACTTTTCGATAGGCCTAGTTGCTGAATTGATTAATCATTTCAACTGTTTTTTTATGAAGAAACTAAAAAAAATCACGCTTTAACAGTGGAGAATTTTTTGTAAGTTTTTCCTGCTGCTGTTTTAGGAAAAATCAAACTACTAACGATGAAAATCGATGTTGATTTATCCCTGTGTGGGAGCCTTATTTTTTGAGGGTATGGAGGACGTCTCAAAAGCAGATCTCCCAGCTCTGCTTAGAGCTACATGATGTCTACTTTCAGTATTCATACAGGCTGGTCTTCATCTGGTATCGCTAGGGATCAAAAGGTTTATGCGTGGCTTAATGGCAACCAGGCTAACCTAACCTAACCTTTCCCTGTGTAAATTCCGGTTTCATAGGTATACACCTGAAAAGGCTGTGTGTGTGCGGATCAGCGAGTGTTTATTTAAGTGCTGAAAAGTACTCTTAAAAATTAGTACTTAAGTATTGTCTAGTATGCGCTAACATACATACATACATACCTACCAATGCAAACATCAGCTACCAATACAAACAACAGCTACAAATACAAACAATTTCCACTATAGCAAAGAAATTCGTTCAGATTTATGTCTCTCCTCCTATTCGAACTCCTTTGCATGCTTGGCTATAAAGTTCACCTTTTTGTCTTCATTAGCGAAAAAAAGTTAGTTAAATTTAGAATTTGTTTAAACAAAAAATTAGAAACTGCATACATTACAGTGTAAAAAAGTTCCGTTTTTTGTTTTTCAAAAAAAAAAAAAGTGTAAAATATTCAAAATATCTACAGCGTTCTTTCGTTCCGTCTTAATGTTGCAAATTTGTGGTTAAAATAACTGCGACAAAAATTTCTTACACACAAAAATCTGTATCTATGTTTGTTACTTACTTATGTTTGGAAGCGAATAAGTAGATTTGACTCTGTTTGCAGCCGTTTGTTTGTCCCGTGATTGGCTTGCGGATGTAGTTGCGTTTCTTATTTGTTAATTACTTGAAATGCGAAAACAACAACAAAACAGTTAATTAATGCGTGATGTTAGTTGAATTGCTCGTACAAAAAAAAAAAAATTAAATAAAAAAAAAATTTTAAATAAATAAAAACAATAACAATTCGTTGTTCGTTCGTTTACACTACTGACATCTCCTGAATATCCTTCTACTATATCTACTACTCGTTCTTTTTCTTCTACATACTCGTATAATTAAATACATGCATACTAAAAAATAACAATAAATAAAATCGTCTGCTTTGTATCTCCCCCATAACAACAACAACATATACACCAACATCATACGCGACCGATTGATGAATTAAGGTAAGTGAAGCGAAAATTTGCCGATTATTTCTAAGGTAGTATATCTTAAATTTTTATTAACCAAATATGGATTAAGTAAAAACTGTTTGGGTGTATGTAGGCCCCAACATTAGCAGTAATTATTCAATTCGGTATTACGGCATATTTTTACAATAATTTCCGGATTTTGTGATTCGTTGAGGAATATTTCTTTATTGAGCTGAATAAAATGCCTTTTGTTTTTTTATAAAGAAATGAGAAAATTTACACAATTTTTTAATAAAACTACTCTTCTACCTCCTGCGTTCCTACATTCCACTCTTTGCGTAATTCGACCGTGGCATAGTCACTTCTTCTTCTTTTCTTCTTAATTGGCGCTATAACCGCTTACGCGATTTTGACCGAGTTTAACAAAGCGCGCCAGTCGTTTCTTTCTCGTGCTAACCGGCGCCAATTGGACACACCAAGTGAAGCCAAGTCCTTCTCCACCTGATCTCTCCAATGCACAGGAGGCCTTCCTCTTCCTCTGCTACCACCAGCTGGTACCGCATCAAATACTTTCAAAGTTCGAGCGCTTGTATCCATTCGAACGACATGACCCAGCCAACGTAGCCGCTGGATCTTTATTCGCTGCGTTATGTATATGTCATCGTATAGCTCATACAGCTCATCGTTCCATCGTCTGCGATATTCGCCGTTGCCAACGTGCAAAGGTCCAAACATCTTACGCATATCTTTCTCTCAAACACTCTAAGCGTCGCTTCATCGGATGTTGTCATCGTCCAAGCTTCTGCGCCATACATTTGGACGGGCATGATGAGAGTCTTGTAGAGTGTTAGTTTTGTTCGTCGAGAGCGGACTTTACTGCTCAATTGCCTACTTAGTCCAAAGTAGCACTTGTTGGCAAGAGAGATTCTACGTTGGATTTCAAGGCTGACATTGTTATCGGTGTTAATGCTGGTTCCTAAATAATCGAAGTCTTTTACAACCTCGAAATCATAACTGTCAATAGTGACGTGGGTGCCGATACGCGAGTGCGCCGACTGTTTGTTTGAAGACAGGAGGTACTTCGTTTTGTCCTCGTTCACCACCAGACCCATTCGCTTTGCCTTTTTATCCAGTTTGGAAAAGGTAGAACTAATAGAGCGGTTGATATGGTCGATGATATCGATATCATCGGTATGCGTCAACAATTGTACGCTCTTATAAAAAATTGTGCATAAGCGAGTAAGGTCTGCGGCTCGTACGATGCTCTCCAACATCAGGTTAAAGAAGTCACACGACAGCGAGTCACCCTGTCTGAAACCTCGTTTGGTATCAAACAGCTCGGAGAGGTCCTTACCAATTTTGACGGCGCTGCTGGTGTTGAGCAACGTCATCTTGCAAAGCCGTATTAGTTTTGTGGGGATACCAAATTCAGACATCGCGGCATACAGATAACTCCTTTTCGTACTGTAAAACGCAGCTTTGAAATCGACGAAAAGATGCTGTGTGTCGATTCTCCTTTCATGGGTCTTTTTTAAGACTTGGTATATTGTGAATATTTGGTCGATGGTAGACTTTCCAGGTCTAAAGCCACACTGATAAGCTCCAATCAGTTGGTTGACGGTGGGTTTCAGCCTTTCACACAAAACGCTCGCTAGAACCTTATAGGCGATATTTAGAAGACTAATCCCGCGGTAATTGGCACAGATTGCAGGATCGCCCTTCTTATGGATTGGGCAGAGCATACGCAAATTCTAATCGGCAGGCATGCTTTCATCCGACCATATTTTGCATACGAGTTGATGCATGCACCTTACTACTCCGTCGGTGCCCGCGGCTTTTTTGTTCCTTAGCCGCGTTATCGCTATTCTCACCTCGTCTTGGTCAGGAAGTGGAACGAAAATTTCGTCGTCATCGATTGGGGTATCGGGATCTTGACATTCTCTGAGACATGCGCAGCTGTCACTGTTTAACAGGTTCGAGAAGTGTTCCTTCCATAATTTAAGTATGCTCTGGATGTCAGTCACCAGATCGCGGTCTTTGTTCTTACAGGAAAATGCCCCGGTCTTAAAACCTCCTGTAAGCCGCCTAACTTGCTGGTAGAATTTTCGGGCGTTGTTCCTATTGGCCAGCATCTCAAGCTCCTCGCACTCACGTATTTCGGCCTCTCGTTTCTTCTTTCGGATAATACGTCTCTCTTCCGGCAGATATTTTATTTATTTATTTATTTATATTTATATTATATTTATATTTATATTTTTCATAGCAGAAATATACTCGGAGGTTCACCATTGTCTGCCGAGGGCGACCGCTTTTCTTTTTCTATCATTTGGTATTGCATCCAGGAGGATTCGAATCTGTCCACTTCCGAAGGATAATCATGCGCCAACCCATCCAGCTACTGCGCTCTTCTTTTACCAGTGCCTTTTCGTACCAGTATCAGCTATGTTTGGTTTTAGTCCTAAAGTATTGAAATACACATTTTTTCATTATTGAAGAAATCAACGTTGTTTTTTTCATCTCACGCAGCGTTGCCGCTCTGGTTTAACTATGGCACTGCAGATTTAACGCTAGCCAGCAGAAAACCATTATATTCCATGCATAGAAAATATTCAGTTAAAACAAAAAAAAATCATACCAAAATACTCTTTCTTAAACTCTTTGCTCTAGCGCCACTTTTGGCAAACCCTTTACATTTGTGCTTGAAAACACATCTAAAAGCTGCAAAATGTTGCCTGCTTTCCGGCGCACTTATGTACGAGTACGAAATAGCAGAGCACACAAGCAAATATGTACTAAGTGGCGTTTGTGGACAGCTAAGTTATTTATAGATCCAGCCCACACACATTCGCATAAACAAACGCATACGAATCCACATATGTGAATGTATAGGTATTTGCATGGTAAAAAAGTATTTACGATTGTCTTCACCAGCAGATAATACCCAAGCACCAAAGGACATTAATTTTTACAAATACTAAAAACATAAAATTTTATTTGTGTTGGTCCTTTGTTGATGTCAGAATTGGAAATTTATTGCAAATTTGGTTTTATTTCTTAGATATTTTTTATTCATTCTATCTGCTCCCCGTTGGAGCCATTCGGTGCTTAGTATAATTGCAAGCAATTCGCAAACTAACTAACCAGGTACATACCGGCGTAGAATATGTCTCCATTTGAGCAAATTTGTTTGTACGAAGTAAAATATATTACAGTTGGTTTCTACTAAAATATTACCTCAAATATTTTAGTCTGTTTGTGCGACTAAAATCTATAAAATTTCGGGGTAGTTTGCGCAGATTGCAGGGTAGCCTTTCTTGTGGATTGGGAAGAAGAAGAATTTTTTGTTATCTTGTTACGAAAAATGGAAATAAACCATTCAATTGCATTACGGCCAACATATATGCACTTTGTTTTTATTATATTCAATATAAAATTTGTGAAAGTGTTGCATTTTTGTTGTACTTTTCCCATATGTATTAGGCAACACTTTCGGTGCGTGTATGGCAACATTTACGTAAAATCATCGCTGATGATGAGATGAGATGAAATGAGATTCCAATCAGCAGGCATAATTCGCTCGCTGTTTATAAGTAAACACTTATAGCTTATCAGCTTCTGGCCTTGTTTGGAGAGCTCGATCAGCAGTCCATCAGCAGAATAAATTTTATTGAAATCTACCAAGCGGTTTTCAAGTTACAGTGATCACCAGTTCAAAAAACATATTTTTGAGAAAAACGTATTTAAAGTTTTGATATCGAGCTCCGGAGCGCCCGCGCGCCTTTTGTTAATTGTCGAATAACTCGAAAAGTATTTGTCGGATTCACTTTAAATTTTCAAGATACATATTATGCTTTAAGAAAATGCTAAAAAAATCCATTTTTTTTAATTCTGACTACCCCTAATTCCTTATGAATGGCAGCAAACGTTTTTGCAAACACTCCGTCACATTACGTTTGTGTTTTCATTCCACACTGGCAGATGGCGTGCCAAAACAAATATTTTTTAGGGAACTTCTCCAACATTTTTAGCTTAAAAGGCACCGGGGACTCCTTGTCTCATCGATTGGGTGATACAATCTTTTTATTTCACTTTTGCGCACCTTTTGTACGTAACCTTTCAACATATGGACCTGTTGTCCGGCATCTCGAAGTGAAAGGCTAGTTTTTTTTTTAAATAATGACACAACTTCTTTGGATTTTGACTGGGACACAAATCCTTTCTTTCTTCTACTTCCACTTTGAATTGTCGACTCATTCAGGCGAATTTCGCGAGATATTGTTCTTAAAGATCAACCATTTTCACAATAAATTCGAATATTTTTAACGCAATATTAAGGGTTACAGGCAGATCTATATGTGCCTGCAGCGACAGCCAAGCTACGTTTATGGCCTTAGACAGTCCTCCATTCACATCAGGGGTAGTCGAGTCTTGTAAATCCAGGCTTAACTATGTCGGTAGACATAATAGCCTGATGCTAACACGGGCCGCAGTACACGTGGTTAATGAGATCTCTGACTCTCTGACAAATTTCTTTACGATTAGCAGGTGCTTCTCCGTAAATTTTTGTTTTTTATGGTTAGTATCATGCTATTTGAACTATGAGGTAGCTCACGGTCTTTTGCTAATGGTAAAGAAATTTGTCGGAGCTAGGATGGGCTCTGGAGCCAGCTTCTTTGGTTACTGCCGAGCGAGCTTGACAGGCTGAGAGAGGCTGCAGATGGACTAAACGGATGTTACCTGTCATGTCCGACCGACTGTCGGAAAAGGTAGGCATTTCAGCCAGTGTACTTTGCCCTCCCTCGTGGAGAGGAGGATGAGACGGCAGACCACTTTCTGTGCGTCTGCCCTTCCTTCGCTCGAATCAGGTTTGAGGTCTTTGGCACTGATGAGTTAAGAAGCAACCACTTTGGCTCTTTGGCACCACGAGATCTACTCCGACTTCTTCGGAGGTCGATTAGATTTAAAGAAAATTAAAAGGGAACCCGAGTGCAGTACAATGGACTTAATTGTGTCTGAGTGCTGCACTTGCTAGTTGTCTCGACAAAAAAAAGGGTTACATACGTCCAGCAGCGCCAAAAATGCGTTAAAAGAAAACACGTTTTTAGAAGGGATACAAATAGAAATAAATATAAAAAAATTATATTCATTTTTCTTTACAAATATATATATATGTATATATAAAAAATCAAGTACAATGAAAAAAATTTGTTCCACGGGCGGCATCATTTCTCCTTGAAATGTTGATGGATCTGTAAAATGTAAACAAATTTTTGTAAAATAAAGTAATAGTTATAGTCTGTCAAGCCGGATTTTTGAATTTCGAAACATTTTGTAATTTACGGCGTTTAAAAAAACGTGTGCGTTTTACGTCATAAATGTCACACTTTAATTAGGTTTTAAAATATTTTAATATCAAATAACCGGCTCGACAGACAATGGTGAAAACACTTTGCCGGAAAGCGTAGTTTCGAGAAAAACGAGTTTAAACTTTCAAGTGGAAACGAAGGACAGCTACCTGTGCGCGTCAAACTCTCGTTAGGCAGTTACATTCTCTACAATAACTTTGTATCTATGGGGAATTTTTACTATCGACTTCCACAGAAATACGCCTAAAACTATAAAGATTAATAATCTGAAAAAATCGATTTTTTGAAAATTCTGGACGTATGTATGTAACCTCTTAAGGTAGTCTGGCCAAATACTCATTTTTTATAGATATGTTTTAGGATTTTTTTTTTAAGAAAATAAAATGCGATCGTTTTGATTTTATAGGATGTTATTATTGACATCAAATAGTATACAAAAACAATTTTTGGTTTTTTTTACATATTTTTTTGTAGTAGGGTGGCACCAAAGTAAGCGTCTTAAAAAAAGATAGGTGGCTTGGCAACAGGATTTTGACTCTCGGAAAAGTTAAACTGATTATTATTCTGTAGGCTTGTCATTCTGGTTCAGGTGCTACAATGGGGAATTTTTTTTTGAAAAATAAAAAAATGGCAGACTTTTGAAAAAAGGTAGGTTTTTCGGGTGGAAATCAGACTGTGGTATGGAAAGTTAGAGCTGAAAAGAAGCGAAAAGTTCAGTTCTGAATGACCTTTTATTATAAAATATTAGTAAATAAATTCTTGGTATTGTAAATTAATTTTTTGTGTAGCGAAATAATGTAGTCCGGATAAAAAACCATGCTTTCTAAGGAAAGGTATTTTTCCCTCATAAAATATATGGAAAACTCAATAGGACTCGATTCACCACTAAATCGCATTCCTCTTAAAATAAAAATAAATATTTTGGAAATTTAGAAAATCTCTTCTGAACGAGAGCTGAACATTTCAAATTTTTTCACAAGTATTTTTGGACCCTCCTAATATTGAACCTATCACTTCTGTAGAACTTCATTTCCTACATATGCATTCATTTCTTTCTCGTATATATGTGTGTATGTATGGATATTTATTTATGTATATGCATTTGTACGTGAGTGGCTCTACGCGCGTATTTGTATTACTAAACCCTAACCTATTTTTAGCCGGGCACTCCATATCTCACATTAATAACTTCACAAATAATTAATTTTTGACGAATAAATATATTTATGACACCTTCATCAAAAATCAATACGAGTAATTAACATAGACATACAAAGCGGAAATATTTATAATTCCATATCACACATAAATCATAGATAAAAGCAATAAACCACGTTTTTACAATACCCAGTGAAAAAAGTTTAATAATAAGCCAGGGTAAAAAATGCCTACTGAGGTCAAGAAGTCGTTAATAGGCTCAGGTGTGACTCTTTTCTGTTCTCATAGCTCAAGCCGACTACAAAAACAACCTATAAAACTTGTTTTTAGGCTTGCAATAGGTGTGGGCGCGAGGGAGATATGAACCTTTTTTCCGACAGTCAAGTCGAGATCACGGGTCAGATGAAATTGCTGATGAGCTTGCCAGGAAGGGACTTAATTGGTCTCTGAAACCTCCTACCCGGCCACCGGCATCGCCCTTACTGTTGCACAACTTATTTCTCATAAAAGCGCAGAAGAGATGGAGCTCCTTTGGCTTCCAGTACAATGGATGCAGGACTCAGAAAGTCTTGGCGACTCCACGCCATTCAATTTCCAAACTCGTAACTGTGTTTACCGGTCACGGGACTTCCGGCACACACGCGGAAAAGATAGGTATACCATTTAATCCCCATTGCAGAAGCTGTGGGGACGTTTCAGAGGAAGAAAGAGATGGTTGAACACTTTCTCTGTGAATGTCCGGATTTGGCAGCTAGATGATTAAGGTCATTGGGTGTTCCTTTCTTCGACAGCCTGGGCAGTCGCCCAACATAAATCCCATTAACCTTCTCCGTTACATTAACAGTTCTGGTTGGTTGTAGATATCTGCCCGTTGGAGTCTCATAATCGTATCAGAACCGTGTTTGAGTATCAGAGGGAATGCCAGACTGGTACTTCAACCATTTCACTTAGGGTAGAAAATGTACATGGTGGTGCAGAATTAATCACCCTATCGGAAAATTTATAACACCTAAGTATTTTGCTTGTTCGGTTTGCGTAAGACTAACACCGTTTAATTTTGGAATATTAAAATTTCGGTCTCTTGGTTTTCTTAGCAAACAGCATCAGTTCAGTTTTACTCGGTTTTACACCTAAACCACAGTCTGTGGCCTAATGGCTGAGTATGAGCAATGCCAGAGCTCCTTCCATGATCGCACTGATATGATATGCATTTACATAGATTAGAAGAATTGCATAAGGTAGTAGTCCGGTGTAACGACCGAAATTGCGACATTTTTTCATGAATCTTTTTTAAAAAGAAAATAAAATGCGATCGTTTTAAAGTTTCTACATGTTTTTATTGGTGTTTTGAAGCATACATATAAAAAGAAATTGTTAATTTTATATTAATATGTTGAAAAATTTTGACGTCAAAGTGGAGTCCTTAAAAAAAAGATGAGCTGGTTCGGGGAAACACACAGCCTTTCAAAGTCATCTGAAATAAAAAAATCAAATAGATTATTATTCTGTAGACTTTATTTTAGGTCCCGAACCTAAAAAATACATAAAAATAAAAAAACCAAAACAAAATGGCGGACTTGTGAAAAAAGTTCTCAAAATCTAATATTTTTTCTTCATAAATTGTTTAAATTAAATAGTTTATTGTTAAAAAATTAAATGTTTTAAACGTCCGGGATCTAGATATGTGTGTCTAGAATAGCGGGTTAAATTTTTAGCCAAATCGGTTGAATAGTTTTGAGTCAGTGATTCCCCGAAATTTCGAAAACATGGTTTTGAGAAAAACGCGTTTAAAGTTTCGACAACAGCTGCTGCTGGCGTGTCACACGCTTTCATACACACTACGGCGCGCTCTCTTATTTTAGCTATAACTTTAAAAATAATTAAAATTTCTGTCTGACATTTTTATAGTATATTTTTAAGATGTTTTTCTTCCGAAAAATGCAAAAAAAAAAATCGATTTTTTGAACTCGTCACACCGGGCTACTACCATAAATCATGGCCTGAGATCGTCTTCTGATCACGGATTCAAAGAAAACGAATATATTTTAGTGGGAACGGTCGTGCTTTCGGCGAATGCTATGGCCTAGCAAAAAAATAATATCTGCAGGGACTGTAGGAATCACATTAGTATCGAGTCTCTTGTCTCATGCAAAATCTGTGAATCCAACTTTTATAAAAACTGTACAAATCCGGAATTTATCGATTCATTTGTTATTCTCATCATACGATATCGCTCTTATCTAAAGACTTCACTCTATTTATTAAAGTACAACGACATTTCTTATACAAATCCATCTCAACGCGTATCAACTGCTAAACCTACCAACAATTCATATAATCTACGCTCACAAAAAACTGTTTGAACTAACACGAATGAGAGGTGATCGATCGCCCGCTGTTCTGCTTAGTGAAAAACCTCGGTTAACCGCATATCATCTGCTAATGCCACTATTGTTGTGCCGGATGCCGCTGTTGTTGTTCCTAATGCTGATTTGCACACTGCATGCACATACTCTCGTTTCGAAAGAAATTGGATCGCCTGCTGTTGCTCTGTGTAGCGAATAATCCATCAGCAGCATATCATTAGCTATCGTAACTTTTGATATGGGCGCTGTTCTTGTTGTTCCTGCTCCTGTTGTTGTTCCTGCTCCTGATATTGTTCCTGCTTCTAGTATGCACTCTGCTGTTACTCTTGCTTCGAGTGACGTCAGCGCTAATTCTGATACTCTTTCGGCTGTATCTCTTTTGAGCTCTTTTACTTCGGTTAAGTTTGCAGTTTGCTGCATCCTCTGCTTCTCATGCCGATGATGTTGATGCTAATTATCAGTTTGTTACTGCCTTTTCTAACCACTCCGCTGATACTCATTCTGTTCTTGCTAACAGCGCTGGAAAGTTGCATCTATTATACCGTTGCCTACACAGACTTTTTAAAAGTTTTTGAAACTGCTTTGCATAGTAAAGGGTTTTTCAGTAAGAGCGCTTCAACTTTTGAACATTTTTGAATAAAACACAAACGGTTTGACTTTTTTAACTAATTTTTTTTTTATTATCGAGTTTGAACATATACATTTAAGTATGAAATTCGATTTCTTTTGCATGGCCACCGCGTGCACGTTTTACGAAGTCCAATCGTTGAACCCAATTTTCGACCATTCTTTTGCATAAATCGGCCGAAATTCCAGCAATTTCGCGTTCAATATTGGCTCTGAGTTCACAAATCGTCGCCGGCTTGTTACTGTAGACCAATGACTTCACATAACCCCAAAACGGGACGGCTTGTTAAATGGACCGTAAAATGGCCGTAATGCTCTTAAAGTAGCAGCAACAGAACGATTATTTTCATAAAAAATTTGCACGATTTGCAATCGTTGCTCAAGTGTGTAGCGTTCCATGATGAAATGTATACTAATGAAGTTTACAAATGACAACCGGAAAATAAAAAATATTGCGTCGTTCGCCCTCCCTATCGGAAAAAGGTTGAAGCGCACCTATTGAACAACCCTATACTATATATTTTTTGCTGAAGCTTGAAGAGTTTAGTTTCTATTCACAATTCCTTTATTGTGTAGTGTCGAAAAAACCCATATTCGTATTATCTTTTCAACCTTGGAAACAAAACTTCAATGGAACTCTGATATACTACAATAGATTTTCGGGCATCAAAAGATTAGGCCCCGGCAGCAATTCAATTAATTTGTCATTGAAAGTGCAGTTAAGTTGATCAAACGGTACAAAGGCGCACTTTTGTATAGTTGAAATCTCATTTTTGGTCTAAAAACTCATGCCTATGGAGAAAGGGAAATCGGGAGAAGGTATTGCCAGAACTCAAATAATTCTTCTTTCTATCTACCATTCAACTTCTGCTCTTCAGATGAGTTGCTAACTTACCCTACCATAGTTTGCCAAAAAATTTAGGTGCTTTTGCCTGTCACAAAATATGACTTTCGCTGTCTCAATTCATGTTTAGATTTACAAATCTCGTACATTCATTTATGCATACATCCTGCTGTGCCTTCATTTAGGCCTTTGCTGTGTAGCCATACTTCCATACTTTGAGCGAACCCCATGGGCGAAAGCATACACACATCGCTGTAAACCATCACAACAACATAGATTCGTGCACGAAATTTTGTGTTAGAACAAGAACAAGCAGGCCGGCAAGCAGGCAGGCAGACAGTGGTAAAACAGGCTGCACCTGTCCGTCTATCCGTCTGTTCACATGTCGGTCCGTTTGGAATTAGGTTGCATTGAGGTTGGATCTGACTTTGTACGCGCCACCGCACGTAGAGAAGCAAAATATGAACAACAGTAATTACCCATACAAGCAAATGTATGTGCGGTAGAGAAACAAACTGTGCAGTATGAAATGAGGAATAACTTATAATTAACACAAATAACGGGTGTTTTTAGACGTGTTTATAGCTTTCAGTATGATTATCTGTCTTACAAGGCATCCAAGTAAGCATGGATATATAAGCTTGCCAGTTTTCCGTTTAGCATAATGTTTGAAAGAGCCGCGCTATTTTTCAATTATATCCTGACAAAATCCAAAGTTTGGGTTGATTTGCAGGGCGCAGGCACTGTGTAAGCATGTGGAGTCAATGATTACATCAATAGTGAGCGCCAACGGCAAAGCAATTGGGCTTTTGATTTTTCATATCAATGCTGGTCGTGCAGGTGTTAAATGGGCGCAGAAAGATGGAAGGTGAAAGTATCATTAAGACTCGTTTTTGGTAACGGAAACTCATCAAGGGATGGACTAGTCAATTGGCTGTTTACAAGATGTGATTTAACTCGTATATACTAGGCAGGTAGGTGAAATGGTTGAAGTGCCAGTCTGGCACTCCCCAAATAGCACTGAAGCACCGTTCTAATAGCATTATGAGACCTCCAGCGGGCAGATATCTATACCCAACCAGAACTGTTAATGAAACGGAGAAGGTTAATAGGGCTTATATTGGGAGACTGCCCAAGCTGCCGAAAAAAGAAGCGCTCAGTGACCTTAAGGGGTTACATGGGTTTCGTCGCGTAAAAAAATGCCTATTTTCAATATTTTTTTTCTATGTAAAAAATTATTTATCTAATTCAAACTTTTTTCTGTCTTCCTCCATTGTGACGTCATTTCCGGGGACCCCTCGAAAAAAAGGTGCGTCCGCGTTGTCAGCATAACTCCTGACAGGATCATCAAAAATGAAAAAACAAAAATACGTGTTTTAGTTAAGACCATAAACTCGTGCTTGAACGAAGGAAAGAAAAAAAAAGTAAAAATTGGAATTTCGGCAGACATTTTTGCAAAAAAATGAAAATTTCGGTCAACTTTGCTTGATATTTTGTTTTTTTTAAATAGTTGTAATTGAAAAAAAAACAAAATCCTTCGTTCAAGTACCAGTAAATTGTATTTCGAACACCTGTGTAAAATTTCATCAAGATCGGTTGAGTAGTTTCCGAGAACATTTGACAACCGACTTTGAAAGCACGGTTCCGAGAAAAACGCGTTTAAAGTTTTGGGTAACAATAAAGGTGGCTTGTAGCGCACACCTTCCAAAGGCTGTATCTCCGAAACTATTATTCGGATTGTGTTAAAAATTTAGGATAATATTCTTGAGATGTTGTAGAAATTAATATGCCAAAAAATCATTTTTTTTAACCCACGAAACCCATGTAACCCCTTAATAGGCTAGCTGCCAAACCCGGGCGTTTACAGAGAAAGTGCTTAAGAGTTTTCTTCTCTGAAAGGTCCCCACAGCTTCTGCAATGGGGATTAAATGGTATAGCCAGCTTTTCCACCTGTGAGTCGACAATCCAATTACCGGTTAACACAGCTACAAGTTTTTTAAATTGAATGGCGTGAAGTCTCCAGAACTATCTGCGTCCTGCATGTATTGGACTGGGGCCATAGCAATTTTCAAATAGCGCACGCAGCAATAGAGTTCCATCTGGTCTGCTCCATCTTGAGAAATAAGTTGTTTAATTCCTCTCTAACAACAGCCAGGGGGATGCCAATGACTGGGTGGGAGATCTCTGAGACCAATTCAGTCGACTTCCTTTTCTGACAAGCTCATGAGCAATTTCATTTCCCTCTATGTTCTTCGGTTCCAGGGGAGAGAAATGTGATCTCCTCCTGACAGGAGATGACCAATTGGGATCTGCACTATGTCGTCGCCAGTGCCTTGATCTTGGCTTGATTATCGGCAAAGAAGCTGATATCTCTCTCGCTCCACGTTCCCTAAAAATGCTTTACATGCTTCCAGAATCGGCCTGAAAAACTTTAGCAGCATTCGATAGCTTTAAGGAAATAGATAAATTCGCTTATTTGGAGAAAACCCCTGCTTCGACCCCCGATTCCTTCTTGGATCCGTCAATGAATACAGAGGTACTAGCTTCGGTGCAGATTTTCCCATCGTTCCAATCGTGTCTACTTGGAAAGATTGCTCTGCCACGACCCTCATACTTCAGATTGTGATTAGAGAGATCTGAACGAAGTTCAGACTGAACGAAGTTCAGAGAAAAACTGTGTTAATTGCCTAAAAATGCTGTCATGTCTCTTGAGAGTTATTGCTTCCAGAGACCCTCGTGCTCACTCCTTTTTATAGCATTACATCAAGCCATTGGCCTATTACTGTTACTTTTGACGGGTTGGAAACCAATTCTCACATTCGAGTTGGTCATACACCCGACCTGTTTTTAAAACAGTAAATGCCAATAAAAATAAATAAAAATTATGTAAAGCAAATAAATATATTCGGCATCTATCCACTTCAGTCCAGAAGATGAAAAATTTGCGGCCATTCTTCGGTTGGCGATGGAAAACCTCTGATTGTGTATCTGTGATGAAAAAGATTTTCCTAATAAACATCCAATGTTCGGAGACGACTGGAGGCTCCACTAGTCTACATTTTTGCAACACAAAATCAAGGCGTACACCAAACATTGGAGGAAGAGTTCGGCCAAACGCCTCACAACGGATGAGTGGGGTGCTCGATACAGTTTTTTTTTTATTTTTTTTTTAATCAATTGAATCACATTTCATTGCATCAGCCAGAAACCGTCACCAAGGTATGGGAAAACTGGGTTAACAGGAAGCTTTACTGCGAAGCCGTTTCGAATGGCTATCCACGTGAATGAAATTGTATTCCATAAATAATGAAAATGTTTGGGCTTTCGAATAAACAAATAATATATCGAAAAAAAAAAAAATATTTTAATAAAATATAGGGTAGCCTATATAGAGTTTTTTTTGTAACAAAAAAAATAATTAAAAAATAATAATATTTTTGTTAATTTTAAAAAATTATAGTAATTTTTATTTAATTATTTTGTTATAAAAACCCAAAAAAATTTGGAATTTGAAATATTAGTAGTGTTTTTTGTAAAAAAAAGTAATTTAAAAAAATTAGTACTTTTTATTAAATTTATTTTTATTAATTTTAAAATATTTATAACAATTTTTATTTAATTATTTTTTTTATAAAAAATCCAAAATATTTGGAATTTGAAATATTAGTAGAGTTTTTTGTAATTAAAAAAAAAGTTATTTAAAAAATAATAATAATTTTTATTAAATTTATTTTTATTAATTTTAAAATATTTATAATAATTTTTATTTAATTATTTTGTTATAAAACATCCAAAATATTTGGAATTTCAAATATTAGTAGTGTTTCTTGTAATTAATTACTTTGTTATAAAAACCCAAAAAAATTTAGAATTTGAAATATTAGTAGTGTTTTTTGTAATTAAGAAAAATAGTAATTTAAAAAAAATAGTACTTTTTATTAAATTTATTTTTATTAATTTTAAAAAATTATAATAATTTTTATTTAATTATTTTATTATAAAAAATCCAAAATATTTGAAATCTGAAATATAAGTAGTGTTGTTTGTAATTAAAAAAAAAGTAATTTAAAAAAATAATACTTTTTATATATTTCACTTTTATTAATTTTAAAAATAATAATTTTTATTTAATTATTTTATTTAAAAAAATCCAAAATATTTGGAATTTAAAATATTCCTACAATTTTATTTTTAAAAAATTGCGCCCTCTAAAAAAACACCCATTATATATGCACATACAACCATTAGAGTACATACACCTGCACGTACATAAATGTATGCGAAAAAATTACTTACGTTTGCGTGACTTAAAATCGACTCGCTTTTCCTATCCTCACCGCCACTTCTTTTTCGCTGTGCTCACAGTTTGCTCCTTTGAATTTCCTTTCACATTTTCAAATGCAAATGAACCCGTATTTATGATTTTTATTCGGATTCAAATAAACCAGACATACATTCAAATAAATGCCCTATTCGAGAACATAGTAGAATATAAATTTGGGGTACACGAGAGAAAAGTGTGCCACATTTAGGGGGAAAATGGCGTTAAATTATTTCAAAATGAGCAAAGCTTCCGAAAATATTAAAAACATTAATAATGCTGCTGTAGGGACTATCTGCTCAAGAGTTAAAGACATTTCGCTTGGGGCTACGCTTCGCATTTAATCAAAGTGTCTCTCGCGCATCCATACTTTTTGTATTTCGTGGTGGTATAAAGTCACTGAGTTTGCACTCACATATGAACAGGCACATAAATATTTAAGCACATTAGTAATAATGATAGCAATCGCCATCGAAAGTAACAAAGAAAGCCGCACCGGGTTTCACATAACAATCAGAGTACGAATTTCCAACAAAGCCAGCTTTTTGACCTGTTATATGATAACTGAAAATTAGTAATACTATAAATCCCAAACCATTTACAAGGTATAATTAAAATGCATTAAATGCATAGGAACATTAATCTAAAATCAATATATGTAGTTAAGCACACGCAAACATATATACAATAACTTGATGTGGTGCGGGTGTAATGATTTTCGGAAATTATTCATACACGAGCACTGCCCGCGAAAAAACCATTCACTAAGCGAAATAGCTATTTATAAGGGACAAAGCAATCTTAGTTTTTTTCGTAAACAAACCGCTTCGTGACTCCAGTTACGTCAGCCCCTCAGCTGATTCTGCCAAAATCGCTGAGGGTCGGATAACGGTCTGTTATTGGCCACACATTGTGAACTTTTTTCGCATGTATTGCATATATATTCGCATTCGGGTTCATATTCATTTTCATTTGTATTCGTATTCGTGTTCGTTTTCTCTCTTTGTACAGTCGACTCTCGTCAATTCAAACCTGCGATATTTCATTCATAATCATTGCTACGACGCGGTAATTCGAACTCATATGGTCAAACACTCGACAATTTAAATTTGCAAAGTTTCTTGGCGTGTTAGTAATTACCTTTACTGCGCGTGGCACATAGGCACATTTTGACGCACGAATGGCTTCGTTGGTAGACAGATTAAAAATGTTTATTAAATATGAATCCTACAAAGCATTAATGTTTGACGATTGCTGAAAAGAAGAAGCAAATAATTATGGATGATGAAGAACCATCAATGGTACCAGTAGCTGACATCAGCGAGTTTTTCTGACTATGTTCAAGTGGATGAAGATGTTGTTATCTCAGGATCACTAGCCGATGGCGAAATTTTATCTGCGACAGAAACGAATGAAAAGAGCATCGATGAAGATGAAGACGATACGTCAGAACCTTTGGCAGAGGTGTCAGTTAAGGTAGCAAGAGCCTCATTCGATAATTTACAAAGCTTTTGTCTACAAAACGAAACTGATGAAACAGCATGTCAGGCACTTTTTCTCCTTAAAAAAATTAAATTGTTGAAAAGTCTGAGCAGCAGCAAATGTGCTTGGAAGCAAACCAGTATAATTGAGTTATTTTCAAAGATTAATTAATTCAAGTTATGAATATGTAAAATATTATTTCAAACATTCAATAATTTGTAATATTTTAAGAGTGCCTCGAATTTCGAATTAACGAGAGTCGACTGTATTTGTATTCGTTCTCTGCTCATATTCGTATTTTCCCTGCTCCTATTCGCATTCAGTTTCTGGATCATGGACGACCATCGACGTCAACAGATGACCAACACGTCAATAAAGTGAAGGAGTTAGTACTCAAAAGTCGTCGGTAGACTGTTAAAGACCTTACTGATATGATCAGAATATCAGAAGGATCTGTGAAAACCATTTTGAAAGACCATTTGGGCCTACGAAAAGTCAAATCTCGTATGGTACCGAAAACTCTCAATTTCTCGGAAAAAAGTCGTCGGGTTGATATGTGTGAAACAATGCTTTCGACTATCAGGACAAGCTCAAATGCATCATTACGGGAGATGAGACTTGGATTTATGCTTACGACTCTGAAACAACCGACCAATCAAGCGAATATCGTGCTAAAGGCGAGGCCAGACCGAAAAGAGCACGTCAAAGTCGTTCAAAAATAAAGGTGATGACAGTTTTTTTCGATTTTCGTGGTGAGGTGCACTATGAATTCCTTCCACCTGGCCAAACTTTTAATAAGGAATATTATTTGAGTGTTATGCGTCGTTTACGTGAAGCGATTCGTCTAAAAAGACCAGAATTATGGGCCAACAACTCTTGGTTTTTGCATTACGATAATGCACCGTCTCACACTGCACTCGTTCTTCGTGACCATTCCGCCAAAAATTCCACGCATATCGTTCCGCAACCACCGTATTCGCCTGATAGTCAACGCTGTAAAAAGTTGTAAATATTAATTTTGCTAATGCCAGAGGATTTATTTCGTATTTGATTACGTTGTATTAACTATCGACTTATATTTATTTAAGCGCTAAAAGCATTTTTTGTTTGTGGCTTCGTCCCATATTAAATTGAAGTGTGCCGGCTGGATGTGGTAGCAGTTGCGGTTTTTATGTCAGTGTCCGTGTCAGTGTCAGTGACTAACTATCCCTCGGAAATTTCGTATTTATAAAACCATTGAATCTGTATGCATATTAGGGCAGGACTAAACTTTTCTTGACTTTGCTTCTGTGTCGACAGACGAATAGTTAATATAATTTTGAACAAAGGAGTCCCCACGAGCATAGTTCTTATTTTTTTTTTGTTTTATAGACATTATTTGAGTTAAAAATCCTGGAATGTTTTGGGAGATTTAATTATTATATTTTTAACATTTTTATTCTTCGACTTAAATTATTCCAAAATAAAAATATTGCGATAAATAATTTTTTTACGAAAGTAGAATTGTTTTTTATCGTTTCTGCTTATAAAAATGTGTTATGTACATATACTATGTTTTTGAGTTTCCTTTTTAAATTTTTCCTATCTTTTTATTTTTATTATTTTTTTTTTTGAATATTATTTATTAGGTTGAGGAATAAGTTCGTATCGTTTTTACCGAAGATATATTCGCCGTTGCTGTTTACAACCTCTTCCCACCTCTCAACCAATTTGTTGATGCAGTTCCACCCAAAATTATCTGGTCTGGTGTCAAAGAATTTGTTGAGCCAAGTTTTAAGGACCATTTTGTTATCGAAGGTAACACCCTTCATATGGTTTGACAGGGAGCGGAAAAGATGGTAATCGGTCGGTGCAAGGTTCGCAGAATACGGCCGTTCGAACTCTTGGTGTGTCGCTTTGACGAGTTATGCACCATGGGGCCTGGGGTTGTCGTGAAAGAGTATGATTTGACCACGTCGATCAGGTATTTTTAGTTGAATAGCTTCATTCACGTGGTGTTGTAGAGCTCCTTGTTGGCCATGACATTCTTTTCGACCATTTCCCAGTGCACCATGCCCTCCTAGCCCCACCAAACAAATATCTTGATCCTCTTTGGATGAAGATCCGGCTTGACTCTCGGCTTTGGCGTATCTCCTGGAGCCACCCACCCCTTTCTTTGCTTCATATTAATGTATAGGTACCATTTCTCATCTCTCGTGACGATTCGGTACAAAAAGCGCTGTTTATAACCACGTGTTGCTCGATGGTGCAGGCGAGATGCGGAGAAGCAATTTGAAGACGACTTTCATTGTTTTTTTTTTGAGCTCGTGAAGCACCTATGCTCCCAACTTTTTGGTAAATCCCATTAAATAAGGTGAGTGAGAATCGATTTATGATCGCAGTTAACTTTTTCCGCCAATTCGAGACTGGTTTGGGGACCGCTCTCCTTCAAAAGTGATTTGAGACATTCTTCATCGGATTCAGAAGGCCTTCCGCTGAACATGTCATCGACGTCAAAGCCGCCGTTTTTCAACTTTGCAAACCATTTTCGTGCTGTGTACTCGCCTATAACACCTTCTCCGTTAACGTCGTAAATGCTCCGGGCTGTTTCCATAGCTTTCTGAGCTCGATGAATTCCAAAGAAGAGCTCGGCACCTGCTTGATGAATTGTTGATTTTTGCCTCCTGGGTACACCATTTCTAAGCTTCAAAAATAATAAAAAATGAAATAACTCAAAAATACAATTAACATAGTTTTATAGACCAGAAAGAGTTCTATCGAATACCAAAGAGCAAAGAAATCGTTGTAAAATAAAAGAAAATATACACTATGAACTTATTCCCCAACCAATAAGCATTTCCACCTGGTCCTGCTGTAGGCTAGCAATTTTCGTGCATTCCACGATTTCCCGCATTCATAGACTCTTTTTTGTACCGATCTTTTCCATGTAGTTTTTAGTCGACCCCCTTGCGGCTTCCTTGGGGGTGCCAATCAAGAGCTTGTCGACAGACTTCCATTGCATCTTTTCACAGTCTGTGGCCTATACATCTCTACTTTCGTAATTGTGTATGGTTGGCTATTAGCTGCAAGTTTCACTTTTCATGCAACTCATCATTGCTGATGATATTATACCTTGAGAATACGCCGAACACATCTGTTTACAAAACTTTAAATTTTTCGGGTTAGTTGGTCTGTTACATGCCATCCATCTCGCGACCATAGAGCAGTACTGAGATGACATTTGATTTAAATAGTCTCATTTTTGTATGGAAGAATATTTGTGATGAGTTTCAGATGTGGCGCAGCTGAGTTCCTTTATTTATTCTGGTCAGAATATCCTTTACCGCACTATTGTCAGCAGATATTACACTGCCTAGGTAGGTAAAATCTTCGACTTGTTCAATTATTTTGCCATGCAGCATAAAATTGTTGAGGTTTTTGGTGTTTATTTTTATTGATTTCGTTTTGTTGATGTTGGCTTGAAGGCTAAATTTAATAAGCCCGATAATAAGCACAAGTCATCCGCATAAGCTAAATTCGGTGAAGTTCCAGTAGATGCCTTTACGGAATTGTGTGGGATCTCATGAATAACAATAAGAAAGATGATTGGCGAAAGTAAATCTCTTTAAGAAGTATTTATTTTCCACTAGTAAATTTTGTTCAGCATTCAGTTATTCTTTTTTCAAAAGAAATTAACCCACCCTCACGCACCCTAATTCATACGCTCTGGCCACTATACATCCATAAATGCTTAAGCAGATTAGTAATATGATATGCAAAACACCATCTAAAGTAACAAAAAAGCCACACCAGGTTTCGAATAACCAAAGTCGGAATTTCCGCCAACGCCAGCTGCTAAAAAACTTAAACCAGATTTCGAAAATCATTTTGGCTCGTGTTGGCTAGCAATAAGTGACCATGTAAATTTCGCTCGTTAATTTTTGTTTCCCTAATCTCCGCTTTTTTCTTGTTTGCATGCCGTTATTTGCGGAGAACTTTAAAAACGCTAAATCAGCAGGAAAGTCATACACAAAAATTGAAAATTCCTTATGCTGAAATTGATAGCCGTATGTTAGCCACATGACCGAGACTCCACCACCACTGCCATCCATCACACTTTACTAATTTATTTGTGTGCACACAAACATACAGTTTTTGCAGCGCTTGCAGATTTACATGTTCTGAAAAATATCAAGTTTTGCATGTCGATAAATTTCAAGTGGCCCGTGCGTTGGTGTTGGCAAACGAGTACGCAGGCGAGAGGGTACAAATAGGTTTTACACATTTTTGTTACGTAAAGGATTTTGCTGTAAATTCTTACACATTATTTACCTAATTTCATTTCAAGCGGAAATGTGTAGTCAACAATTTGATTCAACCTTCCCTTTTTGGGTGTTTGGCCGAGCTCCTCCTGCTATTTGTGGTGTGCGTCTTAATGCTGTGTTCCTTAAATGGAGGGACGTACAATATTAAGCCGACTCCGAACGGCAGATATTTTGTTTTGTGAAGTGAAACTTCTTAGGAGTCGATGGACGAGCGAGAATGGATAGTAAAATTTCAAGGCAATGCAACGTTTTGGGCATTTTCCTTCCGCGAGAGAAAAAAGATATAACGTAGAGAAAAAGGAGAGAGAGAGTTATACCTTATATATATCTTTGATACACTTTTTCCTTGTGGTTGCTAATTTCTAGTGAGAAATAGCACTGCCTGCTTTTTGGCGCTTGTTTGTTGGTGCAAACTTGTAGGAAATATATTTTTGGTGCCTACTTTTTGGCGTTCTATTTTCTTGGTGCCTACTGTTGGGGGCGTTTTTTGGTCCCTTTTTTGGCGTTTTTTGGTGCCTACTTTTTGGCGTTTATTTCCGCTTATTCCCGTTTCGTATTGCCTTGCGGTAATTTGTGCCGTTGCTGCGGTCCTGGCATCGCTGCGTTTGTGCGGGTGATAAACGCTCGGAGTACTGCGCGTTGTTGCCACGGTTTGTGTCCGGCGTTTACCTATACCGGTTGACCCTTCTCCGTTTTTTGAAAATTTTGTCTATTTATATTATTTGCAAATGTTGTGAATTTATTTAGTTATATATTCTTTCTTTCTCTCTCATTCTCTCTTGGGTCTCTCTCTCTTTCTTTGTCTGCCTTGAAAGTTTCACTTCCTTTATGTGTACTACGCTACACACACTTTTTTGTATGAGAAACTTTTTCTCCTTAGGCAGATATAAATCCGTAACGTTGAGTGAATGTTCCGGGAATGACACAACAAGGAGTAATATTCGTTACACGTTGTAATGACGTCATTAACTTGAACAACTGCGCTGTTAATTCTACCTTTTCCAGTCTGGTTAGAGAAGCAAGACGAATGGGTCTGTTGGCAATTATGAATTTGGAAAAGTAGAGAACTTCGTCTGCTTGGGAACCAACATCAGCAACGATAATAACGCTAGCCTTGAAATCCACGCTAGCCTTGAAATCCAATGAAGAATCTGTCTTGCTAACAAGTTAAACTTTGGACTAAGCAAGGAATTGAGTAGTAAAGTCCACTCTCGACGAACAAAAATCACACCAGAAAGTCACCAGTGCTATTTTTTAAATCTGGGTTCCCAGCAAGCCTGAACCCCAGCACGGGTGGTATTACACCTTGTCCCAATCCACAAATTTTTCCAGAGGTTTGCTCCTCTACTAAATCCAATTAATCAAAAAAGTGCAAAAAAACTATCGACGAAATGTAATAATAATCAAATATTTGAATATTATTAGCAGATTTTGTTCCTTTGTGACTCATTAATCCATAAAAAACAGAAAGTCTTCCAAGCAATTTCTAAAACGATTTATAATTTTCACTCATCCACTTGAGTGTTAGTTTTCAAAGGAATCCTTTCAAGTGTCGAAATTTATGGCGATTCAGTTAAATGTACTTTTAAGTTGAGAAAGTTAGTCAATCAAGGCATGTTAAGTATAAATACGAAATATGGCCGTTGTGGCTAAGTGAGTGAAGCCAACTAATGTGGAGCATTGAAGTGATTTCATTAGCATAATAAATCCATTCAATTAAATGTAAATATTTTACATGGCATGCCACTGTAATGAATGAACGAAATCACTTAAGCAGAACGACCACAAACAATACACACACACACACACGAGTGTATACTTTGATACGATACTCGCATGGACACGTATTAGCAATGCAAACTATTTGGCTAACGTCATCTTTATAGCCCCAAAATCATTCGATTGAAGGCGAGATTTCATGCTCAATTTAGTGCAAGCAGGCTAAGTAAGCCCAGCAAACAACAAACCAGCTAAGCAACCTTAACGCAACTGAAATTCAAACGGCTCAATACTCACCGAACTGACCCACAAACTTATGAGTCAGCTGCGAATGTGCGTGAATGGGCGTAGTTGGCAAAGCAAAGCCTTCAAAAACATGGTACAAGTCAACTGCCATCACTCGCTTGGTAGCGCAACAAAGGCTGCTTGGTGGTCCACTGTGTGCTGAGGTACCCCTTGTGCGCACTCCTACTCCCTCTCTCTCGCTCGATCTAGCAAATGCTCTCCTTATTATTCCTCTAACTTTTTGCCCATCGCTTTTGTTGTTCATGTCATTCCAAAAGTTTCAACTGCTCGGTCTTAATTTGACTTTGAATGTATATTTTGTATATTTTGTTTAGCTAACAGTGATTTGGCGTGTTTGTGTGTTGATGGTGGTGCGTCAACTCGCCTAGCCATTGTTTGTTGTCCTGTCTCGGACACTCTTTGAAGTTTATATTTGTTCTCATTTTTGCTTTGGATATTCATTTTCTTTTGTTTGTTATTGTGGTTATTTTTTGTTATTCTTGCTTTGCCAACACTTAAAGTGCAAACAATGGAACAATGCAGGTACTGGTAGAGAGAAAAGCAAGGGGAGGAACAGCATTGAAGGAAACTTCAACAAAACTAAATTTAAAATTCGAATAAGGCGCAAATTAAATTGAAAGAACAGTTTTGAATGGATGACAGAATTTTTCTAAGGCTGATAGATTGCAAGTTATGGCCATCTGAAGCAAAATTCTGAGAGTATAAATTAGGCTCCCACGGGCATAAGAGATTCGGCAACGATGATAGATTACCAGGTTTGGCCTTCAGCTATGGTAATAAACAAAATTGAGTGACTAATTTTGGCTGCAACGTCACCGGGGACTCGGCAGCAGAGTTCTGCTCGCTCGTTTCACACGTATTCTTACACTCGTCCAATCAGTTCTTGTTCAGACCATACAAGGATGATATATTTACCAGGTTTCCTCTTTAACTATGGTGAAAAAGAAAATTATGAGGGCAACTTCGGCTGTCATCTCACTTGGAAGACTCGGCAGCCGAATTCTGTACGATCATTTCGCGCACTATTTGAAATCAGGAGTTGCTTAATTCGGCCAACGAACTCCCAATCGAGTTGCTCATCAAACCCAGCTGGTTTGGCTGGATAGCCCACACTTTGCGCAAAGATGGCGGTGAAGTATGCAGGGCTGCTCTATAATGGAATCCGCAAGGTGTTAGGAACCGTATTAGACCAAAATCGCCGGGAGTACGCAGGGTGAATACGGACTTATCGAACTCATATACAATCTGGAATTTTTTGAAACGACTTGCTCACCATCGAAATGAGCTTAAGGCTTTCATTCTGGCTCTTCGTTCCAACCGGAATTAAAGGACGAATTATATTATATAATCATATAAAGGGTGATCAATTTAGAGGTATCGGATTTTAAATTGAAATAAAATAACGAAATTTCAAATTGATTGGTCAATCATTATTATTTTTGTGTAGAACCATTCCTGGCATTTAATTTTTAAAGATAATCTCTTTCAAATGTTGACCGCAACTGAGCCGTGATTCTTCGTGCCGGAAGACTTCGGTCGGTATCTCGTGAATACGGGGGGTTTGGGGGGTCGAAAGGTCTTTTTCCACGCTGCGACGCTTGAAATCTTACTTGAGGTCTACAATGAGAGAAGATCGTTTGAATGGAGTTGCTTCTATGAATATCCAACGCTACGTGAATGTAGACATTGACTTGGTATTGAAAGAATTTTTTCCGTACCTCGAAGAGTCGCAATGTTATCGGCACATTGATCAGCATTGGGAAAAGTGCATGCAGCCATTAGACTTGTAATCAAAGCGTGTTAAAATGTTTTTAAAAAGATTAAAATTAAAATATAATGACCTAAACCACTTCTTGAAGGTATGCGAGCATTAGAAAGATTTGGCGAACTTACTTTTCATTGCAAAATATTTTTAATGAAATTTATATTACTTTAATATATTCATTGTATAAAACAGAACAGAAAAAATATTTTACGAGGGGTGCCTTTTATATGTCGGGATTAGACAAAAACAAAAACAAATTTTAATAATCGAAAATCACTTTATTGTTTTTCAAAATATTATCCATGAAGATCTATACACTTTTGCATGCGTTTGAACCAATTGTCGAAGCACTTTTGCCACTCTGAATGAGGTACCTCCAAAACATGCATTCTGAACGCCGCAACCGCTTCTTCAGGTGTCGAAAAACGTTGACCTCTCAGTTTGTTTTTTACGTACGGGAATAAAAAGAAGTCATTCGGTGCCAAGTCAGGACTATACGGCGGATGACCCATTAATTCGATGTTTTCGGTGCTCAAAAATGCAGTTGTTTCAGCCGATGTGTGAGAGCTCGCATTGTCCTGGTGAAGAGTGACCCGTCTTTGGCGATTGGTTTTCCTAATTTCTTGGAAGACAACTGGCAAATAAATGGTTGTGTACCACTCAGAATTTACTGTTCTGCGTTGTTCTAGTGGTACGGTTGCGACATGTCCAGTTTTTTTCCGAAAAAACAGGCGACCATTTGCTTGGAAGTGCTTCGTGCGCGAACAACTTTTGTTGGATTTGGCTCATCTTGAAACACCCATACAGTCGACTGCTGTTTACTTTCGGGCTCATACGCGTAAATCCATGATTCATCACCTGTCACAATGTCATAGACGTGTTTCGAAGCCGCGCGATCGTATTTTTTGAGCATTTCCTTCGACCAATCGACACGAGCCTTTTTTTGAGCGATTGACAAATTGTGTGGGATCCAACGCGAACAAATTTTTTTGACAGTCAAACGTTCATGCAATATTGAATGTATGCTGATCCCACTAATGCCTAAGATTGTCTCAATCTCACGATAGGTCACATGACGATCTTGCAATATCAGTTCGCGCACAGCATCAATGGTTTTCGGAACAACAACTGATTTTGGACGACCTTCACGAAATTCGTCTTGGAGTGAACTACGACCACGACTGAATTCACCATACCGTCGATAAACACTGGTCCTTGATGGAGCTTCATCGCCAAAAAATGAATTAAGTTCATCCATGCAATGCTGCTGAGTTAATCCACGTCGAAAGTTGTAAAAAATAATCGCACGAAAATGTTCACGGTTTAATTCCATTTTTGGACCGAGATGAATCTTTTAAGTTACTGTAAACAACACAAATGGCGCTGGTATTTCAAAACGTTCTGAGTACGTAAAAGCCAAAAAATGTCAAACTTTCCGATACAGCTGTTAGTTGCCAGATTGCAACACCAGGGTTGCCAAATCCCGAAATATAAAAGGCACCCCTCGTATTTCTTTTTACATGTAATCCCTGCGCACGATCCCTAAACACTCAAAAAAAGGCAATTTTTCTTTACTAACTCTTATAACGTATATTAAAAGAGGTTAATCGCATTTATCAAATTTTATTTGTCAATGAAATTTCAATCCAGAACCCCCCCACCGTGGGCTGAGTCTTGCGCACGGTTCTGCGTGAATAACTTTAGTAATGTTGGCTTCTAATGCCTAAATCGAAGCTGGTTATCCACAAAGCATTAAGACTTTTCATAAACCCATAAATAAGAGTTCAAAGGTGAGATATCACACAATCTTGGCGGCCAATCCACTGCTCTGAGACTAGAACGAGAGATAAATTGCTCACCGAAACGACGACGCAGTAAATCCAATGTTTCATGAGCTCTACGGCAAATAGCGCCGTTCGCCGTCTTGATGTAACCTAATGTTGTGGATATCACGGCCTTCAACTTCTGGCATCAAAAAGTGGTTTATCATGGCGCAATGAATTTGTTACATTGGCGCCAGCCTCGCCTTTCAAGAAATATGAGCCGATGTCTCTCCAGCCCACAGACCGCAATGGCTGCTCTTGAATGGCTTCGGGTAGCTCTTCAGCTCAAATATGGCCATTTTGCTTATTAGCGGAGCCATTAAGCCAAAAAGGAGCCACATCGGTGAACAAATTCGGATCCCAAAATGCGGATTTTCTTTCGCCTTTTCACAGAGCGTCGATTTTTGTAATACAATTTTACGATTTGTAAACGTTATTGAGGCGTAAGTCCTTCCATGATGAGATGTCAATGAATACTGAAAAAATGATGTATTTAGTTTGTTAGTAGTCCTGCGTCATCTGTCAAAGAAACCCTATTGGAAAAAATACCTCCAATGTGATCACCCTTTATATTATTTAGTATAATTGAAACCATTTCCCATGCTTAACGACAAGCAGCTCATTTGCTAACCAATCTGCTAGGAAAGAACTCAAGCATATGTGTTTACTGAGAAAAATCTTTCCAAATGAAATTGGTTATCTCAGAGTAGTACATCCGAAATAGCAAAATCATATGTTTTATAAATATATTTATGCGCCAAAGTACAATGGAAGATGAAATGGAAATTCTTGCTCATTCGAAGGCTCACCAACCACACAAACAAGCATAGTAACAATGCTCGCCCAACACTACACATGCAAATGCATATAAAGCACTTAGCCCCTAATACTTCTATGCCAATTACCCACGCATACATACATACATATGTGAATGTACTAGCGCAGGCATGTGAGTCGGTACACGCTTTCTGCTGGCCTTCGTATCTGGGCAAAATGAAGCGTGGAAGACATTAAATAAATATGCTAAACACGCACAAGAGATCCTTATCGTTGGCGTCGCTGTACTTGCCTGCAGTCACTGGCAGCGGTTACTCTTGTCATCGAGCAAGCCGTTAACGCCCACACTTGCGTGCGTACACATAAACTTATACACTTACACCCCTCCAACACAGGCAACAATCAGCCCAAAGCAGGCAATCTTCTAACGTGCGCTCCCAGGCAAGCTACCACTGCTGAACGTACTCGTACATGCACACACATACTTAAGTCTGTCCGTATATTAGTGTCAATCGCCGAGTGGCGCCTCCGAGCTGCCACAAACGAAAATCGATAAAATTTGCTTGGATATTATTTTATGCTCTTGTTTGTATGTGTGTGTGCCTACATCGAATAGGAATGCAAAGTGGGAACTACCAAACGAACTGGGCTAAAACAAACACCGAGGAGGTATATTTGAAGGGGCGCGCTAGCGATTGTTCAGGTTTCTCAGCGTCATTCGGTGGAAGAAAATCATGTCACAATAGGCGCAATTTTGATTTTACGGGAGTTGTATTTGATGTTATCATTTCAAATACAAAGCCAACAACGAATTGTATGATTATTAAATATTATAATTTTTGTAATGCGCTTTGCCCTCTGCTTTCACGTACTACAATAGCCTCAGCCCTAAAGAAGATGCTTAAATATTTTACGAGGGCGGGGAGTACCTATGAATAAATTCGGTTTCAGTGACTACTATTAAACTAAAATTGAATTACTCAGTAGCAGGCGCCGCAAAATAAAGCTAAATGCATTGCCCCAAACCGCTGTTAACTCGTTCCCCGTTCAATTTGTTCTCAAATACACCTCGTTGCAAAACTATGAACGCACCGCTGGAGCAGATATCATGGGAATATACTGAAAATGTTGACAGTGCGATGGGTGCCGCGTTTCCTGTCACCGAACGACATTGCCCCGACACATTCCTCAATGAAATCGGCGGAAAAATAGAAGGAATTGCAATCGTTCCTGCGACCGTCGGTTCTACGTTACCCGAACGACCCGGATTTACATCGGGCCAAGGACTGTCAGTGCAGCAGGATTCCCCGTATATATATCCTATTTGGAGCATAGGGCGCCAAATATTGTTCCTGTTGGTAGCTGTGTCAGCGTCTCGTAATGTTTTTATATTCCAGAATCCTATCTTAGTCCTAATCTGTTTTTTTTATTGGGTGAGGTGGGGTTCAAAATGTCTTCGTACTTACAGCGACTGTCGTCTACTGCGTCGAATGGTGTGACCACTAAAACAATCCCTCCTCTCCTTCTGGGGAGACAGTCTTCCCGGAACTGCTTTCTATGTTACTTCGGGAGGGCCCATAACGTCATCCATAAAGGACCAATTCTATTCACCCACGTCTGGGTCCACCATATTTGTAGTCAGCTTTCATGCTATAGGTTAGTCTTCTTGTGTCTCTATCTGTGCGGCTTCGCTTTGTTGCACTCTGTCGAGCTCAATCTTTTGTTTTCGTAGTTTCTCGATGTATTTCTTTATCGCGTTCCAGCTGTCCTCACGTTCGAGCATTTTGTTGATTATGTTGCTCGGCGCGGTGTCGCCAATCTGTTTCCTCAGAGCATTTCTTTCCGCGAGCCATCTATTGCAATTAAAAAACGTGTGATCAGCGTCATCGCCCGTCACTTTGCAGTATATGCACTTGAGATTGCTTTCTTTACCCATGCGGTATAGCTATCTCTGGAAATATCCGTGGCCCGAGAGGAACTGGCTTAAGAAGTATTTCAGTTTCCCGAAGTTCCTTTGAACCCATTTGCCTATTGTAGGAATCAGCTTCGCCATCCGTCTGCCACTCGATTTAGTGTCCCATCATCCCAGTGTCAGTTGCCACCGCAGCAAGGTCTAGCATATCCGTTCTGAGAAGCTAGTGATGACGTGTTTCTTCTTCGAGTCCCACGCATCTATTCGTTCCCGGACCATGAGGTCGATAGCCGAAGGCCGTCAACGGTGGGTTTGATTTTGTTCTCCGATGCATTGAATTTGACGATTGGAAAGCGTGAAAATTTCAGACTAGTAGGTTGCTAGCCCGCCTGCTCTAGCTTAATGATAAAAATATTACCTACACCTCTAAACAGGGATTTGCTTGTTTTTGGTCCTCGATATCTACCGAGCTTTCCCCTATCCGCCTGTGGAAGCGTCCGTTGGCAGACAAGTAATCTTCACACGGTTACATGTATGGGGAGTGTTTATGCTACTACAATAACAACAAGAACCACAATAAAGTATTTGTAATATATGCAAATTGGTTCATCATCCACCGGATTTTCTCGATCTGACTCCCATCGACTATTATTTACTTCCAAACATGCAGAGATATCGTTTGGGACAAAAAAATTCACGTCGAGTCTGGAAGTAATCATCAAAATGGGGGCATATTTTAAATATATATATAATTCGGCCGCCGTAGCCGAATGGGTTGGTGCGTGATTACCATTCGGAATTCACAGAGAGGTCGTTGGTTCGAATCTCGGTGAAAGCAAAATTAATAAAAACATTTTTCTAATAGCGGTCGCCCCTCGGCAGGCAATGGCAAACCTCCGAGTGTATTTCTGCCATGAAAAAGCTCCTCAGAAAAATATCTGCCGTTCGGAGTCGGCTTGAAACTGTAGGCCCCTCCATTTGTGGAACAACACCAAGACGCACACCACAAATAGGAGGAGGAGCTCGGCCAAACACCTAACAGAAGTGTACGCGCCAATTATTTATTTATTTTTTTTTTTTATATAATTGACGCGTAAACCCTTTTTGTGTGTTTGGCCGAGCTCCTCCTCCTATTTGTGGCGTACGTCTTGATGTTGTTCCACAAATGGACCTATAGTTTCAAGCCGACTCCGAATCGCAGATATTTTTTATGAGGACCTTTTTTATGGCAGAAATACACTCGGAGGTTTGCCATTGGCTGCCGAGGTGCGACCGCTTTTAGAAAAATGTTTTTCTTAATTTTGGAGTTTCACCGATATTCGAACCTACGTTCTCTCTGTGAATTACAAATGGTAGTCACGCACCAACCTATTCGGCTACGGCGGCCGCCAATACCTCGTCATAATTTTATTTTATTTTGCTTTATAAAAATATTGGAGGAACGATCTGGACGGATACCTATCCAATAAAAGAAATAAACATAATGTTGATACAAAAATTTATATTTTCCTTACAAGGCTCCTTTCCATAGCAATGCTGCAACTGCTGTACGAGTATTTGCAAAAGACTCAGCGGGCTCCACACAGGACCGCATTAACTCGTCTCATTACCAGAACGACTCGTTCCAACTTGAGTATTATTTGCTTAACTTTTCGTTACTTTCGTCATCACAAAGGTGAATCAATGACCGAAACCACACAAATTTTGCGTTTAAGTTCTTTGAGCTGCTGGCACTAGCCTTTTTGGTATTGCCGAGACATCGTTGGCTATTGTCAATATTTACAATGCTTTCGCATTTGATATTTTTTTGTTTTTGTGTGTATGTGGTGAAGACGACCGAACAATGGCTGGTTTACCGTGGTGTTAGTCGCTTCGTACTGCTGATGAAATTCATCAGGTTTTTAATATCAATCTTTACTATATCAGCAAGCGTAGCAGAAATGTAAGAGTCAAGACACAAGAAATCCAAGATACAGGTAAGCTAAGGAGAATATGCTGAGATGATCCCATCTCATCCTCCATACAACTAACACAAAAAGGACTTGAAGTAATGCCGAGTCTCACGCGGCCAATGTCCTGTAATGGCACCCACGAATTTCCGCAGCTGAGATTTTGTTTACCTCAGGAGATCCATCGAGCACCCCCAATCCACTCGTTTCCAGAAAGATTTCGCGATATTACAAGTCTGTGTATTTGCGCAGCGCAGGTAGTCAACGAGATTCTCTCGTTTCTCGGGGTAATTACCTCACAGCTCCCCTGTCTAGCCAGCTCATCCCCCTCGCAGTTTCCTGCAATATCGCTATTACTAGGTATTCAGACGAGCCTTATATCAAATATCAATATCAATTCAGATGCGATCGAAAGTGAAGTCAGCCATTCCCTAAAGAGTTTTGAGAGCACCATCATCGAGCCCAGGGCTCCGCTTGGTTATCGTAGTAGATATTAACCTCCGTGACGGTTGTTACATAAGTGAGCAGCTTATCAGCTACTTCTTTAATAAACCTTAACTTTAGTCTGATGGGGAGCCCCTTGCAGAATACTCCTCCGCCAACCCTTCAATACAATTTCGAGGCATCCGTGAACAGGTTCATTAGGCCCTGCCTCCGCTCGAACTAAGCAAGGGTGTGCATTGACCAGTCGCCAAAGGGATGAAGCCAAAATTTCTAAGGAAACTTGAGTGCCCGTAATTAAGGTCAAGCTTATAACGCGAGTCTCTCAGTCAGATTGCGGAACCTGCAGCGACAGTTTTCCGTGCGATGTCTAGCAAATTAAGCGCTAGAGTAGGAGTAGTTCGAAGCGTCCCACTGAACGCTATGAGGGCAGACCTTTGGACTCTCGCCAGCTTATTCAGCGATACCATCTCTTCCAGAGAGTTCCACCAGATAGCAACTCCATACAGAATAGGAGATAGAATATTATGGAGCCAAAATACAATTTTATGCGAGAGGCCCCACCTTTTTCCAACAGCACCCTTGCAATCATTCAAGGCATCCTTGTTGCCTTCCTTATCCTTCACTCAATGTTGGGCTTCCACGTTAGCTTACTGTCAAGGATTAGAACTAGGTACTTCACCTTGTCAGAAAGACCCAACTGAGCGCCCTGTATTGAGGGGAGTTGAGCTCTCGGTATTTTGTACTTCCTCGTGAATAACACGCGCGCTCCGTCTTAAGGACACACTGATTTCTATCATAACAATGTACAGTCTAATAGATAGACTTGCTCAGTGGTCATGCAGGCACATGACTTCTGCAAAAGCTGTACGAAAAAGCGGAATAGACGAGTTTGTACCTTCTGTGTCATTGCTTTGCTCTAGCCAAATGAAGACTAATCATTCTGGTCAGACAGTTCTTTGATGAGTTTGAGGATTTCTGCAGTGAAGAAATCAGGGATCTTATAAAGTGTTTGGTCAACTCACATTGCGTCTTTGATCACTCAAAAGTTCGCAATGCGGCATTACAATGGTCGTCAAGCCTGAGTATGATCATAGTGGACAACTGCTACGGCCTCATTTACCCTTAAAAGTCATATCAAAATGAGCTGACGGCGTAGATGTAAGATTAAGGAAATTGAGAAAAGGAATATTTCGGAAATAGGGAAGGCTTTTGCCAAAGCGACAACTAAATTTTGCGTACTATAAATCACAAGTAAACATTTTTTAAATTTTTGTTGGGTGTTTTGGCCGAGCTCCTTCTCCTATTTGTGGTGTTCGTCTTGATGTGTTTTCCGGAGGCACCTACAGTTTTATACCGCCTCTGAATGGCATCTGGTTTTTATGAGGTGCTTTTTCTAAGCCAAAAATCTACTTAGAGGTTTGCCATTGCCTGCCGAGGGGCGAGCGTCAGTAGCCTTCCTACGATGCGTTTAGTGATTGAGCTGAATATTTCAGGTTCAATTTAATGAGAAATTGTGACTAATTTTTCTATGCAAATTATTAGCTTAGCAAATTTTTTTTCCAACGTCTGCAAAGCTTACGACTCCATGTTGTAGTTTGTCTACTTTTCACATGGAAATTTTGTAAATTTTTTACATTTTACCAAATATGGAATTTATGGCGATATTTTTTAATCTTTGCATACAATAATGAGGTTAACAGCAATTTTCTATCGTCACTTCTTCGCTGATTTTTCTATTACTCCTACACAAATACAGTACGATGAAATTGCTCGAGTTGCCATAATTCCGGCTAAGCGAAACATTTGCCATCAAAAACAATACGACGATAATGAGGTTGCAAAATTGGGGCACTATGTCCTGCTCAGTGAAGGATTAAAAATGCAAAGAATTTTATGAAAGCGCCAACAATGAGCAAATGAGCAGGATAAGACTAGAAACTCGAGAAAAGCTGCTTCAATGAGCAACGGACAGACAGGCATTCGCTTGTTATTACTCAACTCATAAGCGGCGTTGGAATAAATGAAGGAAAATGAAATAAAAAATATTATATAAAAAATAATACGAGTTGAATATTCACGATTTTTCTGCTTCTTGTTTTCGTTAACACTTCATTGCACTTCAACTGCTTTAGTTTTCGTTTACTTTTCATGATATATATGCACATTTTTATGCACATACATATCGACATATGTAAATATTTGTGAACTCATGTAGTGTCTTGTTTTTCTTTCGTCTGGCTTTGCCTTTTCTCATTATCCTTTCGTTTCACTTAGGAAATCTTTGCTTGGCTTTTGGTTCAAAGATTTGCTCATTTAGCTCGGAAGTAGCGTTTGCATAACGTTTGCTCCCATTCAAGCGAGATACTTGAAAGTTTCCGCGACTTTGATGAGCAGCGCTGGTGGCTGCTGCTGCTGCTGATGGTGGCGGCTGCTGGGAGTGGTGATGTTGTGTTGTGCTGAAACTTAGAAGATAATTTTAATCCCGAGCAAACTGCTAAGCGCAAAATATACGAAAAGGTACAAAGTATAACAAAAAGGTTCGCTGCTCACATGCACAGCCAGTGCTGGTAACTTTTCAAGCGGCTGTTGATTGACTCGCTAAATCACTGACAGCTTAACTGACTGACTGACTGGATGGCAGCTTGCAATTATCGTGCAATATTTAAGGTAAATCAAGCTTATGAAATGAAAAAATGAAATAAAGCTGGTGGAGGGCGGCGAGTGAAGGAAAGTGATGAAATAAAAATCCATTTAGCGAGCATCACACACGCAAATAGAAATATTATGTGAAAAATGTTGCATACTTTCAGGTGTCTGCCCCTGTATGTGCGACATGCGAATTGCTCACCTTATTTACCTGAAAATGTATACTTAGTGAGTGAGTTTTTACTTATTTATTGCATGATTTTCTACACGATTGTGTAACGCTGACGGATTTTCTAATTTTTTTTTTTTTTTTTTTTTTTGTATCATCCATTAGTTATTCCCAAAACTTGAATTGATTTAAGGGGTTTGAGGGAAACAGTAATAAAAATAAAAAATAAAAAAAAGAACTGAACAAATTTACAAATTATTTGAAAGCTGTTTGAACGTTCGACAAGAAACTGCATGTGGCTGCAACTTGTGTGATACGCAATTGAAAATTTGAATTGAATTTTATGTTTTTTATTGCGGTTAACAATTTTTGAAATTCCAAAAAAGCGAGCCAAGAAGAATAGAGAGATTGGTAACTCCTAAAAGACTCAAACTAAAAAGGGCATTGTACTCAAAGCTCTGGATAATAAAACGGTTGATAGTCAAGGAGGAAGAAAAAGAAGGAGAGTAGTGGCAGACAGAAAGAGATAGGATAGGATAGAGACAGAAACAGAAACAGAGACACAGATAGCTAGTTTTGTGAGCATTTTCTGGCTCTTTGGCAAATCTGAAAATATTCTCCAGTTTGAGAGCACAAATTTTACTCGTTCTCATGAGCCAAAATTTATAGCCTTGATCTAGCAAAGGCAGTACACTCAGAAAGAAAATGCTCAGTGCTATCTGCTTCCTCTAAGGTGGGTCCTCAATGACTCCAAAAGTGGTCATATGCTGACTCCATAGATTGTATCCTCTAATAATGCCGACCATTAACCAAATGTCTTTTTCACCAAGTCTTGGAAGAAAGTTCGACAGTTTTCTGTTCGGGCTTGTCACAAAATAAAGGGTTTTCCAATAAGAGGTGTTATTTTGATATTCAAAGAAAAATGGTATTTTTTAATATAAAAGATAGTATGTTTATTTCATTATAAAGAGGAAAGTATGTCGTTAATAGTGCAAAATAACATCAGGCAAATGACCACCACGACCACGCTTACAGGAAATTTTCCATAACCGAATTGCTAAGTTTCTGCGCTACGTCCTCGATAGCCTCACGAGTTCCATCTTTGAGGTCTTGAATCTACCCTGTGTTGTTGGCGTGGACCTTCTCTTTCACGTGGCCCCAAAAACAAAAGTCTCAAGGTGTTAAATCACAAGATCTCGGTGGCCAATTGTGATCACCTTTTCGAGAGATAACACGGTCCGGAAACTTTTCTCGTAAAAGATCAATGGTTGCTTGTGTGGTACGTACCGCCGTCTTGTTGAAAATAAACGTTGTACAGGTCAATGCCATCAAATTCCGGCCATAAAAAATCGTTAATTATCTCTCGATAGTGCAATCCATTCACCTGTAACACCTGTTATTGGTAAACCCTTTACTTTGCAGTTCTGCAGCGTTCTAGACGGGAGCATAACTTTTTGTGTAAAAATGCATACATAATCACTGATCCGATTCCTATAGAACTGACTCCGACTATTGGCTGTGGTCTCTGTGAGGTAACCGCTGATCCGCAGTTGGCCAATTCATCGACAATTTAATTTCCTTGAGCACCGCACTTTCCCCATGTAAGTAAGGGTAATAAGATTTGGGGTACTTTTTCCAATAGGGGTTTTATGGCAGAGCAGCCGCGTCTACTGTCAACTAAATACATAATTTTTTTAAGAATTTATTGGCCTTTAATCATGGAAAGTCTTGCGTCTCAACAATGTTTAAAAGTCGTGAAATTGTATTACCAAAATCGACGCTCTGTGAATAGCTGAAGATCCGCATTTTGGGACCGGAATTTTGTTTAGCAATGAGGCTCGTAAGCAAGATTACTGTATTTGGACTGAAGAATAATCCGAAGCTATTCAAGAACAGCCATTAGATCCATTGAAAACAACTGTTTGGTGCTCCTGTGGGCTGGAGGAATCATCGGACCATATGTAACAAACGACGTTTTGATGCAGAAATTGAATTCCGTGATCTCCATAATATTTAGTTTCAACAAAACGGCGCTACTTGCCCTACAGCCCATGAAACAATGGATTTACTGTGTCGTCGTTTCGGTGAGCAATTTATCTCTCGCCTCGAACCAGAAGATTGACCACCAAGATCGTTTGATACCACACCTTTGGATTTTTATTTCTGGGAGTATGTAAAGTCTGAAGTTTGAGGCAATGGAAGCCAACATTACTAAAGTTATTCTCGAGATACCGACCGAAGTCCTCCAGCGAGTAATTCAAAATCGGTGTTTGGGGATGGCCGAATTACGGGGCAGTTGCGGCTAACATTTGAAAAGGATTATCTTTAGGAAATAAATGCCAGGAATGGTTCTACACAAAAATAATAATGATTCCCCATTTTTGTTATTTTATTTCCATTTAAAATCTGATACCTCTAAGTAGATCACCCTTTACAAGGTTATTCTGTTTTGCAACAGAATTCATGTTCTTCTTACACTCTTGAACTATCTTTGAGATTTGCGTTGCGTTCTCCAGGGCCTTCAGTGCAGCCTGACTCTCACTTAAGACCCCAACCTGTTTCCCGCTCTATGTATCTCCTCCCAATTATCCATTTGCTACTTTCAGAATGGAGAAAATTTCCGTTTGGAAAATAGTCGCCATTATTCTCATAGCGAAATGATGCTTATTACTATCGTTTAAGTATCATCCCGCTCGGGAATCTATTTCAAATTTCCTTACAATTGAAGCTATGGGCATAAGATCGTCCTTAGCTGCCAAAAACAGTGGATACTGCTCAGATAGCAGCTTAAAGATTTCTCTGTGTCCTGAAGTTCCGTCTTCGTGCCAGAAACCATATATGTGGAGTTTACACATTGCTTTTATTGCTTCCTGCTGCGTCCTAAGATTATACAGGGTGGGCCATATAGCGTTTGCTTTTTGAACCACCTACTTTTTTAAGAATGGTAACACATATGGCATGTCAAATGTGTTCATAATTTACTTAAAGGTTTGACATTTACGAAATGGGACGCTATACGCTTGAACAAAATTGGGAAATATTGAAAACCTATTTCCAAAGTGGCGAGTCTTCTTCTTCTTTTCTGATTTTCACATCGGTGGCTAGATCAATAAGCAAAATTGTCGGATTTGGGGCTCAGAAAATCCCCACGTTACTGTACAGAAGCAAATGCATCCACAACGAGTCACTGCTTGGTGCGGTTTTTGGTCTGGCGGCATCATCGGGCCATTTTTTTTCGAAAATGAGCGAGGAGCCGCGGTTACAGTAAATGGCGAGCGTTATCGTGACATGCTCAACGAATTGTTTCCAAAAATTGAAGAGGATGACATGGACGACATTTGGTTTCAACAGGACGGTGCAACTTGTCACACTGCCAAAATTATACTCGAACTTTTGGCTACCGGTTTTGAAAACCGCATAATCAGCCGAAATTCCGATATCAATTGGCCGCCTCGGAGCTGTGATTTAAGCCCGTTGCACTATTTTTTGTGGGAAGCCGTTAAGGACAAATGCTATGCGAACCATCCAGAGACGATTGATGCTTTAAAACACGAAATCGAAGTTGCCATTCATGAAATTGGAGCCCAAACAATCGAAAATGTGCTTAAAAATTGGGTTGATCGAATGGCCTACTGTAAAGCCAGTCGGGGCAGTCATTTGGACGATATTATTTTTAATTCATAAATGACAATGTTCAATCTTCAAAATAAAAACAAAGTTTGAAAAAATATTGATTAGTTTTTTTATTTATAGCCGATTCAAAAAGCAAATTTTACATGGCCCACCCTATATGATACAAGCATAGCATTTAGGACATCGCCGGAGGTTGCACTCATGGCACCTGGAATGCCTAGGCATATACAGCTTTGCAGTCTGTATAGACTATGACGTGTGGACCATAGTCCGTCGTCACCAAACCACAAAGGCATAAGTGATGCGCAAATACTCAAATATGCGTCACATAGCGGCGAAAGGTCCAAGCTGTGATCTTCTTCACTCTTCCCTCTTGCTGATACGCCAAGCCAAAATAATCTTTTCACTCCATTCAGAAATCAGAGAGCAGTTTGCCATTAGTGAGGGCGCAAAATATTCTACGTAGTTGTGTTGAATTTTTATTTTTTTGCCTTCTCACAAAAATGTTCCCGCACTGAAGCTTTTGGACTTGAAATCGCACTATAAGTACTATTACCTAGTGCTTCGTAATTTGGTCTAATTTTATCCAACGGAAATGAGTTGGTATAATAAATTTTCCGTCTACCGACACTCCTTGTAATTCTATGTGTAATTAATACTCATTACGCATAGGCACACAACTACATATCCACAACGCAATGCAAAGTAGGTGTATGCAAATATGTGTTTGATGTGCCGTAGACCTAATCTGCAATACAACAACAAGTATACATAAAGGCATATGTCACGGCATCAGTTAAGTTTTCTTCTCTTATTTATGCAACACATAGAAAAATAGTATAATATTTCAGTTGAGAATTCAGGCGTTAAATGAGCTTTACCAAGTGGACGAGACGGCATCGTCCTTGACTCCTGAAGTGCTTGCTTTCTGCGCATTTTCGCATTGGTTGCAAATAGTTATGTGCACATATGTATGTATGTGTGTATATATGCATGCATGTATGTATGTGTGTACGTATGTATAGATTTTTCTAACAACTTTCCAACTGTTACTTTTGCCCGTACGCAGGCTTTTTAAGTCATCGGACTTTCGTTCTTTCGCTTCGTGTCCATATTATGGTAATTTATTGCATGCAAACTTTTTCTCTCATTACGAGGCAGTACAATGTAGGCAGCGCTTTTGTTACAGAAAAGCGACCCTATAATCGTGAAAGTAACTCACGAGTAGGTCCCAGCTATACTCCGGGACACAGTTATATTCCAACATACGTCAGGTTTTTTTACAATGGGTCAAAATGTCCGTTTTAGGCTCAAAGAAATCTTTAAAGAACTTCTAAAATGTGTTAGAAGTCGGTTTCTGATGAAAATATAATATTATGGCCATTATTTTATGATAAATTTTTTCGAGGATCATTTAAACCTCGTAACCACTCCTTTTACGGTTCAAAACCAAACATTTGAGGACTAAAACGTTCTAGGAATATATTTTTTAGAACATTTCAGTGGACGTTACCGAAGACGAAGCCACAATTCACTATAAGCGCTTGCTCGCAATAAACAGAATGAGAGGAATATCCGCCCACCCATAAATAAAGTGCGGCCCTCTGTTAATCGTATTTGTCCCGCGCGTGTTAATGTTGTTCCAGAAATGGGGGGTCTACAGTTTTAAACCGACTCCGAACGGCAAATGGTTTTTATGAGGAGCTTTTTTATGGCAGAAACACACCTAAAGCTCCTAAACTAAAAGGAGTAACAATCCAGCTATCCAAAGAAATTAAATATCTTTGAGTAGCCCTCGATAGTAAACTCTTCTGGAAATCACACATTGAAACAAAGACATCCAAAGCACTGACAGCCTTCTGGCAGCGCAAGAGTGTTTTTGGGAAAACGCGGGGTCTTTTGTCCTAGCAAGGTCCTATGGATCTACACGGCTATGATAAGACCTATTATCACCTCTGCATCAGTGGACTGGCTGAGTAGACTCCCTATCGTGGGAGTCAGGCGAACCTTATCGAGACTACAACGCATTGTGGTCATCTGTTGCGTCGGAGCTTTTCCAACTACTTCTAGGTCGGCATTAGATGCTCTGATTTGTCTACCACCACTTGATGTTTTCATCCAAGTAGGGGCCTTGAAAGCCATCTGCAGGCTAAAATACAATGAGATGTGATACGGCCCCAGTCCGGCATTGGACAACAGAGTAGGCATGGACTTCGATCCAATGATCCTCGCCAAGCCCCTTGACTCCATGTCATTCAGAGTTGTGCTTGACAAGAGATACAATGTGGTGCTGCCAGAGGCTCAACTGTGGTCAAATTCAGAAAATGAGCTCGGCAAACACTCTTTGTGCATATTCACGGATGGCTCCAGGACCGAGCACGGCTCCGACTTTGGGGTCTACGGTGAATCCAGCGGGACAAAACTGCACTTTGCTCTTGTAATGCATGCATCTGTGTTTCAAGCGGAGCTGTATGCTGTTCAAGAAGCGATGAACTTTGTTGTTGAAAGCAGATGGAAAGGCAGATCTATATGTGTCTGCAGCGACAGCTAAGCTGCGTTCATGGCCTTAGACAGAGGGAGGCTGCAGATAGACAAAACTGATGTTACTTGTCATATCCGACTGACTGTCGCAGTTCCTCCTTTCACAAAGCAGAGGAGACTGCAGAGAGTTGGTTGGACTGATGACGGGCCACTTTCTATGGGCAAAGCACATGGAATGGGTGAGCACCTCAAACAGTGCACTCTGTCCAGCATGTGCAGAGAGAGATGGGACGCTGACCACTTTCTGTGCATCTATCCAGACTTCGCTCGAACCAGCTTGAGACCTTTGGCACTGATGTGTTAAGAAGCGACCACTTTGGCTTCTTGGCACCACAAGATCTACTCAGATTTCTTCGGAAGTCGAGTACAAGACAATGGGTGTCCGAGTGCTGTACTTGCTAGTCTGTCCCGAAAAAAAACAAGCACTCGAAGATTTGTCATTGCCTCCGGAGGGACAACCGCTAATAGAAAAAGCTTCTTCTATCATTTTGGCGTTACATGCACGGAGCTTCAAACCTACGCAATCCTGAGTGGTATTTATGCACCCACGGCTATGGCGGCCGATCAATACTTAAATAGTAAATATGCCCTTAAAGAGTGCACCATCCGACAGAGTAAAATTCGTTCCTTTTAAAATGGGGAGAGTTGCCAACATTTTTACTGTATTTACAAGTTGCGTAGACATAAAACAAAAGAACAAATTTTAATTAAGTTATTATTTTGAATAAACTACTTTACTAGCTTTAGTAAAAAAAAAATATTTAAGAATTTAAGAAAAATATCTGCATTAAAGGAAAGCTACACAGCCTGACAGATTATATCATAAATATTTCAGAATTAGTTGGCACCCAGTTCTTGTTCTGAAAACTTTATCTAAATGGCCTGTGGATACAATTGTCGGAAAATAACTTTAAACTAGGAAATTTCTACACCCAGCCATTTATATCCACATCCACAACCACTTACTCACCGCTTTCGGTAGAACAGAGGCATTCTTCTTTGTTGCTTTTGTTGTTGTTGCCTTTATTGCTGTTGATGTCAACAAGCAACGACATTAATTAAACATACAAGTCAACATGAACTGCATTTATTTACTTTTGTATTTGCCATTTATCTCATTTCACTTATTTTCGCCCAACTCCTTCAGCCTTCAGCTTCGTCGTACTCATTACAATTCGCGTTGCTTGGCAAGACATTCACTATATAGTTCGTTGTTTGCGTCTGCCTTTGTGTCTGTGTCGGTGTCTGTGTTTACCAACAACTTCAAGCAGCCAAACGGTGTGATTTCATTTCATTTGGTATCAGCGACTGAAAGTACATTCGGAAAGACATTTGCACACGCTTGCTTCAAACCGTCCACACAACAATCACACCAGTCCACGCAGCCCTTTCAGAAAGGCAGACTTACGAACAAAGTGAACAAATTTCGCTGAAAGAGATATTTTGAAAGAGGCGGTGACGCACCTTACATTTTTTTCACGTTTTGTGTCGCATCCCGAAGGTCGTAAACTACATTTGAAAATTTGTTGCATACTTTTGAGTGCCGCATTCAATTTAATCAACTACGCATTGACTTTATATGCGCGTATGTAGGCTAGCGTGTGGATGTGCGCTCGTGAAGGTAACAGTGCGTAACATTTGACGAGATTGGAGTTGTGTAGAGCTGAGTTGTAAAGGAAAAAAATCTTAAAAAATGGCTTTAGAATGCTGCTATTTTATTTAAATGAAGCATACTGACTGCCTGATTTTTTAAAGTAAAGGGGCCCTCATGTGAATAAAATATGAAATACTTGAGTGAAAAGCTGACAGGAAAGTTGTTCGGAAAATATATCACAAAGTTTAATAACGTACAGATAATTTCAAGACCGGGGCGAAAATGTTGACAGTTCTCCGCGCTGCCACATGGAAATTAAATCAACAGAGACGAACCTGACATGAATGATGAAGTTAACGCACCAGTAGCAGGCGAAACCGAATCAAAGATAACAATGAAGCGACAGCAGAATAACAAAACGGCTTGCAGTTAAGCTCGAATTAGTCATCTCAATCTGTTTGTTGCTTGAAAATTTCTATCGAGCTTATTATTCAGGTCTCCGTTAGTCAACTGGCTGAACCTTTATGTAAATGACCTACTAAATGCGCTATAGACCAGATATTAATGACGTCTAAATCTAGGAAAAGGTTTCAAGCGAAAATTAAAAACATGTTTTTGCGTCTTTTTGGCGATTTTTACGGTGCGGACGATATGACCCAACCAACGAACACGCTGGATCTTTATTCTCTGAACTATGTCTATGGCTTAGTAAAGATCATACAGTTCATTGTTCCATCGCCTACGATACTCGCCGTCGTCGTGAAGTTCATACAGCTCATTGTTTCATCGCCTAGAGTAATCCGCTTGCTAACCGTGGCTTTGATGGCTGCCGAAGAGAGTGGCAGAATGGGCTTTTAGTCAAGGAAGTTGGCTTCAGAGCCCATTCAGGCTAAAGAGTCAAAGATCTCGTAACCCGCGATGCCCACATGCCTCGAAACCCATGTTGTCATCAGGATATTATGTCTACCGACATAAATCATCCTGGATTTACAGGACTCGACTACCCTTGAAGTGGTTGGGAGGCTGTCTAAGACCGTGAGCGCAGTTTGGCTGTCGCTGCAGACACATGTAGATCTGCCTTTCTATCGGTTTTCCACAACAAAGTTCATCCCTTCTTGAACAGCATACTCCTCCGCTTGGAACACAGATGCATGCATTCCAAGAGCAAAGTACAGTTTTGTCCTATTGGATTTGTCCGCGAGCTCATTTTCAAAGTTTGACCACAGTTGAGCCTCTGGCGGTACCACACTGTATCTCTTGTCAAGCACGTCTCTGGATGGCATGGAGTCAAGGAGCGTGGCAAGGATTGTTGGATCGAAGTCCATGCCTTCTCTGTTTTCCAATGCCAGACAGGGGCCGTACCAGTTCCCGTTGTGTTTCAGCCTGCAGATGGTCTTCAAGGCCTCTCTTCGGATCAAAAGATCAAGTGGTGGTAGACTAATCAGAGCATCTAAAGCTGGGCGTGAAGTAGTTGGAAAAGCTCCGACGCAACAGATGACCACAATGTGTTGTAGTCTCGACAGGGTCCTCCTGACTCACACGAGAGGGAGTCTACTCATCCAGACCACTGATGCATAGGTGATAATAGGTCTTATCATAGCCGTGAAGATCAGCCAGAAGGCTGCAAGTACTTGGTTGTTTTTGTTTCAACGTGTGATTTCCAGAGGAGTTTACTATCGAGGACTACTCATAGTAACGTCTCGTTCTCTCTCTCTCTACAAATGCTCTCTAACGCACTTTTCTCTTTAAGTTAAAGAAATCCAATTGCCTTTTTTTTGCCTCTTCCAACTTAAATCTACCAGAATTCCAACAATACTGGCGAAAATGTGCATTGGATAAGACTCCCTACAATCATAGCCACGACTTATTCTGATTTTTATGTAGAAATGGTTTTAAAATTCAAAAGAAATCATTGCAAGCAGCTGCTGCTGCTCACTGCTTACAAAGTGCTTAATTATGATAAAACGCAGCAGTAATAAAAAGTTCATGAGAAATATTGATGCATTTTAAAAATAATTATAAATTCCAATGACAAAGCCAACTGAATGCAAAGGTAGTAAGAGAGTGAGACAAGGCGCGAGTTGCCGCAAAAGGACGACGAAGGCCGGAAATTGCGAAATCTTTACAGCAGAACTACTTATGGTCGCGGTCAAGGATTGAGTTATTGCCTTTACGCGCTCTACCGCTGTGCAAGTACATACACATATACATACAAATGCATGTACGTAAGTTGGTAGTTGTGTAATACAAGTAAAATGAGCTGCCGCTGCCGCTGTCGCTGTCGCTACTGGCGAAAACATTTCACAGCAAGGCAATTAATGCTGCTGGGTAAAAGTTTTCTAATGGATTGCAATGGTGGAAACTTGAACGTTGAGTGAGGAACGCCGGAGGAATGACGCACAGTTAGTCAACTAGCGAGTCAAGCAGCCAGTCAGCGAGTCAGCGTAGCACTCAAGTTCGGGGCAAACGCTTCACTTGCGGCGTCTGTGGCGTGTGGAGCAAAGTTTTGGTGGCGCACTCTCTGACCGGAAATTAGCTGCCCTGCTTATGAAGTGCTGCAACTTTAGCTTGCACTTACGATATATGTTTTTTTTCTTTTTTACCATTTTTTTTTTTTTACTTTTTCCATTTAACTATTTCCTTATTTTGGTTTAGTTAGTGTTGTGGTCAACTGTGAAACTTCATAATAAATTGCGCTAAATGAAAATTTAAATGTTCTAGAAGACTCTACTTTGCATCCGCGGATATGCTTGGCAACTTGAAGTGTGCTTGTCATTTGCTACATCAACTGCAACTGTCACTTAAAAAACATTTTTTTTTTTGGTATCCGTTATTGCGCAATTTTTTGCTTTTGTGTTGCAGCTGCAGCGCTGTTTATTAAATTACAAAGCTACGTTGTCGTCAGTGATGTTTTAAGTGTGCAAATGCAGAGGAAGGGAAATAGGAAATTAAGAAAAAAGAAAGCAACGAGTTTGATAGCGAAATGGAACAAATAAATTTAAACGAATTTGTCCAACTTCACAAAGGCAAAACTGTGCGCATATACATTCTATCACATAAGTACCAGGAAGTTGTAAATTAAAGGCAACACAAAAAGAAAAAAATAATAAAAATAAATAATTGGCGCGTACACTTCTGTTAGTTATTTGGCCGAGCTCTTCCTTCTATTTGCGGCGTGCATCTTGAAGTTGTTCCACAAATGGAGGGACCTACAGTTTTAAGCTAACTTCGAACAGCAGATATTTTTTATAAGGAGCTTTTTCATGGCAGAAATACACTCGGAGGCTTGCCATTGCCTGCCGAGGAACGACGACTATTAGAAAAAACTTTTTCTATTATTTTGGTGTTTCATGCACGGAGATTAGGCTACGGTGGCTGCAACATGTTAACCACTTATTCAAACTTATTGCATCGCCTTCGAAGTAGGCCTCTACCTGGAACTACGAGTCAAAGAATATTTCAACCACGAGCATATTTTTCTAACCCACTTCCCAGAGCTGACCTCAGTGCTCGTCGCGAGTACTTTTTCATGTCTTCTGGTGAATGAAAACGGGTGCCTCGAAGAGGTAATTTGAGTTTTGAAAAGAGATACGAGTCCGCTGGAACCATATGAAGTGAATACGTTGGATATTTCTACAAATATCTTCAGCAGTAATTCGTTCCTAAGATAGTTTTGTGAGTTGCTCTGTTGTCGTGGTGCAAAATTTATGAGTCTTTCTCCCCCAAAAAGCTGCCTCTTTTCGATGACTGGAGAGGGCATTCATCAATCACCACATAGAGCCCGGATAGCAGGCTTTGTTTGGCTAAGGTTTTTCTGTCTAAGCAGGCTGGCTAAAAGTATAATTCTGACACTTTTTTGACGCATTATTATTATGGTCGTTTCTTGTTAATTTTTTCTGGCTTCAGCAGTCCTATTAAGAATATCAGAGATCTGCACAAGTAAATATGTATTCATCCGAGCGACAGTAAAAGTTTTCTTGAAAAAATTTCAAAAATATGTGAAATCATGGGGTTTTTATTGTACAGTTGCATACTCAGTTTTTTTTTTCAAAAATTAAATTTTTCTATACTACTTTAGAGCTTCAACAGCCAAATTTTTCAAAAAATAATTGTATATACTTACAGCCGATATATCTCATACTTCTTCGCGCTATAGCACCACATTCGAGAAAACGTTGTGTTGTAGTCGCCAGGGGCTGGTCACAGAAACGACAGGAGTCAGTGGATCAGCGAGAATACCCGTGAGCGAGTTGTTCTTAGGGAGGGCAACTCATACCTGAACCTCCTTTGATTAAATCCCCTTAATTTGGTGCTAGCTAACATCTTTCAGTCTTACTTCTACACTTCTCCTTAAGCTTCTGCTTGATGGTTTGTTGTCCCATAGCAAGGAAGGGCTCGGGTACTATTCACTCCCTAGCCAATGCCGGTTTTCAGTTATACCTACGAGTCCTGGGACTCATATTAGCCTCATGCAATTGTGTATTCCTAGCAATTTCTATTTCTCGATGCACTCAAGGACTAATGAGGACTTAAACTTAGGGACTTAGCCTCAACCGCCATGAGTGCTGCCTGACTTTCACTGCCAATGGCGGGTGGATCTTTCCAGGGACTTCTCTCTGAGTTGATCTCTGCACATAGACAGATGAAATAAATCTTCGCTTGGAAAATGCTGGGCAAACTGTCCATCGCCATAGACTGCTTTGTTTCCACGGCCTCGGTCTTCTGGTGTCTTCGCGCCATCGGTATAGCAGTGCAGTGCACAGTCCTGGAGTTTCCTTTCAAGTGCAGGTGCATTCAGCTTTCTTTATCATCGAATTTGGTCCTGAATTTCTTCTCAAATGTAATAACCCTAGCGATATCATCTCTGGGTAGCTGGATAAGTGGGAGGTGCAGGTTCATGGAATCGCTAATTTCATGTTATTGAATTCCATGTTATTGGAAATAAAGTATACACAATGGAAATAATAAAAAGTCTATATTTGTAAGTAAGTAAGCCACATTTTTATTTAAGTTGGATGTGCTCACTTTCGTTTCATATCCATATTTTTATCAGAGGCTGAGTGTACGTATTGAAAAAACTTCTTTTAAAACTTAGCCCTTTGAAATTTTAAAGTCCTTTAAAAACTAAATTGATAAGAAAATAAAAAAGTGAGTATGCAGTAAGACTATGTAAAATCTATAGTTTCAAATGCCATATGAAACTTTTCCTGGATATCAAAAAAAAGTTTATTCTTGTTGCGTCGTATTTTCAAAAGGAAGTGAAGATGTTATTGACCAAAGCAGGTTGAATACCTTTCATTCGACCTGCAAATTAAATCTGTTAGTAAACCTTAATAATTTCAGTAAACTCTTTATTCCTAAAAAGTGAAAGTTTTTGAGGTTTCCTGATTTTGACTTTTATTCCTAAGTTGACTGATGTCTTCAGTGCTTTCAAATAAATATAGATATTCCAGGATGTGTAAAGATTTTGTGTATACTGGGACCGAAAACTTTATAATGAGACCAAACTTTTCGGCCGTTTTGCGACACCAAGGTATCCCGGTTTAAAAGTGTCTTCTTTGCTAAACTTGAGGTTACGCCAAATTTTTAAATATTTTTTTTCAAAATATAACGGTATCCGAAATTACTACTTTCTTTCTCCTAAACTAAATTGGATAAAATCTTTATTTATCTCTGAGATACCGTCTATTGAATTTGCAATATTTGACAATAAAGCACCTCGTTAAAGCCATTTATTTCAGAGGGGACTGCTTTCAGCATTTTCGAACGATGAGAAAACCACCGTCATTAGAAAATTTATTGAGATAATACCACCTTTGGCAGATCTTCAGGAGGGCTAATAAAGGGGAAACCATAACAGACAGTGGAAGTTTTTGCTTTGTATTCTTATGTGTATGCAGCTGGGTAGCAGATCCTCGAAAGAGTTCCCTCTCACCATCTTCTAAATAATTATCATAAGAAGTTATGTTGAGCCTCACCGGTTGGTTTTTCAACCAGAGTTTCGGTTTGAATAGTCGAAAGAGACTTCTTTCACCACATCAATTGCACCTTTGGCCAGGACCTTGCGACTGGACATCAGTAAAGGACTTGCAGGGATACAAGTATAAGTAAATCGAAGAGCATTGGGGATAAAGCACATCCTTAGCGAATTTCCCTCTTGATTGCAACGTGAGTCGTCACATCATTTTGTAGGAGCCTCAATAGGAGTTGGAAATGCAACTTATTTCTTGTTCATCAATGTCCATTTGTCTTAAAATATGAAAAGTTTTGTGTGCAGTCACGCACCTTATCGAAAGTCTTTTCATAGTCAATGAAGCATATAAAAATATCTACATAATAAAAAAATAATAATATTCTATATGTCATAAAATACACACCAGGTTTTTCTATTTGAGAAAACTGAAGTTTAAGTTTTGGAATACCATTAATAGTGTATTTACCCATATATTGGTTTCAAAGCTGGTGGCACAATGAATAATTTTTCTATAGAAAAAATAAAATCTGAATACATATTTTTTCTCTTTTCATAATAAAATCGTTAAACTGTGTAAAAAATTAAGTCGCAATGCAACTTTTTTATTATATATTTGCGCTAAAATTAGTTGCGGCAAAATAAGCAGGTGAAGTTATGAAAAAGTGTGTATAAATAACGGTTCTGGCTGATAGCAAATATCGTGACAAAAAGTGAATGTATCTCTGATTTCATTTTAATGAAAAGTATGCAAAATAGTGGCGCATATTATTTTTGCACAGATGATTTAACTGCAAATGTGTGTGTGTGGTGGCTTTTATGCCGTTTCACAGACTGACACTTTTCATTGAATTATATTTAGTATTTTTTTTGTTGTTTGCTTTAGAAATCATTGAAGCGTTTGGCTTGCTTTTTCTCTTCAATATATCCTTTTACTCGTATCACTGAGGTTCGCAGTTGCTGCAAGTTTTTAATGAATTTGATTCTTTACTTCCTTTTCACATTTCTTCCCATTCACTAATTCTTTATTATCAGCTTGACGTATATGGCATAATATGCCAGCACTATCAACACATATTGCTTTTTCATAGTTTGTTTTTTTCTTTTTTTAATTTTTTTTATTTATATTTTTTCTTTTGTGCTCGACAGTTTTTTCCCGTTTCATTAATTTTAATGAGTTTTCATTTGGCTTTAACAATTTTGCTGACGTCCATCTTTCATTACATTTTGCTTCACCATCTCTTTGACTGTTGTTTTTATTCGATTCCGTTGCCTGTGCTGGACTCGTCACTGTGGCTCGACGTGGCGTATACATAACTCGCATACACTTCATATGAACTATGGTGCGCGCATACAGCCTTGGTGATTATCGCGCTTATCTCACACACACACACATTAGTGCCAGCGAGCGTCTGTTTGCGCGTATGTGAGTATGTGTGTTTTCTTTTGTGTTAATCTCACGTGTGCTTAACTCAATTCACACCATTTGTGGCTTGGTGCATTGCTTATCTAGCCAGTTTGACTCCGCTTCCTTCCTCAAAGCGTCCGCAAGGGAAGGCGCAAACGGGAAACAGCGCCTTTCAACACCTTGTTTTTATACATTTCTATACACTTTGTTACTCTCGGCGCCGTCTCTGCTTGTGGCTTTCGTTTCTCATTCAAATCACATTCTAATATTGTATATTTTCTCGCCAATGTAGTTCATTTACTCATCCTTTTCTTTATTTGTTTTTTTGCTTTTTCTTCTTTTCTTGGTTTGTGTGTGTCCTTCTGCTTTTGTGGCCGTTATTTATTTGATTTATACGTTTCATAATATTCATTAAGATCTTATCAACAGCGGACTTTAGTTGCCTATTGTAAAAAGATATATAGTAATACATGCGCATATGTATATGTATTAGTGTGCATGTATGAGTGTGAGTCCACTGCAAATCATTTGTGGCTCACTTCCGATTGTTTTTGGAAGAGAAATATAGCGTCCTTTTAGTCCTCTACCGTCCATTGTGTGGAAGATAGGACTGATGAAGGAATGTTTATGTTCGATGCTCTGAATTTCTACATTAAACTTTTTAGATTTGCGAATAAAATGTCTATTATAGTCCTGGAAAACAGATGACTCCTCACTTAAGGAGGGCAGCTACTCCAGCACTTTCAAATTTTCCATGTCTTTTACTTTAAATATTCATTTACAATCTAACGACTATATTTCCAATGTTTTAAACTTAAAAGAAAGTCTAAAAAGTCCTTATAAAGTCAATGCAGTGATAAGCTTTGAACGAAAGCTGAGTAAGACCGTAAACTCTATTCGCGTTTTTCTCGTTTCTTTTTGTATGTAAAAAATTATTTACTTAATTCAAACTTTTTTCTATCTTTTAGATACACATTTAAAGAATATTTTCTGAAATTAAAAAAAAAAAATTAAAACTCCTCCATTGTGACGTCAATTTCGGTGATCCCTCGAAAAGAAGGTGCGTCCGCGTTGTCAGCATAACTCCTGACAGGCTCATCAAAAATGAAAAAAAAAAACAAAAATAAGTGCTTTAGTTAAGACCATAAACTCGTGCTTGAACGAAGGAAAGAAAAAAAAGTAAAAATTGTAATTTTGGCAGACAATTTTGCAAAAAAATAAAAATTTCGGTCAAATTTGCTTGACATTTTTAAATAGTTGTAAAAAAAAGCAAAATCCTTCGTTGAAGTACCAGAAAATTGTTTTTCGGACACCTGTGTAAAATTTCATCAAAATCGGTGGAGTAGTTTTCAAGAACATTTGATAACCGACTTTGAAAACACGGTTCCGAGAAAAACACGTTTAAAGTTTTGGGTAGCAATAAAAGTGGCTTGGAGCGCACACCTTCCAAAGGCTGTATCTCCGAATTTATTATTCGGATCGACTTGAAAATTTTGGATAATATTCCTGAGAAGTTGTAGAAATTAATAAGCAAAAAAAAAAAAAATAAATCGATTTTTTGAACCAACGAAACCCATGTAACCCCTTAATAAACGATTTTTGTCTGATTGATTTCAGTTGATTACAAGAGCCTGTATACTCAACAGCGAAAATTAAAGGAGCCACGTTTGAGCAGCTGTATCGCCGCCAAATTTTTTTGTTTTTTGTATTTCAAAAAAATTTTTGTGTATGCATTTAAGCATAAATATTAATATGTAATTTATTTTAAGATAATAAATACTCTCCCTTAAAAAGAAAGCAAAATAATGATATATTTTTTAATAATCTCTAAATATCGAATATATCGATAGCGATTGAACGATTGAGTTTGAAGCATCATGACATACCACCAACCTAATCAGAAATTATCTAAATAATAAAGTTCTTAAGTACTTGGACGATTTTCGGGGTGACGTCCCATACAATGGCACCAAATATGTGTGTATATACTGGGTGTTTGGTAGCAGAATTAAGAACTAAATTAAAAAGGGATTACCACTGATAAAATTTATTTCAATAACTATTAAAATGAAGATAAGTGAAGATTTTTATTTTTATTTTATTTTTATTAATTCCTCTAAATATTGACCTTTACGTCGGATACACTCTTGCAATCTGGTTTCACACCCCGAGCCACTTAGAGAAGAGATGCCAGGATGCCCTTAACCTCGCAAAGGATATTTTCTTTTAAAGCTGATCACTAGGTTTATTTAGACTTACCTTTGAGGTACCCCCAGAGATAATGGGTAACATCGGCTTATCAGTTTTTTAGGGAAGAAATCACGCAGTATCGTCTTGGTCTCTTGGCCCATGTGTGGCGTGGCGCCATCTTGCTGAAACTGAAGGAAAGATGTTCTCTCATCATTGGCAGAAAATAATCGTTCATCATATGGCAATAAGAGACATTGTCCACAGTAATTCTTTGCAGTCGACGATTTTCAAAAAAAAAAAAAAGAGAAAAGGTCTAATTATTTCATTGCTTGCACATCGACCCATCGCTTTTTGTGGGTTCTGTCCTTTAGGTGATCAGTAATGACAATTTTGTTTATTAACATCATCACTAGCACTACAGTCTTGTGTAGACCAATGCTTCTGCAACTACTGCTCCCCACTTTGATCGATGCTCTACATGCTATGTCTTTGAAGTTTGTGATTTGCAATTTCCGCAAATCAGCTGTGACCTCATCAGTACAGCATTTACTGGTACAGCACTCCTTCGTCCTCTGCATCCAATCAGTAGGCTATGGAATGCTATATTGTCAGCTCTGTTCTTGGACATTTTGTGGCAAATAAACACACATAAAGTAAATCTAACTAAAACTTCAATTGAAAAACAAGCGTAGAAATAACAAATAAATAAAAAAAATTAATAGGTTTAATTGAGAGACGATCTATTTTTCAACAGCCTCTGTTTGGCTGAATACATTCCATTAAACATTTCTAGAGCTTTTTGATGCCCTCCAAATAATACGATCTTTCGAAGGACCCGTCATCATCATTCGTGCTATAGCCTGGGTTGATTTTTAGCCTTCTCCACGATATTCCTCCTGGCCTCTCTGTCTCTTGTTAGATATTTACAGTTGGTTACTTCGAGTGTTCGTAGTTAATCTTCTATGCAGTCCATTAGTTGCCTACGCGGGCAAGCTTTACTTCTCGCTAGCATAGGTTTGTGCTGCTTTATTAATTTTTGAGCTCTGCACTTTGATGAATTTGGCAAAGTCTTCGCTACGCATACATAAATTGGAATAACTCTTCGTTGGTTCTTATTATGTAATCACCTCTTTCGTTTAAACTGGGGCCATATATTTTTTTGAGTATCTTTCTCTCAGAGACTCCGAGAGATCCTTCTTCGGGTGCTGCCATGAACTACACTTCCGAGCCATATATAGCAATGGGTCTAACTATTCCAGGTTTCGAGTCGCTCATAGAGGTGCATATTTGTTTCATCGTAGACTTCGTAATACGACTAAAATTTCTTACCAACGAGCCATTTCTTCCTCTTTGGAAACGAGAAATAATCACAGGGAGTTAAATCTATAGAAAAGCTTCATGAGGGAGGAATTTTGCCTAAATTTTTAAACTTTTAAAATTAGAAAATAAATAAGATGTGTGTGGTTAGTTAACTTTCCATCCACTCAATATGCAATCTTACCTTATGGAGTAGTTATTCTGTATACGCGAGTTGTTCGTTTTTTCTTAAGTAAGGTGGTGAAGTTGTCGCCATAGCCGAATGGGTTAATGTTTGGCTACTATTCGAAAGTGCACAGGTTCCAAATCACATGCATGAAACATTAATTGATAGAAAAGTTTTTTTTTCTAATGGCGGTCGCTCCTCTGCAGACAATGGCAAGTCATCGAGTATATTTCTGCCATGAAGAAGCTTCTCACAAAAAAACCATTTGCCGTTCAGAATCAGCTTAAAACTGTAGGCTCCTCCATTGTTGGAGCAACAGCAAGACGCACGCCACAAATAGAAGGAGGAGCTCGGGTTTTAATGAGGTGTCGCACGATTTTACTCAATCTTTTCTTTTCATTTGGTCTTTTGATACAACTGAAACTTTATAGCCTTCTAACTTTTTCTAACAAAAGTTTTCAATAATATTCTTTTAAGTATTTTTTCTTTAGAATTTTCTCTGAAATAAAAAAGTGCGTGTAACGTAATACACATAACAAAAGTGGAACTTTCAAGGCAGACAAAGAAAGAGTGAGAGACCCGAGACAGACTGACAGAGAGAAAGAGAGAGAAAGAATATATATCTAAATAAATTCACAACATTTGCAGAGAATACAAATAGACAAAATTTACAAAAAACGGAGAAGGGTCGACCGGTGTAGGTAAACGACGGACACAAACCGTGACAACAACGCGCACTACTCCGAGCGTTTATCACCCGCACAAGCGCAGCGATTCCAGGACGGCAGCAACGGCACAAATTATCGCAAGGCAATACCAATAAATCCGACGCCGGAATGGATAGCACTTTATAGTACGCACAAGCACTAGCCCGAAACGCAAATAAGTGCCAAAAAGTAGGCACAAAAAAAAAGCCAAACAACTGGGACCAAAGAACGCCCCAAACAGTAGGTGCCAAATATATATTTCCTACAAGTTTGCGTCAACAAATAAGTGCCAAAAAGTAGGCAGTGTTACTTCTCACTAGAAATTGGCAACCACAAGGAAAAACTCAGGAAAAATAGCCTAAAGTGTATCTAAGATATATACAAGGTATAGCTCTCTCTCTCCTTTACCTCTACATTATATCTTTTTTCTCTCTCGCGGAACGAGAATGCCCAGAACGTTGCATGCCCTTGTAATTTTACTTTCCGTTCTCGCTCGTCCATCGACGCCTAAGAAGTTTCACTTTAAAAACGTTTCAAATAGGGCATCACGGATTTATTAAGTAGCTCAAGATGGTTGTCATAGGGTGAAAATTGGACATCTCACATCAGCCTTAATTATTCTTCATGGGTTTTGAATTAATATTCGTTCCATATATTTTTATCTATTTTTGTTTTATTTCGCGCTTTCCTCTCTGAAATTTATTTTATGTGATTCCAAGTGACTTAAAGGGAGTGAAGGAAACAACTCACGCCTAGCATAAACTGGTTGCATTGGGTACCATTACCAACTACAAATAAGTGATATGACTTTTGTTCTTTTTTTTTGGTCACAATTTTTTGTTGTTGTTTTTTAATGCATACGTGAATTGTTGTCAGGATGAATTCATTAATTATTTTAACAGAACTCCATTTATTGCTGGTAGGAAGTGCTCTGACACACGCAACTCAAGTGACCAAATAATTATCTTTATTGATCTCCTGTCCCTTCGAAACTAATTCCCAATACTCCACTACGTGAAAAGTGAATTTCGTGTAAATGTTTGATTGAATGTGAAGTATACAGATACGAATAATTACCGGAATAAATACTTATGAATTACTTATAAGTTATTAGTGTATGACTATAAAAAAAATGATAATTTTTTATTTCTACTTTCAGGTATGTTTGACTCATATTCTGGTACTATTGGTAAGCGTGATGATGGTGGCATATCGCTCATTTGCTGCAAGAGTTTCATATTCAAAAACATATAAAGTTATTTAGCTGAGTATGCAGAAATGATCAGCAGCTCTTATTTTATGCTGAGTTAATGGATAAAATGGAAAATTTAAAGCTATTTTTCCCAACATTCTGTTTTTTTTTTTGGATTATGAAACTCTTGCGGGAAATGAGCGATATGTATGTATATTAGGACGGGTCGATTTAAAAATCGCTCATTGCTCTGTGGAAATCGTATTCTAGGGATCAAAATAAGAAACTTTGACGAAGGAGCCATACCTCTAAAACGAATTCTGATGTCCCCCAATTTGGGTCGAACGAAAAATCCCACTTTGACCCATTTAGAGTGCTCCAATCGAGTCCAAATGTATGACCTACCCCTACTAACTTTGGACGGCCAATCCACCCATGCCAGTGACACACCCCCTGGAACTCCCCTGGGGGGTTCCCCATACAATCATTTCAAAATATCACCATTTTTGGCCTTTACATGAGAAAAGAAACTAAAAAGTTCGACCCAAATTGGGGGGCATCAGAATTCGTTTTAGAGGTATGGTTCCTTCGGCAAAGTTTCTTATTTTAATCCCTAGAATATGATTTTCACAGAGCAATGGGCGATTTTTTTGCCTCCCCACAAATCGACCCGACCTAATGTATATATAGGAACTACTTTATAATTTATATTAGATTATATTAAGATTTATTGAAATTTTGGAGGCCTAAGAGTTGAAAGAGGTTATTTTCTGATATGCAAATATTTTTAAAAATAGTAGCAAAATGACGTCTATCAACATAAAATGCTGTAGCAAATTTCATTGTATGGCTGACATAAAGAAATCCGGCTACAATAGTAAAATTGTAAATCTTTAAGTCAAGAATGATAGATTACAAGAATACGACATCCATGAGGCTGTGACGTAACAAATAAGCAAACAAGAAAGACAAGGACTTGATACGATAAATTCGCTCGTCAATAACAATAAAAAATAAAACCAAGCCAACCAAAAAATTGAAATAAATGTCTCTTTATTACATCAGTTCAGTTGCTGAATCTGTCAAATACATTGAGAGCGGAATAGCGGTACGATGTACAGAATGTAGATGTGTGGCAAATATCAGACCGTTAACTTGCTCTATGCGAATTTGAAGGAATCAGCTGATTTGCTTACGTAGCCGGGGTCATGCAGAGGTTTGTTTACGAAAAAACTGCGATTGCGTTGGTCGTAAACGAATCAAATCAACTCAGCAACCGCTTACTTCGTTGCCTCGCGAACAACGAAGGAGAGAATAATAAGGTGGCATAGTTCGTGGTACCGCTACTTTGGTCTCACCGAATTTGCCACCAGCGCAATCAGTGATCAGTGATCAGTGCGCGACCAGATTACCATTTTCAGAACTTAATTTAGAATTTTTGTTTGATCGAAACTTCGCGACATAAATCATTATGATCCTGATGTGCGACTATTATAATCAACACTTTTCCTTATTGCCATGGCGTGGCAACGACCGTCATTGGTAATGTGGGTGCCTTGGTGTAAGTGCAGTGACTCTTTATTTGACGACAGGAGGTACTTAGTTTTGCCTTTGCTCACACCACTTCCATTAACTTTGAAAAGATTTGGAAAAGATTGTGCGCCTTAAATCATAATATATTTTTTTTTGTATGATAATTTTAATTTCTACCCGATTACACAGACTATAATCGATTTGTTTGCATACCCTGCAAGTACATAAAAATCCCCTCAAACCAATATTCCAGCAACTTGCAGTTGAAACCGATTCTCGTTTACAAATTGGTCGTGCACTTAATTTAGTTTGCGTGCAATATGAAAGCAGTTTATGTAGGCACACGTACGTGTGGGTGTGGGCGTGTGTCTACAAATGGCAGGTCATATTCTACTCTGCAGCAATAACAATCACAAATAATAGCAAAATTACAAAAAACAAGTGGCAACATCAAAACTGGCTGAGGGGGGTACGAGTAAAACATGCCACAGAACACGAACCGCAGGATAATTAATGGCTACACACCACATGCACATACTTACATAAGTATTTGTGTATGTCAGTGCGTATATGCGCGTTAATTTGTATCCGTATATGCGAAGACATGAGTCCAAATGCCTTGTAGGAAAAACAGGTGACTTGGAATTGCCAATTTTCTACTCGTAGTAATGATTATTAAGCATTCGTTTTCTTTTCCGATATGCCAGTTGTCTGACCACTGCTAGACTTTTTTGAAACTAGGCTTAGAGCTTTCATGGACTGATTAGGACTGATTCCAGCTGCATTACCTGTATAATATTTTAGCATAAAATAAGCGGCTTTTTTTGAATGGAATATTATTTCATAAAGTTCTAGGGAGGAATAAAGGACCATTACAATGGAATAGGAAAACTTAATTTACTCCAGTTTACAAGCAAGGATGCGAAGGTGGTGGGTCTTAATTTTTAAATATAAATAAGGAAAAATGCACCTCTAGATTCAAATATTTTTCCTCATGTAACAATGGAGAATTCCAAACATTTTCTACAATTTAGTTAAGGGGTCCTGGTGGTCTAGAGCTCGAAAATTTTGGGGAAGTTTTTAGGGGTAAGGAATTTTTTTTCTTAATTAAAAACGATATTTAAATTTTTTAGACTCTTTATTTAATTTCTTTTACATACAAAAATTAAAAAAAAATTTATTTTTAATTTTAATAATTTTAAAAATGGCACGGATGGTGATCCTCCCGAAAAATTGGACCTGGGCGGTGTTGTCCATTTTGGCTCATCTATTTAGCTGAAACACAAAAACCAAACAAATTATTAAACAGTATGAATGTAGATATTTCTGGTACTAGAATAAAAAAAAAAACAAATTTGACAAAATGGCGCGGTTTTGAATTTGACACGGTTTTTTCAGTTTTTTAATCAAAAAAATACGAAATAATTCAAATAACAATATAATTCTTGTATAGGCGATAGCCATTGATGTTGGGAATAACATATTAAAATTTCAGACGATTCGGTTTAATAGTTTTTTTTTTTTTTTTTTTGACAACACAGCGCAGAAAGAAGTCGTTTCGAGATAAATGAGTTTAAAGTTTGAGGTACAGGAGCGCACGGGCCCCTCTCTACCTAGTTAATGGGCTGTAGAAGCTATAATATTGGGAACTTCCGCATGAAAATTTCACAGTATATTCCAAAGATACTATACTTTCGAAATATCGAAAAAAAAAATAAGAAATTGATTTTTGTGAAATTTCTAGAGTTCCTTAAGCTGAGTTTTGAGTCATTTATTTAAGTCCAGTTTTGTGCTTTATCATTTTGAGATTTTGGTTGTATCCAGACCAATTTAGAGGCCAAAGCGTTCGAATTCAGAAACCTTCAATAATAAATTCAAGCAACGTACTTAAGTTTTTGGGCAAGTACAGAACTCGTACACAACCTGATAAAAAAACCATAGCACTACATCATTTTGAACACTGTTGACTACCTTTTCTTTTAATTTTAACTAATTAATTAATTTTAATTTTTTAAATATAGTTCATTCTACAATAAATATCATATGAATCAAAACTTCAAATAATCAAACAAAAAATTAAAATTGCAAAATTTATAAAAACTCGACTAATGTTAACCAAAATTGCAAACATTAACATTAGACAGATGGAGAAAATGCGCCATCGACAGAGGGGGGAAAATTATCAAAAACCAACCAGAATTTTGAGCCACTCCGAACTTGCACGTTATTACACTAAAATTGGATTGACTAAAAAATTTCATACCCAATCTTGTTTTTTTGTTTGTTTTTTAATTCTAGTTAAAAAACTTTAAATTTTGTTGAAAATTTGTGAGCTCTTAAAAATTTTGTATAAGGTTTGGAGCTTTGATTTGTATGATATTTGTTGTGGAATTAACAACATATTTTTATATAAAATTAGTTAAAAAAATAAATAAATAAATAAATAAATGTTTAAAACTGTTTAACATTTTGTGGTATTATACTCAAAGAGGGCAACATTAATCACTCTGTCGCAAGATTTATAATTTTTGAAAATAGCATCGGACGTCAATCATACGAGTATTTGGTATTTGTGAACGAGCTGTCCAGTTCCAAACAGGCAAGCCATGGAGGGCGTTAAAGTCAAAATAAAGACTCCGCACTCAAAATCTTTTTTTATTTAGGAAAAAATTATTAAAAAAAAAAACTTGTATGATTAATTTTGCGCCACCTTGTAGTTTTCTCGCGGCATTTATGCTTATATTATGGCCTAGACCGATGGCGGCTTTAATCAGGATTGCCGGCGCAGTTAATTCTGATTAAAATTGTAGTGTAACAGACGGTTGTTACGCGAATTAATAAACAGCTGATTTGTTTATTGGATAGTTTTGTCAGTAAAAGATGGATCGCAGGCGACAAGTGCGGATATTAGCTGCGCTGATACTAAGAAGTAATTATTTATTTTAAAAAATCTTAAATTGCAATTTCTCAAACTGCTCTGAAATATCGAAACAATTAGTGAAATTTCGAATGTAGTAGTGCAAAATGTTGAATAGTGTCGATTTGGCAACTCAGCAATCCAAACGCATCTTTAATTCTCCCTCTTCTGCCATTCTCTCCTTTTTGACCTTTATAACGACTTGACATAATAAATGTTAGAACAAAGCGATCACTTGATTAATTCTGTAACTGAAGCCGGTTGTGTTTTTCGTTTTGCGCGCGCTCAGTCGTAAGTATTCGTAGGACCTTATAACACAAAATAGCATTGCATCCATCTCAAACCATTTGCGTGTTCTCCCCATTTGGTTATGGGCGTCTGCTAGTTCCTCTTCGTTCATGTTGAACGTTTCTTTCTGTTTGCCATCTGAAATTGGAAAAACACATTTCCGAACTTAAAAATAAAACGAAAGAATTCCTGAGATACTTCCTTATTTAGTCGTTAATCACGATTAACGCCGCCGTCTGTCTAGCCTAGATTACACTCGTCCTATTAGTGAAAAATGGACTCATTACAGCAATCCAAAGAAAAGAAAGTCATGGGGACTGCTCCGTCATGCTTCTACGTCGTCGCCTCGGCTGAATATTCACGTTGCAAAAGTTATACTACGTATTTGGTGGGACCGAGTTGGTGTTATTTACAATATTATGAACTATTAAAACCAACCGAAACCATTACTGGGGATCGGTTTCGACTTCAATTGATGCGATTGAGCCGAGCACTGCGCTAGAAGCGGTCGCAATACGCGGAGAGGCATGAAAAAGTGATTCCACAGCATGACAATGCTCCGCCTCACGTTACCACACCCGTTAAAACCTAACTGGAAACACTGACAAGGGAAATCCTACCCCCCCCCAGATATTCTCCAGATATTGCGCCGTCCCTTAATCACCTGTTCCGATCTATGGCACATGGTCTAGCTGACCAGCAGTTCCATTCATATGAAGACATCAAAAAATGGCTTGGTCCGTGGATAGCCTCAAAGATGAACAGTTTTACTGCGACGGTATACGAGATCTACCAGAAAGATGAGAAAAGGTAGTAGCTAGCGATGGGCAATACTTTCAATGATTCACTTGTAACCATTTTACCGTAATAAAGTTGTAAACAGCAAAACAGCGAGAACTTAGTTGCGCACCTAATATGTAATATACATAAATGAAATAAATCACAAAATTGAAAACTAAGATTTAAATGTGTATAAATTAAATGTGATTAAATGAATATAAGATAAAAGGTGCGTAAAAACAAATATGTACGATAAAACAACGAACAAAATAACAAAGGTAACTTTTAATTTTTTATAGCTTAAAAAAAACCTTGGTAAATATCACCTATTAAGGAGACACATTTCGAGTATTAAATCTCCCTGACTTAGGAAGCTACAAACTTATTGTCCCCCCACGCATCCTCAAACCCACTTATTCTTTACTTTTTGCATTTCTTCGCTGAAAAGACAGTATTGCAATATATTTTATTAGTTTAAGACATCAACCCAGCACTAACTTTAATATAAACCTTCGTCATTTTTATTTTTCTTTATTATTTGAATATAAATTCCTGTAAAATATGTATATCGCGGCACTAAAAAAAACGAATTGTTTTCATCAGTTATTTTTGGCGCCTTATTTCTGGCAGCTCGCCATTTCGCCTACCAGCTGATTATCTGGCGATTGGCCGTGCTACCAAGTACCAAGTACTGCGCGCGCTCTCACATAAAATGAGAGAATTGAGCATCTAGCCATCTATGGTTTAGAAGGCAACTAAGTAACATTGGCGGCGCCTGCGTTGATTTTTTTTATTATTACCAATTCAATTTCCTTTTTTCGTAAATACACAACTGACATAATCCCGGTTACGTCAGCAAATCAGCTGATATTGTGGTCATTCTGGGATGTCTTCTGCTCTCCGAAACAACGACGCAGTAAATCCATTGTTTCACAGGCTTTAAAGCTTTATGCAACTAGCACCGTTCGTCGTCTTGTTGGAACCAAATGTTGTGGAGATCACGGGCTTCAATTTCCGGCATTCGGCATTAAAAGTTCATTGTTACATTGGCGCCAGCTTTGCCTTTGAAGAAATATGAGGCGATGATTCCTCCAGCCCTTAGGCCGCACCAAACGGTTGTTTTGAATGGATGTAATGGCTGCTCTTGAATGGCTTAGGCTTGCTCCTAAGCTGAAATATGACAATTTTACTTATTGACGTAGCCATTAAGCCAAAAATATGCCTCATCGGTGAACATCATAAGTTGGCCTGCGAGCGCGAGGAACACTTTCCACAGAGTGTCGATTTTCGTAATACAATCGCACGATTTGTAAACGTTGTTGAAGCGTAAGTTTTTCCATGATGAGATGTCAATGAATACTGAAAAATGTATGTATTTAGTTTGACAGTAATTACGCATGAGCTGTCAAAAACAAAACCCTCTTGGAAAATGTACCTCCTATCTTATCTGAAGTGCGATGTCAGAAAACCCAAAAAGTATCTCCAATATGATCGCATTTTAGTTAGTGACAAGTTTTCAAATTAAAATAGTAAAATCGTTATTCCTTTCCTAGAGGGCCTATATGTATGAATGACCATTTACGCCAGTTCCTAAGTGTAGTTCGGCACATTTATGTACGTATGAATGTGTGAATGTATGCACTCTTATCGACTCAGGCATCTTTATGCGCGTCATGCAATAACACTGCAGTCGCATGCAAATAAATGATTTATGCTTTCAAAAATATACTAACATACATATGTGCATATGAATGTATGCATATAAAAACAGTTAGGTATTTCTAAGGCTACATACTCGCATATGATTCATAGTGCCAATTGCGTGTCTTTGTTAAATGTTAGCCATTGTAAAGTGGTACAAACGTGGAGCACCACTGGCCAGCCACAACAATTGACACAATGTTTGAATGTGTATGTAAGCCTCTACACACATAAACGTATACAAAAACATACTTATATATGTATAGTTATATACAAATAATTTGCGCATACATCTTTTTTAGTTATCTGACCGAGCGTCTCCACCAGATGTTGCCCTCCAAATTAGGAGACGTACAGTTTTGTGCTTCCTCCGAACGGCAGATGGTTTTTATTGTATGATTGGAGGTTTACCATTGCCTGCTAAAAAGCGTAAACTGTAAACGTAAACCGTAAACGAAAATTTGTTTTCCATAATTTGTTCTTTCATGTCCACAGTGGGCATTGATCCCAGAATCGATCGAATGGTAGCCATGCGCTAAGACACTAAGACTGTCGTCTACGACGGCCACCATTGCGCCCACTCTTACATATTTATATATAAACACATACATACATACCATCAATGCTAATATTCGCACTACTCGATGCGAGAAGCTTCCAGTGCCTCTCTTGTCCTGTTTCCCTTTAGCCTTGGACAACACAACAGTGTTAGATATTCCTTTTGAAAATGCATCTGCTGCTACTGCAAATTATTAGCTTAGCCTGGTGGTACAAAAATTATAGACATTGCAGGCAATGCTTCCGTGTTTACCCTCTTAGCTCCTCTGCATTGCCAGATTATTTGACTCCGTATTATTTGGCATATTTACCTATTTACTATACGAGTACATGTATGTGCTCTATGACTGCACACATACATATATAGAATGAATTATTCAGCGTATTGAAAAATTGTGGCAAATTTCTTGGCTTAAATCCAAGTGTCACAAACGGGTATGAAGAGCAGAGGCGTGCAACAGTTCACGTGATCACACACACATACATTTTTATTAACATACCTAAGTGCTGAAATAACACATGGGTTGAAAAGTCGCGAGCCTAACGCCTAGATGGCACTAGTTTTATTGCATTCACCTCACCTCAGTTAGTGCTAACCTTAAAAAGACAGCTGTTAAAATTTCAGGATATTCTATTCATTGGTTCCTGAGTCATTGGGCTGAGGGTGGCGCTACTTTTACTATTTTCAAAACGATGTTATTTTCAAAAAAAATAATTTCGTGGTTTAATTTTACACTGCTTCTTAATGGGGAATGGGAAAAAATACCGTTCAAGCGAAACAATGGCTTGAAAAGATGTTATGGGAACTCCGCTCTATCAGAAACAACAATGAAACGATGGTTTGCTGACTTCAAACGTGGTCGTAGGGCACAACGCAGTGGACATCCAAAACAGGTGGTAACACCAGAAAACATGAAAGAAATCCACAGAATGGTTCTGAATGATCGAAAAGTGAAGTTGCGTGAGTTAGCTGACATCATAAAGATATCACAAAAATATGTTGGCTTTATATTGCATGAGCATTTGACTATGAGAAGTTCTGTTCAAAGTAGGTGTCGCTTCTGCTCACTGTTTACCAGAAGCAATAACGCGGTGATGATTCTGAGCAGTGTTTGGCCATGTTTGGACGTAATAAGCCGGAATTTTTGCATCGATATGTGACAATGGATGAAACATGGATCCATCAATTCACTCCGGAATCAAAACGATCGTCATCTGAGTGGACATCAACTGGTGAACCTCATCCAAACCGCCCGAAAGCACAACAATCGGCTGGAAAAGTGATGACCGAGGTATTTTGGGGTGTGCGTGGTATAATACTCATCGACTATCTTGAGAAGGGCCGCCGTAGCCGAATAGGTGAAAATTAAAAAAACATCTGAGTGTATCTCTGCCATGAAAAAGCTCCTCATAAAAATGTTTGCCGTTCGAAGTCGGCTTGAAACTGTAGGTCCTTCCATTTGTGGAACAACATCAAGACGCACACCCCAAATAGGAGGAGGAGCTCGGCCAAACACCCAAAAAGGGTGTACGCGCCAATTATATATATTAGGCCGGGTCGATTTGTGGGGACGCAAAAAAATCGCCCATTGCTCTGTGAAAATCATATTCTGGGGATCAAAATAAGAAACTTTGCCGAAGGAACCATACCTCTAAAACGAATTCTGATGTCCCCCAATTTGGGTCGAACTTTTAGAGTATCTTGTGGGGAGGCAAAAAATAGCCCATTGCTCTGTGAAAATCATATTCTAGGGATCAAAATAAGAAACTTTGCCGAAGGAACCATACCTCTAAAACGAATTCTGATGTGCCCCAATTTGGGTCGAACTTTTTAGTTTCTTTTCTATAACTCACTTAAATTAATTTTTTTATTTACATATGTTCTGACTAAATAAATTTCTTAAGAGAAAAAATAGATATTATTAATATATAAATAAATAAAAATAAAGAAAAAACATAGCCATTTAGCTGATTTTTTCGTGCAAAGACCAAAAATGGTGATGTTTTGAAATTGGGGGACATCAGAATTCGTTTTAGAGGTATGATTCCTTCGTCAAAGTTTCTTATTTTGATCCCTAGAATACGGTTTTTACAGAGCAATGAGCGATTTTTAAATCGACCCGCCCTAAATTGAGCATTTGAGTGCCGAAAGTACAAAGAAACGTCCGCATATGACACTGAAAAACATTTTGTTTCACCAGGACAACGCATCGTGTCACAATTCAGTTAAAACACTGGCAAAAATACATGAATTGAACTATGAATTCTTACCACATACACCGTGTTCGCCAGATTTGGGTCCGAGCTACCACTGGCTGCTCACAGATCTAAAAAAAATTTCTTTGTGAAAAACACTGTAATTCTTAACGTAAGTTTCTCCAGAAAGGATAAACTTTAAATGTAATAGATCCAACAGATCTCACAAGAGATGGCATGGCATAGATTTTGATATTTCTATATTGGTTGGAAATAGTCGAGGTCGGTGGAATGCGAAATCTTTCCAAGTAGGCAGGACTAGGACGAGAGGAAAATCTGCACCGAATATGGCACCTCAGTCTTCACTGACGACTCCAAGAAGGAATCGGGAATCGGTGGAGGGGTTTTCTCTAAATCTGACGCCACCATGGAGCAGATCCCAACTAGTCAAATCCTATAAGAAGGAGAACGAATATCTTGGGCGTACAGGTAACATTTCCTTCATCTCTGATTCTTTCTTGATAAGATTTATTGTAACTAAAAGTAGTGTGGCAAAGTTGTTTGCCACATTTGTCATACAAAAAAATTAAAATAAAAAGGTCTGCCTTAAAAATATGTACAATAAAGCTATACCCTTTAAGGGTTTAAAAGAATTTGACTTGAAAATGTGAGAAAGCCTTGGAGCTTATACAGATTTTACTACATATTTTATTCCTGCATTTGAATCATTCCCTTTTGCGGTTCGTTTTAAGGGAAATCGGATACTACGTTTGTGGACGTAGCCAACTTTAATTTCTCTAGTGATGATGCGTACTCGTTTTCTTCTTGTCATGTTAATCTCTACTCATGTCTTTTCTCTACATTGAGAATGGGATCTTGGGCTTAAAAGCTTCTTCGTAGAGTGATACGGATGGGTTGTCTTTAATTTTATCTCAAAAACTGCCCGACTATTGTAATTTATCTGAAACTTATTTTTTTTTTTTAAATCTTCTGAAGTTTTTATGAACGATTTGAAAATCACAACTATTACCCCTGTTTTCAAAAGTGGTCTCCAGACTTAATGAAGGAATTGTAAAAAAATCCAATTTTTTGAAGGAATTGTAAAAGAAAGGATAAACTTTGCGACTATGAGCTTAATTTCTCTCAATCAGCATAGATTTAGGTAGGTCTATAGTTTTCAGTCTAGCTGCTTTTGGTGAATATTGTTTTTAAACTTTTCCTGAAGGTTTTCAAGTCGACTGTGTTTCCCGGACTTTCCTACAGTGTTTGATAGAGTTTCTCTCGCTTGGTTTGCATTCTGTTTTCTTTCAATGGTTGAAATCTTATTTATCCGATAGAGGATTGAGGGTGAATGTTCGGAGCCTTTCATTGCATCTTCAGGGGTGCCACTAGGCAGTATTTTAGGACCTCTTCTCTTCGTTCAATTTATTAATGCTATTTGTACCTATTTTTCGCTTGCCGATTTTCTTCCGTATGATTATGATTTGAAAATATTTTTTGCGATTTAGAAAACTGAGGATGTTCCTATGTTGCAATCGCAAATTAATGCGCTCGTTCGCTGATGCAGTAACTCTGAAAATATTAGGAAATGTTTTCATGTTACTTTCGCCCAAACTCAGAATGTTTTCTAGCTTTCTTAGCATCATAATCATCATCAATAGCACTACAGTCTTGTGCAGATCAATGCTTCTTTCAAACCTCAGTATTTGATCGATGTCCGTGGTTTTAAGTACCCATATCTCGCTGCTCTATGTTAGTGTTGGTCCTATAAGCATTTTATGCCGCCATCTTTTGAGCTTCTGGTAGCAATCGAGACTTGAATAAATTTATGTGTGCAAAGAATGCCTTATTTTCCCCGCTTACTCGGTTATTTATTGCCACGGAAGTGTCAGAGTTACTGCTGATGAAGAGACCCAAATATTTAAATTTGTCAACCCCCTGAATGCATTCACCATCAGTCATATTATAATATTGATAATACCATACTTCGATCGGTTCGGGAATTCAAAGTTCTTGCTGCCATTTTTCATTCAATAGTCAAATTTTCACTTACTTCGTTTGCTCGCTCTAGATTAAAGTATGCAACATTTATTTGAAGGCCTTGCCACCAATTTGCTATTGAGGGCATTGAACGTGTAGGTAGATAGGAAGGTAAGTAGGTAAAATGGTTGAGTGGCCAGTCTGGCACTCCTCAAGTAGAACTAAAGCGCCCTTTTGATACCTCTAACGGTTTATGAGACCTCCAACAGACAGATATCTACAGCCAGTCAGAGCTGTTCATATAATGGAGGAGATTGATTGGATTTAGATTGGCGCACTGCCCCAGGCTGTCGAAGAAAGGAGCGCCTACCTTAGACATCTAGCTGCCAAACCCGGATATTTACAGAGAAAGTTGTCTACAGTCTTTTCTGCCATGGTGGTTAAATGATAACCCTACCTTTTCTGCGTATATAGCCGATCGTCCAGTGACCGGTAAACACAGCCACGAGTTTGGAAATTGAATGGCGACGAGTCCAAAGGACTTTCTGAGTCCTTCGTATATCGTATTGGGGCACATGAAGAAATGGGGCTCCATCTTTTCTGCGATTTCCTGAGAAAAAATTTGTGCAGTTCCCCTTTAAGAACTTTCAGGGGGATGCCAATGACCACGTAGGAGGTCTCTGAGGTCAATTAAGTTCGATTCCTGGCAAGCTCATCAGCAATTTCATTCCCCTTTATGTTCCTATGCATTGGAGCCCAGATCAGAGAAATGTTACCTGCACACCAAAGAGGTTTGATCTTCTTCTTAAAGGAGTTTACTAATTTCAATCTTCAGTGACTGAGTACAGCCAATGACCTTTCTAAAATCTCAGCCATGACTGAGGGACAAAGTCATCGGCGTATGCTACTACCTTAACCCCACATTATTTAGCATTATCAGATCTTCGTTAATAGCAACTAGCCAAAGTAGGTTCGAAAGAACACCACCCTGCGGCGTCTCCCCATGAACGAATCTAGTGACTTTAGTCCCTCTTGCGACCGCACTAACTTCTCTGCAGCCAAGCAGGGACGAGATCCAGAGGCAGATAGGTCTTTCCACCTCTAGTCTAGGCTGATTCCGTGGATTTTCCTTTCAGGTAAGCATGTTGCGCTGGAGATAAATTGGATTCGATATGCTCTCGTATATGATAATCAATCAATTGAACGTTTAACTCCCGTTTGATTTTAATTGACTTAAAGTCTCTGGAGAGTAGAAGGTCTATACTTTCACAGTCTTTTATTTTTAATGTAATTAAAGGAGAAATTTATTGTTCAGCCCTCTTGAGAAGCGCTCCCTTTCATTTCCCTACTATATTGATCTTTATGCAATGCTTACCCGCTTCATTTTAAATTGCTTAAATTATGCGCTTAATGGTCCTATTGCCGGCGTTTTAAGAAAATTCAATGAGACTTCGATTTCCAAGCCGCTTGACTTTTCGTTGTCAAAAAATGAGTTTTACGAATTTCTAAATTCTTTGTTCCTTTTTTGTTTTGTAATTTATTCATTTAACTATTTGAAGTTCTCTAAGCTCATATTAGCTCAAAGTGGTCTGTAAAAACGGTTATCATGTTTTAGACATGAAATAAACGAGAAAAAACGAGAGCTTTAATTTGGGACTCCACTTTACTTAAAAAAAAAAAATAAATAAATAATTGGCACGTACACTTCTGTTAGGTGTTTGGCCGAGCTCCTCCTCCTATTTGTGGTGTGCGCCTTGATGTTGTTCCACAAATGGAGGGACTTACAGTTTCAAGCCGACTCCGAACGGCAGATATTTTTATGAGGAGCTTTTCATGACAGAAATACACTCGGAGGTTTGCCATTGCCTGCCGAGGGGCGACCGCTATTAGAAAAATGTTTTTATTAATTTTGCTTTCACCCAGATTCGAACCAAGGACCTCTCTGTGAATTCCGAATGGTAATCACGCACCAACCCATTCGGCTACGGCGGCCACTTTACTTACTTTTACTTTAATTTTTTCTAAGAGATCTCATATTTTATTAATCTAAGTGCAAATCCTCTCGCAGTCAGATCAGTTCCTTTGTTGAAAATTCACAGTTGCATGTGTGTGTGTGCTTTTCGCAGATGTATTTGTGTGTGTGCTCAACCTACCTCATCAGCACTACCCACACCACCGCAAAAGCTGAGCCAATCTGTTCGTTTGGTTGCTGGCAAACCAATTTCAACTTAATTCTTGCGGTATTTTCATCAACCTTCTTTTTCTTGGGTTTTGCGTTTACTACATTTCTTCTCTCCCGCCGTTTTCTATCCGTTTTGAGCACTGCAAACATATTCTGCGGCTTCTTTGTCCTCATTTACTTATGTCGGCTTTAACAACTCAATTTATTTCGCATGTTTACTTACCACACTCCACTCTCCACACTCGCTTACACTTCTACCCTTTGCCCACATCGCGCATGGTGGTGGTGACAAAGCCAGTAGCATAAGAAAAAGGATTTTTACACAACTTGTTAGTAGGTTACTTACTTACTTACTTTTATTTACCGTTAATTTTCACCACTACACACATGCAAACATAGATAGATTTCTTCATTTTCCCGGTGGTATTTCCTCTCCAACGTTTACCGTAACTCTGCCCGTTGCTTTTCTGGTGCTTCGCGCATTATGCTGGCTCACGTTCTTCCTGCATCAACAAGGCGTGTGCGCGCCTGTTTTTATGCTACAGTAGTTCTGCAGAGCCCTCGACAGAATGCCTTGCATAGTTCACTGGTGGTCCTTGGGGGACAAATTAATGTGTCAGCATTACCCGGACATTCGTTTTTGGTATCAAAGGCATAGCAATACTTACTTACTTACTTACTTTTCTCTGTCTCCTCCAGCATGGCGCTTGTGGCTTTAATGGGCCAGCTTGTTTTCGCCAGCACTCGGTGATGGATTGTATCGGATTTGCAACACTTTAATGTTGTTTTAATGAGCTGCATTCCTTTGTTTATAAAAGAGTCATAAATCTCTTTTTGATATTAACTTATGTGGTGTAAGGCATACAACTGAGAAGGGGAAATTTTATAGTAAAAAATGTTGATTTATTACTCGCATATGGGCGAAATATATTACTTATTTTATTTAAAGTAATGACCCTTGCCATTTCTCCTTTTGAGTGAAATTAGCCATTAAGAATTTTTTCACATTCCCAGCTGGAATGAAGTGCTGCCTTGCAAGCATTAACCTCGACATAAGTAAGTTATAATATAGTCCAAAATTATTTTAAAAATGTTACTCTTTTTTACGGTGTGCTAAAATTTTACAATTTTGCGCGAAAGTGCAATTTTTTTCGTTTTTGTTTTCTTTGTTCACTCTTCTCAGGAGCATAGGGGCTCGACAAGACTTAGTTTTGCGTTGGATAGGTAGGTGATTAGCCTGCCGCTACCAGTCCTAAGTACTGGGAATGCTCACCTGTCGTTGCTTAGGAACAACGCCTTCTTACTGCTAGCAGCGCCATCTGTGTTTGACATTTTTCTGGCAGAAGGATCGCACAGATGGTTGAGGACTTCGCTAAATTTTGTGTGTCTGCGCTATTGCGGCGATCGCCCGCTTCGTCTTGCTGGCGCCACTGATTTTGCTTGTTTTAGCAGTCACAATGCAAATAATGCGCTGACTATTGTGCGGGACTATGAATGGAAGGGATAAGTTTTTGGGGTTGAGGAATGAATTTGTTTTTTTTTTTATTATATATTTATATACCATACTAGCAAATCCGGCCCGGATTGACCCCGTCTTAGAATACCCATACTTTCGATTGCTGTTTTGTTTCTGACTCATATGCATGCATGCAAGATTCTTCAACATTTTTTTCGTCAAACGACACGAATACCTATGCGGTATCCAATGAGAACAAATCTTCTTAATACAGTCCAGGAATGCCTCTATTTCGCAAACGATAGGTTTTAGTACAACAACAGTTTTGGACGCCCTTCACGATATTTATACTGCAAAGAACAGCGGCCACGTTGGAACTCGTTACACCTGCGTTTCTCTGTGGCGAAATGTGGTGCTTGAACGCCAGAAGCCTAAGCAATGCACTCCTATCTCGATAATCCATGTTGAAAATCGTACTAAATCATCGCATGAAAATGTTAACGAATTAATTTCATCCTTTGGCGAGTTGACTTCTTCTACTCACTGAAAAAGAACGAAAAAAGCTCGGAAGAGAAAATGTTCAATGCGAGCTTATGCTAAAAAATGCCAAACTTTTCCATGAAGAGATTGAATTTCATGGTTGGTTGAAGGGGTCCAACTAGCGTCGTCGCTACAAACTTGTTAACGGTTATTTACAGCATAACATTACGCAGTCTGTGCGGTTTAAGAACCTTATTGGGTTGTTGATGTCTAAGCCAGACAGTTGTGAGAGAGTCTTGATCAGTGGTTTGCCCAGGCTTGACATTCTCTACTTCCACAAGGGAGGGCGTTCACAGAGGAAATAGAAAATCGTTTCCTTCCTTTTTCTCAGGTTGTTTACAACTGCGACTGTGTGTTCTATGAGGGATTCCCATTTTGGCTGCTTGTTCCCCGATGGACCCAATAGACTAGAAGCCAGTTATCACCGCCGAGAGTTTGTAAACCTCCCGTCGTTTCATAATTATCAAACGACATTTGTTTTACGTTGTCGGTGGGCCATACCGTTTTGCTAATTTTTCGCATCGTCGGTCTCTCTATTCCGCGATTTATTTTGATATTTTAAGAAAATTGAATTTTTGATTGCACCCAGTGATGTGAAAACCGATTCTGTAGGAACCTTTTGTTTCCTTCAATTTTACGATGTCCCGGAACCGAGACTGAGGTAACTTTATGGCTTACGCTCGCAGATACTCCTGCTTTGTTCCACCAATTTAGAGGTTGTTGTATTAAATACAGTGCTTGGACTGTAGCTTGGCTATCCGACAGAATAGTGATGTTGCACTTAAAAGAGAAATCTACTATTAGTATCGGGAAGACGCACAGATTTTTCAATTCCAATCCCCAATCCATTTTTGAAGCAGCTGTGTAGGCAGTAGTCTCGAGGTTGTTCAGTAAAAGTCTCTTATTCCATACCTCACGAGATGGAAAGAAGGTGGCAAAATTCGTATTGAATGTCAACACTGGGACGATGTAATCAACCCTCTTTGAGGTGAACTGAGTTTGTCGCAATAACAAACTGGCATGACCATAGGTGTTTGCCTCAAGCGACCCGCTTAATTTAACTTAAATGGACTCATAGTCTAGTCATCTTTCAGATATGCAGATCTAGATGCACGCTTGTGCTGTTATGAACCAGATGTTGGCAGCAGAGGTCAGGTTCTTAAAAAACATGCTATAAATATACAATATATATATATATAGTATATATATAATTGGCGCGTACACCCTTTTTGGGTGTTTGGGCGAGCCCCTCCTCCTAGTTGTGGTGTGTGTCTTGATGTTGTTCCGCAAATGGAGGGACCTACAGTTTCAAGCCGACTCCGAACGGCAAATATTTTATGAGGAACTTTTTCATTGCAAAAATGTACTCGGAAGCTTGCCATTGCCTGCCGATGGGCGACCGCTATTAAAAAAATGTTTTTCTTAATTTTGGTGTTTCACCGATTCCGTATAGTAGTCACGCACCAACCCATTTGGATACGGCCCCGCCCGTCTGGAGTTTGAAAATTCATATATTCGAAAACAGCGGCATTTGTGTGTGAATTCCGGTTTCATAGGTATACATCTGGTAATCGAGAATAATTCCTTTTTATTCATTTAGGCACTGTGTATATAAGTTAAGCTGTTAAGCTTACAGAAAAAAAATTAAATAATTCAGGCAGAAATATATTCTCCAAGCCCGAGGGTCTATAATAAAGATAAATATGAAATTAGTTTAATTCTCTCCGATTAACGAAGCAATTGCGTCCTAATGCTGCCCTCATTCCAAATCATAAAAAAAAGATGGAATTTCAAAAGTTTTCTGCCAACAGCGCCGTGCACCATTTCGACCATTTGTTGTGGCAAGTCCACCCCAAATCTCTCGACTAACTTAACGCAAAGCAACAACCAACTGTGCGCCATATCGCAAAAAGCTGCTAGCCACAGAGCAACAAAGCACACAATGGTAACATTTAAATTTTAATGCTGCATATATTAAAAATGTAAATAAAACAACAACAACAATCCTATAGTTACGGTGCAAATAAAAAAGTTAACAAAATGGCAAATTTAAAAACTTCATTGCTATGTGAGCTTAGATGAGCGCGTCAGCAACAAGGCATTTATTGTTTTCACACTCCCACTACCAGCAACATTGCCATCAGGAATTATAGCCAAAAGAACAACAACAATTACAACAACAGCTGAAGCAGCGACAATGGCATGCTTGTCACGGTCGGTAAATAAATACAATGCAATTTGCATAAATATATAGACAATGTTGACCATCCCGATGGATTATTTTGGTACTTTTATGTGCGTTAGCTCAACTCCGACACACACACACACACCCACACATACTTTTGTATGGATACATACACAAATACTGCTTTACCCAAGAGATGCTGGCGCCGGCAGCATAAAGCGCCAACGGCAATGCCCTTTTCAAACTGTAATGCAGTTAAATATAATCGAATTTCTTTGCTAAACAAAAGCGAATATACACATTCGTGCACCCATACGTGCCCAGTAGGGAAATCATGGAGTAACGAACTGGTGCTGTTGTAGTGAAATCATAAAAAATTCACTTTCGTTCTCTTTCTGTCCATATAAGCGATTTTTGAATTTTATTTGCCGGTATTCTAAGAAGGGTCACTTGTTGTCTCCCCTGCATCCCTTTTTCCGTATTTTGTAAACTTTTTATTACTCAAGGAAGAGCGAAATTTTTTCAAAATTCAATATTTCAAGAAGTGTATTTTTTTTTTAACTTTTTCCAAATCAAGAGGACACCTCAAACTTCAATTGAGCTGAATGCCCAGTAGCTAAAATCGGTTGTTTTTGAGTAAAGAATTTTTGAGTAAAAAACTATTTTCGCAGATTTTATTTTTTGCAAAATAATACATTTTCTACTACTTTTTGTTTGTACATGAAATCACTAGTGCAAGTAATGACGATCATTTTGAACCCATAATCATTAAAATCGGTGCATTTTTGACTAAGTTGTGAAAAAAAAATTTTTCTCATATAATTAAAAAAATCGATTTTGAGCCGAAAAACAAAATTGCCGATAAATCTTAAAAAATTTTTTTTTCGGACGAACAAAAAAATACGTGTCTCATTATTTTGACCAGAGAGCAACATATTTGAGTTACATCGAAATCGAAGAACATGTCCCGAATAGCCCGGTTGAATTGAAATGGAAAGCATCAACACCAGACCGAAAAAAGTCATTTCGAGTTAAATGAGTTTAAAGTTTGAGGTACAGGAGCGCGCGGACCACTCTCTATCGTGTTCAATGGCTATAGAAGATATAATATTGGAAATTTCCGCATCAAAATTTCACTGTATATTCTTAAGATACTGCACTTTCGAAATATCGAAAAAACAAAAAATCGATTTTTTGAAATTTCTAGACCACCGGGTCCCCGTAAGTAATGCCATAGATGAATTCTACTACGCTTCGTATCGCTTTTCCAATAAATTTGAGACAATGTTAAAATCGATCAATTTTATCTAGCTCTGTCATAGGCCCAGGTGCTGAGAGCGATCGCCAGTGTGAGAATTGGATATAAACAATTTTATTATGACAGTCGTCGGCTCTCGGCAGACATCGGCAAACCTGCGAGTATTAGTATTTATTCCTTGAAAATGCAATTAAAATAATTTGCTTTTACTACAAGAATATAAAAATGGATTTTGGTGTTGAATCTGGTATATATTCTCATAGACTTAGAATTGAAAAATCTGTGCGTCTCCCTAATGCTTGCAGTGTCTTTCAGGCGGAAGTACTGGCAATTGGGGAAGCTTGTAGGCTACTAATCGCAGATCCCTCTTTTAAGGGCAATATCGCTATTCTTTCGGATAGCCAAGCTGCAATCCAGGCACTGGGTTCAGCTACAACAACCTCTAAAGTAGTGGAGCAAAGCAGGAATAACCTCACCACCTTGAGCGAAAACCATAAAGTTACCTTAATCTGGGTCCCGGGACATCGGAGCATTGAAGGCAATGAAAAAGCGGATGAACTGGCAAGAAGGGGATCTGCCATGAATAATGCTCTTGCAGAATCGGTATTCACACCTCTAGGTGCAGTCAAGAGTGCAATTTCCCTGAAATACCTCCGAATCGCAGATTGTAGATGGAGAGACCAGACAACATGCAAAGCTCGAAGAATGTTATGGCCCATTCACAACCACAAACAAACGCCAATTCTGACAAATATGAAACGAAGAGATGCCTGCATACTCACGACATTGATAACTGGTTTCTGGTCTATCGGGGCACAAGCAGCCAAATGGACACAACACACACTGCCACAGTTGTTGACAACCTGAGAAAAACGAATCGACTTTCCATTTCCTCTGTGAATGCCCTACCTTGTGGAAGGAGAGAATCTCAACCGTTGGCAAACCACTGTTCGAGACTCTCGAGCAACTGTCTGGCTTAGACGTCAAACACCTTATAAGGTTCTTAAACCGCACTAATCGGATGTAGTCATCTTATAAATAACCATTGAAGAAGTTGGTAGCGAGGACGTGTCAACAAAATGGTGCAGAAGCGTTAGTTGGATTCTGGATTAACAACCACTTTAACCAACCAACCAATCTGTCAGAAAAATTTATTAGAATTAGGCCCTGTGAGCAGTTTTATCATATTTATTTTTTATTAGAATTTCTCTATGACTAACAAGAGTGTGAAGAGTGATAAGCCTTAGACGACTATTGTATGGTGGAAGATCTTATAGTGAGTACCTTCAAAAGCTCTAAAAGAGAAAGGTAAAAACTGTTTTTGAATGAATTGTAGCTTATCTATGCTTAAATTATGAGAGGTACTGATATCAGACACATAGGTTTTTTTCTCAAGTGAATCGTCGACGGTTTTTTTCTTGCCTTTTTTATTATTTGGTGGGTGAGGTAGTGCTCAAAATGTCTTCACACTGATATCAGACGCGTGATCGTCAAGTGAATCATTTTTTTCTTGCTTTTTTTGTGATTTGTAGTGCGAGGTAGGGCTCAAATTGTCTTCACACTGATATCAGACACGTTGGTTCCTTTCTCAAGTGAATCGCCGACGGCTTTTTTTTGTTTTTGTTGTGTGGTGAATGAGGTAGGGCTCAAAATGTCTTCGCACTTACAGCTACCGTCGTCAACTGCGTCGTCCCTTCTCCTCTTCTGGAGAGACTTCCTTCCCGGGACGACTTTCTGCATTACTTCAGGAGGGCCAAGAATGACGTCCATGAATTGGACCAGTTCTATTCGCCCACGTCTGGATCCAGCGTGCTTGTAGCCAACTTCATGCTACAGGCCCGTCTTTTTATGTTTCCGTCTGTGAGGCCTCGCTTTGTTGTAATGCGTTGATGTCTGTCTGCTGCCTCAGAGCATCTCTTTCCACAAGCCAACTCTCGTAACTAAAAACGCGTGGTCGGGGTCAACGCTCGGTGCTTCGCAGTATATGCACCTAGGGCCACTTAACTTACCCATGCCGTATTGGTATTTCCGAAAGTAATCGGGGCCCAAGAGGAACTGGGTCATCAAATAGCTCACTTCCCCGAAGTTCCTTTGAACCCATTTGCCTATTGTAGGAATCAGCTTCGCCATCCGTCTGCCACTCGATTCAGTGTCCCATCGGCTTTGTCCCCGCTGCATAGTTTGGCATCTCCGTTGCGCGGCGTTAGTGGTGGTGTTTTTTTTTTTTTGGGAGTCTCCCACATCCACTCGTGCCCGGCCCATAATAGATATCTCCGCACTGATTACAAAAACTGCTGCGCTTGAGACAGTGCGGTAGGCTGAAGCAAGTCTGAGTGCCGCTGTTTGTTGTATAGCTTCCAGTATTTTGCAGTATCTTGGTTTTGCAGTGTAACGCATTTCCACATATTTCGCTGCCGTACCGTACTGTGTTTGGGTCGCCATAATCAGCCTTCTTTTACTTTGGGTTGGTTCACCGATGTTCGCCATTAGTCTGCTCAGCATTCTCGTGATCGTCGCTGCTTTAGTATCCGCGTGCCGTATCTGGGCCCAGAGCGTAAGCCTACAATCGAGTTGAACGATTCGTTATTATGGAATTTGCTGCGACTTCATCCTCTGGCTCAAATATCAAAATATTTTGCGTGGCCTCAAATGCAATCGCGAGGCCAGAAATTCGTTTCACTTATTCGATTTTTTCCTACAGTGCAATTGGCTATGCGCATCGTTTCGGAAGTATTGAAGAGGAGTGACGTATCCGTTAGCGCAATAACAACTTCAATTTTATTTGCTAAATTTTCCAACATTTGATGTTTGCCCTCACATATCGCTGCCATCGTTCCATCGCCCCTTTGGTGGTCTGTAAATAACCAACTACATGCAAAACGAGCTCTTTGACTGTGGGTGCCAAAAATGTGAAGCGAAATTGTGGGGGCAGAACGCTCACGGTGTACATGCATACATACATATGCATATACATTCTTTTTTGGGACAAACTGCAGACAGAACTTTTGTTCATTCGCTCGCCATTCAACTCAATTATCCTTAGGGAATTTCGTTTTTAGAAAATGGACTTTTGACTTTTTGAAGCTACTGGCACTTACAGACATACATACATACATATGTGCAGGAGGCACGGGTAAGGACATCCGCGTGCATGTGTGAGCATATGTTACATATACATACATGAATTTATAAGTATATGCACACATACATATGCACATATATGCATGTCGTGGCTGCTATAAAATGTGTTTAACTGTATACTCGATCTGCCTTTGGGTGGAGGTTAATTCAGTCACAAATTCATTTGTTCGCAACTCTGCCGCAACTTCTGCTTCGGGCATTGCTGGGATCATCGTCTAACATTTGCCATTAGTTATTGCTTGTCAGCAGCCATTTGGCGGTTCATTAATGCCATTTCTGCCTCCAATTTGCGGATATTTCTGCATATAAAGTGGCGAAATGGTGAAAATTGTTGTTTGTATGCAGCCAACTAAGCAAATTGTAAATAAGTTTGCTTGTGGAGTCATTCCGATGAAATTTTAAATGAGTTGTACTGTAGTGCAATGCAAAGAAATATTCGTATGCCGTCTTCTCAACAAAGATATTTGCCTACTAAGAAGTGTAATTAGGCATAATTGGTTTTATTGATATTGAATAGCTTAATTTGTTTTAGGGAATTTGTGGATTTATATCACGAATTATTTTGAAAATTTTAATCATTTTGATATTCGAAGAAGTAGCCGAAGTTAAACTTTGGACAGAAATCCAATCCAAATTCAAAGTTAAGCACTGATTACTTTTTTGTGAGTGTCAACCAGTATCCAAACCCCAAACAACCAAGTTTGTCGGTTGAAGAATACCGCATTGAGTAATTTGACGGAGACTATCTGGCAGCTCAAACGCAGCATAATCAACATCGTCCTCGTATATATACAAGTTTGCACAATAATTTTGCGCAACTAACTTGCTAATGGGAAATCCGTATTAACAAGCGGTCGAACGCTCGCAGCTCAATCCAAGTAAACTGAATCACCATCGCTTTCAGTAAGTCTTTATCTCGTGCACCAGCCTACATGACTAAAGAATAAAGAGTAATCAGATTGGAGGTACTTTCTCCTAAGGGTTTTTTAACAGATCACGCGTGACTACTGTCAAACTAAATACATACTTTTTTCAGTATTCATTGACATTTCATCATGGAGAGACTTGTGCCTCAACAACGTTTACAAATCGTGCGATTGTATTACGAAAATCGACGCTCTGTGAAAAGTTTTCATCGCGCGCTCAGGCCAACTTATGGCGATTAGCGACGAGGCCCCTTTTGGCTTAATGGCTACATCAATAAGCAAAATTGCCATATTTGAGCTGAAGAGCTACTGGAAGTCATTCAAGAATAGCCATTAAATCGATTGAAAACAATCGTTTGGTGCGGCCTATCTGCTGGAGCAATCGTCGACCCATATTTCACCGAAGGCGAAGCTGACGCCAATGTAACAGTGAATGGCGAATGCTATCGCATCATGATAAACGACTTTTTGATGCCAAACATTGAAGCCCATGATCTCCACAATATTTGGTTCCAATAAGACGGCGAACGGCGCTACTTGCATACAGCCTGTGAAACATTGGATTTACTGCTTCGACGTTTCGGTGAGCAATTTATCTTTTATTCTCGTCTCAGACCAGTAGATTGGCCACCAAGATCGTGTGATATCACATCTTTGGACTTTTATTTGTGGGGGTATGTAAAGTCTGAATGCTTTTTGCATAAACCAGCTTCGAATTGAAGCATTGAAAGTCAACATTACTAAAGTTATTCTCGAGATACCGACCGAAGTCCTCCAGCGCGTAATTCCAAATCAGTGTTTGCGGATGGCCGAATTACGGCGCAGTTGCGGCCAACATTTGAAAGGGATTATCTTTAAAAAATAAATATCAGGAATCGTTGTACACAAACACAGAAAAGATTGCCCAATAAATTTGAATTTTCGTTGTTTTATTTCAATTAAAAGTCCGATACCTCTAAAGTGATCACCTTTTGGTTTTCACACAGATTTTTTATTTACAAAATTCAATTGACTCAGTGATTGAAAGCAAATAACCATCAACTTTTTTTCATTTACCTCGTTGAGCCTTAGATCAGCTCAAAATGGACGTCGTATATGGTCGGAAAGCCAACGACGATTGGAGTCAAAGAAAACGAAGACATGAGCTTAGACGGGTTTTGGTTTAAGCAGAAAAAATGACTCAGGTCTGGACACCGCCTTTCCAATATTACGGCTGCTTTTGAATGGCGATTTAACTCCTTCAGAGTATTTCTCCGTGTGTAGAAGTCCACGCGAGTGCGGAAAGTCTCTTATCGTTATTCACCTGAGAATAGCTAGGACGATTCTTCTGCAAACGGTTCGAGCAGCTCACAGCTTCCGGATTTCATTCAAGTACCCCCCTGGGTGCTGTCTGAACAGCCGTTTGGAAGCGAGCTAATGTTAGAAAGCGAAACAGCACAAAATATCTGATTGTGCGTTGGGCTTACAATCCGGCACGTAAAACAGAAATTTACAATGAAAATAAAGACAACGCCTCGAATGCAAACAGCTTATTTTGATGACAATCACGGCAAACAACTAAGAACTATAATTTGAGGGTATGCATCTGGAATGTCCGCAAAAGCAATAACTCGCTCCATCGCCATTCCAGATATGCAATGGACGAAAAAGGCAAGGAGCCCATTGCGTCTCTCACGCCTTTTACCTCTAAAGCAACGATTTGGTTCCTAGTTTTTGGATCAGAAGGTAGTTAGGTAGCTTAGTGATTATTTTCTTTTAGATTCAGGTGCTATAGACAACCATGTTTGGTGGTAGGCAAAGTCGATCAGGAGAGAATTCGTCACAGGTGCTGAATTGCCTGCTTATGGAACAAAAAAAGCGGTCCGCTCATAGAAGCGATTATTGGTCTATCACTTCTGTCGGTGCGCAGTTACAAAATTGAAAGAAACTCGTTTTAATGCGGGTTATGGCGACACGATTTACCAGCGGAGTGAATCAAAGCACTTGTGGAAGTTGCGGAAGGGTGCACTTAGACCTTGAGTTCCATTTGGACACCATTAGCTTAGGCTTAAGTTCGCGCCCTAATTCTCATTGGGGTGAAACCACTTCGTCTCTTTAAGAAACGATGAAATATTGTGGATGCCTACGGGCTCTTAGTCGGCCACAGATCCAAAATGGAGGAAGAGTTTAGACAACGATTTCACGTTCTGGCATGAGGGAGGCAATGTCAGAGAACGAGTACATTGTTCTCCATTTCCTCCTCGTTTCTACAGATGCGACGGAAGTCATTAGAAGTCAACCCGATACGTTTTTCATGTGCCTGCATTAGACATCGTCCGGTGGTGATACCAACGAAATATTGTACTAATGGAAGGTCGGTCGAAATTGATGAGGAATCTGGTTATGTTTTCATTTATTCTATTCCAAACTTGTCTAATAAATATTTAAATGTAATAATAATAATAAAAAATGCATTAAGAAGCTGGAAATTTTATTTTTATGGCCTAGTGTAGAATTTTCGAAAAATGGAAATTTTTGTTTTTGCATATTTTCAATACTTAGACATTTAAGATTAAGGATTTTTTTAAATTCCTATTATTTCATGAGTTATAGGCTTTTTAGTGTTATATCCTTGCGTCCGATCCGACCGTTTCAACTCACCAAAACGCGCCTTTCTCAAAACTACTTTTTTCGAGCTGGCAGTAAGGATATCTCGAGTTCTAATTGACCGATTTGGAGAGGGGAGGATAATCTTTACACTTTCTTCATCAGATTGTTTTAGCTCGAAGCTATAGCTTTTCATTTAGTATTTTAAAAAAATCAGAATTGCTGAAAAAATATGCAAAAGAAAAATATTTTTCAAACAGCCGCCATATTGTGAAAACAAAAATTTTAAACTTGTTCAAGGCTTATTCGATAGTAGCATCTATAATAATTAATAATCCGTTTGGTTTTTATTTTTTTAGATCATAGGATGGTTGGAATCATGCACGCCAGGGCACCCTCGTTTTTTTGACTATGCACAGTGAATTTTCGTGAATTTTAATTTCTTTTTGTTTTGGGTTAGTTTTTAATGTAATAATTAATAATCGATAAACAAATGATGAAAAAGTGGAAAGTAAAATTTTTTTTGTTTCCTTTGCACAGTGCTTCAAAAACCGGACGAAATTTATGCCTCTACACTAGAATACCCTTTAAATCGAAGACCTTCAACTTCAGTTTTCACATGGGAGTTGCCTCGTTTGACACTTTGTATAACCTTTTACTTGAAAATGTAACTTTTTTTGTGGCAGGTTCAGCTCTATGTACAATCAGACCTGGAAGTCGAAAAAAACGTCTCATCAGAGAGCAAACTATTAATGGGCTCTTCTTATCTAAGTAGTCCTCTGAAAATACTCAACCCATACTTGCCAGGTCTTTAAATAAATAAATAAATAATTGCCGCTTACACACTTTTGTTAGGTGTTTGGCCGAGCTCCTCCTCTTGCTTGTACTGAGCGTCGTTATGTTTTTCCTCAAATTAAAAATTTTATAACAGAATCTAACAGAACCAAACCTACAGTTTTAAGCCGACTCCGAACGACAAATGGTTTTTATGAGGAGCTTTTCCATGGCGGAAATACACTCGTAGGCTTGCCATTGTCTGCCGAATGGCGTGTCTTTAGAATCCCATTTTTATGAATTTCCTCAATTTATCAACTGTTCAATGAACAGAATGACATTTTTATTTACTACAATTTCTAAATGCATTTAATTTCTCGTACATTGAGAACGAGGTTATTCACCCCAACGATTGCGATCTCAAATATTTTCTATACATCCGCTCCGCAATATAAATATTTTACCACAAACCGGAAACTTCCTGCATAAAAGCATTTATATAAAATAAAATATATGAAATCGATAGATTCCGATGGCGTGTATAGTAAATTAATTGCAGCGCCAAAACAAACATGCAATCAAAATGTGCCACAAATCCACATACATACAGACAAACGAATGCATGCACATATGTGTGTATGTGTGTATGGGCATCTTTTTCAAAGTAAAAGCCCTAAAGCATTCGGTAAATATTTGTATTGCATGCAGATAAATTCGCACCCTGCTTGGAGCACTTTTCACTCTCTCCTCCTCCCCCTTCTCGCCCTTTCCCAACTTCTCACTTAGCCTTTTGCAAAACCACACACACACCAATTGCAGGTGGCAAGGCATTAATTTTCATTCTCCTGTCGCTGGCAGAGGAATTGAAACAAAAATTATGGCACTTCAGTGAGAATTCATGAGTTTCCTGTTGGCGCTCCGGACGTGGAGTAGAGCCCGGAAAATTACAACAAAAATATGTAGAGTAGTTAAAAGCGGAAAATATAAAAAATATGTATGCATGTATGTATATAAAATGAAATAAATCCAAACAAATTAAAAAGAAAAAGCAAATTTTTGTGGCTTCCGTTGTGGCAGTTGTTGCGGTTGAAAGCCCTCGTACAAATACAAGCGCACATGTGTATGCACCCTGTAAGAAAAACTTGACTTATTGAAGCAAATTTCTACTTCGGAAGTAGTACGACTTCGCCTATTGGAAATAGCGAAATCTGCCCTGAGGGTACGCTAGACTTGCATAGTCGACGGTGGGGTTGTCATGGCTATAGCAGGAAAGGAAATTGCGGGCTCAAGGCGATCTCGAATTCACTAATAAGCCTAGATCTCATGGATAGAATGGTACGCAAGTCCTCTACTCCATCAATTATTGGGATGGCATAACCAGCGGCACAACCTAGAATATCATTTGACTATCGCGTAGATACGAATATAAAGTATCGCATTTAATGCAACTGCAGAACTCTCGGAAAAATGTGTAGTGCGATGATGTGTAGTTCCTTGAAGTAGTGAATATTCTGAATTTAGCAGAAGCAAAACAGTGCGATATTGGGTGGTGGCCCTGCAGGGTACAAATATGATATATGCATTAGGGTGACTCACCAAAACAAGTTGCCGGTTCTTCGAGGGTATTATAAAATGTATTATATTTTAAGACTTCTGCCAAAAAAAATTTCAGAAAAATGTTAAGATTTACGTGAGCTGGATTAACTTCAAAATAAAATATATATTACAAGAAAAAAGTAATTCTAATAATTATTAATATTAAAAAACAAAAATTAAAATTTATTGTATTAGAAATACTTTCTTTTTAATATTAAAATTTTTAATTTTATTTTTTTTATATTTATTAAAAATACTTTTTTTTAATATTAATTTTATTTTGAAATTGGCCAAGCTCATGTAAATCTTAACATTTTTAAGAAATATTTTGGCGGAATTTTTAAAATATAAAACATTTTATAATTCCCTCGAAACACAGCAACTTTTTTTGCCATTTTTTTCTAATAAATTTTTTTGAAGTGAAACTTCTTAGGTGTCAATGGACGAGCGAGAATGGAGAGTAAAATTTCAAGGCTATGCAACGTTTTGGGCATTTTCGTTCCGCGAGAGAGAAAAAAGATATAACGTCGAGAAAAAGGAGAGAGAGAGCTATACCTTATATATATTTTAGATATACTTTAGGCTATTTTTCCTGAGTTTTTCCTTGTGGTTGCTAATTTCTAGTGAGAAATGACCTGCCTATCTTTTGGCGCTTGTTTGTAGGTGCGAACTTGTAGAAAATATATTTTTGGTGCTTACTGTTTGGGGCGTTTTTTGGTCCCTATTTTTTTGGCGTTTTTTGGCGTTTCTAGTACTTGCATCCAGGCGTATGGACATCTCTACTGCTAAGCTGCTAGCAAAGGTGCTTCCAAAACTTAAAGAAATATGTAATGTTTTTTGGGAAAATGTCGAAATGTGGAAGCGTTGTTCTGTCATTAAACGTTTCATGATGACTTGCCAAACCTTACTGAACTGAAATGTTAACACAGTTCGTCACTTTCTTATCAATAGCTATCATTCAGCTGACAACACCCTATAGAATATTTTAGGCTTAAAAGATCTGCATAAAAAATTTGAAAAGTTTTATTATGTTTATTATTTATTATGTTATTATTTTTATGTCGGCCTTCTAAGTTTCAAGTTTTCTAACATTTGAGTTGAGTTTTTGGAAAAAATATTTTTCTAAACGCATTTTATTTCTGAAAAACTCGTTCGATCCAACTCACGTAAATCTTAATATTATATTTTTTTGAAATTATTTCCAAATTTTTTGCAGAGATCATAAAATATAATAAATACGATGGAAAAATATCACCATTTTTGTATGTACGGATAGTGACGCACCCTAATGTACATACATAAATATACACATGTACAAATTCATGTCTATAGCGCACAGAGTTGAAATAGCGTGCAGTGAAAAACAGTAATGAGTAGTGCAAACAATAGTTGCTCCCATTGAGGGTTGTTTGCTTTGTGATCTGCCATTTGCTAGGAACACCGCGAACGACTGGGTATGGAAATGAACTGAATTAAGGAAATCATGGGAAACGTATGTGTAAGGAGGAAGAAAGCAATGAAATGGGGAAATGTAAAGGATTTTGACCACAAATGACTAAATAATTATTTGTTAGCAGATGAGAATGTGAATAGACAGTTAATTTTGAAAACATCTTTGGTTTCAGTGGAATTTGTTATGTAATGGAGTACATATTTTGAGGCAAATACAGTGAAGCCCACTCAATTATTTTTGTCTGAAAATATCATATGGATTGATGGATTGAGACAACACAAGGTTGGAGATACATGTGGACTGAGCTACAGAATGACTTGCTGGCCGTGCAGTATAGTTGTTAAACTCTCAGTCACTTACCCTTCGTGCGGGCCAAAGTAAAGCATCGAAAGGCCGTAATTGAACTCAACGATTTGTATCGCTTCGTCTGTGTTGGTATAACGGAAGCAATGAAAACATATCCAACTGAGGCAATAAGTGTTCTCATATGTATACAACCACTTTCCATTTTAATTGAAAAAGAAGTTCGTTGCAGCGCTTTAAGATTAAAAATCATCTCCATCTAAAAAGTGGGAATATGAAAGGATATTTGAAAATCTTAGAAGGCTTTCGTCATACTCCTGTTCTTTATAGGCTTGGTAGGGTTGATTGTTAACCCCCAAAACCATTCACTTCAGGAGCTTTCAAGTTCGTATTAAGGGGTTACATACGTCCAGCAGCGCCAAAAATGCGCTAAAAGAAAAACTGTTTTTAGAAGGGATAACAATAAAAATAAGTATAAACAAATTTTATAAATTGTTTATTAGTACTTAAACTTTATAAAAAAATTTATTTTAATTTTTCTTTACAAAAATTGGTATATAAAAAATCACGTAACTTAAAGTACAATAAAAAAAGTTGCCATGGTCTGCATCATTTCTCAATGAAATGTTGATGGATCTGCAAAAAGTAAAAAAAAATCTTGTAAAATAAAGTTGTAGTAATATGTAGTAGAAAGCTGTCAGTGCTTTGGATGCGCTTGTTTCAACGTATGATTTCCATAGGAGCTTACTATCGAGGATTATTCCAAGATATTTAATTTCCTTGGATAGCTGGATTGTGACTCCTTTTAGCTTTGGCAGAACGAGTCCATCAAGCTTCTTTATTTGCCAATAGCCCGTCCGCACAGCACCAAGTGTCAATCCGACCCAGAGTTTTCTGCACTTTCCTGCAGATGTTCATAAGCGAAGGGCCTGTTACCAAACAAGCAACATCGTCCGCATATGCTTGTTCGTAGACTCCCGAATCGTTTAAGGTGGTGAGTAGAGGATCGATTACCATGCACCAGAGCAATGGAGACAGCAGACCGCCTTGGGGGCAGCCTCTATTAACCCCAGATGACACCAACAGATCTTCCTCTGCTCGCACCGAAACGATTCTTTGGGCCAGCATCGAACGAATCCAATTTACTAGCACCCGGTCTACGCCGTGCCTACTAGCAGAGTTACGCATACTATCAAAAGTGGCATTATCAAACGCCCCCTTTATGTCTAAAAAGATGCCCATAGCGTAGTCCCTCCTGTCGATGGCAAATCGAATGGCGGCCTCATTCACCACAGATCTGGCAACGAACCAGTCATGCCGAGAAGGTGTAACAGCTCTGACAACTGCCTCTATCAATAAGGGCTGTTGACGGCTGATGCTTATCTGATTACCAGGAAAGTGAGATTCCATCAGCAAGCTGAGTGTCTCACTTTTCCGCTCCTTGAAGGAGCCATCAGATTTCCTAAGTGACCCCAGCTTTGCAGTTGGGCCCCTTTTCAGGATCCTAACCAATTTCGCCGTGTCACTCAGAGATTCAATACTGCTGCAGAATTCCCTAAATGAGGCTCTTTTCGATTCCCGAATAACATCACGGTATCGCTCCCAGTCCTCTGCACGGCTAGTCTTGAAGGCCCCGTTTAGAAGTTTTCTCGACTCATCCCTCAACATCTGGAGCTCTCGATTCCACCAAGGAACGGGAGTCCGGCTAGGGAGAGATCGAATTTAACAGGCTGACTCAAAACATTCGGTTAGGTGAGTTTCTCAACAGCCGCCTCAACGGCCTGTTCTTTTCGAAGCCTTGGTGGCGTAACGTCAAGGTCCCGCAACGCCTCTCTAAACTTCTGCCAGTCTGTTTTTCTTGGGTTTCTAAAGGGCAATGGCATTTTTGCCTCCTCGCCACACTGAAACTCAATGTACCGACGTGGTTTACTAATGGGTCGAAATTAGAAGATTTATTTGAAGATGAAAGAAAAAGGGCGGGAATTAATAGGCCTAATTGGAGCCTAATTATTGGGCCCTCTGATCGAACACTATGCATTCGAAAGTGTACAAGAATTTACCTTTCTGGGTATCAAAATATCAGCCAATAAGGATACATCATTGACAATAAATGATAGAGTTTTAACGGCAAATACGTATTGCTTTTATAATTTGAAGCTGCTTAAGTCTAAATTATTATCTTACGACCTTAAGGATATACAAAACCTTGATCCACCACGTTCTCAACTGTGAACGCTTAAAACTATTGAAATTAATCAGCTATTGGTATTTGAAAGAAAAATATTGCGAAAAATATATGGATTTATAAGACTGCAAGACGGTACCTATCGAATTATTGTATATATAATCTTGAGTTGGAACAATTAGCAAAAAACGATACTGTGATAAGAGTTATAAAATCCCAGAGGATAGATGGCTCGTACTCTTGTTTAGAATGCCCAAGGAGAGAACAACTCGAGAGTCAGTTGAATTACGCCCTGTTAAAATACGAAAAAGAGGACGCCCCAGAAAAAGATGGCTCAAAGACGTGGAAGTTGACCTTGAAAAGCTGAACGTGTGGCGGTGGAAGGAGATAGCCTTAGATAGAGACAGATGGCGCAAGATTGTGAATGAAGCAATAGTTCACCACGGACTGTGATGCTAAGAAGCAGAAGAAATTCAAAAATTCGAATTCAATGGAGTTTTACCCAACAATCTTCCAGGCAGAAATGCATGACATCTACATATGTGGGAGATGTATGAATGCGGAAAAATTTAGCCAGTATTGCTCGTCTTTGTATAACAAATGCAATTCCTCTTATCATGAACTCAGTGGCATGCTTTGTTGTAGGATTTTGTTTACCTTACGCACTGAGTGGAGTTTTATCTTCTTTAGATTGCTTGATAAATTTCTCCCAAGTAATTGTTTTTGGTACCTCTGTCTTCACTGACGGTTCCAAGAAGGGATCGGGAGTGGGAGCAGGGGTTTCTCTAAATCAGCCAATTTATCACATATTTCGTTAAAATTGCCGATTACTGCTAGTGTTTTTCAGGCAGAAGTCGTTGCGATCCTGCATGCATGCCAAGTGCTTAGGGAACGTGGGAGCAAGGGTGATATGCACATTTTCTCCGATAGTTAGATCAAGGCTCTGACGACGCCATGGCACCATGATCCAAACTAGTCAACTACTGTAAGGAGGAAATCAGATCTCTTGGGTAGCTTTTCTCTGACTTGACTTTCATGACATAGGAACATAGAGGGAAATGAAGTCGCTTATGCGCTTGCCAGATAAGGATCGACTGGATTGGTTTCACACACCTCCTACCCGGCCGATGTCCACTGATTGTTGTCAAAAGGGAATTGCACAACTTATTTTCTAGAAAACTGCAGAACAATTGGAATTTCATTTCTTCGTGTGATATATTGGGAACTCCTCCACGCCAATCAAATTCCAAACTCGTAGCTGTGTTTACCGATCACTGAACGATCAGCACGCACGCAGAACAGTTAGGTTTACCATTTAATCCTCATTGTAGAAGTTGTGGGGACCTTTCAGAGAGTGATGTAAAGTATAAGTGATGTACAAGTGATGTAGAGTGCTTTTAGTGATGGTATCGAAGATCGTCATGTAAATGAGCGAAACAGTATCATCGAAATAAAAGAATTACTAATTCACGGAAGAGCTTTAGGGCAAACCTGCCGACTAAAGATTCCTTTTAAAAATAAAAGAAGATTTTTTAAAGTTAGGGCAAACGACTGCCTTCCAACTATTAGGAGTGAGCTGTGTGAGCTGCTAGAGCTGACTGAGCTGACTTCTGATAGAATGGCTTTATTTTTATACTTTCTTTTTGCCTTGTCATCAATATACATAATTACAATCAAACATTTGTTGCAAGTAACAAATCAATAACAAAGTTGTAAACACTTAAAAATACTATACAAATAAAATTCTGCTTAGGTTGACTTAAATTTTATTCGGGGTTAGCTTACTTCACAGTGAGTTATGGCTTTGCTTTGGAGTGGGGTATCGTGTAACAAAAGTGCATTTGGTGTGTGCCATGTGTTTACTTATGTTTCGGGTTTCAAAGAAAAGGGCAAAGAGTTTATGTTATTGAAATTAAAAAAGAATTATGTCATTAAAGTGGAGTAAATTGAAATAAAAGAATTATGTCATTAAAATTGAAAGTAGCGTGGATTGAAGTGGTTTACTTAATTTGAGTTGGAGTATTAGGAATATTTGGAAGTGAAGTGGAGGTACTCTACAGTGAGATGGTTGGGCAGTTTCTGTGTAAATGTCCGGGTTTGGCAGATAGGTGCTTCACCCATTTCGCCCACCTATCTACTTTTTTTGGTTTTAACTTTTTCAGCAGTTGATCAGTGAGAAATAGTTAATTCTGATCGTCTCTGCACTGGTTCTACCAGCGAGCGAGTATTAAAGTTTTCAGGCACGCATGCGAGTATTATTAGACCACCAGGAAACTGCACCAACTTTAATGTTTTTATGTAATTTTGTGCAATTTCAATCACCATCGAAGCATTTGACATGCGGCTAATTCTATTGAAAATTATCATTTCATCTGCATACAGTCAAAATGTTAGACCGATTAAAAAAGTCGCCAATGTTGCAACACCAATGCTATTCACACTCCACCAGCAGTGAAACAAATCAGCCTGAAAGAGGTTCACATAATTGAATGCATCTGATTACATAAACAAATAATTATTCTAAACGCAATTGTAAATATTAACAAATTTCCTATTATGCCACTCTAAACATATTGAGAAGTCATTTAATTCAAATCAAATACCTGCATACATTCGTATATTTATTAAAAATTAATTAAAGCAGAAAATAAGCTATCGTTGCATGCTACATTTAATTTATATGTATGTGTGTGTAAACAAGTGAAATAATTTAAATTGCGCTCTGTCGACTTCCAAATGAACGCAGTCGATTATGACAGCTCATTCAAAAAGTTATCAAATTAAATTCTAATTTGAAATCATTAAAGCTTAACACACATACAAACATACACGCTTACATATTTCAGGCATTACACTCATCAATTTAATGAAGATTTATGATTCATAGAGACTGATTTAAAACTGTCACATTTCACAGATATTTGAGTAAATGTAACTTTTCACATTATCCTTAAAGTTAATTGCCGTTCCATACGAGCGATCCATCAATATTTGCTTTTGAAGTGCACACACACGCACATGCAATAAGTGTGGGATTAGTTTTGAAGAGCTAGAAATGTATTTTATATATTATATTGGAATACTACATTGGAAATGTTTGATTCGAAAAAATATCAGCTGTGATAGGATAAAGTGTGACTTGTTTTTGGATCTTTGTGGTCTTCTTTAAGGACACTACTGATATCGCGTCTTGAACGCTTCTTCGGCCTTCCAGATCTTGGCTTGTTTTCGGTACTGTTGGCTTTTTTATAGTTTTTGACAATAGTTTGCACTGTAGAGCGACTTAATTTTACTATTTCGGCAATTTCCCCGTAAGATTTGTTTTCTTTTCGAAGATGAACCACCAGATTTCGATCTGACTGCTGAATTTCTTTTCTATTTGCCATTTTTAAAGTTAAAACGTGTTTTACAAATCGCTTTCTGAATTTAAATAATTGTAATGTTTGACAGATAAAGCAAATCAAGAAAACTAAAGGGTTGTTTCCCTTTAAGTTCTTCATTTTCCTATGTATTTTATGAGTTGCCAAAGCTGTATGTAGACTTTTTTCCCGCCGATTTCTAAGTTTATCGCCAATAGTTTGTAAGTTACCAATATTTTCAAAATATGTTGAATGTTATCACTAGTTCTCTAGAAGTTGAAAATAGTAGGGTGTATGTAGAGTTTTTTCCTTAACTGTATATATTTCCAAATATAGTTCATACATGCCTCCCATTTTTTTCAAGTGTCATTAAAAGTTTAAGCTTTTTAACCAGAATTTCTGAAATTATTCTGAATATGCAGTTTTATAGCCCATAGTATCTTAGTATCACAAAGTGTAAGTTCCAAGTGTCAAAAAACACCATTCATTAAAATTTTTTTTTTTTCGCTGTGCTGTCAAGCCTTTTCCTCCATACAAAGTTCACAAAGGGTGGTTAAATTTTAAGGGCCGATATTGAATGTGAACCACACCTAAACGTCAAATTTGTTTGTACATTTCGTTTGACATTTAGAATTTCAGACTAACTCAATTGGAACCATTGAAAGATACATAATCGAGCAATGCGTTAAAATTATTCAGGCTTATTATGAAAACGGGCGTTCAAATCAAAATGCATATCGCGCACTTCGTGAAGAAAATCATCAATCAATCAATTGAAAATGATTATCCATATGCGGCATAGGAAGAAACTAAATCCAATATTTTGGACGCATCAGAAGAAGTTTTAGGCAAACGGCTAGTAAGCATTGCTAAGGCTATGGGGAACAAAACTCCCTGATTCACCGAAGAAGTAAAATGGATTACTGAACAGAAAAAGAAGACATATTTAGACTGGAAGGCAGAAAACAGCAGACGAAAGTAAACAACGCTACATTAAACAAAAAAATTAATCAATAAAAGAATTAGAAAAATACATTAATCATATTATGAAAGCTTGACAAAGTCCATGGAAAATGATATTTAGAACTCAGAAGAGAGAAGTGAATGACACAATAAAAATCGGGAATCGTACAAAAATAACAACACAGCGACATGGCGAGCGCGCCATTCTATGATTATGAATCTAGAGATGTACAGGGTCCGGCACTCGAAGTGTAACCAACTTAAGACTGCCCAAGCAGCTGATGCTCTTCTGTTAGTTGATTAAATGACATAAATGACAGTCCAGAGTATTATTTACAAGCGCGTGGATATATTTTGCCGAGAGTAAACGCGAAAAAAGAAAATCAGTGATGGATTTCAAAAGTATAAAGGTGATTGCATTATATTTGACTGGAAAATCACAACCAGCGATTGCGCGTGAGCTCGAGCACCTTAAAGTAAATAACGTTTTTGTTTATCGCACCATTACTCATTACAATAATACTGGTAGCATCACGAAATGTCATGGAGATGGTCATCAAAAGACTGCAACGTCATGTGAAATGGTTCAAAAAGTGAAGAAGCGACTTGAGCGAAATCCCCGACGAAGTGACAATCGAATGGCGAAAGAACTGAAAATATTAGACCGTAGCATCCACCGCATACTGAAAAATAGTTTCAAAGTCAATAATTACAAGATCCAAAACGCGCATGATCTCACACCAAAGCAGCAACAAGTCACGCTTGAGAGAGCGAAAGAGTTGCTTCCCTTGGCCGAAACCGTTCAATTTCCGAAAAATGTGTTTTCTGACGAGAAAATTTTTCAAATTGAGCAATTCGTAAGCTCACAAAAGGATATAGTCCGGGAGCCAGGGGTCGATACAGCAAGAATGTATTATTGCGTTCATATATTTTGGCGGTGCGTGGGATTTTCAATGCTTCGGCTGACGGTCTTTCCACCGCTATAAACGCAGCTGACTATCATTATTATATTTTCATATGTGTCCAAAATTATGTAAAAAAATTTCAATCGGCATAAAGTAGTTTAACTTTTTAATTTATTTTACAAGTTCGCCTGCTCAGCTGACGTATTTTCCCCCGGGCCAAGAATGGCTAAAAAACAACGTTTCGAACTTCAGAACGTCCACACAATAGCTCTCAAATCGAATCCGTCCAAACTAAAAGATTCACCAGTCTCGATGAGCTGAAAAAAACCATTGCCCGCGAGTGGGCCAAAATACCTACAAGTCACATTCGGGCAGCTGGCGATTCGTTTCTGGACCGTCTCAAGGCCATAGTCAAGGAAAAAAGTGGTCATATCGAGAAAAAGTAAATTGATTCTTAATTTTTATTTATTATTTTCACCTTGAATTGAATGAAAGTAATTTTCCAAACTGAACTTATGACCTTTTTAATTGGTTACACTTCATATGCCGGATCCTGTATATTTGGCTCAGTTGGCAAATCCTTTGTGTAGCGGAGGCCCAATAAACAGTTGTAGCTGAAGAATCGGAGTGTGACTGTGAAACACGGGGATGGAGGTGTAACCGTTTCGGCTTGCATAGCAGCATCAGGGGTGGGAAATTTAGTTTTCATTGATGACATTATGGACAAGAAGATGTATTTGGGAATACTAAAAGAGAATTTACTTCAAAGTGCCGAAAAGCTGGGTCTACGACGAAACTTGAGGCCTTATCAAGAATAATGACCCTAAGTATAAGTTGGGAATACTGTACACCTGGTTTACAGGGTTGGCCATATTAAACTGACCCATTGAGTAACCCTATAACTTTTTACTGTAATTTGAAATCTAAGGTTTACGTCAACAAGCCAAAGACACTAGGCGCACTTAAGGCCAATATCCGACGGGAAATAGCCGCCATATCGGCCGAGACGCTGGCCAAAACTATGGAAAACGCCGAAAAACGGGCACATTACGCTATACGAGCTAAGGGCGACCACTTGCGCGATATCATATTCAAAAAGTGATGTAAACGAATCTCCTTGAACTAAATTAAATGTTTTTCACAATGAAACACAAAAAAATGTTTCTTTTTCCATATTTTTTTAATAATCACATGGGTCAGTTTAATATGGCCAACCCTGTATATAGAATTGTCCACATGTTATGGAACCACCGACCCAGTCTCCTGACATAAATGTAAGAGAAAACTTTTGAGCAATATTGGGGAAAAAGCAGCAGAAAATATAATGTTTCCAACAAAGTAACCATGAAAAATGCATTGAGAGAAGAGTGGGCCAAAATTGTACCAGAACTGACACAAAAATTGGTCGATTGAAAGCAAAATCAGCTTAAGGAGGTTATATCCCAAACTGCTTACCACACTTAAATATTAAAAATATATTTATAATCAAAGAGCTCAATATTTATATTTGAATGTGAAAAGTGAACATTTTTATTTTTTTATATTTTTGTAAGGAAAAAAACATAATTAAAAAAAAGAAAACCCAGATATTTAAGGAGTCATAATTAGTCCTCTTCAAAACTGTGGTTTTATGTTTACGATACATAATTTAATTATCAAGCAATCAAGTAAGAGGGAAATTTCCCTATACACTTAGAGATGTCATGCAAGATTGACTAACCATGGTTGAAAACTGGTCAAAAGCTAATGGGGTAAGCGTCAACTCCAATAAAACTGAACTCATCCTATTTACCAGGAAACATTCCAAAATATAACTCTCCCGACTCTAGTTGGAACGGCACTGTCATTCAGTGATGAGGCCCACTACTTAGGTCTAATACTAGACAGAAAACTAAGTTGGAAGGCAAATGCCGAAGATAGAGTAAAAAGAGCGACAATAGCACTCTACTCTTGTAAACAGCTGATAGGACTAAGTTGGAGTCTTTCCCCATCTATCGTATACTGGCTTTACACAGCAATTGTCAGACCAATCCTAACATACGGTATACTAGTATGGTGGCCGGCTTTAGATAAGTTATATAGTAAAAGAACCATGGTACATGTTCAAAGAATGGCCAGTCTTTGCATCTGCGGGGTCCTTAGGACTACACCCACAGAGGCACTAAATATTATGTTTAACCTTTTACCAATAGAGCAATGCGGTAAGCAAACAGATGCCAAAGCAGCTCTCAGACTAAGGGAAATCGGCCTACTCAGAACAAACCAGAGTGGACACTTTTCAATTTTAAAAAAATTCGCCTGCATTCCTGGCCCAACGGATTTCTGTAAGACCAAGGATATCAACTTAAATAAATCCTTCGTCACAGTATTTCCATCCAAAGAGAAATGTGATGATGGGCTTATTGTTAAGAAAAATGATATAAACATCTATACAGATGGCTCACAACTAGACAACAAAGTAGGTGGAGGGGCTTACTCCGATAAACTCGCCAATCATTTCGCCTACCTGATCATTGCAGTGTATTTCAGCGGATAAGACGCTGATACCCATGTCTATAACCACTTGTAAATTACTTATAGACAGGAAAACCATCAAAAAGGTAAATACAAGCTGGCAAAACCTCACAACATACAAACTAAGCAGACAGACATGGCCGAATTGGAACAGCGTTTGATCGAAAATCTTGTTAAGATTTAACAGAGAAGCTATAAGAAAAATGATAGGTGTATTAACTGGTCATTGTTTAATAGGCAGCCACGCTAGAAGGTTAGGACTCCCGTACTTCGATTTCTGTAGAAGCTGTCTTAATACAGAAGAAGAGGAAACAGTCAGACACCTTCTATGTGAGTGTGAAAGCTTAACTATGAGGAGGCTGCGCACTCTTGATACAGCATTTCTAACCGATGGCAGCGGACACAGCGCATCTAAAACTAACGAAGCTCTGCTCGTTTATTAAAGCTCCCGGATGGTTTGAAAAGGAACCCGTAGGGTAAGGATAAGCTCCAGTGGTATCAGACTGGGGCTGCGAAAGGTCTAAATGTGTCGCTACGACAACCACCCAACCTATCTACCTATCAAGCGCTCCTACAGCACGCCATTCAATTATAGTTTGCTTGCACCAAATAAGCTGGCCCCGCCTGTATATCAGAAGAAATCGAAGGGGTAGAAATTAGTATTGGCATACAAATCAGTAGGTCCCTGGTTGATTTCTTTGCATAGGCAACAAATTTTGGGTTTTTATATAATATTTATTTGACAAATCGTACGAGCTCTGACATAGACTTTTTTTTCAGATTCCTCTCTAGATTGTGCCCCATTATATGGATGTATGTGTATGCGTTAAAACCCGTTTATTTGTTTATTCATTCAAGATTACGAGTAAAAATGGAAACATGCATTTTTAATTGGAAACGCTTATCTGGATTTTGAGTGCCATTGTTGCAATGCCATGTTGCTCGTTTGCATATTTTATTTATAGTCCATGCATATGTATGGCACAAGGACACTTACTCACGCACACACTGACACTTGCACAAACACTCGTACGCTTCCACAAACGCAACACAAATGGCATTCATTTAGAGTCTGAACAGATTTGGTAGGAGAAATATGGAGAGGGGAAAATAATCGTTTGGACTGTTTACGTAAAAAATGTATAACATGGTAACAATAAGCGCAATTAAAACAAAAACAACAACTACAGCGATACAGCAATAACAACAGCGCTAAAACAAAATAAACAAACAAACGAATGGCGCAATCAAATGTAACGAGCCGAACACTGGGTGCTCACCAGCAAACCATTTAGCTAACCGACAGCTGTAACAACAACAACAACAGCCAGTCAGTGAGTTAGTCATTCAGTCAGTTAGTCGCCAGTGTCGCCATCCTGCCGGCAGCGGCAGCCATAAAGTGTTAGACCCACGCTCGTATTTTATTCGTTGGTCGGGTTATTGTGGGCGAGTGGAGGCGCTTTGAGTGATTCAGTATAGACGAGTCGACTGTATAGTTACAAAGTTACATAAACGGAGTTGACGTAGTATCACACACACATTTATATTTACATTTATCTGCATATAAGTATATCACATTAACCCTGCATGTGAAGCACATTTCTTCTGGCTCTAAGAAACCAGCTCTGGTTTGATTTAGGATATAGCCAGCTGGATAAGAAGCCAGCTCCGATATATTTTTGAAACACAATTTTTACCAGCTATTTTTTTTCTTATTTACTAGTATTGACATCTAGCTGATCCCATAAGAAGAGAATTGACCAATTGTGCTTGATTTAAGTTAGATTTTCTACAACAAGTATTATTGGCACCTTTTGGGACAGCAATAAACTCATCCTAAATAAAAAAATATTATATCGTTACTTGCGTATAAAAATTCAGGCTTCGCCAGCTTGTGGTCGCAATACTGGAAAGGTAGAAAAATGTATTACAGTGCTGATATTAAATGAAAGGAGCGGTCATAAGGTCGTATTTGTGAAGAAGGTTACCACTTATAAAAAAATTATAAAAGAATTAAAAATGTACATACGTTTTTTACTACAGCAAAAAAATAAAATATATTTAAGAAGCATTTAATCCAGAAATATTGTTATAAATTGTACTTGGAAAACAAGTCTCTGCACGAAATCGGCAAAGAAATTGGCAAATTGCATTCTACGGTGCAAAGTATTACTGCTAATTACGTCAATACTGGTAAATTGGAAGCTAATCATCACCAACCCAGAAAGCGAAAAATATTGACTCCACGTCAGGGACGCAACATAGTAGCACCAGTCACGCAAAATCGAAAAGTAACCTCCCCGATACTATGCCGAAATATTCAAGAGTCTTTGCTTAAAAAAGTAAGTCCACGAACAGTTCGTAATCGTCTGCAAAATGCTGGTTATCAAAGCAGAGTGGCACGCCGCAAGCCTCAAATCTCAGACATTAACAGAAAGAAGAGATTGGACCTCGCCAAACGCTATATAATTAAGCCAGATTCTTTTCGGGAAAACGCCATATTCAGTGATGAGTCGCAATTCAATTTTTCCGGATCAGATGGCTCTCCAAAAGTGTGGCGAAAAGAAAATACAGAACTGAATGAAAAAATTGTATTCCTACCGTTAAGTACCGAGGAGGAAATTCAATGGTTTGGGTGTGCATAGTTGCATCTGGAGTAGGAAAAATAGTTTTAATTGTTGATAAAATGGACAAACATGGACAATACAGATGTATTTAAATATTGTGAAGAATAATTTGCATGATAGTGCTGGTAAACTTGGACTGGTTGCTAAAGGGTTCTTGTTTCAACAAGACAAAGACCCAAATACTCATCATATCTCGTGCAAGAATGGCTTATTTACCAGTGTAAGCAGCTTAAATATTCACCTCAACCACCGGATCTGAACCCAATTGAGCATGTCTGGGAGGTCTTAGAAAGCAGAATAACAAAGCACAAAATAACATCAAAGGCGTCAGTAAAGACAGCTTTAAGTGTTGGGTACTGGTAATATGTATACACCGACATTTGGAAGCAGTTATTAAAGCTATAGGTGGCCCAAAAAGTACTAAATACTCGTTTTTTCCTATTATTGTTTCAATAAAATATTCTTTGTATGGCTACGTAAAATAATATTTTTGGTCGTCCTAGACGACGTCATGAGTCAATTGACCCTGCACAAAAGAGACGGTCTATGGAGCTTCACCAGACATCTTGAAGACCTGGACTCCGCCAATGATATTTGCCTCCTCTCTCACAAACTCGCTATCATGCAAGCGAAGGCGCACAGACTAGTCATGCTGGCACGCACTGCCGGATTAGAGGTCAACATCGCCAAGACAAAGGCTATGAGAGTCAACCACAACAAAGCAAAATCCACAATGGTTGACGAGTATCAGGTGGAATTTGTCGAAAGCTTCTGCTACCTCGGCTGCACTATCACGACAGGCGGCTGAGCAAATGAAGATGTCAACTGGAGGCTAAACAAGACAAGGCAATCTCCAGCTGCATTAAACTGCGAATATTCAACTGATGTGTGGAATCATTATTGTGGTACGGAAGTGAAACAAGGCTAGTCTCCAATACAATCACACAGAGGCTACAATATTTCGTCAACAAATGCCTCCGCATCATCTGTAGAATATACTGAATGAAGAGCCCATTCTATGTCAAATCAAACGCAGAAAGTGGCACTGGACTGGAACCTGCAAAACAGGTCCTGGTCGGTCCAAATATATTTGGAAAAGGTCGATGTTGCGCGAGCTAGCAGATGCCGACATTGCATGGCACGGATCAAAAACAACAGCCCAAACCGCGTACGATGGAAGAGTCCCGAGCGGATTGAACAGGAAAAAAAACAAAACAAAAAAGGGAAATATTACCTCAAGGGCATTAAACGAAGAGGTGGCGTAGAATTAATCATCATGAAATTAATCATAACATTTTTTTTGATTTAGTAATAAAGTTATTCAAAAACAAAACTGGATGATTAATTTTGCGCCACCTTGTACTTATAAGCTCATACAAGGTGTGTTCAAAAAGTATCGCGCATTTTGTGTTTTCAAAAATGACATATTATGCACTTGTGCCAACGTTTTTTTTTTCAATCTTCGAAGCACTTAAAAACATAATTTTTTTTATTTTGTTCAGCTCCACCTTCGATGCCGTCTTTATCTCTTCAATCGTAGCGTAGCGTCGTCCTTTCATGGAACTCTTCAGTTTCGGGAACTAGAAAAAGTCACAGGGGGCCATATCCGGGAATACGGTGGCTGTGGCAGCCTTAGTGTGTTGTTTTTGCCCAAAAAGTCGCGCACAAGCAACGATGTGTGAGCAGGGGCGTTATCGTGATGCAAGAGACAATTTTTGTTCTTCCACAAATCCGGGAGTTTCTGGCGGATTGCTTCGTGCAAATTGCGCATAACTTGCAGGTAATATTCCTTATTGACCGTTTTGCCCTGTGGCAAGAACTCATGTTGCACAACGCCCCTGCAATCGAAGAAAACGGTATGGAAATTTTTTACATTCGACCGAACTTGGCGCGCTTTTTTCGATCTTGGTTCGTGCGGCAGCTTCCATTCAGATGATTGAGCTCTGGTTTCCACATCATAATCATAGACCCACGATTCGTCACCACTTATGACTCTCTGGACCAAATTAGCAATGTTCATACGATGCTGCTTTTGGCCGAAATTGAGCAGCTTTGGTACGAATTTTGGGGCAACTTCTTTACTTCATCAATTGTTTCGTCTGCTGTTGAAGTGCTCGGGCGTGCGGCATGTTGCTTTGGTCCAAAGTAGCTTCTCCGTATGACACAGTCAGCATTTGGAATGCATCCTCGCACTTAATCTCATTTTTCACACAAAATTTGATACAGGTTCTTTGATCCATCTTTTTGAATAGGTAAAAATCGAATAGTGAGAGACATGAGTACCAACATATCGCCACAAAAAAATCGAAATTCGAATATACGTAGCTAGCGAAAATTCAAAATTCGCGATACTTTTTGAACACACCTCGTATATGGCATAAATACTGTTTCTGAACTACCTGTATTAGAAAAAGAAGCGCCGTTGACCATTTGACACTCACTTGCACACCGTTGTGCAAAATTCACCAGCTGCTTAAATGAAAAAGACTAGGAACTCAACTTAGCGATGGCTCTAAATTCGCTAAAATGACATCAGTTTTGTACGAGTGTAGTTCCCTAAAGAGGCTTTTGTCACTGTTTTTCGTATAAATACACACGAGTGTGAAAAGAGTCGTAAAACACTCACACACAAGCCCGCAGAGTTTTTTCAGTTGCCTCTGCTAAGTTGCTACTGAACTACTGTTGCCACTGGTGTTTGTGTTGTTATAATTTTTTCGCTTCTATTCTTCTTTTTTACCTTGAGCTTTTTATTTCACTCGCTGGTCTGCGATTCTCTACCCGCCTAACTGTTCCATCCCTCAAACGTTTTTGCCGAAGAATGTAACTTTGCTTTTGTATGTAACTTTGCATGAAGTTTTTTAGAATGAAAATATTTAACACGCACACTTACATCTATTAGCTTGCGTGTTTATGTTGTGCAAGTATGACCTTAACTGCATTTGTGTTGAGCTGCTAGTTCGTCTGTCTAAGGCCAACAACTAGTAACTATTGCAGTCGCTAATAAAGCCACACTTTTTGTCACTCGTATTGAAAAGCTTAAATGAAAGTTCATATAGAAAAACTAAATCATACTTTCCAAAGAATTAATGAAAGCGCCCAAAAAACTTGAACTGTTATCAAAATACTAAGGATTAGTGCTGAAGCTTTCATGTGTCAAAAGTTATAAACCAAAATAAGAAAAAAGCTTTGACAACTTTCTTGTTCTTCGTCAAAAAGAACTTGCCAGCGCCTGCAGCGTATGCAGTTTTCGTTTATTTCGAGTGCGAAAGCAGCGAACTATTGTGAAAAGTGGAAAGTTCACTAAGGCACATTAGAGCGATCAAAAAATTAGAGTATTACAAATAACAAAAATACAAATAGCAAACAATAACAAATAACAAAAAAAATAATAATAATAAATAATATTAAGTGTCGCAAAGTGATGAACTTTTTATTAATAACTTAGCGACAGCACGAAGCGACATTACATCTTCCATTTGATTCGCGCGATAATCGTTTAAGGGATTTCGTAGCATTACTGCCAGAGAGATACATATTTTGTAACCCAGTAATACGGCCCAGATCCTGTTTGCCCAAGATGCCTTCAGTCTCCCAAATGAATTCTAAACGCAACAAGGGCATCCATCTCTTTTCCAAATTTCCAAGTTGCAACTCTTAATGAGACACCCTATACTTGAGTTACACTGTCAGTTGGTTGTTGATAGCTTCTGATGTCATAATCCCTTTGACTTTCCATCAAGTGGAAGTACCCAAACAACAAAAAGACCTTTACCATTTTACTACCCACACTTCTGCTGTTCAACCATTTTTCATACACACATATACGGATACCTACACACACTAGGCCGAAAAAGTCTGCGCTTCTTTCAAAAATATTCAGAATAAATTTCATATTAAATATTTTTCTATACATTTAAAAAAAAATTTTGTTCACTCCATTACATAAACTGTCAATCTTCTTACTTCTAAATCAACCACTGAAGAAACAGGAATAATTTAGTACACTCAAACTTTCTACAAAATTCATGAAAATTCAACAAATTAAGAAAAATTTCCAATTCTTTAGTCTGAACTTTTAGCAATTTTTCCGGTTTGTAGTTTTATATAATAGTTCATTAAATTTTAGTATAAGAAAGAGATGATTTAAAACTCGCATTGATTTTTGATAATTCTTTCCGCTAATGGTCTCGGGCATTTTCGTCCATAAATCGTATGAGTATAAACCACTTCGAGCATCATCAAAGGTTATGTTGTGTATCTGGTGGGATCAGAAGGGTGTCATCCACTATGAACTCCTTAAACCATTTGAAACCATCACTGGCAATCGTTACCGATTGCAGCTAATGCGTTCGAATCGCGCCCTCAAACAAAGCGGCCGGATTGGACGGTGGACATGACAAACTGATTTTGCTGCATGACAACGCCGTGTCACACGTTGCTTAATCGCAAACTGGCCCAATGAATGGATCAAGTCAAAAGAACTCGAATTTTGGAATGGAGAAATGTTGAAAATCTGCTTTATAATAAAAATTTAATTGTGATGAAAAATAATAGTTTTTTGTAACTTGATAAGTACCCTGAAGCACGAATTTAAGGTGATGTCTCATTTTCACCCTGTGTCGGCCATCTTTCAGCTACTTTTTTGGATAGCGAATTCTAAAGAAAAAGTACCCAAAAGCATAGAAATTCAAAATTTTGCTAAAAGGACTATTCTTGCTGCGCAATAAAACGATTTCTAGATCAGGCCAGACCGGAGGAAGACAAAGCTATTTAGTGACGCTCTTCCGATGCCAGAATTTTGCATTGCAGGAAGGAGCCTGAGACGGAACATCCTTCGGTTGACGTTTCTACGCAAACAGAATAAATTCTTTTTTTTTTTTAAGTGTAATTTTATTTAAAGGAATTTTGATTTAGATCATATTTTGATTGTCGGATGTTTCAACTGCGATTAGCCCAGTCAAAGAACTTTTAAGCGCGTTTCAGGTCCTTCAGGTTTTCTTCTCCTTAATATCGACTCAAAGCGGCGTCCGCGGAGTGGCAATTGAGGTTTTTGGAAAAAGAAAAAGTCATAGGGGCTAAATCTGCAGAATACGGTGGTTGTTCGTTGAAATTTGTCGATTTGCTCATAATATGAGCCTTGTGGATGGTGCGTTTTCATGGTCCATGAGTTTTCTTCCACAAATTGAGCCATTTCATTCCCCCTCAATCGTTTCATAACTTCCAAATAATATTCCTTATTTGCCGCAAAACTCTTTGGGTTGAATTCCGAGTACACAACACCAGGGTAATCAAAGAAAACGAGTAGCAGGACTATCACATTTGACCGACTTTGCCGTGGTTTTTTGGGTTTAGACTAATCTGGATAGCGCCATTCAGCCGTCTGGTTGCATGTTGACTGGTTTGCATGTCAAACTCATCTATCCACGTCTCATCACCTGTTATGATGCGTTGGATAAATGTTGGGTCCGAAGTCACTTGCTCAGGTATGTCTTCAGCCACCTTCTTCCAATGAATTTGTTGAAAGAAATTCAACTCTCTAGGAACGAGTCGACCAGCCACGCGTCTTCGCGTCTCATGCCCAATTGGTGGTGTAAAATATTGCGAATTGCTTTGTGAGACACGCTAATGTCCCTCAAACTTAAATTATGGTTTCCCAGCACCCTCGACGCCCTTTGTCGACGTTTTCATCCGTTGAGGACATTGATGGGCGACCAGATCGGGGTAAATCTTCCACGACTTCTCGGGTCTCTGCAGAAGCTTTATACCACACGTAGAGCCGTGGCTTTCTGCAACATTTTCACCGATTCGGCACTCGAAATCCCGTTCAAAACACAAAATTTCAGACAAATTCTTTGTTCGATATTTTTATCCATAGTGAAAATCGTAGACTGCGGTTGACTGATATAAATAAATGCCAAAAACAAGCTAATTGAAATATGTTTTTATAAAAGACTTCCACATGGCACATACTGTGAATATTGTGGACAGCAAAAATTAATGCAGACTTTTTCCGCCCGGTGTACCTTCACATCCACTCACGCATACATACATACATATATACACGTGGAGAGTAGACGCGCACTCGCATACTGATCGGCGCATTTTACAAAACGACAGCAGTCACTCAACGGGGCATTCACTCCCAGCTACTCGCACTTGCAGCGCGATAACTTGCAACGTGTGCCACTCAACGTTACTGCCACTTTGGCAACTGTTGTCAGTTGCATAAGCGTACGCACGGCTATACAAGTACAGGATGTATTGGCATGCATGCGAATTGGAGCAATTTAATTTCCAACTTAAATACGAATTTTCGCCTTTATTGTTAACCTCACTGGCAGATTTATTGTAATTATTGTTGCACTTGCCGTAAGTGGCAGGTAAATCTTATGCACTTAACGGCGGCGAAATAATGCGAAATTTGCCTTGCATATATGCAGGCGCATCAGGCCATGTATGTGTCATGCGTGCGCCTCTGGAATAAATCCTCATTTTCACAATCGAGGGGCCATCAACACACGGACGCGTCCTTCCGTTCCGGCCGCACACATTTTAGCATTTCTGCTGCTGACCACAAAAATGTTGCAGACAACGCATTCACAGTTTATTGACATGTTGCCTTTTGAGTCTAGGCAATCGGATTGTGTGTGTGCGTGCGTCTATGTTTGTGTGAGTGGCATGACCATTGGCGTGCTGTGTATTTCACACGCATTTTAGCCTGTGACAACGCGTGCGTATGTGCGTTATTGTTACACAGCCGATTGCTTTTGCCGTTGCAGTGCATCCGTTTGCATGGATGGGAAATAAATTTCCTCAGTTTATTTTCGCTTACTTGCGCAATGCGATGCGTACGTGAGGGAAAACGAGCCACTTACACACATATGTATATACGAGGGTTGTATGATAAGTAAATGGGCTAGGTCGGAGATCGCGCTGCTCATATTTTCAAAGTGGCATTTTTCTTAAATTTGCCATAAGTCACAACACGGCTTTCAAACGGACAAGACGCTGTGCACCTTAGTTTTAAACGGTAGCCATTAAAAATAACTTTTGTGGTTTAATGTTAAGAGGAAAAATTGGGTATCAAACAGTGATAAAATATTTACTTTTGATGAAATTAAAATGATAGCTACTTCGCTATCTGTAAGACCCGGCGATTAATATACCCGGACGTTTCTATACACTTCCTATGACTAGTTATGATAAAAAAATCGACTACCCTTCCCTTACCTTCCCCCACCTTTGACAGGCTCTTCAAGATAACATCTCCTCAAGAAGAGATTGGCAAACCCAAAGACCATGGAGAAGAGGAGGAAATAAATTTTTACACGGATAAATCCAGGCTAAAAAGAAAGTAGGCTAGGAAGTGTTTTCAATTAAGGTTAGAATTTCCGATTTCCGAACTACTGTATCATCTACCAGGCAGAAATCATGGCCATAGAGGTGGTAACTGTGTACCTTACCACATCTGCTGTTACAGAAACTACGATAAATATCTTCTCAGATAGTCAGGCGGCCATCAAATCAATGGAGACAGTTATACAAAGATCAGTGGTCGCTCAGGAATGCCTGGCAGCACCAAATAATATTATCACCATCTTCAGGGTCAAGCATAAAGAATATACTGCGCTGCAAAAGAGCGTCTAAATCGTTCCATGATAAATAAAAACTGGGGTTCTGATGTTACACTGTGGTACCACAACTCCCCTACATGGCTGAAGTGAGTTGGCTATTCTAAACCGACTGCCGCAAAAACCTAACCTAATCTCCCTCGCTATCGACTTTAAATTATTGAACAGTTTACTTTAAACGAAGCCGCACAAACATTTTTCATGAGGTCCGTCCAGGCCATCCCATTGAGATCAGCAATTCAGAAATTATTGAAAAAATTCAGGACGTTGTGACAAACGGTCGGAGAGTGAATGTGCGTGAGATTACTGAGATTGTGTGAATTGCAACAAAATGGGCACAAAACTACAATATTTTAAAACTCTTACATACTTAATTGGCCACAGCAACCCGTTACCAAGTTACAGCCTGCCGAATAATGTCTCGCCAGTTGTCTCTGTTTTCCGCACATCTTTTCCAGTTTCTTACGCCACGAGAAGCCAGATCATCTCCTATTTGGTCTTTCCACCGGACACAAGCACATCCTCTTCGCCGTCGTTTCAAACACTTTCTTCGCCGGAACAGTTCCTTGCATACGGACGACGTGACCCAGCCACCTTAGTCGCTGCACAGTGACTCATTTGACAATGTCAATATCTCCAGCAAACTCATACAACTCGTGGTTCATTCGAACGCGGGATCCGTCATCTACGTGAGCGGGAGCCAAAAATCTTGCGAAGTACTTCTCTCCCGAGTTTGACTGTCCAGGCTTCAGCGCCATAGAGCAGCACTGGGATGATGAGCGTCTTGTATAGTGTTGTTTTCATTCGTCGAGAAAGGGTTTTACCAATCAGTTGCGCACTTAGTCCAAAGTAGCACCTAAAGCAAGTGTTATCTTTCGCTTGATTTCAAGGCTGACATCGCTGTTGCTGGTACTAGCGGAACCAAGCGGATAATCACATCGAATTTATTGTTGTTAACTTCTATGCGTGGTTCGAGACGCCGCTAATCCCTGCAGGACGCCAGCCAGGATGCCAGCATATACTTGGTTTTGCCTTCGTTTATCGTCAGACCTAATCGTGTGGATTCCTTTTCAATAGCCATAAAAGCGGTGACAATAGCCTGCTTGGTATGACCAATGCTGCATCCGCTAGGAAAGTGTCCAGTTCCTTATAGAAAAAAGTTCCGTTTCATTCTACCCCCACCTTGTGAACAGGCTACATAACAGAGTTGAAGAGATCGCAAAATTACGGCTCCCCTACTCAGCAACCTCGAATGGTAACAAAAGGTTCGGAGAGGTCCTTTCCTATCTTGACGGACCTTTGTGTGCTGTTCACGCACATTAAGCACAACCGCATCAGCTTAGCAGGGATACCAAACTCAGACCATATCAAATGCTGCGTGTTGATTTCGCCCTCATGGGTCATCACCTGCCAGATCTGCCACAGTGTGAATATTTGGTCGAAGGTGGAGCGATCAGGTCTGAAACCGCGCTGGTAGGGCCCAATTAGGGGTTGGGTGTAAGGTTTAAGTTTATCACATAACAGGCAGGATAGAATTTCAGATGCGATGGAGAGAAACGAATAGAAACTCATTTTGATTTAAAGAAGCTTTCCGCTAGATGGGTACCGCAGTTGCTCAAAATTGACAATGCACGTCTGTCAACCTTAAAAATCCCATGAGTTGGGATATGAATTGTTTTCTCTAGGCCATATGCACCGGAATTAATGCCCAGCACTTACATACTTCCCATTTTCGGATATTAAATGATGGCTTGGTACAAGCAGTTTGGCTCTAATGATGAAGTCACTGCTGAAATTAACACTTGTTTTGAAGGATTTCCAGAGTCATATTTTTTAAAGGAAAATACACAAAAAACAATTTGTTCTTGTCTAGACCAGGTACTTATCACACAGCCCTCGTTTATATACGCGTACTGGTCACGTATAAGTTTGAGTGGTGCGCTTTATGTGCGATTTTTCTTTTGCATTTGTATGCAATTTACCGTTTTGTGGCTAGCATACAAATGCATCTGTGCAGTACAACAAACGCGGCTCTGAGGGCACATTGAGACGGGAAATTATTCCGCGTTTGCAATTGGACCAAAAGGGAAGTGCGCACATGGCGCCACACCATAAAATCGTGTTCGGACGACTTTGTATGAATATGCTGGTGCGACCGCCCCTTTGTCGCAGTGCTCTATGTGTATGAGAGTACGTATGTGTATTCGTACGTATGTATGTATGATTAACGAATAGTTTACCCGCAGTCTCTAAAGTTTGCTCAGCTTTATTCTCATGGTGACCCGTTTCGTTTTTTTGTTTTGCCGAAATTTCCACTTTACAAATTTATTCTTTAGCCGTGAGCTCAAAGCACAAAGCGAAGTCGCAGCAATTTTTACGCCGCTAACTGTTTTTTCGGATATGCACACTAGTAAATATTTATCTGAACTCAGGGCAGGGCTTACATTTACCAACCACGAATTTAGGTCGAATTTTCATTTTATTTATTACGAAACGCGAAGTGTGTCGCAATAAAACCAGAATTTGTTTTTGCTTTGGGAAAAATACTCACTTAAAATTCGAAAGTTGTGGGAAATATTTTATTCGAAGTACTAACGATGATTGACAAAAACACAAGGTGGCACAAAATTATTCAGCCTATCAGAAGATTTATAATTTTTGCAAATAGCTTCGTACGTCAATCATATTTGACACATGTGAACTGGACAGTTGCAGTATACCAGCAGACAAGCGATGGAGCGCGTAACGGGCAAAATAAAGATTTTCGTCACTCAAAATAATTTGTTTGTTGTAGTTAGTAAAAAAGTTATTCAAAGCGAAATTGGATGATAGATTTGCGCTCCCTTGTATATAGTTCTCATCTCTCAAACGTGTATGTTTCGCGAAAATCAACAAATTGGAAATACTCTGCAAGAAGACGTTGTATATCAGCTTTAAAACTTTGTAAAAGTTTATAATAGAAAAGATTCAGGTCGAAAAATAGCACGAACATATAAAACTGGCACAGAGCTCTGAAAGATTAGAAATCTTCTCAAATAAACTACTTGGACTTTTACACCCTTTCTGAGCATTTTTCGAAACTTATTCCCATACCCAATATAAATCTGGCAACTCTAGCTGCCACTTTTGTTCTTTCCCTTGTTCCTGTATTCCATTGTATATATGCCATTCTTTCACTGAATAAAGGAGTCCCTCTCTTACGTTGGAACCACGCGTTTTTATCTTTACTCAGCAACTACATTATCTGGTTTTGTTCCCCCTTAATAGAAAGTAGCTCAAGTAAAAAATGATTCTCAAACCAGGAAAAAGCGCTGAACAACTCGAATTAGATCGGTTCATGAATTGATCGGTTGCTTCTAAAGTAATGGAGTCCCTTTTTCTCCTTTGCAATTGAATACCGAAGTATAAACCCAAATCACCAATTATGTTTCAGGAAAAAACACAATACCCTCAACCAAGTCCATAGACTAAAACACAGTGTACACGAAGCATTTGAACTATAAAAAATATTTCACAGCGGCTTTGCTCGATATACCCCAAGCCTTTGACCGCGTTTGACATGATGGCTTACTCTATAAAATAAAAGAGACTCTACCAATAAACTATTACATATTTATTAAGTCCTACCTCAAAAATCGATATTTCTTTTTCTCGAAACAAGGCCAGGAATAGTCTGAATTAAGTGGAAGTTCAGCTTGTGTACCCCAAGGCATTATAATGGGCTCATCCTATACTTGCTGTAGATCGTATACCAGCTTCTGAAGAAACAATAGTAGAAACGTTAGCAGATGACACTATCGTATACACAATGACTCCCACCCCCATGTGGCCTCCCAAAAACTTTAAAAAGGGCTTGATAAAATAACTCATTGGTTGAAAGAGTGTCTAAATGTAAGCCAAATGAGACAAAACATTAACAATTCACTCTTACACTAAATCGAAAAACTTGCCAGCCCGTCAAGCTCAATCATATAAGCATCCCCCAAACCAACGTCACAAAATATATCGGCATGCATCTTGACAGCAAACATACAAGGAACACTCATATTTTCATCAAACGGAAGGCTCTAGAAATAAAATTCAGAAGCTTACATTGGTTACTACATCGAAATTGTGAGGTTTCTCTCGAAAGTAAGATCTCACTGTACTCAGCTATATTGAAACCACTATGGACATATGGTATTCAACTTTAGGGCACTGCAGCTAACTCAAACATCGAAATACTTCAAAGATTCCAGTCGAAACCCCTCAGAATGATATCAAATTGTGTGTAATAAGAGACACAATTTATTCAAATTATTCCAATTTTTTTTTAAATTGTTATGTATGCAGCTTTATAGAATTGAGTAAAATGGAGATTTACACTTTGGCCTCACAATACCTCATCCATAGCCCACTTTCCTCAATAACCCATAATGGAGCTGGGAACAATAAAAATGTCTGTGAGCTTTTAGATTATACCCTCCCAGTAAGAACCATCTTACGTCTTTTGGCTTTAGATTTTAACCTCTGAGCTCTTCCTCGATGATATGTTGTCCAATCGCCCAGACACCCTTATGGTGCCGTCCAATCACAGCTACAGGTCGTGGGACAGCAGCCTTATCGCTATAGGATTGGCCGCACCCTTGGATGTGCTCGGGCGAAGGTCCAGCTCACCATCCTCCACTGAAGAAAATTTCGCCGGGCAGACAACTCTGCTGGACTTTTGAGACAGGAGACAGTTTGGGAGCGATAGATTGGATTTCTGATGGATGAGGATTTCTCCCGCATGAGGCTTGCCCGCCGCTTTCTTCTTTTCCTTCTGCCCACGTGTGAATCGCAAGCGTTCCAAGGATATTTTGAGGTTGACAAAATCTCAGTTCTTAAATGTCGTGGATGTTCTCACAAAACGCTATCCGCGAGGTATGCATGCTGTGAGACTTGGAACTGCCTTGAGCCCTTTTTGCGTAAGTTAGATGGAAGATGAGGTAAAATCAGCTCCTTCTCCTAGCTGCTCTGCCCTTGTGGAGTTAAGATTTTGGCATCTGTAGCAGGTCTTGATATTACAAATTTGATGAACTTTTATCAGCAGCATAAAGCGGTTAACAAAACCCTGCGTTGCGGGCGAACTGATCGTTCAAAATCTACATATAATCAACACCTCAACCTTACTTCCTTCAAAATGATATCAAAAAGGATGAATTTGATTTCTTCGTCCATTTCAATCATTTCAAACTAACCTAATAAAGGATATGACCATTGCTCCCATTCGCCAACTACACATATTCGGCACTTATTCGAATAGAAAGGTTGACTTGATTCATGTGATATTGCAATTGACCTATTCGTAGGCTTAGCCGGCATAGCCTAACAACAGCCGCTTCAACCTAACCTCATATAGCCATGCTTCTCTTCATGCGCATTTCAGTGTGTTTGTACATAACTCAATTACAACGTCAAATTACTGTAATTGTGTATCCATAATACAACTAACCAGATTCCTTCTAATCACTTCATAAGAAGCGACTATCCCAATGATGCTTATAGAATTTGTCAAAGCAAGTAACTTAGCAAGTCACTTAGCTATAAAAAAGGCGATAAAAAAGGACGAAACATTTTAATTAATATTACAATGTCAACACTTGAATGCAATTAAGTTAAATAATAAAAATTTATAAGTAAAAGTCACATAATAAGAAATCGCGAATGAAGCGAATGGGGATAGCATCGGCGCCTACTCCACTGCTGAGCGTCAATCATACGACCGAAAGAGGATTATGAGCGACAGAATGTTAGAATTCGAACAATGTAAAATTCACTGTAAGCAAAATAGAATGACAGTAAAACATGCCCATATTGTGGACCAAAAACAACAACGCTCCCGCCCAACATATAATCCCTGCTAGACAAAATGGTAAGAAGGAAGACAGCAGGCAAAGAGGCTTAGTGCCAGGCGACGAGTGACAGACAACTGATGGTGAGCCATGGCGTATGTAGCATGCGGGAATATTGTGTGGAGGACTAGTAACCGGGCACCACAGGCAAGTCTCGAATTGTAGAAAAGCTAATCATTGCCGCAGTTGTCTGTTCGTCTACGTGGACGTCGGCATTGGCGTTTGCTTTTGCTATTACGTTTGCGTTGTCGTCGGTGGCCTGCAGTCGACAGCTGGCAGTCGTCCGTTGACAATTCCATTGAAAATGATATTTTATTTAACAACCACAACAACAACAACAATTACAATACAATACAATGACACCGATATCAACGGCCACAATAATTGTACTCTACATCCAATGCGAAGGCGGAGCGTGGAGGTGGTGAAGGAAGAAGTGAAGCGAAGGACATGCAATGATGTTCAAATGACAACGAAGACAATGTAGCCCAGTTGCGCAAACAAAACACTGAAATGTGAAGCATAAAGCAAAAAAAAAAACATAAAATATATAAAAGAGACAATAAATGAATAAATAAAATAAAATCAAATACTGTAAAACAATGGACTGAAAATGGCTTCTCGCAACTTAAATAAAAACAATACGTACAAATATGCGGCATGCGGGCTGCTATGCTCAGGGCCAGATGTGTAGACTAGAGCAGTAGGCAGAGAAGTGCATGCGAGTACCTGGCTTTAGTGTATTTTCGCATGCCCACATAACTAAATAACGGCAATTGTACAAATAAATAGAGCAAAGAAATTTTACAAAGTAAAGACTTTTAGTTAAAATGCGCTTCGTTGCATGTCCCGCACTGCCGGCATACAAATACACTCATAGGTACGCTCATTCATTTATATAATAGCCAGGTAGATAAGTAAAAACACAATCTATAAATAAATAAGTGTAAAAAGCAAGTCGCAAAATAATTGTAACTTTATCAACTGTGTGTGTACCCACTAACAATTGCTGTCAACCCAGCGTAGTGGAAGCGGTGACACATCCAACCCACCAAGTTCGACCGATGGCAGCAGCAGGTGGGCAACCAAACCATATCACGTTAGTCTGTTAAACGTCATACAGGTTTGGTGGCGGTATGCCACCAGAAAGGATACTTGTCCGCTACGGAAAGTATCAGCCATTTCATTATAAGCCTAATATTCGATGTGGTACACCGTTGGTCTGCGCAAATATTAACTAGAAAATTCAATAGTTGCCAATTGCATGCTGACATTTGAAATGTGAATCGTAAGTTTATGGCAGTTCTTTTTTTAGCTCTTCCTGCCTTTCACTGTCATCTAAAGGAAATCACAACAGCTGAAGGTAGAATATCTCCTGATTACAGGAGACGAACGAAAAATAAAGATAAAAAATTAATTCATCGATCACTTGAATAGTCAACTGAGATGAGTTTTTCGCTGAGTTTTAAAAATATGTTTCAAGCAAAAATATCAGATATTATTTAAGGAAAAGACAGAAAGAAAAAAACAAAATTATGTATTGAGTCATAATCACCAAATTAACGTAAGTGACAAATAGCAAATTTTATAGGAGAGGGTTTTTCTTAAATTATTTCTGTGCATCGTTTGCAGTCACAAACCAGCAGGGTGTCACAATCTCAGTCAGTGCTTTACCTTCCTACTGATCAGTATTCATAGCGAAAGCTGCTGCATTGGCTGAAGCGGCCGGTCTATTGAACCATTCTATCGAAACTCCACTAATCACCGAAATCCGAAATAAAAACAAAAATTACATAAGGATCATGTAGGTTCCGGGTCATGCCGGAATACAAGGTAATGGGTGCGCTGATACCAGAGCCAAAGTAGCCGCTCAAGAACCTCTTCACTTCAGTGCACATTTTACTATCAAAGATATTCGGAAAATTATACTAAAATCTCTTCAGGAAACGTACAATTGTCAATGGATTGTACAAAAAGTACAATCCTACTGGCATCAAACCCATATATCCTATACACATGGCTTCTCAGAACCTCAAGATATTTACACGCCTTCGAATCGGTCACACCATAGCCACCCAAATAGTATAACCCAAAATAGTATAACTTTTTTTATATTAATCGCAAAAATATTTAAAAAAAAAGGACCTTAAAGCTAAGGAGTAGTACTTTGCGATGCCGTTGTGGAAAATTAAAAAAAACTTTACTTTGCTCAAAAAAAATTTAAAAAATGGCCAAAATCTGCATTTTTTGACTATTTAACCTCAAATTGCCAAAAATCCTGACGTGCTGGAGCATTTTCAAGGTCATATTCATTTTCAGCATAAAAAAACCTTCAAGAAACACCCATAGCCGTTTTAAAAACTGTACCTCGCAGGACTGTGAAATATATCCGATACATTTTGGTACATAAACTTTATTTTTACTTAATTGTAAAATGTGAAAAATTGATGGGTGATATAACTTTTTAATAATTTTTTTTCGTAATCAGGACACCAAATTACAAAGTAATTAGTTAAAGTTATCGAAAAAGTTTTTTGGTTGTTTACCTGTGTAATGAATTAACAGATTGAAAGGAAATTTCACAAATTTAGGCTAATAGCAAAGGCCTCTCTTATCGCACCGAAAAACTTGTACTCATTTTAAAATGGTTGCTAGTTGAAAATAACACATGCCACCTGAATTTTTACGAGACTTTAAAAAATGTATTCCTTAAAGTTATCTCGGGAACCCCGAAATCCGGTATTAAACATTCCCCATGAAATTGGCATTCCTCATTTCTTTCATTTATTGACTTTGTAACGCATTTCCTCATCGGCTGCTACTTCATTAAAAATCCATAATGCCCCAGATACTGCATGCAACACAATAAAAGCACTTAACCTGAATTTTTGTTACATATTAAAAATGATGACATTCAGCAGTTTTTTGGTGCAATTAAGTTCAAAAGCGAAGCAGCAACGTCTATGCGCATCAGATTGTCGACTTCCTCCAGCCACTTCAGCCACTGTTAAGCAAAATTTCATCAATGTGTGATTCGTACCCGTGTGTGTGTTTGTATGTGTGCGTAAAATGCATTGTCGTAGCCAATCGCCATTGGAGTGTCCGCCGTGTGTGCATTTTTAATGAATTTCGCAAATTAATCGAATTTGATTGCATTTTAAGCGTCCACTAATGGTTCACCGCATAGCTGCTGCTTCTGCTGCTGTTGCTACCGCTGTCGCGCTCGAAAGCCATTATCGTTGTAGGTTATTGTGACTTTGGCGGATTCAGTGCGGTCGCTGAGTGCCGCAGAGGACATGATGCGCAATGTTTGCTCAGAGAGCTACACAAAAATACACATATATGTACCTACACATACATGCACACATTCACATAACTTTGCGTTTTATTACGCTGATGCTTGCGGTAGATATGTGTGTGTGTTGTTGCTTTTGTTTTTATTTTCGGTTTTATATATTTTTTCACTCCGCATTCATTTCGACCTATTTTGACCTATGGCTTTATGAAGGATACACATATGAATGTACATGTCGGTGTGTGTGTGTGTGATTACCTGCATAGCTTAGGCCTGTGCCACTCGAAATAAGCTCCATTATTATTGTTGGTGTTGGTTAGTTCTTGGTGGGTGTTTGATGTAATTTATTTACTACATAATATTTTATGACTTTTTCGCATGTGTGACACAAAAGCTTTTTATTTTATTACAACAACACAACAACGCATGGCCGCTTGAAGACGGACGTTATGCAGCAAATATAAATAATGCCTACTTAAATTTAATGTTCGGAAATTAAAGAGCTCGTATTGAAGTATGAAAACAATTTTCTGTTGTACTTACTGAAAATTGGGCACAGCGAACACAGGCGTAGACTTCGAATTCCCGCTAAGCTGCAATAAGTGTAAATATTTTATGAATGGAAATTTTCTATTTATGTAAGAGACTTCGTTTATTCGGGAACCAGCATTAACACCGATATTAGTGTCAGCCTCCAACGTAGAATCTCTCATGTCTACAAGTGCTACTTTGGACTAAGTAGACAATTGAGTAGAAAATCCCTCACTCGATGAACAAAATCAACACTTAAGAAGGAACTTATCATACCCATCCTAACGTATGGCGCAGAAGCGTGGACGATGACAACATCCGATGAAGCGACGCTTGGAGTGTTTGAGAAAAAAATTCTGCGTAAGATTTTTGGATCTTTGCACGTTGGCGACGGCAAGTAGTGGGTCAGGGAAATGAAGAGGTTAACGCACGAATCAAATAAAATTTCGTTGCAGATGCAGCAATTGGATTCCAAGTCAGAGATGCATACTCGAGTTAGGGAGTTACATAAATTTTTTCTAGAATCGGGGTCTTTAAAATCCCTCACACAGCGCCCAAGAAATGCGAAATCACCATACGCTTACGGGAATATCTGACTAACATGATTTAATGACTTATGGTTTTAATGTAAAACCAGTGTAAAATGTCACGCCTAGACCAGAAAACTTATTAACTTTAGGGAAAATAACATTTACGAGTAGTATAATACAATAACAATAACATAAAGTATAAGAGGAAGGAATAAAATTCAGAGTTTTGGGGAAGGTGCCGTGAAAATATTTCTTTATATTAGTTGAAATCTTATTTTGGACATTTCAACCACTAAAGTGGTTTAAATCTTGCAGTAGTAAAGAAGCAACAGATTGGCAAGTTACTTTACTAAACAGTTTTAAATCATCAGCGTGGATTAAAAACTTACAGGGTTAAACAAGACCCCAATAATAATATATAATAAAAAGGGAAAACTAAAATAGGTCCAAGAATACTCCCCACCCATACGGGAAAGAATTAAACAACATTTTTCTTGTGCTCAACGAAATCCAATTTTGACGGTAGAGCGCGAGAAATGTGACTCTCGCAGAGCATAAGTGAAAGACAGCCGAACATTTTTGGATGGTAACTTTTCGTTCTTGAGCAGAAGGGTGTAGAGATCTTGGCTGCAACAAGACATTTAGCCGAATTGCTGCAAATACTATAAAGTTATATTGGGTAGTCGAAAAAGTCTTTTCCTATTTCTAATCAAACTTCAACTAATTTTTTTTTTATATTTATAATGAACTTTATTAAACCAAATATGTACCATTTTGGTCTACCACCTTTTGCCATTTTTCTTCTAGAGACATTATTCCATCAGTGTAAAACTTTTGCGGTTTCTCGGCGAAAAACTGCGACAAGTAATTTTCACAGGCTTCTCTTGAAACCAACTTTACTCCATTAAGGGAGTTCTGCTTTGACCGAAACAAATGGTAGTCCGATGGTGCAAGGTCAGGGCTATATGGTAGATGCATCAAAACTTCCTAGCCAAGCTCTCCCAGTTTTTGCCGAGTCATCAAAGATGTGTGTGGCCTAGCGTTGTGCTGATGGAAGACGACGCCCTTTCTGCTGATCAGTTCTGGCCATTTTTTTCGATTGCTTGCTTCAATCTCATCAGTTGTTGACAGTAAAGTGTAGAATCAATCGTTCGAGCAGGCTGGAGCAGCTTATAGTGGATGATTCCTTTCCAATCCCACCAAACACACAGCATAACCTTTCGAGGCATCAATCTTGGCTTTGCGACCATTTGTTGAGCTTAACCACCCTTGCACCATGATCTTTTTCGCACATTATTGTCGTATTTGTTCCACTTTTCGTCTCCTGTTACCATTCGCTTCAGAAATGGTTCGATTTCATTACGTTTCAGCAAAGAATCGCAGATGTTAATTCGGTCCATTAAATTTTTCACAGACAATTCATGTGGTACCCAAACATCAAGCTTCTTTTTGTAACCAGCCTTTTTTAAATGGTTCAAAACCATTTGATGATGGATGTTTAGTGCCTTGGCGATGTCATGGCAGCTTATGTGACGGTCCTGGTCAATCTTTTCCATAATTTGATCAACTTTTTCAACGAAAGGTCGCCCGGAGCGAGGTGCACCTTTCACATCGAAATTTCCAGAACGGAAGCGAGCGAACCATTGTTGTGCTACATGAACTGATGCAGCATTGTCTCCTCTTCACAAATTTCAGTGGTGGCTTGCGTGGCATTCTTCCCTTTTTTATACAAAAATTTCAAAATATAGCGAATTTCTTCATTATTTTCACTCATTTTTGAACAGCTATAACTTTTTTCAACTTCTCCGAATTTAATTTTTTTTTTGGTTAAATATAGCTTAAAATTTCACCTTTCGAACTCCATATGATATGACACAATGTGATTGGTAGCACTGGAGATAGATGACTCCAACAACATCTATTGACAAAATACGAAAAGACCTTTTCGACTACCCAATATAAAATAGGTGGGCGAAATATTAATCGCTCAAATTGTCGTACATTGACTTTTTACGATATTACCAGGTTGTACAATAAGTTTTGCGGTTCGATAAGAGCTGGCGTTGCTGCTAGCCAACATTGTTTTTTCTTTTTGTTATATTGGAACACTCTTCATATGGACGTATGAGAAGTTTCATTCCAATCGGTCAGTTCATTCTTTGTTTATAAGTCATTTAGTATCGACGTGTCACAGTATTCTTTACAATGGAAAAATCAAGCACAGTGCAGTGATTGAATTTTTGTTTTTGGAAAGTTTAAAAGCTAAAGAAATTTATGAACGAATGTTGAAAGTGTATAAGGACTTTTCGCCATCAATTAGTACAGTAGAAAAATGGGTTGCTGAATTAAAACGTGGTCGTACAAGCCTTGAAGACGATCCACGTCAAGGACGCCCAAAAACAGCAACAACAATAGAAATTGTAAAAAAATGGAGGAAATCGTTTTGTAGAAGCCCTAGGCGTCATAAATCGGAATCTAGTTGGAACAAATGTATTGATGTTCAGAGAGACTCTACTGAATAATAAACTGAATTTCAAACCATAAAATTGTGTTTTTCTTATTAAAGAGCGAAACTTATTGAACAACCTGGTAATATCGTAAAAAGTCAATGTACGACAATTTTTTTAATTAATTCCACATTTTTGTTTTGCTTAGACAAATTTTCAAATAACTGATAACTGACAAATTTTCTGGTGGAAATGCGTGCTAGATCATAGCAACGCTTACGGTTGTCAAAGCTCACAATACAAATATTAAACCACGTACTAAAGAAACCGAAAAGCTTCGCCAATTTGTCTATTTTCATGTAGCGTTGCATTATTTGCACCTTGACGGAACTCATTGCAATAACGATTTCTTAAACATTTACTGCAAAAAATTAAAAAATCATAGCGAGATTCCGGAATTCCAGATTTTCATAGAGCATTTCTGTGGTTATTTTCTCTAATTAGGTATGGGATTGCTTTTAAGGGGGTCTTCTACCGTCGCGCCTTAATCTCGGGCCTATTTTTGGGAATTAATTACAAAGCAACCACTTGAGATAATGAAATCAGATTTTTTTTTATTTAATTTGCACAAGTTTGCACTATTTAAAAATATATTTTTCAAATCGAATTCTTTGGCCCTGTGTCCTTGAACCGTCCTCGAGGTTGCCCTTGTAAAAATGTCCTAGGCGACTTTGTGGCACGCGATCGACCATTTTACTTATCTGAAATCAAAAAAAATTTTTTTTTTATCATAAAGTGTAGCGTTGGCTATGTTTTCCCAGTGGCGATTTTAAATATTTTGAAATTTGTAAAAAATGCGTGATTTTAAAAAAAAAGTTTGAAAATTTCCTCTTTTTTTTACACTTTAGAGGCCCGCAAAATTAAACTAATCAAAAATTTAAAAAAGTGGTCTGGGAAAACATAGCGAGATGTTCACTGAATAACTGGAAAAAAGATGGAATGAATTCGACAAATATTTATAGTAGATGTGTGACCAGAAAGTTGAAAAAAGTCAACTTTCGGGAAAAGGCGTTTAAAGATAAAGAAACGCTCGAAAATGCCACGCGCATGCATGTATTCTCCCCGAAATGCTCATGAAGGAACATGTTTTTCATAAAACCCTCTTTATAGCATACTCTTAACATTAGTAGCTTTTAAAAAATCTAAAAAAAAAAATCGATTTTTTCAAACCGTGACGGTAGAAGACCCCCTTAAGTATTGACCCTGTAATTGATTAATTAAAATTAGCTGCGCTTGACAGCTAAACGGTTAATTTTACAAGAAACTGAGAAGTGTAATTTATTGGCTTTTAAAATATGTTACACACGCCAGGCGTATGGACTGACAAACATATACGGGCTATTTATTTACATTGTATCTGCGGCTAATTATTAGGAATTAAATTACACCTACAATAATTTGAATTACATAAAGTATATGGAGAGTGAGCAGCTGGAGATTTCGTTTCAAATAAAAAATTTCACACAGTAAGGGTTCTAATGGAAGGAGTGGATGGTAACCCTTGGCAAACCACAGTCCGAGTCTCGAGAGCCCCGAACAACTGTCTGGCTCAGGTGTAAACAACTCAATAAAGTTCTTAAAGCACACAGACTGGATATTAATTAAAGAAGTAGTAGTAGTATTTATTGCAAATAACAGTAAAATATACAAAATTTGAAATTTACTTATAGTATGTTAAGAAAAAAATAAATACATATTTATAATAATTTAACGACAATGGCATGAGCCGTCTGTCGATTTATTTTTCGTGCAAAACAATTATTCGGTTTACGGGTTTTAAAACCAGTTAAACCCTTTTATTAAGTAATTTCTGCATCTAGAGGAATATTTAATGAAACGCAAAAGTTTATCCCAATGATCATTTTCCCCATTGAGAATCTCAATCAGTTGTGAATCATTTAATCATAATCAATTTTCAGAAGACGACTTTTCTATATTCTCTTAATATTGGGCAGCGCTCCAGGAAATGTGGTATGTTTTCAAGCTCGCCTAAATTACACATTGAGCATGTTTTTTTTCTCTGTCAAATTTGTTGTTATTTAAAATTACCATGTCACATCCCTTCCACAGCCATCATTATTCTTATGCTTGATTCTATGTCATATTTTTTTAAATAAACCAGATTTGACCAATCTAATTCCTTATATATCCTACGAGTACTTGAGGCTTTTTGTAGGTACACATTCAGCCTGGTTGTAGTTTGTTGAAAGCAATTTTGCTTTCTTCTTCAGTATTGGATCAAGATAGTAACACCGAGTTTTGAAACCTCGTTCTGTATTCAAACCGATTGAAAAAGGTAACCGTTTTGCCCGTAGATGTAATAGAGAACTCACAAAAATACGAAGCATTTTCAGCACAAAATTGTTTCCAACAACTTCCGCAGCATTCTTTTGATTCATTAGAATAAATAATAATTCTTAGTAAGTTCTTTCCCATCAACTTCTTGCATTTCTAATCAGTTTCAAACTTGCCACAGCATTCAGCTGGTTTCCTAACACTTTACCAATTACCACAATCCACCGAACTACTTCGTTACTCATTCACATGTCGCCGTTTGGGAGCTTTCAATTCAACCGGCGGCTCAATAAAATTTCCCCAAAAATATTGCAAGCACGAAACGAAAAGCAGGTACAACCCATAAAAGAAAAAAAGAAGAAAATCGTTTTAAAAATAAAAATACGAAGAATGTAAAATAAAGTTGAAGGATTTTCATTGCAAACGTGATTGAAAATTCGGGTCAGTTTTCCTTGTTGACTACTGACTACTAACCGAGCTGCCTCCATGCCGCTGTCAATCTTGCTGCTCCACCATTGTTCACTTGTAGGTTCCTTGCAACGACACCCGTACCCACGTAGCTGCTACCTCGCATAGCAGCTATACTCGCACACTCTCGTAGCGCTGTGTGTTATGTGGCGGCTGCCAGGGCGACTGTCACCACCTCACCATTTCTGTCGTTTCGCCGCTTGCAGCAGCATTTGAACGAGCTCAAGTCCGCACTGCTCGGCGGGTCGACGCTGTGTGTAATACTGCCGATCTCTTCTCTACCTCTTTGTCGCTAAGTTATAGTATTGTAAATGTATTTTATTTTAAAGCCACCTCAACAACTCGCTCGAGGGAAGAGAGCGCGAACAGAAGGCGCGTTGTGAAGCACTGGATTTTGTGCGCTGCGTGACTTTTTTCCTCTGTCATTTCATTTCGTTATTCCACTACAACTCTGTGGGATTATATCGAAATGGAAGTTATTTAGGTAGCCAGCTAAAATTGTTAAAATATTGTTGAAGTATAAGCTCGATATAACGATGGCGGCCGCATCGCTCGCCTCGAAAAGCGTCCTAATAATTGTCCTGTTGCATGGCAACAGTAAAAATATGCGTCAGCGGCAAGCGGGGAGCAGTGCGCTATAAAAAATAAATTTTATTTTTTTATGAGTATTATTGCTGCCTCTTGTCTCTTTAGAATGTAGCTGGAATTCGCGAATAACCATTTTGGACTGATCTTGTTGTTTGGTCATTAAATACGAGTATTTGGGTAAGGACTTTCAGCTCAGCGGGAATTTGTTTACATTTTTTGGTTTTTATGTAAGCAAATATTGTTAAATGCAATAAAAATAAATTTAGTGGAAAATAAATTAGCAAATAATATGCACCTCGCGCTATTAGGAATGAATATTAAAGTTGATAGAATGAATTTTATTTGAGGTATTACGATAAATATAAAATATTACTTAGCTTTAGTGACATGCAGAAATTTCTAAAATAATATTCAAGCTTGAAGTCGCCCAAAACCTTGCGGGTTATACGAAAGGAAGTCGAAAGTTCGTAAAGCTGAGGATTTAAGACAGGGAAGAGAAATATTTTTGCTTTCCCTTACAATAATTTGGTGACTCAATGCAAGTTCAAATATTAAATGTAAGTCAAATCGGTGCATTAACCCTTGGAGATATCGCTAAGTAAGCAATTCAATAGTGGAATGCCCTTGATGAGTGTGTAAACATCAAATGAATTGAAAAGGCTCGAAGACTCGCATCTGTTCACATATCCGGTGCGATGCCATACCATCGAAAGCATTACATGCGACATTAAACCTCCTTCCGGTAGATCTGCAGGCAAGACATAGCGCGTGCAGGCTGAGCACTTTATTTAAGTGGTCAAATGGTGCTCACATTCACCAACGTAAACGTACGCCCGTAACAGCTGACACGATAAAAGTAATGAGAGCCCCATGTAAATGAATTCTCACCACCGCTCCGTTCCGTAGTATTGTAAATCGTTGTTTCATCGTGTCAGCTGATACGGGCGTATGAGCGTACGCTTACGTTGGTGAGTCTGAGCACTAAAACATAGACTACGGTCATGGTATGGCTGGCATTTCGGAGCTTCCCGCACTGGTGGACTATGCATTTCCGCCAACACGTGCCACTACAATACTCACGGCCTTCCTACCCTCAGGGGACGAGTGAGAACGGTATGATGGAAGATAGGGCGAGTTCATTCATGTATACACAGATGGCTCAAAGCTCGAGGGCAAAGTGGGCTTATTCAGTTTTCAGCACCCCGACTACTGCACTCGTAGTATATTTCAGGCTGAACTGATGGCAATGATGAAAGCCGCGACACTGGTACTGTATGATGCGATACCTGGAGGTGATGTCTAAATTTTCACTGAGCAAAGCAGTCGACTACCGCCAAGGTAGCCATAAAAAAGCCGCTCATCTCTTAAGGGGGGGGTAACGTTTTTAAATTTTTTTTTGTGCATTTTTTTTTATTTGGTTTTTTAAATGAAGAACCTTTCAAGAATATTCTGTGAAAATTTTAGACGAATCGGAGCAAAACTTACAAAGATACAGCCATGTAAGTGTTGCTACCTACCTGGCTCAACCGCGCGCCATTTGTACTTTAAAGCGTTGTTCCCACAACTTACGTTTTCAAAGTCGGTGCCCCTCATAACTTTCAAACTACTGCACCGATCCTTTTGAAATTTTGAACACTTTTTCTGTAGCTGTTTTACAAGGTAACGCCGAAGAGTTTTTTTCGAATTTGTTGATACTTTTGTTTTTACGGTAACTAATTCACCGATTTTTTACGCGAAAATCGTGTTTTTGACTTTAATGTATTCCCAAAAATCGAAAAATTTTTAATTTCAAAAAACCCTCTCGGCGTTACCCGGAGAAAACGATTATTTAACGAAATAACTTTGGTTTTTTGATTTCAGATGATTTAACACCGAGTTATGAGGGGCACCGCAAAACTACTTTTTTTTGAGATGCGTCCGAATAATTTCTGCCATTGCCGTATTTTTAAATATTTTTGGATGAAAATTTCACAAAATATACTTCAAATGCTATAGTTTTATGTAGTAAAAGATTTGACGAATATATTAAATTTTAACTGTGTCATCAAAAAAAATCATAAAAATGTGCCTTTTTTCCATGAATTAACGTTACCCCCCCTTAACGAGACTGCTGAGCCAGATCACCTAAAGTTAACATGGGTTTCAGACCATTGAGACAGTGAGGGTAACTGCATAGCCGATGAACTAGCGAAACTTGGTTCTAAATTAACCAATGAGTACATAGACACTGATATAGGTATACCCTTACAAACCTGAAAGCTGATTATCTTTAAGGAAGTCGCAAGAGCAGCGAATGAATGATGGCATAATGAAACCACCTGTAGAATCGAACGACAGTTGTGGCAGAGTCTCTTTCTCTCTCACAAAAACATTACTTCTGCAGAAGCTGTCTGTATGAGAAAGAGGAAGGGACGATCTCACACCTTCAATGCTATTGTCCAGCTCTATCCAGACGAAGGTTTATTATTCTAGATAGACAGTTTTTTTAATTAATTGGAAGATATCAGTTCTGTGGAAATCAGTAGGTAGGTGAAATGGTTGAAGTACCAGTCTGGCACCCCTTAAGTAGCACTAAAGCGCCGTTTTCATACCATTAGAAAGATTGATTGGATTTAAGTTGGCACACTGCCCCAGGCTGTCGAAGAAAGCAGCATCCAGTGATCTTAATCGTCTGGCTGCCAAACCCGGACATTTACAGAGAAAGTGCTCAACTGTCTCCTTCTCTGAAAGGTCCCCACAGTCTTGGAGTCCAGGTTAGAGAAATGTTACCTGCACACCCAAGAAATTTGATCTCCTCCTTACAGGAGTTTACTAGTTTCGTTTTGCACCATGGCGTCGTCAAAATCAGTAACGTTCTAAAATGTTTGAAAAGCACACACTGGTTTTAAAAGAGATAGCGGCAAGCTCCCCACTCGGCATCACAGTGGCCTATGAATCTGTGTATGCCCCACAGGACAACCGCTTCAACTTAAGCTAACCTAAGCAATTTGATCGGAAAGAATACATCAATTATGGCGAAGAATGAGTTTGAGACTGTGATTAAGATTTTCTCTAGAGAAAGAAAAATACCATAGATGTTTTTTAAAGACACGGAATCAGCTCGAGGAGCTTCCTGTCCAGTTACAACATAGATTTTGCATTGAAAAATTATAGCTTAGCAAAAGTTGTCGCACGATAGTCTCTAGCTGCAATTTTTGTTTGTTTTTATAAATGAAAATTTGTTATTGCGCTTTTGTTATTTGATGTCTCAGTTTTCTTCTATTAAGACTAAAACATGATATCCGTTAAGTGGCCACCGTCGAAATTGATAACCATGCGAGTTCAATTTTTGGCAATTTCCATAACTTTTCCGGAACTTCCGGCGATAGATTCTTTCATTCTTCACGAATGATTCCTTTGAGTACTGTAAGGCTTTGAAGAATTTATTTACATAGACTCATTACTTTAACAACCCCTATAAGAAGAGGTCTGGAGCTCGAAAATTGTGCAATCTTGTAGTCTAATGCAAATTGCCGAAACGGAAGATTAGGCGACTAGTAAATGCAGACTTCAAAATTTCGACAGCGGTTCGTGATGTAAACGCCGTTGCTCTATCTGTCGACAAGGAACGACATGTTCTGGAGCCCAAATTCAACAAATTGAGGATGAATACAGTTTTTGAGTAAAGCTGTGCAGAGCACGCTGTACACAGTAGCCACTTGGCCCGCCCAGTTTTCGAAAAAAAAGCTGCAACTTTCAGCGTAAATAGTCGCTCATACATTGAGCGATGGCTTGGAGAAGATCCGTCAAGAAAAAGATCCCGATAAGATCTACACGGCCGGATCTGCAATGGATACCGGTGTAGGATCAGGGTTATATTGCGAAGAGCTCAGCGACTCCTTTAAACTACCGGATCACTGTAGCGTTTCTCAAATGGAAACAAACGCTATTCATGAAGCCTTAAGATGGTGAGAGATAAACAGAATTACATCAAAAGATATCTGCATTCTATCAGACAGGAAAGCTACTCTACGGGCTCTGGATGCATTCCAAATAACATCAAGACACTCCTTGACGCCAATTTCTTAATAAGATGGCTAAACGTTATCGAATTGTCTTATGCTGGGTTCAACGCCAGAGAAACTGTAGGGCTGACCAACTTGCAAGAGAAGGTATATGTATGCCAAACATAAATAATTTTATGGGGAACCTTTCGCAATAAGGGATTCCCACTAAACAACTTCGACATTACAGTCTATACAGATGGCAGTAAAATGGATTGTGATGTTGGCGCTGGTATATATTCTCATAGACTTAAAATTGAAAAATCTGTGCGCCTCCCAGTGTCTTTCAGGCGGAAGTACTGGCAATTGCGGACGCTTGTAGGTTATTAATCGTAGATTTTTCTTTTAAGTGCAGTATCGCCATTCTTTCGGATAGTCAAGCCGCAATCCAGACACTGGATTTGGCGACAACAACCTCTAAACTGGTGGAACACAGCAGGAATAACCTCACCACCTTGAGCGAAAACCATAAAGTTACCTTAATCTGGGTCCCAGAACATCGGAGCATCGGAGCTTTTTCATTAGCAGAGGAACTGGCGAGAAGGGGAGCTGCCATAAATAACGATCTGATAGAATCGGTAATCGCTCCGTTAGGTGTAGTCAAAAATACAATTTCCCTAAAATACCTCCGAATCGCGGATTGTAGATGGAGAGACCAGACGAAATCCAAAATTGGCAGAACGTTATGTTATGGCTCAGCTACAACCTTAAGCAATCGTCCATATTGATTAATATGAAACGACGGGATGCCTGGAGAATAAGCAACCAAAATGGGCATCACAACATTCACAACACATACTTACACAGTTGTAAACAACAGGAGAAAAAGGAAAAAATCTTCCATTTCCTCTGTGAATGCCCTGCCCTATGGAAGGACAGAATGTTAATCTTGGGCAGGCCGCTGTTCGAGAGTCTGGAACAACTGTCTGGCTTAGATGTCAACAACCCGATAAGGTTGTAATAATGTCATGTTGTAAATAACTGGTGTTGTAAATAACTGGTAAACAAGTTGGTAACGAGGATGTGGCAACAAATAATGCAGAAACGCTAGTGGGATTCTGGACGAATCACCACTTAAACAAATCAACTACCTTTCGCAACTTGTAAGCTTCTTGTCATAGACGTACTTATCAATTCTGTAAATCAAAGATGGATTCGTACCAATAGCTGTGAAATCATTAAGCAAACATGCCAAGGCTAAATTTACGTCTCTTCAAGAATATTATAAAATTGAGTATCTTATAGAATTTGAGTCATTGTCTGATAGGAAACCACGCAAGGAGATTAGGCGTTTACAGTCATGATTTCTTTCACAGATATAGAAATGAGGAGGAGTTGAGAAGAATTTGCACATTCTCGGCTCTAGCCAGAAGCAGGAACCGATATTTAAGATCCTATTTCTTAATGAATATGGATAATCTATGCACTTTAGGTATCAACAAACTTTTACGCTTTGTCCAAAGCTGAGGATGATTCAATCTGGAAGGAGAAATATAACCCAGCCACTCCGGCTCACAGCGGACCCATTCCGCAGTCTATTGGCATTGCTGTTCCTATGTGCGAGGCGGCTGCCAAACCTACCTACCTACCTAACATTGAGCGGATGTAAGGGCTTTTTGGTTCCCAAGAAGGTATAATTTTGCTCATTCATGTAACCACAGAGATGGAAAAGGATGCCTATTTCTGGATGCCTACATAACTATTCCATATACCGCATCCAGAATATCTTCACTCATTTAGAACGTGAGATTTGACCCTTCAAACAAACGTACCTAATCAGCACCCGAATATGCTGGTCACAAGAACGAAAGCAAAAGTAAAGTTTTGAAGGTCTACGGAGCGAAAATTTCTATGCTCTTTTTAGAAAAGAATGCATTTTTTCGTGCCTTATTATTATATTATATTTTCTAAGACAAGACCTTCGGCGACTCTAAGGCCCATTGTGATACCTGCAGCTCATTTCCATCCCCTTTTTCTGCATTAACTCTTTCCGAAAAAATAGTTGGCGCGTCATTCAATTAACTTCTGATTATTCTGTTTATTTATGTTAAGCCTATTTCTTTTTATTTATCCAACCCTCGCAATTATACCCCAAAGTGTCGCATTTTATCTTCGTAAATTAAAGTCGCAGCGTCAAAACTTTCTCAATAGATTTTCACAAACCCGAGCAACAGGTTAGCAAACAATTTTTAATTGCTGAATAAAACTTTCCGAAAGCAAACAATTACAATGATAAAGATGTAAAGAAAAAGCGATGCCACGAAACAAATGGAAAAATATTAAAGTAGGTGAGAAAAAAGAGAAGGGCAGAATTGAAAAATTTCACTCCAACCACTTTTGCTTCGTTTCATTACACCCAACAGGCTGTGTTGGTAGCCGCCTACAAATGGCCATATTGCGCGCTGCTACAATGTGGCTGCCACGTTTGCCACGCTGAAATTGCACCACAAGTGCTTGAGTCCTTGAGGTGCGTTCCGCGCCATTAAAAAGTTTAACTTTACGTCCTGCCACTCGTCCATGCATCCATTTGCCCTTCGTCTGTCCGTCCGTCACTCCGTCCGTCCGAACTGGATGCTGTATGATTAAGTGCGGCACTTTTCGCGCTCTCTTTGTTTCGACAAGAGGCAGCGTGGAGAAGCGCCTGGAAAAACTAGCATTCATAAAAAAATATTTCCACCAAGCAAGCAGAAGAGTGCAAAGCTTGCTGTTCACCTTTCAGCTCCGCTTACCGCATAATTCTCTCTCCCTTTCTGTGCTTACTCGACTATGAGAAGTCACCAACTGCCTACGCAGGAAGAGGCGATGGAGAAGGAATCCATTGTGAGTGCACAAAACAATGCAACTAATTCGATGGCAACGCTTGAAAGCCGCTCACAATGCAACGCCATGCATACTTTACAATTCCTTCTTCCACTCGTTTCACGTCGCGTTGCCTTTTCGCTTCCACTCCATCGTCACTTGAAGTGTGACATCAGGCAAAGGTGCCGCAAAAACAACAAGTGCAAAATGGCAAAAGGGTGGTGCGCTTGATGGCGTTGATGCGCGCAGAAGTATGCAAAGAGACTGGGAGTGAGAGAGAGGGAAAGAAAGAAAGGGATGGCGAGAGTGGGAGAGAGATCAGTGTGGGGTCGGCGCAGGTGTTTCGGGGTTAAGAGTTGGCGGAAGGGCGCAATTGGCAGTAATTTTAGTGAAGTTTTCCCTTTGTTTCGGGTTTTTTCTTTTTGTGCTACGGTAATAGGGGCGCCTGTTTTCGTTTTCATAGTTTATGGCTAGAATTATAAATAGTTATTGTTGGCTTTGTGTATTTTTTCATTATTTCTCGCTCGCCTGTGTTACTCGTTTTTCATGCTTTTTCTTCTTCTTTTTGGCGTGTGAAGTTTGTCCAATGCGCGCGTAATTAAAAAGTGAAGAATGTCGAGAGAAGTAAAAATCGGAAATGCATTGTTTTCACCCTATTGTCTTATTGTTGCTTTACCCGCATTGTTATTGTTACGGCTGTAGAAAAGTGTTGCTGTTCAGAAAACATTCCCAGGCTTTCCTGTTATTGTAGTGAAATGTAGCGGAAAAGGTTGGAAATTATTCGTTGGGCTTAAACAATATTTGGGGTAATTATTTTTCATTTATCAAAAAACAAACTCTGCTTTTAGATTCTAAGTAATGAATTCAAACCCGAAATGGGGAAATATACTTTGAGAATAAGCGGAATTATGCAACGAATGCAAAAAAAAAAATTGTGAAACAGCGTTGCTAGGTGCTTACTTATTGGTTGACACTTTTGTCCAAAACATTATTCAGAAAATTTCGTAATTTTAAAGCTCTTTCTCTTATTTAGAAGATCGTAAAAGATCATTTACAATTGAAAGAAAGCCAACACTGAATAGCACTTCGTAAATAAAAGCTCATTAACTTGCAAACCTTCTAGGCTGATCTTCCTTATAGATCATCATCATCATCATATTGGCATTATAGTCTGGGATGGACCATTGCCTCCTCTACAATACATCTCCATTCTTCTCGACAGCCCACTTTCGCTCTATGTTGTGAGATTCTCATCTTACGTACATCGCCTTCTACGTCTTGCAACCATCGTCGCCTTGGCCGGCCTCTACTTTTTCCTTCTTCAGGATTTGCTTCAAAAACTTTGTTGGTCGCTCTTTCACTGCTCATTCTTAGGGCGTGTCGATACCACGATTAAAACACTGAGCTCGTGGTTATACCGTATACGGTATGTACCGTCGGGGGTTCAATAAGTACCCGTATTAGAAATGAAGACACCATTGCGGTAACAATTCGCAATAGCGCAATTCACGCAGTTTGGCGGCGACAACTCCGGACGAATGTGCCAGTGCGTTATCGTCGTGAAACAGCACCTTCTTTTGTGCCAAAGGCGGCCGTGTCTCCGTGAATTTTTTGTGAAAGCAGTCCAATAACTTACTGTAGTATTGTCCAGTGATCGTTCTTCCTTTTTCTAAAAAATCCATGAATATGACGCCGTTCGCATCCCAAAAAATCGTCGCCATGACCTTTCCGGCTGATGGGACTGTGTTCGCCTTCTTTGGGACAGATTCTATTGTTGTAATATATATATATGTAGATAAATGGTGTGTACACCCTTTTTGGGTGTTTGGCCGAGCTCCTCTTCGTATTTGTGGTGTGCGTCTTGATGTTGCTCCACGAATGGAGGGACCTACAGTTTCAAGCCAACTCCGAACGGCAGATATTTTTATGAGGAGCTTTTTTCATGGCAGAAATACACTCGGAGGTTTGCCATTGCCTACCGAGGGGCGACCGCTATTAGATAAATGTTTTTCTTAATTTTGGTGTTTCACCGAGATTCGAACCTACGTTCTCTCTGAATACCGAATGGTACTCACGCACCATGGTACATACGCACTGTAATTTTGCCCCACTTGGCGGACTGTTTCACGAGAAATCCAACCAAATACTCATCTCTAAGCACACTATCAAGATTTCTTGTCGAAATCTGCGGGTTTGCATCTACTTTTCTCGACGTGGTCAGATATTTTCCGTGGTCTTCCACTTGCAGATCTTGGCTTATTTTAATTTTTTGCATGATTTATTATGTTACTCGGATTAAATGTTTTATTTCTAATAACTGTTGCACACTTTTTCCTATTGTATAATTATAATGGACCAACTGCATCACCTCAAATGATGCCCGGTTTCAAAGCATTTTTGCGTTCTTTATAATTTACGTACGATCTCATATTAGATCAACAAATCGCTCTTAAGATTTTATGACTGATTCATGACTAACGCATGTGTAGCAACTTGATGAGATAACCGTACGTCAAATCATCTCAGCAAAAGATGCTGAAAATAGATTCGTAAAAACATGTTTTATTAGGATGGTTTTTGCTTGCTTTGATGGCAACTATGTATGTACATAAGTTAATGAAATAATTTTTAAACAAGAAGCAATGGTTCTGGTTAAAAAATTGCAAATAACTTGAAGTATGCCACATTTTGTTGACAAACTGTATTCAAATATAGCAGTCAGTAGTTGTTAAAAGTACTTTACTTAAAGATTTAGTTACTATGGCATAATACTTCGTTACGTATTTGATGTTCTATTAAAAAGCACAAAGGATTGTACAAACAATGAAGCCCATCTAAACATACTTTTTAGAGCTCAATAGCGGCTGGATATCGCAGCGACTCTTTTTATTATTATTTTCAATCTATGCCAACAATAAGACTCACCTCTCTACTAGATACTAACCAACAATGGCACCATTCAACAAGTTTCTCTGCATCCCAGAACATGTTGTAATTTCTGGTTTGTCGGCAAACAAATCTGCTAAAGAAGTATTCAAATGCCCACTAGAAACGACCAACAATTAGAACGCAATAGATAGCATAGAATTTCCGAAATCCGGCCGAAACTTCAATCATCCAGAATGCGAATACAAGACTGAAAAATATGTCTGCTTATGGGGGGTGTCCGTTTATGAAAACAGCGCAAAATAGTTAATAATATATTATGGGAGGGGTATCCGCTCAAGAGGAAGGGCTGTCCGTCCTTTCTTAGATAAGGTTACGAATTATTCGAATTATTGAAACAGCTTTACTTCATCTTGCAGGCAGTATACGGATTCCTCTGACGAAAATCTCAAGTTCTTTTGACTTGATCCATTCATTGAGCCAGTTTACGATGCTCTCGTAAGAAGCGAACCGCTCTCCAATAAGGGCTGACTGCATTGTTCGGAACAGATGGTAATCCGAAGACGTCTGGGGAATACGGCGGGTAGGGCAATATTTCCCAATTCAGTCTCTCGAAAAATTTCTGGCCCGATTTAGCAACGATGGTTTAAGGAGTTCATAATAGTTGACACCCTTCTGATCCCACCAGATGCACTACCTTTGAAGCATAAATATTTTTTTCGCTGTCGATCGACCTGGTTCACCTGATTCACCTGGCAGGCTCCAACATTTTCGACGCTTAGGGTTATCGTATAGATCCATTTTTTATCGCCAGTGACGATGAGATGCAAAAAACCTTTTCTTTTCTGCCTTTCAAGAAGTATCTCATACGTCACCAAACGTCTCTAGATATCCCATCCTTCAAGTTACCTACTTTCTGGACCATTTCCATCGTGTGCAAACATTTATAGACGGTTAATCTGCCAACATCCAACTCTTTAGACATATCATCAAGGGCGGGACATGCGTCTTCATCCAATAATTGTCGTAGTTGAGTATCTTCGATTTCTTTCGGTGCCTGTTCGCTCGTTCGATCTTTATCACTCAAGTTGAAATTGCGACTTTGGAAGCGTCGAAACTACTCTTTACAAGTTGCAATTGATGGAAGCGTGATTACCGTAAATATTGATTAATATTCGACACGTTTCAGCTGCACTTCTCTTTAAAAGGTGATAACGAAGCATGACCTCCCGCAAATGCTGTTTTTTTCGGGACGCACGTAGACATCAACATTTTTAACGTCAGATAAAAAAGGATCTTTACACTACAAACGAATGCCAACTACTGCGATTGAGACCTCACATATACACCTTCAAATCATCAGTATATTACTAGAGCGAACACAAAAATAGTATCAGCAGCAACACCCCTTTTACGAGGGCGGAAACTTATTCCCATACCCAATATATCAACATAAACGTTATTAAACCGACTTATTTCAACACATCCCGTAAACCTATTTGCTATAGTATATATAAGCATAAGGCCTGAGCTGCCGAAGCTAGGTATCCCCGTTAGTTTAGAATTTTAATCTTAAGCTAATTATTAAATAAATAAATAACTAATTTTAAACCTATTTCGACCCTTCTCAATTAACAGTAAATAATATAATAGCTCGTTTGACACAGAGAAAACAATTACAGGGTCATAGCATACCAAGAACTTATTCTCAAAAATTGCCATTGCCTGCCATATGTGGACTAGGTACCTATTGAATTGTGTTCATCCACTTTTATATGCTGAAATTCTGTTTACAATAACAACATCTCAAAAGCCTTTCACATAAACGGTATTACTTTCCACTCAAGCAATTCAGAAATTATTTCTTTCCTCCATTAATTGTAAAATATCTGTGCATTTGTTCTACTTCTTTTTGCCACTCATGCATTAAATTATTTTATTCAAATACTCATTTATTGTTTTTTTTTACACATTTTATGAACAAAAAGTTCATACTGTTTAATGCAGAGTGAAGGCATCTCAACAATTCATTCAATTTTATTCACTCAAATAATCCTTTTATTCAAAATGAAGAGCCATGCATGCGCAGATATGCTGCATATGATGAAATTTACCACTGAGTGTATGGAGTAGACACACACATACATAGCGACATATGCTATGCAATAAAAATTACGCTATGCAATGAATTCTAATCTGACTTTGTTTGCACTGCACTCATGTCAATTAACCTCTTTTCCTACTTAATTCTAACTCGATTCACTCAGACGTGCATTAATTTTTCCTTCCAGTTTTATCCTCTTAACATTCATGCATGTTTTTCCAACGATAAGTAGGCACCATCTTCCATGCCCACAATAATATTCGTCAGAATACTTTTAGCATCTTTATTAGCATTTAATATCAGTCACATGGAAATGATTACTTACATATGCATGCCTTCAACGTTTTGCTATGTGATGGTACACTGAGAAAAATTGCGTAGTAAACTATAAAGAACCTACAAAGCAAAGGACTCTAGACACTTTGAGGCAAACGAGCTTTAAAGCGATTCGAGCAGCTAGCTTCCCGAACGGTTCCAAGTGGTCGGCTGTATAGTAGGTACCGGAATCTAATGAGTGCATCTTCATATCGAGAGGTCTTTGGAATTACAATACTCAGTGAGTTTTGCTACGTTGGAAATCTTTACCAGCGGAATGGCTGGTCCGCTGGACGACTCGATTTTAATATTTATTACGTTCCGGACGTCCAGGCTGCGATAACCGCTCTTGGCTCTATAATAGCTCTAGTGAGACATTTAGCAAATTTCCCAGATCTTCAAAGAAGTGATCACCAAGATATTTGGCACGGCTTCTTTAAAGTGCAAGACATTCACAGAGGGGGTGTTGTACCGATTCTATATCTTCTGCATCTTCTAAATTCCTGCAGAACTCATTGTGAGGTACACTCATTCTACTGGCTAGGGTGCAAATAGCGCAGTGACCCGTTATAACATATGTGAGGCCACTAGCAGTTGATCTGTTGAATACAAGCAGACAGTTTGTACTTTTAGGAATCAGTTTGGCCAGAGGGCTTTGGAGATCCTGCAGTTAGTAGTCAGAGACTACCTTCTTTTGGTTTATACGATTGCGCTCAAGTCAGTCGCAGTACACATTCCGTTTAGAGGCATACTAATGTCCTCTGCCACTCGCTGAAGGTCAAGCTCAGTGTCTCTCCTTGCTCACTCATCCGCTCTTTCATTTCACTCCTCTCCAGTATGGCCAGGGACCCAACAAAGTGTGCCGTTGTGTTCTTGGATAAGCGAGAGCAACCACCTGCATTCTTTAACACATCCTGAATTGATGCGCGCTGAGGCCAGTTCCGTGATCGCTGCTTAACTATCAACAAAAATGGTAAGGCTAGGAGCATAACTCTATGCTTATATATATATTCGTATACAGCGTGTTTTTTTTAGAGGTTAGGTTTTCAAGTTGGCACTACTTTTTTCGTAGATGGTCTTTTTGACAGCTGTCACTTGATTTATGCTCAGTTTGGTTTGCCATTTCATAATGAATAGACTTACACCTGAAAAACGTTTGCAAATCGTGCAAATTTATTACGAAAATAATGGTTCGGTTCGCGCGATTCGAAAATAATGGTTTTTGTTCAGCGATGAAGCTCACTTTTGGTTGAATGGGTATGTCAATAAGCAAAATTGTCGCATTTGGAGTGAACATAATCCACAAGCCATTGCTGAGACGCCGCTACATCCTCAAAAAGTCACTGTTTGGTGTGCTCTATGGGCAGAGGGAATCATTGGTCCATATTTCTTTAAAAATGAAGCCGGCCATAATGTTACAGTCAATGGAGAGCGCTATAGAGTCATGATTAATGACTTTTTCGTGCCTGAATTGGACGATGTTGATGTGGACGACCTTTGGTTCCAACAAGGCGGCGCTACATGCCATACAGCCAACGCAACAATCGATTTACAATCGCGCATTATCTCGCGCCGTGGTCCTGTGGCGTGGCCTCCAAGATCGTGCGATATAACACCGCTGGACTATTTCTTGTGGGGCTATGTGAAGTCGCTTGTCTACGGAGATAAGCCCAAGACGATTGACGTCTTGGAAGAGAATATTCGGCGCGTTATTGCTGACATACGGCCCCAATTGCTGCAAAAAGTGGTCGAAAATTGGGCCTCTCGGCTGGAATTTATTCGAGCCAGCCGCGGCGGCCACTTGCCCGAAATAATTTTTAAAACATATTGGCAAACCCTTATCTTTATAATAAAGCTAAATTCTTGGCCATAACATTAAATTATATACGTTTTATTTCATCTTGAAAACCTAACCTCTAAAAAACCCCCTTTACATAATTGGAGCTTACACCGTTTTTGGGTGTTTGGCCGAGCTGCTCCTTCTGTTTGTGGCGTGCGTCTTGATGTTGTTTCACAAATGAAGGGACCTACAGTTTTAAGTCGATTCCGAACGGCACATATTTTTCACATACGAGGATTTTTTTCATGGCAGAAATACACTCGGAGGTTTTTCATTGCCTGCGGAGGGGCGACAGCTAAAAAAAATACTTTTTTTCATTTTGGTGTTTCACGGAGGTTCGAACCAACGTTCTTCGAATGCCGAATGGTAGTCACTCTATGCTTAGCAAGCAATTTTTTCTGGAATGTTACCGCAGGAACTAACCTTACAGGCATTTGTTAGAAGCAGAGCCCCCTCTGCAACCATCTAGAAGGCATCTGCTTGACTTAGCTGACGAGCTTTAGAACTTTACTAGACATCCACTGAACTTCCTAGTATGCAGACCTCCGCCCATAAACGACTTTCGTCGGGAGGCCCTCACCACGTTTGTGAACTCCCGAGTCCAACCACCACTTATTGCAGACGAAAAGCATTAGTGTAGCCTGGTGAGACTTGCGTCAGATCGACACAATTGCATTCCGGATATTGCAGCAAGTTAAACTTCTACCGATCCAGAATCGATCACGACATACTCAACATATGTCCGGCACGTGCAGGTACCCTGCATGACACTAACCACCTATTCACGCGCCGCCTTAAACCTACTCATCTAACGCCTCTTTCCCTTTGGAAGTTTTTTTCCCAGTGTATAATTGCAACCATATTATTCAGCATCACAATAGAAACAAAAAAGATATTAAGCCAAGACCCCATTCGCAGTCGCTGTAATTTTCGCTGCCACGGGAGCGTGAAATCACATGCTAATTTGGCTGTAGAATACTCTGAAACTCCCTGCCTGCCTTCGTCCCTCTCTCCGTCCTGACGGGTAGTCAGAGCAATTGAGAGCGCGCATTTCAGTCAAACAGCGTAATGCAAATGCATTATCCTTGCCTAACATCCTTGAATATGGTTGACTGTTTTTTGCTGCTTTGCTACTGCATTGCTGAGTTATATGCGGACTGACAAATATTGCGAATATGACGATGTGAGCGGGGCGAAGCTGGTTGTACTTGGAAGCGGGGAAAAAACTGCATAACAAGCGAAATTGCGCACGAGCTTGTATGACGGCGTGTGTATGTATGTGTGAGAGGTGAAAAGTTAAGTGCGTTGCGCCACACAAAGGTTAGCGGCGGCATTGGAGGCTGGCATGTGTCGAATGCCGCCGAATCAAAATGTAATTACGCCCACTTAATTCACGCACAACAGCTCATATGCGCGCCTTATTCCCCCTTCCTTCGCTCACAGTGCTACAAACCTGTGTGCCTGCCGATTGTCGCCTGTTACTGCTTTCAATTTTTTTTCCGCCTCCCAACCACTTTGAAAGTTGTTCTTGCATTTCGCTGATTTTCGCTGCATTTATTCATTTTCATTTGTTTGCGTTTTTTGTTTTTTATTTTTCGTTTGTTTTTTGCTTTTTTCTTTGTTTTCGGGCGAATTTTGTTGCTTTCTTGCACTTTTCAAGTAGATTTTAACCACTTCAACACATTCGCATGCAAATAAACACATTCAAACATACATTCACACATACTCGCATGTACGAGAGACGGCTGATAAACTCACTGGCTAAGTGACAGAATAACTGAAAAATATGGAACTTGCTTGGACACCATCACTTGCCAGAATAGAATAGAATAGAATAGAATAGAATAGAATAGAATAGAATAGAATAGAATAGAATAGAATAGAATAGAATAGAATAGAATAGAATAGAATAGAATAGAATAGAATAGAATAGAATAGAATAGAATAGAATAGAATAGAATAGAATAGAATAGAATAGAATAGAATAGAATAGAATAGAATAGAATAGAATAGAATAGAATAGAATAGAATAGAATAGAATAGAATAGAATAGAATAGAATAGAATAGAATAGAATAGAATAGAATAGAATAGAATAGAATAGAATAGAATAGAATAGAATAGAATAGAATAGAATAGAATAGAATAGAATAGAATAGAATAGAATAGAATAGAATAGAATAGAATAGAATAGAATAGAATAGAATAGAATAGAATAGAATAGAATAGAATAGAATAGAATAGAATAGAATAGAATAGAATAGAATAGAATAGAATAGAATAGAATAGAATAGAATAGAATAGAATAGAATAGAATAGAATAGAATAGAATAGAATAGAATAGAATAGAATAGAATAGAATAGAATAGAATAGAATAGAATAGAATAGAATAGAATAGAATAGAATAGAATAGAATAGAATAGAATAGAATAGAATAGAATAGAATAGAATAGAATAGAATAGAATAGAATAGAATAGAATAGAATAGAATAGAATAGAATAGAATAGAATAGAATAGAATAGAATAGAATAGAATAGAATAGAATAGAATAGAATAGAATAGAATAGAATAGAATAGAATAGAATAGAATAGAATAGAATAGAATAGAATAGAATAGAATAGAATAGAATAGAATAGAATAGAATAGAATAGAATAGAATAGAATAGAATAGAATAGAATAGAATAGAATAGAATAGAATAGAATAGAATAGAATAGAATAGAATAGAATAGAATAGAATAGAATAGAATAGAATAGAATAGAATAGAATAGAATAGAATAGAATAGAATAGAATAGAATAGAATAGAATAGAATAGAATAGAATAGAATAGAATAGAATAGAATAGAATAGAATAGAATAGAATAGAATAGAATAGAATAGAATAGAATAGAATAGAATAGAATAGAATAGAATAGAATAGAATAGAATAGAATAGAATAGAATAGAATAGAATAGAATAGAATAGAATAGAATAGAATAGAATAGAATAGAATAGAATAGAATAGAATAGAATAGAATAGAATAGAATAGAATAGAATAGAATAGAATAGAATAGAATAGAATAGAATAGAATAGAATAGAATAGAATAGAATAGAATAGAATAGAATAGAATAGAATAGAATAGAATAGAATAGAATAGAATAGAATAGAATAGAATAGAATAGAATAGAATAGAATAGAATAGAATAGAATAGAATCGAATAGAATGGAATAGAATAGAATAGAATAGAATAGAATACAAATTCACTGCATTATATTGTGCCAAAATGGTTTAATAGAAAATTTGCAGCCCGGAGTTCTGATAATATTGGGTATAGGTAAGCTTACGTTGGCACGGCTTTGGTGGTCTAGCGTTAGTGCATTAGCCTGCCATCGCAGAGGTTCGAATCCCACGTTGGTCCTCCAAATTTACCTACTTTCCCTGTTTCTAAAAAACAAAACAAAAAACTCATGCCTCAAACCCAAAGACTTATCCTTTTCATTCTTTACATCCATATTCCCGCACAATAGTCAGCGCACTATTTGCATTGTGGCTGCTAAAAACAAAGCAAAAGCCACAGTTACACAATGCATCAGTGGCGGCAGCAAGAGGAAGCGAGCAGGCGCGGTAATAGCGGAGACACACCACTTTAGCGAAGTCCTCAACCGTCTGTGTGATCCTTCTGATAGAAAAATGTGGCACACAGATGGCGCTACAAGCAGTAAGAAGGCGTTGTTCCTAAGCAACGACAGGTGGGCATTGAGGCTTCTTAGGACTGATAGCGGCAGGCTAATCACCCGCCCTGTCAGAAATCAATTAGATTAACGAAAGCAATGCAAGACAAGCCTTGTCGAGGCACTATGCTCCCAAGAGGAGTGAACAAGGAAAAAAAAGGTTACTTTGAAGCGGTTGTCCACTGTGGGACACACTCAGGCTCATAGCTAATTGTGATGCTACGTCGGGAGCTTGTCCCTGTCTCTCTTAAAACCAACATGTGATTTTCAATAAATTTTGGAATATCCCTGATTTCCACAGAACTAAGATGTTCCTGTTCATTAAAGAATTGTCTACGCTTGTATTTCTTTCCGCCCGCTCTGCTCTTTCATGTTCCAACAAAGTGTGGTGTTGTGTTGTTGGATAAGCGAGAGCGACCTCCTGTACTTTTTATGGTAAAATATGTCAAACTGTGCACTGAAAACGTCAGGTGGCGTCTGATAGCACTAGAAGTGCTCAAGGCCAGAAATATACCCTATGATCCGAAATAACCGGGAATATTTAAATAAATACTATACAGATTTAAATTTCAGGCAAATTTATTTTATCTCCTTCAAAATATGACCCGTCTGAAACAACACACATGTGCCAACGTTTAGCCCAGACCTCCAGGCACCCCTGGGAGGCCAACAATGGGATGACCTTCAGTTCTTTCGTCGCATTCTCTTTGATCTCCTCTATCGACTGAAATCTCCTTCCACGAAGTGGTAACTTCAACTTGGGGAAACAAAACGAAGTCGCACGGGGCCATATCAGGTGAATACAGAGCTGGCACGATGGTATTTACTTGGTATTTGGCCAAATAATCCAGCACAATTTGGGCTCGGTGCGATGGCGCGTTATCATCATGCAAAATCTAAGAATGGTTTGCCCACATTTCGGGCCGTTTGAGACATACAGCATCTCTTAAACGCTTCAAAACGGATAAATAATATTCTTTATTCACTGTCTGGACCGATGGAAGGGGCTCATGGTGCGCTACGTGTGTGGTTCGTTTAAATTAAACATTCCCGGTACTTTTTGATCATAGGGTAAATAGTCTCACATATATCAAGAGCCGTTGATATTTCTTCAGAAACTTATTTCAGCGCAACTCCTTTTTTAACCAGGAATTTAATTACTATGCTGTGCTCCAAATTACGTGAATTGGCAGTTTCCGTGTACAGGGTGCACGTAGCATGTTGCAGCCATAGTCACCTATCCACTAACCCTCCAACAAGTGAGGTAAGTCGTCTCATCAGTAATGCGCTAAAAAGTCATCGCTCAGTACCTTAGATCGCACACTTATCAGCTGCGCCTCGTATGTGCACACGCACACATACATACATGCCGCTCACATGGCGTATAAGTTGCAATGCCGGTCGTTTGCAATCAGTTCGAAACTTCAGCGTGTCCTTGGCGTACAACAGAATAAACGAAGCAGTAAACAGTCGAAGGGTTTCGAGGGCAGGCGTAAGAGCAAATTTTCGCGGAAAATCGTGCGCATTTTGCACTTTCACATTGCCAATTGTTTCTCAATGGCTGGATTGTTGTTATTGTTGTCGTAGATGTTATTCGTTCGACCGTTTTGTTGTTAGCTTTAGTTGGTTCTTTTGCTTTTTTCTTATTCGCAATCGCATTCGCACTCTTATTTGCAATTTTATTTTTGTTTTTTTCGTGAATGTGTGTATGTGTGTTGATTTTCTGTTGCGTGTACATTGAGTGCATTTTGACGTAATAAAGTGTTTCATTGTTGTTTGTTGGTCGCAGCACTGATTTTGTTTTTGTTTTCGCTGTATTTTTGTTTTTTTTTTCTTTTTGGCGTTTTGTTCTGCTTGCCTTGCTCGCGACCACATAAAACTACGTACAAAGTAATTGTAACTGTTGGTTGCGGTTTCTGTAGCCATTGAGTGTGCATATGTATGTGTGTATGTGTGTGTGCATGCTTGTAAGTAATTACTTTTATTCTAGTGCTTGTTGTTGTTTGTTGTTAGTGCGCTTGTTGTCGCTGCTCTTAATCACAAATGTTTTTTGTTTATCCAGTTTAGTGTAGCATATGTTTAGGCGTCAGCATGGTTTGTCGTTGGTCCTTAGCAAGTAAATGTTTTGTACGGTTGTTGTTCAAAATGGTTCGAGAAAGTTTCGCGCTGTAAGCATTTTCACCTAATTATTTTCTTGTTTCAGTTATTTTTGTGGTTTCGTATCACATTTGGGTTAAGCAGATACTAGGGGACTAGTAAAAGTTGATTTAAAATTAAAAAGAGAAATTTGGAATACTCTTAAACTCCTTGCTCTAAGCAAATTTCCACGATTTCACAATGAGTTAACAATGAAAATTTTCCATCAGGCAATGGAAAAAATTTCACACGACGAGAAACAAATGCTACCGCAAAGTGACAGTTTGACGTTGATTTTAGAGTAGCGGCACTTTTACCCGATTTTTTTTTGTTACATAGTCACAAGTAAGAAAGAATGAAGATATGAACTTGGACAGCCTTTGGTTTCAGCAGAATGTCATACAATGGCGCACATCTCCCACACCCACGTGAAATCTGTTTTTTGTGGACTACCATGAAGACATTTTTTGAAGAATCAAAAAATTTCAGATCAGTTCAAGGTTATTGCGCGAAAGAAAAACAAGGTCGAAAGGAGTAGAAAATCAGCGAGAACTCAAAATTAAAGTATACCATTATTTGAGCATAAGGCTTATAAGACTTTGTAGCTGCAGTAGGGAATTGCATAACTTGCGTAAAGTAGACATCAGGAAAACTGTAGGCTTTCTGACAGGTCACTTTGACTTAAATTACCAGCTCTCAAAAACTCACATTGGGAATGACACAAAATAACTACTGAATTTGAAGCAGGTTTTTGGAGGGGATTTTTGAGTGAATAGTTAATATTTTTAACCTGTCTTCAGCCTGCCTGCATCTAAACTTTAGGGTTAAAAAAAAACACTTTGGATGTTTTGTAACATGCATCATTTTGCCTTTTGAGCCGAAATTCTAAAAATTCGAAAATTCCAAATTTTAAAACATTTGTACAAAGATACAACAAACCTGATTTGGCTACAAGAAGAACTATCCCCCTCATATTTTGTAAATCAAGGTTGTCTGTTAAGTCCGATCTTACTTTTGTTGCACTTAAATGACTTAAACGAACTTCTACCGGGTGGAATAAATGTTGCTAACCGTTTCTTTAAGCCTCTAATGTCCGCTGACGACTTAGTGGTTCTTCCCCAGTCTCCGGCTGATCTACAGGATATGGTCGATGCAGTACGACTTTCAGTGGCGCATTAAAGTCTAAGTCTAAATGTATGGTGTTTAGGAAGGGCACAAGAACTCCCGCTTCATACAGTTGGAAGTTTGGCGCTGAAAATATACAGGCTGTCACGTAGGTAGGAAGGTTAGATGGCAAGACTACCACAGGTACACTTCAAGCAGCACTTACGTGCCATTTTAATACCATAATGGGGGCCATTACCTGCGTAAAATTTAGGGAAGAGAAAACCATCTAGAGCCATCTAGAGAGTTGATGTAATGGAGTAGAGAGAAGTGATTTAGACTGGAGAATCTTCACAAGCCATCCCCAAAGGGCACGCTAAGGAATGTCAAGCGCCTAGCCGCCAGAGCCGGACATTTGCAGAGAAAGTGTTCAACAGTCTCTTTCTCTGCAGGATCCACACAACTTCTGCAATAGGGTTTGTACGGAATTCCAAGCTTCTCCGCATGAGTTCCGGTCACCCAGTGACCAGTGACCAGTGAACACCGCAATGAGCTTGGAAATTGAATGGCGGCGGATTCCCATTACCTTAAGCGTTCTGTTTATATCGTATTGAGGCCATAGTGTTTTTGAGATAGCACACGATGAGACAGATTTTCATCTGCCTTGGGCTTTTCTGAGAAAGAAATTGTGCAGTTTCCCCTTAACAATGGTCAAGGGGACACCGATGTTTGAGGTGGGGCAACTGAAACCGATTCTGTTGAACCCTTCCTGGCAAGCTTATCGGCAATTTTATTTTCCTCTAAATTTCTGTGCCCAAGAACCCAGATAAGGAAAATGTTTCCTGCACGTTCGAGACGTTTGAGTTCCTCCTTACAGGAGCTAACCAGTAGAGAACTGCAATATGGTGACGACAGGGCCTTGATCACAGCTTGAATATCGGAAAAAATATTAATGTCTCCCTCCCAACAGCGATTCCCAAGCATTTTGCATGATTGCAAGATAGCAAAGACCTTTAAAAACTCTGCTCGTTTCCGACAGTTTAAATGTTGGCAAATTTAGAGAAAAACCCTGCTCCCACTCCAAATTCCATCTTGGATCCGTCAGTTAAAACTGAGGTACCTATAGCCTTGTCGACTCTCCCCTTCTTCCAATCGTGACTGTTCGGAAGGAAGCTAGCACAACTCTCAAAACCGGATGGAGAGATCTGTACGAAATACAGAGAAGTAGGAGAAGATTGGTCTCAAAATGCTACCATGCCCTACAGAAAGTTGCCTCCAAAGGCCAATCTCCTTCAACCTAATAGCGCTCTGAGCAGCAATGGATTTAACTTGAAGATCCACGGGAAGTAAGGTCAAAATGACGTTGAGGGCGTTTAAGTACTTAAGGGCGCTCAATAGATGATTCTGGTCGCAGCGCATAAAGGCCTTAGTGAAACCATGGCCATTTACATCGGAACATCTTTATACATATACCACGCTATACTACCTCGTAATATAGGTCGTGGGAAACTTTCAAAATTTCAGTGTGTTGACTAATTGTGCGTCAATCCATTTTCATTAACGGCTTAGTTCTTACTAATCAACGTCAGCAAATGTCAGCTCCAACTTTAACAGAGTTTAAAATGTGACTTATTTTCGAATCACTCTACATATACATTCATATACCTGTCGCATACATTCATATACCAATCTGTTAGTCTCAATAAATAGTAAAAAATGAGCGATAAGAAGAAGCTACCACAAAGAGCTGCATATTCACGCGAACCTAATGGCTTGTTTGTGGTTTGAATGTTGGTGTGCGTGAATGAAGACAATATGCGTGTGTATATGTATTTATATGTCTTTTTGTATGTTTGTGTATGTGTACAAGTGAATTCGAGGAACCATAAAATACAACTACTTGAATTTAAATCGAAAATGCAATCAACTTAATTGCGTTAAAGCAAGCACAAACAAAAATCGTGTGAGAGTTACGTGTGGGAGAGCGGAAAATGGTGAGTGAACAGTGAATAAGACACAATGCTGTTAAGCTTAGAGACCAATGAAAACACAAGAAACACATGCAAGTGTTAATAAAATAAAATAAAAACAGTAAATCCCAAATATATATTCTCGACTCCAAAATAGCGAACTTTTCATTAATAGAAGGTGCCGCTATGGTGCCGTCTTTTGGGCTTTTTTGAATTCGATATATTTCTTTAAAAATAATAAGACATCGGCAATGAAATTCATTGAACCGGCAATGAAAACATAGAATTGTTCAGCCAACTGCGTATCTCATTGTGATCGAATTTATGGGCCTTCGTAAGATCAATTGAAGATTTATTGCTGATAAAGAATTTCTGATAAAACCGCAAATTATTTCATTGCACCATTCACCACAATAGCTTGATTTAACACATTGCGACTATTACACTGTGCGACAAAAATTATTATTATTTTCTTCAACCACAAAAAATGCAGCTAAAACTATAAATTCTATATAGTAATGCTGCATACTCAGTTTTTCATTTCCTCATCAATTTCATTTTTTAAAGAGAAAATGTAAACGAAGGTATCCATGGCGTATACTTTATTTCATGGCAATGAAGTTGAGGTATGTAACGGGTGATCAATCATGCGGTGCTTTTTTCAATAGTTAAAAAAAAACAAAAATGTAAATTATGTTCAAAACCTTTATTTATCATTTGAAAGGACATTCTTTGACATTTACTTTTTGAATATGACTTCATTCAAATGTTGGCCGCAACTACGCTTAAGGTGGTCCATTCTGAAGGTCCAATTTTCAATCACTCGTTCGAGCATTTCGACTGGTATGTCGTGAATAACACGCGTAATGTTGGCTTCCAGAGCTTCAATCGTAGCTGGTTTATCAGCATAGACCTTGGACTTCACGAACCCCCAAAGAAAAAAGTCCAAAGGTGTGATATCACAAGATCTTGGTGGCCAACTCACAGGTCCTAAACGTGAAATCAGCTGCTCTCCGAAATGACTTCTCAATAAAGTCATTGTTTCACGAGCTGTATGGCAAGTGGCTCCATCTTGTTGAAACCAAATGTCGTAGAGATCATTAGATTCAATTTCAGGTAGCAAAAAGTCCGATATCATGGTACGGTAGCGAGCACCATTCACAGTTACGTTGCGGCCATCATCATTTTTGAAAAAATATGGACCGATGATTCCACCAGCCCATAAACCACACCAGACCGTTGTTTTCTCTGGGTGTAAAGGTAGCTCTTGAACCTGTTCTGGTTGCTCTTCATCCCAAATACGGCAATTTTGCTTATTGACGTAACCATTGAGCCAGAAATGCGCCTCATCGCTGAACAAAATTTTGCTCGAAAACAGCGGATCTTCTTCAATCTTTTCAAGAGCCCAATCAGCAAAACGGTGACGTGCAGGAAGGTCATTTGGCCTTAGTTCTTGTACGAGCTGTATTTTGTATGCTTTTAAATGAAGATCCTTCCGAAAATTGACCAAGTTGTTCCATACGACAGTCCAAGTTGCTGAGAACGGTGCCGAATCGATTCATCGCGGTTTTCACGTACACTCTCTGCTACTGCCGCTATATTCTCAATGCTTCTTGCTGGACGTGGTCTATTCGGTCGAGAATTATCCACCAATGAATATTCGGATTCAAATTTGTTGATGGTATGTCGAATAGTGTTTAAGGCAGGCCGATTATGTTGACCATAATGCGGTCTAAGCGCACGAAAAACATTTGTCACAGAACGCTGATTTTCATAATACAGTTGAACGTTGTTGCGGTGTGAGTCTTTCCATGATGAAATGCCAAACGCTGTTCAACAAATCCACGATGACAGTTTGCCACAACTCGCGCGCGATCTGTAAAAAAAACGCAAATGAAAAAAACTCCTCTTAATTGATCACCCGTTATAATATGTATTACTACTGGGTTGGCAACTAAGTAGCTGCGAATTTCACTCACAGATGTCTCCAGTTGAATTTTTAGGTTTGCAGACGAAGTACAAATGTAAAACACATTTTGTTATTTGATAGTTGGCAATTCAGCTGTCAATCAGTAAAAAAGTTTTTAGATCGGTGGCGTAGTTTTCGTTTGGCGTTCATTGAAAATGGAAAATGAAAAAGAACATTTTCGTCATATTTTGCTTTTTTATTTCCACAAAGGGAAAACCGCATCGCAAGCTCATAAAAAGTTATGTGCTGTTTATGTTGACGAAGCCTTAAAATAACGGCAGTGTCAAAATAGGTTTGCCAAAAATCCACTGGTCGTCCAGTTGAAGTTCATGACGCCCTAATCAAAGCAATAATGGATTCGGATCGTCACAGTACAGCACGTGAGACTGCACAGAAGCTTCATGTATCACATACATGCATTGCAAATCGCTTGAAACAACAACTTGGCTATGTTCAAAAACTCGAAACATGGAATCCTCACGAACTAAGCTGCGATTTGCTGAAGAAACGTAATGAATATGATCCATTTTTAAAACGACTGATAACTGGCGCTGAAAAATGGGTTGTTTACAACAATATCAAGCGGAAAAGATCGTGGAGCAGGCCAGGTGAACCAACTCAAACAAAATCGAAAGCTGATATTCATCAAAAGAAGGTTTTGTTATCAGTTTGGTGGGATTGCAAAGGAATTGTCTTCTTTGAACTCTTACCACCCAACCGGAGATCGATTCTGATGTCTACTTAACGAAACTAAACAATGCAGATGAAGAAAAGCAAACTCAAAGATGGAATTCGTGAGGGTATCGAGGACATAGGACAGCCACTTTGCAATTCGTTATGGGAAATTTCATGAAAAGGATATTGTCCTGTAAGCGGGTCGTGATGGTCATTTGCCTGAAGTTATTTTCCACTATTAACGGCATACCTTCCTCTTTATAATGAAATAAACATTCGTTCATTTATGTTAAAAAAATTTTCTTTGAATATCGAAATAACACCTCTTATTGGAAAACCCTTTATTGTATTCCATCATGACAAATCCACACACATATTTTTCGCGTAAAAAATTATTGGAGCTTGGTTGGGATGCTCTGCCACATCCACCATATAGTCCTGACCTTGCACCATCTGATTACTTTTTGTTTCGGTCTTAACAAAACTCTTTGAGTGGTAAAAATTTCAATAATGATGATAATGTCAAATCGTACTTGATTCAGTTTTATGCTAATAAAAACCAGAAGTTTTATGAACGCGGGATTATGATGATGGCAAACGGTCATTGATCAGAATGGGCAATGCATTACAGAATAAAGTTATTTAATTCTATAAAAAATTATCTTTGATTTTCTAAAAACAAACCGCAATTACTTAGTTGCCAAACCAATGCATAGATACACATATGCCTCTGTATATGTATGTGTATGTACTATACTTTTAACCTATATTTTTGAAAAATAATCTATTAGGAAATTTGAAGGATAGAGAAGCTTTTCAACAATAACTCTTTGATTCTCTGAGCCCCAGATCCGACAATTTTGCTTGTTGACGAAGCCACCGAGGTGGAAATGGGTCTCATCATTCAAGATGATTTTTCGATGGAATTCCGGATAATTTTCATGCATTTCAACGACCCAATCAGCAAGGACACGACGTTGTTGATGATCGGCCGGCTTGAGTTTCTTGTGTTAACTGGAGTTTATAAGCCTTAAGACCCAAATCTTTATACAAAATACGGTGTAATGATGTTCGAGGAATGCCTAATTCCAAAGAACGACGAGGAATGGACAAACTTGGGTTTTCCTCAACTTCCTCAACTTTTGGCTACAACAGCAATATTTTCGACTATTCAATTTCAGACAATCTCAATTTGAACCATGGAAAGATATACAATCGAGCAACGCGTTTAAGTTATTCAGGCTTATTATGAAAACGGGCATTCAAATCAAAATGCATATCGCGCACTTCGTGATTTTTTCGGTCAATTTAATCGTCCAAATGTGCGTACAATCGGAAAAATTGTGCAAAAGTTTGAGCAAACCGGGTCTGTAGGAGATGTGAAAGCACCAGTGCATGCTCGTACAGCTCGTCCTGCAGAAAATATTGCTGTTGTTCGCGATAGTGTGGTTGAAGAGCCGTCCACCTCAACTCCTCGTCGTGCCCAACAATTGCACCTCTCACTCTCGTCGTTGATGAGCATTATGCATAAAGCCTTGCAGCCATTTGGGCAATATTTTGTTCTGTATGTAATTGAATTATACCAATATTATCATAATGAAGAGAAATAACAATAATTTCTTAAAAAAATTGTACTTTATTTAAAATCAACACCGACCCTTGAAGCTTAACCACCCTTTATATCGTATTTAAAGGCTGCGGTATGTCGTTTTCTTGTTCAAATGGAATGTAAACAGAGCTTTTGGCAATCTCATCTACAATTTCGTTTCCTGCAACGCCCTTATGTCCGGGTACCCAATAGATATGCAACCGTCTGTCTGCAGCTAGTCTCTCTATGGATTCCCTGCTTTTTAGATAATTTTTTGATGAAATTTCATACGAGTTTATTGCCGCTTGACTGTCAACGTATACATTTATGTTGAAGTTGCTCGATGTCCTTGCTTGTACAATTTCTGCAGCCTTTCCTACCGCAAAGACTTCTGCTTGAAGAATACTGCAATGGTCAGGGAGCTTAATTGACTGACTGATGTCCAACTCTGCGAAATAAATCTCTGCACCCACTCCGTCCATCATTTACGAGCCGTTAGTAAATATATTCAGCGTATTGGAGCTAGGTTTCATACCGCTTTCCACCACTCTTCTTCTATTGTTGTTCGAAATGCCATCACCCAATTGTATTTCGGAGCCATGGAGTCTGTATTGATATAACTTCAGCATGAAAAATTAGAGTCAAAAAGTACTGCAAGGCCTTTGATCTCATCAACAGATTGGAGGGCATCGTAGCAGGTATGATACGACGTGTGTAGTATCTCACGACATTTAGAGTAAGTGCTTAGAAAACATTTTTGTTTTTTTTTTTAATTTAAAGAGATATCTGAAGCCACGAGTTCACTAAGTCAGCCTCCTTTTAATGGATTTGATGCTTATTTCGCTCTGCTACCTATACTTGTATATGTGAAAAAATGTACCTACCTATGCATTTAATTTGCAAACAACTGCTGTCAGCCTCGTTTGCTTGTCACACGTTGGCTTGCCGCCTACCAAACGTCACATTACCATCAACATTCGTCATCGGTGCTAATGGAGAATGACATTTCTGTGTCATTTTGGCAAATCCAAAAAAATGCTAATGGCAGCAGCGCAGCATTCCTTGGGTGGCTGTCTGTTGCGAGAAAATTATTGCTCATACGCCGCCACCGCCAACTGCAGTGAGTTTGTAGCATTACTATACTTTCCAGAATTCCATAAATTTTGATGCAGTTTGCAAACTTACCTTGAAGTAAGTTGCATACGTCTGCATCTGCATACAAATTCTGCGCATTCTTTGATAGACAACAGCTGACACACCGCACTTTAATCCATCTTCCTCCATTAAATTGCCTACTTAGTATATTTTCTATGGATAAACTCTGCGCTTTCGCTTAGCAAACGTTGCGCTTTTAGTTACAATGCAGTCGTTGTGTGCACGGGGTGTTGTTTTTGTTACTTACTTCGAATATATAACTGACAATGCTCGAATGTAGCAACGCCCTTGAACTGCAATTTGCTAGCTTTTGCTTGTGTGTCTGTGTGTATGTGTGTGGCTAGCGCAGCTGACAATCTTATGCCAATAATGGCAAATCCATTTGATCATTTGTTGCCTACCACAGCCATCAACTATGCAAGCGCACTCACACATACTTAGTGTAGCTGGCTATTCATTCAAATGCATTCTCTGCCGCTCCTGCTGCGCTGGCGTTCAAATACATCTTCCCTCATTCACGTACTCAGCCGCTCGTGTTCGCACATGTCCCAGTTTAAATTCGTAATTTCTGACATTTTTACGTGAATTGCATTCGTTCGTTGCTTTCATGGCATTATAAGCGTTCATTCGATTCTAGGTGAGTTTGAATGTGTGTGCATACTTATATGTGTGTGTGTGTACAGCACATATATTCACATTTGATTGCATTATATTGTGTATGCTTTTATTTCACTCCTTTTTATTGGTGCGCTCGTATTTGTGTTGCTACTTTATATTGAGTTTGATTGCATTTTGTATTATTGCTTGAATTGCAGTCGAGTTCGTGTTTCGTTGTTGTTTTCTTTTCTACTTTCTGATTGATTGATTTCAATGCCTGACTTTTTTTAATCAAAGCTCGTGATTTAGTAGCGACTTTATTATATTTCTCTTCCAGAGTATTATTTGAATTGCCATTGAAAGCAAATATATAAAAATTCATTAAAAATTAAAACGCTTTAAAACTAATTTCCTTCAGCTTCTCTCTGATTTGCAATATTTGCAGCATCAAAGTCTGGCGGTGGGATAATTCCACTTCAGTACTAAAGTCAAATGGACAAGGCCTCCAGAGCTTTCTGGATTATCAATTCAAAGTTTTTTATAACTTAATTCAGTTTTACATTAATTAACTGTGCAGTGCGTGATTTAAAAAACAAAACTAAAAACAAATGTAAAACAAAAATAAAACAAAAATATTCTAACTGCATTTCTGAGCGAAACACCTAAATTGAGTGAATATAGCAAAAGTTCAGAAAAAATATTTCTGCAGAATACTAGGTTGTTCAATAAGTTTTGCAGTTCGATGAGAAAAACGCAATTTTATGATATGAATTACGCTTCACTGTTCAGTTTAGTCTCTCTGAACATCAATTCACTTGTTCCAAAGAGATTCCAATTTATGCATTACGTCACTGAAAGGGCTGCAAAATACGCTTCCATAGCTGTTATGACCTCATCATTTGCTGAAAAATACTTTCCATGCATGTATTTTTTTAGAAGTGGCAACAAATGGAAGTCACTGGAGGTCGAATTTGGTGAATGCGGTGGATGGTCCAATAATTCAAACTTTAAGGGGACAGATACTTGTAAACGGCCAGATGTTCCCTGATTTTCATTAAAATTATTTAAAATGAAGAAGTCAGTATATTTTTTTCAAAATTGGCATACAGTTTATTTATGCATTAAAATAATATAAATTTTTTTTTTTTTTTATTTTAAGCATTTAAAATGGCGGATGTACACTCAATTCTTCCTGGAAGTTCGCAGCGGGGCTTCTCAATCGGCGGGCATTGTAGTATCGGCGTCAGTGACCTGAATACAAAAAACCAATTTTTTTTTCATAATTTCTATATGCATTAAAAATAAACGGAAAAAACAAAAATTCGCGAAATAAAATGTTTCAAAAAAAAAACAATGAATTTTAGGGCGAATTTTCCTCCTATTTTTGCTTCGAAAGAATATTTTTTTCGAAAAATTTTCGAAAACTTCAAACACATAGAAATTAATATCATAAAGAAGATGTGTGCAAAACTTCAGGGAGATCGGTCAATAACCTTTCGAGTTATCGTGGACGCCAATTCGAAAAATATACAATAGTTTTGAGAAAAACGTGTCTAAAGTTTGAATACATGAAAATTCAACCTCTCCCAGCGCTCGAACGCAAAGAATAGAGTCGTCGCGGTTGACGATCTATAATACTATAAAAAATACTTAAATTTACGTTCTAAAAGTTTTTTGACATATTCTTAAAGAATTATATTAACATTTTATGAAAAAAAAAAATTTTTTTCGAAATTTTACAGGTATCTGTCCCCTTAATTCATCGATATTAGCCAATGTCAAATTGATCTTGTGACACGGCGTATTGTACTGATAAAAAAGAATTTTTTCCCTAGCAAACGGGGTTTTTTTCACGACTCTATTCTTTCAGCTGATCGAAAAAGTTACAGTAATATTCAGAATTTATTGTCTCACCAGTTTACACAAACAAAACTGTTTTCGCATCTCAAAAAAATGATTCTAACACCTTCTTGGTCGATTTTTGGACACGAATTCGTCTCGGAGCCGAAGAACCAGATCAGACCCAAGTCTCATCCATAGTTATGATGGGATGCCAGTATTTAAAGACCTCTTTGTTATCGAAGGTAACGCCCTTCATATGGTTTGACAGGGAGCGGAAAAGACGGTAATCGGTTGGTTCAAGGTCCGATTAATACGGTGGTTGCTGAAAAACCTCCCATTCGAGCTCTTGAAGTGCACTTTGACGACTTGTGCAACATGGGGTCTGGCGTTGTCGTGAAGGAGTAAAGTTGGACCATGTCGATGTGGTCTTCTCAGTCGAATAGCCCAATTCACGCGGTGTTGCTGGGCAATGTGGAGCTCCTTGTTGACCGTGGCTTTCTTTTCGAGCATTTACCAGTGTGCCATGTCTTCCCAGCCCCACCAATCTCATTTCATGATCTTCTTTGGATGAAGATCCGACTTTACTCCCGGTTTTGGCGTATCTCCTGGAGCCACCCACTCCTTTATTTGCTTCATATTCTTGTATAGACACCATTTCTCATCTCCCGTGACGATTCGGTACATAGGCACCGCTATATGGCGGGCGAAATGCTGAGAAGCTGAGGAGCAATTTGAAGACGACTTTCTTTGTTTTTTTCCTTGAGCTCGTGAGACACCGAGGTTCCCAATATTTCAGAAATTTCATTGAATCAAGGTGATTGAGAATATTTTTATGATCGCAGTTCATTTTTTTCGCCAATTCACAACTGGTATTGGGTCCGTTTTCCTTCAAAAGTGACTTGAGACATTCTTCAACGAATACAGAAGGCCTTCCGCTGCGGGACGTGTCACTGAAGCCAAAGACGCCATTTTTCAACTTTGCAAACCATTTCCGTGCTATGGACTCGCCTATGACACCTTTTCCATACACGTCGCAAAAGTTCCGGGCTGCTTCGGCAGCGTTTTGACCTCAAAGAAAAGCAAAGAAGAGCAGGCGTCGAAAATGTTAATTTTTGCCTCCTGGGTATTCCATTTCTAAGCCTCAAAATGAATAAAAAAATAAGTAACTCAAAAATACAATTAACATAGTTTTGTGTAGCAGAAATAGTTCTATCGAATGAATACTTACCCTTTGCCAAAGAACAAACAAATCGTTGTAAAATAAAAGAAAATATAAAAACGCTATGAATTTATTCCCCAAACCAATATTTTAACCCACTAACAGCAGTACAGAGGGGTTACTTTGACCTTGTTTTGAGTACGGTAGTGTCTTGATATATAAAACACCTCGATAGGATGAACACAGAAGATTTTATATGAATACTCCAAATAAATATCTGACTGAAGCACCTAAATTAAGTGAATATAGCAGAATTTCGCGGGGACTATTTTTTAATATTTATTCACTCTATGTAATAGATCGATAATAATGCACAAAATATTCTTGGTATTACTAAATTCATGCGTACATTTCCTTGCTGACAAGATTGGCTGCAGACTACTTTAAATAACTGTACAAGCTGGCGCAAAATTAATCAACCAAATTGGGGTTTGAATAACTTTTTTAATAAATAAAAAAAAATGATTTTGAGCGATGGAAATCTTTATTTTGATCTTTACGCGCTCCATTACTTGTCGGAGCGTATACATCAGCTATCTTATTTATCATCCTCATTCTTGACTGGAAAACCTTAGTCGGATTTTCGCCTGCTACAGCCTATACCTCAAATTGCATTGGTTTCGTATCAGCATCTTCCATGCCCGAAATCTCAAAAAAAGCTGCTTCTTCAGCTACACCGTCAATCCATCCGAAGGGTGGCCGATACCTTCTTCTATGTCTGTGGCACTTTGCAAAGAGTATTTTCTAGGGTGGGTAATCGGTATTAGCCCGTCTCAGTTCTATTGATTATTATTGTGGTTATTTCAAACCGGTGCATGTAGAGTTTTGCGAGTTCGTTATAGTAGCGATTTCGCCATTCGTCTTTATCCCAAAGCTGGCTAAAGGTTTCGCAGAACTATCTTCTCAAAGCAGATTCTTTTTATCAGCATCTCTGAGTGACTAAGGTGTCAGTAGTAGCAAAGTTGAAATAATAATGGATCTGTATCAAACGCAAGAAGAGCTTGCTTTAGTATTAGGAGTTACCCGCCAATCCATTTCCAAGCGATTGCATGTTTTGGGAATGATTCAGAAACAGGGGACTTGGGTTCCTTATGAGTTAAACCGTTTAGTTTTGGCTGCATTGATTTCTCAGCCTATAAGTTTCTAGCTCACACGTGTCAAATATATCAGTAATTGACGTACGACGCGATTTACAAAAACAATAAGCCTTTCGATAGAGTGATTACTTTTGCGCCACCTTGCGCTATAAGTTAACCCTACCTCATCTAAGGGTTAAGACTAACTCCCGGCATCCTCTGTGGTTCCAGCAGTTTATTTAAATCTCGCAAAGGTGTCACCAGTAATAGTCCACCTATCCAACAACAACACCCTAATGCCAGCACAATGCACAACTGACACTGTAGAAATGCATTTATCGGTAGGCGTGTGGGTGTGTGGGTATGCTAATGCAATACCCAGCAGCGCATAGCTGCAATTGCAAAACTTCAGGGCTGATAAGGGTAGAGAGATCAGGGCTACGGGGGGTTGGAGATGTATTCAAGTTTCGAGAAAAGTTAGTCGTTGAGATGCCACAACAGCTGCAACAATTCCGGGCATAAAGAAGCAAAACTTCGACGTGCCAGCATGCGCACACACACACAAGCATTCACTTGAAAATATATTATATTTGGATGTATAGCGTATGAAGATATGTGTGTGTGTATGTAAGTAAGTAAGCATTTGTGAGTTGTAACTGTCAGCTTTAGGCTGGCTGTTAGTTGCTTTTGTTGTTGGTGTAGAATTAGCAGTGTTGCTTCATTTCTAAGTGCATACATATACATAAATATATGTGTGTATGAATGTATGTATGTATGCATACTTATGTATCTATACATATTGCACAACTGCTCGCCTGCTCGCCTGCCTTGCCGCAATTCCCCCGGTGTGCACGCGGCATAAAATGCATAAAATATGCAGACATTGCTGGGGTTTCGCAATAAGCAGGCCAAACTTTCATTGCCCGACGTTGCAATTTAAATACAAAAGATGAAGTCACGTTGTCGTAATTTAATTGAAGTGCAGCACTAGAGTCTCACATTTTTATTTTATTTTTATTTTGTTTTTCTTGTTTGAAAACATAAAATTTTGGAATTTTATATGCTCATAAATATGTAAATAACTGGAAATGAAGGCATCATAATATTTGCTATTTTAGTTAGTTATCTTTTTGTGTCTCCCTGCAAATGGCCAAAGGAAATCATAAGGCAAGCAACGGATTTCCTTAAAAATATATTTTAAAATTTCATCAACCAATTTTTTTTTTTTTAGCAAAAGACCTCCTATATGTTTTCCTTTCTTTACATACATACACGCGTCTCATCAGCTGCACTTCAACCAATGGCTACCGCGCATATTCTGTTGGTATTCCCTGTGATCGCCACAAAATGTTTATAACTTCCTTAATGTCGCTGCTCTTCCGCTTCATTTCACCGGTGCGGTGGTAATCTGCGGCATTTCGTGTGGGCTGTGGCTTTTTCTCATCATATTTGTTGTTGTTGTTGGTAATTTAATATCGGTTGAGTGACTTTGTCCCTTCGCCTGTCTCATTAGTGCGCTCTTGGAGTCTGCTGTGACCTGTAGCGTAGTGCCTGTGTATGTGTGTGTGACTGTGAAGTTGTGTAATCTGTGAATTTCCGTACTGGAAGCAGTAAATATTTTACACTGAAATTTTTAAATTAAAAGTATCGTACTTATAAATCAAATTAAATTTTTTACAAGGTTTGGCTAGGTTACGGGGGTTGCCATTGTCCATAAGGTTGTAGAGGAGACCCACTTATGACTGGATAGCCATTGCGATACCGCTAATTTACTCTGAAGTTCCCAATTAAATCTAATTCCCAATGAAGTGAACCCACTTTATCTCTCGAATGCACAATTTTTTTGTTTTTTTTGCGATGAGGTTGGGTTAAAAATGCCCCTGCACCATATGGTAAGCGTCGTTACTACGTGTATGGTGATTCCACTAAAAACATCCCTTCTCTTCTTTCGGATTTTTTCCTCAACCCCGGGGCTTCATTGCTTCAAGGTAAGAGTCCAATGCAGCGTCCTAAAAAGGGCACTTACTTACTCACCCTGCGTCCAGGGTCGCCTGTTTCGAGAAACCTATTCTCAATGTTCTTCAGCATAAATTTACATTTCCGCCTCTCTTTTCGTATAATATCCTCCACGCAATTTGCGACGACATTCCATTTTTCTTCGCTTATCATCATTTTCTCCATCACTTTTTCAGGTGTAAATACACCAATAGCTCGTTGCACAGCTGTTCTCTCTGTATTCCATCTCTCCCATTTGAAGAAGGTGTGCTTCGCATCATCATATTCAGTATATCCATAAATGCAGTTTGGTAGGTTCACCTTTTCTATTCGCCACGAATACTTACGAAAGGACCCATGTTCGGACAAAAACTGTGTGAGGTAATAGTTGGCCTCGGGTATTAGTCTCGCTCTTTAGAATTTCATCTTGTGTGCCAAAGTGTGAGCATTTCAATTCCAATGCCGGAGAATTCTTGAGATTTTTGCCTACCATTTCCATTTGCGCTCTTGTGCTAGAAGATCAATATAGATAGTTCCGCTGATGAATAAAATCGCTGCTTCTGATACAGTTCTGCATGAAGAAGGCACTCTAAGAGCGGAGGTGCGTTACACCGATTGCAATGTGTTTCGCCAGCATTTAACCCTTAGCGAATCTGCCCATATTTCGCATCCGTATAGAAAAATCGAGTTCGTCGTGTCCATTAAAAGTCTTCGCTTACTCTGAGTTGGAACCCCACAACATGATTTATGTGCGCCCAATAAGGTGATCTTGAGTTCAGTTGCACTCCCATGTATTTGACCACTCTTTTAGTCGATCAAGTGGCCGCGAGTACTTTTATATCTACTTCTAATGTGATACATCTGTTAGTTAGAATGTTAAGCTCTGTGTTGTCTGTGGCCAGTTTTAATCCCTGGCCCTCTAGCCACGTCTGTACTCGGATCATCACTTGATTTAACTTGCTTTTGGCTTCATCAATAATCCGAGCAGTTATTTCAGCTGGAATGCTGTCTGCGTATCCAATATTGTCTGCATATCAAGTCCGAGTATTGATATTTGGGCTGCACCTGCTGTTATTTGTTTATTCTTACACCCTTCTCGCATTTCGTATAATAGTACGCGATTGCTTAGATAGCTGCAAATAATTTTCAATAGATTATTCGGGATCTTGAATTGTGCCTTTAAGGCTTCAATTACGTCGCCCCATTTTAAATTGTTGAGAGCGTTTCTAATGTAAACGATAAAGTACTGTTGACAATTGCCAGTTGGTTAGACATCCAAAGAAGTAAGAGCTTAGACAGCGATATCACATTCTGGCAAAGGGCGAGGCATTGGTAGATGAAGTGTTCAACGCTCTCCACATCCTCCTCGTTTCTACAGCCGCGACCGAAATCATTTGAGCGTCAAGGCGCAAACGTTACCTATGGGTTCCCATTAGGAGTGTCTGGTGATGAGACCGACTACCGCACTATAGAAAGACCGATCTAGATAGATGAAGGACCTAGTTCTGTGCTAATGCCATCTAAGCCAAGCATGTGTAGTTATCTCACACAAGCGGAATCCATTTTTTTTCTTTTCTAGAAATCCCCAAAAAAATTATACAAGCAATACGCAAAGGATTTTGGATCCTACATTACATATTTAATGTAGTTTCTCCATTTTTTATGGCAAAAATGACACCCTCCGTTTCGGCGAAAATCGGCCTATCTGGGCAAGCGCTAAGTGCGACAAATTTTGATCAGCCTTTGAGCTCAACAATTATTTTCGATTAACACCGTAAACAGCTATTTCTGACCATCTTTGAATCTTTTCATCTGTTGTTGTGGCACTCTTGTTTCCATAGAATTGACTCATTGGAAGCGGGCTGTAATTATCATCCGCAGCTATAACAGCCATGTGCAGTTTGGATTGGGAACACTTTAGTAATGTGATCTTTCGGCACTTGTCAAGTCCGTTGGGAATTTTAATATCTTGGGAGAAGATTTTGACACATTTCAAGAGGTTTTCTAGATGTTTGGGTTTGCTGACGTATCTCTTGAAATCATTTAATTAGAAAAGAATCATCCAGGGTGTCCATATTTTAGCAAAAAACCACATTTCGTCTCATTCAAGGTGGTGCTTCTGGGATTCATGCAGAGCACAAACCAGAGTGAACTCAACGAGTCACCTTGGAAGCTGACATTTCGTATACGGATTTCGCTTGTGTATTGAAAATTTTCAGAGTCGTGCATTTTTATTCTTGTCCTCTAATACTCCGGAAAATGTATGATATTGGGGTTGAAGTTATAAAGATGAAGTGCGTCTATAAGCCGGGAATGTGGAACTGGCCCAGATCTTGACGTCAACCTTCGCTTGAGTATAAAGCAGTCCCACGGCGTTCAGTTAGAAGCCTTCATAGATGCAATAGGCAGCCCCACTTCAAAATAACTCTTTGATTACGTAACAAAGGGTGGTTAAATTTCAAGGGCCGATGTTGAATGTGAACCACACCTATACGTCAACGACACCGTTGGACTTCTTTCTTTGGAGTTATTTGAAAGAAAAGGTGTACGTCGATAAGCCAGCAACATTTCAAGAGCTAAATAATGAGATAATTCGGCACATTAACGGCATAGAACCTCAATTATGCCTCAGCGTCATCGAAAACTTGGACCATCGGATGGAGGTGTGCCGCCGAAGCCGTGGCGACCATTTGGTCAATATTTTGCTTCATAGGTAATTGAGTCATACCAATATTATCATATTAAAGACAAGAGGCAACAATTTCCTAAAAAAATTCTATTTGATTTAAAATCAACACCGGCCCTTGAAACTTAACCACCCTTTAGATTAACGAGTCATCACAGCCCCAATGGACTCCCCTAGACATCATTCCCTACACTGGTACGCCGCTTCCATCTCATTGAATTCTTGCGCAAATTTTAATAGTAAAAATAGTGCGCCGCACTTAAATTTCAATCCACCACTACACATACATACACACGGACATAGTAACTACATGTATACTCATAAATAACAACTCATACACACAACTACCAGTCACACGAGAGAAAATTTAATTAAACCCGCTCGAGCACAGCCAACCAAGTGAAATTTGTTGCAGTCTTATCTCTACGCCACGTTCTTCGCTTTTATGCCAAAAAGTTTTCGGCTTGAAAGGCAAAACCATTGACTTTTGGTTATTTTATTGCCATATCAAGAACTTTTGCAACCATGCATAATTTGTCTAGTTATTGTTACCGTTATGCATTGACAACCTTTTTGTGATAGCTGCGTGTGTGTATTGCTGTTTTATTTCTATTGTTATTTTTATTACTGTTGCCAAATTTGTCATAAACTAACGAAAGGATATTCCAGTTAACTGGTTGAAAAACATGTTGCGACAAAGATTTCATTGCCTTTGTATTGTAAGCTCGTGTTTGTGGAACTGTGCTGCTCAAAAATATGTACACACATACACATACACGTGCCAGCGTCAGTTGTTCGTAAATTTAAACATTTTCTTCATGTATTTCTGTTTTAAGTCGTCAACTCATGCCACTTAACCTCGGCACACACGCACACGCACAGACTCCCCAGCAAGAAGAGTGGTGGTCATGTTACCCTGCACATGACCTGCACGCGTGGTCGTTAAACTGTCACTAGCCCCGCCCCTTTACAATCACTTTGTTAAGGCCGTTGGGAAAATTGTGCCAAATTTTTTGTGTACGTGTGATTTTTTATCCCTTTCATACATATGGATTCGTTTGCCAGTGCCAGTTTCATATAAACGTAACGACGAACAAAATAACTTTTAGGCCAGCGGCGACAGCACAGCGCGATAGCCCAGCGGCTAGCAATGTGGGCTTCCGATCCGAAATCCTTGGTTCGAATCACAAAAAAATTTTTTTTTTTTATACATTTATTTCATTTTGTTTTATGATATGTTTATGAGCAGATTTTTTTCATGGTAGAAATACACTCGGTGTTTTGCCATTGCCTGCTGATGGGCGACCGCTATTAAAAAATGTTTTTATTAATTTTGCTTTCACCGAGATTCGAACTGACGTTTTCTCTGTGAATTCTGAATAGCAGTCACGCACCAACCCACTCGGCTACGGTGTTTGTTTACTTTGACTGATTTAAAAATGAGGAAAAATATATGAATGAAATTTGCTTACTGCTTACATATTTGCCAAAGGTTGACAATTTGATTCTCGGCCTACTTTGATATCAAAAAGAGAGAAAAGATATCTTTTTGACTTATTGCTTTGACAGCCACTTGCCGTTTTTTTGTTTTTTTTTCTATTGATGCAAAAATGAGAAAAAATATTGGAATGAAGTTTGCTTACTGCTTACACCTTTTCCAAAGGGGACGGAGCATCAAAAAAAAAGTCGATTTCCAAAGAAATACGAGTGCATATGTGTTAGTAACATACAAAAAAGTGTAATTGTGTTAGTGTTTCGGTCACGCAGGTTTTGCTGGGTCGCTACTCTTGTCAACTTTTTCTGACACCCACAATCACCCACACATGCACACACACACACATCGTGCTGGCCCACACACAGCGCTCGCTTAACGGAGAATACATTTCAAAGCGTTTTAAACTATAACAGAACATTTGTTGTGGTCTAATTGTTGTCAACTGCTCGAAATGGTTACATCTTCCATATATTTAAGTCGAAATTTCTATGTGTTTTATGTAACTGCCTTGAATTCTTGCGGAATTACCGAGTAAAGTCTCTCCCTAAATAAGTTTGAATGCATGACAAACAGAATTCTCACTCAATGCGCATTAGCTAGTGATATATGGCCGAGTATCTAATTGCTCATGGAATAATGCAAGGAGCAGACAATTTATTTCAGTATTTGTATGTAATTTTAAAGACAATTGAGGCTATTTTTGTAATGGCTCCTGTGGATATTAGATAGTTTTGTGTATTTAATTAATACAGGTCATAACTTAAAGGATGCCTTTGTCTTTAGTCTATACACATAATTTGAATTGATGCATCTTATTTTGAAATAGATACCATTTTAATACCAAATATTTATTCACAAGCGCCCACAGGTGACATACAGGCGTTTTTTTTTCTCAATTTTTGTGATTTTTTAGATAAATAAATTTTGACTGGCCATTACCTGAGATGGTCGAGCGCATTTTAGAGCGAGCTGTAGGCTATCTTTTGCTTAGTATACTCGCTAGATGGCGCTGATGTCGATATGTTACGACTAATCGTATTTAATACGTGGACTGAAAAGTCCCGGCCCTAATACGTTTTGTGTTTTGTTCAAAATTAAATTTATTACATCAAGAACAACGCAATCAATCCAGCACCGATGAGACACTGAACCGAGTGGCAGATGGACGGCGAAACTTATTCCATCAATTGACAAATGGGTACAAAGGAACTTCGAAGAAGTGAACTACTTCTTAGCTCAGTTCCTCTCAGTCCACGGATACCTCCGGAGATACCTATACCGTATGGGCAAGGTAACCGATTCCAAGTGCTTATACTGCGAAGCGCTGGACGATGACGTTGAACACACGTTTTTTAGTTGTAACAGATGGTTCGCGGAAAGAAATGCGACAGATTGGCGACATTGTACAGAGCAACATAATCAGCAAAATGCTGGAACGCGAGGACAGCTGGAACACGGTAACGAAATACATCGAGAACATACTACGGAAAAAAAAGATTGACCTAGACACAGTGCAACCAAACGAAGCCACACAGCTAGAGACACAAGAAGACGAGCCTATAGCATGAAAGCTGGCTACAAATATGGTGGACCCATACGTAGGTGAATAGAATTTGTTTTTTATGGATGCCGTTCTTCTGAGCCCTCCCGAAGTAACATAGAAAGCAGTTCCGGGAAGGGTGTCACCCCAGAAGGAGAGAAGGGACGATGACCAGGTAGGAGGTCTCTGATCCCCCTGTTGTTTACAATCAAAGATTTTCAAAAAAAATATGGGTAAATTCTTTCACTGCTTGACAATGCACACCAAATCGTCACGGTGAGACTGTGAAGTGACTATTAATGTTTTAAAGTAGTTTCTATTCTTTAGATTTCCGCTATTTGAAACAACTATTGATTGATGTTTATGCACGGAGATTCAAACCTATGCACTCCCGAATGGTAGTCACGCTCCAATCCATTCAGCTAAAGCGATTTATTTACGCTTCCATTTAAATGATATTGGGCTTCATCACTTCAAAAGGTAGTGTTTACCATACGAAATCGCTTCAACATAGTCCCGCAGAAATGTTTAAACACATTGTAATCGTTAGGCTTAAGTGCTTCCTTGATTTGAATTTTGTAGAGGTGAAGTCTAAGATCCTTCCACAATATTTTATGCGCAGTATTAGAATATTTTTGGAAGTCCCAGGTCAGCCGCTACCTTGCGCAAACTTGTCGAATTCAATATTGTCCTCTGTTCTCAGTGTCCAGCTGGGCGCCGACTGCCAGCTGCTTTCCACAGAATTTGTTGCCCGGAACTTCACGCCCATGATCGATTGAAAACTTTGCTTGGGGCATCACGCATACTTCGAAAATTGTACCGTGAAAAAAATCTACGACGAGCAGTTGCACATGAATCGTCGGTCTTGAAATACGCTTCGATTGCGAACGCACATTGTTAACCCGTCCACTGCCACATTGTGACTAAATAACCCGCACGAAAAACGAAGCTGGCACAGTCCCCTCCCAGTTTATATGCTCATGAGCGGTAAAGCGTCATAAAAATGTTTTTGATGCGCCATCTTTTTAATGAGGCGAAGTTATTGCCTCTAAAGGGTCAGTATGTTTGTGACATCGATACAAACATGACTTTCGAACAAAGAGGTAATATCAAATTTTATTTTAAAGTCGGTAAAAGGTTTTCGATTGTCTATCTCGTGCCAGAGTTCATGAGTGATTTACATGTTTTAGAGATGGTTGTGAGGACATAAATGACAATGAACATACGGGCCACCCAAAAGCAATAATCACGAAAAACTCTATCGAAATTGTTTTTAAATTTATCACAAATGAACCGAAATCATCGTTGAAGTTCATGCAATCGGAGTTGAATATCTCAAAAACATCGATTTATCGCATTTTAACTGATGATTTGGGCTTACGAAAGGTCTGTGCGCGTTGCATTCCGCACAAGTTAACTGAGGACCAAAAATTGCTCAGAATTCAACATTCGAAAGCCCTCATTAAAGAAGCGAGAAAAGACGGGAACTTCCTTTACAACATTGTAACCGGTGGTGAAAGGTAGTGTTTCCTACATGAACCTGAAACTAAGCGTCAAAATGTCCAGACGAAGGCCCCAGACGACCCACCACTCAATTGAAGAAGTCAAAAATCAAATTCATGCTCATTTGTTTTTACGATTCCAAGGAATTGTCCTCAAGGAGTTCATGCCATGAGCCAGACCGTCAATGCGAATTTCTATCTTGGCGTTTTGAAGCGTTGCGATACAACAAACGCGTTCGTCGAGTTCGCCATGAAGGAGGAAGCTGGCCCCATCTCATTGATCCACTCTTGTGACTAATTTTTTGACTAGCAAACGCTCCCTGTGACTTCTACCTATTCGGAAAATTGCATTTGGCTATGAAAGGTAAACGTTTTGCGTCCGTAGAGTCCATCTAAAAGGCTTCTACCAGTATCCTGAAGGACTATCCGATCAATGACCTGAAACACTCTTTCGAAAAGCGTTTAGATCGCTCAACACAGTGTATCGAGACCAAAGGGGACTATTTTGAATAAATAAACTCGAAGTTATCAGACCAAAGATCCTGTCGTTTCTATTTTAGCTCAGTCTTGTTTATTTTGGACTTCACCTTGTAATTCTGCCACCGGATACTCTGTATTATAGCCGTAAAATAACGCAACAAGTTGGTATCTTATCTCTCTTTTGTTGTAAAAAACAGATGAGTTTCTGATTACAATAAGCGGGTGCAACTGTGACGTCCTAGGCTATTTTGAGATCTGGCAGTCATAAAAAGTTGCAAGAATACTGGAAAGTAGTGTCCCAGGAGCGGTTAGGGGAAAATTCCGGACACCCTGTACATAATATTTTTTTTTGTAATAAGTCCTAGTTTGTATTCAAAACGTACTAGGTTGGTTTTTCCGCTAAATGGTGTACCGCTAAATGGCACTCTAAAAATATATTGCGCTGTGGTGCAGAAATTACCCAAGACTATTTTTACAATCCACTTTCCATTTTGGTTACAATTCAGAATGCATTTTACTTACATACTTGGAAATGCATATTTCTCTTCAAAACATTTCTCCGCTCAACAGCGCCTCTTCGTTTGTGTGTAGACTGCAATGCAAGTGCAGACCTCGCTACGTCGCAGAATTTTGCTCAGTGAGCTTCAAACATAACTGAACGCTTTCGCTATTGATCCAACGCAATCTCGCCTCTAAGTCGGTGTAATAAAAACTACGTATTCGCAGGTACTCTGCTTGCAAACAATTTATAAATTTATGCCACACTTCCCTCTCTACTTTTCTCTCTTATACATTGCCTTACTGCAGCTACGCTAACGTTTGTTGTGCCCACTTTTACGGCTTGGTGTACCTGTACGTGCACGTGCACGCATTGCAAGCGTTGGAAATTCATTATATTCAGCATCATAAATTCCCACATCCTTCTGCCAGACCTCGCCGCTCTGCGCTCCACGCTGCACACCTCAATGCTATCGAATTTAAAGTTCAATTGAAATGGGTGCACTGCACTCGTGGTCGCGCTTGAAATTCCGAACAGCACTTAATAATTCCATGTTTCAGGTGGAGTACTCGCATATTTTTACTTTGTTTTTCTGTTTTTATTTGATTTTCTCTTTACACTTCTTGTTGTTGTATGCAACAATTGTAGCAAACGTCGATGGCTGCCAATGTTGAGTTTCCACCAATTTTTGCCCCACTGCCACTGTTGCTGTTGCTGTTGTTATTGAATTCCCATTAATGGCAAATGGCAATGAATTTAATTCCAGTTGTTTTAGTAGTGCAAGTATTTTTGGAGATGAAAAGAAAAAAGCGGAATTGAAAGTGTTTTTTCATGTTTCTGCTTAACACACTTTCTGCCAGTTGTTATTTTTCTTTGTTGGCAGACTTATTGCAGTGATTGCCTCATTGCAGCGCAACATGGAAGTGCAGACGTGTGAGTGTACGAGTGCGTGTGCTGAAGTATTGTCGAGTTATTGATGAAATGACATTCAAAATTTATGGTTTTTATTTCAGGAAGAATTTATGTACCTGAAGTGCCAGCAATATGTTGTTGTTGTGATACTGTAGGAAGAGTATATTTATGTAGATGTGTGCATACACATTTTTCGGTACCGAGTGAACACAATTTTTCTACATTTCCTTAAGAGCCTTTGCCAACATTACAGGAATTTTAAAAGCCGTCGACAAAATTTACTTGCACGAAGTCACCCACTCTCCAACAATTTTTTTTGTTATATACAGATACAGAATAATGTAAATATATTTTAATATAGTTAAATAAGATATATAGTAAATATGTTGTACTGTACAACAGCAACTAAGTATTTTCCTCATTGTATACTTTCAGGTGTAAACCCAACCAATGTCATTTATGTGAAACCATTACTTTTTATGGTAAGTTTAAAGAATTATTCCAGAAAATATTTAGAATTAAGGATACAGGGCTACAGTTTCATTTAGAAAAACATCAAGACCCATACAACAAATAGGAGGAGCAGCTCGGTCAAACACCCAACGATGGCTGGGCCAATTTTTCATTTATTTCATACAATCTATTATAACAATAACAATAAGTACTCTTTTCTCCCAATAAGTACTTACTCCCAGTGGAATTCGTTACTTTATAATAAACATCATATAACATATATATTCTACAATTTTATAACTTTTGCATTTACGTATATTACGTTTTAAATCTTTGCATTAAATCGTTAGGCTGACATTTTTTTAATCTTGAAGAGTAGCTTATCTTGGAAAGGTTATTTGGCATTATCTGTTTGAGGTATTGGAATGCAGTACATGAGCCATTTCGAAGTGTGAATATTATCTGCGCCGATTTGCTTTCGTTAGCTTTTATGCGCCATTTTTTCATCCAGTCGCCAACACTGTTAAGGTTTTCTTGCCATGACGACGGTATCATCTGCATACGTGGCTGTATATGTGTTCTTTGATAGTGGCAGGTCTGCCGTGAACAAAGTGTTCAAAACGAAGCCTAGAACACTTCCTTGTGGTACACCTGCTCTAATTACGTGAAGGTTAGTGCTTTCGGTGTTTACTTTAACAAGAAAATGTCTATTTTGCAAGTATGATTTTATGAGCATATAACATTTTGCGGTAAACCCTGTTTAAGCTTGTATAGTAGGCCTTCATGCCAGACTTTATCGAAGGCTTGCGTTATATCTAAAAATGCCGCTGTACAGTATGGCCTCCTCTCAAGTGCTTGTCTAGCGAAATCATACACACAATTAACTTGCTCTATGGTGGAGTGATACTTATGAAAACCAAATTGGTGGGCTGGAGATTCCTTTGCGCAATTATTGGATTTATCCTTTTAAAAATCAGCTTTTCGAAGAGTTTAGATGTAACAGGCAATAGACTAGTTGGTCTGTAATTGGAGACCGCGCTCGGAGTCTTCCCTGGCTTTTGTATAAGGATGATCTCAGCAACTTTCCACTGAGTTGGGAAATACTCTTGTCTAATCATCGCGTTAAATATAATAGTGAGGATTTTGTATCCAAATATGGGCAGTCATTTTAAAGCCTTATTAATTATTAAATCGTAACCTGGCGCCTTTTTGGTTTTAACATTTTTATAAGTTATTTTCTAGTTTTCTTATAACTATTTATGACTGTCACGGTTCAACATAGTGTAGGTTGTACCCGAATATGGTGATCGGAAGCTTATCTGATAAGTATTATAGTCATAAAGGACCACAACAAATAAACTCGTTTGCCCCATAATCTGCATCACTCCGTGCGCACGAGGACGGCAGCCCTTGGACCTCCAAAAATTATTGTGCATGGAAAATTCTGGAATAATTTTAGATTTTCACCTTTTCAATGTTCAAATTGTGCAAGCGCTCAATGAAGCCTAACGATTACAATTTGCGTAAAAAGAATTGGAATTGGAACTTTTTTTTACACTCGACGAGTGCAAGCAAGTTCTGTGGACAGCTTCTCTTATTATCACATGATGAACGATTACCTTCTGCCAAAAATGAGAGAACATCCTTCAGTGCACGTTCATGGTTTCAGCAAGGTGACGCCAAACCACACATCGCCAGAGAGACCATGGCGATACTTCGTGATTTGCTCGCTAACAAACTGATTACCCGTTTCGGTAGCCCGATCTTGACCCTATGGACTTTTTTCTGGTACCCCCATCAAAAGTAAGTCTAAACAAACTCAGCACTAAAAAAAAATATTTATTTAAAAAACAAACAAAAACAGGAACCCCTTTTGTTATCGAAGCCAACGCCCTTCATATGGTTTGACAGTGGGTAAAGATGACAGTGGGTAAAAGATGGTAATCGGTCGGTGTAAGGTAAAGAGAATACGGTGGATGCTGAAGGACCTCACATTCGAGCTCTTGGAGTGCGGCTTTGACGACTTATGCAACATGAAGCATTGTCGTGAAGGAGTATGATTTGACCATGTCGATCTGGTCTTATCAGTCGAATAGCCTCCTTCACGCGGTGTAGCTGTGCAATGTGGAGCTCCTTGTTAACCTTGACATTCTTTCGAGCATTTCCCAGTGCGCCATGCTTTCCCATTCCCACCAAACACATATCATGATCTTCTTTGGATGGCGATCCGGCTTTATTCCCGGGTTTGGCGTATCTCCTGAAGCCATCAACTCCTTTCTTTGCTTCATATTGATGTATAGACACCATTTCTAATCTCTCGTGACGATTCGGTACGAAAAGCGTGGTTTATGACCGCGAGTTGCTCGGTGGCGGGCAAGATGCTGAGAAGCAATCTGAAGGCGACTTTCTTTGCTTTCTTTCATTGAGCTCGTGAGGCACACAGACTCCCAATTTTTCGGTATATCCCATTGAATAGAGGTGACAGAGAATCGTTTAATGATCGCAGTTCATATTTTCCGCCAATTCACAATTGGTTTGGGGACCGCTCTCCTTCGAAAATGATTTGAGACGTTATTCATCGGTCTTCCGCTGCGGGACGTGTTATCGACGTCAAAGTCGCCATTTTCGAACTTTGCAAACCATTTTCGTGCCGTGGACGCGCCTATGCCCCCATCTCCATGCACGTCCCGGGCTGCTTCGGCAGCGTTTTGACCTCGATGAAAAGCGAAGAAGAGCAGGTGTCGAAAATGTTGATTTTTGCTTCGTGGATATTCCATTTCTAAGCCTCAAAACGAATAAAAAATGAAATAACTTAAAAATACAATTAACATAGTTTTATATGTAGATCAGAAAGAGTTCTGTCGAATGAATTCTTACCCTCTGCCAGATAGCAAACTTGTTCCTCAACCCAATATTATTAAAGTTCCTCTCAATGTCAAAGCAGAGCTTTCGATTCTACTTACCAGAATCCATTGATTTGCCGTTGCCCAGAAAAAATTGATGACTGATGGTGCAAGTAAATGTAGGAACTTATTTTGCACCCAAACTGAGGATTCAGTAATCTTTCGCAAGTTCTTAAACTTAAGGAGGAGTGAAAGGAAGGCACTAGTGGGTCCATATGTTTTGCGCAAGCTGAGGACTCTTTGAGCAAACGCAAATAGCAAATGTAATATTTTGTGGAATGCGTACATAAATATTTGTGTGTTGCATTTCACGAAACTACTTCGACCGCAAATACATTGTTCGAATTGCTTCTAGATATTTATTCACACACACACATACACGGGCATCCATGCCTAAAAGCATATCTGGACAAGCGCATATGTATTTGTGCGCAAAGCAGCTAAAGTTACAACGAAATTTCGTTAAAGGAATTCGTAGCATTCCACTATGTCAGCAAGCGTTTGCCTTTCTATGCCACATTGAAAATATATACACAAATACAAACACACACATGCACATACAGCCAACTAAACACACAGCCATGCAAAAGTTATTGTAAAAATATTTTTTACCATTTTTCCAAAAGCAGTTGAGTCGTGTACAAAATGTGTAACTCTCCGGAATGCAAACTGCATTTGTGTGCAATTTGTTGGCTGTTTGTGTGACCGCAGGAGCTGTGGCGGCAGCCAAGTGCCAGCGGCAAACTACGCCAGGTATAGGTTGTGTGTGCGCTTGTGTTTGTGGATAATGCACATAGTCGTTTGTATATGTATACACACACTCATATGTGTGTACATGCTTAGACCTACACATATGTGTGTGTGTGTGCTTATAACGCTTAATGTAGCTTATGCGCCTTGAACTCTGCAATATTTCACAGCTTGTTCCATATCTTGCCGCGTCCATCGCCTTTGCGCTTTTCGGCTATTTCTTCCTATTTCATTTATTTGAATGACTTTCCTTATGGTTGTTGTACCACATTTGCTGCATACGAATGTTTTTAAACGAAACAGCGGCAACCAGAATAGCAATAACAGCAAAGTCTAAAAACATGTATGTGCGCGTGTGTGGGTTTAGTTGTGGATTGGCGAAAAGAAAAATTCTTGCGAAATTTTGCGAATCATTGGTAGAAGGGTTTGAGGATTTGTTGAACGTATGTGTGTATATGTGCACATACGTGTGAAATTTTATTGGTTTCGCTACAAAATATTTACTTAAGTTGTGTGAAAATTTACCGAAGCGTTTTTTCTCCAGCACTCGATTTGTCGTTTGAACAACTCGAGCGCGTGAAACTTCTTGCCAGGCATATGAATACAGAACAATATTCGCAGCGTATCGGGTGTGTTTTTTCAGCTGCATGAAAACTATCTATAACTATAATTGGAGAGCCGAGAATGGCAAACTCTGTTGATATTTCTGTTCATTAAGGGGTCTTAGTGGTCTAGAGCTCGAAAATTTAAGGTATTTTCAGGATTTTTTTTTTCAATAAAAATATGAAAAACGATATTTAAATTTTTTAGGCTTTTCATCTAACTTCTTTTACATACAAAAATTAAAAAAAAAACTTAATAATTTCAAAAAATGACGCTGAAGTTGACCCTCCCAAAAAATTGAGCTTGGACGGTGTTGCCCATTTTGGTCCCTCTATTAATGCGAAACACAAAAACCAAAAAACTTATTAATCAGTATGACTGTAGCTATGCCCAACATTTGACACTCTACAAATCAGGTTTTTTTCAGTTTTTTATTAGGTATGCAACTAAGTTCCCGCTGTTTGTCAATAGATACCGCCACACTGTGTGCTAGACGATTCTAACATAACCTAAACCTCATAAACCAAGCTTAGACATATGGAAACAAACTGCTTCGACACATTAGTGATTTTGTTTTGGTTTTGTGAAAATATCTGATTTTGTGCCGAATAATCGTCATTTGCGGGAAGTGTTGATTTTCCTCGAGAGCTACAAAAAGTTTATGGAGATGCTGCTTTAAGTGAAACAAAGTGCCGAGATTGGTTCCGTCGCTTCAAAGACTGTGATTTTAATGTTAACGACCGTCCGCGTGAAGGAAGGCCAAAAACCTTCGAAGACGCTGAATTGGAGGCATTGCTGAAGGAGGATCCGTGTGAAAGGCAAAAAGAGCTTGCTTCAGTATTAAGAGTTACCCGCCAATCCATTTCCAAGCGATTGCATGCTTTGGGAATGATTCAGAAACAGGGGGCTTGGGTTCCTTATGAGTTAAAACCAAGGGATGTTGAACGTCGTTTGTTCGCCTGTGAACAATTGCTCCAGCGGCAAAAACGAAAGGGGTTTCTTCATCACATCGTGACGGCTGATGAAAAGTGGATTCATTACAGCAATCCAAAGAAAAGAAAGTCATGGGTACTGCCCGGTCACCCGGTCGTCGCCTCAGCCGGATATTCACGCTGCGAAAGTTATGCTATATATTTGGTGGGACCAAGTCGGTGTTATTTATTATGAACTGTTAAAACCAAGCGAAACCATAACTGGGCATCGGTATCGACTTCAATTGATGCGATTGAGCCGAGCGCTGCACGAAGAGCGGCCGAAATACGCGGAGAGGCAGGAAGAAGTGATTCTACAGCATGACGACGCTCGGCCTCACGTTGGCAAACCCGTTAAAACCTGGACACACTGAAATGGGAAATCCTACCCCACCCGCCATATTCTCCAGATTTTGCGCCGTCCGATTATCACCTGTTCCGATCGATGGCACCTGGTCTAGCTGAGCAGCAGTTTCATTCATATGAAGACATTAAAAAAATGTCTTGACCCGTGTATAGCCTCAAAAGATGAACAGTTCTACCGCGCCGGTATACGAGATCTACCAGAAAGTTGGGAAAAAGTAGTAGCCAGCGTTGGACAATACTTTCAATAATTCACTTGTAACCATTTTTTCAGAATAAAGTTGTATTTTCATCAAAAAAACAGGGAGAACTTAGTTGCGCACCTAATAATTTTTCAAAAAAATATGAAATAATTGAAATAAAAATATCATTCGAGTACGCGCCGTTGATGTTATGAATAACGATTTGGTCAAATAGCGTTTTTTTTTAACAACACCTGGGCGAAAAAAGTAGTTTCGAGATAAATGAGTTTAAAGTTTGAGGTACAGGAGCGCACGTACCGCTCTCTACTTAGGTAATGGGCTGTAGAAGCTGTAATATTGGGAATTTCCGGATGAAAATGTCACAGTATATTCTTAAGATATTATACTTTCGAAATATTTAAAAAACAAAATCGACTGGGACCCCTTAAAGTTTGGTAAGTCGTCGTCAATCGTTTAATGCCAGAGCAACGCTTCCAAATTATGGAAATTTACGTAGACAAAACAAAATCTGTTCCCGAAGTTCATAGAGTGCTGGAGGCATCATTGAGTTGTTTTTGTAGCAGCTTATTAAGCCAGTGCGGTGTAGGTACCGGTCGTCTTCGTCTAACCCATCTAACGGTAGGCCCAGAAAACGTGCTGTTTCGACAGGCTGGTAAACAGGGTCACCGTGGAAGAAGGGAGGAAGCCATCGATGTCATTGAAAAGTAAGGGTGAAGGGACACTACCCCGCGTAACACCATGCTTTATCCTCCTCTACTTTGAGTTTTGATATCGAAAGGTGACTAGCGTACACGGATCACTCCAATAGTTCGAGGACCACCTTTTCAGTCCTGGCAGGAAGGTCGACTGTAAAATGTCATCTAGCAGCGGGGAGTGACTGACTGTGAAAGCCTTCTTCAGGTGTAGCGCTACTAGGGCAGTCCGCTGGCAGGGGCAGTTTTGGTTAAGCCCGTGGCTTATCCTCGGTCCTTATTTCTTGCGAAATGAGGAAGAAGCTACCGTTACGGTAAATGGCGAGTGCTGTTGAGCCATGCTGACTGAATTTTTGTTTCCAAAAATTAGTCAGCTGAACATCGACAACATTTGGCTAGAACAGGACGACGCAACTTGCCATACAGCGCGCTAAATAATCGATTTATTGCAATATTCAAGCCACCATTGACGTCATACCACCAGATTTATTGGAAAAATTAGTCAAAAATTTCACTGATCCAATGGACCATATAAACTGGTAACCAATAATATTTCCGTTTTGTATTATCATTTTAAGCTCTCAAGCTCTTTAAAAAACACCCGTTGTAATGTATGAAACGTGTACTCGCATGTAATTAATTTTCTGAAAATATTTATTTCTAATACACTGAGTACTTTTTATTTCATACACTGAGAAATTCTAAATTATTTTCTATTATAAGTATGAGTCTATTTTTTTCCTTATTCACTCCCGCTCGAAAGCATAAGACCTCGACAAAACTCTTCCATCGTACACGGTTCTGGACTGTTGTTCTTGCGCCATCCAGTGTGATGTCGGTATCTGCTAACTCGCGCGGCACCGACCTTCTCCAAGTATTATTTGGCCGACCGCGATCTCAGCTCCCTTGCGGGTTTCAGTCCAGTGTCATTCTCGTGATGCTATCTGGTGGTTTTCTAAGCGTGTTACATATGCGTGCATGGCTGGGGATCACGCATGACATCTATAGGCTAGGCAAATTCATTGAAGAAAATATTTTAGTTATACTATAAATCTAAAAATTATGCATGGGGGCGGTTATATCACTTTTGGCTTAATTCTTCTTTTGAATTGGCAAACTTCAAGGTACGCAACTTCTCGTTTTGCTCTTTAGCGTGCTTTTGCGCGATAGATTTCCAAGTTTGGCCATCCGAAGCAAAATTGTGAGAATAACTTCGGCCGGGTACTCGGTAGCAGAATTCTGTTCGCTCATTTCACTCACTAGTCTAATCAATCGTGGTTCAGATGGGAATGAAGTAACATCAGCGGAAACTGGATTGATATTATTCGTATATCACCAACACAATCGCATTTTTTTCGTAAAAAAAACCCGCGCTCATAACTCCTGTTACGTCAGCTGAACAGCTGATTTCTTTAAGTTCAGTCAGAGCCGGTTAACGGTCTGATATTGGTCACACCTCAGTATTCTGTACATCAAGCATTCGCGACTCATTTGGTACCTGTAGGCAAATCTGCCATTACAGGTGTCGCAATCTGACTGAGAGGCTTCGGCTACAGGCTGAGGTTGATTCACTTACGGACACTCAAGTATCCTTAGAAACTTTAAGTTCATCCGCTTGACGACGGATCAATGTACACCCTCGCTTAGTCCAAGAGGATCGTTCTCCACTTTCATTCCTTCAAGCGAGGAGTGGACGGGATGCAGCTTTTGGAGACAGAGCCTGGTAAACCTGTTCACGTGCTCTACGAGGAGCTCTCCCTCAGACTCAAGTTCAAGTTACCGGATCACCACAATCAAAGAAGGAGCTAATTCGCTACTCACTTGATTAACAACTGTCATGAAGGTAAATACTTGCTCCGATAGCCAAGCAGCAATTAGTGCTCTGAGCTCGATGATGATGTACTCGAAATTGGTCAGGAAATGAAATTTTCGATCGCATCCAAATTCTTTTATATAAGGATCATCTGGATACCTGGTCACAGTGAAACTGCAGGAAACAGCGAGGGGGCAGACAAGTAACCTGTAAGATAGTTTTCCCGCGAAAGGAAAAGCGTAGCATCCCCTTGACTTCCAGTGGTCAGCTCTTGGAAATGTGGGCTTCGTGTCAACTCAGCGAGCGCCGGGCAAATGCGCAAACTTTTAAGGTCGCAACATCTTTCTGATCACGTGTGGATCGGAGGGGATCGAATGATCTTCTGAGGTTAACAAAATCTCCGCTCCCGAATTTTGTGGATGCCCTCACAGGACACTATCCGCGAGAAATGAACGCAGTGAGACTCAGCCGCTTTGCGTCAGCTGAATGGAGGATGCAGGGGAATCATCTCGGCATCTTCTCTTTAGTTGCACCGTCCTCCGCCGAGCTCCTTCTTCTATTTGTGGTGTGCATCTTGATGCTGTGCCACAAATGGAGGGACCTACAGTTTCAAGCAGACTCCGAACGGCAGATCTTTTTTATGAGGAGCTTTTTCATGGCAGAAATATACTCGGAGGTTTGCCATTCCCTGTCGTGGGCGACCGTTATTGGAGAACCCTTTTTCTTTATTTTGGTGTTTCACAGGGATTCGAACTTACGTACTACGGATTCCGACTGGTTGTCACGCATCAACCCATTCGGCTACGGCGGCCGCCCACAAATACCCAACCGATATTTGTTATCAAACCTTTATTGTGCTTCAATATTGGGGTAGGATTGCCCGCGGTAGAAACTCAAAGCTGCCAGTAAAAAAAAGAACCCACAATACTGTGCCATTTATGTTTTAGAACAAATATTTAAACATTCTTACACACACATGCATATAATATTACATTCCATCCACTACATTCATCCACAAAGCTGAGCGACATGTGTCCTTGTGACATATTTCCACTTTTTTCCTAACATTTTCCTAATATGACTCACTACAATTTCAAGCGGGAATTATATAGTCGACACTTTCGTTGCCATTGGCTTGTGTCACTTACTGACAAGTGGCGTCCTGGCGTCAAGTCACACCCGCCCACGTCCTCATACTCGTCACACCTCTGTCCATGCCGGATGTCAGCAGCAATACAGGAAATGCGATTCCGTCTGACCTGCTGCCAAATGAAATCGAAATTGCCAATTTTGTCTCGAATTGAATCCATTTAACGAACGTAAACCCCACAAACGACACTGCTGACCTTCTTACCGATGTTCGAAAATGTTTCTCTTTGCTTGCTGCGGCCATTTAACAACTGGAAGTAAGACTCTTCCTAAAATGAAAAACAGGAATACAAATAGGAAATTGAAAAAATCGGAAAAAATGAAACAGTCGTATATGTAAAGCAATAAAAATGATTTATAACAGAAGAAATTTCACTTAAATTGTCATTCGCTTTTTTTCCTTTCTTTGTGCTCCTCTTTTTTTTTTTGTGAGTGCAAGTCATTGTGATTTGCAAGTCATTTAGTGCTAACACATGTCCTTCGATTCGTTGAATGGCAAGCGATGATAAACATTTGAATTTCAATAGTCTCTTTTATCTAATCGTCGATATCGACTGCGACTTACATTAGTTATTCCGTTCTTCTTCCGCAATTTATTGAGATTTGGTAAGCACTCGTATTAGGAGTGCGTGCCTTAGCTTGAGATGTTGCTGTTGTTAATGTTGTTGTGCTATTTCATAAAGGACTGCCGGTACGATGTAGTCAGCGGTCGCCATCGTATATCTCATTTAAGAGTAGGCTCAGGAAACAGGCTGTTTCGACAGGTTGGGTTCAAAGGAAGAGGGGGGAGTGGGTTTAAGGGAGCATCTAAATAGGTAGTTAGTGTAGTGCGGTACATACCATACATATGTTGATGTCCCAGATTTTCCGAAACAGCTGAAGCTATTCGTCAGCGATGGGTGGCGGTTGAACTCTGACCATCTGTTGGGTACCCAGGTTTGCCCAGACTTTATCGGCTTTGGACGTGAGTTTAACATATATTTCTATTGTAGCTAAGTGCTTGAGCTTCCAGGTAGTTTCCTAAAATTTAATTTTCTATAGGTTTATGGATATAACCTGTTAAAACAGATCTTCGAATAGGACGAAAAAAGACCAGGCCGGGGTGCCCAACGGATGGTGTCAAAAAAGGTGTCCAACGGAAGGTTAATGCCTGTTTATATACCATACTTTCTAGTCCGGTAAATGTGTTTGGTACTAGATCTCCTCATCGCAGTTAAAGATATGCCTTCTGACAAGCCTCGGTGGTGGCACAGCCTTCAGCAACTGCCTGCAGGGGTGGTTTCTGTGGTAGCAATTCAGCAGAAATTGCTCGCTGATCATCTTACTACGCTTCTTAACTGGAAGCATAGTAACATCGCTGTGGAAATGTTGTCAAGCAGACATCAGCAGGTAACCTGCCTGCCCTAGCTTGAGATGAACTTTGTTTTCCTGCTTTGCATATTCTTATGGTAAATCGGCCGAGGAAATCACTTGATCGAACAACAGGTTCTGGTAGAAAGGACAAACAAAAGCATACGTTTATCGGCGGTTTGACAGTTTAAGACCTAATTTAATTTTAGTGTGGTCAAAGTTGTCAGCCTTTTGCACATTCCTTGATGATTGCATTTTAGATATATGAATGTAAACTCAGCCTCTACTAGTCAATAATGCTGCCGGTGCTGTCGTAAGGCTGCGAGACAATGACAAGCAGAGACGAACGAATTTTAAGAGTTTTCGAGCGCGAAAAGTGCTCCGCTGCAATCAAGGAACGTACCGAATACGCTACAACGATGAGTTGCTTAACTTATGCCAGGTAGAAGATGTCGTTAATTACATTAAATCCTAAAGGATTTGGTGGTTAGGACACACTGTGCGCATGGAGAACAACCGCCTTCAAAAAATCCTTTTACAACAACTCTCTAACAACCCGAGTACGTTCAAGTCTGACTTGGCCGAGTCATAGCCGGCTTGAAGAAGCTACTAATTAAGAGCTGAAAGTCCATTGCTATGAACCGCGCTGATTGAAAGAGGATTATGGACGAAGTTAAAGTTCACCCTGAACTGTAATCGCTACTTGATGTTAATGATGATGATGCATTCAGCAGTTCTAAGAAAAAACCAACAGGGAGCATGTAAAGTCTCTAACTCCTCAGTAGAGGGGTATTTTTTAACTCTTTTGGGGGAAAGGGCAATAATGTACATAATTGAAGTATATAGCGGATTGAATAAGACAGTACATATACCCTCACTTAAGGGACTGCAAAATTTGTCATGTTATGGGAGGTGTCCACTTATGAGAAAAGTGTAAAAAAAAGTTAATAATATGTTACGGGACACCTAAGGTGTCATGAGAGGATTGTTCGCTCAAGAGTAAAAAATTGAAGAAAATTCTTAAGAATTTGTCGTATGTCCGCTTATGGGAGGTGTCCGCTTAATAGAGGTGCCTGTCAAGAGAAAGTACACTGTAATACATAAATATTTTGCAGAAAACTCTATCATACGTCTCCTAATACACTAAACTCTAAGCTCAACTTAAACGCCGAACCTACAGATGTTTTTTAGAATTACTTTTTTAAAGCTGAAATTCTTACAGAGGTCCGACATTGCCTGCTTAACTGCAGCTACCAGTTGACTTTCCTCTAATTCAGACATTTTATACTACAGAAATCAGTATTGAGAAATACTACCCAATAACCTCGAAAGTACTTTTTGAAGCTTGTGAAAAGCGCCTGCAGCCTTAGAGTTGATAGATTCTTTTAAATTTGCTCAATTTCAAGCAACTTTCTTAAACTCTTGAAACAAAAAAGAAACAACAACAACATTGTTTACTGACATTCCCAGTGTATTCTAACTGATTTACAAAGTAACGGCAAGTTGCCAGAGTTGCGAAAACTCGAAGGTGGCTATGCCCAAGGCAAGAAGCAAGGATATATTTTACAGCTGCTGGTATGTGTGTATGGGTGGATGTTTGCAAATTCAATGCACGTAAGATATTACAATTCAGCTTTGCAACAAAATTTTCACTTCCATAGCCATTCTTCTACCTACACACTCATTCATACATACGTACATATGCATGTTTGGTTTATTTGGTGGACGAGGTCAGGCCACCAAGTCATTTATAAACAAGCGCCTTCAAAATTGTGCTTTAGAATTTTATTAGCCCGAAGGCTTCGCACTGAAAATTTCCAAACACAAAAATACCATATTATGCCATATATTTACAACTACATATTTACATACTCGTATGTGCATGTGTTTGTGTAAGAAAATGACTAAGAATATGAGTGGAGCGAAAAAGTTGAAAGACTTTTTGAAAAACGGTTGAAGCTTTGCATGAGCTTTGCCGCTGCATACAGAGTAAAGTACGTGCCTTATGCCCATACATAGGCGAGTGCTCACTCATACATGCATACATACATGCATATGTGTTTTAAGCGAGTATGAACGTTGCCTGACTGGATGTTGCTGACAACTTACCAAGCGAGGTGAAAATTTAGTGCTATGCGGTGTTATGTTTATTATGCAGCCTGAAGGTATAAATTTGTCTATGTGTACATCTGTATTTACATATGACAGAGACATACAAACATACTTTTATTATGCAAGAAGAAGAAGATGCGCGAGTGTGTTTGCTGTAATTCTTGAGGCGTAGTTTATTAGAACTTTTTCTAAAGTTTTCATACAAGCAGCCATACAGAATTAAATATGTCTTATTTAATGTAGTACAGTGAAACCTCTACTAATGGACACCTTTATTAGATGGACAACTCCTTTGGGCGGACACTTGTTTCTATGCCAAGTTTGAAGTATAAATTTCAGAACAAATTAGTTTCTCTCAAGCGGATACTCTCTTGGCCGGACGCGGACAGTTATTTTCCATAAAAGTGACACGAAAACCTCTATTGAGTAGACTTATCAAAAGACATTAAGATTTCTTTTCATAACACATCAAACAAAAACCGTGAACTCCTCATAGATTAGGTTAGGTTCGAATGGTTATCCAAGGAGTGGGCACACTTGGACGAAGATAAAGGGATTCGTCCTTGGTAATACTATTGTGAAGGAAGTAAGGTGGTAATGAGGATGTGGCAATAAATTGGTGCGGAAGCGGTAGATGGATTCTGAAAGAATCACAACTTTAACCAACCAACCACAGGTGAAGGAGAAAACCGATGGGGTGAAAGGAGAGGGCGGAGAGAGGTGGTGGTGGGATGGTTAGGAGGATGGACTTAGAGTGTTTGGATTATGAACAATGACTGTGTTGCGTTTGCGTCAACCGCTTTGTGCTGCTGAAGAAATTCATCAGATTTTTAATGTCAACGCCAGCTATATCAGGCGTAGCAAAGAAATAAGAGCCAAGATGCCTAGATCTCAACCCCGCCAGAGCAGGACAGCTAGAAAGAAGGCGCTGAAATGATTCTACCTCATCCTCCATACATCCAACGCAAAAACGGCTCGAGGCAATACCAAGTCTCACAGCATGCACTCCTCGCGCATAGTGTCCTGTGAGAAAACTCACGATTTTCGAAAGCTAAGATTTTGTTAGCCTCAGAAGCTCTTCGATCCACGCATGGCGAGAAGGATTTCGCGACCTTACAAGTTAGTGTACTTGCCCAGCGCTCGCTGATTTGCCGTGAAACCCATTTTTCCAGAAGCAGGCCGCAGATAGTCAGGGGGATCCAAATTCTCTCCCTTCGCGGGGAAATCACCTCACAGGTCCCTTGTCTAGCCAGCCCATCTGCCTCACAGTTTCCCGCAATGTCGCTGTGACCAGGAACCCAGATGAGTCTTATGTCAAAGACTTCGGACGCAGTCGAAAGGGAGGCCAGGCAGTCCCTGACCAGTTTCGAATGCACCGTCACTGACCTGAAGGCCATAATTGCCGCTTGGCTGTCGGCGTAAATATTTACTTTCTTGACTGTTAGTACGCATGTGAGCAGGCAATCAGCTGCTTCCTTGATTGCGGCTTCCTCTGCCAGGAACACACTGCAATGGTCCGATAACTTGAATTTGAGGCTGATGGAGAGCTCCTCGCAAAAAACTCCTCTTTCTTTACAGCTTCGATCCATCCGCGAACAAGCTCACCAGGTCCTGTTCCCAAGTGTAGTCCCCCGTCTACTCTTCCTAGACGGAATATGGGTGGCAAAATTTCCGGTTGGACTAAGCGAGCGTATACATTGATCCGTTGACAGGGGGATGAACTCGAAAGTTTCTAAGGATGCTTGAGTGCCCATAAGTGAGGTTGAGCCTATAGCCGAACCCCTCAGTCTGATTGCGGTACGTGCAGCTGCAATTCTCCAACGATGTCTATGGGTACCACATTTAACATTGCGTTGAGCGCAAGAGTAGGAGTCGTTAGAAGCGCTCCAAAGATTCCAATGAGTGCCGACTTTTGAACTCTCTCCAGTTTCTTCACCAAACTCGTCCTCTCTAGTGAGTTCCACCGAACTCCTCCTAGGTGTACAAAATATCTTCTTAATTGCTCAATTTGAAAAATTTTTCTCGTCAGAAAACACAATGTCCGGAAATTGATCGCTTTCGGCCAAGCGAGGCAACTCCTTCGCTCTCTCAAGCCGGACTTGTTGAGGCTTTGGTGTGAGATCATGCGACTTTTGGATCTTGTGGGGCTTGACTTTGAGATCATTTTTCAGTTTGTAGTGGATGCTACGGTCAGATATTTTCAGTTCTTTCGTCATTTGATTGGCTCTTCATCTGGGATTTCGCTCAAGTCGCTTCTTCACTTTTTGAACCATTTTACGTAACATTGCAGTCTTTTGATGACCACCTCCTTGACGTTTCGCGATGCTACCAGTATCATTGTAACTAGTAATGGTGCGATAAACAAAAACTTTATTTATTTTAAGGTACTCGAGCTCACGAACAATCGCTGGTTGTAATTTTCCAGCCAAATATAATGCAATCACACCATTACGTTTGAAATCCATTACTGATTTTCTTTTTTCGCGTTTACTCTCGCAAAATGCTTTCAACCCATGCGAGCGGTCTAAAGTTGGTTACACTTCGAGTGCCGGACCCTGTAGTTGTCAATCCGCATTAGTTGCACGTAATTCCTGAGATAATTCCGAATTAAGTCGGATTAACGCCACCTTCTGCTTAGGCTATATATAATATTATAGTGATTAGTGTCTGCTTTCTAAATACGGGCTTCCAAATGAACATTTAATAAAATGCGCTGAGAATATTTTTACTTAGCATTGATTACGATTTCCAAATTTTGCTCGTCTGTAATGTATGAATTTGCATGATAATTTGCCAGTGGGCGCTCTAACTTCTTGTAAACTTTAATTCGAGTTTATTGTTGCATGCAAACTCTAACCGAATATTGGACCGAACGCAGATTCATTTCGGTGGTATCTGAAAATGCTTCGCCAAATTGAGCTCACACCAGCATTGCTCTCTCCACAGCTGTGGCGATCTTAAGCCAGTTGTGTGTGTGTGAGTGCAACAGATGCATGAAAACATGCATGCAGTTTAATTGGGGAAAAGGTAACGGAATATATAGGTTTGCGTGTGCATTTGCATTTTCAAAGAGTAGATTTCCCCATTTACTGCTACTCCCGCTCAACCTCTCTCATTCCGTATGGATTAAATATGTAAAAACAGAATTATCACTTGGCGCGAATTATCATGCACATTCATGCAAAGTCCTAGTGAAAGGACTTGCAAAGCGTACGGTTTAGTATGAAAATACAGTTCAGGGTGTAATTTAACTAATGCGAATTTGTATTTAAATGTGAAATTATAATTTGTCATTCATTCTGATTGCTACTACCAGTAAATAGACTGTCTCATGAATACAATGAGAGTTTCACATTTACGCTGGTCATTGCAATCAGTTCAGTCCAGTTAATTAAAAGTTGGGCTAATGCAGCTGAAATTGCCTTTTTCGGCGCGTAAATTGAAAAGTAATTTTCATCGAACTCTGCTGACAAATTTTTACAGCAATTATCTTTTCTACTCGCCTTTAACTAACAGCCCACATAAATCTTAATACTACAGTTCTTCATGGCTACGAGTCAAGCCAGGCGTCAATACTTCTTCATTCCTTTATGACTCATCGACAGCCAATTTGTCAACAATGAATCATCCGCAGGCGTCGGACGACAGACGGCAGGCACATTTACCAAATTTGGCCATCGTTGCAAAACTTGAACGATGATGATTCACTATTAATTTGGCAACAGATTATTTGGCAAACTTTCAAATGGAGCAGGCAAGGCAGAGGAGAGAGCGGCGAGTAGCAGCTGCCTGGATGTGCTGCCGCGAGTGTTGGTGAAAGTTTAACGACTGTATTTGTAGTGATAAAAAAGTGGCGAAGGATATTCCTCTGCTTCTTCTTCTTCTGCTTTGCATTAGAGCGCAAATTATACAACTTTGAATATTTTCCCTAAAAATTGGCATATTCAACAGCGACAATCTGTGTGTGTGCACACACACACACACATATGCACGTGTTGCCTACTTTGCGGCGCTATATATATGCTGTAATAGTATATCTGTGCCTTTACATGTATGCATGTGTGTTTGTGGGTGTGTGACTTAATCTTCAAAATAATTCCAGCAGATTACAACATTTTAATTAATTAAAAACATTAAACATAGGCAACTAACGAACGAGCAGTCATCCAGTCAGCCAGCCAGCCGCGTAGCTAACAGTTTGCAACAGTTGTTGAAAGCATTTACTTTCTTAATTCCCAGCTCAGCGCTGCTTGCGCCTTTGCTTGCGCCTTTGCTTGCCAATGAGCGAATTGCGTGCGTTTATGCGGCTGACAAGTGAAGGTAGCAGCAAAGAAGATAAAAGTTCTCATTAAGCCAAAGTCTTGGCAGAGGACAAGTGCAACTACAAAAAACAACGCGACGCACACACACGCACACTTGCACATACACAAATGAGATCATAAGAGATGAACGCAAGCAAAGTTGTTCTTACCTTGAAAACAGCCTGCGCTTAATTATACAAGTATTTATAAATTAATACCCTTACTTGTAATTTGAAGGGAACGCTGCGTAGTAGAGCTGATGTGGAGTGGAGTTGCTCTCGCATGCGATAATTCGGCTCTCCTTATTAATTACATAAGTAAGAAGTTTTTCACTTTGCTTGCTATTAACAAATCGTGAAATGAAAAGATTTACAAGCATTAACGCGGGATGGTGAGTGAGTGAAGCGAAAATCCTGCAGGCTAAAAAGTGGCTACATAAAGGGTCTTTCAAAAAGTAAAGTAAAATGAAAAGACTCACTATTTTTAGTCAAGTCGCACTATTTTTATTCAAAATATAGCTCTTAACAATTATATGTGAAAATTAGCATCATTTCACAGTGTCCACGTCTGACATTCCCAATATCTTCCCAATATCTTCCCATATCTGACCTAATCTCCCAAGCTAAAAACGTTGGCTGCGAATCAATATCGGGAAAACTAAGTCCATGGAAATCAACGTCTTGCTACAAAACAGATTCACTATTTATGGGGATCCCATTGATAATGTAAACGGCTTCACCTATCTAGGAAGCCAAAATTACCCTGGACGGTGGAGCAAAAGACGATATCGATGGGAGAACCAAAAAACCCAAAGCAGTTTATGCAAGCCTCCAAAAGATCTGGTTTTCCAAACAGCTGACAACGCGTACCAAACTACGAATTTTGTGAAACGTGGTTAGTGGCTGCATCTGCAACGCCGAAGTTGCAGACTTTTGTGAACCGAAGTCTAAAAACAATTATCCGTATCTGAAGGCCCAACGATTGGATTTCAAAGGAACGACGAACGAAGCAGACATAAACCAATTGATAATTGACAATTGAAATACGAGAGCACAAATGGAATTAAATTGGCCATACGTTGCGCAAGCCAGGGACTGACATAAGTAGAATGACACCGGACTGCAAACCGCTGGGATCGCGCCGTAAGGGACGCCCTAAAAAAACTTGGCGACTTGGCATTAATGAAGAATTCTTAGAAATTATCGAATCTCCTTCATGGACCCAAATTAAGACGAAAGCGAGAAGTAGAGAACATTGAAAAGCATTTGTTTCGGCACTATGCACTCAAAGACGGTGCGATAGCAAGTACAGGGTCCGTCACTCGAAGTGTAACCAATTAAAAAGGCCATAAATTTAGTTTGGAAACCTACTTTTACTCAATACAAAATTAAGAATCCATTTACTTTTGCTCGATATGACCACCTTTTGCCTGTACTATGGCCTTGAGAAACTGGTAAAACTTTCAGCTCGGAGTTTGGTCCTCAAAATGGCCTAAAGAAAATAATCCATGGGATTCGCGTCTGGTGATTTTGAGAGCCATTGTGTGAACGTTATGAAGTTCGTTCACTCGCTCCATTCTTGGTGCACTCGAGCTTTGTGAGACGGTGCCGAGTCCTGTTGAAAAGTCCATGGTCTGCCACAGAAATTTTTGTCTGCCCATAGATTCAAAGTAACCTCCAGAATACTTTCCCGATAATATTTCGCATTTACTTTGACCCCAGGCTCAATGAAAACGATTGGAGAGCGCTCATCTGCAGTTACAGTAGCCCAAACCGTTACCTGGCCTTGTGGTGACTAATTGATGACTCAAATTCTCGTAGGAATGGTCGGTCAAATAAACCCTATCCTTTTTTGGAGTTTACGAATTGCTCAGATTTGAAAAATTTTCGCGTCAGAAAACACAATGTCCGGAAATTGATCGCTTTCGGCCAAGCGAAGCGACTTGTTCGCTCTCTCAATTCGGACTTGTTGCTGCTTTGGTATGAGATCATGCGCCGTTTGGAGCTTGTAAGGATTGACTTTGGGATCATTTTTCAGCATGCGGCGGATGCTAAGATCAGATATTTTCAGCTGTTCCGCCAGTTGATTGCCACTTCGTCGGGGATTTCGCTCAAGTCGCTTCTTCACTTTTTGAACCATTTTACGTAACATTGCAGTCTTTTTATGACCACCTCCTTGACGTTTCGCGATGCTACCAGTATTATTATAACGAGTAATGGTGCGATAAACAAAAACTTGATTTACATTAACGTGCTCAAGCTCACGAACGATCGCTGGTTGTGATTTTCCAGCCAAATATAATGCAATCACATTATTACATTTGAAATCCATTACTGATTTTCTTTTTCGCTTGTAAACAATACTCTGGACTGTGATTTAGCCAACTGTACGAGCGGTCTGAAGTTGGTTATACTTCAAGTGCTGGACCCCGTAATAATAATAATGTCCACGTCTATAGGTAAAATCCGCCAAACAGTCAATTCATAAATGCCTAATTCTTGAGAACGTCGAGATATCGATGTTGTTGGGTGTACATTGTTCAGCGACACTTTGTACCACAGCACCAATATTCTCAATATAAAGTCCAGTTTTTGGTCTGTCAATCCTTTTTCTATCTTTGACAGAACCAGCTTCTTGAAATTTTTTCACCAACCTTTCAATTGTCGTTGCGTTCGGACGATTATTTCCACCTAAAAAATCACAAGTTTTGCGATATTTTGAATGTCACAGATGATATAAAAAACTACGGTCTAGGAACTATTCACTAGTGACATCTTGGCGTCACTTTTGTAAGACCCTTTATATATGCGCATATAAGATATACTTATACAAATTTGGCCGCAAACGAAGCAATACAGTTCACCAATGTTTGTATTGTTGGCGATGAGCTCATAAACTTTTGTGGAGAAAAAAAATTAGCATTTACAGGTGTTTAATTTGGGTAGAGTGGGCTACTGTAGAAAATAATGCTTACAGTTCGGCTGTAGTAAATTGTGCGGCTTCCTATATATACATTTTTGAGGGTTGCTCTTTACACAAAACAGTAAATCTTAGCATCTTAATGGTTAGGTAAATTTCTTTCCTTGCGCTGAATCTTTGCAACATACATATTAACTCAGCAGTATATGGCTAAACGGCTCTGCTTATTTTGATGTAACTTGTTCGAAACCCAGGAGGCTGCCAATGCAGCAGTGCTTCAGTCGTTCCCACGACAGTCGGTTCTACATTACCGGAACGAACCGGACTTACAACCGGCCAAGGACTGTCACTCTAGCAGCATTCCTGGTACACGTATAGGGGATGTTTATGCTGATACAACAACAACAACAACAGTTCTGTCAATTTTTAGAGTTGTAAGTCTAGACTGCTAGGTAGGAAATCCGCTTATACATCGTTGGGTTTCCTGTTTTCGGAAGATGGCAAAAAGATCATAGGAGCTGCTAATTGTAGACCAACTTATCGGGAGACCTGTATAGTATCACGTACATTTTGGCAGACAATTCCTGAATGAAGAAGACGAAACTCTCTTGGGCTCTCAAAAACAAATATACAACATTTCACGGGAGCACTAAAGTAACACTCAACTAAATATTTCTCATATACCCATCAACTGCAAGACTCCTCATAATACTTTTTTGTAGAAGCTGCAGTTGGGGCGAAGAGTTGGAATCCTCTCAAGACTTTTTGTACGAATGCTCCGCTCCTTGAAGAATGCGCTTCAGTTTTCTAAGAGCGTCACGTTTTTTGAGTATGTGGGTGGAATTGAAATTTGAAAAGGCGTGCCAAGAAGCACCGAAGGAATGGCAACTCCTAAAACACACAGACTAAAAGTTCCATTGTATTCAAAGCTCTGGAATATAAAAGGGTTGCTAGTCAAGGAAGGTTGATGTAAGCTGCTACAACAACAACAACAACATGGTCAAAGAGGAAATGGGAGAAGTGACAGAAAGAAAAAGATAGAACAGAATAGAGACAGAGACAGAGAGAGCTAGTCCTGTGAGAGTTTTCCAGATTCTTTGGCAAATCTCCTCCAGTTTGATAGAACGAATTTTACTCATTCTTATGACGTCGGAAGCCAAAATTCGTAGCCTAGCTCTATCAAAGGCAGGACACTCGCAGAGAAAAATCGAGTCCTCAATGATTCCAATGATGGTCATATGCTGACCCCATGGATTGTGGCCTGTAATAATACCGACCATCAAACGAACGTGTTTTTTACCCAAGTTTTAGAGGAAAATTCGACAGTTTTCTATTTGGGGTTGTCACAAAACACTTTGCAATTCTGCAGCGTTCTAGAGTGGACCATCGCTCTTTATGTAAATTGCATACATAATCGCTTAGCTGATTCCTGTAGTACTTATTCCAATTATTGGCTTTGGTCCCTGTGGAATAGCCGCTGATCCGCAGTTAGCCAATTCATCGGCAATTATCTGGGTTCTTTAGCACAAACTCGCTGGAGGCGCCAAAAAGTCAGGATGATTTAAGAGTGTCTTAGGATGGGAATAAAGAAATATTTTCCGCCCATTTTAAAGGGCTTCTGTGGTCACCAAGTGGAAACATTTTGAGAGCAGCCTATGTAACCTAAACTAATCTAAGAATTTATTTACAAGCTCACAATCTCACACAGTTCTAGGTACTTATATCCTTTGTTGAGTCTTCGCAAAGCTGCTCCTCTACTTTGTGTGCTGCGTCTTGATGTTGTTCCACGCAATCCAATATCATCCTAAAAAACATACAACAGACGGTTTCGCCAGCGAAACTCTTCCTAAATTGTAAGGTCTAGACAAGCAATAGATGGTCGATTTCAACTTTCGCTCATGAAACTGTTAACCATTAGAACCCAGATCTGATCGCTATTAGAAAAAGTTGTTTCTAGCATTTGATGTTTCAAGAGGGAGCATCGAACTCGTTACCAACCCAATATACTCACTTGGCAAAGTTACCCGTTGATGTATATAGGCATCGGATTTGTTGAGTCGATTCCACATTTTGTTCTTTTGAGAAAATCCTCGAAGTTTTCAATTTCATTGTTGCAGCTTTGGTGAGCAGTGCTGACCCCCATAATGAAGTACAGAATGTCCGGTGGCAGACTCCAAATCAAATTGCTAGCATTCAGATCAACCGTTATTCCATTAATTTGTGAAACCTTAAGTTGATCCAAGGCCTTTGTGAGCTCTTTTAAAGGTCGAGCCTTGAAAGCAGATTTTTAACGATAGTATATTAGATGAACTTATGGCCTACGAAATTGAAACTCGAGCGGATACAACTTCAACAGAGCGAATAATATCCACCGTCACAAATGCAAACGCTGCGACCAATAGTTGGCTACGCAAGACCCGATCTTGAAAGAAAAGAGGAGGCACGACAGATGTGCGGAATCACTGACGTAGTAAAGAGGGAAATAATTTAACCAGCATGTAAAGAAAATGGGAGACGACGCGTTGGCAAGATTGTTATGAAAGGTGATGATGATCTTCCTATAGCTTCATATGAACGGATTGACCTTAAAATTTTTTCGAATAACCATAGGCATCATACGTCGCCTCTCACCACATTTCTTTCTATTTTTTTAGAATTTTTGAAGGTAATGTAGTAAAAGCTCTTAACTCTGACATGAAAAAGCACCGCATAAAAAATCACTTGCCTTTCGAAGTCGGCTTAAAACTGTAGATGCCTCCATTTATGGACCAACATCAAGACGCGCACTAGAAATAGTAGGAGGAGCTCATCCAAGTACCCATAAAGGGTGTAATCTCCAATTATTGGTTATATATTAAAGACTGATCCGATTGGAGGTACTTTTTCCAGTTGGGGTTTTTTTTTTTGACAGGTCGCGCGTGACTTTTGTCAAACTAAATACATAATTTTTTTCTAGTATTCATTGACATTTCATCACGGAAAGACTTGCGCCTCAACAACATTTACAAATCGTGCGATTGTACTACGAAAATCGACGCTCTGTGAAAAGATGAAGATCCGCATTTGGGACCCGAATTTGGTTCAGCGATGAGGCTCCTTTTTGGCTTAATGGCTACGCTAATAAGCAAAATTGCCGTATTTGAGCTGAAGGCTACCCAAAGCCATTCAAGAGCAGCCATTACATCCATTGAAAACAACTGTTTCGTGCGGCCTGTGAGCTGAAGGAATCATCGTCCTATATTTCTTCAAAGACGAGGCTGGCGCCAATGTAACACTGAGTGGCGAACGCTATCGTGCCATGATAAACGACGTTTTGATGCCGGAAATTGAGTTATGTGATCTCCATAACATTTAGTTTCAACAAAACGGCGCTATTTGCCATAAAGCCCATGAAACAATGGATTTACTGCGTTGTCGTTTCGGAATGCAATTTATCTCTCGTCTCAGACCAGTGGATTGACCACTAAGATCCGGCGATATCTCACCTTTGGACTTTTATTTGTGGAGGTTAAATTCTTTGTGGATAAACCACAAGCATTGGTAGCCAACATTACGGAAGTAATTCACGAGATACCGACCGAAGTCCTCCATCGAGTTATTCAAAATTAGTGTTTGCAGATGACCGAATTATGGCGCAGTTGCGGCCAACATTTAAAAAAGGTGGCCTCGATAGTCTATCTTAAGTGCACAAGCCGGCCATCCCAGAGGTTGTGGGTTCGAATCCCACGTAAAGCACGGTCCTCGCACTTTTCCAAGTTTGCCTACTTTCCCTATTTCTAAAAAAAAGAAATCTCCTTCCTCAAACCTCATTTCAAAAGCTTATCCATTCTATCCTTACTCCCGCACAATAGTCAGCGCATTATCTGCATTGTGGCTGCTAAAGCAAGTAAAAACAAACAGTTACACATTGCATCAGTGGCGCCAGCAAGAGGAAGCGGGCAACCGCGGTAATAGCGCAGACACACTAAATTTAACGAAGTCCTCAACCATCTGTGCGATCCTTCTAGCAGGAAAATGTGAAACACAGATGGCGCTCCAAGCAGTAAGAAGGCGGTATTCCTAAGCAACGACAGGTGGGCATTTCCACCACTTAGGACTGGTAGCGGCAGGCTAATCACCTATCCTGTCAGAAATCAAATAAATAATAAATAAAAAAAAATAAAAAAAATAATTAAGATTGCCCAATCAATTTGAGTTTTCATTGTATTATTTCAATTTAAAATCCGATACCTTTAAATTGATCACCCTTTATGTACGAACTATGCCACATCTATTCAACATCTGCATCTATCCACAGACTGTATTTTCTACCGATTGCACCATTTTAATGTCGCTCAGCGTGCCCAGCTACAACTCCATATTTTCAACTGTTAGCCAACAAATTAACTTTCAAATCTGATAGTTTCAATTAAAATTACAGACTAACACGAACTGACTGCTGCTAAATACATGGCATTAGTTCCAGTAAATTAAACCGGCCATACACATGGGGGGGTGCGAGGTCGCAACGCATAAGTGACTGCTTAATACGGCTGAACAAAAGCAGCGACAATAAAAAATATTCGGCCACGCTGCTGCTGCAAGTGTGGAAAGCATAAAGGATTTGTTACAGCCGCGGAAAGCGTTGCCAGTCTGCCCGTATTTATATGTATGTGTGTGTCTACTATACTAAATCCACTTGTGCGTGATACATTTGGCATGCCAATAAATGGATATCAGTGGGAGGGTTTGTGTTCATTATGCAATCATTGCTGCATTAGGCAAAAATTTCGAAAATTATAATTCACGCAGAAATGCAGATATCAGTTGATACCATCAGCATCCGCATTACACCTACACATCTACGCATGTATGTTTGTACTAACTCATGTGCAACTCTGCAACTCATACGTATTCACCTAAAGGACTTGGCAATTTGGCACGCACGTGACTCAAATGATAATCAACTGACGCAAATTTATAGGGTAAATTAGCACAATCATGGCTAGAATTCATATGCTGAACTCCCACTCAATATTTCGTCTGTAATTCGAAGCTATGAAATTGTTGAAATCCGCTTTGTTTTTCTCTCCTCATCAACTCATTTCCCTTTACATTTTTTCTTGTCTCATTTACTTTACGTCTTAAAACAAAAACGAAGAGTGCTTTTAGGCGACAAAGTGAATTTATCGTTTCTACTTATTTATTTTGCTGGCTTTCTATTGCACATTCCATGATTCATAGTCCTTCGTGAGTGTGTGTGTGTTTCTGTGTGTCTGTTTTGGCATTAATGGACTCGAACTGAAAGCAAAGAGTTTAAAAGAAAATAGCAAAATGGAGTAGGTTGAATGAAAAAAGGAAAATGATTAGCAGCAGAGAGAGATAGCAAGTGAGTGAAAGGAAGTAGCAGTAGCCTGCTCGCCTGTCTAGAGACAATTTATTGATCCAAGTAATTGAACCACTAATCCATCGCAATTCAACCGGCAAAATTCGTTCTTACCAGCTCGGCACAATTTCTCTTCTTAACACCCTCTTCATTGGGCGAATACTGCCAAAACGGAGGAGGTTATCATTTTGTCTAAAGCGTTTTCTTGCTTATTCACAATGTAACGAAACATCAACATATAATTAGAAATTTTAAATAATAGTGTTTAGGCTAGTAATAACAGCGCTTGCTCGCGAATTATAATGAAGGAGGGTTCATTTGAAAAAGAATATGCTTTTAATGCATTTTCTAGCCAGGGTTTAAAAAACAAAACTGCTTAAAATGAGAATGTCAATGATTGTGATGAAACTACAATACGACAGAAACAACAACATTGTGCTCGAATATTTTCTAGGCACACATTTTTATAAGATCTTGCCAGGATGTAGGATGTAGTCGATGTGTTGACTGAAAATTTGTACATTTCATTTATTGCTGTTGAAAAATTCGCAAAAATTCAAACTTTAAGGCATCAACTTTATATGGATTTTTTTGTAGTGTAATGACAAATGTTTTTTATATAAACTTCTTCTTAATTGCCACAATAATCGCTTACGTGATTTTGGCCGAGTCTAGCAAAGCGCGCCAGTCGTTTCATTCTCATGCTGATCGGCGTCAGTTGGACACACCAAGTGAAGCTAAATTCTTCTCCACCTAATCTTTCGAACGTAAAGAAGGTATTCCTCTGCTACCACCAGCAGAAGGTAAATAGCTTTAAAAGAAGGTATCTTTCGAATAAAATTTGCAGTAAATTACATTTTTCACTTGGAATTCAGTGGTAATTTGCAAAGCATTAGCGGCACGGATAAATACTTTCAGAGCCATAACATCGAATACTTTCAGAGCCGTATCAATTCGGACGACATGCCCCAGCCAGCAGAGCTGTTGGATCTTTATTGGTCGCAATGCCTGCGATACTCGCTGTCGCTAACGTGCAAAAGTTCAAAAATCGTTCGCAGAATCTTTTTCTCAAACGCTCCAATAGTTGCCTCATCGAATATTGCCATCGTCAAAGCTGCAAAAAAAATTCTGAATATTTTCAACCAGATCTTTATATTTAGATATGTCTACGGTCACTCAGCAGAAAGGACCTGAGAGTACTGGTGGGTGTAATCACAGGGCACAACGTCTGTGGTCAGCATATGGCTACCATGGGGGTCGTAGACAGCCCATTCTCCTGTCTTGAGAATGAAGACACTGCAGAGCATTTTCTTTGTAGCTGTGCTGCATTTTCCAGAATCAGACTTAGGATATTGAGTTGCGATATACGGAGTATGGATGAAGTTCATACTCTTCCTCTTCCGGATCTCTTAAAATTCGTCAATGAATCCAAAAAATTTGTGGAAGAGTGACCTCAAACTAATTTATCTGTCTTGCCATCCACTTTTTTATCTTTCCTATCTCTATTCTTTCTACTGATATCTATCCGGGTGTAGTACAATGGTCTACTGACTGAGTGTTTGGACGTGTCCAACCCCCCACAAATCTAATCTAATCTAATCTATGTCTACGGTGACCATCCATATCGTTTTTCGCAGGTCGTACTCCTTTTCAAACGCCTGCTTTTGGGTTACTTTTTCAGAACAGAAAACCCCTGAAAATACACTATTTTTTTCCTAGTGTTCTGCCTTTGCACCGCATTTTATTCGATATTAAAATTTTAATTTACCCTTTTCCTAATCAAAATATAAACAGTTATCGGTAATATGTAGCTGGCATTCCTATTGAAAGTGGTACAAGAAATTTTCATGCGCTTGTGTAGTTATTTGCTTGAGCACTTCAATTATCAATGATGATTTGCGGAAAGTAAACTTTATGTGGTTCTATTTTCTCGCTTGGATCCTTGATTTTTTTTTTCAAAAATTTTATAAAACTTTATCCATTTTTTTTAAGTTTTGTACAAAGTTTGAAGCTCCGATGTATGAGTTTTTGTTATGTATTAGCTATATTGTTATTGTTGTTGAACTGGTTGAGTATATGCACTGAAATAACCCTAATTAGTGACCAGCACCGCTTTACTACCACCATCCTCGTACAATTATGTGTTTTTTTCCTTTTTTTTTTGTTGTTCTAAGTCAAATCCATTTAGTGAGGTCCAAGTATAGCAGCAAATTCTTTATCTCGATGTCTGAGATCTCATTAATTTGCTGCAGGAAAGGCTTACCAAAGCAGCGGAGTCGTGCCCTAGCTAGCCCTGGACATTCATATAAGTAGTGGAAAAGACTTTCCCTCGCTCCTTCCGCTTGACAGCTCCTGCAGATAGGATTGAAGGGTAGATTGAGTCTAGCTGCATGATCCCCTACTTTCCAATGGCCTGTAAGGGTTGCAGTGATGCGTGAGATGTTTGGCCGAAAGCATCCTAACAGATCATTCGTCCTCTGGATTTTGTATGACGGCCACGTGTTTTTTGTTGCAATACATGTAGTTAGTTGCTTCCATCTTCTTTCGGCTAAGTCATGATATTGTGAAGCAATGGATGCTTTTAATGTGTTGAGTGGGGTGGCCACCGCCTCTGCTATTTCTGGTGTCGAGCCTTTTCTTGCTAGCTCATCCGCTATCTCATTTCCCCGTATATTCCTGTGACCGGGAACCCATATCAGAGTGATTTCAAGTCAATGAATAAGCATTTCCAGATCCTCTCTACACTGTAAGGCTAGTTTGGATGAAATGAAGTTGGAGTCCAAGGCGTTTATAGCTGCTTGACTGTCTGAGAAGATAGCACCAGCTATACTTTTAGAAAAAATGTTATGAATGTTTGTGTATTACACAAACAAAACGAAAAATTGTCAAAACTGTTGAAAATGTTGCATTTTTGTTAAAAATACCAAGGAACAAGTGTTAATTACGTTTTAAGTTTAAAATTGGATGAAGAAATATATTTATTTTTTCTTCTTCTTCTTTATTTGCTATTCGTAATTCGTATTCAATTTAAAAGTAATGAAATTTTCCTTTTTCCAATTTTTGTTTTTTTTTTAATTTTAAACTATATTTGAAAATAATTCGCGGTCTGTAGCTGCTTCAAAGAGGGGACCCACACGTTGTAAACCTGTCCACCGCCGCATCTGCCTCAACCAAGAAAACGGCTTACGCCCTCTTGCCTCTTCTTCCTTCAATCTTGCCCTGCAATATGAGTTGCAACAATTCATATTTCAGGTTTCGTAGAATATGCCCCAAATAGCAAGTTTTTCATCCTTTGATGCACTTGATTAGTTGTCTCTTGCCGTGAACTCTTCGCATCACTTCTTTTATTAGAAACGTGTTCGGTCCATGATATCTTGAGCAATCTCCGGAGAAGCCATATTTCAAATGTTCCAGTCTATTCATCTCGGAGAGTTTTATGGTCGATATTTCCATGGCATATTTTTTACTATTTGTATATTACATAAATATAAATATCATTCAAAGAATTTTCCTGCATTTGTGAATCATATTGATGGTCCCCGTAGCCATATCAAATCTGTCCACTGATCAATGGCAGAATACCTAAATACATAACCAATCTCTCTTGATCATTCCCCCATTAGTTTAGTCGTACATTTCATTACAGTGTGAGCTCCACCGCATGAGGAAATATTAAAGGAAGGAAGGTAATGAAAGCTGGCACAGGTGGCTTGCACAATTATTCATTTATTTATTTCAGCTTAATTTCTATATAAGGGCGACTTCTAACTGCTTGTGACTACCTGTAGAGAATTGTATAGTATATTAGACGTGTGTACAGGGTCCAGCACTCGAAGTGTAACCAATTAAAGGGGCCCTAAATTTAGTTTGGAAAACTACTTTTATTCAATTCAAAGTAATAAATTTGTGAAAATAATATAAAATTAAGAATCAATTTACTTTTGCTCGATATGCCACCTTTTGCCCTGACTATGGCCTTGAAGCGGTCCAGAAACGAATCGCAAGTTGCATGACTTTGACTTGCAGGTAGTTTGACCCACTCACGGACAGCGACTTTTTTCAGCACCTCGATACTGGTGACTCTTTTAGTTCGGCCCTTGCTCTCCAAAATGGGCCAAAGAGAATAATCCATCAGACTCGCGTCTGGTGAATTTCATAGCCATTGTGTGAACGTTATGAAGTTCGCAACGCTGTTTTTCAGCCATTCTTGGTTCACTCGAGATTTGTGAGACGGTGCCGAGTCCTGTTGAAACGTCCATGGTCTGCCACCGAAATTCTCGTCTGCCCACGGCTCCATAGCAACCTCCAGAATACTTTTCCGATAATATTTCGCATTTACCTTGACCCCAGGCTTAATAAATATGATTGGAGAGCGCCCATCTGCGGTTACAGCAGCCCAAACCATTACCTGTGGCGGGTGCTGCCTAAGCGCAAGATGATGGAGGCATTGCTAAATCTAAACTTTTCAAAATTCATTACAAGAAAAAATAACGACAAATCGAAATTTGCATGGCCTACTTTGACGTGAGGGAATGAATTTACGATGGATGACAGTTTTAGCGTTGCCATATAGCAAATGCTGCAAAAACCTATCGATACCTAGTACCAAAGTGGGAAAGAGCAGCGGTTGAAAAATGTTGAAATGCTTCGGAAAACCAGTATCAAGTATTTACTTTTAAGTCCAAGAGAAAGCACAATTATTGGACCGGACAAAATACAGACAGATATTAACAACATACATTGGGAGACTTTTATTAAACTTCTACTTATACAGAATCGACCCTTAATTACTTACCATATGACACTAACCACCTACCCACATGCCCCAGCAAGCCTATTTACTCAACGGCCCTCTCTCTATCTTGCTGGAACCAACCTGCCGAAACAGCACGTTTTATGGGCCTGCCTTTACATAAGTTAGACGAAGACGATCGGTGATTCCGCCGCACTGACAGGGTTTAGTAAACTACTACAACACCAAGGAGGGGTCACGAAACGTGCGTACTAAGAGAACGAAATAAAAACCACACAGTGCGGCTTGTTGCTAAATATTTGCCTTGAAAGCCGCGGAAAATTTAAAAATTAAAAAAAAATTTTCAAATCCATCTCTTTTTTTTATTTTTGAACTAAGAAATTTATAATAATAATTTTAGGAGGTTGAATTAGTTTTAAAGGTGACAAACAGATGGCGCTATTTATCACTTTATCGCGTTGGCAATACTGAATATATATTCATGACAAAGCCTCATCCCTAGGCTTTGTTTATCAGTATCTGTCATTTCGCTGAAGTATAAACAACGCAGTGTTTTCGTGCTCCGAGTATGTCAACTTTCGTGCCGTCGAAACGCAATTTGCAGGGAGCTTTGCTTTTCTGCTTCAATTTGAAAAAAAATACAGCCCAAGCCCGTGAATTGCTGCAGGAGGCCTACCCAGACCATACTCCGTCGATTTCAACATGTGAGTACTGGTTTCGACGATTCAAAAGGGGTGATTTTCACACCGAAGACAAGGAGCGTCTTGGCCAGCCCAAAAAGTTCGAGGACGCGGAATTGGGGGAATTGGTAAACGAGGACTCGTGCCAAACCCAAGAAGAGCTTGCTGAATCATTGGGCGTTGATAAATCAACCGTTTGCAAGCGTCTAAAAGCGATGGGAATGATCCAAAAGCAAGGACATTGGGTCCCGTACGAGTTGAAGCTGCGCGACGTCGAACGGCGATTTTTTACGTGCGAATTGCTGATCGAGCGACAAAATCGGAAGGGTTTTTTGCATCGGGTGGTGACTGGCGACGAAAAATGGATCCACTACGATAACCCAAACGTAAAAAATCATGGGGTTTGCCCGGCCACGCATCAACGTCGACGGCCAAGCAGAATATTCACGGCAAGAAAATCATGCTCTGCATTTGGTGGGATCAGGTCGGCGTCGTATATTTTGAGCTGCTCCAACCGGGCGAAACAATCACGGGGGATCGTTACCGACTGCAATTGATGCGTTTAAGCCGGGCATTGAAAGAAAAACGGCCGGAAACGGTAAAAAGGCACGACAAGGTTATTTTGCAACATGACAACGCTCGGCCGCATGTTGCTCAACCTGTCAAAAAATACCTTGGAACGCTTGGCTGGGAAGTGTTACCCCACCCGCCGTATAGTCCAGACATAGCTCCCTCCGATTATCATTTGTTCCGGCATATGAGTCTCGATTTGGCGGACCAGCGGTTCTCCTCGTACGAGGCTACCAAAATATGGGTTGAGTCATGGATAGCCAAGCAGCGGCCAGAATTTTGGAGAAACGGCATCCGGAAATTGCCCGAAAGATGGGCGAAAGTTGTAGCTAGCGATGGCCAATACTTCGAATAAAATATTTTGTACCGTTTTTTCACAATAAAGCGCCAAATCTTCGAAAAAAACCTTTAAAACTAATTCAACCTCCCAATAAAAAATATTATTATACTGTTTTTAAATGTTTTTTTTTTTTTTAATTTTTTAAACAGTTTATTGATATTTGATAAAAGAAAAAGAAAGAAAACTTTTCTTCACAAATGTCCAAAAATGATGCCCTGTGCTTTATTTAAAAGGAAAAAAAACTTATTTTAACTACTTTTTATTGGGACCCTGAAAAAACTGAAACTATCTACGTGCGAGGAAAAAGTTATAAAATATCAGTAAGCTGTTAAAAAAACAAAAGCTTTTAAAAACAGTATAATAATACTTTTTTTATTATTAAAAGTTCTTAGTTCAAAAATAAAAATAATATAGTAATGAAAATTTTAATTTTTTTAAGTTTTTGAATTTTCCGGTGCTTTGAAGGCAAATATTCAGCCTCAAATATTTCGTTCTCTGAGAACACACGATAGTCATCCCTTGTTGTTGTTGTAGTAGTTTACTAAAGAGAAAAAAAATTAAATCGATCTATAAACATTTTATAGCAAATTTATAGAAAAGCTAATTTTTCCCATTGGAATTCAGTGGTAATTTTAAAAATGTTGAAAGCCCGGGCAAATAATCAAAAAAATAGAAAACATTTAGGAACATAATTTTTTTAACCATAGAATAAATTTAGGGGTCTACTCTCTTTTTAGGTCTTCCTACTCTCTACAATACCTTATTTACTACTCTTTAGTACCTTTGTTCTTCCACTTAATTTTTTCCTGTTTCCAGTCAGAACCTGTTCAGTCGATATTACAATGGACTTTAAAGAACCAATTTTTGTTTTTTGTTTTAATTGCTACCATAGTGTGAAAAGGTATTGGAGTGCAAAGAACTTTTAGAAGGGCGTTGTCGAGAGAGTTCTCCCTATGATGGTAATGGTAATGGTTGTACGGGTTAGGCTAAGGTCTTTAAGCATTGCAACCAGGTTGATCTATTGTGCACCCCTAATTACTTAATTATAATTATTTAGTTTAACCGAGGAATTGGACCAGCTCCTTAGGAAGAAGCAATTGTAGATCTTCTTCCTCTAGTAGGTACAAGCCCAGGATTCTGTGTCGCCTGTGGCCTAATGCCTCACAGTTGGTGATTAAGTGATCCATAGACCCGTCTTCATCACAGCAGAACCCGCATGATCTTATACTAGATAACCCTATTGTGTTAAAGAGTTTATTACAGGCAAAATGGATCTCCACAGAGTAATCTGAGGCCCTTTTCATCTAGAGTTAGATCAGATTTTCTCTGTTGGCATTGAAGTTCAAAAACTTTTTGGAGCGATTAAGACCGCTTGTGCCGTTTCTGTGTTCCCTGATTTTTATTTGTTTCCATTTTTTAGCTTCCTGTTTTATATTATTTTTGTTAAAGCCGCAAAATGGGGCTGTCCAATAAATAGCCCTTCAGCCCCTTTTTTGGCATAAAAGTCTACCTTCTCGTTTCCTTCGTGTTCCTCATGTCAGGGTTCCCAGTAAGACCTGATTATGAGTGGCCAGTTTGTTGAGTTCATTGTTATACTCTATTAGGTCTTTTGACTTGAATGTGAAGCTATTCAAAGCTTTGAGATCCGATTGGTTGGCCGAAAATATTTTAATTTTTTCTTTCTCGAACACTCTTTTGGATATGATTTCCACTGCTTCCATTATGGAGAAGAGCTTCGCATGTAAAATTGTGATATCTATACTTAGTGTTAGGGATTTGTGTGTTGTAGGCCCCACTATTCCTGCTCCTACTCCTTGCAGCGTTTTGGAACCATTTTGTACCATTTTTGTGAGTCATCATTTAGCCATGTTGGGTTAGTGCTCCACCGTCCCTAGACAGGAAGATAACCTTGTATCTCTTTATAAAATTGAGTACGGTTAAGTATTCTCCTTACAATACTCACTCTGACACCTCTTCCGTTGTCGAACAAATCTTCCGCCTTTTACCATTAGTCGCATTAGATATTATTTTAATGAGACGGGACCATTGAAGATGGTCACAAATATGTTCTAAAAGCGTGCCGCACACATTTCAGAAAAGATGGCCATGAATTTAAGCAGAACTAAATGAATTCGCGACCGCGGTAGCCGAATGAGTTGGTGCGTGACTACCATTCGGAATTCAGAGAGAACGTAGGTTTGAATATCGGTGAAACACCAAAATGAACACCTCAAGACACACACCACAAATAGGAGGAGCAGCTCGGCCAAACACCCAAAAAGAGTGTTCAAATTCATTATTTCGCGCTCATAGAACTTCTGGATTTTATTTGCAATAAACTGAACCAAGTGCAATTTTATAGCCTCGTTTTACCATTAAAGGAGCTCTGCAAAGCCCAAAACAATCGGTATTCTGACGGTGCAAGTTCAGGGCTATATGATGGATGCATCAAAAGTTCCCAGTCAAGCTCTCTCAGTTTTTGGCGAGTGACCAAAGATGTATGCGGTCTAGCGTTGTCCTGATGAAATATGTATGACACCTTTAACGATTGATCCATTTTGGTTGCTTCTCGTTGATGGCTGTATTCAATTTGTCCAATTATTGGCAGTATACATCCGAATTAATCGTTTGGTTCCTCTGAAGCAGCTCAAAATATACCACACTCTTCCAGTCCTATCAAACTGACAGCATAATCTTCTTTTGGTGAGTATCAGCCTTTGAAGTCATTTGTGGCGCTCCATCATGCTTGAACCATGAGCGTTTTCGATTGACGTTATTGTAAACAATCCATTTTCCAGCACCACTGATAATCCGCTTCGAAAACAGATCAACCACATTGCATTTAAGATGCATATCACAAGCGTTGATTCGGTGTGTTAATTGAATTTCTTTCAATTCATGTGGTACCCAAATAGCAAGTTGTTTTACCAGCCCAAGACTCTTTGTATGCTCATGAATGGTTGATTTTGGTATATTTAACTTCTCTCCAATCTCACGCAAAGTTGTATGACGGGCCAATTTGATTAAAGCCTCGAGAATGTCTTCATCGACATCACTTGTGCATCTTGATGTTGTTCCACAAATGGAGGGATCTTTTTCATGACAGAAATACACTCGAAGGTTTGCCATTGCCTGCCGAGGGGCGACCACTATTAGAAAAATGTTTTTCTTAATTTTGGTGTTTCACCGAGATTCGAACCGACGTTCTCTCTGTGAATTGCGAATGGTGATCACGCACCAACCCATCCGGCTACGGCGGCCACCAATAAAGCAAATAGTAAAGTAAAATATGACGAAAATGCTCTTACTTCCCGGACAACCCAATATTTCTAATCCGTAATGCTTCTAAATAATATAAAATAAATTTACGCTTCGTTTACTCAGCTAAAAAAGCCTTGTCTATACAAAAATTCGTCTCTCCTTAAACTGCGTCTTCTTTATAGAAATATTTAGATAACCAATTATTTTTAGCTGACCTCTTTTAATTTTCTAAAAAGGGTATTCCCATTCTAAGCATATCTGCAGTCACGTTTGAAGTGTAAGAAAGAAGGAGTCGGCGAATTTGTGCCTTCAGTTAGTTGTTGCCAACGTCCGTGGCGTTGGTGTTGCTCGTTGCTCGTTGCTATACATCCTTTCATTGCTGTCAATAAACTGCCTTTCTTGGCCGTGCTTCTAAGCAAGCACACATACATGTCTAGATATTTACACATACACACACATGTACAGCGTTGCTTGCTTACTATTACGTAAGTACATCGTGATGAGACAACAAGTCACTCGCAGTGGTGTGAAAGATAGAGAGCGGAAAAAACTTTGTTAATACCCATTGTCGTCGTGCATTCTTTCTCAACTGTGCCGCTTTAGCGTTCAATGAACTTGACGCAATATAGCCTTGCGTGTCCATTAGCAACCAGCGCACTCCAACCTACAAGCCATGCTTCGTACATACATATCTACATACATACATACATACACATACACTCAACCCATATTGACGACACCACATCCTGGCACCGCCAGCAATCAACCATATTTTGCTTGCTCACTTCAACCACATTGATTGTTCCGGTTGTCGGTAAGGAGGGGGAGCGGGGGGACATTGTAAAAATTCTACTTGGCAAGTTTTTAATGGATTTGCATTGTATTTGGTTTTCGCAGCACGAGTATGTTCTAGTTTCCCCACTTTCTCGCTTTATAGTCATTTGTATTTTATAGAATAATAAACTTTACACGCTTTTCTGCTCACCACAAACGATGACTACCACAAACGCAAATTGGTTTGTGTTTATGCAATCCCAGATGGATTGAGTCTTTTTCATATTTTTCAAATATGTGGAATTTCCAAAGGAGCACCACAGTGTTGTGTGAAGCTTGTAGCTGCTTGAGTTTTCGTCAGATTCACATCACAACAATTTATGTAGAATAGCTAGCAACAACAAAGCGCGCTATGTACCAAAATTAATTGTTGCGACAATGAACAAACACACATCCGAATGCCTCAAAGGGATCCTTGATGTATTTGTGATTGGCATTTTATTCGTTTCCTTTTTCTATACCCTTTATTGTAAATAAGGATATCTCTGCTTGTTATAACCAACACCAACTGTTGCTTGGTTCATTCTGGTGGCTGATAACAAATCCCGCTACTCTCACCATATGTTGCTGGTAATTTTCTTTTAATAAAATTAATTCCAGACCTATCTCCGCACACACGCACACACACACACATCATTCCTACAATCACGTCCAGAGTTTCACACTCTGCTTGTCCTGCATTTGCACAAAACAGAAAGTGGAAAACTCGGCGAAGTAAAGCGCTCGCAGCTCGCTTTTGTCTGGCGGCAAAAAGGCAAAAGATTTAATTGATTTATTTAGTTGAGAACGAACACTCACTCAGCCAGCAAATGAGAATAACAATAAAGGCAACAGACAGACTACTTGAATGCCACGCACAAATCTTAAAGTTGGCAGCGGGATGTGGGCACAAGCAAATTACTGTGCATGAGCAGAGTGAAATACGAGGGTTAAGCAATAAGTATGCGCGCTAGCAATGAAACTTTCTTGCATTTTTTTTTTTTTGATTCTTAATGAAGTGGACTTGTGATACAACAACTTATATGCCTTTGGAGGTTTTGCTTGGCGGTCAGTAAATACTGATTTTTTTCATAGAAAAAACTAGTTTTGTATTGGACTTCCATTAAGACGGTTACTTAGAGCTATAAGTGAATAATTGATTAAATATTTGGAAAAAAGAAATCAACTGTCTGCCAGAAAGTAAGTCCTAAGTCCACATTCTTCTTCTTCCTGGCTGGTGCGATAACCACTTATGCGATTTTAGCCGAGCTTAACAAAACGCCGAGCTTAACAAAACGCGCCATTCGTTTCTTAACGCGCCATTCGTTTCTTTCTTATGCTAACCGGCGCCAGTTGAACACATCAAGTAAAGCCAAGTCTCCACCTGATCTTTCCAACGCAGAGGAGGCCTTCCTCTGCCTCAGCTCCGACCAGTGGGTACAGATTCGATTACTTTCAGTACCGGAGCGTTTGCATTCATTCGGACGACATGACCCAGCCAACGGAGCCGCTGGATCTTTGTTCGCAGCGCTATGTCTATGGCGTCGTAAAGCTCATACAGCTCATCGTTTCATCGCCTGCGATATTCGCCACTGCCAACGTGCAAAGGTCCAAAAATCCCCAGCAGAATATTTCTCTCAAACACTAGAAGGGACGCCTCATGGGATTTTGTTATCCTCCAAACTTCTGCGCCATACGTTAGTACAGGCATGATGAGAGCCTTATAGAGTGTTAGTTTGGTTCGTCGAGAGAGGACTTTACTTCTTCAAGTCCACATTAGTTGTTTCAAATAATAGATGATCAAATAATAGATACGCAATACTAAAATTATGAAAAAGAATTAAAGTTTGTATGTTTTACCATATTGTAGAGAATGCAGAGGTGTGGCCAACAACATACCGTTAACCGGCCTCAATCGGATGGCCAAACATGATAATCTATCATCCTTTTAACCACCCCACACCAAGCCGAACAAATTGTTCGCCAGAGTAACCACGGCCTTACAGTGGAAAAACATGCACTGTGCGTTCTAGGAAGGGCCAAACATTGGACCGTTAACCGGCACTCAGCGAATTGGAAGGAATCAGCTGAATCACTGACTTAACCAGGGTTATGACATCGGTTTGCTTATGAAAATATGATATACGCTTATGATATATGCGGTAAGGTAGCAATCGAAGTTACTCTTATAATTTTGATTTCAGCCAGAGCGAATGGTCAAACCTGGTAATCTATCATCCGAAGGACGCAGGTAGAAAATTTGAAAGTGAAAAATTGTCACTCACTTGCTGTAAAATATATTGCTACTTCTTAATAACAACATCCGAGTTGCTCTTTCTTCGAAAATTTCATAGATCCGTACGGTTTCCCAACACAAAGTTACGCGTCTGAGAGCTACCGTAAGTGGAGGAAATAAAGCGAATTGATATCCCGCGTACTCTGCAGCTCCTAAACATACGATTTTTTGGCGACAGAAAAAAAAATTATATACAAGGTGAAGTCCAAAATAAATAAGACTGGGGTCATAAAAATGTATTTAATGGCGCCATCTTTTTAATGAGCTAGTGCGTTGGAAGTTACATCCCTATCGGATTTCCAGTGAAAGCTTGGTGACATTCGGTTCAGTGGAAACGAAGATATTGCATCTAAAGTGTCAGTAGGTTTGTGTCATCGGTACAAAAAGGAGTTTCGAACAAAGAGCTAATATCAAATTTTGTTTTAAAATCGGTAAAACGTTTACCGAGACATTTGAATTGATGAAAAAAGTTTGTGGCGTGCTAGAGCTCATGAGTGGTTTACACGTTTCAGAGATGGTTGTGAGGACATAAATGACAATGAACATACGGGCCACCCTAAATTAGTAATCACCAAAACTCCATCGAAATTGTTCGTAAAATTACTCAGAATTCAATATTGGAAAGATCTAATTAACGAGGTGAGAAAGGACGAGAACTTTCTTTACAAAATTGTAACTGGTGATGAAACGTGGTGTTACCAACATGAACCTGAAACTAAGCGTCAAAATGCCGAATGGAAGGCGCCAGACAAGCCACCACCCAAGAAATCGCGCTTGAAGAAGTCAAAACTCAAGTCGATGCTCATTTGTTTTTACGATTCCAAGGGAATTGTCCACAAGGAGTTAGTGCCAACTAGCCAAACCGTTAATACAATTTTCTATTTTGGTGTTTTGAAACGTTTGTAGCATCGCATTCGTCAAATTCGCCCTCAACACCGCGAAAGAGGAAGCTGAGGTTCATTGCATGACAATGCACCATCTCATCGATCCACTCTTGTGACTGATTCGTTGACTAGAAATCGCATTTTAACCATCAATCACTCTCCGTACTCGCTTGATATGGCTCCCTGTGACTTTCACCTATTCGGAAAGTGCATAGAGGCCATCCAAAAGGCTTGCACTGGCATCCTTAAGGACACCCCGGTCAATGACAGCTTTTAGATAGTGCAGAAGAGAGTATCGAGACAGGAGGGGACTATTTTAAATGTCGTTTCTATTTTAGCTCAGTCTTATTTATTTTGATCTTCCCCTTGTAAATACGTTTTATTGAATGAATTAAATGAAGAGCTTTATTTTTAAGGAAAAGTCGTCTTTCTCATTTTATGTTTTATTCTTCGCCCAACCTATTCGAACTGAAAGTTTTGGCTGCTAATCTAAGAAATGTGTTCATTGCGCATACAAACCATATCCCTTCTGCGTGTTGTGTGTAGTTGTGTCTACGAGTATATGGAATATGATGAGCCTATTTCCGGAACAAATACATTTTAAGCTCTTTACAAGCCACATTTCTTCACAAAATATAGACATAGCAACCACACAGCTTGTTGTGCAGGTCTAATGCATTACGTACAGTATATTTTGTCTTAATGTATATGAAATCATTTCATGCTCTACTCATTAGCCTTATGCTGTTATACCCTAAACCAATTTTGTTTTTACTCTATGTGAGTTTACGTGTTCTGCAGAAAATGTGTACCATTGCGTACAAGGCGGAAGCCTCAAATATCTGTTTCCTTTAGAAAAAGTATTAAAGAGACAAACAAGAATGCGAGCACAAGAAGCTAACGATAAAAAAGTATTTTGGCAATGTGGTCAGCAAAAGCCCAGAAAAGCTTCAACAATTCCACGCATTTGTGGAGTGAATGGTTTTTATTTCATTTTTCTTTCTGTTGTTGTTGTTTTTGTCTACATACATACACATGTTAATACGAGCATATATCCTGGCATGTGCACGAGCATGGGCACGTCTGCGTATGCCATTGTCTCGTGCTGGCATTCAACTGCTACTTCCACATGAGGCGCATTCACACATTTCCGGCTTAAGCATTCATAAGCTGCGTATGTGTGTGTATGTGAGAGTTTTTTTTCAGTTTTTGTTTTTTTTCGTTTTTTGGTTTTTGCTTTTCAAAGGAAATTTCGATTTACGTTAAAGCAGTTAGTAGCCGTGGTCAGCAATATGTGTAAATATGTGAGCTGTTTTTTCCGCATTCTATGATAAAAGTGATTTTATTTTAGTAAATCTTTTTAGTTAAGTTTGCTTGCTGAAATTTCATTAAAACTTCACAGCGCTGCATCAACTCATTATCTGCTATAATCAACTTACCATTTTAGTTCATGGAAATTCACAAAATGAAGTGCTGTTGGTAAGGGCTCAGAGCGCATTCTTCGCTCTTACGAGTCCATTGCAAATGCAGTGTCGTGCAGTTGAATAGAGTCACCGTTCGCTGGAATTAATTAAAAGCATACTTATTATAATTTAAGAGCGATTAATAAAATATTTTAAGCTTTCATTCCATGTTACTAGGAGAAGTAGTAAAATGGCACTTTAGCTGGTTCTTTTTAAGCCAAAATTAATTAAGCGCTTTTGCATTTCCAATTCCGTGCAACAAAAATAAGATTTCTCTGTCATCCAGAAAAATTTGTTAAGCACGTGAAACTGCAGATTTTATTTGATGATGATAGCTGCCTTTTAACCGGATCGCTATGGCCAGAGATGGAATTAAATCGTGTAACTTTTCGTGCACCGATTTATTACAACTTTCGACGTGAGTTATCAAGACAGGAGTGCATTGATCAGATTACTTCAATTTTTGGCATTACAAGCACTGCACTTTTTTTTATATTCTTATTCACTCCGCTCGGGATCATAGGGCCTTAACAAGACTCTTCCATCGTACACGGTTCTGTGCTGTTGTTTTTGCGCCGTCCCGTGTGATGTCGTCATCTGCTAGCTCACGCAACATCGGCCTTCTAGGAGTTTTCTTTGGCCGACCACGACCTCTGTTCCCTTGGGTGTTCCAGTCCAGTGTAATTCTCGTGATGCTATCTGGTGGTTTTCTGAGCGTGTGGCGTATCCATCGCCACCTGCTGCGTTTGATGGGCTCCTCATTCGTTGATCTCCACAGCGTGTCGTTGCTGATGATGTTCAGCCAAAATATTCTACAGATGATGCGGTAGCATTTGTTGACGAACGATTGCAACCTCTATTGATTGTATTGGAGACCAGCAATGTTTCACTTCCGTACCACAATTCGCACACATAAGCTAAATATTCGCAGTTTAGTGCACCTGGAGATTCTCGAACTCGCCCATACTGTATGCATTCGGCCAAACGCCGCCCTTGGCTTGTTTAGCCTGCAGTTTACATCTTCATTTGCTCAGCCCTCTGTCGTTATAGTGCAGCCCAGGTAACAGAAGCTTTCGACAAATTCCACCAAACACCCGTCAACCATTGTGGATCTTGCTTTACTGTGGTTGAATCTCATAGCATTTGTCTTAGCGATGTTAATCTCTAGTCTCCTCTTGTGAGAGAGGATGCAAATGTCATCGGCGAAATCCAGGTCCTCAAGATATCTGATAAAACTCCATACGATGCCTCATTTGTGCAGGGCCAATTATCTCATTACGTCGTTTAGGACGATAGCGAAGAGTAGGGTTGATAAGGGACAACCTTGCCTTACGTCTGCGTTGGCGGTGCATTGGTCGCTGATGTTGCCGTTGTGGAGCACTGCTAGTTCGGAGTTATCGTAAAGAGCTCTGATGAGGCGGATTATCTTAGCGGGAACTCCACTCAATGCCACTTAGCCACTATGAAACGTTGTTACAACGAGTTTTAACGTGGCCGTCATTCCTTCCACTTTGAGCTTCGTGAAGGCCCTTCGAAAACGATTGTTGTGCCAGAAACAATCGATGCTGTGCATCAACTCATATCGCAAAAACCTCAAGTGACATATCGAGAGATAGAGGCATCTTTATGGGCCTCATGAAAGCAGTACATATTCAATATTGCAAATATTGGCAAAAAAACTTATTCTCTTGTCCAAAAAATGAGTTGTGTCGATTGATTTAAAGAATGTTGAATAAATTCAGCCGCGGTGGTTCAAAGCGCGTCTTTGACATCGCAACTGGTATTGAATCTTGGATCTATGAACCTAAGCTGAAAACAAAACGACCGATATTTATGTCCGTCTAAGGACTATCACCCCAGCAGCATTCGACGTACATGTTGAGGAATGTTTCATCATCATCCTCATAGCATCACAGTTCGGAGTGAACCATTGCTTTCGTTACAATTCGCCTCCACGCCATTCGGTCATCAGCTTTTTGCTTGACATCAGATTGCCCATAGCTCTAAAGTCGCACTCAATGTCATCTCTCCATCGTTTTATCGGCCGACTTTTGTTTCTGTTGCCTTGTAGATTTGTTTCGAAGATGTTTTTCATAGCTCTATCGTTGCTCGTTCCATTAAGTCCTTTTCGCTTTGATGTACCTGATTGCATTGCAAATGCGGTAAGTACCGTCTTCAAATCGTACAAGTCCATATAGTTTTCTTAGAATCTTTCCCTCAAAACAATGTAATTGATCGGTTTCATTGGATTTCAGCACCCAAATTTCGAATCTGATCCATGTCGCAAATGTACAATTAGAGAAATTTAAAACAGTTCATTTTAAGTGGTTGTTTGCCAGAAGTTTTTTGTAGAATTAACCGGCGAAATCCGACCGTATATGGAGAATCAGCTTTCACGAATTCAATGCGAGCTCTCCCGTATCGGCTCACACAATAAAGCAGCTGTTGAAGCCTTTAAACAGCTTGATTTGGAGGTATATACTTCTGAGTATCTAAGTTGTTGGAAAATTTATTCAATTTTCAATTGATGCAGAAGTGCATTGACTTTCAAGGAGAATATTTTGAAAAACAATAAAGCAATTTTCAATATTATTCTACTCTATTTTCTTTATTGCGCGTAATATATAAAATCCTTGTATAGCTGCATACTCAGTTTTTTTTATTTTATCATCAATTTAATTTTTTATATAATAATATTATTATTATAATACTCACTTTAGAAGCGGAATTAGCATCTATACTGATGGTTCCAAGCTAAATAATCAAGTAGGCGGAGGCCTTTATTCTGAAGGAATGTATGCTAGCATCTTATTCCGGTTACCGGATCACTGCAGTGTATTTCAAGCTGAAATTTTGGCTATCAGGGAAGGCCTGCTAGCCCTAAATAAAAGTGTCCTCACCACAAGAGATATAAACATATATTCAGATAGCCAATCGGCCCTGAAAGCTTTAACATCGCCTAATATTAACTCGAAATAAGTAAAAGAATATATCGACGTTTTGACAGAACTACAACAGTACTTTGTAATAAACCTTCTCTGGGTGCCGGGTCATAGAAGCATAGAAGACAACTGCAAAGCAGATGAACTAGCGAGATTGGGTACCACATTACCGATCCAACCAGACAAAGCGAACACACCGATACCTTTAGCAACTTGTAAGATGCTTATAGATATACACACTATCAGTGCTTCCAACAGGCTATGGTCTCAGTCCCTAACCTGTGCAACAAGTAGAATGACGTGGCCGGGATGCAACATGGGCCGCACAAACCGACTGTTGAAACTAAACAGGAAAAACATGAGAAATATTCTCGGGGTCCTAACAGGGCATTTTCTGATGGGCAGGCATGCCAGTAGACTGGGAGCACCCTATAATGACTATTGCAGAAGCTTTAACGACATTGAAGAAGAAGAGACTATAGAACACTTTCTATGTGGGTGCATGGCTCTGGATAGAAGAAGGTTCAATGTTTTAGGAAAAAGTTCCCTGAATAATTTGGCAGAAGTAACCAATATAAAAAAACCAATAAATAAGCCTTGTTAGATATATTAAAGCGACAGATTGGTTCAATGAGGACAATATAGAGTGAAGAGAGGGGACAGCCCTGGTGGTATCACAATGGGCCTACAGCAGGTCTAGGTGTGTCAACCGACAACAACTATACCTAGCTACCTACACTCACTTTATTATAAAAAAAAATAAATAATTGGCGCGTACACTTCTGTTAGGTGTTTGGCCGAGGTCCTCCTCCTATTTGTGGTGTGCGTCTTGATGTTGTTCCACAAATGGAGGGACCGACAGTTTTAAGCCGACTCCGAACGGCAGATATTTTTATGAGGAGCTTTTTCATGGCAGAAATACACTCGGAGGTTTGCCATTGCCTGCCGAGGGGCGACCGCTATTAGAAAAATGATTTTATTAATTTTGCTTTCACCGAGATTCGAACCAACGACCTCTCTGTGAATTCCGAATGGTAATCACACACCAACCCATTCGGCTACGGTGGCCACTTTATTATATTAATATTTAAATCAGTTTGATTAAAATAAAAAATTATTGAACTTCTCTGCTTTGAAATAAAGTATACGCCGTGGATACCTCAACTTACGTTACCCCTTTAAAAGTTTAAAATCATTTAAAAATTGAAACTAACGAGGAAATGAAAAACTGAGTCTGCAGCAAGGTTATACCAATTTACAGTTTTACGTTCGTATCAATATTTTTCTAGATTACAAAAACAGTCGTTTTTTATCGAGCTAAGAAAAAAGCACTTTCTTGTAACAAAATTGTTCACGTATTGTTCGTATTGCACCACATTGAGCCTCTGGCTCCGAGTCATTCATGTTTAGCTTCACCGTCGATGTTGACGTATGCCTAAGTAAACTGCAACAACAACAACAATAACAACATGCATGCCTATGTAATCCATACAAATTTGTATTGCCTTAATTTATCTATATAAATCTACTTTTAATCGTCAACCACAAAGTATACGCAAAAACCCAGTCCTTTATTGGCATCGGAGCAACTATTCGAATGCGAAAAAGTATATTCCGGCTTCCGTTCGTACGGCACTCAATTTTCTCTTTGTTGATTAATTGCCAAGGCATTCAGATCATAGGCAAAAAACTGCTAGTTGAATAGCTATAGAAATTTATTTTTTTTTTTTTAATATGAAATAACTCTTTTTAGCTTTTGATGATAAATTTGAATATCGCATTCGAAATCGTTGCACTAAAACTGTCAAGCATTTCCTATTTGTCTTTTTGAAAATTTATAAAAAAATCTATTGTTTCTATTATCATAGCGGCCTCCTGTCCAAATTTGCACACCATACAGGCTCTTTGGCGTCTCACTCGTTCGCTGAGAAGAGCGTGCGTGCTATTTTGTAAAAAATGATATACAGCTTAAATATTTTAAAGAACATTTAAGCCACAGATAGTGACTGTGTAAATATCTGGTGGGCTAACTTTTACTAAATACTGGCAAACGTATGTGTGTGCGCCCTTGCATGAGGCCTCAACACCCACACCGCCCATTACACGTAAAGTAGCTTCATTAAGTAACTTTGCCATTTTATCGCTTCATTGCCGCTACATGCAGCCAACCACCAAGCTACAGCCAACAGTATTATTAAATTTTTAATTTTAACACACTTTTCGCGTACTACCGGCTACCTTGGCAAAGCTTAAGGGCCCACATTCCCGTATATGTAGTGGATACAAGCATAAATATGTATGTGTGCTCTGTAGTATAAAATTGTATGTATGTGCGTACGTAAATCTGTATGCGTATACGTGGTAAATAGTGTAATTTGACTTTTGTCCCCTCCGGTAATACGGCTTATTTTCCACAAGGGCTTTTAAATGAATTTTATAAATTATTCACTTTTAGTTGCAGTCACATTTGTAGTTGTAATTGAATTTCAATTGCCAGATTATATGCACTTAAGTGGTGCTCAAAAACGTATTCAAAGAACTCAAGCACAACTTGGCCTATGATGAATGATATTTCAAATATAAATAATTAAATTAAATAAAGTGGCATTTAGTTGAGTTGACAAAAAAATGCTAACAAAAATAGTTTGCCAGAATGCAAAGTTGTTCTGCGTAGCTCTTCGAAGTTTTGATTTTCAGAAAACCATTAACTATCAATTTGATTTGATATATAGGTATATTGAAGTTAATGACCTGTGTAGTGTGCCAGTCTTCTTCTTCTTAATTGGCGCGATAACCGCTTACGCGATTTTGGCCGAGCTTAATAAAGCGCGCCAGTCGTTTCTTTCTCGTGCTAACCGGCGCCAATTGGACACACCAAGTGAAGCCAAGTCCTTCTCCACCTGATCTTTCCAACGCAGAGGAGGCCTTCCTCTTCCTCTGCTACCACCAGCTGGTACCGCATCGAATACTTTCAAAGCCGGAGCGTTTGTATCCATTCGGACGACATGACCCAGCCAACGAAGCCGCTGGATCTTTATTCGCTGCGCTATGTCTATGTCGTCGTAAAGCTCATACAGCTCATCGTTCCATCGTCTGCGATATTCGCCGTTGCCAACGTGCAAAGGTCCAAAAATCTTACGCAGAATCTTTCTCTCGAACACTCCAAGCGTCGCTTCATCGGATGTTGTCATCGTCCAAGCTTCTGCGCCATACGTCAGGACGGGCATGATGAGAGTCTTGTAGAGTGTTAGTTTTGTTCGTCGAGAGAGGACTTTACTGCTCAGTTGCCTACTTAGTCCAAAGTAGCACTTGTTGGCAAGAGAGATTCTACGTTGGATTTCAAGGCTGACATTGTTATAGGTGTTAATGCTGGTTCCCAAATACACGAAGTCTTTAACAACCTCGAAATCATAACTGCCAATAGTGACGTGGGTGCCGATACGCGAGTGCGCCGACTGTTTGTTTGAAGACAGGAGGTACTTCGTTTTGTCCTCGTTCACCACCAGACCCATTCGCTTTGCCTCTTTATCCAGTTTGGAGAAGGCAGAACTAACAGCGCGGTTGTTAAGGCCGATGATGTCAATATCATCGGCATACGCCAGTAATTGTACGCTCTTATAAAATATTGTGCCTGAGCGATTAAGTTCTGCGGCTCGTACGATGCTCTCCAACATCAGGTTAAAGAAGTCACACGACAGTGAGTCACCCTGTCTGAAACCTCGTTTGGTATCAAACGGCTCGGAGAGGTCCTTCCCAATTCTGACGGCGCTGCTGGTGTTGAGCAACGTCATCTTACATAGCCGTATTAGTTTTGCGGGGATACCAAATTCAGACATAGCGGCATACAGGTAACTCCTTTCTGTACTGTCGAATGCAGCTTTGAAGTCGACGAAAAGATGGTGTGTGTCGATTCTCCTTTCGTGGGTCTTTTCCAAGATTTGGCGTATTGAGAATATTTGGTCGATGGTAGACTTTCCAGGTCTGAAGCCACACTGATAAGGTCCAATCAGTTGGTTGACGGTGGGCTTCAGCCTTTCACACAATACGCTCGCTAGAACCTTATAGGCGATATTTAGAAGACTAATCCCGCGGTAATTAGCACAAATTGCAGGATCGCCCTTCTTATGGATTGGGCAGAGCACACTTAAATTCCAATCGGCAGGCATGCTTTCATCCGACCATATTTTGCATAGGAGCTGATGCATGCACCTTACCAGCTCCTCGCCGCCATGTTTGAATAGCTCAGCCGGGAGTCCGTCGGCGCCCGCGGCTTTGTTGTTCTTTAGGCGCGTTATCGCTATTCTCACCTCGTCATGATCGGGTAACGGAACTACAATTCCGTCGTCATCGATTGGGGTATCGGGATCTTCACATTCTCTATGACATGCGCAGCTGTCATTGTTTGTAGTGTGCCAGTAGAGTTCGTAAAAACCCAGCATACATTTTTCACGTACGACAAGACTAGTTTTCGAAGCACTTTTACTCTAAACTGTTTGCACTTACTTATTATAAGTATAAGTATAAGTATAAGTATAAGTATAAGTATAAGTATAAGTATAAGTATAAGTATAAGTATAAGTATAAGTATAAGTATAAGTATAAGTATAAGTATAAGTATAAGTATAAGTATAAGTATAAGTATAAGTATAAGTATAAGTATAAGTATAAGTATAAGTATAAGTATAAGTATAAGTATAAGTATAAGTATAAGTATAAGTATAAGTATAAGTATAAGTATAAGTATAAGTATAAGTATAAGTATAAGTATAAGTATAAGTATAAGTATAAGTATAAGTATAAGTATAAGTATAAGTATAAGTATAAGTATAAGTATAAGTATAAGTATAAGTATAAGTATAAGTATAAGTATAAGTATAAGTATAAGTATAAGTATAAGTATAAGTATAAGTATAAGTATAAGTATAAGTATAAGTATAAGTATAAGTATAAGTATAAGTATAAGTATAAGTATAAGTATAAGTATAAGTATAAGTATAAGTATAAGTATAAGTATAAGTATAAGTATAAGTATAAGTATAAGTATAAGTATAAGTATAAGTATAAGTATAAGTATAAGTATAAGTATAAGTATAAGTATAAGTATAAGTATAAGTATAAGTATAAGTATAAGTATAAGTATAAGTATAAGTATAAGTATAAGTATAAGTATAAGTATAAGTATAAGTATAAGTATAAGTATAAGTATAAGTATAAGTATAAGTATAAGTATAAGTATAAGTATAAGTATAAGTATAAGTATAAGTATAAGTATAAGTATAAGTATAAGTATAAGTATAAGTATAAGTATAAGTATAAGTATAAGTATAAGTATAAGTATAAGTATAAGTATAAGTATAAGTATAAGTATAAGTATAAGTATAAGTATAAGTATAAGTATAAGTATAAGTATAAGTATAAGTAATATATAAGTATAAGTATAGGTATAAGTATAAGTATAAGTATATACTTAGACTACTAGACTTTCTTATGTAAACCCAAATGTCTTAACCAACGATACTCCAACAAGGTGGCGTAAAATTATGATTTTGAGTGATAAAAATCTTTATTTTGACCTCCATGCAACTCTATGACCCTTGCCTGTATACAGGAGCTGTCAAATATGATTGGCGTACGACGTCACGTACAATAATTATAAATACTCCGATGGGATGATTAATTTTGCGCTACCTTGTAGATAAGATAATATAAGATGTTAGTAGATTTTTTGTAACCCAACACCACGTCCCTAATAATAATGTCCAAGACTTCTTCAAGCAAACTAATGACGACCAAGAGGTCCTTTATAGAAACATTTCTAACAGTCGTAGAATCAGTTATACCTTCCTTTTCAAATATATGAATCTAGAACCCTCCAGCAAAAGGGAGAAACTCTCCCTAGTTCAGAAGAAGGCCGCTAACACAGACTTGTAAAATAGCTAAACAAATAACAAACTAAACCAATTTTTCAACAAATCCAGAACTAACGAGTTATTAAGAAAGCCACGAGCAGACATTTTCATAATTACAACAATAACCGACCACTAGCCTTTGGGAGCCCATGACAGGAAGATGGGGTGACCGTACAACAATAAATGTAGAAGCTGCAATCAAGAAGAAGCTAAAGAAACAGTTTTCCACTATCTGTGTGAGTACACAAGCCTGGGTAACACAGAATGCTGGGGGAATTCTCGATGGTCAACTTGAGAGAAATTGCAGAAAAGAAAATTGATGACATAGGCAGATTCATAGTCAAATCAAGATGGTTCGACTAATAAAAAGTAGTAGTTCTACAAGGGGTGTATGGAAATGGCATCATTTGTGCTAATTGGGCCTGAGCTGTGTCGCTCAGACAACACCTACATCAACCAACCAACATTCCAGCCGGACGTTCTAATAAAATGCTTTGATGCATCTCGTCGTTCTCCAGACATAGTTAAAATTCGGTTTTTGCAGGCAGATCCAACCCGTTCAGATGCGAACGCAGTCAATTGTGGTCTGTGAGCCAATTTCAGTCAGCATTACCCAACCGATTGAGACGGGTATATAAAACGGTTTGCGTTTCTGTGGTCTCCTTGAACACCCTAGGAGAATTCTTTTGACTTGATCCATTCGATGAGCCAGTTTGCAATGCTCTCGTAAGAAACGAAGTGGATGGCAATCCAAAGGTACAATATCTGGGGAATACGGTGGGTGGGGCAAGATTTCCCAATTCTGTCCTTCTAAATATTTCTACACCGATTTGTTATGCCTACCGACCAAATTCGGTCGCTTTTCTTTGAGAGCTCTATTCAAACGCATTAGTTCCAGTCGGTAAAGATCGCCAGTGATGGTTTCAGAAGGTTTAAGGAGTTCATAAAAGATAGCACCCTTCTAATCCCACACAACCTCCAAATGCACAACAGAACCTTTGAAGCATGAATATGTCGATGGACCTGGTTCACCTGGCAGGCTCCAACTTTTTCAACGCTTAGGGTTATCATAATAGATCCATTTTTCATTCTCAATGATGATGCGATGCAGAAAACCTTTCTTCTTTGCCGTTTAAGGAGCATCTCACACGCCACCAAACGTTTTGCGACATCCCTCTCTTTCAATTGAAGTGGGTTACCTGCTTTCTGGACCACTCTCATTGCATGTAAAAGTTTACCGACGGTTGATCTGTCAACATCAAACTCTTTAGGCATATCATTAGGGGTTCGACATGCGTCCTCATCCAATAATTGTTGTAGTTGAGTATCTTCAAATTTATTCGGCGCCCCTTCGCTCGTTCGATCTTTATCACTCACGTCGTAATTGCCACTTTGAAACCGTCGAAACCACTCTTTACAAGTTGCATTTGATGGAGCGTGATTATCGTAAATATTAATCAATATGCGACACGTTTCAGCTGCACTTTTCTTTACAAGGTAATATGAGGTCAAAATTTTTGACGTCAGATAAAAAGTATCTTTACGCTTCAAACACATGTCAACTACTGCGATCGAGAGTTCACATATACACCTTGAAATCACCAGTAAATTACTAGAGCGAACACAAAAATAGTACGAGCAGCTCCACCTCTTTTACGAGGGTGGAAACTTATTCCCATACCCAATAAAATAAAACTTTAAAGACGTAGCCGTCTAATTCAGCGTCTGCTCGTACATAATGATACAGAAGAAAGGTTGATACTTAAACCTACGTTGGGCACCCGCGGCTGGCCAGAGTTTTCGACTTTGGACGTGAATTTAACATATTTCTTTATTAGCTAACGACTTGAGCTTCCAGGTGGCTTCTTAAAATTTAATTTCGATTTGTGGATATATGCTTTTAAAAAAGGATCCTCGAACAAGTCGAAAACAGAATAGACCCGGGTGCCCACCTTCGGTATTGTCGAAGGTATTGTTGCTTGTGCTGTGCTATTCTAAGTTTATTTATTATATAAATATTTTTTTTTATAATTTTCATAAGCCCACACACATCATACACTCCCAGCATTTGCAAATATAATTTATCAAAGTAGAGAGTAATCTGATATTTCTCAAATTTCCAATTCACTAAAGAAATCTGTATTAAAATAAATTGTTTTCGTAAAATCCTTTATTTATACTTCACATGTTCCAGGTGGTAAACAGAAAACACAACAACAAAAAGTTATTATGGCACGAACTCATATGCTTGTAACCAAAAGTAAATATTTCATGCAACTAAATACCCTATGATCAGAAAGTACTGGGAATATTTAAACAAAACAAAACAGATTTAAATTTCAGGCAAATTTATTTTATCTCCTTCAAAATATGACCCGTCTAAAGCAACACACATGTGCCAACGTTTAACTCAGTCCGCCATGCACCCCTGGTAGGTCGAGGAAGGAATGGCCTTCAGATCCTTCATCGCATTCTCTTGATCTCCTCCATCGACTGAAATCTCCTTCCACGAAGTGATAACTTCAACTTGGGAAACGAAAAGAAGTCGCATGGGACCATATCAGGTGAATACGGTGCTTGCACGATGGTATTTACTTGGTGTTTGGTCAAATAATCCAGCACAATTTGGGCTCGGTGCGATGGCGCGTTATCATCATGCAAAATCCAGGAATTGTTTGCCACATTTCCGGCCGTTTGCGACGTACAGCATCTTCTAAACGCTTCAAAACGTATAAATAATATTCTGTATTGACTGTCTGGCCCGATGAAAGGTACTCATGGTGCACTACGCCTTAGAAATCGAAGAAAACAGACAATTTAACATTCCCGGTACTTTTTGATCAGAGGGTACACACACACATACACACATATATTGTTTTAGGAAATTCTAATATACCAAAATTGTTGTTGCATAAATAAGAAGAAAAGAAGCTTACGAGCATATCCATTACTTTACTACTCCACTACGCTCTGCCAAAAGAGTACTCATACGAAATTTGCTCAGTCTAATCGAATTATATCGAGTTTCTAAAGAAAGTCGGTAAACAATTGCACAAGCAATAACAACACAGTGCAGTGCAGCAAATGCCCAAAGCTATTATAAAAGCGTAAGAAGAAGAAGCAGATAAAATTACACGCCAACACACACACACAGTGAGCCAACCAAAATACCCCAAATAGCTTTTAAAGTCAGGCAACAGAGCAAACACAAATCGGCCAATAGACAAACCAGTGTGGCGGCAATTGCTCGACTACCGGGAGAGGCGGCAACAGCAAACTCCTCAAGGTAAGGCACCACGAAGGGTTAAAGTGGTTAGCAAGCTTTGCGATTGAGTTGGTATTTTCACTTTAAAATCGATTACAGAAGTTATGAGCGCTGAAGGCAGCAGGATGGAGGTGTGTATGAAAACATGTACATATGTATGTCTGTATGACTACGTTACAGACGCTTGTAAGTGGCTTTAGGATAAAAGATATGAAAACTAAAGGATGTTAAGGATACTATGCAGAAGCGACTTCGAAATAGCGACTTCGGCATAAAATCAATATTTTATTTGAACGCGTTTGTTCCTACATTCTTTGAATTGTATATGCACACATATATATATCTTTATATGTATGTGCCTGTGTATACACTTGTAAGTACTCGAAACTTCTTTAGCGCTCTCTAACTAACCACCTTCTCAACATCGCTTCAGACGCTCTAAATTCCAAGTGCTTACGTACATACGGAGATATGAGTCCGGAGCGCTATCGCTTCCTTGCCCACATTCCATTGACACCTCATAGCCTGAACAGACATATCATACATTCACACCTAAGTATGTATATGTATGCATGTATATACAAATTGATAGCTACACTTTAAAAGCTTACAATTTTCTCACTTTCCTTATTTGTTTGTCCTGTCGCATCTCTGCAAAATCATCTCAGCTGCTTAATCTAATGTATTTACATAAGCTCATATGCATATGTTTGCATGTATGTATGTATGTATTAGGGCGGATCAATTTTTGTCGGCATCGTTCCTAGCAGATGAGGATTCGGAAAAATGCAACTAGGGCATGGTAGGCAGGTGGGTAGGTAGAAGTGGCAGTCGGTCTTTAAACCAATTCACTTAAACCGTTGCTGATCCATTGTGACACCACAGTAGCAGTTTATCTCCTACTCCTCGTTGAACCATTTTGTTTACAGTGTAAACCCATTGATCTGGCTGACACTTAGTATTATTTAAGAACGATGAGTCAAAGTATCTAAACCTAGTGGCATCCGGGACAGTAACAGAGAAGGTGTCTGACAGACTCTTCCTCCTCTTTCTTGCAGCGCCTGCTATAGTCGAAATGTGGTACATTCAATCTTTGAGCATGTCGGCCTATGAGACAGTAGCCTGTGATCAAAGCAACTAACATAGAGACGTTTTTCCTTGACCGATTAAGTACCCCTTTAAGCGTCTAGCGTCCCATTTTCGCCAAATTCTTTTTGTAGCATTACCTGCCAGACTATCAACCCATCTCGTGTTTTGTAGTTTGAGGGCGGTATACCTACAATCCCTCCATATCAAGAGGGCGACGAGTGCTCTCTCTGGCTAATTTGTCTGCCTTACAATTCCCTGATATCTCACTATGCGCTGGCACCCATGTCAAATGGATACGGAAATGTTCCGCCGTCTTGTTAAGATACGCCCAGCATTTGCGAGCAACGATGGAATTAGTGACAACTCCACCAAGAGATTTACTCGCTGCTTGGATATCAGAGTAAATATGGACTTCTCTAAAGGTAGTCGCATTTTTGCCTAACCAAACTGCTACCTTACTAATGGCTAGAATTTCAGTCTGAAATACGCTACTGTGATAAGAAAGACGAGCCGAAACGCTTATATTTGGCTTCTCAAGCTTTGAGTCATCAGCAAAGAACCGGGCATATGGCCAACCCACTCACATCTAGCTGGAGTTCTAGTACTAAATAACCTATTAAAGTATGCGTCATTAAAAAAATAAAGGAAAAGTTTGACACCCGAGTGTTGTGGCAGAGTGTCCAACCCCTAAATCGCGCTATTGATTAGTTGCGGCAAGCCGAGCAGCAGTGTTACCTGCATTCTGTTTACCAACCAAATCCAAGAGAGTTAAGAAGAAAAGAGTATTCAGCGCATCAGAGGGTGTGGTTCTAAGAACGCCGCTGATACATATAAGCGGCATACGTTGAATCCTCTAAAACCTGTTTCTAATCATTGTCTTGTCGAACCGTCAACCAGAATACAATCCCGTAAATGAAGAAGGGTCTGGTATACAACCAGTGCACTCTTCAGAGAAAGACCCTTCCTGCGTCGTATTGCCTTTTTTCTTAAGAATAGAGCCACAGTAGCTTTCTTTTATCTGTCCTCTACATTCTTGTTCCAATTTGGTTTCTTGTCGAGAATTTCATCTAAATATTCCACGCTAACTCCTATTTCTAGACCAACGCCATTTAATGTTGGCTGCACAAATTGTGGAATTTTGTATTTCCTCGAAAATAGCACTAATTCTATTTTCTGAGGATTCACACTTAAACCGCTATAGAGTATGGGCACATCCTATTAAGAGCGGTCTGCATTAGATTGATTAGAGGTGAAAAATATATTCCACATAAGCATAACTCGAAAGTCAATTTCGAACTTCCCGAATTTTAAAGCTTTAAAATTTAATAATGTTTTTTTAGAATTCGCATCCACTAGAAATAATGCAAAGAAAAATCTTTCCATACAAATTAACCCACCCTAGTATGCATATATGTTTGTATGTACCAAAGCATGTTTATCTCTATGACTGAATTGGTGTTATTAATGGTTTTTAAACGTAACTGACAGGTGCCAGTAGCGATTGGCAATTGGTAACGCCTTAGGGCAATTTTCTCCCCTGGGACTATGCATAGTGCTAAACAGTATTTTTATGTGCGAAAATACATACATACATATATCTATGCACATCTGCTTAAATATGCACAAAGGGTGCTGTGGCGGTGGTGCGAATATGAATATAGCACATACATATTATATATGTATGCCTGGTTTTTCTTAGCGACAGGATAACATTTTCTAACTTAAAGAGATTTTTAGTGTTTTCGGTAAAATTAAGTGGCCTGTTATATTTGGTTGGAGAATAATTTCGTGGCGTTTATTTTAACAAAAATCGATAATTATATCAATAAGTTACACAATTTTATATTCGCCGTTGCTGTTTACAACCTCTTCCCACCTCTCCTACATTTTGTTGATGAACAACAAAGAAGAGCAGGTGTTGAAAATGTTGATTTTTGCCTCCTGGGTATTCCATTTCTAAACCTCGAACCTAATAAAAAATGAAATAACTCAAAAATATAATTAACATAGCTTTGTAGAGAAAAAGTTCTATCGAATGAATACTTAGGACCAAAGGATAAACAAATTGTTGTAAAATAAAAGAAAATATAAAAACGCTATGAACTTATTCCCAAACTCAATACTTTCTTACTTACTTAGCTGGCAACTACAACCGATGGTCGGTCTTGGCCGCTACCACCAAGAGCAAACAGATCGTCGACTTGGTCTTTTCAACGTAGATGAGGACGTCGTTTTTTGCGAGTTCCACCAGTGCATTCCGAAAATAGCGCCTTCTTTGTTAAAGCGTTATTGTCCATTCGCTCAACGTGACCTAGCCATCGCAGCCGCTGAATTTTAAAGCGCTTGTTCGATATGCTTCATTCACGCAAATCGGACCATAGATCTTACGAAGAATCTTTCTCTCGAAAGCCCCTAATAACTGCCCATCGGTGTTCATCAATGTTTAGGACTTATCGCCATACAGTAAGACCGGTAGGATGAGTGATTGATAAATATGGCCTGTTCAGTATTCTGTTAAGAATGGGACATACCACCCATATGATTAAATAATAATAATAATAATGCTTACACACTTTGTTGTGTGTTTGGCTGAGCTCCTCCTGCTATTTTTGGGGTGTGTGTATTGATGGTTTTCCACAAATAGAGGGTCTTAGAGCTTTATGCCGCCTCGGAACAACATTTGGATTTTTATGAGGAGTTTTTCCATGGCAGCAATACACTCAGAGGTTTACCAATGCCTACCGAGAAGCAATTGCTATTAGAAAAAACTTTTTTCTCTCATTTGGTATTTCATATCCGGAGTTTTGAGTCTAGGCACTACAGAATGGTAGCCGCACACCAACCACTGGCCACTCTGAGTAAATGCTCTAAAGCTATATAGCGTGAATGGAGTTTCTATTCAAAAATAATCTCTCTAACACCTCACAATAGGAAGCCGCCGTGTGACTACCATTCGCGTTCAACGCCGATAAGAAACATCAAATGATAGAAACATATTTAACTATCAGCGGTCTGCAGTCTCGCATGATAACATCCAAAGACATTAAGGAACTCTTCGCTGCCAGAGACAAACAGCTGAGCGGATGAACGGACTACACATGAGATTCTGGAGGCGCTTTCATCAAAAGACGAGAGGATTAGGGTCTCTTGAGAATATGTACTCTGGAAAGATGGGCTTCGCGTCAACTCAGCGAGCGCTGTGTTAGTATGCTAACGTGCAAAGTCGCGAGATCCTTTTGATCACGGGTAGATCGCAGGCGCTTGAGGAAGCTTCTAAGGCTAACAAAGCTGCAACTCTCGAATTAGTAGGCATCCCCACCACACATTGTCCTTTAGCTGTCATGCGGTGAGATTTGGGATTGATTCAAGTTGTTTATGCAGAGGGTACCTAGAGAATGAGGTTAAATCATCTCAGCTGCCCAGTTCTCGTCGGGCAAAGATTAATACATCTTTTTGCTACACCCGTTGATATTTTGGGTTTAAATATCACATACCTGCTGAAATTCATTGGTAGCTTGAAGCTGTTAATCCTCTAATCCAAGATCCTCCGCTTTCTTTTGGTTCCACCAGCTTGGTTCTTTTCCTTTCCCACCCCCAAAGACACTAAATAACTTGAAATTATATACATTTCTGGAGATATCTTAACGACGAACACTCCATTCAATAAATCATTGGCTTTGAGAGCAGAGGCACATATCTTTCAGACCATTGTCTAGCATTTTTGTAAGAAAAATTTGTTATGTATAACTCTATGCCGTTCTCCATGAACGAAGTTTAAGCTTTCCCATTTTTGAGGAAGTGCGCATCCCTTTTTTCATCAACCCACAAATCGCGCAAAACCGTTCACCTGAGCAATTCCATTTTAAATGATCCAAGTGCAAGTTGTCGCAAAGAAATTTTGAAAATTTTGTAAAAACATTTCATAATTTTGAGATTTATGCAATGTTGAAAATTTTGGCTCAGAGTTTTTTATAAATTTTTATATTTTTTTATATATCTACTTCTTAAAACAGATATTTTTGGAAAATTAATTTTTTTTTAATTATTGGAATTTATGAAAAACAAAAAATGCAGGCGTAAACGCTTTAACTAGTGTTAAATAGAGTTTTTAAAATGAAATCCTTCGAAAATTTTTAACATTTTTATAATTTTCTTTCTTTTTTTTTTAATTAAACTTTTATATTAATTTAATTTTTTTTTTTTGTTGTTTAATTTTTGGGAAAGAATATTTTTTGGAATTTTTTTTAAACAAATGTTTATACAGGCGTAGTAGTTTTTGCTATTTTTGGCAGAATTTTTTTAAATCTGAAATTCCTTCGATAGTTTTTAGACTTAACAGGACAAAATGTACTTTCTAAAAAACTTTTTTTTTTGAAAAACAATTAAAATTTTTTTTAGAAAAAATTAAATAAACATTTTTTTGGAAAAAATTATATAAAATAATGTTTGGAATTTCAAGAAAAATTTGAAAAAAATTAACAATTTTCTTTTTATTTTTTCCAAAAAAATGTTTATTTAATATTTTCCAAAAATTATTTTATTAATTTTACCAAAAAAAAAATGTTTAATTGTTTTTCAAAAAACACTTTTTTAGAAAGTACATTTTGTCCTGAAAAAAAAATTTAAATTCAAAAAGATTTGGAAATAATTAAAAACCATTTTTTTTTTTGAAAAAATTAAAAAAAAATTTTTGAAAAGAATCAAATTTTTTTTTAATTTTTGGGAAAGAATTTAGTTTTTGGAATTTTGGCACACAAATGTTCATGCATGCGGAGAAGTTTTTGGTATTCTTCTATGACTTAATTGTTTTTCAAAAAACACTTTTTTAGAAAGTACATTTTGTCCTGAAAAAAAAATTTAAATTCAAAAAGAAATAATTAAAAACCATTTTTTTTTTTTTGAAAAAATTAAAAAAATTTTTTTTGGAAAAAATTAAGAAAAAATTTTTTGAAAAGAATCAAATTTTTTTTTAATTTTTGGGAAAGAATTTATTTTTTGGAATTTTGGCACACAAATGTTCATGCATGCGGAGAAGTTTTTGGTATTCTTCTATGACTGAATAATAATTTTAATCTAAGCAAATGTTTCTCAAATAGTCACTACTGTACTTTTGCCCTTTTAAATATGTATGAGTGTGCTTGAAGTACGTACTAATATCTCTCTACCTATTTTTCTTCTTCGACATCTTCTGCTTATCCTTTAGCGAACGCTCCGCTCGCCTCTTTCAAATTCTCAGCTTATTGATTGTGTGCCAAGCAAAGGTTTGGCCTCCACCGACATTATTAACCCAAAAGTATTGTAATGATATTCACCTCAGCGCACAAACGTACAAAAACGTGCAACAGAATAGCAACACCCCTTACCGCTGCTGTTTGTCGTTCAGCTAAGGAATTTACATTGTTGTTGTTGCCATCAGGTTTACTTTTGAAAAATTATTTTCATCGCCTTATTATTGTTAAAGTTTTACCGAGGCTGGTTGCTATTCTTATTCATTGTTTTTTGTTATTGTTATTGTTATTGTTATAGGGGGTTTCTTACGCTTTCACATCGCCTTCGACAAAGCTTTGTTACAAAGTTTTCCGCAGCAGCACAACAAAAAAGTAACGCCGCCGGTTGATTAATTGCAAATTCCTTTTTCTGACAACCATAGGCGGCAACCGATGCTGAGTTGTTGTTGTGCTTCCCGAGTTGTTGTTTTTTTTTTGCTTCTTTTTGGTGTATGTTTTCGTTTTTGGTTTGCAAGAAAGTGAAAATATTCAGTGAGCTTGAAATTAAATACCAACTGAAGATGAAATTGCAATTTTTTGTTTTATGCCTTCGGTTTTTCCCTTCGTTTTTTTTAGTTTAATTTTATTTGTGCACTCCAGTGGAAGGAAAGTACACATTTGATTATCTTTACTTAAAGTTTGGCTACTTCACTTTGCAATTAATCACATTTTTCGTACTTTTACATTTTTTAAGAAGCCGTGTTTCATACAAAATATTTGAGCGCTTGGCTGAGCTCCTCCTCGAATTTAAGTTGTGCGTCTTGGCGTTTCCCCGCAAATGAAAGGCTTGCACATGTGTATATGTACATTAGGGTGCGTCACCAAAAAGGTTGCGGGTTTTCTATTAATGTTATTATTTTTTTATACTAATTTTAGATTGTTGCGTTCACAGCCTCGATAAAGTTGTTGATTGAAATTATGTTCACTTAAGAGTCTTGAGGAGTTCAATCCAATTGTGTTTGAGAGGACCGTTTTGGTTTCTTCGAAAGCAGTGCATTGAGAAAAAATGTGTTTCAGAGTCAAAACACGTGGACAGAGCGGGCAAGTTGGTGGTGGATTGCCTGTTAGAAGGTGTTAATGGGTGCAAAGAGTGTGACCTAGGCGGAGTCTTATTTATGAACGTTTGAATGTGATTTTTTTGCAGCATTTGTTGGCTAAATAGGCGTCGTGAGTTCTCGGTTTATGGCTGTGTAATGGTGGTTGAAATTAAACCAATTCTGTACTCTTTCGAAGTGGTGTAGTATAAATCGCCTGACATCTACTTTCTCGACTGTGATATTTGTTGTTGCAGAGTGTCGATTTGGTGACACGATCTGCTGCTTCGTTGCCCATGATACCAATGTGTCCGGGTATCTATAGCAATTTAATCTTTTGATCGTTCTCGATGATCGATAATCTCTAATTGAATTGACTGTAATCGAGGCATGGGTTGGATTTTTGACTGCTTTCAGGACCGAAAGGAGGACTTTGGAAGCGGTCTTTAACGCCACGATGTTTGCGCTGCGGATGGTGGTCGCTTCTGCGGTGAGCGCAGTTGCGATGTCTGGTAGCATTTGCACTTTTAGGATGTGAACAATTGTGTCGACAACTGCTTAACTGGAGCATGAGTCTTCAGATTTAGAGTCATCTGTGTACCATAACGCCCATTTTTTCGCTTCATAGCGAGCTTTATGTTCCAGGAATAACTGACGAAAGACACCAGCAGAAACATTGGATTTTTTTAGTCTTGAAAGACTGAGGTCACTCCATGTTTTTTTAATAATCCAATGGTGGATGGGTTGAAATGCGATTTCCCTCGGGCCAGTGTAGATTTAAGTTCTTTGCGGTCTTAAGAATTACATAGGTGCAAGGTAGAGGGAATACTTTGGCTGTTTTTTGTGAGCCGTATGTGTTTGATATCGTTGTCAATAAGTAAGTCTGATGAAAATGGTATTTTAGGTACCAAGCGAGCGTAGATTTCGCGTATTCTTTGCTGTAGTGTTGGTAGACCCGCTTCTGCCAAAATGTTTTTTAATCGAATTAAAAAATCTATAACATTTTCAGACTTTCAGCCAGATATTTCGGAAAAATATTAATATTTATGTACATAAGCTTGGGCTCGACTCTTGCTCTTTATAAACGGAAAGTGAAAAAAAAAGTTTTCATTTTCGTTTTCACAGACACTTTTCACTCTCTCTTTTCACCAACGATCAATGTCAAGATAAACTCAAATGCGTGACACGGTGAATTTGCTGGGCAATTGAATGTTTACATTTAAATCCAAATTGATGCTCAGGAATAGCTTTTTTGTTATCAAGAATTGGCCTTAGTTTGTAGATTATTAATTTTTCAAATACTTTGCTCATTGTGGGCAATAAGCTTAAGGGTCTATATGATGTGGAATGTTTTATCAGTCTACATTAACTAGAATTTATATTTTTAAACCAGCACAAGTGTGTATGTATGTATAATATTTATTCTGTATATACATATAAGGAAGAAAGGTTTCTCAGAGAAATTCCTTTTCGGATCACAGGTTGATCATTTTCGAAATCAATTTCGCACGGGAAACGGGGAGATATGGAACCCTAAAAGAACTGGCTAGTCTCTGTTCAATATGGTTTTAACAATAAATTGAACAGGCGAACTTTTTCCTACTCATCCACTGATCAACAAGCAGGTGGAACACTTGCAGCGATCCTATCAGACGGCAAGAAAGACTTCCCTCAATGGTAGAGCAAGACGCTGACCGACTTGAAAAAGAAGTTTAGAAGGGTTTTTAACGTATGCTACCAAACTAAAAACTTTAAAAATTACCGTGTAATTTTGAATGAATACAAAAAAGCCATTAAATATGCGAAATGCAGCTCCTGGAAGGAGTACAGCGAGTCCATTGATTGCGCCTAAAAATGTGCTTGTATTCGCTACATCGCATTTCAAAGAAAATTTAAGTTGTGAAACGTGAATTTCACCATCTGAAGGAAATCATTGCCAAGAAGCGGACTGTTGTGGCCAATAGCAGAGAGGTTGCCTTCCATGAGAACTACGTCGGGGTACACATATTGATGGCGATTCGCCAGAATCTCCATGACCTTGTTTGGTAGGTTCTTACGCAGTCACCTTATAGACCAAACTAGACGATTACAACATGTCCCTGTTCGTGGCAAATGATTGTCATGGAGAAAAAAAGAGAAAAGCTTAGGAAAGTCGACTGCCCCAGGTTTTTGGTGATGATAAACGGTTCACTAGACAGGGCTAGTTGGGTCAACAGAGAAAGAGACATAGTACAATTACCATCATAATGGCAACGGATCGTTCTAATTAAATCGTTTCAAGCGAAATAAAGAATTCAAAGTCTTGCAGAAATAATAAATTGTTTTGTACTACATTTTATATATATAAAGAAAATAACCAAGTAATTCAAGTCGCCTCGTCCATTTGCCTCGCAACAGACTATCAACCCGAAGCAGTTGGCTAAAATTCTCAATCAGCCACTTACTTCAAAATCACTGAGAGCCGCGTAACGTTCTGATGTTCTTTTCCCCTTCACTCTGAATTCTTTGCCTCCTCTTACGACCCATAGGCTTTCCGACTGTGTAAGAAATGTTAAAGTCGGAGTAGTTGTAGCGTTTGAGCGATGCTCTTTCGAAGACATTTTCTACGCTTTTATATTTATGTCGAGATTATTGTAGAACGTTTCGGTGACCCAGCGAGCATAGAAGAATTTTCATAAATAAAAATTGTGGGTTTATAAATAAAAATTTAAAATATGATATTTAAATGATTTATTTTATATTTTCTAAATTTATTTATGATAGCTCCACAGGCTCATAGGTTCAAATATATATAATCATATGCATACACATGTATGGCTAAGTATGCGTATGTGTATATGTGGTTTGTTGTTATCCTCAAATACATCATCGCACTTAGTTTGTCAAGAAATCCCAGAATATTTGCAAAGCGTCAAGATGTCATTTCAATGGCAATCAGAGATATCTTTTCAACACAAATAAGTCGGTGCATAAAAAACTTGTGCAAGTATGTAACTATGTAGATGTTATGCAACTGATTTCGTAAACTTATATACATACATAAATGTGTCAGGAGTGAAATACGTCAAACATAATAGGAATTGGTGTAAGCTGTCACTTGGTATTCAGAAGCAAAAAATGAAGGATTTGGCTTTCTTAAGAAAATCTGAATTTTAAAACGCAATGACACATCCAAGAAATCTTCATAAATGGAATTCAATGGAATAATGATGCAAGCGCTTATAGCGTTACAATATTTGTATTTGTACTGCACATACCCAAGAATATAAGTATATACATGCACACATGCGTCTAAATAATAATACGTATCCATATGAATGTATGTATGCAAGAGCATTTGTAAGTGATACGGCGTAATGTGGTTTAAACAGCGAAAAAAATATTTCAGGCAAAGTGGTTTGCTTTAATTTACTCGTATTATTTGAAGATGTGAAATTCTCAGTCATCACATTTTAAGCCCGCACGGTATTTGTCAATATCATCAGTATCGACAAACACACGATTAGTTCTCTGTTGTTGTAATTTTAGCAGCATAAATATTTCCCACACATATTTGAGAAATACTGCTGGAGTGGCAAACCTTTACCAGATATAAATTCGGGTGGTTCCGGTAACGTAGAACCGACTATCGTGGGAATTGTAAAAGTTATCGCTGTTTGTGTGGAGCCCGTTTCTCTAAAAATCCCGTGCGGTGATCGACACAAGTCCTTGAAGATTCATCTAAACTCAATCGGACAAGAAAAATTAATTTTATTAATAGATCATCTTGTGCCTTATCGAAGCTTTTTTCCCAAATTAAAAACATGGCGGCCTCAGGAAATATTTTTCAGATTTTCGAGAAAATTTTTGAAAAAAAATCCTTAGATCAGGCGCAAGTCTTTTATGTTTTTCAAAAGCAGTAAAAATTTTATTGAAATCTACTAAGCGGTTTTGAAGTTACAGAGACCACCAGCTCAAAAAACATAGTTTTGAAAAAAACGCATTCAAAGTTTTGCTATCGATATCCGGAGCGGTCAAGCGCCCTTTGTTAATTGTTGAATAACTCGAAAAGTACTTATCGGATAAAAAAAAAATCGAATTTTTTGAAAATTCTGACTACCTCTAACCCCTTAAAAGAGATGATTCTTGAGATAAATTTTCTAAGAGTATTTTTCCAATTTTTCATGGCACTTGGAAGCCAAAACACCGATTTTCGTTGCGAAAAAATCGGTTACTTTTTTATTGTAAATTTACAATTATTTGGTTGTTATATTTGATGTAGATTTATAACAAAGATTTTTGTAACCAATTTTCGAACGATTCCTTTTTAGACAATTTTTTAACTTTTCAAAAGATTTATTTGTGAAAAATGTTAAACAAAAAAATCGGCATAGTTTTTTTTTAATTTGGAAATTTTTTAAACGTGCGTTTACGCGATGTGTTCAAAAAGTATCGCGGATTTTGTGTTTTTTCAAAAATTGTTTATTTATTCATTGATATCTATTTTGTCCCCTCCAAAGTAATCCCCGTGAGACGTTAAGCACTTGTGCCAGCGTTTTTTCCAATCTTCGAAGCACTTCAAAAAATAATTTTTTTTATCTTGTTCAGCTCCTCCTTCGATGCCGTCTTTATCTCGTCAATCGTAGCGTAGCGTCGTCCTTTTATGGACCTCTTCAGTTTCGGGAACAAGAAAAAGTCACAGGGGGCCAGATGTGGGGAATACGGTGGCTGTGGCATCTTTAGTGTGTTGTTTTTGGACAAAAAGTCGCGCACAAGCAACGTGATGCAAGAGCCAATTTTTGTTCTTCCACAAATCCGGGAGTTTCTGGCGGATTGCTTCGCGCAAATTGTGCATAACTTGCAGGTAATATTCCTTATTGACCGTCTTACCCTGTGGCAAGAACCCATGATGCACAACGCCCCTGCAATCGAAGAAAACAGTAAGCAAAACTTTTACATTCGACCGGAATTGGCGCGCTTTTTTGGTGTTGGTTCGTGCGGCAGCTTCCATTGGATGATTGAGCTTTAGTTTCCACGTCATAACCATAAACCAACGATTCGTCACCATTTGTGACCCTCTGGAGCAAATTCGGGTCGTCGCGAACAGAGTCCAACATCTCATTAGCAATGTTCTTGCGATTTTGCGGCGACCCGTCTCATGCCCAAATCATTGAAAAAAATCGAATGGCACAAGCCAATCGATATGTCTGATATATCTAGGTCCTCAGCAACTTCTCTAACGGTGATTCGACGATTGGCCAATACCATTTTCTTCACTTCATCAATTTTTTCGTCTGTTGTTGAAATGCATAACATTTTGTACCACCGATAAATGTTGCTTTGACCCAAAGTAGCTTCTCCGTATGACACAGTCAACATTCGGAAAGCATCCGCGCACTTAATTTCGTTTTTCACACAAAACTTGATACAAGTTCTTTGATCCATCTTTTTGAATAGGTAAAAATCGAAGACGAGCTGAAACACGTGCAAGCAAAGCAGCTTTCCACAATTAACTGAACATTCAAAATGGCCGAACTCGTCGGCATGAGTTAGAGCCATGAGTACCAACGTATCGCCACAAGAAAATTGAAATTCGAATATACGTAACCTGCGAAAATTCAAAATTCGCGATACTTTTCGAACACACCTCTTATACCCATATGTCGCGCATACGCTTATAGCTATTTATAGATGTCTTGTGTCACCGTAAATTTTGCTCAATAATTTATATAATTTACGATAAGTACAATAAAAGACCCAACGAAAAGTTTTCTATTAATTTCATTGTCCCTATGAAAAAATTCCCAAACTATGCTACTCTTCTCCACCGCTAGAGTGGCGAAAATCCCTTAAGTGATTTTCTACTATACAAAATATCTAAATACACATTTACCAAAAACAAAATGTTCATGAAAATTACTCAACTACCGTTACATATTAAAGTCAGTATTTTTTTTCTGCTCTCACTCTCTTTTCCGCTTCCATTTACTCATCCTTCAACTGAACTACGAAAAATATCAAACACCGTTACCGTTATTGTCAACACCAATACAACAGTGCACTGGCAATAATAATGGTAAGCACAACTACAATAACAACAATTGCTGCTGGACAACCAACGAGTAGCTTAAATCATCATCCGCATCAACAGCAACAGCAACCAGCGACGACACTAGGCTCAACCATAACCGCAACTGCAACCGCAAACAATTCCAATTACCAGAGATCAGCATCCCAGCAGCAACAGCAACAACAACATACACAGTCGTATCACCATCCATCATCGTCAACATCGTCATCGTCAGCGACACATAACAGCTATTACAACTCATTAACATTAAATGGTGTTGGTACTGGCGTTGGCGGCAACAACAACATCAGCAGCAATAGTAACTGTGCCATAAATAACAACAACGACAACGGCAGCAACGTCAAAAACAGAGTTGCCGCAAAAAACATTTCACTAAGTGGTTTCGTCACCACAGCGGAGCAAGAGAGTTGTGGTGTTGTTGTAGACCACAATTCATCTCACTACTCAGCGCGACCTTCGTCATTGTATAACGGCAGTGGTAATATTGCTGACGACGGCCAGACTGTAGGTAACAGCGGCAGATCCACAACAACAATAACAGCAGCAGCAGCAGAGGAAACCGCAAGCGTAGACCAACAGCCACAAAGTCATGAACCGGCAGCAGTCACAAAGTCACCAACAAAAACTGTGAATTTATCGCAAGCGCTGCTCTCCACATCACCGCCGCTACTGAACGATCAAATATCGCTACTATTTCCCAAGTGTCGACCACGTCAATTGTCGCCCAATAACAACGCGCCAGCCAGTCGCAGCAGCAACACGCAGAGTAAAAGTCAGAATAGCTGCGATAGTGAAGTCTTGAACGCTACGCGAGCGCTCCAAGGCGAAGCATACATTTCAAACACCGTCAACAGTCACAATAAGCGCGTGAACTCTTCACTTGAGCACGACGTGGGCAACGAATCCGGAACGATCGTGAGAGCAGCAGCCGCACCACCACAGCCGACCACTACAAACTATTATAAAAGCGTCAATATTATCACCCAATCACCACCACCGCCCTCAACGTCTTCGGTATCATCCGAGTCGCTGTCGTCGGTGACGCCGCGCATTTCTACGAATCCCTTTCTCAGTCACACAGACAGCGTGGAGAAAAAACCACTCGAACGCGCATCACGCCATCAACACAAATACAGCGACGAAGAGAGAAGTACCGTAAGCAATCGTCACGCGCGCAACGACAAACGTGACGCTGTTCACTACAACGATCACGGTATCTGCGACGACGACGAGGACGAAAACATTAACGATAACAATATCGTAGAAGACGAAGAGCTGCCAGTGCCCTCGTATCCTCCAACATTTTACTATCACACCGAAACCAAACATTCACAACCACAAACGCGACAACGCCATCATCAAACCGGCGACAGCAGCAATAGTTACGAGATGCCGCGCAAACGCGCCAGTTATGGGTCGCATCACCACGCCCAGCAGCCGTACACACATTTCGCAACCTCGGCGTCACAGCAGCATCAACAAGTACAGTTGGCACAGCACAAGCAGTCAAACCATAACTCGAACGCAGCAGCGAGCAGCTTGAATCAGAATCCATTCATTAAAGATGGCAACTATTGGGAAGGACGTGAAGCGCCAGTATCAGCGCATAGCGCAGACAATACTGAACGTACGCGTTTACCACCCCACTATAATGATATAGACGACGCGGAGTCACACAACATACCAACGTCTGTTAGCACACAATCGTCAACGTTCGGTTCTACGACCACGACAGCACCAATTGCTAGCGCAGCGTCCAGCACCTCCGCTCGACGCGCCTATCACCAGCAACAGCCTTATACAAATAGTGTCCCACCCCGGCAACACCATCCACAACAGCTGCAGCGGCCACAATCGCACATCAGCCGACTTAGTCGAACTACTATTGAACCAGGCACTGGAGAACATTTTGCGGAAACGGCTTCAAAACACGGATTCCACCAGAAACAACAGCAGCAACAAAGTAGTCTACAAGCCGTGCAAAATTCATGTGCCGAAGGTCTCACTCCACTCGCCAGTCATTATTTGTATGGCAGCAAAACATCCCTGGAACAGCAGCACCAACAAAATGTCATTAATGTCAGCGATAACAGTATACTCGTCGAGCGTGAAATAAGAGAACGTGATAGAGAACAACGTGAGCAGCGGAAAGCTGCGGCAGCATATGGCGAGTGGGAAAGAGAACGTGAACGAGAGCGAGAATGGGAACTGGAACGTGAACGAGAACGCGAACGAGAAAGGGAAAGAGACAAGGAAAGAGAAAGAGAAAAAGGGCGAGACCGCGAACGCGATTTTGAAAGGGAGCAAGGTCGTTGCAGTGAGCTCTACTTGGGCGGATCACAACAGTATCAACCAGCAAAACATCGTAATTCCAGGAAAAACAGCAATGTCGGAGATACAAATGGACATTCTGCGGTTAGCAATGGTGAAGTGGTCGTCTTTGATGATATCACCGAGAGTTGGCAAAGTGAGTATGAAAAGTTTTGTTCGTAGGCAATAGGCCCAAAGGGTTCGGTCCCAAGAGAAGGGGGAAAGGGGTTGGTTCGTGATTGGTTATAGTTGAGCCTTCTGCTTTTTTCCCGAAAGTAACATATGTAGGTCTCACGAAAGCGCTGAAGCTTTTGGTTTCCGACATGTTTAGGAGACGGAGAATGTCTTGTGTACCTCCTTCCGTAACATACCAAATGAAAAATGCATCAAAACAGGGTATAGTGTTATGCCCCTCAACTGGAAGCATCTGCACTTTACGGAATACATGGATTATATTCTGGAGGCTACAGTCGTTACTGTTTTACGTGTGGTAATATGGCATCGGTAGTCTAGCGTAAGTGGACGTTCCTCGCACTTTTCCCAATTTACCTACTTTCCCTGTTTATAAAACAAAAAAAAAACCCTATCCTTTCCATCCTTACTCCCGCACAATAGTCTGCGCATTATTTGCATTGTGGCTGCTAAAAACAAGCAAAAACAAAGCAAAAGCCACAGTTATACATTGCATCAAGTGGCGCCAGCAAGAGGAAGCGGACAGCCGCGGTAATAGCGCAGACACACCACTTTACCGAAGTCATCAACCATATGTAAGATCCTTCTGGTAGAAAAATGTGACACACAGATGGCGCTCCAAGCAGTAAGAAGGCATTGTTCCTAAGCAACGACAGGTGGGCATTCCCACTACTTAGAACTGATCACGGCAGGCTAATGACCTACCCTGTCAGAAATCAAATAGATTAACGAATCTAAGGCAAGGCAAGTCTTGTCCCGAGAGGAGTGAACAAGAAGAAAACAAAAATGTGGCCTAGCCAGCTGATCGACTTAAATGCCACCAACAACTTTTCTTGGTCCTTGTCCTAAGTGCTACGGAAGCTTATTGCGTAATCAAGGAGAACAATCGCGTGCAGGAAAACTAACTAATTTTCACTGTAAGCTTCGATGTGTCATCGACATGACTCGTCTGCCATATGGTGATTAGGGATGCCGTAGTTTTAATAGTCCAGGTAGCGAGAGGTTAAAGAATACTCAGGAGAAGACACTATCCTGTGGGAGAGAGCCTCTGTTTAATGCTTCTTTGTTCAGATGTTTGCTATCGAAAAATTACTGAGACTATCGATTACGTGGATAATTCGTCGATTACCATTTCAATGCCAATAATGTAGAAGGGATCTCGATATTCTTTAGCGGAGTTTTTCCATAGTTTTTAGGCTTAGTAGAATCGAAAACTTTCATAAATGTAACGCTACTGAGACAGCTTGTTACAGGAACGCTTTTGATTTAGGCCACCGAGATATGTTGTAAGAATGGAAGACCTTGAGAAAGTACGCTACCCTCGTTTGATGCAAAGCTCATTCCATCTGAACTAATTACGATAAGGAGTACTGAGGCAATTATTTTATATTATGACTAAGAAGATGGAATCGTTATATAGTAAAAACTTTGCTGTACATTTTTAAACCATAAATCAAAAATACTACTTCTCAAATTTTTGTATCTGGTAGGTCGGTGGAATAATTGACTACCTCAGTCGATGACTCTGTCGATTGGTGGTAGCCAAATAAACGTTTATCTTATGCTGCCTAATAGTTATCCATTGTGTATAGTGCGACCATAGTAAAATTTAAGCACATGAGATGGCAGAGCTTATCCAAAGTACAATCATTGAAGTCTGCCAAATTGCGGCTTTCCATAAAATTTTTTTTACATTTATAGCAGCACCGTAACAGTACGGCTTCCGCATTTATCTAACCTACAATCATCAACATTTTTCTTAACTATTTTTTGCTCACAGACTTGAGAGTAACAACCGACACAAGTGTCCCAACAATGCCACCTGCTTCGACTCGACAACACTTACAGCAGCAACAGCAGCAGCAGCAGCAGAGCCACAGACAACCCACATCCTTGACACTGGTTGACGACAAAGACGAATACGTTGAACAAGTCATCAGCCAGCATGCCGATGTGGAGGTAGCAGGAAATCACAACACTAGCAACAATAACACGTCAATAATATATAAGGATCATACAAAGAGATACTTGGAGCGAAGTAGCTACACAATGCACGCAGTGGAAACGCGACACGGCATCATAGGTACGTTAGACTTTGGGGACTACACCTTTTACTTTTTTCAGTGGATTTATTGCCAACAGCCACCAATGACACTATTTTATATTTTGTGCACAGAATACGAGGGCTCACCACGTCGCATTGGTGCGCAATCACTTGGCATTATGCCCGCGGATGATGAAGCCGAGGAGGCGGTGGCGGCGGCGGCGGCAGGTGCAGAGGAGGAAGTTGAAATGGATGTAGATGTGGGGCTGCCAATGCAACCAAATTCGTCGCACGTACAGCAAACGCATAGCCAACAGCACTCAACAAAGGTAGCTACAACAGCAACAACCTCTAATAATGGCGGTGGTGGCAGTCAATATACAACAGTAACAACTACGCACAATTCGCCACAGCAACAATATCCGGCGCGTCCCGGTTTCCCACAGGTGAAGCCATCACTTGCTGGTGTTTTTTTTTTTTTTGTTTTTTGGTTTTTTGATTTCACTAACGTTGACCTCAACATTTCTCATTGCAGCGTATTATTTCACCGCCGCGTGAGAGCACTCCGCCAATAATGCTGCTGAGCCATAATAATTCTAAACAGCAGCAACAACAACAGCAACAGCTAGAATATCAGCAACAACTGCAACCACAAGCGTTGCCGCAGCGGCAATCGTCACCGCCCACGGCTTGCACTTTGGACAATAACGCCGAGGATACAAGTAATGATGTATCCGAGATTGGCACAATTTCCGATTTGACCACACCGGAGGCAATATCGGCAACGGGTGCGCCAACAACGCCCACACGTACCACCGATTCACCGGCGGTTAATGCGACCAACAATACAGCAATGCCACCAAGTACGAGCGCCATGGCGTGCAAACCAGTAGCGACGTTTAGTAGCAGCGCCTTTAGCATACCAACCAAGTCTTCGACGTTCGACTACCTCTACGAATTCTCCGAGACGCGCAAAGTGCTCGAGGAGTTCTTCAAGTGCCCCTCGATGGACGATCGGCCGATTGAAAATGGCAGTGATGTTGATAGTATCGTAAGTACAGAAGGGTTGTGGGTTATTGGTTATAAGTCATAGATTATCGCTTATGGGTTACAGGTTAAAAGTTTTAGGTTATGCGTAAGAGGGTTACAGGTTATATGATAATAAGGGATGCACGAGCAATTTCTTCATGTAGATTATAAATAATATATATTAGAGATTATGGATTATAGGTTATAAGTTATACCACCTTGATTAAAAAGTTCCCGCAATATATTCATAAAATTCGAAATACAGTCTGTGTCAGAAAAAAGGAGCGGCGATTATTCATGAAGTATAAAATATATATATTTAAAATTTTTTTTTCTTGAAAGTATGTACAAAACTACGAGTTGCAATTACTCAATAAGCCGTGTAGCCTGGCATCTTCTTCATGCTTTGACCCAGCTTTTCTGCCGACAAAGAGGACTCGATTTTGCGAACTTGACGCACGAGTTGCTTTAAATCATGGACTGGCCTTCCGGCCAGATGCGTTTTCATAGTTCCCCATACATTTTCAATGTGGTTGGCGTCTGGGGACTGGGAAGGCCAGTCCAATACTGTGACGCCATTTTCTTCTTTTGTTGTTTCTCAATGTGTTTTTCTAAGAGCAGTGGTTTTGATGATGTGGGACGGTAGGATATGTTCGCCTTCTTCAGTCGACGTTCGATGGTGTCGATACTCATTCTAATCTTTTCCTTTTTTAGCAAGAACTGATTGTGCTTGGCGTAGTCACAAAGAAGGGTCATGCAAAAAAAGTTGGACGATCACTTTATCCTGCTTTTTTGTCGTCATTCGCTTCAAGCCGCGCTCGGAAAAGTCATCAACATATTTGTACACCTTATACCGCTGATTCCACATCACAACAAACTTTTTTGATGTTTTAATCACCTTTGCAGCGGAGGCGTAAGATAATTTCAGCGCTTTCGAATGCGTGCATAAAAATACCGCCTCAAAACGCTTCGCGTACTTCTTACTCATTTTTGTTTGGTTGCGTTTACGGGAAAGTTTCGAACGACACTAACCTGAGCTAGGACTGGTGTCGTAGCCCTTGAGTGGGACTATTATGCAACAAAAATCAGAACGAAATATATCTTCTGACACAGACTGTACAAGTTTATACCTCAAAAATGATATTATCGCCTTCAAAGTACTCCCCCAACCAACTGCAAGGTACTTATGCCAGTGTTTGATCCAGCTCTCGAAACATTTGTGGAACTCTATTTTCGGTATAGCCATCAGAGCCGTCTTCAATTTTTCCATTACTTCCTTTCAGTTGTTAAAACGCGCTCCCCGTAGAAAAAAATCGAAGGGAGCCATATCAAATTACGGATAAGAAATAATTTTCTCCATGAAGTCAATAGGGCATGGAGACAAGAGAATACTTATGTTGCAACCAGGCTTCTTTGGCCGCAAATAGCTAAAACATGGTCAGGCTGGAATCACTCAACTTCTAAAGAAAAAACATCTTGAAGGTCGAGGCTCGTATCACCAGACTTTGGCTGCTAGGTAGGCAATCTTCTGGGCTAGCAATAATTTCGCATGAATACTGCAGAAGTTGCAGAGACGAGGAAGAGGAAGAAACCGTAGAACACTTTCTCTGTAATTGTCCAGCTTTGGCTAGGAGTAGAGCGAGGTTGTTAGGAAAATACTATTTTGACTCGCTTGCAGAACTCCGGTGTTGGGAAAAAACCTATCTTATGCTTCATAAGAGCGTCTAAATGGTGCCATGATAAATAAACACTAAAGTTCCCGTGTTACACAATGGGTCCACAATGGACCTATATGGTCTAAGTGAGTTGGGTACTCTGGCCGAGTGCCACAAAAACCTAACCTAACCATATCAGCTGAATTCGATGGGTGTTGGATAATATTCGTTTCGTTCTTGGACAAAAATTCTCGGACAATTATGGTGCTGTGCGACGGTGCATTATCGTGGGGCAAAATTCACGAGTTACTTTCCAACAAGTTCTTTCTCTTTTCGCGAACTGATTGACTTAAACGTCTCACAACGCCCAAATAATAGTCCTTATGTCAATGTCAAACCTTCAGGCCAAAATTCGTGGTCTACAATGTCATTGTAATCCATAAGAACCGTTAGAACTGCTTTCATTTTTGGCTGAAAACGATTTGGTTTTTTTTTGGTCTTGGTTAATTCGGAGCTCTCCACTCACTCGTCTGATGTCTGAATTTCGTGTCGTACTCAGAAACCCACTTCCCATCTCCAGTAATGATGTTCTCGGATCGGTCGGATTCAGCCTTGCAAGTCATGTCTTTGGCGATATCAACGCGATCCCTTTTTTGTATGAAATTCGGCGCATAACAAATGTTAAAGTCCTCTGCCAGTTCTCTTATGGTTAATTTGCGGTAATTGATCAACTTATCTTTCACTTTATTGATGTTCTCATCAATTTTCGATGTCGACGGCCTGCCACTACGATCGTGATCTTCGATGGACTTACGATCTCTTCTGAAGCGTTCATGACACTCGCAAACGGCTGCTTTCTTTAAATCAGTTGTCTTAGAGCGTCACCTGGTGGTTGTTCCGGGAACTCTTTGACCAAGGTGATATATTAGAGATTATTGGGTATACGTAATAGGTCATAGGTTATGAGTTGTAGGCTGCATGAGAAGTAAATGTGTTATATAATGGCTCGATTTGTATGGCAAAATCAAGACACAGACAAATTGGATTATCAGCTCGGCTAATTTACTAATTTATACGAAGGACGTATGCGCCACTTCGGCTTTCTTTTATTTATTTAAAAGCAACAGGTAACAATAACTTTTTTTCAAGCAAGTTCAAGCCACAGGTACGGTATCTTTAGGGCCGAACCACGCCATAGTGCCCATGACGGTTCGTTCTCGACTCGTTCTTGACTAAGTAAAATTGTACGAGATAGGAAACAATGTACTCATTCATACTATCCGTAACAGTAAAAATTCGGCGCGGTCCCATTCCGGTCATGATAAGTCTCAAATACATTTTTGTTCTAGATAAATGAAACTTGGAATGACATGGCCTCTAGGGAGAATTCTACTTACTACTAACCCCATTAAATGTAAACTAAGTCAGATTATTTAATGTGAATATCGTAACATTTTACCAGACTGAAAACGCAACGAGAATGAACCGTTATTGGCACTGTGGTGTAGAGGGACTCTCATTGTCGTGAGCAGTAGGTCAATAGCATAATTTGTCCAATAGGGAGTCTAGATGTGGCAGAGTAGCCTATTCCCAATTAATAGTAACTCTTCTATTAGATACCAATCGAAGGTAGATGGGTAACAACTGCAAATCATTCATATTTAATTTTTTATTCTTAGGACATTCAATACGAGTTCCAAAATAATTTGGATCGTGGCGACGATGATGATTTAGACTCCCACTCAAATGTTAATGTAGATGCCGAAGACGAAGACGATGAGGAGGAGGAAGACGAAGATGATGATGATGATGGCCTAATGGGCGTGGATATGGATGATATACATCCCCAGCATCACCACCACCACCAGCTACAGCAACAGCACAACAACCAAATGCGGCAGCTGCAAACGACATTGCAACAGCGCAACAGTCATCGAGAATCACAGTTACATTTGCAAGCATCACCAACGCAATACCGCCATCAGCAACAACAACCACAACAGCAACATCAAAAACAACATCAACAATACCTCCAGCAGCAGCCACTGCAACAATTGCAATCGCAACAGGAGGAACAACAACAAAGATCAACTAATCATCGCAATCGTGCACAACGTCATCAACAACAAAACAGCAGCAGCAATAATAGCACCAACAATAGCAACATCTACAATAATTCGGGGCATGCACATCGGCGGCGCTTTACCGCTAGCCCATTAATGCGTGACTTTGATTTCTTCCTGGATTCGGCCAGTCGCAGCAGTGGCGAACAATTGGATCAACAAGATGGTGTCAATCACAATCAGTTGGACACACCGAGCACTTACCGTTATTCGCCTGAGACAACGGACTACGACTCGAATTGTGGAGATTTGGATAGTGAGTATTAGAAATGTGTGCAGGATATGCGTTGATCTCTCTTTTTGTCGTTGGAGGACAGAGTTCCAAAGAAAGTAAGAGCCAGAGTTCCAATAGCGGCATGCCACTGCGATTTTTATAGCTTTTGTTTTGGTCAAGGAACAAAAATAGTAAAATTAAGGCGAATTGCGATGAGAGTGCATCTGAAAATATTCTCAAAACTAATTTGATCTGAAACATTAACTGGCTAGCAAACTGTCAGCTGCAAAGACCACCTTCTCCGGTCAAGCTACGATGCACTAGATACGGTTAGTTTGCTGGGTAGGCAACCTTTGATTGGGAAAAATCCGAGATCCAGGACAATACGAACCGACAACTACTGGACCGAACAGTATACAGACAGACCCTAAATGACATTCATAGGAAGACACTTACAACCTTCCTAAACTCCCTACCCCGAATGTCGTTATCGGACTTCAACCACCACCTATTGTAGACGAAGAGTTTCAGCTGCCTCGCGAGACCTGCGTAACTTTGGCCCAATTACGTTCTGGATACTGTAGTAGGTTAAACTCCTACCTATTCAGAATCGAAACCGACATACCCAACTTATGTCCAGCATGCAAAAGCACTCCGCACGATACTAACCACCATTTGACATGCCCCATAAAACCTACTCACCTAATACTCTGGACCCAACTTATCGAAGTTTCTTGAGCCGACCGTTGGATGAGCTAGAGGAAGATGGCCGGTAGATACATTACGCTGACAGGGTTTAGTAAGCTGCTATAACAACAACAACCACCACCTCCTCCGGACTCTAGAGTCTACGTTAGTGCAATTGAGATTTTTATCCATCCAAAGAATGTTATGCAATATTCTCGAAGTGAATAGAAATCACTAATTCTTACCCATGTCTACCGAAGACGGATATAACTACAACTGATTTCAGTATCGTAAATCCAACGGATTAGGAAATTACAGCCCTAAAAATTTAGATTTGTGCTAACTTAAAAGAAACTTGAAAAGTTTAGCAACTCCCTCGAATTGCGAAAAAACAAAAACCTTTAATCTTTCTTTTAACAGGTCTCTCGGGCGAAATAAATGGCGTCTCAACATCCTGTTCGAATTACACAAAATACTATGCCTCCAGCATGCCCGTGCTGGAGGACGGTCTCTCGTCGGGGCATACCTCCGACACGGAGAATAACAACCAAAATAATCTCAACAGCAACTTGCAGCAGCCGAGCACTGTGATACATCACAACCCCATCGGTAGCGGAGGTATTTCGATGCTGATGGACATGAAGCGCTTATCCACTAATAATAGCATAAATAGCATGAATAATCTCACTATATCGACAGCAGACGGTGGGGGTAGTGTTGGTGCTGAGCAGCGGAACAACTCAATATCGTCGAATATTTTGCGCGATACTCCCTACTTGCGCAAAAATGACAGCCCTACTGCAATAGTGGGCTTACAGGAAGATTCCGGACGCGATTCGGCACGCTCGAGCTCGAAACGTGATGGACGGGGAGGTGAACGCGAACTGCTAGGACAAAGTCCTACAAATAACAGCAACAATAAAGTATTCAAGAATATTGATCCTGAGCTGGATTCTCTTTATTCGATTAGTAAGTATTGTGACGATCCCATTTATGTATATGTTTTGTTTTTTCGAATTTCAAAGAGCTCACATAGTTTCGTATCTCCTTGCTACACTAGGTATTTTCCATCGGCCCGACATGGTGCAGATGACGCCGCCACCACCCGCACCAGCGCCACATCGCAAACCGAATATACTCAGCCCAGAACCGAAAATCCTACAACCCACGCCCTACAAAGAAAACCTACACGCTGCACCTGCACCACCCAGCGCAACTTCACCCATTAATGCACTCGGCGCAGCCACTGGCTCCAATGCGGGCAGCGGCGTTACATCTGTGGCATCAGCTATAAGCTCCACACTTAACCGTGGCAAAATACACACACAGCAGAGCAATGCTGCCATCTCACCGTCAGGCCACAGCACCGCACTACGCTCCAACCAAACACACGCGCAATCACAACCACCGCCTGTGCCATCACAGCCATTGCCATCATCGCAGACCCAATCACAATCACAATCGCAGCCACCGCCACCAATCCCAGAACGCAATATGCCGCGTACGCCTTCGCCTGTGATGAACTCACCCGTGTGGCTACCGCGCCATTTGGATAATAGCGCTAACAAAAGTCTGATCGCATCCTCGCCGGGACATCACTCGAAGAATCTGAGCGCCGATGAAGACGATGTTGATACCGATCTCGAAACAGATCGTCTGCTAGGCCATCAACGGCTGGACGATCAAGGTTATTACGACGAAAATAAGTCATGGGAATCGCGTAAGCTGCGCTCGTCTCTACTCTCGAAAATCTCGCCCAAGCAACAATTGGCGAGCACAAAAACACGCAACGGCTACAATGCTTTGCTCTCGACCACACCCGAAATCCCACCGCCGATACCACCGAAGAACACCACTAGCAAACTGCTCGACATTGATGGCTCCATGTCATCATCCGAGCATAGCGATAAATCGCCAATTAAATCGATCGACACACAAGACTGTGTTGTGGCGATGGGCAGTCCAGGCGGCTCGGATGGCTCCGCTTGCATTAGCAGCAACTCAAAGAAGGAGCTCGACTTGTCGACGATCAACTCAAATGGGCTGCCAAACAGCGGTGGCAGCAATAGTGGCAGTGGCAGTGGCAGCGGTAGTGGTAGCGCAGGTGGAGTTGGCAGTATTGGACTCGTTGGCACTGGCAATGCGAATGGCAGCGTTGGTGGCAGCGGCAGCGGCAGTGGCAGCGGTGGCGGCAGTGGCACTGGTAATGGCAGTGGTGTTGGTGGTGGCCACAGCAGCTCGGCTGGTTCCAATAGCACCAGCGGCGAAAAAAAAGTGAAAAAGAGTAAGAACAAAGAAGGTAAATGTATTGGGTTTATCTTCGCGCAAGTAGTGTCGTTTCACCAATTTTAGTCAACGTTGTTGTTGTTCCTATTAGAATAGCATTTTTGTGAATGGGCGTGCGGAATACTGCAAATGAATTCGTGTAGAGTTTGCTAATCATTTTCAAAATTGCATCAATTAAATTGTTGTAGTGTCTTTTTCCAAATTTTGTTGTACAAACTTGTGTTTTTCAAATATATTTATATATATATACATACATATATACTTTTGTTGTTTCGCAATTCGTTTGTAGTATTCGTGAATGCGATGAATTTGGTCGCTAAGTGACGCGCCCATTTGCAGTTGTTATTTTTTAATTTGTACAACATCGATCAAAAATCTTCTAACTACAATTTTCTAGTACAACTGAGATATTTTCAACATTCTGCTAATCTGTGATAACTCTTATTTTTGCATGCGTTCCGTTACGTTTCGTTTGTAACGAAAAAAATTATGTAAAACTGCTTTCAAACCGCCGCATACTTTGTAAGATAATATTTCTAAATGTTTTTTCAATTATTTCTAGTGTAGTGTCCGTGGCGAGAGAGTGAGAGTGAGTGTGTGGGTGTGAGACTTGTGTTTACTAACACATGCGCATTTAATAATATTACAAGTGATAGTAAAAATGCATTTTGAGCTTCATAATCTACCGTTTCATTTAGTTTAGTAGAATAAATTAAGCGTCAATTTCCAAATGAACATCGCGAAACATAACAAATGAAGTGTATGCCGTCAAAAATTTGATGTTTACAAAAATTATTTGTACTTTATTAAGGAGTTACATACGTCCAGCAGCTACAAAAATGCGCTAAAAGAAAAACTGGCATAACAATTTGTAATTTTTCTTTAGAAGATAAAAAATCACGTGACCCAAAGTAAACTGAAAAAAAAGTTGCCCCACGGGCATTGCATCATTTCTCCTTGAAATGTTGATGTATCTGTAAAAAATAAAAAAATCTTGTAAAATAAAGTTGTAGTTATAGTCTGTCGAGCCGGATTTTTGAATTTCGAAAAATTTTGCAATTTACGGGATTAAGGGGACCTGTAAGCGGCCATATTTTCCCTGATTTTCATTAAAATTATTTAAAATGAAGAAGTCAATATATTTTTTTCAAAATTGGCATACAGTTTATTTATACACTAAAATAATATAATTTTTTTTTTATTTTAATCATTTAAAATGACGGATTGTACACTTCAATTCTTCCAGGAAGGTCGCAGCGGGACTTCTCAGTCGGCGGGCATTGTAGCATCGGCGTCAGTGACCTGATTCGCGGAATTAAATGCTTAAAAAAAATGAATTTTGGGGCGAATTTTCCTACTGTTTTTGCTTCGAAAAAATTATTTTTTTTTAATTTTCGAAAACTTGAAACAAATAGAAAGTAATATCATAAAAAAGATGTGTGCAAAATTTCAGGGAGATCGGTCAATAACTTTTCGAGTTATCGTGTACGCCAATTCGAAATATATAGTTTTGAAAAAAACGCGCCCAAAGTTTGAATACAACGTAACTATACCTCTCCCAGCACTCGAACGCAAAGAATAGAGTCTTCACGGTTGACGATCTACAATACATATAATCCTTAAATTTACGTTCTAAAAATATTTTGCCATATTGGTAAAAGATTATATTAACTTTTAATGAAAAAAAATTTTTTTTCGAAATTTTACAGATATCTGTCCCTTTAAAATAAAAATATGCGTTTTACATTATAAATGTCACATTTTAATTATGTTTATAACATTTTTTAATAAAAATATCAAAAATCAAATCTATAAAGAAAACACTTTCGAATATTTAAAAAAAAACCGGATCAACAAATGTTAAAAACTGTATGAGTTATCATGCAAACTGTACCGGAAAAAGTAATTTCGAGAAAAACGAGTTTAAAATTCGAGGTACAAGAGCGCGCAGTCCACTCTCTACCTAGTTAATGGTTTGATTTAATTTTATTTCTTTTTGTTTTTGCACTTGATGTAATTTCTTTTTTTAATTTTTTTTTTTTTTTGAGTTTTCTTTATTTTATGTGTTATTTTATTTTTATGTCCCTATTATTATTTTTTGTTTTTATTTTTAATTATATTAATTTTTATTAATTTAATTTGATTTCTCTTTTATTTAGTCTACTTTATATCATTGAATTCTTTTATTTTTATTTTACTTTTACTTGTTTATTTCCTCCTCAGTTATTGATTTTATCACTGCTTTTAATTATATTTAACATTCTAAATAATTTAATTTAATTTAATTCTATTTTATTCTATTTTTATTTGCTTTGTTTATTTCCTTAGTTATTATTTCTTTTATTTATTTTTTATTATATTTAATTTAACACTTCGATTTAATTAAATGTTTTGATTTAATTTATTTATTTTTATATTGTTTTATTTTGTTTTCTTAAGTTTTGTGTTTTTAGTTTATTTTATTATTTTTAATTTTCCCAGTTAATATATTAAATTTTTTTTTTGTTATATTTAGTACGAGTATTCTACTTTGTTTCATATAATTTTATTTCATTTCAATTTTCTTTTTTGCTTTATTTAATTTTTTTTTTTATTTGTTTTTTTTTTAGTCTACTTTATTTTATGTGTTATTCTGTTTTAATTTCCTTAGTTTACATTTCTCCTGTTTTTCGATATTTTACTCTTTTATTTCCTCAGTTATTATTTTTTTGTTTTTATTTTTAATTATATTTAATCTTCTACTTTATTTGATTTAATTAAATTGTATTTCAATTTTTTGCATTGGATTATATTTTTGTTTTTTAAGATCTTTTTCTTCTTTTTTTAGTTCACTTTATTTCATTGAATTCTTTTCTTTTATTTTTGTTTTACTTTTATTCTTTTATTTCCTCAGTTATTGCTTTGTATCTTTGTTTTTGATTATTTTTAATATTGTAATTTATTTAATTTTATTTAATTCTTTTTATTTAATATTTAATATATTGAATTTTTTTTTTTTTTTATTTAATCATTCTTTATTTTATTTCTATTTTTTGTATTTGATTTTATTCTTATTTTATTTTATTCTTTTTTTGTTTTTTTTATGGGTTGCTTCATTTTTATTATTATTTCCTTTTCATTTGACTTTAGTGTTTTGTCAATTGTTTTCCTTTTTCGTTTATTTTTTTTTTTTATCTCTATAATTATTATTTTTTTATTATGTACATCTTCTATTTTATTTTAATATATTTTAGCAATATTTTTATTTGTTATTTCACTTTTTATTCTCCTTTATTTTTTTATTTTTTTTATTTTTATTTTATTTTATTATATTTTTTTGCATATGATCTTTTTTTTGTTTACTTTATGTATTACTTTATTTTTTATTTCCTCAGTTATTATTTTTATTTTTTGTTATATTTAGTTTTCAACTTTATTTGACTTAAATTAATTTTATTTCATACTATTTTCGTGCATTTGATTTCATTTCTTTTTTAGTAGTTTACTTTATTTTTTATTTCCTCAGTCATGACTTTTTTAATTTTTTTATTGTTATGTTTAACCTTCCACTTCATTTTAGTATATGTTTTTGCATTTGATTGTTTTATTTTGGTTTTTTTTTTAGTTTAGTTTATGTGTTTTTTTTTTAATTATTTCCTCAGTTATTATTTTTATTTTATTTTATATATATTTTTATTTTATTTTATTTTATTTTATATTTTTTTTTTATTATTTTTTATTTATTTTTTTATTTTTTTTTTATTTAGTTAAAGTTTATATTATTTTTCATTCGATTTTATTTTTTTCAAGTTTTTCCTGTTTTTTTTTTTTGTTTACTTTATTTTTTGTATCACTTTATTTATTATTTTACCTTTTCTTATTTCCTCTATTATTATTATTTTTTAATTATGTGGATCTACTCCTCTTTTTTATATAATATAATTTATATTTTTTTTAATTCTCAATTTTTATTCTCTATTTGTTATTATATTTTACCTTCTACTTTATTTGATTTAATTTAATTGAAATTTATATAGTTTTTTTTTAGTTTGCTCTATTTTTTACTCTGCTGTATTACTTTATTTGTTAATTAACATTATTGTTTCTATTTTTAGTTATCGGTAATCTACTGTTTTATTTGATTTAATTTGTTTAAAAAAAACAAATATTTTAATTTAGCTTATTCGATTTTATTTTATTTTTTAAGTTTTTTGCTTGATTTATTTAATGTGTTTTTTACTTTATTTTTCATTTTACTGTTTTATTTGCTCAGTTATTATTTTTTTTCATATTTTGTTTTTCAAATGTTATTATTATTTATACTTATTATTTTTTAATGTCTAATCGCATACTTTATGTGATTCAATATTTTTTTTTTTTTTATTTCAAGTTTTCGTTTATTTTTTTATTTCTTTAGTTACTATTTTTTTATTACATACATTAATTAATTTTTTTTTAATTTATTTATTTTACTTTATTCTATTTATTTATCAATTAGTAACTACTTTTTTATTATATTTGTTTTTATTTATAATTTTTTTATTATATTTGTTGCTCTATTTAATTAAATTTTTTCAACTAGATTTCTTTTCTTTTGTTTTATTTTATTTTTAGACTTATTTTGCTATATTTAATTTTTTTAATATGTTTAATCTCATACTTTATGCATTTAAGTTTTTTTGTCTTTTTTTATGCTTTATTTAATTAAATTCTTTGATTTGATTTGATGTTTTTTTATCTTATCTTATCTTTTATTACTTATTATTTTATTGTTATTATTTTTTAATTAGCCTCCAACATGATTTAGGTTTGATTTCATTGTCATTTTATTTATTTATTTACTCTATAAACATAGTAAAATAAGAAGATCTTTGCTACATTTTTATTATCTTCGCTTTTTCAAAACTTTTTTAAACAGTTAAGTGAAAATTCGGCCTAACATTTTCGGTAGTGACTTCCACTCGAATCCACACACTCAGGCACGGACACTTAGAAAATGCTTTATAATAGAAATTTTCTCATGCTCATATTTAAAATATATTTATACAAAATTAAATTAAGTTTCTGATTAACTTTTAATTTTTCCACACATTTCTACCCTCGCCATCCTAAAATGTAAACCAACACCGTTTACAAATAATTACACACACAAACTCACATAATAGGTGGCGCAGTGCTGATTGAGGGTGTACTCTTTCGCGCCAAGTATCTGGGTTCCACACAGCTGGTTTGTGAGGGTCAACCTACGAAATCGACGCGTATGATGCAAGCCGAAGAGGCGGTCTCACGCATTAAGGTAAGTCACCATATTTTTTTTTCTTTATTTAAATTTTTTGGTAGTGCTCATTGGTCAAGACCCCGCAATTCATTTGCATAATTTTACCTGCATGAAAAAATTATCTAGACTTCTTTACACTTTTGGACATTTTTCACATACGAGTATAAGTACACATTTAGAGAACCTTTTTTTCAGAGTGACCGAGAAATTATTTACCATAAATATTAAAATCGAACTTATAAATTTTCGAACCGAAAGATTTCAATCAAATGATATTGCGACATACCGAAAAAAAATATTGTATTTTATAAATCTTTTATCTAATCGAAAGTTGAACTCCCGTAGAAATTTGAGGAATCTATAAAAATCATATATTCGAAATATTTGATTCGACATTCGATGTGTCGTAAATGAAAAAAAATTAAAACAACGGATAATTTGGTAAAACAAATACTTATACAGCTGGTCCCCAAACTACTATTTCCAATACAGAACCATCTTTGGTGACGTCCCTCCTCCACTATTCAAAGTAAATACAATGTTATTCTCTCGCTGGCTAATTACATTATAGCCTTTTCAATAAGTGAAAAGTATCTAAGGTGGAATTCTTGTTGATTGCGAATCTCCTTCTTCTGCTTGATTGGCATGATAATGGCTTAAACGATTTTGGGCGAGTTTCACAAAGCGCGCTAGTCGTTTCGTTCTTGTGCTAACCGGCACCAGTTGGACACACCAAGTAAAGCCAGTCCCACTCCACCTGAGCTTTCCAACTCAGAGGAGGCCTTCCTCTTCCTCTGCTACCACCAGCTGGAACCGCATAGAATACCTCGTGATGTCTGAAACTATGTTTGGTATCAAACAGCTCGGAAAGAACCTTCCCAATTCTGATGGAAGGAACAACGCCAATTTGCATAGCCGTATTAGTTTTTCGGGGATACCAAATTCAGACATCGCGGCCTGTAGGCAATCCCTTTTGGTGCTGTCGAATACAGCTTTAGAATCAGCAAAAAGATGGTGCGAGTCGAGTCTCCTTTCATGGGTGAAAGTGAAGCTTTCAACAACAACCGAAGACTTGCTCTCTGTACATTACAAATAAAGAATACCGAGCATTATAAGAAAATTCCAGCAATAGGTAGAACGCATGTAAAACAAAAGCTCTTAGCGACCGACTTTATAATTCCGTATGCGGCTGATATCCGAAGCTGTAAGCGCCCAGAGGTGCTTAAATTAAAAATTTAGATTCGAAGTTATGTTGAGCCTGATCGCATGAGTTCTCATCGAATAATAATCAGTCCAAACCACCACCACTATTGAGATATGTGGCTTGTTAATGCCGAAATATGGTTCGGCAACCTCCGATCTACCCGTGAACAAAAACACTTTACAAGTCTGCAATTCAGGATGGTCGCCCAGCGTTTCGCTTTTGAAGCAAACTGGAGATCCATCCTTTAAAGAACAGACCGCTGATAGCCAGAGAAATACCTACTCTCGTTTTGCTCGATGAACCCAACTCATCAGTTTCACATTTTTGTGCAATGACGACGGGATGATCCGGTACCAATAAGGTTTATCGCGAAATATTTAGATGTATTTGATGGAAAGTCAGACATTTCTCGCTTCATTTAGATGGTATCATCAGCAAGTCCAAGCACTTGATTGCAGCTAAAGGATATTTCTCTAGTGAACAGTATAACAACTCTAATTCTGTTTGGAAAGTCTTGCAAAGATCCGAAAGCCCGAATATGCGCTGAGTCGAAAGTTCATGACATAAAACTCCATCCCCAAATTTTCCATCCATCTTCGAATCGTACATAACAAATTCACTGGGATTTGTTATGAGACACCTATTTTTCATTTGAGAGAATGTGGGTTAATAAGGTTCCGTATGTACCCAACCTAAGTGCGCTCGGTCAGTCTAATCGGAAATAAAGCTTTTGTGAATTTTCGAAAAGTCCGTGGTATATATAAGTGTAAATAATATAATATACGATAACATTTTTTTTCTACATTAAATTATATTTTTGCATGTGCCTATGTTCACCTTTCCCAAATAAAGCCAAACATTTTATAAATAAACAAAATGGCGGAATTCAATTATTACCTCCAAGAATTTGCAGTCGGTAGTTAATAATCATGTACGAATACATTTCAATAAAAACATGTATGTGTAATTCTTAACATTGAATATGCTTTGTATTTTCATGAACATTCTTAACTGTGCTGGACCAACCCTAAGGCTCTGGTGAGTATTCGACTCATTTATCATGCTTTCATTTGCTTCTAAAAAAATTGTAAAAGTAAATTTGCTCGCATTTCTTTATTTCACTTAGGTGGTTAACCTTAACTTCACTTGCATTTCAATCGATTTACGAAATTCTCCTCTGTCTTATCTTTCAGGCACCAGATGGCGATGTACAGCCCAGCACCGAGGTGGACCTCTTCATATCAACGGAAAAGATAATGGTTCTCAACACAGACCTCAAGGAAATCATGATGGACCATGCGCTGCGCACCATCTCCTATATTGCGGATATTGGCGATCTGGTTGTGTTGATGGCTCGGCGCCGTTTCGTGCCGCAGGATATTGATGATGCGCCCAAACCGAATCGCACACCAAAGATGATCTGTCACGTCTTTGAAAGTGATGAAGCGCAATTTATTGCACAGTCAATTGGACAGGCATTCCAGGTGGCTTACATGGAATTCCTTAAAGCAAATGGAATTGAGGATCATAGTTTTGTCAAAGAAATGGACTATCAAGAGGTACTCAACAGTCAGGAGATCTTCGGTGATGAGCTGGAGATATTCGCCAAGAAGGAGCTGCAAAAGGAAGTGGTCGTACCAAAGGCCAAGGGCGAGATATTAGGTGTGGTGATTGTGGAGAGCGGTTGGGGTTCAATGTTGCCAACTGTGGTCATTGCGAATCTCATGTCGTCCGGGGCTGCGGCGCGTTGTGGTCAATTGAATATTGGCGATCAGTTGATAGCCATCAATGGCTTAAGCTTGGTCGGACTGCCGTTATCCACGTGTCAAACCTACATAAAGAATACTAAAAATCAGACTGTGGTGAAGTTTACGGTAGTGCCGTGTGCTCCCGTGGTCGAGGTTAAGATTAAAAGACCCAATACCAAATACCAGCTGGGTTTCAGTGTGCAAAATGGTGTGGTGAGTAAATTGACGAATGAAACTTGAAAATACTTGAACTTCAAATAGCACTTTGAAATATTGATACACTTTTTTCCCCTCCCAAAACTTTTACAGATCTGCAGTTTATTGCGTGGCGGCATTGCTGAGCGTGGCGGAGTGCGTGTGGGTCACCGTATAATTGAAATAAATAATCAAAGTGTGGTGGCAGTGCCACACGAGAAGATCGTCAATCTGCTGGCGACTTCTGTGGGCGAGGTGAGCTTGTGTTTCGATTTTATTTTCAATAAAAAAATAACACATTGAACTTGTAAAAAGTAGTTCTTTAATTCAGCTTTTTATTTTTACATAAAATTTTATCTAAAAGCCTAAAACACATCACAAAAAGTGCTAATGTGAAGAAAGTCGAATTTAATACACAAACAAAGTTATTTGATAGGCTGTGTAAATCAGCCATCGATTTATTCATGCAAAATGGATTCGTCCATGTATAATGGCTCTGCAACTCTGATCCGATCTGAAATAATCTCAGCAGCATTTTTGACTAAAGCATTCAACGATTTTTTAGTTCTCACGTGCAGTTTTCTCGCTCTTCAAGTGAGGAATTTCTTTTTTTTTTTTAAGTGACAAAAAGGCCGAAGAATATTTTTAGCTCTGGAAGCGGTTCGCGCACAGATCATACTTTTAACGTAGCCCAAGAGATAGAATTCCAATAGTTTAAAATCGCATTATCTCGGCATTCATTTGGCCATATTGTCTCGTGAAAAAATGCGTCCTGGGAACTCCGTTCGCAATAAGGTCATTGTTTCATGCGCTGTACGGCAGGTGACACCGTGCCGTTGAAACCATAAAACGTTTGGGTCACTTTTGCGCTTTGTTCATCTGGGACTCGCTTCATGACTAAGTTCACCTACGCCTGTAGTATCAATTGTCGAGAAACTGAATTTGTAAGAAACGCACAATCGCATCCGGCTAATTTGGGTCCCGGAACACATGAGTATAACTGGAAACGAAGAGCATGTATTGGCTAGAGAGGCTGTGGCCTCGTGACTAATAATACAAGAGCTCTTCCTTGCTATGGGACAACACACCATCATGGATAAGATTAGAAGTGAAGAGCAAGGGCTAATGGGGGTTAACTGGCACCAAACTATGGACTTACGCCAGGCGAAATCCTCACTCTTGAGTACAACCGAAAAAGGTTTAAAAAACAGACTGCGCAGTCATCTGCACATTATCGGGGTTTGGTCTATGGACGTTTGGCGTATTCTGCGACCAATCCCAGGAGACTCCAATGCACCTTTTGCTTGAATTCAGCGCTATAACGCGGAAGAAAGGCACATACGCTTAGTCCAACTCAACTCTATCTTAAGTTTAATAAATGAACTGGATCTAGATTAGGTACTGTAATGAGTAGGGGCTACAAAAGGCCATGGGGTTGAAGTACAAACCTTTAATAAATCTAAATCTCAAAATCTAAACAACTAATTCGAGCTCTAGAGCCAAAACTGGATAGTGGCACTTACGCAAATCGGCCTGGTGAGTAAATCATCTTAGATCTTTGCGGAAACCTTTTATCAGCTTGATGCAATTGATGATGATTGTAGAGTCGCAATGGAGAGTCGTTGCTTTTGGATTGAATTGCATTTCTCGCGGCAACAGCGAACGCATCGTCCTGAGCAGGTATAATGATTAAATATTTTACATGCCCGTCTCAATTTTTTCGTCAGTATATTTATTTAATAGCCACGCCTCGTATACATCTTTCATATGAACTTAGCATTTCTTCTATCAAACAACTGCGGTCCCACCCTCACGAATGTAAGGGGCAACATCAATGCAAAAACTGGCCTGTTGTTGCTTATTATGAAATGTGATATCGAACTTATATAAGGTTGTCAAAAAAGTCTTGCGGTATTTTTATTGAATTTTCAATTGTTCATAAAATTGGTTATAATAATGCGATTTAAGTCAAATATGCGCCGTTTTGTTCGATGACGAGTTCCCAACGAGATGCCAACTTCATAATGCCCCTCTTATAGAAGCTCGCTTCCCTATTGTCAAAAAACTCGCAGAGCCAATTTTCACAGGACTCTCTTGTGGACAACTTCCGACTACCAAGCTCGTTTGCCATCGACAGAAATAGGTAGTAATCACTTGGTGCGAGATCCGGACTATACGGTGGATGCAAAAGAACCTCCCATCCGAGCTCCCGGAGCTTCTGGCGCATCACCAAAGATGTGTGTGGCCTGGCGTTGTCCTGGTGGAAGACAATTCGGCCTCTGTTGATGAAAGATGGTCTCTTCTGCATGAGTGCTGCATTCAAGCGGTCCAGTTGTTGGCAGTACAGGTCCGAATTGAGCGTTTGGCCATAGGGGAGCAGCTTATAGTGGATGATTCCCTGCCAATCCCACCAAACACACAGAAGCAGCAAATCGCACAACTACAGAGACCGGCACTCGTAGTGCAACCAATTAAAAAGGCCATAAATTTAGTTTGGAAAATTACTTTTATTCCATTCAAAGTAAAAAATGTGTGAAAATAATACAAAATTAAGAATCAATTTACGTTTGCTCGATATGACCACCTTTTGCCTTCACTATGGCCTCGAGATGGTCCAGAAACGAAGCGCAAGCTGCCCGAATGTGATTTGCAGGTATTTTGGCCCACTCGCTTTTTTTAACGCCCCGAGTTTGATGAATCTTTTAGTTTGGACTCGGACCTTGCTCTCCAAAATGGCCCAAAGAGAATAATCCATCGGATTTGCGTCTGGTGAATTTGAGAGCCATTGTGTGGACGTTATGAAGTTCGGCACGTTTTTTTCCAGCCATTCTTGGTTCACTCAAGACTTGTGTCACGGTGCCGAGTCCTGTTGACACGTCCATGGTCTGCCACCGAAATGTTTGTCTGCCTACGTCTTCCAAGTAACCTCCAGAATACTTTTCCGATAATATCTCTTTCTCAATTTCAAAGATTTTCTCGTCAGAAAATAACAGACAGAAGCAACTCCTTCGCTCTCTCAAGTCTGACTTGCTGCTTTGGTGTGAGATCATGCGCCTTTGGATCTTGTAAGGCTTGACTTTGAGACTATTTTTCAATATGCGGCGGATACTGCGGTCAGATATTTTCAGTTCGTTCGCCATTTGATTGGCCCCTCGTCGGGGATTTCGGGGATTTTCAAGTCGCTTTTTCACTTTTTGAACCATTTTACGTGACGTTGCAGTCTTTTGATGACCGTCTCCATGACGTTTCGTGATGCTACCAGTATCATTGTAACGAGCAATGGTGCGATAAACAAAAACTTGATTTACATTAAGGTGCTCAAGCTCACGAACGATCGCTGGTTGTGATATTCTAGCCAAATATAATGCAATCGCACTATTACGATTGAAATCCATTACTGATTTTCTTTGTCACGGCAAAATGCTTCTGCGCGCTTGTAAACAATACTCTGGACTGTGATTTAGCCAACTAACAGAAACGGGCATCAGCTCCGCGAGCGGTCTGAAGTTGGTTACACTTCGAGTGACGGATCCTGTAAATTATTATTATTTTTTTTTTGTTTTGTTTGTAGGGACAACTAGCAAGTCCAGCACTCAGACACAATTAAGTCCATTGTACTACACTTGGATTCCCTTTTAATTTTCTTTAAATCTGAGAAATCTGAGTAGATCTTGTTGTGCCAAGGAGCCAAGGTGGTTGCTTCTTAACACATCAGTGCCAAAGGCCTCAAACCTATAAATTAACTATTGCTTCTATTTGCCTCTTCTTCCCTTCGTTAGAAATAATAATTCAGACCAAAAACACTAAAATACTCCACCGAATCAATTTCTATGAAGAAAAACCTTGACCAGTCTTGACAGCTCATCATTTTTGGAGCTAAATGCCTTATGTGAACGTACTTTTACTCAAGTTCTGCAATTACTTTCTTCCAGATTCTAATGAAAACTATGCCGACATCAATGTTCCGATTACTTACCGGCCAGGAGAATCCAATCTATATTTAAGGCAAGCGTATTTGAATAAAAATAAAAAGTAGCTATTTAAAAAATAAACAAAACTTTAAACTGGCTATAACACATGTTTACTATGCTGATGAATAAACCAAAAACTTATACTTACCTTAACAAATACATATAAATAAATGAATAGTTGCGAGTCACCTTTAGCAATTTAAGCGAAACTTCACACCTGTATTTCCAAAAACAATAAAAAAAAACAAAAAAAGTAAAAGTAAAAATAAAAATAAAAATGAAAATTAATATAAAAATAAAAAGGAAAATAAAAATGAAATAAAAATAAAATAAAAATGAAAATGAAAATTAATTTAAAAATAAATATAAAAATACAAAAACAAATAAATGAGGCATTCAAATATTAAATTAATCAATTGTAAATTACAGTTTGTTAACTATTCTAAAACAACAATAACAACAATAACTTTGGCAAATGGAAAATGAAAATATTCATTAGAGCATCATAAAACATACACACACACATAAACGCATACAAATATTTATAAATATAATTGAAATGCATAAAGCAAAGCAAATACGCAAAGCGAAATGAAGTTTGAAAAATACTCGAAGCACTTCAAAAACACTTAAAAATACACGCATATGCATATAAAGAAAAGAAAGACAGAAAACAGAAAAAATAACGATAAGCCATAAGCGTTCGCAAAAACCAAAATGAACTAAAAATTAAACTGCCTTGCAGGCAAAATATTTCTATGTATGTATTTACTCTGTTAGCTGCCTAACTAACTAGCGTTCTCTGCTCTAATATTACGCATACACACCCATACATACACATACACTCACACACACACAAATAAAATATATGCATATAACTATGCGAAAAATTAAGAAACACCGCCATTAAAAACATAAACTCACGTTTTACATACACATACACATATATATAGCAAAAAAATTAAATAAAAAAAATAATAATAATTAATGCAGATCATTAAGAAAATGAAAGTAATAATGACTTTAGTTATACTAATTGTTAGAGTACTTACATAAATAGTGTTGAGATATATATACAAAAATACTTGCATACATACAAACATACATGAAAATTATATATAGCAAAAATCATAGAAGAAATACAAAAATAAAGTTAAGCTACAACCGCAAACCGAAAACCACAAATTGCAAACACAAAAAATCAATCGAGAACACGTTGACCTTTTGCAGAATTCGTCCTTACAGTGCTAGCATTAGCTTAGTTGCTATTATATACTTAAATAAAGAGAAGAAAAACTAAATAAATTCATATATAAAAATCGATGCATACATACAAACAAGCATATATATTTTCTAGTTTAAAATAATACAAATGAAAAGTGTAAGAAAATGTAGAAAGAGTAGCTGACTTATTTTCAAGGCGCATTGAAATGCTTCGTACTGAAATTTATTTATAAAAATTATGCGTACTATTTTCTTATTATTATTACTTTTTTTAAGTTTTTGAAAAATTTCAAAACACCTTTTCGTCTCAAATCAAAGCTGTGCATTACTAAACATTGTCTTTTTAATATTTTCTTATATTTTAAGATTTTCTTATCACCGCTAACTAAAATTAATTTATAAAAATTTTGCGTACTATTGTTATTTTTTTCAATTAATTTCTTGAGAAATTTCAATATTTTTTCTGCTAAAACATTATTTACATACTAAATTTCATTCTTTTAATGTTTTTTAAATTTATAAATTGTCTTATCCCCAAAAAAAAATCGAACTAAACTTTATTTATAAAAACTATGCCTATTATTGTTTTTTATTTGTTTTTTTAATTTTTTTAAATTTTTTTTTAAATTTCAAAACATCTTTTCTGCTCATAACTGTTCATAACTGTGCATAACTAAGTATTATTTTTTTTATAATTTTCTATTTTTAAAATTTTCTTATCCAAAAAACTCCAATTAAAATTTATTTATAAAAATTAAAATTGCTTTTTTTAATTTTTTGGGAAATATCTGCAAAAAAACCATCCCGCATAACTAACCAATATTTTTTAAATATTTTAAAACTTTCTTATCCAAAAAACTCTAATTAAAATTTATTTACAAAAAAATATGGTTTTTTTTTTAATTTTGAAGGAATTTCACAACATTGTTTTTGCTGAAAACATTTTTTTTATTCTGCATACTTACTTTTAAATAAATAAATAAATAAATTATTATTTTCAATACCTAAGTTTTTTTTAATAATATCTAATATTTTCTTATATAATATTTTAAGATTTTCATATCCAAAAAACTCTAACTAAAACTAAAACGAAAACTTATTTTTAACTTAAAATGCTTCGTACTAAAATTTATTTTTAAAAATTACGCCTACTATTGTTTTTTTGCACTTTTTCGAGAAAAAACTAAGTATTATTTTTTTATATATTAAGATTTTCTTATCCAAAAAACTCTAATTCAAATTTCAAAACATCTTTTCTGCTCAAAACGTAACTGTGCATTACTAAGTAGTAGCTTTTTATATTTTAAAATTTTCCTATCCAAAAAACTTAAATTAATGCCTACTATTGTTTTTGGGGAACAACACCAACACGGCACACCACAAATAGGAGGAGGAGCTCGGCCAAGCACCTAATTATTTATTTATTTTTTATTGTTTTTTTTTGTAATTTTTTGAGAAAATGCAAAACATCTTTTCTGCTCAAAACAAAAAATTGCATAACAAAGTAAATTTTTTTTTTTCATATTTTTTTTATCCCTAAAACTCTAATTAAAATTTATTTATAAAAATTGTGCCTACTGTTGCTTTTATTTTTTTAAATTTTTTTATTTATTTTTGGAATATTTCAAAACATCTTTTTTGCTCAAAACAAAAGTATGCATAACGAAGTTTTTTAATTCTTTCTAGTTTTTAAAATTTATTATCCAAAAAACTCTAACTTAAACTAAAATTAAAACCTATTTTTTAATTAATGCATACAATTTTTGCTTAATATTTTTAAATAATTATTTCTTTCAAAACTTTTTAACCAAAACTTAGTTTTTAAAATAATTTTTAATTTTGTTCCATTTTGTTTTTTTTTTTTGTATTTTTAGTTAGCTTCATTTTTTAAATAAATTTATAATTTTACTTACTTTTAAACTTGTTTTTAATTTCTAAGAATTTCCTTCCTAAAAACGCATTGGCATAACTAAACATTATTTTCATGTTTTCATGATAATGTGGCTTAATTATCTTTTTAATTTTTTATAGTGTTTTTTAATCTGAAAACATATTTTTTTAACAAAAAACAAACATAACCCATTTTTCAAAGTAATTTTATTGTGTAATTTGTGTGTTTTTTTCATTTTTTTTCAAGCTTGTAAAAATTTTTTTTTTCTAAATAAATGAACTAATTTTTTAAAGTAAAGTATCTTTTTCATTATTTAATTTCCTAAAACACTTTGATAAATAAAGCTCGTTTTTATAATAATGTGAGTTATGCTTTTTTTTTAATTTTTGAATCTAAAAAGATTTTTATGCCTAAGGAAAGATCTTAATTTTTAAAGAGAACTGCATTTTTTTTTATTTTTTTTATTTATTTTTTTATTATTTTTTTTAGGGGAACTTCCCTTCTTAACCACTTTGCCCAACTAAAACTTATTTTTATACCAATGTGAACTTTCTTTACTTTTCAATTTATGTTAGTTTTTAGTCCCGGCACATTTTGTCTTTTGAACTTGGAACCCCGTATGATCTTGGTTTTAGTTTTTTTGGAAAATTTCGAAAAATTTATTTCTATAATTATGTGAGTTATATTTACTTTTTATTTTTTTTTTTAACTTAAACCTTTTTTTGGAAAAGAAAAGAACTTATGTTTTACAGAAAATTGTTTTTTTTTTGTTTTTTAAATTTCTTTTAGTTGGAATTTTTTGCAGAACACTTTGTTCATTTTTGTTTAACTTGTTATATTTTTTGTTATATTTTTACTTCTAGACATTTACTTACTTAAGAACACTGCGCAGCTAAAACTTATTTTTAAAATAATGTGCGTTTATTTACTTTTTAATTATTGTTTGTATCTTAAACATTTATTTTTTAAAGAGAAGTGTATAGTTTTTTTTATATTTTGTTTGTTGGAACTTGGCTGCTAAGAACACTTTGCATAACAAAAACATTTTTTTTTTTGGAACTTGGACCTTTTTTATTTGCAAAAATAAACCAACCCACTTTGTAAAGTAAGGTGTAATTTTTTGGTTTTTCATTATTTTTTTCGAATTTCAAAATATTTTTTTTTTGTTGGAAGAATAATAAAATATAACTATCATAATAAATTTATTAGCCCCAATTTTTTTTTAATTAAAACATTTTGCCAAAGAAAAGACAAATTTTTTAAAATAAAGTGTTTTTTTGTTTCCTGTTTTTTTTTTTTGTTTGTTTGCTTTTTGAGAAACATTCTTTGCTAAAAGCGAATTTTTTAATGTAAAATATTTCTGCCAAGAAAAACATCCGGATTAAAAAACTAGGCGACGGAGACGACATAAGACTGTAAGTCCCTCCATTTGTGGAAAAATTTCAAGAAGCTCACCAAGAATTGGAGTAAGAGCTCCGCGAACTATCCAGCAAAGGGTGCAAGCGGGCATAAAACGTAATAATTAATGTTTTAAATTTGCCCAAGAGGATACTTCTAAATTGGCCCATTCCATGTCACATCGACTTGCGGAGGTCCTCAAGCGGAAAGGTTATCCCACAGGTTACTAACACCTTTTTTTATGTTAAATAGGAATATTTTAACCGTATATTGCAAAGTACGAATACATTTTCTGCTTAGTTGAAGTGAAGTTTTTTCTTTTTTGTTTTGTGAAATTTAATTTTTAAAAATGTACTTAGGAAAAACTGTATAGAAATTGTAGAAAAATTACTGACTACACATTTCTCAAAAAAATTTAAAATGTTTTCGTTTGTTTTACAATAAATTTCTTAATATGTTGCTGTCATTTCTTTGCGTACGGATACTTTTTCTGGCAATTGTATTTGGGCAAAAATTTACGCACACATTTTTTATGCGACTGATATGCATTCGAGAATTTAATTTTTTCTAGAACAGCCGATACATTTCACAGACTTTGCACGGGCGCATTCCAAGGAGATGGTCACTTCCTGCTGAGTGGCTGCTCATTTTAGTACCGGAGGCACCGCTTTCGCTTTCGCTTTCGCATTTCCATACTTCAAATTTAATTCGTCTAGAATATATTCTCTTTAGGCTTTTTTGTCAAATGAAAAACGTTTTAACAATTCTCAAAATATGTAATGAATGGTTTATAAATAAACTTTCTAAAATAAATTATAAATGGGTACTAGATCGCTTATTTGCTCCGTTGTTATTATTTCATATCCTTCCCTATCACTGGAGTTTAAATAGAAAAATAAATGTTAGGTTTTGCTTAATTCAAGTAATTTTATAAATTATTTGGATAATTCGACATTTATTGTGAATCGAATATGCAATCCGAAAGGTGCAACGGTGGAACTTAAAAACTGTTGTGAATTCAGAAAAAACATTGCGATAAGTTTGCATTCTTATGTCACCATCCCAATCAGATAATACAATTAACGTATCGCGTAATGCTATGCGAACACGGATGTGGGGAAAATAAATGTTCACTCATGGAGATTAAAGCAGGTGTGCGATATTTTGAACAATTTTGGCTATTTTACGTTTGTTTATTTAATGTCTATTAATTTTTTATAAATGCTTAACAAAAAAATCATACCTGTATATGTAAATGGTTTTTTCAAACTTTGTGGAAAAATATGATGAAATAATGAAAATTAATGCCTTCATTTTTTTGGGTCTAAGTAATTCATAAGTTTAAGATGAGTAGGGGATTAGCCTTAAGGGCTACATACCAAATATTATTCTAAAAATGGTGATTGAAAAGCTTGAAATTTTAGTGGAAATTTACAGAATTTTCATAATTTTTGCGCAAAATTTGAAAAAACGATTTATTTGGTTTTTGTTGTGAAATGAGTTAGACTTTTATAAGAAACTAATAAACGCAATATAAACAAAAGTAAAATTGCCAAAACTAGTTAAAATGCCGCACACCTCTTTTATTGCCCATTCTCTTCTTCTTCTTAATTGGCGCGTTAACCGCTTACACGATTTTTGCCGAGTTTAACAAATCGCGCCAGTCGTTTCTTTCTCGTGCTAACCGGCGCCAGTTAGACACGCCAAGTGAAGCCAAGTCCTTCTCCACCTGATCTTTCAACGCAGGGGAGGTCTTCGTCTTCCTCTGCTACCACCAGCTGGTACCGCATCGAATATTTTCAGAGCCGCATCGAATACTACTTGCCCATTAGTGTATATAAATTGGGATTTATGTTGATGCAATTTCGCAATTTTCGTGTTCTATATGAAAGCCAACGCCCGACCATCCCCACATTGAAACGCCTCGGAAACAGCATCCAGCCATAAACGCACCCAGCTGCTGTTAAGTATTTAAGTCAAATTTGCTGGCGTAAAAGGTGTTACTATTTTGCTTAAAAACTTTGATTTTTCCCATTTTTAAGTAAATTTTTTTATGTGCTTTATGTGATTTTCAATTTCTTTTCAACCTTTACTCGTCCTTACAAATTAATGGAAATTCATATAGGTGCGTGCGCATGCACCCACACCCACACAAATGTACGATAGCAAAAACAAAAAAGAGTATAGTTTTGATAGAAATATGATAAATTTGGTGTATTAGCAATGGCAAATGTAGCTCTGCAACAGATTATAGAATATTTAGAATTTTATATGTAAGTCTGGAAATCATTGTAGATTTGTCTTTGTAATTAATTTGCCCATATGAAGCTTACACACGTACGCCATTTACAAATATACGTAATGTGTGGAAATGGTTCAATTAGCAACAGTGACGTATTGAGAGGTAAATTAAAAATATGAAAGAATATAAGAACTTGTGATTTATGTGAAATGTTAATAGAAAACAAAAATTTAGAGATATAATGGAACCACTTTATTTTGTATATCCTGAAAAGAGTTAATATAATCCGTTGCAAAGTTATAAGGTCACCACCTATTGAGAAATTTTGACTGTTTGCTAATTTATTTTTTAATTTCAATTATTAATTAAATTCAAATATTATTACCAGATGCATATAAGCTAAAATTTTTTTTTACAACTCTAAAGAAAAAAATTAAAAAATGTTCATACTAATTTCTAAATCATTTTTCAGAATTTTCAGAAATATTTGAAGTACGCAGTTTTAAAGCACATTAAATTTTACTTTATTATAAATGGTTTTCCAATAAGAGGTGTTATTTTGATATTCAAAGAAAAATGCTATTTTTTTAATATTAATGATCCGATGTTTATTTCATTATAAAGAGGAAGTTATGCCGTTAATAGTGGAAGATAACATCAGGCAAATGAACACCACGACCACGCTTACTGGACAATGTCCTGTTCATGAAATTTTCCATAACCGAATTGCAAAGTGGCTGCCCTATGTCCTCGATAGCCTCACGAATTCCATCTTTGAGGTCATGAATCGACCCTGGGCTGTTGGCATTCTTCTTTCCTTCTCTTTCACGTGGCCCTAAAGAAATAAATCACAAGATCTCGGTGGCCAATTGTGATCACCTCTTCGTTCTAACGATAGTCGGTTCTGCGCTACCGGAACGACCCGGATTTATATCCGGCCAAGAACTGTCACTTCAGCAGCATTCTCCATATATGTATGGGGAATATTTATGCTGTTACAACAACAAAACAACCTCTTTAAGAGATAACACCTTTTCCCGTAAAAGATCAATTGTTTCGTTGCTTGTGTGGCATTTATCGCCGTCGTGTTGAAAATAAACGTTATCCAGATCAATACCATCCAATTCCGGCCATAAAAAATCGTTAATCATCTCTCGACACCGCAATCCATTCACCATTAACACCTGTTATTGGAAAACCCTTTATTTCGAGAATATTTGTTTAACGCACTATCATTCGTTTTTCCTAAACGTCTGAAGGGACAGACAGAAAGCGAAGTGGTCGTTCTCGCGTGGTAAATGCCGGTCAAAAATTTACAAAAAAATTCCACATATTTTCATAAAACTTTCAAACTTTTTTTTGTCAGAATTTTTAAAAATATTTTGAGTATAGCCCATTAAATTTTAGTCCAATAAAGTGCAAGTTTTAAATGTTGATTTTTGACATTTTTTTTTTTTGTGATCTGACGGTATTGTGCTTTTTCCCATATAATGAATGGACGACATTTCTTTGTATTGAAGGTGTTGGGTGTACCTTCAGGAAAAAAAATTGTCACAAATCAAAGTGAATTTTTAGCCACTTCAAGTTTGCATTTTATTGTACCAAAATTCAATTAACTATATTATAAAACTGCATACACGAAATTTTATATAAAATTATGATTAAAAAGTTTGAGATTAGTAAGAAAATTTTTTTTATTTTTTTTTTTAATTTGCGTAAAGTTTTCCACCTGGATTCATATGTCTTTCATCGAGAGCATGCAATAGGTTCTTATTAAAAAAAGTATTAAAATTAAATGAGAAATAAATATGTCAGTTGTGAAAACTTGTCAATAAGTATCTGTGCTACAGCTTTTTAAGGCAGTACATACGAGACTGTAGCGGGCTATCAGCGAATGGAATACTAAATTTTTAACACAAAAATAATTTTCTTTAATTTTTTACATTAAATATAAATATAAATGATTTTATTAGCAGCAGAAGCGGATGTGATCGATAAAGCTTTTACTATTGGATGCTTCAGTCAAGTTTTCAAATTTAATAAATCTTAAAATTTTTGTCATTTTTCGGTATAACGCAAGAACACTACGTACAACTCTTCACTGAAAAATTCATATTTCGGATTACAACATCCAATGATCCTGAAGGCAACTGAGCAAAGTACAAGAAGGCGCAAAATTGAACATCCAATTATGTTCTTGAATAACTTCTTTACAGAATAAAAACAAAAAAATGTATTTTGACGGATGGAAATCTTTATTTTGTCCTTTACGCGCTCCTTTGCTTGTCTATTTGTGTACAGCGGCGCTCTAGTGCCGATAAGGTGATTAAATTTGCGCCAGCTTGTGTAAACCTCAGTTTTTACAAACTTACAAATTTCAGCGGAACTTTGTTTATTCACTAATAATTACGAAAAATGGTGAAAATGCATGCAGGGAATAAAGTGGTGAAGAAATTTTGGAGGCCAGACTCAATAATTTCTATACTTTTTCTTACTCCTATCTGAATATTAACATACTATAAAACGGCGATAAATTAGCAAAATAGTAAAAATAATTTTTTTTTATGTACAATTTTCTTTGAATATTAATCAAAAAATAAAGAAATATACAACAAATAAACATACATACATCCATGCATAGACTATCTGCCTTCTGTTGGTGTGTCTTAGAGTAGTTGAAATACAGATGTATTTGTGTGCTTGTGTTACTCTCTCTTACTACTCTAACGGGTACTAGAGAGACTCGTAAGTTGATAGATGATAGTACAGAGACCATTTTATTAGCAGTGCTTGCACGCACACACACACGTGCACACATACCCATACATATATGTGCTTATAAATCTGATGGTTAAATTCAGAGAACGTAAATGTATTTACTTTCTCTGGTTAAATTGACCACAGGGTGTTGGAAATAATTTAAAATTCCAATTGGTTCAAAAAATGCTATAAACTACAATAACAAAAAGGGATTGCCTGTAACGTCACTCGCTTTTTAGCTATGAGTTATTGTATATACATACTTACATACTATAGGTACATTTAAGGCAATAATTATTTGTATACATAGAAACTTGTATGTATTTAAGATGCAATATTTTCTTTTCCAACAACTACCGTTACGCGCATTTTCACTACTCGTCATCATTATAATTCTGTATTTGTAATTGTACCTATAAACACACACATATATACACACACTCATACACACACACACCCTATACAAATTGTATAAGCGCCTAAATGTATATTTTGCAAATGCGTACTTTTGGAGTTGGAGTTGGGGGAATATATGTTGAAAATTAAAAACACAAAACACAAGAAATAAAAGCGGAGGCATTAAAAGAAAAAGAATAAAAGCGAATAAAAAACAACAATTAATTTTCAAATGCAAACAAATAAGTGGAAAATTAAAAAAAAAAAAAAACAACAGAAAAAATTTCATAAGCTCCTAAAATGCGACACAGCTTGCAACAACAAAATGTTGCGCATAAACATCGCCCTCCCTACCGAAACAAAAACAAAAAAAGCAAGAAAAAACAAAGCTATCAGGCAACTATGAAAATTTGTTAAGTACCGAAGTTGTTGATGCGGCAAATGTATGTAGGTATGTGCAAGAAACAAGCATTAAATATATGAACATACACATACATGCATACTTACATACACACATACATATATATGAATATATAAAACTTTATGTAAATGTATATGAGAATATTCGTATTATTGTAATAATCATTAAAACGTTTATTTAGAATCTATTAAAATTGTATTGAATTTGCAAATTGATTATGGGCAGATTTCTCATAACCGAAGCTACTATTATACATACACACCTATACACGTACACACACACACACACACAAATACATACACATGCAAAGTAAACTTACGTGCATCTACTGATATACATTTGTGAAAAGCTGAAGGAAATATGTACACAAATACATGGGCACACACCCACACACACACAGCCATACACATACACCTATGCATTAACACACAAACAAACCAAATATAACCACATAAATATACAAGATTAATATTTAAAGTATGTAAAGTTGTTGACGAGTTTCATTTGAGGCAAGTGAGGTGAGTATGTGTTACTAATGCATGTAACGGGTGATTTTTTTTTTGTGCCTGTCGATAAGCCCATATTTTACACAATTTTGTTCAGCAAACGGCGACGGTGGACATATTAAAGGGATTTTATACGTTCGATAACCAATTAAAAAATTCATGAAAAATTTAATGACAGAAATATTTTTAACATGACAAATGCCACAAGCAATTTTAGTTCCTTTCTCGTTTTAAATTGGCACACTGCCTCCGCGTGGCGCCCCTGAATAAGCTACGGACAACCGGACATGGTGAATTAAGGTGTGCAGTGAGCCTACAAGCTTTGAGGGCGATAAACGATTAACTGACAGGGCTAGATTACTGGGGTGGCAGCCCTTGGTCGGGAAAAACCCGAGTCATTCCCGTAAAGTAGAATCGGCTGCCATGGGAATGAAGCTCTGAAGATTTTACGTCCATGTGAAAAATCACTCCAATGGCAAATCCAAATAAGCCCCCTCCTCTTACGCTATAAGGACAACGATTTAAGGCTTTGCACCTGGAGCGTCAGAACCCTTTACAGACCGGATGCCACTATTCAGCTAGTTGATGCCCTGAATGAACAAAAGGCTGACATAGTCACATTCCAGGAAATGCGATGAACTTGGCAGAGATGTTTTAAAAAGCCATCGTTTGACATCTGGTACAGCTGCCATAAAACGCCGCACGAATTCGGAGTAGGCTTTGTGCGGCAGGTGGGACACGTGGAATACGGTATACTAGACAGGCCTAGTTTACTGTGTGGCAGGTCGGAGACTTCGCCACCTCGTCTACCAACTCAAGCCAATGAACGAAAAGATTGCCTAACTCCAAGTCAAAGTTAGATTCTACAACCTGAGCTTGATTTGCTTGCACACAACGACGAACGAGAAGGACGTTGAGACCAAGGGATGCTTCTACGAAAGTCTGGAAGAAGCCTACGATCAATGCTCCCGCTATTATGTAAAAATCGGGCCTGGCGACTTTAAGGCCAGGCTGGACAAGAAGATGTCTTTGGCTCAACAGTTGAAAAATTCAACCTATATGACGAAACTTCCGATAACGGTATAAGGCTACTCGACTTCGCTGAGATGCGTAACATATTAGTAAATAGAACCAAATCCCAACATCGCGACATCCACAAAGCTACCAGGCTATATTCAAAGCAATCGAGGCAATCGCAGTTTGAATACATTGTGATAGACGAAGTGCATTGAAGAGCCAACATCGGCTCCGACCATTGCCTTATCGCGACGGAGATTCACACACCCACGCCCATGTATAGTAATTGTGTGGTATCCATTCGGCGACTGAAGGACAACAGTAAAATTCGACAAATTTCCGCTAGAACCGACAGACTTCCCGTATAGAAATTCAAAACTGTACGCGAAGAGCTGACAAATCGCATGCAGCAGTTCTTTCACAGGATATGGCCAGATGAAAACATGCCGAGCGACTGGAATCAGAGTGTGCTTTGCCCAATCCATAAGAAAGGGGATCCTACAATCTACACAAATCTACAGCGGGATAAGTTTGCTTAACAACACATGTAAGACCCCTCGAACGAATTGTGTGGGAGAATGAAGCACCTCGCCAACACCCTGATTGGGCCTTATCAGTGCGATTTCACACTTGCTAAGTCCACCATCGACCAGGTCTTCCCAATACGCCAAATCCTGAAGGAGACCCACGAAAAACAAATCGGCACACACCACCTCTTCGTCGATTTCAAAGCCGCCTTTGAAAGCGCAGATAGAAATCCCCTCTATGCCACTATGTCTGAGTGAGTTTGATATCCCCGCAAAACTAATACGGCTGTAAGTAAGGCAGACAATGAAAGCGGCGTAGAGGCTCAAGTTTAACGGAGTCTGGGGAAATGAAGAAAACACTGGCCACTGTCAGATATGCCACCAGTTGTCGCATCGATGCACACTGTTCTCGATGCCAGTGGACAATCGGGTGCCTTTCGGTAGGAAGTACGATGTTTTCATCCCAGATAGAGATCAAAAGTTAAGTCCAGAGAACCTATTAATGGGATATCAGCACACTTTCTACACCGACGGATCCAAAACCAGTGATGGTAGCGGATCTAGATGGTACTTAGGCGAAGACACTGAGTACTCCTATGCCACAAGACAGATGGCTACGGAATTCTAACTGAAGTCTATGTCATCTTGAATGTCGCATACTGGCTAATTGAGAAAAAGTGGCGGAGTAGTAGTATTGAAATTTGTAGAGACAGTCAAGCTGCAATGAAAGCCCTCGCTAACTTACGCTGCTCTTCGAAATTAGTCGGTGAATGTAAAACGAAACTCAACAGTGTCGCAAAACACAACCAAGTTTATCTTGTTTGGGTGTCTGGATATTGTGGTAGTACAGGGAACGAGTTGGCTGATAAACTGGCTAATGAAGGTTCTGCAAGTATGCCACTAAGCCTTGAACCCTTTCTAGGTGTCAATTCTGCATCGAGTCAATTATGGATTGACGACTACATTAGATCTACCCATAGGGGACATTGGTCAGGTGTGAACTCGTGCAGAGCAGCCAAGCGCTTTGTGAAAGAACCACAGAGGAAAATAGCGACCTTTCTCCTAAAACTCTGTAGAAAGGACCTGAAAGTATTGGTGAGAGCATTTTCTCTGTAGCTGTCCGGCATTTTCCGTAATTAGTCTTAGGGTTGCGATATACTGAGTATGGATAAAGCTCATACTCTTCCTCTTCCGGACCTCTTAAGATTAATCAATGAATCCAAGAGATTTGTGGAAGAGTGACCTCAAATTTTTCCGGCTTACCACCCACATTGTATCCTTCCTATCTCTCTATTATTTCTACTGAAATCTATCCGGGTATAGTCCAATGGTCTCCTTGGACTTTTTCAACCCCCCACAAATCTAATCTAAGGCAGACAATGACAAATCGTTAAGTGCATTTCTACTATGAAAAAACTTCACAAATCTCAGCTGCATACAACTATGAACAACAAAAAACCACACACTACGAAATGGAAGAGACTTAATCAAGCACCTAACAAAGGTTGTTGAGCCCACAAAACTTAATCGGTTTCATGCCTTGTTCAAACCGCATAAAAAAAAAATAAATAAATAATTGGCGCATACACTTCTGTTAGGTGTTTGGCCGAGCTCCTCCTCCTATTTGTGGTGTGCGTCTTGATGTTGATCCACAAATGGAGGGGCCTACAGTTTCAAGCCGACTCCGAACGGCAGATATTTTTATGAGGAGCTTTTTCATGGCAGAAATACACTCGGAGGTTTGCCATTGCCTGTCGAGGGGCGACCGCTATTAGAAAAATGTTTTTATAAATTTTGCTTTCACCGAGATTCGAACCAACGACCTCTCTGTGAATTCCGAATGGTAATCACGCACCAACCCATTCGGCTACGGCGGCAAACCGCATAGGGAATACTATTATAAAATATCTCGAAATAGATCAGAAACTAAATCAAGCAGGCCAAATAGCAGACGAATTAGAGCGACCTGTTTTTAATTTTTGAGGATCAAAATTTACTAAAGAATACTTTGCTGATTGGCAGTCAAGGAATGCTGTAGTAGCTCACCAGACTCTGTACCACTTCTAGGGGAACGGTTTTGCTGTCAAAAGTAAGCCGATGCAACCACGACATATCTACGGGTTCCGTCCAACATAAGGTTTGCCCTGCGCAAACAGATATCGATAATTCGCCAATACATTCAAAAAGTCACTTCCAAGTTTTTGAAGTGTATGCTCGATTTTTATGTCACATGAAACACCCGCTACTTTGTTTCCGCCAGACATCGCTGCGTCGCGCTTTAAGCTGAAACACGGATTCTTGTAGCTTAGACACCTACCATCGAGCAATGACGCCCACCATAAAATTTACTTAACGAAAACTACAGCCCACAGATTATCAGCTATTTTTGTGGACTTTTTTGGATTGCGACGCGCGAAAAGATTTAATTGTTTGAGTATTTAAATTGTCCGATGTTAAAAATGTAAATAACTCGGATTCTGTTCCAGGTATCGAATTCGTGAGAATACTCAGCGATTCACTACACTGGGATAAATAGAGAAATCTCAAACCGTGTGTGTGTGTGTGTGTAATCGCTTGTGTTTAGCAGTTTTCATTGCCTTCGCTTACTTTTCCTCTTTCTTGTGTTTGGTAGTTTGCAGTTGTTTCTTTTCCTCTTCCATTAGTTTAGTTTAAATTTTCGCCTGTATTTGGCCGAGTTTCTCTGATCAATCGTGAAGTGAAAGAAGTGGTCATCCTCGCGTGGTTCGAACCAGTACAGCCACAAAAGCCGTTCGAGAAGGAATTCGCAGAAATCCCCTTAGAATGCAGAAAATCATGTCTAGGCAAATGAATGCGTCGACGAGATCCATATCAAAACTAATTAGAGATGATCTCCACATGAAAGCCTTCCGTCGCTCAACGGGTCATCTTTTGGTAATGCGCTTGAAAAAAATTAGACTCGACAACTGCAAGCAGCTTCTTCGGCAGCAATCTCCGTATGTAAGTATGGGGATCGTTTATGCTGTTACAACAACAATAACATGGCACGCGGGGTAACCTTCGACAGTTTGCTCTCCTTCTCTGCGCATACAACCGCTATTGCCATTAAAGTCCAAAATCGCAACAAGGTCCTCAAATAGCTTGCCGGCTGCACTTGGAGCAAAGACAAAGAATTGTTGCTATGGACATTTAAGGCGATTGGCCGGCCGGTGCTAAACTATGCTGCGTCTCTCTGCTCGCCTGGAACTAGTGATTCGCCGTGGACGAAGCTTCAGACTTCTCGAAATACTACCATTAGGACTGACGGGATGTCTACTGATGTACCCACTTCATCAACTACACGGCGAGGCTCAGATGCTCCCTGTAAGGTAGCACAACACACTGCTCAGCAAGCAATTTCTGTTAGGGTGCTAACGTAGGTTCCACCCATGCAGACACCTGCTTGAGCCTGAGCCGCCTCCCAGGCCGCCAGCACAAAACAGACCGACAATTACTGGACCAGACAGTGTAAAGACAGACAATGAACGACATTCAGCGGGAGACACTTACCACCTTCTTAAGCTCCCGACCACCGAATGCCGTTATCGGAGTCCAATCACCACCTACGGCAGATGAAGAGCTCCAGCTTCCCCGAGATTCCCGCGTAACCTTGGCACAATTACATTCTGGATACTGCAGCAGGTTAAACTGACACTTATCCTGAATTGACTCCGACATATGTACTAAACATATGTCCGGCATGTGAAGGCACCCCACACGACACTAACCATCTTTTCATATGCCCCATAAAATCCACTCATCTAACACCCCTCTCCCTCTGGACCCAACCTGTCGAAACAGCGAGCTTCCTGGGCCTACAGTTAGATGACCTAGACGAGGACGGCCGGTGATTCGCATTGTACTGACAGGGCAAAGTATACTGCTACAACAAAAACATTATTATTATTATTTTTTTTTTGTGGGTGAGGTAAGGTTCAAAATGCCTTCGCACTTACAGCGACCGTCGTCAACTGCGTCGAATGATGTAGCCACTAAAACAATCCATCCTCCTCTTCTGGGGAGACTCTCTTCCCAGAACTACTTTACATTACTTCGGGAAGGCCCAGAACGGTGTCCATTAAGTGGACCAATACTATTCACCCACGTCTGGCCATATGTGTAGCCAACTTCATGCTATAGGCTCGTCTTCGAATGTCTATGTGCCGTCGTATCGGTGGTATGTATGGCATGCTCTCAGGTTCCTCCGCAGCAACAACAACATGACACGCGGTCAACGACCTTGAAAATATTCTTTTCACTCTTGAAGAAGTTTCTAATAAGCAAAACGACAAAATCTTAGCTACAACTTCTAAAACCCCAAAAAAAAATTGCTCCAAGGGTTCAGCGCGGCCACCATCCAGCCTCCGTAATGATGTAAAGTAATTTCTTCATTTTTGCCTAAAAGGGTTAAGACTGGGAAAAATGTACCAGGAGGATGTCTTAGAAGGCGTGGTGAAGCAGTTGAGCAGTACTCTCTTCAATGGAGAGCTTTGGATCTTCCAGCAAGATTCATCTTCAGCCCATAAGACTAAAACCACTCAGCAGTGGCTAAAAAAAATGTTCCTAGGTTCAAAGCCGCAGACGATTGGCCAACTGAAAGACCAGATATGTATCCATTGGACCACAGTTTATAGTCAGAATGCAGAATATGGCCTGTCGAAGACTTCACAGAAATTTGGAGAGCCTCAAATAATCTTTGGTTCGAGCAGCGACGTCAGTGTAGCTGAATGGCCTAATCGTTTGGAGGCTTGTGTAAAAGCAAATGGTTACCATCTTGGATGAAAATTTATAATTTTTTGTTTACGCAAACAATTTTTGTAAAGAAAAAGCAGGATTTTTGCAAAATATTATTTACATTCTGTCAAAAAAATTTCGGGAATTGTTCATTTAAAAAGTGCGCGTAACGCATATGTCTAAATTTTTTTGCTGGAATGTCCTCCATAGTATCGCAGAGTTTGAGCGACAGATCACCTGTCAATTAGCTTGTTTTTGGCATTTGGTTATAGCAGTCAACCGCAGGTATCCTCTGCGATTTCCTCTTAAATTTTGTGTTTTGAACGGGATTTCGTGTACCGATTCATTGAAAATGTTGCAGAAAGCCGAGTATGACGATTGTGCTTTATCAAAAACACGGGTCTACGAGTGGTATAAGGATTTGGCAGAGGGCCGAGAAGCCGTGGAAGAATTGTCCGGATCTGATCGCCCATCCACGTCTTCAACGGATGAAAACGTAGACAAAGTCAAGGAAATGGTGCTGGAAACCCATCATTTACGTTTGAGGGACCTTAGCGTGTCTCACTAATCAATTTGCAACATTTTACACCATCAACCGGGCATGAGACGCGTGGCTACACGACTCGTTTCAAGAGAGTTGAATTTCTTTCAAAAAAATTCATCGGAAGAAGGTGGCTGAAGACATGCTTGAGCAATTAACAAGTGAATTCGGACACAACTTTTGTCCAGCGTATCATCACAGGTGATGAAACGTGGGTATATGAGTTTGACAGGCAAACCAGTCAACAGGCAACCAGGCGGCTGAATGGCGCTATCCACATGAACCGATATCCAAAGAACAACGTCAAAGTTGGTCAAAAGTAATAGTCCTGCTACTCGTTTTCTTTGATTTCCATGGAGTTATGCACTCGGCATTCATTCCAAAAGATTCTACGGTGAATAAAGAATATTATTTGGAAGTTATGCGACGTTTGAGAGAGAATGTGCGTAGGAAGCGGCCCAATTTGTGGGAAGAAAACTCATGGATCTAGCACCATGAAACGCCCCGTCCCACAAGATTCATACTGAGAACACTTTTTTGACCAAAAACTCGACACATATTATCGAGTAACCACCATATCCCCCAGATTTAGCTCCCACTGACTTTTTCCTTTTCCCAAAATTTCAATTGCCACTCTGCGCATGCCCCTTTGAGTCGATAGAGACCATCATCATCATCTTGGCGTTACAGTCCGGGATGGACCATTGCCTCTTCTGCAATACGCCGCCATTCTTCTTGACAGCCCGCTGTCTCTCTATGTTGTGAGGTTCTCATCTAACGTATGTCGTCTTCTACGTCTGGCAACCATCGCCTCATCGGGCGGCCTCTCCTTCTTGCTCCTTGAGGGTTGGCTTCTTTGACTTTGTTGGATGCTCTTTCGCTGCTCATTCTTAAAACTTGTTCATACCACCGTAATCTTTGGGACTTTATGAACCGGTAAATAGAGGCCATTAAGGATAATTCGCTGAAGGAACTGGAGAAGATCTCTTCAAACGCATTTAAAAGGTGCTTTGATGACTAGACTAATCATTGGCATATCTGTATTGCTTCGCATGGAGCCTATTTTGATGGTGACAAAATAAATTTTGATGATTAAACAATTTGTTTGCGTTTTATTGAACAATTCCCGGTACTTTTTTGACAGAATGTATATGTATAATAATTAAGAAGACACAAAGAAGCATATCCTTGTTGGTTGTTACAAAAGGAAATGAGGTCAATGGCTTCTACGGAGTTTTTTTTAAATATTCCTTTTGCAAAGCGAACATGAAATCCCGTGTTTTAGTGAATAGTGAACACGAATTTTCCTTAGCTCGCATGCGCAGCCACTATTTGAATTTGTATTGATAATAAAATGCAAAGGTCAGTCGACTCGCAATAATCGAAAAACAACCCCTTAAAGTCCATGAGGTTTACTAGTTGCGCGACCTAAGAAACGTCTTCAGCCAACAAAAGCAAGATAGTGGCAGGTAGGGCAGTATTTCTGCTATATTTGAAAATTTCATTTTATACAATTTTTCTCCCCCATGTGTGTGTGAGGGAGCATAGGCGAGCATGTGTACGCATCAGACACGCAGTGATACTTTTTAAACCATTCAATCATAACTGAAAAATTTAAAAATTAATACATCAAAAATGTCTACATCAAATTAAAGGAAATATTTTATACTTTGTTCTTGTAAACAGAAAAGTAACAGTAAGTCAATTCATAGAGCGAAAATTAAAAACAAAAACTCAAAACATATTACATTCTGCCATCTGTCTGCCATCCCGTTCCCGTGAATTCCTATATGACTCGGTATCCAAAGTAAGCGTAAGGTAGCCTCCTTGCCAATGAGCGTATCTCTTATTCTGCTAATGGGGGATGAATTGGATAGAGGGTTAAGAACTGCTTTTAGAACAGATTTGCTGTCGGTGTATATGAGAGTTTTACTGTCATTTTCCAAGGCTATGCTTATAGCATGTCAAACGGCGACTGCTTCTGCAGTAAAAACACACAGTCCGGCAAAGTTTGCACCCGTAGAGTGTCTCCGTTTGTGTCAACCACTACAAAAGCTGGCTGGTACGTTATCAGATTTTTAACCATCTGTGAACCACAAAGTCCAATTGTCAGCTTCATAGTATGTCTTAGGTTAGGTTAAATGGCTGCCCTAGCTTGGGGCCCACTTGGACCAATATTCAAAAGGAGAAGGGAAGGAAGAAAGAGCCTCGGGGTTGGAGGATGATGACCATGCACTTACGACTACGCCAATCCCAAGTCTCACCGCATGCACACCTAACGGACAATGTCCGGTAAGGATACCACCAAATTCGAGAGCTGGGGCTTTGTTAGCCTTGGAAGTTTCCTCGAGCGTCCCCGATCTACACGTGACCAAAAGGATATCGCGACCTTGACATTTCCGCACTAGCCCAGCGCACCACAGTTTCTTAAGGGAATCCCAAAACTCTCATTTCACGACGAAACCGTCTCCAAAGTTCCCTGTCTAGCCAGCTCATCAGCCCAGCAGGTTTCCCTCTATGCCGCTGTGACCGGGAACCCGAATGAGCCTGATATCGAAGTATTCGGATGCAAAGTAAGCAACCAATCCACTGTTTTCTTAATTGCGGCTACCTCCGCTTGGAAAATACTACAATGGTCCAGAAGCCTGAATGTGAGCTTAATGGGGTGCTCCTTACAGAATACTCCCCCACAAACCCTTCCGTCCAACTTCGAGCCATCCGTGAATATGTTTGCCATGCCTTGCCGCCAAATGTTACACCCTGCCCACTCATCCCTTGAGGGGATATGAAAGGGAAAAGGTCCGCTCGGACCTAGCGTGGGTGTACAATGATCTAGTACCATGGGGGTGAACACAAAATTTAGTATGTCTAGCGCTCCTGGAATATAGAAATCCTTTCATTGATGCATAACAGAAGTAACTTTTTGTGGGCTTTTAGATCGGTTTATATTTGAGATGTCTTTGTCGATGATTGTGCTGGATGGAAGAGAAGTTTAGGGATGAGGCTCGCTTTCATCTGATGTATTCTTTCTTCAATTGTTGGTAGGCCAGCCTCTGCTAAACGGTTTTTTATTGAAGTTGTGCGAAGTGCAAAAATACTCGTTCGCGCCGCTTGGTTATAAACCGGCCTGAAGATTAAAGCCGATTTTTGTGAGTTCCCAAAGAGGTACAACATATTAAAGAATATCCCTGTGAAATTTTAAGTTGATAGCTTGATTTTTTTTGGAGTTATATTTGACAGCGCGGAAAAAAACGTACTTCAAGAAAAACGCGATTAAAGTTTTCGGTCTTACTCATCTTTCGTTCGACGCTCATCCCTTCATCGACTTTATAGGGGCTTTTTAGACTTTCTATTAAGCTTAAAACATTCAAAAGATATTCTTTAGATTCTAAATGGATTTTTACAGCAAAACAAATATGGAAAATTTCAAAGTGCTGAAGGAGCTGCCCCCCTTAAGCTAAGGAATTTGCAAAAAAATTGCGAAACCTGCTCTATGTATCGAAACCTGCTCCATCTTAAGACAACAAGTTCAAACATTAACACTCACAAGAAGTGGGCCACATGATGCTCTCGCCATCAGGCGTTTTTGTCGTTTTAGCAGCATAAACATTCCATGTGCATATACGAGGAATGCTGCTGAAGTGACAGTCCTTGGCAGGATATAAATCCTGGGCATTCTGGTTACGTAGAACCGACTGTCGTGGGAACGCCATCATCAGGCGTCTCCAGTCTCTGCGGCTCCTACTTCCCACAATGTGGCAGTGTCTCCGTTAAGCACCACAATCGGGTCCTCTACGGCCACTCGGAAACGTTTTTGGTTGAAATAAAGCACACAACAGCATTGCAGTGAATGAAATTCCTTTTAAATAATCTTAATTACGACAATTCAATTGTAATGGACTCTCGAGCAAAATTTTATTAACCGGCACGGAATATTGACGAAACTGACTACCAGTGACGGCGATAGTAGTCTAACGGTTATAGTTCACCAGACTGTGCAATATCGTCTTATCGAAGAAAACATCGACCGCAGGGACAACACTTTTGAATGCCAATGTCTAGCTGACCGACTCAATATCACCCTAAGATGGATGCGCTTATCAGAGGTGAGAAACGTTTGATAGTTGGTGGATTCAATGCACATCACGATATTTAATATTCAAACCTGCCAAATGATCGTAGGTGCAGAGCCGATAGACGATTCGGCATTCAGCACAGTAAACAACGACGCCTCCAGTCGGTTCTACGTTACTGCAACGACCCGAATTCATATACGGCCAGGAATTGTCACTTCCCACAGCAGTATCCCAAAGCACTTTTAATTTGGTGAAAAGTGGAAAATAGAAACAGTGGTCCCACTAGCGAAGTCTGGCAAACCAGCCAACAAGGGAAGACTTATCGCCCGATATCTCTCCTTTCTCCAGCAGTGAGACACTTCAAGAACTCCTACTCCTACAAAAAATAGACAAATAAAGAAAAGAAGATGAAGATTAAGTGCGCGATAAGCATTTTGATTTGAACGCCCGTTTTCATAATAAGCCTGAATACCTTTAACGCGTTGCTCGATTGTGTATCTTTCCATGGTTCAAATTGAGTTAGTCTGAAATTGAAAAATGTCAAATGAAATGGAGAAAAAGCTTGACGTTTAAGTGTGGTTCATATTCAACATCGGCCTTTAAAATTTAACCATGCATTCATCCGTACACGAATGTCTGTTTATTTTCTGTACTGACGCCACTCCATTGTCAAATTTCCCTAAAGTATCATAAATTAAACAAAATTGTATATTTCTGTGTGTCACGTGATTTTCCTTTGAAATCAAGCCAACCCCGTAAGCGATCAGGATGTTCCAACAGCCCTTTAAAAACCATTAGGTTCGCTACCTGCTCGTAACACAAAACCAAGGCAATTGCAGGTAGGGAAGTATTTCTGCCGAATTTCTAAATATTGTATTTCCTTCATTTTCCTATGTTTTCCTATATCCTCGCGTTTAAAATTACTTTTTATGAGTGAGCGTAGGCGAGCATTCGTTGTAGTGTTCGCTCGAAGGTTCGGCTTATGTTCGGTATTCGCCTGACTTTTTTATCTCCGGCTTCGGTTTTCGGCCAAAAATGCCGAGGATCGACGGTTTGTTGGTTTTAATTGGGCGTGAAATAATACTCGGAATGATACGTTCCCACGACAGTTGGTTCTAGGTAACCGGAACGACCCGGATTTATATTGGGCCAAGAACTGTCACTTCAGCAGTATTCCCAGTATATGTATGGGTATTGCTTATGCTGCTACAACAACAACAACAACAACAACTCTGAATGATATAAACGCACGTAATCATTGGAAATTCGATCGACTTACTTCAAATGTCATCACTTTCAATTAGTCCCGATTTACACAGGGACACATTTTGCTTGGGGGAGAAGGACCCTTGAGGAAGAGAGAGGAGTTTTTGCGACACGCTTTGGGCTTCTTAATCGTATTGTCAAACTCAAAGAAGTAAACGTCAAAAGCAACAAATTTTGCCAAAAACAATTTTGCCTGTGTGAGCGCGAATGAAACATCAAAAGTGAATTTTCAGTGTCTTCCCAACAGATGTATCTGTGCGTAAATCGGGACTTACTTATGTTAAGATGTTTATCAGATATTTATTCATAGTCCATCTCTAAGAGCCGCAATTTACTTTTGTAGACACAACAAATAACATCTCCGAATTTGTAAATTATTTTTATGCTTTAGGTAGTTAGGTAGGTAAAATGGCAATAGTGCCACAGGCACACTTCAAGTAGCACTTACGTGCCGTTTTGATGCCATAATGTGTACCACTACCTGTGCAAAGAAAATTATTGGGAAAAGAAAATCTTCTACAGCCATCCAGTGCTGTTGATGTAATGGAGGAGAGAAAAGGGATCTACGCTGGAGAATTTCTTCAAGAAAAAATGTTCAACAGTCTCTTTCTCTGTAGGATCCCCACTGCTTCTGCAATAGGGGTTGTACGGGATTCCAAGCTTCTCCGCATGAGTACCGATCACCCAGTGACCAGTGAACATCGCAATGAGTTTGGAAATTGAAAAGCGGGGGACTCCCATCACCTTAAACGTTCTGTTTCTATCGTATTGAGGCCATAGTGTTTTCGAAATAGCGCACGATAAGACAGACCTCCATCTATCTTGCGCTTTTCTTAGAAGGAAATTGTGTAGTTTTGTATGCTTTAGAAATAAATTTTTTTTTCCTTGTTCACTCCTCTCGGCAGCATAGGGTATCGACAAGACAATTCCATCGTACACGGTTCTGTGCTGTTGTTTTTGCATCGTCCCATGAGATGTCGGCATCTCCTAGTTCGCGCAGCATCGACCTTCTCCAAGTGTTGCTTGGTCGACCGCGGCCTCTGCTCGCTTAGAAATAGAATAAAATAATACAATTCCATTTTGCAGTGATTCGTTCGAGGCATGAGGGCTATTTAAAAGTCTTCCAACAGGAAAAGTCAATTGCGATTTCCAATGCGAGTCAGAAAGAACTTTCCTTGGGAGGTGAAGAGCCAAAAGACAGACAACCACAAGCTTGAAGAAGCATTCGCAGTCACATTCTGCACAATTCCAACTTAGTGCCGGCAATAAAAAGTGCTCAAGGTCAAAAAGCTGGGAATACATCTCAAGAAATGTGTATCTCTAACAAATTAGTGCAACCAAGCTTAGAGCTTTGATTTATTGTTTTTGTTTACAACTTCGTTTCAGGGATTTTTTCTTAAAAAAGAGACCTATAAAGCAATTTGTTATGAAATAAACCTTCAATTCAAAGTCTTGTATTTAATTTTTGAAACGTGAAACTTAAATTCAATGTTCGGATTCAGCTTCGGTGTTCGGCCGAATATTTAGTGACAACAAATATTCGGTTTCGATTTCGCCCTTAATTTCAGCTTCGGTCGGCCACTAATATGTGCGCATCATATGTACATTTTAACATACTTACGCATATACATATATATCTGTGTACTTTTAATAAAACAACGTAAGTTGACTTAGCACTTTTTCTCTATTGGGAAATAAATTTGCCTGCCTTTCTCGAAATATGTATTCACTTCAACATTTATAGCCACAGCTTCAGAAAGCATCTTAATAAAATACAATAAAAACTGTATTTTACTATGATAAATCAAAATTTATTGACCTCAAAGCAAAACCCATTAAAGTCACATAAGTTGTTTTTTCAAAAACCCACATCCATACACACATACTTAAACTGAATCACACATGCGTCCATCTCGCGGTAAAACGTGGTAGGGGACACGTGGATCTCTAGCATATCTGGCATAGCATTAAAAATCAGTGGTGCAGTTGTTGCACAGAGAGTCCAGACCTGGCATTTTACAAGTGTGCGTACCACTTGACGTTTTCCATATGTTGCTTTTTCATAACTCCTCTGCTTGGTAAATGTAATCTGCTTTGTACAACGTCATTGCTTACCAATTTGCACGTTTTTCTTGGTTGCTTCGTTATTTGATTGGCTGACGTCACCGTTTTGGCTTTGCCGGTCACGCGAGCAGCGCTCAACTCATAACAGCGGCGATAACAGAAATACCGGTTGCGCTGTTATGCGATGTACAAGCGACAGTGGAAAGAGTTGCTTGGTTATGATTCAATTATTAAATTTTCTTAAATTAATTAATTTAATAATATATTATAATAACGCTTTTCATGCTAAACTGTAAAAATATTGCCATTGTTATCACTGAAATGGTATTCGAAAAAACTTTCAGAAAAAATTTAAATTCAACAGACTGCTAATTTTGCGTAAGTTACGCTGATTTGAGGGTAATGCAAATGCATTCAACAGATTTTTATGCGGCAGTCTAAAATTTATGCGACGTTGGGCAATAAATCCAGAAAAATTAATGTACCCGTTCACATTCGACAGATTAGCGGCAAAATTAACCATCAGCTGTCAAGACTGGGTTGAAAGAAATTGGTTTGATGGATTATTTTAGTGTATTTGATTTGTTTAATTTAATTATTATCAACATGAAGAAAAGGCAAAGTAACCCCATAGTTAATTAAATCATGCAATTTGCTGCCAGTAATGGACTGTTGAAAAAAATCCGTAAACGATGTCTACTGAGGTTGCAAAAAATTGTGACAGCAATACGCATGCGAAATTCGATATTAAATTTTATAAAAAGCAATAACTGGCCAAAGTGTCTATGGACACACGCTTTTTTCTGTAATTGAATGTTTAATTAATATTTTCTAACAAAATGTTTATTAGAATTATGTCCACAAACCACTTTTCTTTGCTGGCGTCCATTTTTTTTAGTTTTTACTTTGACGGCTCTCCTTACATTCGCAATATAATTATCGATAACACAGAAAACACAGGATTGTACGGAAAAAATACCATTATACTCTAGGATTATTTCATAATCTCGGATTTCGGAAGTGAAATTTTGTATTTTCGCTTTTAATTACGGATTGGGAGTTAAGCACGAAAAAGCAGATAATCTACCCATATGTGAACCTATTATAAGAAGGATGGTGAAAGTGGCGAAAACTAAGTCCCAAATTAGTAACAAAAAAGTGTTTATTTTACTTAAATGGAAGATTGATTGGATTTAGGTTGGCGCACTGCCCCTGGCTGTCGATGAAAGGAGCTCCCAGTGGCCTTAGTCTTCTAGCTTATTTTATATCAATATATATTCTATATTATTATATCAACTGCTCTGGTTGGCTGTAGATATCTGCCTGTTGGCGGTCTTATAATGGTATCAAAACGGCGCTTTAGTGCTACTTGAGGAGTGCCAGGTGCACTTCAACCATTTCACCTACCTACCTACTTAAATGGAAACAAAATGCGAACGGCTAAAAAAATAAATTTACATTAATATTTGAAAGCAAACAACATATTTTGGGAACAACGTAAATGAATACAAATAAAATAAAATACAAATGCAACAAAACCTACTCATCTAACTCCCTCTGGACCCAACCCGTCGAAACAGCATGTTTCCTGGGCCTACCTACCTGTGATATACCCTACACTGACGGGGCTTCTATTACTGTTAAAACAACAAATGCAATTAAAAAAAAGAAATAAAAGTTATTAGCAGAAGTTGCCAAGTGTGATTTTAAAACAAAAAATGCACTAACTTTATCCAAGAATTATATTTTTTGAATTAATTTTTAATTTAATTTAAAACAATGCGATGTGTTGTTGCAAAGTAGGGACTTAATGAATTCTATCAGAGAAGAAGTGTACGTAACTTTGGTGTTTTGAACCCTAAGTAAAATTTTTTCTTACACCATCAACTATTTGACAAACTACCTGTACTTATTTAAATTAAATTATTTTTTTTTTATTAGTTTATTATTTTTTAAAGTATTTTTTTATTTGTTAGGGGTGAAAAGATCGGCCTGGCTTGCACATTTTCGTCTGTAAAATGCACCGAATTTATATTTGTTGACTTCCATTGTTAACATCCTGTAACTCACAACTGAATAGAGCAAACAAAAGACGGAAAAAGATTATTTTTAGTGCGAATTGTCATCTTGACTACGAGTATAAACTTTAAATTGTTTGCTCGATGCTCTACGAAATACCGATCACTACAGCCATTTACCGAGAAAATAAGGGATTTTCCTTTATTATTATATTTAAAGGGTTTTTTTAATAATTCTTTATTTCGAACTGATTTGTATACAATTTTAATTTATGGATATATTAAAAAACAAAAAACCGCGGGCACTTACGTGCTCCGAACACTCAATAAGTAGTTGTTGTTGTAGCAACCTAAACATTCCCCATACATCCACGGGCAAGGCTGCTGGAATGACAATCCTTGGCCGAATATAAATCCGGGTCGTTCTGGTAACATGGAACCGACTTTCCATGCAGCCGTCGCAGTATCGAATCGTAAGACTTTGCGGTTAAAACTGTTGAATACTAGCAGTGTATTGAATTTTTTGGCAGTACTCAGAAATCTGGTGCTGGGCTTTGTTAATACTCCTCTGGACACTTCATCCTCCCATGCGAAGGTAAGCTCCTTGCGAACATTTTCCGTGAATCTCAGCTTTTTTAGCATGAAACCTAGAATGTATTCGATTGCGCCCTCGTGGAGACTATCCAACTTTTCTCCCTGTCGTAGCTCGTTGAGAAATACTAGCTCATTGCAAAACGTGAGTTCTTTCAAAATCACCTCATCATCATAAGGAAGAAAGTTTTTTAAATTCTCCACTGATGTGTCAGTTAGGCGACTCAGGCCACTCAGCTTCATTAGTTAGCACGTTACCACGGGTGTTGCGTGCTATGTTTAATTATATATTGCTAAATGACCTCTTGTTGGGAACTTATGAGAAAGAAGAAACCTAGAAAGTATTTTCGCAACCTATATTTGAAATGCGTCGAGCTTGGATGGTGAAAAAGTTTACAATTTCCTGGTTTGTCGGGATGTATCCCGTGCCATATTGGTCCTAAATTGCTCCATTTGCCTCCGATACAAACTCTTGAGCAAGCTGTTGCTCATAAGCAAATCCTTTCTTTTACTCAACATTTCTAGAACCACAGTTTCCTGCTAAGGTAGCCGATTTTTTAAGAGGGCACGGGAAGTTGTTTACTAAGCAAATTTTTTATTATTGAATAATAATTAAATATTGATTTTCTTATATCACGCACTAAATCTCAATTTTGTCGTAAAAAACGGCTGTCACTCCCTTGTTACGTCAGCAAATCCGCTGTTTCCTTCAAAATCGCTGAGCGCCGGTTAACAGTCAGATGTTAGTCATAGCTTGCAGATTTAATCGTTTGAGTACTTGCTGCTAACTCCCACACATAAACTGCTATTTTAATCATTCGTAAGTATATATTTTTTTATTATACAATAAATAAAATTAAAATAAATAAAAATATAAATTTTAGTTTTTATAAATTGTTATTAATATCATATGACGCGGCCGCCGCATCCGAATGGGTTGGTGCGTGACTACCATTCGGAATTCAGAGAGTACGTAGGTTCGAATCTCGGTGAAACACCAAAATGTAGAAAAAGTTTTTGAAGTGAAACTTCTTAGGCGTCGATGGACGAGCGAGAATGAAGAGTAAAATTTCAAGACCATGCAACGTTTTGGGCATTTTCGTTCCGCGAGAGAGAAAAAAGATATAACGTAGAGGAAAAGGAGAGAGAGAGAGCTATACGTTATACATTAGATACACTTTAGGGTATTTTTCCTGAGTTTTTCCTTGTGGTTGCTAATTTCTAGTGAGGCAATGACAAACCCCCGAGTGTATTTCTGCCATGAAAAAGCTCCAATTAATTAATGCAATTACATAATAAATTTATATATTTATGCACAAAACTATATGTATACATTTTTATGTACAGGGTGGGCCATATAGCGTTTGCTTTTTGAACCACCTATTTTTTTTTTTTTTGAGAATAGTAACACAAATGTCATGTCAAATGTGTTCATAATTTACTTAAAGGTTTGACATATCAATATTAAGAGGCTTCTTTTAATAGAAAACTTTTTATCATTTAAAAAGTGAACATTTCAATAAATCTTCTTTTAAATCCTATATTTTAGTTATAACGGAGACTAAATACATGGGACATACGGCTATGCAGCAAGCAGTATACAACCCAAAAAATTATTTCAGTAAAAACATGCATAACATGCGTACTTATATTTCATAATTTTCACACACTTAAAAAATGTACATACACATGTACAAAGCTTGCCTTGAGCAAATGATCAAAAAGACAATCCAATTGCTCAATCCAACACTTCGCTCCACTGTTTATTCGGATGGGTTTTTGTTCATTGCTGACGTTGTTTGCACTGAGATTCCGACATCCCATGAGCGCTCTCACTTAAACACACTCTTTTTAGCGGGTCTGTTATAACCGACTAGTTTACGCCACCGTTGCGCTGTTGGTCAAATATGCCTATGTACATGAAGTGAAGTCGGCATCGCTGTTCGCTGTTCTCTGTTCGCAGTTTGCTGTTATTTCTTTCTCCTCTGCTGTTGACGCTCTGCTATCACATAGCAACATATCAAATTCATGACTCTGTGCTTGCTGGTGTGCGCTGGTTCCCTGCAAGGCAGCAGATAATTTCAGTTATTTTCAGTTAGTTTTCGGCTTTCAATGAGTACGTTAGTCCAACTGGGCAATTGGTCGTTTAGTTCGTTTTGACTTTGTTTGTTGAAACGTCGTTTGCCGTCTGCCGTCTGTCGTTCCTTCGCTCTTTGGATTTCTGTGAGCGTCGCAGCTGCAGTGCTTGTATATTTTGTTATTGTAAGTGGGTTGCATTCAGCATTCGTGTGCCCTCGAAGTTTTTGAAAGCTAGTTAGCAGCAGCAGCAACAGCAACAGCAGAAGAAATCAACGTCGTTGGCAACGTAGCCATCATCATTGTGTTTATTTGTGGATTGAGCTGTGCAGCATCGAATACCTCTCGCCGCAGAGTAAGGCGTACATTATATGTATATATGTACATGTGCATATACAGAAATATACAAAGTTATAAAATATAACCTAGTCGCCATAAAGCAGCGACAGTATCAAATTCATTCGAATTCAGTACTGTGAGTATAGAGTTGCCGTTCGTAGTGCAGTAATTCGTGTAAGACTGCCTTTTTTCCTCAAAACTTTGTATGGTTTCGCAATTGGTGCCGTAGTTGATGTCGCCGCACTGACTTTCGAAGCCTATCAAGTCATTTGAGTTTTACTGTGGAAATATTCACGCCGCGCAATCTAAGTCATTCCGCTCTACCGCAAGGTGTGGGGAAATCGATCGATTACGTAGCATCGCGTATTTCAACGTGTGCGTGTGTGTATGTTAAAGTGATTTGAAGAAAATTATTTTTTTTTTTTACCTATTAGGTTTATATATCTAACTGGCTTCAAAAAAACTTAATGTGGAAGTGGTAAAACTAAAAAGAATTGAAAACTACTAAATAAAGATATTAAAAAAAGCGTGAAAACGCAAATAAAACTGAAAATTACGTTATTCGTAATACATAGAAACAGTTTTATTACGGTATGGAAAAATCTTCCGATTCAGCGACTACCCCGCCGTCGACGTCGTCGTCAAGTGCTCACGTTAGCGGAGCATCATCGACGTCGAAGTCGACAAACAATGAAAACGTCGTGAATCCATGTGAAAACGGTAGTACGTCAGTGAGTAGTTATAGAATGTCACCACCTCCCCCTAAAATGTCCTATAGACCAGCAAATATTACCAGTAAATCGAATATAGAGTGTAAACCATCACTATTATCAATAATGTCGGCATCAAGATTACCTAGGCAGGAGGCCGAGAGCAGAGCTGGGACTGCGAATGCTGTTACTTCCGCTACCACTTCCACTAGTAATGCCTCCTCCTCCTCGCCCTCCTCTTGTTCGCCGATATCCACATCCCTCACCGCAAACAGTAATGCTTCGTCATCTTTAACAAATACTGCCACGGTTAGACATGGCGCCTTCATACCACCCCCGCGCACGATGCCAGTGAGCGGCTCACTGGCAGCTACGACATTACAGCACACAACGTCGCCACATGCTGTACAACTACCCCACATCAACTTAAATATTAACACCACGACTGGTGGTAATTTTGGTGTGACAGTGGACCCTCAAATCTCGGTGGAGAACTTAAAGAAGATAATTGCTAAGAAGCTAAAGGTGGCCAAGGATCGAATTTGTTTGCTGCATCGTGAAAAGTGAGTAGCTGGAAATATTTGAAACTTTTTTGCCTAAATGTAAATATGTGTGTAATTTCCAATTGATAGGAGACTATATAAGTGGCGACGTGTATTGTGCATAGAGAGGTGCAAGACGCTAGTTTAATAGTAGAGGCGTGTCTTGATATTTTTTATTTAGATATACATACATACATACAATTATCAAGAAAAAAGTAGTGAATTATTGTTTAGCATATGGGAGCATTAATTTGTCTTCTAGGTAAAATATTTGAACATAATTAATTTACCTGCCTGCGCTGTGAACCACAAGATTCGTATAAATGCATGTGCGGGTAGGTGCGCGTACGTACCTGCAAATTTATCCATGCATTTATATGTATGTATGCAAGTATGTGTGTTCCGTATGTTTTTTTTTTTTTGAATAGCTATAAAATCGCATTTTTTTATTTAATACTCTAATTGTTTTACTGGAGCTGCACTTATTTCTGTATGGACAAGCAGAAATTGTGAGAAAAGAGTTTTTTTCGAAGGAAATACCGTTTAATGCCTTTATGTGCACATACATATGTAGACAATTTCCAGGCTTTAATTCAACGTTGACGTACTGCCTGAGCCTGAGCCTCATCCAAATGAATGATATTGATTCTATACAAAGCCTGAACAAACAGCAACCAACAACCGACCAACACACGGTGGCGACAGCAAGCTCTGGCATGGAAAACGAAATGGCCGCGCTGTTGGCCATTATTCTCTCTTTGCCCGTGGTAGCGCTGGTTCACCACGGCAAAGCTTATACGAATACATACCTACTATACAAAAAACATGATTCCATTTTGACAATTGAAGCAGGCTGCAACAGCAACAGCCACACTGCCACGGCAACCTCAGCAGCATACTTTTTGCGTTTCTATGTACATCCGTTTTTTCGTCGTAATAGTAGCTCCCGACCGACCAGTCAGCCTGCCTGCCTGACTGCCTGCTTGTGCCAGCCAGCTCTTCATTATGCTTTGTGTGATAGTCGTTGCCACACACACTTATGTTTGTTTGTACGCATTTGTGTCTTCTCGTACTTGTTTGCCATGTTCATTTGTATGCTACTGCCGCTGTTATGGTTTGCTGCCTCTCCAAAGTACTCAGCAATATTGCTGTAGCAAGTAACTATGCAATATGATGCGGCAATACAGTGTTTTTTTATGACACTACACTGAATTCCTCTTCCATGCAGCTTGGCTCTTGAGTGTATTTACACTCATCCTTCAGTTGTGTGTATATACACCTGCGTTCACAATAATAGCAGCGCAACATAGTGCAAAGTTTTGACTAGTTAGTTCTTTTTTGTTTTAATTTTTTTTTTTTAATTTTTGTAATTTAAATTATTTTTTTTTTATTATTTTTTTTTTTTAATTTTTTTTTTTTAATTTTTGTAATTTAAATTATTTTTTTTTTATTATTTTTTTTTTTTTTAATTTGAATTATTTATTATTTTTTTAATTTTTTTTTATTTGTTTTTTTAATTTTTTTTTTTTTTTTTTTTAATTTTTTTTTTTTTTTTTTTTTTAATTTTTTTACATAAAAATGTGGTTCACACCACAACAAAATCTACATATATACATATGTGACTTGGAGCTTAAAAATTTGAATCAAATTTCAAAAAAGTCAAAAATTTTCCGCATTCTCAACAAAAAAAATATTAAAAATCAACGCGAATTTTGAGCTACGTTAAACAGACGCAAAATTTAATAACTACATAACTAGATTTTTCTAAAAGTTCTGATTAGAAGATTTGAAATTCTCATAAAAATTTGTTGGCTTTTTTTTTAATTTTATCCAAATTTGTTGACTTGAAGTTATATGGTTTGTATTGTAGCACAAAATATATTTCGACAAAACAAAAACTGAATAAAGAATAATTTGAAATTTTTATAAAAATTTCTCGGGTTTTTTTTTATTTTAGTACAAATTTTTATATAAATTTGTTGTTTTTTTTTTTTAATTTTGTACAAATTTTTATAAAAATTTGTTTTTTTTTTAATTTTGTACAAATTTTTGATTTTTTTTTTTTAATTTTGAACAAATTTGTATACAAATTTTTTGATTTTTTTTTTTCATTTTTGTGCAAATTTTTATAAAAATTTCTTGGTTTTTTTAATTTTGTACAATTTTTTTTTATTTCGTTTTATTTTGTACACATTTTTTTATTTTTTTTTTATTTTGTACAAATTTTTATAAAATTTTTTTTTATTTTTTCTTTTTAATTTTGTACAAATTTTTATAAAAATTTGTTTTTTTTTAATTTGTACAAATTTTTTAATTTTTTCTTTTTAATTTTGTACAAATTTTTACGCAAATTTTTTGATTTTTTTTTAGTTGTTTACAATTTTTTTCATTTTTTTTCATTTTGTTTACAACGTTTTAGCATAAAATATATTTGTGCAAAAGAAAAAACTAAATAAAACATTAATAGTCAAAACTTTATTTATTATAAACAAAGCTGTATATACTGCAATATAACACAAAAAAGCTCCATAAGCATAGAAGATATGATAGGATAAAACCTGGCGCCTTTCCAATTCGTCATGACGTCACTGCTACGAATAATCAGTCATTGCGTCATGGGCAAAAATAACAGAACTAACTGTATTGGAAGAGGTTGTTGTTGTTGTAGCAGCATAAATATTCCCCATACATATTTGGGGAATGTCCCTGAAGTGACCCTCCTTAGCCGGATATAATTCTGGCTCGTTCCCTTTACACAGAGCCGACTGCCGTGGGAACGTGCTTCCGCGAAAGTAAAAAAATCGGACTCTAAGAAATTTTCCGAATGCGTTTTTTATTGATCTGAACACTAGTCATTTTCATCCAAGTACACTGCGAATGAAAATATTGATTAATGGTACAGTACGAGTGAGCGCAATGAGCGAGTAATTATGCCAGAGGAAGGATTTTTCTTAGTTGAATTCTGATCAATTGTGCATCGATAATTGAGCTACAAGAAAATCCCTTTAAACGTGAAAATGCATTTTTCCCCATTTTAATAATTTTTTTTTTTTTTTTTGAAAAATATCGCACAAGTAGCGAAATTTTTGACGATTTGGCAACGTTAATATTTGATAGCAGTAAGACTATTTAAAAAGTATAGTATTTTTGAGAACAAGGGAAGATGTGGAAGAAGTTGTAAAGTGTTTTAATGGTGGCAAAATGGCATTGACGTGAACGCAAACTGTTGGGCAGTAATTTTTATTTCCAATGAAAAGGCGAATTTAAGGGGTGCTGCAAAAATTATTATAATTCAACCCTACAAAACACTTGGTTCAAGTTTTGCCACTTTTAACGAATTACATACATACATATATGAAACCAATAAGTACTGAAAGAAAAACAGAAATCTTGAAGAACGGTTTTAGACTTAGTATAGAAATCGGCAATTTCTTGAATTCAATATTAAGTGGCAAACCTTTTCGTATATTTAAATCATCGCATATATCCCGGCTATCATTTCGATATGCTTGGAGAAACTGTGATGTCTGGCAAATAACTGTACTTACTAATCCAATATATGTATGTGCACACTTACATACATGCATACATACATACATATGCATGTAGGCATAGCTACGTTAAAGGCCGTGACAAACTTATGCGTACAAATTTAAACCAACTTACCAGGTTACAAATATATTAGATACATACATATGTTAAATATAAATGTGTTGTTGTAGCTGTTAAGGCAGTGGTTTTGCTTTTCAAAAGTTTAAATTTAATTTGACTGAATTTTTTGTATTTAAACAGACTTTGTATTACGAGTATTTTACAGATTGATTTTTTACCTAAAAATTTAATTTAGATTATTTTTGTGCAACTCGGTTTTGTTCTGAACTATGACGACTCTAGCCAATTCCGCTTTTACGAGCATTTCAGAAACATGGGGAGAAACCTAATGATGTTTTTTTATTGTCAGTGTTGCCCATTTTCTTCCGTATGACAAATACTCGAAAGGTGTTGCGCATTTTCTTCTTATGAAAAAAAGATCATTTTCTCTATATACCGAATGCTTGACATTTTTTTATATGTAGAAAATGCGCAACACTGAAGGAAAAATTATTAAAAATCAACGAGAATTTTGTGAGCCACTCTAAATTAACACTTCATTATATTAGATTTAATTAGGCTAACTGTATTTCCAATTTGTTTCATTTTAATTCTGATTAAAAAGTTTAACATTTTGATGAACACTTTTCGTCAATTTTTTATAAATCTTGTACAAAGTTTGAAACTTGGATTAGTATGGTTTTCCAATAGAATGAACTATATTTTTATAAAAAAAGATGTGTAATTAAAATTCAGTCGAAAAAAAAATTAAATTTAAATTAATTTGAATTTTTGCTCTGTGAAAAATTTGCCCCTGTAATCTAATTAAAATTAAAAAAATAAAAATTCATTAGGAACAAAAAAAAATTATTTGGAAAGAAAAATAAAACTAAATTTGAAAAAAAGTATAAAAATAAATTTGAGAAAAAATATAAATTTGAAAAAAAAAAATTTAATTAATTTGAAAAAAATTGTCAATCTAATTAAAATTCAATGGGGGGAAAAAATAAAAATTAATTTGAAACAAAACAAAATTTATTTGGAAAAAAACAAATAAAAATAAATTTATTTGAAAAAAAAAATTAGATTTGAAACATAATTTAAATTAATTTGAAAAAAAAAAAACAAAAATTGTCAATCGCACATAGGTATTTTAATTTTTACTCTGACCCGTCGTGGTCCATAGCCTCCTTTTAAATTGTATCAGTAGCTGTCAGCGTATTTATATTCACGCGATATATGTATTTCGATTCATTTTTCAAATTTTTTTTTTTTTTTTGAAGATTTTCAAGTATTTTTACACATTTACAATTTGCGAAAATTCACTTGCCACCTATTTGTAATTTTTTCTAATTTTGGCTATTTCTCTCAATTGCAATTGAACGAAACACCAAATACATAACTGAATTTACACGCACACATTCGCAGTTATGGGCGTGAATGTGAACGCGTGCCAAGCGCATTCCATTACAAATACTGTGCACAAGTTTCCTTTTGCTACATTTTGCCCACTCACAAATTTAACTTAAAATGCATACATGCTTAGGTGCATACATACATATGTATGTGTGTATGTATGTAGGATAGGATATTTGGTTTTCACATTCATATAATCTTTGTTAGCTATTCTCAAGTCCAAATAAAAACAAGAAAATAAAGAGAAATCAAAATTCAGTATTGCATAACTTCAATTCTAAAACAACAGGAATTGCAACAACACCAACTGTAGACCACTACATTATTATCATCATTATCAATATAAAAATTTCAAAGTAAACTAAGTGCACAACAACAACAGCAACAGCAGCAGCAACGATGTGAAAATAAATGAAAATGACAATGATTGTTCGACGCAACGACGTCAGCAGCAGCACAGCAAGTGCCGGCAAAAAGTTGTAGATTGCGTTGAGCAACAGCGGCGGCGGCGACGGTGGGATAAAGAGGATATCGGCTGCTGCACAAACGGGTGGTCGTCGAATAGGCAAATTGGCAAAGCTGGCTGGCGTGTGAGTGTTTGTGGGTAGATATGGCGCTGGGAGTTGCTTGTACATACATACATTTAGGTTTGTGTGCACTCGAACGTTTATGTGTGTGTGTGTGTGTTATTTGAACTAGTATGTGTATCTATTTGCGGCTTCGTCTATCCGAATTGTTATTGTCGACTGTTAGGTATACACACACACATACTTGTGCATACATGCTTTGCTTTGTTCGTTTCGCTTTCGCTGTCAACTCGATCCCCCACGCCCACCACAGCTCTCTTCGCTGGCGTCGTAGCGCGTCTACTCAACGAGCTATTCAATAGAGAACATTAGCAATTGCAGCTGTAATTACTTTGCATTTAACTGCAACAGCGTACCTCCCAGCTCCCCTGCACCGCCTTTTGAACTGCGATACACCTCCCATTACACCACAGCTCACGTCATGCTGCCTCTTGCCGGACCGGCAAATAAGGCTAAAGTTCTGTCTTCTCGCGCATTTTTTTGTTTGTTTTTTATTCATTCATTCTTTATATTGGGTTTTGATAGGCTTTTTTGCAATTTGTGTTTTCTTATTCTGTTTATGCTTCTACGTATTGCATGCGCTATTGTTCTGTTGTTGTAGACTGCGTTGTTTTTTTGTTTTTGCTTTCTATTGTTGTTGATTGTTCATTTGCAATATTTGTCCATTGCATTGAAATTCAATCTCGGTCGCGCAAGTTCAAGTCAAGCAACAATGTGAAGAAATATATGTACACCCATACATACATACATGCATACATACATACATATATAATAAACAGCAAGCGAATCGCAATCAGCAACAACAGCGTAAATGAACATCAAAAGTAAAAAAAGTAACAGCTGTTGTTGTGGAATACTGCATTCTAAAGAAGTTCGAGCTATGGAAGTTTTTTTCGAAGTCTCAAATTATGACCAGAACTACACTTCATATTCTTTATAACAGAGACAGTTTACAGTTGCAACAGCGCCCAGTTTATCTAACAATATTACATATTATTCTACCTATAAAAACTGAAATGTTTTTCAGATACAAAGTTTAGTTTTTATAGTGTCTTTATAAAAGTATTTGCGTTGAAATGTTCGGTTTACATCAGTAATTTTAAGATGAAAGCGTTGCCATAATTATTGTATTAAAGTGAAAGTGAACATCGGCATCAAGCAAAAATGATTGAATGAGATGTGAGAGTAGCTTAGGCTGGCTGCTACGTCATAAGGGACTTGCCAGCGCAGTTGCGCCCGCTCATTTCACACGCATTCTTACGCTCTGCGAATGAGCTGTTTTTCAGACGGCCGCGAATTAGCACGCGCCAATGTTACGTTGCTTGCTTCGTATATTACCAACACTATGTCAGTTTTTGCCGAACTCTGGTGGAAACACACCGCTGTCTTATCCCTTATTACGTCAGCAAATCAGCTGATTTCTTCACATTCGCCGATTAACGGATCGATGTAAGTCACGTTGTGGGTATCAAGCAGAAATGTATGCTAAATTTAGAAATGGAATTTATAAAAAATATATATATAAATAGCAAACAAGTTAAGCGCAAATAATGCTAAAGAGTGTTTCATCCCTTTAAAAACTAAATAAATAATTAGTGCGTACACTTATGTTAGGTCTTTGGCCGAGCACCGCCTCCTATTTGTGACGTGCATCTTGAAGTGTTGGTCGACAAATGGATGGCTTGGTGCGTAGCTTCAAATCTACGTGCATGAAGCAAGAAGATTATATTTTTTCTAGTAGCAGTCACCCCTCGGTAGACAATGGCAAAGCTTCGAGTGTATTTCTGCCATGAAAAAGCTGCTCGTAAAAAGCATTTGCCGTTCGGAGGCAGCTTAAAACTGTAGGTCCCTCCATTTGTTTCATCGCTTTAGGCCACATAATAAAGGACTCAGATTGAAATGAATGCTGATTCTCTTTTATAATTCGTGGTTTTCAAGGTTTTATATGTTTTTCTTGTTGTTGGTGTTGTTTTGTTATAGCAGCATAAGCATTACCCAAACATGTGCGTGGACTGCTACCGGACTAACGGTCCTTAGTCGGATATGAATCCGAGTCGTTTGGGTGACGTAGAGCCGTTGAAACGACGAAAGAAAAGCGTTCCCATGACAATGGGTTCTATGTAACCGGAACGACCCGGACTATGTATATCCGGTCAAGGACTGTCACTTCAACAACAACAACGAAAGAAAAGCTTCTTCATGAAATTAGGCCATTTTGGGGGTTCCTTCCCATTATTAGTTGTCAAAGCGCTACAGCTTTAGGCTTTGCTGCTGCATCTTCCTCTTTAATGTTAATTTCAAATAACGCTTGTAGTTGCGATATTTTCTTCCTGTTTACAATATTTGTTGCAGCGTCCTCGCATCATGTATTCTGCTTCCCTTGTGATTGACCTCCATTGCTACGATTCCGTGTCTCACCCTGCGTGTGCTTTGCAAGCATCAAAGCGGCAGGGCGTCAACAGCGACAGCTTCGAGTGATAAGAATACATAGTTTTTTCTCTCTATCTCAATGACTTACATCCATACATACTCACGCACATATTACATGGCTCTCTGGCATTCTCACGCCGGCGCTCTCCGAAGCGCTCGAATTTCAATTGCCGAAAGGCTTTTCTTAGTGTTTTTGGAGATGATAAGGAGGTATAGTGTTGGGGTAAGCAGGGCGGCGCACTTAAACGCTGCTGCATACATTTCAGCTTTTTCACAAATCTTTCGCTGCGTGCGGTAGAGCAGCTGCTCATTTTTGGTGGCTGCTCACCGGTAATTTTGTTAGGTATATTTTTTAGCTTCTGCTGGTAGATTTCATATTTTATTTCGTTCTCTATTTTATATACTATTCGCTACTCTGCTATTTCTTTGTTATTGAGTTAGTTCGCGTTGCTTTGCAGTTGATAATAGTGGGCCTCAAGATATTTTTGCAATTTCTTTTTTAGTGAGCTTCTTTGTTTTTCTGATGAATGGTGGCTGTGCCACCGATTTGCACGTGTGTGTGTGCGTGTGCATGTGTTCGTATACACTGGCATATGCTGCCACTGGCACTGCTTCTGCCGTTGCAATTACTGTTGGTGTTGCTGTTATCGTCAATTCGCCAGCCACATGCAGTTGTGCCAGCCAGCCAGCCATATATGAACTTTCAAATAAAGATATGTACATACATACATGCATACGTATGAGTATTTATGCGGCTCTGTAGGCACGCAAGCGATTTCCTTTGTTTCCATCAGCGGTAACAGAGTGAATAGTAACCAAGCAGCGAGCGACCCTTATCTCTTTCACTATTGATATCAACATCTATCACTGTGGGCATTTGCGATATATGGTATGTATGTATGTATGTACGCAGCAAATGCTTCCGTTTGCGCAGTAGTCATACAAGCGTACATACAACATACATACATACACACATGGATAGGTGTAAATATGCAGAGTACTCATGTATGTATGTATGTGTAGATTTATGATCCAAGAATAGCTATTTTGTACGAAAATCTGTTTTTACTAAACTACACGCACACACACACTCATGCTTTGTCAATAGCGTCAATTCGATAGTCAGTAAGTCAGGTGAACAAGCACGCGCATAGGCAAACTCTCAAACACACATATTTAGTTTGTTTGCTCTGGTGGGCATCTGAGAATCTACTTTGGTGTGTATAGCATTTAGAGGTAAACGTAAACATGCATACACATTCACATAATGATGTACAAACACCTAACCGAGTGTTGAATATACATACATACATATGCATGTACTCATTCATGCTCATCTGCCGCTCTCCAACGGCATACTGTTTTGCTACCCAACATTCTTGTGCTTTTCTCCGCATTCCTGCAGCACGTCACTGCTCTCTCTCGCATCGATAATTGTTATAAACTATTACATACATATATGTATGTATGTATGTATGTACGCACATAATTGCACAACCAGCATTTTTGAAGTTCCCGTTTTTTGTTTTTTGATATCTTAAGACCAGCGTCATAAAATTACACAACTTGCAATAAATTGAGTGTATTGCCTGTCCACACTAAGCGCATAGATTTGTATACATATATGCATACATATATGTATATGTTTTTATGTATGTTTGTATGTAAGCCTATACAATACTTTGCTTTCTGCTATAGCTAAAATTTTTAAAAGTTTATCAAGCTTACCACATTAGCTTCCCTTTTTCAGCTGTCGCTTTTCATTTTCGTACATCCATATGTATGTATGTATGTATGTATGCACTTATATATAACTACACACCTAAAATGATATCAATTGTTACCTTTTCCTCCTTGCCTACTTTGTTTTCCAGTCTCTTATGACACTCCACTCCATTTCATTTCACTTAACCCATTATTAAAGCGTTGCTTATTTACACATTTTATTTAGTTACCCTTAAAAAGTGAATGCGTGTATTAGCATTGGATTATGCTTATGTACGAAAGCGCGTATACTTTTGTAGTTGTTTGTACATACCTAAATGTAAATATATTTATTTATTCATGTATGGACATATGAACGTATGGATATATGCATGAGAGATGCTTATGTGTCATTGAAAAATTTAGCTTTTAAAATTAAAACATTTACGCATTGAATGCTGACGAAACTCTCCAACGTGAACTGACTTCATTTTGGAGAGCGAAATTTTCATGTGCCTGCATAAACACTACCTAAGGCAAAATTAAAATAACCTAACTGGTCATAGCGAGTAATTCGAGTATAGAAATAAAGTTATTTTTTTGTAAATGACAATTTTAATAATTCGTTATGGGATTAGCCGTTAATCGAGTTTTGTGCCACAAATGATACATTTACCATAGTTTTTTATGTCATCATAATTTTCTTTAAAAAAATAGATAAAAAAAATTTGTTGTTAATATACTGGTTTAGTGTTGTTAATCTTAGTGTTGTTGTTGTTGATGTTGATAGTGTTGTTGATGTTGATAGTGTTGTTGTTGATGATAGTGTTGTAGTTGTGGTTGTTGGTGTTGCTGTTGTTGTTATTGTTGATAGGGTTGTAGTTGTGGTTGTTGCTGTTGTTGATAGTGTTGTTGTTGTTGTTGTTGTTGTTGTTGTTGCTGTTGTTGATAGTGTTGTTGTTGTTGTTGTTGTTGTTGTTGTTGTTGTTGTTGTTGTTGATGATAGTGTTGTTCTTGTCGACGGTATTGTTGTTGTTGTCGATAGTATAGGTGTTGCTGCTGCTGTTGTTGTTGTTGTTATAGCAGTTCACCAGACCCTGCCTGTGCGGTGTAGTCACCGATCGTCATCGTCTAACTCATTAAACGGTAGGCCCTGCAATAGGTGCTGACTGGTCTAATACAACTACATTCGGGGGTCGGGAGTTTGCACAGGTGGATCTCATCAATGTAGTCGAAGGTCGGGTTGTGAAGGTGTTGAAGATGAAATATCAGGAAGCATCCAGTGGCTGACCTGGCAGCAGTATTTTTACAGGTCTGGAGCTTTGTCCCCTACAAATCGCTAGTCGCCAGGCGACCAGATTGGCACTGTTTAATTTAGTACCGGCAGGTTAATTACTTTGAATGTCGCTAGCAACATTTCTTTGTCCCAAGAGCTGCCGGCTAACGATTTGAAGACCTTGTTGCGGTTTTGGATCTCAGTGTCAGTTGCGGTTGTGTGCGCCAAGAAGGAGAGCAAACCGTCGATGGTGATACCCAAAATTTTAGAGTTATTAACGGAGTGGTGTGTCATCCAATTTCACCTTTAGCTGACCGCTATTAAAAAACCTTTCTTTTTATCATCTGCTGTTTCATGCCCGCAGTGGGTTTTTAACCGGGGCGCTACCCAATGGTATTCACCCACAAACTCATTCAAGTACGGTGACCGCTATTCTGCGTGCCGTGGTTGCATTGCCGCTTCAATATAAAAACTTGATTTTAAATATATTTTATCCCAATGCGTGCCTTTTGGGGGTACAATATTTTTTGTTTTTCCATCGCATCTTTAAAAATAAATAAATTTATCAGATTTTCCACTCGAGAACATGCCACACACAATTAACCTTGAGAAAAATACGGACTCTCGAGACTGAATCCACAAACTAAAAAGTGGCTATCTCTACGTCTTTTATTTATTGTCAATTGAATACTTTCTTGCATGGGGCGTGCCACTGCCCATTTGTGCGAAATTTATTATAATTTCGTCAAAGTGAAGGTTGTTGGCAAAACCCTACCTAGAAAACGGAAACAAGGAACGAATTAACTGCGGCACTGCTTGCGGTACTCTAAATCCAGCATATCGCCGATACTCAAAAAATGGCAACCGATAAGCTCCCGAAGATTTTAGTAATGTTGTTTACATTCTCGAGAAAACCACAATAAGTGCGCAACAACTATTCTGCTTCGTATGTTAAAAATCCTTGCTGTAACGAGAAACCTACCAAAAATATTTGCAAAAATTACATTAAAAACACTTAAATAGTTTAATAAATTCAAATCACTATTTTCATTACAACAATGAAATATTTTTCAAGTATGGCGCTTAGAATGCATTAAACTATCTTTTGGAATATTTAAAACAATTTCCAGGTACGCTTACTCTTACTCTTCTATGCTCATAATCGCTTTTGTCATCTGCTAGAAGGTCAATTTTGTTTTGCTCTCCCTAAGTGGCGCATTTGCTTTATGTAATTGTTAACCGAGATGCTGTGATAAGTAGAGGGCACAAAAGGTCTTAGTCTTATTAAGGTGGAAGTGCACACCTCCTTTCCATGCATTCACCCAATTGCTATGGGCCAAGGTATCAATCAGGTAGCAGCGTACCAGAGCAAAAACAATAATGGCGTGTATTTTGTTGCTGCTTAAATTTTCTAGAATGTGAATTCATCAGCTCGTATTCGTTTATTGTTGTTGTTGTTGAATTTCCTAACCAGCAACAAAGTAAAAGGTAAACAAAGTTGGACAGTTTAGCGAACACAAAAATTTACAAAAAAATTAAACCAGCTGTTCTACTGCTACTTGCCTCACAAAGTCACCTTTCAATTTGGCCATACGGAATGTAGTTTCTTCTACCTGAATTTGTTATTCAGTTTTATTAATAATCACAATTTTACCTTAAAAATGTAAACAATTTGAATCTTATGGCCTGCTCCTTCTCGCTCTCTCGTTCACTCTCTCTGTATCATATACTTACATATGGACATACAGCGCGCATAGACTCTCGCCTGCTTTCCGCTTTCACGAATTCAAATTTATTTACATTTTTAATGCTGATCATAATCGTTTCTTTTATTTATATTTTGCGCAAAATTTCCAAAAACAAAAAAATCTGCCTTGGCTATTTTTGTGCCATTTGACGAATTTAGGTGCTCTTGTGCGTGGCACTTGCAGCTGTGTGTGTGTGTGTCCATATAAACATACATACACATGTATATGTGCATTTCTTTTTATTAGCTTGCATTTATGTGCATTTTATCGTCAACAAAATTCCTTAACTGCCGTTAATTAAATCTACCCAATTTTTATTAGCATAAACACAGCGTTTTCATAGGAGTGATGAACCTACGGTGCGTAATGATGAGAACTCGATTTATATTTATCGCTTTGGTGGTTATAAGTTAAATAAAAAAAGTCCAAAATGCAGTAAAGTGTTCACTGACTGGATTTTTGGCGAAATAATATTTTTGAACTGTTAATTAGTTGTACTGAACCTGCGGCGGACTAACTATAATTTCTGTACTAATTAAAACAATTTTCAAGAGCATGCAACACGCTTCAAAATTACATACGTACATATGTATGTATGCATATGTATGTATATCATCCAAATTCCCAACTATCTATAGTTGTACAGTATTTTTCAAAATTTCGTACAGCTTTAAAATTAAATCCCTTTCATCAGCATCGCAAGACAAAGCTTTCATTAACAGTCTATTTATAATATTTTTTCGCCATTTTAAGATTTGCTTATGTTACACAATACATTTTCAGTTGTTTTATGTTTTTGTAATTTTTGTTGCTGATGTAGGTTGTATTTTTGCGCTCATCTATTGTGCTTCGCTTTGTTTTTATGGTATTAATAATTTTTCTAATGAATTCATTGTTGCTATTGCTGCCATTCTGAGCAGCGTCAAGCAAATACATACATACATACTGCATGCACGGATTTATAGTTAGCAGCAAATGAAGTTAACTGTGTATGTGCGCTCTTTCTCGTTCCGCCAGTTTCTCGCATCTAACAACGGTTTCTTATTTCATCAACGCACTAACCGGCAAAGTAACGAATAGAGCAACACACCTACTACCAGCTGCTGTAGTAGAGATTGCTTTGTTGGTGTCTGATGTTAATGTTGTCGGTCGACCGACAATGGTTTCCCCTCTATCTGACGTATACGTCGTACACTCGCTGCCAGCCAGCCACTACTTGTAAAACGTGGAGCAATTACAACAATATCGCCAGCAATCCATGGCAGCAGCGTCAGCGTTATTTCTTAACGGTGATTGGGAAGATGTCGGTTGCAGATTTGGAGAGCGGCGGCGAGCGTCAAGCGTCAAGTTTTGCAATGCAACATACACACCTGTATACATGCATATGTGTGTACATATTGACAGGTGTTTAAGCCTTCTGCTGCGATTTGTAGTGTAATACATACATATATAGGGGATGTATACATACTTTTGTATGTAGCAGATTTTATGTCATCTCCGAAATGTAGTCGGTTTTGTGAGAACCTTTTCTATGACAAATCAGGGCAAATGCTGTTAGAAATAACATTTCCGTCATTTTGATTTTTTCACATTCGCTTTGGGATCGAACAAAGGTGCGCTGCTGCTGCTGCTGAACGCAAAGACACTCGATTTTGATAACAATGACTGTTACATAGAACATTTCTATTCGCTTGGTATACAGTTACTTATATGTATGTATATTTGTAAGTCTTTATGCAATGAAATGCCTACACAGCATCTACGATGTGTGAGTTTTATTTTGCCGGTCAACCGATTCTCCAGTTCGCGCTTGTTTATTAAGGCCCAAACGCGACAATATAGGCTTGCCCTGCAGGAAAATTGATTGAGCTTTGATTTTGAATTTGGACGCTTCGAAATGCGTCTCACATTTTGAAATTGCTATTTTTATTTCACGTAACTGGCTTCTTTCTGTAATTAATGTGAGAGTACATACATACTCGGATTTATAACTAGGAATAGTAAGGACTTCAAAAACCCCTATTCCCTGATTTATCTTTTCAAAACTCTAGTCTAGTCTGGTCTCAATACACTGAAGCAGGCATTACTAGAATTGAAAGAGTGTAGCGTAGCTCTGCAAGACCTTAGCCTTCCGGTATTCATCATCAACTGTTTCAGCCACAGAAGATATCTACAGTCGGTACAACATCAACAGTCTGCGGGCTCGCCGTCGCATAACTGATCTGGCGTTCTTCTATAAAGTGGTAAATGGTATTATTTATGCCCCGGAAGTACGCAGCTCCTTCGAGCTTGCCCGGCTGGTCTCACTCTTCGGAATAGTCGTCTACTGAAAACAGTCGCTACTTACAAAAGCTACGTCTATCACGGCCCGTGCAATAGAATAGCCATCAGCGTCAACAAACTTCATGGTGTTCTCGATTTCTATGGTGGAACCTACGATACTTTTCTGCGAAATGCCAAAAATAGCATCCTATAGTAATACCCTGATTTTTCTCAAGAACCTTCTGTCCCATTATCGCTATCATTGTAGTTATTTCTTACCAGCCCTCTATAAATTCTGATTCTGTACTCTCTTTTATATGTGTGTGTATATTGCCGATTGGCAAATAAAATAAAATAAAAATATTTTATAAATCGCAAAGACTAGTCGTAATTCAATAGTTAAAATCTAGTTTGATCTCTGAATCCATTTTTCGATGGTTAAAAAGTAATATCATGTCCTTTCCTCAAGTAAGGCAGAGCCGGTTCTGTCAACCCATGTGTGAAGACTGTATTATACTAGGTGCCACAAAATTAATCACCTTAACGAAAGATTTATAGTTTTTGCAAATGGCGTCGTGCGCCAATTACTTTTGACACTTGTCACTTGGAGCGCGTAAAAATAAAAATAAAAAGATAACATGTATATATATAAGTAAAAATAATAATAATAATTTCCATCACTCAACATTTTTTTTTATCTAGTAAAATAGTTATTCGAAAATAAAAGTGAATGATTAATTTTGCGCCACAATGTATGTAGCAGCGCTAGTACCAAATAATCATTCCAGTCATTCCAAAATTGAGATTTTCTTTACTACTGCAATTTTTCCTTGCAGGGTTCCCAAATACATATGTACGTAGGAAGGTATTTTTACGTATGCATATCAATGCCCATAAAAAATTGCATTTTATTCATTAACAAATAGCCTATTTAAAATGTATGTATGTATGTGTGCGCACATATGCAAATACATTTGTGAATCTATTATTTCCCAACTACACAAAAATTGTACTTTCAATTGTTAGATACATATTTTTTCTTAATTACTAGGCACTGATGTTCTCCATGAACGTTCGTATCTTTGAAATGACGACATTCGAGAGCCTCGTCGCATGCAAATAAAGCATGGAGTGGAGTACAGGGTCCGGCACTCGAAGTGTAACCAATTAAAAGCGCCATAAATTTAGTTTGGAAAATTACTTTTATTCAATTCAAAGTAAAAAAATGTGTGAAAATAATACAAAATTAAAACTCAATTTGCTTTTGCTCGATATGACCACCTTTTACCTTGAGACGGTCCAGAAACGAATTGCAAGCTACCCGAATGTGACTTGCAGGTATTTTGGTCCACTCGCGGACAATGACTTTTTTCAGCGTTTCGAGACTGGTGAATCTTTTAGCTCGGACTTTGCTCTTCAAAATGGCTCAAAGAGAATAATCCATCAGATTCGCGTCTGGTGAATTTGAGAGCCATTGAGTGGATATTATGAAGTTCGGCACGTTATTTTTTAGCCGTTCTTGGCTAAACGAGTAATGGACTATCACTCCAGCAGTACACCTCGTATATTTATGGAGAATAGTTATGATGCTACAACAACAACAACATATAACTTTTTTTCTCAACTACCACTTTGCTCCCATTATTAAAATTTAGCTTTTTCTGGTTATTAGTTTAGTCTACTTTGTCGTTTGATTTCACGCCTAATTTCGATAAATTTTCAAAAAAATTGGGGAACACAACGATTTATTCGCAATGTGAGCAAGGTAATTGAGTCTGAATACTTACAAATGCGATATTTTGCACACAAAATTTTGTACGGCGAATTACTAACCGGAGAGAGAATTGCGAATGGAGTGCGAATTATAAATGAGAGCGCGATTTACAAATGCGAAAGCGATTTTCGAATGACAAAATGGAATTTCGAATGGGAGCGCGAATTACGAATGAGAAAGCGAGTTACGATTGGGAAAGCAAGCGAATTACAAGCGAAAAACAGTGTCAAGAAAAAAAAACCCCTACCCCCAAAATACTGGCTTTTCTGCCGAGCTAAGCATCTATAGGTACAGCCAACTAACAACAAAACAGGTACCAATTCAAGTAGGACAAACCTAACACAGGTACGAGGCAAACGTTACTTAAGTTTAGAAAAGATAGCTGTAACGCTTGGCACAGAAAACGATGTCGGATCAAAGAATATCAAAATATAATTTCCCCCTGTTTTGAAGATAAAAAAACTGTTCACTAACTCAGGTGTCAAACGCAAAATAAGCCCGGTTCAGATAATAGTCTGGTCAAAAACTCATATTTTATAGATATTTTTCAGTATTTTTTTTTTTTTTTAAGAAAATAAAATGCTATCGTTTTGATTTTATAGTATGTTATTATTGACATCAAATAGTAGTTTTCTTTTTTTTTACATATTTTTTTGTAGTACGAGTAGTGTGGCACCAAAGTAAGCGTCTTAAAAAACAGATAGGTGGCTTGTCAACAGGATTTTGGCTCTTCAGGACATCTGAAACGAAAAAGTTAAACTGATTATTATTCTGTAGGCTTCTCATTCTTGCAGGTGCTACCTGCGTTTCTTTTCAGCCCAAGCTTTCCATACTACAGACTGATTTTCACCCGAACATACCTTTTTTTTAAACTCCAATGTTTTGTTATTTTTCACAAAAAAATTCCTCTTAACTCTACGACGATACGAATCGATTGATGTCTTGCCGCGTTCGGATTGTAACTTCGACAATATCTGAAATTAGTCTCGTATAGTTATAGTTCTCCGCTAATTTAAGGGGGAACGCCACTGTGAAAATTCAAAAAAATCGATTTTTTTTGCATAAATTGTTAGTATAACTACTCAAGAAAATGTGGTAAAAATTCTAAAGCGAAATTCGCTTTATTCCCGATTCTATGTGGACTTAAGTGAGCGCCCGTCGGTTCGTCCCCGCAGCGCATACGATGCGATCCTTTATTTCAAACGCGTTTTTCTCGAAATAACTTTTTTTGATAAGGTGGCAACGATTTCTCGAAGACTAATGAACCGATTTTAAGTTTCTTTTTTTTCAAAATTTTTGTTATCGCATTGGCTATTGTTTTACGTAGCCGATTTTCAAAATTTTGAAAATAACTATTTTATTGGGCCTGTTGAAAATAAAAAAAAAAATGGTGTAAAACACACATCGAAATATCACCACCATTTTGTCAAAAAAAAAAAAAAAAAAAAAAAAAAAAACGGCTACGTACAACGATAGTCACTATTGTGTAGATTAATAAAATTTTTGGTTTTTGGATTTCAGATGATTATTCATTGCTATATCGGTGCCACCAGATGACGTCATTTTTTTATTTATTATTTATTTACATACATTTGTCAATTTTCAATATTTTTTAATAAAAATCTTTGCAACGAATCACAATTAGTTTTAGCTTCTTTCCCCGCTTATCTATGTATCTCATCTCTATTCAAAAAAGGTATTCATATACATAATAAATTAACCCTACTGTTGTTTTTAAATAAGTTTTACAGCTAAATCTGATCATTCGAAGAGTCTTTGTACTTCAACTTTTCTTCTTCTTCGCTCTTATCCTGCTCAATATCACACTACAGTTCTATTTAATTTTCTAACACATATTTGTCATTCCAGCGTGACGAGTAAAAAACTGTTCTATGAACTATTTGTGCAGTTCAAATGTAAAGCACAGTTAAATTAATGAATGACGTTCCACTCTCTCGGTGTTTATTTCTTTAGAACGCTTACGCTGAAGTGATTGTGGAATGCAAATTTGTTGTGTATGAAATGCTAAAGCGATCGACTGTGATCTGCTCCGAATTGCAGTACATTGAATGCAAATTTGCTGTGCAGTGGCGATTAGTGACCGCAAAAAATTAGCGATATACGGAAATTTCCCCACTTGTTGTTGTGCCCTTTGCACTTTTCTATGTAATTTTTCTTTGTTCGCGCTGTAAATGTTTGAAAAAGGGAATCACTATGCAATTTCACAAGATCTAATGGTGTGAGTAGCGAAAAGTTGATTTTCTTCCACCTACTCGAATTTTAGCAAAACTTCCCTTTTGGCCTTTTTTACTTAGACTTTTGCGATTTTATAAGTTTTGTTTTTTCTTTTTTTGTTTTTTTAATTTTTTCGTTTCTTTTTTTTTCATTTTTTCGTTCCTTTTTTTTCATTTTTTCGTTTCTTCTTTTTTTTTTTGTTTTTGTTTTTCGTTTCTTTTGTGCTTTGTTTTTGTTATGAATCGATAGTTCGAAATTAGAACTTGTTTGTCTTCCCAGCGCGCGCGTTTCTTTGTTCTCACTGCTTTATGAGAATAAATATTTTGAATGTGTTTTGAAATGTTTTGTATGTATTTGTAGTTAACCGGTGCTGCTCATTGTTAATTCTTTTGTTGCAAATTTATGTAGTGGCTGTGTGTTTCTTTATTTAGCGATTATCACCAACACAAAACATAAGCGGTTTTTTTATTTAAAGCTTTTTTTTATTCTATTGTAGAATAATGTTGTTGGTGTGTTATATTTTTAAATGCTTTCATTAATGAGCTGCTCACTCGCTAGGCACCGTAAATTAGCTACACTTCATAACGTTTCAAAAAAATATTTATTTGGAATACATTTTTTTTTTTTCAAAATATTTTCGTAGCAGGAACTTCAGTGCTACAAATTAGGATTAGCTGAAGTTCCTAGCAGCCGTTACTTCAAATCTTTAAGGGGGGTATTCTAGTGTAGAGGCATGAATTTGAGGTGTTTTTTCGGGTGCTATAAATAAAAAATATTTTTACTATCCATTTTTTAATAAGATATTTATTAAGTTTTAAAAATATATATTATAAAAAAATTAAAAATCTCAAAAAACGAAAAACTCAAAAAGTTATAAGTTTTTGAAGTGGGGGGTTAACAAAAAATGGTGCGCCGCACCTACCACGATTGCAAGCGTTCTAATAATCTGAAACAAAAAATAAAAAAGGTTCTTAATCTTGATGAATGCTGCTATCGTACTTACTACAAAAATGTCGAAAAAACAATTTTTTTGGCCAAATTACGGCTGCCCGAAAAAATGATAATTTTATTTACTACTTTTTGTTAATTTTCGGAATTTTTTAAAAATAGTAAGTTTGATAGATATATATATATTGAGAAGGCTCACACCAAATTTCAAGTAAATCGGTTAAGTAGAACCTGAGAAATCAAGGTAAACGGCCTGTGGCGTTCCAGCAGAGCCAGTTTAGAAGTCGTGACACTAAAAAAGCTATATCTCTGAAAATAATTAAAATTTTAACAAATCATTTTAAGGGTATGTTCTTGAAAGGTTACGCTTTGAGAATATAAAAAAAAAACGATTTTTTCGAATTTCTACACTAGAATACCCCCTTAAACTAATTAGATATTCCGATCAAGACAAAAATACAGCATAAGGCGCATCTCCATAAAAGATAGGTCTGTCTGTTCATGTAAAAATTATCCAGTAACTTCGGAAGCTGCAGCAACGCTCACTGGAGGCTGTGGTTCAGTAGCATTGGCCGATTTCTACCTAATATACAAGGTGAAGTCCAAAATAAACAAAACTGAGCTAAAATAGAAACGACAGAAGCTTTGCTCTGATAACTTCGAGTTTATTTATTCAAAATAGTCCCCTCTGGCCGCGATACACTGTTTTGCGCGATCTAAAAGCTCTTCGAAAGAGTGTTTCAGGTTATTGACCGGAATGCCCTTCAAGATGTCGATACAAGCCTTTTGGATGGCCTCTACGGACGCAAAACGTTTTCTTTTCCTGGCCAAGTGCAATTTTCCGAATAGGTAGAATTCACAGAAAGCCATATCAGGCGAATACCGAATACGGTGAGTGATTGATGGTTTAAAATGCAATTTCTAGTAAAAAAATCAGTCACAAGAGTGGATCGATAAGATGGTGCATTATCATCCAATAAGCGCCAGCTTCCTTTTTCACGGTATTCAGGGCAAATTCGACGAATACGATGCAACAAACGCTTCAAAACGCCAAGGTAGAAAATTGCATTCACGGTTGGTCCATTGGCACGAACTCCTTGTGGACAATTCCCTTGGAATCGTAAAAACTAATGAGCATCAATTTGATTTTTGACTTCTCCAAACGCGATTTTTTTGGGTGGTGGCTCGTCTGGGGCCTAAGCTACTGAACCGAATGTCACCAAGTTTTCACTGGAAGTCAGCTAGTGATGTAACTTCTAGCGCACCAACTCATTCAAAAGATGGCGTCGCCATCAACAACATTTTTATGACGCCAGTCTTGTTTAGTTTGGACTTCACCTTGTATGACTTCAAATGAACTTTATAAATTTTCCCCATTTTAATCACCATTTTTATTTAAATTTACAACTTTGACCCAATTTGCAAATTTTAATTCGTGTTTATTTTTATTTTGCGATCAGCTGTTTTTCTCATTTGCACTCATTCTTACAAGTAAAAATAGAACCAGTAAAAACTTGCAACTCCCCTCAATATGAAATGTCGTTTTGTTCTCTCACTTTCCCCTACTTTGCAAGTTGAACACCATTTGCTACACATGAACAGGCCTGACGATATCAGTGACACAGCTGATTAGCCTACTTTTATTGCGGTCTGCTGGTTGGATCCCAGCGGTCGCAAGTGATCTGTCCCTATAAAAATAACTGGGGTTTTTGTGTTTATTTTTTCCTTCATTTATTATATTTCATGAGGTTTTTTATTTGTTATATAATTTAGTTATTGCATTATTATTATTAATATTTTATTAAATATATTTTTTGCTTGCATTTGCTATTCACTGAAATATTTCTTTATTATTATTCATAATTATTTGCTTCTCAACTTAAGCGTATTAACAGTGTGAAATGCGCGTAGCTGTCACTTCAAGTAAATATTTATATAATTGACTAAGTAATTTCTGCTTAATTCTAGCGCCTTTCCATTGTTCTAGTAAATATAAATAAATGTATAGTTAGCAATAAGTTTTAACTTGAATTTTTGTTAAGGTCACTTGGAATCACTCTGACGAATCGTCGAAACGATAAGGAGTTTATCAGTTGTGAGTAATTGTAATGTTCTCGTAAGTGAAGACAAAGGAGGGACAAAGGGAGTACAGGCAACAAATGTTTAATTTTATAAAAATTTCCCCCTAAAAATATATAGGAGGTATCTTCAATGTATACGCCTAGGATGCATGATGGAAAGCATACTGAGATGGCGCCTATCGTGGTACCGTTACTTTGCTCTCAGGGAAATTGACAATGAGTTACGTGGTTTTAGCACCAGTATGGCCAGATAAGCATTTTCGTAACTTGATTTAGCATTTTTTATTTTTTTTTTTTTGTTATTTAGTATCGGAGTTTTACTTCTTTCTTTATGACATTTTTCTAGCCTGTTCTAATTAAAAGTAATGTTTATAATTTTATAAAATATACATTTTTAAAAAATTCGTTCAATAATTCACTCAGTTTTATTTAGCTTCAATTTTTTGTAACATCTGGTCGCATTGCCCGCGATTGCAGTTGTTGTTGGTGTTCTTCTGCTTTCAGCAGTCAAATCTCTCTCTCACTACTGCAGTGTTGCCTAGCCTTGGATGTAAAAACGCACTAAAATACCCATTTAAATAAAATAAAAAATCAAATTTTAATTGAATTACTTAAAGTACTTTATATGCGTGAAAAATTATCTTTAAAATGTGCGTGTTTTTGTTAAATAAATGTGTTATGGATATGTACAATTTAATTTATGAGTTTTTTTTAGTTAAAAGAAACTCTTTTGTTAAAGAAACGACTTATTTGCTATATTGCAGGTTATGTAATAAAATAAGGTACTATTTTTGTAAAAATGTTATGGTTTTTTTTTAAGAATTTTCTGGTATTTTTTTGCTTATTTTTACTACGAATACACCTCTTGATGCCCTATGCCCCACTAAGGATTGAGGACCGGACGAAACGACGGCTTTCAATCGCATTCAGTAAATTCAAACGCTTTTTAAAATGTGTAAAAAGGTTTTCAATGTTAAGAAGAGTTGAGAGAAGAACATTTAATATTCTTGCATTAACTTCAAAGGAGCAAAAAATGAAATTTGCACTTTCAAAATATGAAATTTTATAAGAATCGAAAAATTTGCAATAGCAATAAAACCTTCTCAGAGTGACCTTTTATAACATTCTTTGTTTAATAATACAGTTTTTTTAACTTACAGTTTCGGTAGCTTTAAATTAAAAGCAAAAAGAAACAAACACGAAACTTAAAAATTTTCGCATTTTGGGTATAAAAAAGAGCACTAAATTTATTGTGAAGAGCAAATGGTTGGCAACACTGCACGACGTCAAGCACTCTCTGATGGACGCAATCTTGTCTCTATCATTCTTGTCTAGGATGTTTCTGCTTTGACAATAGTTGAACCAAATAGCTTATTTCCACTCGAGCCGCGTCGTAGTATCGGAACTAGAAAAAAACGAACTTAAAGACCGTTTTTTTAACTAACCAGTAAAGCGAACTTTACTAACCGAGCAGATAACTTTTTTTGTACCTACAAATTTCTAAATTTTGTACCTACAAAAAAAGTTATCTGCTCGGTTAGTAAAGTTCGCTTTACTGGTTAGTTAAAAAAACGGTCTTTAAGTTCGTTTTTTTCTTTTTTTGATCGGTGACGGGTGTCACGTTTTACTAAATCGTAAGCCTCGCAACATGAAATTCTCAATGGTAAAATGTGAAATGGCACAAATGTGTGTTTGTGTGAGAATCTCCGTCATAAGTTTTCTAATTAAGTTACTTAAGTGGATACTACTGCTATTCAATACGACTTTAAATTGTAAAAATACTAAATTCTGCTTATTCTAATGCAAATTAATAAAAGCACGCTACCCCCTACCTCACCTCGCTTATTTCATCTGCTGTACCGTTTCGTGCGCACAATTGTCAATTAATTATTTGTTCTCATTGTGGTAGCTTTGAGCGAAATGATGATTTCGTTTTAGCAGTCGGCGCTGTAGAGAGGCAGGCAGTGGGGGGTAGTCAACAGAACCTGAATGGGGAAAAAAATCATTTGTTTATTTAGTTAGCTCGTTGAGCCGGTTTGCTTTTTTATCATTGTTTTTGCTGGTACATACTTACTTACATACGTACATACTGCACATAAGAGGTTACCACCACAACATAGCGCTGGAGCTGAAAATGTTTAGTTACATTATGAATGAGTGCCAGCAGTAGTGACTACCGTTTGATGGCAGCGCTGTGAACTCTACGAGTTGCTTTTGTGCTCAGCCCCTGCTACCTTTCAACACTCACGAACAAGCAAACAGTCCATGCAATGTGCTATAGTGATAAGGAAAATTAAAAAAGAGACTGGGAGAGAGAGAGAGAGTGAGGGAGAGTGATCGCAAAGAGCGCTTAATGTGTGATAGTTGCTTAATTGAAATAATAATAAACAAATTTCTAAATTTTTTTAGTTAAAGCTCTCCAGCAAGCGTTCGAGAAATTCTTAAAATAAGAACTTAATTTATCGAAGAGTTCATAGATCGCACCTATTATGTATTTACATAAAGGTATGCAGCTGATTTACTCACAACACAAAAGCTGCGCAATACACAAGCTTTGCATTGTAATCACCTTCCAAATCTATGTTGGCAAACATCAAAATGGTGGCATTTAATGCCGCATGCCAACATTTCTTCCACCTCACCTCACCTCAACTCGTCTCACCTGTGCTCTCCTGAACAGCCATCTTTTACACCTTCAAAGTTTACTGTACATAGGTATGTACATGCATATATATGTACATACGTGAAGGTGAATAGCTTGTGCTGCAACTTCCCTTAACTCTCGGTCGGACCTTCCTTCGATTTATGCTTCTGCTGGTTCTTTTGTTTGTTCATGTACGCGCTTTGTCTTGCCAAGAATCTTCCATGTTCTCTGCACTTATGAATTTACTTGTACATTTATTTGTATGTAGTTCAATTCGTTATTCGCGTAGATACTTGGATATTTGTGTACTTACTTAGATTATCTTATTCGTCCAAGTGTAGTTTGTTGTGTTTTCTTCGTTTTCCTTCTTCGTTCCTTTTGTGCTGCTTTTCACATTGAGCAAAATGACGGTTGATGTTGTCAATGATGATGCCTGCTGGCTGGTTGATGGTGGTGTTTTCTTTGTTGCATGTCTTCTTCTTCTTCTACTTATGTTGCATGCCATACTCTCGTATATGGTATGGTGCTGGCGGTGGTGGAATTTCAAATTTATCCCGAAATGCCATTATCATTGTCGTAAATTTTCTATATTACGCTGCTCGCTGCTGTTGCTTGTTTTTCCACGTTGTTTCTTGAAAACAACGTCATTACTTACACACACGTTCCGTTTTTTTTTTCTTCTTTTCAAACATTAATCTCGGTTTTATGTTTGATTACAACAATCGGTTTGCATTACTCGGTAAATGTGAGTATACCCCGCGGACATATGAAGAAATGTGCGTAGAACTGAATAAAAACAGTTCGTTCAAAAAATGTTCCTGTTGGCGATATTATTGTGCGTTTTATAACGCAACGGGTGGGAATTGTTGACACGACTTCTTCCATGGATACAGGCTTCTCAGGAAACGGATGCACAAAATCGTCGAATGAAGCGAATAAATGTAATGTTACCTGCTTCCAAGCATAGGTACATATCTCAAATAGATTTAAGAAATTCGAAAATTAAATGGATTTTTTTGTAAATCCGCATCTTCCTTAGAAATTCCTAAAAAAACCAAACAGAGAGTCAGATAGCGTACGCAAGCTCTGACTGTTAGGTATCTCTCTTCTAGCGAAAATATGCTACATACAGCTGTTAAGAGTCGCTTAGCATGAACGGTTCTTAGAGTGAACTCTGCTATCTCGCATTTGTTGGCAATTCGCCTTCTTTGCTTTAGCTACGAGATAATGTGCCTGGTTACCATTTTGAAAATAAAAGAATTAAGCCAGTAATCGCAGAATGAGAGAATGGAACAAAAAAGTGAAGGTACGAAAATGGCAGATCTCAGTGAGGGGCAGTGATGGTAAATGATTTTTTGAAAAATCCCTACACAGCCCAAAAAAATTCCCTACTTTTCCCTACGCTTACAAAAAATATTCCCCATATAATTCCCTACATTGTTTCTCCGGTGTTTACACTATAATGAGGCACTTGCAACGTCAAAATTGAATTATTTACTTAAGTTGTGGACTTGGTGCTATTTTGACACTTTAAAATAAAAACAAATTTTATTTTATATATATATAAGTACACATATTTATTATATTATAAACACAAATGTAAAATTGTAAAGAAAAATTCAGCAAAAAGACTAAAAATTACTTTTTCATTACATTCACTTCCGTTTAAAGCAAAGCAGAATTTTTATTTTTTCAGAATCCGGCACGTTTTCTTTTAAGAGTGGGATTAAATAGTTCACCACTTGCAGCGTGACATTATGCTCAGCGAAGAACATGCTAAGTCTTAATTCGAAATTTCTGGAACCATTTGGTTTACTCGATTTTTTCTTAAAAAACTCTGTTTATTTTAAGTGTCTTATTGCATTCTTATTTTTTTGGTGCATTTCTGATTCGGCGTGCTTCTGAAAATCAGACTTGCCGCAGTTCAAAATTTTGTCGCACGCAGCGCATTTTCATTTGAATGGATCGTTAGCCACAGCTTCCAACCAGCCACTAAAATTGTCGTCGTGAAGCCACTTGTTATTGAACTTTTGTTTCCGATACTTGCATTGTTTTTTCTGGTGTTCCTCCGAAGAGTCAGTCGAAGAGGGGGAACTCATGTATGAGTATATATGCATTTTTAATATAAAAAAAGCTAAAACTAAATTATTTGCAAACTTACTTCAAAAGTGAAAAGCACGAGAAAACAAACAAACAAACAACAACAAGAAAAAATCGCGTTAGCGTTAACGCAAAAAAAAAAAAACGGCAATGTTGCCCGTATTAACGCTTTTAAAAGTATTCTGCCATAAAGAAAAAAAAGTCTGGCATGAAACCTTACTGCGCATTTTTATTTTAAATGAACTTTTGTAATTTTTCCCGCTATTTCAAATTTTTTTCTGTCCTTCTTGAAAATTCCTTACGTTTACAGAATTCAACAAAATCTGTCCTTCTTTTCCCTACACCAACATTTTTCGACAAAAATCCCTACATGTAGGGAATTTTCCTTACATTTACCATCATTGGTGACGGGCATGTGAAGCTGGTAAAGGATAGTAACACTCCGTTTTTTGTAGATATACAAATGTGGTTGTGAAGCAATGAAGCCGATAAAAATAGAGAAACATCTTTCTTTTTTTTTATAGATAGCCAAAGGTTTGTGGCTAGTCGGACCACAGCCAAAAAATTGCTGAAAAATAGAACACTTTTTAAAATACAGGAAAGTGCGTCGTGCTTCGATACTTATTTGTAGCTGAAAAGCGGCCAAAGAACGAACTCTTGCAGTTTGTCGTTAGTTGGTTCCTAATCCAGTATAAAATTTAATGTTACCAGTGTACGATTAAAAATTATATACTCTGTTTTTCTTTTATTCGATTTATTCACTTTTGCTTTTAATTCACTCTTCTTTTTCTACCCTTGTTTGATTTTTAAGCCGTGCCTAAACCTTCAGCGTCTTTAAAAAGTGTAGATTGTGTGTTTCTTTGTTCTCTTTTCTTGTAAATGGTGGCTGTTTTAGTTATGTTATAACGCTTCTTTGTTGTCATTCCTACCTACGCCCCAAAGCCAGATTTCTTTTTTTGTCCAGAAAAAAACAAGCCTTAGTGATAGAAGAGTGGATAATGAGAGAATCCATAAAAAAAGGATATAAAGCATCAGCAGCGACCGAATTACCCTTCCTCGTGATGATGCTAAGCAGCACTTCCTTGTTGTTTCCTTTGTTTGCGGCTGTTGGTTGGTGGTGTTAGCACCTTTGGCAAAATTTAAATGACTTGTGAATATACCTGCATAGCAACCAACCACCGATTCGAAAAGGGTTTGTTATTGGTTTGCTGGTTGTGTGTGGCTTGGAAGATTGAAGCCCTACTAGCTTTAAAATGTATCCGAATAATTGAAAAGCATACTAATATACTGCGATCTTCATTTAATCATACGAGCAAGGTTTCTTCTAAATCCCACAACGGCATAAACTTATTGCATACCTTATGATTTTATCTACGTATTTATTTATGTATAGGCACGTTTTGATTTCTTTCCATTGTTATGGCGGCAACTCTATCGGATAACATGTTTTATATTTTACTTGATCCCCTACCAACAGAACTTTCCCTCCCGCTACTATCTAACTAACTACGAGTTATCAATCTTCTCGCCATTTGCTGCATTTACCACTCTTCATTTACATACATACTTACATAGTATTATGTATTTATGCACGCAGTCACGTACATACATATTATGTGCGTGCCCTTAAACTCGTCACTATTTATGTGCATATGTGCATAAATATGTATGCATTTTGTACATTTTTTTTAATGTTATCACACATTCGTGAAGAAAAGTCAAAAAGCCATTTTATAAAAAATGCGGTTACTCCCATCTCGGCGTCAATTAACATCACCCCACACGCTAGTTACGATGAATTCAGCTGTGAGTTTGTGTGGTGGCTTAGTAACGGCTCTTCTCTGTTAATGTTGATGTTGCTACTGTTAATGTTTCGATGCTCTGCGCAAGTACTCTCTGCCCTCTGCTATGCTATGCTCTGCATTAACGTTAGCATCTGCTGGTTGCGGGCACTGTTACGCCTGCATTAATATTGGCATCTGGTGGTTGCGGACACTGTTGCTTGCGCTGCTGACGTATACTGGCGTTAACTGCGTCGTAGACAGCGCAGCTGACGCTTCTGCCCTCTGATGCAATCGTGTTGAATTTACTTGGCCAAAAACGAGAAAAAAAAACTCTCAGACTCAATGGAAATCTGTGAATCTGTGTCTGGAACAGAGTCTGCTTTTATTGTCGGTTGGTCTGCTCTGCGTGCTTCGATGGGTAAGTGGTGGGTGGTAAAAGGTGAGTGTGTAGCTATGTGTTCACTTATCTAAATACATAGGCATTAAAAAGCATACATAGTGTTTTGTTAAGTTGTGTAGACGGGTTGTTCTGGTTGCTTATAAGGGTGAGTAGGTAGTTCTTCTATCATTGGTAAGGGGGAGTGAGTGTTGGAATTTTATTTGAGAGACAAACCGCATGCTGTTGGCGGTGGAAACTCTGAATGTGTGTGCGCACTCAGTAACCCTGTAGGGAAAACAATGAAGTGCGAGCTGGTGAGCTCCTTCTTAATTTTGAATTTTAAGTCGCACTCCTTCTATTTTCCATACATAAACATACTTACGTACATGGATAATAAGCAGTTGCCTGGTTTCATATGGGTATTTTATAGGTAATGCCATTATACCCGCTGCATATCGCCTGACAGTTGACTCGTCGCGCTTTTTACGCTAATTTGAACCAGGTTAAGTTCAAAAAATGATATTTACGCATGGCAGGGGTAATTTTGCTCTAACGCAGCGCTACCTACAATCGAGCATTGACGTATCATTCAGGTAGTCCCTGTTTCGGGCTAAAATACTTTAAATGTTGTAAACGTTTAAGCTGGTATGGTAAAATATACATATATACCTACATACATATGTACATATGTACATATATATACATACCAAAAAAATAAAATAGAAATCGTATATACATATGTACGTCATAAATTGCCAAAGTTTATACTATTTTCCATGAACATGTCACTTTCGCACCACACGTACACACACACACACGCATTAGAAGTGTACAAATCCAATGACATAACGGACGCACACATTCACATCCTCACGCACCGAACTGATGTCAAAGCCAAGCCCAGTCCGTTAGCCAACCCAACCACTGACACAGGCGCAGCCACAGCCCAGTTCCACTGATAGCCCAAAAATTTAACGCAACTGTATGCTCTTGTCTGTCCACCCTCCTCAAACTTACTTGCGCCAGTCAGCCCACAAGCTTCGAAGATTATGGCATCGCGCACATTGTGTATCTATACTATGTGCACATACTAATGAAAATATATTTACGTACATATGTATGTATGCATGTACATCAGTGCATGTATATACCTATGTACGAGTATGTGGGCGGAGTGAGGCAGGCAGACAAGGCGAGAGCAACACCGCGCGTATGCTTTGATTACTGAAAGCTTTGAAAAGTGTTAGGGACAGTAGTTGGGTTGACAAGAGTTGAAGGAAGCTGTCTGGGTAGGTAGGTGGGTGTGTGAAATAAGCGCGTGTGTGTGTGAGTATTTAAACTTTTGAAAGCGATTTCATTTTCTGCCATATGGGCGAAAAGTGAAGGGAACGCTATGTCCATTTTGTAAATAATTTTGTTGGTGAGTACAATAAATGCTATGCGGTTCGATTCAAAAATTGTTGGTGAGACCCCTTTTAAGTCACTTATCTAAGATATGTCGGGTGTAAGCGAGTACGTAAGACTTTTATTTAGCCTGTTTTGATACATCTACAGAATGAGAGTTGTAAGATTTAAAAATTTAATAAAATTTAATTTAGTACAATGCGAATGTAAACTTAACACGTTCCCTGTCCGCTGAGCCACATATGGTTCAGGAAACATGCGCCTGATAAGCACTGATACGTTCCACATGTGTTTCATGAACGTGCAGGAGCAAAAATGTCCCTCTACGCTCATGGACCATATGTGTTTCAGGTAGAAATACCCTACATTCGTTTTTTTTAATTATTATTATTACTAAAGCTATCCTATGACTACAAAAAAACAAACTATTCAAAAAACCCTGTTGGACTTGTCGGTCAATTTTGCATTTTTGTATTGGGACAGGGAACGTGTTAAAACTAAGAGACAGGTATGTAAAGGCAGTGAATCTAAATATAGCTTCTTAAAATTGCATTTAAGACTTGAAGGCAATTGTTAAGGAGAGCACGCCAGAGGCATATCTCGGCAGTTCCCTGTTCTTAACATCGTGAGAGTCAATATATGGTCCTACTGAGCTGGGTATGAGCGAGTGGAACTAAAAAAAAAACAAAAAAAAAATTAATAATTGGCGCGTCCACTTCTGCTAGGTGTGTGGCCGAGCTCCTCCTATTTGTGGCGTGCGTCTTGTTGCACAAATGGAGGGACCTATAGTTTTAAGCCGACTCCGGACGGCAGATATTTTTTTTTATTTATATATTTTTTATTATTTATTTATTTTTGTTTATTATTTATATATATTTTTTTATTATTTATATTTAAATTTTTTTATGTATGTTTTTTGTTTTTATTATTAATTTTATTATTATAATTTTTTTTAATTTTTTTACTAATTTTTTATTAATTTTTTAATTTTTTACGTTTATTTAATTTTTTTTTTATTTTTTTATCATTTATTATTATTCTTTTATTTATTTTTTATTATTTTTTTATTAATTTTTTTATTAATTTTTTTATTAATTTTTTATTATTTTTTTTTTTATTAATTTATTTATCATTATTTTTTTGTGTTAATTTTTTAATGTTGTTTTATATTTTTTGTTTTTTTTTTAATTTTTTTTTTAATCTACAATATTATTTTATCATTTATTATTTTTTTTAATAATTTTTTTATTTTTTTTATTATTTTTTTACTATTTTTTTATTGTTTTTTTTATTAACTTTTTTATTATTTTTTACTATTTTTTATTATTCTTTTTTAAATTTTTTAAATGTTGTTTTAAATTTTTTTTATTTTGTGATTTTATCATTTATTATTTTTTTATTTTTTTTACTATTTTTTTTATTATATTACTTTTTTTATTTTAAATATTTTTTTTTTCATTTTTTAAATATTTTTTTTAATTTTTTTATATTTTTTAAATTTGTTTTACATTTTTTAAACGTTTTTATAATTTTTATGATTTTTTTTTATTCATTTTTTAGTTTTTTTATTTAGTTTTTATTATTATTTATTATTTTTTTTATTTATATATTATATTTTTTTATATTTATATTTTTTTTTTATTTTGTTTTTATTTTTTTAATATTTTTGTTTTATTTTTTTTTTTGTATGATTTTTTGTTTGTTTGTTTTTTTTCAAATGCTTCTAGCCTCCTGGTCAGTCATGATCAACAATTATGCAAATGTTTCTTCTCTATAATCTTTCCCTAGCCTTAACTATTAATGATACCATATACCCCGTAAAGGCCTCCTAAGACTAATAGTTCCAAATTTCCAACTGTTTTAGGGGAGTTGCTTCAAAGATTTTACTTTTCGAAAGGCCTAGATCAGGCGTTCACTGTTCTTATAATTGCCATCTCAATCCATAGAAGCGAAGGTAGTTTTTGTTGTTATTGGTCCATACAAATTGTTGGGAATGCTGGTGGCGTGATAGTTCTTACCAGAATATAGAATGGGAAAACCGTGTTATGTCGGTATATCATTGACACAACACCCGTAGAAATGAAGGGGGGACAGCGTCGATTACAGTAAGCGATTACACAGCCTAATGGAAAACTTCCCTTACCATTTCGCTTACTTGAGGCATCGTTTTCTCGTAATGAAAAACTGCGGCTAGAAAAGGGAACGGATTTGATTGTTCGCAGCTTTAATAACCAGTTTGTAAGACGTTTACCCCACGTAAGCTGATACAACAACAAAAATAACAACACTTCTCCACGACAGTCGATTCTATGTTATCGGAACGACCCGGATTTATATATCCGGCCAAGGAACGTCACTCCAACAACGCCTTTTCGTTAAAGGGATAACCCAATCGTTTTTTCTGTCCCAAGTATTTTACTTGTAATATAAAATCACGATTAGGAATGAAAAAAATCTGAAGCTTAATTATTTATTTAGTACTCAAAAGAAAATTATTAAGAAAAAAGTCCTATTAATGCCTTAAAGTTATGTAAGCCCTTTCTCGTGCCACCTACATATTATAAATCTCTAAGGCAACAACAATTTAATTTTCATATACTATAGATATGCATGTGGAATCAATTAACTGCACTTTGTTTATCCATAAAAGGCCATTATTTGAACCATTTGCTAGTTTGTTTACGCGCCTAAAAATTGTATAACAACCGTATCAATGGCAACAGGACAACACTGGAACACTGAAACATTTCATTGCACCGAAGCCAACAACAGGCGAGACGCAGCAACACAACAAAATAGTTGCACATACATACATAGATGTGTAGATATGTTTGCACTCCTTTGCTGTTTTTGGTTTTGTATGGGTTTAGTCTGTGCTGCCATTGCCTCAGCGACTACGACAGCGATTGCGACTGCAAATTCCTTACCAAATGTTTTTGACGTAAAATGCTTGACGACACATTTTCAGTTGCTATTGGAACAGTGAGCGAAATTTGCCTAGCCACATTATTGTTGTAATACGTATTGGTTACTTTTTATTAGATAGTTTTTTTTTTATATACATAAGTCATTTTACAAAATTCGCAAAATTTTTCATGGTAAATTTTTTTCGTTCATTTTTATAAAATTGTAGTTCATTGTGTAACAAAAATCGCATAAATTAAATTTCCAAATTTGTACAAAATTCAGAAAAATGTAATAAATTTCCAAAAATTATCAAAATGTTCATTTAAAAATATTTAATAATTTTAATGAGAATATCTTTAGACAGAATAAAAGTGCATAAATGATGGAATAAAGTGAACATTATTTTTGCGAATTTTGTTTTTTTTTAATCCGATATTGAGAATTTTCTGCCATAAAGCAGACGTGCGGAAGTCTTTTATATGCAAGAAAATGAACCTCCGCGAAAAAAATTGTTCAAATCAACCAGAATTTTGAGCCACTGAAACTTGCACTTTGCTAATCATAGTGTGTTGAATGGGCTATAAAACTGCATAGCCAGATTTTTTTAATAATTCTGAGAAAAAAGCTGGAAATTTCGATGTATTTTTATATTATTTGAATATTTTATTTTCATTTTAATTTGTTTATGATTTAATTTGTTTTTTTATTGTTTTTATTAATCTTATATATATTTTTTTATTTCATTTTAACTTATTTTTTTGAATTTTTTCTTATCTTTCTTTCATTTTAATTTTTTTTATTTTTTGTTTTTTTTTTTTAATTAATTTTTTAATTTTTTATTTTTTATTTTATTACTATTGCAATCTAGTTAACAAAACTAATAAGCAATTCATTTTACATATATTTAGTTAAATTAAAACATCTCAAGTAAAGACAAAATTTTATGAACAGAGATCATGCGGTTTCGTCCTTTTTAATCTTCTCGTGAGGTCATCAGTTACAAGTAGTTTGGCTGCTTCATCATTGATGTGCTGCTGAAGTCTCTCTTTATGTTTATTTGCGAATTTTTTTATGATATCCGTAATGGTGTCTATATTAAGATCCTTATGTAGATTGCAATTACGAATGTACCACGGCGCTCTAACGATGTCGCGTAATACTTTATTTTGGAATCGTTGAATGATGTTTTTGTTGCTTTCACTTTTCACTGGTGCAGCCCCAGAGCTGTATGCCATATGACCACACTGGTTTCAGTATTTGGTTGTATAAAAGTATTTTGTTATAAATAGAGAGTTTAGAATGTCGGTCTAACAGCCAATACATTTTGTTGTATTTAAGAATTAACTCCTCGTGTTTTTTCGTGATTTTTTCTTTCTTTTTTCATTTAATTTTTTTATTTTTTTTTTCATTTTTTTTTTTATTTTTTAATCTTCTTTTTCTATTTATTTTTTTTAATCTTTTTTGTTTATTTTTAATCTTTTTTATTTATTTTTCTAACCTTTTTTTAATCTTTTTTTATTTTTAATTTTTTAATTTTGTACATTTATTTTGGTGGCAGAATGTTGCGTTATATCTTTATAAAAACATAAAAAAAAAAAATAAAAAATAAAATTAAAAATATAACTTTTTAAATCTTGGCTACTAAGCAGCAGAATTCTGTCCGTTCATTTCACAAGTATTCACACACTCGTCCAATCAGTCGTTGTTCAGGTACCGAAGTTACATAAGGGAAAACTGTTTTGATCTTTACGGTAAATCGCCAACTCAATCTCAGTTGTTTCATAAAAAAATCGCTGTCATGACACCGGTTACGTCAGTTAATGAGCAGATTATATCAAAACCGGTGAAAGCCGGTTAACGGTCTGATATTGACCACACTTTTTTAATTTTTTCACCATGGTTAAGATTGAAATACAGTTTGTCAAGAAAGTGCTTTTACAAGGTGATAAAATCGCTTTTCACTTTTCTTTTGCAAATGAATTTTGGGTTTATGAAAATTTAATTTTTAAAATTATTATAAATATTATTAAATTATTATACATACATACATACATATGCAGCCATATTATGTGAAACTATTTGCGGGTTGCGAAAACAGAAGAATACTCTCAGCAATAGTGGCATTTACTAGAATTAATTCTTTATTTTATTTATTTGCATTTTTTATTTGTTTTGTTAATTTACTTATGTTTTTAATTTAATTTTTTTAGTTATTTATTTTTTTTTTTTTAATTTTTTTTTTTATTTTCTTTTTTTTAATTAATTTTTTTGTTTTAATTTTAATTTTTTTATTTATTTTTTAATTTAATTTTGTTTTTATTTATTTATTTTTTTTATTTTGTTTTTATTTTATTTATTTTTTTATTGTATTAATTTTATTTTTTTATTTTTTTATTTATTTTTATTAATTTATTAGAATCAAACATACAACCATGGACTATTTTTACAACGATTGACCTTAACAATAGCCTGCCAGATAAAAGAATGAGCGATAAAATGTAAATTTAAATTACGGTTAGTAGTAAAGAAGTTGAAGTTAGGCGCTGAACAATTCATTTAATCCTATCAGCTAGCCCCTAACACTCACCCCAAAACCAAAAGGTGGGAGAAAACGATAAAAAATAGTAGTGGGGATTCATTGGAATTGGAATTTTTGTGTTGCAACGCCTCGAAGCTGCTCGTAAGTAAGCGCGTATTTGAAATCACTTTTGCACACCCGCATTTTTAATTGAAAATGTTGTAAACAGCTTGAGAATTTGTTTTTACGTACGTGAATATGTATTCAATAAACTTAAAAAAGGAAATCCAAATATTTTTCCGTAAAAAATTTAAATTTAGGTATTTTTCAGCCGCTAGAGTGGAGTTCAAAGAAATGTGCTTATATAAAAAAATAAATTAATAAATATAAGTGCATAACCTTTTTCATTTTTTTTTATTTATTAATTTATTTTGTTTTTCAAATTTTTTAATGGACTATGAATAAGTTCCTTGCGGTTTTACAACAGATGGCGTAACTTGATTATTATTCCATCGATCCACATTTCCAAAAATTCATTGGAGAGCTACTGTCGTAAGGCACAAACGTCAGTATAAGTTTTTTATTTGAAGCGTAAACAACAATATTTTTACCACACTTGAAAATGTCGAATTTCGTGCCAAATAATGTGTTTTTGCGGGGAATTTTTTAATATGAAGAAAAAAGCAGCCGAAAGTCATCGTATCTTGGTGGAAGTTTATGGTGAGCATGCTCTAGCTGAGCGAACGTGCCAGAAGTGGTTTGCACGCTTTAAAAGTGGTGATTTTGGCTTGGAAGACGAAGAACGCGAGGGTGCGCCGCCAAAGTTCATGGATACCGAATTGGAGGAATTGCTCGATCAAGATCCGGCTCAAACGCAAGAAGAGGTTGCAAAAACTTTGGGAGTTGATCAATCAACCATTTCCAAACGTTTAAAAGCCATGGGAATGATCCGAAAGGTAGGCCATTGGGTGCCGTATGAATTGAAGCCAAGAGACGTTGAACGCCGTTTTATGGCATGCGAACAACTGCTTCAACGGCACAAAAGAAAGGGTTTTTTGCATCGAATTGTGACTGGCGATGAAAAGTGGGTCCATTACGACAATCCAAAACGTCGGGCAACGTATGGATACCCTGGCCATGCTTCAACATCGACGTCGGCGCAGAATATTCATGGCCTGAAGGTTATGCTGTGTATCTGGTGGGACCAGCTGGGTGTTGTGTATTATGAGCTACTGAAACCGAATGAAACGATTACGGGGGATGTCTACCGACGACAATTGATGCGTTTGAGCCGAGCACTGCGAGAAAAACGGCCGCAATACGCCGATAGACACGACAAAGTTATTTTGCAACATGACAATGCTCGGCCACATGTTGCACAAGTGGTCAAAACATACTTAGAAACGCTCAAATGGGATGTCCTACCCCACCCGCCGTATAGTCCAGACCTTGCGCCATCCGATTACTATCTCTTCCGATCGATGCAACATGGCCTGGCTGACCAGCACTTCCGTAATTACGATGAAGTCAAAAAATGGATCGATTCGTGGATTGCGGCAAAACCGACCGAATTTTTCACAAAGGGAATCCGTGAATTGCCAGAAAGATGGGAAAAAGTAGTAGCAAGCGATGGACAATACTTTGAATATTAAATTTGTAACCATTTTACGTCAATAAAGTTTCAAATTTCGAAAAAAACCGCACGAACTTATTCATGGCCCATTAAATTTTTTTTTTTTAATATTTTTTTTTATTTTTTGATTATTTTGTTTTAATGTATTTTTTTCACTATTTTGTTTTAATGTATAATATTTTTTAAATTTATTTATTTTTGAAATTTCTTTTTTATTCATTTTCATATTTTTTAATTTTATTTTTATATATTTTAATTTTTTTGTTTTTAAACATTTTTTTTTTTCAATGTATATCTTTTTAATTTTTTTTTTGTTTATTTTGTTTTTTTTTTTTTAATTTTGTTTTATTCATTTTTATATTTCTTAATTGCTTGGTTTTTTTATTCTGTTTATATATTTTTTAATTTTATTTTTATATTTTTTAATTTTTTAATTTTAAAAATTTCGTTTTTTCAATTTATTTTTTTTTTTTGATTGTTTTATGTATGTTTTTTTATATTTGTTAATTTTATTTTACATATTTTTTAATTTTATTTACTAAATTTTTTAATTTTTTTATATTATTTAAAATTTTTTTTTTTCAATTTACTTTTTTTTTTAATTGTTTTATATGTATGTATATGTGTTTTTTATATTTGTTAATTTTATTTTATATACTTTTAACTTTATTTTTATATTTTTTAGTTTTATTTTTATATTTTTTAAATTTTTAATTTTTGATTGTTTTTTCAATTTAGTTTTTTTGTTGTATTTTTTAATTTTTTTATATATTTTTTTATATTTCTTTAATTTTATTTTATATATTTTTTAATTTTATTTTTATATTTTTTAATTTTTTTATTTTAAAAATTTAGTTTTTTCAATTTATTTTTTTTTTTGATTGTTTTATATATGTTTTTTTATAGTTTTTAATTTTATTTTATATTTAAAAATTCAAAAATTTCTTTAATTTATACGTTATCATGTGCGCCTAAGCAAATTCCTTCCGTGCACTTTCTCATAAGCCTTAGTATGTCTAAACCTTTATCCTTGAACTTTTTGCGCACACTGCATACCAACCAAGCATTGTGGCGCCTTTCTTCGCTTTGTTTGGAGCACAAATCGAAAGACCAAAACAAAAACTTTAATAAATAGTTACGAATGGCAAAACATCTGTTGCAAGGAAACGCCGTACACCTTTCACTAAAACAGAAACAACTCAGCATACTCACCTACAAAGACATACAGTATATATATGCACAGCCCTCAGCTGACTTCCCCTCCACATTTATGTATGCATTTGTTGTGCTTTTCTATTAAAAGACATTTGTAAAGCCATTTTTTTTTTGTTCAAATAAAGTGTGAAATGGGCAAACAAAGCCATCCATCCATCCAATAGTTTGTAGGTGCATGCACACACTTGTATATGTGCATACATGTATGTGTGTTGATGTGTTGGTGTGTTTGTGTTGCATTTGTAATTGAACAGCAGCCAGCAACCAGTCACCAGTCAGCAGTAACCACCAACTGGGTTAAGTTTTTCTGTTTAGTGCACTTTAACATCGAATTAATATTCGGTTGCTAGGATAAACTTTATAAACTCATAACGAATATCCAAACAGTAATGAAATGGATCAACAAACGCAAAATCGACCAAAACAACGAGTATAACCACAGCAACACTACAACACGTACCAAGCACCACCTAAAAATAGCAACAATATAATGATTGGTCTCCAAGCGACTTTAAAGAATCCTAGGAGATGTCCTTGCTTAGAAAACAAATTGCAATACTTTGCATAATTTAAAGGTTTATGCTTCTCCTTTTTCATATCCATATCGGCAAGGTATTATAAATTGGTACTGGTTGTGTGTAACAATTTGACGAAGTCGAGTTTGGTATAGACATTTGCATGCCGAGATTTTCGGAAGAATAAGGGGAATAGATTTAACGTGCATACATAAACAACTAAGATATCTCAAGGAGACTTGGCCTAAGATGATATGTGACTACCCTGAACTTCTCTGCGCTTGGCTTGGAAGCAGCAACTCATACAAAGTTGGTGGACAAATACACCTCCAATTATTTATTCCGTTCAACTTCAATCTTATCTATGAGGAGCTTTAAAGCTGTACTTGAAGCCGTCAAAGATCCACAGCGATCCATATTGCGGAGGTTAAAACTTCTAATGGTTATTGATTTGCTCCTCTGTGCTGCAAGTTCGATAGTTTGCGGTGATTCGGAGATCACTGCTGACTCTAGGATTATGGCAATCCTTTGCATTCTCTTTAGCTCTCCAAGCATAGGCACTTTTTCTTAAGCAGCAACATCGTTTAAAGGGATTTTTAAAATTATCATTACAGTTGGGTCTGCACTACTGGAGCGACACGGAGTTTTATATCAGGTCCAAGGGCTGTCACCTTAGCAACAAACCTCACAATTTTATTGGTGATATGTTTCACATTTGAAGTGTTATAATGTTACAACAAAAACAACAACAACATTCCCTATATCATTATCGATTTTGTAAATTTGTGAAAAGATTTTTAGACGTGTACTACCTAGCAGACCGTTATTCGGCTCTGAGCGAATTTGACAGATATGCCGACAAGTTCGCCTCAATTTTTTGTTTTTTTTTTCACCATACCTAACGAGCAAACCTGGTGGTATCTATCATTCTTGTGTAGTTCCTACATTTTTTGAGGGAAAAGGACCGGTCGGTTGTTGTTGTTGTAGGAGTATGATTATTCCCCATGCATTTGCTGAGAATGCTGTTGGAATGACAGTCCTTGGCCGGCGTCTATAAATTCGGGTCATTCCGGTACCTAGAAAAAATGGACTGTCGTGGGAACAAAAGAACTGGTCGATTTTGATTTTCAATTCCACTTTGAATTTAATTTTTTTGCCAAATTTCGCGCTAATTGTGTTTGCAGAAAAATTGCAAATGTCAAATGTAACGAAAATATTTTAAAATTTTTAAGGTTTCCGAATTTCTGCAACACCCACTGTAAAGTAACAAAAGTTGATAAACGAACATATGTATGCTGATATCAAAATGAACTGTTGCAGAGTGTAAGAACAGTATACAACAAAAAGCGAAAACCACAAAAATAAAAACGAGCGCTATCAAGAGGAATAAAATAAAATATATACATAAATAAAATGTACAGTTGACACTTTTTTTTTACTTGTATGCTTTATATTTTTTTTGAAGATTTTGCACTTTACTTGCAGAACAGCATTACAGACCGAAGAATAAAGGCAACAACAATTGAACGAAATAATACCCGAAATGTAAAAGAGAACACGACGAACAGCAAACAATGCAAAAAAGAAAATTTAGCTGATAAAGCTGGAATTTGATTAACCTTTTATTTGCATTTTTGTGTTGCAATTCTTTATTTGTGGTGCAAATAATTGTAAAAGCCGCACAAGCAGTGCCTGTGCCTACCTATGATAATATACTATATACGCACACATGCATATATATATAATATGTACATAAATAAAAGAGGTACCTGAAGTGCTGCAAAAAGTTAAACAACAGCAAAACCTGCAGAAAGCTGACAAAAGTTAAAAAATAAAAATAAAATAAAAACCTCCCAAATTCAAAAGAGGTTTTAAATAAGTACTTACATTGCAATATACACACGTGCTCAAAAAAATAAGGACCAGCGTCGCATTTATGCTGAGTTTAAATTTATTTTGAAAGGAAGAGGTTTAAAAAACGCTTCGGCTGAAAAAAATAGTATTTTCGGGAAAAGCAAACTCCGATACCGAGTGTGTCTTTTCATTGCAGAATAATAATTTTGTTGTTTTTTTTTTATTTAACAAAAGAAATAAATTAAAAGAGTTTTCTAATAGCGGTCGCCCTTCGAAGTGTATTAGTAAACTTAACTGTAGATCCCCTTCATTTGTGCGAAAATATTCAACACGCACACCTCAAATTGGAGGGGTAGCTCGGCCAAACACCGAATAAAGAGTGTAAGATAATTGGCGCTATGGTGATAAATATGAAGTGTTACCTATTCAAAACACCCTCACTTTTTTGTGTTAAATTAGTTTTTATTGATTTCAAAGACAAAATTGTTTAAAAATGATTACAATTTTAACATATATTCACTTTAGCTCGATATGACCACCTTTTGCCTTGACTATAGCCTTCAAACGGTCAAAAAATGAGTTGCATGCTGCACGAATGTTTTCTTGAGGTATTTTGGCCCATTCTCGTATAATCGCTTTTTTCAGCGCACCCATACTGGCATATTTTTTAGTCCTCACCTTGCTCTCCAAAATGGACCAGATGGAATAGTCCATCGGATTTGTGCCTGGCGGCGAATTCGAAAGCCATTGTGTGGACGAAATGAAGTGTGGCACATGATTTTTTAACCATTCTTGGTTCATACGAGCTTTATGAGACGGTGCAGAGTCCTGTTGGTACGTCCATGGTCTACGACCGAAATGTTTGCGTGTCCACGGCTCTAAAACAGCTTCTAAAACATTTTCCCCGATAATAAGTCGCATTCACTTTGACACCAGGCTCGATAAAAACGTTGGGAGAGCGTCCATCAGCGGTCACTGCGGCCCAAACCATTACTTGCGAAGGGAAATTGCTTCGAGTGGCCATACGTAGGCTCGAATTCTCGTATGAGTGTGCGATCAAGTAAACACGATCGTTTTGAGTGTTTATGAACTGCTCAATTGGGAAATTTTTTTCATCAGAAAACACATTGTTAGTAAATTCGCGACGCTCGTGCAAACGCAACAACTCCTTCGCTCTTTCGCACTGAACTTTTTTTTTGCTGGGGTGAAAGATGGTGTGCTTTTTGGAACTTGTAAGCCTTGACCTTGTGCTCATTTTTCAATATGAATCGAATGCTGTCTTGCGATATTTTCAGTTCTTTGGCCATTTTTCTTCCACTTCGACGTGGATTTCGTTCAAGTCGAGCCTTCACTTTCCGAACCTTTCTGACGTTGTTGCGGTTTTTTTTGGTCTACTTCCATAGCGTTTTGCAATGCTACCAGTATCATTGTAACGTTTTATAGTGCGATACACAAACATTTTATTCACTTTGAGGAGACTGAGCTCACGAACAATGGCTGGTTGTGATTTTCCAGCCAAATATAACGCAATCACACTATTACGTTTGAATTCCAACACAGAAAAAAAATAAATTCAAAAAAACTGAGACGGAAATGCTTTTGATGGCTTATAAACAATATATTGAACTGTCATTAGAACAATTTTGACGTTGATGTCATGAGCTGTTTTACAGATACAACCAGTGTGAAGTTGGTAACACTTCATATGAATTATTAGGAAAATCAAAGAAATTCATTGAAATATGCTTCTTTCAACACTATAAATCGGAAATAAGTAGAAAGTATTTTTTATACAACTAACGTATTGCATCAGACCGTCTGTGAGCAGCGTTCCCCTGCTCGGAAAGGGAAATTTACAGAAGGGGAAGCTGTTTGGCTTACATAGTTTCCCAGAAATTCAACTGTTTGACGCAATCATATTTGCTAGCAAAATTCAAAATAGGTTCCGGTTGTTGTTGTTATAGAAGCAGAAGCATTCTCTGTACATGTACGGGAAATGCTGCAGGAGTGGCAGTCCTTGGCCGGATATAAATCCGAGTCGTTCGGGTAACGTAGAACCGACTGACAAGCGAACGAAAAAAATAAGCCCTTGTTGCTTTCCATTTCAATTCAACCGGGCTATTCGTGTCATGCTCTTCGATTTTGATGTAACTCAAATATGTTGCTCTCTGGTCAAAATAATGAGACACGTATTTTTTTGTTCGCCCGAAAAAAAATTTTTTCAAGATTTATCGGCAATTTTGTTTTTCGGCTCAAAATCGAATTTTTTTAATTATATAAGAAATTTTTTTTTAAATGCTCATAACTTAGTAAAAAATGAACCGATTTTAATAATTTTGGGTTCAAAATGATCGTCATTACTTACACGAGCGATTTCATGTAGAAACAATTGCAAAAAAGTAGTTGAACATTTTTTAAATAGTTGAAGCTTTTGCTACCACATATTTTCTACTGTGTTTTTTAAGTGAAAAATATCTCAAAAAAATTCGAGTGCGTTGAATTTAGCCACCAGTTGTTGCATACTTGTGCGTGTGTTAGTATGTATGTAGGTGCATCTAGGCATTGTTTAAAGATCTCGTTCTAGTTTTGCAACTTTTGTCTTATGCCCTCGTCGCTCGCCACTGTTTACTACTAATTAAGCAACCAATTGTTGAATTTAATTTAGCATTTAGTCAATTTAACACCTGTTTTTTACAACTCATTGCACAAAGAAACAACACACAACATGTACATACATATGTAAGTAAAATGCAGTTATCGTAGGCCGAAAGGGGAGTGGCGGGCGGAAATTAAACAAAGAAGCAGCAGTTCAACTCAAGTAAATGCGAATGCAAATAAGAAAACTCCGAAATAACATGGAGAATCACGCATGTTCTTTTTTAGTATGTACATACATACATACATACATACATATGTGTACATGTGTAGTTGCATATATATGTACCTACTATACGCGAGTTAATCGAACAACTCTCGACTTTTGACACTTGGACGAAGTTGTCGCACGAGTCGGTTGAGTGCTTGAACTGAGAAGATTTAATTTTTCTTTCTTATTGACTCGCACACACACACTCACACACACGTCTTTCTGGTTTTGAAATTTAATGCAACACCAATTTGTTTGAAATCTTAATCTGAAATGCTTAATTCATGCAAATATATTTACGCAAAAAAGAGCAAACAGAAAGAGAAACATTCGCTTCAAAATAAGATTCACAAAAAACAATATCGCTAATGTAAGACCTTTGGAGTCTAAAGTCAGTGCATTCACTTTTTGTTGTTAATATTATTTTACTAAGCAGAGATATTTACTAAAGACGCATTTAAGACAATTTTTAAGAAATTTATATAATATAAAGAGCGAGCAGCTTTTGAAATTAGAGTATTTACTTATAAACGCAACGTTAATTGGAATGCTAGAAAAAAATTTTATTGTAATATTTGGGAAGTCTATTTCTCCTTTTGACGAATTTGGCGAATTTTATTCTTATTTAAATTCGAATACATTTTCTTAATATATAAAAAAAAAAAACTAATACTTGCTTGAAGCTTAACTGCTCTATTATTCCAATGCAATTTTATTGTTGTAGCAGCATAAACTTTCCCCATACACATAAGGGGAAAGCTGCTGAAGTGACTGTTCCTGGCCGGATATAAAGTCGGGTCGTTCCGGTTACGTAGCACCGACTGTGGTGGGAACGATTGTGAATAGGCGCGTTAGGCAGTAAAGGTTAAGGGGTTAGGGGTAGTCAGAGGCCCGAAAAAATGATGATTTTCAATAATTTTTTTTTTGCTAGTCAATTGCTTTATTTACCGACATGACTTTGCAAAATTTCAAACAAAAAAAAATTTAATTGAATTGATTAAATTTGTGTGAAGCCCGTTTCTCCAGAAGTCCCTTGCGGTGATCATCTCAAGCCTTTAGAGATTCATCTAAAATCAATCGGACAAGAGAAATTCGTTTTATTAATGGATAATCATGTGCCTGATCGAAGCTTTTTTCAAAATTAACAATATGGCAGCCTCAGGAAATATTTTTCAGATTTTCGAGAAAAAACCCCACAATTAATTGTTAAAGAAAACGAAATTTTGAAAAAAAAAGAACAAAAATCCTTCGATCAGGCACGAATTTTTTTATGTTTTTCAAACGCAGTAAATTTTATTGAAATCTACCAAGCGGTTTTAAGTTACTGTGATCACCAGTTCAAAAACCATAGTTTTGAGAAAAACGCATTTTGTTGCTATCGGTTGCTTGCAGCTTCTGCTAGCTACTTGCTCTCGAACGCTCCGGAGCGCCCGAGCACCCTTTGTTAATTGTTGAATAACTCGAAAAGTATTTGTCGGATTAACTTCAAATATTCACACAATATTTCTAAGATATTATATATTATTTTAAGAAAATGCAAAAAAAAACAAAATCCAATTTTTTTTGAAAACCTTGGAAATGTTCGTTGTTTTGTAATAAAATCAGAAAATATAGCAAAAATCGTAGATATTTAAAATGTCTTTCTTAACATTTTTTTTTTTTGAATGCTTAATTTTTCTTCAAATAAAAATTTAATCAATTTTTTTTCTCCTTGCAGAGAACTTCAAGAAGGCACCCTAAAGGATAATAATCTCATGGATGGCTCCAGAATAATATTGATACCAAATGTGGAGACTGGTTTGCTGGTAAGTACAAATTTACCTTTTTTTTCGAAGTTAAATTTTTGTTTCGAAATTAATTTTTTTCCGAAATTAATTTTGTTTTTTGCGTGAAAACGATGTTGTCAGAAATTAAATTTTCTATATTTTTACCCCATTGGTGTGTGTATGTAAAGCGAGATCTATGTAGAGGTATCTGATTTTAAATTTAAATAAAACAGCGAAAATTCAAATTAATTGGGCAATCATTATTATTTTTGTTTATAACAATTCGTGACATTTATTTTTTAAAGGTAATACCTTTCAAATGTTGCCCGCAACTGCCGAATTGAGCCCATTCGAAAACAACAATTTTGAGGAGTGACACGCTGGAAGGCTTCGGTCGGTCTCTCGTGAATAACTTTAGTAATGTTAGCTTCCGAAGCCTCAATCGAAGCTGGTTTATCCACAAAGCATTTTGACTTTACATATTCCCACAAATGAAAGTTCAAAGGTGAGATATCACATGATCTTGGTGGTCAATCCACTGGTCCGCGACGAGAACGAGAGATAAATTGCTCACCGAAACGACGACGCAGTAAATCCATTGTTTCACGGGTTTTATGGCAAATAGCGGCGTCTTGTAGAACTAAACGTTGTAGATATCACGAGCTCTTCAATTTCCGGCATAAAAAAGTCGTTTACCATGTCGATAGCTTTCGCCATTCGCTGTCACTGTCATCTTTGAAGAAATGTGAGCCGCTGATTCCTCTAGCCCATAGGCCTCACCAAATGGTTGTTTTAAATGGATGTAATGACTGTTCTTGAGTGGATTCGGGTTGTTCTTCAGTCGAAATGCGACAGTTTTGTTTACTGACGTATTCATTAAGCCAAAAATGTGCCTCATCGCTGAACAAAATTCTGGACCAAAAATGCGGATCTTTGGCGAGTTTTTCAAGAGCGCAACGACTCTTTATGATGCACTGGAAGTTCGAGCGGCTTCAAATCTTGAACTACCTGTATTTTATACGCTTTCAGTTGAAACTCTCATTTATATTCTGTTGTTGTTGTTTTAGCAGCATAAACATTCCCCAGTCTTACATACGGGGAATGCTGTTGGAGTGGCAATCCTTGGCCGGATATAAATACGGGTCGTTTCGGTAACGTAGAACCGACTGCCGCAATATTCTCTTTACTTCGAGCTGAACGTAATGGAATCGGTCGAGTATCATCGAATAATGTAAAATTATTCTCAATTTTGCCGCTGGTTTGCCGAATAGTGCGTTCGGTAGGCCGGTTATGTACACCATATGTTGGTCTGAGCGCGCGAAGAACACTTTTCAAAGAGTGTCGATTTTCGTAATACATTTGTACGATTTATAAACGTTGTTGTTTCCACCACAGTCGGTTCTACGTCACCAGAATGACCCGTATTTATATCCGGCCAAGGTCTGTCACTCCACTACCATTCCTCGAACATTTATGGGAATGTTTATGCTGTTTTAACTACTGTAACGATCTACAGTCAACATCATATTTTGCCCAACTTTTGTATGGAAATTTTAGTTAAGGGTGCAAAATGTCAAAATGATGCACTAGAAGATACAAGAACAAAAAAGAAGCACCGAGGCGTTTGAGTAATCGTTAAGTCTACAGTAACTGCGTTTTAACTCTTTAACCCCTTGAGGGGAAATGATTTTCTACACTAAATTCGAACTTTACGGGCGTTGCCCGCAGTATATTTTATTGTTTATTTTCTTCATCTTAATCGCATTGTTGCTTAAAGTTTTTATATTTGCATTTTTATTTAAATTTGTTATCGTTCATATATTTCAATAATAAGCCTCGGAACAATGATTTTGCAGCTATTAACTTTTATTAGAAAAAAAAACGAGGAAGAGAAGAAAAAGAATGTGTAAGAATGAGGTTGCCACATTACGTGAATAAAGGTGATGACAAATTTGATAGATAAAATTTCCAACAGCCATTACTTTAAAAAGCTGTTGCATTACAAATGAGTCTTTGCTTTTATATATGTAAATATATTAAATAAAAAATTATATATTTAAATTTTATTTTATGAGAGTCTCACGCATGGAATTGATCGGCTTCGAGATTTATTCATAGGGCAAGGCCTTAAAACAACCCGATTATTTTCACACACTTTGAAAGTCACTCTTCGAAATAGCAGCTATGGATTTTTTTTTCATATAAATTGAAGCGAACAATATTTTCTTCATAGCAAAATCAACCGAGTTTTAGTTCTATTGCCATAAAACTTGCTAAATTCGTCTGATTTCCACACATTTTACTTACCTAGTCATTCATTGTTGGTGGCATAGCTTTGTTTCACACTGTCTTTGTTCAAAAAGCGAAACTCGAAAAGCGGCGGAATGGCAAATTTTTTATCCGAAATTTCAATAAATTATTTTAGTCAGACCTGCTTGACGACCTCGCCATAGCTTTGCACAACAAAAAAAAAAAACAAAAACTTCACAAAGAAATCACAATCAAAAAATGCGAAGTAAATTAACTAAAATTCCACACATACACACACACACCCATACACCGACATATATAAGTGAAACGCGAGTTAAAAAGTTCGAATTCGAAATTTAACCATATCTATTTCTTCGTACTTAGCCCAAGTAAATGCAACGCGTGCGCACGATTCGCTTTTTATGCGCCTTCCCACTTTAATTTTGTTTGCGAACAAAAAGGCTTCATTAACATTTATTTATCGCAATGTTTGTATGCACATTTGTATTAAATTTATGTTAATACATATTAAATGGTTAAAACGAAAATAAGAGGAGTTCAAATGGGGAGTGCTCATCGAAAAGAGACAACACGGCGTTTGGGGTGAGCGATATTATGAAGGGGAGTGCGCAGTGCGCAGCTCCAAATAACTGATTCAGTGCGTTAGCCTTTACTGCAAATAACGAAAACTAAAGCAGGACGGGGTAGTGAAAGCAGAAATCCAAAGTAATCATACTCGTATGTAGCTATAACGGAGAAATCAAATCTCTTCTGTAATATGAACTCATATTAATTTCTTCACTCTCTCTTTAATGCATAGCGTAGCCGTTGATCGCCAAGAATTAATATGTATGTACCTTATCAGAAATATACAGTCCAATCAGAAATATCTATTCCCGGGGAGTTGTATTCTCGCCGATTAATTTTTTCTCGAAAAAAATCTTTCATTTCTAAACTCTCAAAATTTTGAGAGTAGGAAATGCGGATTTCAAAACGACTGAGTGAAAGAAAATGTAAATTATTTCAAATAAAGTTGATCAAAAAAGTAAATAAAATTATTAAGCAATGCATAACATAGATTTTCTAATAATAGCAGGCGCAGAAACTGCTGAGTTGGATCGTCTTTAAGAAGACATATTCACGACAAAGCAAAGTAGTCCGGTGTAATGACCGAAATTTCGACGTTTTTTCATGAATCTTTTTTAAAAAGAAAAAATGCGATCGTTCAAAGTTTTTACATGTTTTTATTGGTGTTTTGAAGTATATAAAAACATTTTTTTAAAGTTAATTTTATATTAATTTGTTTTGCTCTCTTATTTTAGCTATAACTTAAAAAATAATTAAAATTTCTGTCTGAAATTTTTATAGTATATTTTTGAGCTGTTTTTCTTCCGAAAAATGTGAAAAAAATCGATTTTTTGAACCCGTCACACCGGGCTACTACCTTAAATTGTCGCAATTCTCGTTAGTACTAAAAGTATCTTTTGTCAAAGTTCCCATTATTTTGTCATCTTTACAAGTTTAAAGGATTTAAATTCTTAAATTTTTGTGTACTGCTCGCTTCCTCACACTCAAATGCCATCACTTTCCCGTGATACCCACTTTTTTCCAAACCTCAATTTCCCTTTTTCAAAGTGCGCTTGTGATAAGGGGAAAGGGAAATGGAAAAATCCCCTAGCACTTTTTATTCATATAGGAGGAAAGAGGGAATAGAGAAAAATGGGGAGTTTCTATTCAGAATCAGATTTTCATATAGCTGGTCCGAATGAAATTCAAATTAACCGAAAGTAAATTTCTTCTTTTCCTCTAAGTAACAAATTTGGGAATTATTTTCATTAAATTTAGGAAATATTTATTTTATTTACTTATACATAAAAAGTATAATTTGCCAGCAAGCGATTACAGGTTTACGCTAATGAGTAACTACACCCTTACCTTGCATGGACGTGTGAAATCCACCGGTAGCCGCCGCGCTTAACTCGTTGCTGACATAATTGCCTGTCGTTTTTCGTTAGCATCAGCGGCAGCGGTCGGTGGTACTTTGTCTAGGAGACTTGTTGACTGGGGCACACGACTAGTATGATGCTCTGAGGTGACTTAAAGTTTAGTCTCTTCAACTTTTGCTTCGCTAGTTCTCTTGCTACTCTTGCTTTAAATAAATCCAATGTCGACAAATCGCATAATCTTGATAGCTAATTCACATTTCTACGCAAAACTTTCATCATTACGATAGTAAGTTTCCACAATTTTTAATTTTTAAGCATCGTGACGACATATCCACAAACTTGCACGCTGTTAACTTAACGGTTCATAGGCAATCTTGATCTCTCAGCTCTTTCAACTAGGCCTGCCTTCATTTTGGCAAATTAGCTTAAATCAAATATAAAATGGAGAAAAGGTCAAATGCAATGTAGAGTAAAGCACCGCAAATGAACCAAGGGTTATGCTTCTCTTACGTTCGCACCGCATTTCTTAGGTGTGTAGTTTATTTTAAAAAGTGCAAGCTGTTCATTCGTCGCGGTATAAATTCCAACAGTTCTCTAAGCAAATGAAAACCCGTTTGAAATCCACCGACTTTCAAACCGTTTTTCATTCACACCATTCATTCTATTTTTTTTGTCTTCTTTGGTATTCTTACGTTGTTCATGAGTAGTCCACTCGTATTATTGGGAGCGCACGTCTTCGCCTAAAACAAGCTATCAACTGGAGCAAACTGTTGCTGCTGTGATTACCCAATTCTTTGTTTGCCGGTTTCTCCAACTTTGTTGCCATCGTTTCTCTAACAGCGCATTTCCCCTAATACGTTTTGCTGTTGTTATTGCTTTTACAGTATGGAACACGCGTTTGTTTCGTAATGTTTCTGGCACAAGTAACTGGTCGCGCTTGTGGTATCTCGTCGTATACCGGAGTCGGAGTCGCAGTCTTTGTGTTTATGGGAAGCAATTTGCAGAAATACAGAAAGCATAGCAAGAACAAAAAAAATAATAATAAGTAAAACAAAGAAAACATCAAAAAACAACAACGATGGTTAAAAGCGCTTCATAGCAATAAATATAGTAAAATGATTGTGCATTTATACTGATTTGTTTTATTATTATTTTTTATTTCTATTTATTATGTATCTTCACTGCTTACAGTTACCAACCGAATTGGACTAGCAAATACGACATTAGAATTTCATGTTACTATTTTTTGTTGTCGACGAACTGCCATTAACGTGCAAGCATTCTTTACGCTGTCACCGCATTCTGTTTTCATTACTTCCTTTAACTGATATTTACTGTATATGCAATCAGTTTGTACTTAATGTATGCATATATGTATGTATGTATGTATGTATGTATGTGTGCATGTATGAATTGCTGTCATTCATATTGGCTGGAATTGTTGTAATGTAATTTTTGATTTGGTCTCACTGACCGAATTTCCGAGATGCTACCAACATGGGCAAGCAAGCTTTCTATTGGGGACAATAACGGTACGCGCTTGGTTGTGGTGAATTTTTTAACCAACTGAGCATTGAAAAATGTAATTTAAATTGGTAATTTTTTTTTTGTTTTATTCTATTCTATATTCTGCAAAAGGTAACTTTCAGCTGTTACTGTCACTTCTTTTATACATATTTCGTTGGCTTGGCGACTTCTTCTATATTTTTTATGTTTTGTTCTCGGTTTTTTCTTCACACTGTGGTTATCACGTCGTTGCTCATTGGTGATGAGCAGTCATATAACGAACTGCTCTAGCAACTGGTGACGAGCGTTTATTAGTAGTTTAAGCAGAGGTAGGAACATCGCAGTTGCGAAATTTAACAAGCCAAATACATGGCTGCGTTTAGTCCAAAAGGAGCTCCTGCATGTCCTTGTCGAGTCGGCAATTCAGTGATGCGAAAATGACACCACAGTCTTAACTAGAGTATACACGCTCCAACCGTGGTACCAACATTTTGCACAATGTTGTTTTCGACGGCTGTTTAGTACGCATGTTCCAACATGATTTACAACGCGGTGTCGTCCAACTTTATTATTCCCATTTTCGTAGTTTTGAACATTTCGTAAAATACCAGGAATTAAGTGAAATTCGTTCAATAACAATAATTGATGAAGTTTATTTTTATTTTATTTATTTATTTATTATGTTATTTGTTTTTATTTAATGTTTTTTTTTTTTAATTTAAATTTATTGTTTGTTATTTTATTGTTTTTTTACATTTAGAATTTTTTTTTAATTGTTTTTTTTTCTTTTAAAATTTTGTTTTTCTTTAAAAAAAATTTTTTTTCTTTAATTTTTTTAAAAGAAAATAAATTTTTTTTTTTTTAATTTTTTTTCTTTAAAATGTTTTTTTTTCTTAAAAATTTTTTTTTTTAATTTTTCTTTCTTTTAAATTTTTTTTTTACTTATTTTTTTTTTTTAATTTTTAATTTATTTTTTTTTAATTTTTTATCTATTTTATCTTAATTTTTTTTTTTGTTAAGTTTTTTCTTTAAAAAAATTTTTTTCTCTAATTAATTTTTCTTTCTTATATTGTTTTTATAATTATGTTTGTTTTTTTTTTATAAATTTTTATGTATGTTTGTTTTTTATATTTCGAAATTTTTTTCTCCATATTTTCTGTATAAATAACTAAAAAGAAAATTCTTAACAGAGTAGGTTGTACAATCTGCGTATACCCGTTCCAACTCATTGTACAGACTATTTGAACTCGCTCTAAAGTCGCGTTGATTTTTTACCCATACATAAATACAGTGGCTCACAGAAGTATTTTGCATAATAGCGCGAATGTACAAATTTAAGATTTTGTATGTACTAAGTATCCGAAAATAAAAATGTTAATACTTACACGCATTATTGAGCACTGTCTTAGCAATTGGGCTACACATCATGCACAAAAATTGTACCGTTAGGTGCATATAACAAAAAACGTGCGTAGCAATGAAAATGTGTGCTCACAAAAGTATTTTGCTTATTGTTTATAGATACCGTTACTGGACGTAGTTCAGTTACTTTTTCTGTTTTCGCTGAAGTCGTGGCTACAAGTGCGTATTATAATCAATTTTATTTGTAATTGAGTTCATTTCGTTTGTAATTGTGGTACTGTGCATATCGGAAATGCCAAAGGGTAAAGAACTAACTACAGCTGAAAAAAAAATTATTTTACATCTCCATAATGAGGGAAAATCTACGAAATATATTTGCAATATGTTTAGTCGATGCCGCCAAACGATAGAAAATGTAATAAAACGGTGTAAAGAACGCGGTAATTTAGAAAATTTAACCCGTTTTGGTCGACCAAAGTTGCTAACTGAGAGAGAAGAACGCCAAATATTGAAAGAAAATCGCAAAAACCCACATTTATCAGCCCCAAAAATCAATGACAAAATAAAAGCAACCTTTCAGATTGAAGTATCCGATGAGACAGTGCGCAGAGCCCTAAGAAGCAACAATATTCACGGTCGTGCAGCAAGGAAAAAACCACTGATTTCACAAGCAAAGCGGCTTTTATTCGCCAACACCTATAAAACCAAAAGTTTTGAGTTTTGGAAAACCGTCATATTTAGTGATGAAAGCAAATTCAACATTTTTGGTTCGGACGGGCGTCGTATGGTATGGCGGAAGCCAAATGAAGAGCTGCGATTAAAAAATGTTAAATCCACTGTTAAGCACGGTGGAGGTTCCGTCATGGTGTGGGGTTGTATGTCGGCCCAAGGAGTCGGAAAGCTGGTGTTTATAGATGGAACGATGGATAAACATCTGTATTTGTCTATTCTCAAAGACAACTTACATTCCAGTGCAGAAAAAATGGGAATGTCGTCTAACCACTTTTTGTTTCAACACGACAACGACCCCAAGCATACAGCTCATGATGCCAAAATGTGGATACTTTTTAATACAAAACATTTGCCAACACCTCCCCAAAGTCCCGATATCAACCCCATAGAAAATCTGTGGGCCTATCTCGAAGAAAGAGTGCGAGAACACAAAATTTCGTCAAAAAGTGACCTTAAAGATGTTTTACTGCAAGAATGGGAAAAAATACCTCTTGACTTTTGTCGCAAGTTAATAGAATCTATGCCAAGGCGCTTGGAAGCAGTTTCCAAAAATAATGGATATCATACGAAATATTGAATTAATAGAAATTAGTATATTTGTACACCATCTAGTCAAAAGCAAAATACTTTTGTGAGCAATGAATTCTATTTTATTTTACTTTTTTTACGTTTACATTGGAACATATTTTTGTTTTAAAGTTTTAATACATTGTTTATGTAGATATAAGGTTTATGTTTAAGAATTTATGAAATAATTAACAAATGAATTTAAAAAATATACAGGAATTGAAGCGTGAACTTATTTGTCTTCTCATGCAAAATACTTTTGTGAGTCACTGTACTTGTTCGCCAGCAGATAAGGAGGAGGAGGACAAAAGTGGTATTTATACGAAGGCAGGATTATCTTTCGTCCTTTTCTTTGAAAATGCTGGACAATGTAGTAGGCAACTACATCAGGACCATGATCCTAGCAGTTTCACCACTGCATTCATGTCAACTCGCATATACGGTTGGGCGATCAGCAAAGACACTACTCTGTATAAGCTAACCAACGAGACAGTGTAGAAAAGAGAGAAACTGCAATAGTAAGGGTAACGCAGTTTTCGAGTGACAACTGTTCATCTTCTCATCATCAGGCCAAAAACGACATACTGGCACATGCTCTCAGCAGATGAATGAGAGAGTCGCTTGCTTCTCAATATTATATTTTCTATTACTAACTCACTACTACTCGTTGGATGTGTAGCGAATTGTTTCGCAGTGGGCAGAAATGGGAAATTTTCTTTTTGCTTTTTTGCTTTATTAATATAGATTTTTCCTAACGGGCTACAAATGCAACCCACACTACGTGCAATGAGTAGTTTACCATGTCGGTATATACTGCATGCGCATAAAAATAGCTAAGCAATTTCTAAAAATAAATACATTTATATGCACATACGCGTTCACTACGAATTATTTGCATACAGTATATGGATGCCAATCATCATCACCATATTGAGATCAACGCCGGCGCATTATGCTGTCATCTAGCCAATTTCGCCTTTCTTTTCGATTCTTCTGGAGAAAATATGTGAACGACACAATTTCGAAATGTCTCAAAATGGGACTTGGGTGACAATTTAAATTCACATTCACTTTCGTTCGTTCGTCCATACCACAGGGGGTAGCTGCGGAGCGATTGATGGTTGAATCATTTTCTTCGTTTTTTTTTTTGTTAATATTTTCTCAATGGATTTTCTTTTGGGCGTGTAATTTAGGTGGTGGAAATTGCTTTCCAAATACTTCTTTGTTTTTTGTAGATATAATATTTTTTCGTTGTTGTGGAGCAGCCCCAATTTATTGACTTCGCTTATAAATACTTGCGGTAATTTTCGTCGCTCGTTAAAGGCGACCAACAAATTGTTGAAGTTCTTGTTTATTATTTTGCTTTCTTTTATTTTTCATCGATTCATGCACACACAGTTGTTGTTAGTGGGCGCTTACTGTTGCTGCAGCAACATCGCAGCAAACAACAACAACGACAACGATTGGGTGGGCAGCTGCCAACTGTTGACCAGTCAGAGTCATCCAGCTGACAAATAAAGAATCAATTAAGACAAAAATATCAGTGTCAAAACCGCTCATAACAACAAAGACAAATGCAAAAGCGATAAAAACAAAATCGGCGACACCCCAACAATAATTGCGACTGTCCATCGGACTGTCGCCTCATACATGCATTTGTGTGAGTGTGTGTATGTAGTAAATACATAAATTTCGGGCTCGCCTTCGGCTGGGCTTTGTAATTTTTGGACAAATAGATTTATGAAAATTACTCGAATAGCAGTGCGGCACGGTAGTGGGGTGAAAGGGGGGCAATTTTCGTTAAGGTTTTTGCGACACAAAGAAAGCACAATTATCTACTCATACACACATACATACACACCTATTTACATAAGTACAAAGAATGCAGCAGAGTTGAATTTGAGTTGGACAGTAATAATCAAAAGTAATGGGCAGATGACGATGGACAGCCACAGCTACAGCAGCAGCAGCCAGCAATCTGTGTAATGGCAGCAGCAGCACGAGCCAAGACAAAGATTTCAGATTTCAGCTGATGATGACAAAGAAGAAAGGGAGCCAGCTTCTTTTGCGCTCTTTGTTGTTGCTGTTGCTGTTGTGTATCTGCTGCTGCTGCTGCTGTTGTTGGTGTTGGTGCTCCTCTTATCTACTCCATTCAACTTTTGCGTCTGCCTGACTGACGTTGATGCACTTGGTAAAAATGGCAAATGGCGCTGGAGTCCACCAACCGCTGTGGCACGGGGTCGAAGTCGATTGACGATTACAGCAAAAAATGTAGTATTAATACATGTTTTAATAGCTCTTTGTTTTGCTTACCACTATGCATGTGTGCGTGCATGCCTGCGTAAATCTTCGGCTGCCAAGTGGTATGGGGGTGAAGAGAGGTTTTGTTGGTGGCTTTTAGTTTTTTGTACACTCATCATGACTCCGTTTTAAATTGACGCTTATTGATGGAATACCTTATTTTTTATTATTTGGTATCAAGTGTCTAATGGTCAAAAGAAAAAAGGAAAATTATATGAAATTAAATTTTTTTATATACACATTCGTTCCAGAGATAAGGTTAAGGTTGATAAATTCTGTGTAGTGTAGTAGAGAGGCTAATGCTGCTTCGTTTTGTTATCTGAAAAATAGTTCATGCAGCAACAAAAACCATATATAAGTTTCAAACTTTGTACAAATTTGTTCAAAACTTTCAACTTTTTAACTACAAAACCCATTGAACTTTAGTATAACAAAGTGCAAGTTTCAAGAGACTACAAAAACCCCGTTGATATTTGACCAAGCAGAAATTTGGTAATTATGATTTTTTTTTCGCAAAGTTTCAAACTTCTGCAAGATTTTTCAAAACTCCAGCAAAGTTTTCAACTTTTTAACCACAATTTTTAGATTTTTTCTGAGTATGCAATTTAATAAAACCCATGGAACTTTTAGTATAACAAAGAGCAAGTTTTAAGAGACTAAAACCCACCAAATTTGTTTTTTTCTGTTTTTTGATACTTTTTTTTATTTTGTTGTTTGAAAATTGTTTTTTTTTTTGGTTTTTGATAATTTTTTTTTATTTGTTTTTTTTTGATAATTTTTTTTTTATTTTTGATAATTGTTTTCTTTTTTGTTTTTTGAAAATATTTTGTTTTTGTTTTTTGATAATTTTTTTTAAATTTTGTTTTTTGATAATTTTTTTTTTTAGTTTTTTTGCAAAGTTTCAAGCTTTGTATAAAATATTTCTAAATTTCATAAAATTTTTCAACTTCTTAACCACAATTTTAGGAATTTTTCTGGGTATGCGTTTTAAATCCCATTGAATTTTAGTATAACAAGCTAGTTTTAAGAGACTACAAAAAAAATTTGATTTTTGATAATTTTTGAAGTGAAATTTCTTAGGCGTCGATGGACGAGCGAGAATGAAGAGTAAGGTCATGCAACGTTTTGGGCATTTTCGTTCCACGAGAGAGAGAAAAAAGATATAACGTAGAGGAAAAGGAGAGAGAGAGCTATACCTTGTATATATCTTAGATGCACTTTAGGCTATTTTTCCTGAGTTTTTCCTTGTAGCTGCTAATTTCTAGTGAGAAATAACACTGCCTACTATTTGGCGCTTAATTATTGGTGAAAACTTGTAGGAAACATATTATGCTATATTTCCTTGGTGCCTACTTCTTGGGGCGCTTTTTGTCCCAATTTTTTTGGCGTTTTATTTTTGGTGCCTACTTTTTGGCGCTTACTTCCGTTTCTTGGCTAGTGCTTGTGCGTACTATGAAGTGCTACCCATTCCGGCGTCGGATTTATTGGTATTGCCTTGCGGTAATTTGTGCCGTTGCTGCGGTCCTGGAATCGCTGCGTTTATGCGGGTGATAAACGCTCGGAGTGGTGCGCGTTGTTGCCACGGTTAGTGTCCGGCGTTTATCTACAGTGGTCGACCCTTCTCCGTTTTTTGTAAATTTTGACTATTTGTATTCTCTGCAAATGTTGTAAATTTTGTCTACTTGTATTCTCTGCAAATGTTGCGAATTTATTTAGATATATATTATTTCTCTCTCTCTCTCTCTCTCTCTTTCTCATTCTCTCTCGGGTCTCTCCCTCTTTCTTTGTCTGCCTTGATAGTTCCACTTCTGTTATGTGTGCACAAGCACTTTATTTTTTTTTTTGCTTTTGACAATATTAGGCTTTTTTCCATTTAAAAAAATTCGAGCATGTATAAGGTGGCGCAAAAGGTGGCACCCTATGGGAAGATTTTACAGGTTTTTTTCATTCCCACGGCAGTCGATTTCAACGTTACCGGATCGACCCGGATTTAATACCGGTCAAGGACTGTCGCTCCAATAGCATGCCCCTTACATATATGGGGAATATTTATAATGCTACAACGACAACAACCACAATTGTACAGTGTTTGCAAATGGCGTAAAGGCCGAAATAAAGATTTCCTTTCATTTAATTTTTTTTCTTTTAGTAAAACAGTTCAGTTATTCAAATTGTGCGCCACCTTGTGATGTAATAAACCTTGTGGAAAAATTTTTGTCTAAAAAATTTATGCAGTACATTCAAAAGATCGAATGCTTGAAAGAGTGCATTATGTGCTGGGCTTATTGCTCCATTTTAGAATCAACTATTATTAATTGGAAAAAAGATTGGTTCGAGGAAGTACAGTTTTTAATGTTGCATAGTTGTAAAAAAGCATTCTGTAAATAATAAATAATTCAGTTACTCAAAATGATTATTTGCCTTAAACTAGATTACCAAATACATACCTACATACATACATATATAAAAGGCAAAATGTGGAAAAATTTTTGTCTAAAAAATTTATGCAGTACATTCAAAAGATCGAATGCTTGAAAGAGTGCATTATGTGCTGGGCTTATTGCTCCATTTTAGAATCAACTATTATTAATTGGAAAAAAGATTGGTTCGAGGAAGTACAGTTTTTAATGTTGCATAGTTGTAAAAAAGCATTCTGTAAATAATAAATAATTCAGTTACTCAAAATGATTATTTGCCTTAAACTAGATTACCAAATACATACCTACATACATACATATATAAAAGGCAAAATGTAATTTATCATTTCGGAAAAGGAGAGAAATCGGTTCAAATTTCTCTACTGTCGCTATGCGAGATTCCGCAAGCCAATAATGAAAGCCTACGTTTTTTTTGCACATTTTCTCTAAAATTAACCTAAATAATAATGGCTTTTCTATTCACGTCACATTTTCCCTCAATTCAACTTGAGTCGTGCTTCTCGTCAATCTCGTATTTGCACGAAAACTTCCCCGTCTACTCGTCACAAAATTTGCATATAATTGTTTTTTTCTTTATCTCCTTTCATTATTGTTACTGTCTGCTCTGCTGTGCTGTGCTGTGCTGAGTTATTCCAATTCAATGCGATGACAACACACACGACTTTATTTTGGCTGTTAAATTTTTGAGTCGTTGAATGTATTCAGTTGTCTCATTGCGAAGGGGTGAAGAGGGGCGGGGGTGTGCGGTGAAGTGGTGCTAGGCGAGAAAAAACGCGTATATTGTTAATTGCTATTTTATATATTTTGATAATGCATCATTACAGATTTTTTATAGCCTCATCGCTGCTGTTTGCTTTGTTTGCGTTCAACGATGGCTGGTTTGCCTGCCTAGCTGGTTAGCATTTTCGGCGCTCTTGTTGTCTACTGTGTTGTGTTGCTGTTTTATGGTTAATGCTGAATGCTGTTGCTGTTGTTGTTGTTGTTTTTGTTGCTATTATCGACGCTGATCGTGTGCGAATGTCGAATAAATGATGTTTTGGTCATCGCGCTGAGCTATGCACCGAGTGTCAGTGTCATGTTTCTGACGGTTGTTGTTTTTGTAGTTGTTTGTATGCAGTTGTTATTATTGTTGCTGTTTGGTTGTCGTTTTTTTTTGCACAGTTTTCGTAGTTGTTGTTTGAACCGAATTGCCTCTGCGCGTTGGTCATTTGTACCTTTGCTGTCATTGTTTGTTGCTTTCGTTAATATTGAAATGTTACTGTTTTGTTTTGTTGTTGTCACGTTGTAGTAATGCTTTGTTCACAAATTTACATTCGCATACAATTTGAAGCTTCTTCAACAAATATTTACATATTCAATTTTGTGTCGTTCTTTATTCATACATTTGTTGGTGGCACTGTTGCTGCTTGTTGTTGTTGTTGTTGCCGTATCAGCAAGCAGCAATTTTTGTTTGGCTCATTTATATTATTGTTATTATTTTTGTGACTTTTTGTTTTTGTAATTTTATTTTTGTAATTTATATTACATTGTAGTTGTTGGTTCATCATAATGCTTTGTTGGTAGTTTTGATGTTGTTTTTGTTGTTGATATGGGTACGTGAACAAAGAAATTCCAAACCCAAATCCAAATTCCAAATCGAACAAAAGCAATGCCAGCGCTGCGACAACACTGACAACAGCAATCAGACGAGCGTAGCGACAAAAACAAAATATCAATGGCTCAGTTCAGTTCGGTGTTGATATTGTTCTGCGTTGACACTGTACTCGTACATATGTACATACGTACAAACAAATATGCATACACGAATGCATGTGGTTGTTCTAAGCTCTCCTACACTTAAGGCTGTTAATGCATGTGTATGTATGTACAAATGTATGTATGTATGTATGTATGCATGCATATTTGTCAAATATTTTTCATTGATTGTCTACTTACATAATAGTAATAATATTGAAATAAGTGTATGGCGGTCAATTCGTATGTATGTTTGCATTTGAAAAGGTATTTGAATTAAACGAATACATACATACATATGGAATTTGGTGGGTGGTCTTCGTGTGTCGCCCTTTTAAATGTGCACACATTTCCATAAAAGCAAATAGTTGCAAAAGTATATATGTACATATATGTATATGTGTGTGTGCATGCATTTGCGTCTCTTTGCATACATGTGTATGTTCATATATAAGCGCCACTGATAAGCACACATTTTTCACGGCAATTATTCTTGACAATGTGCCAATTGTGCATACACTCAACCATGCATGCATACATACATACACACACTCTCACATGCACATATAAGGTTGTATAAATGCACAAACGTAACGATGTTCGTTCTTATCGCTCACCTGTCCCATTAAATGCCGGCAAATGATTTGCGTATGTAGGTTTATTAAAATATAATTACTGATACAACAAATACACAATAAAGTACCAAAGTCTTATAAGATTATCCATTTATGATGGGTGTACGGCATGCTTGCTGCCCCTCTAAGTCAAGAACTGTCTGCTCCTTATACCTTGCAAGCATAGGATACAAGCTCCCGATAAATTTGAATGGTTGTTGTTGTTGTAGTAGCAGCATAAACATTCCCCATACATGTTCGCGTAACATAAAACCGACTATCATGGGAACGAATTAGAACGGCAATGTAAAAGTGGTGCCGAAGCTATTAACAGTTTACACCTTAGTGCATTTCCCCTTCCAATTATGAGTTGTTGAGCTGTAAAATCCACAAAAATTGTCTTAAGACCCTCGGCGTTTAATAAATTAGTTCACGAGCTACAGAGAGAAGTTGATGTTAAATACCACCTCTTGCTCGTTCCCACAACAGTCGCTTCTACGTTACCAGAACGATCCGAATTTACATATATCGGGTCAAGGACTGTCACTCCAGCAGCATTCCCCTTACATACATATATGGGGAATGTTTTGTACTGTAACAACAGCAACATTAAAAATCGATTTTTTCGTGGATTCTTTTGGGAAGGAAAGAAATATTCGATAGAAACGAAACTTTCTGGTTTTATTGTTATATATTTCAACAGTCTTCTCAATTTTTTTCATTAAAATATATGTCATATTATGCCTGGTACAAGCATTTTGCCGAGGCGCCTCGAGTGTGCATGTGTCGTGCGGCGGGAGAGATGCTGGTCGCAATTTTCATCTGAAACCAAAAACCCAAAAAGTTTTTATTTTGGTATAGTATAGCTTCTAGTTAAACCAAGAAAATTAAACAAAAAGTGAGAAATTCAACAATTTTTCGCTAATTAAAAAAAAAATAATTTTTTTTGGAAAAACAAATTCACTTTAGATTGTTTAAAAAGTGGGTTAATCATAACTTTCTGAAGGTTTTTAGGCTCAACTAGAAGAGAATTTAATTCCGAATACAATCAATGTTATCTCGTTTCGATAGGACGTTTAACTTTTTCCCTATCTTTCCCGCCAATTAAGAAAATTTGCGAAAATAAAAAAACCGAGAAATCGCACTACGAGCGATCCGGCAGCTCGTATAACTGCTCGACGCTTGCTCACAATTTCTTCTGTAACTCCAAAAATATTTTGAATTTGCTTCTGAAATTTTGAGAACACATTCTTGGGTAGTTTGGGAAGACATTTATGCAAAAGAAACAAATCGATTTTTTGACGCCTCTAAAGCAGGCTCCCCCCTTAACCGAGTCTGAGTTTGCTAAATCAAAACAAAAAAAGTCATGAAGTCAATGAAGGTCGCTCAGTAATTCTCTAAAAATTTAAGCAATGAACACTATTCGGCAAACAAAAAAAAACATTTCATTTTTCAACATATTTTCTTTCTTTTTTTCATTCGACACACTTCATCTTACGTTCCTCAATATTTTTGAAGCCCTAAAGATAATACGATTTGTGGGGTCTCCCAAAAAAATGGTCGTGTGTTGAATGAAAAGGTCATTCGGGAAATAATCTCTTATCGTCATTTCTTCATATTTGGATACAGGAAGTAGTTGCAGGGGGTTAGGTCCGGACAATATGCTGTGTAAAGGAGATTGTCTGGCAGCAGATAACTTTTTTCTTCACCGAATGCGTTCGCTTTGGCTTCGAACGGAATGAATCATCAAATAGCTTAGTAAAATATGCGCCGCTTATCGTTTTACCCATCGTTTTCTTTTTTCTATCGCCCCAATCAAGAAGTCAAGATCGTTTCAAACATCGTTTTTTTTCTATTGCGCCAATCAAGCAGTCAAGATCGTTTCACCCTTTTCAAAGGAATTGATGAGAATGACATCGCTCACACATTGCGCTCACCTTAATGGCCCTTTCGGTCACTGTGACGTTCGTGTGACGGCTTCGATTGGCCACTAGAAATCCACTGCCTCGATTATTCTGTATGCTCTGGTATTTATTGAAGAGTTTATAATTTGCTCGCAGTTATTAAATTGGCCAAATTTGTTTGTGGTTATGCGAACATTTCAGAAAGATTAGGGCTCTTAAGAGAACTGTGTTACATATCATGCGTGTCGGACGTGATAATGCGAAATCAACCGAGATAGTCACAAGCATTATCCGATAATAATTTGTACGAAAACTTAATTTTTAATTATTTTTAATAAAGCCACTATGCTAAGTGGTATATCAAAATAAGTTGTTTTTTATTATTGTAATTAAATAATGTCGCTAAAAAGCAGAAATCAAATTTTTATTTTTCTTGTCCATAAAAGAATATTTTTTTTTGTTTTGGGTTTTTACAAATTCCATATTCAACTGCCCCTCACGATATCCGTTAGTGCACACGAATCACGTGGTGCAATGCCGACAATCAATGCCTATATTTATCTTGCTTTGTCTTGATTTTTATGGCACTGTCACAAAAAACTAACACACAACCCAAAGTCACTTTGCACCTTATCAATAGTCGCCAAAAGCAATAAGCACAAAAGATCAACTGAAAAACTACCTACATACATACATCCATACATACATAAAAGCGAACGGGTGAGTACATACAACCGACTAATCGATATTCTTTCAACAGTTTATAATTAACAAAATACATATTTCTACATACTTTTCGCCTGTGTGAGAACTGATCTTCGAACAAATACGAAGTTTACTTTTTGAACAAAGAAAACTGGCCGAAAATGCTGAAAACAACTAAAGAATAAAAAACAAACACTGATTTGTAGTTGTGTAGTATTGCAAAAAATTAGCAAACAGCAATTCAACTACTACTGCAACAACAACAGCAACTACACGCACACACACTACACACTAAACAAAAATTATATTCGTACGCGCCAACAACAACACCCACACGCCTGCACAAAGCGAATTGTTTACGCTGTGCTTATAAATGTATATTCGAATTTATTTGTATGTTATGTTGTCAGTTTTTTTTTTCTTTTTTTGTAATATGGCATTTGTACGCAATTGTATGGCGGCTCTCTAATGACATAAACGAAAAACCACACCTTGAGTCTTTAGTTATTTCACTACTTGAATTGTGGTGTAGTTTTTCTTGTTGGCATTTATTTGGATTGATGGCGCTATGCAAGCGCTATTTTCATACTTATACACATACACATGCGCGCATATGTATGTATGTGTAAGTATATAATCTTGAAGTAATAAAATCAGCTTTGATAACGTGTTTTTTTTTTTTGCTTTGCTCTTTGTATTTCTTTGCACTATCACTATAATTTTTATGTTGGCATAACTTTGAATTTTAATTGTACGGAGGTACTTGGAAGCTTATTGTTAGAACTTTTATTAGCTATATTTCATGTTGTCAACAACGTAGCCCCAGCAGAAATGATGTAAAAATTAAATCGTCAAACTATAATAAATTTCTATGCCCGTCACATCCGTAGATACCTACCGAAACTACGCAGGATAGCATTTGTTCGTTAATGTGTTAAAATGTTTCCTTAAGGAAGCACTTTTTGATTGATAGTAGTGAGCAGGCTTTTGGAGGGACCTTTGAGAGAAATTGAAATACAGGGTGGGCCAAATAAAACCTACTAATTTATGACCTAGCAGTATGCGCAGTTGCTCCATCTTGTTGAAACCACAAATTAGGATACTGCTCCGCCATTGGCCGCAAAAAGTTTTCAATCAATGTTCTGTAAGAAGCTCCTGAAATCGATTCCGGCGTTTCATCCTCATTTTCGAAGAAATATGGACCGATAACTCTAGTGGCCATAACACCGCTCCAAACAGTACATGCAGATGGGTGCAACTGATGTTGGTGTGTTGCCCTAGGATTTTCAGAGCCCCACAATCTACAGTTTTGTTTGTTGATATAACCATTTAAATGGAAATGCGCTAATTGTGTAAAACGAATAGCGTATTGTAGTCGTTGTTGGTGGTTCCATAATAAATTTCCAACAATTCAATTATAACCTACAAAAAGAGAAAAATAAATACGTCAAAAAATAAAAAAGTTATTTGTGCTCAACATTAGTAGGTCTTATTTGGCCCACCCTGTATATGGTGTATGTGTTTTAAATTAATTTTTTTTAATTAATATTGCTTTTTTACTAAATTTTTTTTTTCTTAATTAGTTTTAGTTTTGATTTTTTTTTAATTAATTTTCTTTCTTTTTATTAAAGCACATTTCTTTCTATAACAAAATTCTTATAAATACAGGGTTGGCCATATTAAACTGACCCATTGAGTAACCCTATAACTTTTTACTGTAATTTGAAATCTAAGGTTTACGTCAACAAGCCAAAGACACTAGGCGCACTTAAGGCCAATATCCGACGGGAAATAGCCGCCATATCGGCCGAGACGCTGGCCAAAGCTATGGAAAACGCCGAAAAACGGGCACATTACGCTATACGAGCTAAGGGCGACCACTTGCGCGATATCATATTCAAAAAGTGATGTAAACGAATCTCCTTGAACTAAATTAAATGTTTTTCACAATGAAACACAAAAAAATGTTTCTTTTTCCATATTTTTTTAATAATCACATGGGTCAGTTTAATATGGCCAACCCTGTATAGTATAGTGGATAAGTTTTACTATATTTTTTTAAATTAATTTGTTTTTTTTTTTACAATAATTATTTTTTGTTTTAATTAATTAAAACTAAACTTGTATTTAATACTTTTTTCTTTTAATTTTGATTTGTGTTTAATGAATTTAATTTTTTTAAATGATTTTTTTAAATTAATTCAAATACTTTTTAACAAATTTTTTTAATAATTTTGATTTTTTAAATTAAATTTAATTAATTTTGCTTTTTTAAATTAATTTATTGTAATTAAATTTTTTTTTATCAAATTTTATTTTTTTAAATAACTTTTGTTTTTTAATTAAATTTTAATTTTTTGTAATTAAATTTTTTTTAGTTAATTTTTTTAAATTCAGTTTTAAATTTTTTTTTTATTAATTTTAATCTTTTTTTAAGTAATTTTAATTTTTCTTAAGGAGGAGGATTAATTTCATCAAAATTTCACACTTGATTCACAATTTTCAGAAAATTTTTGGGTAAACAGTTTTATGGTATATGACCCATGGCGTAATACTCGTAGAATGTAAAATTCGAATTGGTTTAAAGTTATCGTATTTTGGATAATTATTTTTTTCCTGGCAGTGTTGCACATTTCTTCCATATCAAAAATGCCGTCGATTCGGGGAAAAAATTATTAAAAAACAACTAGAATTTTAAGCCACTTCAAACTTGCACTTTATTACTAAAATTTAATGAGCTATAAAACTGCATACCAAAGTTTGTTTTTTAGACGCCAATGTATTTCTAATGAGTAGAGGGCACAAAATACCTACCGTGAGGTCGAAGTGCAAATCGCTTAAATAATCTAATCTAATCTTTTTATTTTAATTTTCATTAAAAAGTTTAAAATTTGTCGTATTTTTATAAATCTTTGAAACTTGGGTTAATATGGATGGTCTTTGTACTATATTTTTACGACAAATTAATTGAAATTAAAAAAATAAACAAATAATTAGTCAAAATTTTACAAAATGCGGTGCTTCTTAATACTCTCTTTATCTTTGTTGTGGATGTATTGCAGGCAGAACAAATTGCCACTCATAGACTAATTTAGCGATGTCTCAAAACCATTTTTCTAGAATATTACTAAGACTTTGGGCAACTTTAATAGGACTATGGTTAAGTTCGTGCGGTTTTTTTTCGAAATTTGAAACTTTATTGACGTAAAATGGTTACAAATTTAATATTCAAAGTATTGTCCATCGCTTGCTACTACTTTTTCCCATCTTTCTGGCAATTCACGGATTCCCTTTGTGAAAAATTCGGTCGGTTTTGCCGCAATCCACGAATCGATCCATTTTTTGACTTCATCGTAATTACGGAAGTGCTGGTCAGCCAGGCCATGTTGCATCGATCGGAAGAGATAGTAATCGGATGGCACAAGGTCTGGACTATACGGCGGGTGGGGTAGGACATCCCATTTGAGCGTTTCTAAGTATGTTTTGACCACTTGTGCAACATGTGGCCGAGCATTGTCATGTTGCAAAATAACTTTGTCGTGTCTATCGGCGTATTGCGGCCGTTTTTCTCGCAGTGCTCGGCTCAAACGCATCAATTGTCGTCGGTAGACATCCCCCGTAATCGTTTCATTCGGTTTCAGTAGCTCATAATACACAACACCCAGCTGGTCCCACCAGATACACAGCATAACCTTCAGGCCATGAATATTCTGCGCCGACGTCGATGTTGAAGCATGGCCAGGGTATCCATACGTTGCCCGACGTTTTGGATTGTCGTAATGGACCCACTTTTCATCGCCAGTCACAATTCGATGCAAAAAACCCTTTCTTTTGTGCCGTTGAAGCAGTTGTTCGCATGCCATAAAACGGCGTTCAACGTCTCTTGGCTTCAATTCATACGGCACCCAATGGCCTACCTTTCGGATCATTCCCATGGCTTTTAAACGTTTGGAAATGGTTGATTGATCAACTCCCAAAGTTTTTGCAACCTCTTCTTGCGTTTGAGCCGGATCTTGATCGAGCAATTCCTCCAATTCGGTATCCATGAACTTTGGCGGCGCACCCTCGCGTTCTTCGTCTTCCAAGCCAAAATCACCACTTTTAAAGCGTGCAAACCACTTCTGGCACGTTCGCTCAGCTAGAGCATGCTCACCATAAACTTCCACCAAGATACGATGACTTTCGGCTGCTTTTTTCTTCATATTAAAATAATGAAGAAGAATTCCCCGCAAAAACACATTATTTGGCACGAAATTCGACATTTTCAAGTGTGGTAAAAATATTGTTGTTTACGCTTCAAATAAAAAACTTATACTGACGTTTGTGCCTTACGACAGTAGCTCTCCAATGAATGTTTGGAAATGTGGATCGATGGAATAATAATCAAGTTACGCCATCTGTTGTAAAACCGCAAGGAACTTATTCATAGTCCTAATAGTAAAATATGCTGCAAAATTCTTAATAAGTTCGCTAAATACATTTATTATCAATTTTATGTGGAATAACAAAGATATAAAGTGGAATTGCAGATAGAATGGGATGAGCTTACAAGACAAGACACAGCCGCTCAAATACGTACGCTCGCCACTTTAATTAAGCGCTTAAAATAAACTAGAATAGGTAAGAATATAAAAATGCATGCAGCTAGAAATGAATCACAGAGGCTTAATGGTCGACAGACCAGAGCTAGAGTTTGTGACGCTCTGAAGCAAGGTACGAGTGGCAGTAAGAAGTTAAGACTTTAAAGTTGTAAGGTGTTTTGTCTTAGCATGAAACTACACCTGAACTGCGTTGAGAAATAACACTTGGGCTCTATAATTCTATGCTTTTAGGCTTGGTTGGCAATTGGGGTTCTGCCTTGCCTCTTTCTTGTATGTCACACAACCGGCCATTTAGCCATTAGAATGAATTTAGTAAGAGTTTAGAAATACACGATAATATTTCTTGGCAGCTTTAGTTTTTTTCATATTAGCGATTTTATTTTAATATATATTTACTGGCGCCAGTCCATACTAGTACAATGAATTGGAAAATAAAAAAAATACTTAATCAAAAATACTAATACTTAATAGATAATCAAGTATTTCTATTTTTCTAAAATATATAATATTTTTCCCCACAACTACCACGAAAATGCACCCACTTGAATTTTTTTTGCTGTGCCTACCAACAATGATTGCATCATTTGGGAATTTGTCACACACAAAAGCTTACGAATTTCTTTTTTTGTTAGGTTGTTTTTGCTTTTGTTTTTGTTCTCACTATAAGCACCACACCCAACAAGAAAGAGACAAAGGAGACAAAAATCAGGTAGCCAAAGCACGTTATTAACACATTTTCTTTTTCTGCTGCATTCTTTTTGCTTATTTGTTTATTTCTACCTGACGGCACCTGATGGCTCAGACACAGTGTTTACTGTTGCATTTAGCTAACAAGTTAATTAATTTATTAATTTGTATAACCTGAAGATGGTGTCATCGAAAATTAACAAGTGCGACTTCAGCTGTCCGGCTGTTTGTGGTGATCAAGAAAAGTGCATGAAATTGGTATTGGTATGGCTTGAGTTATTTTTTTTTTTTGTTTTTTCATTCTTCAAAAATGTCAACATTCCGCAAGAATCAGTGTCGACGGCAAACCGAAGAAGTAAATTCGGGATTCTTAAGTTTTAGAGAAAACATATTTTGCTGCAGGTGACATTTGAACTCTTTAATGCCAAACGTTTTTTTGCACTTTGTCATCCTGTGAGATAAGGTTGTCACTGGTCCTTGAGTGTATCGAGAACTTGAATTTGTTAGGTCCGCACAATCGCATCTGGCTAATTTCGGTTCCAGGACATAGAGGTATAACTGGGAACGACGTAGCGGACGCATTGGCGAGCGAGGCCACAACCTTCCTTGTTATCACCAGGCGAAATCCTTACTGTGGGGAGGTACAACCAAAAGAGGTTTAAAAATCTCATAACTCCCTCCAAGGATAAACTGTGAATGCAGACTGCGTAGTTATCTTTATATGATTGGGATATGGTCGATTCACTCTTGACGTTCTTTGTGCCTCTCTCTTTGAATGCACCGCTGTAGCGCGGAAAAGGTCGAGACATCTCGGCCATTTGCAGCCGAAAGAAAGGCACATGCGCTCAGTCTAACCCAGCTTCTCTTAAGTTTAATAAGAGAACTGGGTCTGGAGGAAGTACTGTGATGAATAGAGGGCCCCAAAGACGACCATGAGGTCGACGTGCAAACCTCCAAAAAATTTAGTTTCTGAAAATAAAACTTCTTAAAACGTTATTTTCGAAAAGTATTTTATCTGCATAATGTGACTGCTAGTTAGATGAGTTTCCGCAATTTCGAAATTTCGGGTTAAGCACCAAAAAAAATTGTATATGTAAATTGTGGATCACTTATCCCGACTTCCGGGATACCGATTGCAACATGCATACTTGTACTATTTTGCGAGATTTCCGTAACTAAGGTTGTTCGGATTTTGTATGAGAAATCCTGAATTTCGGGATCCCGAAATTCCCGATAAAACATGTTATCTTGGACTAAATTACGATATTTTAATGCTCAAGGAAAAAAAATGATTAAGCAGGTAAATATCGAGTCACAAATCCCGACTTACGGGATACCGATAGCAAAGTATTGTATACAACTTCACTATTTTACAATACAATACTTTCATATTTAAGGCTATTCAGCTATATTGCATGAGAAATCGAGAATTTCGGGATATCGAAATCCAATAGCCACAAGTTTACAAGTACGCTAGGATCAAAAAGTACCGGGAAGGTGGTGTTGAATGTTTTCTTCGATTGCCAAGGCGTAGTGCACTGTGAGTACCTTCTATCGGGCCAGACAGGCAATAAAGAATATTATTTATCCGTTTTGAAGCGTTTAAGAGATGCTGTACGTCGCAAACGGTCGAAAATGTGGGCAAACAATTCTTCGACTTCGCATGATGATAAAGCGCCATCGCACCGAACGCAAATTGTGCTGGATTATTTGGCCAAATACCAAGTAAATACCATCGTGCCAGCACCGTATTCACCCGACTTCTTTTTGTTTCCCCAAGTTGAAGTTACCACTCCGTGGAAGGAGATTTCCGTCGATAGACGAGATCAAAGAGAAAGCGACGAAGGAGCTAAAGGTCATCCCTTTGTCAGCCTACCAGGGGTGCAGCACTGGAGGACTGGGTTAAACATTGGCACATGTTTGTTGCTTCAGACGGGTCATATTTTGAAGGAGATAAAATAAATTGGGCTGAAATTTAACTTTGTTTTGGTTTATTTAAGGGGTTAGGTGTGTTTCAGAGGTTGAAAAAAAGAAGATTTTGACTATTTTTGTTTTAGTATATAAAATCATATATTTTATTTAAACAATTCACTATATCTAAGATACATATACAAACAGAATTTTGTGATATTTTTATTTAAAAATTTCGAAAACTCAGCCGTTGGTACCTCATCTTCCTTGACGTCTCAAAAAAAAATGCTCTTGCCGTGGACAGCATAACTCATTATTGGTTCATCTAAAACCAAAAAACCAAACGGATTTCGTTAGTACATGGATAAATCTAGTTGTTGTACGAAGGAAAAAAAATCAAAATTTGAATTTTTGGCAGGCTTTGAACCAAAAACACATTTTTTAGTGAAATTTTCGACATATTATACATTGGCTCAAAAAAAATAGTTGTAATTAAAAAAAAAATCCTTCGTTCAATAACTAGATAATGTTATTTCAAAGATTTATACAAAATTTGAACTAAATCGATTCATAACTTTTCGAGATATCGTGTCCACCGACTTAAAAAATGGAGTTTTGAGATAAACACGTATACCTGCGAAGCGCTTAACTGACGTGGCCTATTGGGCGGAACTTCTGAAGGGTCTATCTCTTAGAATTTTACTCGGATCGACTTAAAATTTTAGGAGAGTATTTTAAACATACTGTACTCTTTAATGAGACAAAAAAAGTTCGATTTTTTGAAATTTTCAAACCCACCTAACCCCTTAAACATCCCCGGTACTTTCTGATCATAGGGTATACATATTATGATATTTTCGTGGTTAAAGCTATTCAGCCTTTGCATGAGAAATCGATAATTGCGGAATCGCGATGCCGATATATTTATTGTATCAAGTCTTTTCATGGTTAATGATATTCATCATTTACATGAGATTTGCGGGATTTCAGAAGCCCGATGCAGATATTAGCATATTTGTGAATATTAGTACACTATTTTCGTGGTAAAGGGTATTTAGTACGAGATTTTCGATATCCAATCTGGGATTGGTAATTTCACTTACCACTGAGACTGAGGCTATAAATTCGCTACAATGACACGCCTATTAAAATAAAGCTGAATATCACATTACAAGCTATTTGAAATGTAATCAAATTGGAAACTATTAATACTCGACACGCCTTTGGAATCAAGTTTGTGAAATACATATACACATACCTACATACATACATACATGCATACATTGCTTGTTGGGTGGATGACTGAGCGACAGGGGGACGCGGACACATTGGTCGCTTGTTTACTACTGCAACCACATATGGTGATGTATACCGTCAGCAGCAGCAAGTTGTAAATGAAGCGTATAATATGCATGCACATTTGAATTTTATTGGGTCACTGTGTCAATAAGCTTATTAAAAAATGAAATGGAATGCAGAGAAAATAAAAGTAAATTAAGATAATGACGAAGAGTGGTCATCAGTAGCGTCAGTGCGTCAAAACAAAAGTGATTGCTACACTTACATGCGAGCTTGTATTTGTATGCATAATGTCAGAACACCACACACACGCATACATAAAACTTAAAGAGACAAAATAAAATATTAATAATTACTCCAAAATATCACTCGAAGCGAAATGAAAATGATTAATTAACCCAGACCTTTAAAAAGTGCGAGCGCAAAATGTGAAGGAAACAATTGGCTAAAACAACGCCACAAGAACAACAACAACGACAATCATCACAATGACGAAGATGTGATACTTTTATTGCAAAATCTTAGCAACAACCACAATGGCTAAAATTAACACAACAAACACAAACAAATTTTGCAAATAACCACAAACAAAGGCTGGCAGCCAACCAACCAACAAACCAACCAATCAGTCAGTCAAGTCAGTTCGGTCGCGGGGCGAACGCGGAGACAAATTCGAAACAAAGACAACGCAGTGCAGCGCAGCTCAAATACAACAAATGGCAAACAAAATTTAACCGAATACAAACGTATGAACGGATGAACGGCCGTCACGCCACACCGACACCGGCACCGACTGGTGACCGCTTGGTGGGGAAAATCAAAAGCACAACACACACGCAAGCCACACCGCCACGCTCGCAAGCACATGGAAAGTCAGACGTCGACGCTAAAAAATCTTCAATGCCAACGCGATAACAATAAATGTATAGCAACAACAATAACTACGACAAATAAATGCCCAAATATCATTAAAGCGCGCGCGCTTTATAAGATGGTGGCGTATAGTAATTGCTGGCAGTTTGTTGTTGTTGCTATTGCTTTGGGGTAGTCAGTATTACACACACACACACTTACATAGTTTATATAGATATGTATGTACATACTATATCTCGCCCCAAGCCGGTGCATCTGTGCTGATAAGCTCTTAGCCGGTGGCGCCTAGACAATCGATACTATTTAGCAGTTGGAATGTATAGAAGTGCAATTAAAAGGAATTATTTGGTGTGTGTGTGTGTGTGTGTGTAGATATCGAAGTGCTAGCACTCCTTGTACTAAATATGTAATCGCTCGCTGGCATAAAAGAATAACAGAGAATAACTTAGCAGCACGCGCACGCCTTAACTCCCCGATTAATCGCTAGAATTGATGGGCGCAAAGGTGTTGGCATTTTCTTGATTACCCTTTAATTTCGTGGCGTTTTTGCACGTAAGCGTGTAGAAGATAGTCAATTTTCTGAAATTTGAAAGCTTAATTGCCATATAAGGCATGTACACGCATACATACATATGCATGTACATATATGTTTTGCAGGTTATGCTTGTAAAGGAGTCGTAAAGAGCTAAAGTCTGCGTTTCCACGACAGTCGGTTCTATGCTACCGAAATGACCCCGATTTATATCCGGCCAAGGACTGTCACTCCAGCAGCATTCCCCGTATGTAAGTATGGGGAATGTTTATGCTGCTACAACAACAACAACAGCTAAAGTCTGCTATATGGATGGCTAAGACATTTGAGTATAATTTTTCGAAGATTCAAGTGAGTCTGTCAAGTGGTAGAAGAGACAACAAGAGACAGCAAGCAGCCTTTCGACACAGTCAGTCACTCCACGCTACTAGATGGCATGATATAGACAGCTCGCCTTACTAGAATTGACTCCGACACACCCAACTATGTCCAGCATGTGAAGACACCCCGCACGATACTAACCGCCTTTTCACATGCTCCATCAAACCCACTCATCTAATATTCCTCTCCCTCTGGACCAACCTGCCGAAACTGCAAGTTTCCTGGGCCTTCCTTTAGGTAATCTCTGACAGGGTTTAGTAAGCTGCTACAGCAACAGCAACAACAGCAAGCAGCCAAGGCATGGAAACGAGCTGCAGGCTCGCAAAATCAATTCACGTGTGGCCACATCAAAGGAACAACCGTGGAAGCGCATCGGAGGGTTTACTTGGCGTTATGGAAAACCGGCCAATCTAATCAAATCACAAAACAAAAATAAGCGGGCTGCAACGAGCATAAACTTGAAATTGTTTGATAAACGATGATGATGATTATTTTTATAATGAAATTGTTTGATCGATACTTTACGAGATATCGATCACTGCAGCCATCTACCGAGAAAATAACGGATTTCTGATTGATGAAAAGTTGTAGTTTTTTATCTTTGTAATTTTATTCAAAGTGTCAAACTCAGAGTTGCGTGGTTTTTCTTCTAGTATAACCTATATTTTTACAAACAAAATGTAATTAAATAGTCAAGTTAGGTAGGTATAGTGGTTGTCAGTTGGCACACCTAGGCCTGCTGTAGGCCCATTGTGATACCACCAAGGCTGTTCCCTCTCCTCACTCTACATTGTCCTCATTGAACCAACCTGTGACTTTAATATACATATCTAACAAGGCTTGTAAATTTTTATATTGGCTACTTCTGCCAAATTATTCAAGGAACTTTTTCCTAAAATATTGAACCTTCTTCTATCCAAAGCCATGCACCCGCATAGAAAGTGTTCTATAGTATCTTCTTCTTCAATGTCGTTACAGCTTCTGCAATAGTCATTATAGGGTGCACCCAATCCACTGTCATGCCTGCCAATCAGTCAATGCCCTGTTAGGACTCCTAGAAGATTTCTCATGTTCTTCCTGATCAGTTTCAACAGTCGGTTTGTGCGGTTTGTGTTCCATTCTGGCCACGTCAGTCACTTGTTGTACAGGTCAGGGACTGAGTCCATAGCCTGTTGGCAGCTCTGATAGTGTGTTTGATTATAAGCATCTTGCAAGTTGCTAAAGGTATAGGTATGTTCACTTTGTCTGGTTAGATCGGTAATGTCGTACCCAATTTCGCTAGTTCATCTGCTTTGCAGTTGTCTACTATGTCTATGTGACCCGGCACCCAGAGCACGTTTATTACAAAGTACCTACTGTAAATAGTCTAAGCCTTGCAAAATGTCGCTCTACTTTTATTGTAACCACCTCTGTATACAAGAAGATTTCTGAGTTCTTCTCAGACTCTTTGCAAATGCAACATCAAAGATGAAAAAAATGCTCTCTTAGCGCTGCTTTGACTGAAATAATTTATTTCTTCCATCAGGACGGTTCAGCAGCAGTCATTATAAAAAATGAAAGTAATTCAGTATGTGTACACGCATACACGCTCGTCCGTCCGTACATGCACTACAAATGGTAATAAATGCTGTACTTTTGCTTTCATTTCGTTTGTTCGTGTAAAGTGCGATGAAAAATGGTGAAAATTAAAAGTAGCCATTTGTGTGTATGTATGTATGTGTGCATATGAAAATTTCAAATAAATTGTATGAATCTGTACATTGTGCGTATGTATGTACTTATATGTATATATATCTGTGCATATGAATTTTCGTTTCGTTTTGTACATTTATAAATCGAATAGAGCAAGAGATTTTACGCCAGAAAATGGGTACGCACAAAAGTACATATTCAAACAGATCTGCATACATATGTACATACATCTATAAGTGCATACAGACATATGTACATGCGTACAAAGTACAGACTTATGCAAATGGCTGCATTCAATTGGAAAATTTTACATATTTATGTACACCAGTAAATCATTACGTCAGCTAGTAGTGGCTGGCTTACCCACGAAACAAAAACACAAAGTTTAGGCAAAACTCTTTGCAAATTAGAAGCTACAGTGGCTTTCCGGTAAGTACGCCGGTTTACTTGTTTTACTTTTAATTCGTATACAAAATTCAAACTTCATAGTTTTAATAAAAAATTTTGTTAACCCTCTAATGCAAAATAATGCCTCAGCGAGTTCATTTTTAATGGTAATTATTTTAGTTGTGCTCCTTATTTGCGTAGCTCTTATTATACCTCAAGTACAAAGTGGCGCAAAATTAATCATCCACTTTTTTTTTTTAACAACTCTTCCTAAATCAAAAACCAATGGATTTTGAATGATAGAAATCTTTATTTCAACCTTTTCACGCTCCATTGATTGTCTGTTTCTTTTCTGCAGATGCCAGGTTCATAAATATCAAATATAATTGACGTACGACGCCATTTGCAGAAATTATAGTCTTCCGATAGGGTGATTCATTTTGCGCCACCTTGATGTACATGTATATATTTTTTTCTTCCCATAAATATAAAGTTGCGAAACTATTGTCTTTAGAGAATTAGAAGAAAGTGGAAGAAAAATGGATGCACGAATTGTTTATTTTTTTTTTTAATTAATGAATTTTTTAATAAATGTTTTTCTTTCATGTTTTTGCTGTAATTTATATATATTTTTTTAATTCAAACTTTTATTAATTTAATTTTTTTTTATTTATGATTGCTTTAAATGTATGTATTAAATATATATTAGGTCTTATATTTTTTATAGGATTTTTTTTTTAATTTATGACGTTGTTTAGTTTACGATATTTATAATGATATTTTTTATTATATGATATTTTTTTTAGTTTATAATTTTTTTTTTGATTTATGAATTTTTCTTATTACAAATATTTTTTAATTTGATTTTTTTTTTGTTTTATGAATTTGAGTTTTTAATTTACAATATTTTTTTTTTATTTACGAAATTTTTTTAATTTACGCGTTTTTTTTTTAGTTTATGATTTTATTTTTTAATTTATGACTTTATTTTTAAATTCATGAATATTTTTTAATTATGTTTTTTCAAGTTTATGTTTTTTTAATATAGTTAACGAGTTTTTTATATTTTTTATTTTATGTTTTTTTTTCAAATAAAATACTTTTTAATTTAATTTTTTTTATGATTTTGTTTTCTTTTAATTTACGATGATTTTTTAATTTATGAATTTTTTTAGTTTCGATTTTTTTTAGTTACGATTTTATTTTCCTAATTTGTGATTTTATTTTTAATATATATATATATATATTTTTTTTTATTTATGATTTTTTTTAAATTCATGAATATTTTTTATTTTATGTATGATTTTTTTTTAATTTACGAGTTTTTGATATTTTTTATTTTATGATTTGTTTTTTAATTTATATATTCTGTTATTTTATTTTTGTTTTTTTTCTTTGTTTATTTTTTTATTTTGTGAACTTGTTTTTGATTCATATTTTTTATTTCAATTAATGATTTTTGTTCTTAAGGTAAAATATGTTTTTTTTTGTTGTTTTATGATATTTTTGTATTTTGTGAATTTTTTTTCAATTTATGATTTTTTTAATTTATGATATTTTTGAATATTTATAATTTTTTTATTTTATAATTTTTTTAATTTATGATATTTTTTTAATATTTATTATTTTCTTAAATTTTAATAATATATATATTTTTTTAAATTTATATTTTTTTGTTTTTAATATATATATTTTTATTTTTTGATTTTTGTTTTAATATAGGTTTATTTTTTTTTAATTTACTATACGTTTTTTAATTTATGTCTTATATTTTTTTTTCTTATTTTTTTTTTTTTTTTGTTTTTAATTAATATTTTTTATATGTATATATATAATTAATATTTTTTAATTTATAAATGTTTTCTTGATTTATTATTATTTTTTATTAAATTTGGAAATCAAAATAAGTTGCTGTTGTTGTAGTATGAAGCATAATTTTATACCAAATTAACGATTGCTTCACTTTATATTTATATTTTATATTCAGGGCAATTTTTAAAATTGGCTTAGTATTTCAGCATTTTCTGAAAGTCTCAAAGTCTTTCGAAATACCCACTCTATAGACGAGCACTCTAAAACGAGCAAAGGAAAGAAATTCATAGAAAATCACAGTTGAGTTGTGATTCAAAATACAGAAAATAATATTTTATGACGCAATTCATACAGATTCGCTATGACGAAAACTCGTGCCTATCAAGGAAGCACTGTACAAATAAAATTGAAGCCTGTCTAACTATTCACAAATGTGAAACGCAAATTAGCTTCGCACAAGTCTCATTTCGCGAATTTATGTGGCAATAAAATGGTGGGAAAAACTTCATCCATTTTGCGCTAGCTAAATATTATCTTTGAAAAAGAAACGCAAAATACACATGCACATACACACACACAATGTACATAGGTAATCAGTAGTTGGTTCACCACCAACGCCACTGTTGCTAAGCGTATGTCGCTGGCCACAAGTTTTTGCCTAGTCGCAAGTTTTCGAAAGATTCGAGTAACTACATAAGTATCCAAAAAAATGTGCATATATTTGTGTTTGAATTCGTAGTCGTTATCGTACCAGCAAGCGCTTGCTTCAAGCACGCATGCGTGCGCGCTGTATTGTGAGTAAACCGCAAACGATTTAGCTTTTGGCGCAAGGGGCAGAAGGGCGACTGACCGACCAGCTAGCCGAGTCGAGCCGGCCAATCAATGTCAGAAGAAAGTTGGTTTGGGTTTTGCGCTGAATTCATTTATTTATGTTAAATTTATTTTCCAGTTTTATTATAATTTTAATTTTTTTTTTGGTCAATATTTACAAAAAAGTGTACCAAGGTCAGCCTATGCCAGTCGGCTGTCGCCGACGATGACGCGCACGCATTTTCGATTTCAATTCGTTTTCACATACATATACACATACCTGCTGCTTATGTGTCAATGTAGGTGTGTATGTACATATTTACAAATTTGTACGACCCGGTCGCATCGAAGATCCAAAACGAAACAAAAGCGTTGAAATTGACAACAAAACGAAACCAGTTGCGTCATCAGTTACAAACTGAATAAGCAACAGAGATATTTAAACAAAATGCACAAATACATGCACACATACATGCACATGTATATGTATATAAGCACAAGCATACCTACATATGTAAACTGCTATAAATAAGCGGCGTAAAAAGCGTGGAACGTAACGCAAGCAAACACGAGGGAAAAATAAAAGCTTAGCGCCATGCAACTTTTATGTGCTTACAAAAGTACATACTCGTGCATATGTGCGTGTGTGTGTGTGTGTGCAATGCCTCCATCCACTCGTTACTCGTAAAGATAACAAGCGTGAAAGCTGAGCTATATATGTATGTACGTATGTATGCATGCATTAAATTACAATAGTTTTCTATTACTCGCAGGCATACATCCCCACACATTCGTACTTACAAGTTTACAGTCCAACAAAAATTTTCGCTTAACTAATTGCAGTCATGTAATTAAATTGAAAATCGTTTACAAATAATTACAAATTTTCGCTTATCAATAAAACACGTGTTATTTATGTATTATTGCAAACCGGCTGTAACTGGTATACCTTTGATCGCTCTTCGATACCATCGCCTCGCCTTACATATCTACGAATTGATTCGATTAGTTTGCTTTGGATCTGGACTACTACTTCAAGATATTACTTATTATTATTATTCGATTGTGTTTAACAGATCTACAGGGGGAATTACGACTCTAATATTGTAGTGCTGGATAGAAACTCCTGTTTATACCGATTGTACGCCGACGGATAAAACACAAGCACACTTGTGGTCACACAATTAAGTGGAGTGCGTCTTGTTGTTGTTCCACAAATGGTGTTTTAGGGAGATTTGAACCTACATACGTGCTCTGAATTCCGAATTTTAAAGCAATCAAATGTAAATTTCAAATCACTCAAAAATCGCGTTGATTTTTGAGAATTTTGTTTTGCCTACGATGTTGAGATTTTTTTTCCATTCTGTATTTTTATAAATTTAGCGTTTATATTGCGAATGCTGTAAAAATATAAACAGCCAAGCACTGAAGGCCCTAGTAGCCAGTGTGCTAATTAAGTTAGGGTTATATTGTATATATCTCCTATAAATAATAATAATAATAAAAAGCCAAAGCCACTTAATACTGTGAGCACAAGTTGATAGAAAAGCCATAACTCATATAATTACCAAATCGAGTTTGGAGTTGGATTTCGATTTATAATCTCTAAATGCACCTTAACTAAAAAACTTATTGCACGACGATCGAAAGTAATGGTAAGACAAGCATTGAAATAGAGTCCCAGCTGAACTTAATGCTATTGCGGCTAAATTTTCATTCAGTTTTTTGCTTCAATAAAGTAACAAACTTTTTTGCTGAAATAAAGTAATAAAACTATAAGTCATAGTCTTTCTATATTAAAAGTAACAGCAATAAGAGCTTTAAACTGCAATACAAAATTGGTGGATAAAAACAAAGAGAGTGGAGTTGTTACAGTAATGAAAAAGCTGACACTAGCGAAGTAATACAAAGAGGGGAAAAAAAGTAAATGGAGTTCTTGGTTGGAAGAAACATTAGTACGTGACTATATATTTTTAAATGTCCTCGTTGAACACACCTTATCTTTCGGTCTCAACCTCTCGAAATAACTAGTTAAATAACCTCGGAGCCTTGCGACATGTTATTAGTATCCTTTCATCTATAATAGACTTATCGTTGATAAAAAAAATTTAAAAAAAGGTAATTAAATAAAAACATAAAAATAAAAAAAATTGGAAAAAAATCATATAAACAAAAAAACAACTAGCTACATAAAAATTTGAAACAAATAAAAAATTAATGTTATTTGTTAAAATTAAAAAAATATTAATAAAAAAAATTTTTTTTAAATAAATAAAGAAATAATAAAAACAAATTAATAAATAAAATAAATAATAAACATAAATAAAAATTAAAAAAATAAGTACATAAAAAAATAAATCAAAAATTACAAAAAAAAGTTGGAAAAAAATAAAAAGAAAAAACAAAAAATAAAAAAATTCCAAAAAATAAATTAGAAAAAAAATTAGGAAAAAATTAAAAAAATTAAAGAAAAAAATTGGAAATAAATAAACAAACAAATTTTAAAAATTGAAAAAAAAAACAAAAACGAATTACATAAAAATTTAAAACAAACAAAAAAAATAACATAAAAAAATTGTAAAAAAAAACAACAAATTAAAAAAAAAATTAATAAAACAAAAAAAAAAATAAAAAATTAAAAAAAAAGAATATATAAAATAATAAAAACAATCTAAAAATAAAAAATATATAAAAAAATAACAAAGATTATAAAAAATAAAAAAAAAATATAAAAATTAAAAAAAATAACAAAAAATATTAAAATTAAAAAAAAAAATGTTATAATAAAAAAACATATAAGGTTGTCAAAAAAGTCTTGCGGTATTTCCGCAAGCATGTCTTTGCAAGCGCGTATTTCTAGTTGTATTCGTCGCATCGGTTCACGCTAGAGCTTTTTGGAAAGCTCTTTTCACGTGCTAACACGTGTTTGATTAATTGTTGTTTGCTTTTAGTCGTTCGTGAGTTATAGCGTCGCAAACATGGAGCAAAATAAAGAGAAAATACGGCATATTTTACAGTACTACTACGATAAAGGCAAAAATGCATCTCATGCTGCCAATAAAATTTGTGCAGTTTACGGACCCGATACAGTTTCCATTTCCACCGCACAACGATGGTTTCAACGTTTTCGTTCTGGTGCAGAGGTGATCGAAGATGCGCCACGGTCCGGAAGGCCTGTGGTCAAATATTGCGATAAAATCGCTGAATTGATCGAAAGAGACCGGCATAGTAGCAGCCGTAGCATCGGCCAAGAGCTGGGCATGAGCCATCAACCCGTTATAAACCTTTTGAAGAAGCTTGGGTTCAAAAAGAAGCTCGATGTATGGGTGCCACACGACTTGACGCAAAAAAACATTTTTGCCCGTATGGATGCATGCGAATCGCTTCTGAATCGCAACAAAATCGACCAGTTTTTGAAGCGGATGGTGACTGGCGATGAAAAGTGTGACCCACGACAACATGAAGCGCAAACGGTCGTGGTCGAAAAGCGGTGAAGCTGCCCAGACGGTGGCCAAGTCTGGATTGACGGCCAGGAAGGTTCTTCTGTGTGTTTGGTGAGATTAGCAGGGAATCATCCACTATGAGCTGCTCCCCTATGGCCAAACGCTCAATTCGGACCTGTACTGCCAACAACTGGACCGCTTGAATGCAGCACTCATGCAGAAGAGGCCATCTTTGTTCAACAGAGGCCGAATTGTCTTCCATCAGGACAACGCCAGGCCACACACATCTTTGGTGACGCGCCAGAAGCTCCGGGACCTCGGATGGGAGGTTCTTTTGCATCCACCGATTAGTCCGGATCTCGCACCAAGTGATTACCACCTATTTCTGTCCATGGCGAACGAGCTTGGTAGTCGGAAGTTGTCCACAAGAGAGTCCTGTGAAAATTGGCTCTCCGAGTTTTTTGACAATAGGGAAGCGAGCTTCTATATATAAGAGGGGCATTATGAAGTTGGCATCTCGTTGGGAACTCGTCATCGAACAAAACGGCGCATATTTGACTTAAATCGCAATCCAAATAAAAAATAAAAAAATATTGACAAAATTTAATGAAAAATTAGAAAGACAGTGAGAGAAAGGTAGGCAAATGTAAATTAAGGGAAAGAAGATGTATCCCGTAAATGGTGCTGGTATCAAACTTGGTCAATATCTAAGTACCTATTTGAATATGAGCTACATACATGTGTGTGTGATTGAGAAAAAAATATGCTGAAATGATTTTATTACCTATCGCCTTTTTTACCGAGCTTCAACTATTTACAATATAGAGATTGCGAAGGATGGCGAGTCTCAACAGATGAATTCCTATCGAACAATGCTCGGTTAACAGCGCTGCTGCTATTGCCTTCTCGGCGTAATCTGCTCCCGCGACCGCTTCCAATACATACTCGAGCAAAAATGTTTGCACTGCATTATAATTGGCTGCTGAAGTGGCGGTCCTTCGCCGGTTATAAATCCAGGCCATTCCGGTGACAAGCTCTAACAGAGACGTGACATTATACAGGCATCTCGTGTTGATATTTGCTTGTCGTTAGTTAAGCGGTCTCGAAGCTCATCATGCCTCTGCTCCAGAAGATTCTCTTCTCTTCTAGACGGCGTCTGTATAAGTTCGCTTACCACTACGCTAGAAATGTTTTCGGTAACTACCATAGAAGCAGAGAACTTGTAGTTCGAAAATTGGTTTTTTCTGTTAATAGTAGCATTTTCAGACACGGGCAAATACTTGTATCTGTACCATATGTGCGCAATGGCTGACACTTCGATCTAACAGGTATTTTGTGTCCACCAGTAATACTTACACCTGTGTTCAAAGTAATAGAAGCGCGACGAACTAGCAAATTTTACTAGGTTTTTTTATTTATTTTTTTTTTATGAAATTTAAATCATATAACTCCAAACTGTACCAAATTTAGAAAAATCGAATAATTAAAAAAAAAAATAAATAAATACAACAAAAAATATATAAATAAAAATACATAAAAATGTCCAACTTTTCCAGAATTTATATAGAAATACAGTAAGGAAGAGAGACAGAATTTCTAGAAAAACTCTGGGTATGCAGTTTTATAGCCCATTGCATATTATGTCTAAGAAAGTGCAAGTGTCAAGTTGCTTAAAATTCTCGTTGATTTTTGACAATATATTTTCGCTGCGATGTTATGCATTTTCTTTAGGAAAATTTATGAGTTCTGAATATGTCTTTGTATGAAAGAAAATTCTTAACATTGTATGCAAAAAAAAAAAAATGTCTGAAATCAACGCAATCTTTGAGCGTCCACCAACTTGCGCTTTATTGTACAAAATTAAAAAAAAATTAAATTTTGTACATTATTTGGAGCTTCGAGTTACAAGGTTTTTGTTGTGGAATGCACTATGCTTTAATAAAAACATAAAGATATAAAACAAAATAAATAAATAAATAGAACAAAATGTTGTCAGCCTGTCCAACGTAATTGTAATATCAATCTCAGCTCCTCATTGATGACTGCAAGTGTCAACTAAGTAATATTAATCGCATCTCATAGCGTTTAAAATATTACATGTATATGAATATCCACATTTGTGCCTACTTAAATGCTATATATACCAAAATATTTGCTTGTGTGTGTGTGTGTGTACTTGCTGTCATTGAATTTTTTACACGCAATTCATGCGCCCCATTTATGCACGCCCACGCCCACACAGTCGCCGCAATTCATTTAGCCATTGCAATGCAATTTATTTGTTTTTCTTTATAAACGCTACTACACAAGTAGATATGTACAACAATCAATATGGCTAGCAGCGGGCGCGAAAGTTCGGACGGCGGCATAAGGTAGAGCAGAGGTGTGGCAGCCGCGGCGCTAGGCATTGTAATGCAGGCAGAGACAGCCCATGCAATCAAGAATGAAATCATTTGGTGGCGACGCAATAGCTTTCCTTTTTTGCATATGTATATGTTTACGTTGTATATATGTGTGTGTGTGTTTTCGCTTTATTTACTTATGACACTGACATTGACCCACCTACGCCACCGTCGCCTGTCGTCTCGCTCCTTGCTGCTATTTTTCTCCTCAAGCAACGATCATTCATGCGCCGTCACTTTAATTAAAAGTGCCAACTACACAGCCTACACACGCACGTATGTATGTATGTACATATGTAATAATTTTTCGCATTGTCTGCTGTTGTTGCTTTACCCGTTATATAACACGAAGACTTGCATATCTTTTTTTATCTGTCGTTTTATTGCCACTAGTCGGATGTGTGAATCGGGAACGAACGCCGCCCGGCACGCGCTGTAAAGGCTGCTGCATACCTACCTTCAGTTGTCATCATTTCTGTCAGTTCACTGCGTGTGACCACCGGCTGTTTACGAATGCATTTCTTTTAGGATTTATTTTCTTCACACGCAGCTACCGCCACATACACACACACATAAACACAGACTTGTTTACTCATTAATTTGCATTTGCATTTGGATTTGGATTATGAATTATTCTCAATTCTCTCGTTTTTCTCTTGCAGGCTCAACGTCCGGAGAATACCGTAATGCAAGCTCTGGAGTCTCTTAACGATTCTCAAGTGAACGATTTTCTCAGCGGCAAAACACCATTAAATCTGAGCATGCGTCTTGGTGATCATATGATGTTGATTCAATTGCAACTAAGCACCGTGAATCCATCAAATATAAGTAACTCAATTAATACTAACAGTGGTGGTACTTGCTCAAGTGGCTCCGCAGCGTTGCGTGCGCGTTCTAGCCAGCGCAATAATCGGTCAGCTGTGGCGGCAAGCCCTACACACCATCACCATCATCACCACCACCACCATCACCACCATCAGACGACAACAATCGAAGCCGCAAGCGCTGCTACATCCTCTGGTGATGGTCCAGCAGCGGCATCCAACATCCAAAATCAAATGCGCAACTGCACCGGAAACACTTTACCTGCCGGACGCATGCCAGTGGGCTCAACATCGCAATCGATTGGGAATAATACTCTCAACACTACCAATACTACTTTGACCTCTCACGCGGCTACAAAATCTGCCGGCAGTAGTAGCACTTTGAAAAGCTCGAACCTCAGCTCGTTGCTGACCAAGCGTGACTATGAAAACATACACAATTTGGTTAAGAGTATCGCGTTGTCACAGCCGACACGTTTGACTTCGCATCCCACACAACAATTGCGCCAGGGCGCTGCTAATACTGTGAGCAATGCTGGCACTTCAATATCGGCCAACTCGGTTGCATCAACGACCGCCGGATTCCAGAACTCAAGTGCTTCCACGACGGCAGAAGGCGTTCCTCCTTTACTGGAACAGTCGCCAATCAAATCGCTGTCAAACCTCGTCTCCAGTCCCATTAAAACAGCCGCCTTAAAGAGCATTCCCATCTCGAAAAACGGCAGCGCTAGCAGCAGCGAAAATTCCAGCAGTACCTCCCAGGTCGTCGCCGCAGAAACAGCATGTCAAGATCCTATCGCCGCCAAACTTACCTCGTGTCTTTGCACACGTCTCCATGGTGATTCGACCGTTAAAGCTGCTTGTATAGAAAGCACAGAAGTAGGTAGTATGGTTCCTTCACGTTCAGAGGCAATGATTACAGAGAATGGCAGTGTCACTGCACCACAATTTCAACGCAGCAGTTCACCGCTGCCAAAAATTATGTCGGTTTCCAGTGGTAGTGGCTGTAGCGGCAGCAGCACGCCTGTAGCCGCTTCATTGCACAAAACTGCTAACAACCCCATCACGCGCTCGAGACATCGTAGCCACCACCATCACCACCATCATCATCACTATCACCAGCAGCAGCAGCAACAGCAGCTGCAGCTTGCACCGATTTTGCGGCCAAGGCCCAGTTCCAACGCTTTGGCCCGACCCATTCGCTTGGCGGCGCAAAGGTGTTATGACAGCGGAATCGGCTCTGAAGGCGAAGCTCCAACTGACACTTCCAACAACGCTCGATCATTGGCTCGACCATTGGCGGCAGCGTCCGCAACACCAGCTGGCCCAGCAAGATTGCCTGCAACAGCACCCAACGCTTGCGGGAGCAGCAACGAATTAAATGATACAGGCGTTGCTGTCTCAGATACACGTACACTAGCCGAGGCGTCACGCAATCTAACGCAGACGTTACGTAAGCTCTCGAAGGATGTATTTACAAACAAAATAGATTTAACAGCCGGCGAAGAAACGCCACGCAAAAATAATTCGGGCGCAGTTATTGAGTCCATGAAGAACCACGGCAAGGGCATCTACTCGGGCACCTTTTCAGGCACGCTCAACCCAGCGCTGCAAGATCGTTTTGGACGCCCAAAGCGCGATATTTCTACGGTCATACATATTTTGAACGATTTGTTGAGTGCCACACCACAGTACAGCCGCGGCGCACGCATAAGTTTCGAGGCGCCTTCCGCAACGTCTTCGGCAGGTGGTGGTTCAAGCACCAATGGCACGGCTGTGCATGGAATACGCAGCAAGCAGGTGAGTAAACAAATAGACGCATCATTCCCAGGGCAGTCGGTGCTACACACACTTAACCGGAACGACGTGGACTTATAACCGGTCAAGGACTGGCACTCCAGCGGCATTCCCCGTGCATGCATGGGGAATGTTTAGGCTGCTCAAACACCATAAACAACGACAAATAGACGAACAATCAGACGAACGTTCCCACGACAGTCGGTTCTGCGTAACCGGAACGACCCGGATTTATACCCGGCCGAGGACTGTTACTTCAGCAGCATTCCCCGTATGTAAGTATGGGGAATGTTTATGCTGTTACAACAACAACAACAACAAATAGACGAACGTTTCCACGACAGTCGGTTCTACGACAGTCGGTTCTACGTTACCGAAACGACCCGATTTATATCCGGCCAAGGACTGTCACTCCAGCAGCATTCCCCGTATGTAAGTATGGGGAATGTTTATGCTGCCACAACAACAACAACAAATAGACGCATGCTTACATACATACATACATCGATTTATCGTTGTATATTAAATTTGTTTCCCTTTTTACTTGCAGCTCGCCGGTAAGCATCATAATCACCAGCACTCACAGTCATGCGTGAAATGTGTAAAATCACAACAGCAACACGGCAGCAATAACGCCTGCGCTTACGGCGAATGCAATGGTCACTATGCCGGCAGCAAAACCTCATCTACCCGAAACAGCAACGGCTGTTGTAAAGACGGCACCGCCACCACTGGCGGCAGCAATCACGCCGATGAACGCTCCGTCTGCAGTTGTCGTTGGCGCAACAATAGCGAGACTGGCGAACGGGAACATGAAGAAATGTGTCAAAAATGTGCAACCGAATTGGAGAACTCGAAAATGAAATCAAAAATCGATCAGCTGCGACAGGTAATGCTGCAGAGCAAGCAACGTCGTGAGGCGCGCAAATTGAAGGGTGCTCCCTATGGCGCACGTATGGCCGGTTCATCCACCAAGGCGGCAATAGCTACAACTACCGTTGCGGTGTGCGCAAATAGCACCTCGACTGCAATGTCTACGACTGTACCATCCACGTTGAGCACAACAAGCACACAGCAGTTGGCCAGCAATAGCAACAACACAACCACGCCAAGTGAAGTATCGCCAAATCATATTGTGGAGGAGGTGGACACAGCAGCTTAAATATGCGATAGCAGAAACATACAACAAAGAGACGACGCCACTCAGCAGCAGCTGCTCACAAACTTTGATAGATTGAGAGTAAGCAATAAAAAGTGTAGCGCCGGTGTGCGCGGCATCATGGAATATCTACAACCAATTACTTATCCTAACTTGTAGCATTTATTAGTTTATTCAATAGGGAAAATTTTTGCAAAATAATCCTCGTCATTTTTGAGTAAATCATTTGCAGTAATAGAAAAACAATTTAATGCCTACAAATATTGAAAAAAGAAAAGAAAAAAAGAAAAAAAAAACATAGATGATGAGCGATGGCAGAAAAAACACTAAACTGAATTTATATATACATATGTAATAGTAAAAAATCTTACAAAAACTAAAACAAAAACAAAAGCATCATTTACAATAACATAGGTCATCTGTGCAAATGAGTTTCAAGTTAAAACGAAAAATGTTTCTTTAGTGTTAAATTAAAATGTTAATTTAGTGGTTTTTACTTTATAAGTAGTGAAAATTGGAAATGTAGACAAAATTGAAGAAAAAAAAACACATAATTTGCGAAATTCAAAAACGGACTTAAGAACTAGAAAAAATTGTTTAGTTAATTGCAAAATTGTAAAAGAAAATTGTCTGCACATCACTTATTAACTAATATATAAAACAAATTAATGCTAAATTTTTAATAAAAAAATTTATTCACATGATTGCTGAAAAAAAAAACTTGGACAGTGTAAATGTAACTTATAACTAACTAACTGTCTGACCTACCAAATTTATGGCTGCTTCAGAATGGCGCAGCTCAGAAAAATTGCAAAGTTTAGGAATCGAATGCAATATTCCGGATGATTGGAAATGCATTGGCATTTGCATGGAAAATAATTAAAAATCTAACACGCAATTCTACGTATTTATTTATATCATAACTTAAAAATATACGCTATAAGTGGTTGTTGTTGTACCACAGCATAAATTACTCCTCAATATTCTTCGCGAATTCTGCTGGAGTGACAATCATTGACCATATATACGTAAATGCTAGTGGTGGCTGACAGTAAAATTTGCAAACTAAGTTTTTGGCTGCGCCATCAATTTTCTTCCTGGCTTAGACGCAATAACGTAAAAGAAAAATTTACACTTTGGCTTGCAAAAATAAATAAATAAATTGTTTCCCTACTCACGTAACTTTGCCCAGTTGCATTCAATACAATTTTATATTTACAAAAACAAAAAACAAAAAAAAAACAAGTCACCAAACGGAGTCATCGCACTTTCTGCACTTTTATCTGAAATATTATATTTGTTGGTTTTTCATGTAAAAGCGTTAACTATTTCCGCTATGCAGCGCAAGAAATTTTGTATTTTCGGCAATGGACCTCAAAATCCGGCCAACGCTAAATATTGTTTTTGTAAAATCCACTGGAAAAGTAGTACATAATAAGAAAAATTGTAAACGTAACAAATTTTGATTTGTGCCAATCGCGTTTTGATTTTTGTAATTTGTATTTAGACGCTCAGACATTTTGTGCGCGCGCGGTGTCTTATTTGCGTAAGTGAACTCTAAACTAAACAAAAAATTTCACAAAACTGTAGCCGTTTCAGAACTATTCGAACTTCTGAAAAGTCTGTGTTTGAGTTGAATGTGCTCACAAATTACATATTTATACATACATAACTAAATTAGCGTTTGGTATTTAAGGGGGGCCTCTTATCAGTGGTTTCAAAAAAAGGTGTTTTTCTCAATTTGTTTTCGAGGCAAAAACAGCGACACACAGCAATAATCTTCTACATTGATTTGAAGGCATGATTGAAGAGTAATAAACAATTTTTTAACATAAATAAAAAAACAAAATGGCGGACATATGAGGGATCTCGCACAGCTTCTTGTTGCGCGCTAGTAAAACGGCGTGTAAGATTGCGGTCGTAACACAAAAGAAAAATATTGCCTTATTAAGAAGGCTTTACCGCATATAATAGACTCCGCTTGTATACAAATTTTGAAAAAATGAACACACAATTAATTATTGAAAAAAAGTGCTTTTTTCGCTTTTTTTTCAAAAAAGGTGTTAAATAACATTAAAAAATGATTTTTTAGTTTATTAGTTGCGCATTTTAATTATCTTTGTATAGATTATAGGTTTGAAACGATAACTGATGCGGGGAGAATCCTAAATATGTTGCGGGCTTAAAAATATTGCGGGAAAAGTCCTGTATCCAATTCAATAAGAAAGTCTGCTGGTTCAGTTTCGAAATTACAATTTTTCTCACACAATTTATTACAAACTATTCCCTGTATATACACAATTATTTCAAACAAAACCTGCTTATTTTCACAGAAAATTATAAGGAATAACAAGAGTTGAAAAACATTAAAGTATTTCAAACTAATACTAAATTGGACTCAACAATAACTTTCGTCGTTTTTTTTTTTTTTTAAATCTTACACGCCATTTTCAAAAACATGGTTTTGAGAAAACGTGTAGCAAAGTTTTCCGAAGGTAAACAGTATACTCACACGAGGGCCGGTACATAGGCCTGTAACTCCGAAATGACTTCGAATTCCGCTATAAAATTTTGAGGGCATATTCTCCTATAATATATCTATCGATTGCAGTAAAAAACAAAAATCGATTTTTTGAAGCCGACTGATAAGAAGCCCTCCTTAATGACGATTGCGCGCAATCATTGCCGTATCTGTGTACAACAACTGTTCGTTTATGCTTAATTTGTGTGTGTGTTTTTTTTTTCTTTGCACAAGTAAAAAAATGTTAGTTACTTCTTCTTCATCATTTCCCTGGCAAGCCAATTTTGGAAAATGTGGTATATCAGTTATTTTAATTATATTTTTGTTTTAGTATACAATTTAGTATGTACACTTACTAATTCATAATGAATTTTATGTTAAAGAAAAACTAAAATAATCAAAGTGTCGATAACTACCTACTTATTCGTCTTACAAATAATGCTTAATTATATTTTGCATATTAATACATGAATATGTTGCGCTTAAAACTGTTTGATTATATTAGTAGAGTGGGCTTTTTTTGAAGACCAATTATTATATATTATTTTAAAAGTTACACACGTGAATACACATAAATACATATGTATATATATATAGTTTTTTAATGTTCTCTAGCCACTACTTTTATTGTTAAACCTACCTGTTATATTTCTAACATTATTCGTTTTGCTATTACAGCTAGAAAAAAAAAAAAAAATCAATCGCTATGTGTCAAAGTTTATATATTAGTGAAGTAATCTGGACAATTATTTTGTATTTTCTTGTTTTGTCACATCTTTATTCTATGTGTTTGTGTATATTTGCTACCTACCTTTGCCGCCTTTCCATTGCAAATCATTGGCTTTGAATTGCAATTTAGTTAATTTAATTTGCAATTTATGTTAAATTTTCGTTAGTAAAGTATAAATGTGTGTATGCTAAACTAAAATTTATGTAATTAAAAATAAAACTTAGTGAAATGGTATATTTAGTTTGAAGAAAAAAAGAAAGCAAAATAGTTTTATTTAAAAATAATATGCGATTGTCCCCACAATAGTGCGAATTTCTGTGAGAATTTTTTATGGCAATATTGCAGTACATTTTCGTATTATATTGCGAAAAAAAACACGCAGACGATTACAGCGCCAATAGAAAAACTGTCGAATTTCAAAATGGACTCGTTAATTTATGTTCACTACTCTAATCTAAAAGAAAAAGAAGGGTTCATCATCATCTTTTGGCTCTACAGCTCTTTGTGAGCTTTGGCCTGCTGCACGTGGGACCTCCATACATCTCGAACGCTTGCGACTTTTTTCTAGTTCGTTATACTAAGATTCTTGATGTCGTTCTCTAGTTCGTCGGTCCATCTTGTTCTCCGCCTTCCTCTTGCTCTAGTATTGAACACTCTGGCTTCTACGATTTTCTTCTGCGCCCTCGTACCGTCCATTCTTGTAATGTGACCCAGCCATCTTAACCGCTGCGCTTTGATGAGAAACGTATAACATTTTCGCTCTTTATCAGTTGATCTAGCTCGTCATTCCATCTTATCCGCCACTCGCCGTGATCTTTCATTGCTCCGAAAATTCTTCTGAGTACTTTTCGTTCGAAGGCTTGCAGTTTTGTTTTATCTGCTTCAATTAGCGTCCACGATTCAGCTTAGCATAGCATAATACTGGTCTAATGATGGTTTTATACAGAGTCAATTTGCATTGTCTGCTTAGTAGTTTTGATTTGAAGAGTTTCATTAACGACGCAAACGATCTGTTCGCTGCTAGAATTCTGTCATCGATGCGATGGTGAGGCTCATTGAATTGTCTCTACTCAGTTTGAAGCCTAAATAGGTAAAGGATTCAACAATTTCAAAAGAAAAATCGCCTATTTTCAGTTTGCCATCAGGCTTTGGTTTATTTTGTCTGGACATCATCATATATTATATTTCGTCTTATCTTCGTCTAATTTTACTAGCAGCAATTTCAACATCAGCGAAGGTTTTGGTTAGGGCGTGGATATTTTTGCTGACAATTGCTATGTCATCTGCGTATGCGAATAATTGGGTAGTTCTGTTTAAAATATGTCCAGTCCTTTTTGCGTCACTTAGTTACTTCATCGATGGCACAGCATAGCATTAGGTTGAAGATTGTTGATGAGAACGTATCCCCTTGTCTTACTCCAGTTTTAATTCTGAAGTGGTCGGATTTTTTGTCTTGTATCATTACTTTGGATACAGTTTCTTTCAGAATCATCATCACTATTCTGGTTAGTTTGTCTGGGATTTTGCATTTATGAAATATTGTGGGGATAGCCCTTCTGTTAATGCTATCGAAAGCTTGCTTGAAATCAACAAACAGCATGTGCAGCCCAATGTTATGCTCAAAACATTTCTCCATGGACTGTTGGAGAGAAAAAATTTGGTCTATTGTTGACCTTCCAGGTCGAAATCCGCATTGATACTTTGGAAGTACTCTTTCCGAGTGGCCTATAAGTATTTTGTTATCAATTCTTGTAAAGATTTTATACGTTGTGTTGAGTAGGGAAATCCCGCGATAGTTTTTGCAGTTTAATTTATCACCTTTCTTGTGAATGGGGAGTATTATTGCTGTGTTCCAGTCGCCTGGCAGTGTTTCATTGTTCCAGATCAATGTGGTCAGGTGATGCATTCTTTCAATGAAACTAGTGCTTGCGTTTTTTAGGAGCTCAGCTGTTATATTGTCTTCTCCCGGCGCTTGAAAGTTTTTATGTTTAATGTTAATATCTGTAAAAGCACCAATTTCACCACCACCACCCTTTCTAAGAAGGGTTATTAAATATTAAATAACGAGACTGGCACTGGTATCGAAGTACTAAAGAGTCTACCAAAAAACACGCCTAGATGTTGTTTTTTTTTTATTATTTAGTATTTCAATTCTAACACAGCAAAGCTAAACCCAATAATTATTAATGCTGGTCACAATAGGTTTTAACCCTTTGGGTCGTGTCGGCATATAGCCGCCCAAGCCGCTCTACCGTTCCGGACGCGTGTCGGCATATAGCCGCCCAAATTAGTTCGTAGCTGCAAGACTCGCCACGTCTGTCGTTCTGAGCGATAAGATACGCAAAGGTATAGTAAAAGAGTCACGTTTTCATTCAAAGACATTATGGACCCTTAGTGATGAAGTCTTATCTTCCTTCTAATGTACACTTACGATGTGAGACTACAGTGGAATCAGAACGAATTTCAGTTCTTCGATTCAGTCTCTCAGTGTCACTGCCAGAGGAACCAGTAGGCTTTTTCTATATTTTTTCCTACACACGAAGGCTAAGCGATCTAGAGATGATACGTTAGAGAGTGACAGTTCTGAGGAATATTACTTTGAATCTGATAAGGCGGAAGATGACGCCACGACAGTCGGTTCTACGTTACCGGAGCGACCCGGATTTATATCCGGCCAAGGACTGTCACTTCAGCAGCATTCCCCATATATGTATGGGGAATGTTTATGCTGCTGCAACAACAACAACGGTGTTACTTTGTCAAGTGAAAGCGAAATCCGTGCAATAAGGAATTCACTCAGGCATTTCAACATTAGCAGTGATAGCAGTTGGTTTATAATTATTTATTGATTTTATGAAAAATTCTTCTTGTGTTAAATGAAGCCTTAGTTTTTATAACCTTCAAAGTATTTATTTTCTTTACTGCGCATTCCAATACCTCTCGTCCTTAACTGACACTTTTCTGATGTTCGGCAAACAAAAAATGTTTGATGCCGATTTATTTGTATTCCCGCGCAGCCTTTGCCGAATTTTTGGCACTTCGAACGTGATGCTTTTGATAATGTTGCCAGAATTTTATATCGAACGTGATATATTACTTTCTCAAATCATGCAACACTGCGGTTATGATTGAAGCTCGAAGAAGCCCTATTTCTGCCATAAGAAAGCTTCTCATAAAAACCATTTTGCCGTTCGAAGTCAGCTTAAAACTGGGATCCACAGTCATTTGTGGAATAACATCAAGATACACGCTCTTCACAAACAGGAGGAGGAGCTCCGCCCAAGACCTAACAGAAGTGTACGCACCTAATATTTTTTTATTTTTTTATTTTTTAGTCCCAATATATTTTTCTAAATTTTTAGATATTTTAAGTTTAAAGAAACAAGAAAAACTTACTTATATTAATTATCTGTCTGTCTTAGGCAGGTTGTTGTTGTTGTGGTTGTAGGTTAACTTTGCCCTGTTAGTGTAGTGTAATCACCGGCCGTCTTCGTCTAGCTCATCTAATGGTAGGCCCAGGAAACTTGCAGTTTCGACAGGTTGGGTCCAGAGGGAGAGGGGTGTTAGATGAGTGGGTTTCATGGGGCATGTGAAAGGGTGGTTAGTGTCGTGCGGGGTGCCTACACATGCCGGACATATGTTTAGCAAGTATGTCGGGGTCGATTCTGGATAGGTAGGAGTTTAAGCTGCTACAGACTAAACTAGCCCTGCTAAAACTTGTAAAAGTGATTGGCGTATCATGCGCCAGCAGGTTCTAGACTCGGTTTCTACCTCTGGCATTTAACATAAATATTTTTTCTCAAACAGTTGTCTTTTTCGTCGCCAGGCAATGGCAAAAATTTCGAATGACATGAAAAAGCTTCCTAAAACCACTCAACAACTGCCGTTGTCTGAGGGCCTCTGGTAGAAAAGGGGCCTCTATTTGTGCTATAATAACAAGAAGCGAACTATAATCAGCGTCAAAAAGAGTGATATTTGGCCTAAGCACCTTTTAAACTATGCAAAACACTGTCGCATCTATTAAATCGTGCAACAAAATTCAACTTTTTTATTATCCAGAAAAAAATTTCGCATGCACGTGAAACTATAGATAGTCAAGCCGCGATCAAGGCTCTGACGACGTCATGGTGCAGAACGAAATTAGTAAACTCCTGTAAGGAAGAGATCAAATCTCTTGGGTGTGTAGGTAACATTTCTCTGATCTGGAAGTACATAGGAACATAGAGTACATAGGAACATAGAGGGAAATGAAATTTCTGAAGAGCTTGATGGCTGAATTAGTCTCAGCGATTTCCTACTCGGTCATTGGCATTTCCCGGACAGTTGTTAAAAGGGAACTGCACAAATTATTTCTCAGGAAAGCTCAGAAAAGATAGAGCTTCATTTCTTCATGTGCTATTTCAAAAACCCTTTGGCCTCAGTACAATATACGAAGGACTCAGAAAGTTTATTACATCAGCAGCTCAAGCTGGTTGTAGATATCTGCCTGTTGGAGGTCTCATAATGGTATCAGAATGGCGTTTGAGTGTCAGAGGGGAGTGCCAGACTGGTACTTGAACCATTTCACCTACCTACCGAAACTATAGTTTTTATATAATAATCCTGCATACTCAGTTTTTCGTTTTCTTATCAATTAAATTGTTAAAGGATTTTAAAATTTCAAAGGGGAAAACGTAACGGAGGTCTACATTGCGTATACTTAATTTTATAGGAGGAATAATGGCTTCTCTTTCTATTAGAAGGTCGCGTAGACCTATCGGGTCGGGAAAACTCCGCTGAGCTGAAATTACTGCTTCCAAGACAACATAAAAACAGACGCAAAATCAAACGAAATTTAATTAACAAATGAAAACGAAAGACTCTAAAAAGAAATATAAAACCACCGATTCAAGACAAAGCTCCAATTGTTCGTGAACCGCTGCTTGAGACGCATTCTACGTGTCTGGTGGCCAGACAACTCGATATCTAACACCGAATCGCATCGACGCGAAATAAGAGAATGCAAATGGAGATGGATTGGCCATATCCTACGGAAAGGTGGTAATGAAATCAGCAGACAAGCGCTGGATTGGAACCCCCAAGGACAGCGCAGAAGAGGCAGAGCTAGGGGCTCTTGGCGACGCTGCGTCGAAGGGGAATACAAAGCCGTGAAAAAAACAATGATCTGGCAGCAAGTGGAAAATATATCCGGGAATCGTACAAAATGGAAACATTTTACTTTGGCCTTATGCTCGGCAACGGATGGTGATGATTCAAGGCAAAAAGGATTCAACATAATTTAAAAATACAAGACCGATAGAAATTATAGAAAACAAGAAGCTAACATAATAACAGTACAGACGAGTACAGTTTTACAACAAAATACAATTTGATCTCACAGATGGTGGAATACCCCGGCGTTTTGTGGATTTTCATCTTGCCATTTAAATAAAAGTGCGAAAACAAAAAAAAATGTTGTACAACAACAAGAAAAACGAAGTTTGGGGTATGTATTACGACGTTCCATCCTTACTCCCAGACAATAGTTAGCGCATTATGTGCAGTGTGGCTGCTAAATCAAGCTAAAACAAACAGTTACACATTGCATCAGTGGCGCCAGTAAGAGGAAGTGGGCGACCGCGGTAATAGCGCAGACACACGAAATTTAGCGAAGTCCTCAACCATTTGTGCGATCCTTCGCCAGAAAAATGTGAGACACAGATGGCGCTCCAAGCAGTAAGAAGACGTTGTTCTTAAGCAACGAAAGGTGGGCTCTCCCACTACTTAGGACTGGTAACGGCAGGCTAATCACCTACCCTGTCAGAAAAAGAATATGTGTAGATTAACGAAACCAACGTAAGACTGAGTCTTGTCGAGGCTCCCGAGAGGAGTGAACAAGGAAAAAAATTACGACGTATATATGCGTATTTACTTTTACCGTGTATTTTTCCAAAGTAATTCATTAGGAAATTTCAATGATTTTTAGGGATACATTTTTTTCATTTCTATTTTTTGCACATACATATTTGTACTGAAGAAAAGTAAACGAGAAAGTTATTTCCATTCCCAAATCCATATTAAGTAGGCAAGAGATTTTAAAATTATATATATATATTTTTTTAATTTTGTCCTTTGTACCTTTAAAGCCCTTTGAAAATTGAACTGATGAGAAAATGAAAAAATTAAAAACTGAGTATGTGGCAGTACCGCATAAAATCTCTAGTTTCACGTGTACGCGAAATTTCCCTTGATAATTATCTGAATTGTTATTAAATGTTATTGAAATGCGTACCTTTCCTAGTTTAAATGACAGGTCCTAAATACCACAAACATTGATGCTACTCAACATCAATGGTGCATGGGCTTGTCTTTATTGATTTATATGTCGCAAGTAATAATTAGAAGTTGATGTTTCCTGTTGAAAACCCCTATACAAGTATATTTGTGCTGGATGGTTGTGCATTCGCGAGCTCAAGTTGCTCTCTTAGAAAAATACATACTTCAATTGCTTGGGCATACTTTTAGGCTAATCACATAAGTTACAGTATCAACGGAAATAAATATTTAATTGGGCAAGTATTAAATTTATACGCATTTAAAAAAATATGCAATCACCGAACTGTAAGCCTCGTGCATTTTCTCCATATAAAGAATGTTTCATAGTCAACCCCGACGGGAAAACAATTTTAAAAATTGAAGCGATTTTTTAGCCACTTCAAACTTGCACTGTCACCAAAATTAAACGGGTTTAACAACTGCATACTCGAAATTTTATTAAAAATTCTGATTAAAACGTATGCAATTTTTAAGAAAATTTTTTGATTTTTTTTTAATTTGCTCAAAGTTTGAAACTTATATGTTTTTTATTGCAGAATGACTATATTGGCGCTTAGATTGTTTGTTAGGAGTTTCTCAGGCTTCTTCAATGTGATAATGAGCCTTGATAATGTCCCAAAACTAGGTGTCTGAGTTTTATGCCGCTTCCTAACGGCAAATTATTTCCATAAAAGCTTCTCTCATGACAGACCTACACTCGGAAGTTTGCTATAGCTATTACAAGAAACCTTTTTCATCAATTATTGTCTCATTTCTCACAGTGGATTTCCGGGGTCCGGGGTCAACCAAGAGATATTCGTTCAGCATTGAGCATTCGGAAGTATTTCTGATATTGAAAGTCACTCGTTCACTATTTTGGCTGCAAAGAAAATTTCGCTTTCGGTTTAGATGCATCAATTACTGTAATTAAGTGGACAAACTGCATTGAAGGAATACGGTAGAGCTCTAAATGCTACAACATCGAATAATTTTGCGAGTACTGTTCGAAAATGTGCGAACATAATCAAAAGCTCTAATATGCAGGTTATCTGCTTTTCTCATTTTTTTTTTAACAATCTTTAACGGAACCCGTAAAGCAGCTCCAGTAGTCACAGCAGTCACATTTCACAGGGATTTTCATCGAAATTTTTTGGCAACTGCATTGAAATTCACTCGAAAGTGAATTACCGAATCCGCTCGATAATCATTTTTTTATGCTTCAGCGTTAATATAAGGCCTCTTCTATTCGCCAATTCTCTGTTCGCTATATCTCTGCTCGGCTCACTTGTCGAAAAATTTGCTTGTGAAAGCAACAACAAGGTTGTCGAGCAAGATTCGCCGCAAGCGAGTATGATTATACCTTACTAAACTTGTACAACTCACTATCTTACAAGCGCATGTATGTAATTTAAGGCAGCTCTATTCCCGCGTTGCCAATATACTTATGTTTACTTATACCAGTTGCTTCACCTATTCGTCACTTGTTAACGCTGGGTATGTTGACAAGACTGTTTAAAATAACAAAATCAACGTATTACTTCTTAGTAAAATAGTTTTATTTTTTTATTTTTTGTTTATTTTTTGTAATTTTTTTTTATTCAATTAAATTTTATTTTTTTTTATTTTTTTCTTTTTATTTTTGTTTTCCGTTTTTGTTAGTATACATTTTTTATTTATATTTAAAATTTTTTTTTTTTTATAATTATTTATTTTTTACTTATTTATTCATTTATTTTTGCCAGTTTAATTACATTTTTTTCTATTTTTTACTTTTCTTTCAGCTTTGTTAGTATAATTTTGTTTTATTTACATATTTAATTTTTTAATTTGTTATTTTTATTTTTGTTTTTTAATAATTTTTTTCTTTTTTTTTAATTATTTATTTATTTTTTATTTATTTATTTATTTTTTATTTATTTATTTTTCTTTCATTACTTTTATTTAGTTTAATTCATTTTTATTTTCTTTTTATTATTTATTTTTGTATTTTATTTATTTATTTATTGTATTTAAATATTTTATTTATTTATTTATTCATTTATATTTTTATTTACATTTTACATTTATTTATTTATTTTTTGCTATATTTTTTATTATTATTTATTTTTTAATGAGTTTTTATTTTTAATTTATTATTTAATTTTTGTTTTGTTTTTTTATTATATATTTATTTTTTTTCTTTAATTAATTTATTTTGTATTTTATTTATTCATTCATTTATTTATTATTTTTTGATATTTTTTTCAGTTTTTTTTCTGTTTTTAACTTTTTATTTTTTTTTGCATTTTTTTTAGTATGTTTTTTACATATTTAATTTTTTATTATTTATTTAATTTTTTTATTATCATTATTTAATTCTTTTTATTTGTTTATTGATTTATTTAATACACATCTAATTTTTTTATATTGTCTTAAATTTTGTTTTTAATTTTATTTTATTTTTAATTTATTTATTTTATTTATTTAATTTTGTTTTTTCTTCTATTATTTTTTTATGTATATATAAGGTGACTATTGTGAAAAAAGAAATATATATATATGTATATTTTATATAAATAAAAAAATAATAGAAGAAAAAACAAAATTAAATAAATAAAATAAGTGCCGTGTGGCAATTTGCACAGTTTAAAGGCCTGCCAAAGCAATGCTTCAGATTGTCGACCGCGCGCTCTAGAAACCAAATAACGATACAGTTCTATTCTTATTGAAGGACACAAATTCAAAAACTAGCATTGAAAACTGTCGATGGCTTCGTGATATTCAAAAGCAACGATCGACACGATAAGCCATCGATAGCTGCAGACCACCAGCTCATGCCACAAATACATCAACACACTTGCAATGGACTTAATAGGAAATTTTTTAGTGTTGAATATTGGGTAAATACTATTTACAAATTTAGTGAATACAAATTGGATCTAGATTCATATGTAGTTGAATTAATTTTTAAGTACATTTACATTTTGGTTTTAGTAAAATTTTGCAATTTTTGCCTATTCCGCACCATTCATAGTTGATTAGGTAATATTACACAGCCATACACACATAGGTACATATGTATATATGCATTGGGAGTGCAACAGTGTACATATAAAAAAATCGATAATCGCTTTTCCATCGGAATTAAAAAAAGGAAATATATTTTAAGCCTTTTTTTTAAGCTTTGAACATTTTTTTTAATTTTTAACACTTTACTGCCTCTATTAATACAGCGTTGAAAAAAAATTGTTATGAAAAAGACATATTAAAAGAAAAATAATGAACAAGTTTAATATTTTGCTTTTTTTTACCGAACCATATATAAAAACCTATTCTAAAGTATAGAAAACAGTTGAAAAGCGGCAAAATTATTATCCGTCGAAAAAGCTGAGTATATCGAATCCATGACAATATTTTTGTTTTTGTCAAAAAGTACTGCATAAAACAGCTATCGTTTTTTGAATATGAATCACGCGCACTTCAATTCTGCTTTTTCGCCCACTTGCACAAAAGTGAGGTTATATCGTATTGTCATAAAATCATAGACAATCTAAATTAACACTTGAGGGATTAAAATAGTTTGAATTAGTTTGTAATAGTTGATTTAGAAATACAATTGAACCAAAACTGTAATACCAAATATGAGCTTTTATGCGGTAAAGCGTCCGCCTCAAGACTAATAAAAAATGAAATAACTCAAAAATACAATAAACATAGTTTTGTAGAGCAGAAAGAGTTCTATCGAATGAAAACTTCCCCTTTGCCAAACACCTAAAACATCGTTGTAAAATTTAAACACGCTACCTTATTCCCCAACCCAATATAATCCTCCTTTTGGTCACATTTGAGTCAATTTTGGAAACTCTTCCAGTACCACTTTTTCGAATAAAGGAATGGTTTTCATTATATTTTTTCAATATATTAAATACTGTCGACTTAGGTTTATTTAAATTTCCGCGATTTGATGCACAATTTTACCTCCGGGATGGTATTTCACCATCAGTTCTTTTAAGGGGTTACATACGTCCAGCAGCGTCAAAAGGAAAACTGTTTTTAATAGGGATAACAATAGAAATAAATAAGAAAAAATTGTAAACATTGTTTATTAGTACCTAAACTTTATAAAAAAAACTATTTTAATTTTTCTTTACAAAAATTAGTATATAAAAAATTACACAAAGTACAATGAAAAAAGTTGCTCCACGGTGTGCATCATTTCCCCTTGAAATGTTGATGGATCAGTACAAACTAAAAAAAAATCTTGTAGAAAAAGTTGTAGTTATAGTCTGTCGAACGGGATTTATGAATTTCGAAAAATGTTGAAATTTACGGCATTTTGAAAAAAATATGGGTTTTACGTCACAAATGTCAAACTTTAATTATATATATAAATATATATAAATATATGTAATTGGCGCGTACACCCTTTTTGGGTGTTTGGCCGAGCTCCTCCTCCTATTTATGGTGTGCGTCTTGATGTTGTTTCACAAATGGGGGGACCTACAGTTTCAAGCCGACTCCGAACGGCAGATATTTTTTTTTTTTATGAGGAGCTTTTCCATGGCAGAAATATACTCGGAGGTTTTGCCATTGCCTGCCGAGGGGCGACCGCTATTAGAAAAAACTTTTTCTTAATTTTTGATCTTACACCGAGATTCGAACCGACGTTCTCTAACTGAATTCCGAATGGTAGTCACGCACCACACCCATTCGGCCACGGCGGCCGCCAAACTTTAATTATGTTTATACAATTTTTTAATAAAAATATCAAAAATCCGGCTCGTCAAACTATAGAAAAAGGACCTTCGAATATTTGAAAACAAACCGCTTCAAAAAATATTAAAAATTGTATGGGTTATCATGCAGACCGTGCCGGAAACAGTAGTTTCGAGAAAAACGAGTTTAAACTTTCCAGTGCAAAAGAAGGATAGCTACCTGTGCACAGCAAACTCTCGTCGGGTAGTTTCATTTTCTACCATAATTTTGTATCTATGAGGAATTTTTATAATCGAGTTCCACAGAAATACGCCTAAAACCTAAAAGAATAATAATCTGTAAAAAATTTATTTTTTTGAAAATTCTGGACGTATGTAACCCCTTAAATACTATCGACTTGGGTTTTTTTTAATTTCCGCAATTTGATGCACAATTTTACCTCCGGGATGATACTTCACGATCAGCTCTTTTAAATCCCTCGTTGTTTGCTCTATCCTCTTCACTCTTAAAAACTTGCAACGTCAATGGCAAAATGTGAGAAATAAAACTAACCTTTGCAGTTCAATTATGAAAAAAATTACGGAATACACCTATTTTACCAAACTATTTACAAAAATGAGGGTGTCCAACCTTTTGTTTGACTTTGAAAAATTATGCTATTGCCGTTATTACTTAATTAAACGGAGTTACCGTTAATATTAAAACAACAAATATGCATATTTAATTGTTAAAAACGAGATATATTCAACGCAAATGATTTCTTAAAAATCTGTGAATAATTTATTTTTTTATATAAATTTGAATTTTTTGAATATTGGCATCCCAGTTTTTGTTTCAGTTAACTATACACGTGCACCTACTATATATAAATGCATCTGAGTACTTTACTGTTTTTCCTACCCATGTAAAAACAAAATACTATAAAAAATATAAATTAAATAAATATACGTACCCATACATATACAGATATAAATAATGTACAAAGTGTTTGACGGTGGTGTAAGTCGAGTCTGTTAAGAAATTAAAATATTTTCTAACCAATAATGGCACACCCTAATGAGTGTAGAAAACCATACATATATTATGATATATTAATAATAAAAAATCATGTCTTAAAATTGAATTCCAATAAAGATGCACTAAGCGCGAAAAAATGTGAATAAAGAAAATCACAATTAACCAGGCAACTACTACTGTCTACATGAGAACACTTGCAGGCATACATACACACATACTCGTACAAATGGATAAGGTTTATAAAGTTCTTACTAAATTTACTTGTATGTATGTCATTTTCCGTATAATTTTTCTGCTTTAAGTGCTCCGAGGGGAAAAACTGTATAAACACATTAGAAAAATTTAAAGTAAATTAATTTAATAATTACGCAAACACACATACATACGTACATACATACATATATTCCGAAGCAAACTGATACGAATGTGCGCCATATATACCCACACATACAAGCAAATACATGCGCATGTATGAGAAATCGTTAAAATATGTAAATTACCTCTTAGTTGTATAATCGTAAATATAATAAAGGCGACTCATTTCCGAATGTCACACCTGGCTAATATGCATTACAGATATTAAAAAACAAAAACAAAAAAAAAAAACAAAAAAATATTATAGTTACATATATTTCGCAGATTATACATAACTAATCAACAAATAAATGAAATTGCATGTGCAAATAAAGTTGTTTTCTTTAATTTAATGGAATACAAGAAGCCGGTGACCACGAAAAGGGATATCCTCGTATCGTGTAAAGTGATTTCCCTACCTAGCCTGTTTTCCTGTTGTTGTTGTAGCAACATACATACATTGAGGTGTGAAATAAGTTTTTATTGATTTCAAAGACAAAATTGTTCAAAAATGATTACAATTTTAACATACATATATTTACTTTAGCTCGATATGATCACCTTTTGCCTTGACTATAGCCTTCAAGCGGTCCAAAAATGAATGTGATCTTGAGGTATTTTGGCCCATTCTCGTATAATTGCTTTTTTCAGCGCATCCATACTCGCATATTTTTTAGTCCTCACCTTGCTCTCCAAAATGGACCAGATGGAATAGTCCATCGGATTTGCGTCTGGCGGTGAATTCGAAAGCCATTGTGTGGGCGAAATGAAGTGTGGCACATGATTTTTTAACCATTCTTGGTTCACACGAGCTTTATGAGACGGTGCCGAGTCCTGTTGGTACGTCCATGGTCTACGACCGAAATGTTTGCGTGTCCACGGCTCTAAAGCAGCTTCTAAAACATTTTCCCGATAATAAGTCGCATTCACTTTGACACCAGGCTCGATAAAAACGATTGGAAAGCGTCCATCAGCGGTCACTGCGGCCCAAACCATTACTTGCGATGGGAAATTGCTTCGAGTGGCCGTACGTAGGCTCAAATTCTCGTATGAGCGTTCGGCCAAGTAAACATGATCGTTTTGAGTGTTTATGAACTGCTCAATTGGGAAATTTTTTTCATCAGAAAACACATTGTTAGTAAATTCGCGACGCTCGTGCAAGCGCAACAACTCCTTTGCTCTTTCGCACCGAACTTTTTTTTGCTGGGGTGAAAGATGGTGTGCTTTTTGGAACTTGTAAGCCTTGACCTTGTGCTCATTTTTCAATATGCGTCGAATGCTGTCTTGCGATATTTTCAGTTCTTTGGCCATTTTTCTTCCACTTCGACGTAGATTTCGTTCAAGTCGAGCCTTCACTTTCCGAACCATTTCTGGCGTTGTTGCGGTTTCCCTTGGTCCACCTCCATAGCGTTTTGCAATGCTACCAGTATCATTGTAACGTTTTATAGTGCGATACACAAACATTTTATTCACTTTGAGGTGACTGAGCTCACGAACAATGGCTGGTTGTGATCTTCCAGCCAAATATAACGCAATCACTTTATTACGTTTGAATTCCATCACACAAAAAAAAAACAAACTGAGACGCTAATGCTTTTGATGGCTTATAAACAATATATTGAACGGTCATTAGAACAACTTTGACGTTGACGTCATGAGCTGTTTTACAGATACAAGCAGTGTGAAGTTGGTAACACTTCATATCGTTCACCCGTTCATATACGGAGAATGCTGTTGGGGTGAACGTCTTTGGCCGGATACACCGGGTCAAATCAAATTCAAAATAAGCAAGACTGAGCTAAAATAAAATCAAAAGGAGCTTTGCTTTGATAAGTTCGAGTTTATTTATTCAAAATAGTCCCCTCTGCCCTGGATACACTGTTTATACACATATAAAACCTTTTCGAAAGAGTGTTTCAGGTCTCTGACCGGAATGTCGCTCTCTGACGGACTCAAAACGTTTTCCTTTTATGGCCAAATGCAATTTTCCGAATAGGTAGAAGTCACAGGGAGCCATATCAAGCGAATACGGTGATTGATTGATGGTTAAAATGCGATTTCTAGTCAAAATATCAGTCACAACAGTAGATCCATGAGATGGTTCATTATCACGCATCCTCCTTCGTGGTATGCAGGGCAAATTCGACGAATGCAATGCGACAAACGCTTCAAAACGACAAGATAGAAAATTGCATGAACGGTTTGGCCCATTGGCACGAACTCTTTGTGGACAATTCCCTTGGAATCTTAAAAACAAATGAACATCAACTTGATTTTTGACTTCTTCAAACGCGATTTCTTGAGTGGTGGTTCGTCTGGAGCCTTCCATTTGGCACTTTGACCCTTAGTTTTAGGTTCATGCTGGAAACACCACGTTTCATCACCAGTTAAAATGGAAGGAAGTTCTCGTCTTTTCTTGCCTCTTTAATGAGGTCTTTCGAATGTTGAATTCTGAGTAATTTTTAGTCCTCACTTAATTTGTGCGGAATGAAACGTGCACAGACCTTTCGTAAGCCCAAATGATCAGTTAAAATGCAATAAATCGATGTTTTGGAGATATTCAACTCCGATTCCATGAATGTCAACTATGATTTCGGTTCATTTTTAATAAATTTACGAACAATTTCAATGGAGCTTTCGGCTGAATGAACTCATCATGATGACGCTTTCCGCGCATGAATTTTTTTTAGGTATGGAAACGGATGGAAGTCTGGTGAATACGGTGGATGCTCCAATAACTCGAACTTTAATTACGGGATTTTAGCCATTGTCAAAATGCTCTTGTGACACAGTGTCTTGTCCTGATGAAAAATAACTTTTTTCTTTTGCAAAAAAAACCAGGTTTACAGCGCTTTTAGTCTCTTGTTTTGATTTAGGATCATGGTGATGGACCCAAGTTTCATCCATAGTGATGAATCGACGCACAAAATCCACTTTATCTTTTCGAAAACGCTCTAAATGTTTCTGCGAAAGTCGCATTCGGATGTGGTTCTATTCCATTGTTAGCGAATGCGGCACCCATTTTGCACACAGCTTTCTGAACCTTAATACTTCAGTCAAAATATTGCTTACCCTGCCCAATGCGAAACTTATTAAGGCGTTATATACAGTTAGAAGGCAGAAAAACAGTGAATTTTCCAGAATTTTTTCTGCGAAAACTTTTAAATTTATTGATCTAAAAATTTGTAACTGTATTTTAAGACTAAGTATTAGTAAAAATATTTATTTGGAAAGAAGCTACAGCTGATCTCCGGGAGCTCCTAACAAAAAAGACGTTTTGCGGTCACCACTATATCTCTGAACTGGATCCTCTGAAATTAAAAAACCAAACAGATTTCGTTAAAGGAATGTTATCTCGTAATTAATCGATGGAATAATCAAAATAATTTTTTTTGACAAAATGTCGGTTTCTCAAGAAAAAAATCGATTTTTGAACAAAATTTCGGCTTTAAATTTTTTATGAAAAAAGATATATTTATCGGTGAGAAAAAATCTTCGATTTATTACTAAAAATATGTTTAAGAAGCTCGTGTTACAATTTTAGACTAATCGTTTTTTGAGTAATGTTAGTCACTGGTGTTGTACCTTAACCCTTAACGGCCAAAAGGCCCCGTAATCGGGACATAGTACTTATGCGATAGAAAATGAAAGGCCCCAATCCGGGGACATGAAAAGAATTCAGTTTTCATTTCATTTATTTATCATGCTGTAGTTTTTTAACAAATATGGCAACTTTGTACATCCCTGGTTTGTTGATCTTATAAAATTACATCCTTATAAACGTTTCAGAATTTCATCTAATTTTCCGTCGTCTTATGGGCGAGTAATACAAAAAAGTTCTCGGCCGTTAAGGGTCAAGAAAATAAGATATTTTGAAAATTCTAACCTCTTAAACCACCTCAGATGTCAAAACTTATTGAAAAACCTAATAACTATGGGAATTCTGCAGTATCGATTTCAGCTACAGTAAAAGGAATACAGGAGATCTACCGTTAGATCGAAGTCTAAATTTTGTCGAAAGCCCCGACTTGTTCAATTTATTAAAGGCGCTAGCATCTGCATCGAATCACCTGGTCGACCTCAAAGTTGACTATGAAAGAAACTGGAAAAAAGTTGTTATTATTGTTATTGTAGCAGCAAAACATTCCCCATGCTGACGGACGGACAGTTCTTGGTCGGATATAATGTAAATCCGGGTCGTTCCGGTAACGTAGAACCGACTGTCTGGAGTGAACGTTAAAAAGTTGTAGTCCCATTTGGCTCTGTCACCCCGGTACTTCAGCTTGTAACAACACCGCAAACAATTTTCACAATAACTTACACGTGGGGCATTTCGTTTCCAGTTAATTTCATACCGAAGGTTATAATATTATTTTTAATACATTTTTTGCATTTATTATTTTATTTGTTTATACAATTTATATATATTTTTTTTTACAATATACAAGTATGTTTTCATGTATACAAGATAATTAGTTGCTAAGCCTGACTTTTTTCTATTTCATTGCATAATTTAAGTTTCAGAATTTCATAGCATTTTTCAAAAGCAAATTACAACAATAATTTTATATGGGTATCCGTAAATAAAACCTGGGATATTTATCGCTGATTTGAAAATCACAAAGTATCAGCTGCATCTTCTCCAGACGAAAAGTTCGCGCTACCCTACGCGCCAGTTCTGGCTAACTCAGACGTATTTCAAATTTTTTTGTTTAAAATTTAAAAAAGCACTTACGGAAACGAAGATTTTTGGACTACAGTGAGATGGAGACAACGACAACCAAGCGTAGAAAAAAATGTTTAAGAGAAATCTAAATAATTTGTTTCGTTGGTATGAAAGGCAGTATATTCACATTGACAAATAACAAATATAGAAGCATAATTTTCATTTATTACACACCTGAAGTCGCAAACTTATCATACAGGAATGAACACAGCTGATCCACACGCCGAGCAGATATGCGAGGGTTGTGCACGCTTTTCTATGAATACCCTTTATGTAAATTATATATTTGGAATAAGCTTAGTGCGTAATTAGCTAATTTAAATAATAAACTAAACAAAACAAATCAGATATGCTGCAGTTCACTAGCTCCATCCGCTTCGAATTAATTGCCCCCAGCACCAATTTACAAATACATACACACATAACTTAGATAACTGCAAATTATTCAAGCAACAAAAGCAGATACTACAATATTACAAAGCTTTTGGAGGAAAATTTTAGTTTATGCTATAGAAGATCACCATTTAATACACTAAAGAATTGTTTTCGCACCTACACACCTAAGACTAATATGTATTTAAAATTGTATAACAACATTTTTGCTGGATTCCAACCAAGTGCGTATGCACATATACATATATATACTATATATATACATATAAATGTATGCATTGCATGTGCATACAGTCATCAAATAAAATACAATACATTATCGTACAAATGGAATCGTCTCGGCAATATTAAATATTTCTATGCACAGTCAGGCGTACGTAGGTGACAACACACCGGCTATACTCCCGTTGTCATCATTAACTGTTGTTGTTGTTGTTATTACTTTATCTACAAATAAATGTGGTTTATCCTTTCACTTATTTTATATTTTTACGAGCCAAATTGCTCTTTGGCTTGATCGATTGGTCCGAATTCATAGCTACCACGCCCATCGAACTGCAAATAGTAGTCGTGATGCGTCCACAGTGATTTGCGATGGGACACCGTGAATAACGTAATGCCTGCTTCGCGACAATAACTATACATTTTACCCTCGACATCGACTGACACCGCACTGGTGCATTCATCTAGAATGGCGAACTGTGGACTGTGATAGAAGAGACGCGCCATGGCAATGCGTTGCTTTTCACCACCCGACAAAACATCTATCCAATCCTCAACGGCATTCAAACCATTTTCACGCTGCTCCAAATAGGTCAGCTGCACAATATCCAAATATTTCATAAGGTCTTCGTCGCTCTTACCGCTGCGCAACATTTCATCGCGCGTATGTGGGTAGATTATCTATGGAACAAAAACAAAAAAAAAGATGTATATTATTTGCATACCCTTCGCAAATTGTGAGTGTAGCACATACCTGATCGCGCAATGAGCCCAATGTCATGTATGGGCGTTGGGGAATATAGAAGAGTTTACCACGTGGCGGCTTGGTCAACTTACCACCCCACGTGGGCCACAGCTCACCGAGTATGCGGAATAAACTAGACTTGCCACAGCCGTTTGGACCACAAACCAAGACGTTCATGCCCGATCTGTAAGAATAAATAAACATTTATGAATAGTTTTTCAAATTGCACTATTTGGAGGCGCACTCACTTCACTTCGAAGGTCAGCTCCTTGACCAGCACATCGCCGTTGGGTGTAACAAGCGGCACTTTTTCGAATCTAATGATATTATCAACGAACGTCATAATGCCCTTATTTGGACCAAAGCCATTATCGCCATTCAGTATATTATTCACCATTGTCCGTTCGTAACGTCCTTTGTTCAGATCACTCAGCACTTTGATTAATTCGGTCATGCGCGCCGTGAAGCCTTGAAGTGAAAATGAAGAGTGCAGAAGAGCGCACTTTGAGTATCATACAAAAATGTTAAGAAGCTACACTACTCTAAATCTTACCAGCCAAACGAGACATTTCACGTCCAGCCAATACCAAGCGACCTATGGCCTCGGCCAACTTCACCAACATCCGGCCATAAGTGTAGTAGGCCTGTGAAAAAGAGCAGATTGTGAAGTGAAGTAGTACACGATTTCAAAATCAGATTGCGTGAAGTACGCAGTAATCTCAAAGTTAAGATGATAGACGAGTCTATCGCACCACCACCGCGATTCAGATTGAATCAGTGCTAAAGTACACACCTGCAAACGTTGACCATTTTGTTCGCCCGAGAGCAAGGGATGATTTTCCGAGAAGAATGGAATGGATACCGCATAGAATCCAACAATTGAGGCAAAATCTAAACATAATAAAAACCCACAATAATCAATAAACTCAAAAGAGGTGAAAGTAACAAAGTAAATCTTAAAACGGTATACTGATTTTAATACTCACATTTTCCCACAATATTATCGACAATGCCCATGCTAACGCGGAATTCCAGGAATTTACGCAGATGTGCACGCAATTTCGAATAGCTGGCCAGCAGCGTAAGCTTCTCGCGTGTATTGCCCTGATAGAAGGCGACCTCTTCGGAATTGGTTATGAGGCGACTATTGACATAACGGAATTCACCTTCCAATTTCTGCTCTTCAACAGTGAGGCGTCCAGTTGGACGTCGAAGTCGTGTTAGAACGATGCCAGCGAAAAGCAAATACAACATAAGTATTGAAGGTGTCTGTAAGTGTGAGAAGAAAAGGTGTGGAATAAAAATATAATAAATATACAGCCGTTGAAAAATACTTAAGGGAACCCCCGGAGGTCTAGAAGTTTCAAGAAAAAGATTTTTTTTTTATATTTCCAATGGCTTTTAAGAATATACCGTGAAATTTCCATACGGAGACTCCCAATATTATAGCTTCTACAGCTTCTACACAACATCAATGGCTATCGCCCGTACTAGAATCATATTTTTATTTCGTTTTTTTTTATTAAAAAAGTAAAAAAAAAAACCCTTTTTCTAGAGTGTCAAATTTTTTTTATTTTTTATTCTACTACGGGATATAGGCACAGTCATACTGATTAATAATTTTTTGGTTTTTGTGTTTCAGATAAATAGAAGAGCCAAAATGGACAACACCGTCCAGGTCCAATTTTTTGGGAGCGTCAACTTCAGCGCCATTTTGAAAATTATTAAAATTGAAAAAAATTTAATTTTTTTTATGTGAAAGAAAATTTCTGAAAATACCCTCAATTTTCGAGCTCTAGACTACCCTTAAAAACGATGCATGTTTTATCGAGTACTGTGCAGTAACGGTACTTTTTGAGTTGGAATATATTTGCTGTGGTCACATTGATTGAAATGCGTTCATTTAACTAAAGGGGCTTCCAATAAGAGGTGTATTTTGATATTCAAAGAAAAATGCTATTTTTTAATATAAATGATCGGATGTTTGATTCATTATAAAGAGGAAGGTATGCCGTTAATAGTGGAAAATAACATCAGGCAAATGACCACCACGACCACGCTTACAGGACAATATCTTTTTCATGAAATTTTCCGTAACCGAATTGCAAAGTGGCTGCCCTATGTCCTCCAGAGCCTCACGAATTCCATCTTTGAGGTCTTGAATCGACCCTGGGCTGTTGTCGTAGAGCTTCTCTTTCACTTGGCCCCAAAGAAAAAAGTCGCAAGGTGTTAAATCACAAGATCGCGGGGGCCAATTGTAATCACCTCTTCGAGAGAAACTTCTCCGGTAAAAGATCAATGGTTTCGTTGCGCCATCTTGTTGAAAATCAACTTCGTCCAGATCGATACCATTCAATTCCGGCCATAAAAAATTGTTAATCATCTCTCCTTTTTAACACCTAACACCTGTTATTCGAAAACCCTTTATTTCTCTTGAAGTGTTCGCATTGATTTTTTGCGTTTTAGTAGGGGCACTGACATTTGTGCGAGAAATCACCTTAGGAACGAAGTCCAAAATTTTGTGAATCGTTTTCTGTAAAAAATAAGACGATCTTATGCCCATAGTCCCTTTTTGACAGATATTTTCCTTACCGATGGGTTCAAGAATGAAAAAGGTTCCGGAGCCAACTGGTACTTAAACGATAGTAATACGTATCATCACGCTATGGGAGGAAAATTTGTTCTCTCAAACTCGAGGATATTTTTAGATTTGCCAAAAAATCAGGGAAATTCTCACAGGACTAGCTATCTCTGTCTCTGTTTCCATTCTATACTCTTTCTTTCTCACTTCTCTCCTTTCCCCCTTGACTATCTCCCGTTTTGCTTTCCAGAGGTTGTTAGCCGGAGCGTTTTACGAGTTACCATTCTCTTCGAGCAGCATTCGACCCCAAGTTCGTCTCACCAATCTTAGAGCACGGAGGAGGCCCAATAATGGTGTGGAGCTGCTTTTCGTGGAACGATGTCAGATCAATTATTCGTATTGATGGGTGATACGGGTGCGGTCAAGTACGTTCAGATACTTCAAAATGTTAAGGTCGCATTACACTTTGACATTGACATTTGCGGAAGAGAATTTATGGGTGTTTTAGAAATTTCAACAAGACAATTCTCCGAAGAACACTTCTCGTGTGGCAAAATGTTTTTCAAAGATAATTTGATGCCTGTTTTGAATTGGGCATCTTCGAGTGCCGACTTACAATATAATAGAATATCTTTGACACTCGTCTTCTTGATTGGCGCGATAACTGCTCACGCGATTTTGGCCGAGTTTAACAAAGCAGTCGTTTATTTCTCGTGCTAACCGTCACCAGTTGGACACACCAGGTCCTTTTCCACCTGATATTTCCAACGCAAAAGAGGTCTTCCTTTTCCTCTGCTACCACCAGTTGGTACCGCATCGAATACTTTCAGAGCTGGAGCGTTTATATCCAAGCGGACGACATGACTCAGCCAACGTAGCCGCTGGATCTTTATTCGCTGCGCTATGTCTATGTCGTCGTAAAGCTCATACAGCTCATCGTTCCATCGTCTGCGATATTCGCCGTTGCCAACGTGCAAAGGTCCAAAAATCTTTCGCATAATCTAATTTAATAATAATTTTAATAATTCGTAAACTCCCAAAACGATAGGGTTTATTAGACCGACCGTTCATACGAGAATTTGAGTCATCGATTGACCACCAGGAGGCAGCACCCGCCACAGTTAATGGTTTGGGCCGCTGTAACCGCAGATGGGCGCTCTCCAATCGTTTTCATTGAGCCTGGTAAATGCGAAATATTACCGGGAAAGTATCTGAAGGTTGCTGCGAAGCCGTGGACAGGCAAACATTTCGGTGGTAGACCATGAACGTTTCAACAGGACTCGGCACCATCTCAAAAAGCTCGAGTGAACCAAGAATGGCTAAAAAACAACGTTGCGAATTTCATGACGTCCACACAGTGGCTCTCAAATTCAGCAGACGCGAATCCGATGAATTATTATCTTTGGGCTATTTTGAAGAGCAAAGTCCGAACTAATAGATGCACCACTCTCGAGATGCTGAAAAAAGTCATTGTCCGCGAGTGGGCCAAAATACCTGCAAGTCACATTCGGGTAGCTTGCGGCCTTAGTCAAAGTAAAAGGTGGTCATATCGAGCAAAAGTAAATTGATTCTTAATTTTGTAATATTTTCACACATTTTTTACTTTGAATTGAATAAAAGTAATTATCCAAACTAAATTTGTGGCCTTTTTAATTGGTTACACTTCGAATGCCGGACCCTGTACTTTTAATACTTTTTTCTTTCGCCTGCATTTTTTATGATTTTGCTATTATTTTGTTTCGTTATTATGTTTTTCTTAGAAAAAAAAAGACTGATACCGATTGAAAACATTTTAAATTTATAAAATAAAATCTAATAAGCAAAACATTTAGGTGATTCTATTGAAAAAAGTCTCAAATGAAGAGAACTGGGAGTCGTACTTAAGTATTTTGCAACGGCTGTATGATATATGTATGTATGTGTGCGCTCTTGGCATCAATTAGTATTTTACCTTGCCACCCAGATTGACTGTCAAACGGTAGACATAGATGAATATGTCCAGCACGGGTTTGCTAATATTCGAATACAGATCTGTGGCGCTTTCACAGAATTTATCGATGTCAGTGGTAAGTAACTGATCGGCGTTCGCTATTCTATTATCTAAATTGGACATTTTATAATATGTATAACCGCTGTGAAAAGAAAGAAATGTTATTAAAATTGCCTTGCTTCATACTCAGTTTTTCTCCTTGCAAGTTTAGCTGCGGCGAGTTTCTAAACCAAATTTAGCACTGCAAAATTGCATGTTTCCACTTGGCTTAGCTGGAAGGCAGCTAGCAGCAAACTTGCGCTGAAAAAGTGGGTATTAGAATATTATTTATTCGTTTTGCTAATTACCACAAGTACTGATTGTACAAATGATGAGTTAGATTTGTTCGGAATCTCAATTTTAATTCGCCCAAGCTCCATTTTAGGATATTTGTGACAACGGATATCTGTTGAAAGTAAAATAGAATATTTCATTTTATTAGTTAGCTTGGGTAATTCTGCAGGTTGAGTTATTCGTTTTCACTCTGGCCCAGTACTACTCACCATTGGCAGTGCGGCCAGATATTTTAGCAGTGCCGATTTGAATTTATCTTTGTTCATGTGAATGATTGTGCTCTCCACGACGGTGGCATTCTGTATCATCCAAATATCACTGACAGAACGACCGATTAGCGAGGCGGCTACCAAAAATAGCAAACCACTTTCCACACTCCAAAAGCGAGGTACGAGAATTGCTAAAAGTAGAGGAACAAAAAAAGAGTTGTCTTGATTTTAGTAAATCATTAGCATGGAATATACTGATGTAATAACACTGTGCTACAATAAAAATTATACAGAAAAAATTTCATATGCACAATTATAGATTTTATACAGCAATGCTGCATACTGAGTTTTTCATTTGCTCATCAAATTAAATTTTTAATGGACTTTCATAAAAAGTAAAGTTTTATATTGCGAACATGAGTTCATCTTCATCTCCCATTGGAACATAAGGCCTCAAAAAAGCATTTCCAAACGATCATGTTTTTGGCGGACAATTTTTATTCTTTTCGATTCGTACGATTTCCCACATTCATCGATTTCTTCTTGTAACGATTTCCTCCATGTCCTCCAGTCTTAACCGGGCCCCTGGGGGTACGGTATACTAGACAGGGCTAGTTTACTGGGGCGGCAGCCCTTGGTCGGGAAAAAACCCGAGTCATTCCGGTGACGTAGAACCGGCTGCCATGGGAATGGAAGATAGCCCCTCTTGCGGTTTCCTTGCGGGTTCTAATCAAGAGCTTGTTGGCGAACCTCCGTAGCATAACTTCTGCTCAAATATGAACGAGACGAATTTAACGATGGAAATTCAAGTTGAACAAAGAATTTGTTTGAAATTTTGTTATTCCAACAAAATTTCGGCTTCAGACGCCTTAAAAATGTTGCAGACAACCTATGGGAACTCTACATCGGTTGAAAACTTGCCTCATGAACGTCGTCCAGCAACATTAGTAAACGACGAAAATATCGGAAAAGTAAAGAAAATTGTGCTTGAAAATCGCACAAATCGCAAAATCGGTTAATGCTGAATATTATTTAGACGTTTTAAAGCGTTTGCGCGAGAACATTGGTCTTAAAAGGAAGGAATTGTGGGAAAACAAGTCATGGTTCTTGCATCACGATAATGCACCAGCTCACACATCACGTCTTGTTCGCGATTATTTGAACAAAAATAATGTTAATATCGTTCTGCAAGCACCGTATTCGCCTGATATGGCTCCATGTGACTTTTTCCTGTTTCCCAAGCTCAAGTTGCCGCTCCGTGGAAAACATTTTGAGACAATTGAAGTCATAAAAGAAAATTCGAAGAACACACTCGAGCTTGACTTGTTTACAGTAGCACAGAAAACAAACTATGTGACATATCACGCTGAAATTTGCCATGTAAGCTTATAACAGTCCTACCAAAAAACAAAAAATTTATTTTTGCCATATGTTATCCGCGGACCGTTTTATTGATGTCTCGTTCATATTTGAGCAGAAGGTATTATCGTAGTATATGGCCTATTTATCTTCATTTGTGTAATTTGAGAGAGTTGGCCTTGGGTTCTAAGTTGCACTTTTTATATGAATCATCATTGCTGATGACGTTTGGCCACCACACCTTGAGAATACCCCGGAGACATCTGTTTGCAAAGCCTTGAATTTTTACGGTTAGATGGTCGGTTGCAAGCTAGGTCTCGCATCCATGAGAACCATACCGAGATGACGTTTGATTTGACGTCTATTTTTTGTTTGGACAGATATTTGTGATAAGTTCCAGATTTGGTGCAGCTGTGCGACATATGCGCCAGTTGCTTTATTTATTCTGGGCTGACCATTAGTTATTCTTCTTCTTCTTAATTGACGCGATAACCGCTTAAGCGAATTTCTTTCTCGTGCTAACCGGCGCCAGTTGCTGCACACATCAAGTTCTTCTCCCTCTGACCTTTCCAACGTAGAGAAGGCCTTCCCTCTTCCTTTGTTACCACCAGCTGGTACCGCATCGAATACTTTCAGAGCGGGAGCGTGTTACAGCATACAGTTACATGAGCTCAAATAATTTAGAGATGATGGAAAAGTGTATTTTGAACTTTATACTGTCTGTTTGCATACTAAAATTATTTACTTCCTAAATGTCAAATATGATTGATACGACGCTATTTGTGGAAATTATAAGTCTTCCAATAGGATGATTAATTTTGCGCCATCCCATTATCCCTTTTTGGATTTCAGAACAACTTGGCTTCATCGATTCCCCAGTCAATTGTCGACTAGGATAGGTTAGCCAGGGTGCTTGTCTAAGACAAGACATTCGGTGGCCCTAAGACCCATTGTAATACCTGCATTTGATTTCCATCCCCTAACTTAGTTGCTTAAACCACTTGGATCTTTTTAAGAAGTGAGATCTGGTCCCTTCAGTGAGAAATTTGGCAAATTTCTCAGGACTTCAAAGAAATAATCGGCGGGGGCTGTCGAGAAGAATGAAGACGTATTGTAGAGGAGACAATGATCCACCCCAGACTGTAATGCCAATATAATGAGTCCAGTGCCTAGATCGCCTGCAGTAACAACAAACAAAAAGATACAGCCAAGGAGCATTTATTGTTGTTTTTTTAACAGTAATAGAAGCCCAGTCAGTGTAGGGTATATCACCGGTCATCTTCGTCTGGCTCATCTAAAGGTAGGCCCAGGAAACAAGCTGTTTCGACAGGTTGGCTCCAGAGGGAGAGGGGTGTTAGATGAGTAGGTTTAAGGGGGCATGTGAAGAGGTCGTTAGTGTCGTGCGGAGTATCTTGACATGCCGGACATATGTTTGTTATGTTGGGGTCAATTCTGGATAAGTAGGAGTTCAACCTGCTACAGTATCCAGAAACGTAGTTGTACCAGTGTTACACGTGTCTCACGGGGAAGCTGGACCTCTTCATCTGCAATAGGTGGTGGTTGGTCTCCGATTACGGCATTCACAGGGGCGGAGCTTAAGAAGGTGGTGACGGTCTCCCGGTGAATGCCGTTTATTGACTGTCTAAATACTGTCTGGTCCAGTAGATTTCTGTCAGTTTTGTCTTGGATCTCGTCGGTATTGTTTAAAAGGTGTCTCCTGACTCGCTTAGGAGGCGGCTCTGGCTCAAGCAGGTGTCTGCAAGGATGAAACCTGCGGTAGCATCCCATCAGGAGCTGCTTGCTGAGCAGTTTATTGTGCTCCATTACAGGGAGCATCTGTGCCTCGTTGTGAAGGTTTCAACACCCAGGGGACATCAGGGGGCACCTGGTCGCTGTCCGAATGGCAGTAATTTGGCATGTCTGTATCTTTATCCACTGCGAGTCACTTGTTCCAGGCGACCAGACAGGCGCATCATAGTTTAGAACCGCCCGACCAATTGCCTTAAATGTCGATAGCAACAGTTCTTTGTCTTTGCCCCAAGTGCTGCCGGCCAGCGATTTGAGGACCTTGTTGCGATTTTGGATCTTAGTGGCAATTGCGGTTGTATGCGTTGAGAAGGAGAGCAAACTGTCAAAGGTCACACCAAAAATTCTGGGATTGTTTACCTTCGGAATTGATGTGTCATCGATTTTTACTCTGAGGGGCAGTTTGACCTCCTTTGTACAGGTGGTAGAGAGGGTTACCGTGGATTTAGCGGGGGAAATTTGGAGATTTCTCGCAGTGAAAAAGCGAGAAAGGTCGGTGAGGTAACTGTTCGGTTTGGAGCACAGACCATCGATGTCATCGCCCGACGCCATTATCGTGCAGTCGTCAGCGTATTAGACCAGGGAGACTCCCTCTGGTGGTTGGGGGAGCTTCGAGATGTAGAAGTTGAACAGCAAGGGCGGTACACCTTGCTAAGGCGCATTCATTAAACGTGGTGGCACTAACCAACAACAATGTTCTGTGCGTTTGATAGTTAAAGCAAATTATGACAAAGACAAATAATGATTTCGCCTTGTTTCATTCTGAGCTGACAGCCACACGGACACGGCGAAAAAAAAAAACAAATCAGCTGGTTTACCAACACCACCTTTAATAGATTAGCCTTGGATACAACACTACCAACAACCAACAAGTATTTAAACAGATACTACATTTCACTATGGATTTGACATCAACTTTGAAAAGTTTTTCAAAATAATGTTATTAGTTTGTCAATTTTATTTGTTTTAAAATTCTCTGTTTTGTTTTAAAAATTTAAAAAAAATTTTAATATACAAATTTGTGGATTTAATTTTAGTAAAGAAATTCAAATCAAGGTAGGTTTAAATAACTACCACTAATCGATTGATTCCAATCAAGTTCATATCATCTACAGAGAATAGTACAAATGACAGTTACAACAGCCATTGTCGTTGCGGGGCTGTTGCAAATTGTGCTGCGCACATCCTTCTTCTTCGAACAGGAAAAGGATCTCTGCTCGCCGGCACCTTCACTAGCCAGTTGGATTTTCCTCATTGCACTACTGGATCTCATCTCCGATCTATGCCTCTATCCTGTACGATATATGCATTTGCCATACTTCTGTCAGGCGATGGTCGAGACCATCCTCACCATTTTGTTAACGGAATTTGGCACCCTTATCGTCTGGTGTACACTGGAGAAGCTATTTTGGCGTTTAATCAAATCCATACTGCTCGTTATGGGTATGTCTGCGAAAACGTATGCCAATTATGAGACTCTCATATTGGGCGTGACAACTACAGCGATCAGTTTGATGATATTGGCTTTTGTTGGTCAGGCGACCGATCACTTTCACTTGATACGCAGAAAATATCATCGCATGCAACGTAAAGTGTCGCTGAATCTCGAAAGGTTCCGAGAATATATTAACGGTTGTAGATGTGCTTCGTCACGTTTGCGCTGTAAAAACATGCGCGATTGCCTTTCGGATGATTCTGAGAGCATCTGTTGCCCGAAGCGTAAACGCAGACGCAGAAGATGTTGAAAGAGTGTGATCGAATGGATGGTAACGTTTCTCTATTTTCAATTGGCTCTCTGTCAGTGCAAAATGTTCGGGTTATTCCAGTCTATTTTCTATGAGGGCTTTCGTGTCGTAAGTGCGTGAGTGTATGCATATGTACGGAAATATCCGTCCGGAAATGCTAATAAAATTATATTTTTTTTAGTTCAATTGTCTTGTTATTGCTATTTTTGAGTTCGCTATAATGCATATTTATGATGCAAAGTTTATATTTATACATTCATGCATATGTACCTATGTGAACTTGTACATTCTCTGTGCTGGTGTACCTACTCAGGCATACAGTCCGGTTCACTTGGTTGGAGAAAAATATGGGCAAATATTTGATCTTGTAACACAAGGGTTTCTAATAATTCAAGCATAAGCATGCAAATTTTAAATATATTTTTTTAACTAGCAGAAAGTTTTAAACTGGGATTTATATGATTATTGTTGTATGTAGAATGAACTCTACTTTTATTAAAATCAATATCAAGTCGCATCCTTGATTTCCTTGTGTTTGTGACTTAAATTTTATGTTACGGGAATAAGTTTCCGCCCTCGTAAAAGTGGTGTCCCAGTGGCTGATACTAGATATTTTGACTATTTTTGATTTGAAGGTGTATATGTTAGGTCTTGACCGCAGTTGACATTCGTTTGAAGCGTAAATATCCTTTTTTAGCTGATGTCAAAAATATCTAATTTACATGTCCAAATGTTTCACGAATCTTGGGGTGGCGGCAACAGAGCTTTATAGCTGTTTCCCCGTCATTTTGTAGTCTACAATTTTCAGTTCGAACGCGCCATAGTACGATACTGCTCTCCAAACCATCATAGCAACATCTTCACGGCTGTGATGTCGACTTCCATTCTTAAGTCATGGAAATAGTACTGTATCCATCCGGCCCATTCAGATTAAACTTCTTTTCGTCACTAAATACTACTTTTTTCCCATTCACCGGGATCGTTATTTGTAACAGAACTCCAATCCATATGGCCCCTTGCAAAATCGATGCGGCGTTCTTTGCGAAATTTATTCAAAAGTGTTTTTTTTTTTTGTAATTTTTTATGCTTCAGAATAGTATTTCGGACAGAATAGTATATTCAGTGGCGCTTTTAGAATAGTACTTGGAACAGTACAATTGCTGGCTTTCTTCACTTTTCTTTAATTTTTACTGTTGGAAGCACGAAACTTGATGCAATCCTAAGAATCTGGCGGTTGTTTTTGGTGTTAAAGCCATCGCAGTTTTGCCTTTATAGTTCTTACTATAGGAGGCACATTGCTTCACGTAATGATCCATAACTTTAGACTTCAATAGAACTTTTTGGCGATTTGACGATCCGAAAGTCCTTCTGTTGTCCATATATCGATTTGTTCTTTTCTCGATCGATAAAATCTTTCCGATTTTCCATTTTATTAGAATTAAGAAGTTTTCGACCAAATGCTTAAAAAAACGAGCTCTTTTCACAGCTTTAATGCGCAATTAAAGTTGGCAAACTGAGCGCCTCTCGCCTAGTAAATTAATAAATCAAGCACGATATACCGTTAGATGGAATAACATTTTGATGAATGTTTATTTTCGAGCAAAGTACAGTCTTGACTTGAATTATCAGAAACCTTTGTGTTACTAGATCAAATGCGGTTGCTTTAACAACCATTTTCTTCCATACACTTTATTGCCTCTAATCAAGTGAACCGGACCGTATCGGCAGTTGTTATATGCAGTGTAAAGAAGGGCATGAATAAACAGGTTTATTGAATTTTCTGGCTTCGCACGTGTGCCTTTAAATATGCACTAAAAACACCGTAATGTTTGCGAATGAAAAAACTCACAAATCTTTCCAACACAAATGCCAACAAAGGGCAAAGTCATTCGTACTTTATAATTTATGATCTTTTGTAATATTTAAAAACCGGTTTGTTTTTCAACTAAGATTTTCACCAATCGATTTTGGATGAAAGAAAATATAATATTTAAATACTTTAAACACTAAAAAATTTCAATTTCAAGACTTGCTTAAAGACCTAAACTAATAATACTGAATTCAGCGTACCTAAATTGTTTTTGTTGTTGTAGCAGCATGAACACTCTCCATACATGTACGAGGAATGCAGATGGAGTGACAGTCCTTTCCGATAACAGGTCGTTCCGGTAACGTAGAACCGACTGTCGTGAGAATGGCGTATCCGAATTGGGTTTACCCGATGGGTGCCTAGCCCAAGTTGTTCATTTTATCGAATTATGCACCCGGTGTAATCCAACTCTTAATAAAATTTTCGAAGGTTTTGATTTGGCCCAAGTCCATTTGTTAATTTATACACAGAATCTTGGGCTGATCAAATCACAAATCAATGCAGGATGGAAAAGTTAATGAGGCTTTGTAGGGGCCATGAAGCAATAATTAAAGGTGATGTAAGTAGCCTAATTTTCACCCTGTGTTAGCCATCTTGAAGCTACTTAATAAATCCGTGTTGTCCTCTTGGAAAAGCTACTTTTTATTTCAGAGCAAATTCTAAAGAAAAAGTACTCAAAAGCGTAGAAATTAAAACTTTTGCTGAAAAAGTTAGCAGGCAATACTGTTTTGCCTATTCCATTTTGCTTAGACTTTCGCATCTTTCAATTCTATTGAAAGTTCTGTGAAAATCATTGTGAAAATTACATTGCAAGTTTTGGGACTTTTGATAAATAGCTGCCACATAGCCACATTTAGGTACGTCTTTCGTTGCAGATTATCTATCTGATTTTTTGTTAATAACTGCTTAAAATTTATGTACACAGGTGTGATTAGAGCCCGTTGCTGCCACCAATCCTTTGCGTTTCATCAAAAAAAAAGAACCCAGTTTTAAATAACAGGCATTTATCCACGTAAGCATGATTTCTGTGACAAAAAATAAAACTGACACTTAGCATCTTTTGACCACAGAAACATACGAGGGTTGCTATTAATATTTCTGGTCTACAAAGTTTTTATCAGTTTGACATTTCAAAAAAAAAATTGCTTTATCGGCTTAATATATTTAGTAATCATTTAAGTAAATTATAAGAAAAAAAATGCCAAAGAATAAGAAAATAAACGAACAAAAGATTTCTTGAAGTGCTTTATTTTTAATAGCTTAAGATTTTTCGTGAAATAACATTTTAAGTAAATTAATAAAATTGAAATTTTTAGAAGTAAGATGGACGCCTTGAACGATGAAACACGCGCTTATGGTCGAATTTCAATGTTGCCTTTTCAAAGAGGCATACAACTAAGCAACAAGTCCCTCAGGGACTTATATCGTTATGTTCAGGAAAAGTACTGCTTTCAGTACATTCCGACTTATCGATTAAATCAGGATGTACTGGAGCATTTTTTCGGGGCGATGCGTGCCAAAGGCGGGTTGTATGACAATCCTAGTCCTATGGAATTTAAATATAGATTACGAAGATATTTACTAGGTGAATGAATGCATATATTACTCATTTCTGAATAACTTAACGCTTTCTATTAACAGCACGAAATACTTCAATATCAGTTGATCGTGGCAATGTTGAGGCTGACGAAACTAACTGGCTCCGTCTCAATGATACTTCTTTAGAAACTTTACAAAGTTTGCTAACAGAAGATGAGATAGTTTCATTAAATGAGGACGCTGACTTTGATAGCTTACACGAAGATGCCCTTGAATATATTGCCGGTTACATAATACGCAAATTAAAGTTGACCGATTGTTCATGCAATGAGCCTACATTTACTTGGGTTGACACTTTATCTAAGGGCGGATTAGTTAAACCAAGTACCGAGTTCTTTGACAAAATTAAAATGTTGGAATCAGCGTTTAACCAGTTCAACGGCAGGGAGCTTTACGGTGGGATATCATTTTTACAAAAATTGTTCACATTAAGTGAAAACGTGAGTTTACGCGATGATGGTAAACGATTTTTTTTTAAATGCCGGATGCACTTTCGAATAAAGCATCTTAACCGGTGCAATAAACAAAAGAAGAGAACAATGAGCATTCGATAAGATAATTGTAAGTAAAGTATGCAATGCTTTGGGCGTATACTTGTGTTTCTGCGTATATATAAATTTATCTTTTTTTAACACAGATTTTATACTTGTAACTTTGCAGGTAATCTCGTTAAAAAATTAAATGTATGATTAGCGGGCGTGACGAAATAAAAGTGGGTTTTCCTCGTTAAGAGTTTCCACTATTCTCAAGCTGTTTTATTTATTACTTCAGTGTAGGTTCCAATCCGATGCATGGTCAAAATACATAAAGGTTGGCCAAAAAGTCTTGCGGTATTTCCGCAAGCTTGTCTTTGCAAGCGCGTAGTTCTAGTTGTATTCGTCGCATCGGTTCACGCTAGAGCTTTTTAGAAAGCTCTTTTCACGTGCTAACACGTGTTTGATTAATTGTTGTTTGCTTTTAGTCGTTCGTGAGTTATAGCGTCGCAAACATGGAGCAAAATAAAGAGAAAATACGGCATATTTTACAGTACTACTACGTTAAAGGCAAAAATGCATCTCATGCTGCCAATAAAATTTGTGCAGTTTATGGACCCGATACAGTTTCCATTTCCACCGCACAACGATGGTTTCAACGTTTTCGTTCTGGTGCAGAGGTGATCGAAGATGCGCCACGGTCCGGAAGGCCTGTCGTCGAAAATTGCGATAAAATCGCTGAATTGAAGAAGCTTGGATTCAAAAAGAAGCTCGATGTATGGGTGCCACACGACTTGACGCAAAAAAACATTTTTGCCCGTATGGATGCATGCGAATCGCTTCTGAATCGCAACAAAATCGACCCGTTTTTGAAGCGGATGGTGACGGGCGATGAAAAGTGGGTCACTTACGACAACGTGAAGCGCAAACGGTCGTGGTCGAAAAGCGGTGAAGCTGCCCAGACGGTGGCCAAGCCTGGATTGACGGCCAGGAAGGTTCTTCTGTGTGTTTGGTGGGATTGGCAGGGAATCATCCACTATGAGCTGCTCCCCTATGGCCAAACGCTCAATTCGGACCTGTACTGCCAACAACTGGACCGCTTGAATGCAGCACTCATGCAGAAGAGGCCATCTTTGATCAACAGAGGCCGAATTGCCTTCCAACAGGACAACGCCAGGCCACACACATCTTTGGTGACGCGCCAGAAGCTCCGGGAGCTCGGATGGGCGGTTTTTTTGCTTCCACCGTATAGTCTGGATCTCGCACCAAGTGATTACCACCTATTTCTGTCCATGGCGAACAAGCTTGGTAGTCGGAAGTTGTCCTCAAGAGAGTCCTGTGAAAATTGGCTCTCCGAGTTTTTTGACAATAGGGAAGCGAGCTTCTATAAGAGGGGCATTATGAAGTTGGCATCTCGTTGGGAACTCGTCATCGAACAAAACGGCGCATATTTGACTTAAATCGCATTATTATAACCAATTTTATGAACAATTGAAAATTCAATAAAAATACCGCAAGACTTTTTTGACAACCTTATATATATGTGACGCAAATCCATGGGAATAGTTAAGTTAAAAATATAAATAATTAAGTACCACTTAAAAAATAACATAAAATTATTCTATGGCCTTTTTCAATTTTTTACTATATTACATTTTGCCCTTTTTCCCTTGCTTCCAAATTGCATCAATGGATTAAGTAGCATCCGAAATCAGTTGTCAAACTTTACTTAACCTTGTATAATTGAATCATGGTAGGGACGAACGAAAACACCAAAATTGACGCCTCAAAATAAAATGTTACGTATGAATTACTATTGAGAATGAAATATCCAATCGTAACATTAGCCTTCTAACGTCATTCCTTATGACTCTTTGAATCTATTTGTATTTTAAATTATTAATATTATTAAATTTATACTTTATAAGTTAATTTATAAATATATATTATATTTTGGAGGCTCGCTTATTGCCATTTGCTATTTCTAGCCTAGCAAGCGAGTTCATATTTCATACAGCAGGTGGTGTTTTTTGAAGGCGGCGTTTTATCGTAAGTTCGTTGTTGCAGTCTAGAGTTGTATTCAAATTACCGCAGCAACTCGAGATGTGGCAGTCCCTTAGAATACGTTCCATGCTAAGAAGTGCTTTCACTCGACGTGCTTTTACTTAACCGTATAAGCTTTGCCGGGATACCTGATTAGGGCATAACATCATAACATAAGATAACATCAGACAAAGATGTTGTATCTCGATTATTTTTTCTTCAGCTTTTTACAAGATTTTTTCGGCATTAAAATTGGGATTTGTTCGAAGTCTAATTTGGTTTGCTCTCTTCGTTTTCCATTTGGCATAATTGACTGAGAGAATGTGCTAAATACTCTTGCTCAATACTTAATTATGAGCTACACATTTTAGGACAACATACATGCAGATGTGTATGTATGTGTAGTATTGGTTGTATACCGCAACAGGCCGATGAACAGACAGTCGAAGCACGCTTGACTTCGCAAAACAAAGCAAAAATACATACAGCCATGCATATAAGCACTGAAAGTGGTAATCTATCTACGTAAAAACGATGACTGCAAGCGATTGGAACGATGATAGCAACGTCGAATATACTCGTACGTACGCATAGTATTTGCAAGTCACAAGATGAGTATTAGCGGTGTTTTAATTAATCACAATTGACATCTACATACATAAGCGCAAAGTAGGCGTTCACTGAAGTATCGTGTTATTTTACGATGCCGATTTGACGCAATATTTGACAAGCTGGTGCGAAATATTCATTTTTAGAGCTACATCCGTCAAAGAAGAACCTTTTCGAACTGCTATGAATGTAACAGGAAAGAAATGAGCACTTAAAGCCGAAGGTATGCGCAAGGCAAGACCATTTACTAAAAGGTTTATACCTGTGAAACCGGAATTATTTAATAAAGAATATTTGTTAGTTGCCAAGATTTGGCAGCACAAAATTACAATTTTTCCACTTAAGCAATTTGCGATTGTTTCGCTAAAAAATGTTTGGCTTTTTGAGCTAAACCAATAATAGAAGAATTTTTTTCACTATGAGCGATTTCATGTCAAGTGATCCAAGTATTTTGAAAATTGTCGTACATTTTTTTTAATTGGTTTACTTGCAGGCTCGCATATACCAGGTATATACCTATGAACTGAGACTTTTTTTTTCAATTTCAAACGTTTATTAACAAAAAATGGTTACAAATTTAATCTTCAAAATAATAATCATCGCTAGTGACACATTTTCCCCATCTCTCAGGCAATTTGTGGATGCCGCGCCAAAAAAATTAACCGTCTTTGGCCGCAAACCAATCATCGAGCCATTTTTTGGCTTCTTCGTGAGAATTGAAGCGCTGCTCGGAAAGTGCATGGCCCATCGATGCAATCAAATGATAATCGGAAGGCGCCAGGTCTGGTGAGTAAGCCACATGCACCAGCGGTTCCCAATCGTACGTCTCCACCAATTCTCGGGTCGCTCTTGTTCGATGTGGCGGTGCATTGCCATCGAGAAAAATTACTTTGTGACGCCGATCGGCGTATTCTGGGCGTTTTCGGTGTATAGCGCTGTTCAAATCGGCCAATTGTCGTTGGTAGCGTGCACCGTCAACTGTTTCACCTAGTTTTAATAGCTCGTACCAAATCATACCACGCTGATCCCAGAAAACACACAGCATTGCCTTGCGGTCGAAGCGATTTTTTTGGCCGGTGTTTTTGGCTTGTGGTCGGGCGGACCATACGATCGTTTACGCTTGCGATTGGAGAAGTACACCCATTTTTCATCACCCGTTACGATTCGATGCAAAAAAGACTTCCTTTTGAACCGGGAGAGCAACATTTCTCAAGTGGTTTCACGATGTCGGCAAATCGTAGTTTGAAGGCACGAAATTCGACATTTTTAAGAGGAAAAAAAATGCATTGTTGTATGAAACGTAACAAACAATGAACTGAATATTGTTGACAGATGCCAGACGAAAAAAACTAGACATTTGGGAAGATTTAAAAATACTCCTAGCGACATCTATGGACTAATAGCTGAAAGTCTCACTTCATAAGTATATACCTGGTAATAGGTAAGTAAACTGAAAAAGTGTAACAAAAATGTAATAATTTTGAGATTAATTCAATGTTGAAAGGTTTTGTATAGAATTTTTCAGAGTGAAATATCTCCAGTGAATTTTAATATTTCTATAAAATATTGTTCTTGAATTTTATAAGACAAAATATATTTAATTAAATAAAACTGGTGCATTTTTCAATACTTCAAGCGCCGCAGCGGTAGCCGAAGGGATTGGTGCGTGACTACCATTCGGAACTCACAGAGAGAACGTAGGTTCGAATCTGAGTGAAACACCAAAATTAAGAAAACGATTTTTCTGATAGCGGTCGCTCCTCGAAAGGCAAGGGCAAACCTCTGAGTGTATTTCTGCCATGAAAAAGCTCTTCATAAAAAATCATTTGCCCTTCGGAGCCGGGTTTAAACTGCAGGTCTCTCCATTTGTGGAATAACATCATCACAAATAGGAGGAAGAGCTCGGCCAAACACCTAACCGAAGTGTACGCGCCAATTAATTATACATTTTTTAAACGTTTATGAAGTAAACACATTTCGATTTTATTAATTGTTGTTGGTAGCATTGACTTGCCACAAGTTTTAGAAGTTCACTTCAGATTAAAACGCGCTGGTGACTGAAAACACAGAGCATTCACCTCTTTCCGAAGCGTTTACCGTTGTTTTGATCAGTCTGTCAGGCCTTACATATAATTTAAATTTTTGGTATTCTCGAAATACATACAGTTGCAATCGCAGCATATTGACACACTACAATAAAACCCCTATAACTCAAAGTTCCAAGCATTTCAAAAATAAAAAAAAGAAATTAAACAAAATTGTCATCAAAATTTCAGACTTTTTAAGTCAGAATTTTTCGAATAATTTTAGATATGCAGTTTTGTAGGCCATTAAAGTTTCGTAAGCCCATTGTGCAAGTTTGTTCGGGTTGATTTTTGATAATTTTTTATTGTTTCGTTAATGGTTAATGGTTTGCCATTAAATCTAGAAATTTATATTATAATTTTTTTTTTAATTTAAAAATTGGAAAAGTAATGAATTACAATCACAATGGTTTTAAAAGCATTAGCTAAATCTAGAAATTAAATATTCTGATTAATCTAATTCCGCAGTTATAGAAAGCCGATCACAGATGAGTTTAAGGTATACAAATTTCTCCCGACAAGAACTTTGTTTCTGGCAAATTTTGTCCTTCTTGGTTGGGGCGATAACCAATTAAGCGATTTGGGCGCACCAGTCGTTTCTTTCTCGTGCTGACTAGCGTCATATCTATTTCGTTGTTGGAAAATGCTGATACCCTAATCCATACACTGGTATAAGGGCGCAGGACATGTGTAAAAAGTGAAAAAATTTAAACTTACGTAATAACTGTCGTAATTGCTTGAAGAATACTGCATTGACGTGTGCTTTAGTGCCCTTTTTTTCTTTCTTTTCCGCAATCGTATATTGAATTTTGTCCTCATAGCCCGGTTTTCTGAAATGAAGAGAGGAACAGTTATTTTAGCAACTTGATGTTTGCTATTTACAAGCGTTGAGATTATACTTATACATATCTACAATAAAGTGGCTGACCAAAAAAGGTTATACAATTAATTCTATTTTACCACTTCTGCCAAAACATTTTGGCAAAATATTAAGATTGACGTGAGCTGGACCGATTGGCAAATACCACCAAAAATCAAGTTTTCTTATAGTTAAAAAAAAAGTTTTTAGTCAAGAAGTTACATCAGTTACCTACTCCTGCCAATCTGAATACAAGTATGTTCGACAAAAAATGGGCACTCACGCCACAGGATGGATGTATGGATGTACGAAGTAGTTGTTCTTACGATTTTAACATACGGACACCTTGTTTGGTGGGAAGCTATTCGGAAGGGCTCAATAATCTGGGGAAGGTGCAAAGGAGTGCTTATATGGGCATCACCGGAGCATGTAGAGCTTGTCATAGTGTTGCCCTCAATGTCTTTTTGCACTTTCTTCACACCGACTTTTACGTTATTTCCATCGCTGCTCAAAGTGTAATCAGGTTAAAGAAGGTTGTCCTCTATAGGCAATCTTTCAAGGGACATGCCTGAATCTTGAGGTAGTTAACAAAGTATTTCTCTAAACTTCGTACAGATCTCCACAAACTGGAGTTTAAGGATCGTACCAGGGCAATCTTTTCAAGTAACCAGCATTAGCACGAGGCGAAAATCTGTACTGAGGCTGGTACCTCTGCCTTCACTGACGACACCAAGATGGAATCATAAGTCAAAGTAGGAGTTTTCTCTAAATCAACCAATTTATCTATTTTCTTCAAATTATTGAATACTGCCCAGTAATATTTCTCTGAGCTCGGTTCCTGGGCATAGAAACATAGAGGGAAATGAAATTGCTGTTGATCCCGCCTGGAAGGGGCGACTGAATTGGTCTGAGAGGTCTCCCACCCGGTCATCGGAATCTCACTGTATTATGTTAAAGGAGAATTACACAACTTATATCTCATAAAATTGTAGAACAGATGGAGTTCCATTTCTTCACACTTTTTTTTAATGCTCAAGAACAACTCAATTTTTAAGAGGCATAATTTTTTTTTTTGGTTGGTTGACGGATGCCTGGTGGAATTCGTGGAAAGCTTCTGCTCCCTCGGTTCCATTATCACGGCAGATGGTGGAGCAGATGACTAAACTACGAATATTCGGCTCATGCGTGAAGTCCGTATTATAGTACGGAAGCGAAACATGGCTGGCATCTAACACCATCACACAGAGGCTAAAATCCTTCGTCAACAAATGCGTCCGCATCATCTGCAGAATATTCTGGCCAAACACTATCAGTAACGACACACTGTGGAGATTAACGAACGAGGAACCCACCGCGTTCGAGGAACGAACCGTGTACGATGGAAGAGTCTGGTCGAGGCCCTATGCTCTCGAGAGGAGTGAACAAGGAAAAAATAATATTAATTTTTCACATGTCGAACTCATTAATAATTAAACCTGAA